>NC_136409.1:87556250-90385000 GCF_051521515.1 Lactuca serriola | reverse complement strand
AGAGAGTTTTGGTGTTGTTCTTGAGAGTGAAAGTAAAGAGTGATGAGTTTGGGGAGTAAACTCATGCTTAAGGCATGAGTTTACGTTTTTTAGGGGAGTTTACGGCCCAAACATAAAAGTTTGGCCGTGAACTTCAAAGCGACCTAGTATTTGCGGCTTTGAAATTTCAAGACTCGAGACAGCACTTCCTTTCACCCGTTCGTTTAAAGATTAATTATTAAAATAATCAAACGAACTATAAATTTGCTAAAATCAAATGAAATTGAACTTGACTTATAAATTGAAGTGATTGACTTTAGGGTTTGACCGAATGAAAATTTCGGGTTGTCACATCATCCCCCCGTTAAAGGAATTTTGTCCAGAAATTAGAATTTCGGTTAGGAAGTAGGCATGAATTATCAAGCCAAGAAATGGGGATACTTCCTAATCGATCGATTCTCGCGCTCCCAAGTGAATTCGGTTCCCTGGTTGGCATCTCAGTGAACCTTCACTTAAAGGGAAACGACTATGACTCGTTTGCACGACCTCTCGGTCCATGGTCACTACAGTTCTTCCACGAAGTTGAGGCTCTCGTTGATCACGATTTCGTCGAGTGGAATAATAAGAGTCTCGTCGGACAGACACTTTTTCAAGTTCGATACGTGGAAGATAGAATGTACGTTACTAAACTCGCAGAGTAGGTCTAGTCTACGAGATACAAGACCGAATCCGATAAGAATCTCGGAGGTCCTAACTATCTTGGATTTAGTTTTCCACGCGTTACGAAGCGTATTAAGCCATTCCCAGAGTTAGATTACCAAAAGGATTTCGCCTCTCACTTGAAATTCCAAGGTTTTCTTCCTCTTGCTTGTCTTCCCAGTCAAGGGCCACTCCCTTATGAGTCAAAGTCATAAGAGGTTTCGGTAATTTGCGAGGAGTTCTGAATGGACTACGATAGTAGGTCTGCAAGACCAAGAATTTGGCGAATTTTCGTCGGCGTCTTCAGTGCCGACAAATTCTCAACGGTTTTGATAATTTGACAGAGTACTCACGAATTTCCACATCACTAATAGTGTGTCTTAGGAATTTTACTCTTCAATTCCAAAACTCGTGTTTAGAGAACTTCGCGAAGAGTTTCTCTGAGGATAATGTTTCCATGGATTCCTTCTTACTACGAGAGCGGATAAGTAAATCATCTACAAAGAGAATGACGAATTGATCCAAGTAAGAATGGCGTATCCTATTCATTAAACTCATGAATACTATGGGCGTATTGGTCTTATCTGAAGGGTATCACTACGGACTCGAAGTGTCTGCATCGAGTTCGGAAGGTAGTCTTCAGGACATTCTTCCCTAACACTCGAACTGGTGATATTCGGATCTCAGGTCCATTTTTGAAAGTAATTCTTTCCTTGCGTTTACTCAACCAATTCATCTATGTGAGGTAGAGATAACGATTTCTACTGGAAATCTTGACAGAGTCCCCGATAGTCGAGGCACATATGATACAATTCGTCTACTTCTGGAGGAATAATACCGGAGCTCTCTAGGGTGAGAAGCCTGGTCTTCCAATTCCATTGTTGAGTAGTCCGATAAGTTGTCCGAACTGTTCTTGTATCTTCGTAGGTGTTTAGACTATAGGGCAATCTGGTTACACGAGTCATGCTGGGTTCTAAGTTTGTTCGCATGATGATGCGTTCACTTGTAGTCTTGGGCAGTCTCCGTCCTGAAGTTCATATCAGAATTCATACATGGTTCAACAATCACTATCTCGTGTATACGAGTCGTATATAATTTAGATTGAAAAGATAGTCGAATAACTGATTCTTCTTTACGTTCACATCCTAATAAGGAAAGGAAGTTAAAATGGAATCATCAATTCTAAACCTGTAGAACCTTGATTATATATCACCCTATGTATACATTCTTCAGCGATGGATCAACTGCATGGATTCTTTGGATTGAACTTGACATATTGCACGAGTGGTACTTCGGTGATTCATTCGGAAAGGAAAAGAACTATGAGGTACTCCATGCATGAGTACTTCGGTGTTCTGATATGACGGCTTCATTGGAAAGGCGATCTCGAAGAAAGAGGTGTACATATGAAGCTGGTATTGTGCGGATCAAATTGAATCTAGTCGTATGGTAATGTCAGAATCATAAGGAAACTTAAAGACATTAGATTTAAACATAAGGCGTTACAGACAAAACACAACCGTGCAACCTTCAACATAGTTACAGTACTTTAGACTTACTACAAGACTATTGCTGCGAACAAGGTATACTACAAAAGACAAGTATATGCAGCACGAGCATCCCTTTACTGACGGGATCTCGCAAAAGATAAAACTCTAGTTGCACTAGTTTTGGATGGTTTATAAGTCTGTTACAACCAAACGCCTTAATTACATTAACGTGGGTCTGGAGTAGGTTCTCCTGCAGCTGTGATCCTAAGAATCTTCCCATTTGTGCTCGAGTTCTTTGTTACTGGACAGTCCTTCTTGAGATGTCCCATCTCTCCACATAAATGACATATCTGGCTAGTGCCAGCATTGGTGGTGGGAGTGAGGTGTTTAGTCAGAGTTACGTGGACATGAGTGCCTTCCTCATTACTCCACTTTGGAAATTTCCTCCTAAAGAGTTCGGCAGAAGTTTCCACTTGCTGCTGTTGCATGGCAAGTCTTTGGGATCGCTTTCGCTCACTTCTGGCTTGGCGATATCGTCTCCTCTTTTCAGTCTTACAGCTTCGCAAGTCCATGACTGTTGTCATTTGTTGACTTCTCGATTTGGTACTACAATCGAAACTCTCAACTCCTTTGTCAGTCTTGTTTGTGTTGCCGGAGTTGATGTGTGTAAGGAAAGTTGTCACCGCACCTGCTACTGTAGCTTGTAATGTTACGGTGTCGATATGGAGGATAGGGGTTTCACTGCTCGGCTGACTATTTCCGGGTGACGACATGATTCTGTTACACGAAAAGAGAATGACTTCGTGAGCGAATATGGTCTAACCTGTATCATTTTTATTCTGGATAAGAACTTGGTTATTATAAATGAAACTTAGCTTATACACGTTATAATATAATCAAGAATGGGCGCATAATAAAATGTGTGATTCTTCTCTAGTCCCATATCCCAACGGGGAAAAGAAACTAAGTTAGAAATCTCACATCCTATTGTCTACCAGGTCTTTGTTATATATAACTCGGGAATGTATAAGCGAGGAAAGTCATAATAATAATCTTCTTACGAATCTTATATGATGAACTAGAATTTCTAGTAGTGGCTACTATTGACTCTAGATGTACGCCGATCGTTAACTAAAAAAGTAAGAGTACGATCTCGAAGGTTTGCCCTAAATCCCTATGATGCAGTCCTTGTACGAAATGGATGTATGTTCATGAAGGGTTGACCTACATCCCTATGATGCAGTCCTAGTAAGGAGTAGAAGCAAGTTTGTAGAATGGTCTCAAGACGTTTGTCGTTCAAGCTGAGGTATCGTTGGTTGGGGAATAACACGATCCTACCACTGAAAGAGACATGGAAATGTCTCCGGAGTTAAATTATTATAGTCCAATGTCTTGACTAAAGCATGTTTCAGATAGACTCCAATGAATGTATGATGAGAGTACTTGAATAAAGAATGACACAGAAGTTAGTCGAATGTCAATATCTTTGATATTTATGACGTAAAAGTTCGGGAAAATGACCTTGTAAAAGGTCTTACATCATATCCAGAGAAGATAGTCCTTGACAGCATAAAGACCTAACCAAAAGTACTTACAGTACAAGATAGTTTCATAGAAAATGCCACATCGGGCATAGACAGAAAAACGATTCCTTTTAACAAGGAAAAATAAAGTAAGGCATCTACTACTGGCAACGGTCATCCCTCTGGTGAACTCTCAGTTCAGCCAGTTGGCATTCCACATCAAGTAGGTGTCTTTCGTACACCCTCTGGCGTACGCGGAGTTCTATGAATTTGGCTCGTGATTCAGCCAGTGCTTGCAGCAAGGTTTCATGGTCTCTCTCAGATCTCTCACGAGCATCTTCTAGACGAATGGTGCGGAGGGTGTGCATTCTCGCATTGGCGACAACTTCTGTGATCTGATGTACGGTTGTCCTGCTTTGAATCTCATTTCGCGCCACTCTGCGGACCAGGATTGGCAAGATTCTGTCTGCTGGGCCCCCATTGCTCAGGTCATAAAAGCTTCGATCACCATTAAATGGAATGGACTGGTCTTGTCCTTGGCTCCATGTTTCCAAGCATTCCATCCATGGAGGCGTCGGGCCATGAAAAGCCGGACGAGGGTTAGGATTTGGAAAGGGAGCTGCCTGGGGTAGGTTTTCAACCTCGGGTTCGGAGTTAGCACCGTCCAAAAGGTCTTCATCATGGTGATCATTCAAAGGGATAGGATGATCATTCTCTGGTTCTTCTTCAAACCAACCAGTAATGACTTCGTTTGGAAGGTACTGGTTGCCGTGGGGATGGAGTCCAGCCATGTTATCTATGCGAGAATTGGGGTAAGAAAATAATTATTAGGCGAACTATCTAGGCAATTATGTAGAAAATCTTCATTAGTTACATCACTATTTGTGGAGTGCATATCAGTTATATGTAATTAAAACAGGATAGGCCTTCAAATAAGTCACCTCAACTCCAAATTCACAAGGAATCGGGGTAAAGCAAAATTTTCACAGATTCTAAGTCTATAACATCTTAGTTACATATAGCCTTAGTGTATCCACTTAGCAACTATTAACTTAGTAATGAAGATCCCGTTTAGTTCTCAAGTATGAAGTACTTATAGTAACACTAAATACCCCTATAGTATTTTAGGTTTATGTTCTATTGTTCTCATTGTGGTATTGTTGGTAAGATTTTTGACTTGTTGCAACCACACAACTACACTTAGGCACATGCTAGTCAACCCTCAGATAATATAGTTGATCAGGCTATATCTTCCCAGTTTTGACTATATGTCTCTAAGTCCACCTGTGTTGCCCAACAATCGTAATTCTTTTGTACTGTCCTAGTGACACTAATTTTAGTATGAATGCAGGCACGTATACTTAATTAAATATTTTATTATTTAAAGTATAAACTCTTGGTAGGAGTATTTTTATCTCATTATATTTATAGTCTGTATATCTTTTATGGGTTGATATACTAAATTCACTATAAACAATGCTCTGATACCAATCTGTCACACCCCAAAACCATGAACGGCGGAAACGTTCTGGGGCGGAGGACGTCATGTACAGTATCACAACAAAGAAAAGTAGTAAACAAGCAACAACATCATCCATTGCATTAATAATATAATTTTAATACAAATGTGTTCTGTTAAATTATGATAAACACTAAAGTACAAATCAAAATGAAAGATGAGTCTTGAACGAGCACCATCTTCTCTAAACCTTGCATCGGTACCTGTCTACTTTTGACATGAGGATACAAGTTATTTTGAAAGAGAGTATCAACTTTAAAGCTGGTGAGATCATAAGTATTTTAGTGTCTTAATTTGTATGTAAGTATTTTTATGTATATCAAATGTAAGTATTTGTATGTATATGAACTGTAAGTATTTGAAAACGTTTTGAACATCCTAGAAAACCATATGTTTCCTACTAAAAGTATCCTTCTACCAAGGCATCTAGTATCTATGTGTGTGTCTCTTGTAAGAGTGTGTATTTTCCCAAATCCAACTATCATTATCCAAAATATAGCTTCTACATTACCGTGCATCGTGTGAATGTTCACGAAGTGAATGTAATGGGAAAAGGAAATAGTACTATGGTGTAGTATCAAAACTACAACTGTACTAACTACCTTAAATCTATTGTAATCTCGTAAGTACTGTAGTATTTGTAATAAGTGACTACTTATGTACTAATTTTGCCTTATTTAAGGGATAAGGCATAATGTGATGGCTAGATCCCAGGCTAAACGCTCCCCTATCAAAGAGATTTTGGGACCCATACACGACCCATGCATGTTTGGAAGTCGTGAACATCCACATTATTATGATCATGTATACCCAATATAACTATCACAATGCGTTGTGATTCATTGGTATAGTTAGATCCTGAAATCATTCCATGCTATAGCACCTAGATATGTCTGTCCTATCATCGTATATGATCTATGTAAAAGTATATGAACGTATATCTTTGCTACCCAAAGGTACTGAATTGAGTGAAAGGAACTATTATGTCCATATATGTACACATGATATATAACTAAGTATCTAAATGACCTTCGGACGGATACCCAAAACCCACCAGACCACATCCCAACGGGGAAAAGGAAATAGAGCGGGTTAGCCTTCCTAAGTCCTTTAAACATTACTTCTATAACTATACATATATAGGCATGCTTATAACAGGGTCTCTATGTAAACGTATCTATATAAGGACCACAAATCTGAAATTTGTTGTCATACCGGTTAAGCCAACGCAGTACCTAACACCCTCAGTTAGTAAAGAGATTAAAGTTCCGAGTGATGGGAACCTATACTCACTAGATTTGACCTAGACTGAGAAAACTCAAAACCTTCGGAAGAGTAGTTGCAGTAGATGCCCGCACTACTCAGGCACTTCGTCCACCCTGTTACAGACAAGTAGTGCCTATAACCCTCCACCCTCTCATATGGAGGAAATCGTCGTCGCCCCGTAGACGATAGACTTCATTCTCCGAAGTAAACACTAGAATACCGAGAACCACAGGATAACCTCCACAGCCAAGAATACTTGATCAAAGTACGAAAGTAGTTGCATTAAGCCTCATGACCCAGATCCCGAAGAGATTATAGGCTTGACACCAGCCTTGGTGTTAGTCGAGGGATTATGCAGGAGCATGCGCTTTCCGCACTAGAATAAACCAAAGTCTTAGAGATTCATTGGACTATTAGGTGTTCCATGAATACTATCTCACGCAGAAATAGTAGAACCACCTCCCGAGATAGTCCAACACTCGTATGGTGAAACCCTATCTCCCTGACCCTGAGGGCTTCCGTTAGAAATATCTCAAGAATCAGAAGTGCAGGTTCATTTTGCACAAGATTGAGATAGACACTCTGCAGTGAACAAGTACCCGTAGACACGCAACCCATCTGATGACCTAGAAAGCCTCTAAAAGCCAATTGACAGGAAACGCAAAACCAAAGACAACCCGAGCCTCCTAAGAACCAACCTGAAGGACTACACTACCAGTATGGGAGAGAACGTTAGGAACTTCGGAATGGCGATCACGCTAGTGGTGATCTTGCCATAGAAGTACACTATGTTCTAAGTACTGAAAAGCTCTACCCTTCCGAGAGTTAAGGACCATCCAAGGTTCCATACAAAATTAGTCCAACCCTGGTCGGACCACTACTACTTTCGGAAATTCCATAAGTTTTACCCCAAATCAATCCACTTTTGATAAGTGTCTGCTCGACGTGACTTCTTGTATTCCACTCATCTTGACTGAAACCATTGGGAACCCTAACTTCGTAGAAGATCCAGTAGGAATCGCTGGCGGCACAAGACGGAATCCGCATCCAGTAAGTGAAAGTTTAGTTAGAACACCAAGCGAATGCCAGAGTTCACTTGGGAGTGCGAGGACCAGCCTAATAGGAAGTACCTTCATCTCATTACTCGGTCATTCATACCTACTTCCTTGCCTAAACCTGAATTTCGGGATGAACTTCCCTCTAACGGGGGGATGATGTGACAACCCGAAATTTCTAGTTTACATTCTTCATTTTTATCAAAGTTAGCTTCGTTTTGCTATTTTATAATGAAGTCTCGAGTCTAAAAGAGTGCTTAAGGCTTAGTATAATTGAAATACGTGTCGGAGGAGTTTGGGTGTAGCATTGGAAAAACAGGCCAAACACACCAAACCAGGTGTGTGCGGCCAGCCAGCCGCACACAGGCCAACCACACACACCTCCAGCCACACACACCCTCCTATATATACTATCCTTGGTCATTTTGACCATTTCTTACACTCTTACAAAGCTAGGACTCGAAAATCCTCTCAAGTATCATCCGGAAAGGTAACATCTTTCACCAAGAACACCAAGAACACCATGTTTTCTGTCAGCACACGCTTCTGACAGTACACCTGGCCGCACACACGTGCTGGCAGCACACCTGGCCGCACACATGGCCGCACACACACACACATATAGTGTGTATTCAGGCCATACACTCTCTTGTATAGCCTTTTAACCCTTCGTACAATCATTTATGGTTGTAACACTTCAATATAAGTGTTTACTAGTCCCTAAAGTGGTCCCAATTCAATAGTTAGTTGTTCATAACACTAATTATATTCATATATGTATCAATATGTGCTAAATAGGGTTCGCATGTGTACTTAAGTCACCACTTGATACTTAGCAACAGATCCAACATTGTCATTAGAACCACTCACTACAGGTGAGTTCATACCCCTGAATGAACCTTTTAAATGCTATTACATGTTTTATAGGGGGAATACAAGTTAAACATGCCAGTTATCATATCAATCACATGTGATTGATAACCCGCATGCACAAGGATTTACCACACTAGAAATTGTTTTACCGAGTTTGATACTATAAATGGTTTTCTAAAATGTTCCACTTGTTCAAATCTCTTACTTATATTGTTTTATCCAAGTTTCATTTAAAATTGATTTATGAAAGGTTTCCAAAGAAATTCTAAAGGTTTCCAAACTTATTTTACAAAGGAATACCCAGACGTGATTTTCTTAAGTATAAAGTTTTCTTCCATGTTTTGATACCCCACTCGTTATATACCACTGCCTTGTTATACTTTACTTAGTGGATACTTCTACTTAGTTAAATGATTATACTTGTTTACACTCTTACTTAGTGATACGCTTCTACTTCACTTATACTTGATATCGCTTCTACTTCACTTATACTTGATATCGCTTCTACTTCACTTATACTTGGTATTGCTTCTACTTCACTTATACTCAATACGCTCCTACTTCACTTGATGTCGCATCTACTTCGTGATGCACTTACATTTGGCATGCTTATACTTCACGAATCGGTTATTCCACACTGTACACTTATACTTCACGATATGATTCCATATGATACACACTTAAGCGTAGTTAGATGTATGTCTGTGCTTGTATAGATGCATATAAATAATGATTGAAGGACTTAGGAAGGCTTGTCCGCCCTATTTCCTTTTCTTCGTTGAGATGTGGTCTGGTGGGAACGGATGTCCATCCGATGGTCGTTTGATTCATTAGTTATATACTATGTACATAAGCATAGACATATGGGTTTACTTCAGTCAGTTCAGTTATGAGTCTCTACCTCTAGTTCATCACTTACATTAGAAACCCACTACCCATTATTTGGAAGTCGCTACCCACTATTTGGGATGCATCTTCAGGACACGGCCTTCTCCGTCGTCTAGTTGGTAACCAAAGTCTCCTGTAGGGAGAGCGGACATTGTGTGTATAGATCTATACGGGATTGACACCCCCGCACCCTGACTGCTAGCTACAGTCAACGGCCTACCAAGAACCCTAAACATGAATTTTGAGGAGCAAACTTGAGTTTACTGCCCAAGAATATGCTTGGGCCGTAAACTCCTCATACATGGGGAGTAAACTCATTTTCTAGTGTTAAAAAGCCATATAATTTCACCAATAGCCTTGGAATAAATCCTAGAATCATCTAAAAATAGTTTGGGGACCTTAAACATGTCAAACACCCTCCAATTAGGTGTTTACGGCCAGGACACCCCAAGAATATGTTCCAGGGCCGTAAACTCCTAAAGATGAGTCATTTGGTGCCTTAAATTCATACCAAGGCTTGTAAAAATTATTGGAATCACATGTGATTAACCTAAGGCCATTAAATCATCAATCTAAGGGGGTATAGGAGTTTACGGCTGTAAACTCCTTGTTTAGGGCCATAAACTCCCTTTTGTGGTGTTATTGGTGATTTAATCCCTTCCAAAGCCTTAGATAAATTCATCCCAAGTATCCCTCAAGTGTTATTGACCATTTTAGCACCATAAAGCACCCAAACATGAGTTCACGGCCGTGAACTCATGTGTGTATAGTATAAGAGGCCGAAAACTCCATAAGGAGTTTACTCTTGAAGAGTAAACTTAATTCCCAAGTCCCACGCATCAATACATGTCCGTAGATGTCACCCGGGTCCCTCCAAACACTCGTGTTGAAGTGTTTTCGCTCATTGGAGTGTAATATCATATCTAATTAGTAATTTAAAATCTAATTAGAAGATATATTTGTATACCATTTCATATTACATAGGAACCTCGCGTGTTATCAAGCCTCGAATCGACACTTAGCGTCCGAACCGACACGTTTTCTTGTCTGGTGAGTTCATACCCCTACCCTTTTTCAATGGCTTTTAAATGTTTTCAGGGGGGAATACAAGTAAAAGTACAAGAATATCTTGTACTTAAATTCATTATTTTACTTAAATGGTTTCATAATTCGCACACTTTTAAGAATTGAAAACCTACTAACAAACTGTTTTAACTTGCAGAGTTGTTTGTTTAAACGATTTCAATTCTTATTATATATTGTTATGTTTCACAATTGATTGTTCACACTTATATTGATAGAGATCATAAAACCTTTGTAATGTCTGTAATAAAACACCTTAGGCTCGAGTGTAAAGGTCACACACCATAGAAAACATAAAACATTTGTATGGTCCTTAATAAAACACCTAGGCTCGAGTGTAAAGGTCAGACACCATTAGAAAACATAAAACATTTGTATGGTCCTTAATAAAACACCTAAGCTCGAGTGTAAAAGACAAACACCATTAGAAGACATAAAACATTTGTAATGTCCTTAACAAAACACCTAGGCTCGAGTGTAAAGGACAGGCACCATTAGAACTTAGTCAGCCATAGATACTACTCCCCCTAGGCTCGAGAGTAAAGAGTAATCTCAAAGATTGGAGACACGTCCTCGGTGAACACTTTACAGAGATACGCGAGTGCAGGACCGCACCTGTAACCAGAATCTCTTAGATAGGGAGCGTGACTTGAGTGTATAGATCTATACGGGACTGACAATCCCGCACCTGGCTGCTAGCTACAACCGAACCGAAAGGTTCAAGGGTGACGAAAGTCATAAAAAGGATACTGGCCCCAACCCGAGTCATATCTGGTCTGAAGTATGGTTATGGAACTCGCAATCAAGATTATGAACACTTCACACTTAATTATTAGTTTTACGTAATAAAACTAATGTACATTTAAGGATAATCAGACTTTCAGGAGAATTCGCACACATACACATTCAGAAAAATATGGGATTTTCCTGGGGATAACATTGAACATAATCAGAATTAGTAACAGTTCACACCCACACACATGTAGGAAAATATAGGATTTTCCTGGGTAACAGTAGTATGTAACCAGAAACGTGTAACAAGTTAGATAACTAAACTTCACAATTCACAAGAACAATCATGTTTTTAGTGTACATCTTTTACATTACATTTTGGATTTGGTAACCAACTTTTAAGAAAATATAGGATTTTGTTGGATAACTACTTTTTCAGGAAACTAAAGGAACTCGTACATTTTCAGAAAACTAACCGCTTATGAACTCACCAGTTTTATGCTGATTTTCAAACCGCTTGTATTCTTAGGTCTGCATTAGACAGGCACCCGACGATCTCTTTTGGTGAAGACGGAGTGCGTAGAAGACTCGTCTCATTTTGTTCATATATACTATGTATCACACTTGTAAAATTTACTTTTGACACAAATGTAAACTACTATATATGTAATGTAATGGTTGTTTACTTTGCTTACTATGTACATTGGATTTGATACTCAACGTGGAGTCCGCCCCGGAAATGTTTCCGCCTTTGGTTTTCGGGGTGTGACATATTTTGTTGGGGCGTCCTTGGCAATTTGATAAGGATGTGTTACATAGAGGGAGGAACAATGAATATGAGTTGAAACACAATAATAAAAAAATTGTGTTAAAACCCATGTCCCCAACGGCGATAAGGTCCATGAATTCTAAACAAGTAAAAAAAACCTAATCTTTCTGTGTTTGCTAGTGAAAGGGAGGTGGAGCAAGTTCTTGACAAAGATGATGTGATTTACATGCTTGTGCCCAAAGAGCATGCAAAGGCGAAGAAGATGGTGCATGGAGAAAACGCTATTGTTGATTTGCTTTTAGAGTTTCAAGATGTGTTTCCAAGCAAATTACCACTGGGTTTGCCTCCAATTCGTGGTATCGAACACCAAATTGACCTTATTCCGGGTGCCCCTTTGCCTAATAAAGCTGCCTATAGATGTAATCCGGAGGTGACAAAGGAGTTGCAAAAACAAATTGATGAACTCATGAAAATGGGTTATGTTCGTGAAAGCCTAAGTCCTTGCGCTGTTCCAGTTTTGTTGGTTCCAAAAAAAGATGGTTCTTGGAGGATGTGTGTTGATAGTAGGGCTATTAATAACATCACCATAAAATACCGATTTCCCATTCCTAGAGTTGATGATTTGTTGGACGAGTTGCATGGTTCTATTGTGTTCTCAAAAAATTGATTTGAGAAGTGGTTACCATCAAATTCGTATGCGTGAAGGGGATGAATGGAAAACAACCTTTAAAACTAAACATGGCTTGTATGAATGGACCGCGATGCCTTTTGGTCTAACTAATGCACCTAGCACTTTCATGCGACTAATGAATGAAGTGCTAAAATCTTTTTTGGGCAGGTTTGTGGTGGTGTACCTTGATGATATCTTGGTATATAGCAAGAGCTTGGAGGATCATTTAGTGCACTTAAAACAGGTTTTCGAGAAGCTTAGAGCTCAAAAACTCTATGGGAAGCAAGAAAAATGTTCGTTTTTAGTGGAAGAAGTGGTATTTTTGGGTTTTGTGGTGTCAAGAAATGGCGTGTCCGTAGACCCATCCAAAACTGAAGCAATCAAGTCATGGCGTATTCGTACTAACATTTCTGAAGTTAGATCATTTCATGGTCTTGCTTCTTTTTATAGAAGATTTGTTCGTGATTTTAGCACCATTGCAAGTCCTATGACAGGTTGTTTGAAGAAAGGAGTCTTTGCATGGGGAGAAGAAGCTCAAAAGGCGTTTGAGAAACTCAATGCATTATTGTGTGATGCTCTTATTTTGGCTCTTCCAGATTTTTCTCAACCATTTGAAGTGGAGTGTGTTGCAAGTGGAGTTGGTATTGGGGCTGTTTTGATCCAATCTAAACGTCCTATTGCTTATTTTTCTGAAAAGTTGGGTGGTACTCGTTTGAATTATTGCACTTATGATAAGGAGTTTTATGCTATTGTTCTTGCTTTAGATCATTAGAGTCATTATTTGCGTGCAAATCATTTTATTTTGCATTCTGATCATGAATCCTTGAAGTAGATCAATGGGCAACAAAAGTTGAGCACAAGACATGCAAAGTGGGTGGAGTTCTTGCAATCCTTTCATTTTTCATGCAAATACAAGGATGGCGAAAGCAATGTGGTGGCTGATGCACTCTCAAGGCGTTACTTATTATTGGTGACTTTGGATGTTCGTTTCTTGGGATTTGAAACTCTAAAGGACCATTATCAATCTGATATGGACTTTAGAGATATGTTTTTGAAATGTGCAGGTTGTCCTAATGGTGAATTTGTGATTCAAGATGGCTTCCTATTCAAAGGCAATTGCCTATGTGTCCCAAAACATGTAATACGGGAGTTGCTGATTCGTGAAGCTCATGGCGGTGGTTTGGCTGGTCATTTTGGCATTACCAAAACTTTGGAGGTGCTTAAAGAACATTTCTTTTAGCCAAAAATGTTGGGGGATGTAACCAACATAGTGAGCAAGTGTGTTACATGTCACATGGTGAAAACAACTTTCAAGCATGGTGTTTACACTCCTTTGCCGGTTCCTATTCGTCCTTGGGAAGATGTGTCCATGGATTTCATTATGGCTTTGCCTAGAACTCAAAGGGGGAAGGATTCCATTATGGTGGTGGTGGATAGGTTTTCAAAAATGGCTCACTTTGTGCCATGTCATAAAACCAATGATGCATCTAATGTGGCTGATTTGTATTTTAAAGAGGTGGTTCGTTTGCATGGTATTCCTAAAACAATTGTTTCTGATAGGGATTCCAAGTTTCTAAGTTACTTTTAGAACACTTTATGGAGGAAAGTGGGTACTAAGTTACTTTTTAGTACATCCCATCATCCACAAACGGATGGGCAAACGGAGGTGACTAATAGAACTTTGGGTACTTTGTTGAAAGGGTTGGTTAGCAAAACTCAAAAAGATTGGGACATCAAACTTGCACATGCTGAATTTGCCTATAATTGTTCTCCTACTTATGCTACAGGTCACTCTCCTTTTGAGGTGGTGTATGGTGTGAATCCTTACATGCCATTAGATTTGATTCCATTGCCAAAGGATGGCTTGGTTCGACAAGTTGAAGGCCATGATGAAACTACACCAACAAGTTCGTGAGAAGATTGAAGACGTGAATGAGTTGTACAAACAGAAGTCAAACAAGCATAGGAAACCACGTGTCTTTCAAGATGGTGACTTGGTGTGGGTGCATATGAGGAAAGAACGTTTTTCTAACAAAAGGAAAAACAAGTTAATGCCAAGAGCCGAAGGTCCTTATAAAGTGGTGTCACATGTCAATGATAATGCTTACATGGTAGATTTAGGAGGAGACCATGGAGTGCATGCTACCTTTAATGTGGGAGATCTTTCACCTTATCTTGATGATGATGGACTTGATGAATTGAGGTCAATTCCTTTCAAAGGGGGAGGGGATGACCCATGTATGATCATGAAAGCCCAAAATGTGATGGAGTAGTGATTACTAGTGGGCTAGAAGGTGGTTTGGGCTCAATGGTTGGGTTGTGAATGGTAACCCACAAATTGAATTAGGGTTGCATGAAGGCTAGGGCAACATTTTTAAGGCTTCATAAGTGCTAAAAACGTTACTTTTTACTTCATAAAGCCTCCTAGCCGTTTTTATCACTCTTTGGTGGATTAGGGTTACACTTTATTGCTTCTGATGGCTCATTAATGCTTCTTATGGTTCCTTAATGAAGCATAGACGTTTTTTCTTCATCCTCAAGTGTCTTGGACGTTTTTTTTGTGTTATTTCAAGAGTTTCCTTAAATTTCATTTACTAGTTTTAATGAATAATTGGTTGGTTGGCTTGTAACCACCAAGTTTGTAATAAAGGCTCCATATAAAGCCAAGTTTATGCATGGGAAAGATAGTACATGAATTTTTAATCAAAGAACCCTTTGTTTACTTTTAATTATTGTTATAATTCACAAATTATCTTGTTGGGACGTGTTCTTGACTTGATACGAACTCAACCCAATAGGTCTTGGATTGTTTTCACCGGTATACAACTTAATAGGTCTTGAGTTGTTACTAATCTATCCATTTCTTTCCATTCACATATCATTTGTGGTTACTATTCTCTCTTAATTTACCTAAACACTACCCTACTCACCAAATCAAGCCCATACACGCATCAAGATATTTGGGAGAGATTTCACAATAGAGAGAGATAGAGTGAAAACGATTGAGAGAGGTTTCACGTGTGACAATTGTGAGTGTTTGGCTCCGCAACGCAAGGTCCATGAACCCCGTTAAGCCATGTTTTAGGATCTTACACACTTCCAATGAGTATGAAACATTGTTTTATTGTTTTTGTTCGTTGCTTAGCACTAAGGCTAAGGAAAATTAAACACACGAATTTTTTCCAAGTGATGTTTTCTCATTAAAATAGTGAGTTATAAAATAATTACATAACATAAACCCTTATATACAAGGTTTAATTGAGTTGACCGGTTTGACTCGATGACTTTGTTCAACTTAGACTTGACCCGAATTTGACTATTGTCACATGAAGTCTATGCAATTTAGCAAAACTTTGATGAGCACTTTTAAATTCTTTTTTTTTTGTAAGAGCCAAAGCTCAACAAACTTTATTAAAAAGAATAAAAGAATACAATACAAAGCAAACAAAAATCAAGCAAAATACAAAACTAACCAACCTATCCATAACCAACTTCCAAGCCACTTCCTAATAACTAAAAATAACCACCCAAAAGCCCAATAAATCCTAAAATCCTTAAAGCTAGCCCAAAGACTTATTGAAAGAGGGAAAAAAGGTAACTTCACCCCCTTGCTCCACTAAAAACCCCAAAAAATATAAGAACCAAAGCAAGGGGTAAGGCCCTTAATAAAACCCTCAGTCCATTGGCTAAACTTTAAGAAAAAACCCTCTAAACCCACAATCCTCATACGACTATACATAGAATAAAACCACAAATATATAATACTACTAAACAACTCAAAATTGCAAAAACAAAGAACACCCAAGAAAAAATCAATCCCAATTCTTCTATCCCTTTTCCACTCCTTCATCCCCCACTTAGTCTTCAACAGGAAATTCTCCTTCTTCGTATAACTGATGTCCATCTCCATCCAATGCAGCAACTTCCTGCATAATATACATAAACCAAAAAACCACAAACTAATGCCAAACCATCAGAATTTACGAATAAGTTTCATACTAGACATGACATCAATCACATGTCTAGGATTCTCTATTTGAATAATCTCATAAAAGATCATATCCAAATAGAAAATCCCATAGGTACAAGTCTCATGATTAGAGAGTAAACTCTCCAACCATTGACAAATTCTGTCAATTCCTTTGTATAAACATTTATTCCAAAATTGCCCCCACCAAGTTCTAGCAAAAAGATTACCCTCATTAGAATTCCTTCGCTGCCATCCCCAAAGAAAAAACTCGCCAATCAACAACTTTACAACCCAGATTCTGACCTCCATCATTTATGTTTTATTCATTCCAGAAATACCCCATACCTTGTAGACTTTATCATTTACCAACTTGGCCTTATTCCTTAATCCCAACAGCTTCATCCGGATTTCATTTTCAACACAAGCAATCAATCCCTCAGCCGTTATTCTCCTGTTACTAAAAATTCTGGAGTTCCTTTCCTTCCAAATATGGGCAACACAACTCGCTAGAACACATTTATTTATCAAATTCATAGCAGAATTCTTATAAAACAATTTTCATAATTTCAGGATCAGGTCATTCCAGTCATCCATCACAAGATTAATACTCATCTTATCACAAAAATACCTCCAAATAAGATGAGAAAACTCACATTTAAAGAAGAGATGATTATGTGAATCAGGCATAACATTACAAAAAGGACAAAGAAGGTTACCTGAAATTTCCCAACCTCTCACTCGATCCTGAGTTTTCAATCTATTCAAAATGGCCATCCATAAAATAAACGAATTTCTAGGAATGCAATTACCATACCAAACAATATCATGCCAAGGGACCTTACTTCCAAAATTATTAATATCACCCCACACCTGTTCGCAAGAAAATTGTTTGCAATTACCATCCTTATCTCTCCATCCAACAACATCCCTCAAATTTGGCTTAATACAAAACATAGGAGCATCCTTCAGACCAGGAAATTTATCAACCCAATCAACCAGCCAAAAATATGTATCATAAACAAGAACATCACTAACCAAAGACGAGTCATTAAACCCATTGCTAACCCAATCTCTTCTCGAAATGATCGAACATAGAATACCTAAAGGATGCCACCAATCATGCCATAAAGAAGTGCTCCTCCCATTTCCCACACAAGCAACAATATGAGGTCTAACAATTTTCCTAATCTCCAAGAATCTCTTCCAAGTCCAGCTCATGCTCTTTTTCTGCAAAACATCCTAAAAATTCCTGTTTCCAATATAATTAGATTTCACCCATTGAACCCATAAATAATTTTTGTTATTAACAACATTCCACACATGTTTAGCTAACAAAGCATCATTCCATTTCCTTAAATTCTTAACCCCCAATCCGCCATAAGCTTTAGGTTTACAAATATCATTCCATTTGACTTTAGCTTTCCCTTTAACTTTTTCACCATTTGCCCACAAGAAGCTTCTACACATCTTTTCAATCTCTTTGATAGTAGCAATGGGAATTTGAAAAATCGAAGCCCAATACACATGAATAAATGTCAAAAAAGAATTAATGAGCTGCAACCTACCAGCAAACGATAATGATTTGCTTTTCCAATTGAAAAATTCTCATTTTAATCTTTTCAATCAACTTTTTACAATCTCTATCAAAAAGCTTAGTAACACACATAGGAACACCCAAATACTTAAATGGAAATTTCCCAACATCAAAAGGAAGAATACCCAAGATAATCCTTCTCATATTCGGCTTAACACAACTAAAGTAAATCTGGCTTTTTTCCGTACTCACCTTCAGCCCAGAAACTGTTTTAAATTCATCAAGAGCATTCCTTATAACTCTAGCCGAATTCCCATTACCATAAGAAAAGACAAGCAAATCATCAGCAAAGCATAAATCAGAAATTTTGAGAGTCTCACACTTATTATGATATTTAAAGTTTTGGCTTTCTCCTATATGCTTTCCAAGGATCATATTAAACACCTCCATAACTATAGTGAATAAGTAAGGAGAAAGAGGATCTCCCTGCCTTAGACCCTCTTTCCTTCAAAATACCCATGTTCTTCACCATTAAAATTAATCATAAACCACGAAGAAGAAACACAAGCCATAATCCACTGAACCATTATCGGATGAAATCCAAATCCTTGTAGACTTCTATTAAGAAAATCCCAATCCACCGTATCATATGCCTTTTGAATATCAAATTTTAAGGTGCATTTAGGAATTCCCCTCTTATTTTTATATCCCACCATCAACTCCTGAGTAAGAAGAATATTATCCAAAATCGATCTTCCTGGAATAAAAGCTGATTGATTCTTACTAACAATATCACCCAAACAGTTTCTGATTCGATTCACTATAATCTTACTAATACACTTATACAAAGTGTTACAGCAAGCTATAGGTCTAAAATTTGAAACCTTCCTCGGGACATCCACTTTAGGAACCATTGCAATTCTTGTAGCATTTATCCCCTTTAACAGTTTGCCCGTCCAAAAAAATTCTCTCACTACTTTGCAAACCTTCGGCCCAACTATATTCCAAGCACTTTTGAAAAACTTTGAAGAGTATCCATCAAGCCTAGGGGCACGATTGTCATCAATTTCAAACATCGCAATTTTAATCTCTTCATCAGTCACAACTCTAATCAAATTAACAGCCACACTTCTGTCCAATTTATTTTGAAAAAATTCATCATTTAAATCCGGCACAACAGCAACATCTTTACAGCCCAAGAAATTATTAAAATAAGAAACAAACTTATTCTTCATAGCAATCCCACTAACCCATCTTCCATCTTCATCCAGAATCATCCTAATTTGATTTCTATTGCCCCTGCTCTTAACAATACTATGAAAAAATTTCGTATTATTATCCCCTTCCTGAATCCATTTGATTTTAGACCTTTGGAAAAGTAGCTTTTCTTCATCATTACAAGCAACATTAAATTTAAAAAGAATATTAGCATGATCCTCCCTAATCTTACCATCAAAAGGATTAAGATCAATTTCAGTTTGTTTACTTTCCAGCTCTTTTCTTAACTTTTGAATTCTCTTCCCATAACCCATGTATTTATTGCAAAGCTCCCTACAATGCTTTTTAAGGTTCTTCAACTTTTTGCAAACCTTAAACATAAAAAAAACCATCAATATTCACATTCCAAACTTCTTTGACCAAAGGTAAGAATTCATCCTTCTCAGTAATGAAATTAGCAAATCTGAAAGAAGGTCTCCATCTCATTTTACCCTTAGGGATATTTAAAATGGCAGGACAATGATCCAAAATTCGATATGGCTTAAAGACAGCATGAGCTAAAGGATAATCAGAAACAAATTTCAGATTGGCCATCACTCTATCTAATTTCTTCAAAAGACCCATATTCCTAGCAGGAGCTTTATTCCAAGTAAATTGAAACCCATACGAATTCAGATCCTCCACTTCTATAAAGTTAATGCACTCAATAAAATCCTCAACTCCTTTAGGAGTTTTAGAACATCCTTCAGAATATTCCGAAGGCTTTAAAGCAACATTAAAATCACTTAAAATTCCCCAGGCTTCCCTCTTAACCACCAAACTATGTTTCTTTAAATTATCCCTTAAAGATCTTATATCAATATAATTCGAAGCAGCATATAAAAAGGATAAATACATGCAGTAACTAGACTCACAGAATCTAACATAACAGTGAATAACTTGTCTAGATTGTGATATCACCATCACATCAAAAATTCGGGGATTCCAACCAACAATTATCCTAGTCCTAGCTTCACAACAACTATTATTAGAAACCCAATCCCATTGACCAAAGGTCTTAGCACAAACACTTTTAAGATTTAAGACCCTAACATGTGATTCCACCACAACACAAATACCAAGGTTATAACTTCTGATAACATCAATAACCTCCTTCTGCTAATAGCCTTATTCAACCCTCTAACATTCCAGCACCCTATGGACATCATTGGAAACAAGTAGAATTTTTGGCATCATCCTCCTCTAATTCCTGAGAATTCCCTACATTGCTTTTACTACTCCCCTGATACTTCATGTTTTCCTTCAATTTATTATTATCGTTCCATTTATTACCCTTCCCAATAAACTTAGAAGGCTCCTGCTTATTCTTCATTTTCCCAGCAACATCATCATTTGAAACAACTTTATCTCCATCCTGAAAAACACCATTTTTATCCCCCTTAGTATCTTCTTCCATTCTATCCATAACTTCCTCATCAATTATTCCTAGAATTTCAAAGCTGTTTTTATTACTGCAATCTTCATTAGAATTGATCTTACTATCACTACTCATCTTACCTTCCTCTTTATTATTGTCATTCTTTATAGCATACCCTTTCTTCTTGTTCTCCTTTATCCCCTGATTACCCGCCATATTCTGACCATACACAAACTTCTCATATCTTCTATTCTTTTCTAAATTCCAATGGCCTACCCCTTTATTATTCCAATTCCCATTCTGCCTTCTTCCATTATCACCTCTATACCCATTATTGCCTCTAAAACTATTACCCCTGTTATAATTACCATTCCTCCCATTATATCTCTGATTGTTCAATTGAGAATAACCTTCCTTTGATTTGCTAGTGCCCTCTCCATTATTTATACCTGCCAATTTCTTATAACTAACCTCCACAAATCCATCATCATTAACAACTTCCTTCCCTTTATTATTCTTAACTTTCTCATCATCCGCTTTCTTTACCACTTTTCCTTCATTTAATGTCGCAAGACAAGCTTTATCCAAATGCCCAAATATCTTACAATGATTACATCTCGATAGAATCCAAGCATATTCCACTTCAAAACTCTGAACAACAGCAGAATTAGAGACAAAATCCCAAGTAGAGACCTCAATTTTCCTCTTCCATTCCTTATCAGCTGCCATTTCAACAAGAATTCTTGCATAAGCATTTTTACCTTTGTGTTCCAAACACATTTCCTCAGTAAAAGAATCAAATGCCAACGGAACCCCTATCTTACTAGCAATTATACACATATTTTCAACACTCCATACTTTTAAAGGTAAGTCAAAAATTTTGATCCATACCTGAATTTTATCATGACTATTCTTAGTTAAAGTCAGACCTGGTCTCCACCTTTGAAGGAATAAAGGCATGTTATTGAACATCAGCCATGGGCTTCCTTCCAAAATAGATAACATCCCCTGCTCATCACTGAATTTAAAAAAGAAGAACCCTTTATTGTTCATGAACACCTCTTCTAGACCCATATTCTTCCAAAGCCTTCTAACCTGTTTCTGAATCACTGGAAACGCCAATTTCTTGTCTATCATATACCCATATAAAGTATTAGTATAAGGAATACTAGCATTCTTTAAATTCTCAATCGGAATAATAACAGACCCATCTTCATTACCTATTTCCCCAGGTATATATCTGACATCAATTTTGCCCTTATGCCTATTACCTTTTAACACACCAGCATAAGAGTTCTCTAATTTCCCCTGCATATCACTTTCCACCTTTTTGCCATTATTAGCAGCTCCCAAAATAGAAGGAAGAGTATTAATACTATTAATAACAGTACCAGACATCAACTTCCCACTCGTCTCTTTACTACTCTTAGCATTAGCCTCCTCTTCCATCACTATTTCCTCATCTTCACTGGACTCCTCCTCACTTGAATCAACTTCCCCTTCCTCTTCAGCAGAACTATCTTCTTCAGTATCACCTTCCTCCTTATCATCTTGCTTATCCAATTTTGAGATATCCATCTCCATATTCTGATTCAACCCATTATCAACTTCCTTCCCCACATACACTTCCTCCTTCAATTTACTAAGAAATTAAAAGCCAACTCCTGGAATAAACTCTTCATTATTGATAACCTTCTTATCAATATCAGATCTAGACTTCCCAACTTTATTATCAATCATCACATAGCTAATAGGAATAGTTTCTTCACTCACAACAATGTTAGAATTCAACCTCAACATTTCACTAGTGACATTCTTCAATTCCAAATTAGAGTTCAATAAATCATCATTCACTTTAGAACCATCCCAATTTTTCATCAAATTAACCGTGTTACCTGAAGGAATATTGACCACATGAGATCCAATTGTCTTCATCTCACCAGTACCCCCATCCTTCAATCCCTTCATAGAACTATCATTTCCAATCAATGAGATATTAGAATCTGCCTCCCAAGCTGATACGAATTCCAAATCGTCTTCCGTTTCCTCCTCTGTTGTTACTTCATCGTTGTAATCCTCAACATCCATCGGGGATATCTCATCCACAAGTTTCCGAGCTCTATTCTTAACTCTGAAAGCTTTCCCCTCCATTTTCCACTCAGCTTTACCAATTCGTGAAGCAACTGCTCCAGAGGCACTAGGCTTACGACGAGCTTTATAGATCGTAGCAGAAGATTGCTCTATAACCCCAGGAGGAACAAGCTCTTCACATCCACTTCAGTCTTAGCATACCGGACATCAGCACTTTTATCTGATGGTTTACCCTTCACTTCCTTCACTCGATCCACTTTGGATGATGCTCCCATTAGGACAACGGAAATAAAAGAGAAATTGCTTCACCGATTAGGAACAATCGTCGGAAAAGCAACACCGATGAATCAAAAACTAGATCGCACCACCGTTAGAGAGAACTAGGGGAAGAGAGAGAAAGTAGAGAGAGAAAGTGAAAAAGTTTTTAAGTCTATAGCATTGTTTCATTCTTGAGTTCCACATTAGAAGTCTATGCAATTTAGCAAAGCTTTGATGAGCATCGTTTCATTCATGAGTTCCATAATAGAAGTCTATGCAATTTAAGCAAAGCTTTGATGAACATTGTTTAATTCTTGAGTTCCGCAATAGAAGTCTATGCAATTTAAGCAATGCTTTGAAGAGAATTGTTTCATTCTTGATTTCCACATTAGAAGTGTAAGCAATTTAGCAAAGCTTTGATGAACATTGTTTTATTCTTGAGTTCGAGAATAGAAGTAGTATTCTCAATTTAGCAAAGATTCGATGAGCATTTCTTTATTCTTGATGAACATTGTTTTATTCTTGAGTTCGACAATAGAAGTAGTATTCTCAATTTAGCAAAGATTTGATGAGCATTTCTTTATTCTTGAGTTCCACAATAGTACTCTATGCAATTTAAGCAAAGCTTTGACGAACATTGTCTCATTATGGAATTCAACATTAGAAGGCTATGCAATTTAGCAAAGCTTTGGTGAGCATCATTTAATTCTTGAGTTCCACAATAGAAGTCTACGCAATTTAAACAAAGCTTTGATGTGCATCGTTTGATTCTTGTGTTACACAATAGAAGTCTATACAATTTAGCAAAGCTTTAAGGAGCATTGTTTCATTCTTGGGTTCCACATTACAAGTCTATGCAATTTAGCAAAGCATTGATGAGCATTGTGTAACACTTGAGTTCTATGTTAGAAGTCTATGCAATTTAGCAAAGTTTTAATGAGCATTATTTAATTGGTGAGTTCCACAACAGAAGTAGTCTTCGCAGTTTAGCAAAGCATTATTGAGCATTATTTAATTCTTGAGTTCCACAATAGAAGTCTATGCAATTTAAGCAAAAGCTTTGATGAGCATTATTTCATTATTTACTTCCACATTAGAAGTCTATGCAATTTAGCAAAGCTTTGATAACCATTGTTTAATTCTTGACTTTCACAATAAAATTCGTCTTCGCAATTAAGCAAAGCTTTGAAGAGCATTGTTTAATTTATGAGTTCCACAATAGAAGTCAATACAAATTAAGCAAAGCTTGATCAGCATTGTTTCATTCTTGAGTTCCACATTAGAAGTCTATGCAATTTATCAAGGTTTTAAAGAGCATTGTTTAATTATTGAGCTCCACAATAGAAGTATTCCTCGCAATTTAGAAAAGCTTTGATGAGCATTGTTTAATTCTTGAGTTCCACAACAGAAGTCTATGCAGTTTTTGCAATGCTTTGAAGAACATTGTCTCATTCTTGAGTTCCACATTAGATGTCTATGCAATTTAGCAAAGCTTTGATGAGCATTGTTTAATTCTTGAGTTCCATAATAGAAGTAGTCTTTGCAATTTAGCAAAGATTTGATGAGCATTTCTTTATTCTTGAGTTCCATAATAGTACTCTATGCAATTTAAGCAAAGCTTTGAAGAGCATTATTTCACTCTTGAGTTCCACATTAGAAGTCTGTGCAATTTAGCAAAGCTTTGATAAGTGTTGTTTAATAATTCTTGAGTTCCACTATAGAAGTCTATGCAATTTATCAAAGCTTTCATGAGCATCTTTTAATTCTTGAGTTCCAAAATAGAAGTCTATGCAAGTTAAGGAAAGCCTTGATGAGCATCATTTAATTCTTTAGTTCCACAAGAAATGTCTATGTAATTTTAGCAAAGCTTTGATGAGCATGGTTTGATACTTGAGTTCCACAATAGAAGTCCATGCAATTTAGAAGAGCCTTGATGAGCATTGTTTCATTCTTAAGTTACACAATAGAAGTCTATGAAAATTAAGCAAAGCTTTGAAGATCATTGTTTCATTCTTGAGTTGCACATTAGAAGTCTATTGATTTTAGCAAAGCATTAATGAGCATTGTTTAATACTTGAGTTCCACAACAGAAGTCTATACAATTTAAGCAATGCTTTGATGAGGATTGTTTCATTCTTGAGTTCCACAGTAGAAGTCTATACAATTTAGCAAAGCTTTGATAAGCATTGTTTAATTCTTCAGTTCCACAATAAAAGTCTATGCAATTTTAGCAAAGCATTGATGACCATAGTTTGATACTTGAGTTCCATAATATAAGTCCATGCAATTTAGAAAAGCTTTTATGAGCATTATTTCATTCTTATGTTCCAAAATAGAAGTCTATGCAATTTAAGCAAAGCTTTGACGATCATTGTTTCATTCTTGAGTTCCACATAAGAAATCTATGCAATTTAGCAAAGCTTTGATGAGCATCGTTTCATTCATGAGTTCCACAATAGAAGTCTACGCAATTTAAGCAAAGCTTTGATGAACATTGTTTAATTCTTCAGTTCCAAAATAGAAGTCTATGCAATTTAAGCAATGCTTTCAAGAGCATTGTTTCATTCTTGAGTTCCACATTACAAGTGTATGCAATTTAGCAAAGCTTTGATGAACATTGTTTTATTCTTGAGTTCGACAATAGAAGTAGTCTTCTCAATTTAGCAAAGCTTTGATGAACATTTCTTTATTCTTGAGTTCCACAATAGTACTCTTTGCAATTTATGCAAAGCTTTGACGAGCATTGTCTCATTATGGAATTCCACATTAGAAGGCTATGCAATTTAGCAAAGCTTTGATGAGCATCATTTAATTCTTGAGTTCCACAATAGAAGTCTATGCAATTTAAGCAAAACTTTGATGAGCATCGTTTGATTCTTGTGTTACACAATAGAAGTCTATACAATTTAGCAAAGCTTTAATGAGCATTATTTCATTCTTGGGTTCCGCATTACAAGTCTATGCAATTTAGCAAAGCATTGATGAGCATTGTTTAACACTTGAGTTCCACGTTAGAAGTCTATGCAATTTAGAAAAGTTTTAATGAGCATTGTTTAATTGGTGAGTTCCACAACAGAAGTAGTCTTCGCAGTTTAGCAAAGCATTGTTGAGCATTATTTAATTCTTGAGTTCCAATATAGAAGTCTATGCAATTTAAGCAAAGCTTCGATGAGCATTATTTCATTCTTTACTTCCACATTAGAAGACTATGCAATTTAGCAAAGCTTTGATAACCATTGTTTAATTCTTGAGTTCCACAATAAAATTCGTCTTCGCAATTTAGTAAAGCTTTGAGGAGCATTGTTTAATTTGTGAGTTCCACAATAGAAGTCTATACAAATTAAGCAAAGCTTGATTAGCATCGTTTCATTCTTGAGTTCCACATTAGAAGTCTATGCAATTTAGCAAGGTTTTGATGAGCATTGTATAATTCTTGAGTTCCACAATAGAGGTAGTCCTTGCAATTTAGAAAAGCTTTGATGAGCATTGTTTAATTCTTGAGTTCCAAAATAGAAGTCTATGCAGTTTTAGCAATGCTTTGAAGAGCATTGTTTCATTCTTGAGTTCCACATTAGAAGTCTATGCAATTTAGCAAAGCTTTGATGAGCATTGTTTAATTCTTGAGTTCCACAATAGAAGTAGTCTTTTTAATTTAGCAAAGATTTGATGAGCATTTCTTTACTCTTGAGTTCCATAATAGTACTCTATGCAATTTAAGTAAAGCTTTGAAGAGCATTATTTCACTCTTGAGTTCAACATTAGAAGTCTGTGCAATTTACTAATTTTTTGATAAGCGTTGTTTAATTCTTGAGTTCCACTATAGAAGTCTATGCAATTTATCAAAGCTTTCATGAGCATCTTTTAATTCTTGAGTTCCACAATAGAAATCTATGATATTTACCAAAGCATTGATGAGAATTTTTTTAATTTTAAACTTCCATAATAGAAGTAGTCTATGCAATTTAGCAAAGATTTGATGAGCATTTTTTGATTCTTGAATACTACAATAGATATCTAAGCAATTTAGCAAAGCGTTGATGAGTATTGTTTAATTCTTGTGTTTCGCAATAGAAGTCGACGCAATTTAGCAAAGCTTTGATGAGCGTTGCTTAGTTCTTGAATTCCACAGTATATATAATCTATGAAATTTACCAAAGCTTTGACGACCATTGTTTAATTCTTCATATCCACATTTGAAGTGTATCCAATTTAGCAAAGCTTTGATGGGTATTGTTTAATTCTTGAGTTCCACAATAGAAGTCTATACAATTTAGCAAAGCTTTGATAAGAATTGTTTAATTTTTGAGTTCCATAATAGAAGTATTCTATGCAATTAAGCAAAGCTTTGATGAGCACTGTTTAATTCTTGAGTTCCACAATATAAGTCTATGCAGTTTAAGCAATGGTTTGATGAGCAATGTTTAATTCGTGAGTTCCAAAATAGAAGTCTATGCAATTTAGCAAACTTTGATGAACATTGGTTAATTTTTGAGTTCCACAATAGAAGTCTATGTAATTTAAGCAAAGGTTGGATGAGGATTGTTTAATTCTTGAGTTCCACAATAGAAGTATATGCAATTTAGAAAAGCTTTGATGAACATTGCTTTGTTCTCAAGTTTCACAATAGAAGTCTATCCAATTTAAGCAACGTGTTGATGAACATTGTTTAATTCACGAGATCCACAATAGAAGTCTATGCTATTGAAGCAGAGGTTTGATGAGCAATGTTTAATTCGTCAGTTCCACAATAGAAGTCTATGGAATTTAGAAAAGCTTTGATGAGCGTTGTTTAATTCTTGAGTTCCACAATAGAAGTCGGTCAAATTTAACAAAGCTTTTATGAACGCTGTTTAATTATTGATTTCCACAATAGAAGTCTATGCTATTTAGCAAATCTTTCATGAGTATTGTTTAACTCATGAGTTCCATAATAGAAGTAGTCTATGCAATTTAGCAATGCTTTGATGAAAATTGTTTAATTCTTGACTTCTATTCTAGAAGTCTGTGCTATTTAGCAAAGCTTTGATGAGTATTGTTTAATTCCTAAGTTCCAGAATAGAAGTCGATGCCATTTAGCAAAACTTGGATAAACATTGCTTAATTCTATAGATCTATAATAGAAGTAATCTATGAAATTTACCAATGCTTTAATGAGCATTGTTTTATTCTTGATTTCTAAAATTGAAGTCTATGCAATTTAGCAAAACTTTGATGAGCATTGTTAAATTCTTGAGTTCCATTATAGAAGCCTATGCAATTTATCAAAGCTCTGATAAGAATTGTTTAGTTCTTGAGTTCCACAATAGAAGTATTCTATGCAATTTAACAAAGCTTGTATGAGCACTGTTTAATTCTTGAGTTCCACAACAGAAGTCTATGTAATTTAGCAAAACTTTGATAAGCGTTGTTTAATTCGTGAGTTTAACAGTAGAAGTCTATGCAATTTAGCAAAGCATTGATGAGAATTTTTTTTAATTTTAAAGTTCCATAATAGAAGTAGTCTGTGCAATTTTAGCAAAGATTTGATGAGCATTTTTTGATTCTTGAATACTACAATAGATATCTAAGCAATTTAGCAAAGCGTTGATGAGTATTGTTTAATTCTTGTGTTTCGCAATAGAAGTCGACGCAATTTAGCAAAGCTTTGATGAGCGTTGCTTAGTTCTTGAATTCCACAGTAGATATAATCTATGAAATTAACCAAAGCTTTGACGACCATTGTTTAATTCTTCATATCCACATTTGAAGTGTATCCAATTTAGCAAAGCTTTGATGGGTATTGTTTAATTCTTGCGTTCCACAATAGAAGTCTATACAATTTAGCAAAGCTTTGATAAGAATTGTTTAATTCTTGAGTTCCACAATAGAAGTATTCTATGAAATTAAGCAAAGCTTTGATGAGCACTGTTTAATTCTTGAGTTCCACAATATAAGTCTATGCAGTTTAAGCAAAGGTTTGATGAGCAATGTTTAATTCGTGAGTTCCAAAATATAAGTCTATGCAATTTAGCAAACTTTGATGAACATTGGTTAATTTTTGAGTTCCACAATAAAAGTCTATGTAATTTAAGCAAAGGTTGGATGAGGATTGTTTAATTCTTGAGTTCCACAATAGAAGTATATGCAATTTAGAAAAGCTTTGATGAACATTGCTTTGTTCTCAAGTTTCACAATAGAAGTCTATGCAATTTAAGCAACGAGTTGATGAACATTGTTTAATTCACGAGATCCACAATAGAAGTCTATGCTATTGAAGTAGAGGTTTGATGAGCAATGTTTAATTCGTCAGTTCCATAATAGAAGTCTATGGAATTTAGAAAAGCTTTGATGAGCGTTGTTTAATTCTTGAGTTCCACAATAGAAGTCGGTCAAATTTAACAAAGCTTTTATGAACGCTGTTTAATTATTGATTTCCACAATAGAAGTCTATGCTATTTAGCAAATCTTTCATGAGTATTGTTTAATTCATGAGTTCCATAATAGAAGTAGTCTATGCAATTTAGCAATGCTTTGATGAAAATTGTTTAATTCTTGACTTCTAGAATAGAAGTCTGTGCTATTTAGCAAAGCTTTGATGAGTATTGTTTAATTCCTAAGTTCCAGAATAGAAGTCGATGCCATTTAGCAAAACTTGGATAAGTATTGCTTAATTCTGTAGATCTATAATAGAAGTAATCTATGAAATTTACCAATGCTTTAATGAGCATTGTTTTATTCTTGATTTCTAAAATTGAAGTCTATGCAATTTAGCAAAACTTTGATGAGCATTGTTAAATTCTTGAGTTCCATTATAGAAGCCTATGCAATTTATCAAAGCTCTGATAAGAATTGTTTAGTTCTTGAGTTCCACAATAGAAGTATTCTATGCAATTTAACAAAGCTTTTATGAGCACTGTTTAATTCTTGAGTTCCACAACAGAAGTCTATGTAATTTAGCAAAACTTTGATAAGCGTTGTTTAATTCGTGAGTTTAACAATAGAAGTCTATGCAATTTAGCAAAGCATTGATGAGAATTTTTTTTAATTTTAAAGTTCCATAATAGAAGTAGTCTTTGCAATTTAGCAAAGATTTGATGAGCATTTTTTGATTCTTGAATACTACAATAGATATCTAAGCAATTTAGCAAAGCGTTGATGAGTATTGTTTAATTCTTGTGTTTTGCAATAGAAGTCGACGCAATTTAGCAAAGCTTTGATGAGCGTTGCTTAGTTCTTGAATTCCACAGTAGATATAATCTATGAAATTAACCAAAGCTTTGACGACCATTGTTTAATTCTTCATATCCACATTTGAAGTGTATCCAATTTAGCAAAGCTTTGATGGGTATTGTTTAATTCTTGAGTTCCACAGGAGAAGTCTATACAATTTAGCAAAGCTTTGATAAGAATTGTTTAATTCTTGAGTTCCACAATAGAAGTATTCTATGAAATTAAGCAAAGCTTTGATGAGCACTGTTTAATTCTTGAGTTCCACAATAGTAGTTTATGCAGTTTAAGCAAAGGTTTGATGAGCAATGTTTAATTCGTGAGTTCCAAAATAGAAGTCTACGCAATTTAGCAAACTTTGATGAACATTGGTTAATTTTTGAGTTCCACAATAGAAGTCTATGTAATTTAAGCAAAGGTTGGATGAGGATTGTTTAATTCTTGAGTTCCACAATAGAAATATATGCAATTTAGAAAAGCTTTGACGAACATTGCTTTGTTCTCTAGTTTCACAATAGAAGTCTACGCAATTTAAGCAACGTGTTGATGAACATTGTTTAATTCACGAGATCCACAATAGAAGTCTATGCTATTGAAGCAGAGGTTTGATGAGCAATGTTTAATTCGTCAGTTCCACAATAGAAGTCTATGGAATTTAGAAAAGCTTTGATGAGCGTTGTTTAATTCTTGAGTTCCACAATAGAAGTCGATCAAATTTAACATAGCTTTTATGAACGTTGTGTCACACCCCAAAACCAAGAACGGCGGAAACGTTCCGGGGCGGAGGACGTCATGTACAGTATCACAACACAGTAAATGTAAATAAGCAAACAACATCATCCATTGCATTAAATATATAATTTTAATACAAGTGTTCTGTACAGTTATAGACACCAAAAATAATGAAACACAAAATAAAATGAGATGAGTCTTGAATGCCCACCTTCTTCTCAAAAGCTGCCCTCGGTACCTGTCTACTGATGACCTGAGAATACAAGTTATTTTGAAAGATTTTATCAGCATTAAGCTGGTGAGTTCATAAGTATTTTAGTGTCCATGTTTCTTGTAAAAACGTTTGAACCTGTCTCAATGTATAAGTTTGTGAAAATGTAAGTAAATGTTTGAAAGTGTTTGCAAAAGTTTGAATCACTCAGAAAATCCTATATTTTCTATAAAAGTAACCTTCTACCAAGGCTAGACTGTTTTGTAAACTTGTCTGTTGTAAAGTGTGTGATTACCCAAATATAACTATCATTTGTTAAGAATATAGTTTGTACATTAATGCTTAAGTGAGGTTATCACTAAAATATGTAATGGGTAAATCATTGTAGTACTGTAGCTTTGTATATTAAGACTACTGCTGTACTAAATACTACTACCTTAAACCGGATTTATATTAAGGTATATTGTGATTAATTGCACCATGCTATCGACTGATAATCAACGACATAATGAACGGTCGTAATAAGAAATGACGTTTGGCACCCGCAGACCTGCAGGTCCGGCTGTAGCTAGCAGCAAGGTGTAGGATAGTCAATCCAGTATAGATCTATACGCAAACTCACGCTCTCCCTCCAAGAGAATTCTGGCTACAACTCAGGCCATGACATTTAAGGCATGCCCGATACAGTGGATCACAATTGTTAAGTATTCACGTATATGTATCGTTCCTCGTATATCTGTATATGTATTGTTTCTAGTATATCTGTATATGTATTGTTTCTAGTATATCTGTATATGTATTGTTTCTAGTATATCTGTATATGTATTGTTTCTAGTATATCTGTATATGTATTGTTTCTAGTATATCTGTATATGTATTGTTTCTAGTATTTCTGTATATGTATGATCTTGCGTTACCCCGATGGTAACCAGCTAATGATGTACTGAAGAGTATGAATATGGAAGTACCTTTATGTCTATACATGTATATATGATATATAAGTAATATGGAAACGACCTTCGGATGGTCACCCGAAATCCCACCAGACCACATCCAAATCGAGGAAAAGGAAATAGGGCGAATGGCCTTCCTAAGCCCTTTAAACATTATTTATATATCTATACATATATGGGCATGCAATTGGATATATAAAAGCATAAATAAGTTTTCATAAAACATTTGAAGCAGTAATATAATTTCAAGAGAGGATCGACTTGATGTCGATCTATAAAACATTTTGAAGGCATAAGTTGATAAAACAGTTTAAGTATAAGAAGCATTTGTTGAATCACAGTCTATAAATAAGTTTGGATAGTAAAACAGTTTGTAAAACATTTCAATAGTAACGCAATTTGAAAAACAGTTTGAACAGTGGTAAAAATCGTTATTTTCCTAGTTATTAATCACATGTGATTAAATGCAATCACATGTGATTGAATCAATAACTATATGTATTTGACTTGTATTCCCCCCCATAAAGTATTTAAAACACTTAAAATCATTTCAAAGGTTGATTCAAGGGGTATGAACTCACTTGTGGTGAGTCGTGTGAATTGCAGTGTCGGCTACCGTGCTAGGTGACAAACGGAGACTGGTTTACACGCACGAGCCTAGTTATCATATAATAAACATATATATAACTAATTAGACATATAATAACTTAAATAAATAAGTTAAGACACTTAGAAAACATTTAAACACTTTTGTGAGTGTATAGGGTTCAAATGGTTGCATCTAAGTTGCTACGGGACAAGGCAAAAGGGTTTGAAACATCAAAGGGCCTTGTATAGGAGTTCACCATCCAACAAACCCCACACCTTGGAGTTTACGGCCGTAAACTCATAGGTTTATGGCCGTGAACTCCTCAAATGGTGTTTTTGGGTGTTTTGTGGTGTTGTCTAGCATCTAGAACACTCCATTCTAGTCCCAAAGGTGCAAGGTAAATAGTCTAAAGGCTTAAGGGTTGCTTGGAATGATTTTTGTCCCACAAAATGGGGTTTACGGCCCAAGAGGAGTTCTTGGCCGTAAACTGCTAAAAATTTATGGCTTTTATGGGCTTTTGGTGTTCTAATCAAGCACATGTACTAGTAGTTAAAGTCCTTAAGCATTTGGGGAAAGTTTTAGGGCATTTAAGCCCTTGAAAAGGGGTTTACGGCCCAAGGGAGTTCCTTGGCCGTAAACTCCTAGAACTTATGTTTCTTGGTTGCTTTTTGATCCATAAATGTCATAACCTATCTCCTAAACAAGTCTTTTAGCAAGGAATTGGGACTAGGAAGCCATAATGTTCCATTTTGGAGTTTACTCCCCAAGAACGATCTTGGGCGGTAAACTCCCGGATCTTGACATCTAGACATGTAATTTGTGTTAACAAGCATTAAACAAGTATTGAAACACATATAGAAAAGTAGACTCACAATCTGGGATGAAAACCCGAAGATCTGTCAGAGAGAATATGGCTTTTCTCTATTTGGAATTGTGAATAATGAATTTATTTAATTCAGAAAACTATTTATAGTCCTGGAATATTTTGGCAGAAAATATTTTCATTCCTGATGTTGGACTGTAACAGTATGAAACTTGAAATGCCCAAGTTTCACAAAACCAGGAGTATCCACTCTCCTGATATCATCTAAAACATAACCCTAATGTACACAAACTTGTTCGGAAAAGCTTGAAAATCACAGAAACTGAACTAGCTTCTGATGAATAGATGATGTTCGTACAATGGAAATTTCGGGTTGTCACATCATCCCCCCGTTAGAGGGAATTTCGTCCCGAAATTAGAATTTAAGCAAATAAAAGTTACAAACAATTAAGCGAAAAGATGAGGGTATTTCAACTTCATCTGATCCTCGCGTTCCCAAGTGAATTCCGGTCCTCGCTTGGCGTTCCAGCGAACCTTCACGATAGGGATACGGCTTTGTTTCGTCTGCTTGACCTCACGGTCCATAACCTCTACAGGTTCTTCCACGAAGTTGAGGCTCTCGTTAATCTCGATTTCGTCAAGTGGGATTACGAGAGTCTCGTCAGACAGACACTTTTTCAAGTTAGATACGTGGAATGTAGAATGTACGTTGCGAAGTGTGTCGGGTAGATCAAGTTTGTAAGCTACGGGGCCGACTCTGGCAAGAATCTCGAAAGGCCCTATGTACCTCGGATTAAGCTTCCCACGCTTGCCGAAGCGTATCAAGCCTTTCCAGGGTGAGACTTTGAGAAGGACTCGGTCTCCCACCTGAAATTCCAAAGGTTTTCTTCGTGTATCGGCGTAGCTCTTCTGTCGGTCTCTAGAGGCTTTCAATCGTTCACGGATTTGAACGATCTTCTCTGTCGTTTCCCGAATGATTTCCGGACCAGTAAGAGTACTGTCGGAAGCTTGCCCTCTCGCTAATTGGGTATCACCAACCTCAGCCCAGCACAGAGGGGATCTGCACTTGCGGCCGTAGAGAGCTTCGAATGGAGCAGCCTTGATGCTGGTGTGATAACTGTTATTATAGGAAAATTCGACAAGGGGTAAATGAGTATCCCATGCCTTCCCAAAATCAATCACACAGGCTCGCAACATATCTTCCAATGTTTGAATGGTCCTCTCACTCTGTCCGTCGGTCTGTGGATGGTAGGCTGTGCTCATGTCCAGCCTTGTTCCTAGGGAATGTTGTAGGGATTGCCAAAATCTGGAAGTGAACCTACTATCTCTATCGGAGATAATGGAAATAGGTACACCATGCAACCGTACAATTTCCCTAATGTATGTTCTCGTAAGTTTCTCCATCTTGTCGGATTCTTTGATAGGCAGGAAGTGTGCAGACTTGGTCAATCTATCAACGATGACCCATATGGTGTCAAGTCCACCCGTTGTCTTGGGTAACTTGGTTATGAAATCCATAGTGATCCGCTCCCACTTCCATTCTGGAATCTCTGGTTGTTGCAGTAAACCAGAGGGCTTCTGGTACTCGACCTTAACCTTCGCGCAAGTAAGGCATTTACTCACGAAGGTAGCAATCTCTGCTTTCATATTAGGCCACCAGTATAGCTTTTTCAGATCCAGATACATCTTATCTGAACCTGGGTGGACGGAATACCGAGTGTTGTGAGCCTCGGTCATGACCAAGTCTCGGAAACCACCATGTTTCGGTGTCCAGATCCGGTTCATGAAATATAAAGCTCCGTCACCCTTGGCTTCGAAGTTCTTGTCCATTCCCCTAAGGGATTCACTCAACACATTTTTAGGTTTCATGGCCTCTAGTTGAGCCGCCTGAATTTGTTCAGTCAAGTGTGAATGGATGGTTATTGATAATGACTTGACCTTGCGACCAGAATATTCCTTCCGACTTAGGGCGTCTGCTACTACGTTGGCTTTACCCGGATGATAACGAATATCGCATTCGTAATCACTGAGTAGCTCAACCCACCGTCGTTGTCTCATGTTGAGCTCCTTCTGACCGAAAACGTGTTGTAAACTCTTGTGGTCGGTAAAGATAGTGCTCTTCGTTCCATACAAGTAATGTCTCCAGATCTTCAGAGCAAACATACTGCTCCTAGCTCAAGATCGTGGGTCGTGTAGTTAACCTCGTGTGTCTTCAACTGTCTCGAGGCGTAGGCGATGACCTTACCTCGCTGCATCAGAACACATCCGAGTCCTTGATTGGATGCATCGCAATAGACTACAAACTCTTCTATTCCTTCCGGAAGGGATAGTATTGGTGCGGTGCACAAGGCTCGTTTGAGCGTTTGGAACGCTCTTTCTTGCTTCTCTTCCCAGTCAAAGGCCACGCCTTCCTGGGTCAGGGTTGTAAGAGGCTTCGCTATTCGCGAGAAGTTCTGAATGAACCTGCGATAGTAGCTAGCGAGACCTAGAAATTGACGAATTTCTGTAGGCGTCTTTGGTGCTGACCAGTTCTCAATGGCTTTTATTTTGGATGGGTCCACGTGGATTCCCTCTTCGCTTACCACGTGTCCTAAGAATTCGACTCTTCGGATCCAAAATTCACACTTCGAGAACTTCGCATAAAGTTTCTCTTTTCGTAATGTCTCTAGTACTTGTCGCAGATGATCACTATGCTCTTTCTTACTTCGGGAGTAGATCAGGATGTCGTCAATGAAAACGATGACGAACTGATCTAAGTAAGGTCGGCATACTCTATTCATCAGATCCATGAAGACTGCAGGCGCATTGGTCAATCCGAATGGCATCACCACGAACTCGTAGTGTCCGTAACGAGTTCGGAAGGCTGTCTTCGGCACATCCTCCTCGAGCACTCGTAACTGGTGATATCCGGATCTCAGATCAATCTTGGAAAAATAGCTCGCCCCTTGCAGTTGGTCGAATAGATCATCTATGCGCGGCAGAGGGTAACGATTTTTGATCGTCAATTTGTTGAGTTCTCTGTAGTCAATACACATACGGAATGATCCGTCTTTCTTCTTAACGAACAAGATCGGTGCTCCCCCAAGGTGAGAAACTTGGTCTTATAAAGCCCTTGCTGAGCAGTTCGTTAAGTTGACCAGAGAGTTCTTGCATCTCGGCTGGTGCTAAACGGTAGGGCGACTTGGCTACTGGGGTAGCTCCTGGGACTAAGTCGATTCTGAACTCGACTTGTCGTTGCGGAGGTAACCCGGGTAACTCTTCTGGAAAAATGTCGGGGAAGTCGCTCACTACTGGGAGATCCTTTAGTTCTTTCGTTTCTAGGTTCGTGTCGACGACGTGAGCAAGAAATGCGTGGTATTCTTTGCGCAGATATTTCTGAGCCTGAATACTAGAAATAATGCGAAGACTCGCACCAGGTTTGTCGCCGTAGACTATAAGAGTTTCGTTAGACGGGAGGTTTAGTCGGACTGCTTTCTCGTAGCACATGATGTCGGCGCGATGAAGACTTAACCAATCCATGCCGATAATAACGTCGAAACTTTTTATCGAGACCGGCATAAGGTCAATTGGGAATGAATGGTTATCTAAGGTTAGAAGACAACCTAAGTATATGCTATTAGTACTTTTAGTTTTCCCATTGGCCATTTCTACTGTGAACTGTTCATTAAGTGCGTGTGGTTGTTGCTTAAGCATGCGAGCAAATTTGTGGTTTACGAAGCTTCGCTCCGCTCCACTATCGAACAGAATGCATGCATAGGAGTTATCAAGGAGGAACGTACCAGTCACCACTGTGGGGTCAACAACTGCTTCCCCGTGGCCTATTGCTAGTACCCTCCCTGCTCCTCCAGTATTCCTCGCTTTAGGGCAGTCCCTTTTAAAGTGGCCTGGCTCGCCACATCCATAGCAAGTTGGGCTCGCGCCTGAGCCAGGAACTTGGGAGATCGGTTGCGCCGGGAACCTACAGAATCGGACAGTGTGTCCTTTTCTGTGGCAGTTGTCACACTGCATCTCACGGCAGGCGCCGTTATGGTGGAAGCTGCATTTATTGCACTTCGGCAAACTTCCCGAGTATTGCTTCCCCGGAGCAGTAACAGCAGTAGGGGCTACCGCAGCATGTATTGCTACGATTTGCTGTTTCTTTGAAGCTCGCTGCTTCTTCTTCTCATCCCAGAACTTCCGCTTGTTGCCAGCGGGTTTAGAGGGTTCTGGGATGGCTAGGGTGGGTGTAGTTGCAGGGGTCTTGACTCCATGGTCAATAAGTCTTTGTGCCAATCGCTTGGCACTGTCGAAAGTAGCAGGGTTGGATGCTAAGACGTTCCCCTGGTACGGAGGCACTAGCCCCCATACATACCGCTCAATCTTTTTCCCTTCAGTGGGAACCAGGTTGGGGCATAGGGCCACCAGTTCGCTAAAGCGGGCAGTGTAAGCGATCACGTTGGTGCCCTTCATTGTTAGATTCCAGAGTTCATGTTCCAACTTCTGGACTTCGCCCCTAGGGCAGTACTCCTCAGTCATGAGGTCCTTCATTGTTGCCCAGCCCATGTCGTTAGCCATGACGAGAGTTAGGGCTTTGACGTGGCCGTTCCACCACGTTAGGGCTTTATCCTCAAAGGTGCACGCGGCATATTTCACCTTGAATGCTGCAGGGCACGAACAGATTTCGAAGACTGATTCAGTCTTCTCGAACCATTGCGAGAGAGCAATGACTCCGCCGGTGCCATAGAAAGGCTTCGGCTTGCAGTTTGTAAAATCCTTGTAAGAGCACTCCCTCGAGCGCACAGGGATTTCAACTGGGATAGATTCAACAGGGGTTCCACCTCTGCTAGCATCCGATGAGTGATACTGAGCCATGGCAGTTGCCACTGTTGCAGCTACGGCAGCATTCAGGGCTGCAGTATCGATGACTGCAGGTGGTGGAGGCGGCGGAGGTACAGGATTATTCCTATTCCGAGGAGATTTGCGAGGAGGCATCCTTCAGCTATAAGTTTATAAAGACAAGAAGGATGATAAGAATCAATTTGGTAAGCAACGTGAGAGTGACCCATGGACTAACTAACCATAGTCCAACAGTTTGAATGAGTGTTTGAAATCACAATAAGAAATATTAGTAGGAATACACAAGTGTACAAATTTTTCCCACAGATTATATAGATTTCAATAGTACGGGTATTACTGATGTAATAAGTTCAAGGAAAAATCGACCTAACAGTAGGTCTTACATCATACCATAAGGACAATACTGACAGTCCTAGATTCCTAATTAGAGTACCTAAAGTTAGGAATATTTTACAGACAAGTGCTACTTAAAGCACATAAGTTCAAGGCTATCCCTAAATCAAAAGACAGAGATGTACTAGACATCATCTAATGGCGATGGGAATTCCTCGGGCGATTCCTGAGGTCGGATACTTGGCGAAATACCTCTTGAAGGTGTCGGTCCTGAGCTCTTTGACGAGTTCGAAGTTCTAAGACTTCAGCACGGGAGGCAGCCAGCTGTTGTTGCAAGGTTTCGTTGGTTCTCCGGGTCCGTTCCATGTCTTCTTCAAGACGGCGAATGCGGACTGTATTGACGCCTGAATTGGCATCAATCTCCATGACCCGGTCGATGGCTGCTCGACCTTGCTCGACATTACGAGTTATTCTGCGGATGATCACCGGCAGAGCTCTGTCAGCAGGGCCACCATCGCTGATGTTGTAAAAGGTTCGGTCCCCAAAATATGGTAAGGGCTGACCCTGCTCATCACTCCAGCGATTCAGATTGTTTGCCCACATGGGGGTAGGCCCTGGAAACGCTGGTCGAGGGTTGTTGTTCGGGGCTTGACCTACAAGCGGTAGGTTGTTGACTTCAGGCTTGGAGTCGGATCCATCCGAAAAGCCTTCTGCGAGGTGATCATCCAGAGGGATTGGATGGTCATCTTCGGGCTCTTCATCGATCCACCCGGCATTGCCTTCATTGGGAAAGTACGGGTCGCCATGATGGAATCCAGCCATTTAGATCTACGCGAGAAGAGAGGTATAAGAATATAGTATACGTGTAACTAGTAGCACAAAATACTCCTATAGTATTTTAAGTTCTAAGTTCTACTGATCCTCTTGTGGTATTGTTGGTAAGTTTTTAGACTTGTTAACATATCACAACCATTCTAGGGCATATGCTAATCACTCCTAGGACCAGCATAGTTGATCAGGCTATGCCATTCCCAGGACTGGCCATACATCCTCGAGCTTACCTGTGATATTCAACTATCGTAATACTTTTGTTCTTGTCATTGTGACACTGATTTTAGTATGAATGTAGACTAGTATACTTAATTAAATATTTTATTATTTAAAGTATAGACTCTTGGTCAGAGTGTTTTAGTCCCTTTTGGGTTTATAGATTAGTATATCTTTTATGGGTTGATATACTTGATTCACTATAAACAGTGCTCTGATACCAATCTGTCACACCCCAAAACCAAGAACGGCGGAAACGTTCCGGGGCGGAGGACGTCATGTACAGTATCACAACACAGTAAATGTAAATAAGCAAACAACATCATCCATTGCATTAAATATATAATTTTAATACAAGTGTTCTGTACAGTTATAGACACCAAAAATAATGAAACACAAAATAAAATGAGATGAGTCTTGAATGCCCACCTTCTTCTCAAAAGCTGCCCTCGGTACCTGTCTACTGATGACCTGAGAATACAAGTTATTTTGAAAGAGTTTATCAGCATTAAGCTGGTGAGTTCATAAGTATTTTAGTGTCCATGTTTCTTGTAAAAACGTTTGAACCTGTCTCAATGTATAAGTTTGTGAAAATGTAAGTAAATGTTTGAAAGTGTTTGCAAAAGTTTGAATCACTCAGAAAATCCTATATTTTCTATAAAAGTAACCTTCTACCAAGGCTAGACTGTTTTGTAAACTTGTCTGTTGTAAAGTGTGTGATTACCCAAATATAACTATCATTTGTTAAGAATATAGTTTGTACATTAATGCTTAAGTGAGGTTATCACTAAAATATGTAATGGGTAAATCATTGTAGTACTGTAGCTTTGTATATTAAGACTATTGCTGTACTAAATACTACTACCTTAAACCGGATTTATATTAAGGTATATTGTGATTAATTGCACCATGCTATCGACTGATAATCAACGACATAATGAACGGTCGTAATAAGAAATGACGTTTGGCACCCGCAGACCTGCAGGTCCGGCTATAGCTAGCAGCAAGGTGTAGGATAGTCAATCCAGTATAGATCTATACGCAAACTCACGCTCTCCCTCCAAGAGAATTCTGGCTACAACTCAGGCCATGACATTTAAGGCATGCCCGATACAGTGGATCACAATTGTTAAGTATTCACGTATATGTATCGTTCCTCGTATATCTGTATATGTATTGTTTCTAGTATATCTGTATATGTATTGTTTCTAGTATATCTGTATATGTATTGTTTCTAGTATATCTGTATATGTATTGTTTCTAGTATATCTGTATATGTATTGTTTCTAGTATTTCTGTATATGTATGATCCTGCGTTACCCCGATGGTAACCAGCTAATGATGTACTGAAGAGTATGAATATGGAAGTACCTTTATGTCTATACATGTATATATGATATATAAGTAATATGGAAACGACCTTCGGATGGTCACCCGAAATCCCACCAGACCACATCCAAATCGAGGAAAAGGAAATAGGGCGAATGGCCTTCCTAAGCCCTTTAAACATTATTTATATATCTATACATATATGGGCATGCAATTGGATATATAAAAGCATAAATAAGTTTTCATAAAACATTTGAAGCAGTAATATAATTTCAAGAGAGGATCGACTTGATGTCGATCTATAAAACATTTTGAAGGCATAAGTTGATAAAACAGTTTAAGTATAAGAAGCATTTGTTGAATCACAGTCTATAAATAAGTTTGGATAGTAAAACAGTTTGTAAAACATTTCAATAGTAACGCAATTTGAAAAACAGTTTGAACAGTGGTAAAAATCGTTATTTTCCTAGTTATTAATCACATGTGATTAAATGCAATCACATGTGATTGAATCAATAACTATATGTATTTGACTTGTATTCCCCCCCATAAAGTATTTAAAACACTTAAAATCATTTCAAAGGTTGATTCAAGGGGTATGAACTCACTTGTGGTGAGTCGTGTGAATTGCAGTGTCGGCTACCGTGCTAGGTGACAAACGGAGACTGGTTTACACGCACGAGCCTAGTTATCATATAATAAACATATATATAACTAATTAGACATATAATAACTTAAATAAATAAGTTAAGACACTTAGAAAACATTTAAACACTTTTGTGAGTGTATAGGGTTCAAATGGTTGCATCTAAGTTGCTACGGGACAAGGCAAAAGGGTTTGAAACATCAAAGGGCCTTGTATAGGAGTTCACCATCCAACAAACCCCACACCTTGGAGTTTACGGCCGTAAACTCATAGGTTTATGGCCGTGAACTCCTCAAATGGTGTTTTTGGGTGTTTTGTGGTGTTGTCTAGCATCTAGAACACTCCATTCTAGTCCCAAAGGTGCAAGGTAAATAGTCTAAAGGCTTAAGGGTTGCTTGGAATGATTTTTGTCCCACAAAATGGGGTTTACGGCCCAAGAGGAGTTCTTGGCCGTAAACTCCTAAAAATTTATGGCTTTTATGGGCTTTTGGTGTTCTAATCAAGCACATGTACTAGTAGTTAAAGTCCTTAAGCATTTGGGGAAAGTTTTAGGGCATTTAAGCCCTTGAAAAGGGGTTTACGGCCCAAGGGAGTTCCTTGGCCGTAAACTCCTAGAACTTATGTTTCTTGGTTGCTTTTTGATCCATAAATGTCATACCCTATCTCCTAAACAAGTCTTTTAGCAAGGAATTGGGACTAGGAAGCCATAATGTTCCATTTTGGAGTTTACTCCCCAAGAACGATCTTGGGCGGTAAACTCCCGGATCTTGACATCTAGACATGTAATTTGTGTTAACAAGCATTAAACAAGTATTGAAACACATATAGAAAAGTAGACTCACAATCTGGGATGAAAACCCGAAGATCTGTCAGAGAGAATATGGCTTTTCTCTATTTGGAATTGTGAATAATGAATTTATTTAATTCAGAAAACTATTTATAGTCCTGGAATATTTTGGCAGAAAATATTTTCATCCCTGATGTTGGACTGTAACAGTATGAAACTTGAAATGCCCAAGTTTCACAAAACCAGGAGTATCCACTCTCCTGATATCATCTAAAACATAACCCTAATGTACACAAACTTGTTCGGAAAAGCTTGAAAATCACAGAAACTGAACTAGCTTCTGATGAATAGATGATGTTCGTACAATGGAAATTTCGGGTTGTCACACGTTGTTTAATTATTGATTTCCACAGTAGAAGTCTATGCAATTTAGCAAATTTTTCATGAGTATTGTTTAATTCATGAGTTCCATAATAGAAGTAGTCTATGCGATTTAGCAATGCTTTGATGAAAATTGTTTAATTCTTGACTTCTACAATAGAAGTCTATGCTATTTACCAAAGCTTTGATGAGTATTGTTTAATTCTTAAGTTCCAGAATAGAAGTCGATATCATTTAGCAAAACTTGGATGAGCATTGCTTAATTCTGTAGATCCACAATAGAAGTAATCTATGAAATTTACCAATGCTTTAATGAGCATTGTTTTATTCTTGATTTCTAAAATTGAAGTCTATGCAATTTAGCAAAACTTTGATGAGCATTGTTAAATTCTTGAGTTCCACTATAGAAGTCTACACAATTTAGCAAAGCTTTAAAAAGAATTGTTTAGTTCTTGAGTTCCACAATAGAAGTATTCTATGCAATTTAACAAATCTTTTATGAGCACTGTTTAATTCTTGAGTTCCACAATAGAAGTCTATGTAATTTAGCAAAGCTTTGATAAGCGTTGTTTAATTCTGGAGTTTAACAATAGAAGTCTATGCAATTTAGCAAAGCATTGATGAGAATTTTTTTAATTTTAGAGTTCCATAATAGAAGTAGTCTATGCAATTTAGCAAAGATTTGATGAGCATTTTTTGATTCTTGAATACTACAATAGATATCTAAGCAATTTAGCAAAGCGTTGATGAGTATTGTTTAATTCTTGTGTTTCGCAATAGAAGTCGACACAATTTAGCAAAGCTTTGATGAGCGTTGCTTAGTTCTTGAATTCCACAGTATATATAATCTATGAAATTTACCAAAGCTTTGACGACCATTGTTTAATTCTTCATATCCACATTTGAAGTGTATCCAATTTAGCAAAGCTTTGATGGGTATTGTTTAATTCTTGAGTTCCACAATAGAAGTCTATACAATTTAGCAAAGCTTTGATAAGAATTGTTTAATTCTTGAGTTCCACAATAGAAGTATTCTATGAAATTAAGCAAAGCTTTGATGAGCACTGTTTAATTCTTGAGTTCCACAATAGTAGTTTATACAGTTTAAGCAAAGGTTTGATGAGCAATGTTTAATTCGTGAGTTCCAAAATAGAATTCTACGCAATTTAGCAAACTTTGATGAACATTGGTTAATTTTTGGGTTCCACAATAGAAGTCTATGTAATTTAAGCAAAGGTTGGATGAGGATTGTTCAATTCTTGAGTTCCACAATAGAAATATATGCAATTTAGAAAAGCTTTGACGAACATTGCTTTGTTCTCAAGTTTCACAATAGAAGTCTACGCAATTTAAGCAACGGGTTGATGAACATTGTTTAATTCACGAGATCCACAATAGAAGTCTATGCTATTGAAGCAGAGGTTTGATGAGCAATGTTTAATTCGTCAGTTCCACAATAGAAGTCTATGGAATTTAGAAAAGCTTTGATGAGCGTTGTTTAATTCTTGAGTTCCACAATAGAAGTCGATCAAATTTAACAAAGCTTTTATGAACGCTGTTTAATTATTGATTTCCACAATAGAAGTCTATGCTATTTAGCAAATCTTTCATGAGTATTGTTTAATTCATGAGTTCCATAATAGAAGTAGTCTATGCAATTTAGCAATGCTTTGATGAAAATTGTTTAATTCTTGACTTCTAGAATAGAAGTCTGTGCTATTTAGCAAAGCTTTGATGAGTATTGTTTAATTCTTAAGTTCCAGAATAGAAGTCAATATCATTTAGCAAAACTTGGATGAGCATTGCTTAATTCTGTAGATCCACAATAGAAGTAATCTATGAAATTTACCAATGCTTTAATGAGCATTGTTTTATTCTTGATTTCTAAAATTGAAGTCTTTGCAATTTAGCAAAACTTTGATGAGCATTGTTAAATTCTTGAGTTCCACTATAGAAGTCTACACAATTTAGCAAAGCTTTAAAAAGAATTGTTTAGTTCTTAAGTTCCACAATAGAAGTATTCTATGCAATTTAACAAATCTTTTATGAGCACTGTTTAATTCTTAAGTTCCACAATAGAAGTCTATGTAATTTAGCAAAGCTTTGATAAGCGTTGTTTAATTCTGGAGTTTAACAACAGAAGTCTATGCAATTTAGCAAAGCATTGATGAGAATTTTTTTAATTTTAAAGTTCCATAATAGAAGTAGTCTATGCAATTTAGCAAAGATTTGATGAGCATTTTTTGATTCTTGAATACTACAATAGATATCTAAGCAATTTAGCAAAGCGTTGATGAGTATTGTTTAATTCTTGTGTTTCGCAATAGAAGTCGACGCAATTTAGCAAAGCTTTGATGAGCGTTGCTTAGTTCTTGAATTCCACAGTATATATAATCTATGAAATTTACCAAAGCTTTGACGACCATTGTTTAATTCTTCATATCCACATTTGAAGTGTATCCAATTTAGCAAAGCTTTGATGGGTATTGTTTAATTCTTGAGTTCCACAATAGAAGTCTATACAATTTAGCAAAGCTTTGATAAGAATTGTTTAATTTTTGAGTTCCACAATAGAAGTATTCTGTGCAGTTAAGCAAAGCTTTGATGAGCACTGTTTAATTCTTGAGTTCCACAATATAAGTCTATGCAGTTTAAGCAAAGGTTTGATGAGCAATGTTTAATTCGTGAGTTCCAAAATAGAAGTCTATGCAATTTAGCAAACTTTGATGAACATTGGTTAATTTTTGAGTTCCACAATAGAAGTCTATGTAATTTAAGCAAAGGTTGGATGAGGATTGTTTAATTCTTGAGTTCCACAATAGAAGTATATGCAATTTAGAAAAGCTTTGATGAACATTGCTTTGTTCTCAAGTTTCACAATAGAAGTCTATGCAATTTAAGCAACGGGTTGATGAACATTGTTTAATTCATGAGATCCACAATAGAAGTCTATGCTATTGAAGCAGAGGTTTGATGAGCAATGTTTAATTCGTCAGTTCGACAATAGAAGTCTATGGAATTTAGAAAAGCTTTGATGAGCGTTGTTTAATTCTTGAGTTCCAAAATAGAAGTCGATCAAATTTAACAAAGCTTTTATGAACGCTGTTTAATTATTGATTTCCACAATAGAAGTCTATGCTATTTAGCAAATCTTTCATGAGTATTGTTTAATTCATGAGTTCCATAATAGAAGTAGTCTATGCAATTTAGCAATGCTTTGATGAAAATTGTTTAATTCTTGACTTCTAGAATAGAAGTCTGTGCTATTTAGCAAAGCTTTGATGAGTATTGTTTAATTCTTAAGTTCCAGAATAGAAGTCAATATCATTTAGCAAAACTTGGATGAGCATTGCTTAATTCTGTAGATCCACAATAGAAGTAATCTATGAAATTTACCAATGCTTTAATGAGCATTGTTTTATTCTTGATTTCTAAAATTGAAGTCTATGCAATTTAGCAAAACTTTGATGAGCATTGTTAAATTCTTGAGTTCCATTGTAGAAGCCTATGCAATTTAGCAAAGCTCTGATAAGAATTGTTTAGTTCTTGAGTTCCACAATAGAAGTATTCTATGCAATTTAACAAAGCTTTTATGAGCACTGTTTAATTCTTGAGTTCCACAACAGAAGTCTATGTAATTTAGCAAAACTTTGATAAGCGTTGTTTAATTCGTGAGTTTAACAATAGAAGTCTATGCAATTTAGCAAAGCATTGATGGGAATTTTTTTTAATTTTAAAGTTCCATAATAGAAGTAGTCTTTGCAATTTAGCAAAGATTTGATGAGCATTTTTTGATTCTTGAATACTACAATAGATATCTAAGCAATTTAGCAAAGCGTTGATGAGTATTGTTTAATTCTTGTGTTTCGCAATAGAAGTCGACGCAATTTAGCAAAGCTTTGATGAGCGTTGCTTAGTTCTTGAATTCCACAGTAGATATAATCTATGAAATTTACCAATGCTTTGACGACCATTGTTTAATTCTTCATATCCACATTTGAAGTGTATCCAATTTAGCAAAGCTTTGATGGGTATTGTTTAATTCTTGAGTTCCACAATAGAAGTCTATACAATTTAGCAAAGCTTTGATAAGAATTGTTTAATTTTTGAGTTCCACAATAAAAGTATTCTATGTAGTTAAGCAAAGCTTTGATGAGCACTGTTTAATTCTTGAGTTCCACAATATAAGTCTATGCAGTTTAATCAAAGGTTTGATAAGCAATGTTTAATTCGTGAGTTCCAAAATAGAAGTCTATGCAATTTAGCAAACTTTGATGAACATTGGTTAATTTTTGAGTTCCACAATAGAAGTCTATGTAATTTAAGCAAAGGTTGGATGAGGGTTGTTTAATTCTTGATTTCCACAATAGAAGTATATGCAATTTAGAAAAGCTTTGATGAACATTGCTTTGTTCTCAAGTTTCACAATAGAAGTCTATGCAATTTAAGCAACGGGTTGATGAACATTGTTTAATTCACGAGATCCACAATAGAAGTCTATGCTATTGAAGCAGAGGTTTGATGAGCAATGTTTAATTCGTCAGTTCCACAATAGAAGTCTATGGAATTTAGAAAAGCTTTGATGAGCGTTGTTTAATTCTTGAGTTCCACAATAGAAGTCGATCAAATTTAACAAAGCTTTTATGAACGCTGTTTAATTATTGATTTCCACAATAGAAGTCTATGCTATTTTGCAAATCTTTCATGAGTATTGTTTAATTCATGAGTTCCATAATAGAAGTAGTCTATGCAATTTAGCAATGCTTTGATGAAAATTGTTTAATTCTTGATTTCTAGAATAGAAGTCTGTGCTATTTAGCAAAGCTTTGATGAGTATTGTTTAATTCCTAAGTTCCAGAATAGAAGTCGATGCCATTTAGCAAAACTTGGATAAGCATTGCTTAATTCTGTAGATCCACAATAGAAGTAATCTATGAAATTTACCAATGCTTTAATGAGCATTGTTTTATTCTTGATTTCTAAAATTGAAGTCTATGCAATTTAGCAAAACTTTGATGAGCATTGTTAAATTCTTGAGTTCCATTATAGAAGTCTATGCAATTTAGCAAACCTCTGATAAGAATTGTTTAGTTCTTGAGTTCCACAATAGAAGTATTCTATGCAATTTAACAAAGCTTTTATGAGCACTGTTTAATTCTTGAGTTCCACAATAGAAGTCTATGTAATTTAGCAAAACTTTGATAAGCGTTGTTTAATTCGTGAGTTTAACAATAGAAGTCTATGCAATTTAGCAAAGCATTGATGAGAATTTTTTTTTAATTTTAAAGTTCCATAATAGAAGTAGTCTTTGCAATTTAGGAAAGATTTGATGAGCATTTTTTTATTCTTGAATACTACAATAGATATCTAAGCAATTTAGCAAAGCGTTGATGAGTATTGTTTAATTCTTATGTTTCGCAATAGAAGTCGACGCAATTTAGCAAAGCTTTGATGAGCGTTGCTTAGTTCTTGAATTCCACAGTAGATATAATCTATGAAATTTACCAATGCTTTGACGACCATTGTTTAATTCTTCATATCCACATTTGAAGTGTATCCAATTTAGCAAAGCTTTGATGGGTATTGTTTAATTCTTGAGTTCCACAATAGAAGTCTATACAATTTAGCAAAGCTTTGATAAGAATTGTTTAATTTTTGAGTTCCACAATAGAAGTATTCTATGCAATTAAGCAAAGCTTTGATGAGCACTGTTTAATTCTTGAGTTCCACAATAGTAGTCTATGCAGTTTAAGCAAAGGTTTGATGAGCAATGTTTAATTCGTGAGTTCCAAAATAGAAGTCTACGCAATTTAGCAAACTTTGATGAACATTGGTTAATTTTTTAGTTCCACAATAGAAGTCTATGTAATTTAAGCAAAGGTTGGATGAGGATTGTTTAATTCTTGAGTGCCACAATAGAAATATATGCAATTTAGAAAAGCTTTGACGAACATTGCTTTGTTCTCAAGTTTCACAATAGAAGTCTACGCAATTTAAGCAACGGGTTGATGAACATTGTTTAATTCACGAGATCCACAATAGAAGTCTATGCTATTGAAGCAGAGGTTTGATGAGCAATGTTTAATTCGTCAGTTCCACAATAGAAGTCTATGGAATTTAGAAAAGCTTTGATGAGCGTTGTTTAATTCTTGAGTTCCACAATAGAAGTCGATCAAATTTAACATAGCTTTTATGAACGTTGTTTAATTATTGATTTCCACAGTAGAAGTCTATGCAATTTAGCAAAATTTTCATGAGTATTGTTTAATTCATGAGTTCCATAATAGAAGTAGTCTATGAAATTTAGCAATGCTTTGATGAAAATTGTTTAATTCTTGACTTCTACAATAGAAGTCTATGCTATTTAGCAAAGATTTGATGAGTATTGTTTAATTCTTAAGTTCCAGAATAGAAGTCGATGCCATTTAGCAAAACTTGGATGAGCATTGCTTAATTCTGTAGATCCACAATAGAAGTAATCTATGAAATTTACCAATGCTTTAATGAGCATTGTTTTATTCTTGATTTCTAAAATTGAAGTCTATGCAATTTAGCAAAACTTTGATGAGCATTGTTAAATTCTTGAGTTCCACTATAGAAGTCTATGCAATTTAGCAAAGCTCTGATAAGAATTGTTTAGTTCTTGACTTCCACAATAGAAGTATTCTATGCAATTTAACAAAGCTTTTATGAGCACTGTTTAATTCTTGAGTTCCACAATAGAAGTCTATGTAATTTAGAAAAACTTTGATAAGCGTTGTTTAATTCGTGAGTTTGACAATAGAAGTCTATGCAATTTAGCAAAGCATTGATGAGAATTTTTTTAATTTTAAAGTTCCATAATAGAAGTAGTCTTTGCAATTTAGCAAAGATTTGATGAGCATTTTTTGATTCTTGAATACTACAATAGATATCTAAGCAATTTAGCAAAGCGTTGATGAGTATTGTTTAATTCTTGTGTTTCGCAATAGAAGTCGACGCAATTTAGCAAAGCTTTGATGAGCGTTGCTTAGTTCTTGAATTCCACAGTAGATATAATCTATGAAATTTACCAAAGCTTTGACGACCATTGTTTAATTCTTCATATCCACATTTGAAGTTTATCCAATTTAGCAAAGCTTTGATGGGTATTGTTTAATTCTTGAGTTCCACAATAGAAGTCTATACAATTTAGCAAAGCTTTGATAAGAATTGTTTAATTTTTGAGTTCCATAATAGAAGTATTCTGTGCAGTTAAGCAAAGCTTTGATGAGCACTGTTTAATTCTTGAGTTCCACAATATAAGTCTATGCAGTTTAAGCAAAGGTTTGATGAGCAATGTTTAATTCGTGAGTTCCAAAATATAAGTCTATGCAATTTAGCAAACTTTGATGAACATTGGTTAATTTTTGAGTTCCACAATAGAAGTCTATGTAATTTAAGCAAAGGTTGAGGATTGTTTAATTCTTGAGTTCCACAATAGAAGTATATGCAATTTAGAAAAGCTTTGATGAACATTGCTTTGTTCTCAAGTTTCACAATAGAAGTCTATGCAATTTAAGCAACGGGTTGATGAACATTGTTTAATTCACGAGATCCACAATAGAAGTCTATGCTATTGAAGCAGAGGTTTGATAAGCAATGTTTAATTCGTCAGTTCCACAATAGAAGTCTATGGAATTTAGAAAAGCTTTGATGAGCGTTGTTTAATTCTTGAGTTCCACAATAGAAGTCGATCAAATTTAACAAAGCTTTTATGAACGCTGTTTAATTATTGATTTCCACAATAGAAGTCTATGCTATTTTGCAAATCTTTCATGAGTATTGTTTAATTCATGAGTTCCATAATAGAAGTAGTCTATGCAATTTAGCAATGCTTTGATGAAAATTGTTTAATTCTTGACTTCTAGAATAGAAGTCTGTGCTATTTAGCAAAGCTTTGATGAGTATTGTTTAATTCCTAAGTTCCAGAATAGAAGTCGATGCCATTTAGCAAAACTTGGATAAGCATTGCTTAATTCTGTAGATCCACAATAGAAGTAATCTATGAAATTTACCAATGCTTTAATGAGCATTGTTTTATTCTTGATTTCTAAAATTGAAGTCTATGCAATTTAGCAAAACTTTAATGAGCATTGTTAAATTCTTGAGTTTCATTATAGAAGTCTATGCAATTTAGCAAACCTCTGATAAGAATTGTTTAGTTCTTGAGTTCCACAATAGAAGTATTCTATGCAATTTAACAATGCTTTTATGAGCACTGTTTAATTCTTGAGTTCCACAATAGAAGTCTATGTAATTTAGCAAAACTTTGATAAGCGATGTTTAATTCGTGAGTTTAACAATAGAAGTCTATGCAATTTAGCAAAGCATTGATGAGAATTTTTTTTTAATTTTAAAGTTCCATAATAGAAGTAGTCTTTGCAATTTAGCAAAGATTTGATGAGCATTTTTTTATTCTTGAATACTACAATAGATATCTAAGCAATTTAGCAAAGCGTTGATGAGTATTGTTTAATTCTTGTGTTTCGCAATAGAAGTCGACGCAATTTAGCAAAGCTTTGATGAGCGTTGCTTAGTTCTTGAATTCCACAGTAGATATAATCTATGAAATTTACCAATGCTTTGACGACCATTGTTTAATTCTTCATATCCACATTTGAAGTGTATCCAATTTAGCAAAGCTTTGATGGGTATTGTTTAATTCTTGAGTTCCACAATAGAAGTCTATACAATTTAGCAAAGCTTTGATAAGAATTGTTTAATTCTTGAGTTCCACAATAGAAGTATTCTATGCAATTAAGCAAAGCTTTGATGAGCACTGTTTAATTCTTGAGTTCCACAATAGTAGTCTATGCAGTTTAAGCAAAGGTTTGATGAGCAATGTTTAATTCGTGAGTTCCAAAATAGAAGTCTACGCAATTTAGCAAACTTTGATGAACATTGGTTAATTGTTTAGTTCCACAATAGAAGTCTATGTAATTTAAGCAAAGGTTGGATGAGGATTGTTTAATTCTTGAGTGCCACAATAGAAATATATGCAATTTAGAAAAGCTTTGACGAACATTGCTTTGTTCTCATGTTTCACAATAGAAGTCTACGCAATTTAAGCAACGGGTTGATGAACATTGTTTAATTCACGAGATCCACAATAGAAGTCTATGCTATTGAATCAGAGGTTTGATGAGCAATGTTTAATTCGTCAGTTCCACAATAGAAGTCTATGGAATTTCGAAAAGCTTTGATGAGCGTTGTACAATTCTTGAGTTCCACAATAGAAGTCGATCAAATTTAACATAGCTTTTATGAACGTTGTTTAATTATTGATTTCCACAGTAGAAGTCTATGCAATTTAGCAAATTTTTCATGAGTATTGTTTAATTCATGAGTTCCATAATAGAAGTAGTCTATGAAATTTAGCAATGCTTTGATGAAAATTGTTTAATTCTTGACTTCTACAATAGAAGTCTATGCTATTTAGCAAAGCTTTGATGAGTATTGTTTAATTCTTAAGTTCCAGAATAGAAGTCGATGCCATTTAGCAAAACTTGGATGAGCATTGCTTAATTCTGTAGATCCACAATAGAAGTAATCTACGAAATTTACCAATGCTTTAATGAGCATTGTTTTATTCTTGATTTCTAAAATTGAAGTCTATGCAATTTAGCAAAACTTTGATGAGCATTGTTAAATTCTTGAGTTCCACTATAGAAGTCTATGCAATTTAGCAAAGCTCTGATAAGAATTGTTTAGTTCTTGACTTCCACAATAGAAGTATTCTATGCAATTTAACAAAGCTTTTATGAGCACTGTTTAATTCTTGAGTTCCACAATAGAAGTCTATGTAATTTAGCAAAACTTTGATAAGCGTTGTTTAATTCGTGAGTTTAACAATAGAAGTCTATGCAATTTAGCAAAGCATTGATGAGAATTTTTTTAATTTTAAAGTTCCATAATAGAAGTAGTCTTTGCAATTTAGCAAAGATTCGATGAGCATTTTTTGATTCTTGAATACTACAATAGATATCTAAGCAATTTAGCAAAGCGTTGATGAGTATTGTTTAATTCTTGTGTTTCGCAATAGAAGTCGACGCAATTTAGCAAAGCTTTGATGAGCGTTGCTTAGTTCTTGAATTCCACAGTAGATATAATCTATGAAATTTACCAAAGCTTTGACGACCATTGTTTAATTCTTCATATCCACATTTGAAGTTTATCCAATTTAGCAAAGCTTTGATGGGTATTGTTTAATTCTTGAGTTCCACAATAGAAGTCTATACAATTTAGCAAAGCTTTGATAAGAATTGTTTAATTTTTGAGTTCCACAATAGAAGTATTCTGTGCAGTTAAGCAAAGCTTTGATGAGCACTGTTTAATTCTTGAGTTCCACAATATAAGTCTATGCAGTTTAAGCAAAGGTTTGATGAGCAATGTTTAATTCGTGAGTTCAAAAAAGAAGTCTATGCAATTTAGCAAACTTTGATGAACATTGGTTAATTTTTGAGTTCCACAATAGAAGTCTATGTAATTTAAGCAAAGGTTGGATGAGGATTGTTTAATTCTTGAGTTCCACAATAGAAGTATATGCAATTTAGAAAAGCTTTGATGAACATTGCTTTGTTCTCAAGTTTCACAATAGAAGTCTATGCAATTTAAGCAACGGGTTGATGAACATTGTTTAATTCACGAGATCCACAATAGAAGTCTATGCTATTGAAGCAGAGGTTTGATGAGCAATGTTTAATTCGTCAGTTCCACAATAGAAGTCTATGGAATTTAGAAAAGCTTTGATGAGCGTTGTTTAATTCTTGAGTTCCACAATAGAAGTCGATCAAATTTAACAAAGCTTTTATGAACGCTGTTTAATTATTGATTTCCACAATAGAAGTCTATGCTATTTTGCAAATCTTTCATGAGTATTGTTAAATTCATGAGTTCCATCATAGAAGTAGTCTATGCAATTTAGCAATGCTTTGATGAAAATTGTTTAATTCTTGACTTCTAGAATAGAAGTCTGTGCTATTTAGCAAAGCTTTGATGAGTATTGTTTAATTCCTAAGTTCCAGAATAGAAGTCGATGCCATTTAGCAAAACTTGGATAAGCATTGCTTAATTCTGTAGATCCACAATAGAAGTAATCTATGAAATTTACCAATGCTTTAACGAGCATTGTTTTATTCTTGATTTCTAAAATTGAAGTCTATGCAATTTAGCAAAACTTTAATGAGCATTGTTAAATTCTTGAGTTCCATTATAGAAGTCTATGCAATTTAGCAAACCTCTGATAAGAATTGTTTAGTTCTTGAGTTCCACAATAGAAGTATTCTATGCAATTTAACAATGCTTTTATGAGCACTGTTTAATTCTTGAGTTCCACAATAGAAGTCTATGTAATTTAGCAAAACTTTGATAAGCGATGTTTAATTCGTGAGTTTAACAATAGAAGTCTATGCAATTTAGCAAAGCATTGATGAGAATTTTTTTTAATTTTAAAGTTCCATAATAGAAGTAGTCTTTGCAATTTAGCAAAGATTTGATGAGCATTTTTTTATTCTTGAATACTACAATAGATATCTAAGCAATTTAGCAAAGCGTTGATGAGTATTGTTTAATTCTTGTGTTTCACAATAGAAGTCGACGCAATTTAGCAAAGCTTTGATGAGCGTTGCTTAGTTCTTGAATTCCACAGTAGATATAATCTATGAAATTTACCAATGCTTTGACGACCATTGTTTAATTCTTCATATCCACATTTGAAGTGTATCCAATTTAGCAAAGCTTTGATGGGTATTGTTTAATTCTTGAGTTCCACAATAGAAGTCTATACAATTTAGCAAAGCTTTGATAAGAATTGTTTAATTCTTGAGTTCCACAATAGAAGTATTCTATGCAATTAAGCAAAGCTTTGATGAGCACTGTTTAATTCTTGAGTTCCACAATAGTAGTCTATGCAGTTTAAGCAAAGGTTTGATGAGCAATGTTTAATTCATGAGTTCCAAAATAGAAGTCTACGCAATTTAGCAAACTTTGATGAACATTGGTTAATTGTTTAGTTCCACAATAGAAGTCTATGTAATTTAAGCAAAGGTTGGATGAGGATTGTTTAATTCTTGAGTGCCACAATAGAAATATATGCAATTTAGAAAAGCTTTGACGAACATTGCTTTGTTCTCAAGTTTCACAATAGAAGTCTACGCAATTTAAGCAACGGGTTGATGAACATTGTTTAATTCACGAGATCCACAATAGAAGTCTATGCTATTGAATCAGAGGTTTGATGAGCAATGTTTAATTCGTCAGTTCCACAATAGAAGTCTATGGAATTTCGAAAAGCTTTGATGAGCGTTGTACAATTCTTGAGTTCCACAATAGAAGTCGATCAAATTTAACATAGCTTTTATGAACGTTGTTTAATTATTGATTTCCACAGTAGAAGTCTATGCAATTTAGCAAATTTTTCATGAGTATTGTTTAATTCATGAGTTCCATAATAGAAGTAGTCTATGAAATTTAGCAATGCTTTGATGAAAATTGTTTAATTCTTGACTTCTACAATAGAAGTCTATGCTATTTAGCAAAGCTTTGATGAGTATTGTTTAATTCTTAAGTTCCAGAATAGAAGTCGATGCCATTTAGCAAAACTTGGATGAGCATTGCTTAATTCTGTAGATCCACAATAGAAGTAATCTATGAAATTTACCAATGCTTTAATGAGCATTGTTTTATTCTTGATTTCTAAAATTGAAGTCTATGCAATTTAGCAAAACTTTGATGAGCATTGTTAAATTCTTGAGTTCCACTATAGAAGTCTATGCAATTTAGCAAAGCTCTGATAAGAATTGTTTAGTTCTTGACTTCCACAATAGAAGTATTCTATGCAATTTAACAAAGCTTTTATGAGCACTGTTTAATTCTTGAGTTCCACAATAGAAGTCTATGTAATTTAGCAAAACTTTGATAAGCGTTGTTTAATTCGTGAGTTTAACAATAGAAGTCTATGCAATTTAGCAAAGCATTGATGAGAATTTTTTTAATTTTAAAGTTCCATAATAGAAGTAGTCTTTGCAATTTAGCAAAGATTCGATGAGCATTTTTTGATTCTTGAATACTACAATAGATATCTAAGCAATTTAGCAAAGCGTTGATGAGTATTGTTTAATTCTTGTGTTTCGCAATAGAAGTCGACGCAATTTAGCAAAGCTTTGATGAGCGTTGCTTAGTTCTTGAATTCCACAGTAGATATAATCTATGAAATTTACCAAAGCTTTGACGACCATTGTTTAATTCTTCATATCCACATTAGAAGTTTATCCAATTTAGCAAAGCTTTGATGGGTATTGTTTAATTCTTGAGTTCCACAATAGAAGTCTATACAATTTAGCAAAGCTTTGATAAGAATTGTTTAATTTTTGAGTTCCACAATAGAAGTATTCTGTGCAGTTAAGCAAAGCTTTGATGAGCACTGTTTAATTCTTGAGTTCCACAATATAAGTCTATGCAGTTTAAGCAAAGGTTTGATGAGCAATGTTTAATTCGTGAGTTCAAAAAAGAAGTCTATGCAATTTAGCAAACTTTGATGAACATTGGTTAATTTTTGAGTTCCACAATAGAAGTCTATGTAATTTAAGCAAAGGTTGGATGAGGATTGTTTAATTCTTGAGTTCCACAATAGAAGTATATGCAATTTAGAAAAGCTTTGATGAACATTGCTTTGTTCTCAAGTTTCACAATAGAAGTCTATGCAATTTAAGCAACGGGTTGATGAACATTGTTTAATTCACGAGATCCACAATAGAAGTCTATGCTATTGAAGCAGAGGTTTGATGAGCAATGTTTAATTCGTCAGTTCCACAATAGAAGTCTATGGAATTTAGAAAAGCTTTGATGAGCGTTGTTTAATTCTTGAGTGCCACAATAGAAGTCGATCAAATTTAACAAAGCTTTTATGAACGCTGTTTAATTATTGATTTCCACAATAGAAGTCTATGCTATTTTGCAAATCTTTCATGAGTATTGTTAAATTCATGAGTTCCATCATAGAAGTAGTCTATGCAATTTAGCAATGCTTTGATGAAAATTGTTTAATTCTTGACTTCTAGAATAGAAGTCTGTGCTATTTAGCAAAGCTTTGATGAGTATTGTTTAATTCCTAAGTTCCAGAATAGAAGTCGATGCCATTTAGCAAAACTTGGATAAGCATTGCTTAATTCTGTAGATCCACAATAGAAGTAATCTATGAAATTTACCAATGCTTTAACGAGCATTGTTTTATTCTTGATTTCTAAAATTGAAGTCTATGCAATTTAGCAAAACTTTAATGAGCATTGTTCAATTCTTGAGTTCCATTATAGAAGTCTATGCAATTTAGCAAACCTCTGATAAGAATTGTTTAGTTCTTGAGTTCCACAATAGAAGTATTCTATGCAATTTAACAAAGCTTTTATGAGCACTGTTTAATTCTTGAGTTCCACAATAGAAGTCTATGTAATTTAGCAAAACTTTGATAAGCGTTGTTTAATTCGTGAGTTTAACAATAGAAGTCTATGCAATTTAGCAAAGCATTGATGAGAATTTTTTTTAATTTTAAAGTTCCATAATAGAAGTAGTCTTTGCAATTTAGCAAAGATTTGATGAGCATTTTTTTATTCTTGAATACTACAATAGATATCTAAGCAATTTAGCAAAGCGTTGATGAGTATTGTTTAATTCTTGTGTTTCACAATAGAAGTCGACGCAATTTAGCAAAGCTTTGATGAGCGTTGCTTAGTTCTTGAATTCCACAGTAGATATAATCTATGAAATTTACCAATGCTTTGACGACCATTGTTTAATTCTTCATATCCACATTTGAAGTGTATCCAATTTAGCAAAGCTTTGATGGGTATTGTTTAATTCTTGAGTTCCACAATAGAAGTCTATACAATTTAGCAAAGCTTTGATAAGAATTGTTTAATTCTTGAGTTCCACAATAGAAGTATTCTATGCAATTAAGCAAAGCTTTGATGAGCACTGTTTAATTCTTGAGTTCCACAATAGTAGTCTATGCAGTTTAAGCAAAGGTTTGATGAGCAATGTTTAATTCGTGAGTTCCAAAATAGAAGTCTACGCAATTTAGCAAACTTTGATGAACATTGGTTAATTGTTTAGTTCCACAATAGAAGTCTATGTAATTTAAGCAAAGGTTGGATGAGGATTGTTTAATTCTTGAGTGCCACAATAGAAATATATGCAATTTAGAAAAGCTTTGACGAACATTGCTTTGTTCTCATGTTTCACAATAGAAGTCTACGCAATTTAAGCAACGGGTTGATGAACATTGTTTAATTCACGAGATCCACAATAGAAGTCTATGCTATTGAATCAGAGGTTTGATGAGCAATGTTTAATTCGTCAGTTCCACAATAGAAGTCTATGGAATTTCGAAAAGATTTGATGAGCGTTGTTTAATTCTTAAGTTCCACAATAGAAGTCGATCAAATTTAACATAGCTTTTATGAACGTTGATTAATTATTGATTTCCACAGTAGAAGTCTATGCAATTTAGCAAATTTTTCATGAGTATTGTTTAATTCATGAGTTCCATAATAGAAGTAGTCTATGAAATTTAGCAATGCTTTGATGAAAATTGTTTAATTCTTGACTTCTACAATAGAAGTCTATGCTATTTAGCAAAGCTTTGATGAGTATTGTTTAATTCTTAAGTTCCAGAATAGAAGTCGATGCCATTTAGCAAAACTTGGATGAGCATTGCTTAATTTTGTAGATCCACAATAGAAGTAATCTATGAAATTTACCAATGCTTTAATGAGCATTGTTTTATTCTTGATTTCTAAAATTGAAGTCTATGCAATTTAGCAAAACTTTGATGAGCATTGTTAAATTCTTGAGTTCCACTATAGAAGTCTATGCAATTTAGCAAAGCTCTGATAAGAATTGTTTAGTTCTTGACTTCCACAATAGAAGTATTCTATGCAATTTAACAAAGCTTTTATGATGTCACAACTGGAAATTTTGAGCCATGTAATCTATACATTCAAGTTAATGTGAATCGAAAACTTCAATCAAATACATCATACAAGTACTACAAGTAGTCATCAAACAATTGGAAAACCCTAGAAGTTCTTGTTAAGTCTATTTTGGACTAGAACTTCCTTATTGGATCCAAACGGACCAATAAGCTTCCAATTAGACTATCATGGGCTTAGAACCCTAATTGGGCTCTATTTGGACCCACACTAATTTATTTCAATATTAGGGGCCATATTGGGCCTAGAATGAAATAAATTGAAAGCTTTGATCCATAATTGACCTAATTTGACCCTAACAAGTTATAAAAATCACCTTTACATTTATTTGGACCAAAAATCACTCAACTTAACCATGAGAATTGGGCTTAAGCATTTAAAGCCCAAATTTTTCTTTTCCCTTCCAAAATCTCGGCCCAAGGCCCAAACCCAAGAAAGAGTTGACTATTTGCTTGCCACCTCACTATTACCCATAGGACTTCCATGCATTATTTCCCATTCTTCCATGCAAATCACTTCAAGATCACATCTCTTCTTCTCTCCTCTCTCATTCTCGGCCGAGAGCAACACCACACACACACAAAACACTCACAAACTCTCTCTAAAATTCACTCAAGACTTCTTCCTCTTCTCCATCCAAAATCTCGAAAATTAGGAAGCATTCAAGGAAGTTCTTCCACAAAATCATCATCTAAGGTAAGGTTTTGCTTGGATCTATGACTTGTATTCCTTATTTATCAAAAATCTCTCCCTAATTCATGCAAAAATCATGATCTTGCACTCTAGAAACCCCATAAACTCGAAAAGTTCATCAAGGAGTGCAAAGGCCAAAAATCACTTCATTTCTTCCAATCTTTCTTCAAAAACCAAATCAACACCCAAGGTGAGCTTCATACCCCCTATTTTCTGTTTTTATGAGTTTTGTGGGGGGGGGGGGGGGGGGGGAATACAAGTGAAAGTGTAGATCTATATGTGTTTTGTATGCCTTGTATGATTTCCATGCTTATATGTATGCTTTGGTGTGTTATAATGTTGGATCTAGCCATAAAACCCCTCAAAACCGAGATATATCTTGTGTGAAATGATTTTAGCTTCAAATATACTTCTACATACAAAGTGTTTCAAGAAAAATGGTTAAGTGGTTTAGTAACAATTTTCTTTGGATTAAAAACACAAATTTTGGGCCTAAAATGTGAAAAATACAAAATTAAGGGTCTAAATTGGCATATCACGAATTCTGCTGGATGAAGTGTGCCAAAACAGTTTCCATAAATCAATTTCTGGAAATATACTCATTTAGGGGATTAAAAACATAAATTCCAAGCTTAATGGGCTAAAAATGACATTTTTGGCCCAATGAGGCCCATTATGTGAATTTTTCTTTTTTGGAGGGCCAAAACTGTGATTTTCTGTAAAACAGTGGACTATAAGTGTTCCAAATCCTTTTCAAAGGTTTAAAATGCTTTTTAAATTTAAAAAGGACCAAAGTTGCAAAAATTTTCCAATTTGGGCCAAAATTGTCAAAGTTGCGAAAAGAAGGGATTAAAACCGAGAAAACTGCATTTTCAGGGACTTTAACTGTTTTCTATGAAAAATATGCTGAAAAATATTAATTTCAATAATTTTTGGTGTTAAAATGTCAAAAAAATTAATTTAAGGACCAAACCGGGAAATATTAAATAAAAGGGGTGAAAATGTAAATTTTACAAATAATGAGGGGCTGAAAACAGAAATATTTCAAGGCTAATTCAATATACACAGTTTGATTAAATAATGGCACCGCGACCATCGACGAAATACAACACATTACAATACCAAAAGTCGTTGTTAAACGAATTGGCTCGGTCTCGAGCCAATAGAAATCTACAACTACTAACTCTACGACACTACGGTTCATATAAATAACGTTTGGGAACTTAGCTTACATACGAGTGTGCACAGACGTCTACGCACCATCTTCGGGCCCCAAAAGTGTAAAATCTTGCTTGTTGGGCCTAGCTAGCCCAATGACCTGATCTTAAGGCCCGAAGACGCATATTTTCTACGAAGTGTTGAGTTTCACCGACTCGGCACAACGTAGAGGGACTTTCAATGGCTTGTATACCACTGGTCCCCAAGGGTCCTTGGTATTGCTAGAAAAGTCTGCATATTTTACGAGGCGAGTCGGGGACCCCTCGCACGCATATTATCCCCAACCGATTAATAGAGTCATCGAGGCCTTCGTGTCCTCTTACTCTTCGGATGTGGGACGACACATAGTCAGGGCGGCTGGATAACGTGATTTGTACGAACGACGCCTTCGGGATCGTTAGTATGGCTATGAACTGGGCGTTTGTGTAATGCGGGTTCGTAGTAAATAATCATGCTCAAAAATAATCCAACGTCGCCTGGGAATGACACTCCTATCTTTGTAATGGTTTCAACGCAACTTAACGGTTTTTCAAAGGATTAGGAAAACATCGGGTTTTCCTAGGTTTTTCAAACATATCGGATTCGAAACGCATATAATTTTTAATAAACAATTTTCACAAGTATAGAAACAAACAGGCATACCTATGGATCTCCACAAACATTTTCGAAAGTTTTTCATTTCAGAAAATATCGGATTTTCTGGTGGTTTTCAAACAATACAAACATTGGATTTCAAACATTGCTTATGAACTCACCAACATTTCATATGTTGACGTTTTTCAAAATACTTGTATTCTCAGGGAACCAGTGAATCAAGAGAAATCATATTCAGTGACGGTTGCAGTTTATTTTTGTATGAATTGAACAAATTAATTTTTGGGAATGTAATGTTTAACCAATGTATTTCATGTAAACGCTACTGGTTGTACTGTATTGATGAATGGTGACGAATGTTGTTATGTTTCATATATATTCAATGTCATGGTATACAATTGAGTCACGACAGCCCCCGGACGTTTCCGCCGTCTGGTTCGGGGGTGTGACAGGTTGGTATCAGAGCTTTGTTTATAGTGAACTAGCATGTCGAGCCATACATTGATATGCAACTATAAACCAAAAAGAGGGACTAACATAACTCTGAACAAAACAAGTAAATAAAACACACTTGCTTGCATTAGGAATAAGGACCTAACGTTGAATCAAACACAATAATGCTGGTATCTCGGTTAATTCGGGACTGTTCTTAGTGATACCAAGGAGTGAATGTAGCCTGATCAACTACATTCTCTCCAAGGTAAAACTAACACACGTCTTGATGAGATCGGGATAGCCAGGGAACCTAAAACTATACCCTTTATCACCCAAAAAGAGAATGTTTGCTTAGTCTGTATAATAGTCATAGTACCCTAGGAATAATGTTAGCATATTCACGTACTCGCGCAGACAGCATGGCTGGTTTTCATCACCCTGGAGACCCCTACTTCCCTAATCAGGGAAACAACGGGTGGCTAGAGGAGGAGGAGGAGCCTGAGGAGGAGCAGCAGGGTATCCAGTTTCATCAGGCCTTAGTAGCTCACGGGATGCTTGTGGATGAGCCAGGAGAGAATCCAGGTGAAGCACACGATGTCGGACCCGACGAATACGTAGACACTGACTACGAGTTTGGAGGAATCGACAGTGACGACGAGGAAGGTCAGGCTGGGGACCAGGACCCCATCCCGCCATGCGAGGACGAGGCACAACCAGATCACCCTGCTCCACCAGTGAACCCCCCAAGAGAGAACCGTTCCCTCGAAGCTGAGATCGCCGCACTGCGACAACAGCTGTATGCTATGGAGGCTCGGGCAGTGCAAGCAGAGCATGAGAGGGATGAGGTTATAGGAGACATGGCAGAGATGGCGCAGCTACTGGCACAACATTTCGGCATATGACCCCGGCACCACCTCCTGACGCAGCTCATCGCGGTTAGGGATAGACTTATCATAGTAGGATATTAGGAACTATGCTATGTACTCCGGCTCTATGTTTAAGTGACTACACTACTCATGGAGCCGTTATGCTGTCGGATTAGTGTTACTTATGTATGCTCTTACGAGCAAATTTTCTTGTACTAAACACGGATAATATTAATAAACTTTTGGGTGTTTTGCTATGATATTCTCAGTTGTTATGTGTTGAGACGTTATGATTATATGCTCGATGGTAGTAATGTTTAGGTTCGTATCATACACCTAGTTAGTAGGATCACAACCTCACAGAAACCACGTACACTCAACATCTTTCCGTTTCATGACAGAAAGATGCCTCGCACAGCTACTCGCGGAAATCCCGAACCAACCCCGCCCGAAGTTGACTCCACTGCTTTCCAGGCAGCCGTGTCTGCTGCGGTCACAGCAGCTATGGCTCAACTTCACCGAGGGAACAACGGAGGAGGTAACGGGCAAGGATCCGGAAGTTCGAACAACGGGACGAACCAAGGATTCACTAAAACGTGCACCTACAAGGATTTTGCGAACGCTAAACCCCGAACTTTCAACGGCACTGGAGGAGTGATCGCTCTAAAGCGATGGATCGAGAAGGTAGAGTCGGTATTCGAGATATGCGAGTGCCCCGAGCAGATGAAGGTGAAGTTCGCGGCCTGCACTTTCGTGGACCAAGCACTCACTTGGTGGAATGGTCACATAGAAGCTATGACACTCCCTGTCGCCAACTCTATTCCCTGGGCAGAAATGAAAGAGATGTTGACGGCTGAGTACTGCCCCCGAGGTGAAATACAGAAGATGGAGCAGGAACTATGGAATCTCACGGTGCAGAATGGGAATATCGATGCTTACATATCGAGATTCAGTGAACTATCTTTGTTGTGTCCGAGTATGATCACATCAGAGGGAAAGAAGATCGAACGATTCATCTGGGGACTGACATCCCCCATTCAAGGGAATGTGATAGCTGCGAACCCTGAAACTTTTGACAGTGCGAAGAGATTGGCAAAGAGGCTATATGATCATAACCACAAAAGGGCGAGAAACCGGTAGAGACTGAGAAGAAGAAGGAGAGTGATGGTAAGAAAGGATGGAACAACAAGAGGAAGGGGCGTCAGGGCCCCGAGACCTCTAAAAAGCAGCAAACGGTGGCAGTTAATGCTGTCACTGCGCCGGTCCCAGTCACATCACATGCTCCAGCCTCAGCTGCTTCAAATGCTTTAAGACCCTATTCCGGTAATTCTCCCAAGTGCAATAAGTGCGGGTTCCATCACCATGGAGAATGCAAGGAGTTCCATTGCACCAGTTGCAACCGAAGGGGACACACTGCAAGGTTCTGCAGGACTTATCCTTCTCAGAACCAGAGTCAGGGAAACAACCAGAACAACAACAACCCCCGCAATAACATCAACGCCAATACCGGCGGCAACAACGCAGGGCCTAGCCACACCTGTTTTGGGTGTGGAAGGACGGGGCATTTCCGTCGAGATTGCCCTAACAACAACAACAACTCAGGAAACAGAGGAGCAGGAAGAATGCTGACTATGGGTCAGAGTGATGCAGTTCAAGACCCCGCAGTTGTGACCGGTACGTTTCTCCTAAACCACACTTATGCATGCATCTTATTTGATACCGGAGCGGAGCGAAGTTTCGTAAGCGAGAAGTTTAAACATTTATTATAACAACAACCCCAGAAGCTAAATGAAACCTATACGGTGGAAATGGCCAATGGGAAAACCGAATCCACTAGGGAGATCTACATCGGATGTACCCTAACCCTCAACCAACACGTCTTACGAATAGATCTGATGCCAGTATCAATTAGGAGTTTCGATGTGATTATCGGCATGGATTGGTTAAGCCCCCACCATGCTGAGATTATGTGCCATGAGAAGGCCATTCGCCTTCGTCTCCCAAATCACGAAACCCTAGTAATTTACGGAGATAAACCCAGTACGAATCTTCGTCTCATCTCGTGCATCCAAGCACAAAAACACTTGCGAAAGAACAATTTGGCTTTCTTGGCTCACATAGTGGACAAGACCAAAGAAGAAACTAACATCCAAGACATTCCTGTAGCGTGTGAATTTCCGGACGTGTTTCCCGAAGATCTTCCAGGAGTACCCCCAGAGAGACAGGTTGAGTTCCGAATCGACCTCGTTCCAGGAGCAACTCCTCTCGCTAAATCACCATATCGGTTGGCACCTGCTGAAATGCAGGAATTGTCCAGCCAACTCAGTGAGCTTCTGGACAAGGGATTTATCCGACCTAGCTACTCGCCATGGGGAGCTCCGGTGCTCTTTGTCAAAAAGAAGGACGGATCTTTCAGAATGTGCATCGATTACAGAGAGTTAAACAAACTCACTATCAAAAACCGCTACCCACTCCCACGAATCGATGATCTATTCGACCAGCTCCAAGGAGCTAGTTATTTTTCTAAAATAGATTTACGGTCCGGATACCATCAACTCAAAGTCCGAGAAGAAGATATTCCTAAAACCGCTTTCCGAACCCGCTATGGACATTATGAATTCGTCGTAATGCCCTTCGGTCTAACAAATGCACCTGCCGCATTTATGGACCTAATGAATCGAATCTGTCGACCGTTCCTGGACAAATTCGTCATTGTGTTTATCGATGACATCCTCGTCTATTCTCGAAGCAAAGAGGAGCATGGCCAACATCTCCGACAAGTCCTAGAGACGCTGCAATCGGAAAAGCTTTACGCCAAACTCTCTAAGTGTGAGTTTTGGCTACAGAGCGTAAATTTTCTAGGTCACGTAGTTAGCCAAGACGGAATTCATGTGGATCCCTCTAAGGTCAAAGCCGTGGAAGGATGGGCAACTCCGACTACGCCCACAGAAATTCGTCAGTTCTTAGGCCTAGCAGGTTACTATAGGAGATTCATCCAAAACTTCTCTAAGATCGCCAAGCCGCTTACCTTTCTTACGCAAAAGAGCGTGCCATTCAAGTGGACAGACCGACAAGAGATTGCGTTTCGAACCTTGAAGCAAGCCCTCTGTAGTGCTCCTGTGCTATCTCTACCCGAAGGAACGGAAGATTTTGTAGTCTACTGTGACGCGTCGAATCAAGGCCTAGGTTGCGTTCTCATGCAACGTGGAAGAGTGATAGCATATGCGTCCCGCCAACTAAAGACGCACGAAGTAAATTACACGACCCATGACCTAGAACTGGGAGCCGAGGTCTTCGCTTTGAAAATTTGGAGGCACTACCTGTACGGCACAAAGTGCACCATCTTCACGGACCACAAGAGCCTCCAGCACATCTTGAATCAGAAGGAGCTGAACATGAGACAACGAAGATGGATGGAATTGTTAAACGACTACGAATGCGAGATCAAGTACCATCCAGGCAAGGCCAACGTAGTAGCCGATGCCTTAAGTCGGAAGGAGTACTCTAATCGCCGTACGAAAACGCACTCGATAACCATTCAGTCTCACCTGGCCACTCAAATTGCATCAGTTCAGGCAGAGGCTATGAAAGCGGAAAATAGAATTAGCGAGGCATTACGCGGAATGGAGAAGAACCTGGAAGTCAAAGAGAATGGGGTATACTACTTCATGAACCGTATTTGGGTCCCAAAAATCGGAGGATTTAGGGAGACCGTTATGAAGGAAGCCCACAAGACACGATACTCCATTCATCCCGGTTCGGACAAGATGTATTTGGACATCAAGCAACACTATTGGTGGCCTAACATGAAGGCGGAAATCGCGACTTATGTTGGTAAGTGCCTTACGTGCGCCAAAGTAAAAGTGGAGTACCAGAAACCTTCCGGATTGTTACAGCAACCGGCAATCCCTGAGTGGAAATGGGAGGGGATTTCTATGGACTTCGTGACCAAGCTGCCCAAGACGTCGGACGGACTGGACACCATATGGGTAATAATCGACCGACTGACGAAATCTGCCCATTTCCTACCAATCAAAGAGTCCTACAAGATGGAGAGACTGACGCGGTTGTACCTACGAGAGATCGTAAGACTCCATGGAGTGCCAAAATCTATCATCTCGGATAGGGACAGTAGGTTCACGTCGCGGTTTTGGCAATCACTCCACAAGGCAATGGGAACTCATCTCGATATGAGCACCGCGTATCACCCACAAACGGACGGTCAAAGCGAACGAACCATTCAGACGCTTGAAGACATGCTTCGTGCATGTGTAATAGACTTCAGAAAGTCTTGGGATACCCACCTGCCGTTGATCGAATTCTCATATAACAATAGTTATCATTCGAGCATCAAGGTGGCCCCTTTCGAAGCACTGTACGGGCGTAAATGTAGATCACCGTTATGTTGGGCTGAAGTAGGTGACACCCAGCTAGCAAAAATGCATACGTCGGACAGGGCACTAACAGGACCGGAGATTATTCGCGAAACCACAGAGAAGATCGTTCAGATCAGAGCTCGATTGCAAGCGTCGCGTGACAGACAAAAGAGCTACGCCGACAAATGACGAAAGCCCTTAGAATTCCAGGTCGGTGATCGAGTATTGTTGAAAGTCTCACCCTGGAAAGGGGTTATACGTTTCGGAAAACGGGGAAAGCTGAACCCGCGATACATTGGACCTTTCGAAATCGTCGCCCGAATAGGTCCGGTAGCCTACAGACTACAACTACCCGCGGAACTAAACGGTGTACACCCCGTGTTTCATGTCTCTAATCTGAAAAAGTGCCTATCAGATGAAACCCTTGTCATTCCTCTTGACGAAATCGAAATCAATGAGAATCTCCTATTCGTCGAAGAACCAATCGAAATCATGGACAGGGAGGTGAAGCGTACTAAGCAGAGCCGCATCCCGATCGTGAAGGTACGGTGGAACGCAAAGCGTGGGCCAGAATTCACGTGGGAACGCGAAGATCAAATGAAGCAGAAGTACCCTCACCTATTCTAGCATTCTCAAATCTAGCTTTCAAACAGAATTTCGGGACGAAATTCCCTCTAACGGGGGGGATGATGTCACAACTGGAAATTTTGAGCCATGTAATCTATACATTCAAGTTAATGTGAATCGAAAACTTCAATCAAATACATCATACAAGTACTGCAAGTAGTCATCAAACAATTGGAAAACCCTAGAAGTTCTTGTTAAGTCTATTTTGGACTAGAACTTCCTTATTGGATCCAAACGGACCAATAAGCTTCCAATTAGACTATCATGGGCTTAGAACCCTAATTGGGCTCTATTTGGACCCACACTAATTTATTTCAATATTAGGGGCCATATTGGGCCTAGAATGAAATAAATTGAAAGCTTTGATCCATAATTGACCTAATTTGACCCTAACAAGTTATAAAAATCACCTTTACATTTATTTGGACCAAAAATCACTCAACTTAACCATGAGAATTGGGCTTAAGCATTTAAAGCCCAAAATTTTCTTTTCCCTTCCAAAATCTCGGCCCAAGGCCCAAACCCAAGAAAGAGTTGACTATTTGCTTGCCACCTCACTATTACCCATAGGACTTCCATGCATTATTTCCCATTCTTCCATGCAAATCACTTCAAGATCACATCTCTTCTTCTCTCCTCTCTCATTCTCGGCCGAGAGCAACACCACACACACACAAAACACTCACAAACTCTCTCTAAAATTCACTCAAGACTTCTTCCTCTTCTCCATCCAAAATCTCGAAAATTAGGAAGCATTCAAGGAAGTTCTTCCACAAAATCATCATCTAAGGTAAGGTTTTGCTTGGATCTATGACTTGTATTCCTTATTTATCAAAAATCTCTCCCTAATTCATGCAAAAATCATGATCTTGCACTCTAGAAACCTCATAAACTCGAAAAGTTCATCAAGGAGTGCAAAGGCCAAAAATCACTTCATTTCTTCCAATCTTTCTTCAAAAACCGAATCAACACCCAAGGTGAGCTTCATACCCCCTATTTTCTGTTTTTATGAGTTTTGTGGGGGGGGGGGGGGGGAATACAAGTGAAAGTGTAGATCTATATGTGTTTTGTATGCCTTGTATGATTTCCATGCTTATATGTATGCTTTGGTGTGTTATAATGTTGGATCTAGCCATAAAACCCCTCAAAACCGAGATATATCTTGTGTGAAATGATTTTAGCTTCAAATATACTTCTACATACAAAGTGTTTCAAGAAAAATGGTTAAGTGGTTTAGTAACAATTTTCTTTGGATTAAAAACACAAATTTTGGGCCTAAAATGTGAAAAATACAAAATTAAGGGTCTAAATTGGCATATCACGAATTCTGCTGGATGAAGTGTGCCAAAACAGTTTCCATAAATCAATTTCTGGAAATATACTCATTTAGGGGATTAAAAACATAAATTCCAAGCTTAATGGGCTAAAAATGACATTTTTGGCCCAATGAGGCCCATTATGTGAATTTTTCTGTTTTGGAGGGCCAAAACTGTGATTTTCTGTAAAACAGTGGACTATAAGTGTTCCAAATCCTTTTCAAAGGTTTAAAATGCTTTTTAAATTTAAAAAGGACCAAAGTTGCAAAAATTTTCCAATTTGGGCCAAAATTGTCAAAGTTGCGAAAAGAAGGGATTAAAACCGAGAAAACTGCATTTTCAGGGACTTTAACTGTTTTCTATGAAAAATATGCTGAAAAATATTAATTTCAATAATTTTTGGTGTTAAAATGTCAAAAAAATTAATTTAAGGACCAAACCGGGAAATATTAAATAAAAGGGGTGAAAATGTAAATTTTACAAATAATGAGGGGCTGGAAACAGAAATATTTCAAGGCTAATTCAATATACACAGTTTGATTAAATAATGGCACCGCGACCATCGACGAAATACAACACATTACAATACCAAAAGTCGTTGTTAAACGAATTGGCTCGGTCTCGAGCCAATAGAAATCTACAACTACTAACTCTACGACACTACGGTTCATATAAATAACGTTTGGGAACTTAGCTTACATACGAGTGTGCACAGACGTCTACGCACCATCTTCGGGCCCCAAAAGTGTAAAATCTTGCTTGTTGGGCCTAGCTAGCCCAATGACCTGATCTTAAGGCCCGAAGACGCATATTTTCTACGAAGTGTTGAGTTTCACCGACTCGGCACAACGTAGAGGGACTTTCAATGGCTTGTATACCACTGGTCCCCAAGGGTCCTTGGTATTGCTAGAAAAGTCTGCATATTTTACGAGGCGGGTCGGGGACCCCTCGCACGCATATTATCCCCAACCGATTAATAGAGTCATCGAGGCCTTCGTGTCCTCTTACTCTTCGGATGTGGGACGACACATAGTCAGGGCGGCTGGATAACGTGATTTGTACGAACGACGCCTTCGGGATCGTTAGTATGGCTATGAACTGGGCGTTTGTGTAATGCGGGTTCGTAGTAAATAATCATGCTCAAAAATAATCCAACGTCGCCTGGGAATGACACTCCTATCTTTGTAATGGTTTCAACGCAACTTAACGGTTTTTCAAAGGATTAGGAAAACATCGGGTTTTCCTAGGTTTTTCAAACATATCGGATTCGAAACGCATATAATTTTTAATAAACAATTTTCACAAGTATAGAAACAAACAGGCATACCTATGGATCTCCACAAACATTTTCGAAAGTTTTTCATTTCAGAAAATATCGGATTTTCTGGTGGTTTTCAAACAATACAAACATTGGATTTCAAACATTGCTTATGAACTCACCAACATTTCATATGTTGACGTTTTTCAAAATACTTGTATTCTCAGGGAACCAGTGAATCAAGAGAAATCATATTCAGTGACGGTTGCAGTTTATTTTTGTATGAATTGAACAAATTAATTTTTGGGAATGTAATGTTTAACCAATGTATTTCATGTAAATGCTACTGGTTGTACTGTATTGATGAATGGTGACGAATGTTGTTATGTTTCATATATATTCAATGTCATGGTATACAATTGAGTCACGACAGACCCCGGACGTTTCCGCCGTCTGGTTCGGGGGTGTGACATATGAGCACTATTTAATTCTTGAGTTGCACAATAGAAGTCTATGTAATTTAGCAAAACTTTGATAAGCGTTGTTTAATTCGTGAGTTTAACAATAGAAGTCTATGCAATTTAGCAAAGCATTGATGAGAATTTTTTTAATTTTAAAGTTCCATAATAGAAGTAGTCTTTGCAATTTAGCAAAGATTTGATGAGCATTTTTTGATTCTTGAATACTACAATAGATATCTAAGCAATTTAGCAAAGCGTTGATGAGTATTGTTTAATTCTTGTGTTTCGCAATAGAAGTCGACGCAATTTAGCAAAGCTTTGATGAGCGTTGCTTAGTTCTTGAATTCCACAGTAGATATAATCTATGAAATTTACCAAAGCTTTGACGACCATTATTTAATTCTTCATATCCACATTTGAAGTTTATCCAATTTAGCAAAGCTTTGATGGGTATTGTTTAATTCTTGAGTTCCACAATAGAAGTCTATACAATTTAGCAAAGCTTATATAAGAATTGTTTAATTTTTGAGTTCCACAATAGAAGTATTCTGTGCAGTTAAGCAAAGCTTTGATGAGCACTGTTTAATTCTTGAGTTCCACAATATAAGTCTAGGCAGTTTAAGCAAAGGTTTGATGAGCAATGTTTAATTCGTGAGTTCCAAAATAGAAGTCTATGCAATTTAGCAAACTTTGATGAACATTGGTTAATTTTTGAGTTCCACAATAGAAGTCTATGTAATTTAAGCAAAGGTTGGATGAGGATTGTTTAATTCTTGAGTTCCACAATAGAAGTATATGCAATTTAGAAAAGCTTTGATGAACATTGCTTTGTTCTCAAGTTTCACAATAGAAGTCTATGCAATTTAAGCAACGGGTTGATGAACATTGTTTAATTCACGAGATCCACAATAGAAGTCTGTGCTATTAAAGCAGAGGTTTGATGAACAATGTTTAATTCGTCAGTTCCACAATAGAAGTCTATGGAATTTAGAAAAGCTTTGATGAGCGTTGTTTAATTCTTGAGTTCCACAATAGAAGTCGATCAAATTTAACAAAGCTTTTATGAACGCTGTTTAATTATTGATTTCCACAATAGAAGTCTATGCTATTTAGCAAATCTTTCATGAGTATTGTTTAATTCATGAGTTCCATAATAGAAGTAGTCTATGCAATTTAGCAATGCTTTGATGAAAATTGTTTAATTCTTGACTTCTAGAATAGAAGTCTGTGCTATTTAGCAAAGCTTTGATGAGTATTGTTTAATTCCTAAGTTCCAGAATAGAAGTCGATGCCATTTAGCAAAACTTGGATAAGCATTGCTTAATTCTGTAGATCCACAATAGAAGTAATCTATGAAATTTACCAATGCTTTAATGAGCATTGTTTTATTCTTGATTTCTAAAATTGAAGTCTATGCAATTTAGCAAAACTTTGATGAGCATTGTTAAATTCTTGAGTTCCATTATAGAAGTCTATGCAATTTAGCAAAGCTCTGATAAGAATTGTCTAGTTCTTGAGTTCCATAATAGAAGTATTCTATGCAATTTAACAAAGCTTTTATGAGCACTGTTTAATTCTTGTGTTCCACAATAGAAGTCTATGTAATTTAGCAAAACTTTGATAAGCGTTGTTTAATTCGTGAGTTTAACAATAGAAGTCTATGCAATTTAGCAAAGCATTGATGAGAATTTTTTTTAATTTTAAAGTTCCATAATAGAAGTAGTCTTTGCAATTTAGCAAAGATTTGATGAGCATTTTTTGATTCTTGAATACTATAATAGATATCTAAGCAATTTAGCAAAGCATTGATGAGTATTGTTTAATTCTTGTGTTTCGCAATAGAAGTCGACGCAATTTAGCAAAGCTTTGATGAGCGTTGCTTAGTTCTTGAATTCCACAGTAGATATAATCTATGAAATTTACCAAAGCTTTGACGACCATTGTTTAATTCTTCATATCCACATTTGAAGTGTATCCAATTTAGCAAAGCTTTGATGGGTATTGTTTAATTCTTGAGTTCCACAATAGAAGTCTATACAATTTAGCAAAGCAGTGATAAGAATTGTTTAATTCTTGAGTTCCACAATAGAAGTATTCTATGCAATTAAGCAAAGCTTTGACGAGCATTGTTTAATTCTTGAGTTCCACAATAGTAGTCTATGCAGTTTAAGCAAAGGTTTGATGAGAAATGTTTAATTCGTGAGTTCCAAAATAGAATTCTACGCAATTTAGCAAACTTTGATGAACATTGGTTAATTTTTGAGTTCCACAATAGAAGTCTATGTAATTTAAGCAAAGGTTGGATGAGGATTGTTTAATTCTTGAGTTCCACAATAGAAATATATGCAATTTAGAAAAGCTTTGACGAACATTGCTTTGTTCTCAAGTTTCACAATAGAAGTCTACGCAATTTAAGCAACGGGTTGATGAACATTGTTTAATTCACGAGATCCACAATAGAAGTCTATGCTATTGAAGCAGAGGTTTGATGAGCAATGTTTAATTCGTCAGTTCCACAATAGAAGTCTATGGAATTTAGAAAAGCTTTGATGAGCGTTGTTTATTTCTTGAGTTCCACAATAGAAGTCGATCAAATTTAACATAGATTTTATGAACGTTGTTTAATTATTGATTTCCACAGTAGAAGTCTATGCAATTTAGCAAATTTTTCATGAGTATTGTTTAATTCATGAGTTCCATAATAGAAGTAGTCTATGCAATTTAGCAATGCTTTGATGAATGAGGGGACTCGGCGAGTTGGAGCTTAGACTCGCCGAGTAGGATCACGGATCTGGTTGCGGGTTCGTGACTGGACTCGACGAGTCGGGATTTGGACTCGGCGAGTCTGCGCTGTTTAGCGAAAACCCTAACCGTTCAGGTTTGGGACGTATATGAGGGACCTTATGGCCGTCATTGTTCACCCTAGTCCTCTGAGAGAAACCCTAATTCGATTGTGAGCATCTGGAGCAAGGTAGAAGACCATTGTTGATTTTGGAAGTGTTGTTTTGCAAGGAAGAGGAGGCTAGGTTAAGGGAACATCAAGAGAAGCCACGTTCTGAGGATTAGGGACACAGAGAGCACGTTATTCAGGTAATATTTCGAGTTGCATTCTTCTATGTTGATGTGTATATGGATTTAGGGTTTATTGAACCCTTTTGTGGCTAGATTGAGTGTTACCTTAGTCCCCCAAGCGATTGGAACCCTGTATTGGGACCCTTGGAAGTCCAGAAATGTTCCATGCCTGAGCATTTCGGGAATCAATGGAGGTTTTGGATTGGAATCCTTATGCCTTAGGTCAAAATGTAAATTATGAGTCATGGGGTGTATTATGAGCACCGAAATGAGGACCTTACGTGATGAATCAGTCTAGGAAGGCCAGACCTATGAATGGTCGGAGTAGATCTGACCTTAGGAAGCAGTTTGAGCGGTTGCATGGCATGGACTCGCCGATTCCGATGAGCAGACTCGGCGAGTAGCTTGAAGATTAACTGGGACTCGCCGAGTTGTTCTTCAGACTTGGCGAGTTGAGTCGAGGTGGCCCCGCGATTCTTCCAGGAGGAACTCGTCGAGTCAAGGGGGATACTCGACGAGTAGAAAGGGAATCTTAGAGAATTGGTGAGGACGTCTAGACTCGCCGAGTCGCCCTAGCACTCGCCGAGTCCGGTCAAGTTGACCGTTGACCGTTGACCAGAGTGGACCTGTGTTGACTTCTTAGGGATAGTCAACATTAGAGATATAAAGTATTAACTAGGGACATATGACGTTATAGGAGGATTGTAGCTCGGCGGATCGAGCACGAGTGACTTCGGGATTTGCTAGCCTTCAATATTCACGAGGTGAGTCTTCTCACTATACTGTACCCGGAAGGGTTTGACTGTGTGACCGGAAGGTCGGATATGATATGTGATATATGTGCTATATGTGATAAGTTAATTGTTATGCGTGCTATGTATGTTTATGTGGGCCGGAAGGCAATATGTTATGGGCCGGAAGGCGATTATGTTATGGGTCGGAAGGCGTTGTGTTGTGGACCGTAAGGTTGGCGTGGGTAGGACCGGAAGGTTTATCCAGCAGGGACGGAAGTCCCCTGAGACACAGGGACCGGAAGGTCAGGGCCTGGAAAGGCGTATGTGCGTAAGTGGTATTTTGGGGAACTCACTAAGCATTTATGCTTACAGTTGTTATGTATGTGTTTCAGGTACTAGCGAGGACCGTGGGAAGGCGCCGGCGTGATCTGTACACACTGATAGGTGTTTTGTGATCTTGGGATTCATATGATTTGTATTTTGACACGACACTTGGAATGTTTATGCCTTGTTTGAATGAAAATACTTTATTTTGAAATGAAAAATTTGTTTGAAAATTTACGGTGTTACAAATTGGTATCAGAGCCTTGGTTTGAGGGATTCGGGTGCACCTTCGGGCGTAACTGAACTCAAACCGAGGACTTGAGGAAAACTTTTGAAATAAAGGCATAAGCTTTTGTAAATAATTTTGTGGTAAACAAGAAAGAAGCAGTGTGTACGATGAGTCAGCGCCCGAACGGTAAAGATCCCCAAAATACCTTACAATGTTATGTTATGAGATATGATATGATATGAATTGTTATGCATGTTAGAAGACTAGGTATTCATGATAGGACTAGAGTGGCCTGATTTGTGATGCCTAAGTCTAGGGAGGTTTGCCGATATGAGATGCTTTGATAGTGTGCGAGTAGATAGTGCATAACAAAAGTAGAGTGCTCACTATCCGGGGTTTGGGGAGGAAGACTTGGGATGAATGCTGATGCGGTGTGGTCGGTAGTATTGGGCCCGTACTACCGAAGACACCGGGTCAGTGGGAGACCCAAGTAAGAATCCCTGGATATCGGAGACTTAGTAGGGTTGCGTTATCGAGTGCGATTATACTCGATGGAGTCTCTGATAGTTTTACGTTGTATTTCAGAGACATCATGGTTAGACCACGCCACGGAGCGAGTTCGAGCGGTGTGAGTGACGAGGAGATTCGTCAGATGATTCAGGAGGAGGTAGCTGCAGCGATCCGGGCTGAGATTCCAGAGATGTTTGGGTCTATTAAGACCACTTTGATGGAGACTTTTGAAGAGCGGTACGCCGCATTGACTGAGGCTGCAGCCGCTGCAGCTACCGCAGCTGTGGCCGCTGCCAGGCCACAGGGGGGTGACTCGTTGCTGTTTCGGGAGTTCAGCAACACGAAGCCACCTGAGTTTGATGGGACGCAGGATCCGATTGCTGCGATGAGGTGGATCGTTGACATTGAGGGGTGCTTCTACACTTGTTCATGTCCGGAGCATCTGAGGGTACGGTTCGCTTTGAACCAGCTCCGTCTGGGAGCGAAGGATTGGTGGAAGTTCGTGACGGCGAACTTCACTTTGGCAGAGATTTCAGCAGTGACATGGGAGGGATTTACATCTATGTTCAGAGACGAGTACGTTCCCCCGGTAGAGAGGGAACGATTGGTTCAGGAGTTCTTGACCCTCAAGCAGGGTACTGATTCGGTTGCGGTGATCACGCGGAAGTTTCATGAGAGGGCGATGTTCTGCCCCGAGCTGGTGTCCACAGAGCAGGCTCGGATGAGCCGGTACTTAGGTGTTTTGAGGAGGGATATCCGGGAGTTTGTGTAAAACTCCACCTATCATACCTTTGCTGAGCTTCAGGCGAATGCCAGGAAGCGCGAGATTGAGTTGGAGACCCAGGCCAGGGAGGAGGCCGAGTCTCAGCGGGTGGACCGGCGGCCGACTCAGTCTCAGCCGGCAGCCAAGCGGACTAAGTCCGCCGATTCGAGGATGGGAGGTCCGAAGGGCCGCACTTGCGGAAAGTGCGGCAAGGGTCATGATGGGGCATGTCGATCTGGTGCTTGCTACAAGTGTGGCAAGGAGGGGCACATTGCTAGGGATTGCCCTAAGGGGTTTACAGTTTGCTTTCATTGCAACCAGACAGGCCATCGGAAGGCCGAGTGCCCTCGGCTTCTTCAGGGATCTGCACCTACTGCCAGGGCTACTACGACTCGACCGGTGAAGGCCGAGGCCCCGAGGGCTCGTGGGAGAGCCTTTCAGTTGACTGCGGAGGAGGTCCGTGCTGCGCCCGATGTTGTGGCAGGTATGCGTTATTTCATGTATTTTTTTTGATGTCGAGATGTTATGCTTATGTTATGATATGCGTAGGTACTTTCCTTATGAACTCTGTGCCTGCTTTAGTGTTATTCGACTCGGGTGCGAGTAGGTCCTTTGTATCTTTGGCTTTTAGTCAGCATATCAGTGTTAGTCGTGAGTCATTGAGTCGGCCTCTGAGAGTTTCTATAGCTGACGAGAGAGTGATTTGTGCCACGGAGGTTCTCCGGGGATGTGTGTTAGAAATTTTCGGGGTTGAGTTTCCGATTGACCTGATTCCTATTGCGATGGGTGATGTCTGTGTCATTGTGGGCATGGACTGGTTGAGCCGATTCGGCGCCGTCATCGACTGTGAGCGTCAGCTAGTGACTATACGAGACCCTAGTGGGGGAGTTCTTTCGGTGTACGGCGAGGGTACCCGTTCAGGATCAGCTTTTTGTTCGGCCGCCAGGGCGAGGCAGTGTCTACAGCGGGGCTGTAAGGGTTTTGTGGCGTATGTGATGGATACGCAGGAGGTTCCCGAGAGACCGAGATCAGTTGAGGAGGTCCCAGTGGTGCGTGAGTTTCCAGATGTTTTTCCCGAGGAGCTGCTGGGAGTACCTCCTGTGAGGCAAGTAGAGTTTGGTATCGATCTGGTTCCGGGGGCCGCGCCTATTGCTAAAGTGCCTTATCGTCTTGCACCTCTAGAGATGCAAGAGTTGTCTTCGCAGCTTCAGGAGTTGCTGGGGAAGGGATTCATTCGGCCGAGCAGCTCGTCGTGGGGAGCGCCTATTCTGTTCATCAAGAAGAAGGATGGTTCACACCGGATGTGCATTGATTACCGGGAGTTGAACAAGTTGACGGTCAAGAACCGTTACCCGTTACCGAGGATCGATGATTTATTCGATCAGTTGCAGGGAGCATCTTGGTTTTCCAAGATCGATCTGAGGTCAGGGTACCATCAGGTGAGAGTGCGAGATGAGGACGTCCAGAAGACAGCGTTTAGGACGCGATATGGGCATTATGAGTTTGTGGTGATGCCTTTCGGGCTCATCAATGCTCCGGCTGTGTTCATGGATCTCATGAACAGGGTATGCAGGCCGATGTTGGATCGGTCAGTGATTGTATTTATCGACGATATTCTAGTGTATTCGAGATCTAGAGAGCAGCATGAGGAGCATTTGAGGGAGGTCCTTGAGGTATTGAGATCGGAGAAGCTTTATGCAAAGTTCTCCAAATGTGACTTCTGGTTGCGGGAGGTCCAATTCCTAGGACATGTTGTTAATCAGGGAGGGATATTGGTCGATCCGGCCAAGGTTGAGGCGGTGATGAGTTGGGAGGTGCCGAAGTCACCTTCTGAGATCAGGAGTTTCCTTGGATTGGCAGGGTATTATCGGAGATTTATTAAGGACTTCTCCAAAATTGCAGTGCCACTCACCAGATTGACCCGGAAGGGTGTAGCTTTCTCATGGGGTCCCGAGCAGCAGACCTCCTTTGAGGCACTTCGCCAAAGGTTGTGCGAAGCCCCGGTATTAGCTCTCCCGGAAGGGATGGAGGATTTTGTAGTATATTGCGATGCATCGATTTCGGGGCTGGGTGCAGTGTTGATGCAGAGGGGTCATGTGATAGCTTATGCGTCGAGGCAGCTGAAGCCTCATGAGGCGAGATATCCCAAGCATGATTTAGAGTTGGGGGCAGTAGTGTTCGCTCTCAAGATCTGGCGTCACTACTTGTATGGGGTTCGATGTACGATATACACGGACCATAAGAGCTTGAAGTATTTGATGGATCAGCCCAACCTAAATATGCGTCAGAGGAGGTGGTTGGATGTGGTCAAGGATTATGATTGTGAGATCCTGTACCACCCAGGCAAGGCTAATGTGGTAGCCGATGCATTGAGCCGCAGGGCGGAGAGCACTCCACTGCGAGATGTATGTTTGAGATTGGCTGTAATAGCTCCAGTATTGGATGCTATTCGTGGGGCACAGGCCGAGGCTGTGCAACCAGAGATGCAGAAGAGAGAGCGGGTCGTTGGTTTGGTTTCAGAGTTCGTTACGGATGGACGAGGGCTTATGACGTTTCAGGGTCGGATTTGGGTACCGTTCGTGGGTGGTACGCGTACTACTTTGATGGAAGAGGCTCACCGGTCGAAGTTTTCGATCCATCCGGGGCTACGAAGATGTATTTAGATTTGAGGAAAGAGTCTTGGTGGCCCTGTATGAAGAGGGATGTCGCATGGTTCGTTGAGAGGTGCTTGACCTGTCGCAGGGTTAAGGCTGAGCACCAGAGACCGCATGGCAAGTTGCAGCCATTGGAGGTTCCCGAATGGAAGTGGGAACATATCACTATGGATTTCATCACCAAATTGCCGAGGACTGCCAGAGGAGTTGATGCAATTTGGGTGATTGTGGATAGGTTGACGAAGAGCGCTCACTTCCTTGCCATCAGTGAGAGTTCTTCAGCGGAGAAGTTGGCAGAGATATATGTGAGAGAAGTAGTAACTCGGCATGGGGTGCCGATCTCGATTGTTTCAGACCGTGATGTGCGCTTCACTTCCAGATTCTGGAAGAAATTCCATGAGGAGTTGGGTACTAAATTGCATTTTAGTACCGCATATCATCCCCAGACAGACGGCCAGAGCGAGCGAACGATTCAGACGCTGGAGGACATGCTTCGAGCGTGTGTGTTAGATTTCGGGGTTAGCTGGGATGCGTATTTACCCTTGGCAGAGTTTTCCTACAACAACAACCATCATTCGAGCATTGGTATGCCACCCTTTGAGCTATTGTATGGTAGGAGGTGTCGGACCCCCATTTGCTGGGGAGAGGTGGGACAGAGAGTGATGGGCAGTACAAAGATCGTGCTTCAAACGACAGAGCAGATCCAGCAGGTTAGACAGAGGTTATTGACCGCCCAGAGCCGGCAGAAGAGTTATGCAGACAGACGCCGATCCGAGCTTGAGTTTCAAGTCGGCGACTTCGTTCTCCTGAAGGTCTCTCCTTGGAAAGGAGTGATTCGATTCAGGAAGAGGGGCAAGTTGGGACCCCGGTATATTGGGCCATTTCGTGTGATTGCAAGGATAGGCTGGGTAGCCTATCGTTTGGAGTTGCTAGCAAAGTTGGGGCAGATCCACGACACTTTTCATGTGTCGCAATTGAGGAAGTGTATAGCCGATGAGACGGCAGTGGTTCCATTAGAGGATATTCAGGTGGATGCGAGCTTGAATTATGCCGAGAGACCAGTGGCCATCAGGGATCGGAAGATCAAGGTTCTGAGGAACAAGGAGGTACCTCTGGTGTTGGTTCAGTGGCAACACCGGAAGGGATCGGAAATGACTTGGGAGCCGGAGCGTGAGATGCGGGAGCAGCATCCGAAGCTATTTTCAGAGTGAGACTTCGAGGGCGAAGTCTAGTCCTAGTGGGGGAGAGTTGTAACAGCCCGGAATTCCAGGTATTGCTATATTTATGATTTTGGGTGTTTTAAGAGGGGACTCGGCGAGTTGGAGCCTAGACTCGCCGAGTAGGATCACGGATCTGGTCGCGGGTTCGCGGCTGGACTCGACGAGTCCGGATATGGACTCGGCGAGTCTGCGCTGTTTAGCGAAAACCCTAACCGTTCAGGTTTGGGACGTATATGAGGGACCTTATGGCCGTCATTGTTCACCCTAGTCCTCTGAGAGAAACCCTAATTCGATTGTGAGCATCTGGAGCAAGGTAGAAGACCATTGTTGATTTTGGAAGTGTTGTTTTGCAAGGAAGAAGAGGCTAGGTTAAGGGAACATCAAGAGAAGCCACGTTCTGAGGATTGGGGACACAGAGAGCACGTTATTCAGGTAATATTTCGAGTTGCATTCTTCTATGTTGATGTGTATATGGATTTAGGGTTTATTGAACCCTTTTGTGGCTAGATTGAGTGTTACCTTAGTCCCCCAAGCGATTGGAACCCTGTATTGGGACCCTTGGAAGTCCAGAAATGTCCCATGCCTGAGCATTTCGGGAATCAATGAAGGTTTTGGATTGGAATCCTTATGCCTTAGGTCAAAATGTAAATTATGAGTCATGGGGTGTATTATGAGCACCGAAATGAGGACCTTACGTGATGAATCAGTCTAGGAAGGCCAGACCTATGAATGGTCGGAGTAGATCTGACCTTAGGAAGCAGTTTGAGCGGTTGCATGGCATGGACTCGCCGATTCCGATGAGCAGACTCGGCGAGTAGCTTGAAGATTAACTGGGACTCGCCGAGTTGTTCTTCAGACTTGGCGAGTTGAGTCGGGGTGGCCCCGCGATTCTTCCAGGAGGAACTCGTCGAGTCAAGGGGGATACTCGACGAGTAGAAAGGGAATCTTAGAGAATTGGTGAGGACGTCTAGACTCGCCGAGTCGCCCTAGCACTCGCCGAGTCCGGTCAAGTTGACCGTTGACCGTTGACCAGAGTGGACCTGTGTTGACTTCTTAGGGATAGTCAACATTAGAGATATAAAGTATTAACTAGGGACATATGACGTTATAGGAGGATTGTAGCTCGGCGGATCGAGCACGAGTGACTTCGGGATTTGCTAGCCTTCAATATTCACGAGGTGAGTCTTCTCACTATACTGTACCCGGAAGGGTTTGACTGTGTGACCGGAAGGTCGTATATGATATGTGATATATGTGCTATATGTGATAAGTTAATTGTTATGCGTGCTATGTATGTTTATGTGGGCCGGAAGGCAATATGTTATGGGCCGGAAGGCGATTATGTTATGGGCCGGAAGGCGTTGTGTTGTGGACCGTAAGGTTGGCGTGGGTAGGACCGGAAGGTTTACCCAGCAGGGACGGAAGTCCCCTGAGACACAGGGACCGGAAGGTCAGGGCCTGGAAAGGCGTATGTGCGTAAGTGGTATTTTGGGGAACTCACTAAGCATTTATGCTTACAGTTGTTATGTATGTGTTTCAGGTACTAGCGAGGACCGTGGGAAGGCGCAGGCGTGATCTGTACACACTGATAGGTGTTTTGTGATCTTGGGATTCATATGATTTGTATTTTGACACGACACTTGGAATGTTTATGCCTTGTTTGAATGAAAATACTTTATTTTGAAATGAAAAATTTGTTTGAAAATTTACGTTGTTACAAGAAGTCTATGCTATTTAGCAAAGCTTTGATGAGTATTGTTTAATTCTTAAGTTCCAGAATAGAAGTCGATGCCATTTAGCAAAACTTGGATGAGCATTGCTTAATTCTGTAGATCCACAATAGAAGTAATCTATGAAATTTACCAATGCTTTAATGAGCATTGTTTTATTCTTGATTTCTAAAATTGAAGTCTATGCAATTTAGCAAAACTTTGATGAGCATTGTTAAATTCTTGAGTTCCACTATAGAAGTCTATGCAATTTAGCAAAGCTCTGATAAGAATTGTTTAGTTATTGAGTTCCACAATAGAAGTATTCTATGCAATTTAACAAAGCTTTTATGAGCACTGTTTAATTCTTGAGTTCCACAATAGAAGTCTATGTAATTTAGCAAAACTTTGATAAGCGTTGTTTAATTCGTGAGTTTAACAATAGAAGTCTATGCAATTTAGCAAAGCATTGATGAGAATTTTTTTTAATTTTAAAGTTCCATAATAGAAGAAGTCTTTGCAATTTAGCAAAGATTTGATGAGCATTTTTTGATTCTTGAATACTACAATAGATATCTAAGCAATTTAGCAAAGCGTTGATGAGTATTGTTTAATTCTTGTGTTTCGCAATAGAAGTCGACGCAATTTAGCAAAGCTTTGATGAGCGTTGCTTAGTTCTTGAATTCCACAGTAGATATAATCTATGAAATTTACCAAAGCTTTGACGACCATTGTTTAATTCTTCATATCCACATTTGAAGTTTATCCAATTTAGCAAAGCTTTGATGGGTATTGTTTAATTCTTGAGTTCCACAATAGAAGTCTATACAATTTAGCAAAGCTTTGATAAGAATTGTTTAATTTTTGAGTTCCACAATAGAAGTATTCTATGCAGTTAAGCAAAGCTTTGATGAGCACTGTTTAATTCTTGAGTTCCACAATATAAGTCTATGCAGTTTAAGCAAAGGTTTGATGAGCAATGTTTAATTCGTGAGTTCCAAAATAGAAGTCGATGCAATTTAGCAAACTTTGATGAACATTGGTTAATTTTTGAGTTCCACAATAGAAGTCTATGTAATTTAAGCAAAGGTTGGATGAGGATTGTTTAATTCTTGAGTTCCACAATAGAAGTATATGCAATTTAGAAAAGCTTTGATGAACATTGCTTTGTTCTCAAGTTTCACAATAGAAGTCTATGCAATTTAAGCAACGGGTTGATGAACATTGTTTAATTCACGAGATCCACAATAGAAGTCTATGCTATTGAAGCAGAGGTTTGATGAGCAATGTTTAATTCGTCAGTTCCACAATAGAAGTCTATGGAATTTAGAAAAGCTTTGAAGAGCGTTGTTTAATTCTTGAGTTCCACAATAGAAGTCGATCAAATTTAACAAAGCTTTTATGAACGCTGTTTAATTATTGATTTCCACAATAGAAGTCTATGCTATTTAGCAAATCTTTCATGAGTATTGTTTAATTCATGAGTTCCATAATAGAAGTAGTCTATGCAATTTAGCAATGCTTTGATGATAATTGTTTAATTCTTGACTTCTAGAATAGAAGTCTGTGCTACTTAGCAAAGCTTTGATGAGTATTGTTTAATTCCTAAGTTCCAGAATAGAAGTCGATGCCATTTAGCAAAACTTGGATAAGCATTGCTTAATTCTGTAGATCCACAATAGAAGTAATCTATGAAATTTACCAATGCTTTAATGAGCATTGTTTTATTCTTGATTTCTAAAATTGAAGTCTATGCAATTTAGCAAAACTTTGATGAGCATTGTTAAATTCTTGAGTTCCATTATAGAAGTCTATGCAATTTAGCAAAGCTTTGAAAAGAATTGTTTAGTTCTTGAGTTCCACAATAGAAGTATTCTATGCAATTTAACAAAGCTTTTATGAGCACTGTTTTAATTCTTGAGTTCCACAATAGAAGTCTATGTAATTTAGCAAAACTTTGATAAGCGTTGTTTAATTCGTGAGTTTAACAATAGAAGTCTATGCAATTTAGCAAAGCATTGATGATAATTTTTTTTAATTTTAAAGTTCCATAATAGAAGTAGTTTTTGCAATTTAGCAAAGATTTGATGAGCATTTTTTGATTCTTGAATACTACAATAGATATCTAAGCAATTTAGCAAAGCGTTGATGAGTATTGTTTAATTCTTGTGTTTCGCAATAGAAGTCGACGCAATTTAGCAAAGCTTTGATGAGCGTTGCTTAGTTCTTGAATTCCACAGTAGATATAATCTATGAAATTTACCAAAGCTTTGACGACCATTGTTTAATTCTTCATATCCACATTTGAAGTGTATCCAATTTAGCAAAGCTTTGATGGGTATTGTTTAATTCTTGAGTTCCACAATAGAAGTCTATACAATTTAGCAAAGCATTGATAAGAATTGTTTAATTCTTGAGTTCCACAATAGAAGTATTCTATGCAATTAAGCAAAGCTTTGATGAGCACTGTTTAATTCTTGAGTTCCACAATAGTAGTCTATGCAGTTTAAGCAAAGGTTTGATGAGCAATGTTTAATTCGTGAGTTCCAAAATAGAAGTCTACGCAATTTAGCAAACTTTGATGAACACTGGTTAATTTTTTAGTTCCACAATAGAAGTCTATGTAATTTAAGCAAAGGTTGGATGAGGATTGTTTAATTCTTGAGTTCCACAATAGAAATATATGCAATTTAGAAAAGCTTTGACGAACATTGCTTTGTTCTCAAGTTTCACAATAGAAGTCTACGCAATTTAAGCAACGGGTTGATGAACATTGTTTAATTCACGAGATCCACAATAGAAGTCTATGCTATTGAAGCAGAGGTTTGATGAGCAATGTTTAATTCGTCAGTTCCACAATAGAAGTCTATGGAATTAAGAAAAGCTTTGATGAGCGTTGTTTAATTCTTGAGTTCCACAATAGAAGTCGATCAAATTTAACATAGCTTTTATGAACGTTGTTTAATTATTGATTTCCACAGTAGAAGTCTATGCAATTTAGCAAATTTTTCATGAGTATTGTTTAATTCATGAGTTCCATAATAGAAGTAGTCTATGCAATTTAGCAATGCTTTGATGAAAATTGTTTAATTCTTGACTTCTACAAAAGAAGTCTATGCTATTTAGCAAAGCTTTGATGAGTATTGTTTAATTCTTTAGTTCCAGAATAGAAGTCGATGCCATTTAGCAAAACTTGGATGAGCATTGCTTAATTCTGTAGATCCACAATAGAAGTAATCTATGAAATTTACCAATGCTTTAATGAGCATTGTTTTATTCTTGATTTCTAAAATTGAAGTCTATGCGATTTAGCAAAACTTTGATGAGCATTGTTAAATTCTTGAGTTCCACTATAGAAGTCTATGCAATTTAGCAAAGCTCTGATAAGAATTGTTTAGTTCTTAAGTTCCACAATAGAAGTATTCTATCCAATTTAACAAAGCTTTTATGAGCACCGTTTAATTCTTGAGTTCCACAATAGAAGTCTATGTAATTTAGCAAAACTTTGATAAGCGTTGTTTAATTTGTGAGTTTAACAATAGAAGTCTATGCAATTTAGCAAAGCCTTGATGAGAATTTTTTTTAATTTTAAAGTTCCATAATAGAAGTAGTCTTTGCAATTTAGCAAAGATTTGATGAGCATTTTTTGATTCTTGAATACTACAATAGATATCTAAGCAATTTAGCAAAGCGTTGATGAGTATTGTTTAATTCTTGTGTTTCGCAATAGAAGTCGACGCAATTTAGCAAAGCTTTGATGAGCGTTGCTTAGTTCTTGAATTCCACAGTAGATATAATCTATGAAATTTACCAATGCTTTGACGACCATTGTTTAATTCTTCATATCCACATTTGAAGTGTATCCAATTTAGCAAAGCTTTTATGGGTATTGTTTAATTCTTGAGTTCCACAATAGAAGTCTATACAATTTAGCAAAGCTTTGATAAGAATTGTTTAATTGTTGAGTTCCACAATAGAAGTATTCTATGCAGTTAAGCAAAGCTTTGATGAGCACTGTTTAATTCTTGAGTTCCACAATAGTAGTCTATGCAGTTTAAGCAAAGGTTTGATGAGCAATGTTTAATTCGTGAGTTCCAAAATAGAAGTCTATGTAATTTAGCAAAACTTTGATAAGCGTTGTTTAATTCGTGAGTTTAACAATAGAAGTCTATGCAATTTAGCAATGCATTGATGATAATTTTTTTTAATTTTAAAGTTCCATAATAGAAGTAGTTTTTGCAATTTAGCAAAGATTTGATGAGCATTTTTTGATTCTTGAATACTACAATAGATATCTAAGCAATTTAGCAAAGCGTTGATGAGTATTGTTTAATTATTGTGTTTCGCAATAGAAGTCGACGCAATTTAGCAAAGCTTTGATGAGCGTTGCTTAGTTCTTGAATTCCACAGTAGATATAATCTATGAAATTTACCAAAGCTTTGACGACCATTGTTTAATTCTTCATATCCACATTTGAAGTGTATCCAATTTAGCAAAGCTTTGATGGGTATTGTTTAATTCTTGAGTTCCACAATAGAAGTCTATACAATTTAGCAAAGCATTGATAAGAATTGTTTAATTCTTGAGTTCCACAATAGAAGTATTCTATGCAATTAAGCAAAGCTTTGATGAGCACTGTTTAATTCTTGAGTTCCACAATAGTAGTCTATGAAGTTTAAGCAAAGGTTTGATGAGCAATGTTTAATTCGTGAGTTCCAAAATAGAAGTCTACGCAATTTAGCAAACTTTGATGAACATTGGTTAATTTTTTAGTTCCACAATAGAAGTCTATGTAATTTAAGCAAAGGTTGGATGAGGATTGTTTAATTCTTGAGTTCCACAATAGAAATATATGCAATTTAGAAAAGCTTTGACGAACATTGCTTTGTTCTCAAGTTTCACAATAGAAGTCTACGCAATTTAAGCAACGGGTTGATGAACATTGTTTAATTCACGAGATCCACAATAGAAGTCTATGCTATTGAAGCAGAGGTTTGATGAGCAATGTTTAATTCGTCAGTTCCACAATAGAATTCTATGGAATTAAGAAAAGCTTTGATGAGCGTTGTTTAATTCTTGAGTTCCACAATAGAAGTCGATCAAATTTAACATAGCTTTTATGAACGCTGTTTAATTATTGATTTCCACAGTAGAAGTCTATGCAATTTAGCAAATTTTTCATGAGTATTGTTTAATTCATGAGTTCCATAATAGAAGTAGTCTATGCAATTTAGCAATGCTTTGATGAAAATTGTTTAATTCTTGACTTCTACAAAAGAAGTCTATGCTATTTAGCAAAGCTTTGATGAGTATTGTTTAATTCTTTAGTTCCAGAATAGAAGTCGATGCCATTTAGCAAAACTTGGATGAGCATTGCTTAATTCTGTAGATCCACAATAGAAGTAATCTATGAAATTTACCAATGCTTTAATGAGCATTGTTTTATTCTTGATTTCTAAAATTGAAGTCTATGCGATTTAGCAAAACTTTGATGAGCATTGTTAAATTCTTGAGTTCCACTATAGAAGTCTATGCAATTTAGCAAAGCTCTGATAAGAATTGTTTAGTTCTTAAGTTCCACAATAGAAGTATTCTATCCAATTTAACAAAGCTTTTATGAGCACCGTTTAATTCTTGAGTTCCACAATAGAAGTCTATGTAATTTAGCAAAACTTTGATAAGCGTTGTTTAATTCGTGAGTTTAACAATAGAAGTCTATGCAATTTAGCAAAGCCTTGATGAGAATTTTTTTAATTTTAAAGTTCCATAATAGAAGTAGTCTTTGCAATTTAGCAAAGATTTGATGAGCATTTTTTGATTCTTGAATACTACAATAGATATCTAAGCAATTTAGCAAAGCGTTGATGAGTATTGTTTAATTCTTGTGTTTCGCAATAGAAGTCGACGCAATTTAGCAAAGCTTTGATGAGCGTTGCTTAGTTCTTGAATTCCACAGTAGATATAATCTATGAAATTTACCAATGCTTTGACGACCATTGTTTAATTCTTCATATCCACATTTGAAGTGTATCCAATTTAGCAAAGCTTTGATGGGTATTGTTTAATTCTTGAGTTCCACAATAGAAGTCTATACAATTTAGCAAAGCTTTGATAAGAATTGTTTAATTGTTGAGTTCCACAATAGAAGTATTCTATGCAGTTAAGCAAAGCTTTGATGAGCACTGTTTAATTCTTGAGTTCCACAATAGTAGTCTATGCAGTTTAAGCAAAGGTTTGATGAGCAATGTTTAATTCGTGAGTTCCAAAATAGAAGTCTATGTAATTTAGCAAAACTTTGATAAGCGTTGTTTAATTCGTGAGTTTAACAATAGAAGTCTATGCAATTTAGCAAAGCATTGATGATAATTTTTTTTAATTTTAAAGTTCCATAATAGAAGTAGTTTTTGCAATTTAGCAAAGATTTGATGAGCATTTTTTGATTCTTGAATACTACAATAGATATCTAAGCAATTTAGCAAAGCGTTGATGAGTATTGTTTAATTATTGTGTTTCGCAATAGAAGTCGACGCAATTTAGCAAAGCTTTGATGAGCGTTGCTTAGTTCTTGAATTCCACAGTAGATATAATCTATGAAATTTACCAAAGCTTTGACGACCATTGTTTAATTCTTCATATCCACATTTGAAGTGTATCCAATTTAGCAAAGCTTTGATGGGTATTGTTTAATTCTTGAGTTCCACAATAGAAGTCTATACAATTTAGCAAAGCATTGATAAGAATTGTTTAATTCTTGAGTTCCACAATAGAAGTATTCTATGCAATTAAGCAAAGCTTTGATGAGCACTGTTTAATTCTTGAGTTCCACAATAGTAGTCTATGCAGTTTAAGCAAAGGTTTGATGAGCAATGTTTAATTCGTGAGTTCCAAAATAGAAGTCTACGCAATTTAGCAAACTTTGATGAACATTGGTTAATTTTTTAGTTCCATAATAGAAGTCTATGTAATTTAAGCAAAGGTTGGATGAGGATTGTTTAATTCTTGAGTTCCACAATAGAAAAATATGCAATTTAGAAAAGCTTTGACGAACATTGCTTTGTTCTCAAGTTTCACAATAGAAGTCTACGCAATTTAAGCAACGGGTTGATGAACATTGTTTAATTCACGAGATCCACAATAGAAGTCTATGCTATTGAAGCAGAGGTTTGATGAGCAATGCTTAATTCGTCAGTTCCACAATAGAAGTCTATGGAATTAAGAAAAGCTTTGATGAGCGTTGTTTAATTCTTGAGTTCCACAATAGAAGTCGATCAAATTTAACATAGCTTTTATGAACGCTGTTTAATTATTGATTTCCACAGTAGAAGTCTATGCAATTTAGCAAATTTTTCATGAGTATTGTTTAATTCATGAGTTCCATAATAGAAGTAGTCTATGCAATTTAGCAATGCTTTGATGAAAATTGTTTAATTCTTGACTTCTACAAAAGAAGTCTATGCTATTTAGCAAAGCTTTGATGAGTATTGTTTAATTCTTTAGTTCCAGAATAGAAGTCGATGCCATTTAGCAAAACTTGGATGAGCATTGCTTAATTCTGTAGATCCACAATAGAAGTAATCTATGAAATTTACCAATGCTTTAATGAGCATTGTTTTATTCTTGATTTCTAAAATTGAAGTCTATGCGATTTAGCAAAACTTTGATGAGCATTGTTAAATTCTTGAGTTCCACTATAGAAGTCTATGCAATTTAGCAAAGCTCTGATAAGAATTGTTTAGTTCTTAAGTTCCACAATAGAAGTATTCTATCCAATTTAACAAAGCTTTTATGAGCACCGTTTAATTCTTGAGTTCCACAATAGAAGTCTATGTAATTTAGCAAAACTTTGATAAGCGTTGTTTAATTCGTGAGTTTAACAATAGAAGTCTATGCAATTTAGCAAAGCCTTGATGAGAATTTTTTTTAATTTTAAAGTTCCATAATAGAAGTAGTCTTTGCAATTTAGCAAAGATTTGATGAGCATTTTTTGATTCTTGAATACTACAATAGATATCTAAGCAATTTAGCAAAGCGTTGATGAGTATTGTTTAATTCTTGTGTTTCGCAATAGAAGTCGACGCAATTTAGCAAAGCTTTGATGAGCGTTGCTTAGTTCTTGAATTCCACAGTAGATATAATCTATGAAATTTACCAATGCTTTGACGACCATTGTTTAATTCTTCATATCCACATTTGAAGTGTATCCAATTTAGCAAAGCTTTGATGGGTATTGTTTAATTCTTGAGTTCCACAATAGAAGTCTATACAATTTAGCAAAGCTTTGATAAGAATTGTTTAATTGTTGAGTTCCACAATAGAAGTATTCTATGCAGTTAAGCAAAGCTTTGATGAGCACTGTTTAATTCTTGAGTTCCACAATATAAGTCTATGCAGTTTAAGCAAAGTTTTGATGAGCAATGTTTAATTCGTGAGTTCCAAAATAGAAGTCTATGCAATTTAGCAAACTTTGATGAACATTGGTTAATTTTTGAGTTCCACAATAGATGTCTATGTAATTTAAGCAAAGGTTGGATGAGGATTGTTTAATTCTTGAGTTCCACAATAGAAGTATATGCAATTTAGAAAAGCTTTGATGAACATTGCTTTGTTCTCAAGTTTCACAATAGAAGTCTATGCAATTTAAGCAACGGGTTGATGAACATTGTTTAATTCACGAGATCCACAATAGAAGTCTATGCTATTGAAGCAGAGGTTTGATGAGCAATTTTTAATTCGTCAGTTCCACAATAGAAGTTTATGGAATTTAGAAAAGCTTTGATAAGCGTTGTTTAATTCTTGAGTTCCACAATAGAAGTCGATCAAATTTAACAAAGCTTTTATGAACGCTGTTTAATTATTGATTTCCACAATAGAAGTCTATGCTATTTAGCAAATCTTTCATGAGTATTGTTTAATTCATGAGTTCCATAATAGAAGTAGTATATGCAATTTAGCAATGCTTTGATGAAAATTGTTTAATTCTTGACTTCTAGGTTAGAAGTCTGTGCTATTTAGCAAAGCTTTGATGAGTATTGTTTAATTCCTAAGTTCCAGAATAGAAGTCGATGCCATTTAGCAAAACTTGGATAAGCATTGCTTAATTCTGTAGATCCACAATAGAAGTAATCTATGAAATTTAACAATGCTTTAATGAGCATTGTTTTATTCTTGATTTCTAAAATTGAAGTCTATGCAATTTAGCAAAACTTTGATGAGCATTGTTAAATTCTTGAGTTCCATTATAGAAGTCTATGCAATTTAGCAAAGCCCTGATAAGAATTGTTTAGTTCTTGAGTTCCACAATAGAAGTATTCTATGCAATTTAACAAAGCTTTTATGAGCACTGTTTAATTCTTGAGTTCCACAATAGAAGTCTATGTAATTTAGCAAAGCTTTGATAAGCGTTGTTTAATTCGTGAGTTTAACAATAGAAGTCTATGCAATTTAGCATAGCATTGATGAGAATTTTTTTTAATTTTAAAGTTCCATAATAGAAGTAGTATTTGCAATTTAGCAAAGATTTGATGAGCATTTTTTGATTCTTGAATACTACAATAGATATCTAAGCAATTTAGCAAAGCGTTGATGAGTATTGTTTAATTCTTGTGTTTCGCAATAGAAGTCGACGCAATTTAGCAAAGCTTTGATGAGCGTTGCTTAGTTCTTGAATTCCACAGTAGATATAATCTATGAAATTTACCAAAGCTTTGACGACCATTGTTTAATTCTTCATATCAACATTTGAAGTGCATCCAATTTAGCAAAGCTTTGATGGGTATTGTTTAATTCTTGAGTTCCACAATAGAAGTCTATACAATTTAGCAAAGCATTGATAAGAATTGTTTAATTCTTGAGTTCCACAATAGAAGTATTCTATGCAATTAAGCAAAGCTTTGATGAGCACTGTTTAATTCTTGAGTTCCACAATAGTAGTCTATGCAGTTTAAGCAAAGGTTTGATGAGCAATGATTAATTCGTGAGTTCCAAAATAGAAGTCTACGCAATTTAGCAAACTTTGATGAACATTGGTTAATTTTTGAGTTCCACAATAGAAGTCTATGTAATGTAAGTAAAGGTTGGATGAGGATTGTTTAATTCTTGAGTTCCACAATAGAAATATATGCAATTTAGAAAAGCTTTGACGAACATTGCTTTGTTCTCAAGTTTCACAATAGAAGTCTACGCAATTTAAGCAACGGGTTGATGAACTTTGTTTAATTCACGAGATCCACAATAGAAGTCTATGCTATTGAAGCAGAGGTTTGATGAGCAATGCTTAATTCGTCAGTTCCACAATAGAAGTCTATGGAATTTAGAAAAGCTTTGATGAGCGTTGTTTAATTCTTGAGTTCCACAATAGAAGTCGATCAAATTTAACATAGCTTTTATGAACGTTGTTTGATTATTGATTTCCACAGTAGAAGTCTATGCAATTTAGCAAATTTTTCATGATTATTGTTTAATTCATGAGTTCCATAATAGAAGTAGTCTATGCAATTTAGCAATGCTTTGATGAAAATTGTTTAATTCTTGACTTCTACAATAGAAGTCTATGCTATTTAGCAAAGCTTTGATGAGTATTGTTTAATTCTTAAGTTCCAGAATAGAAGTCGATGCCATTTAGCAAAACTTGGATGAGCATTGCTTAATTCTGTAGATCCACAATAGAAGTAATCTATGAAATTTACCAATGCTTTAATGAGCATTGTTTTATTCTTGATTTCTAAAATTGAAGTCTATGCGATTTAGCAAAACTTTGATGAGCATTGTTAAATTCTTGAGTTCCACTATAGAAGTCTATGCAATTTAGCAAAGCCCTTATAAGAATTGTTTAGTTCTTGAGTTCCACAATAGAAGTATTCTATGCAATTTAACAAAGCTTTTATGAGCACTGTTTAATTCTTGAGTTCCACAATAGAAGTCTATGTAATTTAGCAAAACTTTGATAAGCGTTGTTTAATTCGTGAGTTTAACAATAAAAGTCTATGCAATTTAGCAAAGCATTGATGAGAATTTTTTTAATTTTAAAGTTCCATAATAGAAGTAGACTATGCAATTTAGCAAAGATTTGATGAGCATTTTTTGATTCTTGAATACTACAATAGATATCTAAGCAATTTAGCAAAGCGTTGATGAGTATTGTTTAATTCTTGTGTTTCGCAATAGAAGTCGACGCAATTTAGCAAAGCTTTGATGAGCGTTGCTTAGTTCTTGAATTCCACAGTAGATATAATCTATGAAATTTACCAAAGCTTTGACGACCATTGTTTAATTCTTCATATCCACATTTGAAGTTTATCCAATTTAGCAAAGCTTTGATAGGTATTGTTTAATTCTTGAGTTCCACAATAGAAGTCTATACAATTTAGCAAAGTTTTGATAAGAATTGTTTAATTTTTGAGTTCCACAATAGAAGTATTCTATGCAGTTAAGCAAAGCTTTGATGAGCACTGTTTAATTCTTGAGTTCCACAATAGTAGTCTATGCAGTTTAAGCAAAGGTTTGATGAGCAATGATTAATTCGTGAGTTCCAAAATAGAAGTCTACGCAATTTAGCAAACTTTGATGAACATTGGTTAATTTTTGAGTTCCACAATAGAAGTCTATGTAATGTAAGTAAAGGTTGGATGAGGATTGTTTAATTCTTGAGTTCCACAATAGAAATATATGCAATTTAGAAAAGCTTTGACGAACATTGCTTTGTTCTCAAGTTTCACAATAGAAGTCTACGCAATTTAAGCAACGGGTTGATGAACATTGTTTAATTCACGAGATCCACAATAGAAGTCTATGCTATTGAAGCAGAGGTTTGATGAGCAATGTTTAATTCGTCAGTTCCATAATAGAAGTCTATGGAATTTAGAAAAGCTTTGATGAGCGTTGTTTAATTCTTGAGTTCCACAATAGAAGTCGATCAAATTTAACATAGCTTTTATGAACGTTGTTTAATTACTGATTTCCACAATAGAAGTCTATGCAATTTAGCAAATTTTTCATGAGTATTGTTTAATTCATGAGTTCCATAATAGAAGTAGTCTATGCAATTTAGCAATGCTTTGATGAAAATTGTTTAATTCTTGACTTCTACAATAGAAGTCTATGCTATTTAGCAAAGCTTTGATGAGTATTGTTTAATTCTTTAGTTCCAGAATAGAAGTCGATGCCATTTAGCAAAACTTGGATGAGCATTGCTTAATTCTGTAGATCCACAATAGAAGTAATCTATGAAATTTACCAATGCTTTAATGAGCATTGTTTTATTCTTGATTTCTAAAATTGAAGTCTATGCGATTTAGCAAAACTTTGATGAGCATTGTTAAATTCTTGAGTTCCACTATAGAAGTCTATGCAATTTAGCAAAGCTCTGATAAGAATTGTTTAGTTCTTAAGTTCCACAATAGAAGTATTCTATCCAATTTAACAAAGCTATTATGAGCACCGTTTAATTCTTGAGTTCCACAATAGAAGTCTATGTAATTTAGCAAAACTTTGATAAGCGTTGTTTAATTCGTGAGTTTAACAATAGAAGTCTATGCAATTTAGCAAAGCCTTGATGAGAATTTTTTTTAATTTTAAAGTTCCATAATAGAAGTAGTCTTTGCAATTTAGCAAAGATTTGATGAGCATTTTTTGATTCTTGAATACTACAATAGATATCTAAGCAATTTAGCAAAGCGTTGATGAGTATTGTTTAATTCTTGTGTTTCGCAATAGAAGTCGACGCAATTTAGCAAAGCTTTGATGAGCGTTGCTTAGTTCTTGAATTCCACAGTAGATATAATCTATGAAATTTACCAAAGCTTTGACGACCATTGTTTAATTCTTCATATCCACATTTGAAGTGTATCCAATTTAGCAAAGCTTTGATTGGTATTGTTTAATTCTTGAGTTCCACAATAGAAGTCTATACAATTTAGCAAAGCTTTGATAAGAATTGTTTAATTCTTGAGTTCCACAATAGAAGTATTATATGCAATTAAGCAAAGCTTTGATGAGCACTGTTTAATTCTTGAGTTCCACAATAGTAGTCTATGCAGTTTAAGCAAAGGTTTGATGAGCAATGTTTAATTCGTGAGTTCCAAAATAGAAGTCTACGCAATTTAGCAAACTTTGATGAACATTGGTTAATTTTTGAGTTCCACAATAGAAGTCTATGTAATCTAAGCAAAGGTTGGATGAGGATTGTTTAATTCTTGAGTTCCACAATAGAAATATATGCAATTTAGAAAAGCTTTGACGAACATTGCTTTGTTCTCAAGTTTCACAATAGAAGTCTACGCAATTTAAGCAACGGGTTGATGAACATTGTTTAATTCACGAGATCCACAATAGAAGTCTATGCTATTGAAGCAGAGGTTTGATGAGCAATGTTTAATTCGTCAGTTCCACAATAGAAGTCTATGGAATTTAGAAAAGCTTTGATGAGCGTTGTTTAATTCTTGAGTTCCACAATAGAAGTCGATCAAATTTAACATAGCTTTTATGAACGTTGTTTAATTACTGATTTCCACAATAGAAGTCTATGCAATTTAGCAAATTTTTCATGAGTATTGTTTAATTCATGAGTTCCATAATAGAAGTAGTCTATGCAATTTAGCAATGCTTTGATGAAAATTGTTTAATTCTTGACTTCTACAATAGAAGTCTATGCTATTTAGCAAAGCTTTGATGAGTATTGTTTAATTCTTTAGTTCCAGAATAGAAGTCGATGCCATTTAGCAAAACCTGGATGAGCATTGCTTAATTCTGTAGATCCACAATAGAAGTAATCTATGAAATTTACCAATGCTTTAATGAGCATTGTTTTATTCTTGATTTCTAAAATTGAAGTCTATGCGATTTAGCAAAACTTTGATGAGCATTGTTAAATTCTTGAGTTCCACTATAGAAGTCTATGCAATTTAGCAAAGCTCTGATAAGAATTGTTTAGTTCTTAAGTTCCACAATAGAAGTATTCTATCCAATTTAACAAAGCTTTTATGAGCACCGTTTAATTCTTGAGTTCCACAATAGAAGTCTATGTAATTTAGCAAAACTTTGATAAGCGTTGTTTAATTCGTAAGTTTAACAATAGAAGTCTATGCAATTTAGCAAAGCCTTGATGAGAATTTTTTTTAATTTTAAAGTTCCATAATAGAAGTAGTCTTTGCAATTTAGCAAAGATTTGATGAGCATTTTTTGATTCTTGAATACTACAATAGATATCTAAGCAATTTAGCAAAGCGTTGATGAGTATTGTTTAATTCTTGTGTTTCGCAATAGAAGTCGACGCAATTTAGCAAAGCTTTGATGAGCGTTGCTTAGTTCTTGAATTCCACAGTAGATATAATCTATGAAATTTACCAAAGCTTTGACGACCATTGTTTAATTCTTCATATCCACATTTGAAGTGTATCCAATTTAGCAAAGCTTTGATTGGTATTGTTTAATTCTTGAGTTCCACAATAGAAGTCTATACAATTTAGCAAAGCTTTGATAAGAATTGTTTAATTCTTGAGTTCCACAATAGAAGTATTCTATGCAATTAAGCAAAGCTTTGATGAGCACTGTTTAATTCTTGAGTTCCACAATAGTAGTCTATGCAGTTTAAGCAAAGGTTTGATGAGCAATGTTTAATTCGTGAGTTCCAAAATAGAAGTCTACGCAATTTAGCAAACTTTGATGAACATTGGTTAATTTTTGAGTTCCACAATAGAAGTCTATGTAATCTAAGCAAAGGTTGGATGAGGATTGTTTAATTCTTGAGTTCCACAATAGAAATATATGCAATTTAGAAAAGCTTTGACGAACATTGCTTTGTTCTCAAGTTTCACAATAGAAGTCTACGCAATTTAAGCAACGGGTTGATGAACATTGTTTAATTCACGAGATCCACAATAGAAGTCTATGCTATTGAAGCAGAGGTTTGATGAGCAATGTTTAATTCGTCAGTTCCACAATAGAAGTCTATGGAATTTAGAAAAGCTTTGATGAGCGTTGTTTAATTCTTGAGTTCCACAATAGAAGTCGATCAAATTTAACATAGCTTTTATGAACGTTGTTTAATTACTGATTTCCACAATAGAAGTCTATGCAATTTAGCAAATTTTTCATGAGTATTGTTTAATTCATGAGTTCCATAATAGAAGTAGTCTATGCAATTTAGCAATGCTTTGATGTAAATTGTTTAATTCTTGACTTCTATAATAGAAGTCTATGCTATTTAGCAAAGCTTTGATGAGTATTGTTTAATTCTTAAGTTCCAGAATAGAAGTCGATGCCATTTAGCAAAACTTGGATGAGCATTGCTTAATTCTGTAGATCCACAATAGAAGTAATCTATGAAATTTACCAATGCTTTAATGAGCATTGTTTTATTCTTGATTTCTAAAATTGAAGTCTATGCAATTTAGCAAAACTTTGATGAGCATTGTTAAATTCTTGAGTTCCACTATAGAAGTCTACACAATTTAGCAAAGCTTTGATAAGAATTGTTTAGTTCTTGAGTTCCACAATAGAAGTATTCAATGCAATTTAACAAATCTTTTATGAGCACTGTTTAATTCTTGAGTTCCACAATAGAAGTCTATGTAATTTAGCAAAGCTTTGATAAGCGTTGTTTAATTCTTGAGTTTAACAATAGAAGTCTATGCAATTTAGCAAAGCATTGATGAGAATTTTTTTTAATTTTAAAGTTCCATAATAGAAGTAGTCTTTGCAATTTAGCAAAGATTTGATGAGCATTTTTTGATTCTTGAATACTACAATAGATATCTAAGCAATTTAGCAAAGCGTTGATGAGTATTGTTTAATTCTTGTGTTTCGCAATAGAAGTCGACGCAATTTAGCAAAGCTTTGATGAGCGTTGCTTAGTTCTTGAATTCCACAGTAGATATAATCTATGAAATTTACCAAAGCTTTGACGACCATTGTTTAATTCTTCATATCCACATTTGAAGTGTATCCAATTTAGCAAAGCTTTGATGGGTATTGTTTAATTCTTGAGTTCCACAATAGAAGTCTATACAATTTAGCAAAGCTTTGATAAGAATTGTTTAATTCTTGAGTTCCACAATAGAAGTATTCTATGCAATTAAGCAAAGCTTTGATGAGCACTGTTTAATTCTTGAGTTCCACAATAGTAGTCTATGCAGTTTAAGCAAAGGTTTGATGAGTAATGTTTAATTCGTGAGTTCCAAAATAGAAGTCTACGCAATTTAGCAAACTTTGATGAACATTGGTTAATTTTTTAGTTCCACAACAAGAAGTCTATGTAATTTAAGCAAAGGTTGGATGAGGATTGTTTAATTCTTGAGTGCCACAATAGAAATATATGCAATTTAGAAAAGCTTTGACGAACATTGCTTTGTTCTCAAGTTTCACAATAGAAGTCTACGCAATTTAAGCAACGGGTTGATGAACATTGTTTAATTCACGAGATCCATAATAGAAGTCTATGCTATTGAAGCAGAGGTTTGATGAGCAATGTTTAATTCGTCAGTTCCACAATAGAAGTCTATGGAATTTAGAAAAGCTTTGATGAGCGTTGTTTAATTCTTGAGTTCCACAATAGAAGTCGATCAAATTTAACATAGCTTTTATGAACGTTGTTTAATTACTGATTTCCACAATAGAAGTCTATGCAATTTAGCAAATTTTTCATGAGTATTGTTTAGTTCATGAGTTCCATAATAGAAGTAGTCTATGCAATTTAGCAATGCTTTGATGAAAATTGTTTAATTCTTGACTTCTAGAATAGAAGTCTATGCTATTTAGCAAAGCTTTGATGAGTATTGTTTAATTCTTAACTTCCAGAATAGAAGTCGATGCCATTTAGCAAAACTTGGATGAGCATTGCTTAATTCTGTAGATCCACAATAGAAGTAATCTATGAAATTTACAAATGCTTTAATGAGCATTGTTTTATTCTTGATTTCTAAAATTGAAGTCTATGCAATTTAGCAAAACTTTGATGAGCATTGTTAAATTCTTGAGTTCCACTATAGAAGTATATGCAATTTAGCAAAGCTCTGATAAGAATTGTTTAGTTCTTGAGTTCCACAATAGAAGTATTCTATGCAATTTAACAAAGCTTTTATGAGCACTGTTTAATTCTTGAGTTCCACAATAGAAGTCTATGTAATTTAGCAAAGCTTTGATAAGCGTTGTTTAATTCGTGAGTTTAACAATAGAAGTCTATGAGATTTAGCAAAGCATTGATGAGAATTTTTTTAATTTTAAAGCTCCATAATAGAAGTAGTCTTTGCAATTTAGCAAAGATTTGATGAGCATTTTTTGATTCTTGAATACTACAATAGATATCTAAGCAATTTAGCAAAGCGTTGATGAGTATTGTTTAATTCTTGTGTTTCGCAATAGAAGTCGACGCAATTTAGCAAAGCTTTGATGAGCGTTGCTTAGTTCTTGAATTCCACAGTAGATATAATCTATGAAATTTACCAAAGCTGTGACGACCATTGTTTAATTCTTCATATCCACATTTGAAGTATATCCAATTTAGCAAAGCTTTGATGGGTATTGTTTAATTCTTGAGTTCCACAATAGAAGTCTATACAATTTAGCAAATCTTTGATAAGAATTGTTTAATTTTTGAGTTCCACAATAGAAGTATTCTATGCAGTTAAGCAAAGCTTTGATGAGCACTGTTTAATTCTTGAGTTCCACAATATAAGTCTATGCAGTTTAAGCAAAGGTTTGATGAGCAATGTTTAATTCGTGAGTTCCAAAATAGAAGTCTATGCAATTTAGCAAACTTTGATGAACATTGGTTAATTTTTGAGTTCCACAATAGAAGTCTATGTAATTTAAGCAAAGGTTGGATGAGGATTGTTTAATTCTTGAGTTCCACAATAGAAGTATATGCAATTTAGAAAAGCTTTGATGAACATTGCTTTGTTCTCAAGTTTCACAATAGAAGTCTATGCAATTTAAGCAACGGGTTGATGAACATTGTTTAATTCACGAGATCCACAATAGAAGTCTATGCTATTGAAGCAGAGGTTTGATGAGCAATGTTTAATTCGTCAGTTCCACAATAGAAGTCTATGGAATTTAGAAAAGCTTTGACGAGCGTTGTTTAATTCTTGAGTTCCACAATAGAAGTCGATCAAATTTAACAAAGCTTTTATGAACGCTGTTTAGTTATTGATTTCCACAATAGAAGTCTATGCTATTTAGCAAATCTTTCATGAGTATGGTTTAATTCATGAGTTCCATAATAGAAGTAGTCTATGCAATTTAGCAATGCTTTGATGAAAATTGTTTAATTCTTGACTTCTAGAATAGAAGTCTGTGATATTTAGCAAAGCTTTGATGAGTATTGTTTAATTCCTAAGTTCCAGAATAGAAGTCGATGCCATTTAGCAAAACTTGGATAAGCATTGCTTAATTCTGTAGATCCACAATAGAAGTAATCTATGAAATTTACCAATGCTTTAATGAGCATTGTTTTATTCTTGATTTCTAAAATTGAAGTCTATGCAATTTAGCAAAACTTTGATAAGCATTGTTAAATTCTTGAGTTCCATTATAGAAGTCTATACAATTTAGCAAAGCTCTGATAAGAATTGTTTAGTTCTTGAGTTCCACAATAGAAGTATTCTATGCAATTTAACAAAGCTTTTATGAGCACTGTTTAATTCTTGAGTTCCACAATAGAAGTCTATGTAATTTAGCAAAACTTTGATAAGCGTTGTTTAATTCGTGAGTTTAACAATAGAAGTCTATGCAATTTAGCAAAGCATTGATGAGAATTTTTTTTTAATTTTAAAGTTCCATAATAGAAGTAGTCTATGCAATTTAGCAAAGATTTGATGAGCATTTTTTGATTCTTGAATACTACAATAGATATCTAAGCAATTTAGCAAAGCGTTGATGAGTATTGTTTAATTCTTGTGTTTCGCAATAGAAGTCGACGCAATTTAGCAAAGCTTTGATGAGCGTTGCTTAGTTCTTGAATTCCACAGTAGATATAATCTATGAAATTTACCAAAGCTTTGACGACCATTGTTTAATTCTTCATATCCACATTTGAAGTGTATCCAATTTAGCAAAGCTTTGATGGGTATTGTTTAATTCTTGAGTTCCACAATAGAAGTCTATACAATTTAGCAAAGCTTTGATAAGAATTGTTTAATTCTTGAGTTCCACAATAGAAGTATTCTATGCAATTAAGCAAAGCTTTGATGAGCACTGTTTAATTCTTGAGTGCCACAATAGTAGTCTATGCAGTTTAAGCAAAGGTTTGATGAGCAATGTTTAATTCGTGAGTTCCAAAATAGAAGTCTACGCAATTTAGCAAACTTTGATGAACATTGATTAATTTTTGAGTTCCACAATAGAAGTCTATGTAATTTAAGCAAAGGTTGGATGAGGATTGTTTCATTCTTGAGTTCCACAATAGAAGTATATGCAATTTAGAAAAGCTTTGACGAACACTGCTTTGTTCTCAAGTTTCACAATAGAAGTCTATGCAATTTAAGCAACGGGTTGATGAACATTGTTTAATTCATGAGATCCACAATAGAAGTCTATGCTATTGAAGCAGAGGTTTGATGAGCAATGTTTAATTCGCCAGTTCCACAATAGAAGTCTATGGAATTTAGAAAAGCTTTGATGAGCGTTGTTTAATTCTTGAGTTCCACAATAGAAGTCGATCAAATTTAACAAAGCTTTTATGAACGCTGTTTAATTATTGATTTCCACAATAGAAGTCTATGCTATTTAGCAAATCTTTCATGAGTATTGTTTAATTCATGAGTTCCATAATAGAAGTAGTCTATGCAATTTAGCAATGCTTAGATGAAAATTGTTTAATTCTTGACTTCTAGAATAGAAGTCTGTGATATTTAGCAAAGCTTTGATGAGTATTGTTTAATTCCTAAGTTCCAGAATAGAAGTCGATGCCATTTAGCAAAACTTGGATAAGCATTGCTTAATTCTGTAGATCCATAATAGAAGTAATCTATGAAATTTACCAATGCTTTAATGAGCATTGTTTTATTCTTGATTTCTAAAATTGAAGTCTATGCAATTTAGCAAAACTTTGATGAGCATTGTTAAATTCTTGAGCTCCATTATAGAAGTCTATGCAATTTAGCAAAGCTCTGATAAGAATTGTTTAGTTCTTGAGTTCCACAATAGAAGTATTCTATGCAATTGAACAAAGCTTTTATGAGCACTGTTTAATTCTTGAGTTCCACAATAGAAGTCTATGTAATTTAGCAAAACTTTGATAAGCGTTGTTTAATTCGTGAGTTTAACAATAGAAGTCTATGCAATTTAGCAAAGCATTGATGAGAATTTTTTTTTAATTTTAAAGTTCCATAATAGAAGTAGTCTTTGCAATTTAGCAAAGATTTGATGAGCATTTTTTGATTCTTGAATACTACAATAGATATCTAAGCAATTTAGCAAAGCGTTGATGAGTATTGTTTAATTCTTGTGTTTCGCAATAGAAGTCGACGCAATTTAGCAAAGCTTTGATGAGCGTTGCTTAGTTCTTGAATTCCACAGTAGATATAATCTATGAAATTTACCAAAGCTTTGACGACCATTGTTTAATTCTTCATATCCACATTTGAAGTGTATCCAATTTAGCAAAGCTTTGATGGGTATTGTTTAATTCTTGAGTTCCACAATAGAAGTCTATACAATTTAGCAAAGCTTTGATAAGAATTGTTTAATTCTTGAGTTCCACAATAGAAGTATTCTATGCAATTAAGCAAAGCTTTGATGAGCACTGTTTAATTCTTGAGTGCCACAATAGTAGTCTATGCAGTTTAAGCAAAGGTTTGATGAGCAATGTTTAATTCGTGAGTTCCAAAATAGAAGTCTACGCAATTTAGCAAACTTTGATGAACATTGATTAATTTTTGAGTTCCACAATAGAAGTCTATGTAATTTAAGCAAAGGTTGGATGAGGATTGTTTCATTCTTGAGTTCCACAATAGAAGTATATGCAATTTAGAAAAGCTTTGACGAACACTGCTTTGTTCTCAAGTTTCACAATAGAAGTCTATGCAATTTAAGCAACGGGTTGATGAACATTGTTTAATTCACGAGATCCACAATAGAAGTCTATGCTATTGAAGCAGAGGTTTGATGAGCAATGTTTAATTCGCCAGTTCCACAATAGTAGTCTATGGAATTTAGAAAAGCTTTGATGAGCGTTGTTTAATTTTTGAGTTCCACAATAGAAGTCGATCAAATTTAACAAAGCTTTTATGAACGCTGTTTAATTATTGATTTCCACAATAGAAGTCTATGCTATTTAGCAAATCTTTCATGAGTATTGTTTAATTCATGAGTTCCATAATAGAAGAAGTCTATGCAATTTAGCAATGCTTAGATGAAAATTGTTTAATTCTTGACTTCTAGAATAGAAGTCTGTGATATTTAGCAAAGCTTTGATGAGTATTGTTTAATTCCTAAGTTCCAGAATAGAAGTCGATGCCATTTAGCAAAACTTGGATAAGCATTGCTTAATTCTGTAGATCCACAATAGAAGTAATCTATGAAATTTACCAATGCTTTAATGAGCATTGTTTTATTCTTGATTTCTAAAATTGAAGTCTATGCAATTTAGCAAAACTTTGATGAGCATTGTTAAATTCTTGAGCTCCATTATAGAAGTCTATGCAATTTAGCAAAGCTCTGATAAGAATTGTTTAGTTCTTGAGTTCCACAATAGAAGTATTCTATGCAATTTAACAAAGCTTTTATGAGCACTGTTTAATTCTTGAGTTCCACAATAGAAGTCTATGTAATTTAGCAAAACTTTGATAAGCGTTGTTTAATTCGTGAGTTTAACAATAGAAGTCTATGCAATTTAGCAAAGCATTGATGAGAATTTTTTTTTAATTTTAAAGTTCCATAATAGAAGTAGTCTTTGCAATTTAGCATAGATTTGATGAGCATTTTTTGATTCTTGAATACTACAATAGATATCTAAGCAATTTAGCAAAGCGTTGATGAGTATTGTTTAATTCTTGTGTTTCGCAATAGAAGTCGACGCAATTTAGCAAAGCTTTGATGAGCGTTGCTTAGTTCTTGAATTCCACAGTAGATATAATCTATGAAATTTACCAAAGCTTTGACGACCATTGTTTAATTCTTCATATCCACATTTGAAGTGTATCCAATTTACCAAAGCTTTGATGGGTATTGTTTAATTCTTGAGTTCCACAATAGAAGTCTATACAATTTAGCAAAGCTTTGATAAGAATTGTTTAATTCTTGAGTTCCACAATAGAAGTATTCTATGCAATTAAGCAAAGCTTTGATGAGCACTGTTTAATTCTTGAGTGCCACAATAGTAGTCTATGCAGTTTAAGCAAAGGTTTGATGAGCAATGTTTAATTCGTGAGTTCCAAAATAGAAGTCTACGCAATTTAGCAAACTTTGATGAACATTGATTAATTTTTGAGTTCCACAATAGAAGTCTATGTAATTTAAGCAAAGGTTGGATGAGGATTGTTTCATTCTTGAGTTCCACAATAGAAGTATATGCAATTTAGAAAAGCTTTGACGAACACTGCTTTGTTCTCAAGTTTCACAATAGAAGTCTATGCAATTTAAGCAACGGGTTGATGAACATTGTTTAATTCACGAGATCCACAATAGAAGTCTATGCTATTGAACTAGAGGTTTGATGAGCAATGTTTAATTCGCCAGTTCCACAATAGAAGTCTATGGAATTTAGAAAAGCTTTGATGAGCGTTGTTTAATTCTTGAGTTCCACAATAGAAGTCGATCAAATTTAACATAGCTTTTATGAACGTTGTTTAATTATTGATTTCCACAGTAGAAGTCTATGCAATTTAGCAAATTTTTCATGAGTATTGTTTAATTCATGAGTTCCATAATAGAAGTAGTCTATGCAATTTAGCAATGCTTTGATGAAAATTGTTTAATTCTTGACTTCTACAATAGAAGTCTATGCTATTTAGCAAAGCTTTGATGAGTATTGTTTAATTCTTAAGTTCCAGAAAAGAAGTGGATGCCATTTAGCAAAACTTGGATGAGCATTGCTTAATTCTGTAGATACACAATAGAAGTAATCTATTAAATTTACCAATGCTTTAATGAGCATTGTTTTATTCTTGATTTCTAAAATGGAAGTCTATGCAATTTAGCAAAACTTTGATGAGCATTGTTAAATTCTTGAGTTCCACTATAGAAGTCTACGCAATTTAGCAAAGCTCTGATAAGAATTGTTTAGTTCTTGAGTTCCACAATAGAAGTATTCTATACAATTTAACAAAGCTTTTATGAGCACTGTTTAATTCTTGAGTTCCACAATAGAAGTCTATGTAATTTAGCAAAACTTTGATAAGCGTTGTTTAATTCGTGAGTTTAACAATAGAAGTCTATGCAATTTAGCAAAGCATTGATGAGAATTTTTTTAATTTTAAAGTTCCATAATAGAACTAGTCTTTGCAATTTGGCAAAGATTTGATGAGCATTTTTTGATTCTTGAATACTACAATAGATATCTAAGCAATTTAGCAAAGCGTTGATGAGTATTGTTTAATTCTTGTGTTTCGCAATAGAAGTCGACGCAATTTAGCAAAGCTTTGATGAGCGTTGCTTAGTTCTTGAATTCCACAGTAGATATAATCTATGAAATTTACCAAAGCTTTGACGACCATTGTTTAATTCTTCATATCCACATTTGAAGTTTATCCAATTCAGCAAAGCTTTGATGGGTATTGTTTAATTCTTGAGTTCCACAATAGAAGTCTATACAATTTAGCAAAGCTTTGATAAGAATTGTTTAATTTTTGAGTTCCACAATAGAAGTATTCTATGCAGTTAAGCAAAGCTTTGATGAGCACTGTTTAATTCTTGAGTTCCACAATATAAGTCTATGCAGTTTAAGCAAAGGTTTGATGAGCAATGTTTAATTCGTGAGTTTCAAAATAAAAGACTACGCAATTTAGCAAACTTTGATGAACATTGGTTAATTTTTGAGTTCCACAATAGAAGTCTATGTAATTTAAGCAAAGGTTGGATGAGGATTGTTTAATTCTTGAGTTCCACAATAGAAGTATATGCAATTTAGAATTGCTTTGATGAACATTGCTTTGTTCTCAAGTTTCACAATAGAAGTCTATGTAATTTAAGCAACGGGTTGATGAACATTGTTTAATTCACGAGATCCACAATAGAAGCCTATGCTATTGAAGTAGAGGTTTGATGAGCAATGTTTAATTCGTCAGTTCCACAATAGAAGTCTATGGAATTTAGAAAAGCTTTGATGAGCGTTGTTTAATTCTTGAGTTCCACAATAGAAGTCGATCAAATTTAACAAAGCTTTTATGAACGCTGTTTAGTTATTGATTTCCACAATAGAAGTTTATGCTATTTAGCAAATCTTTCATGAGTATTGTTTAATTCATGAGTTCCATAATAGAAGTAGTCTATGCAATTTAGCAATGCTTTGATGAAAATTGTTTAATTCTTGACTTCTAGAATAGAAGTCTGTGCTATTTAGCAAAGCTTTGATGAGTATTGTTTAATTCCTAAGTTCCAGAATAGAAGTCGATGCCATTTAGCAAAACTTGGATAAGCATTGCTTAATTCTGTAGATCCACAATAGAAGTAATCTATGAAATTTACCAATGCTTTAATGAGCATTGTTTTATTCTTGATTTCTAAAATTGAAGTCTATGCAATTTAGCAAAACTTTGATAAGCATTGTTAAATTCTTGAGTTCCATTATAGAAGTCTATACAATTTAGCAAAGCTCTGATAAGAATTGTTTAGTTCTTGAGTTCCACAATAGAAGTATTCTATGCAATTTAACAAAGCTTTTATGAGCACTGTTTAATTCTTGAGTTCCACAATAGAAGTCTATGTAATTTAGCAAAACTTTGATAAGCGTTGTTTAATTCGTGAGTTTAACAATAGAAGTCTATGCAATTTAGCAAAGCATTGATGAGAAGTTTTTTTAATTTTAAAGTTCCATAATAGAAGTAGACTATGCAATTTAGCAAAGATTTGATGAGCATTTTTTGATTCTTGAATACTACAATAGATATCTAAGCAATTTAGCAAAGCGTTGATGAGTATTGTTTAATTCTTGTGTTTCGCAATAGAAGTCGACGCAATTTAGCAAAGCTTTGATGAGCGTTGCTTAGTTCTTGAATTCCACAGTAGATATAATCTATGAAATTTACCAAAGCTTTGACGACCATTGTTTAATTCTTCATATCCACATTTGAAGTGTATCCAATTTAGCAAAGCTTTGATGGGTATTGTTTAATTCTTGAGTTCCACAATAGAAGTCTATACAATTTAGCAAAGCTTTGATAAGAATTGTTTAATTCTTGAGTTCCACAATAGAAGTATTCTATGCAATTAAGCAAAGCTTTGATGAGCACTGTTTAATTCTTGAGTGCCACAATAGTAGTCTATGCAGTTTAAGCAAAGGTTTGATGAGCAATGTTTAATTCGTGAGTTCCAAAATAGAAGTCTACGCAATTTAGCAAACTTTGATGAACATTGATTAATTTTTGAGTTCCACAATAGAAGTCTATGTAATTTAAGCAAAGGTTGGATGAGGATTGTTTCATTCTTGAGTTCCACAATAGAAGTATATGCAATTTAGAAAAGCTTTGACGAACACTGCTTTGTTCTCAAGTTTCACAATAGAAGTCTATGCAATTTAAGCAACGGGTTGATGAACATTGTTTAATTCACGAGATCCACAATAGAAGTCTATGCTATTGAAGCAGAGGTTTGATGAGCAATGTTTAATTCGCCAGTTCCACAATAGTAGTCTATGGAATTTAGAAAAGCTTTGATGAGCGTTGTTTAATTTTTGAGTTCCACAATAGAAGTCGATCAAATTTAACAAAGCTTTTATGAACGTTGTTTAATTATTGATTTCCACAATAGAAGTCTATGCTATTTAGCAAATCTTTCATGAGTATTGTTTAATTCATGAGTTCCATAATAGAAGTAGTCTATGCAATTTAGCAATGCTTAGATGAAAATTGTTTAATTCTTGACTTCTAGAATAGAAGTCTGTGATATTTAGCAAAGCTTTGATGAGTATTGTTTAATTCCTAAGTTCCAGAATAGAAGTCGATGCCATTTAGCAAAACTTGGATGCATTGCTTAATTCTGTAGATCCACAATAGAAGTAATCTATGAAATTTACCAATGCTTTAATGAGCATTGTTTTATTCTTGATTTCTAAAATTGAAGTCTATGCAATTTAGCAAAACTTTGATGAGCATTGTTAAATTCTTGAGCTCCATTATAGAAGTCTATGCAATTTAGCAAAGCTCTGATAAGAATTGTTTAGTTCTTGAGTTCCACAATAGAAGTATTCTATGCAATTTAACAAAGCTTTTATGAGCACTGTTTAATTCTTGAGTTCCACAATAGAAGTCTATGTAATTTAGCAAAACTTTGATAAGCGTTGTTTAATTCGTGAGTTTAACAATAGAAGTCTATGCAATTTAGCAAAGCATTGATGAGAATTTTTTTTTTAATTTTAAAGTTCCATAATAGAAGTAGTCTTTGCAATTTAGCAAAGATTTGATGAGCATTTTTTGATTCTTGAATACTACAATAGATATCTAAGCAATTTAGCAAAGCGTTGATGAGTATTGTTTAATTCTTGTGTTTCGCAATAGAAGTCGACGCAATTTAGCAAAGCTTTGATGAGCGTTGCTTAGTTCTTGAATTCCACAGTAGATATAATCTATGAAATTTACCAAAGCTTTGACGACCATTGTTTAATTCTTCATATCCACATTTGAAGTTTATCCAATTCAGCAAAGCTTTGATGGGTATTGTTTAATTCTTGAGTTCCACAATAGAAGTCTATACAATTTAGCAAAGCTTTGATAAGAATTGTTTAATTTTTGAGTTCCACAATAGAAGTATTCTATGCAGTTAAGCAAAGCTTTGATGAGCACTGTTTAATTCTTGAGTTCCACAATATAAGTCTATGCAGTTTAAGCAAAGGTTTGATGAGCAATGTTTAATTCGTGAGTTTCAAAATAGAAGACTACGCAATTTAGCAAACTTTGATGAACATTGGTTAATTTTTGAGTTCCACAATAGAAGTCTATGTAATTTAAGCAAAGGTTGGATGAGGATTGTTTAATTCTTGAGTTCCACAATAGAAGTATATGCAATTTAGAATTGCTTTGATGAACATTGCTTTGTTCTCAAGTTTCACAATAGAAGTCTATGTAATTTAAGCAACGGGTTGATGAACATTGTTTAATTCACGAGATCCACAATAGAAGTCTATGCTATTGAAGTAGTGGTTTGATGAGCAATGTTTAATTCGTCAGTTCCACAATAGAAGTCTATGGAATTTAGAAAAGCTTTGATGAGCGTTGTTTAATTCTTGAGTTCCACAATAGAAGTCGATCAAATTTAACAAAGCTTTTATGAACGCTGTTTAGTTATTGATTTCCACAATAGAAGTTTATGCTATTTAGCAAATCTTTCATGAGTATTGTTTAATTCATGAGTTCCATAATAGAAGTAGTCTATGCAATTTAGCAATGCTTTGATGAAAATTGTTTAATTCTTGACTTCTAGAATAGAAGTCTGTGCTATTTAGCAAAGCTTTGACGAGTATTGTTTAATTCCTAAGTTCCAGAATAGAAGTCGATGCCATTTAGCAAAACTTGGATAAGCATTGCTTAATTCTGTAGATCCACAATAGAAGTAATCTATGAAATTTACCAATGCTTTAATGAGCATTGTTTTATTCTTGATTTCTAAAATTGAAGTCTATGCAATTTAGCAAAACTTTGATAAGCATTGTTAAATTCTTGAGTTCCATTATAGAAGTCTATACAATTTAGCAAAGCTCTGATAAGAATTGTTTAGTTCTTGAGTTCCACAATAGAAGTATTCTATGCAATTTAACAAAGCTTTTATGAGCACTGTTTAATTCTTGAGTTCCACAATAGAAGTCTATGTAATTTAGCAAAACTTTGATAAGCGTTGTTTAATTCGTGAGTTTAACAATAGAAGTCTATGCAATTTAGCAAAGCATTGATGAGAAGTTTTTTTAATTTTAAAGTTCCATAATAGAAGTAGACTATGCAATTTAGCAAAGATTTGATGAGCATTTTTTGATTCTTGAATACTACAATAGATATCTAAGCAATTTAGCAAAGCGTTGATGAGTATTGTTTAATTCTTGTGTTTCGCAATAGAAGTCGACGCAATTTAGCAAAGCTTTGATGAGCGTTGCTTAGTTCTTGAATTCCACAGTAGATATAATCTATGAAATTTACCAAAGCTTTGACGACCATTGTTTAATTCTTCATATCCACATTTGAAGTGTATCCAATTTAGCAAAACTTTGATGGGTATTGTTTAATTCTTGAGTTCCACAATAGAAGTCTATACAATTTAGCAAAGCTTTGATAAGAATTGTTTAATTCTTGAGTTCCACAATAGAAGTATTCTATGCAATTAAGCAAAGCTTTGATGAGCACTGTTTAATTCTTGAGTGCCACAATAGTAGTCTATGCAGTTTAAGCAAAGGTTTGATGAGCAATGTTTAATTCGTGAGTTCCAAAATAGAAGTCTATGCAATTTAGCAAACTTTGATGAACATTGATTAATTTTTGAGTTCCACAATAGAAGTCTATGTAATTTAAGCAAAGGTTGGATGAGGATTGTTTCATTCTTGAGTTCCACAATAGAAGTATATGCAATTTAGAAAAGCTTTGACGAACACTGCTTTGTTCTCAAGTTTCACAATAGAAGTCTATGCAATTTAAGCAACGGGTTGATGAACATTGTTTAATTCACGAGATCCACAATAGAAGTCTATGCTATTGAAGCAGAGGTTTGATGAGCAATGTTTAATTCGTCAGTTCCACAATAGAAGTCTATGGAATTTAGAAAAGCTTTGATGAGCGTTGTTTAATTCTTGAGTTCCACAATAGAAGTCGATCAAATTTAACAAAGCTTTTATGAACACTGTTTAGTTATTGATTTCCACAATAGAAGTCTTTGCTATTTAGCAAATCTTTCATGAGTATTGTTTAATTCATGAGTTCCATAATAGAAGTAGTCTATGCAATTTAGCAATGCTTTGATGAAAATTGTTTAATTCTTGACTTCTAGAATAGAAGTCTGTGCTATTTAGCAAAGCTTTGATGAGTATTGTTTAATTCCTAAGTTCCAGAATAGAAGTCGATGCCATTTAGCAAAACTTGGATAAGCATTGCTTAATTCTGTAGATCCACAATAGAAGTAATCTATGAATTTTACCAATGCTTTAATGAGCATTGTTTTATTCTTGATTTCTAAAATTGAAGTCTATGCAATTTAGCAAAACTTTGATAAGCATTGTTAAATTCTTGAGTTCCATTATAGAAGTCTATACAATTTAGCAAAGCTCTGATAAGAATTGTTTAGTTCTTGAGTTCCACAATAGAAGTATTCTATGCAATTTAACAAAGCTTTTATGAGCACTGTTTAATTCTTGAGTTCCACAATAGAAGTCTATGTAATTTAGCAAAACTTTGATAAACGTTGTTTAATTCGTGAGTTTAACAATAGAAGTCTATGCAATTTAGCAAAGCATTGATGAGAATTTTTTTTAATTTTAAAGTTCCATAATAGAAGTAGTCTATGCAATTTAGCAAAGATTTGATGAGCATTTTTTGATTCTTGAATACTACAATAGATATCTAAGCAATTTAGCAAAGCGTTGATGAGTATTGTTTAATTCTTGTGTTTCGCAATAGAAGTCGACGCAATTTAGCAAAGCTTTGATGAGCGTTGCTTAGTTCTTGAATTCCACAGTAGATATAATCTATGAAATTTACCAAAGCTTTGACGACCATTGTTTAATTCTTCATATCCACATTTGAAGTGTATCCAATTTAGCAAAGCTTTGATGGGTATTGTTTAATTCTTGAGTTCCACAATAGAAGTCTATACAATTTAGCAAAGCTTTGATAAGAATTGTTTAATTTTTGAGTTCCACAATAGAAGTATTCTATGCAATTAAGCAAAGCTTTGATGAGTACTGTTTAATTCTTGAGTTCCACAATATAAGTCTATGCAGTTTAAGCAAAGGTTTGATGAGCAATGTTTAATTCGTGAGTTCCAAAATAGAAGTCTATGCAATTTAGCAAACTTTGATGAACATTGGTTAATTTTTGAGTTCCACAATAGAAGTCTATGTAATTTAAGCAAAGGTTGGATGAGGATTGTTTCATTCTTGAGTTCCACAATAGAAGTATATGCAATTTAGAAAAGCTTTGATGAACTTTGCTTTGTTCTCAAGTTTCACAATAGAAGTCTATGCAATTTAAGCAACGGGTTGATGAACATTGTTTAATTCACGAGATCCACAATAGAAGTCTATGCTATTGAAGCAGAGGTTTGATGAGCAATGTTTAATTCGCCAGTTCCACAATAGAAGTCTATGGAATTTAGAAAAGCTTTGATGAGCGTTGTTTAATTCTTGAGTTCCACAATAGAAGTCGATTAAATTTAACAAAGCTTTTATGAACGCTGTTTAATTATTGATTTCCACAATAGAAGTCTATGCTATTTAGCAAATCTTTCATGAGTATTGTTTAATTCATGAGTTCCATAATAGAAGTAGTCTATGCAATTTAGCAATGCTTAGATGAAAATTGTTTAATTCTTGACTTTTAGAATAGAAGTCTGTGATATTTAGCAAAGCTTTGATGAGTATTGTTTAATTCCTAAGTTCCAGAATAGAAGTCGATGCCATTTAGCAAAACTTGGATAAGCATTGCTTAATTCTGTAGATCCACAATAGAAGTAATCTATGAAATTTACCAATGCTTTAATGAGCATTGTTTTATTCTTGATTTCTAAAATTGAAGTCTATGCAATTTAGCAAAACTTTGATGAGCATTGTTAAATTCTTGAGCTCCATTATAGAAGTCTATGCAATTTAGAAAAGCTCTGATACGAATTGTTTAGTTCTTGAGTTCCACAATAGAAGTATTCTATGCAATTTAACAAAGCTTTTATGAGCACTGTTTAATTCTTGAGTTCCACAATAGAAGTCTATGTAATTTAGCAAAACTTTGATAAGCGTTGTTTAATTCGTGAGTTTAACAATAGAAGTCTATGCAATTTAGCAAAGCATTGATGAGAATTTTTTTTTAATTTTAAAGTTCCATAATAGAAGTAGTCTTTGCAATTTAGCAAAGATTTGATGAGCATTTTTTGATTCTTGAATACTACAATAGATATCTAAGCAATTTAGCAAAGCGTTGATGAGTATTGTTTAATTCTTGTGTTTCGCAATAGAAGTCGACGCAATTTAGCAAAGCTTTGATGAGCGTTGCTTAGTTCTTGAATTCCACAGTAGATATAATCTATGAAATTTACCAAAGCTTTGACGACCATTGTTTAATTCTTCATATCCACATTTGAAGTTTATCCAATTTAGCAAAGCTTTGATGGGTATTGTTTAATTCTTGAGTTCCACAATAGAAGTCTATACAATTTAGCAAAGCTTTGATAAGAATTGTTTAATTTTTGAGTTCCACAATAGAAGTATTCTATGCAGTTAAGCAAAGCTTTGATGAGCACTGTTTAATTCTTGAGTTCCACAATATAAGTCTATGCAGTTTAAGCAAAGGTTTGACGAGCAATGTTTAATTCGTGAGTTTCAAAATAGAAGTCTACGCAATTTAGCAAACTTTGATGAACATTGGTTAATTTTTGAGTTCCACAATAGAAGTCTATGTAATTTAAGCAAAGGTTGGATGAGGATTGTTTAATTCTTGAGTTCCACAATAGAAGTATATGCAATTTAGAAAAGCTTTGATGAACATTTCTTTGTTCTCAAGTTTCACAATAGAAGTCTATGTAATTTAAGCAACGGGTTGATGAACATTGTTTAATTCACGAGATCCACAATAGAAGTCTATGCTATTGAAGCAGAGGTTTGATGAGCAATGTTTAATTCGTCAGTTCCACAATAGAAGTCTATGGAATTTAGAAAAGCTTTGATGAGCGTTGTTTAATTCTTGAGTTCCACAATAGAAGTCGATCAAATTTAACAAAGCTTTTATGAACGCTGTTTAGTTATTGATTTCCACAATAGAAGTCTATGCTATTTAGCAAATCTTTCATGAGTATGGTTTAATTCATGAGTGCCATAATAGAAGTAGTCTATGCAATTTAGCAATGCTTAGATGAAAATTGTTTAATCCTTGACTTCTAGAATAGAAGTCTGTGCTATTTAGCAAAGCTTTGATGAGTATTGTTTAATTCCTAAGTTCCAGAATAGAAGTCGATGCCATTTAGCAAAACTTGGATAAGCATTGCTTAATTCTGTAGATCCACAATAGAAGTAATCTATGAAATTTACCAATGCTTTAATCAGCATTGTTTTATTCTTGATTTCTAAAATTGAAGTCTATGCAATTTAGCAAAACTTTGATAAGCATTGTTAAATTCTTGAGTTCCATTATAGAAGTCTATACAATTTAGCAAAGCTCTGATAAGAATTGTTTAGTTCTTGAGTTCCACAATAGAAGTATTCTATGCAATTTAACAAAGCTTTTATGAGCACTGTTTAATTCTTGAGTTCCACAATAGAAGTCTATATAATTTAGCAAAACTTTGATAAGCGTTGTTTAATTCGTGAGTTTAACAATAGAAGTCTATGCAATTTAGCAAAGCATTGATGAGAATTTTTTTTAATTTTAAAGTTCCATAATAGAAGTAGTCTATGCAATTTAGGAAAGATTTGATGAGCATTTTTTGATTCTTGAATACTACAATAGATATCTAAGCAATTTAGCAAAACGTTGATGAGTATTGTTTAATTCTTGTGTTTCGCAATAGAAGTCGACGCAATTTAGCAAAGCTTTGATGAGCGTTGCTTAGTTCTTGAATTCCACAGTAGATATAATCTATGAAATTTACCAAAGCTTTGACGAGCTTTGTTTAATTCTTCATATCCACATTTGAAGTTTATCCAATTTAGCAAAGCTTTGATGCGTATTGTTTAATTCTTGAGTTCCACAATAGAAGTCTATACAATTTAGCAAAGCTTTGATAAGAATTGTTTAATTTTTGAGTTCCACAATAGAAGTATTCTATGCAATTAAGCAAAGCTTTGATGAGTACTGTTTAATTCTTGAGTTCCACAATATAAGTCTATGCAGTTTAAGCAAAGGTTTGATGAGCAATGTTTAATTCGTGAGTTCCAAAATAGAAGTCTATGCAATTTAGCAAACTTTGATGAACATTGCTTAATTTTTGAGTTCCACAATAGAAGTCTATGTAATTTAAGCAAAGGTTGGATGAGGATTATTTCATTCTTGAGTTCCACAATAGAAGTATATGCAATTTAGAAAAGCTTTGATGAACTTTGCTTTGTTCTCAAGTTTCACAATAGAAGTCTATGCAATTTAAGCAACGGGTTGATGAACATTGTTTAATTCACGAGATCCATAATAGAAGTCTATGCTATTGAAGTAGAGGTTTGATGAGCAATGTTTAATTCGCCAGTTCCACAATAGAAGTCTATGGAATTTAGAAAAGCTTTGATGAGCGTTGTTTAATTCTTGAGTTCCACAATAGAAGTCGATCAAATTTAACAAAGCTTTTATGAACGCTGTTTAATTATTGATTTCCACAATAGAAGTCTATGCTATTTAGCAAATCTTTCATGAGTATTGTTTAATTCATGAGTTCCATAATAGAAGTAGTCTATGCAATTTAGCAATGCTTAGATGAAAATTGTTTAATTCTTGACTTCTAGAATAGAAGTCTGTGATATTTAGCAAAGCTTTGATGAGTATTGTTTAATTCCTAAGTTCCAGAATAGAAGTCGATGCCATTTAGCAAAACTTGGATAAGCATTGCTTAATTCTGTAGATCCACAATAGAAGTAATCTATTAAATTTACCAATGCTTTAATGAGCATTGTTTTATTCTTGATTTCTAAAATTGAAGTCTATGCAATTTAGCAAAACTTTGATGAGCATTGTTAAATTCTTGAGCTCCATTATAGAAGTCTATGCAATTTAGAAAAGCTCTGATAAGAATTGTTTAGTTCTTGAGTTCCACAATAGAAGTATTCTATGCAATTTAACAAAGCTTTTATGAGCACTGTTTAATTCTTGAGTTCCACAATAGAAGTCAATGTAATTTAGCAAAACTTTGATAAGCGTTGTTTAATACGTGAGTTTAACAATAGAAGTCTATGCAATTTAGCAAAGCATTGATGATAATTTTTTTTTAATTTTAAAGTTCCATAATAGAAGTAGTCTTTGCAATTTAGCAAAGATTTGATGAGCATTTTTTGATTCTTGAATACTACAATAGATATCTAAGCAATTTAGCAAAGCGTTGATGAGTATTGTTTAATTCTTGTGTTTCGCAATAGAAGTCGACGCAATTTAGCAAAGCTTTGATGAGCGTTGCTTAGTTCTTGAATTCCACAGTAGATATAATCTATGAAATTTATCAAAGCTTTGACGACCATTGTTTAATTCTTCATATCCACATTTGAAGTGTATCCAATTTAGCAAAGCTTTGATGGGTATTGTTTAATTCTTGAGTTCCACAATAGAAGTCTATACAATTTAGCAAAGCTTTGATAAGAATTGTTTAATTTTTGAGTTCCACAATAGAAGTATTCTATGCAATTAAGCAAAGCTTTGATGAGCATTGTTTAATTCTTGAGTTCCACAATAGTAGTCTATGCATTTTAAGCAAAGGTTTGATGAGCAATGTCTAATTCGTGAGTTCCAAAATAGAAGTCTACGCAATTTAGCAAACTTTGATGAACATTGGTTAATTTTTGAGTTCGACAGAAGAAGTCTATGTAATTTAAGAAAAGGTTGGATGAGGATTTTTTAATTCTTGAGTTCCACAATAGAAATATATGCAATTTAGAAAAGCTTTGACGAACATTGCTTTGTTCTCAAGTTTCACAATAGAAGTCTACGCAATTTAAGCAACGGGTTGATGAACATTGTTTAATTCACGAGATCCACAATAGAAGTCTATGCTATTGAAGCAGAGGTTTGATGAGCAATGTTTAATTCGTGAGTTCCACAATAGAAGTCTATGGAATTTAGAAAAGCTTTGATGAGCGTTGTTTAATTCTTGAATTCCACTATAGAAGTCGATCAAATTTAACAAAGCTTTTATGAACGCTGTTTAATTATTGATTTCATGAGTATTGTTTAATTCATGAGTTCCATAATAGAAGTAGTCTATGCAATTTAGCAATGCTTAGATGAAAATTGTTTAATTCTTGACTTCTACAATAGAAGTCTATGTTATTTAGCAAAGCTTTGATAAGTATTGTTTAATTCTTAAGTTCCAGAATAGAAGTCAATGCCATTTAGCAAAACTTGGATGAGCATTGCTTAATTCTGTAGATCCACAATAGAAGTGATCTATGAAATTTACCAATGCTTTAATGAGCATTGTTTTATTCTTGATTTCTAAAATTGAAGTCTATTCAACTTAGCAAAACTTTGATGAGCATTGTTAAATTCTTGAGTTCCATTATAGAAGTCTATGCAATTTAGCAAAGCTCTGATAAGAATTGTTTAGTTCTTGAGTTCCACAATAGAAGTATTCTATGCAATTTAACAAAGCTTTTATGACCTCTGTTTAATTATTGAGTTCCACAATAGAAGTCTATGTAATTTAGCAAAGCTTTGATAAGCGTTGTTTAATTCTTGAGTTTAACAATAGAAGTCTATGCAATTTAGCAAAGCATTGATGAGAATTTTTTTTAATTTTAAAGTTCCATAATAGAAGTAGTCTATGCAATTTAGCAAAGATTTGATGAGCATTTTTTGATTCTTGAATACTACAATAGATATCTAAGCAATTTAGCAAAGCGTTGATGAGTATTGTTTAATTCTTGTGTTTCGCAATAGAAGTCGACGCAATTTAGCAAAGCTTTGATGAGCGTTGCTTAGTTCTTGAATTCCACAGTAGATATAATCTATGAAATTTACCAAAGCTTTGACGACCATTGTTTAATTCTTCATATCCACATTTGAAGTTTATCCAATTTAGCAAAGCTTTGATGGGTATTGTTTAATTCTTGAGTTCCACAATAGAAGTCTATACAATTTAGCAAAGCTTTGATAAGAATTGTTTAATTTTTGAGTTCCACAATAGAAGTATTCTATGCAATTAAGCAAAGCTTTGATGAGTACTGTTTAATTCTTGAGTTCCACAATATAAGTCTATGCAGTTTAAGCAAAGGTTTGATGAGCAATGTTTAATTCGTGAGTTCCAAAATAGAAGTCTATGCAATTTAGCAAACTTTGATGAACATTGCTTAATTTTTGAGTTCCACAATAGAAGTCTATGTAATTTAAGCAAAGTTTGGATGAGGATTATTTCATTCTTGAGTTCCACAATAGAAGTATATGCAATTTAGAAAAGCTTTGATGAAGTTTGCTTTGTTCTCAAGTTTCACAATAGAAGTCTATGCAATTTAAGCAACGGGTTGATGAACATTGTTTAATTCACGAGATCCATAATAGAAGTCTATGCTATTGAAGTAGAGGTTTGATGAGCAATGTTTAATTCGCCAGTTCCACAATAGAAGTCTATGGAATTTAGAAAAGCTTTGATGAGCGTTGTTTAATTCTTGAGTTCCACAATAGAAGTCGATCAAATTTAACAAAGCTTTTATGAACGCTGTTTAATTATTGATTTCCACAATAGAAGTCTATGCTATTTAGCAAATCTTTCATGAGTATTGTTTAATTCATGAGTTCCATAATAGAAGTAGTCTATGCAATTTAGCAATGCTTAGATGAAAATTGTTTAATTCTTGACTTCTAGAATAGAAGTCTGTGATATTTAGCAAAGCTTTGATGAGTATTGTTTAATTCCTAAGTTCCAGAATAGAAGTCGATGCCATTTAGCAAAACTTGGATAAGCATTGCTTAATTCTGTAGATCCACAATAGAAGTAATCTATTAAATTTACCAATGCTTTAATGAGCATTGTTTTATTCTTGATTTCTAAAATTGAAGTCTATGCAATTTAGCAAAACTTTGATGAGCATTGTTAAATTCTTGAGCTCCATTATAGAAGTCTATGCAATTTAGAAAAGCTCTGATAAGAATTGTTTAGTTCTTGAGTTCCACAATAGAAGTATTCTATGCAATTTAACAAAGCTTTTATGAGCACTATTTAATTCTTGAGTTCCACAATAGAAGTCTATGTAATTTAGCAAAACTTTGATAAGCGTTGTTTAATACGTGAGTTTAACAATAGAAGTCTATGCAATTTAGCAAAGCATTGATGATAATTTTTTTTTAATTTTAAAGTTCCATAATAGAAGTAGTCTTTGCAATTTAGCAAAGATTTGATGAGCATTTTTTGATTCTTGAATACTACAATAGATATCTAAGCAATTTAGCAAAGCGTTGATGAGTATTGTTTAATTCTTGTGTTTCGCAATAGAAGTCGACGCAATTTAGCAAAGCTTTGATGAGCGTTGCTTAGTTCTTGAATTCCACAGTAGATATAATCTATGAAATTTATCAAAGCTTTGACGACCATTGTTTAATTCTTCATATCCACATTTGAAGTGTATCCAATTTAGCAAAGCTTTGATGGGTATTGTTTAATTCTTGAGTTCCACAATAGAAGTCTATACAATTTAGCAAAGCTTTGATAAGAATTGTTTAATTTTTGAGTTCCACAATAGAAGTATTCTATGCAATTAAGCAAAGCTTTGATGAGCATTGTTTAATTCTTGAGTTCCACAATAGTAGTCTATGCAGTTTAAGCAAAGGTTTGATGAGCAATGTCTAATTCGTGAGTTCCAAAATAGAAGTCTACGCAATTTAGCAAACTTTGATGAACATTGGTTAATTTTTGAGTTCCACAGAAGAAGTCTATGTAATTTAAGCAAAGGTTGGATGAGGATTTTTTAATTCTTGAGTTCCACAATAGAAATATATGCAATTTAGAAAAGCTTTGACGAACATTGCTTTGTTCTCAAGTTTCACAATAGAAGTCTACGCAATTTAAGCAACGGGTTGATGAACATTGTTTAATTCACGAGATCCACAATAGAAGTCTATGCTATTGAAGCAGAGGTTTGATGAGCAATGTTTAATTCGTGAGTTCCACAATAGAAGTCTATGGAATTTAGAAAAGCTTTGATGAGCGTTGTTTAATTCTTGAATTCCACTATAGAAGTCGATCAAATTTAACAAAGCTTTTATGAACGCTGTTTAATTATTGATTTCATGAGTATTGTTTAATTCATGAGTTCCATAATAGAAGTAGTCTATGCAATTTAGCAATGCTTAGATGAAAATTGTTTAATTCTTGACTTCTACAATAGAAGTCTATGTTATTTAGCAAAGCTTTGATAAGTATTGTTTAATTCTTAAGTTCCAGAATAGAAGTCAATGCCATTTAGCAAAACTTGGATGAGCATTGCTTAATTCTGTAGATCCACAATAGAAGTGATCTATGAAATTTACCAATGCTTTAATGAGCATTGTTTTATTCTTGATTTCTAAAATTGAAGTCTATTCAACTTAGCAAAACTTTGATGAGCATTGTTAAATTCTTGAGTTCCATTATAGAAGTCTATGCAATTTAGCAAAGCTCTGATAAGAATTGTTTAGTTCTTGAGTTCCACAATAGAAGTATTCTATGCAATTTAACAAAGCTTTTATGACCTCTGTTTAATTATTGAGTTCCACAATAGAAGTCTATGTAATTTAGCAAAGCTTTGATAAGCGTTGTTTAATTCTTGAGTTTAACAATAGAAGTCTATGCAATTTAGCAAAGCATTGATGAGAATTTTTTTTAATTTTAAAGTTCCATAATAGAAGTAGTCTATGCAATTTAGCAAAGATTTGATGAGCATTTTTTGATTCTTGAATACTACAATAGATATCTAAGCAATTTAGCAAAGCGTTGATGAGTATTGTTTAATTCTTGTGTTTCGCAATAGAAGTCGACGCAATTTAGCAAAGCTTTGATGAGCGTTGCTTAGTTCTTGAATTCCACAGTAGATATAATCTATGAAATTTACCAAAGCTTTGACGACCATTGTTTAATTCTTCATATCCACATTTGAAGTTTATCCAATTTAGCAAAGCTTTGATGGGTATTGTTTAATTCTTGAGTTCCACAATAGAAGTCTATACAATTTAGCAAAGCTTTGATAAGAATTGTTTAATTTTTGAGTTCCACAATAGAAGTATTCTATGCAATTAAGCAAAGCTTTGATGAGTACTGTTTAATTCTTGAGTTCCACAATATAAGTCTATGCAGTTTAAGCAAAGGTTTGATGAGCAATGTTTAATTCGTGAGTTCCAAAATAGAAGTCTATGCAATTTAGCAAACTTTGATGAACATTGCTTAATTTTTGAGTTCCACAATAGAAGTCTATGTAATTTAAGCAAAGTTTGGATGAGGATTATTTCATTCTTGAGTTCCACAATAGAAGTATATGCAATTTAGAAAAGCTTTGATGAAGTTTGCTTTGTTCTCAAGTTTCACAATAGAAGTCTATGCAATTTAAGCAACGGGTTGATGAACATTGTTTAATTCACGAGATCCATAATAGAAGTCTATGCTATTGAAGTAGAGGTTTGATGAGCAATGTTTAATTCGCCAGTTCCACAATAGAAGTCTATGGAATTTAGAAAAGCTTTGATGAGCGTTGTTTAATTCTTGAGTTCCACAATAGAAGTCGATCAAATTTAACAAAGCTTTTATGAACGCTGTTTAATTATTGATTTCCACAATAGAAGTCTATGCTATTTAGCAAATCTTTCATGAGTATTGTTTAATTCATGAGTTCCATAATAGAAGTAGTCTATGCAATTTAGCAATGCTTAGATGAAAATTGTTTAATTCTTGACTTCTAGAATAGAAGTCTGTGATATTTAGCAAAGCTTTGATGAGTATTGTTTAATTCCTAAGTTCCAGAATAGAAGTCGATGCCATTTAGCAAAACTTGGATAAGCATTGCTTAATTCTGTAGATCCACAATAGAAGTAATCTATTAAATTTACCAATGCTTTAATGAGCATTGTTTTATTCTTGATTTCTAAAATTGAAGTCTATGCAATTTAGCAAAACTTTGATGAGCATTGTTAAATTCTTGAGCTCCATTATAGAAGTCTATGCAATTTAGAAAAGCTCTGATAAGAATTGTTTAGTTCTTGAGTTCCACAATAGAAGTATTCTATGCAATTTAACAAAGCTTTTATGAGCACTATTTAATTCTTGAGTTCCACAATAGAAGTCTATGTAATTTAGCAAAACTTTGATAAGCGTTGTTTAATACGTGAGTTTAACAATAGAAGTCTATGCAATTTAGCAAAGCATTGATGATAATTTTTTTTTAATTTTAAAGTTCCATAATAGAAGTAGTCTTTGCAATTTAGCAAAGATTTGATGAGCATTTTTTGATTCTTGAATACTACAATAGATATCTAAGCAATTTAGCAAAGCGTTGATGAGTATTGTTTAATTCTTGTGTTTCGCAATAGAAGTCGACGCAATTTAGCAAAGCTTTGATGAGCGTTGCTTAGTTCTTGAATTCCACAGTAGATATAATCTATGAAATTTATCAAAGCTTTGACGACCATTGTTTAATTCTTCATATCCACATTTGAAGTGTATCCAATTTAGCAAAGCTTTGATGGGTATTGTTTAATTCTTGAGTTCCACAATAGAAGTCTATACAATTTAGCAAAGCTTTGATAAGAATTGTTTAATTTTTGAGTTCCACAATAGAAGTATTCTATGCAATTAAGCAAAGCTTTGATGAGCATTGTTTAATTCTTGAGTTCCACAATAGTAGTCTATGCAGTTTAAGCAAAGGTTTGATGAGCAATGTCTAATTCGTGAGTTCCAAAATAGAAGTCTACGCAATTTAGCAAACTTTGATGAACATTGGTTAATTTTTGAGTTCCACAGAAGAAGTCTATGTAATTTAAGCAAAGGTTGGATGAGGATTTTTTAATTCTTGAGTTCCACAATAGAAATATATGCAATTTAGAAAAGCTTTGACGAACATTGCTTTGTTCTCAAGTTTCACAATAGAAGTCTACGCAATTTAAGCAACGGGTTGATGAACATTGTTTAATTCACGAGATCCACAATAGAAGTCTATGCTATTGAAGCAGAGGTTTGATGAGCAATGTTTAATTCGTGAGTTCCACAATAGAAGTCTATGGAATTTAGAAAAGCTTTGATGAGCGTTGTTTAATTCTTGAATTCCACTATAGAAGTCGATCAAATTTAACAAAGCTTTTATGAACGCTGTTTAATTATTGATTTCATGAGTATTGTTTAATTCATGAGTTCCATAATAGAAGTAGTCTATGCAATTTAGCAATGCTTAGATGAAAATTGTTTAATTCTTGACTTCTACAATAGAAGTCTATGTTATTTAGCAAAGCTTTGATAAGTATTGTTTAATTCTTAAGTTCCAGAATAGAAGTCAATGCCATTTAGCAAAACTTGGATGAGCATTGCTTAATTCTGTAGATCCACAATAGAAGTGATCTATGAAATTTACCAATGCTTTAATGAGCATTGTTTTATTCTTGATTTCTAAAATTGAAGTCTATTCAACTTAGCAAAACTTTGATGAGCATTGTTAAATTCTTGAGTTCCATTATAGAAGTCTATGCAATTTAGCAAAGCTCTGATAAGAATTGTTTAGTTCTTGAGTTCCACAATAGAAGTATTCTATGCAATTTAACAAAGCTTTTATGACCTCTGTTTAATTATTGAGTTCCACAATAGAAGTCTATGTAATTTAGCAAAGCTTTGATAAGCGTTGTTTAATTCTTGAGTTTAACAATAGAAGTCTATGCAATTTAGCAAAGCATTGATGAGAATTTTTTTTAATTTTAAAGTTCCATAATAGAAGTAGTCTATGCAATTTAGCAAAGATTTGATGAGCATTTTTTGATTCTTGAATACTACAATAGATATCTAAGCAATTTAGCAAAGCGTTGATGAGTATTGTTTAATTCTTGTGTTTCGCAATAGAAGTCGACGCAATTTAGCAAAGCTTTGATGAGCGTTGCTTAGTTCTTGAATTCCACAGTAGATATAATCTATGAAATTTACCAAAGCTTTGACGACCATTGTTTAATTCTTCATATCCACATTTGAAGTTTATCCAATTTAGCAAAGCTTTGATGGGTATTGTTTAATTCTTGAGTTCCACAATAGAAGTCTATACAATTTAGCAAAGCTTTGATAAGAATTGTTTAATTTTTGAGTTCCACAATAGAAGTATTCTATGCAATTAAGCAAAGCTTTGATGAGTACTGTTTAATTCTTGAGTTCCACAATATAAGTCTATGCAGTTTAAGCAAAGGTTTGATGAGCAATGTTTAATTCGTGAGTTCCAAAATAGAAGTCTATGCAATTTAGCAAACTTTGATGAACATTGGTTAATTTTTGAGTTCCACAATAGAAGTCTATGTAATTTAAGCAAAGGTTGGATGAGGATTATTTCATTCTTGAGTTCCACAATAGAAGTATATGCAATTTAGAAAAGCTTTGATGAACTTTGCTTTGTTCTCAAGTTTCACAATAGAAGTCTATGCAATTTAAGCAACGGGTTGATGAACATTGTTTAATTCACGAGATCCACAATAGAAGTCTATGCTATTGAACTAGAGGTTTGATGAGCAATGTTTAATTCGCCAGTTCCACAATAGAAGTCTATGGAATTTAGAAAAGCTTTGATGAGCGTTGTTTAATTCTTGAGTTCCACAATAGAAGTCGATCAAATTTAACAAAGCTTTTATGAACGCTGTTTAATTATTGATTTCAACAATAGAAGTCTATGCTATTTAGCAAATCTTTCATGAGTATTGTTTAATTCATGAGTTCCATAATAGAAGTAGTCTATGCAATTTAGCAATGCTTAGATGAAAATTGTTTAATTCTTGACTTCTAGAATAGAAGTCTGTGATATTTAGCAAAGCTTTGATGAGTATTGTTTAATTCCTAAGTTCCAGAATAGAAGTCGATGCCATTTAGCAAAACTTGGATAAGCATTGCTTAATTCTGTAGATCCACAATAGAAGTAATCTATGAAATTTACCAATGCTTTAATGAGCATTGTTTTATTCTTGATTTCTAAAATTGAAGTCTATTCAACTTAGCAAAACTTTGATGAGCATTGTTAAATTCTTGAGTTCCATTATAGAAGTCTATGCAATTTAGCAAAGCTCTGATAAGAATTGTTTAGTTCTTGAGTTCCACAATAGAAGTATTCTATGCAATTTAACAAAGCTTTTATGACCTCTGTTTAATTATTGAGTTCCACAATAGAAGTCTATGTAATTTAGCAAAGTTTTGATAAGCGTTGTTTAATTCTTGAGTTTAACAATAGAAGTCTATGCAATTTAGCAAAGTATTGATGAGAATTTTTTTTAATTTTAAAGTTCCATAATAGAAGTAGTCTATGCAATTTAGCAAAGATTTGATGAGCATTTTTTGATTCTTGAATACTACAATAGATATCTAAGCAATTTAGCAAAGCGTTGATGAGTATTGTTTAATTCTTGTGTTTCGCAATAGAAGTCGACGCAATTTAGCAAAGCTTTGATGAGCGTTGCTTAGTTCTTGAATTCCACAGTAGATATAATCTATGAAATTTACCAAAGCTTTGACGACCATTGTTTAATTCTTCATATCCACATTTGAAGTTTATCCAATTTAGCAAAGCTTTGATGGGTATTGTTTAATTCTTGAGTTCCACAATAGAAGTCTATACAATTTAGCAAAGCTTTGATAAGAATTGTTTAATTTTTGAGTTCCACAATAGAAGTATTCTATGCAATTAAGCAAAGCTTTGATGAGTACTGTTTAATTCTTGAGTTCCACAATATAAGTCTATGCAGTTTAAGCAAAGGTTTGATGAGCAATGTTTAATTCGTGAGTTCCAAAATAAAAGTCTATGCAATTTAGCAAACTTTGATGAACATTGGTTAATTTTTGAGTTCCACAATAGAAGTCTATGTAATTTAAGCAAAGGTTGGATGAGGATTGTTTCATTCTTGAGTTCCACAATAGAAGTATATGCAATTTAGAAAAGCTTTGATGAACTTTGCTTTGTTCTCAAGTTTCACAATAGAAGTCTATGCAATTTAAGCAACGGGTTGATGAACATTGTTTAATTCACGAGATCCACAATAGAAGTCTATGCTATTGAAGTAGAGGTTTGATGAGCAATGTTTAATTCGCCAGTTCCACAATAGAAGTCTATGGAATTTAGAAAAGCTTTGATGAGAGTTGTTTAATTCTTGAGTTCCACAATAGAAGTCGATCAAATTTAACAAAGCTTTTATGAATGCTGTTTAATTATTGATTTCCACAATAGAAGTCTATGCTATTTAGCAAATCTTTCATGAGTATTGTTTAATTCATGAGTTCCATAATAGAAGTAGTCTATGCAATTTAGCAATGCTTAGATGAAAATTGTTTAATTCTTGACTTCTAGAATAGAAGTCTGTGATATTTAGCAAAGCTTTGATGAGTATTGTTTAATTCCTAAGTTCCAGAATAGAGGTCGATGCCATTTAGCAAAACTTGGATAAGCATTGCTTAATTCTGTAGATCCACAATAGAAGTAATCTATGAAATTTACCAATGCTTTAATGAGCATTGTTTTATTCTTGATTTCTAAAATTGAAGTCTATGCAATTTAGCAAAACTTTGATGAGCATTGTTAAATTCTTGAGCTCCGTTATAGAAGTCTATGCAATTTAGCAAAGCTCTGATAAGAATTGTTTAGTTCTTGAGTTCCCAATAGAAGTATTCTATGCAATTTAACAAAGCTTTTATGAGCACTGTTTAGTTCTTGAGTTCCACAATAGAAGTCTATGTAATTTAGAAAAACTTTGATAAGCGTTGTTTAATTCGTGAGTTTAACAATAGAAGTCTATGCAATTTAGCAAAGCATTGATGAAATTTTTTTTTAATTTTAAAGTTCCATAATAGAAGTAGTCTTTGCAATTTAGCAAAGATTTGATGAGCATTTTTTGATTCTTGAATACTACAATAGATATCTATGCAATTTAGTAAAGCGTTGATGAGTATTGTTTAATTCTTGTGTTTCGCAATAGAAGTCGACGCAATTTAGCAAAGCTTTGATGAGCGTTGCTTAGTTCTTGAATTCCACAGTAGATATAATCTATGAAATTTACCAAAGCTTTGACGACCATAGTTTAATTCTTAATATCCACATTTGAAGTGTATCCAATTTAGCAAAGCTTTGATGGGTATTGTTTAATTCTTGAGTTCCACAATATAAGTCTATATAATTTAGCAAAGCTTTGATAAGAATTGTTTAATTCTTGAGTTCCACAACAGAAGTATTCTATGCAATTAAGCAAAGCTTTGATGAGCACTGTTTAATTCTTGAGTTCCACAATAGTAGTCTATGCAGTTTAAGCAAAGGTTTGATGAGCAATGTTTAATTCGTGAGTTCCAAAATAGAAGTCTACGCAATTTAGCAAACTTTGATGAACATTGGTTAATTTTTGAGTTCCACAATAGAAGTCTATGTAATTTAAGCAAAGGTTGGATGAGGATTATTTCATTCTTGAGTTCCACAATAGAAGTATATGCAATTTAGAAAAGCTTTGATGAACTTTGCTTTGTTCTCAAGTTTCACAATAGAAGTCTATGCAATTTAAGCAACGGGTTGATGAACATAGTTTAATTCACGAGATCCACAATAGAAGTCTATGCTATTGAACTAGAGGTTTGATGAGCAATGTTTAATTCGCCAGTTCCACAATAGAAGTCTATGGAATTTAGAAAAGCTTTGATGAGCGTTGTTTAATTCTTGAGTTCCACAATAGAAGTCGATCAAATTTAACAAAGCTTTTATGAACGCTGTTTAATTATTGATTTCAACAATAGAAGTCTATGCTATTTAGCAAATCTTTCATGAGTATTGTTTAATTCATGAGTTCCATAATAGAAGTAGTCTATGCAATTTAGCAATGCTTAGATGAAAATTGTTTAATTCTTGACTTCTAGAATAGAAGTCTGTGATTTAGCAAAGCTTTGATGAGTATTGTTTAATTCCTAAGTTCCAGAATAGAAGTCGATGCCATTTAGCAAAACTTGGATAAGCATTGCTTAATTCTGTAGATCCACAATAGAAGTAATCTATGAAATTTACCAATGCTTTAATGAGCATTGTTTTATTCTTGATTTCTAAAATTGAAGTCTATTCAACTTAGCAAAACTTTGATGAGCATTGTTAAATTCTTGAGTTCCATTATAGAAGTCTATGCAATTTAGCAAAGCTTTGATGGGTGTTGTTTGATTCTTGAGTTCCACAATAGAAGTCTATACAGTTTAGCAAAGCATTGATAAGAATTGTTTAATTCTTGAGTTCCACAATAGAAGTATTCTATGCAATTAAGCAAAGCTTTGATGAGCACTGTTTAATTCTTGAGTTCCACAATAGTAGTCTATGCAGTTTAAGCAAAGGTTTGATGAGCAATGTTTAATTCGTGAGTTCCAAAATAGAAGTCTACGCAATTTAGCAAACTTTGATGAACATTGGTTAATTTTTGAGTTCCACAATAGAAGTCTATGTAATTTAAGCAAAGGTTGGATGAGGATTATTTCATTCTTGAGTTCCACAATAGAAGTATATGCAATTTAGAAAAGCTTTGATGAACATTGCTTTGTTCTCAAGTTTCACAATAGAAGTCTATGCAATTTAAGCAACGGGTTGATGAACATTGTTTAATTCACGAGATCCACAATAAAAGTCTATGCTATTGAACTAGAGGTTTGATGAGCAATGTTTAATTCGCCAGTTCCACAATAGAAGTCTATGGAATTTAGAAAAGCTTTGATGAGCGTTGTTTAATTCTTGAGTTCCACAATAGAAGTCGATCAAATTTAACAAAGCTTTTATGAACGCTGTTTAATTATTGATTTCAACAATAGAAGTCTATGCTATTTAGCAAATCTTTCATGAGTATTGTTTAATTCATGAGTTCCATAATAGAAGTAGTCTATGCAATTTAGCAATGCTTAGATGAAAATTGTTTAATTCTTGACTTCTAGAATAGAAGTCTGTGATTTAGCAAAGCTTTGATGAGTATTGTTTAATTCCTAAGTTCCAGAATAGAAGTCGATGCCATTTAGCAAAACTTGGATAAGCATTGCTTAATTCTGTAGATCCACAATAGAAGTAATCTATGAAATTTACCAATGCTTTAATGAGCATTGTTTTATTCTTGATTTCTAAAATTGAAGTCTATTCAACTTAGCAAAACTTTGATGAGCATTGTTAAATTCTTGAGTTCCATTATAGAAGTCTATGCAATTTAGCAAAGCTCTGATAAGAATTGTTTAGTTCTTGAGTTCCACAATAGAAGTATTCTATGCAATTTAACAAAGCTTTTATGACCTCTGTTTAATTATTGAGTTCCACAATAGAAGTCTATGTAATTTAGCAAAGTTTTGATAAGCGTTGTTTAATTCTTGAGTTTAACAATAGAAGTCTATGCAATTTAGCAAAGCATTGATGAGAATTTTTTTTAATTTTAAAGTTCCATAATAGAAGTAGTCTATGCAATTTAGCAAAGATTTGATGAGCATTTTTTGATTCTTGAATACTACAATAGATATCTAAGCAATTTAGCAAAGCGTTGATGAGTATTGTTTAATTCTTGTGTTTCGCAATAGAAGTCGACGCAGTTTAGCAAAGCTTTGATGAGCGTTGCTTAGTTCTTGAATTCCACAGTAGATATAATCTATGAAATTTACCAAAGCTTTGACGACCATTGTTTAATTCTTCATATCCACATTTGAAGTTTATCCAATTTAGCAAAGCTTTGATGGGTATTGTTTAATTCTTGAGTTCCACAATAGAAGTCTATACAATTTAGCAAAGCTTTGATAAGAATTGTTTAATTTTTGAGTTCCACAATAGAAGTATTCTATGCAGTTAAGCAAAGCTTTGATGAGCACTGTTTAATTCTTGAGTTCCACAATATAAGTCTATGCAGTTTAAGCAAAGGTTTGATGAGCAATGTTTAATTCGTGAGTTTCAAAATAGAAGTCTACGCAATTTAGCAAACTTTGATGAACATTGGTTAATTTTTGAGTTCCACAATAGAAGTCTATGTAATTTAAGCAAAGGTTGGATGAGGATTGTTTAAATCTTGAGTTCCACAATAGAAGTATATGCAATTTAGAAAAGCTTTGATGAACATTGCTTTGTTCTCAAGTTTCACAATAGAAGTCTATGTAATTTAAGCAACGGGTTGATGAACATTGTTTAATTCACGAGATCCACAATAGAAGTCTATGCTATTGAAGCAGAGGTTTGATGAGCAATGTTTAATTCGTCAGTTCCACAATAGAAGTCTATGGAATTTAGAAAAGCTTTGATGAGCGTTGTTTAATTCTTGAGTTCCACAATAGAAGTCGATCAAATTTAACAAAGCTTTTATGAACACTGTTTAGTTATTGATTTCCACAATAGAAGTCTTTGCTATTTAGCAAATCTTTCATGAGTATTGTTTAATTCATGAGTTCCATAATAGAAGTAGTCTATGCAATTTAGCAATGCTTTGATGAAAATTGTTTAATTCTTGACTTCTAGAATAGAAGTCTGTGCTATTTAGCAAAGCTTTGATGAGTATTGTTTAATTCCTAAGTTCCAGAATAGAAGTCGATGCCATTTAGCAAAACTTGGATAAGCATTGCTTAATTCTGTAGATCCACAATAGAAGTAATCTATGAAATTTACCAATGCTTTAATGAGCATTGTTTTATTCTTGATTTCTAAAATTGAAGTCTATGCAATTTAGCAAAACTTTGATGAGCATTGTTAAATTCTTGAGCTCCGTTATAGAAGTCTATGCAATTTAGCAAAGCTCTGATAAGAATTGTTTAGTTCTTGAGTTCCCAATAGAAGTATTCTATGCAATTTAACAAAGCTTTTATGAGCACTGTTTAGTTCTTGAGTTCCACAATAGAAGTCTATGTAATTTAGAAAAACTTTGATAAGCGTTGTTTAATTCGTGAGTTTAACAATAGAAGTCTATGCAATTTAGCAAAGCATTGATGAATTTTTTTTTTAATTTTAAAGTTCCATAATAGAAGTAGTCTTTGCAATTTAGCAAAGATTTGATGAGCATTTTTTGATTCTTGAATACTACAATAGATATCTAAGCAATTTAGCAAAGCGTTGATGAGTATTGTTTAATTCTTGTGTTTCGCAATAGAAGTCGACGCAATTTAGCAAAGCTTTGATGAGCGTTGCTTAGTTCTTGAATTCCACAGTAGATATAATCTATGAAATTTACCAAAGCTTTGACGACCATAGTTTAATTCTTAATTTCCACATTTGAAGTGTATCCAATTTAGCAAAGCTTTGATGGGTATTGTTTAATTCTTGAGTTCCACAATATAAGTCTATATAATTTAGCAAAGCTTTGATAAGAATTGTTTAATTCTTGAGTTCCACAACAGAAGTATTCTATGCAATTAAGCAAAGCTTTGATGAGCACTGTTTAATTCTTGAGTTCCACAATAGTAGTCTATGCAGTTTAAGCAAAGGTTTGATGAGCAATGTTTAATTCGTGAGTTCCAAAATAGAAGTCTACGCAATTTAGCAAACTTTGATGAACATTGGTTAATTTTTGAGTTCCACAATAGAAGTCTATGTAATTTAAGCAAAGGTTGGATGAGGATTATTTCATTCTTGAGTTCCACAATAGAAGTATATGCAATTTAGAAAAGCTTTGATGAACTTTGCTTTGTTCTCAAGTTTCACAATAGAAGTCTATGCAATTTAAGCAACGGGTTGATGAACATTGTTTAATTCACGAGATCCACAATAGAAGTCTATGCTATTGAACTAGAGGTTTGATGAGCAATGTTTAATTCGCCAGTTCCACAATAGAAGTCTATGGAATTTAGAAAAGCTTTGATGAGCGTTGTTTAATTCTTGAGTTCCACAATAGAAGTCGATCAAATTTAACAAAGCTTTTATGAACGCTGTTTAATTATTGATTTCAACAATAGAAGTCTATGCTATTTAGCAAATCTTTCATGAGTATTGTTTAATTCATGAGTTCCATAATAGAAGTAGTCTATGCAATTTAGCAATGCTTAGATGAAAATTGTTTAATTCTTGACTTCTAGAATAGAAGTCTGTGATTTAGCAAAGCTTTGATGAGTATTGTTTAATTCCTAAGTTCCAGAATAGAAGTCGATGCCATTTAGCAAAACTTGGATAAGCATTGCTTAATTCTGTAGATCCACAATAGAAGTAATCTATGAAATTTACCAATGCTTTAATGAGCATTGTTTTATTCTTGATTTCTAAAATTGAAGTCTATTCAACTTAGCAAAACTTTGATGAGCATTGTTAAATTCTTGAGTTCCATTATAGAAGTCTATGCAATTTAGCAAAGCTCTGATAAGAATTGTTTAGTTCTTGAGTTCCACAATAGAAGTATTCTATGCAATTTAACAAAGCTTTTATGACCTCTGTTTAATTATTGAGTTCCACAATAGAAGTCTATGTAATTTAGCAAAGTTTTGATAAGCGTTGTTTAATTCTTGAGTTTAACAATAGAAGTCTATGCAATTTAGCAAAGCATTGATGAGAATTTTTTTTAATTTTAAAGTTCCATAATAGAAGTAGTCTATGCAATTTAGCAAAGATTTGATGAGCATTTTTTGATTCTTGAATACTACAATAGATATCTAAGCAATTTAGCAAAGCGTTGATGAGTATTGTTTAATTCTTGTGTTTCGCAATAGAAGTCGACGCAGTTTAGCAAAGCTTTGATGAGCGTTGCTTAGTTCTTGAATTCCACAGTAGATATAATCTATGAAATTTACCAAAGCTTTGACGACCATTGTTTAATTCTTCATATCCACATTTGAAGTTTATCCAATTTAGCAAAGCTTTGATGGGTATTGTTTAATTCTTGAGTTCCACAATAGAAGTCTATACAATTTAGCAAAGCTTTGATAAGAATTGTTTAATTTTTGAGTTCCACAATAGAAGTATTCTATGCAATTAAGCAAAGCTTTGATGAGTACTGTTTAATTCTTGAGTTCCACAATATAAGTCTATGCAGTTTAAGCAAAGGTTTGATGAGCAATGTTTAATTCGTGAGTTCCAAAATAAAATTCTATGCAATTTAGCAAACTTTGATGAACATTGGTTAATTTTTGAGTTCCACAATAGAAGTCTATGTAATTTAAGCAAAGGTTGGATGAGGATTGTTTCATTCTTGAGTTCCACAATAGAAGTATATGCAATTTAGAAAAGCTTTGATGAAGTTTGCTTTGTTCTCAAGTTTCACAATAGAAGTCTATGCAATTTAAGCAACGGGTTGATGAACATTGTTTAATTCACGAGATCCACAATAGAAGTCTATGCTATTGAAGTAGAGGTTTGATGAGCAATGTTTAATTCGCCAGTTCCACAATAGAAGTCTATGGAATTTAGAAAAGCTTTGATGAGAGTTGTTTAATTCTTGAGTTCCACAATAGAAGTCGATCAAATTTAACAAAGCTTTTATGAATGCTGTTTAATTATTGATTTCCACAATAGAAGTCTATGCTATTTAGCAAATCTTTCATGAGTATTGTTTAATTCATGAGTTCCATAATAGAAGTAGTCTATGCAATTTAGCAATGCTTAGATGAAAATTGTTTAATTCTTGACTTCTAGAATAGAAGTCTGTGATATTTAGCAAAGCTTTGATGAGTATTGTTTAATTCCTAAGTTCCAGAATAGAGGTCGATGCCATTTAGCAAAACTTGGATAAGCATTGCTTAATTCTGTAGATCCACAATAGAAGTAATCTATGAAATTTACCAATGCTTTAATGAGTATTGTTTTATTCTTGATTTCTAAAATTGAAGTCTATGCAATTTAGCAAAACTTTGATGAGCATTGTTAAATTCTTGAGCTCCGTTATAGAAGTCTATGCAATTTAGCAAAGCTCTGATAAGAATTGTTTAGTTCTTGAGTTCCCAATAGAAGTATTCTATGCAATTTAACAAAGCTTTTATGAGCACTGTTTAGTTCTTGAGTTCCACAATAGAAGTCTATGTAATTTAGAAAAACTTTGATAAGCGTTGTTTAATTCGTGAGTTTAACAATAGAAGTCTATGCAATTTAGCAAAGCATTGATGAGAATTTTTTTTAATTTTAAAGTTCCATAATAGAAGTAGTCTTTGCAATTTAGCAAAGATTTGATGAGCATTTTTTGATTCTTGAATACTACAATAGATATCTAAGCAATTTAGCAAAGCGTTGATGAGTAATGTTTAATTCTTGTGTTTCGCAATAGAAGTCGACGCAATTTAGCAAAGCTTTGATGAGCGTTGCTTAGTTCTTGAATTCCACAGTAGATATAATCTATGAAATTTACCAAAGCTTTGACGACCATAGTTTAATTCTTAATATCCACATTTGAAGTGTATCCAATTTAGCAAAGCTTTGATGGGTATTGTTTAATTCTTGAGTTCCACAATATAAGTCTATATAATTTAGCAAAGCTTTGATAAGAATTGTTTAATTCTTGAGTTCCACAACAGAAGTATTCTATGCAATTAAGCAAAGCTTTGATGAGCACTGTTTAATTCTTGAGTTCCACAATAGTAGTCTATGCAGTTTAAGCAAAGGTTTGATGAGCAATGTTTAATTCGTGAGTTCCAAAATAGAAGTCTACGCAATTTAGCAAACTTTGATGAACATTGGTTAATTTTTGAGTTCCACAATAGAAGTCTATGTAATTTAAGCAAAGGTTGGATGAGGATTGTTTAATTCTTGAGTTCCACAATAGAAATATATGCAATTTAGAAAAGCTTTGACGAACATTGCTTTGTTCTCAAGTTTCACAATAGAAGTCTACGCAATTTAAAAAACGGGTTGATGAACATTGTTTAATTCACGAGATCCACAATAGAAGTCTATGCTATTGAAGTAGAGGTTTGATGAGCAATGTTTAATTCATCAGTTCCATAATAGAAGTCTATGGAATTTAGAAAAGCTTTGATGAGCGTTGTTTAATTCTTGAGTTCCACAATAGAAGTCGATCAAATTTAACATAGCTTTTATGAACGTTGTTTAATTATTGATTTCCACAATAGAAGTCTATGCCATTTAGCAAATTTTTCATGAGTATTGTTTAATTCATGAGTTCCATTATAGAAGTAGTCTATGCAATTTAGCAATGCTTTGATGAAAATTGTTTAATTCTTGACTTCTAGAATAGAAGTCTGGGCTATTTAGCAAAGCTTTGATGAGTATTGTTTAATTCCTAAGTTCCACAATAGAAGTCGATGCCATTTAGCAAAACTTGGATCAGCATTGCGTAATTCTGTAGATCCACAATAGAAGTAATCTATGAAATTTACCAATGCTTTAATGAGCATTGTTTTATTCTTGATTTCTAAAATTGAAGTCTATTCAACTTAGCAAAACTTTGATGAGCATTGTTAAATTCTTGAGTTCCATTATAGAAGTCTATGCAATTTAGCAAAGCTCTGATAAGAATTGTTTAGTTCTTGAGTTCCACAATAGAAGTATTCTATGCAATTTAACAAAGCTTTTATGAGCTCTGTTTAATTCTTGAGTTCCACAATAGAAGTCTATGTAATTTAGCAAAGCTTTGATAAGCGTTGTTTAATTTTTGAGTTTAACAATAGAAGTCTATGCAATTTAGCAAAGCATTAATGAGAATTTTTTTAATTTTAAAGTTCCATAATAGAAGTAGTCTATGCAATTTAGCAAAGATTTGATGAGCATTTTTTGATTCTTGAATACTACAATAGATATCTAAGCAATTTAGCAAAGCGTTGATGAGTATTGTTTAATTCTTGTGTTTCGCAATAGAAGTCGATGCAATTTAGCAAAGCTTTGATGAGCGTTGCTTAGTTCTTGAATTCCACAGTAGATATAATCTATGAAATTTACCAAAGCTTTGATGACCATTGTTTAATTCTTCATATCCACATTTGAAGTTTATCCAATTTAGTAAAGCTTTGATGGGTATTGTTTAATTCTTGAGTTCCACAATAGAAGTCTATACAATTTAGCAAAGCTTTGATAAGAATTGTTTAATTTTTGAGTTCCACAATAGAAGTATTCTATGCAATTAAGCAAAGCTTTGATGAGCACTGTTTAATTCTTGAGTTCCACAATATAAGTCTATGCAGTTTAAGCAAAGGTTTGATGAGCAATGTTTAATTCGTGAGTTCCAAAATAGAAGTCTATGCAATTTAGCAAACTTTGATGAACATTGGTTAATTTTTTAGTTCCACAATAGAAGTCTATGTAATTTTGATGCGTGTATGGGCTTGATTTGGTGAGTAGGGTAGTGTTTAGGTAAATTAAAAGAGAATAGTAACCACAAATGATATATGAATGGAAAGAAATGGATAGATTAGTAACAACTCAAGACCTATTAAGTTGTATACCGGTGAAAACAATCCAAGACCTATTGGATTGAGTTCGTATCAAGTCAAGAACACGTCCTAACAAGATAATTTGTGAATTATAACAATAATTCAAAGTGAACAAAAGGGTTCTTTGATTAAAAATTCGTCTATTACTTTTTCCATGCATAATTTGGCTTTATATGAAGCCTTTATTACAAATTTGGTGGTTACAAGCCAACCAACCAATTATTCATTAAAACTAGTAAATAGAAATTAAGGTAACTCTTGAAAGAACACAAAAAAAACGTCCATGAGACTTGTGAATGAAAAAAAAAACGGCTATGCTTCATTAAGGAGCCATAAGAAGCATTAAGGAGTCATCATAAGCATTAAAGTGTAACCCTAATCCACCAAAGAGTGTCAAAAACGGCTAGGAGGCTTTATGAAGCAAATAGTAACGTTTTTAGCACTTATGAAGCCTTAAAAATGTTGCCCTAGTCTTCATGCAACCCTAATTCAATTTGTGGGTTACCATGCACAACCCAACCATTGAGCCCAAACCACCTTCTAGCCCACTAGTAATCACTAATCCATCACATTTTGGGCTTTCATGATCCATGCATGGATCATCCCCTCCCCCTTTGAAAGGAATTGACCTCAATTCATCAAGTCCATCATCATCAAGATAAGGTGAAAGATCTCCCACATTAAAGGTAGCATGCACTCCATGGTCTCCTCCCAAATCTACCTTATAAGCATTATCATTGACACGTGACACCACTCTGTAAGGACCTTCAGCTCTTGGCATCAACTTGTTTTTCCTTTTGTTAGGAAAACGTTCTTTCCTCATATACACCCACACCAAGTCACCATCTTGAAAGACACGTGGTTTCCTATGCTTGTTGGACTTCTGTTTGTACAACTCATTCACGGCTTCAATCTTCTCACGAACTTGTTGGTGTAGTTTCATCATAGCCTTCAACTTGTCATTAGCATCCTTGTGAACCAATTCATCCTTTGGCAATGGAATCAAATCCAAAGGCATGTAAGGATTCACACCATACACCACCTCAAAAGGAGAGTGACCTGTAGCATAAGTAGGAGAACGATTATAGGCAAATTCAGCATGTGCAAGTTTGATGTCCCAATCTTTTTGAGTTTTGCTAACCAACCCTCTCAACAAAGCACCCAAAGTTCTATTAGTCACCTCCATTTGCCCATCCGTTTGTGGATGATGGGATGTACTAAAAAGTAACTTAGTACCGACTTTCCTCCACAAAGTGTTCCAAAAGTAACTTAGAAACTTGGAATCCCTATCAGAAACAATTGTTTTAGGAATACCATGCAAACGAACCACCTCTTTAAAGTACAAATCAGCCACGTTAGAGGCATCATTTGTTTTATGACATGGCACAAAGTGAGCCATTTTTGAAAACCTATCCACCACCACCATAATGGAATCCTTCCCCCTTTGAGTTCTAGGCAAAGCCATAATGAAATCCATGGACACATCTTCCCAAGGACGAATAGGAACCGGCAAAGGAGTGTAAACACCATGCTTGAAAGTTGTTTTTGCCATATGACATGTAACACACTTGCCCACTATGTTGGTTACATCCCCCAACATCTTCGGCCAAAAGAAATGTTCTTTAAGCACCTGCAAAGTTTTGGTAATGCCAAAATGACCAGCCAAACCACCGCCATGAGCTTCACGAATCAACAACTCCCGTATTGCATGTTTTGGGACACAAAGGCGATTGCCTTTGAATAGAAAGCCATCTTGAATCACAAATTCACCATTAGGACCACCTGCACATTTCAAAAACATATCTCCAAAGTCCATATCAGATTGATAATGGTCCTTTAGAGTTTCAAATCCCAAGAAACGAACATCCAAAGTCACCAACAACGAGTAACGCCTCGAGAGTGCATCAGCCACCACATTGCTTCTACCATCCTTGTATTTGCATGAGAAATGAAAGGGTTGCAAGAACTCCACCCACTTTGCATGTCTTGTGCTCAACTTTTGTTGCCCATTGATGTACTTTAAGGATTCATGATCAGAATGCAAAATAAAATGATTTGCACGCAAATAATGACTCCAATGATCTAAAGCACGGACAATAGCATAAAACTCCTTATCATAAGTGCAATAATTCAAACGAGCACCACCCAACTTTTCAGAAAAATAAGCAATAGGACGTTTGGATTGGATCAAAACAGCCCCAATACCAACTCCACTTGCATCACACTCCACTTCAAATGGTTGAGAAAAATTAGGAAGAGCCAAAATAGGAGCATCACACAACAATGCCTTGAGTTTCTCAAATGCCTTTTGAGCTTCTTCTCCCCATGCAAAGACTCCTTTCTTCAAACAACCTGTTATGGGACTTGCAATGGTGCTAAAATCACGAACAAATCTTCTATAGAAAGAAGCAAGACCATGAAATGATCTAACTTCAGAAATATTAGTAGGAATAGGCCATGACTTGATTGCTTCAGTCTTGGATGGGTCCACGGACACGCCATTTCTTGACACCACAAAACCCAAAAATGCCACTTCTTCCACCAAAAACGAACATTTTTCTTGCTTCCCATAGAGTTTTTGAGCTCTAAGCGTCTCGAAAACCTGTTTTAAGTGCACCAAATGATCCTCCAAGCTCTTGCTATATACCAAGATATCATCAAGGTACACAACCACAAACCTGCCCAAAAAAGATTTTAGCACTTCATTCATTAGTCGCATGAAAGTGCTAGGTGCATTAGTTAGACCGAAAGGCATCACGGTCCATTCATACAAGCCATGTTTAGTTTTAAAGGCTGTTTTCCATTCATCCCCTTCACGCATACGAATTTGATGGTAACCACTTCTCAAATCAATTTTTGAGAACACAATAGAACCATGCAACTCGTCCAACAAATCATCAATTCTAGGAATAGGAAATTGGTATTTTATGGTGATGTTATTAACGGCCCTACTATCAACACACATCCTCCAAGAACCATCTTTTTTTGGAACCAACAAAACTGGAACAGCACAAGGACTTAGGCTTTCACGAACATAACCCATTTTCATGAGTTCATCAATTTGTTTTTGCAACTCTTTTGTCACCTCCGGATTACATCTATAGGCGGCTTTATTGGGCAAAGGAGCACCCGGAATAAGGTCAATTTGGTGTTCGATACCACGGATTGGAGGCAAACCCGGTGGTAATTCGCTTGGAAACACATCTTGAAACTCCAAAAGCAAATCAGCAATAGCGTTTTCTCCATGCACCATCTTCTCCACCTTTGCATGCTCTTTGGCCACAAGCATGTAGATAACATCACCTTTGTCAAGAACTTGCTCCACCTCCCTTTCACTAGCAAACATAGAAAGATTAGGTTTTTTTACTTGTTTAGAATTCATGGACCTTATGGCCGTCGGGGACATGGGTTTTAACACAATTTTTTTATTATTGTGTTTCAACTCATATTCATTGCTCCTCCCTCTATGTAATACGTCCCTATCAAATTGCCAAGGACGCCCCAACAAAATATGACATGCATCCATAGGAATAACATCACACAACACTTCATCTTCATAAGACCCCATAGTTAGACCAACTCTAACCTGTTTTGTCACCTTTATTTTGCTTCCATCATCCAACCAATGAAGAACATATGGTTTTGGGTGGTTTGTAGTAGACAAACCCAATTTGATCACCATTTCATTAGAAGCAACATTAGTACAACTTCCACCATCAATAATCAAACTACACCACTTGTTTCTAACCAAACATTTGGTGTGAAACAATTGGTCTCGTTGATCCATATCAGCCACGGTTTGAACCCCTTGAGTTTTAAGGGTTCTAAGCACCAAAATTGTATCATACACCGGTGCTTCATACTCTACCTCCTCCTCTTCTTCCTCTTCTTGTTGTGTATCATAAAAAATACCCGCCAACCTCTCTTCTTCCTCCAACTCTTCACGACATTCAATGGCCTCCCTTAAAGTCACCACCCTTTTGTTTGGACAAGCATTTTGGTAATGACCAAAACCTTGACACTTGAAACATCTAATTTTCGCCAAACTAGTTTCTTTGGTACCACTAGTAAGTTTAGGAGCAACGGGAACACTACTAGAACCAGAAGGAGTAGAAACAGAATTTTGTCTATTGCTAGACTCGGGCTTGGACCACGACTTTGACTTGGGACTTTCGAGACTTGAACTTGAACTCCCACCATAACGTGCTTTGGCCTGCCCCTCCAACTTCAAACACAAACCACAAAGAGTTCCAAAATCAGCATAAGGATATAACTCCACAACATTGGCAATGTTGTAGTTCAACCCTTTTAGAAAACGAGTCATTTTTTGTTCTTCAATTTCTTCAATATCCCCCATCAAGGACAACTTCTCAAATTCATCAATGTATTCTCCAACACTCATTTTTCCTTGCCTCAAATCAGCAATCTTCTTGTAAGTGGCAATTCTATGAGTAGAAGGAACATATCTCTTTCTTAGCTTTCGTTTTAGAGAAAGCCAAGAACAAATTTTTTCTTTGCCTTCACGGGTTCTCTTGGCCTTAAGCCCTTCAAACCACAATGAAGCACCACCACTTAGCTTGAGAATGGCATACTTGCAGCTTTTTTCATCATCCACTTCTTTGAACTCGAACATTCTTTCAATCTTCCTTTCCCACTCCAAGTAGCGTTCAGGATCAGTTCCACCAACAAATTCAGGCAATTCAGACACCTTGAATTCTTCCACAACCCTATGTTCACCACGGCGGGGTTGCCTTCGATTTCCACCTTCTTGGATGTTTCTTAATGCTTCACGAAGATTTTGTAGGAACTCCGGATCATCAAAATCCATTATGCGCTCTGATACCACTTATGATGCGTGTATGGGCTTGATTTGGTGAGTAGGGTAGTGTTTAGGTAAATTAAAAGAGAATAGTAACCACAAATGATATATGAATGGAAAGAAATGGATAGATTAGTAACAACTCAAGACCTATTAAGTTGTATACCGGTGAAAACAATCCAAGACCTATTGGATTGAGTTCGTATCAAGTCAAGAACACGTCCTAACAAGATAATTTGTGAATTATAACAATAATTCAAAGTGAACAAAAGGGTTCTTTGATTAAAAATTCGTCTATTACTTTTTCCATGCATAATTTGGCTTTATATGAAGCCTTTATTACAAATTTGGTGGTTACAAGCCAACCAACCAATTATTCATTAAAACTAGTAAATAGAAATTAAGGTAACTCTTGAAAGAACACAAAAAAAACGTCCATGAGACTTGTGAATGAAAAAAAAAACGGCTATGCTTCATTAAGGAGCCATAAGAAGCATTAAGGAGTCATCATAAGCATTAAAGTGTAACCCTAATCCACCAAAGAGTGTCAAAAACGGCTAGGAGGCTTTATGAAGCAAATAGTAACGTTTTTAGCACTTATGAAGCCTTAAAAATGTTGCCCTAGTCTTCATGCAACCCTAATTCAATTTGTGGGTTACCATGCACAACCCAACCATTGAGCCCAAACCACCTTCTAGCCCACTAGTAATCACTAATCCATCACATTTTGGGCTTTCATGATCCATGCATGGATCAAATTTAAGCAAAGGTTGGATGAGGATTGTTTAATTCTTGAGTTCCACAATAGAAGTATATGCAATTTAGAAAAGCTTTGATGAACATTGCTTTGTTCTCAAGTTTCACAATAGAAGTCTATGCAATTTAAGCAACAGGTTGATGAACATTGTTTAATTCACGAGATCCACAATAGAAGTCTATGCTATTGAAGCAGAGGTTTGATGAGCAATGTTTAATTCGCCAGTTCCACAATAGAAGTCTATGGAATTTAGAAAAGCTTTGATGAGCGTTGTTTAATTCTTGAGTTCCACAATAGAAGTCGATCAAATTTAACAAAGCTTTTATGAACGCTGTTTAATTATTGATTTCCACAATAGAAGTCTATGCTATTTAGCAAATCTTTCATGAGTATTGTTTAATTCATGAGTTCCATTATAGAATTAGTCTATGCAATTTAGCAATGCTTTGATGAAAATTGTTTAATTCTTGACTTCTAGAATAGAAGTCTGTGCTATTTAGCAAAGCTTTCATGAGTATTGTTTAATTCCTAAGTTCTAGATTAGAAGTCGATGCCATTTAGCAAAACTTGGATAAGCATTGCGTAATTCTGTAGATCCACTATAGAAGTAATCTATGAAATTTACCAATGCTTTAATGAGCATTGTTTTATTCTTGATTTCTAAAATTGAAGTCTATGCAACTTAGCAAAACTTTGAGGAGCATTGTTAAATTCTTGAGTTCCATTACAGAAGTCTATGCAATTTAGCAAAGCTCTGATAAGAATTGTTTAGTTCTTGAGTTCCACAATAGAAGTATTCTATGCAATTTAACAAAGCTTTTATGAGCACTCTTTAATTCTTGAGTTCCACAAAAAAAAGTCTATGTAATTTAGCAAAACTTTGATAAGCGTTGTTTAATTCGTGAGTTTAACAATAGAAGTCTATGCAATTTAGCAAAGCATTGATGATAATTTTTGTTTAATTTTAAAGTTCCATAATAGAAGTAGTCTTTGCAATTTAGCAAAGATTTGATGAGCATTTTTTGATTCTTGAATACTACAATAGATATCTAAGCAATTTAACAAAGCGTTGATGAGTATTGTTTAATTCTTGTGTTTCGCAATAGAAGTCGACGCAATTTCGCAAAGCTTTGATGAGCGTTGCTTAGTTCTTGAATTCCACTGTAGATATAATCTATGAAATTTACCAAAGCTTTGACGACCATTGTTTAATTCTTCATATCCACATTTGAAGTGTATCCAATTTAGCAAAGCTTTGATGGGTATTGTTTAATTCTTGAGTTCCACAATAGATGTCTATACAATTTAGCAAAGCTTTGATAAGAATTGTTTAATTCTTGAGTTCCACAATAGAAGTATTCTATGAAATTAAGCAAAGCTTTGATGAGCACTGTTTAATTCTTGAGTTCCACAATAGTAGTCTATGCAGTTTAAGCAAAGGTTTGATGAGCAATGTTTAATTCGTGAGTTCCAAAATAGAAGTCTACATAATTTAGCAAACATTGATGAACATTGGTTAATTTTTGAGTTCCACAATAGAAGTCTATGTAATTTAAGCAAAGGTTGGATGAGGATTGTTTAATTCTTGAGTTCCACAATAGAAATATATGCAATTTAGAAAAGCTTTGACGAACATTGCTTTGTTCTCAAGTTTCACAATAGAAGTCTACGCAATTTAAGCAACGGGTTGATGAACATTGTTTAATTCACGAGATCCACAATAGAAGTCTATGCTATTGAAGCAGAGGTTTGATGAGCAATGTTTAATTCGTCAGTTCCACAATAGAAGTCTATGGAATTTAGAAAAGCTTTGATGAGCGTTGTTTAATTCTTGAGTTCCACAATAGAAGTCGATCAAATTTAACATAGCTTTTATGAACGTTGTTTAATTATTGATTTCCACAATACAAGTCTACGCAATTTAGCAAATTTTTCATGAGTATTGTTTAATTCATGAGTTCCATAATAGAAGTAGTCTATGCAATTTAGCAATGCTTTGATGAAAATTGTTTAATTCTTGACTTCTACAATAGAAGTCTATGCTATTTAGCAAAGCTTTGATGAGTATTGTTTAATTCTTATGTTCCAGAATAGAAGTCGATGCCATTTAGCAAAACTTGGATGAGCATTGCTTAATTCTGTACATCCACAATAGAAGTAATCTATGAAATTTACCAATGCTTTAATGAGCATTGTTTTATTCTTGATTTCTAAAATTGAAGTCTATGCAATTTAGCAAAACTTTGATGAGCATTGTTAAATTCTTGAGTTCCACTATAGAAGTCTACACAATTTAGCAAAGCTTTGATAAGAATTGTTTAGTTCTTGAGTTCCACAATAGAAGTATTCTATGCAATTTAACAAATCTTTTATGAGCACTATTTAATTCTTGATTTCCACAATAGAAGTCTATGTAATTTAGCAAAGCTTTGATAAGCGTTGTTTAATTTTTGAGTTTAACAATAAAAGTCTATGCAATTTAGCAAAGCATTGATCAGAATTTTTTTTAATTTTAAAGTTCCATAATAGAAGTAGTCTATGCAATTTAGCAAAGATTTGATGAGCATTTTTTGATTCTTGAATACTACAATAGATATCTAAGCAATTTAGCAAAGCGTTGATGAGTATTGTTTAATTCTTGTGTTTCGCAATAGAAGTCGACGCAATTTAGCAAAGCTTTGATGAGCGTTGCTTAGTTCTTGAATTCCACAGTAGATACAATCTATGAAATTTACCAAAGCTTTGATGACCATTGTTTAATTCTTCATATCCACATTTGAAGTGTATCCAATTTAGCAAAGCTTTGATGGGTATTCTTTAATTCTTGAGTTCCACAATAGAAGTCTATACAATTTAGCAAAGCTTTTATAACAATTGTTTAATTTTTGAGTTCCACAATAGAAGTATTCTATGCAATTAAGCAAAGCTTTGATGAGCACTGTTTAATTCTTGAGTTCCACAATAGTAGTCTATGCAGTTTAAGCAAAGGTTTGATGAGCAATGTTTAATTCGTGAGTTCCAAAATAGAAGTCTACGCAATTTAGCAAACTTTGATGAACATTGGTTAATTTTTTAGTTCCACAATAGAAGTCTATGTAATTTAAGCAAAGGTTGGATGATGATTGTTTAATTCTTGAGTTCCACAATAGAAATATATGCAATTGAGAAAAGCTTTGACGAACATTGCTTTGTTCTCAAGTTTCACAATAGAAGTCTACGCAATTTAAGCAACGGGTTGATGAACATTGTTTAATTCACGAGATCCACAATAGAAGTCTATGCTATTGAAGCAGAGTTTTGTTGAGCAATGTTTAATTCGTCAGTTCCATAATAGAAGTCTATGGAATTTAGAAAAGCTTTGATGAGCGTTGTTTAATTCTTGAGTTCCACAATAGAAGTCGATCAAATTTAACATAGCTTTTATGAACGTTGTTTAATTATTGATTTCCACAATACAAGTCTACGCAATTTAGCAAATTTTTCATGAGTATTGTTTAATTCATGAGTTCCATAATAGAAGTAGTCTATGCAATTTAGGAATGCTTTGATGAAAATTGTTTAATTCTTGACTTCTACAATAGAAGTCTATGCTATTTAGCAAAGCTTTGATGAGTATTGTTTAATTCTTAAGTTCCAGAATAGAAGTCGATGCCTTTTAGCAAAACTTGGATGAGCATTGCTTAATTCTGTAGATCCACAATAGAAGTAATCTATGAAATTTACCAATTCTTTAATGAGCATTGTTTTATTCTTGATTTCTAAAATTGAAGTTTATGCAATTTAGCAAAGATTTGATGACATTTTTTGATTCTTGAATACTACAATAGATATCTAAGCAATTTAGCAAAGCGTTGATGAGTATTGTTTAATTCTTGTGTTTCGCAATAGAAGTCGACACAATTTAGAAAAGCTTTGATGAGCGTTGCTTACTTCTTGAATTCCACAGTAGATATAATCTATGAAATTTACCAAAGCTTTGACGACTAGTGTTTAATTCTTCATATCCACATTTGAAGTCAATCCTATTTAGCAAAGCTTTGATGGGCATTGTTTAATTCTTGAGTTCCACAATAGAAGTCTATGCAATTTAGCAAAGCTTTGATAAGAATTGTTTAATTCTTGCTTTCTATAATAGAAGTAATCTATGCAATTTAGCAAAGCTTTGATGAGCATTGTTTAATTCTTGAGTTCCACAATAGAAGTCTATGCAGTAATGGTTTGATGAGCAATGTTTAATTTGTGAGGTCCACAATAGAAGTCTATGCAATTTAGCAAACTTTGATGAACATTGGTTAGTTCTTGAGTTCCACAATAGAAGTCTATGGAATTTAAGCAAAGGTTGGATGCGAATTGTTTAATTCTTGAGTTCCACAATAGAAGTCTATGCAATTTAGCAAAGCTTTGATTAGCATTGCTTAATTATTGAGTTTCAGAATATAAATCTTTGCAATTTAGCAAAGCTTTTATGAGCGTTGTTTAATTCTTGATTTCCATAATAGAAGTCTACGCAATTTAGCAAATCATTGATGAGCATTGTTTAACTCTTGAGTTCCATGATAGAAGTAGTCTATGCAATTTAGCAAAGCTTTGATGACCATTGTTTAATTCTTGAGTTCTACAATATAAGTATATATGTAATTTAGCAAAGCTTTGATGAGTATTGTTTAATTCTTGAATTACACAATTGAAGACTTTGCAATTTAGAAAAACTATGATGAGCACTGTTTAATTCTTGAGTTCCACAATAGAAGTCTACACAATTTTATCAAAGCCTTGATAAGCGTTGTTTAATTATTGAGTTCCACAATAGAAGTCTATAAATTTAGCAAAGCTTTGATGAGAATTGTTTAGTTCTTGATTTCGACAATAAAAGTCTATGCAATTTCGCAACACATTGATGAGCATTGTTTAATTCTTGAGTTCCATAATAGAAGTTGTCTATGAAAGTTAACCAAAGCTTTTACGAGCATTGTTTAATTCTTGAGTTCTACAATAGAAGTCTATGCAATTTAGCAAAGCTTTGATGAGTATTGTTTTATATATTGAGTTCCACAATAGAAGTGATGAAATTTAGCAAAGCTTTGATGAACATTGCTTAATTCTTGAGTTCCAGAATACAAGCAATCTATCAAATTTACCAAAACTTTGATGAGCATTGTTTAATTATTGAGTTCCACAATTGAAGTCTATGCAATTTAGCAAAGCTTTAATGAGCATTGTTTAATTTTTTAGTTCCACAATAGAAGTCTATGATATTTTGCAAAGCTTTGATAAGCATTGTTTAATTCTAGAGTTCCACAATAGAAGTATTCTATGCAATTTAGCAATGCTTTGATGAGCAATGTTTAATTCATGAGTTCCACAATAGAAGTCTATGCAATTTAACCTAAGGTTGGATGAGCATTGCTTAATTCTTGAGTTCCACAAGAGAATTCTATGCAATTTAGCAAAGCATTGATGATCATTGTTTATGTCTTGAGTTTCTACAAAGAAGTATTCTATACAATTTAACAAATTTTGATGAGCATTGTTTAATTCTTGACTTCTACAATAGAAGTTTATGCAAATTAGCAAAGCTTTGATGAGTATTGTTTAATTCTCAAGTTCCACAACAGAAGTCGATGCAATTTAGCAAAGCTTTGATGGATATTGCTTAATTCTTAAGTTCCAAAAGAACTCTATGCAATTTAAGCAAAGGGTTGAGGAGCATTGCTTAATTCATGAGATCCATAATAGAAGTCTATGCAATTCAAGCAAAGGTTTGATGAGCAATGTTTAATTCGTCAGTTCCACAATAGAAGTCTATGCAATTTAGAAAAGCTTTGATGAGCATTGTTTAATTATTGAGTTACACAATAAAAGTCTATGAAATTTATCAAAGCTTTTATGAACGTTGTTTAATTCTTGATTTCCACAATAGAAGTCTATGCAATTTAGCAAATTTTTCATGAGTATTGTTTAATTCGTGAGTTGCATAACAGAATTTGACTATGCAATTTAGCAAAGCTTTGATGAGCATTATTTAATTCTTGAGTTCTACAGTAGAAGTCTACGCTATATAGCAAAGCTTTGATGAGTATTGTTTAATACATAAGTTCCACAATAGAAATCGATGCCATTTAGCAAATCTTGGATGAGCATTGCTTAATTCTGTAGATCCACAATAGAAGTAATCTATGAAATTTACCAATGCTTTAATGAGCATTGTTCAATTCTTGATTTCTAAAATTGAAGTAAATGCAATTTAGCAAAACTTTGATGAGTACTGTTAAATTCTTGAGTTCCATTATAAAAGTCTACTCAATTTAGCAAAGCTTTGATAAGAATTGTTTAGTTGTTGAGTTCCACAATAGAAGTATTCTATGTAATTTAGCAAAGCTTTTATGAGCACTGTTTAATTCTTGAGTTCCACAATAGAAGTCTATGCAGTTTAGCAAAGCTTTGATAAGCATTGTTTAATTCGTGAGTTTAACAATAGAAATCTATGCAATTTAGCAAAGCATTGATGAACATTTTTTAACTTTGAGTTCCATAATAGAAGTAGTCTATGCAATTTAGCAAAGATTTTATGGGCATTTTTTGATTCTTGAGTTTTATAATAGATATCTAAGCAATTTAGCAAAGTGTTGATGAGTATTGTTTAATTCTTGTGTTCCGCAATAGAAGTCGACGCAATTTAGCAAAGCTTTGACGAGCGTTGCTTAATTCTTGAATTCCACAATAGATATAATCAATGAAATTTACCAAAGCTTTGACGACCATTGTTTAATTCTTCATATCCACATTTGAAGTCTATCCAATTTAGCAAAGCTTTGATGGGTATTGTTTAATTCTTGAGTTCCACAATAGAAGTCTATAGAATTTAGCAAAGCTTTGATAAGAATTGTTTAATTCTTGAGTTCCACAATAGAAGTATTCTATGCAATTAAGCAAAGCTTTGAAGGGCACTGTTTAATTCTTGAGTTCCACAATAGAAGTCTATGCAGTTTAAGCAAAGGTTTGATGAGCAATGTTTAATTCGTGAGTTCCAAAATAGAAGACTATGCAATTTAGCAAACTTTTATGAACATTGGTTAATTCTTGAGTTCCACAATAGAAGTCTATGTAATTTAAGCAAAGGTTGGATGAGGCTTGTTTAATTCTTGAGTTCCACAATAGAAGTCTATGCTATTGAAGCAGAGGTTTGATGAGCAACGTTGAATTCGTCAGTTCGACAATAGAAGTCTGTGGAATTTAGAAAAGCTTCGACGAGCGTTGTTTAATTCTTGGGTTCCACAATAGAAGTCGATAAAATTTAGCAAAGCTTTTATGAACGTTGTTTAATTATTGATTTCCATAATAGAAGTCTATGCATTTTTGTAAATTTTTCATGAGTATTGTTTAATTCATGAGTTCCATAATAGAAGTAGCCTATGCAATTTAGCAATGCTTTGATGAACATTGTTTAATTCTTGAGTTCTACAATAGAAGTCTATGCTATTTAGCAAAACTTTGATGAGTATTGTTTAATTCTTAAGTTCCAGAATAGAAGTCGATGCCATTTAGCAAAGCTTGGATGAGCATTGCTTAATTCTGTAGATCCACAATAGAAGTAATCTATGAAATTTACAAATGCTTTAATGAGCATTGTATTATTCTTGATTTCTAAAATTGAAGTCTATGCAATTTTGCAAAACTTTGTGAGCACTGTTAAATTCTTGAGTTCCATTATAGAAGTCTATGCAATTTAACAAAGCTTTGATAAGAATTGTTTAGTTCTTGAGCTCTACAATAGAAGTATTCTATGCAATTTAAGAAAGCTTTTATGAGCATTGTTTAATTCTTGAGTTCCACAATAAAAGTCTATGTAATTTAGCAAAGCTTTGATAAGCATTGTTTAATTCTTGAGTTTAACAATAGAAGTCTTTGCAATTTAGCAAAGCATTGATGAGAATTTTTTAATTTTAAAGTTCCATAGTAGAAGTAGTCTATGCAATTTAGCAAAGATTTGATGAGTATTTTTTGATTCTTGAATACTACAATAGATATCTAAGCAATTTAGCAATGCGTTGATGAGTTTTGTTTAATTCTTGTGTTTCGCAATAGAAGTCGACGCAATTTAGCAAAGCTTTGGTGAGCGTTGCTTAATTCTTGAAATCCACAGTAGATATAATCTATGAAATTTACCAAAGCTTTGACGACTAGTGTTTAATTCTTCATATCCACATTTGAAGTCAATCAAATTTAGCAAAGCTTTGATGGGTATTGTTTAATTTTTGAGTTCCACAATAGAAGTCTATGCAATTTAGCAAAGCTTTGATAAGAATTGTTTAATTCTTGAGTTCCCCAATAGAAGTAATATATGCAATTTAGCAAAGCTTTGATGAGCATTGTTTAATTATTGAGTTCCACAATAGAAGTCTGCAGTTTAAGCAATGGTTTGATGAGCAATGTTTTATTCGTGAGTTCGACAATAGAAGTCTATGCAATTTAGCAAACTTTGATGAACATTGGTCAGTTCTTGAGTTCCACAATAGAAGTCTATGTAATTTAAGCAAAGGTTGGATGAGGATTGTTTAATTCTTGAGTTCCACAATAGAAATCGATGCAATTTAGCAAAGCTTTGATTAGCGTTGCTTAATTATTGAGTTCCAGAATATAAATCTTTTCAATTTAGCAAAGCTTTTATGAGCATTGTTTAATTCTTGATTTCCATAATAGAAGTCTATGCAATTTAGCAAAACATTGATGAGCATTGTTTAACTCTTGAGTTCCATGATAGAAGTAGTCTATGCAATTTAGCAAAGCTTTGATGACCACTGTTTAATTCTTGAGTTCTACAATATAAGTATATATGTAATTTAGCAAAGCTTTGACGAGTATTATTTAATTCTTGAGTTCCACAACAGAAGTCTATGCAATTTAGCAAAGCAATGATGAGCATTGCTTAATTCTTATGTTCCACAATAGAAGTATATGAAATTTAAGCAAAGGGTTGATGAGCATTGTTGAATTCATGAGTTGCACAATAAAAGTCTACGCAATTTAAGCAAAGGTTGGATGAGCATCGTTTGACTCTTTTTTTTTTTGAAAGAGCCAAAGCTCAACAAAATTTATTAAAAAGAATAAAAGAATACAACATCAAAAAGTCAAACAAAATACAATATTAACCAACCTATCCATAACCAACTAGCAAACCACTTTCTAATAACAAGAAATAACCATCCAAAAACCCAATAAACCGTAATATCCTTAAAGGTAGCCCAAAGACTTATTGAAAGAGGGAAAAAAGGTAACTTCACCCCCCCTTGCACCACCAATAACCCCAAAAAACATAATAACCAAAGCAAGGGGTAAGGCCCTTAAAAAAACCCTCAGTCCATAGGCTAACCTTTAAGAAAAAACCCAGTAATCCCTCAACCCACATAACACAATACACAAAATACGACCAATAAAAGATAACACAAATAAACAACTTAAAAATGTAATAACAAGAAAACCCCACGAAATAGCCATTCCTAAATCTTCTGTCCCTTTTTCTATTCTCCGTCCTCCTCTTAGTCTTTAACAGGAATCCTCCATCTTCTTGCAGCTATTGCCCAACCCCATCCATTGCAACACCTTACTGCACCACAAACACAAAGTGAAACACAACAAACTTGTAACACCCGAGTTTTGAAGGCCAAGAAAGGAAAGAAAATCTTAATGTTAAGGGACGACTCGGCGAGTCCAAGGAGGAACTCGGCGAGTCAGAGCGGGATTCGGGTCGAGGTGTTAGTGACCGACTCGGCGAGTCGGCCAAGGTGACTCGGCGAGTCTGGTCTGTGCGAGGAAAACCCTAATTCCAGGAGTTGTATCCTATATAAAGGGTGTTATGCCCCTCCCTCAGCCCCCATATCATTATAGAGGACCTGCAAACCCTATTATTCATGTGAGCTTCCATCATTGAGAGAAATAGCTTTGGAGAAAGGAAACTTTGGAAAGGAGCTTGAAGATCAAGAAGGTTGCTTCAAAGGAGAGGTGTGTGCTCGAGATCTACTTCAGTTTGTGTTCATCTTGGAGGTATTAAGCTGCCATTTTCCCTTCTTTGCATCTAGATCTATTTTGTCATGAGATTTGGGGGTTTTATGGTTGTTTGAGACCCAAATCGGGTTAGGGGCTTAGATATGTTGTTGCCACTTCAGATCTATTGTTGGTTTGGTCCATTATGTCATAAAGCCCTTTTGTCCTTAAACCAAACCCTAATGGAGATGAGTAGTTGGTGAAGCCCTTTTGTCCTTAAACCAAACCCTAATGTGTTTTGAGCCTAGATCTCTTTAGTTATACGTAAAGTTTGCAACTTTATGTAGGGATTGAGTTTTAGAAGTATGGATCTATGGTTTGGAGTCCCTGCATGACTCAAAAGTCCTCTGCATGTTTGGAGACCTGAATGGACTCGGCGAGTCCTTTGAGTGGACTCGGCGAGTACCATGAAGATGAGGAGGAACTCGACGAGTGGGATGAACAGCTCGTCGAGTCAGATGAAGATGGCCATGAACTCGACGAGTTGGATGAACAACTCGGCGAGTTGGATGAAGATTGCCTTGTACTCGGCGAGTCTGTTCTTAGACTCGGCGAGTCAGGTCGCGTAGTCCCAAACCCTTCGAGTTAAGACTCAAGTCAGCGAGTCGAGCAAGGACTCAGTGAGTTGGTCAGGACAGGATTCGGGAATCGGTAGACTCAGCGAGTCAGGGGCTGACTCGGCGAGTCAAGTCGCGATTGGAAGGACTTTGAGCATAAGAACTCGGCGAGTCAGTAAGTGGACTCGGCGAGTAGGGTTGACCTAGAAGGTTGACTTTGACCAGGACTTTGACTTTGGCAAGGGTTGACTTGGTTGACCTTTGAAGGTTAGTTAGACTAAGTGATGTGTTGATATTGGTAGCTTGGGGAGCTAGTGGAGCAGCAGTTCGGAGTCAGTGGTCGGGTAGCGGTCAAAGGGATTAGAAGCAGCAGTTCAGCAGTATCAGGTGAGTTTCCCTTTTGTATGAATGGGTCTACGGCCACAATGCCGACTCATGTAGTTATGAGTAGAAGACCTGGGGGTTAGCCCTAGGCACAGTATGCTAGTATGATATTCGGACGAGGTCCAAAGATAGAGGGCGGGTGCCCAAGAGATGGCTTATGTGATAGTTTATACTTGTTGTCTATGTGATACCTGTATGTGCCTGGTAGGGTGGTGAGTGTGGGCGAGGTCCCGTATCTCACCAATAGCAGAGTGTGGATGGTGTTCCATATCTCAGTAGCAGCAGCCCAGGGGCGAGGCCCAAGTTAGGAAAGGAGTGAGAGTGGGCTGGGCCCGTATCTCACTAACAGCTGGAGTATGGGCGAGGCCCAAGTTAGGAAAGGAGTGAGATCCTGTACCACCCAGGCAAGGCTAATGTGGTAGCCGATGCATTGAGCCACAGGGCGGAGAGCACTCCACTGCGGGATGTATTTTTGAGATTGACCGTGATAGCTCCGGTACTGGATGCCATTCGTGGGGCACAGGCCGAGGCTGTGCGACCGAAGATGCAAAAGAGGGAGCGGGTCGTTGGGTTGGTTTCGGAGTTCGTTACGGATGGACGAGGGCTTATGACTTTTCAAGGTCGGATTTGGGTACCGTTTGTGGGGGGTATGCGTACTACTTTGATGGAAGAGGCTCATCGGTCGAAATTTTCAATCCATCCGGGGGCTACGAAGATGTATTTGGATTTGAGGAAAGAGTATTGGTGGCCCTGTATGAAGAGGGACGTCGCATGGTTTGTTGAGAGGTGCTTGACTTGCCGCAGGGTTAAGGCCGAGCACCAGAGACCGCATGGCAAGTTGCAGCCATTGGAGGTTCCCGAGTGGAAGTGGGAACAGATCACCATGGATTTCATCACCAAATTGCCGAGGACTGCCAGAGGAGTTGATGCAATTTGGGTGATTGTGGACAGGTTGACAAAGAGCGCTCACTTCCTTGCCATCAGTGAGAGTTCTTCAGCGGAAAAGTTGGCAGAGATATATGTGAGGGAAGTGGTATCTCGGCATGGGGTGCCGATTTCGATTCTTTCGGACCGTGATGTGCGTTTCACTTCCAGATTCTGGAAGAAATTTTATGAGGAGTTGGGTACTAGACTGCATTTTAGTACCGCATATCATCCCCAGACAGACGGTCAGAGTGAGCGAACGATTCAGACGCTTGAGGACATGCTCCGTGCATGTGTGTTGGATTTTGGGGGTAGCTGGGATGCGTATTTACCCTTGGCAGAGTTTTCCTACAACAACAGCCATCATTCGAGCATTGGTATGCCACCCTTTGAGCTGTTGTATGGGAGGAGGTGTCGGACCCCCATTTGTTGGGGAGAGGGTGGGCAGCGAGTGATGGGCAGTACAGAGATCGTGCTTCAGACGACAGAGCAGATTCAGCAGGTCAGACAGAGGTTATTGACCGCCCAGAGCCAACATAAAAGTTATGCAGACAGACGCCGGTCCGAGCTTGAGTTTCAGGTCGGCGACTTCGTTCTCCTAAAGGTCTCTCCTTGGAAAGGAGTGATTCGATTCAGGAAGAGGGGCAAGTTGGGGCCCCGGTATATTGGACCATTTCGTGTGATTGCGAGGGTAGGCCGGGTAGCCTATCGTTTGGAGTTGCCAATAGAGTTGGGGCAGATCCACGACACTTTTCATGTGTCGCAGTTGAGGAAGTGTATAGCCGATGAGTCGGCAGTGGTTCCATTAGAGGATATTCAGGTGGATGCGAGCCTGAATTATGCCGAGAGACCAGTGGCCATCAGAGATCGGAAGATCAAGGTTTTGAGGAACAAGGAGGTACCTCTGGTGTTGGTTCAGTGGCAACACCGGAAGGGATCGGAGATGACCTGGGAGCCGGAGCGTGAGATGCGTGAGCATCATCCGGAGCTATTTTCAGAGCGAGACTTCGAGGGCGAAGTCTAGTTCTATTGGGGGAGAGTTGTAACAGCCCGGATTTCCAGGTATCTTTTATGTTCATGATTTTGGTGTTTTGAGAGGGGACTCGGTGAGTTGGAGCTCAGACTCGCCGAGTAGGATCGCGGATCTGGACGCAGGTTCGCGCCTGGACTCGGCGAGTCCAAGATATGGACTCGGCGAGTCCGCGCTGTTTAATGAAACCCTAATTTCTCGGGTTTGGGACCTATTTAAAGGGCCTTATGGCCGTCATTTGTGCTCACCAGAGTTGACCAGTGTTGACGTTGTAATGTGGACCGTAAGGTTGGCGTGGGTAGGACCGGAAGGTTTACCCAGCAGGGACGGAAGTCCCCTGAGACACATGGACCGGAAGGTCAGGGCCTGGAAAGGCGTATGTGCGTAAGTTGTATTTTGGGGAACTCACTAAGCATTTATGCTTACAGTTGTTGTGTATGTGTTTCAGGTACTAGCGAGGACCGTGGGAAGGCATCGACGTGATCTGTACACACTGATGGATGATTTATGATCTTGGGATTTATATGATTTGTATTATGACATGATACGTTGGATATTTATGCCTTGTTTTGGATGAAAATACATTTTTAGAAATGAAAAATTTGTTTTAAAATTTCCGTTGTTACAATTTGGTATCAGAGCCTTGGTTTGAGGGATTCGGGTACACCTTCGGGCGTAACTGAACTCAAACCGAGGATTTGAGGAAAACTTTTAAAAACAAAGGCATAAATTTTTTATAAAGGATTTTGTGGTAAACAAGAATGAAGCAGTGTGTACGATCAGCCAGCGCCCGAACGGTAAAGATCCCCAAAATACCCTTACAATGTTGTGTTAAGAGATATGATATGATATGAATTGTTATGCATGCTAGAAGACTAGGTATTCATGATAGGACTAGAGTGGCCTGATTTGTGATGCCTTAGTCTAGGGAAGTCTGTTGCTATGAGATGCTTTGAGAGCGAGCGGGTAGTTAGTGCATAACAAGAGTAGAGTACTCATGATCCGGGGCTTGGGGAGGAGGACTTGGGATGAATGCTGATGCGGTGTGGTCGGTAGTATTGGGCCCGTACTACCGAAGACACCGGGTCAGTGGGCGACCCAAGTAAGAATCCCTGGGTATCAAAGACTGAGTAGGGTTGCGTTATCGAGTATGATTATGCTCGATAGAGTCTCTGATAGTTCTATGTTGTATTTCAGAGGCATCATGGTTGGACCACGCCACAGACCGAGTACGAGCAGTGTGAGTGACGAGGAGATTCGTCAGATGATTCATGAGGAGGTGGCTGCAGCGATCCGAGCTGAGATTCCGGAGATGTTTGGGTCTATTAAGACCACTTTGATGGAGACCTTTGATGAACGGTATGCCGCGTTGACTGAGGCTGCAGCCGCTGCAACTACCGCAGCTGTGGCCACTGCCAGACCACAGGGAGGTGACTCGTTGCTGTTTCGGGAGTTCAGCAACACGAAGCCACCTGAGTTTGATGGGACGCAGGATCCGATCGCTGCGATGAGATGGATTGCTGATATCGAGGGATGCTTCTACACTTGTTCATGTCCGGAGCATCTGAGAGTACGGTTCTCCTTGAACCAGCTCCGTCTGGGAGCGAAGGATTGGTGGAAGTTCGTGACGGTGAACTTCACTTTGGCAGAGATTTCAGCTGTGACGTGGGAGAGGTTTACCTCTATGTTCAGAGACGAGTACGTTCCCCCGGTGGAGAGGGAACGGTTGGTTCAGGAGTTCTTGACCCTCAAGCAGGGTACTGATTCGGTTACAGTGATCACGCGAAAGTTTCATGAGAGGGCGATGTTCTGCCCCGAGCAGGTAGGTGTCCACAGAGCAGGCTCGGATGAGCCGGTATTTGGGTGTGTTGAGGAGGGATATCCGGGAGTTCGTGTCGAACTCCACATATCATACCTTTGCTGAGCTTCAGGCGAATTCCAGGAAGCGCGAGATCGAGTTGGAGACCCAGGCCAGGGAGGAGGCCGAGTCTCAACGGGTGGATCGGCGGCCGACTTAGTCTCAGCCGGCAACCAAGCGGACTAAGTCCGCCGATTCGAGGACGGGAGGTCCGAAGGGCCGCACTTGCGGAAAGTGCGGCAAGGGTCACGAGGGGACATGTACAGGTGCTTGCTACAAGTGTGGCAAGGAGGGGCACATCGCTAGGGATTGCCCCAAGGGGTTTATGGTTTGCTTTCATTGCAACCAGACCGGCCATCGGAAGGCCGAGTGCCCTCAGCTTCATCAGGGATCTGCACCTGCTGCCAGGGCTACTGAGATTCGACCAGTGAAGGCCGAGGCCCCGAGGGCTCGTGGGAGAGCTTTCCAGTTGACAGCGGAGGAGGTCCGCGCTGCACCTGATGTTGTGGCAGGTATGCTTTATTTCATGTATTTATTTTGATGTTGAGATATTATGCTTATGTTATGCTATGCGTAGGTACTTTCCTTGTGAACTCTGTACCTGCTTTAGTGTTATTTGACTCGGGTGCGAGTCGGTCTTTTGTATCTTTGGCCTTTAGTCAGCATATCGGTGTTAGTCGTGAGCCGTTGAGTCGGCCTCTGAGAGTTTCTATAGCTGACGAGAGAGTGATTTGTGCCACGGAGGTTCTCCGTGGATGTGTGTTAGAGATTTTCGGGGTTGAGTTTCCGATTGATCTGGTTCCTATCACGATGGGTGATGTCTGTGTCATTGTGGGCATGGACTGGTTGAGCAGGTTCGGCGCGGTTATCGACTGCGAGCGTCAGTTGGTGACTATACGAGACCCTAGTGGGGGAGTTCTTTCGGTGTACGGCGAGGGTACACGTTCGGGATCAGCTTTTTGTTCGGCCACTAGGGCGAGACAGTGTCTACAGCAGGGCTGTAAGGGTTTTGTGGCGTATGTGATGGATACACGAGTGACTTCCGAGAGGCCGAGTTCAGTTGAGGAGGTTCCGGTGGTGCGCGAGTTTCCTGATGTCTTTCCCGACGAGTTGCCGGGTGTGCCTCCTGTGAGGCAAGTGGAGTTCAATATCGACTTGGTCCCGGGGGCCACGCCTATCGCTAAGGTGCCTTATCGTCTTGCACCTCCAGAGATGCAAGAGTTATCCTCGGAGCTTCAGGAGCTGCTGGGGAAGGGATTTATTAGGCCGAGCAGCTCGCCGTAGGGAGCACCTATCCCGTTCGTTAAGAAGAAGGATGGTTCACACCGGATGTGTATTGATTACCGGGAGTTGAACAAGCTGACGGTCAAGAACCGTTACCCATTGCCAAGGATCGACGATTTATTTGACCAGTTGCAGGGAGCATCTTGGTTCTCCAAGATTGATTTGAGGTCGGGATATCATCAGGTGAGAGTGCGGGATGAGGACGTCCAGAAGACAGCGTTCAGGACGCGATATGGGCATTATGAGTTTGTGGTGATGCCTTTGGGCTCACCAATGCCCCGGCTGTGTTCATGGATCTCATGAACAGGGTATGCAGGCTGATGTTGGATCGGTCAGTGATTGTATTTATCGATGATATCCTGGTGTATTCGAGATCTAGAGAGCAGCATGAGGAGCATTTGAGGGAGGTCCTTGGGGTTTTGAGATCGGAGAAGCTTTATGCAAAGTTCTCCAAGTGTGATTTCTGGTTGCGGGAGGTCCAGTTCCTAGGGCATCTTGTTAATCAGGAAGGGATATTGGTCGATCCGGCCAAGGTTGAGGCAGTGATGAATTGGGAGGTGCCGAAGTCACCCTCTGAGATCAGGAGTTTCCTTGGGTTGGCAGGGTATTATCGGAGATTTATCAAGGATTTCTCCAAGATCGCAGTGCCACTCACCAGATTGACCCGGAAGGGTGTTGCATTTTCATGGGGTCCCGAGCAGCAGACCTCCTTTGAGACACTTCGCCAAAGGTTGTGCGAAGCCCTGGTATTAGCTCTCCCGGAAGGGATGGAGGATTTTGTAGTATATTGTGATGCATCGATTTTGGAGCTGGGAGCGGTACTGATGCAGAGGGGGCATGTGATAGCATATGCCTCGAGGCAGCTGAAGCCTCATGAGACGAGATATCCCACGCATGATCTAGAGTTGGGGGCAGTAGTGTTCGCCCTCAAGATTTGGCGTCACTACCTGTATGGGGTTCGATGTATGATATACACGGACCATAAGAGTTTGAGGTACTTGATGGATCAGCCCAACCTAAATATGCGACAGAGGAGGTGGTTGGATGTGGTCAAGGATTATGATTGTGAGATCCTGTACCACCCAGGCAAGGCTAATGTGGTAGCCGATGCGTTGAGCCACAGGGCGGAGAGCACTCCACTGCGGGATGTATGTTTGAGATTGACCGTGATAGCTCCGGTACTGGATGCCATTCGTGGGGCACAGGCCGAGGCTGTGCGACCGGAGATGCAGAAGAGGGAGCGGGTCGTTGGGTTGGTTTCGGAGTTCGTTACGGATGGACGAGGGCTTATGACTTTTCAGGGTCGGATTTGGGTACCGTTTGTGGGCGGTACGCATACTACTTTGATGGAAGAGGCTCATCGGTCGAAATTTTCAATCCATCCGGGGGCTACGAAGATGTATTTGGATTTGAGGAAAGAGTATTGGTGGCCCTGTATGAAGAGGGACGTCGCATGGTTTGTTGAGAGGTGCTTGACCTGCCGCAGGGTTAATGCCGAGCACCAAAGACCGCATGGCAAGTTGCAGCCATTGGAGGTTCCCGAGTGGAAGTGGGAACAGATCACCATGGATTTCATCACCAAATTGCCGAGGACTGCCAGAGGAGTTGATGCAATTTGGGTGATTGTGGACAGGTTGACAAAGAGCGCTCACTTCCTTGCCATCAGTGAGAGTTCTTCAGCGGAAAAGTTGGCAGAGATATATGTGAGGGAAGTGGTATCTCGGCATGGGGTGCCGATTTCGATTTTTTCGGACCGTGATGTGCGTTTCACTTCCAGATTCTGGAAGAAATTTCATGAGGAGTTGGGTACTAGACTGCATTTTAGTACCGCATATCATCCCCAGACAGACGGTCAGAGTGAGCGAACGATTCAGACGCTTGAGGACATGATCCGTGCATGTGTGTTGGATTTTGGGGGTAGCTGGGATGCGTATTTACCCTTGGCAGAGTTTTCCTACAACAACAGCCATCATTCGAGCATTGGTATGCCACCCTTTGAGCTGTTGTATGGGAGGAGGTGTCGGACCCCCATTTGTTGGGGAGAGGTTGGGCAGCGAGTGATGGGCAGTACAGAGATCGTGCTTCAGACGACAGAGCAGATTCAGCAGGTCAGACAGAGGTTATTGACCGCCCAGAGCCGACAGAAGAGTTATATGTGCTATGTATGATATGCTTGATATGGTCCGGAAGGCATTATGTTATGGTCCGGAAGACGTTGTAATGTGGACCGTAAGGTTGGCGTGGGTAGGACCGGAAGGTTTACCCAGCAGGGACGGAAGTCCCCTGAGACACATGGACCGGAAGGTCAGGGCCTGGAAAGGCGTATGTGCGTAAGTTGTATTTTGGGGAACTCACTAAGCATTTATGCTTACATTTGTTGTGTATGTGTTTCAGGTACTAGCGAGGACCGTGGGAAGGCGCCGGCGTGATCTGTACACACTGATGGATGATTTATGATCTTGGGATTTATATGATTTGTATTATGACATGATACGTTGGATATTTATGCCTTGTTTTGGATGAAAATACATTTTTAGAAATGAAAATTTTGTTTTAAAATTTCCGTTGTTACAAATTTTTTTTACACATACCCTTCTTATCCCTCCAACCTGCAACATCCCTCAAATTATGATCAATACAAAACATAGGAGCATCCTTCAATCCAGGGAACTTGTTAACCCATTCAACCGGCCAAGTATAAGTATCATAGTCAAGAACATCACTGACTAAAGAAGAATCACTAAACCCATTACTAACCCAGTCTCTTCTAGGTATAATTGAACAAAGAATACCCAACGGGTGCCACCAATCATGCCATAGAGAAGTATTCCTCCCATTTCCCACACACGAAACAATATGGGGCCTCACAATTTTCCTTACCTCCAGAAACCTCTTCCAAGTCCAAATCATACTTTTTTTCTGCAAAATGTCCCAAAAATTTCTGTTACCAATATAACTAACTCTCACCCACTGCACCCACAGGGAACTTTTGTTATTAATCACATTCCACACATGTTTAGCTAGCAAAGCATCATTCCATTTCCTTAAATTCTTGACTCCTAGACCTCCATACTCCTTAGGCTTACAAATATCATACCAATTGATTTTAGCTTTCCCTTTGACTATCTCACCATTCGCCCATAAGAAACTTCTGCACATCTTTTCAATCTCATTAATAGTAGCAATGGGAATTTTAAAGATCGAAGCCCAATAAGCATGAATGGATGTTAAAACATAGTTAATGAGCTGCAACCTACCAGCAAACGATAAAGTCTTACTTTTCCAATTGAAAATTCTCATCTTAATCTTCTCTATCAGCTTTTTACAATCTCTATCAAACAGCTTAGTGACACACGTAGGCACACCCAAATATTTAAACAGAAATCTCCCAACCTCAATAGGAAGGATACCCAAGATAATCCTTCTCATATTAGGCTTAACACAACTAAAATAAATCTGACTTTTTTCCATACTCACCTTCAACCCTGAAACTTTTGAATTCATCAAGGGCATCCCTTATAATTCTGACCGAATTCCCATTACCATAAGAGAAAACCAACAGATCATCAGCAAAGCATAAATGGGAATTATTGAGGGCCATACACTTACTATGGAACTTAAAATTCTGGGAATCATCTATAAGCTTACCAACAATAATATTAAACACCTCCATAACTATAGTAAATAGGTAAGGAGATAAAGGATCTCCCTGCCTAAGACCCCTCTTTCCTTCAAAATACCCATGATCTTCACCATTAAAATTAAGCATGAACCACGGAGAAGAAACACAAGCCATAATCCACTGAACCATAACAGGATGAAACCCAAACCCCTGCAGAATTTGATTAAGAAAATTCCAATCCACTGTATCATAAGCCTTTTGAATATCAATTTTTATGGTGCATTTAGGAACTCCCCTCTTTTTTTTATACCCCACCGTCAACTCCTGAGCAAGGAGAATATTATCCAAAATAGATCTTCTTGGAATGAATGCTGACTGATTCTTGCTAACAATATCACCCAAACAATTTTTGATTTTGTTCACTATAATCTTACTGATACACTTATAAAAAGTATTACAACAAGCTATAGGACGGAAGTCAGAAACTTTCCCGGAATCTCCACTTTAGGAACCAAAACAATTCTTGTAGCATTGATCCCCTTCAACAATTTACCAGTCCAAAAGAATTCCCTCACAGCCTTACACACCTCCGGACCAACTATATTCCAAGAACTTTTAAATTTTTTTGAGGAATACCCATCAGGACCAGGGGCACGATTGTCATCTATATCAAACATCGCAGCTTTGATCTCTTCATCAGTAACCACTCTAATCATATTAACAACCACCCTTCTATCCAATTTTTTATGAAAAAAATCATCATTTAATCCTGATAACTCAGTAACATCTTTGCAACCCAAAAACTTATTAAAATGAGAAACAAACTTATCCATCATAGCCTTCACACTAACCCATCTTCCATCTTCATCAAGAACCATCTGAATACGATTGCTATTGCCCCTACTCTTTACAATTCTATGAAAAAACTTAGAATTATTGTCCCCTTCCTGTAACCATTTAATCTTAGCATGCTGTGCAAGAAGTTTTTCTTCATCATTACAAGCAACATTAAAATCAAAGAGAATATTAGCATGCTCCTCCCTGATCTTGCAATCAAACGGATTAAGATCAATTTCATGTTGTTTACAACATTCCAACTCTCTCCTTAACTGTTGAATTCTCTTCCTAGCACCCCAATGCTTATTGCAAAGCTCCCTACAATGTTTTTTAAGAATCTTCAGCTTTTGACACACTTTAAACATAAAAAAACCATCAATATTAATATCCCACACTTCCTTGACCAAAGGCAAAAACTCCTCCTTCTCAACAATAAAATTAGCAAACCTAAAAGAAGGTTTCCAATTCACTTTGCCAACACGAATATTTAAGATAGCAGGACAATGATAAGAATTTCTATAAGGTTTAAAAACAGCATGGGCTAAAGGATGATCTGAAATAAATTTCAAATTGACCATAACTCTATCTAACTTCTTCAAAAGACCCTTATTCCCAGCCGGGGTTTTGTTCCAAGTAAACTGAAACCCATAAGAATTCAGGTCCTCAACTTCAATAAAGTTTAAACAATCAACAAAATCTTCAACTCCTTTGGGCGTTTTAGAACAGCCTTCAGAATATTCCGATGGCTTTAAAGCAACATTAAAATCACCTAATAAACCCCAAGCTTCCTTCTTAACAACCAAGTTATGTTTCTTCAAATTATCCCATAGCAATCTTCTCTCAATATAATTCGAAGCAACATATATAAAAGACAAATACATGCAAAAATCAGTATCACAAGATTTAATATAACAGTGGATTTTGCTTGGATTGAGAAATCACCATCACATCATAAAGTCTAGGATTCCAACCCACTATAATTCTAGTACTAGCCTCACAACTGTTATAATTAGAAACCCAATCCCACTGACCAAAAGTCTTAACACAAACATTTTTGAGATTTAAGTCCTTGACATGAGATTCCACCACAGCACAAATACCAAGGTTATTACTCCTAATAACATCAATAACCTCCTTCTGCTTAACAGCTTTATTCAAACCCCTAACATTCCAAGCTCCTATAGACATCATTGGGAATTAGTAGAGTTTTTGGCATTAACCTCCTCTAATGCCAGAGAAATCCCATTCTTGCTGTTATTATTTTCCTGATCCATCCTACAATTCTTCATTTTATAACTTTCTTTCCCTATTTTACCCTCCTCACCCTCATTAGAAGGAAGAATCTTATTATTCTTGATTTCATTAACATCAACAGAGGAAACAACACATTCTTCTTTCTGATGTATAACAAACAACCTTCTCACCCTTAGCATCCTCTTCCATTCTATCGATCACTTCCTCTTCAATCACTCCCAAAATTTCAAACTTGTTTTTATTACTTAATCCATCATCAGTGTTACTCTTACTTTCCAAACTTTTGTTACCCTCCTCCTTTTTATTATCCTTTTTTTATAACATACTCCTGCATCTTATTCTCCTTAATCCCCTGACTACCAACCAAATTCTGCCCATTAGCAAACTTCTCAAAACTTCTATTCTTTTCTAAATTCCATTGACTTATCCCTTTATTGTTCCAATTCCAATTTTGCCAGCTACCATTACCTCCTTTATACCCATTATTTTCTTTGGATCTATTACCCCTGTTCCAATTCCCATTCTTCCCATTATATCTTTGATTGTTGATTGAGTATAACCCTCCTTAGATTTGCTAGTTCCCTCACCATTACTGCTTCCTGTCACCTTCTTATAACTGACTTCTGTAAATCCATCCCCATTAACCACTCCCTTCCTTTTATTATTCTTAGTGTTCTCATCATCCCCATTCTTAACCACTTTCTCTTCATTCATAGCTGCAAGACACACTTTATCCACATGCCCATAGACTTTACAATGATTACATCTAGTCGAAATCCAAGCATACTCTACATCAAAACTTTGAATCACAGCAGAATTAGAAACAAAATCCCATGTAGAAACTTCAATTTTCTTTTTCCATTCCTTCTCAGCAGCCATTTCAACAAGAATACGAGCATAAGCATTTCTGCCTTTATGTTCCAAACACATCTCGTCAGTGAAAGAATCAAAAGCCAACGGAATCCCTATCTTGCTAGCAATGATACATAAATTTTCACCACTCCATACTTCCAAAGGTAAATCAAAAACTTTAATCCACACCAGAATTTTATCATGCCTATTCTTAGTTAAAGTCAACCCTGGTCTCCACCTTTGAAGAAATAATGGCATATTATTGAACAACAGCCATGGACTACCCTCCAATATAGATAACATCCCCTGCTCATCACTAAATTTAAAAAAGAAAAACCCTTTGCTATTTATGAATACCTCTTTTATACCCACATTCGTCCATGACCTTCCAACCTCTTTCTGAATCACAGGAAACGCCAGCTTCTTATCAATCATATAACCATATAAAGTATTAGTATATGGAATACTCGCATTCTTTAAATTCTCAATCGGGATAATAACAGGACCATCATCTTCACCATTTACCCCTGGAATGAATCTAACATCAATCTTACCCTTATGTCTATTACCCTTTAGCACACCAGCATAAGAGTTCAACAAATTCCCCTTTATTTCTCTATCCACCTTTTTGCAATTATTAGCATCACCCAAATTAGAGGGAAAGTATATTAATACTATTAATAACAGTACCAGACTTCATCTTGCAACTAGATTCAATATTTATCTTAACATTATCCTCTTCTTCCATCTCAATATCCTCATCTACACTAGTCTTATCCTCACTAGATTCACCTTCCCCATCCTCTTCAGAAGAATCATCATCTTTAGTATCACCTTCTTTCTTATTAACTTGTTTTTCCAAATTTGACATATCAACATCCATTTCCTGATTCATCACACTGTCTAATTCCTTCCTCATAGATGTTTCCACCTTAACATTCTTATCCCCGTCAGATCTAGACTTCACAACTTAGAACTTTTATGATTATTGAAATCAATCACCACAATGTTAGGATTCACCCTAATAATTTCACTAGTAACATTCTTCAATTCCGAATTAGGACTCAATAAATCATTACTCATCTTCGAACCATCCCAATTTTTCATCAAATTAGCAGTGTTACCTGAAGGAATAGATACAACTTGAGATCCAAAATTCTTCAGCTCATCAGAACCTCCATCCTTCAATCTCTTCTCCTTACCATCAAATCCAGGAATAGAAATGTTAGAATCCCACTCCCAAGCTGATACAGATTCCAAATCATCTTCCGTTTCCTCCTCAGTACCTTCTTCATTGTAGTATTCCTCAGCATCCATCGGAGATATCCCATCCACCAGCTTCTGAGCTCTGTTCTTAACTCTGAAAGCTTTCCCCTCCATTTTCCATTTAGCTTTACCAATCCCTGAAGCAACAGCTCCAGAAACACTTGGCTTACGACGAGCTTTATAGATCGTAGCTGCAGATTGATCAATGACCCCAGGAGGAACTAGCTCTTTCACATCCACTTCAGTCCTAACATACCGGACAACAACACTTTTATCTGGAGGTTTCACTTTCACTTCCTTCAATCGATCCGCTTTGGATGATGCAATCATTAGGACAACGGAAACAGAAGAGAAATTGCTTCACCGAATAAATGAAATTCGTCGGAAAAGCAGCACCAATGAACCGAAAACTAGATCGCACCACCGTTAGAGAGAATAAGGGGAAGAGAGAGAAAGCGAAAAAGTTTTATTTTTGCATCGTTTAATTCTTAAGTTCAAATATAGAAGTCTATGCAATTTAGCAAAGCTTTGATGAGCATTATTTAATTCTTGTGTTCCATAATAGAAGTCAATGCAATTTAACAAATTTTTAATGAGCATTGTTTAATTCTTGAATTACACAATTGAAGACTTTGCAATTTAGCAAAACTATGATGAGCACTGCTTAATTCTTGAGTTCCACAATAGAAGTATACTCAATTTTATCAAAGCCTTGATAAGCATTGTTTAATTCTTGAGTTCCACAATAGAAGTCTATAAATTTAGCAAAACTTTGATGAGAATTGTTTAATTCTTGATTTCGACAATAAAAGTCTATGCAATTTCGCAAAGCATTGATGAGCATTGTTTAATTCTTGAGTTCCATAATAGAAGTTGTCTATGCAATTTAACCAAAGCTTTTACGAGCATTGTTTAATTCTTGAATTCTACAATAGAAGTCTATGCAATTTAGCAAAGCTTTGATGAGTATTGTTTTATATATTGAGTTCCACAATAGAAGTGATGCGATTTAGCAAAGCTTTGATGAACATTGCTTAATTCTTGAGTTCCAGAATACAAGCAATCTATCAAATTTACCAAAACTTTGATCAGCATTGTTTAATTATTGAGTTCCACAATTGAAGTCTATGCAATTTAGCAAAGCTTTGATGAGCATTGTTTAATTTTATAGTTCCACAATAGAAGTCTATGATATTTTGCAAAGCTTTGATAAGCATTGTTTAATTCTAGAGTTCCACAATAGAAGTATTCTATGCAATTTAGCAATACTTTGATGATCAATGTTTAATTCATGAGATCCACAATAGAAGTCTATGAAATTCAAGCAAAAGTTTGATGAGCAACGTTTAATTCGTCAGTTCCACAATAGAAGTCTATGCAATTTAGAAAAGCTTTGATGAGCATTGTTTAATTATTGAGTTCCACAATAGAAGTCTATGAAATTTATCAAAGCTTTTATGAACGTTGTTTAATTCTTGATTTCCACAATAGAAGTCTATGCAATTTAGCAAATTTTGCATGAGTGTTGTTTAATTCGTGAGTTCCATTACAGAATTAGTCTATGCAATTTCGCAAAGCTTTGATGAGCATTGTTTAATTCTTGAGTTCTACAGTAGAATTCTATGCTATTTAGCAAAGCTTTGATGAGTATTGTTTAATACGTAAGTTGCACAATAGAAGTCGATGCCATTTAGCAAAGCTTGGATGAGCATTGCTTAATTCTGTAGATCCACAATAGAAGTAATCTATGAAATTTACCAATTCTTTAATGAGCATTGTTTAATTCTTGATTTCTAAAATTGAAGTCTATGAAATTTAGCAAAACTTTAATGAGTATTGTTAAATTCTTGAGTTCCATTATAAAAGTCTACTCAATTTAGGAAAGCTTTGATAAGAATTGTTTAGTTCTTGAGTTCCACAATAGAAATATTCTATGCAATTTTGCAAAAGCTTTGATGAGCATTTTTTAATTCTTGAGTTTCACAATAGAAGTCTATGCAGTTTAAGAAAAGGTTTGATGAGCAATGTTTAATTCTTGAGTTCCACAATAGAAGTATTCTATGCAATTTAGCAAAGCTTTGATGAGCATTTTTTAATTCTTGAGCTCCACAATAGAAGTCTATGTAGTTTAAGCAAAGGTTTGATGAGCAATGTTTAATTCGTGAGTTCCACAATAGAAGTCTATGAAATTTAGCAAAGCTTTGATGAACATTGGTTAATTCTTGGGTTCCACAATTGAAGTCTATGCAATTTAAGCAAAGGTTGGATGAGGATTGTTTAATTCTTGAGTTCCACAATAGAAGTCTATGCAATTTAGCAAAGCTTTGATGAGCATTGTTTAATTATTGAGTTCCAGAATAGAAGTCTTTGCTATTTAGCAAAGCTTTTATGAGCGTTGTTTAATTATTGATTTCCATAATAGAAGTCTATGTAATTTAGCAAAGCATTGATGAGCGTTTTTTAACTCTTGAGTTCCATAATAGAAGTAGTCTATGCAATTTAGCAAAGCTTTGATGACCATTGTTTAATTCTTGAGTTCTACAATATAAGTATATATGTAATTTTGCAAAGCTTTGATGAGTATTGTTTAATTCTTGAGTTCCACAACAGAAGTCTATGCAATTTAGCAAAGCAATGATGAGCACTGCTTAAGTCTTAAGTTCCACAATAGAAGTGTATGCAATTTAAATAAAGGGTTGATGAGCATTGCTGAATTCATGAGTTCCACAATAGAAGGGTACAAATTTAAGCAAAGGTTGGATGAGCATTGTTTAGTTCTTAAGTTCAACAATAGAAGTCTATGCAATTTAGCAAAGCTTTGATGTGCTTAATTCTTGTGTTCCACAATAGAAGTCAATGCAATTTAGCAAAGTTTTAATGAGCAATGTTTAATTCTTAAATTACACAATCTAAGACTTTGCAATTTAGCAAAACTATGATGAGCACTGTTTAATTCTTGAGTTCCACAATAGAAGTCTATGCAATTTTATCAAACCCTTGATAAGCATTGTTTAATTCTTGATTTCCACAATAGTAGTCTAAAAATTTAGAAAAGCTTTGATGAGAATTGTTTAATCTTGATTTCGACAATAGAAGTCTATGCAATTTAGCAAAGGATTGATGAGCATTGTTTAATTCTTGAGTTCCATAATAGAAGTTGTGTATGCCATTTAGCAAACCTTTGACGAGCATTGTTTAATTCTTGAGTTCTACAATAGAAGTCTATGCAATTTAGCAAAGCTTTGATGAGTATTGTTTTATATATTGAGTTCCACAGAGGAAGTGATGCAATTTAGCATAGCTTTGATGAACATTGCTTAATTCTTGAGTTCCAGAATAAAAGTAATCTATGAAATTTACCAAAACTTTGATGAGCATTGTTTAATAATTGTGTTTCCACAATTGAAGTCTATGTAATTTAGCAAAGCATTGATGAGCATTGTTTAATTTTTTAGTTCCACAATAAAAGTCTATGATATAAGCAAAGCTTTGATAACCATTGTTTAATTCTTGAGTTCCACAATAAAAGTATTCTATGAAATTTAGCAATGCTTTGTTGAGCATTGTTTAATTCTTGAGTTCCACAATAGAAGTCTATGCAATTTAAGCGAAGGTTGGATGAGCATTGTTTAATTCTTGAGTTCCACAATAGAAGTCTATGCAATTTAGCAAAGCTTTCAGGAGCTTTGTTTAATTCTTGAGTTCCATAATAGAAGTCTTTGCAATTTAGCAAACCTTTTATGATCGTTGTTTAATTCTTAATTTCCATAATAGAAGTCTATGCAATTTAGCAAAGCATTGATGAGCATTGTTTAATTCTTGACTTCTTTGTGACAACCCGTAAATTTTTATTTCATAAGCTCAGCAAGTCAACACAACTGAGTGTCAAAATCATTTGTACAGAGTTCTAGCTTGGTTACAGGCCATTCTAAGGAGTTTTGACCCTAATACACCTAAGGAATAAGTGTTAGAAAGTACCCGCTAGAACCACAGTGTATCAAAACGAACCCTAACCCCATCTAAATTAGTTCGCGGCCACAAGACCATGAGTTTATGGCCGTAAACTCATGTGGTCGTAAACTCAAGAGTATATATAGGGCATTGGGTCATTTCTTCTCATTTCTTCAGTTCTTGGCCGAATTTTCCTTCATTCTCTCTCAACTATCATAACAACAATGTCACACCCCAAAACCATGAACAGTAGAAATGTTCTGGGGTGGAGGACGTCATGTACAGTATCACAACAATGAAAAGTAGTAAACAAGCAACAACATCATCCATTGCATTAATAATATAATTTTAATACAAGTGTGTTCTGTCAAATTATGATAAACACTAAAGTATAAATCAAAATGAAAGATGAGTCTTGAACGAGCACCATCTTCTCTAAACCTTGCATCGGTACCTGTCTACTGTTGACCTGAGGATACAAGTTATTTTGAAAGAGAGTATCAGCTTTAAAGCTGGTGAGATCAAAAGTATTTTAGTGTCTTAATTTGTATGTAAGTATTTGTATGTATATGAACTGTAAGTATGAAAACATTTTGAACATCTTAGAAAACCATATGTTTCCTACTAAAAGTATCCTTCTACCAAGGCATCTAGTATCTGTGTGTGTCTCTTGTAAGAGTGTGTATTTTCCCAAATCCGACTATCATTATCCAAAATATAGCTTCTACATTACTGTGCATCGTGTGAATGTTCACGAAGTGAATGTAACGAGAAAAGGAAATAGTACTATGGTGTAGTATCAAAACTACAACCGTACTAACTACCTTAAATCTATTGTAATCTCGTAAGTACTGTAGTATTTGTAATAAGTGACTACTTTTGTACTAATTTGGCCTTATTTGAGAGATAAGGCATAATGTGATGGCTAGATCCCAGGCTAGACACTCCCCTGTCAAATAGATTTTGGGACCCATACACGACCCCTGGATGTTTGCAAGCCGCGAACATCCACATTACTATGATCATGTATACCCAATATGACTATCACAATGCGTTGTGATTCATTGGTATAGTTAGATCCTGAACTTGTTCCATGCTATATCACCTAGTGATGTCTGTATATGATCTATGTAAAAGTATATGAACGTACACCTTTGCTACCCAAAGGTACTGAACTGACTGAAAGGAACTATTATGTCAATATATGTACATATGATATATATAACTAAGTATCTAAACGACCTTCGGACGGATACCCAACACCCACCATACCACATCCCAATGGGGAAAAGGAAATAGAGCGGGTTAGCCTTCCTAAGCCCTTTAAACATTTCTTATATAACCATACATATCTATAACAGGGTCTCTATGTAAACGTATCTATGTAAATGTACTCATGTAAATGTACTCATGACAAAAGGTGTTCAATGTAACATGTGATCGACCTGTATCCTGCTACCGACTCTTGTAAAAAGACAATGTAAGACGTCGTAAGAAATGACATGTGGCACCCATAGACTTGCAAGTCCCACTGTAGCGAGCAGCAAGGTGTAGGATAGTCAATCCAGTATAGATCTATACGCAAACTCATACGCTCCCCAATTAAGGAGATTCGGGATACAAAAACGGTCATGGAAGGAAGTTCCTTGACCCGCTTAATGGTTCACATAACTGCATCAATGTACACGTAATGAATGTGCTAATTGAAAAGTGTACTCTTTCTCTGTCTAGCCTGTATATACTGAAATGTTCTGTGTGTACTAGTTGTAACGTGTGTTCTCTCTCTATCTAGCATGTATGGACTCATTAATGAACCGACTCGTGGTATGATTTCACATTCTAGTAATAGTTCTAGTATCTTCCTGAACTACCCCTATGGTAGCTTACTAGTAATGTAACTGGTACGTATGAACATGGACGTATACCCTTGCTACCCAAGGGTATTGAACTGACTGGAAGAACCTTTATGACTATATATGTACACATGATACATAACTAATATTTAAACGACCTTCGGCCGGATACCCGATACCTTACCAGACCACATCCCAACGCGGAAAAGGAAATAAAGCGGCTAGCCTTCCTAAGTCTTTTAAACATTGCTTATATAACTATACATACATAAGCATGCAATTGACAATATAAAAGCATAAAATAAGTTTTGTAAAACCTTTGAACATGATTACTATCTAAGAAAAGATCGACTTGATGTCAATCTATAAAAAGGGTTGAAAGCATGTGTTTGATAAAACAATTTAAGTATAAAGAAACATTTGTTTGAAACACAATTGTAAATGTGTTTGAAATGAAACATATAGTGTATAATGAACAGTTTAATAAGGAATTTTAAACATATATAACGTTTATGAAAATCATTTGAAGAAAAATGTTTGGTAAAACGGCTAATGAGTAGTAAATCATTTGAATGCTGCTTATTAATCACATGTGATTGATATAATAACTAGCATGATTCTACTTGTATCCCCCCCGATAAAAGCATTTAAAAACATTTAAAACATTGATTAAGGTGTATGAACTCACATGTAGGGAGTGGTACGGATGAACTGAAAATGTAGGATTGCTAGGTGTCAAGTGAAGTCTTGAAGACACTCTATGATCCTAGTTAACATATAATATCACATATATGTATCAAATTAGTCTTTAAACAACTAATAAAATAAGTCAAGACACCCTAGGACATGTTAAACACCTTTAACAAGTGTTATAGGCCTCAAGGATTGCATCTAAGTGTTGTAGGGAAAAGCTAGTGTGTGTAGGGTTCAAGGAAAACTCCCTAATGGAGTTCACGACCCTAAGGTCATCAATAAATGAGTTTACGGTCGTAAACTCACGGGTTTACGGCCGTAAGCTCATGGGTTTACGGCCGGAAGCTCATACTTACTTGACCATTTGATGTTTTGAGGCTTTACAAGACCCTAAGAAGCATTTCTACTTAATAGCAAAGTCTTTGGAAGAGATTGGGGAACTCTTTAACTACTTTGAGGAGTTCACGGCCCTAGAACCAATTTCCTTAGAGATTACGGCCATAATCTCTCATGGAAAGGGTGTTTTTGGTGCTTTCAAGTCCCTAACTTAACTAGGAATGAATCTAGGCTAGTTTTATTGCAAAAGGAAGGGACTAGGGCACACTTTTAGCCCTCAAAGAAGGGTTTACGGTCCAAGATGTTCTTGGGCCGTAAACTCTTTGATCTTGTGGGTTTCTTATGATTTCTTGGTTACTAGACACATATCAAGCCCTATAATACACTTAGATAGAAGTACTCACGATTTGGGACGAAAGGCCGAATATCCGTGAGAGAGAATTTGGCTTTTCTCTAGTTGGAAATGGAACAAATGAATAAATATGGCTAAGGACCATATATATATACTCCTGGGGTTTTTGGCAGAAAATATTTTATTCAGGCAGTGAACTCTAATATCATAGAGTTTTGGAATAACATAGTTGCACAATACCCTGGTGCATCCTCTCTCATAATATCTCCTTAAGGGTAAATCCTGAAATACTCAAACTTATACTAAAAGTCTGAAAATTTACTGCAACTGTTCTAACTTCTATTGACTTGATATTGATTGTACAGAATAGAAATTTCGGGTTGTCACATCATCCCCCTGTTAGTGGGAATTTCGTCCCAAAATTAGAATTTAGGAAGGAAGTAGGCATGAATAATCAAGCCAAGAAGTGGGAATACTTCCTAAATGATTGATTCTCGCGCTCCCTAGTGAATTCGAGTCCCTGGTTGGCATCTCAGCGAACCTTCACTTAAAGGGAAACGACTATGAATCGTTTGCATGACCTCTCGGTCCATGGTCACTATAGTTCTTCCACGAAGGCGAGGATCTCGTTAAGCTCCATCTCGTCGAGTGGACTTACGAGAGTCCCATCGGAAAGGTACGGTTTCAAGATCGAGACGCGAAGGGTAAAATGTACGTTACTACGCTCGCAGGGTAGGTCTAGTCTGTGAGATACATGACCGATTCTGGCAAGAATCTTGGATGTCCTAACTATCTTGGATTTAGCTTTCCATGCTTTACGAAGCGTATTAAGCCATTCCCAGAGTGAGACTTCCTAAAGAATTTGTCTCTCACTTGGAATTCCAAGGTTTCTTTGTAACAACCCGAAATTTGTATCCCTAAATGTAACCCTTCTCGCGACTCATTCCGATCATCCAATCGCCGTTTCCGATTTCGTTTCCGTTTCCGACCTTTTATTAAGTCGTTATTGTGGGTTTTATTTTCTGACTTAATAAGTGTCTTAATACCCTTAGAACTCATTCTAACGCCTCATATTAATGATCGGAACATTTCTAGAATCAACCACATCGGGTTACGGCAAATTGGCCGGGTGCGACCAAAAGCCCCGTCTAACGCCGGTATCGGGTAGAATTCTACCGTGTCCCGAACTTGGACACTATTTAAAGTGATCCAAGTCTTCATTTTGAAGATTTTGCTCCATTTTACAATTATCACTCCAACCTCTCTCCTCAAACTAGATTTAAGGGTAAAAATCTCAAGTTTAAGGCTTCAAATCACCAAGGTACCTTCCCTAAATTGTTATGCAACCTCTCTAGCCTTTAAATTCGAGTTCAAACCATGGATTAGGACCATTACCATGAGTTTACGGCCCTAGAACAGTCCTAGGCCGTAAACTCATATAAAAGGGGTTTTTGGAGCAACAAAACCCTTCCAAACCTCAATTGGACCTTGTATATGGCTAGATGACTTTATGAAATGGAATTAGAATGCCTCAAACCATGATTTAAAGTCTTATATATGAGTTTACGGCCCTGGAAGGTGTATAGGCTGTAAACACATATTTAAAGGGGTTTTAAGCCATTTAACCCTTCCAAGACACAAACAAGACTTAGATATGATTTTTAGAATATTGGAAATGGACCTAGAACATCTTAAACATAAATTTTGAAAGGTTTGTGTGAGTTTACGGCCAAGGCTTGTGCTTGGGCCATAAACTCCTTAAACAAGGGTGTAAACTCACTTCTAAGGTGTTAGAAAGCCATCCAACACCACCAAAAGCCTTGGAATAAATCATAGGACCAACCAAAAATAGTTTAAGGGCTTTAAACACATCAAAACCTCACATATGAGAGTTTACGGCCATAGAACATGCTCCATGGCCGTAAACTCCTAAAAGGATGTCAAATAGTGCCCAAAATTCATTTCTAGGCTTGTAGGAATTTTTAGAATCACATGTGATTAATTTTGGGACCTTAAAAACAATTATTCAAGGAGATATGAGAGTTTACGGCCATAGGCCCCATGCCAAGGCCGTAAACTCCCTTAAGGGTTGTATTTGGTGATTTTAATTCAATCCAAGCCTTAGGTAAAATTATTCCAAGCATTTCCAAGTGTTAATATCCATTTATGACCCATTTAACACCATAAACCACCCCACCATGAGTTTACGGCCGTAAACTCATGGGGAATGGGTGTTTAGGCCGTAAACTTCATTAGGGAGTTTACTCTTGGGGAGTAAACTCAAATCCCAAGTCCCTCGCTTCAATTCCCGTCCGTAGATGTCACCCGGGTCACTCCAGACACCCGTTTTGAGGTGTTTTCGTTCATTGGAGTGTGACTTCGTATCTAATTAGAGTTTATGAATTTAATTAGATATATTTGTATGCCATTTCATATTACATAGGAACCTCGCATGTTATCAGGCCTCGATTCGACGTTTAGCACCCGAAATCGACACACTTTCGCGTCCGGTGAGTTCATACCCCTACCCTTTTTCAATGGTTTTTCAATGTTTTCAGGGGGGGAATACAAGCAAAAGTACAAGAATATTTTGTACTCAATCACATGATTTCAGTTAAATGGTGTCATACTTATACATTTTTAAGAATTGAAAACCTTTTAACAAACTGTTTTAACTTGCAAAGTTGTGTGTTTTAACCCGATTTTCAATTCTTATTATACACTGTTATATTGTATACTTTACATATGATTGTTGATACTTATATCGATAGAACACATAAAATATTGTAATGTCTGTAATAAAACACTTAGGTTCGAGTGTAAAAGACAGACACCATCAGAAAACATAAAACATTTGTATGTCCTTAACAATACACCTAGGCTCGAGTGTGAAAGATAAACACATTCATGACACACAAATCGATTGTAATGTCCTTAATAATACACCTAGGATCGAGTGTAAAGGAGAATCACCATAAGATAACACAAATATATCATTTGTAATGTCCTTAATAATACACCTAGGATCGAGTGTAAAGGACAGTCATCATTAGATAACACCTAGGCTCGAGTGTAATGTCCTTAATAAAACACCTAGGCTCGAGTGTAAAGGACAGGTTCGTAGAACATAGCTAGTTGTAAATACTACTTTCCTAGTCGAAAAGTAAAGAGTAATCATAAAGATTGGAGACACGTCCTTATAACACTTCCATGGCACGAGATAGTGGAGGACTAACCCTGTAACCAGAATCTCCGAACGTAGGAGAACGTGGCTTGAGTGTATATATCTATACGGGACTGACAATCCCACAATTGGCTGCTAGCTACAGCCGAACTGAAAGGTTCAAGGGTGACGAAAGTCATAAAAAGGATATTGACCACGGCTCGAGTCATATCTAGTCTGAGTATGGTTAAGGACTCGCAATCTAGATTATTAACGTTTTTAGACTCATTTGCTAGCTTTATGTACGTAGTAAAGCTAATGTACGTTCAGGGATGGCAGGCACACACACACATAGTCAGGAAAACATGGGGTTATCCTGGGGAGAACACTAAACATAACCAGAACCGGTAAAGATACATACACACACAGTCAGGGAAACATGGGGTTTTCCTGGGAAGGACACTAAACATAATCAGAATTGGTAATAGTTCACACACACATAGTTAGGAGAACATGGGGTTCTTCCTGAGTAACAGTAGTATGTAACTAGAAAAGTGTAACAAGTTAAACAACTGAACTACAATTCACAAGAACAATCATGTTTTCATCGTACATTGTTTACTTTACTTTCGGATTTGGAAACTAACTTTACATAAGAAAATATGGGATTTTCTTGTATAACCACTTTTTCAGGAAACCAAAGGAACTCGTACATTTTCAGAAAAACTAACCGCTTATGAACTCACCAGCTTTATGCTGATTTTCAAACCGCTTGTATTCTCAGGTCCGTGTTAGACAGGTACCCGAAGATCCTTTTGTGTGAAGACGGAGTTCCCAGAAGACTCGTTTCGTGTTGTTTATATATACTATGTATCACATGTATAACTTTTGCTTTTGAAACAAATGTCAAACTTTTCTATATGTAATGTAATGGTTGTTTACTTTACTTACTATGTACATTGGATTTGATACTCAACGTGGAGTCAACCCCGGAAATGTTTCCGCCTTCGGTTTTCGGGGTGTGACATTCTTTCTCTTGCTTATCTTCCCAGTCAAGGGCCACCCCCTGCTGGGTCAAAGTCGTAAGGGTTTCTGTAATTTGCGAGGAGTTCTGAATGGACTACGATAGTAGGTCTGCAAGACCTAGAATTTGGCGAATTTCTGTCGGCGTCTTCGGTGTCGACAAATTCTCAACGGTTTTGATAAATTGAAAGAGTACTCAAGAATTTCCACATCACTAATAGTGTGTCTTAGGAATTTGAATCTTCAATTCCAAAACTCGAGTTCAGAGACTTTGCGAAAAGTTTCTCCGAGGGTAATGTTTCCATGGATTCCTTCTTACTACGAGGGTAGATAAGTAAGTCATTACTAGGAGAATGACGAACTGATCCAAGTAAGAATGGCGTACCCTACTCATTAAGCTCATGAACATTATGGGCGTATTGGTCCTATCCGAGGGGTATCACTACGAACTCGAAGTGTCCGCATCGAGTTTGGAGGGTAGTCTTCAGGACATCCTTCCCTAACACTCGAAACTGCTGATATTTGGATCTCGGTCCATTTCTGAAAGGTAACTCGTTCCTTGCATTTGCTCAACCGATTCATCTATGTGAGGCAGAGGTAACGATTTCTAATGGAAATCTTGACGGAGTCCCCGATAGTCGAGGCACATATGATGCAACCCGTCTACTTCTGGAAGAATAAGACCAGAGCTCTCCAGGGTGAGAAGCCTAGTCTTCCAATTCTATTTCTATGTAATTCGCTAAGTTGTCCGGACTGTTCTTGTATCTCCATAGGTGTTTAGACTGTAGGGCGATTTGTTTATAGGAGTCATATTGGGTTCTAAGTTTGTTCACATGACGATGCGATTACTCGTAGTCTTGGGTAGTTCTCCGTCCTGAAGTTCATATTAGAATTCATACATGGTTCAACAATCACAATCTCGTGTATACGAGTCGTATATAATTAAGATTGAAAAGATAGTCGAATAACTGATTCTTCTTTACGTTCACATCCCAATGAGGAAAGGAAGTTAAAGCGGAATCATCAATTCTAAACCCGTAGAACCTTGATTAAATATCACCCCTATGTATACATTCTTCAGCGATAGATCAACCGTATGAATCTTTGGATTGAACTCGACGTACTGTGCAAGTGGTACTTCGGGGAGGTTTGCTGAGTTTTCTTCAGAAATGATAAGAGACATGAGGTACTCTATTCATGAGTACTTCCGAGTTCTGAAATGACGGCTTCGCTAAAAAGACGTTTACTAAGAAAGAGATGTACTTATGAAGCTGGTATTGTGCGGATCAAATTGAATCTAGTCGTATGGTAATGTCAGAATCATAAGGAAACTTAAAGACATTAGATTTGAACATAAGGCGTTACAGACAAAACACAACCGTGCAACCATCAACAGAGTTACAGTACTTAAGACTTACTACAAGACTATTGCTGCGAACAAGGTATACTACAAAAGACAAGCATACGCAGCACGAGCATCCCTATATCGACGGGATCTCGCAAAAGATAAGACTGTAGTTGCACTAGTTTTGGGATGGTTTATAAGTCTGTTACAACAAAAGGTAAGGATTTGTGAGCGATTTTGGTTGACCCTAGATGTACTTCGATTGCTCAATTAAAGAGTAAGAGTATGTTCTCGAAACTTTAACCTACATCCCTATGATACAGTCCTAGTACGGATTGGAAGTATGTTCGCGAAGGTTTGACCTACATCCCTATGATGCAGTCCTAATACTGAGTGGAAGTGTGTTCATGAAGGGTTGACCTACATCCCTATGATGCAATCCTAGTAATGAGTGGGAGTAAGTTCGTAGAATGGTCTCAAGACGTTTGTCGTTCAAGCCGAGGTATCGTTGGTTTGTGAATAACATGATCCAACCACTAAAAGAGACTTGGAAATGTCTTTGGAGTTAAATTGCTATAGTCCAATGTCTTGACTAAAGCATGTTTCAGATATACTCCAATGAAAGTATGATGAGAGTACTTGAATAAAGAATGACACAGAAGTTAGCCGACTGTCAATATTTTGATATTCATGACGTAAAAGTTCGGGAAAATGACCTTGTAAAAGGTCTTACATCATATCCAGAGAAGATAGTCCTTGAAAGCATAAGGACCTAACCAAAAGTACTTACAGTACAAGATAGTTTCATAAAAAATGCCACATCGAGCATAGATGGAAAAGCGATTCCTTTAAACAAGGAAAAATAAAGTAAGGCATCTACTACTGGCGACGGTCATCCCTCTGGTGAACTCTCAGTTCAGCCAGTTGGCGTTCCACATCAAGTAGGTGTCTTTCATATACCCTCTAGCGTACACAGAGTTCTATGACTTCGGCTCGTGATTCAGCCAATGCTTGAAGTAGGGCTTCATGGTCTCTCTCAGATCTCTCATGAGCATCTTCTAGACGAATGGTACGGAGGGTATGCATTCTCGCATTGGTGACAACTTCTGTGATCTGATGTAGGGTTGTCCTGCCTTGAATCTCATTTCGAGCCACTCTGCGGACCAGGATTGGCAAGATTCTGTCTGCTGAGCCCCCATTGCTCAGGTCATAAAAGCTTCGGTCACCATTAAATGGCATGGTCTGATCTTGTCCTTCCACCCATGGAGGCATCGGGCCATGAAAAGTCGGACGAGGGTTAGGATTTGGAAAGGGAGCTGCCTGGGGTAGGTTTTCAACCTCGGGTTCGGAGTTAGCACCGTCTGAAAGGTCTTCATCATGGTGATCATTCAAAGGGATAGGATGATCATTCTCTGGTTCTTCTCCAAACCAACCAGCAATGACTTCGTTTGGAAGGTACTGGTTGTCGTGGGGATGGAGTCCAGCCATGTTATCTATGCGAGAATTGGGGTAAGAAAATAATTATTAGACGAACTATCTAGATAATTATTTAGAAAATCTTCATTAGTTACATCACTATTTGTGAAGTGCATACCAGTTATATGTAATCGAAACATGATAGGCCTTCGAATAAGTGACCTTAACTCCAAATTCACAAAGAATATGGGTAAAGCAAAATTTTCACAGATTCTAAGTCTATAACATCCTAGTTACATATAACTTTAGTGTATCCACTTAGCAACTATCAACTTAGTAATGAAGATCCTTTTTAGTTCTCAAGTAAAAAGTACCTATAGTAACACCAAATACCCCTATAGTATCTTAGGTTTATGTTCTGTTGTTCTCATTGTGGTATTATTGGTAAGATTTTAGACTTGTTGCAACTACACAACTACACTTAGGCACATGCTAGTCAACCCTCGGATAATATAGTTGATCAGGCTATATCTTCCCAGTTTTGACTATATGTCTCTACGTCTACCTGTGTTGTCCAACAATCGTAATTCTTTTGTACTGTCCTGGTGACACTGATTTTAGTATGAATGTAGGCACGTATACTTAATTAAATATTTTATTATTTAAAGTATAAACTCATGGTCATAGTATTTTAATCCCATTGTATTTATAGTATGTATATCTTTTATGGGTTGATATACTGAATTCACTATAAACAATGCTCTAATACCAGTCTGTCACACCCCAAAACCATGAACGACAGAAACGTTCTGGGGCAGAGGATGTCATGTACAGTATCACAACAGTGAAAAGTAGTAAACAAGCAACAACATCATCCATTGCATTAATAATATAATTTTAATACAAGTGTGTTCTGTCAAATTATGATAAACACTAAAGTATAAATCAAAATGAAAGATGAGTCTTGAACGAGCACCATCTTCTCTAAACCTTGCATCGGTACCTGTCTACTGTTGACCTGAGGATACAAGTTATTTTGAAAGAGAGTATCAACTTTAAAGCTGGTGAGATCATAAGTATTTTAGTGTCTTAATTTGTATGTAAGTATTTGTATGTATATGAACTGTAAGTATGAAAACGTTTTGAACATCCTAGAAAACCATATGTTTCCTACTAAAAGTATCCTTCTACCAAGGCATCTAGTATATGTGTGTGTGTCTCTTGTAAGAGTGTGTATTTTCCCAAATCCGACTATCATTGTCCAAAATGTAGCTTCTACATTATCGTGCATCGTGTGAATGTAATGGGAAAAGGAAATAGTATTATGGTGTAGTATCAAAACTACAACCGTACTAACTACCTTAAATCTATTGTAATCTGGTAAGTACTGTGGTATTTGTAATAAGTGACTACTTCTGTACTAATTTTGCTTTATTTGAGAGATAAGGCATAATGTGATGGCTAGATCCTAGGCTAGACACTCCCCTGTCAAAGAGATTTTGGGACCCATACACGACCCCTGGATGTTTGCAAGTCGCGAACATCCACATTACTATGATCATGTATACGCAATATAACTATCACAGTGCGTTGTGATTCATTGGTATAGTTAGATCCTAAGCTTGTTCCATGCTGTAGCACCTAGTGATGTCTGTATATGATCTATGTAAAAGCATATGAACCTACACCTTTGCTACCCAAAGGTACTGAACTGACCAAAAGGAACTATTATGTCCATATATGTGCACATGATATATAACTAAGTATCTAAACGACCTTCGGACGGATACCTGACACCCACCAAACCACATCCCAATGGGGAAAAGGAAATAAAGCGGGTTAGCCTTCCTAAGTCCTTTAAACATTTCTTATACAACCATACATATATAGGCATGCTTATAACAGGGTCTCTATGTAAACGTATCTATGTAAATGTACTCATGACAAAAGGTGTTCAATGTAACATGTGATCGACCTGTATCCTGCTACCGACTCTAGTAAAACGACGATGTAAGACGCCGTAAGAAATGACATTTGGCACCCGTAGACTTACAAGTCCCACTGTAGCGAGCAGCAAGGTGTAGGATAGTCAATCCAGTATAGATCTATACGCAAACTCATACGCTCCCCAATTAAGGAGATTCGGGATACAAAAACGGTCATGGCAGGAAGTGCCATGACCCGCTTAATGGTTCACATAACTACATAAATGTACACGTAATGAATGTGCTAACTGAAAAGTGCACTCTTTCTCTGTCTAGCCTGTATGTACTGAAATGTTCTGTGTGTACTAGCTGTAACGTGTGTTCTCTCTCTATCTAGCATGTATAGACTCATGAATGAACTGACTCGTAGTATGATTTTGCATTCTAGTAATAGTTCTAGTATCTTCCTGAACTACCCCTATGGTAGCTTACTAGTAATGTAACTGGTACGTATGAACATGGACGTATACCCTTGCTACCCAAGGGTATTGAACTAACTGGAAGAACCTTTATGACTATATATGTACACATGATACATAACTAATATTTAAACGACCTTCAGACGGATACCCGATACCTTACCAGACCACATCCCAACGGGGAAAAGGAATTAAAGCGGCTAGACTTCCTAAGTCTTTTAAACATTGCTTATATAACTATACATATATTTGAAAGGTTACATTTGTTTCAAAAGTAAATTGTACAAGTGTGATACATATTATATGAAAAAATGATACGAGTCTTCTACACACTCCGTCTTCACCAAAAGAGATCTCCGGGTACCTGTCTAATGCAGACCTGAGAATACAAGCAGTTTGAAAATCAGCATAAAGCTGGTGAGTTCATAAGATGTTTGTTTTTTGAAAAATGTACAAGTTTCCTTTAGTTTCCTAAAAGGTTTGTTATCCAAGAAAATCCCATATTTTCTTAAAAGTATAGTTTAGTTTTCTGTTTATCATACTTTTCAGTTATGTACAGATCAATTATCCCAGGAAAAACCCTTATTTTCCTAAAAGTAAAGTTTAGTTGAATATCATAGTGTATAGTTTAATACATAAAACTATATACTAAAAATCATGAGATTATTATCCCGAACTAGATATAAGATAGTTTGATAAAACCATGGGATTACTATCCCGAACTAGATATAAGATAGTTTGATAAAACCATGGGATTACTATCCCGAACTAGATATAAGATAGTTTGATAAAACCATGGGATTACTATCCCAAACTAGATATAAGGTAGCTTGATAAAACCATGGGATTACTATCACAAACTAGATATAAGATAGTTTGATAAAACCATGAGATTACTGTCCCGAACTAGATATAAGATAGTTTGATAAAACCATGGGATTACTATCCCGAACTAGATATAAGATAGTTTGATAAAACCATGGGATCACTATCCCGAACTAGATATAGATTCTAACCATAGGAATAACATCCTGATATAGATATGAAACCTATAGACTAAAAACCATGGGATTACCATCCCGTACTAGATATAAGATCTAAAGATAGAAGATTGATATAAAATCAAATCCAAAACCAAAGCCGTGAATAAACTTATATTAATACGTATTGTGAGCCGGGTAACCATGCTGATACACCAATGAGACCTCCTTGACGCTTGTCAGACATCGGACGATATCCAGAATTCGTCACCCTAGGCGTGCCCGCCTAACTGTAGCTAGCAGTTAAGGTGTGGGATTGTCAGTCCCGAATAGATCTATTCACAAATTCCACGCTCTCCCTCCAGGAGATTCTGGTTACACTTCCGGGGAGGATTTACTGATAACCCAAAGGGTAATGACAAAACTCACAAGCTAGTACTAAATTATTCACAGGGTTCTCATACGACATCAAACATACAAAAGATTATGAAACATAATACAGTGAATATAGATACATACAATGAAACTATCTGGCAATACATTCAAATGAAATGGAGATAAACTGAATCAGACATAGTTTATCTAATAACTTTATATACATATTAGTACGTGATGAAACAAGAACTAAAGAATCCTAAATTACTCCCATAATAATTTGATTAGTTTGGTTATTTCCTTAACTAAAATTCATATAGTTGTAGTTGATAAATCATCCCTTATGCTCAGCATAATACATAAGGGGTAATAATATTTATAAGTTTGCCAGATATTTATTGAAATATGTCACACCCCCAAACCTGAACGGTGGAAACGTTCGGGGGCGGATGACTTCATGTGGTAACGTAACAAATGAATACATAGTAAAGAAAGCAATACAACCATCATATATAATTGAAAGTTTACATTTTTCAAAAGTTACATGTTCAAAACCAATTACAATATGATGTCAAAATACGAGATTAAACTGGTGCCGCAGCATCCCTTCATCAAAAGCATAATGATACCTGAAATTACTGATTCCTTGGGACATACAAGTAATTTTGAAAGAGTAGATCAGCATTTAAGCCGGTGAGTTTCATAAGTATTTAACTGACAATGTTTGTATGAAATGAAATGTTTTGTCTTTGTTTGTTTGTGTTTAGAAAATCCTATATTTTCTACTAGCATAAAAGTAGCCTTCACTCAAGACCAATGTTTGTTTCTAAAATGTATGTAAGTGTAAAATAACCAATGTGTTTGAAAACCTTGTAAATCAATGCATTTTTAATACCCCATGTGAGTTTTATAACCATACTATTGACTCGGAATGCCTATACACAACGTTCTTCAGGCATTGGAATGTTATGACGTTTGTCACCCCAAACGGTGGACTGTAGCTAACAGTCAGGGCGCGGGTTGTCAAGCCCGTATAGATCTATACACAAACACCATGCTCCCCCTCCAAGGGATTCTGGTATATAATACAGGACTTGAGATGTGTACTCGAACGTACGTGAAGTTAGTGTCTCACAAAAACCGGTGTATAAAAACAGATCTACTTGTTAAAATGTTTCGTTTGTTTTTGTATATGAAAGTGACTTCTTGAAATTCGTGTTTCTAGTACGTAAGAGTTAGAAATTTTGTTCGTAACACTATACCTACTATAGTTTTAAAAGTGCATCTTGTTTGTTCAGAACTACCAAGAAAAGGAATCATTTGTGATGGAAGCATAGATTTTTGTAGAGCCTAAGATAGAAAAATATACATATAATCTAAGAAAATGTTTAGTTTATACATGCATTACAACAATTTATATTATTAAAGATAGGATTTCATTGTAATATATTTTGTATACAAGAGTTCCCTAATAAGTTTATAAATCACATATGATTCTACTTAATGAAAGTGTATAAAAATCTTTATATATAACACCCGATAGTAGTCGTGTGTTCTACTTGTATTTCCCCCCCTTAGAAAGCATATAAAAGCATTTAGAATAATTAAAAAGGGTAAATTAAGGGGTATGAACTCACTTGAAAGTTTGAAGATAGCGAGATGGAAAACCGGGCAGAGTTTCGTCTCGGGAAACGGATTTTTCTCGGGATTCTCGGGAATCTCGGGAGTAAAATCGACCCTCGGGACTTGAGTAAAAATGACCAGGGCTTTGGGTTTGAACGGGCACAGAAAACAAGGCAAAACGCAAGGGAAAAGAGAAGAAATGAGCAAGTTTTTCGGAAGCCCTCGCATTCTATTTATAGGGGTCTGAGAAGCCTCGGTACGCGGGGTGTACGCTCGTACGCAGCGCGTACTCGTACGTCATGCATGACCGAGTCCTCGACTGCCTCGGCTTCGGATGGGACGGCGGGTCGGATAGCCTCGCATAGGGGCGACGTGGACGGACCGAGACCAAGGCCCTCGGGTACGCTGGGCGTACGGCGTTACACGGCGCGTACCTCGGATGAGGACGCTGACTCCTCCTTCGGATATTACCGGATTTTTGAATTAAATATATATATAATTTATTTAATAAACTTCAAAAAATCATATCTTCTTCATACGAACTCCGTTTTCGATGGTCTTTATATCCACGCGTAGGTGAGACTACGCTCTACAACTTTCGTTTAGACTCCGTTGGCAAATTCCGAAATTATTTTTATTATTTATTTATAGAATGACGTGATTAAGGAATTTCTTTAAAAATTCATAACTTCTTTATCTGACGTCGGTTTTTGCCAGACTTCTCACCGCTGAAATACCATTGCCGAGACCTTGATTCTCATTTAGGTCATTCCGGCCAAAAGCCGCTCGATCTCCGATTCGAGTTTTTAGTTGTCTGTTGCTAAGCCGAACTTGGAAAAATCATAACTTCAATATACGAAGTCGGATTTGGGCGTTCTTTTTACGTATGATCATGGTTTAATGACATTTAAACATAGAAGGAATTTAAATAGAACTTTTTGGACATTTTATTATCAAAGTTAATTTTATTAACTCAAAAGTGGTTACAATACTTGACTTTTTAGGTCATTACAAAGAGTTGAAATATCGGGTTGTCACATCATCCCCCCCGTTAGAGGGAATTTCGTCCCGAAATTTAAAGTAGTAAAGATACTAGTGAACATGAAAGAGATGAGGGTACTTTTGTTTCATCTGATCCTCGCGTTCCCATGTGAATTCAGGTCCCCGCTTGGCGTTCCAGCGAACCTTCACGATGGGTATGCGACTTTGTTTTGTTTGTTTGACCTCTCGGTCCATGATTTCTACTGGTTCTTCCACAAAGTTGAGGCTCTCGTTGATCTCGACCTCGTCGAGTGGAATAACAAGAGTCTCATCGGACAGACACTTTTTCAAGTTTGAGACATGGAAGGTTGGATGTATGTTACTAAGTTCACGCGGTAGGTTAAGCTTGTAAGCCACAGGGCCGATTCTGGCAATAATCTCAAAAGGCCCTATGTATCTTGGATTTAGTTTCCCACGCTTTCCAAAGCGTATTAAACCCTTCCATGGTGAGACCTTTAATAAAACGTGGTCTCCTACCTGGAATTCCAAAGGTTTCCTCCTTTGGTCAACGTAGCTTTTCTGTCGGTCTCTAGAGGCTTTCAATCGTTCACGAATCTGAATGATCTTCTCTGTCGTTTCTCGTATGATTTCCGGACCGGTGAGAGTGCTCTCAGGAACTCTTCCTCTAGCTAACTGGGTATCGCCAACTTCAGTCCAACACAGAGATGCACTTTCGCCCATAGAGGGCTTCAAACGGAGCAGCCTTTATGCTTGTATGATAACTATTGTTGTATGAAAATTCGACAAGGGGTAAATGGATATCCCATGCCTTTCCAAAGTCAATCACACAGGCTCTTAGCATATCTTCTAAAGTTTGTATCGTTCTCTCACTTTGCCCGTCTGTTTGTGGGTGGTAGGCTGTACTCATGTCTAGCCTAGTCCCCAGGGAACTTTGTAGTGACTGCCAGAATCTTGAAGTGAATCTACTATCTCTATCGGAGATAATGGATATCGGAATACCATGCAGTCGCACTACTTCCCTTAAGTAAGTTCTTGTAAGCTTTTCCATTTTGTCAGTCTCCTTGATGGGTAGGAAATGCGCGGATTTGGTCAATCTGTCGACAATGACCCATATGGTATCGAGTCCACTTGTCGTCTTGGGTAACTTGGTTATGAAGTCCATAGTAATCCGCTCCCATTTCCATTCTGGTATCTCTGGTTGTTGTAGTAATCCTGGCGGTTTCTGATACTCGACCTTAACCTTAGCGCAAGTAAGACATTTACTTACGAAGGTAGCAATTTCTGCTTTCATGTTAGGCCACCAGTACAGTTTCTTAAGATCCAGATACATTTTATCTGAACCCGGGTGAACGGAATATCTTGAGTTGTGAGCTTCGGTCATGACTACGTTTCTGAAACCACCATGTTTTGGGGTCCAGATTCGGTCCATGAGATAGTAGGCTCCGCCACCCTTGACTTCTAGATTCTTTTCCATTCCTCGCAGGGATTCACCCGCCACATTTTCAGGTTGCAAAGCTTCCATTTGTGCCTCCTTAATTTGTGTGGATAAGTGGGAATGGATAGTCATAGTTAGAGATTTGACCCTCCGACCAGTGTATTCCTTTCGACTAAGGGCGTTAGCTACCACGTTGGCCTTGCCAGGATGATAACGAATTTCGCATTCGTAGTCATTTAGTAACTCAACCCATTGTCGTTGTCGCATGTTGAGTTCCTTCTGATCGAAAATGTGTTGAAGGCTCTTGTGATCGGTGAAAATAGTACTCTTTGTTCCGTATAAGTAGTGTCTCCAGATCTTCAGAGCAAATACCACTGCTCCTAACTCAAGATCGTGTGTCGTATAGTTCACTTCGTGTGTCTTAAGCTGTCGGGAGGCATAAGCAATAACTTTCCCTCTCTGCATAAGAACACATCCAAGTCCTTGATTTGACGCATCGCAATACACTACGAAGTCTTCTATCCCTTCGGGGAGGGATAGTATCGGTGCGGTGCACAAGGCCTGTTTTAGTGTCTGGAATGCCTTCTCTTGTTTCGCTTCCCAGTCAAAGGCCATGCCTTTCTGGGTTAATGTAGTAAGAGGTTTCGCAATGCTAGAGAAATTCTTTATGAATCTGCGATAGTAGCCAGCGAGACCTAGAAATTGACGAATTTCTGTAGGTGTCTTTGGTGCCGACCAGTTCTCAATGGCCTTAATTTTGGAGGGGTCCACGTGTATCCCTTTCTCGCTAACAACGTGGCCTAAAAATTCGACTCTTTGAATCCAAAATTCGCATTTAGAGAACTTCGCATAGAGTTTCTCCGTTCGCAGTGTTTCTAGGACCTTTCGTAGGTGCTGACTATGCTCTTCCTCACTTCGGGAGTAGATAAGTATATCATCGATAAAGACGATGACGAACTGATCCAAGTAAGGACGGCATACCCTATTCATTAGGTCCATAAATACTGTTGGTGCATTGGTTAATCCGAACGGCATCACTACAAATTCGTAGTGTCCATAACGAGTTCGGAAAGTTGTCTTTGGAATATCCCCCTCTAGAACTCGTAATTGGTGATATCCGGATCGTAGGTCTATCTTAGAGAAGTAGTTTTCTCCTTGAAGTTGATCGAATAGGTCGTCAATATGGGGTAGAGGATAACGGTTCTTGACAGTAAGTTTGTTCAGCTCTCTGTAGTCGATGCACATACGAAACGATCCGTCTTTCTTCTTTACAAACAAGACCGGTGCTCCCCAAGGTGAGAAACTTGGTCTTATGAATCCTTTTTGAAGGAGTTCATTAAGTTGACTGGAAAGTTCCTGCATCTCTACTGGTGCGAGACGATAAGGCAACTTCGCTACTGGGGTAGCCCCTGAAACTAAGTCGATTCTGAATTCGACTTGGCGTTGTGGTGGTAATCCTGGTAGTTCTTCTGGAAAGATATCGGGAAAGTCGCGTACTACTGAAATGTTCTTGATGTCCTTCAGTTCTTGACTTGCATCAACGATGTGCGCTAGGAATGCTCGACAATCCTTCCGCAAGCACTTTCGAGCTTGGATGCACGAAATGATGTGAAGGTTTGTACTTGATTTGTCGCCGTAGATAACTAATGTTTCGTTGTTAGGGAGATTAAGACGGACTGCTTTCTCAAAGCACATGATGTCGGCGCGAAGAAGACTCAACCAATCCATGCCGACTATGACGTCGAAACTTTTAATTTGGATTGGCATGAGATTGATTGGAAAAGAATGGCCGTCTAAAGTTAATGTACAACCCATGTATATGCAGTTAGTGTTTTCGGTTTTTCCATTGGCCATCTCTACAGTGAATGATTTTTCTAACTTACTAGGTTTAGGTTTTAGTAAATGAATAAAGTTTTGACTCACGAAGCTTCTCTCCGCTCCACTATCAAATAATATGCATGCATATGAATTGTCGAGAAGGAACATACCAACAACTACAGTTGGGTCAGCTATAGCTTCGTCGTGGCCTATTGCCAAAACTCGTCCCACACCGCCGGTGCCTACTGCCTTAGGACAGTTCCTCTTGTAGTGGCCCACCTCGCCACAACCGTAGCAAGTCTGGCCTACACCCGCACTGGGAACTTGAGTGATCGGCTTTGCGGGGTCTTTGCAGAAACGGGCTGTGTGTCCCTTTCTGTTGCAGTTGGCGCACTGCATTTCCCGACAAGGTCCATGGTGGTGGTAAGTGCATTTGGTGCACTTTGGAAGGTTACCTACATAAGGCTTTGTTGGGTAGGTATTTGTAGGAGCTGTAGTAGGTAGAGTGGCAGCATTCACTGAAACCAGTTGTTTCTTTGCGGATTCTTGGGAAGACCCACCCTTCCCTTTATTCCATACTCTCTTCCTATTGTTGTTGTTGTTGTTGTTGTTCCCTTTCTGTGGTTCTGGTGCAGAAGTGGTTGAGTTCTGATGACCTCCGTAGTCAATCAGAGATTGTGCCAGTTCCTTAGCACTTTCAAAGGTGTCAGGTTTGGAAACTAACACGCTTGATCGTATTTGGGGTGTCAGTCCCCAAATGTATCTTTCTATTTTCTTGCTCTCGGGAGCAATCATATCTGGACAAAGGATTGCCAGCTCGCAGAATCTGTTGGTATAAGTAGCGATGTCGGTACCAACCATTCCGAGAGTCCATAGTTCGTGTTCGAGCTTTTGAATCTCTCCCCGTGGGCAGTATTCTCTCATCATCATGGCTTTTAGGCTCTCCCAGCTTATGGAGTTTGCCACTATTAGGGTAAGTACTTTAACGTGGCCATTCCACCAAGTTAAAGCTTTATCAATAAGGGTGAAAGTTGCAAATTTGACTTTGCTGTGCTCGGGACAGGAGCAGATTTCAAAGACTGCCTCCGTCCTTTCAATCCACTGCCTCAGGGCCATCACACCACCAGTTCCATAAAACATCCGGGGCTTGGCATTAGTAAAGTCCTTATAGGTGCATTCTCGGGGTGGTCCATGACTCTCGCCATGGTTGGATGGGTGTGTGCCAGATCCCGAGCCATTACTACTCGAGTTATTGATTTGTGACATGGCAGCTGCTACCGCTGCGGTGACTGCTGCTTGGAACATAACAGCATCAAATTGAGGTGGTGGAGGTAGTGGTGGTACAGGTGCTTCCCCACCGTTGCTTCGCCTTGGATTCCTACGCGGAGGCATCCTTCAACTATAAGTTGAAAGGGTAAAGATAAGAATTCCATAGAATAGAAAATGTATGTGTCTCATGAACTAAATCGCTATAGTTCAACAACAGATGATAGTATGAGTCTTAAAATAGAAGAATGAAAGTTATTTGTAAGACTGAAAGTATGAAACAAGTATTTGGTTTCTCAAAGAATTTTCAAGGTTTGAATGAAATACTTAACGTAGTAATAATAGCGTCACTTATATTAATATAAAAGTTGTTACGACGATCATGAAAATTTGACCCCTATAAGGGTCTCCGATTACAAAGTTCGAGAAATTTAAAGACTTTTAGCCGAGGTCCTAAGCTATAACAAAATTTGAGTCTTTGACAAGCACTACTTGCGACGCGGGTTGCGCTTGGAGCTTGACTCTGCATCTGATTGCTTCGACTCCATTAGACGCCTATCAAAAGCGGCTTGTTGTTCCCTCAGTTCAGAGAGGGCTGCAATCATTTGCGCTTGGAATGCCTCGGTTTGGAGTTGAGCATTGTCTTGTATCTTGTCCAGCCTACGGATGTCAGAAGTGTGAACCTGCACTTCCACGTTGACATCCCGGAGTCGGCTAGCTTGAACTCCGGACTGATAGGACTGATTGGCTAACTTACCCACCATTACCGGGAGTGCTCGATCAGCCAAACCTCCACCACGGACATCATAGAAGTCCCGGCACATGCCGTAGGGAGGGCGTATGCCTTGTTGTTGGCTCCAATGATGGAGGTGACTTCCCTAGACGGGAGTCGGTCCTTGAAAGTTCCTTATGAAGACGGGAGGTTGAACGGGTGGTGGATCGATCACTTCCGGCTCTGAGTCGGTACCGGAGTCATCATCCACTTCTATGGGTTCCTCGTACTCTTCGGGATCATCTTCGACCCATCCTCCGTTACCTTCGTTGGGAAAGTAGGGGTCGCCGGGGTGGTGAAATCCAACCATTTGACTGTACGAGAAATAGGGTTATAAGAATTGAATAAAGTTGAAACATGCAAAACATGTAAGTTAAACTAGTTTAGATAGCAAATACTCCTATAGTATTTAAATTCTTGTGTTTGATTCTAGTAACAGTTTGGTAAGTTTTGACTTGTTGCTTACTACGATCATTCCTCGATATACGTTGGTCCAATCTCGGGCAAATATAGTTGATCACGCTATATTTGTCCAAAATCTGATTACATATATCGAGTCTTAATCGTAGAGTCAACTTGTCTAAATACTTGTATAGTTGGATATCACGAAAATAATTTGTGGTATGCATGTAAATGTACTTAAATGAACTATCAATTTAAGTTAAACGCAACGCTGCTTAAGCGTAAAAAAGAAAAATTGTTTTGTCAGAGAGTATTAGTCCCTTAAGCATTTATAGTTTGTATATCTTATGTGGTTCGATATACTTAGTTCACTATAAACATTGCTCTGATACCAATCTGTCACACCCCCAAACCTGAACGGCGGAAACGTTCGGGGGCGGATGACTTCATGTGGTAACGTAACAAATGAATACATAGTAAAGAAAGCAATACAACCATCATATATATAATTGAAAGTTTACATTTGTTAAAAGTTACATGTTCAAAACCAATTACAATATGATGTCAAAATACGAGATTAAACTGGCGCCGCAGCATCCCTTCATCAAAAGCATAATGATACCTGAAATTACTGATTCCCTGGGACATACAAGTAATTTTGAAAGAGTAGATCAGCATTTAAGCTGGTGAGTTTCATAAGTATTTAACTGACAATGTTTGTATGAAATGAAATGTTTTGTCTTTGTTTGTTTGTGTTTAGAAAATCCTATATTTTCTACTAGCATAAAAGTAGCCTTCACTCAAGACCAATGTTTGTTTCTAAAATGTATGTAAGTGTAAAATAACCAATGTGTTTGAAAACCTTGTAAATCAATGCATTTTTAATACCCCATGTGAGTTTTATAACCATACTATTGACTCGGAATGCCTATACACAACGTTCTTCAGGCGTTGGAATGTTATGACGTTTGTCACCCCAAACGGTGGACTGTAGCTAACAGTCAGGGCGCGGGTTGTCAAGCCCGTATAGATCTATACACAAACACCATGCTCCCCCTCCAAGGGATTCTGGTATATAATACAGGACTTGAGATGTGTACTCGAACGTACGTGAAGTTAGTGTCTCACAAAAACCGGTGTATAAAAACAGATCTACTTGTTAAAATGTTTCGTTTGTTTTTGTATATGAAAGTGACTTCTTGAAATTCGTGTTTCTAGTACGTAAGAGTTAGAAAATTTGTTCGTAACACTATACCTACTATAGTTTTAAAAGTGCGTCTTGTTTGTTCAGAACTACCAAGAAAAGGAATCATTTGTGATGGAAGCATAGATTTTTGTAGAGCCTAAGATAGAAAAATATACATATAATCTAAGAAAATGTTTAGTTTATACATGCATTACAACAATTTATATTATTAAAGATAGGATTTCATTGTAATATATTTTGTATACAAGAGTTCCCTAATAAGTTTATAAATCACATATGATTCTACTTAATGAAAGTGTATAAAAATCTTTATATATAACACCCGATAGTAGTCGTGTGTTCTACTTGTATTTCCCCCCTTAGAAAGCATATAAAAGCATTTAGAATAATTAAAAAGGGTAAATTAAGGGGTATGAACTCACTTGAAAGTTTGAAGATAGCGAGATGGAAAACCGGGCAGAGTTTCGTCTCGGGAAACGGATTTTTCTCGGGATTCTCGGGAATCTCAGGAGTAAAATCGACCCTCGGGACTAGAGTAAAAATGACCAGAGCTTCGGGTTTGAACGGGCACAGAAAACGAGGCAAAACGCAAGGGAAAAGAGAAGAAATGAGCAAGTTTTTGGAAGCCCTCGCATTCTATTTATAGGGGTCTGAGAAGCCTCGGTACGCGGGGCGTACGCTCGTACGTCATGCATGACCGAGTCCTCGACTGCCTCGGCTTTGGATGGGACGGCGGGTCGGATAGCCTCGCATAGGGGCGACGTGGACGGACCGAGACCAAGGCCCTCGGGTACGCTGGGCGAACAGGGTTACGCGGCGCGTACCTCGGATGAGGACGCTGACTCCTCCTTCGGATATTACCAGATTTTTGAATTAAATATATATATAATTTATTTAATAAACTTCAAAAAATCATATCTTCTTCATACGAACTCCGTTTTCGATGGTCTTTATATCCACGCGTAGGTGAGACTACGCTCTACAACTTTCGTTTAGACTCCGTTGGCAAATTCCGAAATTATTTTTATTATTTATTTATAGAATGACATGATTAAGGAATTTCTTTAAAAATTCATAACTTCTTTATCTGACGTCGGTTTTTGCCAGACTTTTCACCGCTGAAATACCATTGCCGAGACCTTCGATTCTCGTTTAGGTCATTCCGGCCAAAAGCCGCTCGATCCCCGATTCGAGTTTTTAGCTGTCTGTTGCTAAGCCGAACTTGGAAAAATCATAACTTCAATATACGAAGTCGGATTTGGGCGTTCTTTTTACGTACGATCATGGTTTAATGACATTTAAACATAGAAGGAATTTAAATAGAACTTTTTGGACATTTTATTATGAAAGTTAATTTTATTAACTCAAAAGTGGTTACAATACTTGACTTTTTAGGTCATTACAAAGAGTTGAAATATCGGGTTGTCACAAAATACATTAATGTTAAGTTTTGAAAACATTTGTAGTTTGCTTGTATTCCCCCTGAAAGCATTGAAAAATCATTGAAAAAGGGTAGGGGTATGAACTCACCGGACGAGGAACGTGTCTGATTGGATCCTAAACGTCAGTCCTGGGTTTGCAAACGTACGAGGTTCCTATGAATTATGAAAAGATACATATTTGTATCTAATTAGGACTTAGATTATTTATTTGGTAAAGACAAACACTTCTAGTTGCAGAAACACTCCCTTACAAGTGTTTGGAAGGACCCGGGTGTGACAACCCGATATTTCGAGACAATATGATGGATCACAAGTCAAATTTACGTCAAAAATTAACTTTCCTAAAATCTTAATTGGGTTAAATAAAGTATTAGGAATCGTATCAAGGTTTTCGTACATATAAAGAACCCTAGAACCCTAGATGTAAACGCGAAGTTTCAATACAGTAATGTTTAGCCTTAGGTATCTAAACGAAAGTTTTAGATATCATTAAAGTGTAAACGTACATGAAAAGAACATCCAAATCTAACTTTGTATGAGGAAGTTATGATTTTTCTAAGTTACGGATATAGCAATAGACAGCTAAAAACTCGAAATAGAAATCGAGAGACTTTTAGCCGACACAAACTAAATGAGAATCGAAGGTCTCAACAATAGAAGCGCAACGGTAAAAAGTCTGACGGAAACGGACATCGGATGAAGAAGTTATGGAACTTTAACGGACTTTTCCTGTCCCGACCTATTAAAATATAATATTAAAAATAAAGTCAAGATTTGCCAACGGAGTCTAAACGAAAGTTGTAGATCGTCGTCTCACCTTCGCATGGATATAAAGAACGTCGAAAACGGAGTTCATATGAGAAAGATATGAATTTTTGAAGTTTACTAAATAATTAAAATATTAATTATATTCGAAACCCGGTATTATCCGAAGGAGGAGTCATCGGACCAATCCAGGTTACGCCCAGCGTACCCTTGTACGCCCAGCGTACTCGGATGCTAGGCTCCAGCTCGTCCACGTCGCTCCGATGCTTCGACCGAGGATGCGCTCATGCATGACGTTGCGTACGCCCAGCGTACGCGAGGGATTCAGACCCTATAAAAGGGATACGAGGATGCCGGCCATTTTTGCTAAATTCTTTCCTTTCTCGTGCCGAAGCTCTGCGTTTCAACCCTCGGAGTCATCCCAAAGGCCCGGTTTTCTTATCCACGTTTGGAAGGAAGTTTTACGCTCCCGAGATTCCCGAGAATCCCGAGAAATCCGCTTTCTCGAGTAGAAGTTCTGCTCGGTTTTTGTCTCGCTTTCATCAATCTATCAAGTGAGTTCATACCCCTATAATCCACACTTTTAAATGTTTTATAAATGTTTTTATATGCTTTTAAGGGGGGGGGGGGAATACAAGTAAAACACACGATAACTATCGTGTGTTATATATAGTTTCATTATACACTTTTTATGAACGGAATCATATGTGATTTATAACTATTATAAGGAAACTTTCATATGCAAAATGTATCACGATAACATCATATCTTTTCAAATGAAAAGTGTTGTTATATATGTATAAATCAAACACTCTGCGTATACTGTATGTATATGTGTCCATCTTAGGCACTACAAAAAATTATACTTTTCATAACAAGTGAGCATTTCACTAGGGATTACTATACAAACGAGACACACTTTTAGAAAACTATAATAGGTATAGTTTTACGAGAACATCACGAACTTTTACATACTAGAAATACTATTTCAAGGAGATACATTCATATACAAGAACAAACGGACATTCTCATATGTACTTCAAATAGTTTTCACAAACGTTTTTACATGTTGAAAACACTTTTAGAAACTGTCTTACAAACTGTAAGTTTCCTTTTTGAATCTATTATAGTTGTGCTTCAAACAAAGGTTTTCTCACACTTAAACTGTCTTGTCAAACGGTCTTTCAAACCGATTTATAAACTGACATCAAGTCATAAATTCTTATATTTCCAAACTTCTCAAAGGTTTTACAAAACTTCTTTTATGCTTTTATATTATAAATTGCATGCCTCTATATGTATAGTTATATCAGAAATGTTTAAAATACTTAGGAAGGCTATCCACCCTGTTTCCTTTTCCTCGATTTGGATGTGGTCTGGTGGGATATTGGGTACTCTTCCGAAGGTCGTTTAAATATTAGTTATATATCATGTGTACATATATAGTCATAAATGATCCATCAGTTAATTCAGTTCCGACACTCTTGGGTAGCAAGGGTGTATAAACCTACTTGGACACTCATCAATTACATTCTAGTAAACTATTATAGGAATAGTTTAGGGGATACAAAACATTATCCCTATTACAAGAAATTACACCAGAGTCAGTTCATTCATGAGTCTAGACTACATGCTATATGAAGGGATACCCTTATAGAGATTCCTTTTACATGGATACATTTATATGGATACTCTTACAAAGATTCCTCTTACATGGCTACACTTATAGGGATACTTTTACATAGATACTATGTGGTAAGAAACAATAAGGGACTAACCATTCCTAAATCCGGCTGTTAGCAACAGAGGTAAATGGACATCTACGGATGTCTACGGTTAATACTTATACTAGGAAGACAGTTAAGGAACTAACCATTCCTTCCACCTGCTGGTAGCTACAGAGGAAAATGAACATCTACGGATATTCACGGTGAGAACATTTAGGCAGTCGCAACGTCGTGTTTATCCTAATACAAAAGGATAATACTTATATGGCTATATTTTCCCTATTACTTTTATTTTGTGATACATTCACGTAAACGATGAACTAGACTATACATATCGTTAATAGTAGTCATAAAGGGGAAAATCATTTTTGTTACAGAAAAACATACAAGTTTTGGTTAAAGACTACTTTCAAAACAGTTAGGTTTTGGTTAAAGACTGCTTTCAAAACAGTTATGTTTTGGTTAAAGACTACTTTCAAAACAGTTAGGTTTTGGTTAAAGACTACTTTCAAAACATTTAGGTCTTGGTAGAAGACGACTTTTTATACTAGTAGAAAATATGGGATTTTCTAGGAGTTTTCAAAACATATACAAACAATTACATTGACGATTTCAAATGTTATCATCAAACTTATACGAACAATGACATTAAATACTTATGAACTCACCAGCTTAAATGCTGACCTACACTTTCAAATTCTCAGGTCACCAGTAGACAGGTAAGATGACCAGGTTTTGCGAAGACGGAGCAGTCATGACTCGTCTTTTATTTTGATTACTTGTTGTAATGTCTTGATACTATGAAAGAACACACATGTATTAAACTATTGCTATTAATGTAATGGACGATGTTGTTGCTTGTTTACTACTTTACATTGTTGTGATACATACAAGACGTCCTCCGCCCCAGAACGTTTCCGCCGTTCTCGGTTTTGGGGTGTGACACCGGGTGGCGTTTGAAGTCACATAAGGCTTGGATATGGAGTTTACTCTTCAAGAGTAAACTCACACAAGAGATTTCGGCCCTAATGACCCCCTCCCCATGAGTTTACGGCCGTTAACTCATGGTGGGGTGGTTTATGATGCAAAATGGTCTTATATCACTTGGGAAAATTTGCTAGGATCAAATCTAGAGCCTTGGAATGGATTAAACATAATTATGGACCATTTATTGGAGTTTATGGCAGTAAACATGGAGTTTACGGCCGTAAACTCCCCCCTCATACCAAATCCTTAATGTTTTGGTCCTTAATCAATCACCTGTGATTCCAATGATTTTTCCCAAGCCTTGTATGAATTTTTAGGGGACTTTTAGCATATATTTTGGAGTTTACGGCCCATGAACCTCCTCATGGCCGTGAACTCCTTAGATGGGGGATTTAATATGTTTTAAGGTCCAAATCTTGTTTGTGGTCACTTCTAGAATTTATCCTAAGGCTTATGGTGTGTGTAAATGGCATTTTAACACACTAAAAAGGAGTTTACTCCCCATGATAATGAGTTTACGTCCCAAGCATGTTCTTGGGCAGTAAACTCATGTTTACTCCTCTAATTTAACGTTTAAGGTGTTCCAAGGCCAAATCCAATATTCTACAATTCATATCTAAGCTTCAATGGAGTTTTGGAAGGGTTTAAGGGCATAAAAACCCCATTTATATGATTTTACGGCCCAAGCATGCTCTTGGGCAGTAAAATCATGTTTACTCTTCAAAATCCATGTTTAACACATTCTAAGTCCATTCCGTTAAGCCATTAAGCCATATCTAAGCTCCAAATGTCGATTGGAAGGGTTTTTGGGCTCTAAAACCCAATTTATGTGAGTTCACGGCCTAGGACTGTTCTAGGGCTGTAAACTCATGAATATGGTCTTATTGCATGATTTGAACTCGAATTTGAAGGCCTAAGATGTTATACTAGGAGTTAGGGTAGTTACCTTGGTGATTTGGAGCTTAAATTTGATGATTTTGAACCCTTAAACTTGGTTTGAGGAGAGAGGTTAGAGAGAGTAGAGAGAGGAAGCAAAAGCTTCAAATGAAAGTTTGAACACGTTTAAATAGGTCTCAAAACTTGGATACGGTGGAATTCCACCCGATACCGGCATTAAACGCGACTTTTGGTCGCACCCGATTAAGTTTTCGTAACCCGGCGGGGACGTTTCTATAATTTTTGAAATAAACATTTTGGGCTAATTTCATGAGTTCCTAAGGGGTTTGGACACTCATTAGATTATAATAAACATATAAGTTTAAATAATTTAACCCAAAGAGAAATCGGAACGAATTGATAAACGGTGCATTTTTACGGGTAGAACGGGTTTTCGGCGATGGACAACTTCGAGTTGTTACACAAAACGTCTTTACTTGTTTAAATCTTTTCTCAAATTGTCTCTCGTGCTGTATGTTTTACTTCTAAACCAGTTACAACAGTGTTTTAAACAAAGGTTTTCTTTACTTATATTGTGTTATCAAATTATATTCAAAACGTGTTTATGAACGGTTTTCAAAGCTTGTTTTACATAATGATATGAAGTCGTAAATTCTTATTTTTAAAGGTTTTCCAAAGGTTTTACCAAAGTTTTCTTCTATACTTCTAGGCTTCTACTTAGTTAAATGCATGCCTGTACTTGTATAGTTATATAAATAATGTTTAAAAGACTTAGGAAGGCTAGTTCGCCCTATTTCCTTTTCCTCGTTGGGATGTAGTCTGGTGGCTATCGGATATCCGTCTGAAGGTCGTTTAAACATTAGTTATATATCATGTATACACATATAGACATAAAGGTTTACATCGACCAGTTCATTTCCCTTGGGTAGCAAGGGCATCATTCCATTCATCATTCATAGATCAGAGACACTAGTAACTATTATAGGAATAGTTACGAGGTTCTATTTACTCTTTCTAGTACGAGAATTCCAAAGGAGTCAGTTCATTCGTGAGTCTATATCATTACTCCAGCACCTCTAATAGAATTCAGAATACGAGATGCATCTTCAGGACACGGATTTCCGCATTGTCAAATTGGTAACCAGAGTCTCCTGGAGGGAGAGCGGGCATTGTGTGTATAGATCTATACGGGACTGACACTCCCGCACCCTGACTGCTAGCTACAGTCCTCGGCCTACCAAGCCAAGGGGTGACAAATGTCACATTTATTCCGACGCTTGCAGGGCGTCAAGTACTCTAGTGTCAATCAGTATGGTTACGAGTATCTCCATGTTTACCTTATAATTCATGGCCTTAAGGTAACGAGAATTTAACACTGTATTTCTGAAACAACCCACTTAGGATTTCCCTTTGTTTTAGACCTTGCTAGCTGTATCGTTCATTTGATATTGTCTGGGGTCTGTGTTTCTTTGTTTTAGACCTTGCTAGCTGTATCGTTCATTTGATACTGTCTGGGGTCTGTGTTTCTTTGTTTTAGACCTTGCTAGCCGTATCGTATCGTACATTTGATACTGTCTGGGGTTTGTAGTTCCTTTTGTTAGACTGAGCCAGGCGTATCATTCATTCGATACTCTCCTTGGGTCTATGATTTTTTTTGCCTTAGTCAACAGTACTTTCTGCTGAGACATATGTTATTTTCCCTAGGATTTTACTAATGATATTCTCCTACTTTCTTTAAAGTCAAATACCTTATTTTGGTTGTGATAGTATTTCAGGGAAAATTTCTCTTAAAAACATAACACTGTCGAGTCTTGGTAGAAGACTGCTTTTAATTAGAAAATATAGGATTTTCTGGAAAGGACGCTAATACACCGTAGATTCTAAACTACTACTTTTTATAAAGTTATTTTGAATAAAATGCTTACTTACACAAATGACACTAAATACTTATAAACTCACCAGCATTTATAAAAATGCTGATACTCGCTTTCAAAATAACTTATATTCCTAGGTCAGCAATAGACAGGTACACCCGGGAGCTTTTGTGAAGCCAGCCTAGAACCGAGCTGCATCTATACTAGTTTTTGTATTATTTTGATGTCTGTATAAAATGTAACTTATGTAAAACTATTACTATTAATGCAATGGTTGTTGTACTTTGATTACTATACTGCATATGTTGTGATACTTGACATGACGTCATCCACCCCAGAACGTTTCCGTCGTTCCGGTTTTGGGGTGTGACATAAACCCATGAGTTTACAGCTGTAAACTCATGGTACTCCTACCATTTTGTGGTTTGATGTCCTAAAAGTCATAATGAAGCATCCTAACTTCAAGTCTAAGCCTTAGGAAGTGTTTGTGGCATCAATACACTCTTAAATGGAGTTTACGGCCCATGGACCACTTCTCCATGTGATTGCGGCCGTAAACCCATATGGATGATGGAATTTTAATGTTTTCAAGTGCTTAGCACATCAAGGTAAAGGTCTAGGCTAGTTTCCAAGCATAAGGAAGGAATTTAGGGAAACTTTGCACCATATAAGGGAGTTTACGGCCTTGGGTGATCCTTGGTCGTAAACTCTCATCCAATCCTTGTTTCTTGATGTTTTTGATACCTAAACATGTTAGTTCTAGTACATAACAAGTTAGAACAAGAGCACTTACAATCTAGGAGCTTGAAGGATCGGTTTTGGCCAAGAACACTAGTGTGTGTTCTTGGTGTTTCCTGAAAATCTAAGAAAACATGATTTTTGTAGATGAAATCATGAGAGAATGCTAGATTAACTGGTGTATCAACTAATAAAGGATGAATACTTACTAGTTTTGAAGATCCAGGGTGATTGTTTGTGACAACCCGAAATTTCTATTATGTACAATCAATATCAACTCAATAGAAGTTAGAACAGTTGCAGTAAATTTTCAGACTTTTAGTATAAGTTTGAGTATTTCAGGATTTACACTTAAGGAGATATCAGGAGAGAAGATGCACTAGGGTATTGTGCAACTCTGTTATTCCAAAACTCTATGATATTAGAGTTCACTGCCTAAATAAAATATTTTCTGCCAAAAACCCCAGGAGTATATATATGGTCCTTAGCCATATTTATTCATCTGTTCCATTTCCAACTAGAGAAAAGCCAAATTCTCTCTCACAGATCTTCGGCCTTTCATCCCAAATCGTGAGTACTTCTATCTAAGTGTATTATAGGGCTTGATATGTGTCTAGTAACCAAGAAATCATAAGAAACCCACAAGATCAAAGAGTTTACGGCCCAAGAACATCTTGGACCATAAACCCTTCTTTAAGGGCCAAAAGTGTGCCCTAGTCCCTTCCTTTTGCAATAAAACTAGCCTAGATTCATTCCTAGTTAAGTTAGGGACTTGAAAGCACCAAAAACACCATTTCCATGAAAGATTACAGTCGTAATCTCTAAGGAAATTGGTTCTAGGGCAGTGAACTCCTCAAATGAGTTAAAGAGTGCCCTAATCTCTTCCAAAAACTTTGCCATTAAGTAGAAATGCTTCTTAGGGTCTTGTAAAGCCTCAAAACATCAAATGGTCAAGTAAGTATGAGCTCACGGCCGTAAACCCATGAGTTTACGACCGTAAACTCATTTTTTGATGACCTTAGGGTCGTGAAATCCATTAGGGAGTTTTCCTTGAACCCTACAAACACTAGCTTTTCCCTACAACACTTAGATGCAATCCTTGAGGCTTATAACAATTGTTAAAGGTGTTTAACATGTCTTAGGGTGTCTTGACTTTGTTTATTAGTTCTTTAAAGACTAATTTGATACATATATGTGATATTATATGTTAACTAGGATCATAGAGTGTGTTCAAGACTTCACTTGATACCTAGCAATCCTACATTTTCAGTCCATCCGTACCACTCACTACATGTGAGTTCATACCCCTTAATCAATGTTTTAAATGTTTTTAAATGCTTTTATGGGGGGGGGATAAAAGTAGAATCATGCTAGTTATTATATCAATCACATGTGATTAATAAGCAACATTCAAATGTTTTACTACTCATTAGCCGTTTTACCAAACAGTTTTCTTCAAATGATTTTCATATAAACGTTTTACATGTTTAAAACTCCTTATTAAACTATTCATTATACACTATATGTTTCATTTCAAACTCATTTACAATTGTGTTTCAAACAAATGTTTCTTTATACTTAAACTATTTTATCAAACACATGCTTTCAACCCTTTTTATAGATTGACATCAAGTCGATCTTTTCTTAGATAGTAATCATGTTTAAAGGTTTTACAAAACTTATTTTATGCTTTTATATTGTCAGTTGCATGCCTATGTATGTAATGTAATGGTTGTTTACTTTGATTACTATGTGCATTGGATTTGATACTCAACGTGGAGTCAACCCCGGAAATGTTTCCGCCCTTGGTTTTTGGGGTGTGACATTTTGGAAAACCGTCTATAGTATTATACTTGGTAAAATAGCTGAAAGTGTGATAAATCCTTGTGCATGCGGGTTATTAATTACATATGATTGATATGATAACTAGCATGTTTTAACTTGTATCCCCCCCCATAAAAGCATGTAAAAACATTTAAAATGTTAATTCAGGGGGTATGAACTCACCTGTTGTAAGTGGATCGGGCGGAGGTGCCGGTTGGGTGCTCGGTGTCAAGTAAAGACTTGAACACACTTAGTGACCTATTAACATATGATGACATATGTTTGCATACAATTAGTAATTATAATACTAATTAAACACGTATATGCATCCTAATGTGCGGAAAACACTTTGGTCAAGTGCTAGGAGTGTCTCGGGTAGCATATAAGGGTGTGTATGACTTGTATATGGAGTTTTCTCTTCAAGAGTAAACTCCTTATGGAGTTTTCGGCCCAAATGACCAACTCCCCATGAGTTTACGGCCGTAAACTCATGGTGGGGGTGTTCTAGGATGCTTAATGGTCTTAAACTCTTGAGGGGTGATGCTAGACTTAGTTTTAAGGCATTGGAATGGATTTTGAACAACATAAGGACCATTTGAGGAGTTTACGACAGTAAACTAGGATTTTATGGCCATAAACTCTTACATTCCCTTTCCTTATGTGTATTAAGGTCTTAAATGGAAGGGTATAAAGTTCTATGCATTTTTCTAAGCCATAGAGGGAAGTTAGGGCATCATTTGGCCTCCTTTTGGGAGTTTACGGCCCATGGATCAATCCTAGGGGGGTTTACGGTTGTAAACTCCTAATTCCTTGGTTTAATTGATGTTTAAGGCCCCTACTTTAATTGTGGTTGATTTTAGAGATTTACCCAAGCCATAGGAGGTGTTTGAGGGCAATTCTAACACCTTAAAAGGTGTTCACGGCCCTTGAAGAGGGGTTTACGGTCCAAGAGTGTTCTTGGGCCGTAAACTCAAGTTTACTCTCCAAAATTCAAGGTTTTAGTGTTCTAAGCTCGAAGGTGTAAGTCCACAAGTCATATCTAATCCCTAGGAGTAATTTAGAGGGGTTTTTGGGGCTTCAAAACCCCACTTATGGGTGTTTATGGTCCAAGAGTGTTCTTGGGCCGTAAACACATGATTTGGCCCCTATTGGATGTCTTAAACACGAATTTGCATGTTAAATGAGCTAAATAACAAGTTAGGGTAGATCACTTACTAGTTTGGGGCTCAAAATGGGCGGTTTTTGGATCAAAAGCAACTTGTAGAGAGAGTGTGTAGAGAGAGAGTGAAAAATCTCAAATGGAGTCCACTCACCCTTATATAGGGGTTTGAGTTTGTGGCTCGGTGAAAATCTACCCGATACTGACGTTAAACGGGGCTTTTGGTCGCACCCAATTAAATGGTCGTATTTTGACTTGGTTGTAACTAAAATTTTTCAAAAATTATTGAGGTTGTTTCTAACTTCTTTCAACCCTTACGAAGTCATAATAAGTCCCAATTCAATTAACCTAGTCCAAAAGGTTAACGGACAATTAATAAAGCGGTTTTATTAACGAAAGATGTGGTTAAAAATGACAGGATAAATTTCGGGTTGTCACAGTTTATGACCGTAAACTCTAATGGAGTTGGTCTCATGACCATAAACACCTTTAGATGCCATTTCACTTCCCTTTGATGAATCACATGTGATTCCAACACTTGATCAAGGTGTTTCCTAGTCCCAGAAGGCGTTTCCTTTCATATAGTTGTTTATAAACACTATATTCATGTCAATATGTGTCCTTATATGTCATTTAGGATTTATTGTGTGTCGGGACATCATTCGTGGAACTTCTCATCCTTACACGCATACCCGTTTGAATCACCCCCCATCAGGTGAGTTCATACCCCTTAATCAATGTTCTAAATGTTTTTAAATGCTTTTATGGGGGGGGGGAATACAAGTTAAATCATGCTAGTTATTATATCAATCGCATGTGATTGATATAATAACTAGCATACAAATGGATTTACTACACTTTTAGTTGTTTTATCAAACTGATTACTTCAAATGGCTTTCCAAAACGTTTTACTTGTTTAACAACTTTTTATTAAACTGTACTACGTTTTGTATGTTTTCTTCCAAACTCTGTTATACTTTGTTATCAAAGGAATTACTTTTGAAATGCTTTATAAAATGACATCAAGTCATTATTATTTATTTATTGTTCAAAACCCTTAAATGTTTTACAAAGCTTCTTTTATACTTTAAAATTGTTAAAAGCATGCCTATATATGTATAGTTATATAAGTAATGTTTGAAGGACTTAGGAAGGCTAGCTCGCCTTATTTCCTTTTCCTCGTTGGGATGTAGCTTTAGGGTATCGGTTATCCGTCCGAAGGTCGTTTAACTATTAGTTATATAGCATGTATACATATATAGACATAATAGTACCCTCAGTCAATTCAGTACCTTTGGCTAGCAAAGGTATACCTTCCTTGATACTTGTACATTACTAGTAACTATTATAGGTATAGCTAGGAGATACTACTTGCTATTCCTATTACAAGGAATTACACCAGAGTCAGTTCATACGTGAGTCTATACTAAATGCTACATGAAGAGATACACTTACATGGATACTTTTACATAGATACCTTGTTAAAAGCTTGCCTGTATATGTATAGTTATATAAGTAATGTTTAAAGGACTTAGGAAGGCTAACCCGCTTTATTTCCTTTTCCTCATTGGGATGTGGTCTGGTGGGTATCGGGTATCCGTCCGAAGGTCGTTTGAATATTTAGTTATATATCATGTGTACATATACGGACATAATAGTTCTGATCATACAGTTCAGTACCTTTGGGTAGCAAAGGTATACGTTCATATATCCCTAGTAAGCTATTATAGGTATAGTTTGGGCTTATATATGATTTGGTAATAAATATGGATTTCGACCTAGCGATTCGTTGCGGAAGTCAATTTTAGTTCCAAACGTAGAATAGGGACTACCAATCAAATTATTACTTACTTACAGCGGGTCTCGTGAGAAGACTACTTACTTGCTTACTTTCTTTCACTTAGGTCTTGGTAGAAGACTACTTTTAAAACAGTCTAGTTTTGGTAGAAGACTACCTTTTTATACTAGTAGGAAATATGGGATTTTCTAGGGAATTCAAACGTTTACAATTTTACTTATAAGACTTTTCATTAATACTTATATAGATAACGACATTAAGTACTTATGAATTCACCAGCTTTAAAGTTGATACTCGCTTTCAAAATATGTCACACCCCAAAACCGGAACGGCGGAAACGTTCTGGGGTGGATGACGTCATGTCAAGTATCACAACATATGCAGTATAGTAATCAAAGTACAACAAGCATTGCATTAATAGTGATAGTTTTACATAAGTTACATTTTATAGAGACATCAAAGTAATACAAAAACTAGTATAGATGCAGCTTGGTTCTAGGCTGGCTTCACAAAAGCTCCCGGGTGTACCTGTCTATTGCTGACTAGACAATACAAGTTATTTTGAAAGCGAGTATCAACATTTTTATAAATGCTGGTGAGTTCATAAGTATTTAGTGTCATTTGTGTAAGTAAGCATTTTATTCAAAATAACTTTATAAAAAGTAGTAGTTTAGAATCTACGGTGTATTAGCGTCCTTTCCAGAAAATCCTATATTTTCTAATTAAAAGCAGTCTTCTACCAAGACTCGACAGTGTTATGTTTTTAAGAGAAATTTTCCCTGAAATACTATCACAACCAAAATAAGGTATTTGACTTTAAAGAAAGTAGGAGAATATCATTAGTAAAATCCTAGGGAAAATAACATATGTCTCAGCAGAAAGTACTGTTGACTAAGGCAAAAAAAATCATAGACCCAAGGAGAGTATCGAATGAATGATACGCCTGGCTCAGTCTAACAAAAGGAACTACAAACCCCAGACAGTATCAAATGTACGATACGATACGGCTAGCAAGGTCTAAAACAAAGAAACACACACCCCAGACAGTATCAAATGAACGATACAGCTAGCAAGGTCTACAACAAAGAAACACAGACCCCGGATAGTATCAAATGAACGATACAGCTAGCAAGGTCTAAAAAAAGAAACACAGACCCCAGACAGTATCAAACGAACAATACAACTAGCAAGGTCTAAAACAAAGAGATACAGACTTCAAACAGTATCGAAGGAACTAAACAACTAGTAAAGTCTAAAACGTTCGGTAACCCTAAGTGGAATGTCTCGAAGTACAGTGTTGATTCTCATTACCTTAAGGCCATGAATTATAAGGTAAACATGGAGATACTCGTAATGATACTGATTGACACTAGAGTACTTGACACCTTGCAAGCGTTGGAATAAATGTGACATTTGTCACCCCTTAGCTTGGTAGGCCGTGGACTGTAGCTAGCAGTCAGGAGACTCTGGTTACCATCTTGAAAACGGGGAAATCTGTGTCCTGAAGATGCATCTCGTATTCTGAATTCTATTAGAGGCGCTGGAGTAATGATATAGACTCACGAATGAATTGACTCCTTTGGAATTCTCGTACTAGAAAGAGTAAATAGAACCTCCTAACTATTCCTATAATAGTTACTAGTGTCTCTGATCTATGAATGATGAATGGAAGGATGCCCTTGCTACCCAAGGGAAATGAACTGGTCGATGTAAACCTTTATGTCTATACGTGTATACATGATATATAACTAATGTTTAAACGACCTTCGGACGGATATCCGATACCCACCAGACCACATCCCAACGAGGAAAAGGAAATAGGGCGAACTAGCCTTCCTAAGTCTTTTAAACATTATTTATATAACTATACAAGTACGGGCATGCATTTAACGAAGTAGAAGCATAAAAGTATAGAAGAAAACCTTGGTAAAACCTTTGGAAAACCTTTAAAAATAAGAATTTACGACTTGATATCGTTATGTAAAACAAGATTTGAAAACCGTTCAAAAACTTGTTTTGAATATAATTTGATAACAGAATATAAGTAAAGAAAACCTTTGTTTAAAACACTGTTGTAACTGGTTTAGAAGTAAAATATACAGCACGAGAGACAATTTGAGAAAAGTTTTAAATAAGTAAAGACCTAAGACCATATCCCCATGAGTTTACGGCCGTAAACTCATGGGTGGTGTGCTCTTGGGTGATTTAAGGTCTTATCTCACTAGGGGAATTAGGCTAGGTTCAATTCTAGGGCATAGGGAGTGGTTTAATCACCAAATGGACAAGTTTAGGGAGTTTACGGCTATAAACAAAGAGTTTATGGCTGTAAACTCTTCCATGCCCTTTCCTTTTGTGTATTAAGGTCTTAAATGATAGAGAATAAATTTCTATGCATTTTTCCAAGTCATATAGGGAAGTTAGGGCATCATTTGGCCTCTTTTTGGGAGTTTACGGCCCATGGTCCAATCCTAGGGGGTTTACGGCCGTAAGCTCCTATTTCCAATGTTTCTTTGATGTTTAATGCCTTTACTTCAATGGTGGTTGCTTCTAGAGATTTTCCCAAGTCATAGGAGGTGTTTGAGGGCAATTCTAACACCTTAAAAGGTGTTCACGACCCTTGAAGAGGGGTTTACGGTCCAAGAGTGTTCTTGGGCCGTAAACTCAAGTTTACTCTCCATATAATAAGTTTTTGATGTTCTAAGCTCTTACATGCAAGTCTACAAGTCATATCTAAGCCCTAGGAGTGATTTGGAAAGGTTTTGGGGCTTCAAAACTTCACTTATGGGTGTTTACGGTCCAAGAGTGTTCTTGGGCCGTAAACACATGACTTGGCCCCTATTTGATGTATTAAACACGAATTTGCATGTTAAATGAGCTAAACAACAAGTTATGGTAGATTACTTACTAGTTTGGGGCTCGAAATGGGCGTTTTTGGATCGAAAGCAAGTTGTATAGAGAGAGTGTAGAGAGAGAGAGTGGAAAGTCTCAAATGGAGTCCACTCACCCTTATATAGGGGTTTGAGTTTGTGGCTCGGTGGAAATCTACCCGATACTGACGTTAAACGGGGCTTTTGGTCACACCCAATTAAATGGTCGTATTTTGACTTGGTTGTAACTAAAACTTTTCAAGGAATTATTGAGGGTGTTTCTAACTTGTTTCAACCCTTATGAAATCATAATAAAAAGTCCCAATTTAATTAACCTAGTCCAAAAGGTTAACGGACAATTAATAAAGCGGTCTTATTCACGAAAGATGTGGTCAAAAATGACGGGATAAATTTCGGGTTGTCACATCATCCCCCCGTTAGAGAGAATTTCGTCCCGAAATTAGGGTTTAGGTAAGGAAGTAGGCATGAACAATTGGGCGGAGGTATAAGGGCACTTCCTATTCGATTGGTCCTCGCACTCCCAAGTGGATTCTAGCCTTTGCTTGGCGTTCTAACAAACCTTCACTTACGGGATGCAGATTTTGCTTCATTCAGTTAGTGATTCCTACAAGATCCTCTATGAAGTTAGGGTTCCCAAAGGTTTCTATCAAGATGAGTGGGATACAAAGATTGACGTCGGGCAAACACTTTTCAAGTCTACGAAGTGGATTGATTTGGGGGTGAAACTTATGGAATTTCCGAAGGTAGTCGTGGTCTGACGAGGGTTGGACCAATTTTGTAAAGGATCTCGGATGGTCCTAAGCTCTCGGAAGGGTAGAGTTTTTCAGTACTTAGAACATAGTGTACTCCTATGGCGAGATCATCATTGACGTGATCGCCATTCTGAAGTTCCAAACGTTCTCTCATACTGGGAGTGTAGTCCTTCAAGTTGGTTCTTAGAAAGCTCGGGTTGTCTTTGAATTCGTGTTTCCTGTTGATTGTCTTTCGGAGGTTTTCTGGATCATCGGATGAATTGGATGTCTACGGGTATCTGTTTGCAGCAGGGGTCTATCTCAACCTAGTGCGAAATGAACCTGCACTTCTGGTTCTTGAGATGTTTCTAACAAAAACCCTCGTAGTTGGCAAAATAGGGTTTTACCAGACAATTGTTTAGAAAGTTTTTAAACTTTTAATCATCATCTAGTTGATGCTTTCACAATATGATTCCTAACGGGAAAGAATCATGCTCTTACTTGCTTTGCTGTTTCATGAATAGCAAGCTCTGCTCAGGGCTAACTCAATCCTCATAGATTTTCTGAAGTGTGGACTACCTCGGGAGGTGCTTCTACTATCTCTGCGCGAGATAGTATTTTTAGAACACCTAGTAGTTCCCTGAGTCTCTAAGACATGCTCATTTCTCTAAAGTGTCAGTTCATTTCATTTGCAGAAAGCGCGTACTCTTGTATAACCCATCGGCTAACACCTAGACTGGTGTCAAGTTTATAATCTCTTCGGGATCTGAGTTATAAGGCTTAATGCAACCTACTTTCGCACTTTATTCAAGTATTCTTGGTTGCGGAGGTTATCCTGTGGTTCTTGGCATTCTAGTATTCACTTCGCAGAATGCAGTCTATCGTCTATAGGGCGACGGTGACTTCTTCAACGCGAGGGGGAAAAGTGCCCTAGGCACTACTTGTCGGTAACGGGGTGGACAAATTGCCTGAGTAGTGCGAGCACCTTCTGCAACGACTCTTCCTTGGATTCTGAGTTTTCTTGATTTAGGTTAAGTCTAGAGGTATAGGGTTCCGTTACTCGGAACTTCTAATCTCCTCATCCACTCTTCTCAGAGTTTAACTTATCGCAGCTTCCGGATTTCCCGGATATCCGCTGAGATGCTTAATTCGGGGGATTAAGCGTGGATGGATGGTCGTAGTCAATGTCCTTGACTCTTTCGACTCAGATTTCTTTACCAACTGAGGGTGTTAGCTACTATGTTGGCTTAACCGGGATGACAACAAATTTCGGATTTGTGGTCATTATAGTAGCTCAACCCACAGTGGTTCTCTTAACTCTAGTTCCTATTCTATGGGATAGGATGAAGGGTTTTACTATGAGGTTCGTGGTGGAGCTCATACTTGGCTTAACCACTAATACTTGGTGTATGCAAGCCATATATAATTGAGGTCGACAGGATGTTCAGTTGTGCGACTCCACCCCAGACCCACAACCTAACGAGGAACAAGGAGTGGAGAGGAAGCACACATCTTAAATCTTATTGATCTGAATTATATACCACTTTAGTGCATATACTTTATAGTAGTCAGCCCCATGAGTTCTTTCCTCTAGATTTCAAGAACCTAAATGTGAGGTGTGAAGGGTCTTTCTGGGGGATCTACGGAGTATGCTTCGGGTGGTTATCGTCTTCTGGAATACCTGCAGTGTGTTTCGCTTCGGTTCCTATCTATCTAAGAAGGGTTGGTTAACAGCGCGCGGTACCCTTCTCCTGGGTACTTCGGAAGGTTTGAGATAAGAGGGACGACTGACGGATTGCATTAGGTTTCATTATTTTCAGGTTCGGAAGAACCTTGATCTGCCGAAATGGCTACGGTGAAAGTTCTTTTTACACAGCACTAGGGATTTACACATGGTTGCACAAAGTCGAACCATGATTGATAGGGGCGTCGAAGTTGGCATACATCGACATGATATAAAATGAGGGTCGACAGAGCCATGTGCTGAACGGGTACACAAGTTCTAGGCGTCTCGAGTTTCGTCCCGTGTATCACTTTCGCGGATACTTGGACCGATAGAGTTGACGCGGAACTGTAGAGGGTCCTGAGTGTTTCTGAATAGGGTACCTTTCATGAATGGATTCTCACGAGGCCTTTCTGTAATCGCCTAACATATACTAGTTATGTATAATTAAGGTGGGAAGGACTGTTGACTGAGCGATTCCGCCTTAAATCCACAACCAAACGAGGAACAGGAAATGAGCCAGCATCACTCACTCTAGGTCTATCCATCTTAATTATACCTGGCCTTAACGTATATCTCAAGCCATTATAGCTTTACTTGATGAAATTTTAATTTTTATAACAGTGCTGCGACTTTCGCCTTAACGTGGGAGTAATTACACTTAGAATTAGCCTTTTAATGTATTCGGTTAGTTATATGAGATTGAGAGACGTACCAAAATCTACCGGGTTCCTTGATGCTTCTCCCTAGGCATTTAGAGTTAGACTCCTCCTGCGCCTTTGTCGTTTCCTTCAGTTGGGCAGTCCTTCTTGAAGTGTCCAATCCCACCACATAGATGGCATATTGGATTGGTCGTCACATTGGTGGTTGATGTAATAAACTCAATCGGGGTTCTGCAGACGCGAGCGGTATTCCCCTTCATGATGCACCTAGCACAAAAGAGTTCCCGACAGATACCATGATGATGGTAGCTACACTTGCTGCAGTGGGGAAGGCTTCCTAGGTATGGTCTTCTTGAAGTCAGGATGGAAGGGTTGACAGGGGTATTGACTGTCTCAGCTTGCTGACCTTCGGAAGGTCGTTGGGCCGAGGTACCTCCTTTCTCTCTCTTGAACTTTCTCTTTAGTGGAGTTGGCTGAGGTTCTTGAGTGGTTGGGTATTCAGGTTTTGGTTGCCACTGTCCATTACTAAGATCAGGAGTCCCGATAGGGCTCTTGCTAACATTGGCGTTGTTAGCATTCAGATGAGCCATGACAGCAGCTACGGCTGCCGAGACTGCAGCTTGGAACGTAGCTTCATCGAATAGGAGAGTAGGTTTCTTGCCAGTGGATTGGTTACGCTTCTTTGGAGGCATGGTTTTCCTACACTGAAAGGAATACAAGCTGGTGAGAGACGATGGTTAACCCTGGACGTATCTATCCTTACTATATTAGGCATAAATTTTTCCTGCGCCTTGGATGTTGGTTGTTTGAGTGTCGACCTACATCCCTATGATGTAGTCCGGGTATCAAGGTAGGAGTAAGAATATCGGAAAGCCATAAGATGGGGGTCGTTCCTACTAAGTTATCTTTATGCTGGAAAGTTTCACCCTCCGACTTGGAAAGATTTGAGGGAAGTTCGAAACGAAAATCACAGAAGAAAAAGGCTCATGAAGACTTATGGCTAAACATCCTCAATCGAGGTTTTGAGATCCGATCTAGTCGTATTACTTGCGACGGGAAAAGGAGATTTACCTAACACATAGTGTGAGTAGTGTAATCACTAACTCACTAAACTGTATTATTTTATGGATGTATTAGCATGACGAATACGAGGAAAAGACGCTTCTCGGGTTCCATGTACTGGCTCCCTCTATCTACCTCATATCCATGACTGGGATCGGCGTTAGTTTCTTTCGGGTAGTTGCCTAGGGTTCTCTTCTCGTGTAGACATATTGAATTTCTACTCCGTCCTACTTCCGATCCTGACTCTGGGTGTCATCGCTTCAAGATGGATGACTGGAAATCTTGGAAGTTTAGGCGAATTTCCCACCGATGTCCCTAAAAAGGTACAGGCACTTGGTGGTTTCAATAGTCTCGACCTAGTTCATTTATTTCCGAATTGGAAATCTTCTCAATGAACTTCTTCTGGGTCTGAACCAACTCTTCTGTCGAACACTGAAGTGTATAGGGTTTTCTACAGGGTTCGTGCGAGAATGGAAATGTCTAAAGAATCCTAAGAGATTATTAACATTTCACTGGGTGATTCATATCGAGTCCTGCTACAATTACATAGGGTACACAAATTATATATAGCTTAGATCCGATAGGCCTTCGAATATGTGATACTAATCTATATCCAGATCCCAACGAGGAAAAGGAAGTAGAGCGAAACCACACATTCTTAGTCTATGGGATCCTTATTATATATAAACTTGGGAGTATACCCTCTGTAATCATAGGTATATCGATAAGGATCTTTTTAGTTATTCACACAAGGTTATCTATGGATCCTAAAATACGCCTATGGTATTTTAATTTCTTGTCTGGTTCTTAACTTTTGAATATGATTCTGGGATTAATGTGAGTCTTTTAGTATTCCAAAATACTCTCATAGTATTTTAAACTTTATGTTTGGCTCTAGCATTCCTAGTTGGTAAGTTTCAGACTCGTTGCAACACCACTATCACTCCCAAGCACACGTTCATCGCATCTCGAATAAATGTAGTTGATCAGGTTTCATTTATTCCAGCTTACGATTACATAACTGCCCAGGTTTGACGGTAATGCTCAACATCCGAAGACTTTTATTCTTGTTCTTCTTGTGATACTTTGTTCGAGTATTTAGATTCTGGATGTTCTTATACTTTGGTAAAATATGGTTATTTTTTAAAGTATAATGCTTGGTCAAAGTGTTTTATCCCTATGTATTTATAGGTTGTATATCTTTTATGAATTGATATACTGAACTCACTATAAACAATGCTCTGATACCAATCTGTCACTCCCCACAACCGGAACGGCGGAAACGTTCTGGGGTGGATGACGTCATGTCAAGTATCACAACATATGCAGTATAGTAATCAAAGTACAACAAGCATTGCATTAATAGTGATAGTTTTACATAAGTTACATTTTATAGAGACATCAAAGTAATACAAAAACTAGTATAGATGCAGCTCGGTTCTAGGCTGGCTTCACAAAAGCTCCCGGGTGTACCTGTCTATTGCTGACCAGACAATACAAGTTATTTTGAAAGCGAGTATCAACATTTTTATAAATGCTGGTGAGTTCATAAGTATTTAGTGTCATTTGTGTAAGTAAGCATTTTATTCAAAATAACTTTATAAAAAGTAGTAGTTTAGAATCTATGGTGTATTAGCGTCCTTTCCAGAAAATCCTATATTTTCTAATTAAAAGCAGTCCTCTACCAAGACTCAACAGTGTTATGTTTTTAAGAGAAATTTTCCCTGAAATACTATCACTACCAAAATAAGGTATTTGACTTTAAAGAAAGTAGGAGAATATCACTAGTAAAATCCTAGGGAAAATAACATATGTCTCAGCAGAAAGTACTGCTGAATAAGGCAAAAGAAATCATAGACCCCAGGAGAGTATCGAATGAATGATACGCCTGGCTCAGTCTAACAAAAGGAACTACAGACCCCAGACAATATCAAATGTACGATACGGCTAGCAAGGTCTAAAATAAAGAAACACAGACCCTAGACAATATCAAATGAACGATACAGGTAGCAAGGTCTAAAACAAAGAAACACAGACCCCAGACTGCATCAAATGAACGATACAACTAGAAAGGTCTAAAACAAAGAAACACAAACCCCAGACAGTATCAAACGAACAATACAGCTAGCAAGGTCTAAAACAAAGAAATACAGACTTCAAACAATATCGAAGGAACCAAACAGCTAGTAAAGTCTAAAACGTCCGGTAACCCTAAGTGGAATGTCTCGAAGTACAGTGTTGATTCTCATTACCTTAAGGCCATGAATTATAAGGTAAACATGGATATACTCGTAACAATACTGATTGAAACTAGAGTGCTTGACACCCTGCAAGCATCGGAATAAATGTGACATTTGTCACCCCTTGGCTTGGTAGGCCGTGGACTATAGCTAGCAATCCGGGTGCGGGAGTGTCAGTCCCGTATAAATCTATACACACAATGTGTCACACCACAAAACCGGAACGGCGGAAACGTTCTGGGGTGGATGACGTCATGTCAAGTATCACAACACATGCATTATAGTAATCAAAGTACAACAAAACATTGCATTAATGGTAATAGTTTTACATGGTTACATTACAATACATCAAGGTAATACAAGTAAAATATAATAAGTACAACATGGTACTAAGCTATCTTCATCAACAGCTCCGGGATGTAACTGTCTAATGCTGGCCTGAGAATACAAGTTATTTGAAAAGCGAGTATCAACATTTTTACAAATGCTGGTGAGTTCATAAGCATTTAGTGACTTTTTATCCAAATAACTTTATAATGTAGTAGTTTAAGAATTTACAGTGTATTAGAGTACTTTCCAGAAAATCCTATATTTTCTTTAAATAAAGCAGTCTTCTACCAAGACTGGACGGAGTTAGTGTGGTAAAAAGTAGTTTTCCCTTAACCGCTATCATTATCAAAATACTGAATTTGATTATCAAAGAAAGCAAGAGAAGTCAGGGAAATAACATATGTCTCAGCAGTGAGGACTGCTGACTAAGGCAAAGGAAACATAGACTCTAGGAGAGTATCGAACGAACGACACACCTGGTTCCGTCTAACAAATGGAGACACAGACCCCAGAAGGTACCAAATGAAAGGTACAGCTGGGTAAGGTCTAAAACACTAAATACAAACCACAGACAATATCAAATGAAAGATACATCTTGCAAGGTCAAAACAGAGAATACAGACCGCAGACAGTATCAAATGAAAGATACATCTCGCAAGGTCAAAACAGAGAATACAGACCGCAGACAATATCAAATGAAAGATAAATCTTGCAAGGTCAAAACAGTGTGACTCTGGAAATGAGTTACCAGCATACAGTGTAAATTGCCGGTGAAATACCGTTACCTTAAGGCCATGAATTATAAGGCAACCTGGGATACTCGTAACCATACTAACCGACACTAGAGTACCAGACGCCCTATAAGCGTCTATATATATGACATTTGTCACCTCTTGGCTTGGTAGGCCGTGGACTGTAGCTAGCAGTCAGGGTGCGGGGGTGTCAATCCCGTATAGATCTATACACACAATGTCCGCTCTCCCTACAGGAGACTCTGGTTACCAACTAGACGACGGAGAAGGCCGTGTCCTGAAGATGCATCCCAAATAGTGGGTAGAGAGTTTCAAATAGTGTGTTTCTAATGTAAGTGCTGAACTAGAGGTAGAGACTCATAACTGAACTGACTGAAGTAAACCCATATGTCTATGCTTGTGTACATAATATATAACTAATAAATCAAACGACCTTCGGATGGACATCCGATCCCACCAGACCACATCTTAACGAAGAAAAGGAAATAGGGTGGACAAGCCTTCCTAAGTCCTTCAATCATTATTTATATGCATCTATACAAGCACATACATACATCTAACTATGCTTGAGTGTGTATCAAGTGGAATCATATTGTGAAGTATAAGTGTATAGTGTGGAATAACCGACTTGTGTAGTATAAGCATATAGTGGAATATCTGAGTCGTGAAGTATAAGCGTACAGTGTGGGATAATCGAATCGTGAAGTATAAGTGTACCAAGTATAAGTGTATCACGAAGTGGAAACGACAACTGGTGAAGTAAAAGCGTCTATCAAGTATAAGCGATATAGAGACAATAACCGGTATAAGCGTATCACGAAGGAAATGCGTTATCAAGTAGGAGTTTTAAATAAGTAAAAGCGAAGCAGCAGTAACTAACAAGTAAAAGTATACGTCGTGAAAGGGAACTTCGATGAAAACCTTGGAAAAACCTTTATACTCCGGGAAAATCATATTTGGTATTCTTTTGTAAAATAAGTTTGAAAAGCTTTAATAATCCTTGGAACCTTTATAACCCAGATTAAAATGAATTTAGATAAAACAGTATAAGTAAGAGTTTTGAAACAAATGAAAACCTTTTTGAAACCATCATAGTATCCTACTCGATAAAACAGTGTACATTATGGTAAAATCTTGTGCATGCGGGTTATCAATCACATATGATTGACATGATAACTGGCATGTTTAACTTGTATTCCCCCCCTATAAAACGTATAAAAACATTTAAAAGGTTCATCCAGGGGTATGAACTCACCTGGTGTAAGTGGATCCGACGAAGGCGCCGGTTGGGTGCTCGGTGTCAAGTAAGGACTTGGACACATTTAGTGACCTATTAAACATATGATAACATATGTTTACATACAATTAGTACATATAATACCAATTAAATAAGTATACGCACCCTAAAGAGCGGAAAACGCGTTGGTTAAATGTTTGGGGTGTCCCGGGTAGCAACTAAGGGCTCAAATGGCTTAGGAATGGAGTTTACTCTCCAAGAGTAAACTCTAAACTTAGAGTTTACGGCCCTGGGACAACTCCCATTAGTTTGCGGCCGTAAACTCATGGTGAGGGGTTCTAGGGTGTTCTAAGGGCTCAATCTTGCTCATGGGATTTTTCTACTTCAAAATCTAAATGGTATGAATGAGTTTAGGGTCTTTAAGGGCACCATTATGGAGTTTACGGCCCATGAACCATCCCTAAGGGAGTTCACGGCCGTGAACTCTTATTCTTTGAGTTTATTGAAGTTTCAAGCCCCTAATACCCTCCTAGTAATTTATAATGAAGTGTGAGGCCATTTGTCACACCCCGAAAACCAAAGGCGGAAACGTTCCCGGGGTTGACTCCATGTTGTGTATCAAATCCAATGTACATAGTAATCACAGTAAACAACCATTACATTACATATATATGAAAGTTTACATTTGGTTCAAAAGTAAATTGTACAAAGTTATACATATATCATATGAACAAAAGAGACGAGTCTTCGGAGCACTCCATCTTCACCAAAAGATATCGTCGGGTACCTGTCTAACTTGGACCTGAGAATACAAGCAGTTTGAAAATCAGCATAAAGCTGGTGAGTTCATAAGCGGTTTTGTTTTGTGAAAATGTATCGGTTTCCTTTAGTTTTCTGAAAAGGTTTGATATCCAAGAAAATCCCATATTTTCTTATGTAAAGTAGTTAAGTTATCTTTCGTTACAGTTCTATTACAAGATATAAGTTAACCCAGGAAAATCCCATATTTTCCTAATTACAAGTTTGATTGAATAACACATAGTATAGTTTAATATACAAAACTATAATTTAGACGAACTGTAAGTAAAAAGTATTTTGAAAACCTTGGGACTACATCCCGAACCAGTTATAAGATAATTCGATAAAGACCATGGGATCACTATCCCGAAAGTAGATACAAAATAGCTTGATAAACCATGGGATCACTATCCCGAAACTAGATATAAGATAGCTCGATAAAATCATGGGATTATCATCCCGTATAAGATTTAGTTTCAAAACCATGGGATTATCATCCCGAACGAAATGTAGACACAAGATCATGGGATTATCATCCCGAACGAGATACAGACATAAAACCATGGGATTACCATCCTGAACGAGATATAGATTACAAGACCATGGGATTACCATCCCGAACAAGATATAGATTCTAAACAGATCCTAGTTGTGAATAAGTTTATATTAATACGTATTGTGAGTCGGGTAACCATGCTGATATGACAACGAGACCTCCTTGACGCTAGTCAGACGTCGAATGATATACATAATTTGTCACCCCAGGCGTGCCCGCCTAACTGTAGCTAGCAGTTAAGGTGTGGGATTGTCAGTCCCGAATAGATCTATTCACAAATTCCTCGCTCTCCCTCCAGGAGACTCTGGTTACACTTCCGGAGAGGATTTACTTGATCATCCATAAAGGGTAGTGACTATCTCACAAGCTAGTATTAAACTATTCACAGGATTCTCATACGATACCATACATACAAAGATTTCAAGACATGATACATTGAAAAATAGATACATATAATGAGACTATCTGGCAAAACATTCGAATGATATAGAGATAAACTGAATCAGACATAGTTTATCTAATAACTTAATACAAATATCAGTACATGATATAAAGAGAAACATAGAACCCCAAATTATTCCCATAATAATTTGATTAGTTTGATTATTTTCTTAACTAAAATCCATTTAGTTGTAATTGATAAATCATTCCTTATGCTCAACATAATACATAAGGAGTATAAGAGTTTATAAGGTTGCCAGATATTATTTGAAACACATAAATGTTATGATTTGAAAACAGTTTTGGTTTGCTTGTATTCCCCCCCTGAAAACAGTTAAAAACAGTGAAAAAGGCGTAGGGGTATGAACTCACCAGACGAGAAGTATGACGATTTGGATGCTAAGAGTGGATCCGGGGCTTGTAAATACACGAGGTTCCTAATTATAATGTAAAGATACACATTTGTATCTAATTAGGACTTAGTTTATTTATATGATAGGGACACTTGCTTCAAGTCGCGAAAACACTCCGATACAAGTGTTTGGAGGGACCCGGGTGGCGTTTAAGGACGTGAAATGACACTAGGGACTTGGGACTTGAGTTTACTCTCCATGAGTAAACTAATATAAGAGTTTTGGTCTAAAAACACCCATTCCCCATGAGTTTACGGCCGTAAACTCATGGTGGGTGTGGTTTATGGTGCTAAATGACTTCTAACACTTAGGGGATAATTTCTAGACTTGGTTTAAGGACTTGAAATGATTTTAAATCACCAAAATGATTAATTTATGGGAGTTTACGGCCTAGTATAGGCTCCTGGCCGTAAACTCCTTAATCCTCATGAAAATGGTGTTAAATGTTGCTAAAACAAATCACATGTGATTAATAGAATTATTCCAAGGCCTAACATGAGTTTTATGGGACATTTGAGGGGTGTTATGGAGTTTACGGCCTATGAGACCCCCCCTCATGGCCGTAAACTCTTCTATAGGGTGCTACAAAGTGTTTTAAGGTCTAAAACTTGCATATAATGGCTTCTAAAATTCATCTAAGGGCCTTAGGGGTGTTTAGTTTGCATTCTAACACCAAAAATTTTGGAGTTTACGGCCCAAGAACAGGTCTTGGCCGTAAACTCTTAGAAATCCCATGAATGATGTGTTTAAGGCCCTTAAAGTATTTTTGGTTGGTCCCTTGATTTATTCCAAGGCTTTTGGTGGTGTTGGATGGCTTTCTAACACCTTAGAATTGGATTTATGCCAAGTTTTGGGGAGTTTACGGCCCAAGCACTATCCTTGGCCGTAAACTCATCTAAGTCCCCCAAAAATTATGTTTCAAGTGTCCAAATGCTATTACCAAGGTCCTATAATTCATAACTAAGCCATAGAGGTGATTTGGAAGGGTTTAAAGGCATGAAAAACCCCATTAACATGAGTTTACGGCCCAAGCTTATGCCTTGGCCGTAAACTCCTTCAAAGTCCTCAAAATCAAAGTTTTAAGTGTTCTAAGTCCATATTTTGAAGTCCCTTAGCCATATCTAAAGTCCAATTGAGTCTAGGAAGGAGTTTAAGGGCTAAAAACTCTTCTAAATGGTGTTTACGGCCTAGGCAGCCTCCTGGGCCGTAAACTCACATATATTGTCCAATTTCATGATTAAGTGTCTAATTTGGAAGCTAAACATGCTATAGATTAAGGCTAGGAAGGTACCTTAAGGATTTGAAGCCTTAAATTTGAGTTTTGGACACTTAATCCTTGGATTTAGGAGAGAGGTTAGAGAGAGAGTAGAGAGAGAAGGAAAAAGCTTCAAATGAGTGCTTAAACATGTTTATATAGTTCCTAAAACTTGGACACGGAGGAATTCTACCCGATACCGGCCTTAAACAATGCTTTGGGTCGCACCCGATTGAGTTTCCGTCACCCGACGAGGATATTTCTAAAACTTATGAAATAAATGTTTTGGGCTAAATTCATGAGTTCCTAAATGATTTGGACCCTCATTGAATGAAAATAAATATATAATTTTAGTTAACTAAGCCCAAAAACGATAACGGGACATTTCGATTTCCGACGAGTTATTCGGGTAGAACGGGTTTTCGGCGATGAACAACTTCGGGTTGTTACATTATCCCCCCGTTAGAGGGAATTTCGTCCCGAAATTCAAAGAATAAGATACAGGTCATGGATTGGAATGAAACACGAATGGATTTGTTGCTTTGGATCTTCACTTTCTCAAGTGGAATCAGGTCTCTATTGGGCGTTCTTAACGAATTCTCATTATCGGGACATGTCTTGGTTTCGCTTCTTGACTCTCTCAATCTACGATATCAATCTGCTTTCTCGTGGAAGCTCCAACCCCGAATGACTTCGGTTTCCTCAAAGGAATCACTAGGGTTTCGTTGGGCAGACGCTTCTAAGGATTCGAGACGTGATGGTCTAGATAGATATTACCAAGCTCTAAGGGCATTCGAAACCTGAAGGTTGCTGAATCAATCTCTATGAAGATCTCGAAAGGTTTGATGTGAGACTAAACTAGATGCTCGAAAGAAACTCCCGGATGGATACTTTTACATATATGCCTTGTTAAAAGCTTGCCTGTATATGCGTAGTTATATAAGTAATGTTTAAAGGACTTAGGAAGGCTAACCCGCTTTATTTCCTTTTCCTCGTTGGGATGTGGTCTGGAGGGTATCGGGTATCCATATGAAGGTCGTTTAAATATTTAGTTATGTATCGTGTGTACATATACTGACATAATAGTTCTGATCAGTCAGTTCAGTACCTTTGGGTAGCAAAGCTATACGTTCATATATCCCTAGTAAGCTGTTATAGGTATAGTTTAGGCTTATATATGATTTGGTAATAAATATGGATTTCGGCCTAGCGATTCGTTGCGGAAGTCACCTTTAGTTCCAAACGTAGAATAGGGACTACCAATCATATTATTACTTACTTACAACGGGTTTCGTGAGAAGACTACTTACTTACAGCGGGTCTTGTGAGAAGACTACTTACTTACAGCGGGTCTCGTGAGATGACTACATACGTACAGCTGGTCTCGTGAGAAGACTACTTAATTGGTTACTTTCTTTCTCTTAGGTCTTGGTAGAAGATTACTTTCAAAACAGTCTAGTTTTGGTAGAAGACTACCTTTTTATACTAATAGGAAATATGGGATTTTCTAGGGAATTCAAACGTTTACACTTTTACTTATAAGACTTTTCATTAATACTTATATAGATAACGACATTAAATACTTATGAATTCACCAACTTTAAAGCTGATACTCACTTTCAAAATAACTTGTGTTCTCAGGTCACAAATAGACAGGTACCGTTGCAAGGTTTAGAGAAGACGGAGCAGTCAAGACTCGTCTTTTATTTTGAGTATTCATTATGATGTTTTTACTATGAAAGAATACACTTATAAGTAAAATTATACTAATAATGCAATGGATGATGTTGTTGCATGTTTACTACTTTACATTGTTGTGATATTGTACATGACTTCCTCCGCCCCCGAACGTTTCCGTCTTTCCGGTTTTGGGGTGTGACATTCTACAATAGAAGTCTATGCAAATTAGCAAAGCTTTGATGAATATTGTTTAATTCTTAAGTTCGACAAAAGAAGTCGATGCAATTTAGCAAAGCTTTGATGAGCATTGCTTAATTCTCAAGTTCCACAATAGAAGTCTATGCAATTTAAGCAAAGGGTTGATGAGCATTGTTTAATTCACGAGATCCACAATAGAAGTCTATGCAATTGAAGTAAAGGTTTGATGAGCAAGGTTTAATTCATCAGTTCCACAATAGAAGTCTATGCAATTTATAGAAGCTTTGATGAGGATTGTTTAATTCTTGAGTTCCACAATAGAAGTCTATGAAATTTAGCAAAGATTTTATGAATGTTGTTTAATTCTTGATTTCCACAGTAGAAGTCTATGAAATTTAGCAAAATTTTCATGAGTATTGTTTAATTCATGAGTTCCATAATAGAAGTAGTCATTGCAATTTAGCAAAGCTTTGATGAGCATTGTTTAATCCTTGAGTTCTACAGTAGAAGTCTATGCTATTTAGACAAGCTTTTATGAGTATTGTTTAATTCTTAAGTTGCACAATAGAAGTCGATGCCATTTATCAAAGCTTGGATGAGCATTGCTTAATTCAATAGATCCACAATAGAAGTAATCTATGAAATTTACCAATTCTTTAATTAGCATTGTTTAATTCATGAGTTCCACAATTGAAGTCTATGCAATTTAGCAAAATTTTGATGAGCACTGTTAAATTCTTTAGCTCCGTTATAGAAGTCTACGCAATTTAGCAAAGCTTTGATAAGAATTGTTTAGTTCTTGAGTTCCACAATAGAAGTATTCTATGCAATTTACCAAAGCTTTTATGAGCACTGTTTAATTCTTGAGTTCCACAATAGAAGTCTATGCAATTTAGCAAAGCTTTGATAAGCATTGTTTAATTCTTGAGTTTAACAATAGAAGTCTATGCAATTTAGCAAAGCATTGATGAGCATTTTTTAATTTTTAAGTTCCATAATAGAAGTAGTCAATGCAATTTAGCAAAGATTTGATGAGCATTTTTTGATTCTTGAATACTACAATAGATATCTAAGCAATTTAGCAAAGCGTTGATGAGTATTGTTTAATTCTTGTTGTCCGGAATAGAAGTCAACGCAATTTAGCAAAGCTTTGATGAGCGTTGCTTAATTCTTGAGTTCCACAATAGAAGTAATCTATGAAATTTACCAAAGATTTGACCACCATTGTTTAATTCTTCATATCCACATTTGAAGTCTATCCAATTTAGTAAAGCTTTGATGGGCATTGCTTAATTCTTGAGTTCCACAATAGAAGTCTATGTAATTTAGCAAAGCTTTGATAAGAATTGTTTAATTCTTGAGTTCCACAATAGAAGTATTCTGTTCAATTTAGCAAAGCTTTGATGAGCATAATTTAATTCTTGAGCTCCATAATAGAAGTCTATGCAGTTTAAGCAAAGGTTTGATGAGCAATGTTTAATTTGTGAGTTCCACAATAGAAGTCTATGAAATTTAGCAAAGCTTTGATGAACATTGGTTAATTCTTGAGTTCCACAATTGAAGTCTATGCAATTTAAGCAAAGGTTGGATGTGGATTGTTTAATTCTTGAGTTCCACAATAGAAGTCTATGCAATTTAGCAAAGCTTTGATGAGTATTGTTTAATTATTGAGTTCCAGAATAGAAGTCTTTGCAATTTAGCAAAGCTTTTATGAGAGTTGTTTAATTCTTGATTTCCATAATAGAAGTCTATGTAATTTAGCAAAGCATTGATGAGCGTTTATTAACTCTTGAGTTCCATAATAGAAGTAGTCTATGCAATTTAGCAAAGCTTTGATGACCATTGTTTAATTCTTGAGTTCTACAATATAAGTATATATGTAATTTTGCAAAGCTTTGATGAGTATTGTTTAGTTCTTGAGTTCCACAACAGAAGTCTATGCAATTTAGCAAAGCAATGATGAGCATTGCTTAAGTCTTAAGTTCCACAATAGAAGTGTATGCAATTTAACTAAAGGGTTGATGACAATTGTTGAATTCATGAGTTCCACAATAGAAGTGTACGCAATTTAAGCAAAGGTTGGATGAGCATTGTTTAATTCTTAAGTTAAACAATAGAAGTCTATGCAATTTAGCAAAGCTTTGATGAGCATTATTTATTTCTTGTGTTCCACAATAGAAGTCAATGCAATTTAGCAACGTTTTAATGAGCATTGTTTAATTCTTGAATTACACAATTGAAGACTTTGCAATTTAGCGAAACTATGATGAATACTGTTTAATTCTCGAGTTCCACAATAGAAGTCTACGCAATTTTATCAAAGCCATGATAAGCATTGTTTAATTCTTGAGTTCCACAATAGAAGTCTATAAATTTAGCAAAGCTGTGATGAGAATTGTTTGATTCTTGATTTCGACAATAGAAGTCTATGCAATTTAGCAAAGCATTGACGAGCATTGTTTAATTCTTGAGTTCCATAATAGAAGTTGTCTATGCAATTTAGCAAAGCTTTGACGAGCATTGTTTAATTCTTGAGTTCTATAATAGAAGTCTATACAATTTAGCAAATCTTTGATGAGTATTGTTTTATATATTGAGTTCCATAGTAGAAGTGATGCAATTTAGCAAAGCTTTGATGAACATTGCTTAATTCTTGAGTTCCAGAATACAAGTAATCTATGAAATTTACAAAAACTTTGATGAGCATTGTTTAATTATTGAGTTCCACAATTGAAGTCTATGCAATTTAGCAAAGCTTTGATGAGCATTGTTTAATTTTTTTAGTTCCAAAATAGAAGTCTATGATATTTAAAAGCTTTGATAAGCATTGTTTAATTCTTGAGTTCCACAATAGAAGTATTCTATGCAATTTAGCAATGCTTTGATGAGCTTTGTTTAATTCTTGAGTTCCACAATAGAAGTCTATGCAATTTAAGCAAAGGTTTCATGAGCAATGTTTAATTCGTGAGTTCCACAATAGAAGTCTATGCAATTTAGCAAAGTCTTGATGAGCATTGTTTAATTCTTGAGTTTCAGAAAAGAAGTCTATGCAATTTAAGCAAAGGTTTGATCGGCATTGTTTAATTCTTGAGTTCCACAATAGAAGTATATGCGATTTAGCAAAGCTTTTATGAGCATTATTGTGACAACCCGAAATTTCCATTCTGAACAAACCATATCAAGCCAATAGATGTAGAACAGTTACAGTGAGAACTCAAATTTCGAGTATAAGTCTGGCAGTTTTCAGGATTTCACACTTAGTGAGATATTAGGAGAGTGGATGCACCAGGGTTTTGTGCAACACTGTTATTCCAATACTCTAGGACATTAGAGTTTGTTCAGGAATAAAAATATTTTCTGCCAAAAATATCTCAGGACTATAAATAGAATTCTGAACCAAATTGGTTCATTTGTTGAATTCCATTTAGAGAAAAGTCAAAATTCTCTCTCACGGATCTTCGGGTTTTTATCCCAATTTGTGAGTACTTCGATCTAGTTATGTTATATAGCTTAGATTGTGTTTAGAAACATAAATTTCATAACAAAACAATTAGATTTAGGAGTTTACCGCCCAAGAACGTTCTTGGGGAGTAAACTCCAATAAGTAGCTTAAATGCTACTTAGTCCTTTCCCCGTGAATTGTAACTACCTTAGACTTGTATGCTAGTGTGTATATGACTAGAAAACATCAAAATAGGATTAAAACCCCAAGATTTGGGAGTTTACCGCCCAAGAACACTTGGGGAGTAAACTCCATTTTAAGGTCCTAAAGGGTTCCAATGACCCTCAAAGCTTTAGAACTCGAACTAGAACCCACCATTGCATGTTTAGGACACCAAAAACAATTAAAATCAATGATGAAAAGTGAGTTCACGGCCAAGGGTGTTCTTGGGCCGTGAACTCCATGTTTAAGTGCCAAAATGCCCTTAAAACCTTCCTTAAGCCAAGAGACTAATTTGGGCATGTACCTAAATGAGTTTTGGACTAGATAACACACTTAGAACACCAAGAGTAAGGGATTTTACGGCCCAAAAGGTTCTAGGGCCGTTAACTCCATTAAATGGTGCCAAATGGTGCCATAAACTCTTCTAAAGCCAAGTACAAAAGCCTAGTTTAGTTCCTAGTTAATTTAGAGACTTGAAAACACCATAAACACCCTCCCAAGGGAGTTTACGGCCGTAAACTCCAAGGGAATATGGTCCCTGGGCCGTAAACTCCTCAAAGGAGTTAATAGGAAGCCCAAACACTTGTTTAAGCCTTGAATTAATTCACCACTAGAGTTGTAATAATTCTAAGCTTCATTTAGAGACTTGGTTGAGAGTTTACGGCCAGGAGTTTACTCCCCTGGGCCGTAAACTCCAAAACATATGGCCATTAGACCATAAACTCCCATTAGGGGCATTGCACTCCTTTGTTGCAACGCATTAGCCTCCTAGCACTTGGCCAAAAGTGTTTTCCCTTGCGTTTAAATGTTTATACTTGTATAATTAGTGTTTTAATCACTAATTATTTATATACATATGTCTTCATATGTAATTAGGATCATTGTGTGTGTCTAAAGTCTTCACTTGACACCAAACACTTGTCCGATCCTTCCTTACGATAACAGTCCGTTCAATTCCAGTCACTTATTGCAGGTGAGTTCATACCCCTTAAATAATGTTTTAAACCATTTTTAAATGTTTTATGGGGGGGGGGATACAAGTAGAATCATGCTAGTTATTATATCAATCACATGTGATTAATAAGTAGAATATTGCTAGTTATTATATCAACCACATGTGATTAATATGCAACATTCAAATGATTTACTACACATTAGCCGTTTTACCAAACAGATTCCTTCAAATGATTTTTATAAACATTTTATATGTTTTAAACTCCTTATTACACTGCACATTTTACTCTGTATATTACATTTCAAACTTATTTACAATTGTGTTTCAAACAAATGTTTCTTTATACTAAACTGTTTTATCAAACCCATGCCTTCAAACTGTTTTATAGATTGACATCAAGTCGATCTTTTCTTAAGATATTAATTATGTTCAAATGTTTTACAAAACTTATTTATGCTTTTATATTATAAATTGCATGCCTCTATATGTATAATTATATAAGAAATGTTTAAAAGACTTAGGAAGGCTATCCACCCTATTTCCTTTTCGCGCTTGAGATGTGGTTTGGTGGGATATCGGGTATTCGTCTGAAAATCATTTAAATATTAGTTATATATCATGTGTACATATATAGTCATAAAAGGCCCTTCCAGTTCATCAGATGCCCTTGGGTAGCAAGGGTATACCTCCACGTCCATACGTATCAGTTAGATTACTAGTAAACTACCATATGGGTAGTTTAGGAAGATACTAGAACTATTACTAGAACGCAATATCATACAATGAGTCAGTTCATTCATGAGTCAATACTTTCTAGATCATTACTGTACATTACTATACTTGCTAGGTAGAGAGCACGTACATGACAGCTATAACATTACATTACATTACTATACTTGCTAGATAGAGAGAACACACATTACAGCTAGCACACGTGGAACATTACAGTACATTACTATACTATTACATGATCACACTTACATAAGTACAATTACATGATCACACTTACATCAGTACAATTACATGATCATACTTACATGAGTACGCTTACATATACATAGGACAGACGTCACTAGGTGCTATAGCATGGAACGAGTTCATGATCTAATTATACGAATGAATCACAACGCAATTGTGATCGTTATATCGAGTATACATGATCATAGTAATGTGGATGCTCATGCTTGCATACATGCAGGGTTCATGGGTAGGTCCCAAAATCCCTTTGATAGGGGAGCGTATAGTCTGGGATCTAGACATCACATTATACCTTATCCCTCAAATAAGGCAGTTGGGTACCGATGTAGTCATTTATTTCAAATGCTACAGTACTCATAAGTATTACCTTGGACTTAAGGTAATTGGTACGGTTGTAGTTCGGTACTACACCATAGTACTATTTCATTTTCCCATTACAGTCACTTCGTGAATATTTCACACGACGTACGATAATGTAGAAAACTATATTTTTGGCTAATAATAGTCGGACTTGGGAAAATACACACTCTTACTAGAGACACACACACAGACACTAGATGCCTTGGTAAAAGGTTACATCGAGATCAGTTAAGTCTTGGTAGAAGACACGCTTTATATAATAGTAGGAATCATAGGGATTTCTAGGGTTTTTCAAACGTTTACAATTGTTTTACAAACATTTTACATTTATAGTTCATTTACAAACATTTTCATACTTACAGTTCATTTACAAACAAATTCTTACATACAAATTAAGACACTAAAATACTTATGATCTCACCAGCTTCAAAGCTGATACTCGCTTTCAAAATTACTTGTATCCTCAGGTCATCATAGACAGGTACCGATGCAAGGAGAAAGGAAGATGGAGCTTGTTCAAGACTCATCTTTCATTTGGATTTATGCTTTAGTGTTTATCAAAATTTGACAGAACATATTTGTATAATAATTATTTTATTAATGCAATGGATGATGTTGTTGCTTGTTTACTACTTTACATTGTTGTGAAATTATACATGACGTCCTCTGCCCCAGAACGTTTCCGCCGTTCTTGGTTTTGGGGTGTGACAATTATTTAATTCTAGATTTCCATAATAGAAGTCTATGAAATTTAGCAAAGCAATGATGAGCATTTTTTACCTCTTGAGTTCAATAGTAGAATTAGTTTATGCATTTGTGCATAGCTTTGATGAGTATTGTTTTATAGATTAAGTTCCACAATAGAAGTGATGCAATTTAACAAAGCTTTGAAGAACATTGCTTAATTCTTGAGTTCCACAATAGAAGTAATCTATGAAATTTACCAAAACTTTGATGAGCATTGTCTACTTCTTGAGTTCCACAATTGAAATCTATGCAATTTAGCAAAGCTTTGATGAGCATTGTTTAATTCTTGAGTTCCACAAAGAAAGTCTTTGATATTTAGCAAAGCATTGATAAGCATTCTTTAATTCTTGAGTTCCACAATAGAAGGATTCTATACAATTTAGCAATGCTTTGATGAGCAATGTATAATTCTTGAGTTCCACAATAGAAGTCTATGCAATTTAAGCAAAGGTTTGATGAGCAATGTTTAATTCGTGAGTTCCACAATAGAAGTCTATGCTATGTAGGTAAGCTTCGAGGAGCATTATTTAATTCTTGTGTTCCGCAATAGAAGTCAATGCAATTTAGCAAAGTTTTGATGTGCATTGTGAGTTCCACAATAGAAGACTATGTAGTTTAAGTAAAGGTTTGATGAGCAATGTTTAATTCGTGAGTTCCACAATAGAAGTCTATGCAATTTAGCAAATCTTTGATGTGATTTGTTTAATTCTTGAGTTCCACAATAGAAGTCTTTGCAATTTAGCAAAGCTTTTATGAGTGTTGTTTAACTCTTGATTTCCATAATAGAAGTTTATGCAATTTAGCAAAGCATTGATGAGCATTGTTTAACTCTTGAGTTACATAATAGAAGTATTTATTCAATTTAGCAAAGATTTGATGAGCATTATTTAATTCTTGAGTTCTACAATAGAAGTATATGTAATTTAGCAAAGCTTTGATGAGCATTGTTTAATTCACGAGTTCCGCAATAGAAGTCTATGCAATTTAAGCAAAGGTTAGATGACTATTGTTTAATTCTTAAGTTCCACAAAAGAAGTCTGTGCATGGAGCGGCGGTGGGTCCTAGGCACTACTCGTCTGTAATGGGATGGACGAAGTGCCTGAGTAGTGCGAGTATCCCTTGCAGCTACTCTTCCGGTGTTTCTGAGTTTTCTTGATCTAGATTAAATCTAGAGAGTGTAGGGTTCCGTCACTCGGGACTTCTAATTTCCTCATCCACTCTCCTCAGAATTTAACCTATTACAGCTCCCAGGTTTCCAGGATCTCTGCTGAGATGGTTAATTCGTGGGATTAAGCGCGAATGGATGGTCGTAGTCAATGCTTTGACTCATACGACTTGGGTTGCTTTCCTAACTGAGGGCGTTAGCTACTATGTTGGCTTAACCGGGATAACAAAAAATTTCGAATTTGTAGTCATTTTATTAGCTCGAACCGCAGTGGTTCTCTCAACTCCAACTCCTTTTCTATGGGATAGGATGAAGGGTCTTATTATACGGTTCATGGTAGACCTCATACTCGGTTTAATCACTAATACTTGATGTATGCAAGTCGTATATAATTGAGATCGACGGGGTGTTCAGATGTGTGGCCCCACCCCAGACCTACAACCAAACAGGGAACATGGGGTAGGGAGGAAGCACACATCTTAAATCTTATTGATTTAAATTATATACCACTCTAATACATATACTCCATAGTAGTAAGTTAATTCCATGAGTTCTTTCTCTTGATTCACGAACCTGGTTGCGTAGTGCAAATGGTCTTTCCGGAGGATCTATTGAGTAGGCCTCGGGCGGTTATTGTCTTCCATAAAATCTACGGTGTCTTCTACTTCTGGTTTTAATATCCAAAGAGGGTTTGGTCAACAGCACGTGGTACCCTTCTCCTGGGTACTTCGGAAGGTTTGGATAATAGAGATGACTGACGGTTCGCATTAGGTTTTCTTATTAGGTTCAGAAGAACCTTTATTTGATGAATAGGCTATGGTGAAAGTTCTCTTTACACAGCACTAGGAATTCTTACATGGTCGCACCAAGTCAAACCATGATTGATGGCAGTGTCGAATTTAACAAACATCGACATGATATGGAATGGAGATCGATAGGACCATGTGTTGAACATGGCACATAAGTTCTTAGCGTCTCAGGTTTCGTCCATGGTATCACTACCGCCGATACTTGGACCGATGGAATTGACGAGGAACTCGAGGGGGTCCTAATGTTTCGGAATAATGTATTTTTCAAGAATGGATTTCTCGTGAGGCCTCTCCATAATCGCCTAGTATACACTAGTCAGGCATAATTAAGGTTACAAGGATTGTTAACTGAGCGACTCCGCCCTAAATCCACAACCCAACGAGGAACAGGAGATGAGGCAGCATCACTCACTTGAGGTCTATCAATCTTAATTATAAATGGCCTTAACGTATATACTAGGCCATCATAGTTTATCCTGATGGGTTTTTGAGTGTTAGAACAGTGCTGCGACTTTCGCCTTAACGAGGGAGTAATTACAATTAGAATTAATCATTTAATGTTTTCGGTTAACTGCTTAGGATTAAGAGACGTACCAAAATTTCTATCGGGTTCTTTGATGTTCCTTTAGGCATTAGGGTTAGACTCCTCCTGCGCCCTTGTCATTTCTTTCCGTTGGGCAGTCCCTATTGAAGTGCCCAATTTCACCACATAGGTGGCATACTAGACTGGTCCCCTCATTGGTGGTTGATGTAATGAACTCAATCGGGGTTCTACAGAAGCGAGCGGTATGCCCCTTCATGTTGCACCTAACACAAAAGGGTTCCCAACATATACCATGATGATGGAAGTCACACTTGCTGCAGCAGGGAAGGTTTCCTAGGTATGGTCTTCTTGGAGTCGAGATAGGAGGGTTGACAGAGGCATTGACCACTTTAGCTCGTTTCCCTTCGGAAGGTCCTTGAGTCGAGGTACTTCCCTCCTGGTTCTTAAACTTTATTTTCAAGGGGTTTGGTTGGGGTTCTTGGGTGGTTGTACACACCGGTGTTGGTTGCTGCTGTCCATTGCTTTGATCTAGATTCCCGATAGGGCTCCTGCTAACATCGGCGTTGTTAACGTTCAGATGAGCCACGACAGCTGCTACGGCTGCCGAAACTGCAGCTCAAAACGTAGCTTCATCGAATTGAAGGACCGGTGTCTTACTAATGGGTTGGTGATGCTTCTTCGGAGGCATGGTTTTTCCTACAAGAAAAGGAACACAAGTTGATGATAGACGATGGTTAACCCTGGACGTATCTTTCTTTACAATGATAGGCATAAATTTTCCCGCGCCTTGAGTTATGGTTATCTGAGCGTCGACCTACATCCCTATGATGCATTCCGGGTAACAGGGAAGGAGTAAGTGTATCGGAAAGCTATAAAATGGGTGTCGTTCCTACTGATTTGTCTTTAAATTGGAGAGGTTCACTCTCCGACTTTGAAAAGACTTGAGAGAAGTTCAGATCGAAGATCATAGAAGAAAAGGCTCATGAAAACCTATGGCTAAACACTCTCAATCGAGGTTTTGAGATCCGATCTATTCGTATTTAATCGAGACGGGAAAGACGATTTGCCTAGCACATAGTGTGAGTAGTGTAATAACTAACTCACTAAATTGTATTATTTTATGGATTTATTAGCGTGACGATAAGGAGGAAAAGACACTTCTCGGGTTCCATGTATTGGCTCCGTATGTCCACCTCTTATCCCTGATTAGAACATGCGTTGGCTTTCTTCGGGTACTTATCTAAGGTTCTCTTCTCTTGTAGACATATTGAATTTCTACTCCATCTTACTTCCGTTTCTGAATCTGAGTGTCATCACTTTATGATGGATGACTGAAATCTCGGAAGTTCAGGCGAATTTCCACTGCTGTCCCTAAAGGTATATGCACATGGTGGTTTCAACAGTCTCGTCCTTATTCATTTATTTCCTGATTGGAAACCTTCTCAATGAACCTCTTCTGGGTCTGAACCGACTCTTCTGTCGAACATTGAAGGGGATAAGGTTTTCTAAAGGGTTCGTGCGAGAATGGAAATGTTTAAGGAATCCTAAGAGATTATTAAAACATTTCACGAGGTGATCCATATCGAGTCCTGCTGCAATTACATAGGGTAAACAAATTATATATAACTTAGATCTGATAGGCCTTCGAATATGTGATACTACTCTATATCCTCATCCAAACAAGGAAAAGGAAGTAGAGCGAAACCACACATTCTTACACTATGAGATCCTCACTATTGTCACACCCCAAAACCAAGAACGGCGGAAACGTTCAGGGGTGGAGGACGTCATGTGAAGTATCATAATAGTGTAAAGTAGTAAACAAGCAACAACATCATCCATTGAATTAAAAGTAAAGTTTTAATACATGTGTGTTCTTTCATTGTAATAAGACACTAAAATATGTAATCAAAATAAAAGACGAGTCTTGTCTGTGCTACGTCTTCTCAAAACCTGGTCATCGTACCTGTCTACTGGTGACCTGAGAATACAAGTTATTTTGAAAGAGTAGATCAGCATAAAGCTGGTGAATTCATAAGTATTTAAGTGTCATTACTCTGTTTTGGAAAGCTGTTATGAATGCCATGTAAAGTTTTGATTGAAACATTTGATATAAGTGTGAAAACCCTATAAAATCCCATATTTCCTACTAGTATAAAAGTAGTCTTCTACCAAGACCCGAATGTTTTGAATGTAGTCTTCTACCAAGAACTGAATGTTTTGAAAGTAGTCTTCTACCAAGACTTGAATGTTTTGCTGTAACAAAGATGGTTTTTCCCCTGCATGACTACTATTAACAATATATAGTCTACCTCATCGTTTATGTGAACGTGTCACAAAAAAAAAGTAATAGGGAAAATATAGCCATATAAGTATTATCCTTTTGTATTAGGATAAACACGACATCGCGACTGCCGAAAAGTAGTAACCTTGAACCTCCGCAGATGTTCATTTTCCTCTGTAGCTAACAGCAGGTCGAAGGAATGGTTGGTCCCGTAAAGGTACCCCTAGTATAAGTATTAACTGTAGGCATCCGTAGTACTTCTGTTGCTAACAGGTGTCACACCCCAAAACCAAGAACGACGGAAACGTTCTGGGGCGGAGGACGTCATGTATAGTATCACAACACAGTAAATGTAAATAAGCAAACAACATCATCCATTGTATTAAATTTATAATTTTAATACAAGTGTGTTCTGTACAGTTATAGACACCAAAATAGTGTAAGTCAAAATAATAAGATGAGTCTTGAATATGCTCCATCTTCTCAAAAGCTGGCCTCGGTACCTGTCTACTGATGACCTGAGAATACAAGTTATTTTGAAAGAGTTTATCAGCATTAAGCTGGTGAGTTCATAAGTATTTTAGTGTCAATGTTTGTTGTCAAAAACGTTTGAACCTGTCTCAATGTATAAGTTTGTAAAAATGTAGGTAAGTGTTTGAAAGTGTTTGTAAAAGTTTGAATCTCTCAGAAAATCCTATATTTTCTATTAAAGTAACCTTCTACCAAGGCTTAACTGTTTTGTATACTCGATTGTTGTAAAAGTGTGTAATTTCCCAAGTGTAACTATCATTTAATAAAATATAGTTTGTACATTTATGCTTAAGTGAGGTTATCACTAAAATATGTAATGGGTAAATCATTGTAGTACTGTAGTTTTGTATGCTAGGAACTACTGCTGTACTAACTACCTTAAACCGGATTTATATTAAGATAATATGTGATAAATTGCACCATGCTATCGACTGGTAACAACGACATAATGAATGGTCGTAATAAAGAAAATGACGTTTGGCACCCGCAGACCTGCTGGTCCGACTGTAGCTAGCAGCAAGGTGTAGGATAGTCAATCCAATATAGATCTATACGCAAACTCACGCTCTCCCTCCAAGAGAATTCTGGCTACAACTCGGGCCATGACATTTAAGGCATGCTCCGACACAGTGGATCACAATTGTTAACGTGTTCATGTATATGTAATGTTTCTCGTTCTAGTGTAATTGTATATGTTCTCCTTCTAGTATAGATGTATATGTCCTGTTTCTAGTATAGATGTATATGTTCATGTTTCTAGTATAGATGTATATGTTCATGTTTCTAGTATAGCTGTATATGTTCATGTTTCTAGTATAGCTGTATATGTTCATGTTTCTAGTATAGCTGTATATGTACTCATAGTATAGTTGTATATGTTCATGTTTCTAGTATAGCTATATATGTACGATCCTGTGTTACCCCGATGGTAACTAACTAATGATGTGTCTAGTACGTATGTATATGGAAGTACTTTTATGTCTATATATGTATATTTGATATATAATTAATATTGAAACGACCTTCGGATGGTCATTCGAAATCCCACCAGACCACATCCAAATCGAGAAAAAGGAAATAGGGCGGATGGCCTTCCTAAGCCCTTTAAACATTATTTATACATATATACATATATGGGCATGCAATTGATAAAGGCATAAATAAGTTTTCATAAGACATTTGAAACATAAATAGAATTTCAAGAAAAGATCGACTTGATGTCAATCTATAAAACAATTTGAAGGCATAAGTTGATAAACAGTTTAAGTATAAGGAACATAGGTTTGAATCACAGTTTGTAAATAAGTTTGGAAAGTAAAAGAGTTTGTAAAACATTTCAAAGTAAAGCAGTTTGATAAACAGTTTGAACAGTGGTAAAAATCATTGGTTTCCTAGTTATTAATCACATGTGATTAAATGCAATCACATGTGATTGAAGCAATAACTATAAGTGTTTGACTTGTATTCCCCCCCCCCCCATAAAGTATTTAAAACATTTAAAATCATTTCAAAGGTTGATTAAAGGGGTATGAACTCACTTGTGGTGAGCTGTTTGAATTGCAGTGTCGGATATCGTGCTAGGTGGCAAACGGAGACTTGTTTAGACGCACGAGCCTAGTTATCATATAATAAGCATATATATAACTAATTAGCCAAATAATAACTTAACAAATAAGTTAAGACACTTAGGAACATGTAAAACACTTTGCATAAGTGTTAAAGGTCCTAATGGTTGCATCTAAGTTGCTACGGGACAAGGCAAAAGGGTTTGAAGCACCAAATGACATTGTATAAGAGTTCACCACCCAACAAACCCCACCTTTGGAGTTTACGGCCGTGAACCCATGAGTTTACGGCCATGAACTCCTCACTTGGTGGTTTTGGGTGTTTTGAAGTGCTATATTAATCCTAGAATAAGCCTAGCATTGTTGGAATAATTCTTGAAGTAGTTTAAGGCCCTAGAATTCTCCATAGAGGAGTTTACGGCCTAATGACCATATCCGCTAGAGTTTACGGCCGTAAACTCCTATGGGGTGTTGGTTTTAATTCATTTGAGGCACTTGCACATGTAGGATAGCTTCCATGTTTTTATCTAAGGCTAAAGGGGACAAGAGGTACACATTTGTGCCTTCACTTGGAGTTTACGGCCCAAGTGATGTTCCTTGGCCGTAAACTCCCTTTTAGGGATGGTTCTAATGTAGTTTAATCCCCATTCAAGTCCTATGTATTCAAGGGTAAAAGTCTTAAGGCCTTAGGGGTGTTTAGGGTGCATTTTACCCTTGGAAAAGGGGTTTACGGACCAAGAGCATATCTTGGCCGTAAACTCCTAAAACTTAATGATATTGAAGTGTTTTGGTGTCCAAAATAGCTACAAGAATTAGAGGGTAATTGTCCTTAAGCTTTAGGGTTGGTTTAGGGCACTTATAGCCCTTGAAAAGGGGTTTACGGCCCAAGAAATATCCTTGGCCGTAAACTCCTATAACTTGTGGTTCTTAAATGATTTCAAGCCTCTAATGATCATTCATTAAGTCCCTAACTAGTTTTCTATCAAGGAAATGGGACTAGGTAGCCTTAAAGCTCCATTTTGGAGTTTACTCCCCAAGAACGTTCTTGGGCGGTAAACTCCCGGATCTTGCATTTTAGACATGTAAATGATGTTATAAAGCATATAACAAGTAATGAAACACATCTAGGAAAGTAGACTCACAATCTGGGATGAAAACCCGAAGATCCGTGAGAGAGAAAATGGCTTTTCTCTATTTGGAATTGTGAATAATGAATTAATTAAATTCAGAAATCTATTTATAGTCCTGAAATATTTTGGCAGAAAATATTTTTATTCTGGAAATAGGACTGTAACATTATGAAACTTGGAATGCTCAAATTTCACAAACCCAGGAGCAGCCACTCTCCTGATATCTCCTCAAACGTAAACCCTAATGTACACAAACTTGTTCGGAAAAGTATGAAAATCACTGAAACTGGACTAGCTTCTATTGAATAGATAATGTTCGTACAATTGGAAATTTCGGGTTGTCACATCATCCCCCCGTTAGAAGGAATTTCGTCCCGAAATTAGAATTTAAGCAATTACGAAGTTACAAATAATTAAGCGAAAAGATGAGGGTATTTCAGCTTCATCTGATCCTCGCGTTCCCAAGTGAATTCCGGTCCTCGCTTGGCGTTCCAGCGAACCTTCACGATAGGGATACGGCTTTGCTTCGTCTGCTTGACCTCACGGTCCATGATCTCTACAGGTTCTTCCACGAAGTTGAGGCTCTCGTTGATCTCGATCTCGTCGAGTGGGATTACAAGAGTCTCGTCAGATAGACACTTTTTCAAGTTAGATACGTGGAATGTAGAATGTACGTTACGAAGTGTGTCGGGTAGGTAGAGTTTGTAAGCTACGGGGCCGACTCTTGCAAGAATCTCGAAAGGCCCTATGTACCTCGGATTAAGCTTCCCACGCTTGCCGAAACGTATCAAGCCTTTCCAGGGTGAGACTTTGATAAGGACTCGGTCTCCCACCTGAAATTTCAAAGGGTTTCTTCGTTTATCGGCGTAGCTCTTCTGTCGGTCTCTTGAGGCTTTCAATCGTTCACGGATTTGAATGATTTTCTCTGTCGTTTCCCGAATGATTTCCGGACCGGTGAGAGTACTGTCGGAAGCTTGCCCCCTAGCTAATTGGGTATCACCCACCTCAGCCCAACACAGAGGGGATCTGCACTTTCGGCCGTAGAGAGCTTCGAATGGAGCAGCCTTGATGCTTGTGTGATAACTGTTATTATAGGAAAATTCGACAAGGGGTAAATGAGTATCCCATGCTTTCCCAAAATCAATCACACAGGCTCGCAACATGTCTTCCAGTGTTTGGATGGTCCTCTCACTCTGTCCGTCGGTCTGTGGATGGTACGCTGTGCTCATGTCCAGCCTTGTTCCTAGGGAATGTTGTAGTGATTGCCAAAATCTTGAGGTGAACCTACTATCTCTATCGGAGATAATGGACATAGGTACACCATGTAGCCGTACGATTTCCCTAATGTATGTTCTCGTAAGTTTCTCCATCTTGTCGGTTTCTTTGATAGGCAGGAAGTGTGCAGACTTGGTCAATCTATCAATGATGACCCATATGGTGTCAAGTCCACCCGTTGTCTTGGGCAACTTGGTTATGAAATCCATAGTGATCCGCTCCCACTTCCATTCCAGGATCTCTGGTTGTTGCAATAAACCAGAGGGCTTCTGGTACTCGACCTTAACCTTTGCGCAAGTAAGGCATTTACTCACGAAGGTAGCAATCTCTGCTTTCATATTAGGCCACCAGTATAGCTTTTTAAGATCCAGATACATCTTATCTGAACCTGGGTGGACGGAATACCGAGTGTTGTGCGCCTCGGTCATGACCAAGTCTCGGAAACCACCGTGTTTCGGTGTCCAGATCCGGTTCATGAAATATAATGCTCCGTCACCCTTGGCTTCTAAATTCTTGTCCATTCCCCTAAGGGATTCACTCGTCACATTTTCGGGCTTCATGGCTTCAAGTTGAGCCGCCTGAATTTGCTTAGACAAATGTGAATGGATGGTTATTGATAATGACTTGACTTTGCGACCAGAATATTCCTTCCGACTTAGGGCGTCTGCTACTACGTTGGCTTTACCCGGATGATAACGAATATCACATTCGTAATCACTGAGTAGCTCGACCCACCGTCGTTGTCTCATGTTGAGCTCCTTCTGATCGAAAATATGTTGTAAACTCTTGTGGTCGGTAAAGATAGTGCTCTTCGTTCCATACAAGTAATGTCTCCAGATCTTCAGAGCAAACACTACTGCTCCTAGTTCAAGACCGTGGGTCGTGTAGTTAACCTCATGTGTCTTCAACTGTTTCGAGGCGTAGGCGATGACCTTACCTCACTGCATCAGAACACATCCGAGTCCTTGATTTGATGCATCGCAATAGACTACGAAGTCTTCTATTCCTTCGGGAAGGGATAGTATTGGTGCGGTGCATAAGGCTCGTTTGAGCGTTTGGAACGCTCTTTCTTGTTTCTCTTCCCAGTCAAAGGCCACGCCTTTCTGGGTCAGGGTCGTAAGAGGTTTCGCTATTCGGGAGAAGTTCTGAATGAACCTGCGGTAGTAGCCAGCGAGGCTTACAAATTGACGAATTTATGTAGGTGTCTTGGGTGCTGACCAGTTCTCAATGGCTTTAATTTTGGATGGGTCCACGTGGATTCCCTCTTCGCTTACCACGTGTCCTAAGAATTCGACTCTTCGGATCCAAAATTCACACTTTGAGAACTTCGCATAAAGTTTCTCCTTTCGTAAAGTCTCTAGAACTTGTCGCAGATGATCGTCGTGCTCTTTCTTACTTCGGGAGTAGATCAGGATATCCTCAATGAAAACGATGACAAACTGATCCAAGTAAGGTCGTCATACTCTATTCATCAGATCCACGAAGACTGCGGGCGCATTGGTCAATCCGAATGGCATCACCACGAACTCGTAGTGTCTGTAACGAGTTCGGAAGGCTGTCTTCGGCACATCCTCCTCTAGCACTCGTAACTGGTGATATCTGGATCTCAGATCAATCTTGGAAAAATAGATCGCCCCTTGCAGTTGGTCGAATAGATCATCTATGCGTGGCAGGGGATAACGATTTTTGATCGTCAATTTGTTGAGTTCTCTGTAGTCAATACACATACGGAATGATCCGTCTTTCTTTTTAACGAACAAGACCGGTGCTCCCCAAGGTGAGAAACTCGGTCTTATAAAGCCCTTGCTGAGTAGTTCGTTAAGTTGACCAGAGAGTTCCTGCATCTCAGCTGGTGCTAAACAGTAGGGCGACTTGGCTACTGAGGTAGCTCCTGGGACTAAGTCGATTCTGAACTCGACCTGTCGTTGCGGAGGTAACCCGGATAGTTCTTCTGGGAAAATGTCGGGGAAGTCGCTCACTACTGGGATGTTCTTTAGTTCTTTCGTTTCTAGGTTCGTGTCGACGACGTGAGCAAGGAATGCGTGGTATTCTTTGCGCAGGTATTTCTGTGCTTGAATACTTGATATAATGCGAAGACTCGCACCAGGTTTGTCGCCGTAGACTATAAGAGTTTCATTAGACGGGAGGTTTAGACGGATTGCTTTCTCGTAGCACATGATGTCGGTACGATGAAGACTTAACCAATCCATGCTGATAATAACGTCGAAACTTTTTATTGAGACTGACATAAGGTCGATTGGGAATGAATGGTTATCTAAAGTTAAGGTACAACCTAAGTATATGCTATTTGTACTTTCAGTTTTCCCATTGGCCATTTCTACTGTGAATTGTTCATTAAGTGCGTGTGGTTGTTGCTTAAGCATGCGAGCAAATTTGTGGTTTACGAAGCTTCGCTCCGCTCCAGTATCGAACAGAATGCATGCATAGGAGTTATCAAGGAGGAACGTACCAGTCACCAATGTCGGGTCAGCAACTGCTTCCCTGTGGCCTATAGCTAGTACCCTCACTGCTCCTCCAACATTCCTCGCTTTGGGGCAGTCCCTTTTAAAGTGGCCTGTTTCGCCACATCCATAGCAAGTTGGGCTCGCGCCTGAGCCAGGCACTTGGGAGATCGATTGCGCCGGGAATTTACAGAAACGGACGGTGTGTCCTTTTCTGTTGCAGTTAGAACACTGCAAATCACGGCAGGCGCCATTGTGATGGAAGTTGCATTTGTTGCACTTCGGCAAACTTCCAGCATACTGCTTCCCCGGAGCAGTAACAGCAGTAGGGGTTACCGCGGCATGTACTGCCACGATTTGCTGCCTCTTGGCAGCTCGCTGTTTCTTCTTCTCATCCCAGAATTTCCGCTTAGTGTCAGCGGGTTTGGAGGGTTCTGGGATGGCTAGGGTGGTTGTGGTTGCAGGGGTCTTGACTCCATGGTCAATGAGTCTTTGTGCCAAACGCTTGGCACTGTCGAAGGTAGCGGGGTTTGATGCTAAGACATTCCCCTGATACGGAGGCACTAGCCCCCATATGTACCGTTCGATCTTCTTCCCCTCAGTGGGAACCATATTGGGGCAGAGGGCCACCAGTTCGCTAAATCGGGCAGTGTAAGCGATCACATTGGTGCCCTTCATGGTCAGGTTCCAGAGTTCCTATTCCAGTTTCTGGACTTCGCCCCTCGGGCAGTATTCCTCCATCATGAGGTCTTTCATCGTTTCCCAGCCTATGTCGTTGGCTACGACTAGAGTTAGTGCTTTAACGTGGCCGTTCCACCACGTTAGGGCCTTTCCTTCAAAGGTGCATGCGGCGTACTTGACTTTACTCGCCGCAGGGCATGAACAGATTTCAAAGACTGATTCAGTCTTCTCGAGCCATTGCGAGAGGGCTATGACTCCACCGGTGCCATAGAAAGGCTTTGGTTTGCAATTTGTGAAATCCTTGTATGAGCACTCTCGCGAGCGCACAGGGGTTTCAATCGGGGTTGATTCCACAGGGGTTCCACCTCTGCTGGCATCAGATGAGTGATACTGAGCCATGGCAGTTGCCATTGCTGCAGCTACGGCAGCATTCAGAGCTGCAGTATCGATGACCGGAGGCGGTGGAGGTACAGGGTTATTCCTATTCCTGGGAGATTTGCGAGGAGGCATCTTTCAGCTATAAGTTTATAAAGATAAGAAAGATGGTAAGAATCAATTTGTAAGCAACGTGAGAGTGACACATGGACTAACTAACCATAGCCCAACAGTGAATGAGTGTTTGAAATCACGATATGGAATATTAGTAGGAAAACACAAGTGTATAGATTTTTCCCACATATTAGACAGATGTCAATCATACTGGTATTACAGATGTAATAAGTTCAGGGAAAATCGACCTAGCAGTAGGTCTTACATCATACCATACAGACCAGATTGACAGTCCTTAGATTCCTAATTAGAGTACCGAAAGTTAGGAATATTTTACAGACAAGTGCTACTTAGAGCACAGATGTTAAAGGCTATTCCTTAATCAAAAGACAGAGATGTACTAGACATCATCTAACGGCGATGGGAATTCCCCGGGCGAGCCCTGAGGTCGGACACTTGACGAAACACCTCTTGAAGGTGTCGATCCTGAGCCCTCTGACGAGCTCGAAGTTCCAAGATTTCAGCTCGTGAGGCAGCCAGCTGCTGCTGCAGGGTTTCATTGGTTCTCCGGGTCCGTTCCATGTCTTCTTCAAGACGACGGACGCGGACTGTGTTGATACCCGAGTTGGCATCAATCTCCATAACCCGGTCGATGGCTGCTCGACCTTGCTCGACAATACGAGCTATTCTGCGGATAATGACAGGCAGAGCTCGGTCAGCAGAGCCACCATCGCTGACGTTGTAGAAGCTTCGGTCTCCAAAGTATGGTAAGGGTTGACCCTGTTCATCGCTCCAGCGATTCAAGTTGTTTGCCCACATGGGAGTAGGACCTGGAAAAGCTGGTCGAGGGTTGTTGTTCGGGGCTTGACCTACAAGCGGTAGGTTGTTGACTTCAGGCTCGGAGTCGGATCCATCAGAAAAGCCTTCTGCGAGGTGATCATCCAAAGGGATTGGATGCTCATCTTCGGGCTCTTCATCGATCCACCCGACATTGCCTTCATTTGGAAAGTACGGGTCGCCGTGATGGAATCCAACCATTTAAATCTACGCAAGAAGAGAGGTATAAGAATATAGTATACGTGTAACTAGTAGTACAAAATACACCTATTGTATTTTAAGTTTAAGTTCTACTGATCTTCTTGTGGTATTGTTGGTAAGTTTTTAGACTTGTTAACATATCACAACCATTCTAGGGCATATGCTAATCACTCCTAGGACCAGCATAGTTGATCAGGCTATGCCATTCCCAGGACTGACCATACATCCCCGAGCTCACTTGTGATATTTAACAATCATAATACTTTTGTTCTTGTCATTGTGACACTGATTTTAGTATGAATGCAGACTAGTATACTTAATTAAATATTTTAATATTTAAAGTATAGACTCTTGGTCAGAGTGTTTTAATCCCTTTTGGGTTTATAGTTTAGTATATCTTTTATGGGTTGATATACTTGATTCACTATAAACAATGCTCTGATACCAATCTATCACACCCCAAAACCAAGAACGGCGGAAACGTTCCGGGGCGGAGGACGTCATGTATAGTATCACAACACAGTAAATGTAAATAAGCAAACAACATCATCCATTGCATTAAATATATAATTTTAATACAAGTGTGTTATGTACAGTTATAGACACCAAAATAATGTAAGTCAAAATAATAAGATGAGTCTTGAATACGCTCCATCTTCTCAAAAGCTGGCCTCGGTACCTGTCTACTGATGACCTGAGAATACAAGTTATTTTGAAAGAGTTTATCAGCATTAAGCTGGTGAGTTCATAAGTATTTTAGTGTCAATGTTTGTTGTCAAAAACGTTTGAACCTGTCTCAATGTATAAGTTTGTAAAAATGTAGGTAAGTGTTTGAAAGTGTTTGTAAAAGTTTGAATCTCTCAGAAAATCCTATATTTTCTATTAAAGTAACCTTCTACCAAGGCTTAACTGTTTTGTATACTCGATTGTTGTAAAAGTGTGTAATTTCCCAAGTGTAACTATCATTTAATAAAATATAGTTTGTACATTTATGCTTAAGTGAGGTTATCACTAAAATATGTAATGGGTAAATCATTGTAGTACTGTAGTTTTGTATGCTAGGAACTACTGCTGTACTAACTACCTTAAACCGGATTTATATTAAGATAATATGTGATAAATTGCACCATGCTATCGACTGGTAACAACGACATAATGAATGGTCGTAATAAAGAAAATGACGTTTGGCACCCGCAGACCTGCTGGTCCGACTGTAGCTAGCAGCAAGGTGTAGGATAGTCAATCCAATATAGATCTATACGCAAACTCACGCTCTCCCTCCAAGAGAATTCTGGCTACAACTCGGGCCATGACATTTAAGGCATGCTCCGACACAGTGGATCACAATTGTTAACGTGTTCATGTATATGTAATGTTTCTCGTTCTAGTATAATTGTATATGTTCTCCTTCTAGTATAGATGTATATGTCCTGTTTCTAGTATAGATGTATATGTTCATGTTTCTAGTATAGATGTATATGTTCATGTTTCTAGTATAGCTGTATATGTTCATGCTTCTAGTATAGCTGTATATGTTCATGTTTCTAGTATAGCTGTATATGTACTCATAATATAGCTGTATATGTTCATGTTTCTAGTATAGCTGTATATGTACGATCCTGTGTTACCCCGATGGTAACTAACTAATGATGTGTCTAGTACGTATGTATATGGAAGTACTTTTATGTCTATATATGTATATTTGATATATAATTAATATTGAAACGACCTTCGGATGGTCATTCAAAATCCCACCAGACCACATCCAAATCGAGAAAAAGGAAATAGGGCGGATGGCCTTCCTAAGCCCTTTAAACATTATTTATACATCTATACATATATGGGCATGCAATTGATAAAGGCATAAATAAGTTTTCATAAGACATTTGAAACATAAATAGAATTTCAAGAAAAGATCGACTTGATGTCAATATATAAAACAATTTGAAGGCATAAGTTGATAAACAGTTTAAGTATAAGGAACATAGGTTTGAATCACAGTTTGTAAATAAGTTTGGAAAGTAAAAGAGTTTGTAAAACATTTCAAAGTAAAGCAGTTTGATAAACAGTTTGAACAGTGGTAAAAATCATTGGTTTCCTAGTTATTAATCACATGTGATTAAATGCAATCACATGTGATTGAAGCAATAAGTATAAGTGTTTGACTTGTATTCCCCCCATAAAGTATTTAAAACATTTAAAATCATTTCAAAGGTTGATTAAAGGGGTATGAACTCACTTGTGGTGAGCTGTTTGAATTGCAGTGTCGGATATCGTGCTAGGTGGCAAACGGAGACTTGTTTAGACGCACGAGCCTAGTTATCATATAATAAGCATATATATAACTAATTAGCCAAATAATAACTTAACAAATAAGTTAAGACACTTAGGAACATGTAAAACACTTTGCATAAGTGTTAAAGGTCCTAATGGTTGCATCTAATTTGCTACGGGACAAGGCAAAAGGGTTTGAAGCACCAAATGACATTGTATAAGAGTTCACCACCCAACAAACCCCACCTTTGGAGTTTACGGCCGTGAACCCATGAGTTTACGGCCATGAACTCCTCACTTGGTGGTTTTGGGTGTTTTGAAGTGTTATATTAATCCTAGAATAAGCCTAGCATTGTTGGAATAATTCTTGAAGTAGTTTAAGGCCCTAGAATTCTCCATAGAGGAGTTTACGGCCTAATGACCATATCCCCTAGAGTTTACGGCCGTAAACTCCTATGGGGTGTTGGTTTTAATTCATTTGAGGCACTTGCACATGTAGGATAGCTTCCATGTTTTTATCTAAGGCTAAAGGGGACAAGAGGCACACATTTGTGCCTTCACTTGGAGTTTACAGCCCAAGTGATGTTCCTTGGCCGTAAACTCCCTTTTAGGGATGGTTCTAATGTAGTTTAATCCCCATTCAAGTCCTATGTATTCAAGGGTAAAAGTCTTAAGGCCTTAGGGGTGTTTAGGGTGCATTTTACCCTTGGAAAAGGGGTTTACGGCCCAAGAGCATATCTTGGCCGTAAACTCCTAAAACTTAATGATATTGAAGTGTTTTGGTGTCCAAAATAGCTACAAGCATTAGAGGGTAATTGTCCTTAAGCTTTAGGGTTGGTTTAGGGCACTTATAGCCCTTGAAAAGGGGTTTACGGCCCAAGAAATATCCTTGGCCGTAAACTCCTATAACTTGTGGTTCTTAAATGATTTCAAGCCTCTAATGATCATTCATTAAGTCCCTAACTAGTTTTCTATCAAGGAAATGGGACTAGGTAGCCTTAAAGCTCCATTTTGGAGTTTACTCCCCAAGAACGTTCTTGGGCGGTAAACTCCCGGATCTTGCATTTTAGACATGTAAATGATGTTATAAAGCATATAACAAGTAATGAAACACATCTAGGAAAGTAGACTCACAATCTGGGATGAAAACCCGAAGATCCGTGAGAGAGAAAATGGCTTTTCTCTATTTGGAATTGTGAATAATGAATTAATTAAATTCAGAAATCTATTTATAGTCCTGAAATATTTTGGCAGAAAATATTTTTATTCTGGAAATAGCACTGTAACATTATGAAACTTGGAATGCTCAAATTTCACAAACCCAGGAGCATCCACTCTCCTGATATCTCCTCAAACGTAAACCCTAATGTACACAAACTTGTTCGGAAAAGTATGAAAACCACTGAAACTGGACTAGCTTCTATTGAATAGATAATGTTCGTACAATTGGAAATTTCGGGTTGTCACATCATCCCCTCGTTAGAAGGAATTTCGTCCCGAAATTAGAATTTAAGCAATTACGAAGTTACAAATAATTAAGCGAAAAGATGAGGGTATTTCAGCTTCATTTGATCCTCTCGTTCCCAAGTGAATTCAGGTCCCCGCTTGGCGTTCCAGCGAACCTTCACTATCGGGATACGAATCTGCTTTGTTTGCTTGACCTCGTCCATGATCTCTACTAGTTCTTCCACGAAGTTGAGGCTCTCATTGATCTCGATCTCGTCGAGTGGGATAACAAGAGTCTCGTTGGACATACACTTTTTCAAGTTCGAGACGTGGAAGCTAGAATGTACGTTACTGAGTTCGCGCGGTAGATTGAGTTTGTAAGCTACGGGGCCAATTCGGGTAAGAATCTCGAAAGGCCCTATGTATCTTGGATTGAGCTTCCCACGCTTTCCGAAGCGTATCAAGCCCTTCCAGGGTGAGACCTTCAGTAGAACACGGTCGCCCACCTGGAATTCCAATGGTTTCCTTCGCTTGTCAGCGTAGCTTTTCTGTTGGTCTCTAGAGGCTTTCAATCATTCACGAATTTGAACGATCTTCTCTGTCATTTCCCAAATGATCTTCGGACCCATTAGAGTGCTTTCAGGAGCTCGTCCCTTAGCTAACTGGGTATCACCCACCTCAGCCCAGCACAGAGGGGATCTGCACTTTCGGCCATAGAGGGCTTCGAAAGGAGCTGCCTTTATGCTCGTGTGATACTGTTGTTGTAAGAAAATTCGACAAGGGGTAAATGAGTATCCCAAGCTTTCCTAAAGTCAATCACACAGGCTCGCAACATATCTTCTAAGGTTTGGATAGTTCTCTCACTTTGTCCATCGGTCTGTGGATGGTAGGCTGTACTCATGTCCAGCCTAGTTCCTAGGGAACTTTATAGCGACTGTGAGAACCTTGAAGTGAATCTACTATCTCTGTTTGAGATAATGGATATGGGAACACCGTGCAGTCGTACAATCTCCCTAATGTAGGTTCTCGTAAGTTTCCCATTTTGTCGGTTTCTTTGATGGGTAGGAAGTGTGCAGACTTGGTCAATCTGTCGACGATGACCCATATGGTATCAAGTCCACCCGTTGTCTTGGGGAACTTGGTTATGAAGTCCATAGTGATCCGCTCCCACTTCTATTCTGGTATCTCCGATTATTGTAGAAGACCGGAGGGTTTCTGGTATTCGACCTTTACCTTCGCGCAAGGAAGGCGTTTACTTACAAAGGTAGCAATATTTGCTTTCATGTTAGGCCACCAGTATAACTTTTTAAGATCCAGATACGTCTTATCTGAACCTGGGTGGACGGAATAACGAGTGTTGTGTGCCTCGGTCATGACCAAGTCTCTGAAGCCACCGTGTTTCGGTGTCTAGATCCGATCCATGAGGTATAAGGCTCCACCACCCTTGATTTGCAAGTTCTTATCCATCCCTCTCAGGGATTCACCCGCCACATTTTCAGGTTTCAAAGCATCGAGCTGAGCCTCCTTAATTTGCATGGACAAGTGTGAATGGATAGTTAGAGTCAAAGATTTGACTCTACGACCAGAGTATTATTTCCGACTAAGGGCGTCAGCTACTAAGTTGGCTTTACCCGGATGATAACGAATTTCGCACTCGTAATCATTGAGTAGCTCGACCCACCGTCGTTGTCTCATGTTGAGCTCCTTCTAGTCGAAAATGTCAGACTTTTGTGGTCTGTAAAGATCGTGCTCTTTGTACCCTACAGGTAGTGTCTCCAGATCTTCAGAGCAAACACAACTGCTCCTAGTTCAAGATCGTGGGTGGTGTAGTTAACCTCATGTGTCTTTAGCTGCCTTGAGGCATAGGCGATGACCTTACCTCGTTGCATCAGAACACATCCGAGTCCTTGATTTGATGCATCGCAATAGACAACGAAGTCTTCTATCCCTTTGGGGAGGGATAGTATTGGTGCGGTGCACAAGGCTCGCTTGAGTGTTTGGAATGCTCTTTCCTGTTTCTCTTCCCAGTCAAAGGCCACGCCCTTCTGGGTCAATGTCTTAAGAGGTTTCGCTATGCGGGAGAAGTTCTGAATGAACCTGCGATAGTAGCCAGCGAGACCTAGAAATTGACGAATTTCTGTAGGTGTCTTCGGTGCTGACCAGTTCTCAATGGCCTTGATTTTGGAAAGGTCCACGTGTATTCCCTCTTCGCTAACAACGTGGTCCAAGAATTCGACTATTCGAATCCAAAATTCGCACTTAGAGAACTTCGCGTAGAGCTTCTCCGATCGTAATGTTTCCAAGACTCTGCGGAGATGTTGACTATGTTCTTCCTTACTTCTAGATTAGATGAGTATGTCATCGATGAAGACGATGACGAACTGATCCGAGTAAGGACGACACACCCTATTCATTAAATCCATGAATACTGCAGGCGCATTAGTTAATCCGAATGGAATCACTACGAATTCGTAGTGCCCATAACGAGTTCAAAAGGCTGTCTTGGGAACATCCTCCTCTAACACTCGTAGTTGGTTATATCCGGATCGTAGATCTATCTTTGAGAAGTAGTTGGCTCCTTGAAGTTGATCAAATAAATCGTCTATGCGGGGCAAGGGATACCGATTTTTAATGGTAAGCTTGTTGAGTTCCCTGAAGTCGATGCACATACGAAAGGATCCATCCTTCTTCTTGACGAACAAGACCGGTGCTCCCCATGGTGAGAAGCTTGGCCTAATGAATCCCTTCTTGAGAAGTTCGTTAAGCTGACTGGAAAGTTCCTGCATCTTTTCCAGTGCCAGACAGTAAGGAGATTTGGCTATGGGAGTAGCCCCTGGTACTAAGTCGATTCTGAACTCGACTTGGTGTTGTGGTGGTAATCCGAGAAGTTCTCTTGGAAAGATGTCAGGAAAGTCGCGTACTTCGGGGATGTTCTGAATGTCTTTTACTTCTAGACTCGTATCGACGATGTGCATGAGGAATGCAAGATATTCCTTTCGTAAGCACTTCTGAGATTGGATGCACGAAATGATGCGAAGGCTCGTACTAGGTTTGTCACCATAGATAACTAAGGTTTCGTTGTTAGGAAGGTTAAGAGGAACTGCTTTTTCAAAGCACATGATGTTGGCGCGAAGAAGACTCAACCAATCCATACCGATAATAACGTCGAAACATTTAATTGGGACTGGCATGAGGTCTATCTTGAAAGTATGGCCATCTAAAGTTAAAGTACAACCTACGTATATGCAATTAGTACTTTCCGTTCTCCCGTTGGCCATTTCTACCATGAATGATTTATCTAATGTACATGGTTTTTGTTTAAGTAGGTGTGCAATTTTATGGCTTACGAAACTTTTCTCTACACCACTGTCGAAAAGTATGCAAGCATAAGAGTTATCGAGGAGAAACGTACTAGTAACTATCGTAGGATCAGCTATGGCTTCCTCGTGGCCGTTCCTCTTGTAGTGGCCCACCTTGCCACAACCGTAGCAAGCTTGGCCCACACCGGCATTAGGAACTTGGGAGGTCGTCCCTGCTGGAGTTTTGCATAAACGAGTTGTATGCCCCTTCCTGTTGCAGTTAGAGCACTGCATTTCCTTGCAAGGTCCGTGGTGATGGAAGTTGCATTTGTTGCACCTCAGAAGATTTCCAGCATAAGTTTTTGCTGGTAAGGGGTTTGCAGGGACAACTGATGCAAACCCACAGCTGTCAACAAAGGATCCAAATCAAATGCCAGATGGACCAGTTACGAGGGCACGCGCTAAAACATTCAAAGAGGCTTTAAATGGATTGGTTAGAGAAGTTTGTACTCAAGAAAGTGTATGGAGACCCATTGGACCCAATCAAAGTTGGATTACCATAATTCAAGTCCAAGAGTGATTTACAAGATACAATAACAGCCTTTATAAGCCCATTTCGTTTTTTTTCTATATTTTTATGTAATTTTCGTTTTTATATATCCTAAATAAGTGTTGGGGAGATAAAAGGGTCTTAGGTTACATGAACCTTGTGATAAACCATGTCTAGGTTCATAGTTTTAAACTTGGGGGTTAAATGCCTTAAATTAAAGACACTTCTTTAATTCATGGCTCTTTAGGTGCTCTTCCCACACTATAAAAACATGGTATTTGTATCCATTTGAAATCAATCAAGTTTTGAATACAATTTGTGAGTTTTTAACTCTTTTTTCGTTCTTTGTGAACTTTAGAACTTATCAGGTTTTCATAGCTTGTGGCGTTCAAACTTATCAATCAATTTGGTGGGTTGATTGTGGCATTTTATACCAAAGTTCTTGTCTCTTTATAGACAACGGGTCGCGGTTTCCACCTTTGTTTTACAATTCTGTAACCAAAAGAACGATCGGGTGAAACGTGTTCAAACCTCAATTTTGGGTGAGATCACATCATTTGGTATCAGAGCCAGTTCTTTGTGTTGCATATCTATTTTGTTTTCTTCCTTGATTACTTGAGTTCTAAGACGCATATTGGTAGCGGGTCTTGTCACAAGTTGTCAAGGTTCTTACTAGCGACTTTTGAATTTCTAAGTTGTCAAACTTCTATATTCTACATTTCTTTTGTTTCCTTTATGTTTTCATTTGGCTATTAGTTTCCTCAAAAAAAAATCAAAGGTAAAAAAAAAAAACGAAAAGAAGCAAAAAAAAAAAAGAAAGAAAAAAAAAAGCAAAAAAAAAATATTTACAAAAAAAAAAAGATTTACAAAGAAAAAAAAAAGAGAAAAAAAACAAAAAAAAGGAAAAAAAAGAAAGAAAGAAGAGGAGGAACAAGTAAAGCCTTTTTTTCTATAAAGTCAATTTGAATTGCAAGTGTAGTCATTTTTTTCAAAAAAATAAAATAAAATAACCCATTGTTTGCTTCATCATTAGCAAAGCCAAGTTTGTTTGGCTTTCTTTTCGTGTATTGAGGTTACTTTAATTTGGATACAATTTCTTTTGATTTGTTTGGTAAGTTTGAATTCCTCAAGGCCACAAGTTCAAATTTGATAATTGCTTCTTTAGTTTGTTTAGAACTTTAAGAGTTAAAAGGGAGTGGTAAAAGGCTGTGTGGTGAGACTAAAAGAGGGTAAAAGCCATTCGAGGGATACACGAGGGTTGAGTGAACTATTTTTGAGAGAAACACGTGAGTGAGTGTTGGGAGGAAGTAAATTATTATTATTATTATTATTATTATTTTATTTTTTTTTGGCAGAAATATAAGATGGGTGATCAAAACCCCCCACCAAACCTTCAAGTTCAAGCTATGATGGATGAGATGCGACGTTTGATGACAAATGAATTTAACCAAGTACATGAAAGAATGGACCGAATGGAGGCACAAGTACAAAGAACTCGATCTCGAGCATCATCACAGGTTTCTAACGGGGAAGAGGAGGATGATGGTTGGGAACCTGAAAGGCGACCAAATAGAAGGAGGTCACGAAGAGATGACAATTTAAGTTCTATTAAAATGAAAGTTCCTTCTTTCAAAGGCAAATCAGACCCGGACGCGTACATTGAATGGGAGACAAAAATGGAGTTCATATTTGATTGTCATGAATATTCCAACTGTAAGAAGGTAAAACTAGCCGTAGTTGAGTTTTCTGATTATGCACTAACATGGTGGGATCAACTTCTAATCACTAGACGGAGAAATGGAGAAAGGCCTATTGAGACATGGGATGAAATGAAGAGTGTCATGCGAAGACGGTTTGTGCCAAGTCATTACTTTCGTGATCTCCACAATAAACTTCAAAGCTTAAAACAAGGCAGCAAGTGTGTTGATGATTACTTCAAAGAAATGGAGGTTATGATGGTTCGTGCCAATATTGAGGAGGATCCTGAGGCAACCATGGCCAAATTCTTAAATGGCTTAAATCTTGAAATTCGTGATCGCGTTGAGATGCAACATTATGTTGAAATTGAAGACATGGTCCATATGGCTGTTAAAATTGAAAAACAATTAAAAAGAGGTGGCGGGTCTCGAAATAACACTTGGAAGGATAGTACTTCAAAAAAATCAGAAAATACACCTACTTCTTCTTCTAATTCCAAATCTGATCCTAAAACAACAAACTCTTCAAAAGGAAAAACTGATTCTTCTACTTTTAGGAATCGTGACATAAAGTGTTTCAAGTGTCAAGGAAGGGGTCATATTGCAAGTCAATGTCCAAATAAGCTTACCATGGTGGTTAGAGAAAATGGCGAGTGAATCAGATTCTATAGTTTCACCGGAAGATTGTAGTGATGATGAAGAGGTGGCTGTTCAAGGTGATTTGTTGGTTGCAAGACGAGCTCTAAACATTAAATCCAAGGAGGGAGATGATGCCCAAAGGGAGAATATATTTCATACTCGTTGCTATGTTCAAGGCAAGGTATGTAGTGTTATAATTGATGGTGGGAGTTGTACTAACGTTGCAAGTACTTCCATGGTTCAAAAGTTAGGTATACCCACGATGAAGCATCAAAAACCATACAAACTTCAATGGCTCAATGATAGTGGTGAGGTGCGAGTTACAAAACAGGTGATGGTTTCATTTCGGATTGGAAGATATGAAGACGAGGTGTTGTGTGATGTTGTTCCTATGCAAGCCACTCACTTGCTGCTAGGTAGACCATGGCAATATGATAGACACGTAAGTCACGACGGTTTCACTAACAAATACACTTTTGTTTACAAAACAAAACCGGTAACTCTTGTACCAATGTCACCAATTCAAGTTTACCAAGATCAAGTAAAACTTCAACAAGATGCGAAAAAAGAGAGCGAAGGAAAAAAAGAGAGTGAGAAAAAAAAAGATGATGAACAAAAAAAAATGAGTGAGAAAACAGAAGAAAATGAACAAAAAAAAGAAAGTGAACAAAAAAAAGAGAGTGAAAAAAACAAAGAAAACATGAAAAAAAGAGGGAAAGAAAAAAAGGAAAATAAATATATTGCACTGGCAAAAAAAGTGAGATAAAAGAAGCTTTTAAATCAGAAATGCATTTTGTGCTTCTTTTGTTCAAAGAAGCTCCAATAGCCACTAACATTTCGGCCGGAACTCTTCCGAGCGATGTTACCTCTCTCTTGCAGGAATTTGGAGACTTGTTTGCTGAGGATGTTCCAAATGGATTGCCACCAATTTGTGGGATTGAACACCAAATTGACTTTATGCTTGGGGCGTCTATTCCCAACAAACCATCCTATAGAACAAGCCCTGAAGAAACCAAGGAGCTACAAAGGCAAGTTGAAGAGTTACTTGCAAAGGGATTGGTTCAAGAAAGTATGAGCCCTTGTGCCGTTCCAGTCTTGTTGGTGCCAAAGAAGGATGGTTCTTGGAGAATGTGCGTAGATTGTCGTGCCATCAACAATATTACGGTAAAGTATCGTCATCCCATTCCCCGACTCGATGATATGCTTGATGAGTTGTATGGAGCAAAACTTTTTTCCAAAATTGATTTAAAAAGCGGGTATCACCAAATTCGCATGAAAGAAGGTGATGAGTGGAAAACAGCTTTTAAAACAAAACATGGTTTATATGAATGGTTAGTAATGCCTTTTGGCCTAACTAATGCTCCTAGTACCTTCATGAGATTAATGAACCATGTTTTGCGTGAATATATTGGCAAATTTGTGGTTGTTTACTTCGATGATATTTTGATTTATTCAAAGTGTCCAAAAGATCACCTTGAGCATCTGACATGTGTTTTGAGTGTGCTTAGGAAAGAAAGGCTATATGCTAACTTGGAGAAGTGTACCTTTTGTACTGACCAAGTTGTTTTCCTTGGGTATGTGGTGAGCTCCCAAGGAGTGGCTGTTGATGAAGAAAAGGTAAAAGCCATCCAAGATTGGCCAACTCCAAAGACTATAAGTGAAGTTCGAAGTTTTCATGGCCTGGCAAGTTTTTATCGCCGGTTTGTCAAACATTTTAGCACTTTAGCATCACCACTTACAGAAATCATCAAAAAGAATGTTGGGTTTAAATGGGGCAAAGAACAAGAGCATGCTTTTCAACAACTCAAGTTTCACTTAACTCATGCTCCTTTGTTGTCTTTGCCTAATTTTGACAAAACATTTGAAATTGAATGTGATGCATCAGGAATTGGAATTGGTGCTGTTTTGATGCAAGAGGGTAAACCTTTGGCATATTTCAGTGAAAAATTAAGTGGGGCAACTTTAAATTACCTAACTTATGACAAAGAGCTTTATTCTTTGGTCCGAGCATTGAAAACATGGCAACATTATCTGTGGGCTAAAGAATTTGTAATTCATTCAGATCATGAGTCCTTAAAGTTTCTAAAAGGACAACACAAATTAAACAAAAGACATGCTAGGTGGATGGAGTTCATTGAGACATTTCCTTATGTCATCCGATACAAGAAAGGTAAGGAAAATGTTGTGGCTGATGCTTTGTCACGTAGACACTCTCTACTTTCTTCTCTAGATTTCAAAATTTTAGGATTTGAACAAATCAAGGAATTATACCACAATGACGTTGATTTTGGTCAGATTTACCAAGCTTGTGAACAATGCTCTGTTGAAAAGTTTTTCTTACATAATGCTTTTTTGTTCAAAGAATCAAGACTTTGCATTCCTAAATCTTCCTTGCATGAGCTTCTGGTTAGAGAAGCACGTAGTGGAGGCCTTATGGGACATTTTGGGATCGCAAAAACATTATCTACTTTGCAGGAACATTTCTTTTGGCAAAAAATGAAGGTGGATGTTGGAAGAATTTGTAATAATTGTATTGTGTGCAAGCAAGCCAAATCCAAGGTTCAACATCATGGTTTATATACTCCACTTCCGATACCAAGTGAACCATGGGTTGATATTTCAATGGACTTCGTGTTGGGTCTACCAAGATCCAAAAGTGGAAAGGACTCTATTTTTGTGATTGTTGATAGGTTTTCTAAAATGGCTCATTTTATTGCGTGCAATAAAACTAATGATGCATCTCACATTGCTGATTTGTTTTTTAGAGAAATTGTCTGGTTGCATGGAATGCCAAAAACCATTGTCTCATATCGGGATTCTAAGTTTTTGAGTTATTTTTGGAAAACTTTGTGGGCAAAATTAGCGACAAAACTCTTGTTTTCAACAACTTGCCACCCACAAACGGATGGTCAAACAGAAGTGGTGAATAGGACCTTGTCCACTTTGTTGAGGGCTTTAATAAAGAAGAACATCAAAACATGGGAGGACTGTTTGCCACATGTTGAGTTTGCATACAATCGTGCCACTCATTCTGCTACAAAAATGTCACCATTTGAAATTGTATACGGTTTTAATCCTTTGACTCCTTTGGATTTATCACCTTTGCCTTTTCCTGAGCAGGTAAACTTAGATGGAAACAAAAAGGCTGAATTTGTGAAACAGATACATGAGAAAGCAAGACTAAATATAGAAAGAACAACAGAGCAATATTCAAAACAAGCGAATAAAGGGCGACGCAAGATGATTTTTGAACCTGGTGATTGGGTTTGGTTACATATGAGAAAAGAACGATTTCCAGCCCAACGACGTTCAAAATTGCTTCCAAGAGGGGACGGCCCTTTCCAAGTTTTAGAGCGTAGCAATGACAATGCATACAAATTGGACCTACCGGGTGAGTATAATGTTAGTGCAACTTTCAATGTCACTAATCTAGCTCCATTTGATGTAGGTTCTAATTTGAGGACAAATCCTTTTCAAGAGGAGGGGAATGATGCAAACCCACAGCTGTCAACAAAGGATCCAATTCAAATGCCAGATGGACCAGTTACGAGGGCACGAGCTAAAGTATTCAAATAGGCTTTAAATGGATTGATTAGAGAAGTTTGTACTCAAGAAAGTGTATGGAGACCCATTGGACCCACTCAAAGTTGGATTACCATAATTCAAGTCCAAGAGTGATTTACAAGATCCAATAAGAGCCTTTATAAGCCCATTTCGTTTTTTTTCTATATTTTTATGTAATTTTCGTTTTTATATATCCTAAATAAGTGTTGGGGAGATAAAAGGGTCTTAGGTTACATGAACCTTGTGATAAACCATGTCTAGGTTCATAGTTTTAAACTTGGGGGTTAAATGCCTTAAATTAAAGACACTTCTTTAATTCATGGCTCTTTAGGTGCTCTTCCCACACTATAAAAACGTGGTATTTGTATCCATTTGAAATCAATCAAGTTTTGAATACAATTTGTGAGTTTTTAACTCTTTTTCGTTCTTTGTGAACTTTAGAACTTATCAGGTTTTCATAGCTTGTGGCGTTCAAACTTATCAATCAATTTGGTGGGTTGATTGTGGCGTTTTATACCAAGGTTCTTGTCTCTTTATAGACAACGGGTCACGGTTTCCACCTTTGTTTTACAATTCTGTAACCAAAAGAACGATCGGGCGAAACGTGTTCAAACCTCAATTTTGGGTGAGATCACATCAACAACAGGGGTTACTGTGGCAGCATTGATTGCCACAAGTTGTTGTCTCTTTGAGGACTCTTGCGAAGCCCCGCTTTTCCTCTTGTTTCACCCCTTCTTCTTGTTGCCATTGTTGTGTCCTTTTTGTGGCTGGGGCGTAGGGATTGTCGGGTTCTGGCGTTTCCCGTGATCTATGAGAGATTGTGCCAGCTCCTTGGTGCTGTCAAAAGTGACAGGCTTGGATGCTAACACACTTGACTGGATCTGGGGTTATAGTCCTCAGATGTATCTCTCTATTTTCTTGCTCTCGAGAGCAACCATATCAGGGCATAGAAGTGCCAGATCACAAATCTATTCATATAGGTTGATATGTCGGAACCAACCATTTCTAGACCCCAGAGTTCCTGTTCGAGTTTTTGTATTTCCCCTCGAGGACAGTACTCTCTCATTAGCATGGCTTTCAAGTTTTCCCAGCTGATAAAATTTGCCACTGATATAATCAGGGACTTAACATTGCCATTCCACCAAGTTAACGCTCTGTCAGAAAAAGTACAAGTAGCAAACTTGACCTTGTTGCCCTTCGGGCAAGCACAAATCTCAAAGACTGCTTCTGTCTTTTCAATCCACTGCCTTAAGACCATAACCCCACCAGTTCCATTGAAGATTCGGGGTTTAGCATTTGTAAAGTCCTTGTAGGTGCATTCCCTGGGATGCCCATGGCTCTTGCCATGGTGAGAAGGAGGTGCACCCGTTCCCGATCCACTAGGGACAAGAGCATTGATGGCTGACACGGCAACTGCTACTGCAGCCGTGAAGGCTGCTTGGAACATGGCAGCGTCGAAAGGAGGAGGTGGTTAAGGTGGTGGTATAGGCGTTTCGTTATTAGGGTTACGCCTTGGATTCCTGTGAGGCGGCATCTTTTGACTATACGATTAAAAGATGACAACACGGTAAGAATAAATAAATAAGGACAGTGGCTCATGGACTAACTCTCCATAGTCCAACAACACAATTGAATAGTACGTTTGAATGTGGGTTTAGTACTGAAAGGTGAAAACATTTGGATAATAATTTCCATGAGATTAGGTATCTGTCAAAAATATTGGATTATAGATGTAACGTGTTCTGGAAAAGTTGCCTAGGAGTAGGCCTTACATCAACCACTGATGGGAAAGTTTTGACAGGACAACAACATAATCAAGACTTAATAGACCTAAGATTTATAACGATAGGAAATTAGACCAGAATTTTACATAAACTAGGTTATATCTGAAGGAGAGGTCGATGAGATTCTATCGACGTCGAGAACTACTAGAAAAGTCTTCAGTTGAGTGATCATTCGAAGGGATTGGGTGATCATTCTCTGGCTCCTCTCTGAGCCATCCAGCCTTGTCGTGGTTAGGGTAGTACGGGTTGTCGTGGGGATGGAATCCAACCATGATATCTACACGAGAAAAGGGATAATAAGAACTAACTAAATAGACGAACTAACTTAGATAATTATAAGATGATCCTTATCAGTTGCTTCAATACTTTTTTAGTGCATACCAGTTATATGTAGTTAGGATAGGATAGACCTTCGAATAAGTGACCCTAACCCTAAGCCCCCAACCCAACGAGGACAGGACATAAGACAAATATTCACAGATTCTAAGTCTATGACATCCTAGTACATATAACCTTAGTGTATCGACTAAGCAACTATTGACATAATAAAAAAAATCTATTTAGTTCTCAGATAAGTAATTACAATAAGACCAAATACCCCTATGGTATTTCTTTGTGGTTGAGCTGGTAAGTTTTTAGACTTGTTGCCACATCACAACCATTCTTGGGCATATGCTAATCACTCCTTGGACCAGCATAGTTGATCAGGCTATGCCACTCCCAAGACTGACCATATATCCCCAGGCTTAGTTGTGATATTCAACAATCGTAATACTTTTGTTCTTGTCATTGTGACACCGATTTTAGTATGAATGCAGGCACGTATACTTACTTAAATATTTTATTATTTAAAAGTATAATCTCTTAGTCAGAGTGTTTTAATCCCAATGTATTTATAGTTAGTATATCTTTCATGGGTTGATATCCGATCTATTCGTATTTAATCGCGACGGGAAAGACGATTTGCCTAACACATAGTGTGAGTAGTGTAATCACTAACTCACTAAATTGTATTATTTTATGGATTTATTAGCGTGACAATAAGGAGGAAAAGACACTTCTCGTGTTCCATGTATTGGCTCCCTCTGTCCACCTCTTATCCCTGACTAGAACATGCGTTTTCTTTCTTTGGGTACTTATTTAAGGTTCTCTTCTCTTGTAGACATATTGAACTTCTACTCCATCTTACTTCCGTTTCTGAATCTAAGTGTCATCACTTTATGATGGATGACTGAAATCTCGGAAGTTCAGGCGAATTTCCACTGCTGTCCCTAAAGGTATATGCATATGGTGGTTTCAACAGTCTCGTCCTTATTCATTTATTTCCTGATTGGAAACCTTCTTAATAAACCTCTTATGGGTCTGAACCGACTCTTCTATCGAACATTGAAGTGGATAAGGTTTTCTAAAGGGTTCGTGCGAGAATGGAAATGTTTAAGGAATCCTAAGATATTATTAAAACATTTCACGAGGTGATCCATATCGAGTCCTGCTGCAATTACATAGGGTAAACAAATTATATATAACTTAGATCTGATAGGCCTTCGAATATGTGATACTACTCTATATCCTCATCCAAACAAGGAAAAGGAAGTAGAGCGAAACCACACATTCTTACACTATGAGATCCTCACTATTGTCACACCCCAAAACCAAGAACGGCGGAAACGTTCAGGGGTGGAGGACGTCATGTGAAGTATCATAACAGTGTAAAGTAGTAAACAAGCAACAACATCATCCATTGAATTAGAAGTAAAGTTTTAATATATGTGTGTTCTTTCATTGTAATAAGACACTAAAATATGTAATCAAAATAAAAGATGAGTCTTGTCTGTGCTCTGTCTTCTCAAAACCTGGTCATCGTACCAGTCTACTGGTGACTTGAGAATACAAGTTATTTTGAAAGAGTAGATCAGCATAAAGCTGGTGAATTCATAAGTATTTAAGTATCATTACTCTGTTTTGGAAAGCTGTTATGAATGCCATGTAAAGTTTTGATTGAAACATTTGATATTAGTGTGAAAACCCTATAAAATCCCCTATTTCCTACTAGTATAAAAGTAGTCTTCTACCAAGACCCGAATGTTTTGAATGTAGTCTTCTACCAAGACCTGAATGTTTTGAAAGTAGTCTTCTGCCAAGACTTGAATGTTTTGCTGTAACAAAGATGGGTTTTCCCCTACATGACTACTATTAACAATATATAGTCTACCTCATCGTTTATGTGAACGTATCACAAAATAAAAGTAATAGGGAAAATATAGCCATATAAGTATTATCCTTTTGTATTAGGATAAACACGACATTGCGACTGCTGAAAAGTAGTAACCTTGAACCACCGTAGATGCTCATTTTCCTCTGTAGTTAACAGCAGGTCAAAGGAATGGTTAGTCCCGTAAAGGTACCCCTAGTATAAGTATTAACCGTAGGCATCCGTAGATGTTCATTACCTCTGTTGCTAACAGGTGGGTACAGGAATGGTTAATCCCGTATTGTATCCTTTTGTACTAGGATAGACAGAACTAATCTGCATGTATAGTATGTAATAGTATCTCATCATATAGTATCTAGGTATAAGTATCCATGTAAGTGTATCCATGTAAGAGGATGCAGGTAAGTGTATCTCTTCATATAGCATTTAGTATAGACTCATGAATGAACTGACTCTGGTGTAATTCCTTTGTAATAGAAATAATATTTTGTATCCCCTAAACTATCCCTATAATAGTTTACTGGAATGTATCTGTGGTCCAAGAAGGTTTATACACCCTTGCTACTCAAGAGTGTGGGAACTGAATGAAGAATGAAAGCTATCATATCAATACATATACATACATATATATATACATATATATATATATATATATATATATATATATATATATATATATATATATGAACATAAGTGTATAGATATAGATTTGACCAAGGACATGAAAGAGATTTTGTAAAACATTTAAGAGTTTTGAACAATAAATAACAATGACTTGATGTCATTTTATAAAACATTTCAAAAGCAATTCATTTGATAACAAAATGTTTTAAGACAGAAAACCATTTCATGTATCACATTTTGAAGTATGTGAAATCAGTTGGATGAAAACACAGTTATGAATCACATATGATTGATTCTATAGAATGTTGTTTTCTACTTGTATCCCCCCCTATAGCATTTAAAATCATTTAAAACATTGATTATGGTTTGGATGAACTGAACGATGTAGGACTACTAAGTGTCAAGTGAAGACTTATACACACTCAAAGATCCTAGTTAACATATAATCACACATATATGTATCCAATGTCACACCCCGAAAACCGAAGGCGGAAAACATTTCCGGGGTTGACTCCACATTGAGTATCAAATCGAATGCACATAGTAAGTAAAGTAAACAACCATTACATTACATATAAAAGTTTACATTTGTTTCAAAAGTAAGTTGTACAAGTGTGATACATAATATATATGAACAAAAACAGTACATGTCTTCTACGCATTCCATCTTCGCCAAAAGGATTATCGGGTACCTGTCTAATGCAGACATGAGAATACAAGTAGTTTGAAAATCAGCATAACGCCGGTGAGTTCATAAGCGGTTTTGTTTTCTGAAAATGTACGGTTTCCTTTCTGTTTTTTGAAAATGATACACACCAAGAAAATCCCATATTTTCTTAAAAGTTGGTTATTGAATCCCAAAATGTAATGTAAAAGAGGTACACTGAAAACATGTTTACTCTTGTGAATTGTAAAGTTTAGTTAACTGGTTTGTTACACGTTTCTGTTTATGTACAAATGTTACCCCAGGAAAATCCCATATTTTCCTGAATGTTGGTTACCAAATGTGAAAGATGTATACTAAAAACCTGGTTGTCCTTGTGAAATGTATTAGTTTTAACACACACACACACACACACACATATATATATATATATATATATATATATATAAAACTAATATGTACAAAGTAAATTAATTACTTTATTCATTATTACTATTTAGTAAATCTCTGTTATCCTAATTGTGAGTTCCATAACCATACAATAGACTAGATATGGCAATAAGTAGTCCACATCACCTTATGACTTTCGTCACCCTTGAACCTTTCGGTTCGGCTGTAGCTAGCAGCCAGGTGTGGGGTAGTCAGCCCCGTATAGATCTATACACTCAAGTCACGCTCCCTATCTAAGAGATTCTGGTTACAGATGTGGTCCTCCACTTGCGTATCTCTGTGGAGTGTTCACCGAGGACGTGTCTCTAATTTATAGGAATAAAAAATTTACTAGTAATAATACAATAATCCTCCACACGCGTATCTCTGTGGAGTGTTACCAAGGACAAAACAGTGTACTAAATTTTATGTTAAAGGTTCAATGTCATGCTTTTAACTGATATAATGTGAAAAACCGTTTGTGAAAATATAAAATACAACATTTTATAACATGTTTCACAAATAATATGTTTACGTGTTCTGCATGTTCAAACGGTTATCTATTATGACTATCAGTGTTAAAAGAATATGTACTTTGCTTGTATTCCCGCCTAAAAACAGTGAAAAACAGTGAAAAATGGTAGGGGTATGAACTCACCAGACGAGAAAATGTGACGGTTTGGATGCTAAGCGTCGGTTCAGGGCTTGATAAAGCGCGCGGTTCCTATGTAATATGAAATGATATACAAATGTATCTAATTAGACTTTAAACCACTAATTAGATATGATAATACACTCCAATGAGTGAAAACACTTCAAATCAAGTGTTTGGAGTGACCCGGGTGACATCTACGGACGTGTGGGACTTGGATAATGTGTTTACTCTTCAAGAGTAAGCTCCTTATGGAGTTTTCGGCCCTAAACACTACATACACATGAGTTCACGGCCGTGAACTCATGGATGAGGGATTTATGATGCTAAATAGCAAGATAGCACTTGAGGAATATTGGTATGATTTTATCTAAGGCTTAGGAAGGAATTAAATCACCAAGAACACCATCAATGGGAGTTTACGGCCCTAAACAAGGAGTTTACGGCCGTAAGCTCCTATACCCTTCTTATATTGATGATTTAATTGCTTTAGACGAATCACATGTGATTCAAAACAATTTATACAACCCTTAGAATGAGATTTAAGCATCATACGACTTGTGTAAGTGAGTTCACGGCCCAGGAACTCATTCTTGGGGAGTTTACGGCCGTGAACACTCAAATGAGTGGATTTCATCATGTTTAAGGCCACCAAACTGATTGTGGTTGATTCTAGAATTTACTCCAAGGCTATTGGTGTGTTTAAATGGCTTTTAAACACTTGGAAATGATTTTACTCTCCATGAGGATGAGTTTACGGCCCAAGCATGTTCTTGGGCAGTAAACTCATGTTTACTCCTCAAAAATGATGATTAAGGTGTTCTAAGTCCGAATTGGTAAGCCATGAAGTCATATCTAAGTCCCAAGATTAATTTGGAGGGGTTTTAAGGCTCAAAAACCCTCTTATTATGTGTTTATGGCCCAAGCATGTTCCAGGGCCGTAAACTCATGTTTAAGGTCCTAAATCATTGATTAAACTCGGATTTGAAGGCTAATGAGGTTGAACAACAAGTTAGGGAAGTTACTTTAAAGATTTGAAGCCTTAAATTGATGTTTTTGGACTTGAATCTTTGGTTGAGGAGAGAGGTTAGAGAGAGAGAGAGAGTAGTGAGAGAGAGCAAAAGCTTCAAATGGAAGCTTAATCTCCTTTAAATAGTGTTCAAGATTTGGACACGGTGGAATTCTACTCGATACCGACGTTAGACGGGGCTTTTGGTCGCACCTGATCAAGTTGCCGTAACCTGATATGGTCGATTCTAAAAATATTCCGTTTACTATAATAGGGTGTTAATACGAGTTCTAAATGCGTTGGAACACCCATTAATTAATAATAATAATCTCAAATTAATGACCTAATATAATTGCGTAAACGGAAACGAAAATGAAAGCGGCGAATGGATTAATGAAAAGGGTTACGAAAAAGGATTACAAATGATGGTACGAACTTCGGGTTGTTACATCCAATTAGACTTTAAACTACTAATTGACAATGTTAAGACATCCTAGGACATGCTAAACACCTTATATAAGTGTTATAAGTCCTAAGGGTTGCATCTAAGTTGTTGTAGGACAAGGCTATTGGGTTTAGGGTTTCAAAGGACCCCTTTCTTGAGTTTACTCCCCAAGGACCTTAACCCATTGAGTTTACAGTTGTAAACCCTTGAGTTTACGGTCGTAATTTCCTAATCTTTTGATCATTTGATGGTTTGAAGCCTTACATGTCCCTTAGAAGTATGTCTACTTGATGGTTTAGTACTTGGAAGAGATTAGGGCACCATTTCCCTCCTTTGAGGAGTTCATGGCCCTAGAACCAATTCCCTTTGTGTTTGCTGCCGTAATCTCATATAGACCATGGTATTTTTGTGCTTTCAAGTCCCATACACATTAAGGTATGAGTCTAGACTAGTTTCACAAGGAAAGGAAGGGACTAGGGCACACTTTTGGCCCTTAAAGAAGGGTTTACGGTCCAAGGTGTTCTTGGGCCGTAAACTCTGTGATCTTGTTGTTTCCTCGTGATTTCTTGATGTATAGACATATAACAAGCCCTATTATACTCTAAGATGGAAGCACTTACAATTTGGGATGAAAGACTGAATATCCTTGAGAGAGAATCGGGTTTTTCTCTAGTTGGAAATGGAACAAATGAATAAAAATGGCTAAGGGCCATATATATACCCCTTGGGATTTACGACCGCAAACTCCATGTTTGGGTCGTAAATTCCAATTTCTTGGAGTATGAAATGTTATTGTTGCACAATAAACCCTAGGGCATCCCCTCTCCTGGCATCTCCTAAAGTGTTAATCATAAAATACTTAAACTTATCCCAAATAGTCTGAAAATTAACAGTAACTGTTCTGACTTCTATTAACTTGGTATGTTGTACAGAATGGAAATTTCGGGTTGTCACAACTATATATAACCTTGGGAGTATACACTCTGTAATCATAGGTATATCAAGAAGGATCTTTTTTTAGTTTTTCACATAAGGTTATTCATGGTTCCTAAAATACTCCTATAGTATTTTAATTACATGTTTGATTCTTAGCTTCTGAATATGCTTCTGGGATTAATATAAATCTTTTAGTATCATAAAATACTCCTATAGTATGTTAAACTTTATGTTTGGCTCTAGCATTCCTATTTGGTAAGTTTCAGACTTGTTGCAACATCACCATCACTCCCAAGCACACGTTAGTCGCATCTCGAATAAATGTAGTTGATCAGGTTACATTTATTCCAGCTTACGATTACATAACTGCCCAGGTTTGTAAGTAATGGTCAACATCCAAAGACTTTTATTCTTGTTCTCCTTTTGATACTTTATTCTGTTTTTTTTATATATTTTGGATGTTCTTATACTTTTGTAAAATATGGTTATATTTTAAAGTATAATTCTTGGTCAGAGTGTTTTATCCCAATGTATTTATAGGTTGTATATCTTTTATGATCAGATATACTGAGCTTACTATAAACAATGCTCTGATACCAATCTGTCACACCCCAAAACCGAGAACGACGGAAACGCTATGGGATGGATGACGTCATGTCAAGTATCACAACATATGCAGCATAGTAATCAAAGTACAACAACCATTGCATTAATAATAATAACTTTGCATAGGTTACATTTAGCAACAACAACAAGGTAAATATAGAGAATAACATATAATGTAGCTCGGCACTAGGCTGTCTTCACAAAAGCTCTCGGAGTGTACCTGTCTACCGATGACCTGAGAATACAAGTTATTTTTGAAAGCGAGTATCCGCATTTTTAAACGCTGGTGACTTCATAAGTATTTAATGACATTGGTATAAATACATGTTATACTTCTAAAATGATCTCACACAATGATGGTGATTTGAGTTTACAAAGTATTAGAATCATTTCCAGAAAATCCTATATTTTCTAATAATAGTAGTCTTCTACCAAGACCCAATTGTTTTATGTTTAAGAAACATTTTCTCCTTAAAGGTACTATCATTATAAAAATATGATTTATACTTTAAAGAATATGTGAGAAAATCATAATCACAAGTAATAGGGGAAATAACATTTTTACCTCAGCAGTAACGTTGCTGGCTAAAAGTAAATAACACATAGACTTCGGGTAGCATTGAATGAACAACACGCCTAGCAAAGTCTAAAGGTAAACAAAACATAGACTCCAGGCAGGATTCCTTGAAAAGTCTAAAAAGGGTAAATAAATACAGACTCCAGGTGGTATTGAATGAACAACACGCCTAGCAAAGTCTAAAAGGATCAAATACAGACTTTAGGGTGGTATTGAATGAACAACACACCTCGGAGGGTCAAAAAGGATGAAGTACAGACTCCAGATGGCATCGAATGAACAATAAGTCTAGCAAAGTCTAAAAGAAAGAAGTACAAACTCTAGACAGTATCAAATGAGCAATACGTCTAGCAATGTCTAAAAGAAAGAAGTACAGACTCCAGACAGTATCAAATGAGCAATACGTCTAGCAAAGTCTAAAAGAAAGAAGTACATACTCCAGACAGTATCAAATGAGTGATACGTCTTGCAAAGTCTAAAAGAATCTTTAATCCTAAGTAGGTTTATTTAAAGATTTAAACGTGGCCTAGTGTATAACTAGGAAGATATATATATATATATATATATATATATATATATATATATATATATATATATATATATATATATATAGGAAATACCATGATGACACTTATTACCTTAAAGCCATGAGTTATAAGGTAAACGTAAAGATACTCGTAACCATACTGATTGACAATCGAATACTTGACGACCTGCTGGTGTCGGAATGAATGTGACATTTGTCACCCCTTAGCTTGGTCGGTCGGACTATAGCTCGCAATGGTGGAATCCGTGTCATGAGGATGTATCTCGTGGTTCGATTTCTATAACCTTTCTCTTTATTAAAAAGTATAAGTGTTTAGAATATAGGTATAACTAAGTTCTCTTTCATGAATGTTATGGTTGGTTTCTAAACTATACCTATTATAGTTTACTTGAGAAGTTATCTAGATGCCTTTGCTACCTAAAGGATGATGATCTGGCTGATGGAACTATTATGACTACATATGTATACATGATATATAACTACTATTTAAACGAACTTCGGACAGATAACCGATACCCTAAAGCCACATCCAAACAAGGAAAAGGAATTAAAGTGAGTTAGCCTTCCTAAGTCCTTTAAACATTACTTATATAACTATACATATACAGACATGCATTTAGCAATACAAGAGTATAAAAAGAAGTTTTGGTAAAAACTTTGGAAAAACTTATAAATAAGGATTTATGACTTGATGTCAGTTTATAAAACAAGCTTTCAAAACCTTTAGCTGGATAAAACAGTTTAACATGTAGAAATCTATTTGCTATACAGTTATTAATCACATGTGATTGATATAATAACTCTATAGTTCACCCTTTATCCTCCCCATAAAAGCATTTAAAATCATTTAAAAGGTTAATTCATGGGTATGAACTCACCTGACGTGGGTGACTCGGATGAACGGACGGTATAGGATCTTAAGTGTCAAGTGAGGACTTGAACACACACGCGAATCCTATTTAACATGTAATGATACATTTAAGTATCAAATTAGTCATTTAACAACTAATTATGCAAGTAAGGACATCCTAAAGCATGAAAACACTTTGCTATAAGTGTTAGGAGTACCAAGGGTTGCATATAAAGAGAGTATGGCCTCACATTGGAGTTTACTCCTCAAATGGTGGCCCTTAGGGATGTTTATGGTTTCTAGACCACTTCCCCTATTAGTTTACGCCCGTAAACTCATGGAAGTGGTGCCATTGGGTGTTCAAAGGTCATATACCACTCAAGGAATTATGCTAGACTCGAATCAAGGGCTTAGGAAGTGACTAGGGCTCAAAATGACCCTTCTTTGGAGTTTATGGTCCTTGGACCACTCCTTGGGAGTTTACGGTCGTAAGCACATGGGTTTACGGCCGTGAACTCATGTTTGCCCATTCCTTTCGTGTTTTTGGTGGTTCTATCTTAGGCATGCAAGGTTCTAGTCACTTATACAAGCCATAGAAGGTGTTAAGGGCACTTAAACACCCTTTGAAGGTGTTTACGGTTTTGGAGGTCTCCCCAAATCGTAAACACATATGAACATGGGGATTTTAATGATTTTTGAGTATAAACAAGTTCATATTAAGCACATAAGAAGCTAGGGCAAGTGTACTTACGATCTAGGAGCTTGAATGATCGATTTTGGCCAAGAACACTAGTGTGTGTTCTTGGTGTTCTTGATGAACACTTGAAGATCTACGAAAAAGACAAGATTTCATGGATGAAATCGTGTAAAAACACTAGATTAAGTGTTATATGAACGAATCTAGGAAGAAAACACTTACATTTTGGCGGATTTGACAGAAAAGTGATATGATACTTGAGAGAGAATCTTGGGTGTTCTTTGGTGTTTACGGCCGTAAACTCCATTTTTTTACATCCGTAAATTCCAAACTTTTGGAGTTTCATGACTTATGTGATATATGGCAAACTCTAAAGTATACTTCCTTATTTTTGTTTGCTTGACGAATATAAAATGAAATACTTGAACGGGCTTAAATCCGGCCAAAAATGTTTTGAGGTGAATTTGGCAAATTTTTGAGGTGCTTGATTCTAGAGTTTATACAAATGAAAATTTCGAGTTGTCACACTTCTGCAGGACTCGGATCCATCACATAACTTCAACCACCAATGTTGAAATTTCTCGGATATGCCATCTATGTGGCGTAATGGGACATTTCAAAAGGGATTGCCCCACAGTGAAGAGTGACGGAGGAACAGGAGGAGTTTGACCTCAGAATGGAAAAAAGGCAACAAAGGACCCTACTATAATATAGGTACACTTCCAATCGGCAATAATTAAGTATGCTTTCAAACTTTTAAAAACTAGTGCAACTCTAGTCTTATCTTTTGCTAGATCCCGTTGGTCAAGAGACTCTCGTGCAGCGTATACTTGTTTTTTTTAAGTATACCTTGTTCGCAGCAGTAGTCTTATAGTTAATCTAATGTACTGAAACACTGTTAAAAGTTGTACTGTTATGTTTTGTCTATAACGCCTTTATGATCTAGTTTAATGCCTTTATTTCCAAGAGAGTCCAATTTTATCGTACAACTTGAGTCAATCCGATCCTCACAATACCAGTTTCGTGTGCACATCTCTTTCTCCATAATCACCTTTCTAGCAAAGCCGTCATTCCAGATCTCCGAGATACTCGTGTGTCGGATATCCTATATTTCATAACCTTCCCGAAGAAACCTCAGCAAACCTCCCCGGAATACCACTCGTACAGTACGTCAAGTTCAATCCAAAGACCCTTACGGTTGATCTATCGCTGAAGAATGTATACACAAGGGTGGTATATAATCAAGGTTCTATAGGTTTAGAATTGATAATTCCGCTTTAACTTCTTTTCCTTGTTTGGATGTGAGCTTAAAGAAGAATCATTGATTCGACTACCTTTTCAATCTTAATTATATACGACTCGTATACACAAGACTATGATCGTTAAACCATGTAGGACTTCTAATGTGAACTTCAGGACGGAGACTACTCAAGACTACGAGTGATCGTACCGACATGCGAACAAACTTAGAATCTAATCAAATGCTTCCCCTACAACTAAATCGACCTATAGTCTAGCACTTACAGAGATGCAAGAATTGCCAGGTCAAACTTCACGAACTGCTCAACAATGGCTTATTAAGACGGAGCTCCTCATTCTAGGGAATTCCAGTCTAGTTCGTCAAGAAGAAAGACGGATTGTTTAGTATGCGCGCCGACTACAAAGACCTCAACAAGATTTCCATTAGGAATCATTACCCTCTGCCTCGCATAGATGGTTCGTTTGACCAGCCACAAGGAACGAATTACCTTTCGAAGATGGATCTGAGATCCGAGTATCACCAGTTACGAGCATTAAGAAGTAGAATGTCCCGAGGACAGCCTTCCGAACTCGATACGGACGCTACAAGTCCGTAGTGATACCTCTCGGATAAGACCAATACACCCGTAGTATTCATGAACGTGATGAATAGGGTATGTTGTCCTTACTTGGATCAGTTCGTCATTGTCCTTGTAAATGACCTACTTATCTACTCTCGTAGTAAGAAAAAGCATAGAAGCATCCACGACTCAATCTACCCCGCAAACTCAGTAACGTACATTCTACCTTCCACGTCTCAAACTTGAAAAAGTGTCTGTCCGACGAGACTCTTGAAATCCTACTCGACGAGATCGAGATCAACGAGAGCCTTGCCTTCATGAAAGAACTGTAGTGACCATGGACCGAGAGGTCAAGCAGACGAAGCAAAGCCGCATCCCATTAGTGAAGGTTCGCTGGAACGCCAAGTGAGGACCTGAATTCACTTGGAGCACGAGGATCAATCAAGACTGAATTATCCCCATCTCTTTACTCGATTAATCGTGCCTACTCCTTTACCTAAACTCTAATTTCGGGACGAAATTCCCTCTAACGGGGGGATGATGTGACAACCCGAAATTTTCTATCTTATATAGTCAAACACTTCATTGAAAGTCAAACTCATTCCTGCTATCATTTAGCACAATTTAGAGTCTGTTTGAGCGTTCTTAGCCTTGTATACTTAAGGGATAAGTGTTGGGGTTTATCTGCTGAAGCTATAGTACAAAGATCAGGCCTAAAACACCATGACCATGAGTTCACGGCCACCCCACTGGATTTTACGGTCGTAAACTCCATGTGGGCCGTAAACTCACCCTATATGGTCAAGTTTTGGCCATTTGTTTCATTCCTTCACTTCTTTGGCCGATTTTCCTCCATTCTCTCTCAAGTACCAACCAACTTTCCATCCTTAGATCATTAAAAGTGTAAGTGTTCTATCCCTTTATCAGTTGATACTCCTTATTAACTAGCTTCATACATTGATTTCATCCATGAAAATCATGTTTGTTTAGATCTTCAAGAAACACCAAGAACACACACTAGTGTTCTTGGACCTTAAACACCCAATCAAGCTTCTATCTTGTAAGTACACTTGTCCTAGCTTGTTATGAACTTGATTGAACTTTTTTACACTTAGAAAACACCAAGAAATCATAAGATCAAAGGTATTTACGGCCAAGGCATGCTCTTGGGCCGTAAACCCTTATAAGTAGGGCACAGTGCACCCTAGTCCCTTCCTAAGCCTTGGACACTATTCTAGATCACTTCCTTGAAGTGTTTAGGACCTTAAACATCAAAGAAACCACATCCACATAGATTTTATGGCCGTAAACTCTATAAGGTGGTGATATTGTGCCCCTAATTATTCCTAAGGATTGGACTTGAACATATAATGCTTGCTCTTGACTTATAAGACCTTAAATCACCAAATGGCACTTAGTACCATGAGTTTACGGCCGTAAACTCGTGGGGGAAATGACCTTAGGCCGTAAACTCCATAAGGAGTGGTCCTTGGACCATAAACTCCAATGTCATGCCATGCAACCTTTAGATGAAACCCTTTGATACCTATAGCACTTGAATCAAAGTGTTTCCCTGTCCTAGGGTGTCTTAACTTAGTTAATTAGTTGTTACATGACTAATTGCATATATATATATATATATATATATATATATGTATGTATATATATATATATATATGTTATTATATGTTATATAGGATCATTGTGTGTGTTCAAGTCCTTACTTGACACCTAGCACCTTGTCCAACACTTCCGTACAGTCCACTCGCTACAGGTGAGTTCATACCCCTTAACTAACCTTTTAAATGTTTTTAATTGCTTTTATGCGGGGGGGGGGGGGGGGATACAATTTGAATCATGATAATTATTATATCAATCACATGTGATTAATAACTATCAAACTATGGATTTACTACACTTTTAGCGGTGTTACCAAGTAAACTACTTGAAAACGATTTCTCACACGTTGTTACATGTTAAACTCTTTATCAAACTGCCTTACGTACTGTATCTTTTCCTTTAAAACTCTGTTACTATTGGGTTTCAAACAAAGGCATCCATGTATCTCAAATTGTGTTTCAGACAAAAGATTTCTTATACTTTAAACTGGTTATATCAAACAAACTGCTTTCAAACCGTTATATAAATTGACATCAAGTCATCAATTCTTATTATTAAACTTTTCAAAGGTCTTACAAAACTTCTTTTAGACTTTTATATTTTCAAATGCCTGCCTATATATGTATAGTTATAAAAGTTCTATCAGTCAATTCAGTACCTTTGGGTAGTAAAGGCATACTTTCAGTTATACACTTACATTACTAGTAACTATAATAGGTAAAGTTAGGAGATACTACTTACTATTCCTAGTACAAGGAATCACGCAAGAGTTTGTTCATTCATGAGTCTATACTAATACATACTATGAAGAGATACTAATACATACTATATGAAGAGATACTAATACATACTATGAAGAGATACTAATACATACTATAGGAAGAGATACTATTACATACTATATGAATAGATACTTATACTTACTATACGGGACTGACCATTCTACACCCGACTATTAGCTACAATGGGAAACTGCACATCGACAGATGTCTACGGTTATACTGTTCGGCGAGTTACCATGCCATGTTTATCCTAAGACAAAAGAATACGATTTTAAATGATTATATAATTTTCCTATTACATTTAGCTTGTAACACATTCACCTAAACGATGAGGTAGGCTATATTTTGATAATATTAGTTGTACAGGGGAAAAACCTTCATTTATAAAGAGAAGCAAACCTTCAAAACAGTTGAGTCTTGGTAGAAGACTACATTTTATACTAGTAGGAATATAGGATTTTCTAGGGTTTTCATACTTATACAAACTTATTCTTCAAACATTTACAAGTCTTTTCTTTACAAGTTTTACTAATCAATGAAACTAAAATACTTATGACTTCACCAACTTAAATGCTGATCTACACTTTCAAAATAACTTGTATTCTCAGGTCACCAGTAGACAGGTACGATGACCAGGTTTTGAGAAGACGGAGCAGTCAAGAATCGTCTTTTATTTTGATTACTTATTTTCATGTCTTATACTATGAAAGAACACACATGTACTAAAATCTTACTATTAATGCAATGGATGATGTTGTTTCTTGTTTACTACTTTACACTGTTGTGATATATTACATGACGTCCTCCGCCCCAGAACGTTTCTGTCGTTCTTGGTTTTGGGGTGTGACATTCAAATTTATACAAATATTGACATTAAATACTTATGAACTCACCGGCTTAAATGCTGATCTACGCTTTCAAAATAACTTGTATTCTCAGGTCACCAGTAGACAGGTACGATGACCTGGTTTTGAGAAGACGGAGCGTTCAAGACTCATCTTTTATTTTGATTCATGTTTTGGTGTCTTATTACACTTAAAGAACACACATGTATGAAATTATATTATTAATGCAATGGATGATGTTGTTGCAATATTTTGCATTGTTATGATATTGTACATGACGACCTCCACCCCCGAACGTTTCCGCCATCCGGTTTTAGGGTGTGACACAAGAATTAAACAATACTCATCAAAAGTTTGTTAAATTGCTTAGACTTCTATTGTAGAACTCAAGAATTAAACAATGCTCATCAAAGCTTTGCTAAATTACGTACACTTCTATTGTGGAACTTAAGAATTAAACGGTGCTCATCAAAGTTTTGCTAAATTGCATAGACTTCAATTGTGGAACTCAAGAATTAAACAATGCTCATTAAAGTTGTGGTAAATTTCACAGATTAGTTCTATTGTGGAACTCAAAAATAAAGCAATGCTCATCCAAGCGTTGCTAAATTGCATCGACTTCGACTGTGGAACTCAAGAATTAAGCAATACACATCAAAGCTGTGCTAAATTGCCTAGACTTCTACTGTAGAACTCTAGAATTAAACAATGCTCATCAAAGTTTTGCTAAATTGCATAGACTACTTCTATAATGGAGCTGACAAATTAAACAATGTTCATCAAAACATTGCTAAATTGCACAGACTTTTGTTGTGGAAATTAAGAATTAAACAACGCACATCAAAGCTTTGCTAAATTGCATAAACTTCTATTGTGGAACTCAAGCATTAAACAATGCTTATCAAAGTTTTGTTAAATTGCATAGACTTCTATTGTAGAACTCAAGAATTAAACAATGCTCATGTAAGCTTTGCTAAATTGCATAGACTTCTATTGTGGAACTCAAGAATTAACAATGCGGATCAAACTTTTGCTTAAATTGCATACACTTCTATTGTGGAACACAACAATTACACAATTCTCATCAAAGCTTTGCTAAATTGCATAGACTTGTATTATGGAACTCATGAATTAAACAATGTTCATCAAACCTTTGCTTAAATTGCATATACATCTATTGTGGAACTCATGAATTAAACAATGTTCATCAACCCTTTGCTTAAATTGGGTAGGCTTCTATTGTGGAACTCAAGAATTAAGCAATGCTCATCAAAGCTTTGCTAATTTGCATTGACTTCTATTGTGGACCTCAAGAATTACACAATACTCATCAAAGTTTTGCTAAATTGCATAGACTTCTATTGTAGAACTCAAGAATTAAAAAATGATCATCAAAGATTTGCTAGATTGCATAAACTACTTCTACTATGGAACTCAAGAGTTAAACTATGCTCATCAATGCTTTGCTAAATTGCATAGACTTCTATTATGGAAATAAAGAGTTAAACAACGCTCATAAAAGCTTTGCTAAATTGCATATCCTTTTGTTGTGGAACTCAAGAATTAAACAATGCTCATCAAGGCTTTGCAAAATTGCATAGACTTCTATTATGGAACTCAAGAATTAAACAATGCCTATCCATCCTTTGCTTAAATTGCATAGACTTCTATTGTAGAACTCAAGAATTAAACAATGCTCATCAAGACTTTGCTAAATTGCAAAGACTTCTATTGTGGAACTCACGAATAAAACAATGGGCATGAAAGCTTTGCTAAATTTCATAGACTTCTATTGTGGAACTCAAGAATTAAACAATGTTCATGAAAGCTTCGCTAAATTCCATAGAATACTTATATTGTGGAACTCAAGAATTAAACAATGCTCATCAAAACATTGCTAAATTGCATAGACTTCAATTATGGAACTCACGAATTAAACAATGCTCATCAAAGTTTTGGTAACTTTCATAGATTACTTCTATTTTGGAACTCAAGAATTAAGCAATGTTCATCAAAGCTTTGCTAAATTGCATCATTTCTATTGTGGAACTCAATATATAAAACAATACACATCAAAGCTTTGCTAAATTGCATAGACTTCTATTGTTGAACTCAAGAATTTAACAATGCTCATGAAAGCTTTGCTAAATTGCATAGACAACTTCTATTATGTAACTCAAGAATTAAACAATGCTTATCAAAGATTTGCTAAATTGCATAGACTTCAATTGTGGAACTCAAGAATTAAACAATGCTCATTAAAGCTTTGGTAAATTTTATAGATTACTTCTGTTGTGGAACTCAAGAATTACGCAATGCTCATCCAAGCTTTGCTGAATTGTATCAGCTTCTATTGTGGAACTCAAGAATTAAACAATAATCATCAAAGATTTGCTAAGTTGCATAGACTTCTACAGTAGAACTCAAGAATTAAAAAATTCTCATCAAAGCTTTGATAAATTGCATAGACTACTTCTATTATAAACCCATAAATTAAACAATGCTCATCAAAACTTTACTAAATTGCATAGACTTCTATTATGGTACACAAGAATTAAACAATGCTCATCAAAGGTTTGCTAAATTGCATAGACTTCTATTGTTGAACTCATGAATTGAACAATGCTCAAAAACCCTTTGCTTAGAATGTATAGACTTCTATTATGGAACACATGAATTAAACAATGCTCATCATCCATTTGCTTAAATTGCAAAGACTTCTATTGTGGAACTCAAGAATTAAGCAACGCTCATCAAAGATTCTCGAAATTGCATCGACTTCTATTGTGGAACTCAAGAATTAAACAATACTCATCAAAACTTTGCTAAAATGCATAGACTTCTATTATGGAACTCAAGAATTAAACAATGCGTATCCAACCTTTGCTTAAATTGCATCGACTTCTATTGTTGAACAGAAGAATTACACAATAGTCATAAAAGCTTTGCTAAATTGCATAGACTTCTATTTTAGAACTCAAGAATTAAACAATGCTTATCAATGCTTTGCTAAATTGCACAAACAACTTCTATTATGGAACTCAATAATTAAACAATGCTCATCAAAGCTTTGCTAAATTGCATAAACTTCAATTGTGGAACTCAAGAATTAATCAATGCTCATTAAAGTTTTGGTAGATTTCATAGATTACTTCTGTTGTGGAACTCAAGAATTACGCAATGCTCATGCATGCTTTGCTAAATTGCATTGACTTATATTGTGGAACTCAAGAATTAAACAATAATCATCAAAGCTTTGCTAAATTGCATAGACTTCTACTAAAGAACTCAAGAATTAAAAAATGCTCGTCAAAGCTTTGCTAAATTGCATAGAATACTTCTATTATAAACTCATGAATTAAACAATGCTCATCAAAACTTTTCTAAATTGCATAGACTTCTATTGTGGAACACAATAATTAAACAATGCTCATCAAAGCTTTGCTAAATTGCATAGACTTCTATTGTTGAACTCATGAATTGAACAATGCTCATCAACCCTTTTCTAAGATTGCATAGACTTCTATTGTGGAACACATGAATTAAACAATGCTCATCAACCATTTGCTTAAATTGCAAAGACTTCTATGGTGGAACTCAAGAATTAAGCAACGCTCATGAAAGATTGTCGAAATTGAATCGACTTCTATTGTGGAACTCAAAAATTAAACAATACTCATCAAAGGTTTGCTAAATTGCATAGACTTCTATTATAGAACTCAAGTATTAAACAATGCATAGACTTCTATTGTGGAACTCAAGAATTGAACAATGCTTATCCAACCTTCGCTTAAATTGCATAGACTTCTATTGTTGAACTCAAGAATTAAACAATGATCATCAAAGCTTTGCTAAATTGCATAAACTACTTCTACTATGGAACTTAAGAGTTAAACAATGCTCATCAATGCTTTGCTAAATTGCATAGACTTCTATTATGGAAATCCAGAATTAAACAACGCTCATAAAAGCTTTGCTATATTGCATATAATTCTATTGTGGAACTCAAGAATTAAACAATGCTCATCAAAGCTTTGCTAAATTGCAGAGACTTCTATTGTGGAACTCAAGAATTAAGCAATGCTCATCTAGCCTTTGCTTAAATTGCATAGATTTCTATTGTGGAACTCAAGAATTAAACAATGCTCATCAAGACTTTGCTAATATGCATAGACTTCTAATGTGGAACTCATGAATAAAACAATGCTCATGAAAGCTTTGCTAAATTGGATAGACTTTTATTGTGAAACTCATGAATTAAACAATAATCATCAAACCTTTGCTTAAACTGCATAGACTTCTATTGTGGAACTCAAGAGTTAAACAATTGATCCATGCATGGATCATGAAAGCCCAAAATGGGATGGATTAGTGATTACTAGTGGGCTAGAAGGTGGTTTGGGCTCAATGGTTGGGTTGTGCATGGTAACCCACAAATTGAATTAGGGTTGCATGAAGACTAAGGCAACATTTTTAAGGCTTCATAAGTGCTAAAAACGTTACTATTTGCTTCATAAAGCCTCCTAGCCGTTTTTGACACTCTTTGGTGGATTAGGGTTACACTTTAATGCTTATGATGACTCCTTAATGCTTCTTATGGCTCCTTAATGAAGCATAGCCGTTTTTTTTTCATTCACAAGTCTCATGGACGTTTTTTTTGTGTTCTTTCAAGAGTTACCTTAATTTCTATTTACTAGTTTTAATGAATAATTGGTTGGTTGGCTTGTAACCACCAAATTTGTAATAAAGGCTTCATATAAAGCCAAATTATGCATGGAAAAAGTAATAGACGAATTTTTAAGAAAAAAACCTTTGTTCAATTGGAATTATTGTTATAATTCAAAAATTATCTTGTTAGGACGTGTTCTTGACTTGATACGAACTCAATCCAATAGGTCTTGGATTGTTTTCACCGGTATACAACTTAATAGGTCTTGAGTTGTTACTAATCTTTCCATTTCTTTCCATTCATATATCATTTGTGGTTACTATTCTCTCTTAATTTACCTAAACACTACCCTACTCACCAAATCAAGCCCATACACGTATCATAAGTGGTATCAGAGCGCATAATGGATTTTAATGATCCGGAGTTCCTACAAAATCTTCGTGAAGCATTAAGAAACATCCAAGAAGGTGGAAATCGAAGGCAACCCCGCCGTGGTGAACATAGGGTTGTGGAAGAATTCAAGGTGTCTGAATTGCCTGAATTTGTTGGTGGAACTGATCCTGAACGCTACTTGGAGTGGGAAAGGAAGATTGAAAGAATGTTCGAGTTCAAAGAAGTGGATGATGAAAAAAGCTGCAAGTATGCCATTCTCAAGCTAAGTGGTGGTGCTTCATTGTGGTTTGAAGGGCTTAAGGCCAAGAGAACCCGTGAAGGCAAAGAAAAAATTTGTTCTTGGCTTTCTCTAAAACGAAAGCTAAGAAAGAGATATGTTCCTTCTACTCATAGAATTGCCACTTACAAGAAGATTGCTGATTTGAGGCAAGGAAAAATGAGTGTTGGAGAATACATTGATGAATTTGAGAAGTTGTCCTTGATGGGGGATATTGAAGAAATTGAAGAACAAAAAATGACTCGTTTTCTAAAAGGGTTGAACTACAACATTGCCAATGTTGTGGAGTTATATCCTTATGCTGATTTTGGAACTCTTTGTGGTTTGTGTTTGAAGTTGGAGGGGCAGGCCAAAGCACGTTATGGTGGGAGTTCAAGTTCAAGTCTCGAAAGTCCCAAGTCAAAGTCGTGGTCCAAGCCCGAGTCTAGCAATAGACAAAATTCTGTTTCTACTCCTTCTGGTTCTAGTAGTGTTCCCGTTGCTCCTAAACTTACTAGTGGTACCAAAGAAACTAGTTTGGCGAAAATTAGATGTTTCAAGTGTCAAGGTTTTGGTCATTACCAAAATGCTTGTCCAAACAAAAGGGTGGTGACTTTAAGGGAGGCCATTGAATGTCGTGAAGAGTTGGAGAAAGAAGAGAGGTTGGCGGGTATTTTTTATGATACACAACAAGAAGAGGAAGAAGAGGAGGAGGTAGAGTATGAAGCACCGGTGTATGATACAGTTTTGGTGCTTAGAACCCTTAAAACTCAAGGGGTTCAAACCGTGGCTGATATGGATCAACGAGACCAATTGTTTCACACCAAATGTTTGGTTAGAAACAAGTGGTGTAGTTTGATTATTGATGGTGGAAGTTGTACTAATGTTGCTTCTAATGAAATGGTGATCAAATTGGGTTTGTCTACTACAAACCACCCAAAACCATATGTTCTTCATTGGTTGGATGATGGAAGCAAAATAAAGGTGACAAAACAGGTTAGAGTTGGTCTAACTATGGGGTCTTATGAAGATGAAGTGTTGTGTGATGTTATTCCTATGGATGCATGTCATATTTTGTTGGGGCGTCCTTGGCAATTTGATAGGGACGTGTTACATAGAGGGAGGAGCAATGAATATGAGTTGAAACACAATAATAAAAAAATTGTGTTAAAACCCATGTCCCCAACGGCCATAAGGTCCATGAATTCTAAACAAGTAAAAAAACCTAATCTTTCTATGTTTGCTAGTGAAAGGGAGGTGGAGCAAGTTCTTGACAAAGGTGATGTTATCTACATGCTTGTGGCCAAAGAGCATGCAAAGGTGGAGAAGATGGTGCATGGAGAAAACGCTATTGCTGATTTGCTTTTGGAGTTTCAAGATGTGTTTCCAAGCGAATTACCACCGGGTTTGCCTCCAATCCGTGGTATCGAACACCAAATTGACCTTATTCCGGGTGCTCCTTTGCCCAATAAAGCCGCCTATAGATGTAATCCGGAGGTGACAAAAGAGTTGCAAAAACAAATTGATGAACTCATGAAAATGGGTTATGTTCGTGAAAGCCTAAGTCCTTGTGCTGTTCCAGTTTTGTTGGTTCCAAAAAAAGATGGTTCTTGGAGGATGTGTGTTGATAGTAGGGCCGTTAATAACATCACCATAAAATACCGATTTCCTATTCCTAGAATTGATGATTTGTTGGACGAGTTGCATGGTTCTATTGTGTTCTCAAAAATTGATTTGAGAAGTGGTTACCATCAAATTCGTATGCGTGAAGGGGATGAATGGAAAACAGCCTTTAAAACTAAACATGGCTTGTATGAATGGACCGTGATGCCTTTCGGTCTAACTAATGCACCTAGCACTTTCATGCGACTAATGAATGAAGTGCTAAAATCTTTTTTGGGCAGGTTTGTGGTTGTGTACCTTGATGATATCTTGGTATATAGCAAGAGCTTGGAGGATCATTTGGTGCACTTAAAACAGGTTTTCGAGACGCTTAGAGCTCAAAAACTCTATGGGAAGCAAGAAAAATGTTCGTTTTTGGTGGAAGAAGTGGCATTTTTGGGTTTTGTGGTGTCAAGAAATGGCGTGTCCGTGGACCCATCCAAGACTGAAGCAATCAAGTCATGGCCTATTCCTACTAATATTTCTGAAGTTAGATCATTTCATGGTCTTGCTTCTTTCTATAGAAGATTTGTTCGTGATTTTAGCACCATTGCAAGTCCCATAACAGGTTGTTTGAAGAAAGGAGTCTTTGCATGGGGAGAAGAAGCTCAAAAGGCATTTGAGAAACTCAAGGCATTGTTGTGTGATGCTCCTATTTTGGCTCTTCCTGATTTTTCTCAACCATTTGAAGTGGAGTGTGATGCAAGTGGAGTTGGTATTGGGGCTGTTTTGATCCAATCCAAACGTCCTATTGCTTATTTTTCTGAAAAGTTGGGTGGTGCTCGTTTGAATTATTGCACTTATGATAAGGAGTTTTATGCTATTGTCCGTGCTTTAGATCATTGGAGTCATTATTTGCGTGCAAATCATTTTATTTTGCATTCTGATCATGAATCCTTAAAGTACATCAATGGGCAACAAAAGTTGAGCACAAGACATGCAAAGTGGGTGGAGTTCTTGCAATCCTTTCATTTCTCATGCAAATACAAGGATGGTAGAAGCAATGTGGTGGCTGATGCACTCTCGAGGCGTTACTCGTTGTTGGTGACTTTGGATGTTCGTTTCTTGGGATTTGAAACTCTAAAGGACCATTATCAATCTGATATGGACTTTGGAGATATGTTTTTGAAATGTGCAGGTGGTCCTAATGGTGAATTTGTGATTCAAGATGGCTTTCTATTCAAAGGCAATCGCCTTTGTGTCCCAAAACATGCAATACGGGAGTTGTTGATTCGTGAAGCTCATGGCGGTGGTTTGGCTGGTCATTTTGGCATTACCAAAACTTTGCAGGTGCTTAAAGAACATTTCTTTTGGCCGAAGATGTTGGGGGATGTAACCAACATAGTGGGCAAGTGTGTTACATGTCATATGGCAAAAACAACTTTCAAGCATGGTGTTTACACTCCTTTGCCGGTTCCTATTCGTCCTTGGGAAGATGTGTCCATGGATTTCATTATGGCTTTGCCTAGAACTCAAAGGGGGAAGGATTCCATTATGGTGGTGGTGGATAGGTTTTCAAAAATGGCTCACTTTGTGCCATGTCATAAAACAAATGATGCCTCTAACGTGGCTGATTTGTACTTTAAAGAGGTGGTTCGTTTGCATGGTATTCCTAAAACAATTGTTTCTGATAGGGATTCCAAGTTTCTAAGTTACTTTTGGAACACTTTGTGGAGGAAAGTCGGTACTAAGTTACTTTTTAGTACATCCCATCATCCACAAACGGATGGGCAAACGGAGGTGACTAATAGAACTTTGGGTGCTTTGTTGAGAGGGTTGGTTAGCAAAACTCAAAAAGATTGGGACATCAAACTTGCACATGCTGAATTTGCCTATAATCGTTCTCCTACTTATGCTACAGGTCACTCTCCTTTTGAGGTGGTGTATGGTGTGAATCCTTACATGCCTTTGGATTTGATTCCATTGCCAAAGGATGAATTGGTTCACAAGGATGCTAATGACAAGTTGAAGGCTATGATGAAACTACACCAACAAGTTCGTGAGAAGATTGAATCCGTGAATGAGTTGTACAAACAGAAGTCCAACAAGCATAGGAAACCACGTGTCTTTCAAGATGGTGACTTGGTGTGGGTGTATATGAGGAAAGAACGTTTTCCTAACAAAAGGAAAAACAAGTTGATGCCAAGAGCTGAAGGTCCTTACAGAGTGGTGTCACGTGTCAATGATAATGCTTATAAGGTAGATTTGGGAGGAGACCATGGAGTGCATGCTACCTTTAATGTGGGAGATCTTTCACCTTATCTTGATGATGATGGACTTGATGAATTGAGATCAATTCCTTTCAAAGGGGGAGGGGATGATCCATGCATGGATCATGAAAGCCCAAAATGGGATGGATTAGTGATTACTAGTGGGCTAGAAGGTGGTTTGGGCTCAATGGTTGGGTTGTGCATGGTAACCCACAAATTGAATTAGGGTTGCATGAAGACTAAGGCAACATTTTTAAGGCTTCATAAGTGCTAAAAACGTTACTATTTGCTTCATAAAGCCTCCTAGCCGTTTTTGACACTCTTTGGTGGATTAGGGTTACACTTTAATGCTTATGATGACTCCTTAATGCTTCTTATGGCTCCTTAATGAAGCATAGCCGTTTTTTTTTCATTCACAAGTCTCATGGACGTTTTTTTTGTGTTCTTTCAAGAGTTACCTTAATTTCTATTTACTAGTTTTAATGAATAATTGGTTGGTTGGCTTGTAACCACCAAATTTGTAATAAAGGCTTCATATAAAGCCAAATTATGCATGGAAAAAGTAATAGACGAATTTTTAAGAAAAAAACCTTTGTTCAATTGGAATTATTGTTATAATTCAAAAATTATCTTGTTAGGACGTGTTCTTGACTTGATACGAACTCAATCCAATAGGTCTTGGATTGTTTTCACCGGTATACAACTTAATAGGTCTTGAGTTGTTACTAATCTATCCATTTCTTTCCATTCATATATCATTTGTGGTTACTATTCTCTCTTAATTTACCTAAACACTACCCTACTCACCAAATCAAGCCCATACACGTATCAACAATGCTCATCAAAGCTTCGCTAAATTCCATAGTATACTTATATTGTGGAACTCAAGAATCAAAGAATGCTCAACAAAGCTTTGATAAATTGCATAGACTTCAATTGTGAAACTCAAAAATTAAACAATACTCATCAAAGTTTTGGTAAATTTCATAGATTGCTTCTATTTTGGAACTCAAGAATTAAGCAATGTTCATCAAAGCTTTGCTAAATTGCATCACTTCTATTATGGAACTCAATGTATAAAACAATACACATCAAAGCTTTGCTAAATTGCATAGACTTGTATTGTTGAACTCAAGAATTAAACAATGCTCATCAAAGCTTTGCTAAATTGCATAGACAAATTTTATTATGGAACTCAAGAATTAAACAATGCTTATCAAAGCTTTGCTAAATTGCATAAACTTCAATTGTGGAACACAAGAATTAAACAATGCTCATTAAAGGTTTGGTAAATTTCATAGATTACTTCTGTTGTGGAACTCAAGAATTACGCAATGCTCATCTAAGCTTTGTTGAATTGCATCGACATCTGTTGTGGAACTCAAGAGTTAAACAATAATCATCAAAGCTTTGCTAAATTGCATAGACTTCTATTAACTCAAGAATTAAAAAATGCTTATCAAATTTTTGCTAAATTGCATAGACTACTTCTATTATAAACTCATGAATTAAACAATCCTCATCAAAACTTTGCTAAATTGCATAGACTTCTATTGTGGAACACAAGAAATAAACAATGCTTATCAAATCTTTCCTAAATTGCATAGGCTTCTATTGTAGAACACCTGAATTAAACAATGCTCATCAACCATTTGCTTAAATTGCAAAGCCTTCTATTGTGGAACTCAAGAATTAAGCAATGCTTATTAAAGATTGTCGAAATTGCATCGACTTCTATTGTGGAACTCAAGAATTAAATAATACTCATCAAAGGTTTGCTAAATTGCAGAGACTTCTATTGTAGAGCTCAAGAATTAAACAATGCTCATGAAAGCTTTGCTAAATTGCATTGACTTCTATTGTGGAACTCAAGAAGTAAAAAATGCTCATTTAAGCTTTGTTAAATTGCATAGACTTCTATTATAGAACTCAAGAATTAAACAATGCTCATGAAAGCTTTGCTAAATTGCGTAGACTTCTATTGTGGAACTCAAGAATTAACAATGTTGATCTGATGCGTGTATGGGCTTGATTTGGTGAGTAAGGTAGTGTTTAGGTAAATTAAGAGAGAATAGTAACCACAAATGATATATGAATGGAAAGAAATGGATAGATTAGTAACAACTCAAGACCTATTAAGTTGTATACCGGTGAAAACAATCCAAGACCTATTGGATTGAGTTCGTATCAAGTCAAGAACACGTCCTAACAAGATAATTTGTGAATTATAACAATAATTCCAATTGAACAAAGGTTTTTTTCTTAAAAATTCGTCTATTATCTTTCCCATGCATAAACTTGGCTTTATATGAAGCCTTTATTACAAACTTGGTGGTTACAAGCCAACCAACCAATTATTCATTAAAAGTAGTAAATGAAATTTAAGGAAACTCTTGAAATAACACACAAAAAAAAAGTCCAAGACACTTGAGGATGAAGAAAAAAACGTCTATGCTTCATTAAGGAGCCATAAGAAGCATTAATGAACCATTAGAAGCATTAAACTGTAACCCTAATCCACCAAAGAGTGATAAAAACGGCTAGGAGGCTTTATGAAGTAAAAAGTAACGTTTTTAGCACTTATGAAACCTTAAAAACGTTGCCCTAGCCTTCATGCAACCCTAATTTGTGACAACCCAAAGTTATTCCATTACATTACCCCGTTACCGTTAACGAAATATTCCACTGTATAAAAATTTCGTTAATTTGAGGTCGTCAAATAAATAAATGTTTAATTTATTTATATCTTTATGCCATTAAGTCGTGATAAGAGAAATAAAAACTCGTAATACACATTTTCATTTAATTGGAAAAAGTTAGTTTTTATTATTACGACCACTAAATCGGGTGCGACCAAAAGCCCCGTTAAACGACAGTATCGGGTAGAATATCACTGAGCTCCAACTCCTACCCATATATAAGGGTGAGTAAACTCCATTGGAGCCTTTTCCACCCTCTCTCTATACTCTCTCACTAGACTCGTTTTCGAGCCAAATCCGCAACCAAACGCTTCCAAATCGTAAGTCCGCTTACCCTAGCTTGTTCTAAACATTATGACTCGTGATTATAGCTTAAAATTCGACCATTTAAGCTGTTGAAAAGGAGTTCACGGCTTGTAAATAAATAGAGGAATTAGCCTAGGAGTGTTTGCTCATTTAAAACAATCAATTTAGGGCATAAAAGAGAGTTTACGGCCCAAGCAAATGCTTAGGCCGTAAACACCTCTTAAACTTGTCAAAATGCCCCAAAAACACTCCCAAACCACCCTTAGGCTTAATACATAATTTAGGGTCTTGCTAATTCGGGTTTAGATCATTTAAACACAAGGAAATATGGGGTAACATGGAGTTTACGGCCCAAGCAAGTGCCTAGGCCGTAAACACCCCTAAACATGCCCAAATGATAGTTTTAATTCCCCCAAATGGCCTCACACTTCATTATAAATTACTAGGAGGGTATTTAGGGCTTGAAACTTCAATAAACTGAAGGAATGAGAGCTCACAGCCGTGAACTCCCTTAGGGGTGGTTCATGGGCCGTAAACTCCCTAATGAAGCCCTTAGAAGCCCTAAACTCACTCATGCCTTTTGGATTTGGACCTAGAATAATTCCACAAGTTAAAGCCTTAAAACACACTAGAACCCCTCACCATGAGTTTACGGCTGTAAACTCATGGGGAGTTGTCCCTGGGCCGTAAACTAAGTATTTAGAGTACTCTCGAAGAGCAAACTCCATTCCTAAGCCATTTGAGCCCTTAGTTGTTACCCGGGACACCCCAAACACTTAACCAAAGTGTTTTCCGCTCTTTAGGGTGCGTATACTTGTTTAATTAGTATTATATGTACTAATTGTATGTAAACATATGTTATCATATGTTAAATAGGTCACTAAGTGTGTCCAAGTCTTTACTTGACACCGAGCACCCAACCGGCGCCTTTGTCGGATCCACTTACGCCAGGTGAGTTCATACCCCTGGATGAACCTTTTAAATGTTTTTACATGTTTTATAGGGGGGGAATACAAGTTAAACATGCTAGTTATCATATCAATCACATGTGATTGATAACCCACATGCACAAGATTTTACCACACTGTATACTGTTTTACCGAGTAGGATACTATGATGGTTTCAAAAGGGTTTTCATTTGTTTCAAAACTCTTACTTATACTGTTTTATCTAAATTCATTTTAAACTGGTTTATAAAGGTTCCAAGGATTTATAATGTTTTTCAAACTTATTTTACCAAAGAATACCAAATGTGATTTTCCCTGAGTATAAAGGTTTTTACAAGGCTTTCATCGAAGTTCCCTTTCACGACGTATACTTTTACTTGTTAGTTACTGCTGCTTCACTTTTACTTATTTTATACTCCTACTTGGTAACGCTTTCACTTCTTGAAGCGCTTATACCTGTTATTGCCTCTATTTCACTTATATTGGTAGTCACTTATACCGATAGACGCTCCTACTTCACCAGTTGTCGCTTCTACTTCACTTATACTTGATAACGTTTCCACTTCGTGATACACTTATACCTGCTGGACGCTTATACTTGTTCACACTCTTACTTAGTGATACGCTTCTACTTCACTTATACTTGATATCGCTTCTACTTCACTTAAACTCGATACGCTCCTACTTCACTTGTTGTCGTTTCTACTTCGTGATACACTTACTTTTGGCACGCTTATACTTCACGATTCGGTTATTCCACACTGTACACTTATACTTCACGATATGAATCTACTTGTTACACACTCAAGCGTAGTTAGATGTACGTCTGTGCTTGTCTAGATACATATAAGTAATGATTGAAGGACTTAGGAAGGCTTGTCAGCCCTATTTCCTTTTCTTCGTTGAGATGTGGTCTGGTGGGATCGGATGTCCATCCGAAGGTCGTTTGATTTATTAGTTATATATTATGTACACAAGCATAAGCATATGGGTTTACTTCAGTCAGTTCAGTTATGAGTCTCTACCTCTAGTTCAGCACTTACATTAGAAACCCACTATTTGGAAGTCTCTACCCACTATTTGGGATGCATCTTCAGGACATGGCCTTCTCCGTCGTCTAGTTGGTAACTAGAGTCTCCTGTAGGGAGAGCGGACATTGTGTGTATAGATCTATACGGGATTGACACCCCCGCACACTGACTGCTAGCTACAGTCCACAGCCTACCAAGCCAAGGGGTGATAAATGTCATATTCTTAAGACGCTCGTAGGGCGTCTGTTACTCTAGTGTTGGTTAGTATGGTTACGAGTATCCCGGGTTACCTTATAATTCATGGTCTTAAGGTAACGGTATTTCACCAGCAATTTACACTATTTGCTGGGAAACTCATTTTCAGAGTCACACTGTTATAGACCTTGCAAGTTGTATCTTTCATTTGATACTGTCTGCGGTCTGTATTCTTTGTTTTAGACCTTGCAAGTTGTATCTTTCATTTGATACTGTCTGCGGTCTGTATTCACTGTTTGACCTTGCAAGATGTATCTTTCATTTGATACTATCTGCGGTCTGTATTCACTATTTTAGACCTTACCAGCTGTACCTTTCATTTGGTACCTTCTGGGGTCTGTGTCTCCATTTGTTAAACGGAACCAGGTGTGTCGTTCGTTCGATACTCTCCTGGAGTCTATGATTCCTTTGCCTTAGTCAGCAGTCCTCACTGCTGAGGCATATGCTATTTCCCTGATTTCTCTTGCTTTCTTTAATAATCAAATTCAGTATTTTGATAATGATAGCGGTTAAGGGAAAACTACTTTTTACCACATAACTTCGTCCAGTCTTGGTAGAAGGCTGCTGTTATTAAAGAAAATATAGGATTTTCTGAAAAGAACTCTAATACACTGTAAACTCTTAAACTACTACTTTTATTAAAGTTAGTTGAATAAAAACGCCCCATAGGGGTATTTTAGAATCCATAACTAACCTTGTGTGAAGAACTAAAAAGATCTTTATTGACTTACCTACAACTACAGAGGGTATACTCCCAAGGTTATATATAATAAGGACCCCATAGGCTAAGAATGTGTGGTTTCACTCTACTTCCTTTTCCTCGTTGGGATGTGGATATAGAGTAGTATCACATATTCGAAGGCCTATCGGATCTAAGCTATATATGATTTGTATACCCCGTGTAATCTTAGCAGGACTCGATATGGATCATCTAGTGAAATGTTAATAATCTCTTAGGATTCTTTAGACATTTCCATTCTCGCACGAACCCCGTAGAAAACCCTATCCACTCCAGTGCTTGACAGAAGAATTAAGTCCGACCCCAAAGAAGTTCATTGAGAAGATTTCCAGCTAGGAAACGAATGAACTAGGTCGAGACTATTGAATTCACCAAGTGCCTATATCTTTTAGGGACAGCGGTGAGAAACTCGTCTAAACTTCCGGAATTTCCAGTCATCCATCATGAAGTGATGACACCCAGAGTCGGATTCGGAAGCAAGGCGGAGTAGAAATTCAATATGTCTTCACACGAGAAAAGAACCCTAGGTAGCTACCCAAAGGAAACCAACGCTGATTCCAGTCAAAGCTACGAGGTAGACAAAGGGAGCTAGTACATGGAACCCGAGAATTGTCTTTTCCTCGTGTTCGTCACGCTAATACACCCTTAAAATAATATAATTTATTGAGTTAGTGGTTACACTACTCATGCTATGTGTTAGGTAAATCGTCGTTTCCCGTTGCCAGTTACACGATTAGAGCGGATCCCCGCACCTCTATTGAGAGCATCTAGCCATAAGTCTTCATAAGCCTCTCTTTCCGCGGTTTCGTTCCGAACTATTCTCAAATCTCTCCAGGCCGGAGAGTGAAACCTTTCCCAGTATAAAAGGTAACTTAGTAGGAACGACTCGCATCTTATGGCCTTTTCCGATACTCATACTCCTACCTTGATTATCAGGACTACATCATAGGAATGTAGGTTGACACTCAAACAACTAGTACCTGAGGCACGGGAAAGTTTATGCCTAATACAGTCAGGACAGATATGTCCAGGGCTAGTTATCGTCTCTCATTATCTCGTATTCCTTTCCGTGTAGGAAAAACCATGCCTCCAAAGAAGTGTAACCAGTCCACAAGAAAGAAACCTACTCTCTTATTCGATGAAGCTACGTTCCAAGCTGCAGTCTCAGCAGCCGTAGCAGCTGTCATGGCTCACCTGAATGCTAACAAAGCCGGTGTTAGCAAGGGCCATATTGGGAATTCCGATCCTAGCAATGGACAGCAACAACCAACACCTTCATACCCAGTCACCCAAGAACCTCAACCGAACCCACTGAAGAGAAAGATCAAGATCAAGGAGGGAAGTACCTCGGCTCAAGGACCTTTCGAAGGACAACGAGCTGAGATGGTCAAATTCCCTGCCAACCCTTCCATCCCTACACCTAGGAGACCATACTTAGGAAACCTTCCCCATTGAAGCAAGTGCAGCTACCATCATCATGGTGTCTGCCGGGAGCTCTATTGTGCTAGGTGACACATGTTGGGGCTTACTACTCGCGTCTGCAGAACCCCGGTTGAGTTCATTACACCAACCGCCAATGTGGCGACCCGTACAGTTTGCCACCTATGTGGTGAAAATGGGACACTTCAAAAGGGACTGCCCAACCGAAGGGAAAGACAAGGACACAGGAGGAGTCTAACTCTACTACTTAGGGAGAAGCATCAAGGAACCTGGTAGATTTTTGGTACGTCTTACGATCTCAGATAACTAAACTGAAAACATTAAAGGATTAATTCAAAATGTAAATACTTCCCCATTAAGGCGAAAGTCGCAGCACTGTTATAAAATTTAAATGCATTAGATAAAACTATAATGGCTAAGTGTATGCGTTACGGCCATGTATAGTTAAGATGGATAGACCTAGAGTGAGTGAATGCCGCCTCATTTCCTGTTCCTCGTTTGGTTGTGGATTTAGGGCGGAGTCGCTCAGTCAACAGTCCTCCCCACCTTAAATATACATGACTAGTATATGTTAGGCGGTTATAGAAATGCCTCGTGAGAATCCATTCATGAAAAGATACTCTACTCGGAAACACTTAGGACTCTCTATAGTTCCGCATCTATTCTATCGGTCCAAGTATCCGCGGCAGTGATACACAGGATGAAACCCGAGACGCCTAGAACTTGTGTGCCTGTTCGGTGCATGACTCTATCGATCTTCACTTTATATCATGTCGAAGTGTGCTAACTTCGACACCTCTACCGATCATGGTTTGACTCCATTCAGCCATGTGTACATTCCTAAGTGCTGTGTAAAAAGAACTTTCTCTGTAGCCCCGTCGGCAAATAAAGGTTCTTCCGAACCTAAACCTAACACAAATAATCAAACCTAATGCGATCCGTCAATCGTCCCTCTTATCTCAAACCTTCCGAAGTTCCTAAGAGAGGGTACCGTACACTGTTGACCGACCCCTCGTAGTCAGATGGACATCGAAGTGAACGACACTGCAGATACTCCAGAAGACGATAACCACCCGAAGCATACCTAGTAGATTCCTTAGAAAGAACCTTCATCCTATCCCATGGAACGGGAGCTAGAGTCAAGAGAACCACTGCGGGTTGAGCTACTATAATGACCACGAATCCGAAATTTGTTGTCATTCCGCTTGAGCCAACCTAGTAGCTAACACCCTCGGTTGATAAAGAAACCCGAGTCGTAAGAGACAAGGACATTGACTACGACCATCCATTCACGCTTAATTCCCTGAATTAAGCATCGCAGCGAATATCCTGGAAATCCGAGAGCTGCGATAAAGTAAACTCTGAGAAGAGTGGATGAGAAGACTAAAGTTCCGAGTGATGGGAACCAATACTCACTAGGTTTGACCTAGACCAAGAAAACTCTAAACCTTCGGAAGAGTAGTTGCAGTAGAGGCCCAAACTACTCAGGCACTTTGTCCACCCTGTTACAGACAAGTAGTGCCTATAACCCTCCACCCTCTCGTATGGAGGAAATCGTCGTCGTCCCGTAGACGATAGACTTCATTCCCTGAAGTAAACACTAGAATACCGAGAACCACAGGATAACCTCCGCAGCCAAGAATGCTTGATCAAAGTGCGAAAGTAGTTGCGTAAAGCCTCATGACCCAGATCCCGAAGAGATTATGGACTTAACACCAGCCTTGGTGTTAGTCGAGGGGTTATGCAGGAGCATGCGCTTTCCGACCTAGAATAAACCAAAGTCTTAGAGATTTATTGGACTATTAGGTGTTCCATGAATACTATCTCGCCCAGAAATGGTAGAACCACCTCCCGAAATAGTCCAACACTCGTCTGGTGAAACCCTGTCTCCCCGACCCTGAGGGTTTCCGTGTCTCAAGAATCGTTAGTGCAGGTTCATTTTGCACGAGCTTGAGATAGACACTCTACAGCAGACAGATAACTGCAGGTACGCAACCTATCCGACGACCTAGGAAGACTCTAAAAGCCAGTTGACAGGAAACGCGAAACAAAGGACAACCCGAGATTCCTAAGAACCAACCCGAAGGACTACACATCCAGTACGAGTGAGAACGTTAGGAACTTCGTAATGACGATCACGCCAGTGATGATCTTGCCATAGAAGTACACTATGTTCTAAGTACTGAGAAGGTCTACCCTTCCGAGAGCTTAGGACCATCTGAGAATCCTCATGGAGACTTGGTCCAACCCTTTTCAGGTCGCTACTACCTTCGGATATTTCACAAGTTTCATACCCGATCGATCCACTTCTTAAACTAGATATGCGATTACCCGACGACACTCTTCGTACCCCACTCATCTTGATAGAAACCATTGAGAACCCTAACCTTGTAGATACACCTGTCGGAACCCACTAACTACGCGAGACGAAATCCGCATTCCGTACGTGAAAGTCTGTTGGAATGACAAACACAGGCCAGAGATCACTTGGGAATGCGAGAAAAACATAATAGAAAGTACTCTCTTACCTCGACTTGACCATTCATGCCTATTACCTTGCCTAGACCTGAATTTCGGGACGAAATTCCCTCTAACGGGGGGATGATGTGACAACCCAAAGTTATTCCGTTACATTACCCCGTTACCGTTAACGGAATATTCCACTGTATAAAAATTCCGTTAATTTGAGGTCGTCAAATAAATAAATGTTTCATTTATTTATATCTTTATGCCGTTAAGTCGTGATAAGAGAAATAAAAACTCATAATACACATTTCCATTTAATTGGAAAAAGTTAGTTTTTATTATTACGACCACTAAATCGGGTGCGACCAAAAACCCCGTTAAACGACAGTATCGGGTAGAATATCACTGAGCTCCAACTCCTATCCATATATAAGGGGGAGTAAACTCCATTGGAGCCTTTTCCACCCTCTCTCTATACTCTCTCACTAGACCCATTTTCGAGCCAAATCCGCAACCAAACGCTTCCAAATCGTAAGTCCGCTTACCCTAGCTTGTTCTAAACATTATGAATCGTGATTATAGCTTAAAATTTGACCATTTAAGCTGTTGAAAAGGAGTTCACAGCCTAAGATCCTCCTTAGGCCATAAAAACCTTATTTGAGGCCAAAAAGACCCAAACTTGTCCCTAAAAGCTTGGAAATAAATAGAGGAATTAGCCTAGGAGTGGTTGCTCATTTAAAACAATCAATTTAGGGCATAAAAGAGAGTTTACGACCCAAGCACATGCTTAGGCCGTAAACACCGCTTAAACTTGTCAAAATGCCCCAAAAACACTCCCAAACCACCCTTAGGCTTAATACATAATTTAGGGTCTTGCTAATTCGGTTTTAGATCATTTAAACACAAGGAAATATGGGGTAACATGGAGTTTATGGCCCAAGCAAGTGCCTAGGCCGTAAACACCCCTAAACATGCCCAAATGATAGTTTTAATTCCCACAAATGGCCTCACACTTCATTATAAATTACTAGGGGGTATTTAGGGCTTGAAACTTCAATAAACTGAAGGAATGAGAGTTCACAGCCGTGAACTCCCTTAGGGGTGGTTCATGGGCCGTAAACTCCCTAATGAAGCCCTTAGAAGCCCTAAACTCACTCATGCCTTTTGGATTTGGACCTAGAATAATTCCACAAGTTAAAGCCTTAAAACACACTAGAACCCCTCACCATGAGTTTACGGCTGTAAACTCATGGGGAGTTGTCCCTGGGCCGTAAACTAAGTATTTAGAGTACTCTCGAAGAGCAAACTCCATTCCTAAGCCATTTGAGCCCTTAGTTGTTACCCGGGACACCCCAAACACTTAACCAAAGTGTTTTCCGCTCTTTAGGGTGCGTATACTTGTTTAATTAGTATTATATGTACTAATTGTATGTAAACATATGTTATCATATGTTAAATAGGTCACTAAGTGTGTCCAAGTCTTTACTTGACACCGAGCACCCAACCGGCGCCTTTGTCGGATCCACTTACGCCAGGTGAGTTCATACCCCTGGATGAACCTTTTAAATATTTTTACATGTTTTATAGGGGGGGGGGGGGAATACAAGTTAAACATGCTTGTTATCATATCAATCACATGTGATTGATAACCCGCATGCACAAGATTTTACCACACTGTATACTGTTTTACCGAGTAGGATACTATGATGGTTTCAAAAGGGTTTTCATTTGTTTCAAAACTCTTACTTATACTGTTTTATCTAAATTCATTTTAAACTAGTTTATAAAGGTTCCAAGGATTTATAATGTTTTTCAAACTTATTTTACCAAAGAATACCAAATGTGATTTTCCCTGAGTATAAAGGTTTTTCCAAGGCTTTCATCGAAGTTCCCTTTCACGACGTATACTTTTACTTGTTAGTTACTGCTGCTTCGCTTTTACTTATTTTATACTCCTACTTGGTAATGCTTTCACTTCTTGAAGCGCTTATACCTGTTATTGCCTCTATTTCACTTATACTGGTAGTCACTTATACCGATAGACGCTCCTACTTCACCAGTTGTCGCTTCTACTTCACTTATACTTGATAACGTTTCCACTTCGTGATACACTTATACCTGCTGGACGCTTATACTTGTTCACACTCTTACTTAGTGATACACTTCTACTTCACTTATACTTGATATCGCTTCTACTTCACTTAAACTCGATATGCTCCTACTTCACTTGTTGTCGTTTCTACTTGGTGATACACTTACTTTTGGCATGCTTATACTTCACGATTCGGTTATTCCACACTGTACACTTATACTTCACGATATGAATCCACTTGTTACACACTCAAGCGTAGTTAGATGTACGTCTGTGCTTGTCTAGATGCATATAAGTAATGATTGAAGGACTTAGGAAGGCTTGTCCTCCCTATTTCCTTTTCTTTATTGAGATGTGCTCTGGTGGGATCGGATGTCCATCCGAAGGTCGTTTGATTTATTAGTTATATATTATGTACACAAGCATAGACATATGGGTTTACTTTCAGTCAGTTCAGTTATGAGTCTCTACCTCTAGTTCAACACTTACATTAGAAACCCACTATTTGGAAGTCTCTACCCACTATTTGGGATGCATCTTCAGGACATGGCCTTCTCCGTCGTCTAGTTGGTAACCAGAGTCTCCTGTAGGGAGAGCGGACATTGTGTGTATAGATCTATATGGGATTGACACCCCCGCACCCTGACTGCTAGCTACAGTCCACGGCCTACCAAGCCAAGGGGTGACAAATGTCATATTCTCAAGACGCTTGTAGGGCGTCTGGTACTCTAGTGTCGGTTAGTATGGTTACGAGTATCCCGGGTTACCTTATAATTCATGGTCTTAAGGTAACGGTATTTCACCAGCAATTTACACTGTTTGCTGGGAAACTCATTTTCAGAGTCACACTGTTATAGACCTTGCAAGTTGTATCTTTCATTTGATACTGTTTGCGGTCTGTATTCTCATTTTTAGACCTTGCAAGTTGTATCTTTCATTTGATACTGTCTGCGGTCTGTATTCACTGTTTGACCTTGCAAGATGTATCTTTCATTTGATACTATTTGCGGTCTGTATTCACTGTTTTAGACCTTACCAGCTGTACCTTTCATTTGGTACCTTCTGGGGTCTGTGTCTCCATTTGTTAGACGGAACCAGGCGTGTCGTTCGTTCGATACTCTCCTGGAGTCTATGATTCCTTTGCCTTAGTCAGCAGTCCTCACTGCTGAGGCATATGTTATTTCTGTCACACCCCAAACCAGAACGGCGGAAATGTTCGGGGGCGGAGGACGGCATATTCAGTATCATAACAGTTCATAGAGAGGAAAGTACACACCACCATACATATTAAAGTTTCCAAAATGTTTACATAATCATATTCGTTACATGTTCAAAAGATAAATACATAAACATCCTTCAAAAGAAGTAGGGCTAATGGCACAAAAACCCTCAATTTTGCACAAAATTGATGGATTTGCCCAAAGTTCAAATTTAGGTCCATTTTTGCCTTGAACTTGCATTTATTGTGCCGTTTTTGCCAAGTAGCCGGTTTCCCTCTAATCAACCGGTTACCCACTTGCTTAGGTGGAAGATACTTGGCATTTATCATTTAATAACTCTTTCATAGACATCCTCATGTGCAATTGATCCCTTCGACCCCCACAGGCCACAATTAGTCACAGACTACAACGGAAAAATGACAACTTTGTCTTCAAGATCAAGCTTTAATGGTGGTACAAGAATGAGGAACAAGAAGGTAATAGGATGCGACTGTGGTGATGTTTGTGGTGTATCAGTCTCACGAACACCTGATAATCTAGGATGAAAATTTTGGGGCTGCCCTAATTATCAGGTAAAAATCTATTTATTTTGTACTAATTTCTCCCTAAAATTTTAGGGCTGCTCTAACTACCCAAAGAGGAACGTATGTTATAGAACCCAATTTTTTTTGTTGTAGGTGGAAGGTGGCAACTGTGGTTTTTTCAAATGGGCGGATGAAGAACTAGGTCAAAATATGGAGATGTGTCATACAGAGGAGATCAAGCCATTGTTAGAAGTGATCATAGGGTTGTTAGTGGTTATATCGCTGATGCTAGGAATAGTAGTTATTAAGATGTAGTTTTGGTGGTTTTCCTGTATTAGTAATATATTAAGGATAATCAAGAATTGTTACATCTTTGTAATGTTTTTTTTTAACGGCTGAATGTTACATGTTTGTAATGTATTAAGGGTATTAATGGTAATGTTATTAATGGTAGTTAATTGCTATCTCATATATATGTTGCATGAATGGAAATACAATGAAAGTACATTGCATAAAAGGAATTGTACTAAAATACCCTTGGTTACATTCACAATGAAAGTAAACTTTGCATGAATGGAATTGCACTAATGTATTAAGGGTATTAATGGTAATGTTATTAATGGTAGTTAATTGCTATTTTACTTTGCATATGGCTGAATGTTGCATTAATGGTATTAATTGAATTGCATGACTGGAATTGCATGAAAGGTATTAATGTAATTGCATGAATGGAAGTATAATCAAAGTACATTGCATAAAAGGAATTGTACTAAAATACCCTTGGTTACATTCACAATGAAAGTAAACTTTGCATGAGTGGAATTGCAATAACTTGCATAAAAGGAATTGCACTAATGAAAGTACATTGCTAATGCTTAACATGTATTAGAAAATAAAATAAAAACATCATGGTTACCATAATAGGGGGCATCCATTATAAACCTTAATATAAAGCATCCATTACATAAGTTTTACTATCATGTAGCAGCCATCCATTTTGTATACCAAAACATGTACCCAAAAGCCTAAACAAAATCCAAAAAAGGCAAGCAATAATGTAACACTAAACAAATGGATGTATGCTGCAAGTAGTGGGTGTATATCAAAAAATAACCAAAAAGGGCTACCTATACAATTGCCCAATGATACCATCCCCACTTTTGCCCCCATATACCTAGGTAACTACTCCAAATCTACTGGATAGCTAGATGTGGAACCCCTTCCATCTTTGTCAAAACAAGGTTTCTTCAGCTTTTGCAGGATGATCCTTTCTGAGGGCTTTCTTGTCCTTCTAGGTGGTACATGACCCTCATCATCAGCATCATTTCCCTCCATATATGCTGCATCATCCTCACCAGCACCAGCACCATTACCCTCTCCATCACCCTCACCAACACCATCACCATCAACCTCACCATCACCCTCACCTGCTACTTCATCAGCATCATCACCTTCACCATGACCCTCATTTCCCTCCACACCATCATTTATAAGACCATCATCTTCATTTCCTTCCATCACACCATCAACATATGGAATATCCTCAACTTCATTCACATCCTGTTAATAAAAATTTGAAGAATACTTAATAATAAAAGATATAAACATGTTTGATACTAATGTTAGCAATTATAAAATGATGGAGTGAAACTAACCATCTCAACTGCTGGCATATCATCCAATTCAACTTTAACCCCTCTCAAGCTCTCTATTTCAGCCATGCTATATCCTGCTCCAAGTAGGTCTGCTACACTTTCTAGATCTAGCATCACCATCTCTGGGAGAACATCACTTGCATTTCCTTCAGTGAATTCAGGTTCAGGATTACCCTCATTCTCAGACTGACTTTTTTCATCTGTACCTTTAAGAATAGCATCCATTGCATCTTCAACCTCATCAAGTTGTTTTGTCAGGTCAGGTTCAACTTCCTCAACACCTTTTTCATCATTAGCATGAAGAATACTTTGAATAATAGCATCCATTGCATCTTGGAATCCATCACTTTTCTGATAATTATCCTTTGGTTGGCTAAGAGAAGCTTCAAAAGTGCACATCATATCAACCAGACTGTCATCATCAATATCTTCATTGTCAAACAAATCCTTCACTTGTTCCTCACATCCCCTACCTTCAACATGACCATCTAAACCATCATTTTTGCTTTTAACAGATTTAGAACCTGATGCTTGATTTGGGTCAGAATGGACCTTTTTACTTGGCCTTCCTTTCTTCTTTGGTGGCATAGGAACTGCTTCCTGCCTCTCTTTCCTAGGCCTTCCTTTCTTTTTTGGTGGCATAGGGATAGGTTCCTGCCTCTCGGACCTATCACATGATGCTTGATTGGGTTCATCTTGTTCCTTCCTTGGCCTTCCTTTCTTCTTTGGTGGCATAGGGATAGGTTCCCTAGTTGCATTCTTGCATCCCTTCTGGTTATGGCCATACTCAAAGCACTTACCACACCTTACAGTTCTTGGGGTGTGTACTCTTCCATCATTTTCACTTACATGTCTCCTTCTATTGACCTTTGGCCTACCAGGCATTCTCCTTGACACTGGTGGCAAGGGCTTTATGTATTTAGTTTGAGGCCACAGATTTGAACCATTCACTGGACTAATGTTAGCAGAGTAACACTTAAGGAATTGTTCCTTGGAAAACATGACATCAATATACTCATCAGGTGTTTGATGGATGTAGTTGATGGTTGCAATTGCATGAACACATGGGATCCCAGCCAGATCCCATAACCTGCAGGTACAATGCCTTCCATCTAAATCCACCATGTAGCTATCACATCCTCTCCTTGCTTCAAACACATGTTGTTGACTATGAATTATTAACCAAAACCTACATCCACAAGTTACATGTTCAAGTGTTACCTAATGAAATTAAAACAAAAGTTACATGTTAAAGTGTTACCTCATGTTCTTCCCAAAAAGCTTCATCTTCTTTAACACTGCTGGACATATACGGGTATTCCATCTAGTGCTTTCCTCAATCATGTGAGCAAACCTATCCATGATGTATATCCTTATTTCTTCAAGCATTGTGATCAATGGTTTTTTCCTAGCATCCACAATGATGGAGTTGAAGCACTCTGATATACCATTCTCCACTACCTCACATGCATACCCTGTACTCATGTAAGCTCTACACCATGTTTCGGGTTCTTTGGACATCAGATGCTCATATGCACCAGTATTGAGCTTTTTAATTTTGTCCATATGTCTCTTGAAATCACCTTCCACACAGCTCATAGCTACAGCCCAAAACAGCTTCTTGAACTCCAACCCAGTGTAAGCTTTTCTAAAATTTGCATATATGTGTCGGGCACATTGCCTGTGCTCCACATGTGGCAATACATCTTTAACAGATTGCAGCAAACCCTATACAAAAACCAGCATACATGTAAGTATTTATAAGTAATTTGAAAAAGGATTAATATGTTATAAAGAAACTTACTTTATGTTGATCTGATATAACTACCAACCCCTTCCATCAATAAGGTCTAGATCACCACTGAGTAGCTAAAGGAACCAAGTCCAGTTGGACTTATTTTCCACATCAACAACAGCCCAAGCAATTGGATAAACCTGGTTGTTGGCATCTCTACCAATGGCTGGTAGCAGTTCACCCTTCACCTGCCCCTTTAGAAAGCACCCATCTAGCCCAATTACTCTCCTACATCCTCTTTTCCAGCTAACACTTAGTGCTTTGAAACAAATGTAAAACCTGTGAAAATAATTCTTTCCATCTGGATTGGTTGTTACACCAACTTGACATGTGGACCCCGGGTTTGACCTTATCAATTCATGGGCATAATCCCATATCCTTGCATAATGCTCAGTGAGTTTACCTTCTATTAAATTTTTGGCCCATTTCCTTGCCCTTCTAACTTGTCCTATAGATACCACACACCTATACCTTTGTCTGATGTCATCAATCATTTCCTGAAGTTTCATCTTTGGCTTATTTGCAATTTCAGTCACATAATGTCTTCCAATCCATTCAGGGGACACAATGGATCCAAACTTAAATTGCCTAGAACATTTATGGTCACCATTCATAGCTTTGATCTGAAAAGATCTTTCTTTGTACATCCATGCAGCATAAATTCTGAAAGGGCATTTATTCTCTTCCTTCCTATTTCCACATCTAGCTACAATTCTTTTACTATCACATTTTTCAAAGTATATTCTATAGCCATGTGAGACTGCATAATTGGTGACACAAAACTTCAGTTGGGCAGGGGATTCAAAGATGTCACCAAGCTTTGGTACCATCTTGTCCCACTTGATGGTTGGGTCATGAATTCTATAGTTGTTTTTCAATACCTCCTGTTCATCTTCATCACTCTGCCAATCAGTAGCATGGTATACTTGTGCTCTGATTTCATCTGCCATACTAGAATTTCGTAGGTTTTCATCACTTAATAGAACATTTAGGAAGATATCCTTACATTTATCAAGTGAGGACACAAATTCTTCCTCTGGTTTGTGGTCAATGTAAATGCCGTGGAGTTCATAATCCATTTTAGTCAAGCCAGCAAATGGCTCATGTATGCCAGCAAAGGGGTCAGCGTACCCTTCGTCTGATGAAGCCATTACACCCTCCTGCATCAACACACTAACTTTAGGAACACATTTCAACAAATGTTGAATGTAAATGTAATTTCAGTCAACCTGTAAAAACCTTACCTTTCGAAGAAATGTTGAAGAACACTTTTAACCTAATCGTCTCCAAGAAAACCCTTTTTTTCTCTGTGTATAGAGTCGATGAAATGGGATAAGGTGAAGAGTGATCGGGTTATAGAGGGAGATGAGATGCGACAGTTTAACAACGTATCTAACGGAACTGGAGATTTTTACAAACGACGTTAATTAGCCTTCCACCTAAGCAAGTGGGTAACCGGTTGATTAGAGGGAAACCGGCTACTTGGCAAAAACGGCACAATAAATGCAAGTTCAAGGCAAAAATGGACCTAAATTTGAACTTTGGGCAAATCCGTCAATTTTGTGCAAAATTGAGGGTTTTTGTGCCATTAGCCCAAAGAAGTAATTAACGTCAGCACGTTAATCCCCAAAAGTTGATATCCAAATCTGCTTAGCGGTTCCCTGAGAATACAAGTTATTTCAAAGAAAAGTGTCAACAATTAAGTTGGTGAGTTCATGAGTAGTGTTTTGAGAAAATGTATGCCATTCGAAAGTTCGTGTATGTTTTCCAGAAAACGCAGTATTTCAAATGTAAAGAGTTATGATTCGTTGTGTTTTCCAAGAAAAACCCTTATTTTCTTATAAAAGTATGAAATGCATATGAATGTTTGTGTTATAAGTTGTAACTAATTGTACCGAGAAAATCCCTTATTTTCCTATTAGTTGTTTGGTTTGTATATAGGAAAAACCCTTATTTTTGAAACATAACTGGCAGTCTCTAAGATCAAAAATCAAAAGCAACCGACGTGCTTGAAAGGTGTGGCATAGTTTTATATAATAAAGCTATACGAAGATCGCACGTGTTAAATGAAGAATAGTTTTAATAGCTACTCGTTCATAAAAGCATAATACTATAATAATTGTATATCCAGTGAGTTTTATAACCATACTAAACATAATATGCCTGTAGCGACGTTCTTCAGGCGTCGTAGCGTTATGACAAACTGTCACCCCAAAGGACGGACTGTAGCTAATAGTCAGGGCGCGGGATCATGACTTCCCGTATAGATCTATACACATTTGACACGTTCTCCGAACGGGAGACTCTGGTTATAGACAGGACTTGTAGCGATACCTTCTAGCAAAAAGGCAGTGTTTGAAGATGTATATGTCTCACGGATTCTCAACTAAGTGTGTATTAAAGTAATAGTTTTGTATGCAAAGATCATCCTTTCTCACAAAGTTTTGACAATGCATAAATCATAAGTTTTTAAAATGTATTAAAACGGTTTAACAACGAAGGATACTTTGGAATTTCTAAATACTTTGTATAAATCTAGTGCATGCAAAGTATGACAAGAGTTTTCACATAGTAGTAATAAATCACAAGTGATTCATTTCATAAAAAACGAGTAAAGTGAAATTTTTGATGTAGAAGACAAGTTTGTAAACAAAACATATATATGTATATGGTTATATATATGTATAAGTTTTAAAAGATGATTTGGTATGTTTTGTAATTGTTGTTCATATTCTTACGTTTTTATTAGAAACTTTGCATGAAATAATCCTTAAGTTTGATACTAAAGACCTTTTTGTACTTATCACTTTTGTAAAAATGGTAATTAAACATATTTAAATGATTGTGTTTTAACTTCCTTAATGTATAAACATTGCTCAAAAATGTTAGAAGGTGTTAATAAATCTATAAACCACTTTTGACAGTTTTACCCTTTACTGTCCCTGTTTTTAGAAAACTCATAAAAAAATCATCGTAAGTCAAAAACTGAATCCGTCACCTCTGAGAGTTTATAAAATGAGTCTAATTTGTTCCCAATTTTTATTATGATTTTTAGTGGTCTCAAACTAGTGTGAAAATGAACATCTTCACAGACTGGTCCGAAATCACTTCTGAAATGACAGGCAGTTTTATAAAAATCGCCATAAATTGTAGAAAAATCGTATGAACGCGTGCGAGTAGTACTTAGAAAGGTATAAAATTGAACTATTTGCATATTGTATAGTTTTGAAATATACTAAGTTTAAGATGGTCAAAACAGTCCGTGAACAGGACTCAACTTTTCTGTAGAAAGCTGTCATTTAAATTTAAGTTATGTTTAGTGTTCTAACTTGTATTCCCCCCCCCCCCCTTAAAACTTGAAGAAAACATGAAAATGTAGGGGTATGAACTCACCTTATGTGAATACTTGAAGAATGGAAGGTTGAAGATGAACTTTTGGTTGTTGGTTTGATGCTCCAAAACAGCCACTCTTTTGGCTATGTTGCTGTCACGAAAATTTCACAACAAAAGAGCAAGAAAAAGGGTAGTTTACTCACTGTTTTGAATCAATAATTTTGAGTATCATAACAAGTGTTCCAGGGGTATTTGGTGGTAAAAATATCAAGCAAAAGGAAGGTGTATATTGGTGAAATGGTGGCTAAAACACAAAAGGGACAGCAGCCCTTTAGTTCATGGTTTTGATGGCTTTGGAAGGAAGTTTTTGTGCTTGAAAATGAGATGAAGGTTGAGAGTAATTCCCTGGAGTATTGGCTGGTCAAATGAGGGTAAAATGAAGATGAAATTTCGTGATTATGAAGGAGGAAAGAGTGGAAGAGGATAAGGGGACAAAACCTAGACTAGCTTGTGATGGGATGTGAGTTTAAGTGATGTGATCTTGTCTAGCCACTTGCTTCGGTGGTTGCTTAGAGATAGGGTTAGTTAACTAACTAACTACTAGTTATTTAGTTAGTTAGGAGTTCTAGTTAAGGAGAGGGAAGGTCTTAATCTCGAAAATTAGAAGAGGGATTAAGAAGCATTCTTAGTAAAATGTCTTAAGTGATTAAGCACTTATTAGTTAAGTTGGCACTTATCTCCACCAATTCTCTTATCTTAATTGATTTAGACATCATAAAACTTACATGAAATCACTTTAAGTCATGACCCATAACTAGTCATTCACTAGATAATAATACATATATACAAATACATACATGTATACTTAGTATAAAATAACAATGTAGTTTTTGTGTATTTGAACTTTAATGTTTATGTTTTATTCTTTTTATTCAAAAACACTTAAATACATTTTAATTATATCTTATAATAATTCATTTTATATTTTAATTTATTTAAATATAAAATTTATTAAGCAATGTATAATTTCGTGACATTTAACCGGTTAACCATATCGTTAAACACGTTTTGTCACTTTGGTTCGTATATTTGTCAAATTTAGATCCTTCACATCTATTAAGCAAACGGTTTACATAGAACCCAACTTAATTATCAACTAGATACATGTTGATACAAAAATTAAGTTTGTTGCGTTCAAATGATGTTATATGCTAATTTCACAAACCGGTGATGGTTCGTAGCCATACATCATAACGAAATTTATCAATAGCTACTTGTTTTATATTTCACAATAACTTATTTAAATAAAAGCGGTTAAATTCCTTCAACCATTCTTGATGAAATACTCATATTGCTTAATAATCAAAACATAGCATCGTACGATCGTTCCTATTTTTACTAATTGTTACAATTTCCCTGATTTCTCTTGCTTTCTTTAATAATCAAATTCAGTATTTTGATAATGATAGCGGTTAAGGGAAAACTACTTTTTACCACATAACTCCGTCCAGTCTTGGTAGAAGGCTGCTGTTATTAAAGAAAATATAGGATTTTCTGGAAAGAACTCTAATACACTGTAAACTCTTAAACTACTACTTTTATTAAAGTTATTTGAATAAAAACGCCACTAAATGCTTATGAACTCACCAGCATTTGTAAAAATGTTGATACTCGATTTTCAAATAACTTGTATTCTCAGGTTAGCATTAGACAGGTACATCCCCGGAGCTGTTGATGAAGATAGCTTAGTACCATGTCGTACTTACTTATATTTACTTGTATTACTTTGATGTATTGTAATGTAACCATGTAAAACTATTACTATTAATGCAATGTTTTGTTGTACTTTGATTACTATAATGCATGTGTTGTGATACTTGACATGACGTCATCCACCCCAGAACGTTTCCGCCGTTCCGGTTTTGGGGTGTGACATAATTCAATTTGTGGGTTACCATGCACAACCCAACCATTGAGCCCAAACCACCTTCTAGCCCACTAGTAATCACTACTCCATCACATTTTAGGCTTTCATGATCCATGCATGGATCATCCCCTCCTCCTTTGAAAGAAATTGACCTCAATTCATCAAGTCCGTCATCATCAAGATAAGGTGAAAGATCTCCCACATTAAAGGTAGCATGCATTCCATGGTCTCCTCCTGTGACAACCCGAAATTTCCATTGTACGAACCTCATCTATTCAATAGAAGCTAGTTCAGTTTCAGTGATTTTCAAGCTTTTCCGAACAAGTTTGTGTACATTAGGATTATGTTTTAGATGATATCAGGAGAGTGGATACTCCTGGTTTTGTGAAACTTGGGCATCTCAAGTTTCATATTGTTACAGTCCAATATCAGGAATGAAAATATTTTCTGCCAAAATTTTCCAGGACTATAAATAGTTTTCTGAATTAAATTAATTCATTATTCACAATTCCAAATAGAGAAAAGCCATATTCCCTCTGACGGATCTTCGGGTTTTCATCCCAGATTGTGAGTCTACTTTTCTATATGTGATTCAATACTTGTTTAATGCTTATTAACAACAATAACATGTCTAGATATCAAGATCCGGGAGTTTACCGCCCAAGAACGTTCTTGGGGAGTAAACTCCAAAATGGAACATAAATGCTTCCTAGTCCCGATTCCTTGTTAGACAACTTGTTTAGGAGTTAGGATATGATCTTTATAGGCCAAAAAGCATCCAAGAAACATAAGTTCTAGGAGTTTACGGCCAAGGAACTCCCTTGGGCCGTAAACCCCTTTTCAAGGGCTTAAATGGCCTAAAACTTTCCCCAAATGCTTAAGGACTTTAACTACTAATACTTGTGCTTGTTTAGAACACCAAAAGCTCATCAAAATCACAAGTTAGTAGGAGTTTACGGCCAAGAACTCCTCTTGGGCCGTAAACCCCTTTATGTGGGACAAAAATCATTCCAAGCAACCCTTAAGCCTTTAGACAATTTACCTTGCACCTTTGGGACTAGAATGGAGAGTAGAACACATCTAAACCACTCCTTGAAAGGAGTTTACGGCCAAGGAACATGATTTGGGCCGTAAACTCCAAGTGAAGGCACCAAAGTGTGCCTCTTGTCCCCATTAGCCTTAGATAAATTCATGGGTGCCATTCTTGATGTTTAAGTGCCTCAAATCAATTAAAATCCTAGAGTTTACGGCCGTAAACTCTAAGGTGAAGGACCTTAGGCCGTAAACTCCCATATGGAGTGTTCTAAAGCCTTAAACTACTTCATGTGTTATTCCAATAAAGCTAGGAGTGTTCTAGGATCAAGATAGCACCACAAAACAACCAAAACCACCCTTTTAGGAGTTCACGGCCATAAACCTATGAGTTTACGGCCGTAAACTCCAAGGTGTGTGGTTTGTTGGATGGTGAACTCCTATACAAGGCCCTTTGATGTTTCAAACCCTTTTGCCTTGTCCCATAGCAACTTAGATGCAACCATTTGAACCTTAAACACTCATAAAAGTGTTTAAATGTTTTCTAAGTGTCTTAACTTATTTACTAAGTTATTATTTGTCTAATTAGTTATATATATGCTTATTATATGATAACTAGGCTCGTGCGTGTAAACCAGTCTCCGTTTGTCACCTAGCACGGTAGCCGACACTGCAATTCAAACGACTCACCACAAGTGAGTTCATACCCCTTGAATCAACCTTTGAAATGATTTTAAGTGTTTTAAATACTTTATGGGGGGGGGGGGGAATACAAGTCAAATACTTATAGTTATTGCTTCAATCACATGTGATTGCATTTAATCACATGTGATTAATAACTAGGAAAACAACGATTTTCACCACTGTTCAAACTGTTTTTCAAACTGCTTTACTATTGAAATGTTTTACAAACTGTTTTACTATCCAAACTTATTTATAGACTGTGATTCAACAAATACTTCTTATACTTAAACTGTTTTATCAATTTATGCCTTCAAAATGTTTTATAGATCGACATCAAGTCGATCTTCTCTTGAAATTATATTACTGCTTCAAATGTTTTATGAAAACTTATTTACGCTTTTATATATTCAATTGCATGCCCATATATGTATAGATGTATAAATAATGTTTAAAGGACTTAGGAAGGCCATCCGCCCTATTTCCTTTTCGCGCCTTGAGATGTGGTCTGGTGGGATTTCGGGTGACCATCCGAAGGTCGTTTCCATATTACTTATATATATCATATATACATGTATAGACATAAAAGTACTTCCATATTCATACTCATCAGTACATCATTAGCTGGTTACCATCGGGGTAACGCAGGATCATACATATACAGAAATACTAGAAACAATACATATACAGAAATACTAGAAACAATACATATACAGAAATACTAGAAACAATACATATACAGAAATACTAGAAACAATACATATACAGAAATACTAGAAACAATACATATATAGATATACTAGAAACAATACATATACAGAAATACTAGAAACAATACATATACAGAAATACTAGAAACAATACATATACAGATATACGAGAAACAATACATATACAGATATACGAGAAACAATACATATACAGATATACGAGAAACAATACATATACATGAATACTTAACAATTGTGATCCACTGTATCGGGCATGCCTTAAATGTCATGGCCCGAGTTGTAGCCAGAATTCTCTTGGAGGGAGAGCGTGAGTTTGCGTATAGATCTATACTGGATTGACTATCCTACACCTTGCTGCTAGCTACAGCCGGACCTGCAGGTCTGCGGGTGCCAAACGTCATTTCTTATTACGACCGTTCATTATGTCGTTGATTATCAGTCGATAGCATGGTGCAATTAATCACAATATACCTTAATATAAATCCGGTTTAAGGTAGTAGTATTTAGTATAGCAGTAGTCTTATTATACAAAGCTACAGTACTACAATGATTTACCCATTACATATTTTAGTGATAACCTCACTTAAGCATTAATGTACAAACTATATTTTAACAAATGATAGTTATATTTGGGTAATCATACATTTTACAACAGACAAGTTTACAAAACAGCCTAGCCTTGGTAGAAGGTTACTTTTATAGAAAATATAGGATTTTCTGAGTGATTCAAACTTTTACAAACACTGTCAAACATTTACTTACATTTTTACAACTTATACATTGAGACAGGTTCAAACGTTTTTACAAGAAACATTAACACTAAAATACTTATGAACTCACCAGCTTAATGCTGATAAACTCTTTCAAAATAACTTGTATTCTCAGGTCATCAGTAGACAGGTACCGAGGCCCGCTTTTGAGAAGATGGAGTGCATTCAAGACTCATCTCATATTATTTTGTGTTTCATTATTTTTGGTGTCTATAACTGTACAGAACACACTTGTATTGAAATTATATATTTAATGCAATGGATGATGTTGTTTGCTTATTTACATTTACTGTGTTGTGATATTGTACATGACGTCCTCCGCCCCGGAACATTTTCGCCGTTCTTGGTTTTGGGGTGTGACAGATTGGTATCAGAGCATTGTTTATAGTGAATCAAGTATATCAACCCATAAAAGATATACTAATCTATAAACCCAAAAGGGACTAAAACACTCTGACCAAGAGTTTATACTTTAAATAATAAAATATTTAATTAAGTATACTAGTCTACATTCATACTAAAATCAGTGTCACAATGACAAGAACAAAAGTATTACGATTGTTGAATATCACAGGTGAGCTCGGGGATGTATGGTCAGTCCTGGGAATGGCATAGCCTGATCAACTATGCTGGTCCTAGGAGTGATTAGCATATGCCCTAGAATGGTTGTGATATGTTAGCAAGTCTAAAAACTTACCAACAATACCACAAGAAGATCAGTAGAACTTAGAACTTAAAATACTATAGGAGTATTTTGTGCTACTAGTTACACGTATACTATATTCTTATACCTCTCTTCTCGCGTAGATCTAAATGGTTGGATTCCATCATGGCGACCCGTACTTTCCCAATGAAGGCAATGTCGGGTGGATCGATGAAGAGCCCGAAGATGACCATCCAATCCCTTTGGATGATCACCTTGCAGAAGGCTTTTCGGATGGATCCGACTCCGAGCCTGAAGTCAACAACCTACCGCTTGTAGGTCAAGCCCCGAACAACAACCCTCGACCAGCGTTTCCAGGGCCTACTCCCATGTGGGCAAACAATCTGAATCGCTGGAGTGATGAGCAGGGTCAACCCTTGCCATACTTTGGGGACCGAACCTTTTACAACATTAGCAATGGTGGCTCTGCTGACAGAGCTCTGCCGGTAATCATCCGCAGAATAGCTCGTAATGTCGAGCAAGGTCGAGCAGCCATCGACCGGGTCATGTAGATTGATGCCAATTCAGGCGTCAATACAGTCCGCATTCGCCGTCTTGAAGAAGACATGGAACGGACCCGGAGAACCAACGAAACTCTGCAGCAACAGCTGGCTGCCTCCCGTGCTGAAGTCTTAGAACTTCGAGCTCGTCAAAGAGCTCAGGACCGACACCTTCAAGAGGTGTTTCGCCAAGTGTCCGACCTCAGGGATCGCCCGAGGAATTCCCATCGCCATTAGATGATGTCTAGTGCATCTCTGTCTTTTGATTTAGGGATAGCCTTGAACTTATGTGCTTTAAGTAGCACTTGTCTGTTAAATATTCCTAACTTTCGGTACTCTAATTAGGAATCTAGGACTGTCAGTATTGTCCTTATGGTATGATGTAAGACCTACTGTTAGGTCGATTTTTCCTTGAACTTATTACATCAGTAATACCCGTACTATTGAAATCTATCTAATCTGTGGGAAAAAAAAAATTTGTACACTTGTGTATTCCTACTAATATTTCTTATTGTGATTTCAAACACTCATTCAAACTGTTGGGCTATGGTTAGTTAGTCCATGGGTCACTCTCACGTGCTTACAAATTGATTCTTAACATCCTTCTTGTCTTTATAAACTTATAGCTGAAGGATGCCTCCTCGCAAATCTCCCCGGAATAGGAATAATCCTGTACCTCCACCGCCTCCACCACCTGCAGTCATCGATACTGCAGCCCTGAATGCTGCCGTAGCTGCAGCAGTGGCAACTGCCATGGCTCAGTATCACTCGTCGGATGCTAGCAGAGGTGGAACCACTGTTGAATCTATCCCAGTTGAAATCCCTGTGCGCTCGAGGGAGTGCTCTTACAAGGATTTCACAAACTGCAAGTCGAAGCCTTTCTATGGCACCGGCGGAGTCATTGCTCTCTCGCAATGGTTCGAGAAGACTGAATCAGTCTTCGAAATCTGTTCGTGCCCTGCAACATTCAAAGTGAAATATGCCGCATGCACCTTCGAGGATAAAGCCCTAACGTGGTGGAACGGCCACGTCAAAGCCCTAACTCTTGTTGTGGCTAACGCCATGGGCTGGGAAACGATGAAGGACCTCATGACTGAGGAGTATTGCCCGAGGGGCGAAGTCCAGAAGTTGGAACATGAACTCTGGAATCTGACCATGAAGGGCACCAACGTGATCGCTTACACTGCCCGCTTTAGCGAATTGGTGGCCCTATGCCCCAACATGGTTCCCACTGAAGGGAAAAAGATTGAGCGGTATATATGGGGGCTAGTGCCTCCGTACCAGGGGAACGTCTTAGCATCCAACCCTGCTACTTTCGACAGTGCCAAGCGATTGGCACAAAGACTTATTGACCATGGAGTCAAGACCCCTGCAACTACAACCACCCAAGCCATCCCAGAACCCTCCAAACCCGCTGGCAACAAGCGGAAGTTCTGGGATGAGAAGAAGAAGCAGCGTGCTTCAAAGAAACAGCAAATCGTAGCAGTACATGCTGCGGTAGCCCCTACTGCTGTTACTGCTCCGGGGAAGCAGTATTCTGGAAGTTTGCCGAAGTGCAATAAATGCAACTTCCACCATAACGGCGCCTGCCGTGAAATGCAGTGTAGCAACTGCCACAGAAAAGGACACACCATCCGATTCTGTAAGTTCCCGGCGCAACCGATCTCCCAAGTTCCTGGCTCAGGCGCGAGCCCAACTTGCTATGGATGTGGCGAACCAGGCCACTTTAAAAGGGACTGCCCTAAAGCGCGGAATACTGGAGGAGCAGGGAGGGTACTAGCAATAGGCCACGGGGAAGCAGTTGCTGACCCAACAGTGGTGACTGGTACGTTCCTCCTTGATAACTCCTATGCATGCATTCTGTTCGATAGTGAAGCGGAGCGAAGCTTCATAAACCACAAATTTGCTCGCATGCTTAAGCAACAACCACACACACTTAATGAACAATTCACAGTAGAAATGGCCAATGGGAAAACTGAAAGTACTAATAGCATATACTTAGGTTGCCTTCTAACCTTAGATAACCATTCATTCCCAATTGACCTTATGCCGGTCTCGATAAAAAGTTTCGACGTTATTATCGGCATGGATTGGTTAAGTCTTCATCGCGCCGACATCATGTGCTACGAGAAAGCAGTCCGTTTAAACCTCCCATCTAACGAAACCCTTATAGTCTACGGCGACAAACCTGGTGCGAGTCTTCGCATTATTTCTAGTATTCAGGCACAGAAATATCTGCGCAAAGAATACCACGCATTCCTTGCTCACGTCGTCGACACGAACCTAGAAACGAAAGAACTAAAGAACCTCCCAGTAGTGAGCGACTTTCCCGACATTTTACCAGAAGAACTACCTGGGTTACCTCCGCAACGACAAGTCGAGTTCAGAATCGACTTGGTCCCAGGAGCTACCCCAGTAGCCAAGTCGCCCTACCGTTTAGCACCAGCCGAGATGCAAGAACTCTCTGGTCAACTTAACGAACTGCTCAGCAAGGGTTTTATAAGACCAAGTTTCTCACCTTGGGGAGCACCGGTCCTGTTCGTTAAGAAGAAAGACGGATCATTCCGTATGTGTATTGACTACAGGGAACTCAACAAATTGACGATAAAGAATCGTTATCCTCTGCCACGCATAGATGATCTATTCGACCAACTGCAAGGGGCGAGCTATTTTTCCAAGATTGATCTGAGATCCTCATGAAAGCTTTGCTAAATTCCTTAGACAACTTCTATTATGGAACTCATGAATTAAACAATGATCATCAAAACTTTGCTAAATTGCATTGACTTATAGACGATAGACTGTGCTCTCCAAGGTTAATATTAGGATGCCATGAACCACATGACCACCTCAGCAACCAAGAATATTTGAATAAAGTAAAATGGTATGTTGCGTTAAGCCTTATAACCCAGATCATAAAGAGATTATAGACTCGACACCAGTCTAGGTGTTAGTCGATGGGTTGTACAAGAACACGCGCTTCCTACAAACTGGAGGGAGCCAACTCAATTGAGAATGGGGCATGCCTTAGAGATTAGTTGGGCTATTAGGTGTTCCACAGAATATTATCTCAAAATAAATAGTAGAACCACCTCCTGAAATAGTCCAGCACTTCAGAAAATCTCTAAGGACTAAGTTAGCCCTAATCGGAGACTGTTATCCATGAAACAACGAAGCGAGTAAGAGCATGATTCTTTCCTATTAGGGAATCATGTTGTAAAAGCATCTTTTAAGATGATAACGAAAATTTAAAATTTTCAAAGCATCGTCTGGTAAAATCCCCTATCGCACCGACTTTGAGAGTTTCTGTTAGAGACACCTCAAGAGTCAGAAGTGCAGGTCCATTTTTGCACTAGGTGGAGATAGATGCCCATACCCAATAGATGCCAGCATATAACCAATACATCCGACGATCCAGAAAACCTCCGAAAGCCAATCAGTAGGAAATGTGAATCCAAAAACGACCTGAGCCTTCTAAGAACCAACTCGAACCACACTCCAGTAAGAGGGAACTTTTGGAACTTGAAAATGGAGATCACGCCAAGTGATGATCTAACCATGGAAGTACATTATGTTCTAAGTACTGAATAGCTCTATCTTCCCAAGAGCTTAGGACCATCTGAGATTCTTGATAAGAATTGGCCCAACCCCCGTCGGACCACAACTTCTGTTGGAATTCCATAAATTCCACCCGAACCTATCCATGTCTTAGACTTGAAAAAGTGCTTGTCCGACATGACTCTCGAAATCCCACTCGTCAATATCGAAATCAATGAGAGCCCAACTTCGTAGAAGAACCTATAGGGATCAGGGACCGAGAGGTCAAGCGACCGAAACAAATCCGCATCCCGTTATTAAAAGTTCGTTGGAATGCCAAGCGAAGACCTAAATTCATCTAGGAGCGAGAAGACCTGTTGAGTCTAAAGCATCCTTATCTTTTTAGTCGCTCAATTTCATCTACGTGTTTGTGCTTGAACTCTAATTTCAGGACGAAATTCCCTCTAACGGGGGGATGATGTGACAACCCGAAATTTTCATTTATATAAACTCCGCAATCAAGCACCTCAAAAATTTGCCAAATTCACCTCAAAACATTTTTGGCCGGATTTAAACCCGTTAGAGTATTTTATTTCATATTCATCAAGCAAACAAAAATAAGGAAGTATACTTTAGAGTTTGCCGTATATCACGTAAGTCGCGAAACTGCAAAAGTTTGGAATTTACGGACGTAAAAAAATGGAGTTTACGGCCGTAAACCCCAAAGAGTATAAATATGACACTTAGTCATTTTTAGCTCATTTTTCACTTCCAACTTCAAGAACACCCAAGATTCTCTCTTAAGTATCATATCACTTTTCCGTCAAATCCGCCAAAATGTAAGTGTTTTCTTCCTAGATTCGTGCATATAACACTTAATCTAGTGTTTTTACACGATTTCATCCATGAAATCCTGTCTTTTTCGTAGATCTTCAAGTGTTCATCAAGAACACCAAGAACACACACTAGTGTTCTTGGCCAAAATCGATCATTCAAGCTCCTAGATCGTAAGTACACTTGCCCTAGCTTCTTGTGTGCTTAATATGAACTTGCTTATACTAAAAAACCATTAAAATCCCCATGTTCATATGTGTTTACGGTTCGGGGAGACCTCCAACACCGTAAACACCTTCAAAGGGTGTTTAAGTGCCCTTAACACCTTCTATGGCTTGTATAAGTGACTAGAACCTTGCATGCCTAAGATAGAACCACCAAAAACACGAAAGGAATGGGCAAACATGAGTTCACGGCCGTAAAACCATGTGTTTACGACCGTAAACTCCCATGGAGTGGTCCAAGGACCGTAAACTCCAAAGAAGGGTCATTTTGAGCCCTAGTCACTTCCTAAGCCCTTGATTCGAGTCTAGCATAATTCCTTGAGTGGTATATGACCTTTGAACACCCAATGTCACCACTTCCATGAGTTTACGGGCGTAAACTCATAGGGGAAGTGGTCTAGAAACCATAAACATCCCTAAGGGCCACCATTTGAGGAGTAAACTCCAATGTGAGGCCATACTCTCTTTATATGCAACCCTTTGTACACCTAACACTTGTAGCAAAGTGTTTTCATGCTTTAGGTTGTCCTTACTTGCATAATTAGTTGTTAAATGACTAATTTGATACTTAAATGTATCATTACATGTTAAATAGGATTCGCGTGTGTGTTCAAGTCCTCACTTGACACTTAAGATCCTATATCGTCCGTTCATCCGAGTCACCCACGTCAGGTGAGTTCATACCACTAAATTAACCTTTTAAATGATTTTAAATGCTTTTATGGGGGGGGGGGATACAAGTTGAACTATAGAGTTATTATATCAATCACATGTGATTAATAACTATATAGCAAATAGATTTCTGCATGTTAAACTGTTTTATCCAGCTAAAGGTTTTCAAAGATTGTTTTATAAACTGACATCAAGTCATAAATCCTTATTTATAAGTTTTTATAAAGGTTTTACCAAAATTTCTTTTTATACTCTCGTATTGCTAAATGCATAACTGTATATGTATAATTATATAAGTAATGTTTGAAGGACTTAGGAAGGCTAACTCGCTTTAATTCATTTTCCTTGTTTAGATGTGGCTTTAGGGTACCGGTTATCCGTCCGAAGGTCGTTTAAATAGTAGTTATATATCATGTATACATATGTAGTCATAAAGCTTCCATCAGCCAGATCATCATCCTTTGGGTAGCAAAGGCATCTAGATAACTTCTCAAGTAAACTATAATAGGTATAGTTTAGAAATCAACCATAACATTCATGAAAGAGAACTTAGTTATAACTATATTCTAAACACTTATACTTTTTAATAAAGAGAAAGGTTATAGAATTCGAACCATGAGATACATCCTCATGACACGGATTCCACCGTTGTCAAGTTGGTAACTGTCACACCCCAAAATCATGAACGACGAAAACGTTCTAGGGCGGAGGACGTCATGCACAGTATCACAACAATGAATAGTAGTAAACAAGCAACAACATCTTCCATTGCATTAATAATATAATTTTAATACAAGTGTTCTGATATGTCTAATAGACACTAAAGTATAAATCAAAATGAAAGATGAGTCTTGAACGAGCTCCATCTTCTCTAAACCTTGCATCGGTACCTGTCTACTGTTGACCTGAGGATACAAGGTATTTTGAAAGCGAGTATCAGCTTTAAAGCTGGTGTGATCATAAGTATTTTAGTGTCTTAATTTGTAAGAGTGTATTTGTACGTATGAAATGTAAGTATTTGTACGTATATGAAATGTAAGTATTTGTGCGTATATGAAATGTAAGTATTTGTACGTATATGAAATGTAAGTATGAAAACGTTTTGAACATCCTAGAAAGCCCTATGCTTCCTACTGAGAGTAGCCTTCTACCAAGGCATCTAGTATATGTGTGTGTCTCTTGTAAGAGTGTGTATTTGCCCTAATCCGACTATCATTAACCAAAAATATAGCTACTACATTTCCGTGCATCGTGTGAATGTTCACGAAGTGAATGTAAAGGGAAAATGAAATAGTACTATGGTGCAATATCAAATAACTACGATCATACTAACTACTTTAAATCTATTATAATTTAAAGTAACATGTGATCGACCTGTATCCTGCTACCGACTCTAGTAAAACGACGATGTAAGACGCCGTAAGAAATGACATTTGGCACCCGTAGACTTGCAAGTCCCACTATAGCGAGCAACAAGGTGTAGGATAGTCAATCCAGTATAGATCTATACGCAAACTCATACGCTCCCCAATTAAGGAGATTCGGGATACAAAAACGGTCATGGCGGGAATTGCCATGACCCATTTAATGGTTCACATAACTGCATGAATATACATGTAATGAATGTGCTACTGTAAAGTGTACTCTTTCTCTGTCTAGTCTGTATGTACTGTAATGTCCTGCGTGTGCTAGCTGTAATGTGTGTTCTCTCTCTATCTAGCATGTATAGTAATGTACTGTAATGTTCTGCGTGTGCTAGCTGTAATGTGTGTTCTCTCTCTATCTAGCATGTATAGACTCATGAATGAACTGACTCGTGGTATGATTTCCGCATTCTAGTAATAGTATAAGTATCCTCCTAAACTACCCATATGGTAGTTTACTAGTAATGTAACTGGTACGTATGAACATGGAAGTATACCACCCAAGGGTATTGAACTGACTGGAAGAACCTTTATGACTATATATGTACACATGATATATAACTAATATTTAAACAACCTTCAGACGGATACCCGATACCTTACGAGACCACATCCCAATGGGGAAAAGGAAATAAAGTGGGCTAACTTTCCTAAGTCATTTAAACATGATGCAAACCCACAACTGTCAACAAAGGATCCAATTCATATGCCAGATGGACCAGTTACGAGGGCACGAGCTAAAGCATTAAAAGAGGCTTTAAATGGATTGATTAGAGAAGTTTGTACTCAAGAAAGTGTATGGAGACCCATTGGACCCAATCAAAGTTGGATTGCCATAATTCAAGTCCAAGAGTGATTTACAAGATCCAATAAGAGCCTTTATAAGCCCATTTCGTTTTTTCTATATTTTATTATGTAATTTTCGTTTTTATATATCCTAAATAAGTGTTGGGGAGATAAAAGGGTCTTAGGTTACATGAACCTTGTGATAAACCATGTCTAGGTTCATAGTTTTAAACTTGGGGGTTAAATGCCTTAAATTAAAGACACTTCTTTAATTCATGGCTCTTTAGGTGCTGATATGATTCATCTAATAACATTGTGAAAATGGACCACTTGCAAAGGCACGAGCTATAAAGCATTCAATAAGGCTTTAAACGGGCTGATTAGAGAAGTTTGTACTCAAGAAAGTGCATGAAGACCCATTTGACCCGATTAAGGTTGGATTACCATAATTCAAGTCCAAGAAAGATTTACAAGACCCAATAAGAGCCATTAACAAGCCCATTTCAAATTTTTATAATTTAATTATGTAATTTTCGTTTTTATTCTCCTAAATAAGTGAGTAGGAGTTGTAAGAGTCATATGTTACTTGAACCCTGCTCATAAGTATGTCTAGATTCATAGTTTTAAGTCATGTAATTTAATGCCTTAATGTTGATTGAATTAAAGTTGCATCTTTAATTCATGACTTTTGAGGTGTCTCCAAATCGCATATAAATAGGTTGCTTATGTTCTCATTTTGATCAATCAAGTTTAGAATAAAAACAATGTGAGTTTTATACTCTTTGTCGTTCTTTTTGGAACTTTAGGAACTTATCAAGTTATGTAACTTGTGGCGTTCAAAACTTATCAATCAACTTGGTGGGTTGGTTGTGGCGTTTCTATACCAAGGTTCTTGTCTCTTTATAGGCAATGGGTCGCGGTTTCCACCATCACATTACAACAACCAATAGAATGATCGGGCAAAGTGTGTTCAAACCTAGTTTTCGGGTGAGATCACATCATTTGGTATCAGAGCCAGATCTATTGGTTTGCATATCCCTTTTTTTTGTTTTTTTATCTTTCTTATTCTCGATTACATGGAATTCAAGATACACGTATTGGTAATGGGTCTTGTCACAGGTTGGCATGGTTCTTACTAGTGTTTATTGAATATCTAAGTTTTCATCTCCTCATCTATATTTCTTTTTATTGAATCAAGGTTCAAGTATTAATAGTGGGTCATATCACAAGTTGGTGTGGTTCCTATTATTGGGTTTTGGTTCAAGTTTTCTTATTTTTTTTCTTGTATTTGTTGAAAAGAAAAAAAAATCGATGAAAAAGAATGTCCGGAAAAAAAAAATAGAATAAAAAAAGAAAAGAAAAAAAATGTGAAGAAAGAAGATGAAGAGAAAAGAAAAAAAAGAAAGAAAGGGAAAATGAAAAAAAAGAGAGAGAGAAAGAATAAAATTCCAAGTACAACTTTTTTTTTTGCATGATGAACCATATTGAAAAAAAGGAGAATGATATGAGATGATTCGAGTACAAACAAAATGCTCAACATTATTTAGATTCGAGGTCGAATCATCTTCAAGAAAAGGGGAATGATATGATTCATCTAATAACATTGTGAAAATGGACCACTTGCAAAGGCACGAGCTATAAAGCATTCAATAAGGCTTTAAACGGGCTGATTAGAGAAGTTTGTACTCAAGAAAGTGCATGAAGACCCATTTGACCCGATTAAGGTTGGATTACCATAATTCAAGTCCAAGAAAGATTTACAAGACCCAATAAGAGCCATTAACAAGCCCATTTCAAATTTTTATAATTTAATTATGTAATTTTCGTTTTTATTCTCCTAAATAAGTGAGTAGGAGTTGTAAGAGTCATATGTTACTTGAACCCTGCTCATAAGTATGTCTAGATTCATAGTTTTAAGTCATGTAATTTAATGCCTTAATGTTGATTGAATTAAAGTTGCATCTTTAATTCATGACTTTTGAGGTGTCTCCAAATCGCATATAAATAGGTTGCTTATGTTCTCATTTTGATCAATCAAGTTTAGAATAAAAACAATGTGAGTTTTATACTCTTTGTCGTTCTTTTTGGAACTTTAGGAACTTATCAAGTTATGTAACTTGTGGCGTTCAAAACTTATCAATCAACTTGGTGGGTTGGTTGTGGCGTTTCTATACCAAGGTTCTTGTCTCTTTATAGGCAATGGGTCGCGGTTTCCACCATCACATTACAACAACCAATAGAATGATCGGGCAAAGTGTGTTCAAACCTAGTTTTCGGGTGAGATCACATCATTTGGTATCAGAGCCAGATCTATTGGTTTGCATATCCCTTTTTTTTGTTTTTTTATCTTTCTTATTCTCGATTACATGGAATTCAAGATACACGTATTGGTAATGGGTCTTGTCACAGGTTGGCATGGTTCTTACTAGTGTTTATTGAATATCTAAGTTTTCATCTCCTCATCTATATTTCTTTTTATTGAATCAAGGTTCAAGTATTAATAGTGGGTCATATCACAAGTTGGTGTGGTTCCTATTATTGGGTTTTGGTTCAAGTTTTCTTATTTTTTTTCTTGTATTTGTTGAAAAGAAAAAAAAATCGATGAAAAAGAATGTCCGGAAAAAAAAAATAGAATAAAAAAAGAAAAGAAAAAAAATGTGAAGAAAGAAGATGAAGAGAAAAGAAAAAAAAGAAAGAAAGGGAAAATGAAAAAAAAGAGAGAGAGAAAGAATAAAATTCCAAGTACAACTTTTTTTTTTGCATGATGAACCATATTGAAAAAAAGGAGAATGATATGAGATGATTCGAGTACAAACAAAATGCTCAACATTATTTAGATTCGAGGTCGAATCATCTTCAAGAAAAGGGGAATGATATGATTCATCTAATAACATTGTGAAAATGGACCACTTGCAAAGGCACGAGCTATAAAGCATTCAATAAGGCTTTAAACGGGCTGATTAGAGAAGTTTGTACTCAAGAAAGTGCATGAAGACCCATTTGACCCGATTAAGGTTGGATTACCATAATTCAAGTCCAAGAAAGATTTACAAGACCCAATAAGAGCCATTAACAAGCCCATTTCAAATTTTTATAATTTAATTATGTAATTTTCGTTTTTATTCTCCTAAATAAGTGAGTAGGAGTTGTAAGAGTCATATGTTACTTGAACCCTGCTCATAAGTATGTCTAGATTCATAGTTTTAAGTCATGTAATTTAATGCCTTAATGTTGATTGAATTAAAGTTGCATCTTTAATTCATGACTTTTGAGGTGTCTCCAAATCGCATATAAATAGGTTGCTTATGTTCTCATTTTGATCAATCAAGTTTAGAATAAAAACAATGTGAGTTTTATACTCTTTGTCGTTCTTTTTGGAACTTTAGGAACTTATCAAGTTATGTAACTTGTGGCGTTCAAAACTTATCAATCAACTTGGTGGGTTGGTTGTGGCGTTTCTATACCAAGGTTCTTGTCTCTTTATAGGCAATGGGTCGCGGTTTCCACCATCACATTACAACAACCAATAGAATGATCGGGCAAAGTGTGTTCAAACCTAGTTTTCGGGTGAGATCACATCATTTGGTATCAGAGCCAGATCTATTGGTTTGCATATCCCTTTTTTTTGTTTTTTTATCTTTCTTATTCTCGATTACATGGAATTCAAGATACACGTATTGGTAATGGGTCTTGTCACAGGTTGGCATGGTTCTTACTAGTGTTTATTGAATATCTAAGTTTTCATCTCCTCATCTATATTTCTTTTTATTGAATCAAGGTTCAAGTATTAATAGTGGGTCATATCACAAGTTGGTGTGGTTCCTATTATTGGGTTTTGGTTCAAGTTTTCTTATTTTTTTTCTTGTATTTGTTGAAAAGAAAAAAAAATCGATGAAAAAGAATGTCCGGAAAAAAAAAATAGAATAAAAAAAGAAAAGAAAAAAAATGTGAAGAAAGAAGATGAAGAGAAAAGAAAAAAAAGAAAGAAAGGGAAAATGAAAAAAAAGAGAGAGAGAAAGAATAAAATTCCAAGTACAACTTTTTTTTTTGCATGATGAACCATATTGAAAAAAAGGAGAATGATATGAGATGATTCGAGTACAAACAAAATGCTCAACATTATTTAGATTCGAGGTCGAATCATCTTCAAGAAAAGGGGAATGATATGATTCATCTAATAACATTGTGAAAATGGACCACTTGCAAAGGCACGAGCTATAAAGCATTCAATAAGGCTTTAAACGGGCTGATTAGAGAAGTTTGTACTCAAGAAAGTGCATGAAGACCCATTTGACCCGATTAAGGTTGGATTACCATAATTCAAGTCCAAGAAAGATTTACAAGACCCAATAAGAGCCATTAACAAGCCCATTTCAAATTTTTATAATTTAATTATGTAATTTTCGTTTTTATTCTCCTAAATAAGTGAGTAGGAGTTGTAAGAGTCATATGTTACTTGAACCCTGCTCATAAGTATGTCTAGATTCATAGTTTTAAGTCATGTAATTTAATGCCTTAATGTTGATTGAATTAAAGTTGCATCTTTAATTCATGACTTTTGAGGTGTCTCCAAATCGCATATAAATAGGTTGCTTATGTTCTCATTTTGATCAATCAAGTTTAGAATAAAAACAATGTGAGTTTTATACTCTTTGTCGTTCTTTTTGGAACTTTAGGAACTTATCAAGTTATGTAACTTGTGGCGTTCAAAACTTATCAATCAACTTGGTGGGTTGGTTGTGGCGTTTCTATACCAAGGTTCTTGTCTCTTTATAGGCAATGGGTCGCGGTTTCCACCATCACATTACAACAACCAATAGAATGATCGGGCAAAGTGTGTTCAAACCTAGTTTTCGGGTGAGATCACATCATTTGGTATCAGAGCCAGATCTATTGGTTTGCATATCCCTTTTTTTTGTTTTTTTATCTTTCTTATTCTCGATTACATGGAATTCAAGATACACGTATTGGTAATGGGTCTTGTCACAGGTTGGCATGGTTCTTACTAGTGTTTATTGAATATCTAAGTTTTCATCTCCTCATCTATATTTCTTTTTATTGAATCAAGGTTCAAGTATTAATAGTGGGTCATATCACAAGTTGGTGTGGTTCCTATTATTGGGTTTTGGTTCAAGTTTTCTTATTTTTTTTCTTGTATTTGTTGAAAAGAAAAAAAAATCGATGAAAAAGAATGTCCGGAAAAAAAAAATAGAATAAAAAAAGAAAAGAAAAAAAATGTGAAGAAAGAAGATGAAGAGAAAAGAAAAAAAAGAAAGAAAGGGAAAATGAAAAAAAAGAGAGAGAGAAAGAATAAAATTCCAAGTACAACTTTTTTTTTTGCATGATGAACCATATTGAAAAAAAGGAGAATGATATGAGATGATTCGAGTACAAACAAAATGCTCAACATTATTTAGATTCGAGGTCGAATCATCTTCAAGAAAAGGGGAATGATATGATTCATCTAATAACATTGTGAAAATGGACCACTTGCAAAGGCACGAGCTATAAAGCATTCAATAAGGCTTTAAACGGGCTGATTAGAGAAGTTTGTACTCAAGAAAGTGCATGAAGACCCATTTGACCCGATTAAGGTTGGATTACCATAATTCAAGTCCAAGAAAGATTTACAAGACCCAATAAGAGCCATTAACAAGCCCATTTCAAATTTTTATAATTTAATTATGTAATTTTCGTTTTTATTCTCCTAAATAAGTGAGTAGGAGTTGTAAGAGTCATATGTTACTTGAACCCTGCTCATAAGTATGTCTAGATTCATAGTTTTAAGTCATGTAATTTAATGCCTTAATGTTGATTGAATTAAAGTTGCATCTTTAATTCATGACTTTTGAGGTGTCTCCAAATCGCATATAAATAGGTTGCTTATGTTCTCATTTTGATCAATCAAGTTTAGAATAAAAACAATGTGAGTTTTATACTCTTTGTCGTTCTTTTTGGAACTTTAGGAACTTATCAAGTTATGTAACTTGTGGCGTTCAAAACTTATCAATCAACTTGGTGGGTTGGTTGTGGCGTTTCTATACCAAGGTTCTTGTCTCTTTATAGGCAATGGGTCGCGGTTTCCACCATCACATTACAACAACCAATAGAATGATCGGGCAAAGTGTGTTCAAACCTAGTTTTCGGGTGAGATCACATCATTTGGTATCAGAGCCAGATCTATTGGTTTGCATATCCCTTTTTTTTGTTTTTTTATCTTTCTTATTCTCGATTACATGGAATTCAAGATACACGTATTGGTAATGGGTCTTGTCACAGGTTGGCATGGTTCTTACTAGTGTTTATTGAATATCTAAGTTTTCATCTCCTCATCTATATTTCTTTTTATTGAATCAAGGTTCAAGTATTAATAGTGGGTCATATCACAAGTTGGTGTGGTTCCTATTATTGGGTTTTGGTTCAAGTTTTCTTATTTTTTTTCTTGTATTTGTTGAAAAGAAAAAAAAATCGATGAAAAAGAATGTCCGGAAAAAAAAAATAGAATAAAAAAAGAAAAGAAAAAAAATGTGAAGAAAGAAGATGAAGAGAAAAGAAAAAAAAGAAAGAAAGGGAAAATGAAAAAAAAGAGAGAGAGAAAGAATAAAATTCCAAGTACAACTTTTTTTTTTGCATGATGAACCATATTGAAAAAAAGGAGAATGATATGAGATGATTCGAGTACAAACAAAATGCTCAACATTATTTAGATTCGAGGTCGAATCATCTTCAAGAAAAGGGGAATGATATGATTCATCTAATAACATTGTGAAAATGGACCACTTGCAAAGGCACGAGCTATAAAGCATTCAATAAGGCTTTAAACGGGCTGATTAGAGAAGTTTGTACTCAAGAAAGTGCATGAAGACCCATTTGACCCGATTAAGGTTGGATTACCATAATTCAAGTCCAAGAAAGATTTACAAGACCCAATAAGAGCCATTAACAAGCCCATTTCAAATTTTTATAATTTAATTATGTAATTTTCGTTTTTATTCTCCTAAATAAGTGAGTAGGAGTTGTAAGAGTCATATGTTACTTGAACCCTGCTCATAAGTATGTCTAGATTCATAGTTTTAAGTCATGTAATTTAATGCCTTAATGTTGATTGAATTAAAGTTGCATCTTTAATTCATGACTTTTGAGGTGTCTCCAAATCGCATATAAATAGGTTGCTTATGTTCTCATTTTGATCAATCAAGTTTAGAATAAAAACAATGTGAGTTTTATACCCTTTGTCGTTCTTTTTGGAACTTTAGGAACTTATCAAGTTATGTAACTTGGGGGTTAAATGCCTTAAATTAAAGACACTTCTTTAATTCATGGCTCTTTAGGTGCTCTTCCTACACTATAAAAACGTGGTATTTGTATCAATTTGAAATCAATCAAGTTTTGAATACAATTTGTGAGTTTTTAACTCTTTTTCGCTCTTTGTGAACTTTAGAACTTATCAGGTTTTCATAGCTTGTGGCGTTAAAACTTATCAATCAATTTGGTGGGTTGATTGTGGCATTTTATACCAAGGTTCTTGTCTCTTTATAGACAATGGGTCGCTGTTTCCACCTTTGTTTTACAATTCTGCAACCAAAAGAACGATCGGGCGAAACGTGTTCAAACCTCAATTTTGGGTGAGATCACATCATTTGCTATCAGAACCAGTTCTTTGTGTTGCATATCTATTTTGTTTTGTTTTCTTGATTACTTGAGTTCTAAGACGCATATTGGTAGCGGGTCTTGTCACAAGTTGTCAAGGTTCTTACTAGCGACTTTTGAATTTCTAAGTTGTTAAACTTCTATATTCTACATTTCTTTTGTTTCCATTATGTTTTCATTTGGCTATTAGTTTCCTCAAAAAAAAATCAAAGGTAAAAAAAACGAAAAGAAGCAAAAAAAAAAGAGAGAGAGAGAGAGAGAAAAAAAAAAAGCAAAAAAAAAGGATTTACAAAGAAAAAAAAAGAGAAAAAAAAACAAAAAAAGGGAAAAAAAAGAAAGAAAGAAGAGGAGGAACAAGTAAAGCCTTTTTTTTTTCTATAAAGTCAATTTGAATTGCAAGTGTAGTCATTTTTTTTTCAAAAAAAAAAATAACCCATTGTTTGCTTCATAATTAGCAAAGCCAAGTTTGTTTGGTTTTCTTTTCGTGTATTGAGGTTACTTTAATTTGGATACAGTTTCTTTTGATTTGTTTGGTAAGTTTGAATTACTCAAGGCCACAAGTTCAAATTTGATAATTGCTTCTTTAGTTTGTTTAGAACTTTAAGAGTTAAAAGGGAGTGGTAAAAGGTTGTGTGGTGAGACTAAAAGAGGGTAAAAGCCATTCGAGGGATACACGACGGTTGAGTGAACTATTTTTGAGAGAAACACGTGAGCGAGTGTTGGGAGGAAGTAATTTATTATTATTTTTTTTTGTTTGGCAGAAATATAAGATGGGTGATCAAAACCCCCCACCAAACCTTCAAGTTCAAGCTGTGATGGATGAGATGCGACGTTTGATGACAAATGAATTTAACCAAGTACATGAAAGAATGGACCGAATGGAGGCACAAGTACAAAGAACTCGATCTCGAGCATCATCACAGGTTTCTAACAGGGAAGAGGAGGATGATGGTTGGGAACCTGAAAGGCGACCAAATAGAAGGAGGTCACGAAGAGATGACAATTTAAGTTCTATTAAAATGAAAGTTCCTTCTTTCAAAGGCAAATCAGACCCGGACGCGTACATTGAATGGGAGACAAAAATGGAGTTCATATTTGATTGTCATGAATATTCCAACCGTAAGAAGGTAAAACTAGTCGTAGTTGAGTTTTCTGATTATGCACTAACATGGTGGGATCAACTTCTAATCACTAGACAGAGAAATGGAGAAAGGCCTATTGAGACATGGGATGAAATGAAGAGTGTCATGCGAAGACGGTTTGTGCCAAGTCATTACTTTCGTGATCTCCACAATAAACTTCAAAGCTTAAAACAAGGCAACAAGTGTGTTGATGATTACTTCAAAAAAATGGAGGTTATGATGGTTCGTGCCAATATTGAGGAGGATCCTGAGGCAACCATGGCCAAATTCTTAAATGGCCTAAATCTTGAAATTCGTGATCGCGTTGAGATGCAACATTATGTTGAAATTGAAGACATGGTCCATATGGCTGTTAAAATTGAAAAACAATTAAAAAGAGGTGGCGGGTCTCAAAATAACACTTGGAAGGCTAGTACTTCAAAAAAATCAGAAAATACACCTACTTCTTCTTCTAATTCCAAATCTGATCCTAAAACAACGAACTCTTCAAAAGGAAAAACTGATTCTTCTACTTTTAGGAATCGTGACATAAAGTGTTTCAAGTGTTAAGGAAGGGGTCATATTGCGACTCAATGTCCAAATAAGCTTACCATGGTGATTAGAGAAAATGGCGAGATCGAAACAGATGAATCAGATTCTATAGTTTCACCGGAAGATTGTAGTGATGATGAAGAGGTGGCTGTTCAAGGTGATTTGTTGGTTGCAAGACGAGCTCTAAACATTCAATCCAAGGAGGGAGACGATGCCCAAAGGGATAATATATTTCATACTCGTTGCTATGTTCAAGGCAAGGTATGTAGTGTTATAATTGATGGTGGGAGTTGTACTAACGTTGCAAGTACTTCCATGGTTGAAAAGTTAGGTCTACCCACGATGAAGCATCAAAAACCATACAAACTCCAATGGCTCAATGATAGTGGTGAGGTGCGAGTTACAAAACAGGTGATGGTTTCATTTCGGATTGGAAGATATGAAGACGAGGTGTTGTGTGATGTTGTTCCTATGCAAGCTACTCACTTGTTGCTAGGTAGACCATGGCAATATGATAGGCACGTAAGTCACGACGGTTTCACTAACAAATACACTTTTGTTTACAAAACAAAATCAGTAACTCTTGTACCAATGTCACCAATTCAAGTTTACCAAGATCAAGTAAAACTTCAACAAGATGCGAAAAAAGAGAGCGAAGGAAAAAAAGAGAGTGAGAAAAAAAAGACGATGAACAAAAAAAATGAGTGAGAAAACAGAAGAAAATGAACAAAAAAAAAGAAAGTGAACAAAAAAAAGAGAGTGAAAAAAACAAAGAAAACATGAAAAAAAGAGGGAAAGAAAAAAAGGAAAATAAATATATTGCACTGGCAAAAAAAAAGTGAGATAACAGAAGCTTTTAAATCAGAAATGCATTTTGTGCTTCTTTTGTTCAAAGAAGCTCCAATAGCCACTAACATTTCGGCCGGAAATCTTCTGAGTGATGTTACCTCTCTCTTGCAGGAATTTGGAGACTTGTTTGCTGAAGATGTTCCAAATGGATTGCCACCAATTTGTGGGATTGAACACCAAATTGACTTTATGCCTAGGGCGTCTATTCCCAACAAACCAGCATATAGAACAAGCCCTGAAGAAACCAAGGAGCTACAAAGGCAAGTTAAAGAGTTACTTGCAAAGGGATTGGTTCAAGAAAGTATGAGCCCTTGTGTCGTTCCAGTCTAGTTGGTGCCAAAGAAGGGTGGTTCTTGGAGAATGTGCGTAGATTGTCGTGCCATCAACAATATTATGGTAAAGTATCGTCATCCCATTCCCCGACTCGATGATATGCTTGATGAGTTGTATGGAGCAAAACTTTTTTCCAAAATTGATTTAAAAAGCGGGTATCACCAAATTCGCATGAAAGAAGGTGATGAGTGGAAAACAGGTTTTAAAACAAAACATGGTTTATATGAATGGTTAGTAATGCCTTTTGGCCTAACTAATGCTCCTAGTACCTTCATGAGATTAATGAACCATGTTTTGCGTGAATATATTGGCAAATTTGCGGTTGTTTACTTCGATGATATTTTGATTTATTCAAAGTGTCTAAAAGATCACCTTGAGCATCTAACATGTGTTTTGAGTGTGCTTAGGAAAGAAAGGCTATATGCTAACTTGAAGAAGTGTACCTTTTGTACCGACCAAGTCGTTTTCCTTGGGTATGTGGTGAGCTCCCAAGGAGTGGTTGTTGATGAAGAAAAGGTAAAATCCATCCAAGATTGGCCAACTCCAAAGACTATAAGTGAAGTTCGAAGTTTTCATGGCCTTGCAAGTTTTTATCGCAGGTTTGTCAAACATTTTAGCACTTTAGCATCACCACATACAAAAATCATCAAAAAGAATGTTGGGTTTAAATGGGGCAAAGAACAAGAGCATGCTTTTCAACAACTCAAGTTTCACTTAACTCATGCTCCTTTGTTGTCTTTGCCTAATTTTGACAAAACATTTGAAATTGAATGTGATGCATCAGGAATTGGAATTGGTGCTGTTTTGATGCAAGAGGGTAAACCTTTGGCATATTTCAGTGAAAAATTAAGTGGGACAACTTTAAATTACCCAACTTATGACAAAGAGCTTTATTCTTTGGTCCGAGCATTGAAAACATGGCAACATTATATGTGGGCTAAAGAATTTGTAATTCATTCAGATCATGAGTCCTTAAAGTTTCTAAAAGGACAACACAAATTAAACAAAAGACATGCTAGGTGGATGGAGTTCATTGAGACATTTCCTTATGTCATCCGATACAAGAAAGGTAAGGAAAATGTTGTGGCTGATGCTTTGTCACGTAGACACTCTCTACTTTCTTCTCTAGATTTCAAAATTTTAGGATTTGAACAAATCAAGGAATTATACCACAATGACGTTGATTTTGGTCAGATTTACCAAGCTTGTGAACAATGCTCTTTTGAAAAGTTTTTCTTACATAATGCTTTTTTGTTCAAAGAATCAAGACTTTTCATTCCTAAATCTTCCTTGCATGAGCTTCTGGTTAGAGAAGCACGTAGTGGAGGCCTTATGGGACATTTTGGGATCGCAAAAACATTATCTACTTTGCAGGAACATTTCTTTTGGCAAAAAATAAAGGTGGATGTTGGAAGAATTTGTAATAATTGTATTGTGTGCAAGCAAGCCAAATCCAAGGTTCAACATCATGGTTTATATACTCCACTTCCGATACCAAGTGAACCATGGGTTGATATTTCAATGGACTTCGTGTTGGGTCTACCAAGATCCAAAAGTGGAAAGGACTCTATTTTTGTGATTGTTGATAGGTTTTCTAAAATGGCTCATTTTATTGCGTGCAATAAAACTAATGATGCATCTCACATTGCTGATTTGTTTTTTAGAGAAATTGTCTGGTTGCATGGAATGCCAAAAACCATTGTCTCATATCGGGATTCTAAGTTTTTGAGTTATTTTTGGAAAACTTTGTGGGCAAAATTAGCGACAAAACTCTTGTTTTCAACAACTTGCCACCCACAAACGGATGGTCAAACAGAAGTGGTGAATAGGACCTTGTCCACTTTGTTGAGGGCTTTAATAAAGAAGAACATCAAAACATGGGAGGACTGTTTGCCACATGTTGAGTTTGCATACAATCGTGCCACTCATTCTGCTACAAAAATGTCACCATTTGAAATTGTATACGGTTTTAATCCTTTGACTCCTTTGGATTTATCACCTTTGCCTTTTCCTGAGCAGGTAAACTTAGATGGAAACAAAAAGGCTGAATTTGTGAAACAGATACATGAGAAAGCAAGACTAAATATAGAAAGAACAACAGAGCAATATTCAAAACAAGCGAATAAAGGGCGACGCAAGATGATTTTTGAACCTGGTGATTGGGTTTGGTTACATATGAGAAAAGAACGATTTCCAGCCCAACGACGTTCAAAATTGCTTCCAAGAGGGGACGGCCCTTTCCAAGTTTTAGAGCGTAGCAATGACAATGCATACAAATTGGACCTACCGGGTGAGTATAATGTTAGTGCAACTTTCAATGTCACTAATCTAGCTCCATTTGATGTAGGTTCTAATTTGAGGACAAATCCTTTTCAAGAGGAGGGGAATGATGCAAACCCACAGCTGTCAACAAAGGATCCAATTCAAATGCCAGATGGACCAGTTACGAGGGCACGAGCTAAAGCATTCAAATATGCTTTAAATGGATTGATTAGAGAAGTTTGTACTCAAGAAAGTGTATGGAGACCCATTGGACCCACTCAAAGTTGGATTACCATAATTCAAGTCCAAGAGTGATTTACAAGATCCAATAAGAGCCTTTATAAGCCCATTTCGTTTTTTCTATATTTTATTATGTAATTTTCGTTTTTATATATCCTAAATAAGTGTTGGGGAGATAAAAGGGTCTTAGGTTACATGAACCTTGTGATAAACCATATCTAGGTTCATAGTTTTAAACTTGGGGGTTAAATGCCTTAAATTAAAGACACTTATTTAATTCATGGCTCTTTAGGTGCTCTTCCCACACTATAAAAACGTGGTATTTGTATCCATTTGAAATCAATCAAGTTTTGAATACAATTTGTGAGTTTTTAACTCTTTTTCGTTCTTTGTGAACTTTAGAACTTATCAGGTTTTCATAGCTTGTGGCGTTCAAACTTATCAATCAATTTGGTGGGGTGATTGTGGCGTTTTATACCAAGGTTCTTGTCTCTTTATAGACAACGGGTTGCGGTTTCCACCTTTGTTTTTCAATTCTGCAACCAAAAGAACGATCGGGCGAAACGTGTTCAAACCTCAATTTTGGGTGAGATCACATCAAAACACTACTTATGTATATATATATATATATATATATATATATATATATATATATATATATATATATATATATATATATATATATATATATATATATAGGCATGCAATTGACAATATAAAAGCATAAAATAAGTTTTGTAAAACCATTTAAAGTAAACTGTTTGGTAAAATAGCTAAAGAAGTAATAAATCCTTTTGTATGCTACTTATTAATCACATGTGATTAATATAATAACTAGCATGATTCAACTTGTGTCCCCCCCCACATAAAAACAATTAAAAACATTTAAATCATTGATTAAAGGGGTATGAACGCACCTGTAGCGAGTGGATCGGATGGAAGTGTCGGACAAGTGCTTGGTGTTAAGTGAAGACTTAAACACACACAATGGTCCTAATAACATAAAACAACATATGTATATATTCAATTAGTGACTATAACACTAATTTGACAAGTATAAGCATTCTAAGGCGTGGAAAACACTTTAGTCAAAGTGTTAGGATGCTATCGGGTTGCAACAAAGGAGTGTAAGGCTTTGTAAGTGAGTTTATGGTCCATAGACCATACTTGTTGGATTTTACGGCCCAGGGGAGTTTACTCCTGGCCGTAAACTCTCAAATGGGTCACCAAATGAAGCTTAAAGATATGATATCTTAAGTGGTTAGGTGTTCCAAGGCTTAAACAAGAGGATATGTGAGTTTAAGGTCCAAGAATGACCTTAACTTAAGTTTGCGGCCCAAGTACGAATTCCCCATGAGTTTATGGCCATAAACTCATGGTAGGAAGTACCATTTGATGTTTTTAGGTTCCTAGCTCATTGGTGATTGGTTCTATGTTAAGTTCTAGCCATGTGGAAGCATTAGGGGCACAATATCACCCCTTTATAGAGTTTACGGCCTAAGGACCAATCCTTATGAGTTTACGGCCGTAAACTCTATGGGAACATGGTTTCTTGGATGCTTAAGGTCCTTAACACTTCAAGGATATGATCTAAGCTGGGTTCTAGGCATAAGGAAGGAATTAAGGTGCAATTTGCCCCATTTATAGGGGTTTACGGCCCAAGAACATGTCTTGGCCGTAAACTCCTTTGTTCTTGTGTTTCCTTATGATTTCTAGGCTATAAACATGTTAAACCTAGTGTACAACGAGTTAAAACAAGAGCACTTACGATCTAGAAGCTTGAATGGTCGTTTCTGGCCAAGTACACTAGTGTGTGTTCTTGGTGTAACTTGAAAATCTACAAAACGGAAAGATTTCACGGATGAAATCCTATAAGATCACTAGATCATCTAAGATATCAACTAGTTAGGGCAAGATACTTACGAGTTTTGAAGATCGGGATGATACTTGAGAGGATTTGGGCCAAGGAAATGAAAGAAATGGACAAATGGCCTTCATCTTCACCATATAGGGTGAGTTTACGGCCCACATGGAGTTTACGGCCGTAAACTCCCATGTGGTGGCCATGAAGTCGTGGTTAATGTGCTTAAGGCTCGGTCTTTGTGCTATAAATTCAGCAGATAAACCCCGACACTTCTTCCTTAAGTGTACAAGGCTCATAACTCTCAAACGGACTCTAAATTGTGCTGAATGATAGCAGGAATGAGTTTGACTTTCTATTGACTTGGTATGTTGTACATAATGGAAATTTCGGGTTGTCACATCATCCCCCTGTTAAAGGGAATTTCGTCCTGAAATTAGAATTTTAAGTAAGGAAGTAGGCATGAATAATCGAGCAAGGAGATGGGGAACTTTCTAATCGATTTGCCTTCGTGATCATAAGTGACATTGGGTCCTCGGTTGGTATCCCAACGAACCTTCACTAATGGGCGATGGCGTTTGCCTCGTCCGTTTGACCACTTGGTCGAGGGTCACTACGGTTCTTCCACGAAGGCGAGGATCTTGTTGATCTCGATCTCGTCGAGTGGACTTACGAGAGTCCTAACGAAAAGGTACGGTTTCAAGTTTGAGCTGTGAAGGGTAAAATGTACGTTAGTAAGCTCGCGGAGTAGGTCTAGTCTGTGAGATACTGGACCGATTCCGGTAAGAATCTCGGAGGTCCTGACTATCTTGGATTTAGCTTTCCATGCGTTACGAAGCGTATTAAGCTATTCCCAGAGTGAGTTTTCCTAAAGAATTTGGTCTCTCACTAGGAATTTCAAGGTTTCTTGCTTATCTTCCCAGTCAAGGGCCACCCTCTGCTGGGTCAAAGTCGTAAGGGTTTCTGTAATTCGCGAGGAGTTCTGAATGGACTCCCGACAATAAGTCGGCGAGACCTAAAATTTGGCGAATTTCGTAAGCGTCTTCAGTGCCAACAATTTCTCAACGGTTTTGGATAAATTGACAAAGTACTCAAGAATTTCTACATCACTAATAGTGTGTCTTAGGAATTTGACTCTTCAATTCCAAAACTCGTGTTTAGAGAACTTCGCGAAAAGTTTCTTTGAGGGTAATGTTTCCATGGGTTCCTTCTTACTACGAGGGTAGATAAGTAAGTCATTACAAGGAGAATGACGAACTAATCCAAGTAAGAATGGCGTACCCTACCCATTAAGCTCATGAATGCTATGGGCGTATGATGTGATCTCACCCGAAAACTAGGTTTGAACACACTTTGCCCGATTGTTCTATTGGTTGTTGTAATGTGATGGTGGAAACCGCGACCCATTGCCTATAAAGAGACAAGAACCTTGGTATAGAAATGCCACAACCAACCCACCAAGTTGATTGATAAGTTTTGAACGCCACAAGTTACATAACTTGATAAGTTCCTAAAGTTCCAAAAAGAACGACAAAGAGTATAAAACTCACATTGTTTTTATTCTAAACTTGATTGATTAAAATGAGAACATAAGCAACCTATTTATATGCGATTTGGAGACACCTCAAAAGTCATGAATTAAAGATGCAACTTTAATTCAATCAAATTTAAGGCATTAAATTCCATGACTTAAAACTATGAATCTAGACATACTTATGAGCAGGGTTCAAGTAACATATGACTCTTACAACTCCTACTCACTTATTTAGGAGAATAAAAACGAAAATTACATAATTAAATTATAAAAATTTGAAATGGGCTTGTTAATGGCTCTTATTGGGTCTTGTAAATCTTTCTTGGACTTGAATTATGGTAATCCAACCTTAATCGGGTCAAATGGGTCTTCATGCACTTTCTTGAGTACAAACTTCTCTAATCAACCCGTTTAAAGCCTTATTGAATGCTTTATAGCTCGTGCCTTTGCAAGTGGTCCATTTTCACAATGTTATTAGATGAATCATATCAGCGTACTGGTCCTATCCGAGGGGTATCACTATGGACTCGAAGTGTCCGCATCGAGTTTGGAAGGTAGTCTTCGGGACATCCTTCCCTAACACTCGAAATTGCTGATATTCGGATCTCGGTCCATTTAATGGAAGTCCTGTCAAGGCATGCACCACAAGGATTTCCCAAGGTATCACCCATCCTAGTATTACGCTCGCCCAAGCACGCTTAACTGCGGAGTTCTAATGGGATCCGGTACATTAGTGTTGGTATGATCGCACCTACTAAAGTCTGTCTTCTTGAAGAATAAGGCTGGAGCTCTCAAAGGTGAGGAGCTTGGTCTTATCATTCTTATTGTTGAGTAGTCTAATTAGATACATTTGTATATCATTTCTTATCCGGGGTTGACTCCACGTTGAGTATCAAATCTAATGCACATAGTAAGTAAAGTAAACAACCATTACATTACATATATAGAAGTTTACATTTGTTTCAAAAGTAAGTTGTACAAGTGATACATAGTATATATGAACAAAATAAGACGTGTCTTGAACGCACTCCATCTTCACCGAAAGGAATCATCGGGTACCTGTCTAACGCGAACCTGAGAATACAAGCAGTTTGAAAATCAGCATAACGCTAGTGAGTTCATAAGCGGTTTTGTTTTGTGAAAAATGTACAAGTTCCTTTTCGTTTCTGAAAATGTTACACGCCAAGAAAATCCCATATTTTCTTAAAAGTTAGTTATTAAATCCCAAAATGTAATGTAAAGATGTACACTGAAAACATGTTTACCCTTAAGAAATGTAAAGTTTATTTATCTGGTTTGTTACACTTTTCTGGTTATGTACAAATGTTCCCCAGGAAAATCCCATATTTTCCTGAATGTTGGTTACCAAATGTGAAAGATGTATACTGAAAACCTGGTTATCCTTGTGAAATGTATTAGTTTTAACACATATATAAAACTAATATTTACAAAGTAAATTAATTACTTTATTCATTATTACTATTAAGTAAATCTCTGTTATCCTAATTGGGAGTTCCATAACCATATAATAGACTAGATATGGCAATAAGTAGTCCACATCACCTTATGACTTTCATCACCCTTGAACCATTTCGGTTCGGCTGTAGCTAGCAGCGAGGTGCGGGGTAGTCAGACCCATATAGATCTATACACTCAAGTCACGCTCCCTATATAAGAGATTCTGGTTACAGATGCGGTCCTCCACTTGCGTATCTCTGTGGAGTGTTCACTGAGGACGTGTCTCCAATTATATAGGATTAACAAATTTACTAGTAATAATACAATAATCCCCCACTCGCGTATCTCTGTGGAGTGTTACCGAGGACAAAAACAGTGTACTAAATTTTATGTTCAAATGTTCAAATGTCATAGTTTTAACTGATAAAATATGGAAAACCATTTGTGAAATATAAAACATAACAGCTTATAACTAATTTCACAAATAATGTGTATGACTTTCCTGCATGTTTCAAACGGTTATCTTTTACGGTTATTAGTGTTAAAAGCATATGAATTATGAAACACACATATGTAAAACAAGTTTTTAAGTACAAGTATCCCTTGTACTTTGCTTGTATTCCCCCTGAAAACATTGAAAAAGGGTAGGGGTATGAACTCACCAGTCGGGAAAACGTGACGGTTTGGATGCTAGTTGTTAGTTCGAGGCTTGATTACGCGCGAGGTTCCTATGTAATATGAAATGATATACAAATGTATCTAATTAGACTTTGAACCACTAATTAGACGTGAATATGCACTCCAAGACGTGAAAAACACTTCAATTCAAGTGTTAGGAGTGATCCGGGTAGCATCTAAGGGTGTGTAGGGCCTAAATATGGAGCTTACTCTTCAAAAGTAAACTCCTTGAGGAGTTTACGGCCCATTGACCATATCCCCATGAGTTTACGGCTGTAAACTCATGGATGGTGGGTTCTTGGATGCCAAATGGTCATACAATGCACATGGAAAGGTTCTAGGGTTGATTCCATGGCTTAGGAAGTGATCGGGACTTGAAATGGCCTTGGGAAATTAGTTTATGGTCTAAGGTGATGTTCTTGGGGAGTTTACTACCTTAAACTCATGAGTTTAAAACCGTAAACTCATGTTTGTCCATGAATCAAGGGCTTTGGTGGTTGTAATTCAATCACATGTGATTCTAGGTCCAAAACCAAGTTATTCAAGGGGTTAAAGGCACCTTAACACCCTTTGAAGGGTGTTTACGGCCTAAGGAGGTGGGTTTACGGTCCAAGAATGTTCTTGGGCCGTAAACTCAAGTTTATCCCATTTGATGATTTCACCCCTCAAATCTATGTGTTTAAATGTTCCAAACCCGAAATAGCAAGCCCCTAATTTATGTATTAAGCCTAAGGGTGGTTTGGGAGTGTTTGGAACTTGATTTTACAAGTTTAGAGGGTATTTACGGCCTAAACATGTGCTTGGGCCGTAAACCCTCTTTTATGCCCCAAAATTGATTATTTTAAGGTGCAAACACTCCTAGGCTAAATCCCCAATTAGTTTCCAAGCTTTTAGGGACAAATTTGGGTCATTTTGGCCTCTTTTTAGGGGTTTACGGCCTAAGGAAGGTCTTAGGCCGTAAACTCCAATTTAACAGCTTATAAGGTCGATTTTTGGGGTATAATCACAAGCCAAGATGTTTAGAATAAGTTAGGGTAAGGAGACTTATGATTTAAAGGCGTTTGGTTGCGGATTTGAGACGAAATCAGGCTTTATGAGAGAGAGTATAGAGAGAGAGTGAAAAAGGGGTGGAATGAAGTCCATTCCCCCTTATATATGGGTTGATGTTGGAGCTCAGTGGTATTCTACCCGATACTGCCGTTAGACGGGGCTTTTGGTCGCACCCAATTTAGTGGTCGTAATAAAATTTAACTTTTCCAAATTAATATGGAAATGTAATCTAAGTGTTTTTATTTATTTTATTACGACGAATAACGACATAGAATATAACTAAATAAAACCTTTATTTATTTTACGACCTCAAATTAACGGAACTTTTATAACGTGGAATATTCCGTTAACGGAAACGGGGTAATGTAACGGAATAACTTTGGGTTGTCACATCATCCCCCCGTTAGAGGGAATTTCGTCCCGAAATTCAGGTCTAGGCAAGGTAGTAGGTATGAATGATAGAGGCAGGAGGGTACTTCCTATTCGGTTTGTCCTCGCATTCCCAAGTGAATCTCTGGCCTGTGTTTGTCACTCCAACAAACCTTCACCTACGGGATACAGATTGCGTCTCGTGCAGTTTCCGACTGGTGTAACTACGAGGTTAGGGTTCTCAATGGTTTCTTTCAAGATGAGTGGGATACGAAGAGTGACGTCGGCAACACATATCGAGTCAAAGAAGTGGATCGATCTGGTGTGAAACTTGTGGAATATCCGAAAGTAGTAGTGGTCTGAAAAGGGTTGGACCAAATCTCCGTAAAGGATTTCGGATGGTCCAAAGCTCTCGGAAGGGTAGAGCTTTTCAGTACTTAGAACTTAGTGTACTTCTATGGTAAGATCATCACTGGCGTGACCGCCATTCCGAAGTTCCTAACGTTCTCTCATACTGGGAGTGTAGTCCTTCAGGTTGGTTCCTAGGAAGCTCGGGTTGTCTTTGGTTTCGCCTTTCCTGTTAATTGGCTTTTAGGGGCTTTCTAGATCATCGAATGGGTTGCGTGTCTACGGTTATCTGTTTGTTGTAGAGTGTCTATCTCGAGCTCGTGCAAAATGAACCTGCACTTCTGATGCTTGAGGTATTTCTAATGGAAACCCTCAGGGCCAGGGAGATAGGGTTTCACCTGAAAAGCGTTGGACTATCTTTGGGGTGATTCTACTATCTCTGCGTGAAATAGTATTCATGGAACACCTGATATTCAAATGAATCTTGTGAGACATGCCCAAATTTCCAAGGCGTTAGTTTATTCTAGTACGGAAAGCGCGTGCTCCTGTATAACCCATCGACTAACACCTAGAGTGGTGTAAAGTCTATAATATCTTCGGGATCTGGGTTATAAGGCTTGACGCAACTACTTCCACCTTTTGACCAAGTATTCTTGGCTGCGGAGGTTATCCTGTGGTTCTTGGTATTCTAGTGTTCACTTCGGAGAATGAAGTCTATCGTCCACAGGGCGACGACGATTTCCTCCATGCAAGAGGGTGGAGGTCCTAGGCACTGCTCGTCGGTAACAAGTGGACGAAGTGCCTGAGTAGTGCAAGCATCTACTGCAACTACTCTTCCGAAGGTTCTAAGTTTTCTTGGTCTAGGTCAAATCTAGTGAGTATAGGGTTCCATTATTCGGAACTTTAATCTCTTCACTAACTGAGGGTGTTAGTTATCATGTGAGCTTAACCGTTATGACAACAAATTTCGGATTTGTGTCATTATAGTAGCTCAACCCGCAGTGGTTATCTAGACTCCAACTCCTATTTTATGGAATAGGATGAAGGGCTTTACTATGAGGTTCATGGTAGAGCTCATACTTGGCTTAACCACTAATACTTGGTGTATGTAGGCTGTATATAATTGAGGTCGGCAGGATGTTCAGTTGTGCGACTCCACCCCAAACCCACAACCAAACGAGGAACAGGGAGTAGAGAGGAAGCACACATCTTAAATCTTTTTGATCTCAACTATATACCACCTTTATGCATATACCTGGTTATAGTGGCCAGTCTCATGAGTTCTATCCTCTGGGTTCACGAACCTGATGTGCGAGGTGCGAAGGGTCTTTCTGGGGAATCTACGAAGTATGCTTCGGATGGTTATCGTCTTCTGGAGTATCTTGTAGTGTCTTTCGCTTCAGTTTCCATATGACTAAGAGGGGTCGGTCAACAGCGCGCGGTACCCTTCTCTTGGGTACTTCGGAAGGTTTGAGATAAGAGGGACGACTGATGGATCGCATTAGGTTTGATTATTTGTATTATGTTTAGGTTCAGAAGAACCTTTATTTGCCGACATGGCTACAGAGAAAGTTCTTTTTACATAGCACTAGGGATGTACACATGGTTGCAATACGTCAAACCATGATCGATGGAGTCGTCGAAGTTGGCATACCTCGACATGGTATAAAATGAGGATCGATAGAGTCATGTGCCGAACAGGCACACAAGTTCTAGGCGTCTCGGGTTTCGTCCTTTGTATCACTGCCCCGGATACTTGGACTGATAGAGTCGACGCGGAACTATAGAGAGTCCTAAGTGTTTCCGAGTAGAGTACCTTTTCATGAATGGATTCTCACGAGGCATTTCTATAATCGCCTAACATATACTAGTCATGTATAATTAAGGTGGGGAGGACTGTTGACTGAGCGACTCCGCCCTAAATCCAAAACCAAACGAGGAACAGGAAATGAGGCGGCATTCACTCACTCTAGGTCTATCCATCTTAATTATACATGGCTGTAATGTATATGTTTAGTCATTATAGTTTTACCTGATGAATTTTAAATTTTATAATAGTGCTGCGACTTTCGCCTTAATGGGGAAGATATTTACATTTGAATTAGTCTTTTAATGTTTTCAGTTTAGTTATCTGAGATCGAGAGACGTACCAAAATCTACCGGGTTCCTTGATGCTTCTCCTAAGCAGTAGAGTTAGGCTCCTCCTGTTTCTTTGTTGTTTCCTTCTGTTGGGCAATCCTTCTTGAAGTGTCTAATCTCACCACATAAACGGCAAACTAGATTGGTCGTCACGTTGGTGATTGATGCAATACGCTCCACCGGAGTTCTGCATAGCGAGCAGTATGCCCCTTCATGTTGCACCTAGCACATAGGAGTTCCCGGCAAATACCATGATGATGGTAGCTACACTTGCCGCAGTGGGGAAGGTTTCCTAGGTATGGTCTTTTTGAAGTCAGGAGGGAAGGATGGAAAGGGGTATTGACCGCCTCAGCTCGTTGCCCTCCGGAAGGTCCTTGAGTCGAGGTACCTCCCTCCTCGATCTTGAGTTTTCTCTTTAGTGGAATCGGTTGAGGTTCTTGGGTGGCTGGGTATGCAGGGGTTGGTTGCTGTTGTCCATTGCTAGGATCGGAATTCCCGATAAGGCCCTTGCTAACATTGGCGTTGCTAGCATTCAGGTGAGCCATGACAGCTGCTACGGCTGCCGAGACTGCAGCTTGGAATGTAGCTTCATCGAATAAAAGAGTAGGTTTCTTGCTTGCGGACTGGTTATGCTTCTTTCGTGGCATGGTTTTCCCTACACGGAAAGGAACACAAGATAATGAGAGGCGATAGTTAACCCTGGACCTATCAGTCTTGTCTGTATTAGGTGTAAATTTTTCCCGTGCCTCTGGTACTGGTTGTCTGAGTGTCGACCTACATCCCTATGATGTAGTGCTGGTAATCAAGGTAGGAGTATGAGTATCGGAAAAGGCCATAAGATGCGAGTCGTTCCTACTACGTTACCTTTATACTGGGAAAGGTTTCACTCTCCGGCCTGGAAAGATTTGAGAATAGTTCGGAACGAAACCGCAGAAAGAGAGGCTAATGAAGGTTTATGGCTAAATATTCTCAATAGAGGTGTGGGGATCCGCTCTAATCGTGTGACTGGCGACGGGAAACGACGATTTACCTAACACATAGCGTGAGTAGTGTAACCACTAACTCACTAAATTGTATTATTTTAAGGGTGTATTAGCGTGACGAACACGAGGGTAAGACACTTCTTGGGTTCGATGTACTGGCTCCCTCTGTCTGCCTCGTATCTTTGATTGGAATCAGCGTTGGTTTCCTTCGGGTAGTTACCTAGGGTTCTTTTCTCATGAAGACACATTGAATTTCTACTCCACCTTACTCCCGAATCCGACTCCGGGTGTCATCACTTCATGATGGATGACTAGAAATTTCGAAAGTTTAGGTGAATTTCTCACCGATGTCCCTAAAAAGATATAGGCACTTGGTGAATTCAATAGTCTCAACCCAGTTCATTTATTTCCGAACAGTAAATCTTCTCAATGAACCTCTTCTGGGTCTGCATCAACTCTTCTGTCAAGCACTGAAGTGGATAGGGTTGTCTATAGGGTTCGCGCGAGAATGGAAATGTCTAAAGAATCCTAAAAGATTATTAACATTTCACTGGATAATCCATATCGAGTCCTGCTATGATTACACGGGGTATACAAATCATATATAGCTTAGATCCGATAGGCCTTCGAATATGTGATACTACTCTATATCCACATCGCAACGAGGAAAAGGAAGTAGAGCGAAACCACACATTCTTAGCCTATGGGATCCTTATTATATATAACCTTGGGAGTACACTCTCTGTAATTGTAGGTATATCAATAAGGATCTTTTTAGTTCTTCACACAAGGTTAGTTATGGATCCTAAAATACCCCTATGGTATTTTAATTTCTTCTTTGGTTCTTATCTTCTGAATATGGTTTTGGGATTAAAGTGAATCTTTTAGTGTTCCAAAATACTCCTATAGTATTTTTGACTTTATGTTTGGCTCTAGCATTCCTAGTTGGTAAGTTTCAGACCAGTTGCAACACCACTATCACTCCCAAGCACATGTTCATCGCATCTCGAATAAATATAGTTGATTAGGTTACATTTATTCCAGCTCACGATTACATAACTGCCCAGGTTTGACGGCAATGCTCAACATCCGAAGACTTTTATTATCGTTCTTCTTGTGATACTTGTGTTCGAGTGTTTAGATTCTGGATGTTCTTATACTTTGGTAAAATATGGTTATATTTTAAAGTATAATTCTTAGTTAGAGTGTTTTATCCCGTTGTATATATAGGCTGTATATCTTTTATGATTTGATATACTTAGCTCACTATAAACAATGCTCTGATACCAATCTGTCACACCCCAAAACCAGAATGGCGGAAACGTTCTGGGGTGGATGACATCATGTCAAGTATCACAACACATGCATTATAGTAATCAAATTACAACAACCATTGCATTAATAGTAATAGTTTTACATGGTTTACATTACAATACATCAAAGTAATACAAGTAATAATAATATGACATGGTTTGGAGGTGTTTATGGCCTAAGTATATGATTGAGGGGTGAAATGGAGTTTACGGCCCAAGCATATACTTAGGTCGTAAACACCTCCAAACCATGTCAAATGGTAGTTTTAATCCCCCCAAATGGCCTTATACTTCATTATAAATTACTAAGATTGAAATAAGGGCCTTAAACTTCTATAAAATCAAGGGATAGGAGTTCACGGCTGTAAACTCCCATAAGGGTGGTTCATGGGCCGTAAACTCCCATATGGTCCCTTTAAACACCTTAAATCCACTCATACAATTTAGATTTGGACCTAGCAAAATTCCACAATCAAGATAAAGCCTTTAAACATCCTAGAAACCCCTCACCATGAGTTTACGGCCGTAAACTCATTGAGAGTTGTCCCAGGGCCGTAAACATTATAAGGAGAGTTTACTCTTGGAGAGTAAACTCCATTCCTAAGCCATTCAAGCCCTTAAATGTTACCCGGGACACCCCTAACCCTTAACCAAAGTGTTTTCCGCTCTTAGGGTGCGTATACTTGTTTAATTAGAATTAAATGTACTAATTGTATGTGAACATATGTTATCATATGTTAAATAGGTCACTAAGTGTGACAACCGTCAATTTTCAGTCAAGTCAAAGTCAACTAAAGTCAACAAGTCAAACCGGTCAACTCAATTTGCCCGTAGGTACTAGAGTTTACGTTATGTAATTTCTAAACAGCTCTCTATTCTAATGAGAGATCATAAATCGAAAAGTGCGTACATCTAGATCTCCTTAACCTAAAACTGTGGTATGTGGCGAGCCAAACCAATAAAACAATGTATACTCATCGGGAGTATGCAAGATCCTTAAACAAGGCTTAACGGGGTTTACGGACCTTGCATTGCGAAGTCGGACACTCACATTCGTCACACACAAAACCGCTCTCAATCGTTTTCACTCCATCTCCTCTTATCGGAAATCTCTCCCAAATCTCTCTTTGTATGAGAAATCTCTCCAAGAATGTCAAATCTCTCCCAAATCTCTCTAAGTACGTGAAATCTCTCCCAAATCTCTCTTTGTATGTGAAATCTCTCCAGGAATGTCAAATCTCTCTAAGTATGTGAAATCTCTCCCATATCTCTCTTTGTATGAGAAATCTCTCTAAGAATGTCAAATCTCTCCAAAATCTCTCTAAGTACGTGAAATCTCTCCCAAATCTCTCTAAGTATGTGAAATCTCTCCCAAATCTCTCTTTGTATGAGAAATCTCTCCAAGAATGTCAAATCTCTCCCAAATCTCTCTAAGAATGTGAAATCTCTCCCAGATATATCTCAAAATCTCTCTCAACTTTCTATAATCACTCGGGGCATTCCGACCCTCGAATTTGGCGAAAACAGCCCAAAAGCGGAAGTCTATGCGAAAAACGGACTTGAGGAACCGAAACCCCTCTTAGGACCCGAAAGTCCTCTTAGGAACCGAACCCTTTTGAGCCAAAGGCTGCTGAACCGAACCCGAAAGGTCCTCTCGGGCCCGAACCTCGCCTACACACCCGAACCCGAACGTTCGGCACATTTCGGGTCTGATCACTTTCTCTTTTGAAGACCGAAGACCGAGCCTTTGCTTCTGAGTACACCGAGCCCTCGCCCCTTCGCTTCCTCGCCCCCTTCGCTTCGCGACAAGCAGTCTTAGGGACCGAACCCAGCCACAGGAGGACCGAGCCTCGGCCAGGACCGAGAGGTCTCGCTGGGAAGCCTCTTTTCTTCCGGTTTTCGACTAATTTTGCGTTTTAAGCCCGTTTTTAATTGTTTTAACACGGGGTTTTCACCCAAAACTTTATTTTAACATATGAGACCCCTTAATTAATGATTAATCACATTTTAAGGATAAAACCTTATCCAAAAGAGAGTAGGTGAAGTACAAGGGTAGAGGGTTGACTTTACCTTATTTTATGACACAAGCAACCACTCCCACACCCACTCCATGTCACTATTCACCACCAGCCCATCCCTAGTCACTTCATAAGTCCTTTCTCATTATTTTCAACCATTCCCACGTTCTTAGGGCTGGAACATCCACCCTCTCTCCTCACACTTCATTCATTCTCTCATTTTTCACCAAGAACCACACTCCAAACTCTCTCATCTTTCTCTCCAATTCGAGAATTTCAAGGCATACTCCAAGACTTTTCTCCTACAATTAGTAAGTATCATCATCTTTCTTATGATTATTACACACCCTCCTACTCAAAATCATAGATTGCTTACACAAACATCATCACATTCTTGTTAGATCTTCGAATCTTCAAGTGATTCTTCAAGTGTTCTTGGGTTGAACACTTCTCTTCTTCAACACTTACCTACTGAAATCACTCAAGGTGAGTTCATACCCCTACATTTTCATGTTTTCTCAAGTTTTTAGGGGGGGGGGGGAATACAAGTTAAAACACCAAGAACATAACTAAACTTTTTCTAACACCCTTCATCAGAAACGTTCAACTCCATTCACGGACTGTTTTGGACAACTTAAACATTTTTGTTTTCAAAACTGTTTTAGGTTTAAGTAGCTCAAGTTCTTAGATTTAAAATGACTACTTGCACATCTCCATACGATTTTTCTACAATTTATGGTGATTTTTACAAAACTGCCTATCATTTCAAACACCAATCCGGACCAGTCTGTGATTATGGACTATTTCACCCAAGTTGGAGGTTATTAAAAATCATGATAAAAATTATGAATAAACTAGACACATTTTGGGAACTCTCAGAATTTACGGATTTAGTTTTCGACTTCGTATGATTTTTCTATGACTTTTCTAAAACAGTGAAGAAAGGTTTAATTTAGTTAACATCATATAACTTTCATAACACTTTGTATTATGTTGAGCAAAGTGTATAATAATAAGTTCTAAGTATTGAATGTGTTTCTTTGTTAATTTTATCATCATAAACTGAAAATTTGTCATTCATAATAAGAATATTCATTCATTTGGGACACGTATATTAAGCTATAAAAAGCCTAGTTTATGGATTCATAGCACAAATGCGTTTCATAAAAGAGTTCTTATACATTACAAACGTTTTGGATAAACTATAATAGGTATAGTTTATGTATTATTTACTTCTCAAACTTTTTACCAAAGGTTTTCAGTTTAGATCACGTAAATCTGTTAATGAATAAATTTGTGAGTCATTCGCTTCGGGTTACTTCCAAAGTAACCAAATCAAAAAGTCATGTAAATTGTAACCAGAGTCTCTTGTGGGGAGAACGTGATAGTTGTGTATAGATCTATATTGGGTTTGACAAACCCACACCAGAGCTGCTTGCAACAACTAGACCGGTAGGTCTGTGGTGACAAGTGTCATTTCAGTTTCGCGACGCCTGAAGAACGTCGCAATTAGGAGGCCGTCTAAGTCAAGTATGCTTATGATAGCTCACATGTGGTATTAACAAATCATAAGATTTACGGGTTCTAACTTTAAATTAGTGAGTTATGTCGATTTAGCTTTCAGAAATTACTTTAAGTATGGGAAAAATACTTGTACGTCTTCATATTAAAAAGGGTTTTATGTTCATTTAAAATCACTTTTTATATCAATTACAAATATCGTTGTATATTTTCAGTCTTAATATTTAAGACTACACACCATTCATTACGAGAGTTTTTCTCAAATCAGAAAGAGTTTTACGCCAATTTGAAACCACTTTTATATCTTTAAGTATGACAAATACTAGTTCGATTTCGGTACTGGTATTTAGGACCACATAACTTATGTAAGGAAAATATTGGATTTTTCTTGGTAACATACATCTCTTTACAAAGATCGATTTTCAAACTCTTACCGTCAAAAGCTTATGAACTCACCAACCTTTGTGTTGACACTTTTCAAAACTACTTGTATTCTCAGGAATTCAGTGAAACAGGAAATCAACCACGTTTTGAGGATGGGATGTTAAATCATCAAACAGGTCATTTTGTATCATAATGTAATTGATTTGAATCATGTAAACATATACTTTGGTGTAACTTTTTTTTATTTATATTTATGATGGTTGTATTTACTTTGAGTACTATTATACTCGTTGTTGTGATACTCTACATGAAGTCCTCCACCCCCGGACGTTTCCGCCATCCTTGGTTTGGGGGTGTGACAGTAAGTGTGTCCAAGTCTTTACTTGACACCGAGCACCCAACCGGCACCTTCGTCGGATCCACTTACACCAGGTGAGTTCATATCCCTGAATGAACCTTTTAAATGTTTTTACATGTTTTATAGGGGGGATACAAGTTAAACATGTCAGTTATCATATCAATCACATGTGATTGATAACCCGCATGCACAAGGATTTACCACACTGTAAACTGTTTTACCGAGTAGGAAACTATAAATGGTTTTCTAAAATGTTTTCACTTGTTCAAAAACTCTTACTTATACTGTTTTATCAAAGTTCATTTTAAACTGGTTTATGAAAGGTTTCCAAAGAATTTCTAAAGGTTTTCAAACTTATTTTACCAAAGAATACGAAGTTATGATTTTCTTAAGTATAAAGGTTTTTTTCAAGGTTTTCATCAAAGTTCTCTTTCATGCCGTATACTCTTACTTGTTAGATATCGCTGCTTCGCTTTTACTTAGTTTAAACTCCTACTTGATAACATTTCCACTTCGTGATACACTTATATTTGGTAGCGCTTATACTTTACGATTCGGTTATTCACACTGTTCGCTTCTACTTTACGATTCGGTTATTCACACTGTTCGTTTACACTTCACAATTCGGTTATTCCACACTGCTCGTTTACACTTCACAATTCGATTATTCCACATTGTTCGTTCATACTTCACGATTCGGTTATTCCAAACTGTTCGGTTATACCTCACGATTCGCTTATACATCACGATTCGGTTATACTTCACGATACGTTTCCATTTGTTAAACACTCAGACGTAGTTAGATGTATGTCTGTGCTTGTATAGATGCATATAAATAATGATTGAAGGACTTAGGAAGGCTTGTCCGCCCTATTTCCTTTTCTTCATTGAGATGTGGTATGGTGGGATCGGATGGCTGTCCGAAGGTCGTTTGATTCATTAGTTATATATTATGTATGCAAGCATAGACATATAGGTTTACATTAGTCGGTTCAGTTATGAGTCTCTACCTCTAGTTCAGCACTTATATTGGAAACCCACTACCCACTATTTGGGATGCATCTTCGGGACACGACCTTCTCCGTCGTCTAGTTGGTAACCAGAGTCTCCTGTAGGGAGAGTGGACGTTGTGTGTATAGATCTATACGGGATTGACACCCCCGCACCCTGACTGCTAGCTACAGTCCACGGCCTACCAAGCCAAGGGATGACAAATGTCATATTTTATATAGACGCTTGCAGGGCGTCAGGTACTTTAGTGTCGGTTAGTATGGTTACGAGTATCCCAGGTTACCTTATAATTCATGGCCTTAAGGTAACTGTATTTTACACTGTATGCTGGAAACCCACTCTCAGAGTCACACGGTTTTTAGACCTTGCTAGTTGTATCTTTCATTTGATACTGTCTGGGGTCTGTATTCTCTGTTTTTAGACCTTACTAGCTGTATCTTTCATTTGATACTGTCTGGGGTCTGTATTCTCTGTTTAGACCTTGCCAGCTGTACCATTCATTTGGTACCGTCTGGGGTCAGTGTCTCCCTTTGTTAGATTGAGCCAGGCGTGTCGTTCGTCTGATACTTTCCTGGAGTCTATGATTCCTTTTGCCTTAGTCAGCAGTCTTCACTGCTGAGGCACATGTTATTTCCCTGAGTTCTCTTGCTTTCTTTAATAATCAAATTCTGCATTTTGATAATGATAGCGATTAAGGGAAAACTACTTTTTACCACATAACTCCGTCCAGTCTTGGTAGAAGACTGCTTTTATTAAAGAAAATAAAGGATTTTCTGGAAAAGACACTAATTTAATGGATACTCTAAAACTACCACTTTTATTAAAGTTATTTGTATAAAATGACACTAAATACTTATGAACTCACCAGCATTTGTAAAAATGCTGATACTCATTTTTCAAATAACTTGTATTCTCAGGTCAGCATTAGACAGGTACATCCCCGGAGCTTCTGACGAAGACAGTTTAGTACCAAGCTACACCTATTATTATTACCTGTATTACTTTGATGTATTGTAATGTAAACCATGTAAAACTATTACTATTAATACAATGGTTGTTGTACTTTGATTACTATAATGCATGTGTTGTGATACTTGACATGACGTCATCCACCCCAGAACGTTTCTGCCGTTCTGGTTTTGGGGTGTGAAGGTGTTTAAGGGCATTTTGACTCATTAACATGAGTTTATGGTCCATGAATGAGGGTTTATGGTGCAAGAACATGCTTGGGCCGTAAACTCATGTCCATACATCATATGATACGATTTTGGGGTCCTAAGCTCATGCATGTAAGTTTCTAGGCCGAATCTAAGCCCTAGAAGTGTTTTGGAGGGGTTTTGAGGCTTCAAAACCCTCATGTGAGGTGTTCACGGTTTTGGGAGGGTCCCCAAACCGTAAACACATGTCCATGGGTGTTTTTGAGTGATTCAAAGATAGATTTGCATGTCAATCAAGTTAGATAACAAGTTAGGGTAGATTGCTTACCAAATTGAGGCTTGAAAGGGGTTTTTCGAGTTCTAGAGAGAGAGTGTAGAGAGAGAACGTTTTTAGAGAGACATTAAATGCCTCAAAATGATGTCACTCAATCCCTTATATAGGGGTTGAGTTTGTGGCCAGGTGGAATTCTACCCGATACTGTCGTTAGACGGTGCTTTTGGTCGAACCCGATAAATTTGCCGTAATCACTATTTAAATGAAAATAATAATTTTCCAAAAAAATATGGAAAATATTTTAATGATTATAACACGTCCCGACACTTACGAAATCAAAATAAAGGTCGTGATAAAATTAATTTAACGCAAAGGTTAACGGAACAAATTGAATACGACGGTTTTATTCGATGGGAACGGTTTTAGTGACAGAATAAATTACAGGTTGTCACATATATATACTAAGAGTAAATAAACAATCGATTGTGCGCATTTGCCCTAAACTCACAACCCAACGGGGAACAGAAAGTAAGGCGGATAGCACACATTACATTGGTTGTTAGATCGTTGTCATATATAACCCTGGTGTATTCACTTGTTACTAATGGAGTTATTTGTAATGGTTCCTTTATATCTAATGAAGAGTTCTTTTAAGAAAACCTATATTTCTTATAATAAAATAATGACTACGGTGACTAATTTTATAATAGCTTTGGTTATACTGCTATATATAATCTGATATCGGGTAGAAAGTTAACTGGGTGAATCTGGCCTAATCCCACAATCCAACGGGAACAAGAAGTAAGGCGGAAAACACACATTTAACTATCTATTGGATGTTAGTTTTATATATAAACATGGTGTATAAACTAAGGTGTTATAGAGTTACTCACCTATAGTCTCTAAAACTGTACTGGCTTAATAAAAAGGATTAACCCTTATCTGGGAAATCTCTAGTTTTCTATACCAAAAGTACTGACTCTGAAAAGTATGTTTTGTACTAGAAAAATTGTATGTTGACTCTGTGTCCTATGACCTGATACATATCTGGTACCCTTATGATGACTTAATGTATACTAAGCATAAGTATATATAGATTCGGGTAGATAATAGATTGGGGGAACTCGGTTCAAGACCACAATCCAACGAGAACAGGAAATGAAGCGAAGGCACACATCCTATTAGCTGTCGGAATCTATTAGTTTATATGTATCCTATACTGTATACAATAAGGAATCATAAGATTAGCATTATGGTCCTAACTTTTAAAAGAAGCCTTCTACCAAGACTTGACTGTTTTGAAAGTAGCCTTCTACCAAGACTCGACTGTTTTGAAAGTAGCCTTCTACCAAGACCCGACTGTACGACTATTATTAATTTAATCTAATCTACGTCTCTGATTATGTGAATATGACACATGGTAAAGGTATTAATAATATTGAAACTGGAATTTTATATCCTTTTGTAATTGTCGTATTGACAGTGTAAGTACTATAGTATTTGTAATAAGTGACTACTTTTAGTACTATTTTGCCTTAATTGAGGGTTAAGGCATAATGTGATCGCTTGATCCTATGCTAGACGCTCCCTTGTCAAGAGATTCTAGGAACTACACGCGACCCCTGCATGAGTGCAAGCCACGAACATCCACATTACTATGATCATGTATACCGAATATAACTATTGATCCATGCATGGATCATGAAAGCCCAAAATGTGATGGATTAGTGATTACTAGTGGGCTAGAAGGTGGTTTGGGCTCAATGGTTGGGTTGTGCATGGTAACCCACAAATTGAATTAGGGTTGCATGAAGACTAGGGCAACATTTTTAAGGCTTCATAAGTGCTAAAAACGTTACTATTTGCTTCATAAAGCCTCCTAGCCGTTTTTGACACTCTTTGGTGGATTAGGGTTACACTTTAATGCTTATGATGACTCCTTAATGCTTCTTATGGCTCCTTAATGAAGCATAGCCGTTTTTTTTCATTCACAAGTCTCATGGACGTTTTTTTTGTGTTCTTTCAAGAGTTACCTTAATTTCTATTTACTAGTTTTAATGAATAATTGGTTGGTTGGCTTGTAACCACCAAATTTGTAATAAAGGCTTCATATAAAGCCAAATTATGCATGGAAAAAGTAATAGACGAATTTTTAAGAAAAAAAACCTTTGTTCAATTGGAATTATTGTTATAATTCACAAATTATCTTGTTAGGACGGGTTCTTGACTTGATACGAACTCAATCCAATAGGTCTTGGATTGTTTTCACCGGTATACAACTTAATAGGTCTTGAGTTGTTACTAATCTATCCATTTCTTTCCATTCATATATCATTTCTGGTTACTATTCCCTATTAATTTACCTAAACACTACCCTACTCACCAAATCAAGCCCATACACGTATCATAAGTGGTATCAGAGCGCATAATGGATTTTGATGATCCGGAGTTCCTACAAAATCTTCGTGAAGCATTAAGAAACATCCAAGAAGGTGGAAATCGAAGGCAACCCCGCCGTGGTGAACATAGGGTTGTGGAAGAATTCAAGGTGTCTGAATTGCCTGAATTTGTTGGTGGAACTGATCCTGAACGCTACTTGGAGTGGGAAAGGAAGATTGAAAGAATGTTTGAGTTCAAAGAAGTGGATGATGAAAAAAGCTGCAAGTATGCCATTCTCAAGCTAAGTGGTGGTGCTTCATTGTGGTTTGAAGGGCTTAAGGCCAAGAGAACCCGTGAAGGCAAAGAAAAAATTTGTTCTTGGCTTTCTCTAAAACGAAAGCTAAGAAAGAGATATGTTCCTTCTACTCATAGAATTGCCACTTACAAGAAGATTGCTGATTTGAGGCAAGGAAAAATGAGTGTTGGAGAATACATTGATGAATTTGAGAAGTTGTCCTTGATGGGGGATATTGAAGAAATTGAAGAACAAAAAATGACTCGTTTTCTAAAAGGGTTGAACTACAACATTGCCAATGTTGTGGAGTTATATCCTTATGCTGATTTTGGAACTCTTTGTGGTTTGTGTTTGAAGTTGGAAGGGCAGGCCAAAGCACGTTATGGTGGGAGTTCAAGTTCAAGTCTCGAAAGTCCCAAGTCAAAGTCGTGGTCCAAGCCCGAGTCTAGCAATAGACAAAATTCTGTTTCTACTCCTTCTGGTTCTAGTAGTGTTCCCGTTGCTCCTAAACTTACTAGTGGTACCAAAGAAACTAGTTTGGCGAAAATTAGATGTTTCAAGTGTCAAGGTTTTGGTCATTACCAAAATGCTTGTCCAAACAAAAGGGTGGTGACTTTAAGGGAGGCCATTGAATGTCGTGAAGAGTTGGAGGAAGAAGAGAGGTTGGCGGGTATTTTTTATGATACACAACAAGAAGAGGAAGAAGAGGAGGAGGTAGAGTATGAAGCACCGGTGTATGATACAGTTTTGGTGCTTAGAACCCTTAAAACTCAAGGGGTTCAAACCGTGGCTGATATGGATCAACGAGACCAATTGTTTCACACCAAATGTTTGGTTAGAGACAAGTGGTGTAGTTTGATTATTGATGGTGGAAGTTGTACTAATGTTGCTTCTAATGAAATGGTGATCAAATTGGGTTTGTCTACTACAAACCACCCAAAACCATATGTTCTTCATTGGTTGGATGATGGAAGCAAAATAAAGGTGACAAAACAGGTTAGAGTTGGTCTAACTATGGGGTCTTATGAAGATGAAGTGTTGTGTGATGTTATTCCTATGGATGCATGTCATATTTTGTTGGGGCGTCCTTGGCAATTTGATAGGGACGTGTTACATAGAGGGAGGAGCAATGAATATGAGTTGAAACACAATAATAAAAAAATTGTGTTAAAACCCATGTCCCCAACGGCCATAAGGTCCATGAATTCTAAACAAGTAAAAAAACCTAATCTTTCTATGTTTGCTAGTGAAAGGGAGGTGGAGCAAGTTCTTGACAAAGGTGATGTTATCTACATGCTTGTGGCCAAAGAGCATGCAAAGGTGGAGAAGATGGTGCATGGAGAAAACGCTATTGCTGATTTGCTTTTGGAGTTTCAAGATGTGTTTCCAAGCGAATTACCACCGGGTTTGCCTCCAATCCGTGGTATCGAACACCAAATTGACCTTATTCCGGGTGCTCCTTTGCCCAATAAAGCCGCCTATAGATGTAATCCGGAGGTGACAAAAGAGTTGCAAAAACAAATTGATGAACTCATGAAAATGGGTTATGTTCGTGAAAGCCTAAGTCCTTGTGCTGTTCCAGTTTTGTTGGTTCCAAAAAAAGATGGTTCTTGGAGGATGTGTGTTGATAGTAGGGTCGTTAATAACATCACCATAAAATACCGATTTCCTATTCCTAGAATTGATGATTTGTTGGACGAGTTGCATGGTTCTATTGTGTTCTCAAAAATTGATTTGAGAAGTGGTTACCATCAAATTCGTATGCGTGAAGGGGATGAATGGAAAACAGCCTTTAAAACTAAACATGGCTTGTATGAATGGACCGTGATGCCTTTCGGTCTAACTAATGCACCTAGCACTTTCATGCGACTAATGAATGAAGTGCTAAAATCTTTTTTGGGCAGGTTTGTGGTTGTGTACCTTGATGATATCTTGGTATATAGCAAGAGCTTGGAGGATCATTTGGTGCACTTAAAACAGGTTTTCGAGACGCTTAGAGCTCAAAAACTCTATGGGAAGCAAGAAAAATGTTCGTTTTTGGTGGAAGAAGTGGCATTTTTGGGTTTTGTGGTGTCAAGAAATGGCGTGTCCGTGGACCCATCCAAGACTGAAGCAATCAAGTCATGGCCTATTCCTACTAATATTTCTGAAGTTAGATCATTTCATGGTCTTGCTTCTTTCTATAGAAGATTTGTTCGTGATTTTAGCACCATTGCAAGTCCCATAACAGGTTGTTTGAAGAAAGGAGTCTTTGCATGGGGAGAAGAAGCTCAAAAGGCATTTGAGAAACTCAAGGCATTGTTGTGTGATGCTCCTATTTTGGCTCTTCCTGATTTTTCTCAACCATTTGAAGTGGAGTGTGATGCAAGTGGAGTTGGTATTGGGGCTGTTTTGATCCAATCCAAACGTCCTATTGCTTATTTTTCTGAAAAGTTGGGTGGTGCTCGTTTGAATTATTGCACTTATGATAAGGAGTTTTATGCTATTGTCCGTGCTTTAGATCATTGGAGTCATTATTTGCGTGCAAATCATTTTATTTTGCATTCTGATCATGAATCCTTAAAGTACATCAATGGGCAACAAAAGTTGAGCACAAGACATGCAAAGTGGGTGGAGTTCTTGCAATCCTTTCATTTCTCATGCAAATACAAGGATGGTAGAAGCAATGTGGTGGCTGATGCACTCTCGAGGCGTTACTCATTGTTGGTGACTTTGGATGTTCGTTTCTTGGGATTTGAAACTCTAAAGGACCATTATCAATCTGATATGGACTTTGGAGATATGTTTTTGAAATGTGCAGGTGGTCCTAATGGTGAATTTGTGATTCAAGATGGCTTTCTATTCAAAGGCAATCGCCTTTGTGTCCCAAAACATGCAATACGGGAGTTGTTGATTCGTGAAGCTCATGGCGGTGGTTTGGCTGGTCATTTTGGCATTACCAAAACTTTGCAGGTGCTTAAAGAACATTTCTTTTGGCCGAAGATGTTGGGGGATGTAACCAACATAGTGGGCAAGTGTGTTACATGTCATATGGCAAAAACAACTTTCAAGCATGGTGTTTACACTCCTTTGCCGGTTCCTATTCGTCCTTGGGAAGATGTGTCCATGGATTTCATTATGGCTTTGCCTAGAAATCAAAGGGGGAAGGATTCCATTATGGTGGTGGTGGATAGGTTTTCAAAAATGGCTCACTTTGTGCCATGTCATAAAACAAATGATGCCTCTAACGTGGCTGATTTGTACTTTAAAGAGGTGGTTCGTTTGCATGGTATTCCTAAAACAATTGTTTCTGATAGGGATTCCAAGTTTCTAAGTTACTTTTGGAACACTTTGTGGAGGAAAGTCGGTACTAAGTTACTTTTTAGTACATCCCATCATCCACAAACGGATGGGCAAACGGAGGTGACTAATAGAACTTTGGGTGCTTTGTTGAGAGGGTTGGTTAGCAAAACTCAAAAAGATTGGGACATCAAACTTGCACATGCTGAATTTGCCTATAATCGTTCTCCTACTTATGCTACAGGTCACTCTCCTTTTGAGGTGGTGTATGGTGTGAATCCTTACATGCCTTTGGATTTGATTCCATTGCCAAAGGATGAATTGGTTCACAAGGATGCTAATGACAAGTTGAAGGCTATGATGAAACTACACCAACAAGTTCGTGAGAAGTTTGAAGCCGTGAATGAGTTGTACAAACAGAAGTCCAACAAGCATAGGAAACCACGTGTCTTTCAAGATGGTGACTTGGTGTGGGTGTATATGAGGAAAGAACGTTTTCCTAACAAAAGGAAAAACAAGTTGATGCCAAGAGCTGAAGGTCCTTACAGAGTGGTGTCACGTGTCAATGATAATGCTTATAAGGTAGATTTGGGAGGAGACCATGGAGTGCATGCTACCTTTAATGTGGGAGATCTTTCACCTTATCTTGATGATGATGGACTTGATGAATTGAGGTCAATTCCTTTCAAAGGGGGAGGGGATGATCCATGCATGGATCATGAAAGCCCAAAATGTGATGGATTAGTGATTACTAGTGGGCTAGAAGGTGGTTTGGGCTCAATGGTTGGGTTGTGCATGGTAACCCACAAATTGAATTAGGGTTGCATGAAGACTAGGGCAACATTTTTAAGGCTCCATAAGTGCTAAAAACGTTACTATTTGCTTCATAAAGCCTCCTAGCCGTTTTTGACACTCTTTGGTGGATTAGGGTTACACTTTAATGCTTATGATGACTCCTTAATGCTTCTTATGGCTCCTTAATGAAGCATAGCCGTTTTTTTTTCATTCACAAGTCTCATGGACGTTTTTTTTGTGTTCTTTCAAGAGTTACCTTAATTTCTATTTACTAGTTTTAATGAATAATTGGTTGGTTGGCTTGTAACCACCAAATTTGTAATAAAGGCTTCATATAAAGCCAAATTATGCATGGAAAAAGTAATAGACGAATTTTTAAGAAAAAAAACCTTTGTTCAATTGGAATTATTGTTATAATTCACAAATTGTCTTGTTAGGACGTGTTCTTGACTTGATACGAACTCAATCCAATAGGTCTTGGATTGTTTTCACCGGTATACAACTTAATAGGTCTTGAGTTGTTACTAATCTATCCATTTCTTTCCATTCATATATCATTTCTGGTTACTATTCCCTATTAATTTACCTAAACACTACCCTACTCACCAAATCAAGCCCATACACGTATCAACTATCACAATGTAGAAGTGATTCATTGGTATAGTTAGATCCTGAACTTGTTCCATGCGATAGCATCTTATTATGTTCTGTTCTGTTATCGTGTATTGATATTGTATTTATGTAAATATATTCCATGTAAGCGTATCTATGTAGAAGTATTCATGTAAGCGTATTGTATTTGTATAGACTCGTGAACTGAACAGACTCTTTGTGTGATTCATTCTACTAGAAGTAATGAATAGCATTCTCCTAAACTATACCTATAATAGTTTACTAATGTTCTAACTGTACTGTCACTGAAAAGACTCATTTATTTACTAAGTTATGCTTATACTTTAAAAACGGAGTTTTGTATAACTATAAAGTAACAAAACCTTTAAAAGAGTTTTGGAATGTATTGACAACTTATAAATAACATGGGTAACATTTTGAAAGATGTTTGTAACAAACATTTACACAATTATCATTGTGTTCAACTTGTATTCCCCCCTTAAAACAGTTAAAATAGTTAAAAGATTCATTACGAGGTATGAACTCACTTATGTGGGTGATTCAAATGGGTATGCGCGTACGGATGAGAAGTTCCATGAATGAAGTCTCGAGACACAATAAGTCCTAATTGACATATAAGGACACATATTGACATGAATATAGTGTTTATAACAACTATATGAAAGGAAACACCTTCCGGGACTAGGAAACATCTTGACCAAATGTTGGAATCACATGTGATTCAACAAAGGAAGATAGAATGGCACTCACATGAGTTTACTACCATGGGTTTACGGCCCAAGGGAGTTTACGGCCATAAACTCATGGTTACTCATGTGTAAGTGCAAGTTTGAAGGCTAGGGGATGATTTAGGGACCTTAGCTCTACCCTAGGATGAGGAAAACCACATTCTTTGGAGTTTTTGAGGTGTTTACAACCCTAATGAGTTTACAACCATAAAATCATGGCCATTTATGTTTATGAGGGTTGTTTAGGGTCCTAAAGGTCATAATGAAGCATCCTAAATTCAAGTCTAAGCCTTAGGAAATGTTTGTGGCATCAAAACACCCCTAACTTGAGTTTTCAGCCCTTGGACCATTTTGGCTTGAGTTTGCGGCCGTAATCACCTATGGGTGATTGTATTTTGATTGTTTTGAGTCCTAAACACATCAAGGTAAAGTGCTAGGCTAGTCTCTTGGCTTAAGGAAGGCATTTAGGGCATTTTGGCACCATAAAATGGAGTTCACGGCCCAAGAACATCCTTGGCCATGAACTCACTTCTAGCCCTTGTTTCTTAATGATTATAAGGTCTAGACATGTCATGGGTAGTTCCATGTTTGGTTCCAAGGTCTATAGGGACATCGGGCACACTTTTGGCACTCAAATTTAGTGTTCACGGTCCAACAGGATCTTGGGCCGTGAACACCATTTCCTTGGTGTTTTTGGATGATTTTTCATGTTATCTAGGCATATATTACACTTTAATACACTCTAGGTTGAAGCACTTACAATTCGGGGTGATCGGGTGAAGATCCTTGAGAGAGAATTCGGGTTTTCTCTAGTTGGAAATGTAAGAAATGAACCCAAAATGGCTAAGTTTTACTTATATAGTCTTGAGGGTTTTTGGTCCCAATATCATTTTTGGACCGTAATATTCCAAACTCTTGAAGTTTTGGGCACTTATTGTTACATAGTAAACCCTAGGGTATCCTCTCTCCTGATATCTTCTGAAGCACTAACTTTAAAACACTCAAACTTATCCCAAAAGCTTGAAAGTTAGCAGAAATAGATTTGACTTCAATTGTAGTGGATGGTTTTACCGAATGGAAATTTTTGGGTTGTCACATCATCCCCCCGTTAGAATGAATTTCGTCCCGAAATTAGCTCTCTTAGCGTTACTACTGGGGTTACGCTCTTCTGATTTGCAGAATACTCACTCGTAGACCTAGCAACTTTGCCCTGGTGTTCTTGATAGGATTCATACTTTGTCCATCTATCATTACCTCATGTACACAAGCCATATATAATTAGGATTAGTAGGACTGTCGGATGTGCGACTCTGCCCTAGGTCCACAACCCAACTGGGAATAGGAGATATGGTGGAAACACACATACTAGATCTGCGTAATCATATTCATATACCACCCTTGCATATATACTAAATAATAATAGGCGGGCTGTATTCGTCCTTAGCCTTTGTGCTCGAACTTGGTCTGCTGGGCGAGTGGTATTTCGTGACGGTGTGCGGACATCTGATGATAAGGCTTCGGAGGACAAACTACTCTTCGCACGAGTACTTCAGGGGTTTAGAATGCGAAAGATAAAATTTTTGATTCAGGTCGGACTTTCGATATGAAAGATGAAAGTTTCAAGAACTTGCCGATCGAGGCGATAGAAACATATGAACTCAGTATGGTGAGGACCACGCCAACTCATGACAAAAGAAAACAATGGACTCTATACTGAACAAAGTTTTGGTCAAATGAAAGAAACGTTTGATAAACGACGATGTATCCATGGTATGATTGGTACTGTACTCTTAGTATGTTCAACAATGTACTCCTTGTAACTGATCTCGTGTTTCCTGTTTTCTATTTGAAGTTAACACTCCTATGTATTTGTCACACCCCGAAAACCAAAGGCGGAAACGTTCCCGGGGTTGACTCCATGTTGTGTATCAATTCCAATGTACATAGTAATCACAGTAAACAACCATTACATTACATATATCTGAAAGTTTACATTTGGTTCAAAAGTAAATTGTACAAAAGTTATACATATATCATATGAACAAAAGAGACGAGTCTTCGGAGCACTCCATCTTCAGCAAAAGATATCGCCGGGTACCTGTCTAACTTGGACCTGAGAATACAAGCGGTTTGAAAATCAGCATAAAGCTGGTGAGTTCATAAGCGGTTTTGTTTTGTGAAAATGTATCGATTTTCTTTAGTTTTCTGAAAAGATTTGATATTCAAGAAAATCCCATATTTTCTTATGTAAAGTAGTTAAGTTATCTTTCATTACAGTTCTGATACAGATATAGCTAACCCCAGGAAAATCCCATATTTTCCTAATTGTAAGATTGATTAGATAGCACATAGTATAGTTTAATTCACAAAACTATAATTTGGACAAACTATAAATAGAAAGTATTTTGAAAACCTTGGGACTACATCCCAAACCAGTTATAAGGTAATTCGATAAAAACCATGGGATCACTATCCCGAAAGTAGATATAGATAGCTCGATAAACCATGGGATCACTATCCCGAAACTAGATATATGATAGATTGATAAAATCATGGGATTATCATCCCGTATAAGATTTAGTTTCAATACCATGGGATTGCCATCCCGAACGAAATATGGACACAAGATCATGGGATTATCATCCCGAACGAGGTATAGACATAAAACCATGGGATTACCATCCCGAACGAGATATAGATTACAAAACCATGGGATTACCATCCCGAACGAGATATAGATTCTAAACGAAATCATAGATGTGAATAAGTTTATATTAATACGTATTGTGAGTCGGGTAACCATACTGATATGACAACGAGACCTCCTTGACGTTAGTCAGACGTCGAATGATATCCAGAATTTGTCACCCCAGGCGTGTCCGCCTAACTGTAGCTAGCAGTTAAGGTGTGGGATTGTCAGTCCTGAATAGATCTATTCACAAACTCTTCGCTCTCTCTCCAGGAGACTCTGGTTACACTTCCGGAGAGGATTTACTTGATCATCCATAAAGGGTAGTGACTATCTCACAAGCTAGTATTAAACTATTCACAGGATTCTCATACGATACCAAACATACAAAGATTTCAAGACATGATACATTTGAAAATAGATACATACAATGAAATTATCTGGCAAAAACATTCGAATGATACAGAGATAAACTGAATCAGACATAGTTTATCTAATAACTTAATACAGATATCAGTACACGATATAAAGAGAAACATAGAACCCCAAATTATTCCCATAATAATTTGATTAGTTTGGTTATTTTCTTAACTAAAATCCATTTAGTTGTAATTGATAAATCTTTCCTTATGCTCAACATAATACATAAGGAGTAAAAGAGTTTATAAGATTGCCATATATTATTTGAAACACATAAATGTTATGATTTGAAAACAGTTTTGGTTTGCTTGTATTCCCCCCATGAAAACAGTTAAAAACAGTGAAAAAGGCGTAGGGGTATGAACTCACCGGACGAGAAGTAGGACGGTTTGAATGCTAAGAGTTGATCCGGGGCTTGTAAATACACGAGGTTCCTAATTATAATGTAAAGATACACATTTGTATCTAATTAGGACTTAGTTTATTTATATGATAGGGACACTTGCTTCAAGTCGCGAAAACACTCCGATACGAGTGTTTGGAAGGACCCGGGTGGCGTTTAAGGATGGGAAATGACACTAGGGACTTGGGACTTGAGTTTACTCCCAATGAGTAAACTTTTAAATGAGTTTACAACCACAAAACACACACATACATGAGTTTACGGCCGTAAACTCATGTGGGTGTGGTTTTGGGTGTTTAAATGGCTTACATGGACATGGAAATGATTCTAGGCTTTGATTTAAATGCATGGAATGGATTAAAATCACTAAAATGATTAATTTAGGGGAGTTTACGGCCTAGCATAGGCTCCTGGCCGTAAACTCCTTAATCTTTATGAAAATGATGCTAAATGGTGCTAGAACAAATCACATGTGATTGGTAAAATTAATCCAAGGCCTAACATGAGTTTGTATGGGATTTTTGGGAGATTTATGGAGTTTACGGCCTATAAGACCCCCCTCATGGCCGTAAACTCTATTATATGATGCTATAATGTGTTTCAAGGTCTAAAACTTGCATGAAAGGACTTCTAAAATTCATCTAAGGGCCTTAGGGGTGTTTAGTTTGCATTCTAACACCAAAAATTTTGGAGTTTACGGCCCAAGAACAGGTCTTGGCCGTAAACTCTTAGAAACCCCATAAATGTTGTGTTTTAGGCCCTCAAAGTATTTTTGGTTGGTCCCTTGATTTATTCCAAGGCTTTTGGTGGTGTTGGATGGCTTTCTAACACCTTAGAATGAGATTTATGCCAAGTTTTATGGAGTTTACGGCCCAAGAACTCTCCTTGGCCGTAAACTCATCTAAGTCCCTCAAAATTAATGTTTCAAGTGTCCAAATGCAAGAATCAAAGTCCTATAATTCATATCTAAGCTGTAGGGGTGATTTGGAAGGGTTTAAAGTCATGAATAACACCATTTTAATGAGTTTACGGCCCAAGCTTATGCCTTGGCCGTAAACTCCTTCAAAGTCCACAAAGTTATAGTTTTAGGTGTTCTAAGTCCATATCTTGAAGTCCCTTAGCCATATCTAAAGTCCATTTGAGTCTAGGAAGGAGTTTAAGGGCTAAAAACCCTTCAAAATGATGTTTACGGCCTAGGCTGCCTCCTGGGCAGTAAACTCACATATATTGCCCAATTTCATGATTAAGTGTCTAATTTGGAAGCTAAACATGCTATAGATTAAGGCTAGGAAGGTACCTTAAGGATTTGAGGCCTTAAATTTGAGTTTTGGACACTTAATCCTTGGATTTAGGAGAGAGGTTAGAGAGAGAGTAGAGAGAGAAGGAAAAAGCTTCAAATGAGTGCTTAAACATGTTTATATAGTTCCTAAAACTTGGACACGGTGAAATTCTACCCGATACCGGCTTTAAACGATGCTTTGGGTCGCACCCGATTGAGTCTCCGTCACCCGACGAGGATATTTCTAAAACTTATGAAATAAATGTTTTGGGCTAAATTCATGAGTTCCAAAATGATTTGGACCCTCATTGAATGAAAATAGATATAAAATTTTAGTTAATTAAGCCCAAAACGATAACGGGACATTTCGATTTCCGACGAGTTATTCGGGTAGAACGGGTTTTCGGCGATGAACAACTTCGGGTTGTTACAGTATTGTACCGCTATGTGCGCATACATACAAATAAAAGTGCTTTATTAACTAAAGGGATACTTTTATACCATAATCCCCCTTGGTACCCCTATCATTGCCCGTCATATACAAGTTGTGAATTATTAAGATGGGCCAGGCAGTCGACTGAGTATCTCTGCCTCAAATCCTCAACCAATTAAGGAAAGGGGACCTAAGCGGAGTCACTCACTCTAAGTCTGCAACATCCTAGTTGCGCACAACCCTGATGTATATGGTGAGCCATAATAGCTTCTCTGACGGATCTTTTTAGTTCTCTTGAATACTGTGACCTATTTCAACATGTGAGTTGTTATAGTTACTTTTAAATTCCATCCCCAAATTTTAATCTTATATGAATATAAATTAATTTTAAAAGTAATAACCATTTTGAAAAAAAGTACCACTACTCGTCGACGACTCCGGGGTAGATTCTCCTACGGTGATCATAAGAATGCGTCCATCCGCTCCTGAGTTCCTTTTTATTGGGCAGTTCCTCTGATGGTGTCCAGTCTCACCACAGCCATAGCAGGCTTGGTTTTCTTCAGTTCCGAGGACTTGGGAGATCGGTTGAGCCGGTGCCCTGCAGTAACGGACTGTGTGTCCCTTTCTATGGCAGTTTAGACACTGCATTTCTTGGCATACTCCAGTGTGGTGAAAGTTACACTTTCCACACTTCGGAAGGTTTCCAGTATAACGACTGGCAGGTGCTGAAGCAGTAGGTGTCATTGCGGCGTACATAGTACTCGCTCGTTGCTCTTGCGAGGTGTCTTGTGGTGTTTGTTTCTCCTTCCTTTTGTTCCCTGACTTCTGATTATAGTCCTCTTCCCTCGATGACTCAGGAATAGGGACTTTTACGTTGTGGCGGACTCCATGATTGATGAGTCGCTGAGCCAAGCGTTTAGCACTATCGAACGTGGCTGGGTTAGAAGACAGCACATTTCCTTGGGTCGGAGCAGTCAGACCCTAAATGTACCTTTCTATCTTCTTGCTCTCTGAGGTAATCATCTTGGGACATAGAGCTGCTAGTTCGATGAAGATCCTTGAGAGAGAATTCGGGTTTTCTCTAGTTGGAAATGTAAGAAATGAATCCAAAATGGCTAAGTTTTACTTATATAGTCTTGAGGGTTTTCGGTTCCAATATCATTTTCGGACCGTAATATTCCAAACTCTTGAAGTTTTGGGCACTTATTGTTACATAATAAACCCTAGGGTATCTTCTCTCCTGATATCTTCTAAAGCACTAACTTTAAAACACTCAAACTTATCCCAAAAGCTTGAAAGTTAGCAGAAACAGATTTGACTTCAATTGTAGTGGATGGTTTTACCGAATGGAAATTTTTTGGGTTGTCACATGGTGATTTAAGGTCTTATTAGTCAAGAGAAAGCATTCTATGTTCAAGTCAAGTCCTTAGGAAGCATTATGGGCACAATATCACCATCTTATAGAGTTTACGGCCTAAGGACCATTTCCTTATGAGTTATGGCCGTAAACTCTATGTGGACTTGGTTTCTTTGAAGCTTAAGGTCCTAAACACTTCAAGGAAGTGATCTAGAATAGTGTTCAAGGCTTAGGAAGGGACTAAGGTGCACTTTGCCCCACTTATAAGGGTTTACGGCCCAAGAACATGCCTTGGCCGTAAATACCTTTGATCTTATGATTTCTTGGTGTTTTCTAAGTGTAAACAAGTTCATAACAAGCTAGGACAAGTCTATTTACAAGATAGAAGCCTGATTGGGTGTTTAAGGTCCAAGAACACTAGTGTGTGTTCTTGGTGTTTCTTGAAGATCTAAACAAACATGATTTTCATGGATGAAATCAATGTATGAAGCTAGTTAATAACGTGTATCAACTAATAAAGGGATAGAACACTTACACTTTTGATGATCTAAGGATGGAAAGTTGGTTGGTACTTGAGAGAGAATGGAGGAAAATCGGCCAAAGAAGTGAAGGAATGAAACAAATGGCCAAAACTTGATCATATAGGGTGAGTTTATGGCCCACATGGAGTTTACGGTCGTAAACTCCAGTGTGGTGGCCGTGAACTCAAGGTCATGGTGTTTTAGTCCTGATCTTTGTACTACAGCTTCAGCAGATAAACCCCAACACTTATCCCTTAAGTGTACAAGGCTCAAAACGCTCAAACAGACTCTAAATTGTGCTAAATGATAGTAGGAATGAGTTTGACTTTCAATGAAGTGTTTGACTGTACAGGATAGAAAATTTTGGGTTGTCACTTTGGATGTAAACGTTTGTATAAGTTTGAATGAAAATGTTTGTAAATGTTCAATGTAAATGTTTGTATATGTTTGAAAACCCCTAGAAAATCCCATATTTCCTACTAGTATAAAAAGTAGTTTTCTGCCAAGACCCGACTGTTTTGAATGTTTGTTTGTCTATAGCTTGCATTAACTTTCAAGTGGAACTATCACTTATGAAAGTAACGGGAAATTTAAGTACTCAGGGATCTTTTAAATTGACAACCTGCTTTACTGATTACCTTAAGACATATCTGTTTTATTAAGGTCATGATGTGATGAATAGTCCCCATACTATACGTTCTCCCTACAAGAGATTCGGGGAACCAAATGCGACTTCAACAACCAAGTTGCTAGTTGTGTAATTCACATTAAAGTAATATGATCATGTATACCCAATTCGTTATCACCTTTTGTTTAGAACAATGCGTTAGTGATCATTGGTATAATGAGATCCTAAAGTGTCCTTGTGTATAGTATTCTCTGTATGTAATTGTATATGATAGTATTCTCTATATGTACTTGTATATGATAGTATTCTCTGTATGTACTTTTATATGATAGTATTCTTTGTTATAGTTTCTCCTAAACTATACCTATTATAGTTTACTAGTAATTTATGTATATGAATAGATGAAAGTATATACCTTTGCTACCCAAAGGTACCGAACTAATTAAATAGTACTTTTATGTCTACATAGGTATACATAATATATAACTAATATTTAGACGACATTCGGACAAATACCCGATATCCTAAGGCCACATCCAAACAAGGAAAAGGAAATAAAGCGAGTTATCAGTCCTAAGTCCTTTACATATTACTTATATAACTATACATATATAGGCATGCATTGGACAATATATATAAGTTTGAAAGAAGTTTTGTAAAGCATTTGAAGAGTTTAATAATAAATATTGATGACTTGATGTCAATTTATAAAGCGATTAAAAGTAGTTTGTTTTGATAACATAGTTTAAAGGATAGATTAAGGGGTATGAACTCACCTGAAGTGAGTGATGCGAATGTAAGATCGGTAAAGAGTGCTAAGTGTCATGTGAAGACTTGAGCACACACGGATCCTATTTCACATATAATGACACATATATGATTACAATTAGTGTTTATAACAACTAATTATGTAATGGAACAACCTCAGGGACTAGGAAACACTTGTACTGAAGTGTTAAACCACATAGGGTTGCATATAGGGGAGTAGGGCCTCATATTGGAGTTTACGGCCCATATGGTAATATACACATGAGTTTACGGCCCATGGGCTTATGGCCCAATGTGTGACAACCTGATAATTTTACACTAAGCAATCGATCCCTATATCTATATTTCACTTGAATTTAGCATCTTGTAATAGTATATTGACTCCGCGCTAGTGTTTTAGGCTTAATATATCATAGATATGGACCTTAGGAAAGATTAGGAAGGGTGTTGCATCACAAAATCCAGCCAAACACACCAAGAGAGGTGTGTGCGGCCGCACACTAGTGTGTGCGGCCAAGCCAGCCGCACACCCAGCAGCAAACCCCTCCAGCCTCACACTCAACCCTATATAAAGTAGAGGACCCCCCCTTCCATTCACTTTTGGCTGCATCCTTTCTCACTCTATACTTTCTCTCTCTAGAAAACCACCCAAGAACACCTAGAAGACTCCCAAAACGTGAAGAACACCATAATTTTACTTGTCATAGAGGTGAAACACTTGAATCCAAGCCTCAAACTCATAATGTTCTTCATGTTCTTCATCCTATGAAGGAGTGCGGCCGCACACCTTCATCAGGCGGCCGCACACACACATAATACCCTCCAAAGTGAGAGTAAGGCCACAAAATCGACACATGGGACACGAAAAAGGAGTGTACGGCCGCATACCCCTGTGTACGGCCGCACACACACCTTGTACGGCCGCACACTCTAGTGTGCAGCCTCACTCACAAGTCTGGCTGCATACCCTAGCCGCACACTCACCTTTATGGCTATATACACACCCTAATACTCATATTTGGCCTTAAACTTGCATAGATCATTGGGTATAGAACATGGGACACTTAGTCTTAGTGATTCCATGCCCTTAGGAAGGATTTCCCCTCATGTTTAGTCATGAAAACACTTTAGCTCTAACTGTAACACCGAAAATTTTAAAATAATTTTTCACAATTTATAAAAACATTTCTCATTAATTTTTCATAAAAAACATCAGGTTTAAATCTCAATTCACATTACACAAAATCCCAAGATCAATGTACATATATCAAAGTCCCCTGCGTGTGTACAGATCAAGCCGCCGCCTTCCCACGGTCATCGCCAGTACCTGAAACAACAACACTAACACTGTAAGCACGAAGCTTAGTGAGTTCCCCAAAATACCACATAAAACACATATTAGCCACTCGAGGCTATAACTCTATGGGTCCGTGCACCCAACTCTGTGAACCCTCAGGTTCTAACTCTAGGAACCTTCCGGTTCCAACTCTGTAATCATGCACAGCATAAATCACATAGAAATAATGCAGTACAACACATAACATACATACACTAACACATAACTCTGATTACCTACTCAAGGTAAAGTATAGTGAGAAGACTCACCTCGCGGATCTCGATGACTCACAAATCCTGAATCCCTCGTGCCCGATCCTCTGAGCTATAATCCTCCTATAACATCATATGTCTCTAATTAACACTTTTTATCTCTAAGGTTGACTATCCCTAAGAAGTCAACACTGGTCAACTCTGGTCAACGGTCAACGGTCAACTTTGACCGGACTCGGCGAGTGCACGAGGGCAACTCGGCGAGTCTAGACGTTTTCACCAACTCTCTAGGATTCCCTTCTTACACGTCGAGTACTCCCCCTGACTCGACGAGTTCCACCTGGAAGAATCGCGGGGCCACCCCGACTCAACTCGCCGAGTCTCAAGAAAGACTCGGCGAGTCCCAGCTCGACTCAGACCACTTGACAACCCTCTCTAACTCGCCTTGACTCACTGAGTCAATACATGACTCGACTGGACCACTCACTGGTCGGTCCAAGGCAATCTTCAAGCTACTCGCCGAGTCTGCTCATCGGACTCGGCGAGTCCATGCCATGCAATCACTCAAACTTGCTTCTAAGGTCAGATCTGTTCCAACAACTCATAGATCTGGCCTTCCTAGAATGATTCACCACGTAAAGCCCCAGACTTTGTGCATAAACAACCTCTATACAATCATATATGAAGAATCATCAACAAATCCCACCACTCAAGGTCATAACCTCCATTGTTCTATAAAAAGCTTGATGAATGAGGCTCTCTGGACCTCTATGGATCCAGATCCGAAGTCTCATCACTAGCAAGGGACTATTTGGCCGTCCAATCAACTCAACCAGGTCACAAGAAACCCTAAAATCAATTATACTTCACAAAACAGGAGATGAGCCGAAATCATACCTTTAGATTGAAGGGGTAAGCTTCAAATCCACCGAATAGCAGTCCCCTTTGCCTCCTCTTGGCTAGAGCCTCCCTCTTCTTTGCTAAACAACACACAAATGTCAAGAAATGCTTCCTTTCTCTCTCAAATCGCTAAAGCACTCTAGGGTTTCTCTCTATGGACTGTTGGGTGCAAATGACGGCCATAAGGCCCTTTAAATAGGTCCCAAACCCGGGAAATTAGGGTTTCATTAAATAGCGTGGACTCGCCGAGTCCATATCCTGGACTCGCCGAGTCCAGACGAATCCCGCGTCCAGAATCGCGACCCTACTCGGCGAGTCTGAGCTCCAACTCGCCGAGTCCCCTCTCAAAACACCAAAAAAAATCAAAACAATAAAATACCTGGAAATCCGGGCTGTTACAACTCTCCCCCACTAGAACTAGACTTCGCCCTCGAAGTCTCGCTCTGAAAATAGCTCTGGATGCTGCTCCCGCATCTCGCGCTCCGGCTCCCAGGTCATCTCTGATCCCTTCCGGTGTTGCCACTGAACCAACACCAGAGGTACCTCCTTGTTCCTCAGTACCTTGATCTTCCGATCTCTGATGGCTACTGGTCTCTCGGCATAATTCAAGCTCGCATCCACCTGAATATCCTCTAATGGAACTACTGCCGACTCATCGGCAATACATTTCCTCAATTGCGACACATGAAAAGTGTCGTGGATTTGCCCCAACTCTGCTGGCAATTCCAAACGATAGGCTACCCGGCCTACCCTTGCAATCACGCGAAATGGCCCAATATGTCGGGGCCCCAACTTGCCCCTCTTCCTGAATCGAATCACTCCTTTCCAAGGAGAGACCTTCAGGAGAACGAAGTCGCCGACCTGAAACTCAAGCTCGGACCGGCGTCTGTCTGCGTAACTCTTCTGTCGGCTCTGGGCGGTCAATAACCTCTGTCTGACCTGCTGAATCTGCTTTGTCGTCTGAAGCACGATCTCTGTACTGCCCATCACTCTCTGCCCAACCTCTCCCCAGCAAATGGGGGTCCGACACCTCCTACCATACAACAGCTCAAAGGGTGGCATACCAATGCTCGAATGATGGCTGTTGTTGTAGGAAAACTCTGCCAAGGGTAAATACGCATCCCAGCTACCCCCGAAATCCAACACACATGCTCGAAGCATGTTCTCAAGCGTCTGAATCGTCCGCTCACTCTGACCGTCTGTCTGCGGATGATATGCGGTACTAAAATGCAATCTAGTACCCAACTCCTCATGAAATTTCTTCCAGAATCTGGAAGTGAAGCGCACATCACGGTCTGAAACAATCGAGATCGGCACCCCATGCCGAGATACCACTTCTCTCACATACAACTCCGCCAACTTCTCCGCTGAAGAACTCTCACTGATGGCAAGAAAGTGAGCGCTCTTCGTCAACCTATCCACAATCACCCAAATTGCATCAACTCCTCTGGCCGTCCTCGGCAATTTGGTGATGAAATCCATAGTGATCTATTCCCACTTCCATTCGGGAACCTCCAATGGCTGCAACTTGCCATGCGGCCTCTGGTGCTCGGCCTTAACCCTACGGCAGGTCAAGCACCTCTCAACGAACCATGCGACGTCTCTCTTCATACAGGGCCACCAATACTCTTTCCTCAAATCCAAATACATCTTCGTAGCCCCCGGATGGATCGAAAATTTCGACCGATGAGCCTCCTCCATCAAAGAAGTGCGCGTACCACCCACAAACGGTACCCAAATCCGACCCTGAAAAGTCATAAGCCCTCTCCCATCTGTAACGAATTCTGAAACCAAACCAACGACCCGTTCCCTCTTCTGCATCTCCGGCTGCACAGCCTCGGCCTGTGCCCCACGAATGGCATCCAATACCGGAGCTATCATGGTCAATCTCAAACATACATCTCGCAATGGAGTGCTCTCCGCCTTGCGGCTCAACGCATCGGCCACCACGTTGGCCTTGCCCGGGTGGTACAGGATCTCACAATCATAATCCTTGACCACATCTAACCACCTCCTCTGACGCATATTTAGATTGGGCTGATCCATCAAGTACTTCAAGCTCTTATGGTCCGTGTATATCGTACATCGAACCCCATATAAGTAGTGGCGCCAAATCTTGAGGGCGAACACTACTGCCCCCAACTCTAGATCATGCGTGGGATATCTCGTCTCATGAGGCTTCAGCTGCCTCGATGCATATGCTATCACATGACCCCTCTGCATCAACACCGCACCCAACCCCAAAATCGATGCATCACAATATACTACAAAATCCTCCATCCCTTCCGGGAGAGCTAATACCGGGGCTTCGCACAACCTCTGGCGAAGTGTCTCAAAGGAGGTCTGCTGCTCGGGACCCCATGAGAATGCAACACCCTTCCGGGTCAATCTGGTGAGCGGCACTGCGATCTTGGAGAAATCCTTGATAAATCTCCGATAATACCCTGCTAATCCAAGGAAGCTCCTGATCTCAGAGAGTGACTTTGGCACCTCCCAACTCATCACCGCCTCAACCTTGGCCGGATCGACCAGAATCCCTTCCTGGTTAACGAGATGTCCTAGAAACTGGACCTCCCATAACCAGAAATCACACTTGGAGAACTTTGCATAAAGCTTCTCCGATCTCAATACCTCAAGGACCTCCCTCAAATGCTCCTCATGCTGCTCTCTATATCTCGAATACACCAGAATATCATCGATAAATACAATCACCGACCGATCCAACATCGGCCTGCATACCCTGTTCATGAGATCCATGAACACCGCCGGGGCATTGGTGAGCCCAAAAGGCATCACCAAAAACTCATAATGCCCATATCGCGTCCTGAATGCTGTCTTCTGGACGTCCTCATCCCGCACTCTCACCTGATGATATCCCGACCTCAAGTCGATCTTGGAAAACCAAGATGCTCCCTGCAGCTGATCAAATAAATCGTCGATCCTCGGCAACGGGTAACGATTCTTGACCGTCAGCTTGTTCAACTCCCGGTAATCAATACACATCCGGTGTGAACCATCCTTCTTCTTGACGAACAGAATAGGTGCTCCCCACGGCGAGCTGCTCGGCCGAATGAATCCCTTCCCCAGCAACTCCTGAAGCTGCGAGGATAACTCTTGCATCTCTGGAGGTGCAAGACGATAAGGCACCTTAGCTATAGGCGCAGCCCCCGGAACCAAATCAATACCAAACTCCACTTGCCTCACAGGAGGTACTCCCGGCAGCTCCTCGGGAAAGACATCTGGAAACTCACGCACCACCGGTACCTCCCCAACTGAACTCGGTCTCTCGGAAGTCGCTCGTGTATCCATCACATACGCCACAAAACCCTTACAGCCCTGCTGTAGACACTGCCTCGCCCTAGCGGCCGAACAAAAGGCTGATCCCGAACGTGTACCCTCGCCGTACACCGAAAGAACTCCCCCACTAGGGTCTCGTATAGTCACCAGCTGACGCTCACAGTCGATAACCGCGCCGAATCGGCTCAACCAGTCCATGCCCACAATGACACAAACATCACCCATCGCAATAGGAATCAGATCAATCGGAAACTCAACCCCGAAAATCTCTAACACACATCCCTGGAAAACCTCCGTGGCACAAATCACTCTATCGTCAGCTATGGAAACTCTCAGAGGCCGACTCAATGCCTCACGACTAACACTGATATGCTGACCAAAGGCCAAAGATACAAAAGACCGACTCGCACCCGAGTCAAATAACACTAAAGCAGGTACGGAGTTCACAAGAAAGGTACCTACGCATAACATAATATAAGCATAACATCATATATCAAAAATAAATACACGAAAGGAAACATACCAGCCACAACATCGGGCGCAGCGCGGACCTCCTCCGCAGTCAACTGGAAGGCTCTCCCTCGGGCTCTCGGCGCCTCGGCCTTCACAGGCCGACTCTCTGTAGCTCTGATGGCGGCAGGAGCAGACCCCTGAGATGCTCCGCGCAACTGCGGACACTCGGCCTTCCGGTGTCCGGTCTGGTTGCAGTGAAAGCACACTGCAAACCCCTTGGGGCAGTCCTTGGCCATGTGCCCCTCCTTGCCACATTTGTAGCAAGACCCCGCTCGGCAAACTCCGTCATGACCCTTGCCGCACTTTCCGCAAGTGCGGCCCTTCTGGCTCCCTGGTCTGGGATCAGCAGGCTTGGCCCGCTTGGCGGCCGGCTGCGACAGTGCCGGTCGCCGATCCCTCCCCTGAGACTCCGCCTCCTCCCTGGCCTGAGTCTCAAGCTCAATCTCCCTCTTCCGGGCATTTGCCTGAAGCTCGGCAAATGTCCGGTACGAGGAGTTCGCAGCGAACTCCCGAATATCCCGCCTCAAGATGCTCAAGTAGCGGCTCATACGTGCCTGCTCAGTGGACACGTGCTCAGGGCAGAACATCGCCCTCTCGTGGAACATCCTCGTGATCGCTGTAACAGACTCAGTACCCTGCTTGAGGGTCAGAAACTCCTGTGCTAAACGCTCCCTCTCAACCTGGGGAACGTACTCATCCCGAAACATGGTGGTGAACCTCTCCCAGGTCACCGCAGAAATCTCAGCAGGCGTATATTGCGCCGTCACGAACTTCCACCAGTCCTTCGCTCCCAAGCGAAGCTGGTTCAGCGCGAACCGGACCTTCAAATGCTCAGGAGACGAGCAAGTGAAGAAACACCCCTCAATATCAGATATCCACCTCATAGCTGTCACCGGATCCTGAGTACCATCAAACTCCGGTGGTTTTGTGTTGCTGAACTCACGGAACAGCAACGCATCCCCACCCTGCGGCCTCGCAGCAGCAATCGCTGCGGTAGCCGCTGCATCCGCAGCCTCAGAAAGAGCGGCATAACGCTCATCAAACGTCTCAATCAATGTGGTCTTTATAGACCCAAACATCTCCGGTATCTCTGCCCTGATGGCCGCAACCACCTCCTCCTGAATGATCCGGCGGATCTCCTCCTCACTGGTACCACTGCTCTCGGGCATCAAACGAGTCCTCACCATGATCTACCTCTGAAATACAACATACGATAAATTAGAATCCATACGAGTATGCTCACACTCGTCAACTCTTTCCTCCTCGATTCTTGGCATTCCAAAGATTCTGACTTGGGCTGCACACCGCCCCGGTGCTTCCAGTAGTACGGGTCCAATACTACTGTCCGCACCGCACCGGAATACACCCCAAGTCCTTCTCTTTGGATCCCAGGTCTCAAGTACTCTATCATGCATAGACCACTCTCTAATAGATCTCTCATAAGCCCCTCGCTGCTACCTACTCACTCTCAAGCATCTCATAGCAGCTCACATCTCCCTAGGCTAAGGCATCACAAATCAGGCCACTCTAGTCCTAATAGTAATACCTAGCCTACTCTAGCATGCGGATACACCATATCAATATCACATAATATATAAAGGTATTTTGGGAAATCACCGTCCGGGCGCTGACTGATCGTACACACATCTCTTGCTCTGCGCTTTTCAAAAAAAATCTTTTACTCTTTTTGAAAATACATTTTAAATCCTCAGTTTGAGTTCAAATACGCCCGAAGGTGCACTCGAATCCCTCAAACCAAGGCTCTGATACCAACTTGTAACACCGAAAATTTTTAAAATAATTTTTCACAATTTATAAAAAACATTTCTCATTAATTTTTTCATAAAAACATCAGGTTTAAATCCCAATTCACATTACACAAAATCCCAAGATCAATGTAAATATATCAAAGTCCCCTGCGTGTGTACAGATCAAGCCGGCGCCTTCCCACGGTCATCGCCAGTACCTGAAACAACAACACTAACACTGTAAGCACGAAGCTTAGTGAGTTCCCCAAAATACCACATAAAACACATATTAGCCACTCGAGGCTATAACTCTATGGGTCCGTGCACCCAACTCTGTGAACCCTCAGGTTCTAACTCTAGGAACCTTCCGGTTCCAACTCTGTAATCATGCACAGCATAAATCACATAGAAATAATGCAGTACAACACATAACATACACATAACATACATACACTAACACATAACTCTGATTACCTACTCAAGGTAAAGTATAGTGAGAAGACTCACCTCGCGGATCTCGATGACTCACAAATCCTGAATCCCTCGTGCCCGATCCTCTGAGCTATAATCCTCCTATGTCTCTAATTAACACTTTTTATCTCTAAGGTTGACTATCCCTAAGAAGTCAACACAGGTCAACTCTGGTCAACGGTCAACGGTCAACTTTGACCGGACTCGGCGAGTGCACGAGGGCAACTCGGCGAGTCTAGACGTTTTCACCAACTCTCTAGGATTCCCTTCTTACACGTCGAGTACTCCCCCTGACTCGACGAGTTCCACCTGGAAGAATTGCGGGGCCACCCCGACTCAACTCGCCGAGTCTCAAGAACGACTCGGCGAGTCCCAACTCGACTCAGACCACTTGACAACCCTCTCTAACTCGCCCTGACTCACTGAGTCAATACATGACTCGACTGGACCACTCACTGGTCGGTCCAAGGCAATCTTCAAGCTACTCGCCGAGTCTGCTCATCGGACTCGGCGAGTCCATGCCATGCAATCACTCAAACTTGCTTCTAAGGTCAGATATGTTCCAACAACTCATAGATCTGGCCTTCCTAGAATGATTCACCACGTAAAGCCCCAGACTTTGTGCATAAACAACCTCTATACAACCATATATGAAGAATCATCAACAAATCCCACTACTCAAGGTCATAACCTCCATTGTTCTATAAAAAGCTTGATGAATGAGGCTCTCTGGACCTCTATGGATCCAGATCCGAAGTCTCATCACTAGCAAGGGACTATTTGGCCGTCCAATCAACTCAACTAGGTCACAAGAAACCCTAAAATCAATTATACTTCACAAAACAGGAGATGAGCCGAAATCATACCTTTAGATTGAAGGGCTAAGCTTCAAATCCACCGAATAGCAGTCCCTTTTGCCTCCTCTTGGCTAGAGCCTCCCTCTTCTTTGCTAAACAACACACAAATGTCAAGAAATGCTTCCTTTCTCTCTCAAATCGCTAAAGCACTCTAGGGTTTCTCTCTATGGACTGTTGGGTGCAAATGATGGCCATAAGGCCCTTTTAAATAGGTCCCAAACCCGAGAAATTAGGGTTTCATTAAATAGCGTGGACTCGCCGAGTCCATATCCTGGACTCGCCGAGTCCAGACGAATCCCGCGTCTAGAATCGCGACCCTACTCGGCGAGTCTGAGCTCTAACTCGCCGTGTCCCCTCTCAAAACACCAAAAAAAATCAAAACAATAAAATACCTGGAAATCCGGGCTGTTACACTAACTTATATATGTGTCACCGTATGATTAATAGGGGCTGCTTGCGTTCAAAACCTCCATTGACACTCATCAGCTATACGAATTGCAAACTTGAACCCTACAGTAAACGGTGAGTTCATACCCCTTAATGAACCTTTCAAATGTTTCCATATGTTTTAGGGGGAGGATACAAGTCAAATATACATTTTTATGAAAACCAATCACATGTGATTTACTATCCGTAGTTCAAATCACATGTGATTTATCACTATGCTTATTAAAAGAACTTTACGCTTTCAAAACTACTTTGGAAAAATAAACTATTTTCTAAATGCTTTCTTTGGTCAAGATTTTTTTTATTAAATTACTTTTCTTATAAAATGTATCTACACTAATATATTTATATAAGTAAGACTTGAAGGACTTAGGACCGATAAATCGCCTTATTTCCTGTTCTTGTTTGATGTGGGCTTAGGGTATTTGTTATCCGTACGACTGTCGTTGATTTCTTAGTTATATATCATGTATATTGGTGTTAGATACGAGCATTTTCATCTCATTCGATGCCTGTATTACTTAATTGCCAAGAACCATATACACTAAGTTAACTATAATAGGTATAGTTAAGGTCACTACTACTTGTTACTGCTACTACCGTACATACTATAATTCATACTATTACAAAACGATACACGAATAAGAGAACACACTATGAACTACATAAAAGACTACTACACTATATTACAAGAGAAAGCACTAATCCGGAAGATAACACACTAACTCTCTACAAGATACTCTACGCGCTACACACTATGACCAGAGCTTTCCAGAAGGAAGGTGATGCTACATGTATAGATCTATACGGGGCAGACACTATTAGATCCCGACTGTTAACTTCAGTCCGAGCCGAGCAGGCCCAGGGATGGCACTACCTCACTACGTTGTGTATAACCGGGAAGGTCATGGGATCCTCTATTACTCACACTATAGGTCACATACAAGGAATACACTATATCCACACTAAAATACTAAGACTAAAGTCTCAGTTAATATCTCGAAGTAAATAAGTATCTATTACTAATGGAAGTTCGCACCACTGTCACTGTCAGCAGACATAACTTTTCTTCTATCTACACTACATACTGGAGATTTAGTACCACACTTTTACAACAAACAGTTCTCAATGATAAAAATTACATGCAACCTAGAGTTTTTCACTTATGATGTATTTTCTGGAAAATATAGGATTTTCTAGAGTTTTCTACTGATTATAAGTGTAAATTGCAGCTTTTCACACTATATGTTCTAATACATTTTATATATTAACCACACTAAATTCTTATGAACTCACCAGCTTTATGCTTATACTCGTTTTCAAAATAACTTGTATCCTCAGGTCAAAGATAGACAGGTACAGGTGTAGCATTTTAGAGAAGATGGAGCATACAAGATCCATCCCTTACTTTTGTTATACTTTTGGTGTCTATTGAAACTTTACAGAACACACTTGTAATTAAACTCACTATGTAAATGAAATGGTTGTATGTTTCTTGTTTTTACTATTATGCAATTGTGATGATACCGTACATGACGTCCTCCACCCCGAAACGTATTCTGCCGTTATCGATTTTGGGGTGTGACAGATTGGTATCAGAGCCATTTTTTATAGTGAATCAAGTATATCAACCTATAAAAGATATACGAACTATAAACACTTCGGGACTAAAACACTCTGACCAAGAATATATACTGTTAAGTATTTAAAAGATTTAACTAAGTATATATACACACACCTCTGTAAAACACAAAAGTCAGTATCGCACTAGAATAGAACAAAATTATTAAGATTGTTGGACAACACAATTGGGCTTAGGGACATATAGTCACATCTGGGGGGATGTAACTACATTTTCTTGGGAGTGACTAGCATGTGCCTAAGTTTGGTTGTAGTGTTGTAACAAGTCTAAAACTTACCAACACTACCACAATAACGTTAGCATAAGAATACTATAGGAGTATTCTGTGCCGCTAAAACATACATATGTAAGAAACTAAAAAGGGTCGTTACTGGTGGAGCAATAATTGCTAAATGGATACTTTCCAGTTACCTGTGATTAGGGCGTTATAGACTTAGAATCTGTGATCTTTGCTTTACTTCCTGTTCCTTGTTTGGTTGTGGATTTACAATTAGGGTCACTTATTCGACGGACTATCCTGCCCCGGTCACATGTAATTAGTATGCATTATACAAGTATTGGTCTAACTCGTGACGATCATCTTATAAGTATTTTAGGTTAGTACGTCTATTAATCTTCCTTTCCCCTTTTCTCGCGTAGATATCATGGCTGGTTTCCACTTTCCCGACGATCCGTACTACTCAAATCAGGGCAATGGTGGATGGCTTGACGAAGAATCGGATGATGATCACCAGATCCCTCTGGATGATCACCGAGCAGAAGGCTTTTCGGATAGCTCCGACTCCGAGCCAGAAGTTAACAACCTACCCCCGGAAGCTCCAAACCCCAACCCCCGTCCGACATTTCAGGGTCCCACTCCCCTATGGGCAATATCCTTGAACCAATGGAGCGAGGAGCAGGGCCAGCCTTTACCTTACAATGGAGACCGAAGCTTCTACAACATAAGCGAAGGAGGATCAGCGGACCGAGTTCTGCCCATCATGGTCTGAAGGATTGCCAGGAATGTCGAGCAGGGTCAAGCAGCCATTGGTCGAGTTATAGAAGTGGATGCCAACTCGAATCTCAACACTGTTCGCATCCACCAACTTGAAGAAGCCATGGACAGGACAAGGAGGACCAACGAGGCCCTGCAGCAATAGCTAGCCACATCCCGAGCCGAAGTTAGGGAACTTTGAGCATGCCAAAGGACTCATGAACGACACCTTTAGGAAGTTACGTGGCAACTAGCGGATCTGAGGGTTAGCCCAACCAGTAACCGTCGCTCGTAGAAGACGTTTAGTTACCTCACTCTTTTGTTTAAAGGACTAGCTTTCCCTCTCTATGTTTCGTAGATCACTTGTTTGTAAACATTCCTAGCTTAAAAGTACTCTAACTAGACCTCTAAACTACCAACATTTTCCTTATGGTTTAATGTAAAACCTACTGTTAGGTCATTCTTCATGAGCTTGTATTACATCATTAATACTAGTAAATTGGCAGTTAACTACTCTATTGCTATGACTCTCATTCTGATCTTTGGATTATGATTATTTAATCCATGCAACGCTCTACGCATATTCACAATAGACTCTTACTATTGCTATCATTTCTATGGTCTTCCAGTGAAAGATGCCTCCTCGGAAGCATCCAAACAGAGGAAGACCAGCAACTCAAACCCCTCCTCCGCAGATTCATCCAAAACTTCTCTCGGATTGCGAAACCTCTCACCATGTTAACACAGAATGGAGTAACATTCGATTGGGAAGAGAAACAGGAGAAGGCATTTCATACCCTGAAGCGAGCCCTATGCACCGCACCAGTATTATCCCTTCCCGAAGGAACAGAAGATTTTGTTGTATACTGCGATGCATCGAATCAGGGGCTCGGTTGTGTCTTGATGCAGCGAGGCAAGGTCATCGCCTATGCCTCCAGACAGCTAAAGACACATGAGGTAAACTACACTACTCACGACCTCGAGTTAGGAGCAGTCGTCTTCGCACTAAAAATCTGGAGACATTACCTGTACGGCACGAAGAGCATAGTGTACACCGATCATAAAAGCCTCCAACACATACTGAACCAGAAAGATCTCAACATGAGACAACGTCGATGGGTCGAGCTACTTAACGATTATGACTGCGAAATTCGATATCACCCGGGGAAAGCCAACGTGGTAGCAGACTCCCTAAGTAGGAAAGAGTATTCTGGTCGAAGAACCAAGTCATTAACGATGACTATCCATTCGCATCTATCCGCACAGATCAAGGAGGCTCAGCTTGAAGCCTTAAAGCCTGAAAATGTTACGGGAGAATACCTGCGTGGAATGGATAAGAGTTTGGAGGTCAAGGGTGACGGAGCCTACTATCTCATGGGCCGAATCTGGACTCCGCGCCATGGAGGCTTCAGAGATTTGGTCATGGAGGAAGCACACAACACTCGATACTCCATCCACCCAGGTTCGGATAAGATGTATCTGGATCTCAAAAAGCTATAATGGTGGCCTAACATGAAGGCAGAGATTGCTACCTTCGTGAGTAAGTGCCTTACTTGCGCGAAGGTCAAGGTCGAATACTAGAAGCCATCGGGACTCCTCCAACAACCGGAGATACCGGAATGGAAGTGGGAGCGGATCACAATGGACTTCATAACCAAGCTGTCCAAGACAACGAGTGGGCTGGATACCATTTGGCTCATCGTAGACAGATTGACCAAGTCCGCACACTTCCTACCCATTAAAGAAACAGACAAGATGGAGAAACTCACAAGAACATACATTAAGGAAATAGTACGGCTGCATGGCGTCCCTATATCTATTATCTCTGATAGAGATAGTAGGTTTACTTCGAGATTTTGGCAATCACTGCAAAGCGCATTAGGGACGAGGTTGGACATGAGTACAGCTTACCATCCGCAGACAGACGGACAAAGTGAAAGGACTATCCAAACCCTGGAGGACATGCTGCGAGCCTGTGTGATCGACTTTAGTAAGGCATGGGACACCCGTCTACCTCTTGTAGAGTTTTCTTACAATAACAGTTACCACACAAGAATCAAGGCAGCTCCATTTGAAGCCATCTACGGCCGGAAGTGCATATCCCCTCTATGCTGGGCTGAGGTGGGTGACACTCAGTTAGCTAAAGGACGAGTTCCTAACAGCGCTCTCACGGGTTCGGAGATTATCAGAGAGACGACCGAAAAGATTGTGCAGATTCGCGAGCGATTAAAAGCCGCCAGGGATCGACAGAAAAGCTACGCAGACAAACGTAGAAAACCTCTGGAATTCCAGGTGGGAGACCATGTCCTTTTGAAAGTCTCACCTTGGAAGGGCATGATACTCTTTGGAAAGCATGGAAAGTTGAATCTAAGGTACATAGGACCTTTTGAGATACTCGCTAGAATCGGCCCCGTAGCTTACAAACTCAACCTACCCCATGATCTTAGTAACATACATCCTACCTTCCACGTCTCGAACTTGAAAAAGTGCCTATCCGACGAGACTCTTGTAATTCCACTTGACGAGATTGAAATCAACGAAAGTCTCAACTTCGTGGAAGAACCTGTGCAAATTATGGATCGAGAAGTCAATCGAACGAAGCAGAGTCGCATCCCAATTGTAAAGGTTCGCTGGAATGCTAAGCGAGGACCGGAGTTCACTTGGGAGCACGAGGATCAAATGAAAAATAAATATCCTCATCTTTTTGCTTAGTTAATATGTAATAGCTCAGTTGCTTGAACTATATTTCGGGACGAAATTCCCCTAACGGGGTGAGGATGTGACAACCTGATAATTTTACACTAAGCAATCGATCCATATATCTATAATTCACTTGAATTTAGCATCTTGTAATAGTATATTGACTCCGCGCTAGTGTTTTAGGCTTAATATATCATAGATATGGACCTTAGGAAAGATTAGGAAGGGTGTTGCATCACAAAATCCAGCCAAACACACCAAGAGAGGTGTGCACGGCCGCACACACAGCCGCACACCCAGCAGCAAACCCCTCCAGCCTCACACTCAACCCTATATAAAGTAGAGGACCCCGCCTTCCATTCACTTTTGGCTGCATCCTTTCTCACTCTATACTTTCTCTCTCTAGAAAACCACCCAAGAACACCTAGAAGACTCCCAAAATGTGAAGAACACCATTATTTTACTTGTCATAGAGGTGAAACACTTGAATCCAAGCCTCAAACTCATATTGTTCTTCATGTTCTTCATACTATGAAGGAATGCGGCCGCACACCTTCATCAGGTGGCCACACACACACATAATACCCTCCAAAGTGAGAGTAAGGCCACAAAATCGACACATGGGGCACGAACAAGGAGTGTACGACCGCATACCCTTATGTACGGCCGCACACACCCTGTAGTGTGCAGCCTCACTCACAAGTCTGGCCGCATACCCCAGCCGCACACTCACCTTTATGGCCATATACACACCCTAATACTCATATTTGGCCTTAAACTTGAATAGATCATTGGGTATAGAGCATGGGACACTTAGTCTTAGTGATTCCATGCCCTTAGGAAGGATTTCCCCTCATGTTTTAGTCATGAAAACACTTTAGCTCTAACTTATATATGTGTCACCGTATGATTAATAGGGGCTGCTTGCGTTCAAAACCTCCGTTGACACTCAACAACTATATGAATTGCAAACTTGAACCCTACAGTAAACGGTGAGTTCATACCCCTTAATAAACCTTTCAAATGTTTCCATATGTTTTAGGGGGAGGATACAAGTCAAATATACATTTTTATGAAAACCAATCACATGTGATTTACTATCCTTAGTTCAAATCACATGTGATTTATCACTATGCTTATTAAAAGAACTTTACGCTTTCAAAACTACTTTGGAAAAATAAACTATTTTCTAAATGCTTTCTTTGGTCAAGATTTTTTTTATTAAATTACTTTTCTTATAAAATGTATCTACACTAATATATTTATATAAGTAAGACTTGAAGGACTTAGGACCGATAGATCGCCTTATTTCTTGTTCTTGTTTGATGTGGGCTTAGGGTATTTGTTATCCGTCCGACTGTCGTTGATTTCTTAGTTATATATCATGTATATTGGTGCTAGATACGAGCATTTTCGTCTCATTCGATGCTTGTATTACTTAATTGCCAAGAACCATATACACTAAGTTAACTATAATAGGTATAGTTAAGGTCACTACTACTTGTTACCGCTACTACTATACATACTATAATTCATACTATTACAAAACGATACACGAATAAGAGAACACACTATGAACTACATAAAAGACTACTACACTATATTACAAGAGAAAGCACTAATCCGGAAGATAACACACTAACTCTCTACAAGATACTCTACGCGCTACACACTATGACCAGAGCTTTCCAGAAGGAAGTCGATGCTACATGTATAGATCTATACGGGGCAGACACTATTAGATCCCGACTGTTAACGTCAGTCCGAGCCGAGCAGGCCCAGGGATGGCACTACCTCACTACACTGTGTATGACCGGGAAGGTCATGGGATCCTCTATTACTCACATTATAGGTCTCATACAAGGAATACACTATATCCACACTAAAATACTAAGACTAAAGTCTCAGTTAATATCCCGAAGTAAATAAGTATCTATTACTAATGGAAGTTCACACCACTGTTACTGTCAGCAGGCATAACTTTTCTTCTATCTACACTACATACTGGAGATTTAGTACCACACTTTTACAACAAACAGTTCTCAATGATAAAAATTACATGCAACCTAGAGTTTTTCACTTACGATGTATTTTCTGGAAAATATAGGATTTTCTAGAGTTTTCTACTGATTATAAGTGTACATTGCAGCTTTTCACACTATATGTTCTAATACATTTTATACATTAACCACACTAAATTCTTATGAACTCACCAGCTTTATGCTGATACTCGTTTTCAAAATAACTTGTATCCTTAGGTCAAAGATAGACAGGTACAGGTGTAGCATTTTGGAGAAGATGGAGCATACAAGATCCATCCCTTACTTTTGTTATACTTTTGGTGTCTATTGAAACTTTACAGAACACACTTGTAATTAAACTCACTATGTAAATGAAATGGTTGTATGTTTCATGTTTTTACTATTATGCAATTGTGATGATACCGTACATGACGTCCTCCACCTAGAAATGTATTCCGCCGTTATCGGTTTTAGGGTGTGACACAATGAGTTTACAGCCGTAAACTAATGGTAACTAATACGATTTGGTGTTTAAGGTCCTATAGTTCACTAGGAAGTGTTCTAGACTTAGTTCCAAAGCTTAGGAAGGGGTTGTGACCATTTTGCACCCAAAAATTAGGGTTTACCGCCTTGGGAGATGCCTTGGCCGTAAACACCTTTCACTTGTGATTTCTTGATGATTTCAAGGTGTTTAACATGTGATCCAAGCATATATCAAGCTAAGGAAGGAGTACTTACAATATAGAAGCTTGAAAGGGTGATTAAGGTCCAAAAACACTAGTGTGTGTTCTTGGTGTTCTTGAAGATCTAACTCAAAATGATTGATTTCATGGATGAAATCAATGGATTGTACTAGATAATGAGATGTATCAACAAATCAAAGGATGAAATACTTACATTTTTGGAAGATTGAAAAGAAGATCTTATGATACTTGAGAGAGAAATGGAAGTTCTTGAACTTAGAATGAGAGAAATGAGAAAAAAAGAGTGTAAACTCATGTATTAGGCATGAGTTTACGGCCAAGAGGGGAGTTTACGGCCCAAACTCATAAAGTTTGGCCGTAAACACCTCATATAGTGTTTAAGGTTTGTTTGTTGCATAATGAACCCTAGAAGATACTTCCTGACACTTGATTCTTGATTGTACTAGGCTTAGAACACACAAACAGACTCTAAATAGTGCTAACAGTTAGCAGAAACAAGTATGAATTTGATTAAATTGAATGGGTGTATAAGATAGAAATTTCGGGTTGTCACATCTTGAGTTCCACAATAGAGGTCGATGCAATTTCGACAATCTTTGATGAGCATTGCTTAATTCTTGAGTTCCATAATAGAAGTCTTTGCAATTTAAGCGAATGGTTGATGAGCATTGTTTAATTCATGTGTTCCACAATAAAAGTCTATGCAATCAAAGCAAAGGGTTGATGAGCATTGTTTAATTCATGAGTTCAACAATAGAAGTCTATGCAATTTAGAAAAGCTTTGATAAGCATTGTTTAGATCTTGTATTCCACAATAGAAGTCTATGCAATTTAGCAAAGCTTTGATGAGCATTGTTTAATTCATGAGTTTATAATAGAAGTAGTCTATGCAATTTAGCAAAGCTTTGATGAGCATTTTTAATTCTTGAGTTCTATAGTAGAAGTCTATGCAATTTAGCAAAGCTTTGATGATTATTGTTTAATTCTTGAGTTCCACAATAGAAGTCGATGCAATTCAGCAAAGCTTGGATGAGCATTGCGTAATTCTTGAGTTCCACAACAGAAGTAATCTATGAAATTTACCAAAGCCTTAATGAGCATTGTTTTAATTCTTGAGTTCCACAATTAAAGTCTATGCAATTTAGCAAAGATTTGATAAGCACTGTTTAATTCTTGAGTTCCACAATAGAAGTTGTCTATGCAATTTAGCAAAGCTTTGATGAGCATTGTTTAATTCTTGAGCTCTACAATAGAAGTCTATGCAATTTAGCAAAGCTTTGATGTGTATTGTTTTATATATTGAGTTCCACAACAGAAATGATGTAATCTAGCAAAGCTTTGATAAACATTGCTTAATTCTTGAGTTCCAAAATAGAAGTAATCTATGAAATTTACCAAAACTTTGATGAGCATTGTTTAACTCTTGATTTCCACAATTGAAGTCTATGCAATTTAGCAAAGCTTTGATGAGCATTGTTTAATTCTTGAATTCCACAATATAAGTATTCTATGGAATTTAGTGAAGCTTTGATGAGCATTGTTTAATTCTTGAGTTCCACAATAGAAGTGTATGCAATTTAAGCAAAGGTTTGTTGATCATTGTTTAATTCGTGAGTTCCATAATAGAAGTCTATGCAATTTAGCAAAGCTTTCATGAGCATTGTTTTATTCGTGAGTTCCACAATAGAAGTCTATGCAATTTAGCAAATTCTTGATGAGTATTGTTTAACTCTTGAGTTCCACAATAGAAGTCTATGCAATTTAGCAAATTCTTGATGAGCATTGTTTAATTCTTGAGTTCCACAATAGAAGTCTATGCAATTTAGCAAAGCTTTGATGAGAATTGTTTATTCTTTAGTTCCACAATAGAAGTATATGCAATTTATCAAAGCTTTCATGAGCATTGTTTAATTCTTGATTTCCATAACAGAAGTCTTTGCAATTTAGCAAAGCATTGATGAGCATTGTTTAACTCTTGAGTTCCATAGTAGAAATAGTTTATGCAATTTAGCAAAACTTTGATGATCATTGTTTAATTCTTGAGTTCTACAATAGAAGTCTATGCAATCTAGCAAAGCTTTGATGAGTATTGTGTAATTTTTGAGTTCCACAATAGAATTCAATGCAATTTAGCAAAGCTTTGATGAGCATTGCTTAATTCTTGAGTTCCACAATAGAAGTCTGTGCAATTTTAGAAAAGGGTTGATGAGCATTTTTAATTCATGAGTTCCACAATAGAAGTCTATGTAATTTAAGCAAAGGTTGGATGAGCATTGTTTAATTCTTAAGTTTCACTATAGAAGTCTATGCAATTTTGCAAAGCTTTGATGAGCATTATTTAGTTCTTGTGTTCCACAATAGAAGTCAATGCAATTTAGCAAAGTTTTGATGAGCATTGTTTAATTCATGTGTTCCATAATATAAGTAGTCTATGAAATTTACCAAGGCTTTAATAAGCATTGTTTAATTCTTGAATTCCACAATTAAATTCTTTTCAATTTAGGAAAACTCTGATGAGCACTGTTTAATTCTTGAGTTCCACAATAGAAGTCTACGCAATTTATGAAAGCCTTGATAATCATTGTTTAATTCTTGTGTTCCACAATGGAAGTCTGTAAATTTAGCAAAGCTTTGATGAGAATTGTTTAATCCTTGATTTTGACAATAGAAGTCTATGCAATTTAGCAAAGCATTTATGAACATTTTTTAATTCTTGAGTTCCACAACAGAAGTAATCTATGAAATTTACCAAAGCTGTAATGAGCATTGTTTAATTCTTGAGTTCCATAATTGAAGTCTATGCAATTTAGCAAAGCTTTGATAAGCATTGTTTAATTCTTGAGTTCCACAATAGAAGTTTTCTATGCAATTTAGCAAAGCTATGATGAGCATTGTTTAATTCTTGATTTCTACAATAGAAGTCTATGCAATTTAGCAAAACTTTGTTGTGTATTGTTTTATAAATTGAGCTCCACAATAGAAGTGATGCAATCTAGCAAAGCTTTGATGAACATTGCTTAATTCTTGAGTTCCAAAATAGAAGTAATCTATGAAATTTACCAAAACTTTGATGAGCATGTTTAATTCTTGAGTTCCACAATTGAAGTCTATGCAATTTGTCACACCTCGAAAACCGAAGGCGGAAACATTTCCGGGGTTGACTCCACGTTGAGTATCAAATCCAATGCACATAGTAAGTAAGTAAACAACCATTACATTACATATATAAAAGTTTACATTTGTTTCAAAAGTAAAGTTGTACAAGTGATACATAGTATATATAAACAAAAGTGAGACGAAACTTCCACGCACTCCGTCTCCGCCAAAAGAAATCATTGGGTACCTGTCTAATGCGGACCTGAGAATACAAGCAGTTTGAAAATCAGCATAACGCTGGTGAGTTCATAAGCGGTTTTGTTTTGTGAAAATGTACAGGTTGCTTTCCGTTTCTGAAAATGTTACACACCAAGAAAATCCCATATTTTCTTAAAAGTTGGTTATTGAATCCCAAAATGTAATGTAAAGTTGTACACTGAAAACATGTTTACCCTTGTGAAATGTAAAGTTTAGTTATCTAGTTTGTTACACTTTTTTGGTTATGTACAAATGTTTCCCAGGAAAATCCCATATTTTCCTGAATGTTGGTTACCAAATGTGAAAGATGTATACTGAAAACCCGGTCATCCTTGTGAAATGTATTAGTTTTAACACATAAATAAAACTAACATATACAAAGTAATTTAATTACTTTATTCATTATTACTATTAAGTAAATCTCTATTATCCTAATTGCGAGTTCCATAACCATACAATAGACTAAATATGGCAATAAGTAGTCCACATCACCTTATGACTTTCATCACCCTTGAACCATTTCGGTTCAGCTGTAGCTAGCAGCCAGGTGTGGGGTAGTCAGCCCTGTATAGATCTATACACTCAAGTCATGCTCCCTATCTAAGAGATTCTGGTTACAGATGCGGTCATCCACTTGCGTATCTCTGTGGAGTGTTCACCGAGGACGTGTCTCCAATTATATAGGATTAACAAATTTACTAGTAATAATACAATAATCCTCCACTCGCGTATCTTTGTGGAGTGTTACCGAGGACAAAACAGTGTACTAAACTTTATGTTAAAGGTTCAAATGTCATGCCTTTAACTGATATAATGTGAAAAACCATTTGTGAAAATATAAAATATAACATTTTATAACATATTTCACAAATAATATGTTTACGTGTTCTGCATGTTCAAACGGTTATCTGTCATGACTATCAGTGTTAAAAGCATATGTAATATGAAACACAACATATGTAAAACAAGTTTTGAGTACAAGTATCCCTTGTACTTTTCTTGTATTCCCCTGATAACAGTGAAAAACAATGAAAAAGGATAGGGGTATGAACTCACCAGACGAGAAAACGCGACGATTTGAATGTTAAGTGTTGGTTCGGGGCTTGATAACATGCGAGGTTCCTATGTAATATGAAATGGTATACTAATGTATCTAATTAGACTTTAAAACACTAATTAGATATGATAATACACTCCAATGAGTGAAAACACTTCAAATCAAGTGTTTGGACTGACCCGGGTGACATCTACGGACGTGTATGGCTTAGGAATGGAGTTTACTCTTCAAGAGTAAACTCTTAGAAGAGTTTACGGCCCTAAGACCAAACCACATGAGTTCACGGCCGTGAACTCATGGTTGATGGGTTTTATGGTGTCAAATGGTCAATAACACTTGAGGGATGATGGTATGAATTTATCTAAGGCTTGGAAATGAATTTAAATCACCAATAACACCATAAAAGGGAGTTTACGGCCCTAAACAAGGAGTTTACGGCCGTAAACTCCTATATCCTTCTTATTTTGGTGATTTAATGGCTTTAGATCAATCATATGTGATTCAAACAATTTTTGCAAGCCTTAGGATGAATTTTAGGCACCATTTGACCTATGTGTTTGAGTTTACAGCCCTGGAACTTATTCATGGGGAGTTATGGCCTTAAACACTCAAATGGAAGGTTTTTATTATGTTTAAGGTCCCCAAATTGGTTGTGGTTGGCTCTAGGATTTATTCCAAGGCTAATGGTGTGTTTAAATGGCTTTTAAACACTTGGAAATGAGTTTACTCTCCATGAATGATGAGTTTACGGCCCAAGCATGTTCTTGGGCAGTAAACTCATGTTTACTCCTCAAAAATCATGTTTAAGGTATTCTAAGTCCGAAATGGTAAGCCATAAAATCGTATCTAAGTCCCAAAGTTGGTTTGGAGGGGTTTTAAGGCTCAAAAACCCTTTTTTTTAGTTACGGCCCAAGCATGCTCCAGGGCCGTAAACTCATGAAGATGGTCCTAAATCAATGTTTAACTCGGATTTGAAGGCTAAAGAGGTTGTATAACAAGTTAGGGAAGTTACCTTGAAGATTTAAAGCCTTAAATTGATGTTTTTGGACTTAGATCTTTGGTTGAGGAGAGAGGTTAGAGAGAGAGTAGTGAGAGAGAGAAAAAGCTTCAAATGGAAGATTAGATCACTTTAAATAGTGTTTAAGATTTGGACACGGTGGAATTCTACCCGATACCGACAATAGACGTGGCTTTTGGTCACACCCGATCAAGTTGTCGTAACCCGATAGGGTTGATTCTAAAAATATTCCGATTACTAGAATGGGGTGATAATACTAGTTCTAAATGCGTTGGAACACCCATTAATTCATAATAGCAATCTCGAATAAATGACTTAATTTAATAATGAAATCGGAAACGAATTTGGAAACGACGAATGAATTAACGAAAAGGGTTACGAAAAGGATTACAAATAATGGTATGAACTTCGGGTTGTTACATTATCCCCCCGTTAGAGGGAATTTCGTCCCGAAATTCAAAATTTAGATATGAATCATGGATCTGAAAAGAGATGTGGATACTTCTGTTTCATTGAGTCTTCACGCTCCCAAGTGAATTCCGGTCCCCGCTTGGCATTCCACCGAACCTTCACTATCGGGATGCGGCTTTGCTTTGTGCGTTTGATCTCTCGATCCATGATTTTGATCGGTTCCTCCACGAAGTTGAGGTTTTCATTGATCTCTATCTCATCTAAAGGAATCATTAGGGTTTCATCGGATAGGCACTTCTTGAGATTGGAAACATGGAAAACGGGATGGATGTTACTGAGCTCTTGGGGTAATTGAAGTTTATAGGCTACAGGACCGATCCTGGCGAGGATCTCGAAGGGTCCAATGTACCTCGGATTAAGTTTCCCATGCTTTCCAAAGCGTACCATGCCTTTCCAGGGCGAGACCTTCAACAGGACACGATCTCCAACCTGGAACTCTAGAGGTTTCCGTCTGTTATCAGCGTAACTCTTTTGACGATCTCGTGAAGCTTTCACTCGTTCCCGGATTTGGATGATCTTCTCGGTGGTTTCACGGATGATTTTAGGACCAGTGAGAGCACTCTCGGGAACTCGACTCTTGGCTAGCTGCGTGTCCCCTACCTCGGCCCAGCACAGAGGGGATCTACACTTGCGACCGTAGAGGGCTTCAAACGGGGCAGCCTTGATGCTGGTATGATAACTGTTGTTGAACGAGAATTCGATCAAAGGTATATATATGTGTGTCCCACGACTTTCCGAAATCAATGACACATGCTATAAGCATGTCCTTCAGGGTTTAGATTGTTCTCTCACTCTGTCCATCGTTCTAAGGATGATACGTCGTGCTCATGTCTAGTTTGGTTCCAAGGGCCTTCTGGAGAGACTGCCAGCATCTGGAGGTAAACCTGCTAACTCGATCAGAGATAATGGACACCTTAAATGGTGTTCACGGCCTATGAAACATGTGATCGACCTGTATCCTGTTACCGACTCTAGTAAAACGATGATGTAAGACGCCGTAAGAAATGACATTTGGCACTCGTAGACTTGCAAGTCCCATTATAGCGAGCAGCAAGGTGTAGGATAGTCAATCCAGTATAGATCTATACGCAAACTCATACGCTCCCCAATTAAGGAGATTCGGGATACAAAAACGGTCATGGCAGGAAGTGCCATGACCCGCTTAATGGTTCACATAACTGCATAAATGTACACGTAATGAATGTGCTAACTGAAAAGTGTACTCTTTCTTTGTCTAGCCTGTATGTACTGAAATGTTCTGTGTGTACTAGCTCTAACGTGTGTTCTCTCTCTATCTAGCATGTATAGACTCATGAATGAACTGACTCGTGGTATGATTTTGTGTTCTAATAATAGTTCGAGTATCTTCCTGAACTACCCCTATGGTAGCTTACTAGTAATGTAACTCGTACGTATGAACATGGACGTATACCCTTGCTACCTAAGGGTATTGGACTGACTGGAAGAACCTTTATGACTATATATGTACACATTACACATAACTAATATTTAAACGACCTTCGGACGGATACCCGATACCTTACCAGACCACATCCCAACGGGGAATAGGAAATAAAGCGGCTAGCCTTCCTAAGTCTTTTAAACATTGCTTATATAACTATACATACATAGGCAGCAACTGACAATATAAAAGCATAAAATAAGCTTTGTAAAACCTTTAAACATGATTACTATCTAAGAAAAGATCGACTTGATGTCAATCTATAAAAAGGGTTGAAAGCATGTGTTTGATAAAACAGTTTAAGTATAAAGAAACATTTTTTTGAAACACAGTTGTAAATGAGTTTGAAATGAAACATACAGTGTATAATGAATAGTTTAATAAGGAGTTTTAAACATATAAAACGTTTATATGAAAATCATTTGAAGAAAACTGTTTGGTAAAACGGCTAATGAGTAGTAAATAATTTGAATGCTGCTTATTAATCACATGTGATTGATATAATAACTAGCATGATTCTACTTGTATCCCCCCCATAAAATCATTTAAAAACATTGATTAAGGGGTATGAACTCACCTGTAGTGAGTGGTACGGATGAACTGAAAATGTAGGATTGCTAGGTGTCAAGTGAAGTCTTGAACACACTCTATGATCCTAGTTAACATATAATTTCACATATATGTATCAAATTAGTCTTTAAACAACTAATAAACAAAGTCAAGACACCCTAGGACATGTTAAACACCTTTAACAAGTGTTATAAGCCTCAAGGATTGCATCTAAGTGTTATAGGGAAAAGCTAGTGTGTGTAGGGTTCAAGGAAAACTCCCTAATGGATTTCACGGCCCTAAGGTCATCAAAAAATGAGTTTACGGTCGTAAATTCATGGGTTTATGGCTGTAAGATCATACTTACTTGACCATTTGATGTTTTGAGGCTTTACAAGACCCTAAGAAGCATTTCTACTTAATGGCAAAGTCTTTGGAAGAGATTAGGGCACTCTTTAACTCCTTTGAGGAGTTCACGGCCCTAGAACCAATTTCCTTAGAGATTAAGGTCGTAATCTCTCATGGAAAGGGTGTTTTTGGTGCTTTCAAGTCCCGAACATAACTAGGAATGAATCTAGGCTAGTTTTATTGTAAAAGGAAGGGACTAGGGCACACTTTTGGCCCTTAAAGAAGGGTTTATGGTCCAAGATGTTCTTGGGCCGTAAACTCTTTAATCTTGTGGGTTTCTTATGATTTCTTGGTTACTAGACACATATCAAGCCCTATAATACACATAGATAGAAGTACTCACGATTTGGGATGAAAGGCCGAAGATCCGTGAGAGAGAATTTGGCTTTTCTCTAGTTGGAAATGGAACAAATGAATATATATGGCTAAGGACCATATATATACTCCTGGGGTTTTTGGCAGAAAATATTTTATTCAGGCAGTGAACTCTAATATCATAGAGTTTTGGAATAACAGAGTTGCACAATACCCTAGTGCATCCTCTCTCCTGATATCTCCTTAAGTGTAAATCCTGAAATACTCAAAGTTATACTAACAGTCTGAAAATTTACTGCAACTGTTCTAACTTCTATTGACTTGATATTGATTGTACAGAATAGAAATTTCGGGTTGTCACAAACAATCACCCTAGATCTTCAAAACTAGTATCTATTCATCCTTTATTAGTTGATACACCAGTTAATCTAGCATTCTCTCATGATTTCATCCACAAAAATCATGTTTTCTTAGATCTTCAGGAAACACCAAGAACACACACTAGTGTTCTTGGCCAAAACTGATCCTTCAAGCTCCTAGATTGTAAGTACTCTTGTTCTAACTTGTTATGTACTAGAACTAACATGTTTAGGTATCAAAAACATCAAGAAAACAAGGATTGGATGAGAGTTTACGGCCAAGGATCACCCAAGGCCGTAAACTCCCTTATATGGTGCAAAGTTGCCCTAAATTCCTTCCTTATGCTTGGAAACTACCCTAGACCTTTACCTTGACGTGCTAAGTACTTGAAAACATTAAAATACCATCATCCATATGGGTTTACGGCCGCAATCACATGGAGAAGTGGTCCATGGGCCGTAAACTCCATTTAAGAGTGTATTGATGCCACAAACACTTCCTAAAGCTTAGACTTGAAGTTAGGATGCTTCATTATGACTTTTAGGACATCAAACCACAAAATGGTAGGAGTACCAAGAGTTTACGGCCATAAACTCATGGGTTTATGTCGCACCCCAAAACCGGAATGGCGGAAACATTCTGGGGTGGATGACATCATGTCAAGTATCACAACATATGCAGTATAGTAATCAAAGTACAACAACCATTGCATTAATAGTAATAGTTTTACATACGTTACATTTTATAGAGACATCAAAATAATACAAAAACTAGTATAGATGCAGCTCGGTTCTAGGCTGACTTCACAAAAGCTCCCGGGTGTACCTGTCTATTGCTGACCTGAGAATACAAGTTATTTTGAAAGCGAGTATCAACATTTTTTATAAATGCTGGTGAGTTCATAAGTATTTAGTGTCATTTGTGTAAGTAAGTATTTTATTCAAAATAACTTTATGAAAAGTAGTAGTTTAGAATCTACGGTGTATTAGTGTCTTTTCCAGAAAATCCTATATTTTCTAATTAAAAGCAGTCTTCTACCAAGACTCGACAGTGTTATGTTTTAAAGAGGAACTTTCCCTGAAATACTATCATTACCAAAATACGGTATTTGACTTTAAAGAAAGTAGGAGAATATCACCAGTAAAAATACTAGGGGAAAATAACATATGCCTCAGCAGAAATACTGCTGACTAAGGCAAAAGAAATCATAGACTCCAGGAGAGTATTGAATGAATGATACGCCTGGCTCAGTCTAACAAAAGGAAACACAGACCCCAAACGGTATCAAATGAACGATACGGCTAGCAAGGTCTAAAACAATGAAAAACAGACCCCAGACAATATTAAATGAACGATACAGCTAGCAAGGTCTAAAACAAAGAAACACAGACCCCAGACAGTATCAAATGAACGATATAGCTAGCAAGGTCTAAAACAAAGGGAAATCCTAAGTGGGTTGTTTCAGAAATACAGTGTTAAATTCTCGTTACCTTAAGGCCATGAATTATAAGGTAAACATGGAGATACTCGTAACCATACTGATTGACACTAGAGTACTTGACGCCCTGCAAGCGTCGGAATAAATGTGACATTTGTCACCCCTTTGCTTGGTAGGCCGAGGACTTTAGCTAGCAGTCAGGGTGTGGGAGTGTCAGTCCCGTATAGATCTATATACACACAATGCTCGCTCTCCCTCCAGGAGACTCTGGTTACCAACTTGACAACGCGGAAATCCGTGTCCTGAAGATGCATCTCGTATTCTGAATTCTATTAGAGGTGCTGGAGTAATGATATAGACTCACGAATGAACTGACTCCTTTGGAATTCTCGTACTAGAAAGAGTAAATAGAAACCTTTTAACTATTCCTATAATAATTACTAGTGTCTCTGATCTATGAATGATGAATGGAATGATACCCTTGCTACCCAAGGGAAATGAACTGGTCGATGTAAACCTTTATGTCTATACGTGTATACATGATATATAACTAATGTTTAAACGCCCTTCAGACGGATATCCGATACCCACCAGACCACATCCCAATGAGGAAAAGGAAATAGGGCGAACTAGCCTTCCTAAGTCTTTTAAACATTATTTATATAACTATACAAGTACAGGCATGCATTTAACTAAGTAGAAGCCTAGAAGTATAGAAGAAAACTTTGGTAAAACCTTTGGAAAACCTTTAAAAATAAGAATTTATGACTTCATATCGTTATGTAAAACAAGCTTTGAAAACCGTTCATAAACACGTTTTGAATATAATTTGATAACACAATATAAGTAAAGAAAAACTTTGTTTAAAACACTGTTGTAACTGGTTTAGAAGTAAAACATACAACACGAGAGACAATTTGAGAAAAGATTTAAACAAGTAAAGACATTTTGGAAAACCGTCTATAGTATTATGCTTGGTAAAACAGCTGAAAGTGTGATAAATCTTTGTGCATGAAGGTTATTAATTACATATGATTGATATGATAACTAGCATGTTTTAACTTGTATTCCCCCCCCCCCATAAAAGCATGTAAAAACATTTAAAAGGTTAATTATGGGGTATGAACTCACCTGTTGTAAGTGGATCGGGCGGAGGTGCCGGTTGGGTGCTCGGTGTCAAGTAAAGACTTGAACACACTTAGTGACCTATTAACATATGATGACATATGTTTACATACAATTAGTAATTATAATACTAACTAAACACGTATATGCATCCTAATGTGCGGAAAACACTTTGGTCAAGTGCTAGGAGTGTCCCGGGTAACATTTAAGGGTGTGTATGACTTGTATATGGATTTTGCTCTTCAAGAGTAAACTCCTTATGGAGTTTTCGGCCCAAATGACCAACTCCCCATGAGTTTACGGTCGTAAACTCATGGTGGGGGTGTTCTAGGATGCTTAATGGTCTTAAACTCTAGAGGGGTGATCCTAGACTTAGTTTTAAGGCATTGGAATGGATTTTGAACAACATAAGTACCATTTGAGGAGTTTACGATAGTAAACTAGGAGTTTATGGCCATAAACTCTTACATGCCCTTTCCTTATGTGTATTAAGGTCTTAAATGGAAGGGTATAAAGTTCTATGCATTTTTCTAAGCCATAGAGGGAAGTTAGGGCATCATTTGGCCTCCTTTTGGGAGTTTACGGCCCATGGACCAATCCTAGGGGGGTTTACGGCCGTAAAATCCTAATTCCTTGGTTTAATTGATGTTTAAAGCTCCTACTTCAATTGTGGTTGATTCTAGACATTTACCCAAGCCATAGGAGGTGTTTGAGGGCAATTCTAACACCTTAAAAAGTGTTCACGGCCCTTGAAGAGGGGTTTACAGTCCAAGAGTGTTCTTGGGCCGTAAACTCAAGTTTACTCTCCAAAATGCAAGGTTTTAGTGTTCTAAGCTCGAAGGTGTAAGTCCACAAGTCATATCTAAGCCCTAGGAGTAATTTAGAGGGGTTTTGGGGCTTCAAAACCCCACTTATGGGTGTTTACGGTCCAAGAGTGTTCTTGGGCCGTAAACACATGATTTGGCCCCTATTGGATGTCTTAAACACGAATTTGCATGTTAAATGAGCTAAACAACAAGTTAGGGTAGATCACTTACTAGTTTGGGGCTCGAAATGGGCGGTTTTTGGATCGAAAGCAACTTCTAGAGAGAGAGTGTAGAGAGAGAGTGAAAAATCTCAAATGGAGTCCACTCACCCTTATATAGGGGTTTGAGTTTATGGCTCGGTGGAAATCTACCCGATACTGACGTTAAACGGGGCTTTTGGTCGCACCCAATTAAATGGTCGTATTTTGACTTGGTTGTAACTAAAATTTTTCAAGAAATTATTGAGGGCGTTTCTAACTTTTTTCAACCCTTACGAAGTCATAATAAGTCCCAATTCAATTAAACTAGTCCAAAAGGGTAACGGACAATTAATAAAGTGGTTTTATTAACTAAAGATGTGGTTAAAAATGACGGGATAAATTTCGAGTTGTCACAGTTTACGACCGTAAACTCTAATGGAGTTGGTCTCATGACCATAAACACCTTTAGATGCCATTTCACTTCCCTTTGATGAATCACATGTGATTCCAACACTTGATCAAGGTGTTTCCTAGTCCCAGAAGGCGTTTCCTTTCATATAGTTGTTTATAAACACTATATTCATGTCAATATGTGTCCTTATATGTCATTTAGGATTTATTATGTCTCAGGACATCATTTGTGGAACTTCTCATCCTTACACGCATACTCGTTTGAATCACCCCCATCAGGTGAGTTCATACCCCTTAATCAACGTTCTAAATGTTTTTAAATGCTTTTATGGCGGGGGGGGGGGGGGGAAGACAAGTTAAATCATGCTAGTTATTATATCAATCGCATGTGATTAATAACCAGCATACAAATGGATTTACTACACTTTTAGCTGTTTTATGAAACTGATTACTTCAAATGGCTTTCCAAAACGTTTTACTTGTTTAACAACTTTTTATTAAATTGTACTACGTTCTGTATATTTTCTTCCAAACTCTGTTATACTTTGTTATCAAAGGAATTACTTTTGAAATGCTTTATAAAATGACATCAAGTCATTATTATTTATTTATTGTTCAAAACCCTTAAATGTTTTACAAAGCTTCTTTTATACTTTTAAATTGTTAAAATCATGCCTATATATGTATAGTTATATAAGTAATGTTTGAAGGACTTAGGAAGGCTAGCTCGCCTTATTTCCTTTTCCTCGTTGGGATGTGGCTTTAGGGTATCGGTTATCCGTCCGAAGGTCGTTTAACTATTAGTTATATATCATGTATACATATATAGACATAAAAGTACCCTCAGTCAGTTCAGTACCTTTGGCTAGCAAAGGTATACCTTCGTTGATACTTGTACATTACTAGTAACTATTATAGGTATAGTTAGGAGATACTACTTGCTATTCCTATTACAAGGAATTACACCAGAGTCAGTTCATACATGAGTCTATACTAAATGCTATATGAAGAGATACACTTACATGGATACACTTACATGGATAATTTTACATAGATACCCTGCTAAAAGCTTGCCTGTATATGTATAGTTATATAAGTAATGTTTAAAGGACTTAGGAAGTCTAACCCGCTTTATTTCCTTTTCCTCATTGGGAAGTGGTCTGGTGGGTATCGGGTATCCGTCCGAAGGTCGTTTAAATATTTAGTTATATATCATGTGTACATATACGGACATAATAGTTCTGATCATACAGTTCAGTACCTTTCGGTAGCAAAGCTATACGCTCATATATCCCTTGCTTACTTTCTTTCACTTAGGTCTTGGTAGAAGACTACTTTTAAAACAATCTAGTTTTGGTAGAAGACTACCTTTTTATACTAATAGGAAATATGAGATTTTCTAGGGAATTCAAACGTTTACACTTTTACTTATAAGACTTTTCATTAATACTTATATAGATAACGACATTAAATACTTATGAATTCACCAGCTTTAAAGTTGATACTCGCTTTCAAAATATGTAACACCCCAAAACCAGAACGGCGGAAACGTTTTGGGCTGGATGACGTCATGTCAAGTATCACAACATATGCAGTATAGTAATCAAAGTACAAAATCATTGCATTAATAGTGATAGTTTTACATAAGTTACATTTTATAGAGACATCAAAGTAATACAGAAACTAGTATAGACGCAGCTCGGTTTTAGGCTGGCTTCACAAAAGCTCCCGGGTGTACCTGTCTATTGCTGACCTGAGAATACAAGTTATTTTGAAAGTGAGTATCAGCATTTTTATAAATGCTGGCGAGTTCATAAGTATTTAGTGTCATTTATGTAAGTAAGCATTTTATTCAAAATAACTTTATACAAAGTAGTAGTTTAGAATCTACGGTGTATTAGCGTCCTTTCCAGAAAATCCTTTAATTTCTAATTAAAAGTAGTCTTCTACCAAGACTCAACAATGTTATGTTTTTTTAAGAGAAATTTTCCCTGAAATACTATCACAACCAAAATAAGGTATTTGACTTTAAAGAAAATAGGAGAATATCACTAGTAAAATCCTAGGGAAAATAACATATGTCTCAGTAGAAAGTACTGATGACTAAGGCAAAAGAAATCATAGACCCCAGGAGAGTATCGAATGAATGATACGCCTGGCTCAGTCTAACAAAAGGAACTACAGACCCCAGACAGTATCAAATGTACGATACGATACGGCTAGCAAGGTCTAAAACAAAGAAACACAGACCCCATACAGTATCAAATGAACGATACAGCTAGCAAGGTCTACAACAAAGAAACACAGACCCCAGACAGTATCAAATGAACAATACAGCTAGCAAGGTCTAAAACAAAGAAACATAGACCCCAGACAGTATCAAACGAACGATACAGCTAGCAAGGTCTAAAACAAAGAAATACAGACTTCAAATAGTATTGAAGGAACTAAACAGCTAATAAAGTCTAAAACGTTCGGTAACCCTAAATGGAATGTTTCGAAGTACAGTGTTGATTCTCATTACCTTAAGGCCATGAATTATAAGGTAAACATGGAGATACTCATAACCATACTGATTGACACTAGAGTACTTGACACCCTGCAAGCGTTGGAATAAATGTGACATTTGATACCCCTTGGCTTGGTAGGCCGTGGACTGTAGCTAGCAGTCAGGAGACTCTGGTTACCATCTTGACAACGGGGAAATCTGTGTCCTGAAGATGCATCTCGTATTCTGAATTCTATTAGAGGCGCTGGAGTAATGATATAGACTCACGAATGAACTGACTCCTTTGGAATTCTCGTACTAGAAAGAGTAAATAGAACCTCCTAACTATTCCTATAATAGTTACTAGTGTCTCTGAAATATGAATGGTGAATGGAAGGATGCCCTTGCTACCCAAGGGAAATGAACTGGTCGATGTAAACCTTTATGTCTATACGTGTATACATGATATATAACTAATGTTTAAACGACCTTCGGATGGATATTCGGTACCCACCAAACCACATCCCAACGAGGAAAAGGAAATAGGGCGAACTAGCCTTCTTAAGTCTTTTAAACATTATTTATATAACTATACAAGTACAGGCATGCATTTAACGAAGTAGAAGCATAGAACTATATAAGAAAACCTTGGTAAAACCTTTGGAAAACCTTTAAAAATAAGAATTTACGACTTGATATCGTTATGTAAAACAAGCTTTGAAAACCATTCAAAAACACGTTTTGAATATAATTTGATAACAGAATATAAGTAAAGAAAACCTTTGTTTAAAACACTGCTGTAACTGGTTTAGAAGTAAAATATACAGCACGAGAGACAATTTGAGAAAAGTTTTAAATAAGTAAAGACGTTTTGGAAAACCATCTATAGTATTATACTTGGTGAAACAGCTGAAAGTGTGATAAATCCTTGTCCATGCGGGTTATTAATCACATATGATTGATATGATAACTAGCATGTTTTAACTTGTATTCCCCCCCCCATAAAAGCATGTAAAAAAATTTAAAAGTTTAATTCAGGGGTATGAACTCACCTGTTGTAAGTGGATTGGGCGGAGGTGCCGGTTGGGTGCTCGATGTCAATTAGAGACTTGAACACACTTAGTGACCTATTAACATATGATGACATATGTTTACATACAATTAGTAATTATAATACTAATTAAACACGTATACGCATCCTAATGTGCGGAAAACACTTTGGTCAAGTGCTAGGAGGCTATTGGGTTGCAAATAAGGGAGTGTATGGCCTAGTTAGGGAGTTTACTCTTCAAGAGTAAACTCTTTATAGAGTTTACGGCCCTAAGACCATATCCCCATGAGTTTACGGCCGTAAACTTGTGGGTGGTGTGCTCTTGGGTGATTTAAGGTCTTATCTCACTAGGGGAATTAGGCTAGGTTCAATTCTAGGGCATAGGGAGTGGTTTAATCACCAAATGGACAAGTTTATGGAGTTTACGGCTATAAACAAGGAGTTTACGGCCGTAAACTCTTCCATGCCCTTTCCTTTTGTGTATTAAGGTCTTAAATGATAGAGAATAAAGTTCTATGCATTTTTCTAAGTCGTATAGGGAAGTTAGGGCATCATTTGGCCTCTTTTTGGGAGTTTACGGCCCATGGACGAATCCTAGGGGGTTTACGGCCGTAAAGTCCTATGTCCATTATTTCTTTGATGTTTAATGCCTTTACTTCAATGGTGGTTGCCTCTAGACAATCCCAAGTCATAAGAGGTGTTTGAGGGGTATGAACTCACATGTTGTAAGTGGATCGGGCGGAGGTGCCGGTTGGGTGCTCGGTGTCAACTAGAGAGTTGAACACACTTAGTGACCTATTAACATATGATGACATATGTTTACATAGAATTAGTAATTATAATACTAATTAAACACGTATACACATCCAAATGTGCAGAAAACACTTTGGTCAAGTGCAAGGAGGTTATTGGGTTGCAAATAAGGGAGTGTATGGCTTAGTTAGGGAGTTTACTCTTCAAGAGTAAACTCTTTATAGAGTTTACGGCCCTAAGACCATATCCCCATGAGTTTACGACCGTAAACTCATGGGTGGTGTGCTCTTGGGTGATTTAAGGTCTTATCTCACTAGGGGAATTAGGCTAGGTTCAATTCTAGGGCATAGGGAGTGGTTTAATCACCAAATGGACAAGTTTAAGGAGTTTATGGCTATAAACAAGGATTTTATGGCTGTAAACTCTTCCATGCCCTTTCCTTTTGTGTATTAAGGTCTTAAATGATAGAGAGTAAAGTTCTATGCATTTTTCCAAGTCATATAGGGAAGTTAGGGCATCATTTGGCCTCCTTTTGGGAGTTTACGGCCCATGGACCAATCCTAGGGGGTTTACGGCCATAAACTCCTATTTCCAATGTTTCTTTGATGTTTAATGCCTTTACTTCAATGGTGGTTGCTTCTAGTGATTTTCCCAAGTCATAGGAGGTGTTTGAGGGCAATTCTAACACCTTAAAAGGTGTTCACGGCCCTTGAAGAGGGGTTTATGGTTCAAGAGTATTCTTGGGCCGTAAAATCAAGTGTACTCTCCATATAATAAGTTTTTGATGCTCTAAGCTCGTACATGCAAGTCTATAAGTCATATCTAAGCCCTAGGAGTGATTTGGAAGGGTTTTGGGGCTTCAAAACCCAACTTATGGGTGTTTACGGTCCAAGAGTGTTCTTGGGCCGTAAACAAATGACTTGGCCCCTATTTGATGTATTAAACACGAAGTTGCATGTTAAATGAGCTAAACAACAAGTTAGGGTAGATTACTTACTAGTTTGGGGCTCGAAATGGGCGTTTTTAGATCGAAAGCAAGTTGTAGAGAGAGAGTGTAGAGAGAGAGTGGAAAGTCTCAAATGGATTCCACTCACCCTTATATAGGGGTTTGAGTTTGTGGCTCGATGGAAATCTACCCGATACGGACGTTAAACGGGGCTTTTGGTCGCACCCAATTAAATGGTCGTATTTTGACTTGGTTGTAACTAAAACTTTTCAAGGAATTATTGAGGATGTTTCTAACTTGTTTCAACCCTTATGCAGTCATAATAAAAAGTCCCAATTTTATTAACCTAGTCCAAAAGGTTAACGAACAATTAATAAAGCGGTCTTATTAACGGAAGATGTGGTCAAAAATGACGGGATAAATTTCGGGTTGTCACATCATCCCCCCGTTATAGGGAATTTCGTCCCGAAATTAGGGTTTAGGTAAGGAAGTAGGCATGAACAATCGGGCAGAGGTATAAGGGCACTTCCTATTCGGTTGGTCCTCGCACTCCCAAGTGGACTCTAGCCTTTGCAAACAAACCTTCACTTACGGGATGCGGATTTCGCTTCGTTTAGTTAGTGATTCCTACAGGTTCGTCTACGAAGTTAGGGTTCCCAATGGTTTCTATCAAGATGAGTGGGATACAAAGATTGACGTCTGGCAAACACTTTTCAGGTCTACAAAGTGGATTGATTTGGGGGTGAAACTTATGGAATTTCCGAAGGTAGTCGTGGTCTGATGAGGGTTGGACCAATTTTGTAAAGGATCTCGGATGGTCCTAAGCTCTCGGAAGGGTAGAGTTTTTAAGTACTTAGAACATAGTGTACTCCTATGGCGAGATCATCACTGGCGTGATCGCCATTCTGAAGTTCCAAACGTTCTCTCATACTAGGAGTGTAGTCCTTCAAGTTGGTTCTTAGAAAGCTCGGGTTGTCTTTGAATTCGTGTTTCCTGTCGATTGTCTTTCGGAGGTTTTCTGGATGATCGGATGAATTGGATGTCTACAGGTATCTGTTTGCAGCAGGGGTCTATCTCAACCTAGTGTGAAATGAACCTGCACTTCTGGTTCTTGAGATGTTTCTAACGAAAACCCTCGTAGTTGGCGAAATAGGGTTTTACCAGACGATTGTTTAGAAAGTTTTTAAACTTTTCATCATCGTCTAGTTGACACTTTCACAATATGATTCCTAACGGGAAAGAATCATGCTCTTACTTGCTTTGTTATTTCATGAATAGCAAGCTCTGCTCAGGGCTAACTCAATCCTCAAAGATTTTCTGAAGTGTTGGACTACCTCGGGAGGTGGTTCTACTATCTCTGCGCGAGATAGTATTTTTGGAACACCTAGTAGTTCCCTGAGTCTCTAAGACATGCTCATTTCTCTAAAGTGTCGGTTGCTCTGATACCAATCTGTCACACCCCGAAAACCGAAGGCGGAAACATTTCCGGGGTTGACTCCACGTTGAGTATCAAATTCAATGTACATAGTAAGTAAAGTAGAACAACCATTACATTACATATAAAAGTTTTACAATTGTTTTCAAAAGTAAAGTTATACAGTTGTGTTACATAGTATATATATATATATATATATATATATATATATATATATGAACAAATGAAACGGGTCTTCTGAGCATTCCGACTTCGAGCAAAAAGGATCTTCAGTACCTGTTCTAACGTTGACCTGAGAACACAAGCGGTTTTGAAAATCAGCATAACGCTGGTGAGTTCATAAGTAGTTTTGTTTTTGTGAAAATGTTCGTGTTTCCTTTCTGTTTCTGAAAATGTAACATACGCCAAGAAAATCCCACATTTTCTTAAAAATTGTTTGTTGTTTCACGATTACAAAGTATAGTAGGTTTGTACACTGTAAACACGTTTACTCATGTGAAAAATGTATAGTTTGATTATCCGGTTTGTTAAACTGTTCTTTCATTTCAGTTGCAGAAAGCGCGTACTCTTGTATAACCCATCGGCTAACACCTAGACTGGTGTCAAGTCTATAATCTCTTCGGGATCTGAGTTATAAGGCTTAATGCAACCTACTTTCGCACTTTATTCAAGTATTCTTGGCTGCGGAGGTTATCCTGTGGTTCTAGGCATTCTAGTATTCACTTCGCAGAATGCAGTCTATCGTCTACAGGGCGACAGTGACTTCTTCTACGCGAGGGGGAAAAGTGTCCTAGGCACTACTTGTCGGTAACGGGTGGACAAATTGCCTGAGTAGTGCGAGCACCTTCTGCAACGACTCTTCCGAGGATTCTGAGTTTTCTTGATTTAGGTTAAGTCTAGAGGTATAGGGTTCCGTTACTCGGAACTTCTAATCTCCTCATCCACTCTTCTCAGAGTTTAACTTATCGCAGCTTTCAGATTTCCCAGATATCCGCTGAGATGCTCAATTCGGGGGATTAAGCGTGGATGGATGGTCGCAGTCAATGTCCTTGACTCTTTCGACTCAGATTTCTTTACCAACTGAGGGTGTTAGCTACTATGTTGGCTTAACCGGGATGACAACAAATTTCGGATTTGTGGTCATTATAGTAGCTCAACCCGCAGTGGTTCTCTTAACTCTAGTTCCTATTCTATAGGATAGGATGAAGGGTTTTACTATGAGGTTCGTGGTGGAGCTCATACTTGGCTTAACCACTAATACTTGGTGTATGCAAGCCATATATAATTGAGGTCGACAGGATGTTCAGTTGTGCGACTCCACCCCAGACCCACAACCTAACGAGGAACAAGGAGTGGGGAGGAAGCACACATCTTAAATCTTATTGATCTGAATTATATACCACTCTAGTGCATATACTTTATAGTAGTCATCCCCATGAGTTCTATCCTCTAGATTTCAAGAACCTAAATGTGAGGTGTGAAGGGTCTTTCTGGGGGATCTACGGAGTATGCTTCGGGTGCTTATCGTCTTCTGGAATACCTGCAGTGTGTTTCGCTTCGGTTCCTATCTGTCTAAGAAGGGTTGGTTAACAGCGCGCGGTACCCTTCTCTTGGGTACTTCGGAAGGTTTGAGATAATAGGGACGACTGACGGATCTCATTAGGTTTCATTATTTTTAGGTTCGGAAGAACCTTTATTTGCCGAAATGGCTATGGTGAAAGTTCTTTTTACACAGCACTAGGGATTTACACATGGTTGCACAAAGTCGAACCATGATTGATAGGGGCGTCGAAGTTAGCATACATCGACATGATATAAAATGAGGGTCGATAGAGCCATGTGCTGAACGGGCACACAAGTTCTAGGCGTCTCGGGTTTCGTCTCGTGTATCACTTTCGCGGATACTTGGACCGATAGAGTTGATGCGGAACTGTAGAGGGTCCTGAGTGTTTCTGAATAGGGTACCTTTCATGAATGGATTCTCACGAGGCCTTTCTGTAATTGCCTAACATATACTAGTCATGTATAATTAAGGTGGGAAGGACTGTTGACTGAGCGATTCCGCCATAAATCCACAACCAAACGAGGAACAGGAAATGAGCCATCATCACTCACTCTAGGTCTATCCATCTTAATTATACCTGGCCTTAACGTATATCTCAAGCCATTATAGCTTTACTTGATGAAATTTTAATTTTTATAACAGTGTTGCGACTTTCGCCTTAACGGGGGAGTATCTACACTTAGAATTAGCCTTTTAATGTATTCGGTTAGTTATCTGAGATTGAGAGACGTACCAAAATCTACCGGGTTCCTTGATGCTTCTCCCTAGGCATTTAGAGTTAGACTCCTCCTGCGCCTTTGTCGTTTCCTTTAGTTGGGCAGTCCTTCTTGAAGTGTCCAATCCCACCACATAGATGGCATACTGGATTGGTCGTCACATTGGTGGTTGATGTAATAAACTCAATCGGGGTTCTGCAGACGCGAGCGGTATTCCCCTTCATGTTGCACCTAGCACAAAAGAGTTCCCGACAGATACCATGATGATGGTAGCTACACTTGCTGCAGTGGGGAAGGCTTCCTAGGTATGGTCTTCTTGAAGTCAGGATGGAAGGGTTGACAAGGGTATTGACTGTCTCAGCTTGCTGACCTTCGGAAGGTCGTTGGGCCGAGGTACCTCCTTTCTCGCTCTTGAACTTTCTCTTTAGTGGAGTTGGCTGAGGTTCTTGAGTGGTTAGGTATGCAGGTGTTGGTTGCCATTGTCCATTACTAAGATCGGGAGTCCCGATAGGGCTCTTGCTAACATTGGCGTTGTTAGCATTCAGATGAGCCATGACAGCTGCTACGGCTGCCGAGACTGCAGCTTGGAACGTAGCTTCATCGAATAGGAGAGTAGGTTTCTTGCCAGTGGATTGGTTACGCTTCTTTGGAGGCATGGTTTTGCTACACGGAAAGGAATACAAGCTGGTGAGAGACGATGGTTAACCCTGGACGTATCTATCCTTACTATATTAGGCATAAATTTTTCCCGCGCCTCGGATGTTGGTTGTCTGAGTGTCGACCTACATCCCTATGATGTAGTCCGGGTATCAAGGTAGGAGTAAGAATATCGGAAAGCCATAAGATGGGGGTCGTTCCTACTAAGTTATCTTTATGCTAGAAAGTTTCACCCTCCGACTTGGAAAGATTTGAGGGAAGTTCGAAACGAAAATCACAGAAGAAAAAGGCTCATGAAGACTTATGGCTAAACATCCTCAATCGAGGTTTTGAGATCCGATCTAGTCGTATTACTTGCGACGGGAAAAGGCGATTTACCTAACACATAGTGTGAGTAGTGTAATCACTAACTCACTAAACTGTATTATTTTATGGATGTATTAGCGTGACGAATACGAGGAAAAGACACTTCTCGGGTTCCATGTACTGGCTCCCTCTATCTACCTCATATCCATGACTGGGATCGGCGTTGGTTTCTTTCGGGTAGTTGCCTAGGGTTCTCTTCTCGTGTAGACATATTGAATTTCTACTCCGTCCTACTTCCAATCCTGACTCTGGGTGTCATCGCTTCATGATGGATGACCGGAAATCTTGGAAGTTCAGGCGAATTTCCCACCGATGTCCCTAAAAAGGTATATGCACTTGGTGGTTTCAATAGTCTCGACCTAGTTCATTTATTTCCGAATTGGAAATCTTCTCAATGAACTTCTTCTGGGTCTGAACCAACTCTTCTGTCGAACACTGAAGTGTATAGGGTTTTCTACAGGGTTCGTGCGAGAATGGAAATGTCTAAAGAATCCGAAGAGATTATTAACATTTCACTGGGTGATCCATATCGAGTCCTGCTACAATTACATAGGGTACACAAATTATATATAGCTTAGATCCGATAGGCCTTCGAATATGTGATACTACTCTATATCCACATCCCAACGAGGAAAAGGAAGTAGAGCGAAACCACACATTCTTAGTCTATGGGATCCTTATTATATATAACCTTGGGAGTATACCCTCTGTAATATCGATAAGGATCTTTTTAGTTATTCACACAAGGTTATCTGTGGATCCTAAAATACCCCTATGGTATTTTAATTTCTTGTTTGGTTCTTAACTTCTGAATATGATTCTGGGATTAATGTGAGTCTTTTAGTATTCCATAATACTCTCATAGTATTTTAAACTTTATGTTTGGCTCTAGCATTCCAAGTTGGTAATTTTCAGACTCGTTGCAACACCACTATCACTCCCAAGCACACGTTCATCACATCTCGAATAAATGTAGTTGATCAGGTTACATTTATTCCAGCTTACGATTACATAACTGCCCAGGTTTGACGATAATGCTCAACATCCGAAGACTTTTATTTTTGTTCTTCTTGTGATACTTTGTTCGAGTATTTAGATTCTGGATGTTCTTATACTTTGGTAAAATATGGTTATATTTTAAATTATAATTCTTGGTCAGAATGTTTTATCCCTATGTATTTATAGGCTGTATATCTTTTATGAATTGATATACTGAACTCACTATAAACAATGCTCTAATACCAATCTGTCAAACCCCACAACCGGAATGGCGGAAATGTTCTGGGGTGGATGACGTCATGTCAAGTATCACAACATATGCAGTAAAGTAATCAAAGTACAACAATCATTGCTTTAATAGTGATAGTTTTACATAAGTTACATTTTATAGAGACATCAAAGTAATACAGAAACTAGTATAGACGCAGCTCGGTTCTAGGCTGGCTTCATAAAAGCTCCCGGGTGTACCTGTCTATTGCTGACCTGAGAATACAAGTTATTTTGAAAGCGAGTATCAACATTTTTATAAATGCTGGTGAGTTCATAAGTATTTAGTGTCATTTGCGTAAGTAAGCATTTTATTCAAAATAACTTTATAAGAAGTAGTAGTTTAGAATCTACGGTGTATTAGCGTCCTTTCCAGAAAATCCTATATTTTCTAATTAAAAGCAGTCCTCTACCAAGACTCGACAGTGTTATGTTTTTAAGAGAAATTTTCCCTGAAATACTATCACTACCAAAATAAGGTATTTGACTTTAAAGATAGTAGGAGAATATCACTAGTAAAATCCTAGGGAAAATAACGTATGTCTCAGCAGAAAGTACTGCTGACTAAGGCAAAAGAAATCATAGACCCCAGGAGAGTATCGAATGAATGATACGCCTGGCTCAGTCTAACAAAAGGAACTATAGACCCCAGACAGTATCAAATGTACGATACGACTAGCAAGGTCTAAAATAAAGAAACACAGACCCCAGACAATATCAAATGAACAATACAGCTCGCAAGGTCTACAACAAAGAAACACAGACCCCAGACAGTATCAAATGAACGATACAGCTAGCAAGGTCTAAAACAAAGAAACACAGACCCCATACAGTATCAAACGAACGATACACCTAGCAAGGTCTAAAACAAAGAAATACAGACTTCAAACAGTATCGAAGGAACCAAACAGCTAGTAAAGTCTAAAACGTCTGGTAACCCTAAGTGGAATGTCTCGAAGTACAGTGTTGATTCTCATTACCTTAAGGCCATGAATTATAAGGTAAACATGGAGATACTCGTAACCATACTGATTGACACTAGAGTACTTGGCACCCTGCAAGCGTCGGAATAAATGTGACATTTGTCACCCCTTGGCTTGGTAGGCCATGGACAGTAGCTAGCAATCAGGGTGCGGGAGTGTCAGTCTCGTATAAATCTATACACACAATGCCCGCTCTCCCTCCAGGAGACCCTGGTTACCATCTTGACAACATGGAAATCCGTGTCGTGAAGATGCATCTTGTATTCTGAATTCTATTAGAGGCGCTGGAGTAATGATATAGACTCACGAATGAACTGACTCCTTTGGAATTCTCGTACTAGAAAGAGTAAATAGAACCTCCTAACTATTCCTATAATAGTTACTAGTGTCTCTGAAATATGAATGGTGAATGGAAGGATGCCCTTGCTACCCAAGGGAAATGAACTGGTCGATGTAAACCTTTATGTCTATACGTGTATACATGATATATAACTAATGTTTAAACGACCTTCGGACGGATATTCGGTACCCACCAAACCACATCCCAACGAGGAAAAGGAAATAGGGTGAACTAGCCTTCCAAAGTCTTTTAAACATTATTTATATAACTATACAAATACGGGCATGCATTTATCGAAGTAGAAGCATAGAAGTATAGAAGAAAACCTTGGTAAAACCTTTGGAAAACCTTTAAAAATAAGAATTTACGACTTGATATCGTTATGTAAAACAAGGTTTGAAAACCGTTCAAAAACACGTTTTGAATATAATTTGATAACACAATATAAGTAAAGAAAACCTTTGTTTAACACACTGCTGTAACGGGGTTAGAAGTAAAATATACAGTACGAGAGACAATTTGAGAAAAGTTTTAAGTAAGTAAAGACGTTTTGGAAAACCATCTATAGTATTATACTTGGTGAAACAGCTGAAAGTGTGATAAATCCTTGTGCATGCGGGTTATTAATCACATATGGTTGATATGATAACTAGCATGTTTTAACTTGTATTCCCCCCCCCCCCATAAAAGCATGTAAAAAAATTTAAAAAGGTTAATTCAGGGGTATGAACTCACCTGTTGTAAGTGGATCGGGCGGAGGTGCCGGTTGGGTGCTCGATGTCAATTAGAGACTTGAACACACTTAGTGACCTATTAACATATGATGACATATGTTTACATACAATTAGTAATTATAATACTAATTAAACACGTATACGCATCCTAATGTGCAGAAAACACTTTGGTCAAGTGCTAGGAGGCTATTGGGTTGCAAATAAGGGAGTGTATGGCCTAGTTAGGGAGTTTACTCTTCAAGAGTAAACTCTTTATAGAGTTTACGGCCCTAAGACCATATCCCCATGAGTTTATGGCCGTAAACTTGTGGGTGGTGTGCTCTTGGGTGATTTAAGGTCTTATCTCACTAGGGGAATTTGGCTAGGTTCAATTCTAGGGCATAGGGAGTGGTTTAATCACCAAATGGACAAGTTTAAGGAGTTTATGACTATAAACAAGGAGTTTATTGCCGTAAACTCTTCCATGCCCTTTCCTTTTGTGTATTAAGGTCTTAAATGATAGAGAATAAAGTTCTATGCATTTTTCGAAGTCGTATAGGGAAGTTAGGGCATCATTTGGCCTCTTTTTGGGAGTTTACGGCCCATGGACGAATCCTAGGGGGGTTTACGGCCGTAAAGTCCTATGTCCATTGTTTCTTTGATGTTTAATGCCTTTACTTCAATGGTGGTTGCCTCTAGACAATCCCAAGTCATAAGAGGTGTTTGAGGGCAATTCTAACACCTTAAAAGGTGTTCACGGCCCTTGAAGAGGGGTTTATAGTCCAAGAGTGTTCTTGGGTCGTAAACTCAAGTTTACTCTCCATATAATAAGGTTTTGATGTTCTAAGCTCGTACATGCATGTCTACAAGTCATATCTAAGCCCTAAGAGTGATTTGGAAGGGTTTTGGGGCTTCAAAACCCCACTTATGGGTGTTTACGGTCCAAGAGTGTTCTTGGGCCGTAAACACATGACTTGGCCCTATTTGATGTCTTAAACACGAATTTGCATGTTAAATGAGCTAAACAACAAGTTAGGGTAGATTACTTACTAGTTTGGGGCTCGAAATGGGCGTTTTTGGATCGAAAGCAAGTTGTAGAGAGAGAGAGAGTGTAGAGAGAGAGTGGAAAGTCTCAAATGGAGTCCACTCACCCTTATATAGGGGTTTGAGTTTGTGGCTCGGTGGAAATCTACCCGATACTGACGTTAAACGGGGCTTTTGGTCACACCCGATTAAATGGTCTTATTTTGACTTGGTTGTAACTAAAACTTTTCAAGGAATTATTGAGGGTGTTTCTAACTTGTTTCAGCCCTTATGAAGTCATAATAAAAAGGCCCAATTTAATTAACCTAGTCCAAAAGGTTAACGGACAAGTAATAAAGCGGTCTTATTAACGGAAGATGTGGTCAACAATGACGGGATAAATTTCGGGTTGTCACAAAATAACTTGTGTTCTCAAGTCAAAAATAGACAGGTACCGATGCAAGGTTTAGAGAAGACGGAGCAGTCAAGACTCGTCTTTTATTTTGAGTATTCATTATGTTGTTTTTACTATGAAAGAATACACTTGTAAGTAAAATTATACTAATAATGCAATGGATGATGTTGTTGCTTGTTTACTACTTTACATTGTTGTGATACTGTACATGACGTCCTCCGCCCCCAAAAGTTTCTGCTGTTCCGGTTTTGGGGTGTGACAGATTGGTATCAGAGCATTGTTTATAGTGAATTAAGTATATCAACCCATAAAAGATATACTAACTATAAATACAATGGGATTAAAAATACTATGACCAAGAGTTTATACTTTTAAATAATAAAATATTTGATTTGGTATACGTGCCTGCATTCATACTAAAATCCATGTCACAAGGACAAGAACAAAAGTATTACGATTGTTGAATATCACAATTAAGCTTGGGGATGTATGGTCAGTCCTGGGAATGGCATAGCCTGATCAACTATGCTGGTCCGAGGAGTGATTAGCATATGCCCAAGAATGGTTGTGATGTGACAACAAATCTAAAAACTTACCAACATTTCCACAATGAAATACCATAGGGGTATTTAGTGCTACTGTAATTACTTATCTGAGAACTAAATAGATTTTTATTAGTATGTCAATAGTTGTTTAAGTGGATACACTAAGGTTATATGTACTAGGATATTATAGACTTTGAATCTGTGGATCTTTGCTTTATGTTCTGTCCTCGTTGAGTTGGGGGCTTAGAGTTAAGGTCACTTATTCGAAGGTCTATCCTATCCTAAATATATATAACTGGTATGCACTAAAAAAGTATTGAAGCAACTAATAAGGATCATCTTATAATTATCTAAGTTAGTTCGTCTATTTAGTTAGTTCTTATTATCCCATTTCTCATGTAGATATCATGATTGGATCCCATCCCCACGACAACCTGTACTACCCTAACCACGATAATGTTGGATGGCTCAGAGAGGAGCCAGAGAATGATCACCCAATCGCTTCGAATGATCACTCTACTGAAGACTTTTCTGGTAGTTCTCGTCGCCGATAGAATCTCATGGACTTCTCCTTCGGATATAACCTAGTTTATGTAAAAATCTAGTCTAATTTCCTATAATTGTAAATCTTAGATCTATTAGGTCTTGATTAGGTCGTTGACCTGTCAAAACTTTCCCATCAATGGTTAATATAAGGCCTACTCCTAGGCCACTTTTCCAGAACATGTTACATCTATAATTCTAGTATTTTTGACAGATACCAAATCGTATGGACATTATTGCTCAAATGCCTTCACCTTTCAATACTAGATCCTCATTCAAACGTGTTATTAAATTGTGCTGTTGGACTATGGAGAGTTAGTCCGTGAGTCACCCTCCTTATTCATTTATTCTTACCGTGTTGACATCTTTTAATCGTATAGTCAAAAGATGCCGCCTCGCAGGAATCCAAGGCGTAACCCTAATAAAGAAACGCCTATACCACCACCTCACCCACCTCCTCCTTTCGACACTGCCATGTTCCAAGCAGCCTTCACGGCAGCAGTAGCAGCTCTCGTGTCAGCCATCAATACTCTTGTCCCTAGTGGATCGGGAACGGGTGCACCTCCTTCTCATCATGGCGAGAGCCATGGGCATCCCCGGGAATGCACCTACAAGGATTTTACGAATGCTAAACCCCGAAACTTCAATGGAACTGGTGGGGTTATGGTCTTAAGGTAGTGGATTGAAAAGACAGAAGCAGTCTTTGAGATCTGTGCCTGTCCAGCGGGCAACAAGGTCAAGTTTGCTACTTATACCTTTTTTGACAGAGCGTTAACTTGGTGGAATGGCCATGTTAAGTCTCTGACTATTGTAGTGGCAAATTCTATCAGCTGGGAAAACTTGAAAGCCATGCTGATGAGAGAGTATTGTCCTCGAGGGGAAATTCAAAAGCTCGAACAGGAACTTTGGAGTCTTGAAATGGTTGGTACCGATATATCAACCTATACGGGTAGATTCTGTGATCTGGCAAACCTGTGCCCGGATATGGTTGCCCCTGAGAGCAAGAAATTAGAGAGGTATATTTGGGGGCTGTCTCCCCAAATTCAGTCAAGCGTGTTAGCATCAAGGCCCGATACTTTCGATAGTGCCAAAGAACTAGCACAATCTCTGATTGACCACGGAAACCACCGGAACGCAAAAGTTTATGTACAAGATCAACAAGAAGGAAACAACAACAAGAACAAGAGGAAAGACGAGTCCTCACAAGGATCCTCAAGGAAACAACAACAAGTTACAGTCAATGCTGCTACAGTACCTACAATAGTCTCTACTAACCCATTACCAGCAAAGCAATATGCGAGTAATCTCCCAAAGTGCAACAAATGCAACTATCACCACCATGGACCTTGTCGAGAGATGCAGTGCTTAAACTGCAACAAAAAGGGACACACCATATGTTACTGCAAGAATCCAGCAAGACCGATCAACCAAGTACCCAACGCTGGTATGACCTAGGCTTGCTACAGTTGTGGCAAGGTGGGTCACTACAAAAGAAACTGCCCAGAGGCAGCGAATGCTGGCACAGACGGAAGGATGCTAACGATCACCGCCGAAGGAGAGACTGCTCCGGACCCATGTTAGAGTATAATCTACGGCATTCATTGTAACCGACTCATAAACTGTTTAGAACTAGTGCAACTAGAGTCTTATCTTTTGCGAGGTCCTGTCAGTTAAGGGATCCCCGTGCTGCGTATACATGTCTTTTGTAGTATACCTAGTCCGCAACAATAGTCTTGTAGTAAATCTATAATACTATAACTCTGTTAAGAGTCGCACTGTTGTGTTTTGTCTGTAACGCCGTTTGATCAAATCTAGTGCCTTTATTTCCAAGTCATTCTGATTTCATCATACGACTAGAGTCCATTCGATCCTCACGATACCAGGATTCGTGCGTAAATCTTTTTCTCCGAAATCATCTTTGTAGTAAAGTCGTCGTTCCAGAACTCCAAAGTACTCATGCGTAGAGTACCTCATGTTTCTAATCCTTTCCGAAGGAACCAGCAAACCTCCCCGAAATACCACTCGTCCAGCAGACCAAGTTTGAGCACAGAGGCTATGGACGAATGCAGCCCACCTATTACTAATTAGTGTATACGCAAGGGTGGTATATGATTATGATTACGTAGACTTAGTATGTGTGTTTCCGCCCTTTCTCCTGTTCCTTGTTGGGTTGTGGACCTGGGGCAGAGTTGCACATCCGAACGTCTTACTAATCCTAATTATATACGGCTTGTATACACGAGGTAATGATAGATGGACCAAGTATGCATCCTATCATGAACAGGAGGGCGAAGTTGCCAAGTCTACGAGTGAGTATTCTGCCAATTGGAAGAAAGCAACCCCAGTAGTATTGCTAAGAAAGTTAATTTCGGGACGAAATTCCCTCTAACAGGGGGATGATTTGACAACCCGGAAATTTTTAATTTATAAGCTCAGCCAGTCAACACAACTGAGTGTCAAAATCATTAGTATAGAGTTCTAGCCTGGTTACAGGCCATTCTAAGGAGTTTTGAGCCTAACACACTTCAGGAATAAGTGTTAGAAAGTACCTGCTACAACCACAATGTATCAAAACGAACCCTAACCCCATCTAAATGAGTTCGCGGCCACAAGACCATGAGTTTACAGCCATAAACTCATGTGGCCGTAAACTCAAGAGTATATATAGGGCATTGGGTCATTTCTTCTCATTTCTTCAGTTCTTGGCCGAATTTTCCGTCATTCTCTCTCAACTATCATAAAAACAATCACCTTAGATCTTCAAAACTAGTAAGTATTCATCCTTTATTAGTTGATACACCACTTAATCTAGCATTCTCTCATGATTTCATCCACAAAAATCATGTTTTCTTAGATCTTCAGGAAACACCAAGAACACACACTAGTGTTCTTGGCCAAAACCGACCCTTCAAGCTCCTAGATTGTAAGTACTCTTCTTCTAACTTGTTATGCTCAAGAAACAAGGATTGGGTGAGAGTTTACGGCCAAGGATCACCCAAGGCCGTAAACTCCATTTTATGGTGCAAAGTTGCCCAAAATTCCTTCCTTATGCTTGGAAACTAGCCTAGTCCCTTACCTTGATGTGCTAAGTACTTGAAAACATCAAAATACCATCATCCATATGGGTTTACGACCGCAATCACATGGAGAAGTGGTCCATGGGCCGTAAACTCCATTTAAGAGTGTATTGATGCCACAAACACTTCCTAAGGCTTAGACTTGAAGTTAGGATGCTTCATTATGACTTTTAGGATATCAAACCACAAATTGGAAGGAGTGCCATGAGTTTATGGCCGTAAACTCATGGGTTTACGACCATAAACTCTAATAGAGTTGGTCTCATGACCATAAACACCTTTAGATGCCATTTCACTTCCCTCATGTGATTCCAACACTTAATCAAGGTGTTTCCTAGTCCTGAAAGGCATTTCCTTTCATATAGTTGTTTATAAACACTATATTCATGTCAATATGTGTCCTTATATGTCATTTAGGATTTATTGTGTCTCGGGACATCATTCGTGGAACTTCTCATCCTTACACGCATACCCGTTTGAATCACCCACATCAGGTGAGTTCATACCCCTTAATTAATGTTCTAAATGTTTTTAAATGATTTTATGGAGGGGGAACACAAGTTAAATCATGCTAGTTATTATATCAATCGCATGTGATTAATAACCAACATACAAATGGATTTACTACACTTCTAGCTGTTTTATCAAACTGATTACTTCAAATGGCTTTCTAAAACGTTTTACTTGTTTAACAACTTTTTATTAAACTGTACTACATTCTGTATGTTTTCTTCCAAACTCTGTTATACATTGTTATGAAAGGAATTACTTTTGAAATGCTTTATAAAATGACATCAAGTCATTATTATTTATTTCTTATTCAAAACCCTTAAATGTTTTACAAAGCTTCTTTTATACTTTTAAATTGTTAAAAGCATGCCTATATATGTATAGTTATATAAGTAATGTTTGAAGGACTTAGGAAGGCTAGCTCACCTTATTTCCTTTTCCTCGTTGGGATGTGGCTTTAGGGTATCGGTTATCCATGTGAAGGTCGTTTAACTATTAGTTATATATCATGTATACATATATAGACATAAAATTACCCTCAGTCAATTCAGTTCCTTTGGCTAGCAAAGGTATACCTTCGTTGATACTTGTACATTACTAGTAACTATTATAGGTATAGTTAGGAGATACTACTTGCTATTCCTATTACAAGGAATTACACCAGAGTCAGTTCATACATGAGTCTATACTAAATGCTATATGAAGAGATAAATATACATGTATACACTTACATGGATACTTTTACATAGATGCCTTGTTAAAAGCTTGCCTGTAAATGCATAGTTATATAAGTAATGTTTAAAGGACTTAGGAAGGCTAACCCGCTTTATTTCCTTTTCCTCGTTGGGATGTGGTCTGGTGGCTATCGGGTATCCATATGAAGGTCGTTTAAATATTTAGTTATATATCGTGTGTACATATACGGACATAATAGTTCTGATCAGTCAGTTCAGTACCTTTGGGTAGCAAAGGTATACGTTCATATATCCCTAGTAAGCTGTTATAGGTATAGTTTAGGCTTATATATGATTTGGTAATAAATATGGATTTCGACCTAGCGATTCGTTGCGGAAGTCACCTTTAGTTCCAAACGTAGAATAGGGACTACCAATCATATTATTACTTACTTACAATGGGTCTCGTGAGAAGACTACTTACTTACAGCGGGTCTCGTGAGAAGACTACTTACTTACTTACAGCGGGTCTCGTGAGAAGACTACAGACATACAGCGGGTCTCGTGAGAAGACTACTTACTTACATCGGGTCTCGTGAGAAGACTACTTACTTGCTTACTTTCTTTCACTTAGATCTTGGTAGAAGACTACTTTCAAAACAGTCTAGTTTTGGTAGAAGACTACCTTTTTATACTAATAGGAAATATGGGATTTTCTAGGGAATTCAAACGTTTACACTTTTACTTGTAAGACTTTCTTTTCATTAATACTTATATAGATAACGACATTAAATACTTATGAATTCACCAGCTTTAAAGCTAATACTCGCTTTCAAAATAACATGTGTTCTCAGGTCACAAATAGACAGGTACCGATGCAAGGTTTAGAGAAGACGGAGCAGTCAAGACTCGTCTTTTATTTTGAGTATTCATTATGATGTTTTTACTATGAAAGAATACACTTATAAGTAAAATTATACTAATAATGCAATGGATGATGTTGTTGCATGTTTACTACTTTACATTGTTGTGATACTGTACATGACGTCCTCCGCCCCCGAATGTTTCCGCCGTTCCGGTTTTGGGGTGTGACATTCTACAATAGAAGTCTATGCAAATTAGCAAAGCTTTGATGAGTATTGTTTAATTCTTAAGTTCGACAACAGAAGTCGATGCAATTTAGCAAAGCTTTGATGAGCATTGCTTAATTCTCAAGTTCCACAATAGAAGTCTATGCAATTTAAGCAAAGGGTTGATGATAATTCTTTAATTCATGAGATCCACAATAGAAGTCTATGCAATTGAAGCAAAGGTTTGATAAGCAATGTTTAATTCGTCAGTTCCACAATAGAAGTCTATGCAATTTATAAAAGCTTTGATGAGCATTGTTTAATTCTTGAGTTCCACAATAGAAGTCTATGAAATATAGCAAAGATTTTATGAATGTTGTTTAATTCTTGATTTCCACAATAGAAGTCTATGAAATTTAGCAAAATTTTCATGAGTATTGTTTAATTCATGAGTTCCATAATAGAAGTAGTCTATGCAATTTAGCAAAGCTTTGATGAGCATTGTTTAATCCTTGAGTTCTACAGTAGAAGTCTATGCTATTTAGACAAGCTTTGATGAGTATAGTTTAATTCTTAAGTTCCACAATAGAAGTCGATGCCATTTATCAAAGCTTGGATGAGCATTGCTTAATTCAATAGATCCACAATAGAAGTAATCTATGAAATTTACCAATTCTTTAATGAGCATTGTTTACTTCATGAGTTCCACAATTGAAGTCTATGCAATTTAGCAAAATTTTGATGAGCACTGTTAAATTCTTTAGCTCCGTTATAGAAGCCTACACAATTTAGCAAAGCTTTGATAAGAATTGTTTAGTTCTTGAATTCCACAATAGAAGTATTCTATGCAATTTAGCAAAGCTTTTATGAGCACTGTTTAATTCTTGAGTTCCACAATAGAAGTCTATGCAATTTAGCAAAGCTTTGATAAGAATTGTTTAGTTCTTGAGTTCCACAATAGAAGTATTCTATGCAATTTAGCAAAGCTTTTATGAGCACTGTTTAATTCTTGAGTTCCACAATAGAAGTCTATGCAATTTAGCAAAGCTTTGATAAGCATTGTTTAATTCTTGAGTTTAACAATAGAAGTCTATGCAATTTAGCAAAGCATTGATGAGCATTTATTAATATTTAAGTTCCATAATAGAAGTAGTCTATGCAATTTAGCAAAGATTTGATGAGCATTTTTTGATTCTTGAATACTACAATAGATATCTAAGCAATTTAGCAAAGCGTTGATGAGTATTGTTTAATTCTTGTTGTCCGGAATAAAAGTCGACGCAATTTAGCAAAGCTTTGATGAGCGTTGCTTAATTCTTGAGTTCCACAATAGAAGTAATCTATGAAATTTATCAAAGCTTTGACCACCATTGTTTAATTCTTCATATCCACATTTGAAGGCTATCTAATTTAGTAAAGCTTTGATGGGCATTGCTTAATTCTTGAGTTCCACAATAGAAGTCTATGCAATTTAGCAAAGCTTTGATAAGAATTGTTTAATTCTTGAGTTCCACAATAGAAGTATTCTATGCAATTTAGCAAAGCTTTGATGAACATTTTTTAATTCTTGAGCTCCACAATAGAAGTCTATGCAGTTTAAGCAAAGGTTTGATGAGCAATGTTTAATTCGTGAGTTCCACAATAGAAGTCTATGAAATTTAGCAAAGCTTTGATGAACATTGGTTAATTCTTGAGTTCCACAATTGAAGTCTATGCAATTTAAGCAAAGGTTGGATGAGGATTGTTTAATTCTTGAGTTTCACAATAGAAGTCTATGCAATTTAGCAAAGCTTTGATGAGCATTGTTTAATTATTGAGTTCCGGAATAGAAGTCTTTGCAATTTAGCAAAGCTTTTATGAGCGTTGTTTAATTCTTGATTTCCATAATAGAAGTCTATGTAATTTAGCAAAGCATTGATGAGAGTTTTTTAACTCTCGAGTTCCATAATAGAAGTAGTCTATGCAATTTAGCAAAGCTTTGATGACCATTGTTTAATTCTTGAGTTCTACAATATAAGTATATATGTAATTTTGCAAAGCTTTGATGAGTATTGTTTAATTCTTGAGTTCCACAACAAAAATCTATGCAATTTAGCAAAGCAATGATGAGCATTGCTTAAGTCTTAAGTTCCACAATAGAAGTGTATGCAATTTAACTAAAGGGTTGATGAGCATTGTTGAATTCATGAGTTCCACAATAGAGGTGTACGCAATTTAAGCAAAGGTTTGATGAGCATTGTTTAATTCTTAAGTTAAACAATAGAAGTCTATGCAATTTAGCAAAGCTTTGATGAGCATTATTTAATTCTTGTGTTCCACAATAGAAGTCAATGCAATTTAGCAACGTTTTAATGAGCATTGTTTAATTCTTGAATTACACAATTGAAGACTTTGCAATTTAGCGAAACTATGATGAATACTGTTTAGCTCTCGAGTTCCACAATAGAAGTCTACGCAATTTTATCAAAGCCATGATAAGCATTGTTTAATTCTTGAGTTCCACAATAGAAGTGTATAAATTTAGCAAAGCTGTGATGAGAATTGTTTAAATCTTGATTTCGACAATAGAAGTCTATGCAATTTAGCAAAGCATTGATGAGCATTGTTTAATTCTTGAGTTCCATAATAGAAGTTGTCTATGCAATTTAGCAAAGCTTTGACGAGCATTGTTTAATTCTTTTTTTTTTTTTTTGAAAAGAGCCAAAGCTCAGCAAATTTTATTAAAAAGAATAAAAGAATACAAATACATATAAAAAATTAAAAACAAACAAACCCCTAACCAAACCAACCTAGCCATAACCAACTCCCCATCCACTTTTTAAACATATCAACTAAGCTCCAAAAGTCCCAAAAAACCTTAATGTTCATATGCTTACACCAAGGACTTATTAGAAGTGGGAAAAAAGGTAACTTCACCCCATTGCAAAAACCATCCCACCAATCACCATTAAGACCAAAGCAAGGGGTAAGGCCCTTAAAAAAACCCACAGTCCAAAAGTGAAAACTTAACAAATAACCCCATAAAAGATCAAACCCAAACATCCTACATACAAAATTAAAGTACCAAAAAATACAAAAAATATAACCCAAAATCCACTGCAAAAGCATCAAGAACTCATTCCAGCAACTTCTGTCAACTTTCAGCCCTTGTATCCCTCCTTTATTGTACTCTCTTTTATCCTTCATCCTCCAAATGTGACTCAACATAATGGCCTTCCTGCTATAAACATTCGTACTATCCAAATTCACTACAAACAGCTTCATAATCAGCTTCATAACTCCTTTTCTGCAAACATAAAAAAAACCCACACTGGACTACACAATACCACCATATTATCAAACCCAGTTGCATACTTGACATGGCATCAATCACATGTCTAGGATTTTCCATTTGAATAATCTCAATTAAGATCATATCCAAACAAAAAATCCCAAAGGTACATATCACAAAATTCAAGAGCAAGCTCTTAAACCAGTGAATTAATCCGTCAATTCCTTGAAACCCGTCAATTCCTTTGAACCTATCATTCCGAAAAAACCCCCAATACAAACCTCCCATAAGAACAGTCAAACAATTCAACATCTCCATATTATCCCAATCCTCAAAACAAACAGGATCACAACAGCTACTCCTAACAAAAAAATTCAAAAAACCCATCAATTTTTTCCAAAAATACCCCATATCTGTAAAATTTCCCTGCTGACCATAACATTCATCTTCCTCAACCCTAATAACTTCAATTGAATTTCTTTCTCAATACACAAAATAACTCCTTCATTCGATTTTCTCAATTTACTAAAAATTCTTGAATTTCTTTCTTTCCAAATGTGAGAAACACAGCTAGCAAACACCCATTTTTTGATCAAAATCTCAATAGATCTCAAATTTAAGACTGAAGACAATTTAAGAACAAGATCATTCCAATTAGAATAAGATATGTCAATTCCAGCCTTAGAACAACAATGTTTCCATATACTATGCGAGAATTCACATTGAAAGAAAAGATGGTCATGAGAATCAGGAATTTTTAAACAGAAAGGACATAGTAAAGAACCTGATTTCTCCCAGCATTTAACTCGATCTTGAGTTTTCAGACGATTCAGAACAGCAAGCCATAAAATAAATGCATTCCTGGGAATACAATTACTATACCAAACACAGCTAACCCAATTGACTTTACTTCCAAAATTATTGATATCTCTCCAAACTTGCTTGCAAGAAAATTTTTTATTCACACCATTCATATCCCTCCAAACAGTAATATCCTTTTGATTACCAATATTACAAAACATGGGAGCATCTTTCAGACCAGGAAATTTAATTACCCAATCAACAGGCCATCTATAAGTATCATTAGTCAAAACATCACTGACTAAAGAATTTTCACTAAATCCATTTCTAAACCAATCCCTCCTTGATATAATTGTACTTAATATGCCAATTGGGTGCCACCAATCATGCCATAAAGAAGTATTTCTACCATCACCAACACATGAGACAATATGATGTCTAACAGTTTTTCTCAATTCCAAAAATCTTTTCCAAGTCCAATTCATACTTTTCTTCTGCCAAATCTCCCAGAAATTTCCATCACCAATGTAGTTTTCTCTCACCCACTGAACCCACAGAGAATTCTTGTTACTAATCAGATTCCAAATGTGTTTAATTAATAAAGCATCATTCCAGAATCTTAAGTCTTTAATTCCCAGCCCCCCATTTATTTTTGGCTTACAAACATCACTCCATTTAACTTTAGCTTTTCCTCTAACCACTTCTCCATTAGCCCACAGAAAGTTTCTACAAATCATTTCAATCTCCCTAATAGTAGCTATAGGAATTTTGAAAATTGAAGCCCAATACACATGAATAGAAGTCAGGACAGAATTTATGAGCTGTAATCTTCCAGCAAAAGAAAGCATCTTGTTTTTCCAATTACACACTCTCAATTTAATCTTATCAACAAGAGCAAAACAATCTCTTTTGAAAAGCATATTCACACACATGGGAATCCCAAGGTATTTGAAAGGAATTTTACCAATGTCAAAAGGTAAAATTCCCAAAATAATCCTTCTCATGTTTGGCTTCACACAGCTAAAAAAAATTTGGCTTTTTTCCATGCTAGCTTTCAAACCAGAAACAGAATTAAAATCGTCAAGGGCAGCTTTTATGACTCTAGCAGAATTGCCATTACCAAAAGAAAACACCAACAAATCATCTGCAAAACATAAGTGTGTAATCCTCTGAGAATCACACTTGCAATGAAATTTGAAACATTGGCTTTCTTCAATTTTCTTCACCAGGATTAGATTAAAAACCTCCATAACCAACGTGAATAAGTAGGGAGATAGAGGATCTCCTTGCCTTAACCCCCTCTTTCCTTCAAAATATCCATGGTCTTCACCATTAAAATTCAGCATAAACCAAGGGGAAGAAGTGCATGCCATAATCCAATTAACCATGACAGGATGAAATCCAAATCCAAGAAGAATTCTATTAAGAAATTTCCAGTCAACAGTATCATAGGCCTTTTGTATATCAATCTTTAAGGTACATTTAGGCATTCCTTTTTTATTTTTGTATCCCACCATCAATTCTTGAGCAAGGAGAATATTGTCAAGAATTGATCTTCCTTGAATAAAAGCAGATTGGTTATGACTAACTATATCACTTAAGCTGCCCCTTATTCTGTTTACTATTATTTTACTGATACATTTATAAAAAATGTTGCAGCAGGCAATAGGCCGAAAATCAGTAACTTTCCTTGGTTCTTCCACTTTAGGAATCAACACAATCCTAGTAGCATTAATACCCTTCAATAATTTTCCTGTCCAGAAAAATTCCCTCACAGCTTTACAAATATCTGTCCCAACAATACTCCAAGCACTCTTAAAAAACTTAGAGGAAAACCCATCAGGACCAGGAGCATGATTGTCAGCAATATCAAACATAGCTACTTTAACTTCTTCATCTGTGACCACTCTTATCATATTCATTGCCACTTTTTTATCCAACTTATTAATAAAAAACTCATTATTAAGTATAGACAAATCAGTGGCAACTTCACATCCCAAGAAATTCTTAAAATGATTAATAAATTTCTCTTTCATAGCCTTCCCCCTGATCCATCTTCCGTCTTCATCAAGCACCATCAAAATTCGATTCCTGTTAATCCTGCTTTTCAAACAACTGTGAAAAAACTTAGTGTTATTATCCCCATCAGAAAGCCATTTGATCTTAGATCTTTGAGAAAGCAGCTTTTCTTCATCATTACAAGCAACATTATATTCAAAAAGAATATTAGCATGATCCTCCCGATATGAAGCATTAAACGGCTCCTGATCAATTTTCAACTGAATATTTCCCAATTGCTCCCTTAGATCCTTAATTTTCCTTCCCGACCCTCTGAATTTACTACACAGCTGTTTACACTGACTCTTCAACATTTTCAGTTTCTGAGTAACTTTGAACATAAAAAAGCCTTCAATATTTGAGGACCAGATATCCTTCACCATAGGCAGAAATTCTTCTTTATCCGCAATGAAATTAGCAAATCTAAAGGAAGATTTCCATCTCAATTTATCATTAGGAATGAAAAGAATAGCAGGACAGTGATCAGAAGTTCTGTATGGTTTAAATGCAGCATAAGCTGAAGGATAATCAGAAATGAATTTCGTGTTGACCATAATCCTATCCAGCTTCTTTAAAATTCCTTTATTCCCAGAAGGCGATTTATTCCAAGTGAATTGAAACCCAGTGCTATTCAAGTCTTCAACTTCAATAAAATTGATACATTCTCGAAAATCATCAACTCCTTTCAGACATCTCGAGCATCCTTCTGAATAATCGGAATCTTTTAACACAACATTGAAATCACCCAAAATACACCAAGCTTCCTTTTTCACAGTTAAGCTGAATTTTTTCAAATCTTCCCATAAAACCCTTCTTTCAATATAACCGGAAGCAGCATAGATGAAGGAAAAAAACATGCTATAATTAGAACCAGAAAATTTGACAAAGCAATGAATCACCTGTTTCGATTGAGATAAAACCATAACATCAAATAATTTTGGATCCCATCCAACAATTATTCTAGTACCAACATCACACTGTTTGTTATTAGAAACCCAATCCCAGTTTCCAAAAGATTTACTACACACATTCTTTAAATTTGAAATTTTGACATGGGATTCAACAACAGCACACATTCCCAGCTTATTATCCCTTATAACATCCATAACCTCTTTTTGCTTAACAGCTTTATTTAACCCCCTAACATTCCATACACCAATCGACATCATTGACTAATAACATGATTTTTGGCATTTACCACCTCAAATGCCTGAGATAATCCACTAATACTACTGCTATCATTATTCCTCTTGCTATCCATCTTCTTTTCAGCATTAACCATCACAAGATCTTCACTGCTAATGCCCATGTTATGAATCTCATTATATTTCAATCTGTTGTCATTAGTAGCAGAGAGAGTGCAATTCAGATCATCAAATTGAACACCAATTTTATCTCTTTTATCATCCTCTTCCATTCCAATTATAGCTTCCTCATCAATCAATCCCAAAACTTCAAAGCTATTTTTATTGCTGCTATCAGTTTCCTTATCACTCTTCTTAATCTCAGCCATATCATTGACATTCTTCTTTATAGTCACCTGTCTTTTGTCTCCTTTATTTACCTGATCATTATTATTATACTGTCCAGAACCCACCTTCTCAAATTTTTTATTCTTCTCCAAATTCCAATGCCCCACTCCTTTGTTATTCCAATTCCCATTTTGTCCCCAACCATTTCCACTTTTGTTCCCATATTGTCCCCTAAACTTATTCCCCACTCTTGAGAAATTACTCTTCCCTTTATTTTTCTGATTACCTATATTAGCAGCTTTCCACATAGAATTGCTAGTACCTTCTCCATCTTTAATAATTTTATTTTTCCTATTAGTAAATTCTGTAAATCCTTCATCATCAATCACATTTTTCCCTTTATCTTCCTTGCTAATCCCACTGCCACCATTTTGCATAGATTTAGCACCCATCATACTAGCCATACAGACCTTATCTATGTGCCCAAACACTTTACAATGACTGCATCTAGATGGCATCCAAGCATATTCCACATCAAAGCTTTGAATAACAGCAGAATTAGTAACAAAATCCCACGTTGAGATATCAATGTTTCTTTTCCATTCTTTATCAGCTGATATTTCGATAAGGATCCTAGCATAAGCATTTCTCCCTTTATGTTCCAAACACATCTCCTCAGTAAAAGAATCAAACGCAAGAGGAATTCCCAATTTACTAGCAATAATGCACAGATTATCCCCACTCCAAACCTCCAAAGGTAAGTCATAAATCTTGACCCAAACCGGAATCTTATTATGTCTATTTTTAGTTAAAGTCAAACCTGGTCTCCATCTTTGTAGAAATAAAGGCATATTATTGAACATTAGCCATGGACTTCCTTCAAGAATAGATAACATCCCTTGTTCATCACTGAATTTAAAAAAGAAGAATCCTTTATTATTCATGAATACCTCTTCAAGACCCACATTCTTCCATAGCCTTCTTACCTCCTTTTGAATCACTGGAAAAGCCAATTTCTTATCAATCATATATCCATATAAAGTATTCACATAAGGAATACTCGCATTTTTTAGATTTTCAATTGGGATAATAACAGGACCATCTTCTTCACCTTTTTCCCCTGGAATATATCTAACATCAATCTTACCCTTATGCCTATTCCCTTTTAACACACCAGCATAAGAGTTCTTTAAATTCCCCTGCACATCCTTCTCCATCGAATTTCCAATTTTAGCTGCTCCCAAAATAGAAGGAAAGGTATTAATACTATTAATAACAGTGCCTGCAACCAAATTCCCATTATTATCATTACTAATATTATTAATATCCTCCTCTTCCATCATTATTTCCTCATCTTCACTAGTTTCCTCCTCACTTGAATTAACTTCCCCCTCTTCATCTTCTGAACTCTCTTCTTCATTATCATCTCCCAACTTATTCTCCGTCTTATCCACTTTCAAATCATCCATATCCATATTCTGAATTATACCCTTATCAACTCCCTTTCCCACCTGTCCTTCTTCCTTCAATTCATTCAGAAACTGAAATCCCACTCCTGGAATGAAATCTTCATTATTATTAGCCCTTTTCTTCCCATCAGTTATTATCTTCACAACTTCATTATCTTCCCTATTAGAGTTATTCTGAATTTTAACATCCATCACCGATATGGTAGGGTTCACATTAACCATTTCACTAGTAACATTCTTCAATTCAGAGATTGGACTCAAAACTTCATTATTCATTATCAACCCATCCCAATTTTTCATCAAATTAGCAGTATTACCAGTTGGGATAGAAATAACATGAGAACTTACCTTTTTAGAATCACCAGACAACCCTTTCTTCAATTCCTTCTCCTTCCCATCAGATCCCGGTATAGAAATGTTAGAATCCGACTCAAAAACTGAGACAGATTCCGATTCTTCTCCCGTTTCCTCTTCTGAACCATCTTCATTGAAGAACTCTTCAGTATCCATCGGAGCTAATTTATCCACCTTCTTCCTAGCTCTGTTCTTAATCCTGAAAGATTTCCCCTCCATTTTCCATCCCGCTTTGCTAATCCCAGATGCAACAGCTCCAGTCACACTTGGTTTGCGACGAGCTTTATAGATCGTGGCAGATGATTGTTCAATTACCCCAGGAGGAACAAGATCATTCACCTCCATTTCAGTTTTTGTATAACGAACTGCAGCACTTTTATCCGGAGGTTTAACCTTCACGTCCTTCAATCTATCCGACTTGGAAGATGCTCCCATTAAATCAACAGAATTAGGAAAGAAATTGCTTCACCGATTAAAAGAAATTCGTCGGAAAAGCAGCGCCGATGAATCTAAGCTAGATCGCACCACCGTCAGAAAGAATCAGGATAGCATTGTTTAATTCTTGAGTTCCACATTAGAAGTCTACGCAATATAAGAAAAGCTTTGATGAGCATTGTTTGATTTATTAGTTCCACGAAGTCTATGCAATTTAGGAAAGCTTTGATGAGCATTATTTCATTCTTGAGTTCCACATTGGAAGTCTATGCTATTTAGCAAAGCGTTGATGAGCATTGTTTAATGAATTCCACAATAGAAGTAACCTTTGCAATTTAGCAAAGATTTGATGAGCATTGTTTAATTCTTTAGTTTCACAATAGAAGTTTATGCACTTTAAGCAAAGCTTTGATGAGCGTTGTTTCATTCTTGCTACAATAGAAGTCTATGCAATTTAGCAAAGCTTTGATGAGTATTCTTTATCTCTTGAGTTCCACATTAGAAGTCTATGCAATTTAAGCAAAGCTTTTGTGTGCATTGTTTAATTTTCGAGTTCCACAATAGAAGTCTACGCAATTTAGCAAAGCTTTGATGAGCATTGTTTAGATCTTGTGTTCCACAATAGAATTCTATGCAATTTAAGCAAATCATTGATGAGGATTGTTTAAATCTTGAGCTCCACAATAGCAGTATATGTAACTTAGCAAAGCTTTAATGATCATTGTTTAATACTTGAGTTCCACAATAGAAGTCTATGCAATTTAAGCAAGTCTTTGATGAACAGTGTTTGATTCTTGAGTTCCACAATAGAAGTCTTTGCAATTTAGCAAAGCTTTGACGAGCATTGTTTCATTCTTGGGTTCCACATTGGAAGTCTATGCAATTTAACAAAGCATTGATGAGCATTGTTTAATTGTTGAGCTCAACAATACGAATGTATACACTTTAAACAATGCTTTGATGAGGATTGTTTCATTCTTGAGTTCCACATTATAAGTCTATGCAATTTAGCAAAGCTTTGATGAGCATAGTGTAATTCTTGGGTTCCACAATAGAAGTAGTCTTCGCAATTTAGCAAAGCTTTGATGACCGTTGTTTAATACTTGTGTTCCACAATAAAAGTCTGTGCAATTTAAGCAAATCTTTGATGAGCATTGTTTCATTCTTGAGTTCCACATTAGAAGTCTATGCAATTTAAGAATGTTTTGATGAGCATTGTTTAATTTTAGAGTTGCACAATAGAAGTAGCCTTTGTAATTTAGTATAAGTTTGATGAGCCTTGTTTACTTCTTGAGTTCCATAATAAAAGCCAGTGCAATTATAGAAAAGCTTTGATGAGCATTGTTTCATTCTTGAGTTCCACATTATAAGTCTATGCAATTTAGAAATGCTTTGATGAGCATTGTTTAATTCTAGAGTTGCACAATAGAAGTAGCCTTCGTAATTTAGCATAGTTTTGATGAGCATTGTTTAATTCAAGAGTTGCACAATAGAAGTAGCCTTTGTAATTTAGCATAGTTTTGATGAGCATTGTTATATTCTTGAGTTCCACAATAGAAGTCTATGCAATTTAAACAAGGCTTCGTAATTTACCATAGTTTTGATGAGCATTGTTTCATTCTTGAGTTCCACATTAGAAGTCTATGCAATTTAACAATGCTTTGATGAGCATTGTTTAATTCTAGAGTTGCACAATAGAAGTAGCCTTTGTAATTTAGCATACTTTTGATGAGCATTGTTTTCTTCTTGAGTTCCACAATAGAAGTCTATGCAATTTAAACAATGATTTGATGAGCATTATTTCACTCTTGAGTTCCACATTAGAAGTCTGTGCAATTTACCAAAGCTTTGATAAGCGCTGTTTTATTCTTGAGCTCCACTATAGAAGTCTATGCAATTTATCAAAGCTTTCATGAGCATCTTTTAATTCTTGTGTTCCAAAATAGAAGTCTATGCAAGTTAAGGAAAGCCTTGATGAGCATCATTTAATTCTTTAGTTCCACAATAAATGTCAATGCAATTTTAGCAAAGCTTTGATGAGCATGGTTTGATACTTGAGTTCCACAATAGAAGTCCATGCAATTTAGAAAAGCCTTGATGAGCATTGTTTCATTCTTAAGTTATGCAATAGAAGTCTATGAAAATTAAGCAAAGCTTTGAAGAGCATTGTTTCATTCTTGAGTTGCACATTAGAAGTCTATTGATTTTAGCAAAGCATTAATGAGCATTGTTTAATACTTGTGTTCCACAACAGAAGTCTATACAATTTAAGCAATGCTTTGATGTGGATTGTTTCATTCTTGAGTTCCACAGTAGAAGTTTACGCAATTTAGCAAAGCTTTGATAAGCATTGTTTAATTCTTGAGTTCCACAATAAAAGTCTATGCAGTTTTAGCAAAGCATTGATGAGCATAGTTTGATACTTGAGTTCCATAATAGAAGTCCATGCAATTTAGAAAAGCTTTTATGAGCATTATTTCATTCTTATGTTCCAAAATAGAAGTCTACGCAATTTAAGCAAAGCTTTGACGATCATTGTTTCATTCTTGAGTTCCACATTAGAAGTCTATGCAATTTAGCAAAGCTTTGATGAGCATCATTTCATTCATGAGTTCCACAATAGAAGTCTATGCAATTTAAGCTAAGCTTTGATGAACATTGTTTAATTCTTGAGTTCCACAATAGAAGTCTATGCAATTTAACAAAGCTTTGATAAGAATTGTTTAGTTCTTGAGCTCTACAATAGAAGTATTCTATGCAATTTAAGAAAGCTTTTATGAGCATTGTTTAATTCTTGAGTTCTACAATAGAAGTCTATACAATTTAGCAAAGCTTTGATGAGTATTGTTTTATATATTGAGTTCCATAGTAGAAGTGATGCAATTTAGCAAAGCTTTGATGAACATTGCTTAATTCTTGAGTTCCAGAATACAAGTAATCTATGAAATTTACAAAAACTTTGATGAGCATTGTTTAATTATTGAGTTCCACAATTGAAGTCTATGCAATTTAACAAAGCTTTGATGAGCATTGTTTAATTTTTTAGTTCCCAAATGGAATTCTATGATATTTGAAAGCTTTGATAAGCATTGTTTAATTCTTGAGTTCCACAATAGAAGTATTCTATGCAATTTAGCAATGCTTTGATGAGCTTTGTTTAATTCTTGAGTTCCACAATAGAAGTCTATGCAATTTAAGCAAAGGTTTCATGAGCAATGTTTAATTCGTGAGTTCCACAATAGAAGTCTATGCAATTTAGCAAAGTCTTGATGAGCATTGTTTAATTCTATAGTTTCACAAAAGAAGTCTATGCAATTTAAGCAAAGGTTTGATCGACATTGTTTAATTCTATAGTTTCACAAAAGAAGTCTATGCAATTTAAGCAAAGGTTTGATCGACATTGTTTAATTCTTGAGTTCCACAATAGAAGTATATTCGATTTAGCAAAGCTTTTATGAGCATTATTTAATTCTAGATTTCCATAATAGAAGTCTATGAAATTTAGCAAAGCAATGATGAGCATTTTTTACCTCTTGAGTTCCATAGTAGAAGTAGTTTATGCATTTTAGCATAGCTTTGATGAGTACTGTTTTATTGATTGAGTTCCACAATAGAAGTGATGCAATTTAACAAATCTTTGAAGAACATTGCTTAATTCTTGAGTTCCACAATAGAAGTAATCTACGAAATTTACCAAAACTTTGATGAGCATTGTCTACTTCTTGAGTTCCACAATTGAAATCTATGCAATTTAGCAAAGCTTTGATGAGCATTGTTTAATTCTTGAGTTCCACAAAGAAAGTCTTTGATATTTAGCAAAGCTTTGATTAGCATTCTTTAATTCTTGGCTTCCCCAATAGAAGGATTCTATACATTTTAGCAATGCTTTGATGAGCAATGTATAATTCTTGAGTTCCACAATAGAAGTCTATGCAATTTAAGCAAAGGTTTGATGAGCAATGTTTAATTCGTGAGTTCCACAATAGAAGTCTATGCTATTTAGGTAAGCTTCGAGGAGCATTATTTAATTCTTGTGTTCCGCAATAGAAGTCAATGCAATTTAGCAAAGTTTTGATGTGCGTTGTTTAATTCATGAGTTCCACAATAGAAGTCTATGCAATTTAAGCAAAGGTTTGATGAGCAATGTTTAATTCTTGAGTTCCACAATAGAAGTCTATGCAATTTAGCAAAGCTTTGATGAGATTTGTTTAATTCTTGAGTTCCACAATAGAAGTCTTTGCAATTTAGCAAAGCTTTTATGAGTGCTGTTTAACTCTTGATTTCCATAATAGAAGTCTATGTAATTTAGCAAAGCATTGATGAGCATTGTTTAACTCTTGAGTTACATAATAGAAGTATTTATTCAATTTAGCAAAGATTTGATGAGCATTATTTAATTCTTGAGTTCTACAATAGAAGTATATGTAATTTACCAAAGCTTTGATGAGCATTGTTTAATTCACGAGTTCCGCAATAGAAGTCTATGCAATTTAAGCAAAGGTTAGATGACCATTGTTTAATTCTTAAGTTCCACAAAAGAAGTCTGTGCATGGAGTGGCGGTGGGTCCTAGGCACTACTCGTCTGTAATGGGATGGACGAAGTGCCTGAGTAGTGCGAGTATCCCTTGCAGCTACTCTTCCAGTGTTTCTGAGTTTTCTTGATCTAGATTAAATCTAGAGAGTGTAGGGTTCCGTTACTCGGGTCTTCTAATTTCCTCATCCACTCTCCTCAGAATTTAAGCTATTACAGCTCCCAGGTTTCCGGGATCTCTGCTGAGATGCTTAATTCGTGGGATTAAGCACGAATGGATGGTCGTAGTCAATGCTTTGACTCATACGACTTGGGTTGCTTTCCTAACTGAGGGCGTTAGCTACTATGTTGGCTTAACCGGGATAACAAAAAAATTCGAATTTTTAGTCATTTTAGTAGCTCGAACCGCAGTGGTTCTCTCGACTCCAACTCCTTTTCTATGGGATAGGATGAAAGGTCTTATTATACGGTTCGTGGTAGACCTCATACTCGGTTTAATCACTAATACTTGATGTATACAAGTCGTATATAATTGAGATCGACGGGTGTTCAGATGTGTGGCCCCACCCCAGACCCACAACCAAACAGGGAACAGGGGGTAGGGAGGAAGCACAGATCTTAAATCTTATTGATTTAAATTATATACCACTCTAATACATATACTCCATAGTAGTAAGTTAATTCCATGAGTTCTTTCTCTTGATTCACGAACCTGGTTGCGTAGTGCAAATGGTCTTTCCAGAGGATCTATTGAGTAGGCCTCAGGCGGTTTTTGTCTTCCATAAAATCTGCGGTGTCTTCTGCTTCTAGTTTTAATATCCAAAGAGGGTTTGGTCAACAACGCGTGGTGTGACAACTTGAAATTTCCAACCGTATAAACCTCATCTACTCATTAGAAGCTAGTTCAGTTTCAGTGAATTTCAAGCTTTTCCGAACAAGTTTGTGTACATTAGGGTTATGTTTTAGATGATATCAGGAGAGTGGATACTCCTGGTTTTGTGAAACTTGGGCATTTCAAGTTTCATACTGTTACAGTCCAACATCAGGAATGAAAATATTTTCTGCCAAAATATTCCAGGACTATAAATAGTTTTCTGAATTAAATTAATTCATTATTCACAATTCCAAATAGAGAAAAGCCATATTCTCTCTGACAGATCTTCGGGTTTTCATCCCAGATTGTGAGTCTACTTTTCTATATGTGTTTCAATACTTGTTTAATGCTTGTTAACACAAATTACATGTCTAGATGTCAAGATCCGGGAGTTTACCGCCCAAGATCGTTCTTGGGGAGTAAACTCCAAAATGGAACTTTAATGCTTTCTAGACCCATCCGCATGTTAGGGGACTTATCAAGGACATTGTGTATGATCTTTATAGCCTAGAAATCATCCAAGAAACATAAGTTCTAGGAGTTTACGGCCAAGGAACTCCCTTGGGCCGTAAACCCCTTTTTAAGGGCAATTAGTGCCCTAAACTCCCCCTTATGCTTAAAGACCTTTACCCCAAATTGCTTGTGCTTATTTTAGGCATCAAAAGACATCAAATACATAAGTTTCTAGGAGTTTACGGCCAAGGAACTCCCTTGGGCCGTAAACCCCTTTTCAAGGGCTTAAATGCCCTAAAACTTTCCCCAAATGCTTAAGGACTTTAACTACTAGTGCTTGTGCTTGTTTAGAACATCAAAAGCCCATAAAAACCATAAGTTTTTAGGAGTTTACGGCCAAGAACCCTCTTGGTCCGTAAACCCCATTTTGTGGGACAAAAATCATTCCAAGCTACCCTTAAGCCTTTAGACAATTTACCTTGCACCTTTGGGACTAGAATGGAGAGTAGAACAAATAGAAATCACTCCTTGAAAGGAGTTTACGGCCAAGGAACATGACTTGGGCCGTAAACTCCAAGTGAAGGCACCAAAGTGTGCCTCTTGCCCCCATTAGCCTTAGATAAAATCATGGATGCCATTCTTGATTTTTAAGTGCCTCAAATCAATTTATTTCCTAGAGTTTACGGCCGTAAACTCTAAGGTGAAGGACCTTAGGCCGTAAACTCCCTTATGGAGTGTTCTAAAGCCTTAAAACTACTTCATGCATTATTCCAATAAAGATAGGAGTGTTCTAAATACAAGATAACACCACAAAACACCCAAAAACACCATTTGAGGAGTTCACGGCCATAAACCTATGAGTTTACGGCCGTAAACTCCAAGGTGTGGGGTTTGTTGGATGGTGAACTCCTATACAAGGCCCTTTGATGTTTCAAACCCTTTTGCCTTGTCCCGTAGCAACTTAGATGCAACCATTTGAACCCTAAACACTCATAAAAGTGTTTAAATGTCTGCTAAGTGTCTTAACTTATTTATTTAAGTTAGTATATGTCTAATTAGTTATATATATGTTTATTATATGATAACTAGGCTCGTGCGTGTAAACCAGTCTCCGTTTGTCACCTAGCACGGTAGCCGACACTGCAATTCAAACGACTCACCACAAGTGAGTTCATACCCCTTGAATCAACCTTTGAAATGATTTGAAGTGTTTTAAATACTTTATGGGGGGGAATACAAGTCAAATACTTATAGTTATTGCTTCAATCACATGTGATTGCATTTAATCACATGTGATTAATAACTAGGAAAACAACGATTTTTACCACTGTTCAAACTGTTTTCAACTGCTTTACTATTGAAATGTTTTACAAACTGTTTTACTATCCAAACTTACTTATAGACTGTGATTCAATCAAATTCTTCTTATATTTAAACTGTTTTATCAACTTATGCTTTCAAAATGATTTATAGATCGACATCAAGTCAATCTTCTCTTGAAATTATATTTATGCTTCAAAATGTTTTATGAAAACTTATTTATGCTTTATATATACAATTGCATGCCCATATATGTATAGATATATAAATAATGTTTAAAGGACTTAGGAAGGCCATCCGCCCTATTTCCTTTTCGCGCCTTGAGATGTGGTCTGGTGGGATTTCGGGTGACCATCCGAAGGTCGTTTCAATATTACTTATATATCATATATACATATATAGACATAAAAGTACTTCCATATTCATACTCTTCAGTACATCATTAGCTGGTTACCATCGGGGTAACGCAGGAACAATACATATGCAGATATACTAGAAACAATACATATACAGATATACTAGAAACAATACATATACAGATATACTAGAAACAATACATATACAGATATACTAGAAACAATACATATACAGATATACTAGAAACAATACATATACAGATATACTAGAAACAATACATATACAGAGATACGAGAAACAATACATATACAGATATACGAGAAACAATACATATACATAAATACGTAATAATTGTGATCCACTGTATCGGGCATGCCTTAAATGTCATGGCCCGAGTTGTAGCCAGAATTCTCTTGGAGGGAGAGCGTGAGTTTGCGTATAGATCTATACTGGATTGACTATCCTACACCTTGCTGCTAGCTATAGCCGGACCTGCAGGTCTGCGGGTGCCAAACGTCATTTCTTATTACGACCGTTCATTAGGTCGTTGATTATCAGTCGATAGCATGGTGCAATTAATCACAATATACCTTAATATAAATCCGGTTTAAGGTAGTAGTATTTAGTACAGCAGTAGTCTTATTATACAAAGCTACAGTACTACAATGATTTACCCATTACATATTTTAGTGATAATCTCACTTAAGCATTAGTGTACAAACTATATTTTTAACAAATGATAGTTATACTTGGGTAATCACACACACGTACAACAGAAAAGTTTACAAAACAGCCTAGCCTTGGTAGAAGGTTACTTTTATAGAAAATATAGGATTTTCTGAGAGATTCAAACTTTTACAAACACTTTCAAACATTTACTTACATTTTTACCAACTTATACATTGAGACAGGTTCAAACGTTTTTACAAGAAACATTGACACTAAAATACTTATGAACTCACCAGCTTAATGCTGATAAACTCTTTCAAAATAACTTGTATTCTCAGGTCATCAGTAGACAGGTACCGAGGCCAGCTTTTGAGAAGATGGAGTGCATTCAAGACTCATCTCATATTATTTTGTGTTTCATTATTTTTGGTGTCTATAACTGTACAGAACACACTTGTATTGAAATTATATATTTAATGCAATGGATGATGTTGTTTGCTTATTTACATTTACTGTGTTGTGATACTGTACATGACGTCCTCCGCCCCGGAACGTTTCCGCCGTTCTTGGTTTTGGGGTGTGACAGATTGGTATCAGAGCATTGTTTATAGTGAATCAAGTATATCAACCCATAAAAGATATACTAATCTATAAACCCAAAAGGGACTAAAACACTCTGACCAAGAGTCTATACTTTAAATAATAAAATATTAAATTAAGTATACTAGTCTACATTTATACTAAAATCAGTGTCACAATGACAAGAACAAAAGTATTACGATTGTTGAATATCACAATTGAGCTCGGGGATGTATGGTCAGTCCTGGGAATGGCATAGCCTGATCAACTATGCTGGTCCTAGGAGTGATTAGCATATGCCCTAGAATGGTTGTGATATGTTAACAAGTCTAAAAACTTACCAACAATACCACAAGAAGATCAGTACAACTTAACCTTAAAATACTATAGGTGTATTTTGTGCTATTAGTTACACGTATACTATATTCTTATACCTCTCTTCTCGCGTAGATCTAAATGGCTGGATTCCATCATGGCGACCCGTACTTTCCCAATGAAGGCAATGCCGGGTGGATCGATGAAGAGCCCGAAGATGACCATCCAATCCCTTTGGATGATCACCTCGCAGAAGGCTTTTCGGATGGATCCGACTCCGAGCCTGAAGTCAACAACCTACCGCTTGTAGGTCAAGCCCTGAACAACAACCCTCGACCAGCGTTTCCAGGTCCTACTCCCATGTGGGCAAACAATCTGAATCGCTGGAGTGATGAGCAGGGTCAGCCCTTGCCATACTTTGGGGACCGAACCTTCTACAACATCAGCGATGGTGGCTCTGCTGACAGAGCTCTGCCGGTGATCATCCGCAGAATAGCTCGTAATGTCGAGCAAGGTCGAGCAGCCATCGACCGGGTCATGGAGATTGATGCCAATTCAGGTGTCAATACAGTCCGCATTCGCCGTCTTGAAGAAGACATGGAACGGACCCGGAGAACCAACGAAACTCTGCAGCAACAGCTGGCTGCCTCCCGTGCTGAAGTCTTAGAACTTCGAGCTCGTCAGAGAGCTTAGGACCGACACCTTCAAGAGGTGTTTCGCCAAGTGTCCGACCTCAGGGATCGCCCGAGGAATTCCCATCGCCATTAGATGATGTCTAGTACATCTCTGTATTTTGATTTAGGGATAGCCTTGAACTTATGTGCTCTAAGTAGCACTTGTCTGTAAATATTCCTAACTTTTGGTACTCTAATTAGGAATCTAGGACTGTCAGTATTGTCCTTATGGTATGATGTAAGACCTACTGTTAGGTCGACTTTTTCCTTGAACTTATTACATCAGTAATACCCGTACTATTGAGATCTATATAATCTGTGGGAAAAATTTGTACACTTGTGTATTCCTACTAATATTTCTTATTGTGATTTCAAACACTCATTCAAACTGTTGGGCTATGGTTAGTTAGTCCATGGGTCACTCTCACGTTGCTTACCAAATTGATTCTTATCATCCTTCTTGTTTTTATGAACTTATAGCTGAAGGATGCCTCCTCGCAAATCTCCTCGGAATAGGAATAATCCTGTACCTCCACCGCCTCCACCACCTGCGGTCATCGATACTGTAGCTCTGAATGCTGCCGTAGCTGCAGCAGTGGCTACTGCCATGGCTCAGTATCACTCATCGGATGCTAGCAGAGGTGGAACCCCTGTGGAATCTATCCCAGTTGAAATCCCTGTGCGCTCGAGAGAGTGCTCTTACAAGGATTTTACAAACTGCAAGCCGAAGCCTTTCTATGGCACCGGCGGAGTCATTGCTCTCTCGCAATGGTTCGAGAAGACTGAATCAGTCTTCGAAATCTGTTCGTGCCCTGCAGCATTCAAGGTGAAATATGCCGCATGCACCTTCGAGGATAAAGCCCTAACGTGGTGGAACGGCCACGTCAAAGCCCTAACTCTCGTCGTGGCTAACGACATGGGCTGGGCAACAACGAAGGACCTCATGACTGAGGAGTACTGCCCTAGGGGCGAAGTCCAGAAGTTGGAACATGAACTCTGGAATCTAACTATGAAGGGCACCAACGTGATCGCTTACACTGCCTGCTTTAGCGAACTGGTGGCCCTATGCCCCAATATGGTTCCCACTGAGGGGAAAAAGATTGAGCGGTATTTATGGGGGCTAGTGCCTCCGTACCAGGGGAACGTCTTAGCATCCAACCCTGCTACCTTCGACAGTGCCAAGCGATTGGCACAAAGACTTATTGACCATGGAGTCAAGACCCCTGCAGCCACAACCACTCTAGCCATCCCAGAACCCTCTAAACCCGCTAGCAACAAGCGGAAGTCCTGGGATGAGAAGAAGAAGCAGCGTGCTTCAAAGAAACGGCAAATCGTAGCAGTACATGCTGCGGTAGCCCCTACTCCTGTTACTGCTCCGGGGAAGCAGTACTCGGGAAGTTTGCCGAAGTGCAATAAATGCAGCTTCCACCACAACGGCACCTGCCGTGAAATGCAGTGTACTAACTGCCACAGGAAAGGACACACCGTCCGATTCTGTAGGTTCCCGGCGCAACCGATCTCCCAAGTTCCTGGCTCTGGCGCGAGCCCAACTTGCTATGGATGTGGCGAAACAGGCCACTTTAAAAGGGACTGCCCTAAGGCGAGGAATACTGGAGGAGCAGGGAGGGTACTAGCAATAGGCCACGGGGAAGCAGTTGCTGACCCGACAGTGGTGACCGGTACGTTCCTCCTTGATAACTCCTATGCATGCATTCTGTTCGATAGTGGAGCGGAGCGAAGCTTCGTAAACCACAAATTTGCTCGCATGCTTAAGCAACAACCACACGCACTTAATGAACAATTCACAGTAGAAATGGCCAATGGGAAAACTGAAAGTACTAATAGCATATATTTAGGTTGTCTTCTCACCTTAGATAACCATTCATTCCCGATCGACCTTATGCCGGTCTCAATAAAAAGTTTCGACGTTATTATCGGCATGGATTGGTTAAGTCTTCATCGCGCCGACATCATGTGCTACGAGAAAGCAGTCCGACTAAACCTCCCGTCTAACGAAACGCTTATAGTCTACGGCGACAAACCTGGTGCGAGTCTTCGCATTATATCTAGTATTCAAGCACGGAAATATCTGCGCAAAGAATACCACGCATTTCTTGCTCACGTCGTCGACACGAACCTAGAAACGAAAGAACTGAAGAAACTCCCAGTAGTGAGCGACTTTCCCGACATTTTCCCAGAAGAACTACCCGGGTTACCTCCGCAACGACAAGTCGAGTTCATAATCGACTTGGTCCCTGGAGCTACCCCAGTAGCCAAGTCGCCCTACCGTTTAGCACCAGCCGAGATGCAAGAACTCTCTGGTCAACTTAACGAACTGCTCAGCAAGGGCTTTATAAGACCAAGTTTCTCACCTTGGGGAGCACCGGTCTTGTTCGTTAAGAAGAAAGACGGATCATTCCGTATGTGTATTGACTACAGAGAACTCAACAAATTGACGATCAAAAATCGTTACCCTCTGCCGCGCATAGATGATCTATTCGACCAACTGCAAGGGGCGAGCTATTTTTCCAAGATTGATCTGAGATCCGGATATCACCAGTTACGAGTGCTCGAGGAGGATGTGCCAAAGACAGCCTTCCGAACTCGTTACGGACACTACGAGTTCGTGGTGATGCCATTCGGATTGACCAATGCGCCCGCAGTCTTCATGGATCTGATGAATAGAGTATGCCGACCTTACTTAGATCAGTTCGTCATCGTTTTCATTGACGACATCCTGATCTACTCCCGAAGTAAGAAAGAGCATGGTGATCATCTGCGACAAGTTCTAGAGACATTACGAAAAGAGAAACTTTATGCGAAGTTCTCGAAGTGTGAATTTTGGATCCGAAGAGTCGAATTCTTAGGACACGTGGTAAGCGAAGAGGGAATCCACGTGGACCCATCCAAAATAAAAGCCATTGAGAACTGGTCAGCACCAAAGACGCCTACAGAAATTCGTCAATTTCTAGCTCTCGCTGGCTACTATCGCAGGTTCATTCAGAACTTCTCGTGAATAGCGAAGCCTCTTACAACCCTGACCCAGAAAGGCGTGGCCTTTGACTGGGAAGAGAAGCAAGAAAGAGCGTTCCAAACGCTCAAACGAGCCTTGTGCACCGCACCGATACTATCCCTTCCAGAAGGAATAAAAGACTTCGTAGTCTATTGCGATGCATCCAATCAAGGACTCGGATGTGTTCTGATGCAGCGAGGTAAGGTCATCGCCTACGCCTCGAGACAGTTGAAGACACATGAGGTTAACTACACGACCCATGATCTTGAACTAGGAGCAGTAGTGTTTGCTCTGAAGATCTGGAGACATTACTTGTATGGAACGAAGAGCACTATCTTTACCGACCACAAGAGTTTACAACACATTTTCGATCAGAAGGAGCTCAACATGAGACAACGACAGTGGGTTGAGCTACTCAGTGATTACGAATGCGATATTCGTTATCATCCGGGTAAAGCCAACGTAGTAGCAGACGCCCTAAGTCGGAAGGAATATTCTGGTCGCAAGGTCAAGTCATTATCAATAACCATCCATTCACACTTGACTGAGCAAATTCAGGCAGCTCAACTAGAGGCCATGAAACCTGAAAATGTGTCGAGTGAATCCCTTAGGGGAATGGACAAGAACTTTGAAGCCAAGGGTGACGGAGCTTTATATTTCATGAACCGGATCTGGACACCGAAACACGGTGGTTTCCGAGACGTGATCATGACCGAGGCTCACAACACTCGGTATTCCGTCCACCCAGGTTCAGATAAGATGTATCTGGATCTGAAAAAGCTATACTGGTGGCCTAATATGAAAGCAGAGATTGCTACCTTCGTGAGTAAATGCCTTACTTGCGCGAAGGTTAAGGTCGAGTACCAGAAGCCCTCTTGTTTACTGCAACAACCAGAGATTCCAGAATGGAAGTGGGAGCGGATCACTATGGATTTCATAACCAAGTTACCCAAGACAACGGGTGGACTTGACACCATATGGGTCATCGTTGATAGATTGACCAAGTCTGCACACTTCCTGCCTATCAAAGAAACCGACAAGATGGAGAAACTTACGAGAACATACATTAGGGAAATTGTACGGTTGCATGGTGTACCTATTTCCATTATCTCCGATAGAGATAGTAGGTTCACTTCAAGATTTTGGCAATCCCTACAACATTCCCTAGGAACAAGGCTGGACATGAGCACAGCCTACCATCCACAGACCGACGGACAGAGTGAGAGGACCATTCAAACATTGGAAGATATGTTGCGAGCCAGTGTGATTGATTTTGGAAGACATGGGATACTCATTTACCCCTTTTCGAATTTTCCTATAATAACAGTTATCACACGAGCATCAAGGCTGCTCCATTCGAAGCTCTCTACGGCCGCAAGTGCAGATCCCCTCTGTGCTGGGCTGAGGTTGGTGATACCCAATTAGCGAGAGGGCAAGCTTCCGACAGTACTCTCACTGGTCCAGAAATCATTCGGGAAACGACAGAGAAAATCGTTCAAATCCGTGAACGATTGAAAGCCTCTAGAGACCGACAGAAGAGCTACGCCGATAAACGAAGAAAACCTTTGGAATTTCAGGTGGGAGACCGAGTCCTTCTCAAAGTCTCACCCTGGAAAGGCCTGATACGCTTCGGCAAGTGTGGGAAGCTTAATCCGAGATACATAGGGCCTTTCGAGATTCTTGCCAGAGTCGGCCCCGTAGCTTACAAACTTGATCTACCCGACACACTTCGCAACGTACATTCTACATTCCACGTATCTAACTTGAAAAAGTGTCTGTCCGACGAGACTCTCGTAATCCCACTCGACGAGATCGAGATCAACGAGAGCCTCAACTTCGTGGAAGAACCTGTAGAGGTCATGGACCGTGAGGTCAAGCAGACGAAACAAAGTCGTATCCCTATCGTGAAGGTTCGCTGGAACGCCAAGCGAGGACCGGAATTCACTTGGGAATGCGAGGATCAGATGATGTTGAAATACCCTCATCTTTTCGCTTAAATTGTTTGTAACTTTTATTTGCTTAAATTCTAATTTCGGGACGAAATTCCCTCTAACGGGGGGATGATGTGACAACCTGAAATTTCCAACCGTATAAACCTCATCTACTCATTAGAAGCTAGTTCAGTTTCAGTGAATTTCAAGCTTTTCCGAACAAGTTTGTGTACATTAGGGTTATGTTTTAGATGATATCAGGAGAGTGGATACTCCTGGTTTTGTGAAACTTGTGCATTTCAAGTTTCATACTGTTACAGTCCAACATCAGGAATGAAAATATTTTCTGCCAAAATATTCCAGGACTATAAATAGTTTTCTGAATTAAATTAATTCATTATTCACAATTCCAAATAGAGAAAAGCCATATTCTCTCTGACAGATCTTCGGGTTTTCATCCCAGATTGTGAGTCTACTTTTCTATATGTGTTTCAATACTTGTTTAATGCTTGTTAACACAAATTACATGTCTAGATGTCAAGATCCGGGAGTTTACCGCCCAAGATCGTTCTTGGGGAGTAAACTCCAAAATGGAACTTTAATGCTTTCTAGACCCATCCGCATGTTAGGGGACTTATCAAGGACATTGTGTATGATCTTTATAGCCTAGAAATCATCCAAGAAACATAAGTTTTAGGAGTTTACGGCCAAGGAACTCCCTTGGGCCGTAAACCCCTTTTTAAGGGCAATTAGTGCCCTAAACTCCCCCTTATGCTTAAAGACCTTTACCCCAAATTGCTTGTGCTTATTTTAGGCATCAAAAGACATCAAATACATAAGTTTCTAGGAGTTTACGGCCAAGGAACTCCCTTGGGCCGTAAACCCCTTTTCAAGGGCTTAAATGCCCTAAAACTTTCCCCAAATGCTTAAGGACTTTAACTACTAGTGCTTGTGCTTGTTTAGAACATCAAAAGCCCATAAAAACCATAAGTTTTTAGGAGTTTACGGCCAAGAACCCTCTTGGGCCGTAAACCCCATTTTGTGGGACAAAAATCATTCCAAGCTACCCTTAAGCCTTTAGACAATTTACCTTGCACCTTTGGGACTAGAATGGAGAGTAGAACAAATAGAAATCACTCCTTGAAAGGAGTTTACGGCCAAGGAACATGACTTGGGCCGTAAACTCCAAGTGAAGGCACCAAAGTGTGCCTCTTGCCCCCATTAGCCTTAGATAAAATCATGGATGCCATTCTTGATGTTTAAGTGCCTCAAATCAATTTATTTCCTAGAGTTTACGGCCGTAAACTCTAAGGTGAAGGACCTTAGGCCGTAAACTCCCTTATGGAGTGTTCTAAAGCCTTAAAACTACTTCATGCATTATTCCAATAAAGATAGGAGTGTTCTAAATACAAGATAACACCACAAAACACCCAAAAACACCATTTGAGGAGTTCACGGCCATAAACCTATGAGTTTACGGCCATAAACTCCAAGGTGTGGGGTTTGTTGGATGGTGAACTCCTATACAAGGCCCTTTGATGTTTCAAACCCTTTTGCCTTGTCCCGTAGCAACTTAGATGCAACCATTTGAACCCTAAACACTCATAAAAGTGTTTAAATGTCTGCTAAGTGTCTTAACTTATTTATTTAAGTTATTATATGTCTAATTAGTTATATATATGTTTATTATATGATAACTAGGCTCGTGCGTGTAAACCAGTCTCCGTTTGTCACCTAGCACGGTAGCCGACACTGCAATTCAAACGACTCACCACAAGTGAGTTCATACCCCTTGAATCAACCTTTGAAATGATTTGAAGTGTTTTAAATACTTTATGGGGGGGAATACAAGTCAAATACTTATAGTTATTGCTTCAATCACATGTGATTGCATTTAATCACATGTGATTAATAACTAGGAAAACAACGATTTTTACCACTGTTCAAACTGTTTTCAACTGCTTTACTATTGAAATGTTTTACAAACTGTTTTACTATCCAAACTTACTTATAGACTGTGATTCAATCAAATGCTTCTTATATTTAAACTGTTTTATCAACTTATGCTTTCAAAATGATTTATAGATCGACATCAAGTCAATCTTCTCTTGAAATTATATTTATGCTTCAAAATGTTTTATGAAAACTTATTTATGCTTTATATATACAATTGCATGCCCATATATGTATAGATATATAAATAATGTTTAAAGGACTTAGGAAGGCCATCCGCCCTATTTCCTTTTCGCGCCTTGAGATGTGGTCTGGTGGGATTTCGGGTGACCATCCGAAGGTCGTTTCAATATTACTTATATATCATATATACATATATAGACATAAAAGTACTTCCATATTCATACTCTTCAGTACATCATTAGCTGGTTACCATCGGGGTAACGCAGGAACAATACATATGCAGATATACTAGAAACAATACATATACAGATATACTAGAAACAATACATATACAGATATACTAGAAACAATACATATACAGATATACTAGAAACAATACATATAAAGATATACTAGAAACAATACATATACATATATACTAGAAACAATACATATACAGAGATACGAGAAACAATACATATACAGATATACGAGAAACAATACATATACATAAATACGTAATAATTGTGATCCACTGTATCGGGCATGCCTTAAATGTCATGGCCCGAGTTGTAGCCAGAATTCTCTTGGAGGGAGAGCGTGAGTTTGCGTATAGATCTATACTGGATTGACTATCCTACACCTTGCTGCTAGCTACAGCCGGACCTGCAGGTCTGCGGGTGCCAAACGTCATTTTTTATTACGACCGTTCATTAGGTCGTTGATTATCAGTCGATAGCATGGTGCAATTAATCACAATATACCTTAATATAAATCTGGTTTAAGGTAGTAGTATTTAGTACAGCAGTAGTCTTATTATACAAAGCTACAGTACTACAATGATTTACCCATTACATATTTTAGTGATAATCTCACTTAAGCATTAGTGTACAAACTATATTTTTAACAAATGATAGTTATACTTGGGTAATCACACACACGTACAACATAAAAGTTTACAAAACAGCCTAGCCTTGGTAGAAGGTTACTTTTATAGAAAATATAGGATTTTCTGAGAGATTCAAACTTTTACAAACACTTTCAAACATTTACTTACATTTTCACCAACTTATACATTGAGACAGGTTCAAACGTTTTTACAAGAAACATTGACACTAAAATACTTATGAACTCACCAGCTTAATGCTGATAAACTCTTTCAAAATAACTTGTATTCTCAGGTCATCAGTAGACAGGTACCGAGGCCAGCTTTTGAGAAGATGGAGTGCATTCAAGACTTATCTCATATTATTTTGTGTTTCATTATTTTTGGTGTCTATAACTGTACAGAACATACTTGTATTGAAATTATATATTTAATGCAATGGATGATGTTGTTTGCTTATTTACATTTACTGTGTTGTGATACTGTACATGACGTCCTCCGCCCCGGAACGTTTCCGCCGTTCTTGGTTTTGGGGTGTGACACGTGGTACCCTTCTCCTGGGTACTTCGGAAGGTTTGGATAATAGAGACGACTGACGCTTCGCATTAGGTTTTCTTATTAGGTTTAGAAGAACCTTTATTTGATGAATAGGCTATGGTGAAAGTTCTCTTTACACAGCACTAGGAATTCTCACATGGTCGCACCAAGTCAAACCATGATTGATGGCAGTGTCGAATTTAACAAACATCGACATGATATGGAATGGAGATTGATAGGATCATGTGTTGAACAGGGCACACAAGTTCTTAGCGTCTCGGGTTTCGTCCATGGTATCACTACCGCTGATACTTGGACCGATGGAATTGACGCGGAACTCGAGGGGGTCCTAATGTTTCGGAATAATGTACTTTTCAAGAATGGATTTCTTGTGAGGCTTATCCATAATTGCCTAGTATACACTAGTCAGGCATAATTAAGGTTACAAGGATTGTTGACTGAGCGACTCCGCCCTAAATCCACAACCCAACGAGGAACAGGAGATGAGGCAGCATCACTCACTCGAGGTCTATCAATCTTAATTATAAATGGCCTTAACGTATATACTAGGCCATCATAGTTTACCCTGATGGGTTTTTGAGTGTTAGAATAGTGCTGCGACTTTCACCTTAACGAGGGAGTAATTACAATTAGAATTAATCATTTAATGTTTTCGGTTAACTGCTTAGGATTAAGAGACGTACGAAAATTTCTATCGAGTTCTTTGATGTTCCTTTAGGCATTAAGGTTAGACTCCTCCTACGCCCTTGTCATTTCTTTCCGTTGGGCAGTCCCTGATGAAGTGCCCAATTTCACCACATAGGTGGCATACTAGACTGGTCCCCTTATTGGTGGTTGATGTAATGAACTCAACCGGGGTTCTACAGAAGCGAGCGGTATGCCCCTTCATGTTGCACCTAACACAAAAGGGTTCCCGACATATACCATGATGATGGAAGTCACACTTGCTGCAACGGGGAAGGTTTCCTAGGTATGGTCTTCTTGGAGTCGAGATAGGAGGGTTGACAGAGGCATTGACCACTTTAGCTCGTTGCCCATCGGAAGGTCCTTGAGTCGAGGTACTTCCCTCCTGGTTCTTAAACTTTATTTTCAATGGGTTTTGTCACACCCCAAAACCAAGAACGGCGGAAACGTTCTGGGGCGGAGGACGTCATGTATAGTATCACAACACAGTAAATGTAAATAAGCAAACAACATCATCCATTGCATTAAATATATAATTTTATTACAAGTGTGTTCTGTACAGTTATAGACACCAAAAATAATGAAACACAAAATAATATGAGATGAGTCTTGAATGCACTCCATCTTCTCAAAAGCTGGCCTCGGTACCTATCTACTGATGACCTGAGAATACAAGTTATTTTGAAAGAGTTGATCAGCATTAAGTTGGTGAGTTCATAAGTATTTTAGTGTCAATGTTTCTTGTAAAATGTTTGAACTTGTCTCAATGTATAAGTTTGTAAAAATGTGAGCAAATGTTTGAAAGTATTTGTAAAAGTTTGAATCACTCAGAAAATCCTATATTTTCTATAAAAGTAACCTTCTACCAAGGCTAGACTGTTTTGTAAACTTTTCTGTTGTAAAAGTGTGTAATTACCCAAGTATGACTATCATTTGTTAAAAATATAGTTTGTACACTAATGCTTAAGTGAGATTATCACTAAAATATGTAATGGGTAAATCATTGTAGTACTGTAGCTTTGTATAATAAGACTACTGCTGTACTAAATACTACTACCTTAAACCGGATTTATATTAAGGTATATTGTGATTAATTGCACCATGCTATCGACTGATAATCAACGACATAATGAACGGTCGTAATAAGAAATGACGTTTGGCACCCGCAGACCTGCAGGTCCGGCTGTAGCTAGCAGCAAGGTGTAGGATAGTCAATCCAGTATAGATCTATACGCAAACTCACGCTCTCCCTCCAAGAGAATTCTGGCTACAACTCGGCCATGACATTTAAGGCATGCCCGATACAGTGGATCACAATTATTACGTATTTATGTATATGTATTGTTTCTCGTATATCTGTATATGTATTGTTTCTCGTATATCTGTATATGTATTGTTTCTAGTATATCTGTATATGTATTGTTTCTAGTATATCTGTATATGTATTGTTTTTAGTATATCTGTATATGTATTGTTTCTAGTATGTCTGTATATGTATTGTTTCTAGTATATCTGTATATGTATTGTTTCTAGTATATCTGTATATGTATTGTTTCTAGTATATCTGTATATGTATTGTTTCTAGTATATCTGTATATGTATGATCCTGCGTTACCCCGATGGTAACCAGCTAATGATGTACTGATGAGTATGAATATAGAAGTACTTTTATGTCTATACATGTATATATGATATATAAGTAATATGGAAACGACCTTCGGATGGTCACCCGAAATCCCACCAGACCACATCTCAAGGCGCGAAAAGGAAATAGGGCGGATGGCATTCCTAAGCCTTTTGAACATTATTTATATATCTATACATATATGGGCATGCAATTGTATATATAAAGCATAAATAAGTTTTCATAAAACATTTTGAAGCATAAATATAATTTCAAGACAAGATTGACTTGATGTCGATCTATAAATCATTTTGAAAGCATAAGTTGATAAAACAGTTTAAGTATAAGAAGCATTTGATTGAATCACAGTCTATAAGTAAGTTTGGATAGTAAAACAGTTTGTAAAACATTTCAATAGTAAAGCAGTTGAAAACAGTTTGAACAGTGGTAAAAATCGTTGTTTTCCTAGTTATTAATCACATGTGATTAAATGCAATCACATGTGATTGAAGCAATAACTATAAGTATTTGACTTGTATTCCCCCCCATAAAGTATTTAAAACACTTAAAATCATTTCAAAGGTTGATTCAAGGGGTATGAACTCACTTGTGGTGAGTCGTTTGAATTGCAGTGTCGGACACCGTGCTAGGTGGCAAACGGAGACTGGTTTACACGCACGAGCCTAGTTATCATATAATAAGCATATATATAACTAAGTAGACAAATAATAACTTAAATAAATAAGTTAAGACACTTAGAAAACATTTAAACACTTTTATGAGTGTTTAAGGTTCAATTGGTTGCATCTAAGTTGCTACGGGACAAGGCAAAAGGGTTTGAAACATCAAATGGCCTTGTATAGGAGTTCACCACCGAACGAACCCCATACCTTGGAGTTTACGGCCGTAAACTCATAGGTTTATGGCCGTGAACTCCTAAAAGGGTGGTTTTGGGTGTTTTGTGGTGCTATCTTGATCCTAGAACACTCCTAGCTTTATTGGAATAACACATGAAGTAGATTAAGGCTCTAAAACACTCCATATGGGAGTTTACGGCCTAAGGTCCTTCACCTTAGAGTTTACGGCCGTAAACTCTAGGAATTTAATTGATTTGAGGCACTTAAACATCAAGAATGGCATCCATGAATTTATCAAAGGCTAATGGGGACAAGAGGCACACTTTGGTGCCTTCACTTGGAGTTTACAGCCCAAGTCATGTTCCTTGGCCGTAAACTCCTTTCAAGGAGTGGTTTAGATGTGTTCTACTCTCCATTCTAGTCCCAAAGGTGCAAGGTAAATTGTCTAAAGGCTTAAGGGTAGCTTGGAATGCTTTTTGTCCCTTGAAAAGGGGTTTACGGCCCAAGGGAGTTCCTTGGCCGTAAACTCCTAGAACTTGTGTTTCTTGGATGCTTTTTGGCCTATAAAGATCATACCCTATCTCCTAAACAAGTTGTCTAACAAGGTATCGGGACTAGGAAGCCATAATGTTCCATTTTGGAGTTTACTCCCCAAGAACGATCTTGGGCGGTAAACTCCCGGATCTTGTAATCTAAACATGTTATTGTTGATAACAAGCATTAAACAAGTATTGAAACACATATAGAAAAGTAGACTCACAATCTGGGATGAAAACCCGAAGATCCGTCAGAGAGAATATGGCTTTTCTCTATTTGGAATTGTGAATAATGAATTAATTTAATTCAGAAAACTATTTATAGTCCTGGAATATTTTGGCAGAAAATATTTTTATTCCTGATGTTGGACTGTAACAGTATGAAACTTGAAATGCCCAAGTTTCACAAAACCAGGAGTATCCACTCTCCTGATATCATCTAAAACATAAACCCTAATGTACACAAACTTGTTCGGAAAAGCTTGAAAATCACTGAAACTGAACTAGTTTCTATTGAATAGATGAGGTTCGTACAAATGAAAATTTCAGGTTGTCACAGGTTTGGTTGGGGTTCTTGGGTTCCTGTACACACCGGTGTTGGTTGCTGCTGTCCATTGCTTTGATTGAGATTCCCGATGGGCTCCTGCTAACATCGGCGTTGTTAGCATTCAGATGAGCCATGACAGCTGCTACGGCTGCCGAAACTGCAGCTCAGAACGTAGCTTCATCGAATTGAAGGATCGGTGTCTTACTAGTGGGTTGGTGACGCTTCTTCGTAGGCATGGTTTTTCCTACAAGAAAAGGAACACAAGTTGATGATAGATGATGGTTAACCCTGGACGTATCTTTCTTTACAATGATAGGCATACATTTTTCCGCGCCTCGAGTTATGGTGATCTAAGCGTCGACCTACATCCCTATGATGCATTCCGGGTAACAGGGAAGGAGTAAGTGTATCGGAAAGCTATAAAATGGGTGTCGTTCCTACCGAGTTATCTTTAAATTGGAGAGGTTCACTCTCTAACTTTGAAAAGACTTGAGAGAAGTTCGGAACGAAGATCATAGAAGAAAAGGCTCATGAAAACTTATGGCTAAACACTCTCAATCGAGGTTTTGAGATCCGATCTATTCGTATTTAATTGCGACGGGAAAGACGATTTGCCTAGCACATAGTGTGAGTAGTGTAATCACTAACTCACTAAATTGTATTATTTTATGGATTTATTAGCATGACGATAAGGAGGAAAAGACACTTCTCGGGTTCCATGTATTGGCTCCCTCTGTCCACCTCTTATCCCTGACTGGAACAGGCGTTGGCTTTCTTCGGGTACTTATCTAAGGTTCTCTTCTCTTGTATGCATATTGAATTTCTACTCCATCTTACTTCCGTTTCTGAATCTGAGTGTCATCACTTTATGATGGATGACTGGAATCTCGGAAGTTCAAGCGAATTTCCACTGCTGTCCTTAAAGGTATATGTACATGGTGGTTTCAACAGTCTTGTCCCTATTCATTTATTTCCTGATTGGAAACCTTCTCAATGAACCTCTTCTGGGTCTGAACCGACTCTTCTGTCGATCATTGAAGTGGATAAGGTTTTCTAAAGGGTTCGTGCGAGAATGGAAATGTTTAAGGAATCCTAAGAGATTATTAAAACATTTCACGAGGTGATCCATATCGAGTCCTGCTGCAATTACATAGGGTAAACAAATTATATATAACTTAGATCTGATAGGCCTTCGAATATGTGATACTACTTTATATCCTCATCCAAACAAGGAAAAGGAAGTAGAGCGAAACCACACATTCTTAGACTATGAGATCCTCACTATTCTCACACCCCAAAACCAAGAACAACAGAAACGTTCAGGGGTGGAGGACGTCATGTGAAGTATCATAACAGTGTACAGTAGTAAACAAGAAACAACATCATCCATTGCATTAAAAGTAAAGCTTTAATACATGTGTGTTCTTTCATTGTAATAAGACACCAAAATATGTAATGAAAATAAAAGACGAGTCTTGTCTGTGCTCCGTCTTCTCAAAACCTGGTCATTGTACCTGTCTACTGGTCACCTGAGAATACAAGTTATTTTGAAAGAGTAGATCAGCATAAAGCTGGTGAATTCATAAGTATCTAAGTGTCATTACTCTATTTTGGAAAGCTATTATGAATGCCATGTAAAGTTTTGATTGAAATATTTGATATAAGTGTGAAAACCCTATAAAATCCCATGTTTCCTACTAGTATAAAAGTAGTCTTCTACCAAGACCCGAATGTTTTGAATGTAGTCTTCTACCAAGACCTGAATGTTTTGAAAGTAGTCTTCTACCAAGACTTGAATGTTTTGCTGTAACAAAGATGGTTTTTCCCCTGCACGACTACTATTAACAATATATAGTCTACCTCATCGTTTATGTGAACGTATCACAAAATAAAAGTAATAGGGAAAATATAGCCATATAAGTATTATCCTTTTGTATTAGGATAAACACAACATCGCGACTGCCGAAAAGTACTAACCTTGAACCTCCGTAGATGTTCATTTTCCTCTATAGCTAACAGCAGGTCGAAGGAATGGTTGGTCCCGTACCTCTGTTGCTAACAGGTGGGTACCGGAATGTTTAGTCCCGTACTAGGATAGACAGAATTAATCTACACGTATAGTATGTAATAGTATCTCATCATATAGTATCTAGGTATAAGTATCCATGTAAGTGTATCCATGTAAGAGGATCCAGGTAAGTGTATCTCTTCATATAGCATTTAGTATAGACTCATGAATGAACTGACTCTGGTGTAATTCCTTTGTAATAGGAATAATGTTTTGTATCCCCTAAACTATCCCTATAATAGTTTACTGGAATGTATCTGTGGTCCAAGAAGGTTATACACCCTTACTACTCAAGAGAGTGGGAACTGAATGAAGAATGAAAGTTGTCATATCAATATATATATATATATATATATATATATATATATATATATATATATATATATATATGAGCATAAGTGTATAGATATAGATTTGACCAAGGACATGAAAGAGGTTTTGTATAACATTTAACAGTTTTGAATAATAAATAACAATGACTTGATGCCATTTTATAAAACATTTCAAAAGTAATTCATTTGATAACAAAATGTTTTAAGACAGAAAACCATTTCATGTATCTCATTTTGAAGTATGTGAAATCAGTTGGATGAAAACACAGTTATGAATCACATATGATTGATTCTATAGCATGTTGTTTTCTACTTGTATCCCCCCCCCCCCATTAAAGCATTTAAAATCATTTAAAACATTGATTAAGGGGTATGAACTCACCTGTAGATGGTGTTTTGGATGAACTGAACGATGTAGGATTGCTAAGTGTCAAGTGAAGACTTGTACACACTCAAAGATCCTAGTTAACATATAATCACACATATATGTATCCAATTAGTCTTTAAACTACTAATTGACAATGTTAAGACATCCTAGGACATGCTAAACACCTTATATAAGTGTTATAAGTCCTAAGGATTGCATCTAAGTTGTTGTAGGACAAGGCTATTAGGTTTAGGGTTCCAAAGGACCCCTTTCTTGAGTTTACTCCCCAAGGACCTTAACCCATTGAGTTTACGGCCGTAATCTCCTAATCTTTTGATCATTTTGATGGTTTGAAGCCTTACATGTCCCTTAGAAGTATTTCTACTTGATGGTTTAGTCCTTGGAAGAGATTAAGGCACCATTTCCCTCCTTTGAGGAGTTCACGGCCCTAGAACCAATTCCCTTTGTGTTTGCGGCCGTAATCTCATATTGACCATGGTATTTTTGTGCTTTCAAGTCCCATACACATTAAGGTATGAGTCTAGACTAGTTTCACAAGGAAAGGAAGGGACTAGGGCACACTTTTGCCCCTTAAAGAAGGGTTTACGGTCCAAGGTGTTCTTGGGCCGTAAACTCTTTGATCTTGTTGTTTCCTCGTGATTTCTTGATGTATAGACATATAACAAGCCCTATTATACTCTAATATGGAATCACTTACAATTTGGGATGAAAGAATGAAGATCCTTGAGAAAGAATCGGGTTTTTCTCTAGTTGGAAATGGAACAAATGAATAAAAATGGCTAAGGGCCATATATATTCCCCTTGGGGTTTATGACCGCAAACTCCATGTTTGGGTTGTAAATTCCAATTTCTTGGAGTATGAAATGTTATTGTTGCACAATAAACCCTAGGGCATCCCCTCTCCTGGCATCTCCTAAAGTGTTAATCATAGAACACTCAAACTTATCCCAAATAGTCTGAAAATTAACAGTAACTGTTCTGACTTCTATTGACTTGGTATGTTGTACAGAATGGAAATTTCGGGTTGTCACATCATCCCCCCGTTAGAAGGAATTTCGTCCCGAAATTAGAATTTAAGCAAATAAGTAGTTACAAATAACTAAGCAAAAAGATGAGGATATTTCAGTTTCATCTGATCCTCTCATTCCCAAGTGAATTCAGGTCCTCACTTGGTGTTCCAGCGAACCTTCACTATCGGGATACGACTCTGCTTTGTTTGCTTGACCTCTCGGTCCATGATCTCTACTGGTTCTTCCATAAAGTTGAGGCTCTCGTTGATCTCAGTCTCGTCGAGTGGGATAACAAGAGTCTCGTCGGACAGACACTTTTTCAAGTTCGAGACATGGAAGGTAGAATGTACGTTACTGAGTTCGCGCGGTAGATTGAGTTTGTAAGCTACGGGGCCGATTCGGGTAAGAATCTCGAAAGGCCCTATGTATCTTGGATTGAGCTTCCCACGCTTTCCGAAGCGTATCAAGCCCTTCCAGGGTGAGACCTTCAGTAGAACACGGTAGTTCCTAGGGAACTTTGTAGCGACTGCGAGAACCTTGAAGTGAATCTACTATCTCTGTATGAGATAATGGATATGGGAACACCGTGCAGTCGTACAATCTCCCTAATGTAGGTTCTCATAAGTTTCCCATTTTGTCGGTTTCTTTGATGGGTAGGAAGTGTGCAGACTTGGTCAATCTGTCGACGATGACCCAAATGGTATCAAATCCACCTGTTTTCTTGGGGAACTTGGTTATGAAGTCCATAGTGATCCGCTCCCACTTCCATTCTGGTATCTTCGGTTGCTACAGAAGACCGGAGGGTTTTTGGTATTCGACCTTTACCTTCGCGCAAGTAAGGCATTTACTTACGAAGGTAGCAATATCTGCTTTCATGTTAGGCCACCAATATAACTTTTTAAGATCCAGATACATCTTATCTGAACCTGGGTGGACGGAATAACGAGTGTTGTGTGCCTTGGTCATGACCAAGTCTCTGAAGCCACCGTGTTTCGGTGTCTAGATCCGATCCATGAGGTATAAGGCTCCGCCACCCTTGATTTGCAAGTTCTTATCCATCCCTCTCAAGGATTCACCCGCCACATTTTCAGGTTTCAAAGCGTCGAGCTGAGCCTCCTTAATTTGCGTGGACAAGTGTGAATGGATAGTTAGAGTCAAAAATTTGACTCTACGACCAGAGTATTCTTTCCGACTGAGGGCGTCAGCTACTAAGTTGGCTTTACCCGGATGATAACGAATTTCGCACTCGTAATCATTGAGTAGCTCGACCCACCGTCGTTGTCTCATGTTGAGCTCCTTCTGGTCGAAAATGTGTTGTAGACTTTTGTGGTCTGTAAAGATCGTGCTCTTTGTACCCTACAGGTAGTGTCTCCAGATCTTCTGAGCAAACACAACTGCTCCTAGTTCAAGATCGTGGGTGGTGTAGTTAACCTCATGTGTCTTTAGCTGCCTCGAGGCATAGGCGATGACCTTACCTCGTTGCATCAGAACACATCCGAGTCCTTGATTTGATGCATCGCAATAGACAACGAAGTCTTCTATCCCTTTAGGGAGGGATAGTATTGGTGCGGTGCATAAGGCTCGCTTGAGTGTCTGGAATGCTCTTTCCTGTTTCTCTTCCCAGTCAAAGGCCACGCCCTTCTGGGTCAATGTCGTAAGAGGTTTCGCTATGCGGGAGAAGTTCTGAATGAACCTGCGATAGTAGCCAGCGAGACCTAGAAATTGACGAATTTCTGTAGGTGTCTTCGGTGCTGACCAGTTCTCAATGGCCTTGATTTTGGAAGGGTCCATGTGTATTCCCTCTTCGCTAACAACGTGGCCCAAGAATTCGACTCTTCAAATCCAAAATTCGCACTTAGAGAACTTCACGTAGAGCTTCTCCGATCGTAATGTTTCCAAGACTCTGCCGAGATGTTGACTATGTTCTTCCTTACTTCTAAAGTAGATGAGTATGTCATCGATGAAGACAATGACGAACTAATCCGAGTAAGGACGACACATCCTATTCATTAAATCCATGAATATTGCGGGCGCATTAGTTAATCCGAACGGCATCACTACGAATTCGTAGTGCCCATAACGAGTTCGGAAGGCTGTCTTGGGAACATCCTCCTCTAACACTCGTAGTTGGTTATATCCTGATTGTAGATCTATCTTCGAGAAGTAGTTGGCTCCTTGAAGTTGATCAAATAAATCGTCTATGCGGGGCAAGGGATAGCGATTTTTAATGGTAAGCTTGTTGAGTTCCCTGAAGTCAATGCACATACGAAAGGATCCATCCTTCTTCTTGACGAACAAGACCGGTGCTCCCCATGGTGAGAAGCTTGGCCTAATGAATCCCGTCTTGAGAAGTTCGTTAAGCTGACTGGAAAGTTCCGGCATCTCTGCCAGTGCCAGATGGTAAGGAGATTTGGCTACGGGAGTAGCCCCTGGCACTAAGTCGATTCTGAACTCGACTTGGTGTTGTGGTGGTAATCCGGGAAGTTCTCTTGGAAAGATGTTAGGAAAGTCGCGTACTTCGGGGATGTTCTGAATGTCTTTTACTTCTTGACTCGTATCGATGATGTGCGTGAGGAATGCATGATATTCCTTTCGTAAGCACTTCTGAGCTTGGATGTACGAAATGATGCGAATGCTCGTACTAGGTTTGTCACCATAGATAACTAAGGTTTCGTTGTTAGGAGGGTTAAGACGAACTGCTTTTTCAAAGCACATGATGTTGGCGCAAAGAAGACTCAACCAATCCATGCCGATAATAACGTCGAAACATTTAATTGGGACTGGCATGAGGTCTATCTTGAAAGTATGGCCATCTAAAGTTAAAGTACAACCTACGTATATGCAATTAGTACTTTCCGTTCTCCCATTGGCCATTTCTACCATGAATGATTTATCTAATGTACATGGTTTTTGTTTAAGTAGGTGTGCAATTTTATGGCTTACGAAACTTTTCTCTACACCACTGTCAAAAAGTATGCAAGCATAAGAGTTATCGAGGAGAAACGTACCATTAACTATCGTAGGATCAACTATGGCTTCCTCGTGGCCTATGGCCATAACTCTTCCTACTCCGCCAGCCATCCCCGCCTTAGGGCAGTTCCTCTTGTAGTGGCCCACCTTGCCACAACCGTAGCAAGCTTGGCCCACACTGGCGTTAGGAACTTGGGCGGTCGGCCCTGCTGGAGTTTTGCATAAACGAGTTGTATGCCCCTTCCTGTTGCAGTTAGAGCACTACATTTCCTTGCAAGGTCCGTGGTGATGGAAGTTGCATTTGTTGCACCTCGGAAGATTTCCAGCATAAGTTTTTGCTGGTAAGGGTTTGCAGGGACAACAGGGGTTACTGTGGCAGCATTGATTGCCACAAGTTGTTGTCTCTTTGAGGACTCTTGCGAAGCCCCGCTTTCCTCTTATTTCACCCCTTCTTCTTGTTGCCGTTGTTGTGTCCTTTTGTGGCTGGGGCGTAGGGATTGTCGGGTTGTGGCGTTTCCCGTGATCTATGAGAGATTGTGCCAGCTCCTTGGTGTTGTCAAAAGTGACAAGCTTGGATGCTAACACACTTGACATGATCTGGGGCGACATTCCTCAGATGTATCTCTCTATTTTCTTGCTCTCGAGAGCAACCATATCAGGGCATAGGAGTGCCAGATCACATAATCTATTCGTCTAGGTTGATATGTCGGAACCAACCATTTCTAGACCCCAAAGTTCCTGTTCGAGTTTTTGTATTTCCCCTCGAGGACAGTACTCTCTCATCAGCATGGCTTTCAAGTTTTCCCAGCTGATAGAATTTGCCACTACTATAATCAGGGACTTAGCATTGCCATTCCACCAAGTTAATGCTCTGTCAGAAAAAGTACAAGTAGCAAACTTGACCTTGTTGCCCTCCGGGCAGGCGCAGATCTCAAAGACTGTTTCTGTCTTTTCAATCCACTGCCTTAGGACCATAGCCCCACCAGTTCCATTGAAGTTTCGGGGTTTAGCATTTGTAAAGTCCTTGTAGGTGCATTCCCTGGGATGCACATGGCTCTTGCCATGGTGAGAAGGAGGTGCACCCGTTCCCGATCCACTAAGGACAAGAGCATTAATGGCTGACATGGCAACTGCTACTGCAGCCGTGAAGGCTGCTTGGAACATGGCAGCGTCGAAAGGAGGAGGTGGTTGAGGTGGTGGAGGAGGTGGTGGTATAGGCGTTTCGTTACTAGGGTTACGCCTTGGATTCCTGTGAGGCGGCATCTTTTGACTATACGATTAAAAGATGACAACACGGTAAGAATAAATGAATAAGGAGAGTGACTCATGGACTAACTCTCCATTGTCCAACAACACAATTGAATAGTACGTTTGAATGTGGGTTTAGTACTGAAAGGTGAAAGCATTTGGATAATAATTTCCATGAGATTAGGTATCTGTCAAAAATACTAGATTATAGATGTAACGTGTTCTGGAAAAGTGGCCTAGGAGTAGGCCTTACATCAACCACTGATGGGAAAGTTTTGACAGGACAACAGCGTAATCCAGACTTAATAGACCTAAGATTTATAACGATAGGAAATTAGACCAGAATTTTACATAAACTAGGTTATATCCGAAGGAGAGGTCAATGAGATTCTATCGATGTTGAGAACTACTAGAAAAGTCTTCAGTTGAGTGATCATTCGAAGGGATTGGGTGATCATTCTCTGGCTCCTCTCTAAGCCATCCAGCCTTGTCGTGGTTAGGGTAGTACGGGTTGTCGTGGGGATGGAATCCAACCATGATATCTACGCGAGAAAAGGGATAATAAGAACTAACTAAATAGACGAACTAACTTAGATAATTATAAGATGATCCTTATCAATTGCTTCAATACTTTTTAGTGCATACCAGTTATATGTAGTTAGGATAGGATAGACCTTCGAATAAGTGACCCTAACCCTAAGCCCCCAACCCAACGAGGACAGGACATAAGGCAAATATTCACAGATTTTAAGTCTATGACATCCTAGTACATATAACCTTAGTGTATCGACTAAGCAACTATTGACATAATAAAAAAAATCTATTTAGTTCTCAGATAAGTAATTACAGTAAGACCAAATACCCCTATGGTATTTCTTTGTGGTTGTGTTGGTAAGTTTTTAGACTTGTTGCCACATCACAACCATTCTTGGGCATATGCTAATCACTCCTTGGACCAGTATAGTTGATCAGGCTATGCCACTGCCAAGACTGACCATATATCCCCAGGCTTAATTGTGATATTCAACAATCATAATACTTTTGTTCTTGTCGTTGTGACACCGATTTAAGTATGAATGCAGGCACGTATACTTACTTAAATATTTTATTATTTAAAAGTATAATCTCTTAGTCAGAGTGTTTTAATCCCAATGTATTTTTAGTTAGTATATCTTTTATGGGTTGATATACTATATTCACTATAAACAATGCTCTGATACCAATCTGTCACACCCCAAAACCAAGAACGGCGGAAACGTTCAGGGGTGGAGGACGTCATGTGAAGTATCATAACAGTGTAAAGTAGTAAACAAGCAATAACATCATCCATTGCATTAAAAGTAAAGTTTTAATACTTGTGTGTTCTTTCATTGTAATAAGACACCAAAATATGTAATCAAAATAAAAGACGAGTCTTGTGTGTGCTCCGTCTTCTCAAAACCTGGTCATCATACCTGTCTACTGGTGACCTGAGAATACAAGTTATTTTGAAAGAGTAGATCAGCATAAAGCTGGTGAATTCATAAGTATTTAAGTGTCATTACTCTGTTTTGGAAAGCTGTTATGAATGCCAAGTAAAGATTGAAACATTTGATATAAGTGTGAAAACCCTATAAAATCCCATATTTCCTACTCGTATAAAAGTAGTCTTCTACCAAGACCCGAATGTTTTGAATGTAGTCTTCTACCAAGACCTGAATGTTTTGAAAGTAGTCTTCTACCAAGACTTGAATGTTTTGCTGTAACAAAGATGGTTTTTCCCCTGCACGACTACTATTAACAATATATAGTCTACCTCATCGTTTATGTGAACGTATCACAAAATAAAAGTAATAGGGAAAATATAGCCATATAAGTATTATCCTTTTGTATTAGGATAAACACGACATTCCGACTGCCGAAAAGTAGTAACCTTGAACCTCCGTAGATGTTCATTTTCCTCTATAGCTAACAGCAGGTCGAAGGAATGGTTAGTCCCGTAAAGGTACCCCTAGTATAAGTATTAACCTTAGGCATCCGTAGATGTTCATTACCTCTATTGCTAACAGGTGGGTACCAAAATGGTTAGTCCCGTATAGTATCCTTTTGTACTAGGATAGACAGAACTAATCTACACGTATAGTATGTAATAGTATCTCATCATATAGTATCTAGGTATAAGTATCCATGTAAGTGTATCCATGTAAGAGGATCCAGGTAAGTGTATCTCTTCATATAGCATTTAGTATAGACTCATGAATGAACTGACTCTGGTGTAATTCCTTTGTAATAGGAATAATGTTTTGTATCCGCTAAACTATCCCTATAATAGTTTACTGGAATGTATCTGTGGTCCAAGAAGGTTTATATGTCACACCCCAAAACCAAGAACGGCGGAAACGTTCCGGGGCGGAGGACGTCATGTACAGTATCACAACACAGTAAATGTAAATAAGCAAACAACATCATCCATTGCATTAAATATATAATTTTAATACAAGTGTTCTGTACAGTTATAGACACCAAAAATAATGAAACACAAAATAAAATGAGATGAGTCTTGAATGCCCACCTTCTTCTCAAAAGCTGCCCTCGGTACCTGTCTACTGATGACCTGAGAATACAAGTTATTTTGAAAGAGTTTATCAGCATTAAGCTGGTGAGTTCATAAGTATTTTAGTGTCCATGTTTCTTGTAAACACGTTTGAACCTGTCTCAATGTATAAGTTTGTGAAAATGTAAGTAAATGTTTGAAAGTGTTTGCAAAAGTTTGAATCACTCAGAAAATCCTATATTTTCTATAAAAGTAACCTTCTACCAAGGCTAGACTGTTTTGTAAACTTGTCTATTGTAAAGTGTGTGATTACCCAAATATAACTATCATTTGTTAAGAATATAGTTTGTACATTAATGCTTAAGTGAGGTTATCACTAAAATATGTAATGGGTAAATCATTGTAGTACTGTAGCTTTGTATATTAAGACTACTGCTGTACTAAATACTACTACCTTAAACCGGATTTATATTAAGGTATATTGTGATTAATTGCACCATGCTATCGACTGATAATCAACGACATAATGAACGGTCGTAATAAGAAATGACGTTTGGCACCCGCAGACCTGCAGGTCCGGCTGTAGCTAGCAGCAAGGTGTAGGATAGTCAATCCAGTATAGATCTATACGCAAACTCACGCTCTCCCTCCAAGAGAATTCTGGCTACAACTCAGGCCATGACATTTAAGGCATGCCCGATACAGTGGATCACAATTGTTAAGTATTCACGTATATGTATCGTTCCTCGTATATCTGTATATGTATTGTTTCTAGTATATCTGTATATGTATTGTTTCTAGTATATCTGTATATGTATTGTTTCTAGTATATCTGTATATGTATTGTTTCTAGTATATCTGTATATGTATTGTTTCTAGTATATCTGTATATGTATTGTTTCTAGTATTTCTGTATATGTATGATCCTGCGTTACCCCGATGGTAACCAGCTAATGATGTACTGAAGAGTATGAATATGGAGGTACCTTTATGTCTATATATGTATATATGATATATAAGTAATATGGAAACGACCTTCGGATGGTCACCCGAAATCCCACCAGACCACATCCAAATCGAGGAAAAGGAAATAGGGCGGATGGCCTTCCTAAGCCCTTTAAACATTATTTATATATCTATACATATATGGGCATGCAATTGGATATATAAAAGCATAAATAAGTTTTCATAAAACATTTGAAGCAGTAATATAATTTCAAGAGAGGATCGACTTGATGTCGATCTATAAAACATTTTGAAGGCATAAGTTGATAAAACAGTTTAAGTATAAGAAGCATTTGTTGAATCACAGTCTATAAATAAGTTTGGATAGTAAAACAGTTTGTAAAACATTTCAATAGTAACGCAATTTGAAAAACAGTTTGAACAGTGGTAAAAATCGTTATTTTCCTAGTTATTAATCACATGTGATTAAATGCAATCGTATGTGATTGAATCAATAACTATATGTATTTGACTTGTATTCCCCCCCATAAAGTATTTAAAACACTTAAAATCATTTCAAAGGTTGATTCAAGGGGTATGAACTCACTTGTGGTGAGTCGTTTGAATTGCAGTGTCGGCTACCGTGCTAGGTGACAAACGGAGACTGGTTTACACGCACGAGCCTAGTTATCATATAATAAACATATATATAACTAATTAGACATATAATAACTTAAATAAATAAGTTAAGACACTTAGAAAACATTTAAACACTTTTGTGAGTGTATAGGGTTCAAATGGTTGCATCTAAGTTGCTACGGGACAAGGCAAAAGGGTTTGAAACATCAAAGGGCCTTGTATAGGAGTTCACCATCCAACAAACCCCACACCTTGGAGCTTACGGCCGTAAACTCATTGGCCGTGAACTCCTCAAATGGTGTTTTTGGGTGTTTTGTGGTGTTGTCTTGCATCTAGAACACTCCTATCTTTATTGGAATAATGCATGAAGTAGTTTTAAGGCTCTAGAACACTCCATAAGGGAGTTTACGGCCTAAGGTCCTTCACCTTAGAGTTTACGGCCGTAAACTCTAGGAATTTAATTGATTTGAGGCACTTAAACATCAAGAATGGCATCCATGATTTTATCTAAGGCTAATGGGAACAAGAGGCACACTTTGGTGCCTTCACTTGGAGTTGACGGCCCAAGTCATGTTCCTTGGCCGTAAACTCCTTTCAAGGAGTGATTTCTATGTGTTCTACTCTCCATTCTAGTCCCAAAGGTGCAAGGTAAATTGTCTAAAGGCTTAAGGGTTGCTTGGAATGATTTTTGTCCCACAAAATGGGGTTTACGGCCCAAGAGGAGTTCTTGGCCGTAAACTCCTAAAAATTTATGGCTTTTATGGGCTTTTGGTATTCTAATCAAGCACATGTACTAGTAGTTAAAGTCCTTAAGCATTTGGGGAAAGTTTTAGGGCATTTAAGCCCTTGAAAAGGGGTTTACGGCCCAAGGGAGTTCCTTGGCCGTAAACTCCTAGAACTTATGTTTCTTGGTTGCTTTTTGATCCATAAATGTCATACCCTATCTCCTAAACAAGTCTTTTAGCAAGGAATTGGGACTAGGAAGCCATAATGTTCCATTTTGGAGTTTACTCCCCAAGAACAATCTTGGGCGGTAAACTCCCGGATCTTGACATCTAGACATGTAATTTGTGTTAACAAGCATTAAACAAGTATTGAAACACATATAGAAAAGTAGACTCACAATCTGGGATGAAAACCCGAAGATCTGTCAGAGAGAATATGGCTTTTCTCTATTTGGAATTGTGAATAATGAATTTATTTAATTCAGAAAACTATTTATAGTCCTGGAATATTTTGGCAGAAAATATTTTCATTCCTGATGTTGGACTGTAACAGTATGAAACTTGAAATGCCCAAGTTTCACAAAACCAGGAGTATCCACTCTCCTGATATCATCTAAAACATAACCCTAATGTACACAAACTTGTTCGGAAAAGCTTGAAAATCACAGAAACTGAACTAGCTTCTATTGAATAGATGAGGTTTATACAATTGGAAATTTCAGGTTGTCACATCATCCCCCTGTTAGAGGGAATTTCGTCCCGAAATTAGAATTTAAGCAAATAAAAGTTACAAACAATTAAGCGAAAAGATGAGGGTATTTCAACTTCATCTAATCCTCGCGTTCCCAAGTGAATTCCGGTCCTCGCTTAGCGTTCCAGCGAACCTTCACGATAGGGATACGGCTTTGTTTCGTCTGCTTGACCTCACGGTCCATGATCTCTACAGGTTCTTCCACGAAGTTGAGGCTCTCGTTGATCTCGATCTCGTCGAGTGGGATTACGAGAGTCTCGTCGGACAGACACTTTTTCAAGTTAGATACGTGGAATGTAGAATGTACGTTACGCAGTGTGTCGGGTAGATCAAGTTTGTAAGCTACGGGGCCGACTCTGGCAAGAATCTCGAAAGGCCCTATGTACCTCGGATTAAGCTTCCCACGCTTGCCGAAGCGTATCAAGCCTTTCCAGGGAGAGACATTGAGAAGGACTCGGTCTCCCACCTGAAATTCCAAAGGTTTTCTTCGTTTATCGGCGTAGCTCTTCTGTCGGTCTCTAGAGGCTTTCAATCGTTCCCGGATTTGAACGATTTTCTCTGTCGTTTCCCGAATGATTTCCGGACCAGTGAGAGTACTGTCGGAAGCTTGCCCTCTCGCTAATTGGGTATCACCAACCTCAGCCCAGCACAGAGGGGATCTGCACTTGCGGCCGTAGAGAGCTTCGAATGGAGCAGCCTTGATGCTAGTGTGATAACTGTTATTATAGGAAAATTCGACAAGGGGTAAATGGGTATCCCATGCCTTCCCAAAATCAATCACACAGGCTCGCAACATGTCTTCCAATGTTTGAATGGTTCTCTCACTCTGTCCGTCGGTCTGTGGATGGTAGGCTGTGCTCATGTCCAGCCTTGTTCCTAGGGAATGTTGTAGGGATTGCCAAAATCTTGAAGTGAACCTACTATCTCTATCAGAGATAATGGAAATAGGTACACCATGCAACCTTACAATTTCCCTAATGTATGTTCTCGTAAGTTTCTCCATCTTGTCGGTTTCTTTGATAGGCAGGAAGTGTGCAGACTTGGTCAATCTATCAACGATGACCCATATGGTGTCAAGTCCACCCGTTGTCTTGGGTAACTTGGTTATGAAATCCATAGTGATCCGCTCCCACTTCCATTCTGGAATCTCTGGTTGTTGCAGTAAACAAGAGGGCTTCTGGTACTCGACCTTAACCTTCGCGCAAGTAAGGCATTTACTCACGAAGGTAGCAATCTCTGCTTTCATATTAGGCCACCAGTATAGCTTTTTCAGATCCAGATACATCTTATCTGAACCTGGGTGGACGGAATACCGAGTGTTGTGAGCCTCGGTCATGACCAAGTCTCGGAAACCACCGTGTTTCGGTGTCCAGATCCGGTTCATGAAATATAAAGCTCCGTCACCCTTGGCTTCGAAGTTCTTGTCCATTCCCCTAAGGGATTCACTCGACACATTTTCAGGTTTCATGGCCTCTAGTTGAGCCGCCTGAATTTGTTCAGTCAAGTGTGAATGGATGGTTATTGATAATGACTTGACCTTGCGACCAGAATATTCCTTCCGACTTAGGGCGTCTGCTACTATGTTGGCTTTACCCGGATGATAACGAATATCGCATTCGTAATCACTGAGTAGCTCAACCCACCGTCGTTGTCTCATGTTGAGCTCCTTCTGACCGAAAATGTGTTGTAAACTCTTGTGGTCGGTAAAGATAGTGCTCTTCGTTCCATACAAGTAATGTCTCCAGATCTTCAGAGCAAACACTACTGCTCCTAGCTCAAGATCGTGGGTCGTGTAGTTAACCTCGTGTGTCTTCAACTGTCTCGAGGCGTAGGCGATGACCTTACCTCGCTGCATCAGAACACATCCGAGTCCTTGATTGGATGCATCGCAATAGACTACAAAGTCTTCTATTCCTTCCGGAAGGGATAGTATTGGTGCGGTGCACAAGGCTCGTTTGAGCGTTTGGAACGCTCTTTCTTGCTTCTCTTCCCAATCAAAGGCCACGCCTTTCTGGGTCAGGGTTGTAAGAGGCTTCGCTATTCGCGAGAAGTTCTGAATGAACCTGCGATAGTAGCCAGCGAGACCTAGAAATTGACGAATTTCTGTAGGCGTCTTTGGTGCTGACCAGTTCTCAATGGCTTTTATTTTGGATGGGTCCACGTGGATTCCCTCTTCGCTTACCACGTGTCCTAAGAATTCGACTCTTCGCATCCAAAATTCACACTTCGAGAATTTCGCATAAAGTTTCTCTTTTCGTAATGTCTCTAGTACTTGTCGCAGATGATCACTATGCTCTTTCTTACTTCGGGAGTAGATCAGGATGTCGTCAATGAAAACGATGACGAACTGATCTAAGTAAGGTCGGCATACTCTATTCATCAGATCCATGAAGACTGCAGGCGCATTGGTCAATCCGAATGGCATCACCACGAACTCGTAGTGTCCGTAACGAGTTCGGAAGGCTGTCTTCGGCACATCCTCCTCGAGCACTCGTAACTGGTGATATCCGGATCTCAGATCAATCTTGGAAAAATAGCTCGCCCCTTGCAGTTGGTCGAATAGATCATCTATGCGCGGCAGAGGGTAACGATTTTTGATCGTCAATTTGTTGAGTTCTCTGTAGTCAATACACATACGGAATGATCCGTCTTTCTTCTTAACGAACAAGACCGGTGCTCCCCAAGGTGAGAAACTTGGTCTTATAAAGCCCTTGCTGAGCAGTTCGTTAAGTTGAACAGAGAGTTCTTGCATCTCGACTGGTGCTAAACGGTAGGGCGACTTGGCTACTGGGGTAGCTCCTGGGACTAAGTCGATTCTGAACTCGACTTGTCGTTGCGGAGGTAACCCGGGTAACTCTTCTGGAAAAATGTCGGGGAAGTCGCTCACTACTGGGAGATCCTTTAGTTCTTTCGTTTCTAGGTTCGTGTCGACGACGTGAGCAAGAAATGCGTGGTATTCTTTGCGCAGATATTTCTAAGCCTGAATACTAGAAATAATGCGAAGACTCGCACCAGGTTTGTCGCCGTAGACTATAAGAGTTTCGTTAGACGGGAGGTTTAGTCGGACTGCTTTCTCGTAGCACATGATGTCGGCGCGATGAATACTTAACCAATCCATGCCGATAATAACGTCGAAACTTTTTATCGAGACCGGCATAAGGTCAATCGGGAATGAATGGTTATCTAAGGTTAGAAGACAACCTAAGTATATGCTATTAGTACTTTCAGTCTTCCCATTGGCCATTTCTACTGTGAATTGTTCATTAAGTGCGTGCGGTTGTTGCTTAAGCATGCGAGCAAATTTGTGGTTTACGAAGCTTCGCTCCGCTCCACTATCGAACAGAATGCATGCATAGGAGTTATCAAGGAGGAACGTACCAGTCACCACTGTCGGGTCAACAACTGCTTCCCCGTGGCCTATTGCTAGTACCCTCCCTACTCCTCCAGTATTCCTCGCTTTAGGGCAGTCCCTTTTAAAGTGGCCTGGCTCGCCACATCCATAGCAAGTTGGGCTCGCGCCTGAGCCAGGAACTTGGGAGATCGGTTGCGCCGGGAACCTACAGAATCGGACAGTGTGTCCTTTTCTGTGGCAGTTGTCACACTGCATCTCACGGCAGGCGCCGTTATGGTGGAAGCTGCATTTATTGCACTTCGGCAAACTTCCCGAGTACTGCTTCCCCGGAGCAGTAACAGCAGTAGGGGCTATCGCAGCATGTATTGCTACGATTTGCTGTTTCTTTGAAGCACGCTGCTTCTTCTTCTCATCCCAGAACTTCCGATTGTTGCCAGCGGGTTTAGAGGGTTCTGGGATGGTTAGGGTGGGTGTAGTTGCAGGGGTCTTGACTCCATGGTCAATAAGCCTTTGTGCCAATCGCTTGGCACTGTCGAAAGTAGCAGGGTTGGATGCTAAGACGTTCCCCTGGTACGGAGGCACTAGCCCCCATACATACCGCTCAATCTTTTTCCCTTCAGTGGGAACCAAGTTGGGGCATAGGGCCACCAGTTCGCTAAAGCGGGCAGTGTAAGCGATCACGTTGGTGCCCTTCATTGTTAGATTCCAGAGTTCATGTTCCAACTTCTGGACTTCGCCCCTAGGGCAGTACTCCTCAGTCATGAGGTCCTTCATTGTTGCCCAGCCCATGTCGTTAGCCACGACGAGAGTTAGGGCTTTGACGTGGCCGTTCCACCACGTTAGGGCTTTATCCTCGAAGGTGCACGCGGCATATTTCACCTTGAATGCTGCAGGGCACGAACAGATTTCGAAGACTGATTCAGTCTTCTCGAACCATTGCGAGAGAGCAATGACTCCGCCGGTGCCATAGAAAGGCTTCGGCTTGCAGTTTGTAAAATCCTTGTAAGAGCACTCCCTCGAGAGCACAGGGATTTCAACTGGGATAGATTCAACAGGGGTTCCACCTCTGCTAGCATCCGATGAGTGATACTGAGCCATGGCAGTTGCCACTGCTGCAGCTACGGCAGCATTCAGGGCTGCAGTATCGATGACTGCAGGTGGTGGAGGCGGCGGAGGTACAGGATTATTCCTATTCCGAGGAGATTTGCGAGGAGGCATCCTTCAACTATAAGTTTATAAAGACAAGAAGGATGATAAGAATCAATTTGGTAAGCAACGTGAGAGTGACCCATGGACTAACTAACCATAGTCCAACAGTTTGAATGAGTGTTTGAAATCACAATAAGAAATATTAGTAGGAATACACAAGTGTACAAATTTTTCCCACAGATTATATAGATTTCAATAGTACGGGTATTACTGATGTAATAAGTTCAAGGAAAAATCGACCTAACAGTAGGTCTTACATCATACCATAAGGACAATACTGACAGTCCTAGATTCCTAATTAGAGTACCGAAAGTTAGGAATATTTTACAGACAAGTGCTACTTAAAGCACATAAGTTCAAGGCTATCCCTAAATCAAAAGACAGAGATGTACTAGACATCATCTAATGGCGATGGGAATTCCTCGGGCGATTCCTGAGGTCGGATACTTGGCGAAATACCTCTTGAAGGTGTCGGTCCTGAGCTCTTTGACGAGTTCGAAGTTCTAAGACTTCAGCACGGGAGGCAGCCAACTGTTGTTGCAAGGTTTCGTTGGTTCTCCGGGTCCGTTCCATGTCTTCTTCAAGACGGCGAATGCGGACTGTATTGACGCCTGAATTGGCATCAATCTCCATGACCCAGTCGATGGCTGCTCGACCTTGCTCGACATTACGAGTTATTCTGCGGATGATCACCGGCAGAGCTCTGGCAGCAGGGCCACCATCGCTGATGTTGTAAAAGGTTCGGTCCCCAAAATATGGTAAGGGCTGACCCTGCTCATCACTCCAGCGATTCAGATTGTTTGCCCACATGGGGGTAGGCCCTGGAAACGCTGGTCGAGGGTTGTTGTTCGGGGCTTGACCTACAAGCGGTAGGTTGTTGACTTCAGGCTCGGAGTCGGATCCATCCGAAAAGCCTTCTGCGAGGTGATCATCCAGAGGGATTGGATGGTCATCTTCGGGCTCTTCATCGATCCACCCGACATTGCCTTCATTGGGAAAGTACGGGTCGCCATGATGGAATCCAGCCATTTAGATCTACGCGTGAAGAGAGGTATAAGAATATAGTATACGTGTAACTAGTAGCACAAAATACTCCTATAGTATTTTAAGTTCTAAGTTCTACTGATCCTCTTGTGGTATTGTTGGTAAGTTTTTAGACTTGTTAACATATCACAACCATTCTAGGGCATATGCTAATCACTCCTAGGACCAGCATAGTTGATCAGGCTATGCCATCCCCAGGACTGACCATACATTCCCGAGCTTACCTGTGATATTCAACAATCGTAATACTTTTGTTCTTGTCATTGTGACACTGATTTTAGTATGAATGTAGACTAGTATACTTAATTAAATATTTTATTATTTAAAGTATAGACTCTTGGTCAGAGTGTTTTAGTCCCTTTTGGGTTTATAGATTAGTATATCTTTTATGGGTTGATATACTTGATTCACTATAAACAGTGCTCTGATACCAATCTGTCACACCCTAAAACCAAGAACGGCGGAAACGTTCCGGGGCGGAGGACGTCATGTACAGTATCACAACACAGTAAATGTAAATAAGCAAACAACATCATCCATTGCATTAAATATATAATTTTAATACAAGTGTTCTGTACAGTTATAGACACCAAAAATAATGAAACACAAAATAAAATGAGATGAGTCTTGAATGCCCACCTTCTTCTCAAAAGCTGCCCTCGGTACCTGTCTACTGATGACCTGAGAATACAAGTTATTTTGAAAGAGTTTATCAGCATTAAGCTGGTGAGCTCATAAGTATTTTAGTGTCCATGTTTCTTGTAAAAACGTTTGAACCTGTCTCAATGTATAAGTTTGTGAAAATGTAAGTAAATGTTTGAAAGTGTTTGCAAAAGTTTGAATCACTCAGAAAATCCTATATTTTCTATAAAAGTAACCTTCTACCAAGGCTAGACTGTTTTGTAAACTTGTCTGTTGTAAAGTGTGTGATTACCCAAATATAACTATCATTTGTTAAGAATATAGTTTGTACATTAATGCTTAAGTGAGGTTATCACTAAAATATGTAATGGGTAAATCATTGTAGTACTGTAGCTTTGTATATTAAGACTACTGCTGTACTAAATACTACTACCTTAAACCGGATTTATATTAAGGTATATTGTGATTAATTGCACCATGCTATCGACTGATAATCAACGACATAATGAACGGTCGTAATAAGAAATGACGTTTGGCACCCGCAGACCTGCAGGTCTGGCTGTAGCTAGCAGCAAGGTGTAGGATAGTCAATCCAGTATAGATCTATACGCAAACTCACGCTCTCCCTCCAAGAGAATTCTGGCTACAACTCAGGCCATGACATTTAAGGCATGCCCGATACAGTGGATCACAATTGTTAAGTATTCACGTATATGTATCGTTCCTCGTATATCTGTATATGTATTGTTTCTAGTATATCTGTATATGTATTGTTTCTAGTATATCTGTATATGTATTGTTTCTAGTATATCTGTATATGTATTGTTTCTAGTATATCTGTATATGTATTGTTTCTAGTATTTCTGTATATGTATGATCCTGCGTTACCCCGATGGTAACCAGCTAATGATGTACTGAAGAGTATGAATATGGAGGTACCTTTATGTCTATACATGTATATATGATATATAAGTAATATGGAAACGACCTTCGGATGGTCACCCGAAATCCCACCAGACCACATCCAAATCGAGGAAAAGGAAATAGGGCGGATGGCCTTCCTAAGCCCTTTAAACATTATTTATATATCTATACATATATGGGCATGCAATTGGATATATAAAAGCATAAATAAGTTTTCATAAAACATTTGAAGCAGTAATATAATTTCAAGAGAGGATCGACTTGATGTCGATCTATAAAACATTTTGAAGGCATAAGTTGATAAAACAGTTTAAGTATAAGAAGCATTTATTGAATCACAGTCTATAAATAAGTTTGGATAGTAAATCAGTTTGTAAAACATTTCAATAGTAACGCAATTTGAAAAACAGTTTGAACAGTGGTAAAAATCGTTATTTTCCTAGTTATTAATCACATGTGATTAAATGCAATCACATGTGATTGAATCAATAACTATATGTATTTGACTTGTATTCCCCCCCCCCCCCATAAAGTATTTAAAACACTTAAAATCATTTCAAAGGTTGATTCAAGGGGTATGAACTCACTTGTGGTGAGTCGTTTGAATTGCAGTGTCGGCTACCGTGCTAGGTGACAAATGGAGACTGGTTTACACGCACGAGCCTAGTTATCATATAATAAACATATATATAACTAATTAGACATATAATAACTTAAATAAATAAGTTAAGACACTTAGAAAACATTTAAACACTTTTGTGAGTGTATAGGGTTCAAATGGTTGCATCTAAGTTGCTACGGGACAAGGCAAAAGGGTTTGAAACATCAAAGGGCCTTGTATAGGAGTTCACCATCCAACAAACCCCACACCTTGGAGTTTACGGCCGTAAACTCATAGGTTTATGGCCGTGAACTCCTCAAATGGTGTTTTTGGGTGTTTTGTGGTGTTGTCTTGCATCTAGAACACTCCTATCTTTATTGGAATAATGCATGAAGTAGTTTTAAGGCTCTAGAACACTCCATAAGGGAGTTTACGGCCTAAGGTCCTTCACCTTAGAGTTTACGGCCGTAAACTCTAGGAAATAAATTGATTTGAGGCGCTTAAACATCAAGAATGGCATCCATGATTTTATCTAAGGCTAATGGGAACAAGAGGCACACTTTGGTGCCTTCACTTGGAGTTTACGGCCCAAGTCATGTTCCTTGGCCGTAAACTCCTTTCAAGGAGTGATTTCTATGTGTTCTACTCTCCATTCTAGTCCTAAAGGTGCAAGGTAAATTGTCTAAAGGCTTAAGGGTTGCTTGGAATGATTTTTGTCCCACAAAATGGGGTTTACGGCCCAAGAGGAGTTCTTGGCCGTAAACTCCTAAAAATTTATGGCTTTTATGGGCTTTTGGTGTTCTAATCAAGCACATGTACTAGTAGTTAAAGTCCTTAAGCATTTGGGGAAAGTTTTAGGGCATTTAAGCCCTTGAAAAGGGGTTTACGGCCCAAGGGAGTTCCTTGGCCGTAAACTCCTAGAACTTATGTTTCTTGGTTGCTTTTTGATCCATAAATGTCATACCCTATCTCCTAAACAAGTCTTTTTGCAAGGAATTGGGACTAGGAAGCCATAATGTTCCATTTTGGAGTTTACTCCCCAAGAACGATCTTGGGCGGTAAACTCCCGGATCTTGACATCTAGACATGTAATTTGTGTTAACAAGCATTAAACAAGTATTGAAACACATATAGAAAAGTAGACTCACAATCTGGGATGAAAACCCGAAGATCTGTCAGAGAGAATATGGCTTTTCTCTATTTGGAATTGTGAATAATGAATTTATTTAATTCAGAAAACTATTTATAGTCCTGGAATATTTTGGCAGAAAATATTTTCATTCCTGATGTTGGACTGTAACAGTATGAAACTTGAAATGCCCAAGTTTCACAAAACCAGGAGTATCCACTCTCCTGATATCATCTAAAACATAACCCTAATGTACACAAACTTGTTCGGAAAAGCTTGAAAATCACAGAAACTGAACTAGCTTCTATTGAATAGATGAGGTTTATACAATTGGAAATTTCAGGTTGTCACATTATACACCCTTGCTACTCAAGAGTGTGGGAACTGAATGAAGAATGAAAGTTGTCATATCAATACATCTATATATATATATATATATATATATATATATGAACATAAGTGTATAGATATAGATTTGACCAAGGACATGAAAGAGATTTTGTAAAACATTTAAGAGTTTTGAACAATAAATAACAATGACTTGATGTCATTTTATAAAACATTTCAAAAGTAATTCATTTGATAACAAAATGTTTTAAGACAGAAAACCATTTCATGTATCACATTTTGAAGTATGTGAAATCAGTTGGATGAAAACACAGTTATGAATCACATATGATTGATTCTATAGCATGCTGTTTTCTACTTGTATCCCCCCCCCCCCATTAAAGCATTTAAAATCATTTAAAACGTTGATTAAGGGGTATGAACTCACCTGTAGATGGTGGTTTGGATGAACTTGTACACATTCAAAGATCCTAGTTAACATATAATCACACATATATGTATCCAATGCACATAGTAAGTAAAGTAAACAACCATTACATTACATATAAAAGTTTACATTTGTTTCAAAAGTAAGTTGTACAAGTGTGATACACAGTATATATGAACAAAAACAGTACGTGTCTTCTACGCATTCCATCTTCGCCAAAAGAATCATCGGGTAACTGTCTAATGCGGACCTAAGAATACAAGCATTTTGAAAATCAGCATAACGCTGGTGAGTTCATAAGCGGTTTTGTTTTCTGAAAATGTACGGTTTCCTTTCTGTTTTCTGAAAATGATACACACCAAAAAAATCCCATATTTTCTTAAAAGTTGGTTATTGAATCCCAAAATGTAATGTAAAAGAGGTACACTGAAAACATGTTTACTCTTGTGAATTGTAAAGTTTAGTTAACTGGTTTGTTACACGTTTCTGTTTATGTACAAATGTTACCCCAGGAAAATCCCATATTTTCTTGAATGTTGGTTACCAAATGTGAAAGATGTATACTAAAAACCTAGTTGTCCTTGTGAAACGTATTAGTTTTAACACACACACACACACACACACACACACACACATATATATATATATATATATATATATATATATATATATATATATGGGATGAGCAACGGGCCAAACCCGGACCGGACCGGCCCGAAGACCGAAAACCCGAAGACCGAAAATCATGAATTACCTTGCCCGAAAACCGGACCGTTTTTGCGTGTACCGGGTCCGGGTTCGGTCCAGTCCGGTTCACGATATTAAACCGGGTTTCGGGTTTTGGACCGAATTATACTTTTGCAGTTTTGTTTACGGTTTCGAGTTTTGTTTGTATCTTTGTTGTTTATGGTTTCGGGTTTTGTTTGTAATATTACTCTCTAGTCTCTATCATACTATTTCAAGTTATAATCTTACTACGTAATATCCATCATTCGTATTTTTGTTGTTTGCACAATTGGAAAAAAAAATACATAATTGAAGATGAATGTAAATGTAATAAGTAGCAAACCAAAATTACCAAAATATTATTGTACCAAAATAATAATAACCAAACTAATAATAACCATGTACTAAACCAAATTACCATTATACGAAAACAAACAACTTATGAAAAAAAACAATTAAACTTCAATCGGCTTCTTTCCATTCCCTCTGTCTTCTTTTTCCTCCATCGCCGCTTCAATCTCTATATAATTAACACCAAAGCATAGTGAGCATCTAAATTTTTTAACAAACAACAAATAAATAAAATATGATTTAAATTTACTACCCAACGCTATGCCATCATCCTTCAATATGTCTTCATCATCATCTATAATGGGTTTGCGTGATTTTCTTACCCAATCTTGGGTACATACTAAAGCTTCAACAATCGGCGTATTCAAACGTGTTCTATACTCATCTAGAATTCGACCGCAAGTACTAAAAGCGGATTCCGACGCCACGGTCGTCACTTGTATGGACAAAATATCTAACAACAAGCAATCATAAAATTATAAATATAATAATTTATAACTTAACTACAAGAAAACAAAGATAAATAATAGAATTACCTTTTGCCATACGAGCGACTATCGGAAAACGCAATGCATTTTTTTTCCACCAATCTAGGATGTCAAAATTTTTATCAAAAGTCACTCTAGGTTCATTTAAATATCTTCTCAATTCGTTTTCAACTGTCGCCGACGTGTCTCCTTGTCCCATCAAGAAAGCGTCCAAAAATCGTTACCCACATCACAACTTACAACTTCTTTTACTTTCTGAGACGAACCTACATTTGCATATTTTTCTTCATAGGTTTTAAATAAATTTTCCATTCTTTTTTCAATTTCCCGCACTGTAGACATCGTATTCAATTTTATGGTGCTTTCCAACAATATGTTTTCTTCCGTTCTCGTGTTTTCGATCATCTTCTTGATGATAGCTGACAAAAAGATGGACTTCATTTGGGGGTCCAATAATACGGCAAAACACGTGAAATCATTCAAATTTTCTATTGAACCCCAATACTTGTTGTATTTGGTACGCATGTCGGGGATCATATGGCAAAGATGCACTTTTGTTGAACACGTTTCTAGATGTTGGTCAACATCTATAATTTCCCGTAAAACAGCTTGTACCAACGGTTTTGATGAAGCCGACAACATCTCCGTTTTTGTTTTGAACTTTTCAAGAAACATTATAACCTCTTCTATCACTTCGAAATCGGTACGCTGCGGGACTCTACTTAGATCACGTGCAAATGAGGTGTCTACAAAAAAATACAACAAAAAAATAGCAATTTTAATAAAAAAAATTGCACTCTAAGAGCTTTTATTTGTAAAAAATAACAACAAAAAAAACATTTTTACCTTTAACTTCATATTCAAAAAAAGTATCTTTTAAGTTCAAAGCGCTCTTCAACAACTCAAATGTCGAATTCCACCTCGTTGGACACTCTCCACATAAAAACTTATCCCCTTCTAAGTCGGAATCCTTCATACATTTTTTAAACTTCCTAATTCTAGCGGTTGAATGTCTAATGTATTTCACCGCTCTTTGAACACATGACACGTGAGTATTGTGATATTTTAACCCATCTTTCACAATTAAGTTCAAAATATGAGCCACACATCTAACGTGAAAATGTTTTCCACCTTCATACAAGTTGGGAAGTTTTTTGGTCAAGAATTCCAATGCTTTGTCATTTGTAGTGGCATTGTCCATACTTATAGTCATCACATTTTTTATCCCCCACTCATGTATGCATTCAAGTAACAAACGTCACACGTCTTCTCCCACATGAGTATCTATTGGTCTAAAATTTAAAATCCTTTTATGCATGACCCAATCGTCATCTATGAAGTGCCCCGTAACAACCATGTAATTCGTTTTTTGACACGATGAAGTCCAACTATCGGTTGTCAAGTGTATCATGTTGTGTGGATTAGCAAAGAAAGTTAACAACTTCTTCCTTTCTTCAACATAAAACTTGGCAACATCACGGCTAATTTTATGCCTAGATGGTATTTTGACTTTCCCGTTTAGAGCATTTGTGTACTCTATAAAAGCTTCATTTTCCACAAATTTAAACAGGAGTTCACCTACAACAAATAGGTTTAGCATAGTTTTTTTAATCCTGTCTTCATCGTGTTTCCATACGGTGACACTACTACCATCCCCAAAAGGTTGTTTTTTAAATTGTAAAGTATTTTGCCCTTTAATATTATCCGGATTTTGTTTGCATTTTCTTGCATGTCTAAGTAAGCTAGAAGTTCCATTTGTGTTTACATCGGAATTAAAGACTTTAAAGCGATGTTTACACTTAGATTTATTGGTTTTCTTTCCATCTTCGTCCATAACCACTTCCATTGAATCCCAACATTTTGACCTTTTTTGTGGTACCAGTTTTCTTTTATTTTCTTTCTTTGGCAATGTGGTGTTATCTTCAATATTTATGTCTCCTTTGTCAGTATCAACATCATCATCATCAATAATATGTGGGGTGTTATCAACAAAGACATCATCATCCTACAATACAATAAAAATACAATAAAGTAAAAACAATTACTTAGTTAGTAATATGTGGGGTGTTATATAATCTTAACAAACAACAAATACAGTAACAATTGCCATATTATATAAATAGTTAATAATAAAAAAAATCTCAAAAGTAGAAATTAAATAATAAAAAAATCTCAAATCCCAAATCTTAAAAGTTGAATCCAGGAAGAAAGTTGAATCCTCATTAAGAGGAGATGAAGTCTCAGATGATCAGAAATATAAAATCAAAACCAAGACTAATTAACAGCATCAGGCGGAGCTTGCTGCAACTACATCTTTTCAAACTTATTAACTTGGATTGAAGTAAGTTGGATGTTTGATTACCATACTGCAACACGTATATATAATACCTAATAGGCTAATACACCATTAACTAATACTCACCCCATACTACATTATCTTATTACAATACCCATACTCTAAATCTAATATATCAACACAACATCATATGAAACCCATACTATTGGCTGGTAATTAGTTCCACCACATGGGGCATTCATCGTACGTGTAGCTTGTGTATGCCGTAATAAATGCAATCTAACACTATTTGGCAAGAAAGAGTCCACATGGGGCAATCACGTACCCATGATTAAAACATAATAGAAAAACGACCCACGGTTAAAACTTACATTACGAGTTTACGACATCAAACATAAAAAATATTTAGACTTAACTTTGATTATCTTCCATGGAACCAATCCAATTTTCAATAACCATTGTAGAGGAGAGGAAGTATTAGAGAGCAAGAGGGAAGAAAGCATCGATTGACAATAAGAACGAACTCAAAGAAATCAAGCCGTCGATAGGGTTTCTTGTATCGACTTCAATTGTTTTTTTTTGTACACTCAAAAGAGGAATTAAGGAAATAGTATTATTAACTTATTAATAAGGTTTGATTTCCGGTCCGGTCCGGGTTTACAATTTTATTCCGGGTCCGGTCCGGTCCAAACCCGAAACCCGGTTTTAGTAAAAAACAAAACCCGAAAACCGGCCCACCTATAAGAATATCCGGTCCGGTCCGAGTCCGGTCCCGGGTTTTTTCCGGTCCGGTCCAGTCCAACGGGTTATATGATCATCCCTAATATATATATATATATATATATATATATATATATATATATATATATATATATATATGTACAAAGTAAATTAATTACTTTATTCATTATTACTATTTAGTAAATCTATGTTATCCTAATTGCGAGTTCCATAACGATACAATAGACTAGATATGGCAATAAGTAGTCCACATCACCTTATGACTTTCGTCACCCTTGAACCTTTCGGTTCGGCTGTAGCTAGCAGCCAGGTGTGGGGTAGTCAGCCCCGTATAGATCTATACACTCAAGTCACGCTCCCTATCTAAGAGATTCTGGTTACAGATGCGGTCCTCCACTCGCGTATCTCTGTGGAGTGTTCACCGAGGACGTGTCTCCAATTTATAGGAATAACAAATTTACTAGTAATAATACAATAATCCTCCACTCGCGTATCTCTGTGGAGTGTTACCAAGGACAAAACAATGTACTAAATTTTATGTTAAAGTTTCAATGTCATGCTTTTAACTGATATAATGTGAAAAACCATTTGTGAAAATATAAAATACAACATTTTATAACATGTTTCACAAATAATATGTTTATGTGTTCTGCATGTTCAAACGGTTATCTGTTATGACTATCAGTGTTAAAACATATGTAATATGAAACACAACACATGTAAAACAAGTTTTGAGTACAAGTATCCCTTGTACTTTGCTTGTATTCCCCCTGAAAACAGTGAAAAACAGTGAAAAAGGGTAGGGGTATGAACTCACCAGACGAGAAAATGTGACGGTTTGGATGCTAAGCGTCGGTTCGGGGCTTGATAACGCGCGAGGTTCCTATGTAATATGAAATGATATACACATGTATCTAATTAGACTTTAAACCACTAATTAGATATGATAATACACTCCAATGAGTGAAAACACTTCAAATCAAGTGTTTGGAGTGACCCGGGTGACATCTACGGACGTGTGGGACTTGGATAATGTGTTTACTCTTCAAGAGTAAACTCCTTATGGAGTTTTCGGCCCTAAACACTACATACACATGAGTTCACGGCTGTGAACTCATGGATGAGGGATTTATGATGCTAAATGGCAAGATAGCACTTGAGGAATATTGGTATTATTTTATCTAAGGGTTAGGAAAGAATTAAATCACCAAGAACACCATCAATGGGAGTTTACGGCCCTAAACAAGGAGTTTACGGCCGTAAGCTCCTATACCCTTCTTATATTGATGATTTAATTGCTTTAGACCAATCACATGTGATTCAAACAATTTATACAAGCCTTAGAATGAGATTTAAGCATCATATGACTTGTGTAAGTGAGTTCACGGCCCATGAACTCATTCTTGGGGAGTTTACGGCCGTAAACACTCAAATGAGTGGATTTCATCATGTTTAAGGCCTCCAAACTGATTGTGGTTGATTCTAGAATTTATTCCAAGGCTATTGGTGTGTTTAAATGGCTTTTAAACACTTAGAAATGAGTTTACTCTCCATGAGGATGAGTTTACGGCCCAAGCATGTTCTTGGGCAGTAAACTCATGTTTACTCCTCAAAAATGATGATTAAGGTGTTCTAAGTCCGAATTGGTAAGCCATGAAGTCATATCTAAGTCCCAAGATTGATTTGGAGGGGTTTTAAGGCTCAAAAACCCTCTTATTATGTGTTTACGGCCCAAGCATGTTCCAGGGCCGTAAACTCATGTTTAAGGTCCTAAATCATTGATTAAACTCGGATTTGAAGGCTAATGAGGTTGAACAGCAAGTTAGGGAAGTTACCTTGAAGATTTGAAGCCTTAAATTGATGTTTTTGGACTTAGATCTTTGGTTAAGGAGAGAGGTTAGAGAGAGAGAGTAGTGAGAGAGAGCAAAAGATTCAAATGGAAGCTTAATCTCCTTTAAATAGTGTTCAAGATTTGGACACGGTGGAATTCTACTCGATACCGACGTTAGACGGGGCTTTTGGTCGCACCCGATCAAGTTGTCGTAACTTGATATCGTTGATTCTAAAAATATTCCGTTTACTATAATGGGTGTTAATACGAGTTCTAAATGCGTTGGAACACCCATTAAGTCATAATAATAATCTCAAATTAATGACCTAATTTAATTGCGTAAACGGAAACGAAAATGAAAGCGGCAAATGGATTAACGAAAAGGGTTACGAAAAAGGATTACAAATGATGGTACGAACTTCGGGTTGTTACATTATCCCCCCGTTAGAGGGAATTTCGTCCCGAAATTCAGAATTAAGATACAAATCATGGATTCGAAAAGAGATGCGGATACTTCTGTTTCATCGAGTCTTCACGCTCCCAAGTGAATTCCGGTCCCCGCTTGGCATTCCAACGAACCTTCACTATCGGGATGCGGCTTTGCTTTGTACGTTTGACCTCTCGATCCATGATTTCGATTGGTTCCTCCATGAAGTTCAAGTTTTCATTGATTTTGATCTCGTCTAAGGGAATCACTAGGGTTTCATCGGATAAGCACTTCTTGAGATTTGAAACATGGAAGACGGAATGGATGTTACTGAGCTCATGGGGTAAACGAAGTTTATAGGCTACTGGACCGATCCTGGCGAGGATCTCGAAGGGTCCAATGTACCTCGGATTAAGTTTCCCACACTTTCCAAAGCGTACCATGCCTTTCCAGGGTGAGACCTTTAACAGGACACGGTCTCCAACTTGGAATTCCAGAGGTTTCCGGCGATTATCTGTGTAACTCTTTTGGCGATCTCGTGAAGCTTTCAATCGTTCCTGGATTTGAATGATCTTCTCGGTGGTTTCGCGGATGATTTCAGGACCAGTGAGAGCACTGTCGGGGACTCGACTCTTGGCTAATTGCGTGTCCCCTACCTCGGCCTAGCACATAAGGGATCTGCACTTGCGACCGTAGAGGGCTTCAAACGGAGCAGCCTTGATGCTAGTGTGGTAACTGTTGCTGTACGAGAACTCAATCAAAGGCAGATGTGTGTCCCACGACTTTCCAAAATCAATGACACATGCTCTAAGCATGTCTTCCATGGTTTGGAAGATGTGTGGTTCCAAGAGCCTTCTGGAGAGACTGCCAGAATCTAGAGGTAAACCTGCTATCTCGATCAGAGATAATGGACGCAGGTACACCGTGCAGTCGGACTACCTCGTGGATGTAAATTCGCGCGAGTCTTTCCATCTTGAATGACTCTTTGATCGGAATGAAGTGAGCGGACTTTGTCAAACGATCGACAATTACCCAAATGGTGTCATACCCACTCGGACACTTGGGTAACTTGGTGATGAAATGCAGGGTAATCATCTCCCATTTCCATTCGGGTATTTCGGGCTGTTGGAGCATACCCGAGGGTTTCTGGTGCTCGACTTTCACTTTGGCGCAACTCAGACACTTGCTCACGAACATTGCTATCTCAGCTTTCATGTTTGGCCACCAGTATTGTTTCTTGAGATCCAGGTACATCTTATCTGAACCTGGTTGAACAGAGTATCTGGTCTTGTGTGCTTCCTCCATGACAATCTCCCTGAATCCTCCGGACTTTGGGATCCAGATTCTGTCTATGAAACAGTAGACTCCATCACCTCTAATCTCAAGTTTCTTATCCATTCCCCTCAAGGCTTCGATTGACACGTTTGCGGGTTTGAGGGCTTCTAACTGGGCTTCTCGAACTTGCATGGATAAGTGGGAATGGATAGTCATCATCAGGGTCTTCACTTTTCGGCTTGAACTCTCCTTTCGGCTAAGGGCATTTGCTACCACATTGGCCTTGCCAGGATGGTAACGGATTTCACACTCATAATCACGGAGTAGTTCTACCCATCGTCGTTGCCTCATGTTTAAGTCTTTCTAATCGAGGATGTGTTGCAGGCTCTTGTGGTCAGTGAAAATCGTACACTTGGTTTCGTAGAGATAATGTCTCCAAATCTTCAGTGCAAAGACTACGACTCCTAACTCCAAGTCATGTGTGGTATAGTTGACCTCGTGTGCTTTTAGTTGTCTAGAGGCATAAGCAATTACTTTCCCTCTTTGCATAAGCACACAACCCAAGCCTTGATTACACGCATCGCAGTAGACAACGAAGTCCTCTGTCCCTTCGGGTAGGGACGGAACAGGCGCGCTGCACAAGGCTTTCTTCAATGTCTGGAATGCGGTTTCTAGTTTTTCACTCCAACAAAAGGGTACACCTTTCTGTGTCAGAGTGGTTAAGGGTTTGGCGATTCTGGAAAAGTTCTGGATGAATCTTCGATAATAGCCGGCGAGACCCAAGAATTGTCGGATTTCTGTGGGTGTCTTTGGTGCCGACCAATTCTCTATCGCTTTAATCTTGGAAGGATCCACGTGAATACCCTCCTCGCTTACCACATGACCGAGGAAAGTTACCTTCCGAATCCAGAATTCACACTTGGAGAATTTCGCGTACAACTTCTCAGATCTAAGAGTTTCCAACACTAGCCTCAGGTGTTGTTTGTGATCTTCTTCGCTTCTAGAGTAGACAAGTATGTCATCAATGAACACAATGACAAACTTGTCCAGAAAAGGGCGACACACCCGGTTCATCAGGTCCATGAACATTGTCGGTGCGTTGGTTAGACCGAAGGGCATCACTACGAACTCGTAGTGTCCATATCGAGTCCTGAAAGTTGTTTTGGAAACATCACTCTCATGAACTCGTAGCTGATGGTACCCTGACCGAAGGTCTATCTTTGAGAAGTAATTGGCTCCCTGGAGTTGATCGAAGAGGTCATCTATTTGCGGAAGGGGATATCGGTTTTTGACGGTCAACTTGTTCAGCTCACGGTAGTCGATAGACATTCGGAAGGATCCATCTTTCTTGCTAACAAACAATACCGTAGCTCCCCAGGGTGAGGAACTCGGTCTAATGAATCCTTTACTGAGCAACTCATTGAGTTGACTGGATAGCTCCTACATTTCTGCTGGAGCTAAGCGATACGGAGATTTCGCTACGGGGGTAGCTCCAGGAATTAGGTCAATGCGGAACTCGACCTAACGTTCGGGAGGAATTCCTGGAAGTTCTTCGGGAAACACCTCAGGAAAGTTACAGACTTCGGGGATGCTCGCGAGGTCTTTAACTTCTTGTTTCTCATTGATTACATGAGCTAAGAATGCATGACACTCCTTACGCAGGAGCTTTTGAGCTTTGATGCAAGAAATGATGCGGAGGATGGAGCTGAGTTTGTCACCATAGATTATGAGAGTCTGACCCGCAGGACGGTTGAGACGGATGGCTTTTTCGAAGAAAAGGATATTAGCATGGTTGGGACTCAACCAATCCATGCCAATGATGATATCAAAGCTCTTTATGGAAACTGGCATAAGATCGATAGGAAATGAGTGGTCATTCAGTAAGGGTACAACCTACGAATACCTCGTTAGCGCTTTCTTTCTCACCGTTAGCCATCTCGACGGTAAACGTTTCGGTTAGTGGTTGGGGATTAGGTTTAAGATTATGTTTGAACGCATGACTAACAAAGCTTCTTTCAACACCCGAATCGAAAAGAATACTAGCATATGAGTTGTCGAGAAGGAACGTACCCAAAACAACGGTGGGATTGGCGACTGCCTCCTCCCGTCCCATAGTTAGGACTCTCCCAGTGTTATCAGCTGTCACCTTCTTGGGGCAGTTTCTCTTGAAATGACTGACCTCTCCACAATTGTAGCAGGCTTGACCAACACCTGCTCCAGATGATTGATTGGCTGATTGGACTGGTGCCTTGCAGAATCGGATCGTGTGCCCCTTTTTACCATAATTGGTGCATAACAGATCACGACAGGGACCAGGGTTGTGGTGGTATTTGCACTTGTCACATAGGGGAAAATTACCAGCATACCTGCTAGTAGGTGTTTGAGCTGTAGATCCCACAACAGAAGCAGCAACAATAGGGGTAGTAGCAGCACGGACTGCTACAGTCTGTTGTTTCTTTGAGGATCCCTGGGAAGATTGACCCTTCTTCTTCTTCCAAAATTTCCTTTTCTCACCACTCCTCTTAGTCGGTTCAGGAGTGGTGGTGGTTTCCTCAACATCATCACTGTGGTCAATTAGGGTCTGGGCTAAACTCTTGGCGTTGTCATACGTATCCGGCCGTGTAGCTAAGACATTTCCCTTGGTTGGCTGGGTCAGCCCCCAAATGAACCTCTCTATTTTCTTACTTTCCGGGGTAACCAATCCCGAGCAGAGGAGTGCAAGATCATCAAATCTAGAAATGTATGCAGCAATATCGGAACCTTTCATCTTTAAGTTCCTGAGCTCGTGCTCTAATTTCTGCATTTCGCCCCGAGGGCAGTACTCAGCTAGAAAGAGTTCTTTCATGGCTTCCTAGCCCATGGCATTGGCTATAGGTAGGGTCAAGGATTTGACTCAGCCATTCCACCAAGTCAGAGCTTTATCAATGAAGGTATAATTCTTGAGTTCCACAATAGAAGTCTATGCAATTTAGCAAATTCTTGATGAGCATTGTTTAATTCTTGAGTTTCACAATAAAAGTCTATGCAATTTAGCAAAGCTTTGATGAGAATTGTTTATTCTTTAGTTCCACAATAGAAGTATATGCAATTTAGCAAAGCTTTCATGAGTGTTGTTTAATTCTTGATTTCCATAACAGAAGTCTATGGAATTTAGCAAAGCATGATGAGCATTGTTTAACTCTTGAGTTCCATAGTAGAAATAGTTTATGCAATTTAGCAAAACTTTGATGATCATTTGTAACAACCCGAAATTTCATATCACTTTTTGTAACTCAACTTGTAATCCAATTTGATCAACCAAACGTCGTTTCCAAATTCGTTTCCGATTTCGCCATTTTATTAAGTCATTAACTTGTATTGATCTAAAATGACTTAATGGGTGTCTTAATGCCATTAGGAATCATTTTAACACCCCATTATAGCTATCGGAATAATTCTAGAATCGACCATATCGAGTCACGACAATTTGGTCGGGTATGACCAAAAGCCCCACTTAACGCCGGTATCGGGTAAAATTCCGTCGTGTCCAATTCCCGAGCACTATATAAATGATTCAAAGCTTTCATTTGAAGCTTTTGGCCATTTCTTCCATAAACACTTCCAACCTCTCTCCTCATCCAAAATCAAAGGTCCAAATCTCAAGTTTAAGGCTTCAAATCTTTGAGGTAACTTCCCTAGCATGCTATACAACCTCTTTAGCCTTCAAATTTGAGTGTAATCTATGTTTTAGGACCTAGAACATGTGTTTACGGCCAAGGATCAAGCTTGGGCCGTAAACACCTAAAAATGAGGGGTTTTGAGCCATTTAACCCTTCCAAATCATAGTTGGGACTTAGATAAGACCTTAAGGCTTGCAAATTGAGACTTAAAACAACTAAAACATGAATTATATGGGACAAAAGAGAGTTTACGGCCAAGACTCCTTCTTGGGCCGTAAACTCCTCTAAAATGGGGATTAAGAGCCTTAAAACATGTCCAAATGCCTTGTAACTCATCAATTAGCTTTGTGGTAAATCCTAGATCCATCTAAAAATAGTTTAGGGGTTTGAAACACATCAAAAATGCCACATATAGGAGTTTACGGCCTAGGAACATACCCTTTGGCCGTAAACTCATATAGCTATGTCAATTGATGCATTTAATTCATTCCAAAGGCTTGCTTAAATTTCTAAAACCACATGTGATTGTTTTAAGTATCAAAAACTAATTTTTCATGAGTATGGGAGAGTTTACGGCCATAGAACATGCTTCTAGGCTGTAAACTCCTAAAAATGTGTTGAATGGTAACCTAAATTCATAACAAGGCTTGGAAAAATTCCTAGAATTACATATGAGTGTTTTAAACATCAAAATCTAATTTTTCTTAGCCATATTAGAGTTTACGGCCAGAGAGTATGTATCTGGGCCATAAACTCATGTTGAGGTGTTAAATGAAGCCTAAAATTGATACCAAGCCTTAGAAAATTAGTTAGAATCACATGTGATTGCTCCTTGTGCCTTAAACAAATTTTTCTTGACCATGGGTGAGTTTACGGCCGTAAACTCTAAGTTTACAGCCTTAAACTCCCTTTTAAATAGTATAATTTCGTTTAAACCATTCCAAGGCATTTTAGAAATCCATTCCAACAATCCCCATGTCCAAACAAGCCATTAAACACCCAAATTCACACCAACATGAGTTTACGGCCGTAAACTCATGTATGGGTGTGTTTTGTGGTTGTAAACTCATTTAAATGTTTACTCTTGGGGAGTAAACTCAAGTCCCAAGTCCCTAGTGCCAATACACGTCCGTAGATGTCACCCGGATCACTCAAAACGCTCGTTTTGAGGTGTTTAACCTCGTTGGAGTGAAATGTCCCAAATAATTAGTGATTGTAAATCTAATTAGTTATATATGGACATTATTACATTTTACATAGGGACATCGCGAGTAAACAATCCCCGAACCAACGTCTAGTATCCAAAAACGACACATTTCCGAGTCCGGTGAGTTCATACCCCTACCCTTTTTCACTGTTTTTCACTGTTTTCAGGGGGGGGGGGAACACAAGCAAAGTACAAGGATTTTCTTGTACTCAAAACTTATTTTCGTGTGTGTGTTTCACATTCCATATGCTTTTAATACTGATATACACAACTGATAACCAGTAGAATATACAGATCACTTAAACATTTATTTGTGAAATGGGTTTTATAAAATGTTACGTTTTATATATTTCACAAATGGTTTTCCACATTTTATCAGTTAAAAGCATGACATTAGAACACATGAACAATATAATTTGTACACTGTCTTGTCCTCGGTAACATTCCACAGAGATACGCGAATGGAGGATTATCATATTATTACTAGTAAATTTGTTATTCCTGTATGATTGGAGACACGTCATCGGCGAACACTCCACAGAGATACGCGAGTGGAGGACTACACCCGTAACCAGAATCTCTGGGATTTAGAGAGCGTGACTTGAGTGTATAGATCTATACGGGGCTGACTACCCCACACCTGGCTGCTAGCTACAGCCAAACCGAAATGGTTCAAGGGTGACGAAAGTCATAAGGTTGTGGACTACTTATTGCCACAGGTTCAGTCCTTAGTATGGTTATGGAACTCGCAATTAGGATAACAGAGATTTACTTATAGTAATAATGAATAACTTTATACATCTTTTACATTGATAACCAACATTCAGGAAGGTATGGGATCTTCCTGGGAAACCTTGTTACATAACCAGGTCTAACAGAATACATCTTTATAATGAAAACCAACATTCAGGAAAGCATGGGGCTTTCCTGGGGATCATATACTTAACTAGAAAAGTGTAACAAAACAGATAACATTACATCTTTTACAAATGATAACTCACAATCAGGAAAGTATGGGACTTTCCTGGGGATACATTGGAACCCAAACAGAACAGTTTAACAAACCGGATAATCAAACCATACATTTTTCACACGAGTAATGTGTTTTCAGTGTACAAACCTACTATACTTTGTAATTGTGAAACAACAATCAACTTTTAAGAAAATGTGGGATTTTCTTGGCGTGTGTTACATTTTCAGAAACATAAAGGAAACATGTACATTTTTCACAAAACAAAACTACTTATGAACTCACCAGCGTTATGCTGATTTTCAAACCGCTTGTGTTCTCAGGTCAACGATAGTACAGGTACCCGAAGACTTACTTAATCCAGGATGGTGTGCGTGCAAGGCTCGTTCGTTTTGTTCATATCTATACTATGTATCACAAATGTACAACTTTACTTTTGAAAACAATTGTAAAACTTTTATATGTAATGTAATGGTTGTTCTACTTTACTTACTATGTACATTGGATTTGATACTCAACATGGAGTCAACCCCGGAAATGTTTCTGCCTTCGGTTTTCGGGGTGTGACATCATTGTTTAATTCTTGAGTTCTACAATAGAAGTCTATGCAATTTACCAAAGCTTTGACGAGTATTGTGTAATTTTTGAGTTCCACAATAGAATTCAACGCAATTTAGCAAAGCTTTGATGAGCATTGCTTAATTCTTGAGTTCCACAATAGAAGTCTATGCAATTTTAGAAAAGGGTTGATGAGCATTTTTAATTCATGAGTTCCACAATAGAATTCTATGCAATTTAAGCAAAGGTTGGATGAGCATTGTTTAATTCTTAAGTTTCACTATAGAAGTCTATGCAATTTTGCAAAGCTTTGATGAGCATTATTTAGTTCTTGTGTTCCACAATAGAAGTCAACGCAATTTAGCAAAGTTTTGATGAGCATTGTTTAATTCATGTGTTCCATAATATAAGTAGTCTAAGGAATTTAGCAAAGCATTCATGAGCATTGTTTAATTCTAGAGTTTTACCATACAAGTCTACGCAGTTTAGCAAAGCTTTGATGAGTGTTGTTTAATTCTAGAATTCCTAAAGTCGATGCAATTTAGCAAAGCTTTAATGAGCATTGTTTAATTCTTGAATTCCACAATTGAATTCTTTTCAATTTAGGAAAACTCTCATGAGCACTGTTTAATTCTTGAGTTCCACAATAGAAGTCTATGCAATTTATGAAAGCCTTGATAATCATTGTTTAATTCTTGTGTTCCACAATGGAAGTCTGTAAATTTAGCAAAGCTTTGATGAGAATTGTTTAATCCTTGATTTCGACAAAAGAAGTCTATGCAATTTAGCAAAGCATTTATGAACATTTTTTAATTCTTGAGTTCCACAACAGATGTAATCTATGAAATTTACCAAAGCTTTAATGAGCATTGTTTAATTCTTGAGTTCCATAATTAAAGTTTATACAATTTAGCAAAGCTTTGATAAGCATTGTTTAATTCTTGAGTTCCACAATAGAAGTTGTCTATGCAATTTAGCAAAGCTATGATGAGCATTGTTTAATTCTTGAGTTCTACAATAGAATTCTATGCAATTTAGCAAAACTTTGTTGTGTATTGTTTTATATATTGAGTTCCACAATAGAAGTCTATGCAATTTAAGCAAAGGTTGGATGAGCATTGTTTAATTCTTATGTTCCACAATAGAAGTCTATGCAATTTAGCAAAGCTTTAAAGAGCATTGTTTAATTCTTGAGTTCCACCATAGAAGTATATGCAATTTAGCAAAGCTTTTATGAGCGTTGTTTAATTTTTGATTTCCATAACAGAAGTCTATGCAATTTAGCAAAGCATTGATGAGCATTGTTTAACTCTTGAGGTTCATAGTAGAAATAGTTTATGTAAATTAGCAAAGGGGGAAAGTAATTGCTTATGCCTCTAGACAGTTGAAAGCACACGAGGTCAACTATACCACACACGACTTGGAGTTAGGAGCCGTAGTCTTTGCATTGAAGATTTGGAGGCATTACCTCTACAGAACCAAGTGCACGATCTTCACTGACCACAAGAGTCTGCAACATATCTTTGACCAAAAAGACTTGAATATGAGACAACGGCGATGGGTAGAATTACTTAGTGATTATGAGTGTGAAATCCGTTACCATCCCGGCAAAGCCAATGTGGTAGCAGATGCCCTTAGCCGAAAGGAGAGTACAAGCCGCAAGGTGAAGAGCCAGTCAATAACCATCCATTCCAACCTACCCATGCAAATCCGAGAAGCTCAGTTAGAAGCCCTTAAACCCGAGAACATGTCAACTGAAGTTTTGAGAGGAATGGAAAAGAAACTTGAGATCAGAGGTGACGGAGTCCATTGTTTCATGGATCGGATCTGGATTCCCAAGTCCGGAGAATTCAGAGAGTTAGTCATGGAGGAAGCACACAGAACCAGATACTCTGTTCACCCGGGCTCTGACAAAATGTACTTAGATCTCAAGAAACAATATTGGTGGCCAAATATGAAGACTGAGATAGCTTTATTTGTGGGCAAGTGTCTGACTTGTGCCAAGGTAAAAGTTGAACACCAGAAACCCTCGGGTCTGCTCCAGCAACCTGAGATACCTGAATGGAAATGGGAGATGATCACCATGGATTTCATCACCAAACTACCCAAGTGCTCGAGTGGGTATGATACCATTTGGGTGATTGTCGATCGTTTGACAAAGTCAGCTCACTTCGTTCCAATCAAAGTATCATACAAGATGGAAAGACTGGCGCGGATTTATATTCAGGAGGTAGTCCGACTGCACGGTGTACCTGCATCCATTATCTCTGATCGAGATAGCAAGTTTACCTCCCGATTTTGGCAGTCTCTCCAGAAAGCCCTTGGAACCCAACTAGACATGAGCACGGCATATCATCCTCAGACCGACGGACAAAGTGAGAGAACAATCCAAACCCTGGAGGACATGCTTAGGGCATGTGTGATTGACTTTGGAAAGTCGTGGGACGCACATTTACCTTTGATTGAATTCTCGTACAACAACAGTTACCACACCAGCATTAGGGCTGCCCCGTTCGAAGCTCTATACGGTCGCAAGTGCAGATCCCCTCTGTGCTGGGACGAGGTGGGAGATACACAGCTAGCCAAGAGTCGAGTTCCCGACAGTGCTCTTACTGGTCCTGAAATCATCCGTGAAACCACCGAGAAGATTATCCAAATCCGTGAACGACTAAAGGCCTCGCGCGATCGCTAGAAGAGTTACGCTGATAATCGTCGAAAACCACTAGAATTCCAGGTTGGAGACCGTGTTCTGTTGAAGGTCTCGCCCTGGAAAGGCACTGTACGCTTCGGTAAGCGTGGGAAACTTAATCCGATGTACATTGGACCTTTTGAAATCATCGCCAGAGTTGGTCCGGTAGCCTATAAACTTCATTTACCTCACGAACTCAGTAACATCCATCCCGTCTTTCATGTTTCAAACCTCAAGAAGTGCCTATCCGATGAAACCCTAGTGATTCCGTTAGACGAGATTGAGATCGATGAAAACCTCAAATTCGTGGAGGAACCGATCGAAATCATGGATCGAGAAGTCAAACGTACGAAACAAAGTCGCATCCCGTTGGTGAAGGTTCGCTAGAATGCCAAGCGGGGACCGGAGTTCACTTGGGAGCGAGAAGACTCGATGAAACAGAAGTATCCACAACTCTTTCTAGATCCATGATTTGTATTTTATATTATATCTTGTCTTGAATTTCGGGACGAAATTTCCTCTAACGGGGGGATAATGTAACAACCCAAAATTTCATATCACTTCTTGTAACTCAACTTGTAATCCAATTTGATCAACCAAACGTCGTTTCCGATTTCGCCATTTTATTAAGTCATTAGCTTATATCAACCTAAAATGACTTAATGGGTGTCTTAATACATTTAGAAATCATTTTAACACCCCACATTAGTGATAGGAATAATTATAGAATCGACCATATCGAGTCACGACAATTTGGTCGGGTATGACCAAAAGCCCCACTTAACGTCGGTATCGGGTAGAATTCCGTCGTGTCCAATTCCCGAACACTATATAAAGTGTTTTAAGACTTCATTTGAAGCCTTTGGCCAATTTCTCATTAAAATCTCACAACCTCTCTCCTCAAGCTAGAATTAAGGTCCAAATCTCAAGTTTAAGGCTTCAAATCTTTGAGGTAACCTCCCTAGCATGTTATTCAACATCTTTAGCCTTCAATTTGATGATTTATTTGAGTTTTGGGACCAAGAACATGAGTTTACGGCCAAGGAGCAAGCTTGGGCCGTAAACTCCATTAAATGGGGTTTTTAAGCCAAATTTACCCTTCAAAATCATAGTTGGGACTTAGATATGACCTTAAGGCTTTCAAATCTAGGCTTGGAACACATTAAACATGAATTATAAGGGACAAAAGAGAGTTTACGGCCAAGGTTTGTTCTTGGGCCGTAAAATCCTCTTTATTGGGGATTAAGTGCCTTAAAACTTGTCCAAATGCCTTGTAACTTAACCAATAGCTTTGTGGTAAATTCTATAACCATCTAAAAATAGTTTTGGGGTTTGAAACACATCAAAAGTGCCACTTATAGAAGTTTACGGCCTAGGAACATACCCTTTGGCCGTAAACTCATATATCTATGCCAAATGATGCATTTAATTCATTCCAATGGTTTGCTTAAATTTCTAAAATCACATGTGATTGTTTTATGTACCAAAATCTAAATTCTTATGAGTATGGGAGAGTTTACGGCCATAGAACATGCTTCTAGGCCGTAAACTCCTAAAAATGTGTTTAATGGTAACCTAAATTCATAACAATGCTTGGAAAATTATCTAGAATCACATGTGATTACTCCTTGTGCCTCAAATCAATTTTTCTATGCCCTAGTAGAGTTTACGGCCATAAACTCCAAGTTTAAGGCCGTAAACTCCCTTTTAAATGGTGCTAATTCATTCAAAGTGTTCCAAGGCATTTTAGATATTCATTCTAGCAATCCCCATGTCCATTTAAGCCATTAAACCCTCAAAATCACACCAACATGAGTTTACGGCCGTAAACTCATGTGTGGGTGTGTTTTGTGGTTGTAAACTCATTTAAATGTTTACTTTTGGAGAGTAAACTCAAGTCCCAAGTCCCTAATGCCATATCACGTCCGTAGATGTCACCCGGGTCACTCCAAACGCTCGTTTTGAGGTGTTTAACCTCGTTGGAGTGTAATGTCCTAAATAGTTAGTGATTGTAAATCTAATTAGAATTATATGGACATTATTACATTTTACATAGGGACATCGCGAGTAAACAATCCCCGAACCAACGTCTAATATCCAAAACCGACACATTTCCGAGTCCGGTGAGTTCATACCCCTACCTTTTTCACTGTTTTTCACTGTTTTCAGAGGGGAACAGAAGCAAAGTACAAGGGTTTTCTTGTACTCAAAAACTTATTTTCGTGTGTGTGTGTTTCACATTCCATATGCTTTTAATACTGATATACACAACTGATAACCAGTAGGACATACAGATCACTTAAACATTTATTTGTGAAATGGATTTTATAAACGGTTATGTTTTATATATTTCACAAATGGTTTCCACATTTTATCAATTAAAAGCATGACATTATAACACATGAACAATATAATTCGTACACTGTCTTGTCCTCGGTAACATTCCACAGAGATACGCGAATGGAGGATTATCCTATTATTACTAGTAAATTTGTTATTCCGTATGATTGGAGACATGTCCTCGGCGAACACTCCACAGAGATACGCGAGTGGAGGACTACACCCGTAACCAGAATCTCTGGGATTTAGAGAGCGTGACTTGAGTGTATAGATCTATACGGGGCTGACTACCCTACACCTGGCTGCTAGCTACAGCCGAACCGAAATGGTTCAAGGGTGACGAAAGTCATAAGGATTGTGGACTACTTATTGCCACAAGGTTGTGGACTACTTATTGCCATAGGTTCAGTCTTTAGTATGGTTATGGAACTCGCAACTAGGATAACAGAGATTTACTTATAGTAATAATGAAACATTTACTACATTTTACAGATAACCAGGATTCAGTTTACATCTTTCACATCTTTTACATCTTTTACATCCTTTACATAAGATAACCAACATTCAGGAAGGTATGGGACCTTCCTGGGGAACTTGTACATAACCAAATCTAGCAGAATACATCTTTCACATTGAAAACCAACATACAGGAAAGCATGGGGCATTCCTGGGTAACATATACATAACCAGAAAAGTGTAACAAACTGAATAACATTACATCTTTTACAATAACTAACGTTCAGGAAAGTATGGGACTTTCCTGGGAATACACTGGTACATAAACGGAAAAGAAAAACAAATTGGATAACCAAACTATACTTTACTTTTTTGAAACAACAACCAACTTTTAAGAAAATGTGGGATTTTCTTGGCGTGTGTTACATTCTCAGAAACAGAAAGGAAACATAAACATTTTCACAAACAAAACTACTTATGAACTCACCAGCGTTATGCTGATTTTCAAACCGCTTGTGTTCTCAGGTCAGCGATAGTACAGGTACCCGAAGACTTACTTATGTATCACAACTGTATAAACTGTGTCTTTTAAAACAAATTGTAAAACTTGTAATATGTAATGTAATGTTTGTTTCACTTTACTTCCTATGTACATTGGATTTGATACTCAACGTGGAGTCAACCCCGGAAATGTTTCCGCCTTCGGTTTTCGGGGTGTGACAAACAACCAGTCATTTCAGGTCCTTGAAATTCGAGTCTTGTAACCTCCTTGAAAAGAATATCATTGAAAAATGAAGTATTCAAAGGCTCTGTTTGGAGTATGCTATGTAATAGATATCGTCTTAAGGTTTCCAAGCATATAAAGAACACTAAAATCCGAGTTATAACGAAGAAGTTATGACCATTCTAAGTTTTCCGACAAAAACCGGCAATACGAAGTTACGTAAAAACTCGAATCGGAGATCGAGCGACTTTTGGCCGGAATGACCTAAACGAGAATCGAAGGTCTCGTCAATGGTATTTCAGCGGTAAAAAGTCTGGCAAAAACCGACGTCAGATAATGAAGTTATGAATTTTTAAAGAAATTCCTTAATCACGTCATTTTAATAAATAAATAATAAAAATAATTTCATAATTTGCCAACGGAATCTAAACGAAAGTTGTAACTCTTAGTCTCACCTACGCGTGGATATAAAGAATGTCGAAAACGGGGTTCGTATGAAGGAGATATGAATTTTAGAAGTTTATTTAAAATAAATATAAATTTAAATATAAATTCTTGGTAATATCCGAAGGGGAGTCAGCAGATAAGACCGGAGTACGCCCTGCGTACCCTCGTACGCCCCATGTACTCGAATCAAGGGCCTCGGATCGTCCACGTCGCCCCTATGCGAAGCTTCCGACCCGCCCCATCCGACCCACCGTCCCATCCGACCCGCCCTCCCATCCGAAGTACGTAAGCGATGACGCCCCAGTACGCGCTGCGTACCCTCGTACGCCCAGCATACCGTGGCGGTTCAGCACCCCTATAAAAGGGATGCGAGGCTTTTCGGAAATTTTGCTCATTCTCTCTCTTTCTCTCACGATCTTGCCTCGATTTCCGTGCCCGTTCAAACCCGAAGCTTTGGTCTTTTTGCTCAAGTCCCGAGGGTCGATTTTACTCCCGAGATTTCCGAGAATCCCGAGAAAAATCCGTTTCCCGAGACGAAACTCTGCCCGATTTTCCATCTCGCTGTCTTCAAACTTCCGGGTGAGTTCATACCCCTGCAACCACACTTTAAATACGTTTTTAAATGCTTTTTATACTCTTTTAGGGGGGGAATACAAGTAAAAACACAACTATAATCATGTGAAACATCGATCTTTACTATACTTTTCATACTGTTGTTTTAACTATCTTAGGAAGTTATTATCATGTAAAACACCTCACAACACAGCTTTACCCTCTTGGGGTACAATATGTTTTATAAATAGAAATATGTTTTATTTATACGTTTACTTACAAATACATCATATCAAGGGTAACATTCTTTACTAAATCATTTTATGCATTCAAAGAACTTATGATTTATGCTTGTTCAAACATTGTGAAAAGGATAAACTTTGCATACAAAACTATTACTTTAATACAAACTTAGTTGAGAATCCGTGAGACTTGCACATCTTCAAATACTGCCTTTTTGCTAAAAGGTATCGCTACAAGTCCTGTCTATAACCAGAGTCTCCCATTCGGAGAACGTGTCAAATGTGTATAGATCTATACGGGAAGTCATGATCCCGCACCCTGACTGTTAGCTACAGTCCGTCTTTTGGGGTGACAGTTGTCATAACGCTACGACGCCTGAAGAACGTCGCCACAGGCATATTATGTTTAGTATGGTTATAAAACTCACCGGATATACAATTATTATGGTATTATGCTTTGATGAACGAGTAGCTATTAAAACTATTCTTCATCTAACAAGTGCGATCTTCGTATAGCTTTACTATGTAAAACTATGACACAACTTACGAGCACGTCGGTTGCTTGCGATTTTCGGTCTTGGAGACTGCTAGTATGTTAGGAAAATAAGGGTTTTTCCTGTATACAAACCAAACAACTAATAGGAAAATAAGGTATTTTCCTGGTGCAACTACTTACAACTTATAACACGAACATTCATATGCATTTCATACTTTTATAAGAAAATATGGGATTTTTCTGGATCTAATACATTCATTTTCAACACAAAAAATCATAACTCTTTACATTTGAAACACTGCGTTTTCTGGAAAACATACACGAACTTTCAAATGGCGTACATTTTCTCAAAACACTACTCATGAACTCACCAACTTAAATGTTGACACTTTTTCTTTGAAATAACTTGTATTCTCAGGGAACCGCTAAGCAGATTTGGAAATCAACTTTTGGAGATTAACGTGCTGACGTTAATTACTTCTTTTGAAAGATGTTTATGTATTTAACTTTTGAACATGTAACGGATACAATTATGTAAACATTTTGGAAACTTAAATATATATGGTGGTGTGTACTTTCCTTTCTATGAATTGTTATGATACTGAATATGACGTCCTCCGCCCCCGAACGTTTCCGCCGTTCTGGTTTGGGGGTGTGACACCTTGAGTGTCATCGATTCATCATGGATGACTGGAAATCTCGGAAGGTCAGGCGGATTTCCCACCGATGTCCCTAAAAGGTATAGGCACTTGGTGGTTTCAGTAGTCTCATCCTAGTTCATTTATTTCCGATCTGGAAATCTTCTCAATGAACTTCTTCTGGGTCTGAATCAACTCCTCTGTCGAACACTGAAGTGGATAAGGTTTTCTACAGGGTTCGTGCGAGAATGGAAATGTCTAAAGAATCCTAAGAGATTATTAAAACATTTCACTGGGTGATCCATATTGAGTCCTGCTACAATTACATAACGTACACAAATCATATATAACTTAGATCCGATAGGCCTTCGAATATGTGATGCTACTCTATATCCACATCCCAACGAGGAAAAGGAAGTAGAGCGAAACCACACATTCTTAGTCTATGGGATCCTTATTATATATAACCTTGGAAGTATATCCTCTGTAATCATAGGTATATCAATAAGGATCTTTTTAGTTTTTCACACAAGGTTATCTATGGATCCTAAAATACCCCTATGGTATTTTAATTACTTGCTTGAATTGATATATCAATAAGGATCTTTTATCCCAATGTATTTATAGGCTATATATCTTTTATGAATTGATATACTAAGCTCACTATAAACAATGCTCTGATACCAATCTGTCACACCCCAAAACCGGAACGGCGGAAACGTTATGGGGTGGATGACGTCATGTCAAGTATCACAACATATGCAGTATAGTAATCAAAGTACAACAACCATTGCATTAATTGTAATAATTTTTACATAGGTTACACTTCATAGCAAAATCAATGTAATACAAGGAATAATATAGTTGCAGCTCGGTACTATGCTGTCTCCGCAAAAGCTCCCGAGTTGTACTTGTCTATCGATGACCTGAGAATACAAGTTATCTTGAAAGCGAGTATCAGCATTTTTATAATGCTGGTGAGTTCATAAGTATTTAGTGTCATTTGAATAAATACACATTTTTAGTCAAAATAACTTTATGAAAGATAGTGGTTTAGAATCTACGGTGTATTAGCGTCCTATCCAAAAAATCCTATATTTTCTAAATAAAAGCGGTCTTCTACCAAGACCCGACAGATTTATGTTTTAAGGAGTAGTTTTCCCCAAATTACTATCATTACCAAAATACAGAATTGAGCTTAAAAGAATAATGAGAAAGTCACAAGCAAAAATACTAGGGGAAAATAATATATACCTCAGCAGTAACACTGCTGAATAAAAACAAAAGAAAACGTAGACTCCAGGAGAGTATCGAATGAATGATACGCCTGGCTCAATCTAACAAAAGGAAGCACAGATTCCAGACAGTATCGAATGAACGATACAACTAGCAAAGTCTAAAACAAGAAAACACAGACTCCTGACAGTATCAATTGAATGATACAGCTAGCAAAGTCTAAACCAAAGGGTGATTGTGAACTCGTATGTAACCATGCTGATCGACGATAGAGTATCCGATGACCCTCCAGGTCATGCGTAAAGGTAGTGGCATTATGTCACCCATGGGCCTTACCGGCGCTGACTGTAGCTAGTAGTCGGGGTGTGGGAGTGTCAATCTCGTATAGATCTATACACATGATGTTCGCTCTCCTTCCCGGAGACTCTGGTTACACAGCGTTGGCGCAATGAAGCGTCGTAGAGGGAAACAGTGTGTCACATTCTAAAGTAAAAGAGAGAGGGAGAGATAGAGAGAGAGATAGAGAGAGAGAGATAGAGATAGAGGGAGAGATAGAGTCTGCTAACTATTCCTATAATAGTTACTCAGGTTCCGAAAACATGAATAATAGAAGGATGCCTGTACTACTCAAGGTGACGAATTGGCTGAGAGAGAGAAAGAGAGAGAGAGAGAGAGAGAGAGAGAGAGAGAGAGAGCTTTTATGTCCATAAATGTATACATGATATATAACTAATGTTTAAACGACCTTCAAACGGATAATCGATACCCACCAGACTACATCCCAACGAGGAAAAGGAAATAGGGCGAACTAGCTTTCCTAAGTCCTTTAAACATTATTTATATAACTATACAAATATAGGCATGCATTTAACGAAATAAAAGCATAGAAGAAAACTTTGGTAAAACCTTTGGAAAACCTTTACACTTAAGAAAATTACGACTTGATGTCATTTTGTAAGACAAGATTTGAAAACCTTTGGAAATCCTTTGAAAAACCTTTCATAAACAGCTTTGAAAATGATTTTTATAAAACAGTTTAAGTGAAGAAAACCTTCAATAAGAAATTCTGACTGGATGTCTCTTTAGTAAGCAAACTTTGAAAAACTTTGGATAACCTTTAATGATCTAAAAAAAGGGGATTTTCATAATCTAACAAGATTTGAAAACATGATTTGGAAATCTTAAGCTGGATAAAAACAGTTTAATCATGCAAAATCTATTTTGCTACACAGTTATTAATCACATGTGATTTATCTAATAACTGTACATTTCAACTTGTATTTCCCCCTATAAAAGCAGTTAAAATAATTTAAAAGGTTATTTCAGGGGTATGAACTCACTTGCTGCGAGTGGATCGGATGGAGGTGTCGGTTGAGTGCTTAGTGTCAAGTAAAGACTTGAACACACTTAATGACCTAATAACATATGAAGACATGTTTACATATAATTAGTGATTATAACACTAATTAAACATGTATAAGCATCCTAATGTGCGGAAAAACACTTTGATCAAGTGCTAGGAGGCTATTGGGTTGCAATAAGGGGGTGTATGGCCTAGTTAGGGTGCTTACTCTTCAAGAGTAAACTCTTAGAGGAGATTTCGGCCCAATGACCATATCCCCATGAGTTTACGGCCGTAAACTCATGGGTGGTGTGTTCTTGGTTGCTCAAAGGTCTTATAACACTTGTGAAATTAGGCTAGGTTCAATTCTAGGGCATAGGAAGTGGTTAAGTCCTCAAATGGACCATTTATGGGAGTTTACGGCTGTAAACATAGAGTTTACGTCCGTAAACTCTTACTTGTCCCCTTACTTCATGATTTAAGGTCTTAAATGAAAGAATACAAGGTTCTATGCATTATTCCAAGCCATATGGGGGAGTGAGGGCATCATTTGACCTCCTTAAGGGAGTTTACATCCAAGGGACCAATCCTTGGGGGGTTTACGGCCGTAATCTCCTAAGGTCATGGTTTCCTTGGTGTTTAAGGTTCCTACTTCGATGGTGCTTGATTCTAGGCATTACCTCAAGCCATAGGAGGTGTTTAAGGGGCAATTTAACACCTTAAATGGTGTTCACGACCTATGAAGAGGGGTTTACGGTCCAAGAATGTTCTTGGGCCGTAAACTCATGTTTACTCCACAAATGACAAGATTTTGTTGTTCTAAACTCGTACATGCAAGCCCTTAAGTCATAGCTAAGCACTAGGAGTGATTTGGAAGGGTTTTGGGGCTTCAAAACCCCACTTATGGGTGTTTGCGGTCCAAGTGTGTTCTTGGGATGTAAACACATGATTTTGAGGCTTTTGGATTGTGACAACCCGAAATTTCTAGCTTACATTCTTCATTTCTTATCAAAGTTAAACTCGTTTTCTTACTATTTTCTAGCATTGTTTAGAGACAAATAGAGTGTTTAAAGCCTAGTATAAGTAGGGTAGGAGTCATGGGATAAGTATTGTGGGTGTATCGCCTTGCATTTGAGCCAATCACACCAACACAAGGTGTGTGCGGCCGCACACAAGAGTGTGCGGCCACACACCCATCCCAACCGCACACTCTCCCTATATATAGAACACTTAGCCATTTAGAAAACTTTCTACACTTCTACAAAGCTAGGACCCGAAATCCTTTCAAGTATCATCCAAATCTCCTTGAGGATCTTCATAAAAGGTAGCATCCTTAGCTGAGAACACCAAGAACACTAGGTGTACGGCCGCACACACCATGTATGGCCGCACACCCAACCACACACACCATGTGTAACTGCACACACTGGTCGCACACACACAAAAAGTGTGTTTTTGACCATACACTCCCTTGTATGGCCATATACCCCTTATATACAATCGTGTATGATTGTAACACTTCAATATAAGTGTTTACTAGTCCCTAAGGTGGTCGCAATTCAATAAATAGTTGTTTTAAACACTAGTTATATTCATATATGTATCATATATGTTAAATAGGATCCACATGCTTGTTCAAGTCTTCCCATGACACTTAGCATCCTATACAATCCGTTCATCCAAACCACTCACTGCAGGTGAGTTCATACCCCCTTAATCAATGGTTTAAATGTTTTTAAAAGCTTTTATGGGGGGGGATACAAGTTGAATACTCATAGTTATTATATCAATCACATGTGATTAATAACTACCAAACAAGTAGTTTGCTTACTGTTCAAACTGTTTTGCTTCAAACTATTTTACAAACTCTTTTACTTGTCAAATGCTTTTACTTAAACTCTTTTATACTTATTATCAAATGCATGCCTATGTATGTATAGTTATACAAGCAATGTTTAAAGGGCTTAGGAAGGCCAGCTCGTTTTATCTCCTTTTCCTCGTTGGATGTGGCTTGATGGCATCGATTATCCGTCCAAAGGCCGTCTAAATATTAGTTATATATTATGTATACATATATAGGCATAAAAGTTCTTTCAACCAATTCCATACCTTTGGGTAGCAAGGGTTTCACAAACATGATCATACATTACTAGTAAGCTACCATAGGGGTAGCACAGGAATATACTAATACAATTACTAGAAAAATGAAACATACAATGAGTCAGTTCATTCATGAGTCAATACGAGTAGTACACACAGTACATTACTATACATGCTAGATATAGAGAACACACATTACAGCTAGCACACGCAGAACATTACAGTACATACAGGCTAGACAGAGAAAGAGTACACTTTACAGTTAGCACATTTATTACATGTACATTCATGCAGTTATGTGAACCATTAAATGGGTCATGGCACCTCCTTTCATGGCCATTTTTGTATCCCAGATCTCCTTTATTGGGGAGCGTATGAGTTTGCATATAGATCTATACTGGATTGACTATCCTACACCTTGTTGCTCGCTATAGTGGGACTTGCAAGTCTACGGGTGCCAAATGTCATTTCTTACGGCGTCTTACATCGTCGTTTTACTAGAGTCAGTAGCAGGATACAGGTCGATCACATGTTACTTTAAATGCCTTTTGTTTTTAAGGTAGTTAGTACAGCAGTAGTCACTTATTACAAATACTACAGTACTATGATATTTTCCCATTACATTCACTTCGTGAATATTCACACGATGCACGGTAATGTAAAAACTATATTTTTGGTTGATGATAGTCGGATTTGGGAAAATACACACTCTTACAAGAGACACACACACTCAGACACTAGAAGCCTTGGTAGAAGGCTACCATTAGTAGGAAACATAGGGTTTGCTAGGAGAGTTCAAACATTTTACAAAACATTGTAAAAAAACATTTTACAAGACATCTTACAAATGCTTTCATACAAACACAAACATTAATATACTTATGATCTCACCAGATTTAAGCTGATACTCGCTTTGAAAATAATTTGTATTCTCAGGTAACCAATAGACAGGTACAGGTGCCAGGTTTTGAGAAGACGGAGTTCGTTCAAGACTCATCTTTTATTTTAATATGTATATTTTGGTGTCTGTATAACTTGACAGAACACACATGTATGAAATTATATTATTAATGCATTGGATGATGTTGTTGCTTGTTTACTATTATTCATTGTTGTGATCCTGTACATGACGTCCTCCGCCCCAAAACGTTTCCGCTATTCACGGTTTTGGGGTGTGACAGATTGGTATCAGAGCCTTGTTTATAGTGAATTGAGTATATCAACCCATAAAAGATATACTAACTATAAATACAATGAGATTAAAATACTCTGACCAAGAGTTTATACGTTAAATATTAAAATATTTAATTAAGTATACGTGCCTGCATTCATACTAAAATCAGTCTCACTAAGGCAGTACAAAAGTATTACGATTGTTGGGCAACACATGTAAACTTAGAGACATATAGTCAGAACTGGGAAGATATAGTCTGATCAATTATATTATCCGATGGTTGACTAGCATGTGCCTAAGTGTGGTTGTGAGGTTGCAACAAGTCTAAAAACTTACCAACAATACCACAATGAGAACAATAGAACCTAAACTTAAAATACTATAGGAGTATTTTGCATCACTATAAGTTACTTATGTAGTAGATTCTTATACCTCTCTTCTCGCGTAGATTTAATGGCTGGATTCCACCTTCCCGAAGACCCGTACTATCCCAACCACGGCAATGCAGGATGGCTGGAAGAGGAACCAGAAGATGATCACCCAATTCCTTTGGATGATCATGAAGCTGAAGGCTTTTCTGATGATTCTGACTCTGAGCCAGAGGTCAACAACCTGTTTTCAGCTGAGCAAAACCCAAACCCTCGTCCAGCATTTCAAGGACCCGCACCCTTGTAGGAAATCAACCTGAATCACTGGAGCGACGAGCAGGGTCAACCCTTACCTTACTTTGGAGGCCGAAGCTTTTACAACCTCAGCGAAGGTGGCTTTGCTGATCGAGCTCTGCCCGTCATGGTCCGCAGAATAGCTCGTAATGTTGAGCAGGGTCGAGCAGCCATCGATCGAGTCATGGAAATTGATGCCAACTCTGGTGTTGTCACACCCCGAAAACCGAAGGCGGAAACATTTCCGGGGTTGACTCCACGTTGAGTATCAAATCCAATGTACATAGTAAGTAAAGTGAAACAAAGATTACATTACATATTACAAGTTTTACAATTTGTTTCAAAAGACACAGTTTATACAGTTGTGATACATAATATAGATATAAACAAAACGAACGAGCCTTGCACGCACACCATCCTGAATCAAGTAAGTCTTCGGGTACCTGTACTATCGCTGACCTGAGAACACAAGCGGTTTGAAAATCAGCATAACGCTGGTGAGTTCATAAGTAGTTTTGTTTGTGAAAATGTTTATGTTTCCTTTCTGTTTCTGAGAATGTAACACACGCCTAGAAAATCCCACATTTTCTTAAAAGTTGGTTGTTGTTTCACAAAAGTAAAGTATAGTTTGGTTATCCAATTTGTTGTTCTTTTCCGTTTATGTACCAGTGTATTCCCAGGAAAGTCCCATACTTTCCTGAACGTTAGTTATTGTAAAAGATGTAATGTTATTCAGTTTGTTACACTTTTCTGGTTATGTATATGTTACCCAGGAATGCCCCATGCTTTCCTGTATGTTGGTTTTCAATGTGAAAGATGTATTCTGCTAGATTTGGTTATGTACAAGTTCCCCAGGAAGGTCCCATACCTTCCTGAATGTTGGTTATCTTATGTAAAGGATGTAAAAGATGTAAAAGATGTGAAAGATGTAAACTGAATCCTGGTTATCTGTAAAATGTAGTAAATGTTTCATTATTACTATAAGTAAATCTCTGTTATCCTAGTTGCGAGTTCCATAACCATACAAAAGACTGAACCTATGGCAATAAGTAGTCCACAACCTTGTGGCAATAAGTAGTCCACAATCCTTATGACTTTCGTCACCCTTGAACCATTTCGGTTCGGCTGTAGCTAGCAGCCAGGTGTGGGGTAGTCAGCCCCGTATAGATCTATACACTCAAGTCACGCTCTCTAAATCCCAGAGATTCTGGTTACGGGTGTAGTCCTCCACTCACGTATCTCTGTGGAGTGTTCGCCGAGGAGATGTCTCCAATCATACGGAATAACAAATTTACTAGTAATAATAGGATAATCCTCCATTCGCGTATCTCTGTGGAATGTTACCGAGGACAAGACAGTGTACGAATTATATTGTTCATGTGTTATAATGTCATGCTTTTAACTGGTAAAATGTGGAAACCATTTGTGAAATATATAAAACATAACCGTTTATAAAATCCATTTCACAAATAAATGTTTAAGTGATCTGTATGTCCTACTGGTTATCAGTTGTGTATATCAGTATTAAAAGCATATGGAATGTGAAACACACACACACGAAAATAAGTTTTTGAGTACAAGAAAACCCTTGTACTTTGCTTGTGTTCCCCCCTGAAAACAGTGAAAAACAGTGAAAAAGGTAGGGGTATGAACTCACCGGACTCGGAAATGTGTCGGTTTTGGATATTAGACGTTGGTTCGGGGATTGTTTACTCGCGATGTCCCTATGTAAAATGTAATAATTTCCATATAATTCTAATTAGATTTACAATCACTAACTATTTAGGACATTACACTCCAACGAGGTTAAACACCTCAAAACGAGCGTTTGGAGTGACCCGGGTGACATCTACGGACGTGATATGGCATTAGGGACTTGGGACTTGAGTTTAATCTCCAAAAGTAAACATTTAAATGAGTTTACAACCACAAAACACACCCACACATGAGTTTACGGCCGTAAACTCATGTTGGCGTGATTTTGAGGGTTTAATGGCTTAAATGGACATGGGGATTGCTAGAATGGATATCTAAAATGCCTTGGACATTACACTCCAACGAGGTTAAACACCTCAAAACGAGCGTTTGGAGTGACCCGGGTGACATCTACGGACGTGATATGGCATTAGGGACTTGGGACTTGAGTTTAATCTCCAAAAGTAAACATTTAAATGAGTTTACAACCACAAAACACACCCACACATGAGTTTACGACCGTAAACTCATGTTGGTGTGATTTTGAGGGTTTAATGGCTTAAATGGACATGGGGATTGCTAGAATGGATATCTAAAATGCCTTGGAACACTTTGAATGAATTAGCACCATTTAAAAGGGAGTTTACGGCCTTAAACTTGGAGTTTATGGCCGTAAACTCTACTAGGGCATAGAAAAATTGATTTGAGGCACAAGGAGTAATCACATGTGATTCTAGATAATTTTCCAAGCATTGTTATGAATTTAGGTTACCATTAAACACATTTTTAGGAGTTTACGGCCTAGAAGCATGTTCTATGGCCGTAAACTCTCCCATACTCATAAGAATTTAGATTTTGGTACATAAAACAATCACATGTGATTTTAGAAATTTAAGCAAACCATTGGAATGAATTAAATGCATCATTTGGCATAGATATATGAGTTTACGGCCAAAGGGTATGTTCCTAGGCTGTAAACTTCTATAAGTGGCACTTTTGATGTGTTTCAAACCCTAAAACTATTTTTAGATGGTTATAGAATTTACCACAAAGCTATTGGTTAAGTTACAAGGCATTTGGACAAGTTTTAAGGCACTTAATCCCCAATAAAGAGGAGTTTACGGCCCAAGAACAAACCTTGGCCGTAAACTCTCTTTTTTCCCTTATAATTCATGTTTAATGTGTTCCAAGCCTAGATTTGAAAGCCTTAAGGTCATATCTAAGTCCCAACTATGATTCAGAAGGGTAAATTTGGCTTAAAAACCCCATTTAATGGAGTTTACGGCCCAAGCTTGCTCCTTGGCCGTAAACTCATGTTCTTGGTCCCAAAACTCAAATAAATCATCAAATTGAAGGCTAAAGATGTTGAATAACATGCTAGGGAGGTTACCTCAAAGATTTGAAGCCTTAAACTTGAGATTTGGACCTTAATTCTAGCTTGAGGAGAGAGGTTGTGAGAGTTTAATGAGAAATTGGCCAAAGGCTTCAAATGAAGTCTTAAAACACTTTATATAGTGTTCGGGAATTGGACACGACGGAATTCTACCCGATACCGACGTTAAGTGGGGCTTTTGGTCATACCCAACCAAATTGTCGTGACTCAATATGGTCGATTCTATAATTATTCCGATCACTAATGTGGGGTGTTAAAATGATTTCTAAATGTATTAAGACACCCATTAAGTCATTTTAGGTTGATATAAGCTAATGACTTAATAAAATGGTGAAATCGGAAACGAATTTGGAAACGACATTTGGTTGATCAAATTGGATTACAAGTTGTGTTACAAGAAGTGATATGAAATTTCGGGTTGTTACAGGTGTGAACACTGTCTGCATTCGTCAGCTAGAGTCTGCTCATGAAAGGGCTCTGGTTCACAATGCAGCTCTTCGGAGGGAACTTACTGAAACCCGAGCTGAAGTCAGAGAAATTCGAGCTCAGCAAGCAAGAGCTGATAGGCGCTTGAGGGACATAGAACGTCTCCTGTCGGGATCAAGAACTCACTCTGGTAGTTCTCGTCGCCGATAGATTCTCATCAACTTCTCTCTTTTGGATATAACCTAGTTATGTACAACTCTGGTCTAACTCCTTATTGTTGTAAATCATAGACCCGTTAGGTCTTGGTTAGGTTGTAATTCTGTCAAAAATTTCCCATCTTGGTTGATGTAAGGCCTCCCGCTGTTGGCCGTTTTTCCCAAACTTGTTACATCTGTAATTCCAGTAATATTGACAGGTACCTAATCTTATGGGAGTTATTATCCAAATGTGGTCATCTATTAGTCCTAGATCTACATTCAATCGTATTGTTGGGCTGTGAAGAGTTAGTCCATGAGTCATTCTCGTCAATTTTTACATTAAATTCTTATCAATGTCTTCATCTTCATAAACTTATAGATCAAAGATGCCGCCTTGTGGAAATCCAAGGAGAAACCCTAATAACGAAACACCGACACCACCTCCTCAACCACCTACTCCTCAGTTCGACACGGTAGCCCTAAATGTTGTTGTAGCTGCAGCTGTGGCTACAGCCATGGCTCAATATCATTCATCTGGTTCCACTGGAGGAGGAACCCCTGTCCTGTCTACTCATGGTGAAATCCCGGTGCACTTGAAAGAGTGCTTCTACAAGGACTTCAACAACTGCAAGCCATTGTCCTTCAAGGGGACTGACGGAGTCATTGCCCTCTCGCAATGGTTCGAGAAAACTGAATCGGTTTTCGAAATCTGCTCTTGTCCCGAGGAGAGCAAGATGAAGTTCGCTGCTTGCACCTTCGAAACGAAATCCCTAACATGGTGGAACAACCATGTTAAGTCACTATCTCTTATAAGGGCTAATGCTATGGGCTGGGAAACTTTCAAAGACCTCATGATTGAGGAGTACTGCCCGAGGGGCGAGATCCAGAAGCTAGAGGAAGAGCTATGGAGCCTAACCATGAAGGGCTCCAACGTAGTCACCTACACCGCCAGATTCTGTGAACTGGTGGCTCTCTATCCCAACATGATTCCTTCAGAGGGGAAGAAAATCGAGAGATACATATGGGGGCTGGTGCCACCATACCAGGGAAATGTTTTGGCATTACACCGCACCACATTTGATAGTGCCAAACGATTGGCCCAACGGCTCATAGACCATGGGGTTCGTACCCCGACCGCAACAACTACCCTGGCCATCTCAGAACCTGCAAGAACCGCTGATTCCAAGCGGAAGTTTTGGGATGACAAGAAGAAGGCTAAGGCTGCTAAAAAGCAGCAGTTCGTGGCAGTGCATGCTGCGATAGCACCTACCGCTGCTGCTCCGGTAAAGCAGTACGCTGGAAGTTTGCCTAAATGTAACAAGTGCAACTTCCATCACGTCGGCGCCTGCCGGGAGATGCAGTGTTTGAACTGCAATGGGAAGGGGCACACTGCCCATTTCTGTAAAGCTCCAGCGAAGCCAATCAACCAAGCCCCCGGTGCTGGAGTGGGCCAAACTTGCTACGGTTGTGGCGAGGTAGGCCACTTCAAAAGAAACTGCCCGAAGGTAGGGTTTGCCGGTGGAGCGGCAAGAGTTCTGGCCATAGGCCATGAGGAAGCTGTTGCCGACACCATAGTGGTCACTGGTACGTTCCTCCTCGATAACTCTTATGCATGCATTCCATTTGATAGTGGAGCAGAGAGGAGTTTCGTGAACCAAAAATTTGCTCATATACTTAGGCAAAAATCACGAGCACTTAATGAACCGTTCACTATAGAAATGGCTAATGGAAAGACAGAGAGCACCAGCAGTATATTCATAGGGTGTACCCTAACTTTAGATAGCCATTCATTTTCGATTGATCTCATGCCGATCTCCATTAAAAGTTTCGACGTCATTATCGGCATGGATTGGTTGAGTCTTCATCATGCCAATATCATATGTTACGAAAAGGCTATTCGCCTTAATCTGTTGTCGGGCGAAACCTTAGTAGTTTATGGCGACAAACCCGGCACGAACCTTCGTATCATTTCGAGCATTCAAGCTCAGAAATTCTTGCGAAAGGAATGTCGTGCATTCCTTGCTCATGTGGTCGATGTGAGCCACGAAACGAAGGACATTCAGAACATTCCAGTAGTACTCGACTTTCCTGACATCTTTCCAGAAGAACTCCCAAGATTACCTCTACAGCGTCAAGTCGAGTTCCGAATCGACTTAGTTCCAGGAGCTACCCTCGTAGCCAAATCGCCCTATCGTCTAGCACCTGCAAAGATGCAAGAACTGTCTGGTCAACTTAACGAACTGCTCAGCAAGGGCTTTATAAGACCAAGCTTCTCACCCTGGGGAGCTCCAGTCTTATTCGTCAAGAAGAAGGACAGATCGTTTCGTATGTGCATCGACTACAGGGAGCTCAACAAGCTGACGGTCAAAAAACGTTATCCGTTGCCTCGTATCGACGATTTATTTGACCAACTTCAAGGGGCGAACGTCTTTTCAAAAATCGACTTGAGATCCGGATATCACCAACTACGAGTGCTAGGGGAGGATGTTCCAAAGACAGCCTTCCGAACTCGTTATGGGCACTACGAATTCGTAGTGATGCCGTTCGGATTAACAAACGCGCCCGTTGTATTCATGGACTTAATGAATAGGGTGTGTCGTCCTTACTTGGATCAGTTCGTCATCGTCTTCATCGATGACATACTTATCTACTCTCGAAGTAAGGAGGAGCATAGTCAACATCTGCGTCAAGTACTCGAAACATTACGTTCGGAGAAGCTCTATGCGAAGTTCTTGAAATGCGAATTTTGGATTCGACGAGTCGAATTCTTAGGGCACGTGGTTAGCGAAGAGGGTATACACGTGGACCCTTCCAAAATCAAAGCCATTGAGAACTGGTCAGCACCGAAGATGCCTACAGAAATTCGTCAATTTCTAGGCCTCGTTGGCTACTATCGTAGATTCATACAAAACTTCTCCCGCATTGTGAAACCTCTTACAACACTGACCCAGAAGGGTGTGGCCTTTGACTGGGAAGAGAAGCAGGAAAGAGCGTTTCAAACGCTCAAACGAGCCTTGTGCACCGCACCAATACTATCTCTTCCCGAAGGAATAGAAGACTTCATTGTCTATTGCGATGCGTCGAATCAAGGACTCGAATGTGTTTTGATGCAGCGAGGTAAGGTCATCGCCTATGCCTCGAGACAGCTGAAGACACATGAGGTAAATTACACGACCCACGATCTTGAACTAGGAGTAGTTGTGTTTGCTCTGAAGATCTAGAGACATTACTTGTACGGAACGAAAAGCACTATCTTTACAGACCACAAATGCTTACAACACATATTCGACCAGAAGGAGCTCAACATGAGACAACGACGGTGGGTCGAGCTACTCAATGATTATGAATGCCAAATTCGTTATCATCCGGGTAAAGCCAACGTAGTAGTTGACGCCCTAATTCGGAAGGAATATTCTGGTCGTAGAGTCAAATCATTGAATATGACTATCCATTCACACTTGTCCACACAAATTAAGGCGGCTCAGCTCGACGCTTTGAAGCCTGAAAATATGGTGGGTGAATCCCTGAGTGGGATGGATAAGAACTTGGAGGTTAAGGGTGGCGGAGCTTATTATTTCATGGACCGGATCTGGACCCCGAAACTCGGTGGGTTCAGAGACTTAGTCATGAACGAGGCGCACAACACTCGTTATTCCGTGCACCCGGGATCAGATAAGATGTATCTGGAGTTTAAAAAGTTATACTGGTGGCCTAACATGAAAGCAGAGATTGCTACCTTCGTGAGTAAATGCCTTACTTGCGCAAAGGTCAAGGTCGAATACCAAAAACCCTCCGGTCTATTGCAACAACTTGAGATACTGGAATGGAAGTGAGAGCAGATAACTATGGATTTCATAACCAAGCTGCCCAAGACAACAGGTGGACTTGATACCATATGGGTCATCATCGACAGATTAACCAAGTCTGCACACTTCCTGCCGATCAAAGAAACAGACAAGATAGAGAAACTTACAAGAACTTACATTAGGAAGATTGTACGACTGCACGGTGTTCCCTTATCCATTATCTTGGACAGAGATAGTAGATTCACTTCGAGGTTCTGGCAGTCGTTACAAAGTTCCTTGGGAACTAGGCTAGACATGAGTACAACCTACCATCCACAGACCGACGGGCAAAGTGAGAGAACTATCCAAACCTTGGAAGATATGTTGCGAGCCTGTGTGATTGACTTTAGGAAAGCATGGGATACTCATTTACCCCTTGTCGAATTTTCCTACAACAACAATTATCACACGAGCATAAAGGCTGCTCCATTCGAGGCCCTCTATGGCCGAAAGTGCAGATCTCCTCTATGCTGGGCTGAGGTGGATGATACCCAGTTAGCTAAAGGACGAGTTCCTGAAAGCACTCTCACAGGTCCGGAGATCATACGGGAAACGACGGAGAAGATCGTTCAGATCCGTGAACGATTGAAAGCCTCCAGAAACCAACAGAAAAGCTACGCTGATAAACGTAGGAAACCGTTGGAATTCTAGGTGGGTGACCGTGCTCTATTGAAGGTCTCACCCTGGAAGGGCTTGATACGCTTCGCAAAGCATGGAAAGCTAAATCCAAGGTACATAGGACCTTTCAAGATTCTCGCAAGAATCGGCCCTGTAGCTTACAAATTTAACTTACCGCACGAACTCAGTAACGTACATTCTACCTTCCACGTATCGAACTTGAAAAAGTGTCTGTCCAACGAGACTCTTGTTATTCCACTCGACGAGATTGAGATCAACGAGAGCCTCAACTTCGTAGAAGAACCAGTAGAGATCATGGACCAAGAGGTCAAGCAAACGAAACAGAGCCGTATCCCGATAGCGAAGGTCCGCTGGAATGCCAAGCGAGGACCGAAATTCACTTGGGAGCATGAGGACCAGATGAAGCTGAAATATCCTCGTCTTTTTACTTAGTTAATTGTAACTACTTATTTGCTTAAAACTCTAATTTCGGGACGAAATTCCTTCTAAGGAGGGGATGATGTGACAACCCGAAATTTCTAGCTTACATTCTTCATTTCTTATCAAAGTTAAACTTGTTTTCTTACTATTTTCTAGCACTATTTGGAGACAAATAGAGTGTTTAAAGCCTAGTATAAGCAGGGTAGGAGTCGTGGGATAAGTATTGTGGGTGTATCGCCTTGCGTTTGAGTCAATCACACCAACACAAGGTGTGCGCAGCCGCACACAAGAGTGTGCGGCCACACACCCATCCCAACCGCACACTCTCCCTATATATAGAACACTTAGCCATTTGGAACACTTTCTACACTTCTACAAAGCTAGGACCCGAAATCCTCTCAAGTATGATCCAAATCTCCTTGAGGATCTTCATAAAATGTAGCATCCTTAGCCGAGAACACCAAGAACACTAGGTGTACGGCCGCACACACCATGTATGGCCGCACACCCAACCGCACACACCAAGTGTGGCCGCACACACACAAAAAGTGTGTGTTTTGACCATACACTCCCTTGTATGGCCATATACCCCTTCTATACAATCGTATATGATTGTAACACTTCAATATAAGTGTTTACTAGTCCTTAAGGTTGTCCCAATTCAATAAATAGTTGTTTTAAACACTAATTATGTTCATATATGTATCATATATGTTAAATAGAATCTGCGTGTGTGTTCAAGTCTTCCCTTGACACTTAGCATCCTATATAATCCGTTCATCCAAACCACTCACCGCAGGTGAGTTCATACCCCCTTAATCAATGGTTTAAATGTTTTTAAATGCTTTGGGGGGGGGGAATACAAGTTGAATACTCATAGTTACTATATCAATCACATGTGATTAATAACTACCAAACAAGTAGTTTGCTTACTGTTCAAATTGTTTTGCTTCAAACTGTTTTACAAACTCTTTTACTTGTCAAATGCTATTACTTAAACTCTTTTATACTTATTTTCAAATGCATGACTATGTATGTATAGTTATACAAGCAATGTTTAAAGGGCTTAGGAAGGCCATCTCGCTTTATCTCCTTTTCCTCGTTGGGATGTGGCTTGAGGGCATCGGTTATCCGTCCGAAGGTCGTCTAAATATTAGTTATATATTATGTATACATATACAGACATAAAAGTTCTTTCAACCAGTTCCATACCTTTGGGTAGCAAGGGTTTCACAAACATGATCATACATTACTAGTAAGCTACCATAGGGGTAGCACAGGAAGATACTAATACAATTACTAGAATAATGAAACATACAATGAGTCAGTTCATTCATGAGTCAACACGAGTAGTACACACAGTACATTACTATACATGCTAGATAGAGAGAGAAGACACATTACATCTAGCACACGCAGAACATTACAGTACATACAGGCTAGACAAAGAAAGAGTACACTTTACATTTAGCACATTTATTACATGTACATTCTGTTGGATTAGTGTCTAAGTCCATAACTGTTTTGGTATGTACTTGACCCGATGGTGCCTGGTCCTTTTGGGTTGCCTTCACCAAAGCAACTTGATAGGATGAATTATGGAGAGAAAGGATTAAATATGATTTATTAATATATTATGGGAATAATATATTAAAGGAGAAATCATATTGTTTAATTAATATTAGTCAAGAATTAATTGGTAATTAGTTTTGTGACTAAAAGAGATTAATTAAATTTAAGGGACTGGAATTGTAATTATAGGATAATTGCAATTTGGGCCATGGATTGCCTTTTATTATAAGGTGGACGAATTCTATGGGGGAAGCCCATATGAAATCGTCCAAGGCCTTATGGAAAGTGGTGGAAACCGCGACCCATTGCCTATAAAGAGACAAGAACCTTGGTATAGAAACGCCACAACCAACCCACCAAGTTGATTGATAAGTTTTGAACGCCACAAGTTACATAACTTGATAAGTTCCTAAAGTTCCAAAAAGAACGACAAAGAGTATAAAACTCACATTGTTTTTATTCCAAACTTGATTGATTTATAATGGATACAAATACCACGTTTTTATAGTGTGGGAAGAGCACCTAAAGAGCCATGAACTAAAGAAGTGTCTTTAATTTAAGGCATTTAACCCCCAAGTTTAAAACTATGAACCTAGACATGGTTTATCACAAGGTTCATGTAACCTAAGACCCTTTTATCTCCCCAACACTTATTTAGGATATATAAAAACGAAAATTACATAAAAATATAGAAAAAAACGAAATGGGCTTATAAAGGCTCTTATTGTATCTTGTAAATCACTCTTGGACTTGAATTATGGTAATCCAACTTTGATTGGGTCCAATGGGTCTCCATACACTTTCTTGAGTACAAACTTCTCTAACCAATCCATTTAAAGCCTCTTTGAATGTTTTAGCTCGTGCCCTCGTAACTGGTCCATCTGGCATTTGATTTGGATCCTTTGTTGACAGCTGTGGGTTTGCATCATTCCCCTCCTCTTGAAAAGGATTTGTCCTCAAATCAGAACCTACATCAAAAGGAGCTAGATCAGTTACATTGAAAGTTGCACTAACATTATACTCACCCGGCAGGTCCAATTTGTATGCATTGTCATTGATACGCTCTAAAACTTGGAAAGGACCGTCCCCTCTTGGAAGCAATTTTGAACGTCGTTGGGCTGGAAATCGTTCTTTTTCTCATATGTAACCAAAACCAATCACTCGGTTCAAAAATCATCTTGCGTCGCCCTTTATTCGCTTGTTTTGAATATTGCTCCGTTCTTCTTTCTATATTTAGTCTTGCTTTCTCATGTATCTGTTTCACAAATTCAGCCTTTTTGTTTCCATCTAAGTTAACCTGCTCAGAAAAAGGCAAAGGTGATAAATCCAAAGGAGTAAAAGGATTAAAACCGTATATAATTTCAAATGTTGACATTTTTGTAGCAGAATGAGTGGCACGATTGTATGCAAACTCAACATGTGGCAAACAGTCCTCCCATGTTTTGATGTTCTTCTTTATTAAAGCCCTCAACAAGGTGGACCAGGTCCTATTCACCACTTCTGTTTGACCATCCGTTTGTGGGTGGCAAGTTGTTGAAAACAAGAGTTTTGTCCCTAATTTTGCCCACAAAGTTTTCCAAAAATAACTCAAAAACTTAGAATCCCGATCTGAGACAATGGTTTTTGGCATTCCATGCAACCTGACAATTTCTCTAAAAAACAAATCAGCAATGTGAGATGCATCATTAGTTTTATTGCATGCAATAAAATGAGCCATTTTAGAAAACCTATCAACAATCACAAAAATAGAGTCCTTTCCACTTTTGGATCTTGGTAGACCCAACACGAAGTCCATTAAAATATCAACCCATGGTTCACATGGTATTGGAAGTGGAGTATATAAACCATGATGTTGAACCTTGGATTTGGCTTGCTTGCACACAATACAATTATTGAAAATTCTTCCAACATCCACCTTTATTTGTGGCCAAAAGAAATGTTCCTGCAAAGTAGATAATGTTTTTGTGATCCCAAAATGTCCCATAAGGCCTCCACTATGTGCTTCTCTAACCAAAAGCTCACGCAAGGAAGATTTAGGAATGCAAAGTCTTGATTCTTTGAACAAAAAACCATTATGTAAGAAAAACTTTTCAAAAGAGCATTGTTCACAAGCTTGGTAAATCTGACCAAAATCAACGTCATTGTGGTATAATTCCTTGATTTGTTCAAATCCTAAAATTTTGAAATCTAGAGAAGAAAGTAGAGAGTGTCTACGTGACAAAGCATCAGCCACAACATTTTCCTTACCTTTCTTGTATCGGATGACATAAGGAAATGTCTCAATGAACTCCATCCACCTAGCATGTCTTTTGTTTAATTTGTGTTGTCCTTTTAGAAACTTTAAGGACTCATGATCTGAATGAATTACAAATTCTTTAGCCCACAGATAATGTTGCCATGTTTTCAATGCTCGGACCAAAGAATAAAGCTCTTTGTCATAAGTTGGGTAATTTAAAGTTTCCCCACTTAATTTTTCACTGAAATATGCCAAAGGTTTACCCTCTTGCATCAAAACAACACCAATTCCAATTCCTGATGCATCACATTCAATTTCAAATGTTTTGTCAAAATTAGGCAAAGACAACAACAGAGCATGAGTTAAGTGAAACTTGAGTTGTTGAAAAGCATGCTCTTGTTCTTTGCCCCATTTAAACCCAACATTCTTTTTGATGATTTCGGTAAGTGGTGATGCTAAAGTGCTAAAATGTTTGACAAACCGGCGATAAAAACTTGCCAGGCCATGAAAACTTCGAACTTCACTTATAGTCTTTGGAGTTGGCCAATCTTGGATGGCTTTTACCTTTTCTTCATCAACAGCCACTCCTTGGGAGCTCACCACATACCCAAGGAAAACAACTTGGTCAGTACAAAAGGTACACTTCTTCAAGTTAGCATATAGCCTTTCTTTCCTAAGCACACTCAAAACACATGTCAGATGCTCAAGGTGATCTTTTGGACACTTTGAATAAATCAAAATATCATCGAAGTAAACAACCACAAATTTGCCAATATATTCACGCAAAACATGGTTCATTAATCTCATGAAGGTACTAGGAGCATTAGTTAGGCCAAAAGGCATTACTAACCATTCATATAAACCATGTTTTGTTTTAAAAGTTGTTTTCCACTCATCACCTTCTTTCATGCGAATTTGGTGATACCCGCTTTTTCAATCAATTTTGGAAAAAGTTTTGCTCCATACAACTCATCAAGCATATCATTGAGTCGGGGAATGGGATGACGATACTTTACCGTAATATTGTTGATGGCACGACAATCTACGCACATTCTCCAAGAACCATCCTTCTTTGGCACCAACAAGACTGGAACGGCACAAGGGCTCATACTTTCTTGAACCAATCCCTTTGCAAGTAACTCTTCAACTTGCCTTTGTAGCTCCTTGGTTTCTTCAGGGCTTGTTCTATAGGCTGGTTTGTTGGGAATAGACGCCCCAGGCATAAAGTCAATTTGGTGTTCAATCCCACGAATTGGTGGCAATCCATTTGGAACATCCTCAGCAAACAAGTCTCCAAATTCCTGCAAGAGAGAGGTAACATCGCTCGGAAGAGTTCCGGCCGAAATGTTAGTGGCTATTGGAGCTTCTTTGAACAAAAGAAGCACAAAATGCATTTCTGATTTAAAAGCTTCTTTTATCTCACTTTTTTTTGCCAGTGCAATATATTTATTTTCCTTTTTTTCTTTCCCTCTTTTTTTCATGTTTTCTTTGTTTTTTTCACTCTCTTTTTTTTGTTCACTTTCTTTTTTTTTGTTCATTTTCTTCTGTTTTCTCACTCATTTTTTTTGTTCATCATCTTTTTTTTTCTCACTCTTTTTTTTTCCTTCGCTCTCTTTTTTCGCATCTTGTTGAAGTTTTACTTGATCTTGGTAAACTTGAATTGGTGACATTGGTACAAGAGTTACCGGTTTTGTTTTGTAAACAAAGTGTATTTGTTAGTGAAACCGTCGTGACTTACGTGTCTATCATATTGCCATGGTCTACCTAGCAGCAAGTGAGTGGCTTGCATAGGAACAACATCACACAACACCTCCTCTTCATATCTTCCAATCCGAAATGAAACCATCACCTGTTTTGTAACTCGCACCTCACCACTATCATTGAGCCATTGAAGTTTGTATGGTTTTTGATGCTTCATCGTGGGTATACCTAACTTTTCAACCATGGAAGTACTTGCAACGTTAGTACAACTCCCACCATCAATTATAACACTACATACCTTGCCTTGAACATAGCAACGAGTATGAAATATATTCTCCCTTTGGGCATCGTCTCCCTCCTTGGATTGAATGTTTAGAGCTCGTCTTGCAACCAACAAATCACCTTGAACAGCCACCTCTTCATCATCACTACAATCTTCCGGTGAAACTATAGAATCTGATTCATCCGTTTCAATCTCGCCATTTTCTCTAACCACCATGGTAAGCTTATTTGGACATTGACTTGCAATATGACCCCTTCCTTGACACTTGAAACACTTTATGTCACGATTCCTAAAAGTAGAAGAATCAGTTTTTCCTTTTGAAGAGTTTGTTGTTTTAGGATCAGATTTGGAATTAGAAAAAGAAGTAGGTGTATTTTCTGATTTTTTTGAAGTACTAGCCTTCCAAGTGTTATTTCGAGACCCGCCACCTCTTTTTAATTGTTTTTCAATTTTAACAGCCATATGGACCATGTCTTCAATTTCAACATAATGTTGCATCTCAACGCGATCACGAATTTCAAGATTTAAGCCATTTAAGAATCTGGCCATGGTTGCCTCAGGATCCTCCTCAATATTGGCACGAACCATCATAACCTCCATTTCTTTGAAGTAATCATCAACACACTTGCTGCCTTGTTTTAAGCTTTGAAGTTTATTGTGGAGATCACGAAAGTAATGACTTGGCACAAACCGTCTTCGCATGACACTCTTCATTTCATCCCATGTCTCAATAGGCCTTTCTCCATTTCTCCGTCTAGTGATTAGAAGTTGATCCCACCATGTTAGTGCATAATCAGAAAACTCAACTACGGCTAGTTTTACCTTCTTACGGTTGGAATATTCATGACAATCAAATATGAACTCCATTTTTGTCTCCCATTCAATGTACGCGTCCGGGTCTGATTTGCCTTTGAAAGAAGGAACTTTCATTTTAATAGAACTTAAATTGTCATCTCTTCGTGACCTCCTTCTATTTGGTCGCCTTTCAGGTTCCCAACCATCATCCTCCTCTTCCCCGTTAGAAACCTGTGATGATGCTCGAGATCGAGTTCTTTGTACTTGTGCCTCCATTCGGTCCATTCTTTCATGTACTTGGTTAAATTCATTTGTCATCAAACGTCGCATCTCATCCATCATAGCTTGAACTTGAAGGTTTGGTGGGGGGTTTTGATAACCCATCTTATATTTCTGCCAAAATAATAATAATAATAATAATAATAATAATAATAATAATAATAATAATAATAATAATTTACTTCCTCCCAACACTCACTCACGTGTTTCTCTCAAAAATAGTTCACTCAACCCTCGTGTATCCCTCGAATGGCTTTTACCCTCTTTTAGTCTCACCACACAGCCTTTTATCACTCCCTTTTAACTCTTAAAGTTCTAAACAAACTAAAGAAGCAATTATCAAATTTGAACTTGTGGCCTTGAGGAATTCAAACTTACCAAACAAATCAAAAGAAATTGTATCCAAATTAAAGTAACCTCAATACACGAAAAGAAAGCCAAACAAACTTGGCTTTGCTAATGATGAAGCAAACAATGGGTTATTTTATTTTTTATTTTTTGAAAAAAAAAGACTACACTTGCAATTCAAATTGACTTTATAGAAAAAAAAAAAAGGCTTTACTTGTTCCTCCTCTTCTTTCTTTCTTTTTTTTCCTTTTTTTTGTTTTTTTTTCTCTTTTTTTTTTCTTTGTAAATCTTTTTTTTTGTAAATATTTTTTTTTTGCTTTTTTTTTTCTTTCTTTTTTTTTTTGCTTCTTTTCGTTTTTTTTTTTACCTTTGATTTTTTTTGAAGAAACTAATAGCCAAATGAAAACATAAAGGAAACAAAAGAAATGTAGAATATAGAAGTTTGACAACTTAGAAATTCAAAAGTCGCTAGTAAGAACCTAGACAACTTGTGACAAGACCCGCTACCAATATGCGTCTTAGAACTCAAGTAATCATGGAAGAAAACAAAATAGATATGCAACACAAAGAACTGGCTCTGATACCAAATGATGTGATCTCACCCGAAAACTAGGTTTGAACACACTTTGCCCGATCGTTCTATTGGTTGTTGTAATGTGATGGTGGAAACCGCGACCCATTGCCTATAAAGAGACAAGAACCTTGGTATAGAAACGCCACAACCAACCCACCAAGTTGATTGATAAGTTTTGAACGCCACAAGTTACATAACTTGATAAGTTCCTAAAGTTCCAAAAAGAACGACAAAGAGTATAAAACTCACATTGTTTTTATTCCAAACTTGATTGATTTCAAATGGATACAAATACCACATTTTTATAGTGTGGGAAGAGCACCTAAAGAGCCACGAATTAAAGAAGTATCTTTAATTTAAGGCATTTAACCCCCAAGTTTAAAACTATGAACCTAGACATGGTTTATCACAAGGTTCATGTAACCTAAGACCCTTTTATCTCCCCAACACTTATTTAGGATATATAAAAACGAAAATTACATAAAAATATAGAAAAAAAACGAAATGGGCTTATAAAGGCTCTTATTGTATCTTGTAAATCACTCTTGGACTTGAATTATGGTAATCCAACTTTGATTGGGTCCAATGGGTCTCCATACACTTTCTTGAGTACAAACTTCTCTAACCAATCCATTTAAAGCCTCTTTGAATGTTTTAGCTCGTGCCCTCGTAACTGGTCCATCTGGCATTTGATTTGGATCCTTTGTTGACAGCTGTGGGTTTGCATCAGAAAGGGCTCCATGGGTTGCTTAGGGCTTAAGCATCCAAATTAGGGTTTCCTTGTTAGATAACCCTAATAGCCTCAAGGCTCAAAAACGTGGGGAACATCTTTTCTAGGGTTAGAACACGTTTTGGGCAGCCTCCATCCTCTCTCCTCTTCATCCTCTTGCTTATGGTGTTTGTGAACCATTAGAGGAGTGACACTTGTGACTCTAAGCCTTCCAAAGTCAATTCAAGGAGGAATTGGGATTGTTATTGCTACATAACAATCAAGGTAACATTATAAACCTATTCTAATATCTAATATGATTACTTGTATGCTAGAATTAGGGTTCATAGTCTTGGATTCAAAGCATGTACAATAGAGAAACCTAGATCCAAGCATTAGGGTTTGTATGAGCACATAGGATGTCTTATGACCAAAACCCATCACATTCATGCAGTTATGTGAACCATTAAATGGGTCATGGCACTTCCTGTCATGACCGCTTTTGTATCCCGAATCTCCTTTATTGGGGAGCGTATGAGTTTGCGTATAGATCTATACTGGATTGACTATCCTACACCTTGTTGCTCGCTATAGTGGGACTTGCAAGTCTACAGGTGCCAAATGTCATTTCTTACGGCATCTTACATCGTTGTTTTACTAGAGTCAGTAGCAGGATACAGGTCGATCACATGTTACTTTAAATGCCTTTTGTTTTTAAGGTAGTTAGTACCTCAGTAGTCACTTATTACAAATACTACAGTACTATGATATTTTCCCATTACATTCACTTCGTGAATATTCACACGATGCACGGTAATGTAAAAACTATATTTTTGGTTAATGATAGTCGGATTTGGGAAAATACACACTCTTACAAGAGACACACACACTTAGACAGTAGAAGCCTTGGTAGAAGGCTACCATTAGTAGGAAACATAGGGTTTTCTAGGAGATTTCAAACATTTTACAAAACATTGTAAAAAACATTTTACAAGACATCTTACAAATGCTTTCATACAAACACAAACATTAATATACTTATGATCTCACCAGATTTAAGCTGATACTCGCTTTGAAAATAATTTGTATTCTCAGGTAACCAATAGACAGGTACAGGTGCCAGGTTTTGAGAAGACGGAGTTCGTTCAAGACTTGTCTTTTATTTTGATATGTATATTTTGGTGTCTGTATAACTTGATAGAACACACATGTATGAAATTATATTATTAATGCAATGGATAATGTTGTTGCTTGTTTACTATTATTCATTGTTGTGATCCTGTACATGACGTCCTCTGCCCCAAAACGTTTCCGCCATTCATGGTTTTGGGGTGTGACATGGATGATTTAAACCCAAATTTGCATGTATATCAAGATAAACAACAAGATGGGATAGATTACTTACGATTATGGAGCTTGAAAGAGGTGTATTTGGATCAAGAGCAACTTGTAGAGAGAGAGAGAGTAGAGAGAGTGGAAAGGGTGTAAATGGGGTTCACTCTCCCTTATATAGGGGTTATGTTTATGGCCTGGAGGAAATCTACCCGATACTGACGTTAAACGCGGCTTATGGTCGTACCCGATTAAGTGGTCGTAATTTGACTGATTTGTAACTAAAACTTTTTAAGGGAATATTGAGGATGTTTCACATGTTTCTAATTCGTTTGGGCATTCATGGGTCATAATAAAAGTCCCAATTTAATTAACCTAATCCAAAAGGTTAACGGAACAATTTAATAAAGCGAGTTTTATTAACGTTTGAAGAGGTTACAATGACGGAATAAATTTTAGGTTGTCACATTATCCCCCCGTTAGAGGGAATTTCGTCCTGAAATTAGGGTTTTAGCAAGGAAGTAGGCATGAAAAATCAGGTAGAGAGATGAGGGTACTTCCTATTCGGTTGGTCTTTACGCTCCCAAGTGAACTCCGGCCTTTGCTTGGCATTCCAGCAACCTTCACTTAACGGGAGGCGGATTTCGTTTCGTTCACTTGATCGCTCGGTTCGTGATTCCTACCGGTTCCTTTACGAAATTAGGGTTCCCAATGATTTCTATCAAGACAGTTGGGATTTAGAGAGTTACGTCGGGCAAGCACTCTTGTCTAAGACGTGGATTGATTCGGGGTGAAACTTATGGAATTCCGAAAGTAGTCGTGGTCTAACGAGGGTTGGACAAATTTTTTTTTGTAAAGAATCTCGGATGGTCCTAAGCTCTCGGAAAGATAGAGCTTTTCTATACTTGGAGCATAATGTACTTCTACGGCGAGATCATCACTGGCGTGATCGCCGTTTTGAAGTTTTAGACGTCTTCTCATACTGGGGGTGTAGTTCTTCGGGTTGGTTCTTAGAAGGCTCGAGTCATCCTTGGATTTGTGTTTCCTGCTGATTGGCTTTCAGAGGTTTTCTGGATCATCGAATGAATTGGATATCTACTGGTATCTATTTGTTGCAGGGTGTCTATCTCAACCTAGTGCAAAATGAACCTGCACTTCTGATTCTTGAGATGTTTCTAACGGAAACTCTCAGGGGTCGGTGAGATAGGGTTTTACCAAACGATTGTTTAGAAATTTTTCAAATTCCTCATCATCGTCTAGTTGACGCTTTCACAACATGATTCCTAACAGGAAAGAATCATGCTCTTACTTGCTTTGCTGTTTTATGAATATCAATCTCTGCTCAGGGCCAACTCAGTCCTTAGAGATTTTCTGAAGTGTTGGACTATCTTAGGAGGTGGTTCTACTATTTCTGTGTGAGATAGTATTCTTGGAACACCTAGTAATCCAATGAATCTCTAAGACATGCCCTATTCTCTAAGGCATCGGTTTATTTCAGTTGCAGAAAGCGCGTGCTCTTGTATAACCCATCGAATAACACCTAGACTGGTGTCAAGTCTATAATCTCTTCGGGATCTGGATTATAAGGCTTAAGGCAACCTACTTTCATAATTTATTCAAGTATTCTTGGCTGCGGAGGTTATCCTGTGGTTCTTGGCATTCTAGTATTCACTTCGGAGAATGCAGTTTATCGTCTACAGGGCGACGGTGACTTCTTCCACGTGAGGAGGCAGAGTGTCCTAGGCACTACTCGTCAGTAACAGGGTGGACGAAGTGCCTGAGTAGTGCGAGCATCTTCTGCAACTACTCTTCCGGTGGTTCTGAGTTTCCTTGATTTAGATTAAGTCAAGAAGTATAGGGTTCCGTCACTCGGAACTTCTAATTTCCTCATCCACTCTTCTCAGAGCTTATCTTATCGCAGCTTCCAGGTTTCCGGGATATCTGTTGAGATGCTTAATTCATGGGATTAAGCGTGAATGGATGGTCGTAGTCAATGTCCTTGACTCTTACGACTCAGATTTCTTTACCAACTGAGGGTGTTAGCTACTATATTGGCTTAACCGGGATGACAACAAATTTCGGATTTGTGGTCATTTTAGTAGCTCAACCCATTGCGGTCCTCTTGACTCCAACTCCTATTCTATGGGTTAGGATGAGGGATCTTATTACAAGGTTCGTGGTAGAGCTCATACTCGGCTTAATCACTAATACTTGGTGTACGCAAGCCGTATATAATTGAGATCGACGGAACATTTAGTTGTGTGGCCCCACCCCAGACCCACAACCCAACGAGGAACACGGAGTAGGGAGGAAGCACACATCTTAAATCGTATTGATCTAAATCATATACCGCTCTAATGCATGTACTCAGTAGTAGCAAGTTAATTCCCATGAGTTTCTTTTCTTGATTCTCGAATCTGATTGTGAGGTGCTAAGGGTCTTTCTGGGGATCTACGGAGTAGTTTTCGGGCGGTTATCACCTTCTGGAATGCCTGCAGTGTCTTTCGCTTCAGGTTCTATCTATCTAAGAAAGGGTTGGTTAACAGCGCGCGATACCCTACTCAGGGGTATTTCAGAAGGTTTTAGATAAGAGAGACGACTGACGGATCGCATTAGGTTTAGTTATTAGGTTCGGAAGGACCTTTATTTGCCGAAATGGCTACGGTGAAAGTTCTTTTTACACAGCACTAGGAATTTACAAATGATTGCACTAAGTCGAACCATGATTAATAGAGGCGTCGAAGTTGGCATACATCGACATGACATAGAATGAGGGTCAATAAGGCCATGTGCTGAACGGGCACACCAGTTCTAGGCGTCTCGGGTTTCGTTGTCACACCCCAAAACCAGGAACGGCGGAAACGTTCTGGGCGGAGGACGTCATGTATAATATCAACAACAATGTAAGTAGTAAACAAGCAACAACATTATCCATTGCATTAATAGTATAATTATTATACAAATGTGTGCTGTCAAATTTTGGTAAACACTAAAGCATAAATCAAAATGAAAGATAAGTCTTGAACAAGCTCCATCTTCCTTTCTCCTTGCATCGGTACCTGTCTAAGATGACCTGAGGATACAAGTAATTTTGAAAGCGAGTATCAGCTTTAAAGCTGGTGAGATCATAAGTATTTAGTGTCTTAATTTGTATGTAAGTATTTGTATGTAAGTCTATGTATTGTAAGTATTGAAAGTGTATATGAACTGTAAGTGTTTGAAAAACCCTAGAAATCCCTATGATTCCTACTAGAATATGGAGGTGTCTTCTACCAAGACCTAACTGTTCTGATTGTAGTCTTCTACCAAGACTTAACTGTGTTACTATTATTATCATTATAAGAAATTATATCCTTTGGCACTAGGTTACTTAATTATAATTCACCTCATTGGTTATGTGAATGAGTCACAAAATAAAGGTAATAATACAACTAACCTGAATATTACCCTTTGGTACTAGAGTAACTAACATTGTTAACTTTAAGACATCCGTAGACGTACTTTTACCTCTGTTGCTAACAGCTGGGTATAGGAATAGTCAGTCCCTTAAAGTATACCTGTAATGGTACCAACCGTTGACATCCGTGGATGTGCTTTTACCTCTGTAGCTAACAGAGATTCTAGGAATGGTCAATCCCGCAATGTATCCTTTGGTACTAGGATATTAAATCCAATCTATCTTGTCGATTATGATGGGTTTTGAGCATTCTAACACTTCCTAAGTGTACATGCAACCCTAATAACCTTGGATCTATGTTTGTCTAATTATCATGCAAAGTTGAATTCCAAGGTTATATTCCTAACTAGCATACATGGGGAACAATTTTAACTTGAATCATAGATAGAATAACTTACCTTGTTGTTGATTGTGTTCCTTGAAACCTTGTGAGCCTAGCACCCCAAGTGTGATGCCTCAAATGCTTCACACAACACCAAATGCTCTTGGAAAGACTCTTGAGATAACACACACTTCTCAAAATCGGCCAAGCCCTCTAGTTTCTTAGTGTTCAACTTTTGTTGCCAATTTTTATGGAGAATGGGACTCTTATATAGTGTTGGCACATCTAGGGTTACACCATGTAAACCCTAATGTGTCATGACTCTTCATTTCCATGACCCATGGGTTTGTAACTCCCATGGAGCATCCATGGAGCATCCTATGGGTAGAACCCAACTTGATAATCCATGGAGCCTCTTAGCCCACTATACAAGATATGGATGATTTACATAATTAACCCATATATTTAATTAGTTATCCTTTGATCACTTAATTAATTCCAAATTAATTCTTTGATCAACTAATTAAATAATATTATTAATATATTAGAACTTATAACATATTAATAATCTCCAAGTGTTATTTCTCTCATTTATGTCTATCCAATTGCATGGTGCCATGCAACCCAAATGGACCATGCCGGGTCGGGTCAAGTACAAGCCCGAAATAGTTATGGACTTAGACACCTTATCCAACAGTCTCCCACTTGGATAAGTCTAATAACTATATCTCTAGTACTTCAGGAACCGACCGGCAATCGTAGCTCTTTCAAGGTCTCTCGGAACTGAGAAGATGATGATACGCCATTTAAGATAAGTGATCATATAATCCTCCGTTCTAGATATCAGCCGGACAAATACATGGAACATTGTCTTGCTTATTGTCCAGCATTTGTTTCCCGATTTCCGATTTGTTTGACATAGAACTTAATTAAACACATCAACTTAAATCTGACCGGGCCCGGTACATGGGTCAAAACAAAATCATCGAGGGGCCCAGATACCAGCTTCTAATCCAAGAAGGAACAAATAAACTTCGACTCATATGTTTGTTCTACCACTTATTGAATTACACACAAAAGTACGTTTTATAACATCGAGTTACTAATGCGGTTTCGTACAGTCAATGCATAACCAACTTGTAAGTAACAAATCATATCTCTAGGTTTGAAGACTTATATGATATTACCGTCTCACGATCACTCGAGATAAAATTCCATGAAGTGATTCCAGTGAGCGTGGGTTGTGTCCAATGCTCAGAACTTATGAGCACTCATGATTGTTGTAGCCTTGTCCAAGACCTCTACAATCAAACATGACAGTCTTGATTCATATCTACTTCCAACATATGACCGACTGTGGAGGTTTGAATAATATGTTATACCAAACAAAATTATTCTGGAAGTCAAAACATGCAAAAGAAATATAGTAAACGATTGACAAGAGATAGCAACACTTTACTCATAAATAAAACACCTTTTATTCATCATCAAATGTCAATTACACTTTACAAATTTCCGGGTTATCTAACTACTAAAACTTATATCATCCTTTAGCCCTATGCTCCGAGCATGCTGGAGATGCTTAACCCTACTCAGTCCCTTCGTGAGGGGATCTGCTGGGTTCTCATCCGATGATACCCTCTTTGCCACGAGGAGTCCTTCTTCGATCCGATGTCTGATGAAATGGTATTTTCTGTCGATGTCTCTGGATCTCCCATGATCCCTTGGTTCCTTGGCTAAGGCAACAGCACTTTCACTATCACAGAAAATTTCCATTGGCTCTTTAATAGCTGGTACAACTCCAAGGTCTCCAATGAAGTTCTTCAGCCATATCGCCTCCTTTGCTGCTTCACTAGCTGCAATATACTCTGATTCACAAGTAGAATCTGCCACTGTCTCTTGCTTGGAACTCTTCCAAGAAATTGCTCCTCCGTTTAGGGTAAAGACCCAGCCCGACTGAGAGCGGAAATTATCCCTATCAGTCTGGAAGCTAGCATCACTATACCCTACAACTCTCAAGTCATCACTCCCACCGAGGGTAAGAACCCAGTCCTTAGTCCTCCGTAGGTACTTGAGGATATTCTTTACCGCAGTCCAGTGTGCCTTGCCAGGGTTCGCCTGATACCTGCTAACCATGCTCAAGGCAAAAGCTACATCGGGTCGAGTACACGTCATAGCATACATGATCGATCCTACAGCCGAAGCGTAAGGTGTTCGACTCATTTCTGCTATCTCAGCCTCAGTGCTAGGGCTTTGTGTCTTACTCAATCTGGTGTTACTCTGGATGGGTAACTCTCCTTTCTTGGAATCCTGCATGCTGAATCTCTTCAGCACCTTATCCAAGTAGGTACTCTGACTAAGTCCAATTAGTCTTTTACTCCGATCTCTCAAGATTCTTATCCCTAGAATATAGGCAGCTTCACCAAGGTCCTTCATAGCGAAACACTTCCCAAGCCAGGACTTTACTTCCTGCAGGGTTGGAATGTCGTTTCCTATGAGTAGTATGTCATCCACATACAATACCAAAAAGCTAACTATACTCCCACTAGCCTTGACATACACACAAGATTCATCTTCACTCCTAGAAAAGCCAAATTCCTTGACCTTTTCATCAAAGCAAAGATTCCATCTGCGAGGTGCTTGCTTCAATCCATAAATGGATTTCTCAAGCTTACACACTCTATTAGGGTACTCGTTGCTGACAAAACCCTCTGGCTGACTCATGTAAACATCTTCAGCCAACTTTCCATTAAGGAAAGCGGTTTTGACATCCATCTGCCATATTTCATAATCATGAAATGCAGCTATGGCTAACAGAACCCGAATACACTTAATGTGTGTTCTCTCTAGCTAGCAAGTATAGTAATGTTTTGACTTAATGTGTGTTCTCTCTAGCTAACTGAAATGTTCTACGTGTGCTAGCTATAATGTGTGTTCTCTCTAGCTAGCAAGTATAGTAATGTATTGTAATGTTCTACGTGCGCTAGCTGTAATGTGTGTTCTCTCTATCTAGCAAGTATAGTAATTGTACTGTAATGTTTCTCGTTCTAGTATAGTTGTATATGTTCTCCTCCTAGTATAGTTGTATATGTTCTCCTCCTAGTATAGTTGTATATGTAAGGTATAGACGCATGAATGAACTGACTCATTGTAAGGTATCACGTTCTAGTAATGGTTCTAGTATCTTCCTAAACTACCCATATGGTAGTTTACTAGTAATCTAACTTGTATGTATGGTCAAGGATGTATACCCTTGCTACCCAAGGGCATGGGATGAACTAGAAGGACCTTTTATGACTATATATGTACATATGATATACAACTAATATTTAAACGACCTTCGGACGAGTACCCGATATCCCACCAGACCAAATCTCAAGCGCGAAAAGGAAATAGGGTGGATAGCTTTCCTAAGTCTTTTAAACATTTCTTATATAACTATACATATAGAGGCATGTAATTTATAATAATATAAAAGCATCAGTAAATTTTGTAAGACATTTGTAACATAAATATTATTTTAAGAAAAGATCGACTTGATGTCAATCTACAAAACAATTTGAAGGCATAAGTTTGATAAAACAGTTTGAGTATAAGGAAACATTTGTTTGAAACACAATTGTAAATAAGTTTGAAAGGTAATGTACAAAGTAAGATGTACAATGTAATAAGGGGTTTAAAACATATAAAAATGTTTATAAAAATCATTTGAAGGAAACTGTTTGGTAAAACGGCTAATGAGTAGCCAAATCATTTGAATGCTATATATTAATCACATGTGATTGATGTAATAACTAGCGTAATTCTACTTATTAATCACATGTGATTGATATGAGAAGTAGCATGATTCTACTTGTATCCCCCCCATAAAACATTTAAAACAATTTAAAACATTAGTTAAGGGGTATGAACTCACCTGCAGTAAGTGACTGGAATTGAATGGACTGTTATCGTACGGAAGGATCATACAAGTGCTTGGTGTCAAGTGGAGACTTAGACACACACAATGATCCTAATTACATATGAAAACATATGTATATAAATAATTAGTGATTATAACACTAATTATACAAGTAATAACATTTAAGCGCGAGGAAACACTTTTGGTCAAGTGCTAGGAGGCTAAAGGGTTGCAACAAAGGAGTGTAATGCCTTTAATGGGAGTTTATGGTCTAAAGACCATATGTCTTGGAGTTTACGGCCCAGGGGAGTAAGCTCCTGGCCGTAAACTCTCAACAAGCCCCTAAATGAAGCCTATCAATTATACAACTCATGTGGTGAATTGTTTCAAGGCTAAATCAAGTCTTAGGGTGCCATATCAACTCCTTTAAGGAGTTTACAGCCATGGGACCATAATCCCTTGGAGTTTACGGCAGTAAACTCCCTTGGGAGGGTTCTTATGGTGCTTTCAAGTCTCAAACATTTCTAGGAACAAATCTAGACTTTAGTTCTTGGCTTTAGGAGGGTTTATGGCACATTTAGCACCATTTTATGGAGTTTACGGGCATGGAAACTTTTGGGCCATAAACTCCCTCACTATTGGTGTTCTAAGTATTTTAACTAGTCCAAAACTCATCTAGGTACATGCCCAAATTGTCTCATGGCCTAAGGAAGGATTTAGGGTGTCCTTTGACCCCTTAATAGGAGTTTACGGCCCAAGAATTACTCTTGGCCGTAAACTCTTCAACACTTGTGTTTTCCTTATGTTTTCTAGGTCCTAAACACTTTAGGGTATTTGTCTAACATAAAGTCCAAGCTTTAGGTGCCTTAAAAACACCATTTGAGCATGTTTCAAGGGAGTTTACGGCCTAAGCTATTCTTGGGCCATGAACTCCTAAACTTGGGTGTTTCTTGGCTGATTTCTTGTACCTAAAACACTCCTATACATGTCCAAGGTAGTTATTAAGCACGGGGGACAATCTAGGCTCGGTTTCGAGAGTTTACCGCCCAAGAACACCTTGGGGAGTAAACTCCTAAGTCGGATGATTTAGCCATGTAATCTATGTTATGAACACAATTAAAGCTTTCTAACACTACTAGAAAGAGTTACTCACAATTTGGGATAAAAACCCAAAGATCCGTGAGAGAGAATTTGGCTTTTCTCTAATTGGAATTCAATTAATGAACCAATTTGGTTCAGAATTCTATTTATAGTCCTGAAATATTTTTGGCAGAAAATATTTTTATTCCTGGAACGAACTCTAATGTCTTAGAGTAATGGAATAACAGTGTTGCACAAAACCCTAGTGCAACCACTCTCCTAATATCTTCTTAAGTGTAAATCCTGAAAACTGCCTAACTTACACTCGGAGTCTGAATTTTCACTGTAACTGATCTACATCTATTGGCTTGATATGGTTTGTTCAGAATGGAAATTTCGGGTTGTCACATCATCCCCCTGTTAAAGGGAATTTCGTCCCGAAATTTGAATTTAGGAAAGGAAGTATGCACGAATGATCGAGTCGTGAGGAGGAAACTTCCTAATTGATTGGTTCTAGCACACTTAAGTGAAATCGGGCTCTCGGTTGGCATTCCAATGAACCTTCACTAACTGGCGACGACGTTGCTTCGTCCGCTTGACCTCTCGGTCGAGGGTCACTACGGTTCTAATACGAAGGCAAGGATCTCGACGAGTGGACTTGCAAGAGTCCTAACGGAAAGGTATGGTTTCACGATCGAGATGCGTAGAGTAGAAAGTACGTTACTGAGTTCGCGGGGTAGGTCTAGTTTGTGCGAGGCACATAACCGATTCTGTTAAGAATCTCGGAGGTCCTGTCTAACTTGGATTTAGCTTTCCACGCTTTACGAAGCGTATTAAGCCATTCCGAGAGTGAGTTATCCTAAAGAACTTGGTCACTCACTTGGAATCTCTTCTTGCGTAACTTCCCAGTCAAAGGCCACCCCTTGCTGGGTCAAAGTCGTACGAGTTTTTGTAGCTTGCGAGGAGTTCTGAATGAACTAAGGCGGCAGGTCGGTAAGACCTAGAATTTGGCGAAAAACTGTCGGCGTCTCTGGTGTCGATAAATGCTCAACGGTTCCGGCAAATTGAAGAAGTGCTCAAAATTTCTCACATTACTAACAGTGTGTCATAGAAATTTGACTCCTCAATTTCAAAACTCGTGCCTAGAGAACTTCACAAGAAGTTCCTCTGGAGGTAATGTTCCCATGGGTTCCATCTTACCTACTCGTTTAGCTCATGAAAGTTATGGGCGTATTGGTCATATCCGAAGGGTATCACTACGGACTCGAAGTGTCCGCATCGAGTTCAGGAGATAGTCTTCCGGGCATCTTTCCCTAACACTCGTACTGGTGATATTCGGATCTCAGATCCATTCCTGGAAGTAATTCTTTCCTGGTGTTTGCTCAACCATTTCATCTATGCGAGGCAGAGATAACGATTTCTATGGAAATCTTGACGGAGTCCTCAATAACCGAGGTACATACAACGCGATCTGTCGATCTCTGCGAGAATATGACCGGGGTTCTCTAGGGTGAGAAACCTAGTCTTCTAATTCTATTTCTGTGTAGTTCGCTAAGTTGCTTGTACTGTTCTGGTATCTCCGTAGGTGTTTAAATTATAGGGCGATCTGTTTTCGGGAGTCGTACTGGGTTCTAAGTTTGTTCGCATGACGATGCGATTACTCATATACTTAGGCAGTTCTCCGTCCTGAAGTCCATTTTAGAATTCATACAGGGCTTCACGATCACAATCTCGTGTATACGAGTCGTATATAATTAAGATTGAAAAGGTAGTGGAATAACTGATTCTTCCTTACCCTCACATCCCAATGAGGAAAAGAGTTAAGGCGAAATAATTAATTCTAAACCTGTAGAACCTTGATTATATAACACTCTTATGTATACATTCCTCAGTGATAGATCATCCGCATGAATTCCTGGATTGAACTTGACGTACTGCACGAGTGGTACTTCGGGGATTTCTTCGGAAAGAAAATAACTAAGAGGTACTCCTGGAATGAGTACTTCGGCGTTCTGATGTTTCGCTAGAAAAGTGATCTAGAAGAAAGAGATGTACGCATGAAGCTGTTTTTGTGAGGATCAAATTGAATCGAGTCGTATGATAATGTCGAAATCATACTGAATCTTAAAGACATTAGATTTGAACATAAGACGTTTACAGACAAAACACAATCGTGCAACCATGAACAAGAGTTACAGTACTTTAGATTTACCACAAGACTATTGCTGCGAATAAGATATACTACAAAAGACAAGTATACGCAGCATGAGACTCCTTATACAGTCAGGATCTCGCAAAAGGTAAGACTCTAGTTGCACTACTTCTAGATAGTTTATAAGTCTGTTACAACGAAACGCCTAAATTACATTTAACGTGGTTCCTGAGCAGGCTCTCCTGCAGCTGTGATCCTAAGAATCCTCCCATCTGCGCCAGAGTTCTTTGCTATCGGACAATCTTTCTTGAAGTGCCCTGTCTCACCACATTGGTGGCATGACTGGCTAGTACTAGCTCTGGTGACGAGATTTCGGTGTTTAGCCAATGTTATGTGGACACGAGTGCCTTCCTCGTTACTCCACCTTGAAAATTGCTTCTTAAATCGTTCTGTGCTAACACTCATCTTGTGTGTAGGGTTAGTCCCGATGAAAGGGTCTTGAGTGATGGGTCGTTTCGGTGCTCCACAGTCACGAGCATGATGCCCTATGTTTAGGCAATTGCAACATTACATCTCATGGCAAGCCCCATGGTGATGGAAACTACACCTATCACACTTCGGGAGTTTTCCCTCGTATGGCCTGCGCGGTACGGGAACGGCAGGGGTTTCCACTCGCTGCTGTTGTATAGCCAGCTTTTGGGATCTCTTGCGTTCTTTTCGGGCTTGACGCTTTCGTTTCTTGTTCTCTGCTTTTCGGCTTTGCGAGCCTGTGACTGTTACTGTTTGGCAACCTCCTGGATGGATACCACGATTGGAAACATCATTCCCATCAGCAACATTGACTGTGCTGATAGCGCTACGGTGCGCAAGGACCGCGGTTACGGCAGCCACTACGGCAGCAGTAACTGCCGTTTGAAAGGCAGCGGCGTCCATAGGAAAAGCGGAGGTTTCGCGGTTCGACTGATTGCTTCCAGATGACGACATGATTCTGTTAACACGAAAGAATAAAGATTTTGTGAGCGATTCTGGTCGACCCTGATGTACTTAGATTGTTCATGTAAAGAGTAAGAGTATGTTCTCGAAAGTTTGACCTACATCCCTATGATGTAGTCCTAGTACATAATGAAAGTATGTTTGCGAAGGTCCTATGATGCAGTCCTAGTAACGGGTGGAAGTAAGTTCGTAGGATGGTCTCAAAACGTTCGTCGTTCGAGCTGAGGTATCATGGGTTGGTGAATTACAAGATCCAACCACTGATAGAGACTTGGAAATGTCTCCGGATCTAACTTGCTATAGTCCAATGACTTGGCTAGAGCATGATTCAGATAGACTCTAATGAAAGAATGATAAGAGTACTTGAATGAAGAATGACACAGAAGTTAGCCAGCTGTCAATATCTTTGATATTCACGATGTAAAGATTCTGGAAAATGACCTTGTAAAGGTCTTACATCATATCCACAGAAGATAGTTCCTGACAGCATAAAGACCTAGCTAAAGTACTTACGGAACAAGATAATTTCATAGAAAATGCCACATCGGGCATAGACAAAAAACGATTCCTTTTAACAAGGACCATAAAGTAAAGCGTCTACTATTGGCGACGGTCATCCCTCTGGTGAACTCTCAGTTCAGCCAATTGACGTTCCATGTCAAGTAGGTGTCTTTCGTACACCTTCTGGCGTACTCGGAGCTCTATGACTTCGGCTCGTGATTCAGTCAGTGCTTGCAGCAGGGTTTCATAGTTTCTCTCTGATCTCTCGTGTGCATCTTCTAGATGAATGGTGTGGAGGGTATGCATTCTAGCATAGGTGACTACTTATGTAATCTGATGTAGGGCTGTCCTGCCTTGAATCTCATTTCGGGCCACTCTGGGGACCAAGATTTGCAAGACTCTATCTGCTGAGCCCCCATTGCTCAAGTCGTAAAAGCTTCAGTCGCCATTGAATGGCATGGGTTGATCTTGTCCTTGGCTCCATATTTCCAAGCATTCCACTCTCTCAGGGGTCGGACCATGAAAAGCCGGACGAGGGTTAGGAATTGGAAAGAGAGCTGCTCGGGGTAGGTTTTCAACCTTTGGTTCGGAGTTAGCATCATACGAAAGGTCTTCATCATGGTGATCATTGAAGGGGAAAAGGATGATCATTCTCTGGTCATTCTCCAAATCGACCAGCTATGACTTCATTCGGAAGATACTGGTTGTCAAGGGGATGGAGTCCAGCTATGATTTCTATGCGAGAATTTAGGGTAAGAGGATAATTATTAGACGAACTATCTAGATAATTATTTAGAAAACCTTCATTAGTTATATCGCTATTTGTGAAGTGCATACCAGCTATGTGTAATCTAAACAGGATAGACCTTCGAATAAGTGACCTTAATTCCAAATTCACACAGAATAGGGGTAAGGCAAAATTATCACAGATTCTAAGTCTATAACATCCTAATTACATATAGCCTTAGTGTATCCACTTAGCAACTATCAACTTAGTAATGAAGATCCCGTTTTAATTCTCAAGTATAAAGTACTTATAGTAACACCAAATACTCCTATAGTATTTAAATTTTAATGTTATGTTCTATTGTTCTCATTGTGGTAGGGTTGGTAAGATTTTAGCATTGTTGCAACCACACACTTAAACTTAGGCACATGCTAGTCAACTCTCGGATAATATAGGTGATCAGGCTATATCTTCCCAGTTTTGACCATATGTCTCTAAGCCCACTTGTGTTGCCCAACAATCGTAATTCTTTTGTACTGTCCTAGTGACACTGATTTTAGTATGAATGCAGCACGTATACTTACTTAAATATTTTACTATTTAAAGTATAAACTCTTGGTCAGAGTATTTTTAATCCCTTATGTATTTATAGTTAGTATATCTTTTATGGGTTGATATACTTAATTCACTATAAACAATGCTCCGATACCAATCTGTCACACCCCAAAACCAGGAACGGCGGAAACGTTCTGGGGCGGAGGACGTCATGTATAATATCAACAACAATGTAAAGTAGTAAACGAGCAACAACATCATCCATTGCATTAATAATATAATTATTATACAAATGTGTTCTGTCAAATTTTGATAAACACTAAAGCATAAATCAAAATGAAAGATAAGTCTTGAACAAGCTCCATCTTCCTTTCTCCTTGCATCGGTACCTGTCTAAGATGACCTGAGGATACAAGTAATTTTGAAAGCGAGTATCAGCTTTAAAGCTGGTGAGATCATAAGTATTTAGTGTCTTAATTTGTATGTAAGTATTTGTATGTAAGTCAATGTATTGTAAGTATTGAAAGTGTATATGAACTTTAAGTGTTTGAAAAACCCTAGAAATCCCTATGATTCCTACTAGAATATGGAGGTGTCTTCTACCAAGACCTAACTGTTCTGATTGTAGTCTTCTACCAAGACTAAATTGTGTTACTATTATTATCATTATAAGAAATTGTATCCTTTGGCACTAGGTTACTTAATTATAATTCACCTCATTGGTTATGTGAATGAGTCACAAAATAAAGGTAATAATACAACTAACCTGAATATTACCCTTTGGTACTAGGGTAACTAACATTGTTAACTTTAAGACATCCGTAGACGTACTTTTACCTCTGTTGCTAACAGCTGGGTATAGGAATAGTCAGTCACTTAAAGTATACCTGTAATGGTACCAACCGTTGACATTCGTGGATGTGCTTTTACCTCTGTAGCTAACAGAGATTCTAGGAATGGTCAATCCCGCAATGTATCCTTTGGTACTAGGATATTAAATCCAATCTATCTCGTCGATTATGTGATTGTATCACAAGGTAAAGATAAGAACGAGGATTTGATAACAGAGTCGATACATATAAAATGTAATAGGACTCCTCCTGATATATCTATGTAAAAGTACTCCTGTAAGTGTGATCATGTAATAGTATAGTAGAGTACTGAAATGTTCTACGTGTGCTAGCTGTAATGTGTGTTCTCTCTATCTAGCAAGTATAGTAATGTACTGTAATGTTCTACGTGTGCTAGCTGTAATGTGTGTTCTCTCTATCTAGCAAGTATAGTAATGTACTGTAATGTTCTACGTGCGCTAGCTGTAATGTGTGTTCTCTCTAGCTAGCAAGTATAGTAATGTACTGTAATGTTCTACGTGCGCTAGCTGTAATGTGTGTTCTCTTTATCTAGCAAGTATAGTAATTGTACTGTAATGTTTCTCGTTCTAGTATAGTTGTATACGTTCTCCTCCTAGTATAGTTGTATATGTTCTCCTCCTAGTATAGTTGTATATGTAAGGTATAGACGCATGAATGAACTGACTCATTCTAAGGTATCACGTTCTAGTAATGGTTCTAGTATCTTCCTAAACTACCCATATGGTAGTTTACTAGTAATCTAACTGGTATGTATGGTCATGGATGTATACCCTTGCTACCCAAGGGCATGGGATGAACTAGAAGGACCTTTTATGACTATATATGTACATATGATATATAACTAATATTTAAACGACCTTCGGACGAGTACCCGATATCCCACCAGACCAAATCTCAAGCGCGAAAAGGAAATAGGGTGGATAGCTTTCCTAAGTCTTTTAAACATTTCTTATATAACTATACATATAGAGGCATGCAATTTATAATAATATAAAAGCATCAGTAAAATTTGTAAGACATTTGTAACATAAATATTATTTTAAGAAAAGATCGACTTGATGTCAATCTACAAAACAATTTGAAGGCATAAGTTTGATAAAACAGTTTGAGTATAAGGAAACATTTGTTTGAAACACAATTGTAAATAAGTTTGAAAGGTAATGTACAAAGTAAGATGTACAATGTAATAAGGGGTTTAAAACATATAAAAATGTTTATAAAAATCATTTGAAGGAAACTGTTTGGTAAAACGGCTAATGAGTAGCCAAATCATTTGAATGCTATATATTAATCACATGTGATTGATGTAATAACTAGCGTAATTCTACTTATTAATCACATGTGATTGATATGAGAAGTAGCATGATTCTACTTGTATCCCCCCCCATAAAACATTTAAAACAATTTAAAACATTAGTTAAGGGGTATGAACTCACCTGCAGTAAGTGACTGGAATTGAATGGACTGTTATCGTACGGAAGGATCATACAAGTGCTTGGTGTCAAGTGGAGACTTAGACACACACAATGATCCTAATTACATATGAAAACATATGTATATAAATAATTAGTGATTATAACACTAATTATACAAGTAATAACATTTAAGCGCGAGGAAACACTTTTGGTCAAGTGCTAGGAGGCTAAAGGGTTGCAACAAAGGAGTGTAATGCCTTTAATGGGAGTTTATGGTCTAAAGACCATATGTCTTGGAGTTTACGGCCCAGGGGAGTAAGCTCCTGGCCGTAAACTCTCAACAAGCCCCTAAATGAAGCCTATCAATTATACAACTCATGTGGTGAATTGTTTCAAGGCTAAATCAAGTCTTAGGGTGCCATATCAACTCCTTTAAGGAGTTTACGGCCATGGGACCATAATCCCTTGGAGTTTACGGCAGTAAACTCCCTTGGGAGGGTTCTTATGGTGCTTTCAAGTCTCAAACATTTCTAGGAACAAATCTAGACTTTAGTTCTTGGCTTTAGGAGGGTTTATGGCACATTTAGCACCATTTTATGGAGTTTACGGGCATGGAAACTTTTGGGCCATAAACTCCCTCACTATTGGTGTTCTAAGTATTTTAACTAGTCCAAAACTCATCTAGGTACATGCCCAAATTGTCTCATGGCCTAAGGAAGGATTTAGGGTGTCCTTTGACCCCTTAATAGGAGTTTACGGCCCAAGAATTACTCTTGGCCGTAAACTCTTCAACACTTGTGTTTTCCTTATGTTTTCTAGGTCCTAAACACTTTAGGGTATTTGTCTAACATAAAGTCCAAGCTTTAGGTGCCTTAAAAACACCATTTGAGCATGTTTCAAGGGAGTTTACGGCCTAAGCTATTCTTGGGCCATGAACTCCTAAACTTGGGTGTTTCTTGGCTGATTTCTTGTACCTAAAACACTCCTATACATGTCCAAGGTAGTTATTAAGCACGGGGGACAATCTAGGCTCGGTTTCGGGAGTTTACCGCCCAAGAACACCTTGGGGAGTAAACTCCTAAGTCGGATGATTTAGCCATGTAATCTATGTTATGAACACAATTAAAGCTTTCTAACACTACTAGAAAGAGTTACTCACAATTTGGGATAAAAACCCGAAGATCCGTGAGAGAGAATTTGGCTTTTCTCTAATTGGAATTCAATTAATGAACCAATTTGGTTCAGAATTCTATTTATAGTCCTGAAATATTTTTGGCAGAAAATATTTTTATTCCTGGAACGAACTCTAATGTCTTAGAGTAATGGAATAACAGTGTTGCACAAAACCCTAGTGCAACCACTCTCCTAATATCTTCTTAAGTGTAAATCCTGAAAACTGCCTAACTTACACTCGGAGTCTGAATTTTCACTGTAACTGATCTACATCTATTGGCTTGATATGGTTTGTTCAGAATGGAAATTCCGGGTTGTCACATTCGTCCCGTGTATCACTGTCGTGGATACTTGGACTGATAGAGTCGACACAGAACTATATAGGGTCCCGAGGTTTCGGAATAATGTACTTTTCATGAATGGATTCTCATGAGGTCTTTCTATAATCGCTTAGTGTACACTAGTCATGTATAATTAAGGTGGGAAGGACTGTTGACTGAGCGACTCCGCCCTCCTCGTTCTTGAATTTTCTCTTCAGTGGCTTTGGTTGGGGTTCTTGGGTGGCTGGGTACGCAGGAGGTTGTTGCTGCCGTCCATTGCTAGGATCGGGAATCTCGATAGGGCTCTTGCTAACATTGGCGTTGTTAGCATTCAATTGAGCCATGACAGCTGCTATGGCTGTCGAGACTGCAGCTTGGAACGTAGCTTCATCGAATAGGAGAGTCGGTTTCTTGCCAGCGGATTGGTTATGTTTCTTCGGAGGCATGGATTTTCCTACACGGAAAGGAACAAAAGTTGATGAGAGACGATGTTTAACTCTAGACGTATCTATCCTTACTATAATAGGCATAAATTTTCCCGCGCCTCGGATATTGATTATCTGAGTGTCGACCTACATCCCTATGATGTAGTCTGGGTATTCAAGGTAAGAGTAAGAGTATTGGAAAGCCATAAGATGGGAGTCGTTCCTACTAAGTTATCTTTATGCTGGAAAGGTTCACTCTCTGGCTTGGAAAGATTTGAGGGTAGTTTGGAACGAGGATCACGGAAGAAAAGGGCTCATGAAAACTTATGGCTAAATGCCCTCAATCGAGGTTTTGAAATCCGATCTAATCGTATTACTTGCGACGGGAAAAGGCGATTTACCTAACACATAGTGTGAGTAGTGTAATCACTAACTCACTAAATTGTATTATTTTATGGGTGTATTAGTGCGACGAATACGAGGAAAAGACACTTCTCGGGTTCCATGTATTGGCTCCCTCTGTCCACCTCTTATCCTTGACTGGGACCGGCGTTGGTTTTCTTCGGGTAGTTACCTAAGGTTCTCTTCTCGTGAAGACATTGAATTTCTACTCCGTCTTACTTTCGATCTTGACTCTGAGTGTCATCGCTGATGTCTTACTTCTGATCCTGCCCTTGAGTGTCATCGCTTCATGATGGATGACTGGAAATCTCGGAAGTTCAGGTGGATTTCCCACCGATGTCCCTAAAAGGTATAGGCACTTGGTGGTTTCAGTAGTCTCGTCCTAGTTCATTTATTTCCGAACTGGAAATCTTCTCAATGAACTTCTTCTGGGTCTGAATCAACTCTTCTGTCGAGCACTAAAGTGGATAAGGTTTTCTACAGGGTTCGTACGAGAATCGAAATGTCTAAAGAATCCTAAGAGATTATTAAAACATTTCACTGGGTGATCCATATTGAGTCCTGCTACAATTACATAGCGTACACAAATCATATATAACTTAGATCCGATAGGCCTTTGAATATGTGATACTACTCTATATCCACATCCCAACGAGGAAAAGGAAGTAGAGCGAAACCACACATTCTTAGTCTATGGGATCCTTATTATATATAACCTTGGAAGTATATCCTCTGTAATCATAGATATATCAATAAGGATCTTTTGAGTTTTTCACACAAGGTTATCTATGGATCCTAAAATACCCCTATGGTATTTTAATTACTTGCTTGATTCTTAACTTCTGAATATGATTCTGGGATTAATGTGAGTCTTTTAGTATCCTAAAATACTCCCATAGTATTTTAAACTTTATGTTTGGCTCTAGCATCCCTATTTGGTAAGTTTTAGATTCGTTGCAACACCACCATCACTCTGAAGCACACGTTAGTCGCATCTCGAATAAATGTAGTTGATCAGGTTTCATTTATTCCAGCTTACGATTACATAACTGCCCAGGTTTGACGGTAATGGTCAACATCCAAAGACTTTTATTTTGTTCTTCTTGTGATACTTTGTTCGAGTGTTTACATTCTGGATGTTCTTATACTTTGGTAAGATGTGGTTATATTTTAAAGTATAATTCTTGGTTAGAGTGTTTTATCCCAATGTATTTATAGGCTGTATATCTTTTATGAATTGATATACTGAGCTCACTATAAACAATGCTCTAATACCAATCTGTCACAACCCAAAACCGGAACGGCGGAAACGTTCTGGGGTGGATGACGTCATGTCAAGTATCACAACATATGCAGTATAGTAATCAAAGTACAACAACCATTGCATTAATTGTAATAATTTTTACATAGGTTACACTTCATAGCAAAATCAAAGTAATACAAGGAATAATATAGATGCAGCTCGGTACTAGGCTGTCTCCGCAAAAGCTCCCGGGTTGTACCGGTTTATCGATGACCTGAGAATACAAGTTATTTTGAAAGCGAGTATCAACATTTTTATAATGCTGGTGAGTTCATAAGTATTTAGTGTCATTTGAATAAATACACATTTTTAATCAAAATAACTTTATGAAAGATAGTGGTTTAGAATCTACGGTGTATTAGCGTCCTATCCAAAAAATCCTATATTTTCTAAATAAAAGCGGTCTTCTACCAAGACCCGACAGATTTATGTTTTAAGGAGTAGTTTTCCCCAAATTACTATCATTACCAAAATACAGAATTGAGCTTAAAAGAATAATGAGAAAGTCACAAGTGAACATACTAGGGGAAAATAATATATACCTCAGCAGTAACACTGCTGACTAAAAACAAAAGAAAACGTAGACTCCAGGAGAGTATCGAATGAATGATACGCCTGGCTCAGTCTAACAAAAGGAAGCACAGATTCCAGATAGTATCGAATGAACGATACAGCTAGCAAAGTCTAAAACAAGAAAACAAAGACTCCAGACAGTATCGAGTGAATGATACAGCTAGCAAAGTCTAAAACAAAGGGTGAATGTGAACTCATATGTAACCATGCTGATCGACGATAGAGTATCCGATGACCCTCCATGTCACGCGTACAGGTAGTGGCATTACGTCACCCATGGGCCTTACCGGCGCAGACTGTAGCTAATAGTCTGGGTGTGGGAGTGTCAATCCCGTATAGATCTATACACATGATGTTCGCTCTCCTTCCCGGAGACTCTGGTTACACGGCGTTGGTGCAATGAAGCGTCGTAGAGGGAAATAGTGTGTCACATTCTAAAGTCAAAGAGAGAGAGAGAGAGGGAGAGATAGAGTCTCCTAACTATTCCTATAATAGTTACTAGGGTTCCAGAAACATGAATAATAGAAGGATGCCTGTACGACTCAAGGAGACGAATTGGCTGAGAAAGAGAGAGATTTTATGTCCATAAATGTAAACATGATATATAACTAATGTTTAAACGACCTTCGGACGGATAACCGATACCCACCAGACTACATCCCAATGAGGAAAAGGAAATTGGGAGAACTAGCCTTCCTAAGTCCTTTAAACATTATTTATATAACTATACAAATATAGGCATGCATTTAACGAAATAAAAGCATAGAAGAAAACTTTGGTAAAACCTTTGGAAAACCTTTACACTTAAGAAATTTACGACTTTATGTCATTTTGTAAGACAAGTTTTGAAAACCTTTGGAAATACTTTGAAAAACCTTTCATAAACAGCTTTGAAAATGATTTTTATAAAACAGTTTAAGTGAAGAAAACCTTTGGAAAACCTTCAATAAGAAATTACAACTAGATGTCTCTTTAGTAAGCAAACTTTGAAAAACTTTGGACAACCTTTAATGATCTAAAATAAAGGGATATTCATACTTTAACAAGATTCGAAAACATGATTTGGAAATCTTAAGTTGGATAAAAACAGTTTAATCATGCAAAATCTATTTTGCTATACAGTTATTAATGACATGTGATTTATTTAATAACTGTACAGTTTAACTTGTATTTCCCCCTATAAAAGCAGTTAAAATCATTTAAAAGGTTATTTCATGGGTATGAACTCACCTACTGCGAGTGGATCGGATGGAGGTGTCGGTTGAGTGCTCGGTGTCAAGTAAAGACTTGAACACACTTAATGACCTAATAACATATTAAGAAATATGTTTACAAATAATTAGTGATTATAACACTAATTAAACACGCATAAGCATCCTAAGGTGCAGAAAAACACTTTGATCAAGTGCTAGGAGGCTATTGGGTTGCAATAAGCGGGTGTATGGCCAAGTTAGGGAGTTTACTCTTAAAGGAGATTTCAGCCCAATGACCATATCCCCATGAGTTTACGGCCGTAAACTAATGGGTTGTGTCTTCTTGGTTGCTCAAAGGTCTTATAACACTTGTGGAATTAGGCTAGGTTCAATTCTAGGGCATAGGAAGTGGTTAAGTCCTCAAATGGACCATTTATGGGAGTTTACAGCTGTAAACATAGATTTTATGGCCGTAAACTCTTACTTGTCCCCTTACTTCATGATTTAAGGTCTTAAAGGAAAGAATACAAGGTTCTATGCATTATTCCAAGCCATATGGGGGAGTTAGGGCATCATTTGTCACACCCCAAAACCGAGAACGGCGGAAGCGTTCTGGGGTGGAGGACGTCATGTAAAGTATCACAACAATGCAAAGTAGTAAACAAGCAACAACATCATCCATTGCATTAATAGTATAATTTTAATTACAAGTGTGCTCTTTCATTGTATACAACAACATAATGAATAATCAAAATAAAAGATGAGTCTGAACTGCTCCGTCTTCATAAAACCTGGTCGTCGTACCTGTCTATGTGTGACCTGAGAATACAAGTTATTTTGAAAGCGAGTATCAGCCAAAAAGCTGGTGAATTCATAAGTATTTTAGTGTCATTGATTTGTAAAACTGTAAAGTAAAGACTTGAAAATGTTTGAAGAAAAGTTTGTATAAGTATGAAAATGTTTGTAAAACAACTGTAAACATTTGAAAAGCCCTAGGAATCCTTATGATTCCTACTAGTATAAAAGAAAGTCTTTTACCAAGACCTAACTGTTTTGAAAGTAGTCTTCTACCAAGACCTGACTGTTTTGAAAGTAGCCTTCTACCAAGACCCGACTGTTTTGAAAGTAGCCTTCTACCAAGACCCGACTGTTTTGGAAAGTAGTCTTCAACCAAGACCCGACTGTACTACTATTATTATTAATATAAGAAATTGTATCCTTTGGTACTAGGATACTCAAATATAAGTCACCTCATCGGTTATGTGAATGTGTCACAAGATAAAGGTAATAATATAAATAACCTAAGTATTATCCTTTTGTACTAGGATAACTAACAGTGTTAACTGAAGACATCCGTAGATGTACATTTACCTCTGTTGCTAACAGCTGGGTATAGGAATAGTTAGTCCCTTAAAGTATACCTATAATGGTATCAACCGTTGACATCCGTAGGTGTGCATTTACCTATGTAGCTAACAAGGTTTTAGGAATGGTTAGTCACGCAAAGTATCCTTTGGTACTAGGATATTAAGTCCAATCTATCTCATCGATTATGTGATTGTATCACAAATAAAGATAAGAAGGAGGATTATATAACAGAATCTATACATATAATATATAATAGTAACTCATCATATAAAAGTATCCATGTAAGAGTATCTATGTGAACATACTCATGTATGTAAACGTACTCATGTAAACGTATCTATATAAACGTACTCATGTAAACGTATCTATGTAAACGTACTCATGTAAGCGTATCTATGTAAACGAACTCATGTAACAAGTAATGTACTAGTATAGACTCATGAATGAACTGACTCTTGTGTGATTCCTTGTACTTGGAATGGTAATTGGTATCTCCTAACTATACCTATAGTAGTTACTAACCATGTACGTGTATAACCTGGGCAGTTATGTAGTCGTGTCTAGGGTCAATATAGCCTGGCCAACTATATTCATTCGAGACACGACCAACATGTGCTTGGGAGTGACTGTAATATGCGGCATGCCTAAAACTTACCCAATATCCTAAACAACAAATCGTCGCTACAGTAAACCATGAAATACTATGGGAGTATTTCTTGAGCCGTTTCTTTGTAGAAATTCTTATATACACGTAAATTCTTGATTATTACTCTAGCGATAAAATATTCTATATAAATAACTCCTTTCTGCTTATTCGCTTAGTATGATGCTATAATTGCCTTGATGAGATATCTCCTGTCCCATATCTCTTGATTCAATTCAGAGGACTTATGATTCTCTCTTTCCTGATCTTTTTAGATCAAGATGCCTCCAAGAAAAAGACCCAGCTCAAAGAACAACGATAATCCCTCTTCACCGCCACCCCCTCCCCAGTTTGACCTAGCATCACTCCAGACGATGATGACAGCTGCAATGGTAGCAGCTATGTCGCAAATGAACTCTAATAGTTCAGGAGGTGGTTCTCAATCTCAAAACCCTGAAGGTAGTCAGGGGCATCAAAGAGGAAATTCTTATAAGGATTTCATGAACGCGAAACCAACTTCCTTTAATGGCACTGGAGGTGTCATATCCTTATCCCGATGGTTCGAGAAAATCGAGTCCATCTTCGAAATCTGTGCTTGTGCAGAGTCTGATAAAGTTAAATTTGCGGCTTGTACCTTCGAGGATAAAGCCTTGACTTGGTGGAATGGCCGAGTCAAATCTCTGACCTTACCTGTAGCCAATGCCATGGGCTGGGAGGCCATGAAAGAACTTCTCATTGCTGAGTACTGCCCCCGTGGCGAAATGCAAAAATTAGAACACGAGCTTTGGAACTTAAAGATGAAAGGTTCTGACATTGCTGCATATAATTCCCGATTTGATGACCTCGCACTTCTCTGCCCGTGATTAGTCACTCCTGAAAACAAAAAGATCGAAAGGTTCATTTGGGGGTTATCTCAACCGACAAAGAGTCATGTTTTGGCTTCTCGTCCGAATACTTATGATAGTGCCAAGACTTTGGCTCAAATTCTGATTGATCACAGCGATGACGTTAAGGAAATCACTACCACTTCTGAACCGACTCGAAGGAGTGGTGAAAAGAGGAAATTCTGGAAAAAGAAGAAGGGTCAATCTTCTCAAGGATCTTCCAAGAAACATCAGATGGTAGTAGTCCATGCTGCTACTGTTACTCCTGTCACTGCAGTTTCTGTCATGGGATCCACAGCTTCAACTCCTACCAGTAAATATGCTGGTAACCTTCCCCTGTGTGACAAGTGTAAATACCATCATCATCCTGGTCCTTGCCGAGAATTGTCCTGCACCAGCTGTGGTAAGAAAGGGCACACGGTTCGATTCTGCAGAACTCCTACTCAATCAGCCAATCAATCATCGGGAGCAGGTGTTAGTCAAGCCTGCTACAACTGTGGAGAAGTTGGGCATTTCAAAAGGAACTGTCCCAAGAAGTCAACTGCTGATAACACTAGAAGGATTCTAACCATGGGACGAGAGGAAGCGGTTGCTGATCCCACTGTTGTTTCGGGTACGTTCCTTCTCGACAACTCATATGCTAGTATACTTTTCGATTCGGGTGCTGAAAGGAGTTTTGTTAGTCATGCATTCAAACATAATCTAAAACCAAATCCTCAACCATTAACTGAAACGTTTATCGTCGAGATGGCTAACGGTGAGAAAGAACGCGCTAACGATATATTCATAGGTTGTACGCTTACCTTAAACGATCACTCATTTCCTATAGATCTCATGCATGTCTCCATTAAGAGCTTTGATGTTATCATTGGCATGGATTGGTTGAGTCCCAATCATGCTGACATTCTTTGTTACGAAAAAGCTATCCGTCTCCATTTTCCTTCGGATCAAACTCTGGTAATCTATGGCGATAAACCCAGTTCCAATCTTCATATCATCTCTTGCATCAAAGCTCGAAAGCTCCTTCGAAAGGAGTGCATTGCATTCTTAGCTCATGTGATCAACAAGAATCAAGAAGTTAAAGACCTCGCGAGCATCCCCGAGGTCTGCAATTTTCCTGATGTGTTCCCTGAAGAGCTTCCAGGAATTCCTCCCGAACGTCAGGTCGAGTTCCGTATTGACCTAATTCCTGGAGCTACTCCTGTAGCAAAATCTCCGTATCGAGTAGCTCCGGCAGAAATGCAGGAGTTATCCAGTCAACTCAATGAGTTGCTCAGTAAGGGATTCATTAGGCCGAGTTCCTCACCCTGGGGAGCTCCGGTTCTGTTTGTCAAGAAGAAAGATGGATCCTTTCGAATGTGTATCGACTATCGTGAACTAAACAAGTTGACCGTTAAGAACCGATATCCTCTTCCACGTATAGATGACCTCTTCGATCAACTTCAGGGAGCCAGCTACTTTTCTAAGATAGACCTTCGGTCAGGGTACCATCAGTTACGAGTTCATGAAAGTGATGTGCCCAAAACAGCTTTTAGGACTCGGTATGGACATTACGAGTTTGTAGTGATGCCCTTCGGTCTAACCAATGCACCGGCTGTGTTCATGGACCTTATGAACCGGGTGTGCCGTCCCTTCTTAGACAAATTCGTCATCGTGTTCATTGACGACACCCTCGTTTACTCCCGAAGCGAAGAAGACCACAAACAACACTTGAGGCTAGTGTTGGAGACCCTTAGATCCGAAAAACTATACGCGAAATTTTCCAAATGTGAATTCTGGATACGGAAGGTAACTTTCCTCGGCCATGTGGTGAGTGGGGAAGGTATTCATGTAGATCCTTCCAAGATCAAAGCAATAGAGAATTGGTCGGTACCAAAAACACCCACAGAAATTCGTCAATTCTTGGGTCTCGCCGGCTACTATCGACGATTCATTCAAAACTTTTCAAAATCGCCAAACCTTTAACCACTCTAACACAGAAAGGTATACCCTTTTGTTGGAGTGATAAGCAAGAAACTGCATTCCAAACATTGAAGAAAGCCTTATGTAGCGCGCTTGTTCTGTCTCTGCCTGAAGGGACAGAGGATTTCGTTGTTTACTGCGATGCGTCTAATCAAGGTTTAGGTTGTGTGCTTATGCAAAGAGGAAAGGTGATTGCTTACGCCTCAAGGCAGTTGAAAGCACACGAGGTCAACTATACTACACACGACTTGGAACTAGGAGCTGTAGTCTTTGCATTAAAGATTTGGAGACATTATCTCTACGGAACCAAGTGCACAATCTTCACTGATCACAAGAGTCTACAACACATCTTTAATCAAAAAGACTTAAATATGAGGCAACGGCGATGGGTTGAATTACTTAGTGATTATGAGTGTGAAATCCGTTACCACCCCGGCAAAGCCAACGTGGTAGCAAATGCCCTTAGCCGAAAGGATAGTGCAGACCACAAAGTGAAGAACCAGACGATGACCATCCATTCCAACCTACCCATGCAAATCTGAGAAGCTCAGTTAGATGCCCTGAAACCTGAGAACGTGCCAGCGGAAGCTTTGAGAGGAATGGAAAAGAAACTTGAAATCAGAGGTGACGGAGTTCACTGTTTCATGAATCGAATCTGGATTCCCAAATCCGGAGGATTCAGAGAAATAGTCATGGAAGAAGCGCACAAAACTAAATACTCTGTTCACCCAGGTTCTGACAAGATGTACTTGGATCTCAAGAAACAATATTGGTGGCCAAACATGAAAGCTGAGATAGCTACATTTGTGGGCAAGTGCTTGACTTGTGCCAAAGTCAAAGTCGAACATCAGAAACCTTCAGGTCTGCTGCAACAACCCGAGATCCCTGAGTGGAAATGGGAGATGATTACCATGGATTTCATCACCAAACTACCCAAGTGTTCTAGTGGGTACGATACCATTTGGGTAATTATCGATCATTTGACAAAATCCGCTCACTTCATTCCAATTAAAGAATCATACAAAATGGAAAGACTTGCGCGAATCTACATACAGGAGGTAGTACGTCTACACGGTGTACCTGTATCCATTATCTCTGATCGAGATAGCAGGTTTACTTCCAGATTCTGGCAATCCCTTCAGAAAGCCCTTGGAACCAAACTAGATATGAGCACGGCATATCATCCTCAGACCGATGGACAAAGTGAAAGAACAATTCAAACCTTGGAAGACATGCTTAGGGCATGTGTCATCGACTTTGGAAAATCGTGGGACACTCATCTATCCTTGATCGAATTCTCGTACAACAACAGTTATCACACCAGCATTAGGGCTGCTCCATTCGAAGCCCTATACGGTCATAAGTGCAGATCCCCTCTGTGCTGGGCTGAGGTGGGGGATACACAGTTAGCCAGGAATCGAGTTCCCGACAGTGCTCTTACTGGTCCTGAAATCATCCGCGAAACCACCGAAAAGATCATTCAAATCCGTAACCGACTGAAAGCCTCACGTGATTGTCAAAAGAGTTACGCTGATAATCGTCGGAAACCCCTTGAATTCTAGGTTGGAGATCGGGTTCTGTTAAAAGTCTCGCCCTGGAAAGGCACTGTACGTTTTGGTAAGCGTGGGAAACTTAATCCAAGGTACATTGGACCCTTTGAGATCCTCTCTAGGATCGGTCCAGTTGCTTACAAACTTCAGTTACCTCACGAACTCAGTAACATTCATCCTGTCTTCCATGTTTCAAATCTCAAAAAGTGCCTATCCGATGAAACCATAACAATTCCCTTAGACGAGATCGAGATCAATGAAAACCTTAATTTTGTGGAAGAACCAAACGAAATCATGGATCGAGATATCAAACGTACGAAACAGAGTCGCATTCCGTTGGTGAAGGTTCACTGGAATGCCAAGCGAGGACCGGAGTTCACTTGGGAGCGAGAAGATTCGATTAAACAAAAATATCCACAACTCTATTCTAATCCATGATTTGTATCTTGTCTTGTGTTTTAAACTTTGAATTTCGGGACGAAATTCCCTCTAACGGGGAGATAATGTAACAACCCGAAATTTCATATCAATTCCTGTACCACAACTTGTAATTCGATCCGATCAACCAAACGTCATTCTCAATTTAGTTTCCAATATTCGCCATTTTTATTAAGTCATTAATTTATATTGATTTAAAATGACTTAATGGGTGTCTTAATACATTTAGAAATCATTTTAACACCCAACTTTAGTGATCGGAATATTTCTAGAAATTACCATATCGGGTTACGGTAACTCAATCGGGTACGACCAAAAACCCCGTCTAACGCCGTTATCGGGTAGAATTCCACAGTGTCCAAAATTTTAACACTATATAAACGTGTTTAGGACTTCATTTGAAGCCTTTGGCCAAATTATCACTAAATATTTCCCACCTCTCTCCTAATCCAAGTTTAAGGGATCAAAACTCAAAAATTAAGACTTCTAATCTCTAAGGTATCTTCCTAGCCTTAATCTATAACATATTTGACATCCAATTTCGAATTTAAGACATGAATAAGACCTAACATTCATGAGTTTACGGCCATAGATCATTCATGGTCCGTAAACTCATATTTCAAGGGTTTTTAAGCCCTAAAACCCTTCCTTTGCATAGTTGGACACTAGATATGACTTAAGTGCTTAAAGGGAAGAATTTATAACATGTAGAACATAGATTTAGAGGGACAAAAGTGAGTTTACGGCCAAGGAACATTCTTGGGCCGTAAACTCATATACAAGGGGTATTTAAGCCAATTAACCCTTCCAAAACCTAGTTGAGACTTAGACATGAACCTTGGACTTGCTAATCTAGACTTGGAACACTTTAAACTTGATTTTTGTGTAACAAAGAAGAGTTTACGGCCAAGACACTCTCTTGGGCCGTAAACTCCTCTAAAAGGGTGATTTAAGGCCTTTAAACATGTTCAAATGCTTCCAAACTTAATATATGGCTTTGTGGTAAAATCTAGATGCATCTAAAAATGGTTTGAAGGATTAAAACACAACAAAAGTATGATTTATGAGAGTTTACGGCCTAAGAACATACCTTTGACCGTAAACTCATAAAACAATGTTTAGGAGGCATCAAACACACTCAAATGGCTTGTATAAATTTCTAGAATCACATGTGATTGTTTTAAGCACCAAAAACTATTTTTTTAATAGTAAAGGAGAGTTTACGGCCTTAGAACATACCTCTAGGCCGTAAACTCCAATAAATGTCTTAATTGATGTTCTAAATTCATAACAATGCTTTAGAAAATTAGTTTGAATCACATGTGATTGCCCTAAATAGCTCAAATCAATTTTTCTTAGCCTTGGTGAGTTTACGGCCGTAAACTCTATGAGTGTGGCCGTAAACTCATGCTTTAAATGTTTTAGATCCATTCCAAGTGTTCCAAGGTGTCTAGATAATCATTCCTAGCAATCCCTAAGTCCATTTGAACCCTTAAAACACCAAAACCTCACCCACATGAGTTTACGGCCGTAAACTCATGTATGTGGGTGTTCCATTGTTGTAAACTCCTTAAAATGTTTACTTATGGGGAGTAAACTCATGTCCCAAGTCCCTAGTGTCATTACAAATCCAAAGATGTCACCCGGGTCACTCCGAACGCTCGTTTTGAGGTGTTTAACCTCATTGAAGTGTAATGTTCCATATGATTAGTGAATGTATCCCTAATTGTATATATATGGACATTATTTCATTTTACATAGGGTCATCGCGAGTAATCAAACCCCGAACCAACGACTAGCATTCAAAACCGACGCGTTTCCGAGTCCGGTGAGTTCATACCCCTACCCTTTTTCACTGTTTTTACTGTTTTTAGGGGGGGAACACAAGCAAAGTACAAGGGAATTCTTGTACTCAAAACATGTTTTCAGATGTGTGTTTATTAATTCATATGCTTTTGTTACTGATTACCACAACTGATAACCATTTGAACATGCAGATCACTTAATATATATTTGTGAAATAGGTCTTTAAACTGTTATGTTTTACATATATTTCACAAATGATTTTCCACAATTTATCAGTTAAAAGCATTACATACGACATTTGAATATAATACATGCACACTGTTTTGTCCTCAGTAACACTCCACATTTATTCGCGAGTGGAGGACTATTCTATTATTACTAGTAAATTTGTTAATCCTGTATAATTGGAGACACGTCCTTGGAGAACACTCCACCAAGGTACGCGAGTGGAGGACTACACCCATAACTAGAATCTCTGGTATTTAGAGAGCGTGACTTGAGTGTATAGATCTATACGGGGCTGACTACCCCACACCTGGCTGCTAGCTACAGCCGAACCGAAATGGTTCAAGGGTGACGAAAGTCATAAATATGTGGACGACTTATTGCCACATGTGGACTACTTATTGCCACAGGTTTTAGTCTATTGTATGGTTATGGAACTCGCAATTGGGATGACAGAGATTTACTTATAGTAATAATGAGTCACTTTCTACATCTTTTACATCTTTTACATCTTTCACAACACTGTATCTAACATTCAGGAAAGTACGGAACTTTCCTGGGGAAAACGTGGGAACCAATCACAGTTACACCTTTTACATCTTTACATCGTTTACAATTGTAACCAAAATGCAGGAAAGCATGGGGCTTTTCTGGGTAACACTTACCTAATTAGAAGAGTAACAAACTGGATAATATTATATCTTTTACAATTTGTAATACACAATAAGGAAAGTATGGGACTTTCTTGGTAACACATGATAAACAAACAGAATAATTTGATCAGTCAGATAACCAACTATACATTTTCACATGAATAAACATGTTTTCAGTGTACAAACTTACCAAACCTTTCATTTGTGAATCAATAGCTAACTATTAAGAAAATATGGGATTTTCTTGGTGCATACAACATTTCAGAAACAAAAAGGAAACTCGAATCATGTTCACAAACAAAAACTGCTTATGAACTCACCAGCTTTATGCTGATTTTCAAACTGCTTGTGTTCTCAGGTCAGCGTTAGAACAGGTACCCGAAGATTTCTTTTGATCAGAAGATGGCGTACATGAAGACCCGTTTCATTTTGTCTATATACTATGTATTACAACTGTACAAACTTTACTTTTGAAACAACTGTAAAACTTTATAATGTAATGTAATGGTTGTTTTACTTTACTTACTATGTGCATTGGATTTGATACTCAACGTGGAGTCAACCCCGGAAATGTTTCCGCCTTCGGTTTTTTTTTCGGGGTGTGACAGTTTCCGCCTTCGGTTTTCGGGGTGTGACAACATTTACCTCTGTTGCTAACAGCTGGGTGTAGGAATAGTTAGTCCCTTAAAGTATACCTATAATGGTCTCAACCGTTGACATCCGTAGATGTGCATTGACCTATGTAGCTAACAAGGTTTTAGGAATGGTTAGTCCCGCAAAGTATCTTTTGGTACTAGGATATTAAGTCCAATTTATCTCTTCGATTATGCGCTTGTATCACAATGTGACAACCCGAAATTTCCATTCTGTACAAGCTATATCACTTCAATAGAAGTTATAGCAGTCACAGTTAATTTTTAGACTTTTCGCGTAAGTCTAAGTAATTCAGGGTTTACACTTCAGGAAATATCAGGAGAGTGGGTGCACTAGGGTTTTGTGCAACACTGTTATTCCAACACTCTATTATATTAGAGATGATTACAGGAATAAAAATATTTTCTGCCAAAAATATCTCAAGACTATAAATAGAATTCTGAACCAAATTCATTCATTATTCACATTTCCAACTAGACAAAGGCCATTTTCTCTCTCACGGATCTTCGGGTTTTTATTCCAAATCGTGAGTACCTCTTTCTAGTAGTGTTAGAAAGCTTTATATGTAGTTATAACATGATTTAGAAGGCTAAATCACTAGATTTAGGAGTTTACTCCCCAAGGTGTTCTTGGGCGGTAAACCCCCGAAACAAAGCCGAGACCGACCCTTGTGTTATGCAACTGCCTTAGACCCATATGTATGTGTGTTAGGGACAAGAAAACAACCAAGAATCACCCAATTTTGGGAGTTCACGGCACAAGAGTTTCTTAGGCCGTAAACTCCAATTTCAAACTCAAATGGTGCTTTTAAGGCACCTAAAGCTTTAGACTTTTATCTAGACTTGCTCCCATTTAATCTAAGACCTTAAGCACATCAAAATCACTTATCAAAGTGATTTTACGGCCAAGACTTTGTTCTTGGGCCGTAAACATGAAAGAAGGGCACCAAAGTGTGCCTAATGTCTTCATATGCTTGGAATAAAAGCCTAGAACGTATACCACCTATGTTTGAGGCTTGAAAACAACAAGAACACCATTCCAAGGGAGTTTACGGCCGTAAACTCCAAAGGAAATGGCCTTAGGGCCGTAAACTCCTCTAAGGAGTGTTTCTAGACCTTAAACCCTTCCAAGAATTTAACCACCAAGTTGGAATAATTCTAGGAATCATTTGGAACTTCAAAACACACAATACACCCATGGTTGGGAGTTTACGGCCGTAAACTCAAGAGTTTACAACCATAAACTCCATGTGTGTTAGTATATGAGGAGTAAACTCATATACGGGGTCCTTTGGAACCCTAAACACAAGTGCCTTGTCCCACAATAGCTTAGATGCAATCCTTAGGGCTTAAGACACTTATATAAAGTGTTTATTATGTCTAGGATGTATTAGCTTTATCAATTAGTAACTTAAGACTAATTGAGTGCATATATGTGTGATTATATGTTCATTAGGATCGTAGTGTGTGTACAAGTCCTCGCTTGACACCTAGCAATCCTATACCGTTCAGTTTATCCCAATCACCAACTACAGGTGAGTTCATACCCCTTAATCAATGTTTTAAATGATTTTAAATGCTTTAATGGGGGGGGGGGGGGAATACAAGTAGAAAACAATATGTTATTAATCAATCTTATGTATTTTATAATTATGTTTTCACTCAGTAGATTTCACATATTTCAAAAGGTGACACATGAAGTGGTTTTCTATCTTAAAATACCTTGATAAAAAAAGTATTAGTTTTGAAATGTTTATTAAAATGACATCAAGTCATTCTTAATTATTGTTCAAAACTCCTAGATATCTTGCAAAATCATTATTTTACCTTCTTGAATCAAACTATACTTATGCGCATATGTTCATTTATATGATAGAGATTATAGTTTTCATCCTTCATTCAGTTTTCCCACACCCTGGTGTATTGAGGGTTCATAAGTCTACTTGAAAAACCACTTACTTTCCAGTTAATTATCATAGGGATAGTTAGAAGAAATCAAACATTATTACTACTACAAGGAATCACACAAGAGTCAGTTCATTCATGAGTCTATACCAATACCTTACATGATACATGAGTACACGTACTTAGGATTACATGATACATGAATATGTTTACATATACTTGTACTTAGAACTATGAGGATGATTTATTAGTACTTACTGTGTAAATTATCTTTCCTATCCCGGTTCAATGGGATATTTCGGCGGGACTTACCATTCCGAACCCCACTAATTAGCACCAGTGGTCGATGAACGTCTACGGATGTCTAAGGTTGTTACTTATTTAGTAGTCAGTGACGGGACTAACCATCCCTCTGTCCAACTGTTGCAACAGTGGATGAGATGTGAATCTTCGGAGGATCATTAGGTTAACGATCTGTATTAAGAGATCGATATCGGGACTAACCTTCCCTCCACCCTGCTGCCGCTACAGAGGATGAGGGGACACTCTTCGGATGTCCATAGGGTCTATCTTTCGCTTCGGTGATGTCGTGTTAATCCTGGTCACCCAGGGATAACACTTACATGATTATGCTTTTTCCTATTTACTTTATTTTGTGATATATTCACATAAACGATGAGTTAGACTAAGTACTTTTAGTACTAGTCAATAGAAAGGAAAAACTATCATTTTACTTATAGAACATTCGGGTCTTGGTAGAAGACTACATAGTCATAACAAAACATTCGGGTCTTGGTAGAAGACTACATAGTCATAAACAAAACATTCGGGTCTTGGTAGAAGACAACATAGTCATAAAAAAACATTCGGGTCTTGGTAGAAGACTACATAGTCATAAACAAAACATTCAGGTCTTGGTAGAAGACTACATAGTCATAAACAAAACATTCGGGTCTTGGTAGAAGACTACATTGTCATAAACAAAACATTCGGGTCTTGGTAGAAAACTACATCTCAAACTGATAGAAAAGAAGGGATTTTCTAGGATTTTCATACATACATCAACATTTTCATTTAAACGTTTACATGGCCTTCATAACAGATTTTCATAAGCAAGACAATGACACTAAATTACTTATGAATTCACCAGATTTAAAGCTGATACTCTCTTTCAAAATAACTTGTATTCTCAGGTCAACAGTAGACAGGTACGATGGCCAGGTTTTGAGAAGACGGAGCAGACAAGTCTCGTCTTTTATTTTGATTGTATATTTTTGGTGTCTTATTACAATGAAAGAACACAAATGTATTAAACTTTACTTATAATGCAATGGATGATGTTGTTGCTTGTTTATTATATTACATTGTTGTGATACTGTACATGACATCCTCGACCCCTGAACTTTTCCGCCATTCGTGGTTTTGGGGTGTGACACACAACATAAAGATAAGAAGGAGGATTATATAACAGAATCTATACATATAATATGTAATAGTAACTCATCATATAAAAGTATCCATGTAAGAGTATCTATGTGAACGTACTCATGTAAGCGTATCTATGTAAACGTACTCATGTAAACGTATCTATGTAAACGTACTCATGTAAACGTATCTATGTAAACGTACTCATGTAAGCGTATCTACGTAAACGTACTCATGTAACAAGTAATGTACTATTATAGACTCATGAATGAACTGACTCTTGTGTGATTCCTTGTATTTGGAATGGTAAGTGGTATCTCCTAACTATACCTATAGTAGTTACTAACCATGTACGTGTATAACCTGAAGTATGCCTTTGCTACCCAAAGGTACTGAACTGACTGAGGAAAACTTTTATGTCTCTATATGTATACATGATATATAATAGATAGTTAAACGACCTTCAGACGGATACCCGATACCCTACCAGACCACGTCCCAACGGGGAAAAGGAAATAAGGCGGGTTAGCCTTCCTAAGTCCTTTAAACATTATTTATATAACTATACATATACAGGCATTCAATTGACAATATAAAAGCATATAAGGAGTTTTATAAAACCTTTGAAAAAGATTAATACCTAATAAAAGATCGACTTGATGTCAGTTTATAAAACGGTTTGAAAGTATTTGTTTGACAAAAACAGTTTAAGTATAAAGAAACCTTTGTTTGAAACACAATTGTAAAAGAGTTTGAAATGAAACATACAGTGTATAATAAACAGTTTAATAAAGAGTTTTCAACATATAAAACGTTTATGAAAATCATTTGAAAAAATCCATTTGGTAAAACGGTTAACGTATAGTAAATCCATTTGCATGTTAGTTATTAATCACTTGTGATTGATATAATAACTAGAATGTTTCAACTTGTATCCCCCCATAAAGCATTTAAAAACATTTAGAAACATTTATAAGGTTAATTCAAGGGGTATGAACTCATCTGCAGTGAGCGGATCGGAAGGACGTGTCGGATAAGTGCTTGGTGTCAAGTGAATATTTAGACACACACAATGATCCTAATTACATATGAAGACATATGTATATAAACAATTAATAATTATAACACTAATTAAACATGTATAAACATCCTATTATGAGGAAAATACTTTGGTCAAGTGTTAAGAGGCTATCGGGTTGCAACAAAGGAGTGCGAGGCCATGGTCCAATGACCATGTGTGTTGGAGTTTATGGCCCAGCGGGGTAAACTCCTGGTCGTAAACTCTCAATTAGTCACCAAAAGTGGCTTAAAACTCTAAGGGCTTAAGTGGTTAAGTGTTCCAAAGCTTTAACCAAGTGTTTGGGTGGGTTTAAGGTCCTAAAATGACCTAGTATGGTGTTCACGGCCGTGGGACCACTCCCCCATGAGTTTACGGCCGTAAAGTCATGATAAGGAGTACCATTTCGTGAAATGAAGTCCTTAACTAAAAGGGGTAAGGTTCTCTGCTAAAATCCAAGGCTCACTAGGGTATTAGGGTGTCATTTGCACCATTAAAAGGGGTTTACGGCCCAAGAACATTTCTTGACCGTAAACTCCTTGATTCCTATGATTTCTTATGTTTTCTAAGTCTTAAACATGATAAACCTAGTGTAGAATGAGTTGGATCGAGAGTACTTACGATCTAGGAGCTTGAATGGTCGGTTTTGGCCAAGAACACGAGTGTGTGTTCTTGGTGAAACTTGAAGATCTACAAAATGGAATGATTTCACGGATGAAATCATGTAACATTACTAGTTCATGCAAGATATCAAATAGTTAAGACAATAAGCTTATGAGTTTTGAAGATCGGGGACAAAGATCGGGATGATACTTGAGAGGATTTGGGCCAAATGGAAGGAAGGAATGAACAAATGGCCACCATTTCACCATATAAGCAAGAGTTTACGGCCCACATGGAGTTTACGGCCATAAACTCCCATGTGTTGGCTGTGAACTCCTTGCAAGGGTGTTTAAGGTCATTTCCTTGAGCTATAACTTCAGCCGATAAACCCGGACACTTATTCCTTAAGTTTACAAGGCTCAGAATGCTCAAATAAACTCCTAATTGTGCTCAATGATAGCAGGAATGAGTTTGACTTTCAATGAATTGTTAGACTGAACTGGATGGAAAATTTCGGGTTGTCACATCATCCCCCTGTTAGAGGGAATTTCATCCCGAAATTAGAATTTAGGTAAGGAAGTAAGTATGAATAATCGAGAAAGGAGGTGGGAAAACTTCCTAATCGATTGGTTCTCGTGTTCATAAGTGAAATCGGGTCCTCGGTTGGTATCCCAACGAACCTTCACTAATGGGAGGCGACGTTGCTTTGCCCGCTTGACCACTCGGTCGAGGGTCACTACGGTTCTTCCACGAAGGCAAGGATCTCGTTGATCTCGATCTCATCGAGTGGGATTACGAGAGTCCTGACGGAAAGGTACGTTTTCAAGTTCGAGACGTGAAGGGTAAAATGTACGTTACTGAGTTCGCGAGGTAGGTTGGGTTCGTGAGTTACATGATCGATTCTGGAAAGAATCTCGAGGGTCCTAACTATTTTGGATTTAGCTTACCATGCTTTCCAAAGCGTATCAAGTCTTCCCAGAGTGAGACTTCAAAAAGGATTTGGCCTCTCACTTGGAATTCCAGGGTTATCTTCCTCTTGCTTGTCTTCCCAGTCAAGGGCCACTCCTTTCTGAGTCAAATTCATAAGATGTTTCATAATCCGCGAGGAGTTCTGAATTAACTCTCGACAGTAGGTCAGCGAGACCTGGAATTTGGCGAAATCTCGTCGGTGTCTTCGGTGTTGACGAATTCTCAACGGTTTTGATTAATGGAAGGGTCCTCAAGATTTCCACATCACTAATAGTGTGCTTCGCGAATTTGACTCTTTAAATCTAAAACTCGTATTTGGAGAACTTCGCATAAAGCTTCTCTGATCGTAATGTTTCCAGGGTTCGTTGTAGATGCTCTTTATGATTTCCTTCTTACTACGAGAGTAGATAAGTAAGTCATTTATAAGGATAATGACGAACTGATCCAAGTAAGGATGGCGTACCCTATTCATTAAGTTCATGAATACTATAGGCATGATGGTCCTATCCGAGGGGTATCACTACGGCTCGTAGTGTCCGTATCGAGTTTGGAAGATTGTCCTCAGAACATCCTTCACTAACACTCGCAACTGGTGATATTCGGATCTTAGATCCATTTATAAAAGGTACATCGTTCCTTGCAATTGGTCAACTGATTCATCTATGCGAGGCAGAGAGTGATGATTTCTAATGGAAGTCCTGTTGAGGTCTGCACCAGGAGGACCTCCCAAATGTTACCCATACTTGTACTAATCTTTATTAGTTAAATCACTATTTGTAAAGTGCATACCGATTATATGTAATCAACAGGATAGGCCTTCGAATAAGTGACCTTAACTCCAAATTCACGAGGAACAGGGGCAAAGCAAATTTTCACAGATTCTGAGTCTATATCATCCTAGTTACATATAACTTAATTTATCCACTTAGCAACTATTGACCTAGTACTGAAGATCCTCTTTTTCTTTAGTTCCCAAGTATAAAGTACTTATAGTAAAACTAAATACCCCTATGGTATTTCATTGTGGTGGTGTTGGTAAGTTTTTAGACTTGTTGCAATATCACAACCATTCTCGGGCATATGCTAATCACTCCTCGGACCACCATAGTTGATCAGGCTATGCCACTCCCAAGACTAACCATACATCTCCAAGCTTACCAGTGATATTCAACAATCGTAATACTTTTGTTCTTGTCATTGTGACACGGATTTTAGTATGAATGCAGGCACGTATACTCAATCAAAATATTTTATTATTTAAAGTACAAACTTTTGGTCAGAGTATTTTTAATCCCATTGTATTTATAGTTAGTATATATTTTATGGGTTGATATACTTAATTCACTATAAACAATGCTCTGATACCAATCTATCACACCCCAAAACCGAGAATGGCGGAAGCGTTTTGGGGTGGAGGACGTCATATAAAGTATCACAACAATGCAAAGTAGTAAACAAGCAACAACATCATCCATTGACTTAATAGTATAATTTTAATTACAAGTGTGTTATTTCATTGTGTAAAACAACATAATAAATAATCAAAATAAAAGACGAGTCAGAACTGCTCCGTATTCACAAAACCTGGTCGTCGTACCTGTCTATGTGTGACCTGAGAAAACAAGTTATTTTGAAAGCGAGTATGAGCCAAAAAGATGGTGAATTGATAAGTATTTTAGTGTCATTGATTTGTAAAAATGTAAAGTAAAGACTTGAAAATGTTTGAAGAAAAGTTTGTATAAGTATGAAAATGTTTGTAAAACAACTTTAAACGTTTGAAAAACCCTAGAAATCCCTATGATTCCTACTAGTATAAAAGGAAGTCTTCTACCAAGACCTAACTGTTCTGAAAGCAGTCTTCTACCAAGACCCGAGTGTTTTGAAAGTAGCCTTCTACCAAGACCCGACTGTTTTGAAAGTAGCCTTCTACCAAGACCCGACTGTTTTGGAAAGTAGTCTTCTACCAAGACCCGACTGTGCTACTATTATTATTAATATAAGAAATTGTATCCTTTGGTACTAGGATACTCAAATGTAAATCACCTCATCGGTTATGTGAATGTGTCACAAGATAAAGGTAACAATATAAATAACCTAAGTATTATCCTTTTGTACTAGGATAACTAACAGTGTTAACTGAAGACATCCGTAGATGTACAAGTAACAACCCGAAATTTTGTATCACTTCTTGTAACGCAACTTGTAATCCAATTTGATCAACCAAACGTCGTTTCCAAATTTCGTTTTCGATTTCACCATTTTATTAAGTCATTAACTTATATCGATTTAAGATGACTTAATGGGTATCTTAATACCATTAGAAATCATTCTAACACCCCATTATAGTTATCGGGATAATTTTAGAATCGATCATATCGGATTACGGCAACTTGGTCGGGTGTGACCAAAAGCCCCGCCTAACGCCGGTATCGGGTAGAATTCCGTCGTGTCCAATTCCCAAGCACTATATAAATGATTCAAAGCTTCCATTTGAAGCTTTTGGCCATTTCTTCCATAAACACTTCCAACCTCTCTCCTCATCCAAAATCAAAGGTCCAAATCTCAAGTTTAAGGCTTCAAATCTTTGAGGAACATCGCGAGTAATCAAGCCCCGAACCAACGTCTAGTATCCAAAACCGACACATTTCCGAGTCCGGTGAGTTCATACCCCTACCCTTTTTCACTGTTTTTCACTGTTTTCAGGGGGGAACACAAGCAAAGTACAAGGATTTTCATGTACTCAAAACTTATTTTCGTGTGTGTGTTTCACATTTCATATGCTTTTAATACTGATATACACAACTGATAACCAGTAGAACATATAGATCACTTAAACATTTATTTGTGAAATGGGTTTTATAAATTGTTACGTTTTATATATTTCACAAATGGTTTTCCACATTTTATCAGTTAAAAGCATGACATTAGAACACATGAACAATATAAATTGTACACTGTCTTGTCCTCGGTAACATTCCACAGAGATACGCGAATGGAGGATTATCATATTATTACTAGTAAATTTGTTATTCCTGTATGATTGGAGACACGTCCTCGGCGAACACTCCACAGAGATACGTGAGTGGAGGACTACACCCGTAACCAGAATCTCTGGGATTTAGAGAGCGTGACTTGAGTGTATAGATCTATACGGGGCTGACTACCCCACACCTGGCTGCTAGCTACAGCCGAACCGAAATGGTTCAAGGGTGACGAAAGTCATAAGGTTGTGGACTACTTATTGCCACAGGTTCAGTCCTTAGTATGGTTATGGAACTCGCAATTAGGATAACAGAGATTTACTTATAGTAATAATGAATAACTTTATACATCTTTTACATTGATAACCAACATTCAGGAAGGTATGGGATCTTCCTGGGAAACCTTGTTACATAACCAGGTCTAACAGAATACATCTTTACAATGAAAACCAACATTCAGGAAAGCATGGGGCTTTCCTGGGGATCTTATACTTAACTAGAAAAGTGTAACAAAACTGATAACATTACATCTTTTACAAATGATAACTCACAATCAGGAAAGTATGGGACTTTCCTGGGGATACATTGGAACCCAAACAGAACAGTTTAACAAACCGGATAATCAAACCATACATTTTTCACATGAGTAATGTGTTTTCAATGTACAAACCTACTATACTTTGTAATTGTGAAACAACAATCAACTTTTAAGAAAATGTGGGATTTTCTTGGCGTGTGTTACATTTTCATAAACATAAAGGAAACATGTACATTTTTCACAAAACAAAACTACTCATGAACTCACCAGCGTTATGCTGATTTTCAAACCGCTTGTGTTCTCAGGTCGACGTTAGAACTGGTACCGAAGATCCTTTTTGTTTGAAGTTGGAATGCTCAGAAGACCCGTTTCACTTTGTTCATATATATATATATATATATATATATATATATATATATATATATATATATACTATGTATCACAACTGTACAACTTTACTTTTGAAAGCAATTGTAAAACTTTTATATGTAATGTAATGGTTGTTCTACTTTACTTACTATGTACATTGGATTTGATACTTAACATGGAGTCAACCCCGGAAATGTTTCTGTAACAACCCGAAATTTCATATCAATTCCTGTACCATAACTTGAATTCGATCCGATCAACCAAACGTCATTCTCAATTTAGTTTCCAATATTCGCCATTTTTATTAAGTCATTAATTTATATTGATTTAAAATGACTTAATGGGTGTCTTAATACATTTAGAAATCATTTTAACACCCAACTTTAGTGATCGGAATATTTCTAGAAATTACCATATCGGGTTACGGTAACTCAATCGGGTACGACCAAAAACCCCGTCTAACGCCGGTATCGGGTAGAATTCCACAGTGTCCAAAATTTTAACACTATATAAACGTGTTTAGGACTTCATTTGAAGCCTTTGGCCAAATTATCACTAAATATTTCCCACCTCTCTCCTAATCCAAGTTTAAGGGATCAAAACTAAAAAATTAAGACTTCTAATCTCTAAGGTATCTTCCTAGCCTTAATCTATAACATATTTGACATCCAATTTCGAATTTAAGACATGAATAAGACCTAACATTCATGAGTTTACGGCCATAGATCATTCATGGTCCGTAAACTCATATTTCAAGGGTTTTTAAGCCCTAAAACCCTTCCTTTGCATAGTTGGACACTAGATATGACTTAAGGGCTTAAAGGGAAGAATTTATAACATGTAGAACATAGATTTAGAGGGACAAAAGTGATTTTACGGCCAAGGAACATTCTTGGGCCGTAAACTCATATACAAGGGGTATTTAAGCCAATTAACCCTTCCAAAACCTAGTTGAGACTTAGACATGAACCTTGGACTTGCTAATCTAGACTTGGAACACTTTAAACTTGATTTTTGTGTAACAAAGAAGAGTTTACGGCCAAGACACTCTCTTGGGCCGTAAACTCCTCTAAAAGGGTGATTTAAGGCCTTTAAACATGTTCAAATGCTTCCAAACTTAATATATGGCTTTGTGGTAAAATCTAGATGCATCTAAAAATGGTTTGAAGGATTAAAACACAACAAAAGTATGATTTATGAGAGTTTACGGCCTAAGAACATACCTTTGGCCGGAAACTCATAAAACAATGTTTAGGAGGCATCAAACACACTCAAATGGCTTGTATAAATTTCTAGAATCACATGTGATTGTTTTAAGCACCAAAAACTATTTTTTTAATAGTAAAGGAGAGTTTACGGCCTTAGAACATACCTCTAGGCCGTAAACTCCAATAAATGTCTTAATTGATGTTCTAAATTCATAACAATGCTTAGAAAATTAGTTTGAATCACATGTGATTGCCCTAAATAGCTCAAATCAATTTTTCTTAGCCTTGGTGAGTTTACGGCCGTAAACTCTATGAGTGTGGCCGTAAACTCATGCTTTAAATGTTTTAGATCCATTCCAAGTGTTCCAAGGTGTCTAGATAATCATTCCTAGCAATCCCTAAGTCCATTTGAACCCTTAAAACACCAAAACCTCACCCACATGAGTTTACGGCCGTAAACTCATGTATGTGGGTGTTCCATTGTTGTAAACTCCTTAAAATGTTTACTTATGGGGAGTAAACTCATGTCCCAAGTCCCTAGTGTCATTACAAATCCAAAGATGTCACCCGGGTCATTCCGAACGCTCGTTTTGAGGTGTTTAACCTCATTGAAGTGTAATGTTCCATATGATTAGTGAATGTATCCCTAATTGTATATATATGGACATTATTTCATTTTACATAGGGTCATCGCGAGTAATCAAACCCCGAACCAACGACTAGCATTCAAAACCGACGCGTTTTCGAGTCCAGTGAGTTCATACCCCTACCCTTTTTCACTGTTTTTACTGTTTTTAGGGGGGAAACACAAGCAAAGTACAAGGGAATTCTTGTACTCAAAACATGTTTTCAGATGTGTGTTTATTAATTCATATGCTTTTGTTACTGATTACCACAACTGATAACCATTTGAACATGCAGATCACTTAATATATATTTGTGAAATAGGTCTTTAAACTGTTATGTTTTACATATATTTCACAAATGATTTTCCACAATTTATCAGTTAAAAGCATTACATACGACATTTGAATATAATACCTGCACACTGTTTTGTCCTCAGTAACACTCCACATTTATTCGCGAGTGGAGGACTATTCTATTATTACTAGTAAATTTGTTAATCCTGTATAATTGGAGACACGTCCTTGGAGAACACTCCACCAAGGTACGCGAGTGGAGGACTACACCCATAACTAGAATCTCTGGTATTTAGAGAGCGTGACTTGAGTGTATAGATCTATACGGGGCTGACTACCCCACACCTGGCTGCTAGCTACAGCCGAACCGAAATGGTTCAAGGGTGACGAAAGTCATAAATATGTGGACGACTTATTGCCACATGTGGACTACTTATTGCCACAGGTTTTAGTCTATTGTATGGTTATGGAACTCGCAATTGGGATGACAGAGATTTACTTATAGTAATAATGAATCACTTTATACATCTTTTACATCTTTCACAACACTGTATCTAACATTCAGGAAAGTACGGGACTTTCCTGGGGAAAACGTGGGAACCAATCACAGTTACACCTTTTACATCTTTACATCGTTTACAATTGTTACCAAAATGCAGGAAAGCATGGGGCTTTTCTGGGTAACACTTACCTAATTAGAAGAGTAACAAACTGGATAATATTATATCTTTTACAATTTGTAATACACAATAAGGAAAGTATGGGACTTTCCTGGTAACACATGATAAACAAACAGAATAATTTGATCAGTCAGATAACCAACTATACATTTTCACATGAATAAACATGTTTTCAGTGTACAAACTTACCAAACCTTTCATTTGTGAATCAATAGCTAACTATTAAGAAAATATGGGATTTTCTTGGTGCATACAACATTTCAGAAACAAAAAGGAAACTCGAATCATGTTCACAAACAAAAACTGCTTATGAACTCACCAGCTTTATGCTGATTTTCAAACTGCTTGTGTTCTCAGGTCAGCGTTAGAACAGGTACCCGAAGATTTCTTTTGATCAGAAGATGGAGTACATGAAGACCCGTTTCATTTTGTCTATATACTATGTATTACAACTGTACAAACTTTACTTTTGAAACAACTGTAAAACTTTATAATGTAATGTAATGGTTGTTTTACTTTACTTACTATGTGCATTGGATTTGATACTCAACGTGGAGTCAACCCCGGAAATGTTTCCGCCTTCGGTTTTTTTTTCGGGGTGTGACAGATTGGTATCAGAGCCCTTGTTTATAGTGAATGAAGTATACCAAACCTTACATGGTATAAAACTATAAACACAAAAGGGCCTAAGTGCTCTGAATTAAAAGTATCTTCAAACTACAAGTATTTTCAAAAAGTATACAAGTATACCGAATCGTCGCTATCCGTATCTATAAGTAGAATCAAACATAAATAATTGGGTGTTGTGTATTATGGTTAAACCTGGGCAGTTATGTAGTCGTGTCTAGGGTCAATATAGCCTGGCCAACTATATTCATTCGAGACACGACCAACATGTGCTTGGGAGTGACTGTAATATGCGGCATGCCTAAAACTTACCCAATATCCTAAACAACAAATCGTCGCTACAGTAAACCATGAAATACTATGGGAGTATTTCTTGAGCCGTTTCTTTGTAGAAATTCTTATATACACGTAAATTCTTGATTATTACTCTAGCGATAAAATATTCTATATAAATAACTCCTTTCTGCTTATTCGCTTAGTATGATGCTATAATTGCCTTGATGAGATATCTCCTGTCCCATATCTCTTGATTCAATTCAGAGGACTTATGATTCTCTCTTTCCTGATCTTTTTAGATCAAGATGCCTCCAAGAAAAAGACCCAGCTCAAAGAACAACGATAATCCCTCTTCACCGCCACCCCCTCCCCAGTTTGACCTAGCATCACTCCAGACGATGATGACAGCTGCAATGGTAGCAGCTATGTCGCAAATGAACTCTAATAGTTCAGGAGGTGGTTCTCAATCTCAAAACCCTGAAGGTAGTCAGGGGCATCAAAGAGGAAATTCTTATAAGGATTTCATGAACGCGAAACCAACTTCCTTTAATGGCACTGGAGGTGTCATATCCTTATCCCGATGGTTCGAGAAAATCGAGTCCATCTTCGAAATCTGTGCTTGTGCAGAGTCTGATAAAGTTAAATTTGCGGCTTGTACCTTCGAGGATAAAGCCTTGACTTGGTGGAATGGCCGAGTCAAATCTCTGACCTTACCTGTAGCCAATGCCATGGGCTGGGAGGCCATGAAAGAACTTCTCATTGCTGAGTACTGCCCCCGTGGCGAAATGCAAAAATTAGAACACGAGCTTTGGAACTTAAAGATGAAAGGTTCTGACATTGCTGCATATAATTCCCGATTTGATGACCTCGCACTTCTCTGCCCGTGATTAGTCACTCCTAAAAACAAAAAGATCGAAAGGTTCATTTGGGGGTTATCTCAACCGACAAAGAGTCATGTTTTGGCTTCTCGTCCGAATACTTATGATAGTGCCAAGACTTTGGCTCAAATTCTGATTGATCACAGCGATGACGTTAAGGAAATCACTACCACTTCTGAACCGACTCGAAGGAGTGGTGAAAAGAGGAAATTCTGGAAAAAGAAGAAGGGTCAATCTTCTCAAGGATCTTCCAAGAAACATCAGATGGTAGCAGTCCATGCTGCTACTGTTACTCCTGTCACTGCAGTTTCTGTCATGGGATCCACAGCTTCAACTCCTACCAGTAAATATGCTGGTAACCTTCCCCTGTGTGACAAGTGTAAATACCATCATCATCCTGGTCCTTGCCGAGAATTGTCCTGCACCAGCTGTGGTAAGAAAGGGCACACGGTTCGATTCTGCAGAACTCCTACTCAATCAGCCAATCAATCATCGGGAGCAGGTGTTAGTCAAGCCTGCTACAACTGTGGAGAAGTTGGGCATTTCAAAAGGAACTGTCCCAAGAAGTCAACTGCTGATAACACTAGAAGGATTCTAACCATGGGACGAGAGGAAGCGGTTGCTGATCCCACTGTTGTTTCGGGTACGTTCCTTCTCGACAACTCATATGCTAGTATACTTTTCGATTCGGGTGCTGAAAGGAGTTTTGTTAGTCATGCATTCAAACATAATCTAAAACCAAATCCTCAACCATTAACTGAAACGTTTATCGTCGAGATGGCTAACGGTGAGAAAGAACGCGCTAACGATATATTCATAGGTTGTACGCTTACCTTAAACGATCACTCATTTCCTATAGATCTCATGCATGTCTCCATTAAGAGCTTTGATGTTATCATTGGCATGGATTGGTTGAGTCCCAATCATGCTGACATTCTTTGTTACGAAAAAGCTATCCGTCTCCATTTTCCTTCGGATCAAACTCTGGTAATCTATGGCGATAAACCCAGTTCCAATCTTCATATCATCTCTTGCATCAAAGCTCGAAAGCTCCTTCGAAAGGAGTGCATTGCATTCTTAGCTCATGTGATCAACAAGAATCAAGAAGTTAAAGACCTCGCGAGCATCCCCGAGGTCTGCAATTTTCCCGATGTGTTCCCTGAAGAGCTTCCAGGAATTCCTCCCGAACGTCAGGTCGAGTTCCGTATTGACCTAATTCCTGGAGCTACTCCTGTAGCAAAATCTTCGTATCGAGTAGCTCCGGCAGAAATGCAGGAGTTATCCAGTCAACTCAATGAGTTGCTCAGTAAGGGATTCATTAGGCCGAGTTCCTCACCCTGGGGAGCTCCGGTTCTGTTTGTCAAGAAGAAAGATGGATCCTTTCGAATGTGTATCGACTATCGTGAACTAAACAAGTTGACCGTTAAGAACCGATATCCTCTTCCACGTATAGATGACCTCTTCGATCAACTTCAGGGAGCCAGCTACTTTTCTAAGATAGACCTTCGGTCAGGGTACCATCAGTTACGAGTTCATGAAAGTGATGTGCCCAAAACAGCTTTTAGGACTCGGTATGGACATTACGAGTTTGTAGTGATGCCCTTCGGTCTAACCAATGCACCGGCTGTGTTCATGGACCTTATGAACCGGGTGTGCCGTCCCTTCTTAGACAAATTCGTCATCGTGTTCATTGACGACACCCTCGTTTACTCCCGAAGCGAAGAAGACCACAAACAACACTTGAGGCTAGTGTTGGAGACCCTTAGATCCGAAAAACTATACGCGAAATTTTCCAAATGTGAATTCTGGATACGGAAGGTAACTTTCCTCGGCCATGTGGTGAGTGGGGAAGGTATTCATGTAGATCCTTCCAAGATCAAAGCAATAGAGAATTGGTCGGTACCAAAAACACCCACAGAAATTCGTCAATTCTTGGGTCTCGCCGGCTACTATCGACGATTCATTCAAAACTTTTCAAAATCGCCAAACCTTTAACCACTCTAACACAGAAAGGTATACCCTTTTGTTGGAGTGATAAGCAAGAAACTGCATTCCAAACATTGAAGAAAGCCTTATGTAGCGCGCTTGTTCTGTCTCTGCCTGAAGGGACAGAGGATTTCGTTGTTTACTGCGATGCGTCTAATCAAGGTTTAGGTTGTGTGCTTATGCAAAGAGGAAAGGTGATTGCTTACGCCTCAAGGCAGTTGAAAGCACACGAGGTCAACTATACTACACACGACTTGGAACTAGGAGCTGTAGTCTTTGCATTAAAGATTTGGAGACATTATCTCTACGGAACCAAGTGCACAATCTTCACTGATCACAAGAGTCTACAACACATCTTTAATCAAAAAGACTTAAATATGAGGCAACGGCGATGGGTTGAATTACTTAGTGATTATGAGTGTGAAATCCGTTACCACCCCGGCAAAGCCAACGTGGTAGCAAATGCCCTTAGCCGAAAGGATAGTGCAGACCACAAAGTGAAGAACCAGACGATGACCATCCATTCCAACCTACCCATGCAAATCTGAGAAGCTCAGTTAGATGCCCTGAAACCTGAGAACGTGCCAGCGGAAGCTTTGAGAGGAATGGAAAAGAAACTTGAAATCAGAGGTGACGGAGTTCACTGTTTCATGAATCGAATCTGGATTCCCAAATCCGGAGGATTCAGAGAAATAGTCATGGAAGAAGCGCACAAAACTAAATACTCTGTTCACCCAGGTTCTGACAAGATGTACTTGGATCTCAAGAAACAATATTGGTGGCCAAACATGAAAGCTGAGATAGCTACATTTGTGGGCAAGTGCTTGACTTGTGCCAAAGTCAAAGTCGAACATCAGAAACCTTCAGGTCTGCTGCAACAACCCGAGATCCCTGAGTGGAAATGGGAGATGATTACCATGGATTTCATCACCAAACTACCCAAGTGTTCTAGTGGGTACGATACCATTTGGGTAATTATCGATCATTTGACAAAATCCGCTCACTTCATTCCAATTAAAGAATCATACAAAATGGAAAGACTTGCGCGAATCTACATACAGGAGGTAGTACGTCTACACGGTGTACCTGTATCCATTATCTCTGATCGAGATAGCAGGTTTACTTCCAGATTCTGGCAATCCCTTCAGAAAGCCCTTGGAACCAAACTAGATATGAGCACGGCATATCATCCTCAGACCGATGGACAAAGTGAAAGAACAATTCAAACCTTGGAAGACATGCTTAGGGCATGTGTCATCGACTTTGGAAAATTGTGGGACACTCATCTATCCTTGATCGAATTCTCGTACAACAACAGTTATCACACCAGCATTAGGGCTGCTCCATTCGAAGCCCTATACGGTCGTAAGTGCAGATCCCCTCTGTGCTGGGCTGAGGTGGGGGATACACAGTTAGCCAGGAATCGAGTTCCCGACAGTGCTCTTACTGGTCCTGAAATCATCCGCGAAACCACCGAAAAGATCATTCAAATCCGTAACCGACTGAAAGCCTCACGTGATTGTCAAAAGAGTTACGCTGATAATCGTCGGAAACCCCTTGAATTCTAGGTTGGAGATCGGGTTCTGTTAAAAGTCTCGCCCTGGAAAGGCACTGTACGTTTTGGTAAGCGTGGGAAACTTAATCCAAGGTACATTGGACCCTTTGAGATCCTCTCTAGGATCGGTCCAGTTGCTTACAAACTTCAGTTACCTCACGAACTCAGTAACATTCATCCTGTCTTCCATGTTTCAAATCTCAAAAAGTGCCTATCCGATGAAACCATAACAATTCCCTTAGACGAGATCGAGATCAATGAAAACCTTAACTTTGTGGAAGAACCAAACGAAATCATGGATCGAGATATCAAACGTACGAAACAGAGTCGCATTCCGTTGGTGAAGGTTCACTGGAATGCCAAGCGAGGACCGGAGTTCACTTGGGAGCGAGAAGATTCGATTAAACAAAAATATCCACAACTCTATTCTAATCCATGATTTGTATCTTGTCTTGTGTTTTAAACTTTGAATTTCGGGACGAAATTCCCTCTAACGGGGAGATAATGTAACAACCCGAAATTTCATATCAATTCCTGTACCACAACTTGTAATTCGATCCGATCAACCAAACGTCATTCTCAATTTAGTTTCCAATATTCGCCATTTTTATTAAGTCATTAATTTATATTGATTTAAAATGACTTAATGGGTGTCTTAATACATTTAGAAATCATTTTAACACCCAACTTTAGTGATCGGAATATTTCTAGAAATTACCATATCGGGTTACGGTAACTCAATCGGGTACGACCAAAAACCCCGTCTAACGCCGTTATCGGGTAGAATTCCACAGTGTCCAAAATTTTAACACTATATAAACGTGTTTAGGACTTCATTTGAAGCCTTTGGCCAAATTATCACTAAATATTTCCCACCTCTCTCCTAATCCAAGTTTAAGGGATCAAAACTCAAAAATTAAGACTTCTAATCTCTAAGGTATCTTCCTAGCCTTAATCTATAACATATTTGACATCCAATTTCGAATTTAAGACATGAATAAGACCTAACATTCATGAGTTTACGGCCATAGATCATTCATGGTCCGTAAACTCATATTTCAAGGGTTTTTAAGCCCTAAAACCCTTCCTTTGCATAGTTGGACACTAGATATGACTTAAGTGCTTAAAGGGAAGAATTTATAACATGTAGAACATAGATTTAGAGGGACAAAAGTGAGTTTACGGCCAAGGAACATTCTTGGGCCGTAAACTCATATACAAGGGGTATTTAAGCCAATTAACCCTTCCAAAACCTAGTTGAGACTTAGACATGAACCTTGGACTTGCTAATCTAGACTTGGAACACTTTAAACTTGATTTTTGTGTAACAAAGAAGAGTTTACGGCCAAGACACTCTCTTGGGCCGTAAACTCCTCTAAAAGGGTGATTTAAGGCCTTTAAACATGTTCAAATGCTTCCAAACTTAATATATGGCTTTGTGGTAAAATCTAGATGCATCTAAAAATGGTTTGAAGGATTAAAACACAACAAAAGTATGATTTATGAGAGTTTACGGCCTAAGAACATACCTTTGACCGTAAACTCATAAAACAATGTTTAAGAGGCATCAAACACACTCAAATGGCTTGTATAAATTTCTAGAATCACATGTGATTGTTTTAAGCACCAAAAACTATTTTTTTAATAGTAAAGGAGAGTTTACGGCCTTAGAACATACCTCTAGGCCGTAAACTCCAATAAATGTCTTAATTGATGTTCTAAATTCATAACAATGCTTAGAAAATTAGTTTGAATCACATGTGATTGCCCTAAATAGCTCAAATCAATTTTTCTTAGCCTTGGTGAGTTTACGGCCGTAAACTCTATGAGTGTGGCCGTAAACTCATGCTTTAAATGTTTTAGATCCATTCCAAGTGTTCCAAGGTGTCTAGATAATCATTCCTAGCAATCCCTAAGTCCATTTGAACCCTTAAAACACCAAAACCTCACCCACATGAGTTTACGGCCGTAAACTCATGTATGTGGGTGTTCCATTGTTGTAAACTCCTTAAAATGTTTACTTATGGGGAGTAAACTCATGTCCCAAGTCCCTAGTGTCATTACAAATCCAAAGATGTCACCCGGGTCACTCCGAACGCTCGTTTTGAGGTGTTTAACCTCATTGAAGTGTAATGTTCCATATGATTAGTGAATGTATCCCTAATTGTATATATATGGACATTATTTCATTTTACATAGGGTCATCGCGAGTAATCAAACCCCGAACCAACGACTAGCATTCAAAACCGACGCGTTTCCGAGTCCGGTGAGTTCATACCCCTACCCTTTTTCACTGTTTTTACTGTTTTTAGGGGGGGAACACAAGCAAAGTACAAGGGAATTCTTGTACTCAAAACATGTTTTCAGATGTGTGTTTATTAATTCATATGCTTTTGTTACTGATTACCACAACTGATAACCATTTGAACATGCAGATCACTTAATATATATTTGTGAAATAGGTCTTTAAACTGTTATGTTTTACATATATTTCACAAATGATTTTCCACAATTTATCAGTTAAAAGCATTACATACGACATTTGAATATAATACATGCACACTGTTTTGTCCTCAGTAACACTCCACATTTATTCGCGAGTGGAGGACTATTCTATTATTACTAGTAAATTTGTTAATCCTGTATAATTGGAGACACGTCCTTGGAGAACACTCCACCAAGGTACGCGAGTGGAGGACTACACCCATAACTAGAATCTCTGGTATTTAGAGAGCGTGACTTGAGTGTATAGATCTATACGGGGCTGACTACCCCACACCTGGCTGCTAGCTACAGCCGAACCGAAATGGTTCAAGGGTGACGAAAGTCATAAATATGTGGACGACTTATTGCCACATGTGGACTACTTATTGCCACAGGTTTTAGTCTATTGTATGGTTATGGAACTCGCAATTGGGATGACAGAGATTTACTTATAGTAATAATGAATCACTTTCTACATCTTTTACATCTTTTACATCTTTCACAACACTGTATCTAACATTCAGGAAAGTACGGAACTTTCCTGGGGAAAACGTGGGAACCAATCACAATTACACCTTTTACATCTTTACATCGTTTACAATTGTAACCAAAATGCAGGAAAGCATGGGGCTTTTCTGGGTAACACTTACCTAATTAGAAGAGTAACAAACTGGATAATATTATATCTTTTACAATTTGTAATACACAATAAGGAAAGTATGGGACTTTCTTGGTAACACATGATAAACAAACAGAATAATTTGATCAGTCAGATAACCAACTATACATTTTCACATGAATAAACATGTTTTCAGTGTACAAACTTACCAAACCTTTCATTTGTGAATCAATAGCTAACTATTAAGAAAATATGGGATTTTCTTGGTGCATACAACATTTCAGAAACAAAAAGGAAACTCGAATCATGTTCACAAACAAAAACTGCTTATGAACTCACCAGCTTTATGCTGATTTTCAAACTGCTTGTGTTCTCAGGTCAGCGTTAGAACAGGTACCCGAAGATTTCTTTTGATCAGAAGATGGAGTACATGAAGACCCGTTTCATTTTGTCTATATACTATGTATTACAACTGTACAAACTTTACTTTTGAAACAACTGTAAAACTTTATAATGTAATGTAATGGTTGTTTTACTTTACTTACTATGTGCATTGGATTTGATACTCAACGTGGAGTCAACCCCGGAAATGTTTCCGCCTTCGGTTTTTTTTTCGGGGTGTGACAGTTTCCGCCTTCGGTTTTCGGGGTGTGACAACATTTACCTCTGTTGCTAACAGCTGGGTGTAGGAATAGTTAGTCCCTTAAAGTATACCTATAATGGTCTCAACCGTTGACATCCGTAGATGTGCATTGACCTATGTAGCTAACAAGGTTTTAGGAATGGTTAGTCCCGCAAAGTATCTTTTGGTACTAGGATATTAAGTCCAATTTATCTCTTCGATTATGCGCTTGTATCACAATGTGACAACCCGAAATTTCCATTCTGTACAAGCTATATCACTTCAATAGAAGTTATAGCAGTCACAGTTAATTTTTAGACTTTTCGCGTAAGTCTAAGTAATTCAGGGTTTACACTTCAGGAAATATCAGGAGAGTGGGTGCACTAGGGTTTTGTGCAACACTGTTATTCCAACACTCTATTATATTAGAGATGATTACAGGAATAAAAATATTTTCTGCCAAAAATATCTCAAGACTATAAATAGAATTCTGAACCAAATTCATTCATTATTCACATTTCCAACTAGACAAAGGCCATTTTCTCTCTCACGGATCTTCGGGTTTTTATTCCAAATCGTGAGTACCTCTTTCTAGTAGTGTTAGAAAGCTTTATATGTAGTTATAACATGATTTAGAAGGCTAAATCACTAGATTTAGGAGTTTACTCCCCAAGGTGTTCTTGGGCGGTAAACCCCCGAAACAAAGCCGAGACCGACCCTTGTGTTATGCAACTGCCTTAGACCCATATGTATGTGTGTTAGGGACAAGAAAACAACCAAGAATCACCCAATTTTGGGAGTTCACGGCACAAGAGTTTCTTAGGCCGTAAACTTCAATTTCAAACTCAAATGGTGCTTTTAAGGCACCTAAAGCTTTAGACTTTTATCTAGACTTGCTCCCATTTAATCTAAGACCTTAAGCACATCAAAATCACTTATCAAAGTGATTTTACGGCCAAGACTTTGTTCTTGGGCCGTAAACATGAAAGAAGGGCACCAAAGTGTGCCTAATGTCTTCATATGCTTGGAATAAAAGCCTAGAACGTATACCACCTATGTTTGAGGCTTGAAAACAACAAGAACACCATTCCAAGGGAGTTTACGGCCGTAAACTCCAAAGGAAATGGCCTTAGGGCCGTAAACTCCTCTAAGGAGTGTTTCTAGACCTTAAACCCTTCCAAGAATTTAACCACCAAGTTGGAATAATTCTAGGAATCATTTGGAACTTCAAAACACACAATACACCCATGGTTGGGAGTTTACGGCCGTAAACTCAAGAGTTTACAACCATAAACTCCATGTGTGTTAGTATATGAGGAGTAAACTCATATACGGGGTCCTTTGGAACCCTAAACACAAGTGCCTTGTCCCACAATAGCTTAGATGCAATCCTTAGGGCTTAAGACACTTATATAAAGTGTTTATTATGTCTAGGATGTATTAGCTTTATCAATTAGTAACTTAAGACTAATTGAGTGCATATATGTGTGATTATATGTTCATTAGGATCGTAGTGTGTGTACAAGTCCTCGCTTGACACCTAGCAATCCTATACCGTTCAGTTTATCCCAATCACCAACTACAGGTGAGTTCATACCCCTTAATCAATGTTTTAAATGATTTTAAATGCTTTAATGGGGGGGGGGGGGGGAATACAAGTAGAAAACAATATGTTATTAATCAATCTTATGTATTTTATAACTATGTTTTCACTCAGTAGATTTCACATATTTCAAAAGGTGACACATGAAGTGGTTTTCTATCTTAAAATACCTTGATAAAAAAAGTATTAGTTTTGAAATGTTTATTAAAATGACATCAAGTCATTCTTAATTATTGTTCAAAACTCCTAGATATCTTGCAAAATCATTATTTTACCTTCTTGAATCAAACTATACTTATGCGCATATGTTCATTTATATGATAGAGATTATAGTTTTCATCCTTCATTCAGTTTTCCCACACCCTGGTGTATTGAGGGTTCATAAGTCTACTTGAAAAACCACTTACTTTCCAGTTAATTATCATAGGGATAGTTAGAAGAAATCAAACATTATTACTACTACAAGGAATCACACAAGAGTCAGTTCATTCATGAGTCTATACCAATACCTTACATGATACATGAGTACACGTACTTAGGATTACATGATACATGAATATGTTTACATATACTTGTACTTAGAACTATGAGGATGATTTATTAGTACTTACTGTGTAAATTATCTTTCCTATCCCGGTTCAATGGGATATTTCGGCGGGACTTACCATTCCGAACCCCACTAATTAGCACCAGTGGTCGATGAACGTCTACGGATGTCTAAGGTTGTTACTTATTTAGTAGTCAGTGACGGGACTAACCATCCCTCTGTCCAACTGTTGCAACAGTGGATGAGATGTGAATCTTCGGAGGATCATTAGGTTAACGATCTGTATTAAGAGATCGATATCGGGACTAACCTTCCCTCCACCCTGCTGCCGCTACAGAGGATGAGGGGACACTCTTCGGATGTCCATAGGGTCTATCTTTCGCTTCGGTGATGTCGTGTTAATCCTGGTCACCCAGGGATAACACTTACATGATTATGCTTTTTCCTATTTACTTTATTTTGTGATATATTCACATAAACGATGAGTTAGACTAAGTACTTTTAGTACTAGTCAATAGAAAGGAAAAACTATCATTTTACTTATAGAACATTCGGGTCTTGGTAGAAGACTACATAGTCATAACAAAACATTCGGGTCTTGGTAGAAGACTACATAGTCATAAACAAAACATTCGGGTCTTGGTAGAAGACAACATAGTCATAAAAAAACATTCGGGTCTTGGTAGAAGACTACATAGTCATAAACAAAACATTCGGGTCTTGGTAGAAGACTACATAGTCATAAACAAAACATTCGGGTCTTGGTAGAAGACTACATTGTCATAAACAAAACATTCGGGTCTTGGTAGAAAACTACATCTCAAACTGATAGAAAAGAAGGGATTTTCTAGGATTTTCATACATACATCAACATTTTCATTTAAACGTTTACATGGCCTTCATAACAGATTTTCATAAGCAAGACAATGACACTAAATTACTTATGAATTCACCAGATTTAAAGCTGATACTCTCTTTCAAAATAACTTGTATTCTCAGGTCAACAGTAGACAGGTACGATGGCCAGGTTTTGAGAAGACGGAGCAGACAAGTCTCGTCTTTTATTTTGATTGTATATTTTTGGTGTCTTATTACAATGAAAGAACACAAATGTATTAAACTTTACTTATAATGCAATGGATGATGTTGTTGCTTGTTTATTATATTACATTGTTGTGATACTGTACATGACATCCTCGACCCCTGAACTTTTCCGCCATTCGTGGTTTTGGGGTGTGACACACAACATAAAGATAAGAAGGAGGATTATATAACAGAATCTATACATATAATATGTAATAGTAACTCATCATATAAAAGTATCCATGTAAGAGTATCTATGTGAACGTACTCATGTAAGCGTATCTATGTAAACGTACTCATGTAAACGTATCTATGTAAACGTACTCATGTAAACGTATCTATGTAAACGTACTCATGTAAGCGTATCTACGTAAACGTACTCATGTAACAAGTAATGTACTATTATAGACTCATGAATGAACTGACTCTTGTGTGATTCCTTGTATTTGGAATGGTAAGTGGTATCTCCTAACTATACCTATAGTAGTTACTAACCATGTACGTGTATAACCTGAAGTATGCCTTTGCTACCCAAAGGTACTGAACTGACTGAGGAAAACTTTTATGTCTCTATATGTATACATGATATATAATAGATAGTTAAACGACCTTCAGACGGATACCCGATACCCTACCAGACCACGTCCCAACGGGGAAAAGGAAATAAGGCGGGTTAGCCTTCCTAAGTCCTTTAAACATTATTTATATAACTATACATATACAGGCATTCAATTGACAATATAAAAGCATATAAGGAGTTTTATAAAACCTTTGAAAAAGATTAATACCTAATAAAAGATCGACTTGATGTCAGTTTATAAAACGGTTTGAAAGTATTTGTTTGACAAAAACAGTTTAAGTATAAAGAAACCTTTGTTTGAAACACAATTGTAAAAGAGTTTGAAATGAAACATACAGTGTATAATAAACAGTTTAATAAAGAGTTTTCAACATATAAAACGTTTATGAAAATCATTTGAAAAAATCCATTTGGTAAAACGGTTAACGTATAGTAAATCCATTTGCATGTTAGTTATTAATCACTTGTGATTGATATAATAACTAGAATGTTTCAACTTGTATCCCCCCATAAAGCATTTAAAAACATTTAGAAACATTTATAAGGTTAATTCAAGGGGTATGAACTCATCTGCAGTGAGCGGATCGGAAGGACGTGTCGGATAAGTGCTTGGTGTCAAGTGAAGATTTAGACACACACAATGATCCTAATTACATATGAAGACATATGTATATAAACAATTAGTGATTATAACACTAATTAAACATGTATAAACATCCTATTGTGAGGAAAATACTTTGGTCAAGTGCTAGGAGGCTATCGGGTTGCAACAAAGGAGTGCGAGGCCTCATACGGGAGTTTATGGTCCAATGACCATGTGTGTTGGAGTTTACGGCCCAGGGGAGTAAACTCCTGGCCGTAAACTCTCAATTGGTCACCAAAAGTGGCTTAAAACTCTAAGGGCTTAAGTGGTTAAGTGTTCCAAAGCTTTAACCAAGTGTTTGGGTGGGTTTAAGGTCCTAAAATGACCTAGTATGGTGTTCACGGCCCTGGGACCACTCCCCCATGAGTTTACGACCGTAAACTCATGGTAAGGAGTACCATTTCGTGAAATGAAGTCCTTAACTCAAAGGGTAAGGTTCTCTGCTAAAATCCAAGGCTCATTAGGGTGTTAGGGTGTCATTTGCACCCTTAAAAGGGGACTACGGCCCAAGAACATGTCTTGGCCGTAAACTCCTTGATTCCTATGATTTCTTATGTTTTCTAAGTCTTAAACATGATAAACCTAGTGTATAATGAGTTGGATCAATATTAATTACGATTTAGGAGCTTGAATGGTCGGTTTTGGCCAAGAACACGAGTGTGTGTTCTTGGTGTTCTTGGTGAAACTTGAAGATCTACAAAATGGAATGATTTCAAGGATGAAATCATGTAAGATTACTAGTTCATGCAAGATATCAACTAGTTAAGACAATAAGCTTACAAGTTTTGAAGATCGGGGACGAAGATCGGGATGATACTTGAGAGGATTTGGGCCAAATGGAAGGAAGGAATGAACAAATGGCCACCATTTCACCATATAAGCAAGAGCTTACGGCCCACATGGAGTTTACGGCCATAAACTCCCATGTGTTGGCCGTGAACTCCTTGCAAGGGTGTTTAAGGTCATTTCCTTGAGCTATAACTTCAGCCGATAAACTCGGACACTTATTCCTTAAGTTTACAAGGCTCAGAATGGTCAAATAAACTCCTAATTGTGTTGAATGATAGCAGGAATGAGTTTGACTTTCAATGAATTGTTAGACTGAACTGGATGGAAAATTTCAGTTGTCACATCATCCCCCTGTTAGAGGGAATTTCATCCCGAAATTAGAATTTAGGTAAGGAAGTAGGTATGAATAATCGAGAAAGGAGGTGGGAAAATTTCCTAATCGATTGGTTCTCGTGTTCATAAGTGAAATCGGGTCCTCGGTTGGTATCCCAACGAACCTTCACTAATGGGAGGCGGCGTTGCTTTGCCCGCTTGACCACTCGGTCGAGGGTCACTACGATTCTTCCACGAAGGCGAGGATCTCGTTGATCTCGATCTCGTCGAGTGGGATTACGAGAGTCCTGACGGAAAGGTACGTTTTCAAGTTCGAGACGTGAAGGGTAAAATGTACGTTACTGAGTTCGCGAGGTAGGTTGGGTTCGTGAGTTACATGACCGATTCTGGCAAGAATCTCGGGGGTCCTAACTGTCACACCCCAAAACCAAGAATGGCGGAAACGTTCTGGGGCGGAAGACGTCATGTATAATATCACAATATTGTAAAGTAGTAAACAAGCAACAACATCATCCATTGCATTAATAATATAATTATTATACAAATGTGTTCTGTCAAATTTTGATAAACACTAAAGCATAAATCAAAATGAAAGATAAGTCTTGAACAAGCTCCATCTTCCTTTCTCCTTGCATCGGTACCTGTCTATGATGACCTGAGGATACAAGTAATTTTGAAAGCGAGTATCAGCTTTGAAGCTGGTGAGATCATAAGTATTTAGTGTCTTAATTTGTATGTAAGTATTTGTATATGAACTGTAAGTATGAAGATGTTTGTAAAACAACTGTAAACGTTTGAAAAACCCTAGAAATCCCTATGATTCCTACTATTATATAAAGATGTCTTCTACCAAGACTTAACTGTTTTATATGTTCGTTTCTTGTAAGAGTGTGTAATTTTCCCAAGTGTAACTATTATTAACAAAATATAGTTATTACATTTATAATTTAAGTGAAAAGATCACTAAATATATGTACATGGAAAATTAATGTAATAGTAAAACGTAGCTCTATAAGAACTACTGTTGTACTAACTACCTTAAACCGGATGTATATTAAGGCATTATGTGATTAATTGCACCATAATATCGACTGGTAACAACGACATGATGAATGGTCGTAATAACGGAATGACGTTTGGCACCCGCAGACCTACAGGTCCGGCTGTAGCTAGCAGCAAGGTGTAGGATAGTCAATCCAATATAGATCTATACGCAAACTCACGCTCTCCTTTCAAGAGAATTCTGGCTACAACTCGGGCCATGACATTTAAGGCATGCTCCGATACAGTGGATCCCAATTATTAACGTATTCATGTATATGTAATGTAATGAACTGTTCTAGCTGTAATGTACGTGCTCTCTACCTAGCAAGTATAGTAATGTAATCGTTCTATTATCGTTGTATATGTTCTCTTTCTAGTATAGTTGTATATGTTCTTCTAGTAGTAAGTATTGACTCATGAATGAACTGACTCATAGTATGATATCACGTTCTAGTAATAGTTCTAGTATCTTCCTAAACTACCCATATGGTAGTTTACTAGTAGTCTAACTGGTACGTATGGACATGGATGTATACCCTAGCTACCCAAGGGCATGGGATGAAATGGAAGGACCTTTTATGACTATATATGTACACATGATATATAACTAATATTTAAACGACTTTCGGACGAGTACCCGATATCCCACCAGACCACATCTCAAGCGCGAAAAGGAAATAGGGTGGATAGCCTTCCTAAGTCTTTTAAACATTTCTTATATAACTATACATATAGAGGCATGCAATTTATAATATAAAAGCATAAATAAGTTTTGTAAAACATTTGAACATAAATATTATTTTAAGAAAAGATCGACTTGATGTCAATCTATAAAACAGTTTGAAGGCATAAGTTTGATAAAACAGTTTAAGTATAAAGAAACATTTGTTTGAAACACAATTGTAAATAAGTTTGAAATAAGTTTGGTAAAACGGCTAATGAGTAGCCAAATCATTTGAATGTTGTATATTAATCACATGTGATTGATGTAATAACTAGCATAATTCTACTTATTAATCACATGTGATTGATATAATAACTAGCAAGATTCTACTTGTATTCCCCCCCCCCCACCCATAAAACATTTAAAAATAGTGTAAAACATTAGTTAAGGGGTATGAACTCACCTGCAGTAAGTGACTGGAATCGAACGGACTGTTATCGTACGGAAGGATCGGACAAGTGCTTGGTGTCAAGTAAAGACTTAGACACACACAATGATCTTAATTACATATGAAAACATATGTATATAAATAATTAGTGATTAAAACACTAATTATACAAGTATAAACATCTAAACGCGAGGAAAACACTTTTGGTCAAGTGCTAGGAGGCTAATGGGTTGCAACAAAGGAGTGCAATGCCTCTAATGGAAGCTTATGGTCAAATGACCATATGTCTTGGAGTTTATGGCCCAGGGGAGTAAACTCCTGGCCGTAAACTCTCAACAAAGCCCCTAAATGAAGTCTAACAATTATACAACTCATGTGGTGAATTGTTTCAAGGCTAAATCAAGTGTTTGGGCTTCCTAATAACTCCTTTGAGGAGTTTACGGCCCTGGGACCATATTCCCTTGGAGTTTACGACCGTAAACTCCGTTGGGAGGGGGTTTATGGTGTTTTCAAGCCTCTAAATTAACTAGGAACTAAACTAGGCTTTTGTACTTGGCTTTAGAAGAGTTTATGGCACCATTTGGCACCATTTTATGGAGTTCATGGCCCTAGAACCTTTTGGGACGTAAACTCCCTTACTCTTGGTGTTCTAAGTGTGTTAGCTAGTCCAAAACTCATTTAGGTACATGCCCAAATTGGTCTCTTGGCTTAAGGAAGGAGTTAGGGTGTCATTTGACCCCTTTATAGGTGTTTACAGCCCAAGAACTTGTCTTGGCCGTAAACTCCTCAACACTTGTGCTTCCATATGTTTTTTAGGTTCTAAACACTTTAGGGTACATGTCTAAAATAAAGTCTAAGCCTTGGGTGCCTTAAAAGCACCATTTAGAGCATGTTCTTTGGAGTTTACGGCCTAAGATATTCTTGGGCCGTGAACTCCCAAACTTGGGTGATTCTAGCTTGATTTCATGTTCCTAATACACTCCTATACAAGTCCAAGGCAGTAGTACATCACGGGGGACAATCTAGGCTTGGTTTCGGGAGTTTACCGCCCAAGAACACCTTGGGGAGTAAACTCCTAAATCGGATGATTTAGCTATGTAATCTATGTTATGAACACATTTAAAGCTTTCTAACACTCCTAGAAAGAGTTACTCACAATTTGGGATAAAAACCCGAAGATCCGTGAGAGAGAATTTTGACTTTTCTCTAAATGGAATTCAACAAATGAACCAATTTGGTTCAGAATTCTATTTATAGTCCTGAGATATTTTTGGCAGAAAATATTTTTATTCCTGGAACGAACTCTAATGTCCTAGAGTCTTGGAATAACAGTGTTGCACAAAACCCTAGTGCATCCACTCTCCTAATTATCTCCTTAAGTGTAAAATCCTGAAAACTGCCAAACTTATACTCGAAGTCTGAATTTTCACTGTAACTGCTCTACTTCTATTGGCTTGAAATGGTTTATTCAGAATGGAAATTTCGGGTTGTCACACTAACTATTTTGGATTTAGCTTACCACGCTTTCCGAAGCATATCAAGTCTTCCCAGTGAGACTTCAAAAAGGATTTGGCCTCTCACTTGGAATTCCAGGGTTTTCTTCCTCTTGCTTGTGTTCCCAGTCAAGGGCCACTTCTTTCTGAGTCAAATTCATAAGAGGTTTCATAATCCGCGATGAGTTCTGAATTAACTCTCGACAGTAGGTCAGCGAGACCTGGAATTTGGCGAAATCTCGTCGGTGTCTTTGGTGTTGACGAATTCTCAACGGTTTTGATTAATGGAAGGGTCCTCAAGATTTCCACATCACTAATAGTGTGCTTCGGGAATTTGACTCTTCAAATCTAAAACTCGTATTTGGAGAACTTCGCATAAAGCTTCTCTGATCGTAATGTTTCCAGGGTTCGTTGTAGATGCTTTTTATGATTTCCTTCTTACTAAAAGAGTAGATAAGTAAGTCATTTATAAGGATAATGATGAACTAATCCAAGTAAGGATGGCATACCCTATTCATTAAGTTCATGAATACTACAAGCGTAATGGTCCTATCCGAGGGGTATCACTACGGCTCGTAGTGTCCGTATCGAGTTTGGAAGATTGTCCTCAGAACATCCTTCACTAACACTCGTAACTGGTGATATTCGGATCTTAGGTCCATTTATGAAAGGTACATCGTTCCTTGCGGTTGGTCAACTGATTCATCTATGCGAGGCAGAGAGTGATGATTTCTAATGGAAGTCCTGTTGAGGTCTGCACCACGAGGACTTCCCAAATGTTACCCATACTTGTACCACTCTCGCCCATGCACACTTAACTGTGGAGTTCTGATGGGATCCGGTGCATTAATGCTGGTATGATCGCACCCTCTGAAGTCTGTCTTCTTGAAGAATAAGACCAGAGCCCCCAAAGGCGAGAAGCTTGGTCTTTTCATTCTGTTGCTGAGTAGTCGTTAAACTGTCCGGACGGTTCATGTATCATTTTGATTCTGGCCAAGAGAGGAGTTATTATACATGAAAACTTAGCTTATACACGTTATGATATAACCAAGACGGGGCGGATAATAAAATGTGTGATTCTACTCTAGTCCCACATCCCAACGAGGAAAATAAACTGGGTTAGAAATCTCACATTCTATTGTCTACCAGGTCTTCGTTATATATAACTTGGGAATGTATAAGCGATGGAAAGTCATAATAATAATCTTCTTACGAATCTCTTTCGATGAACTAAGATTTCCTAGTAAAGGCTACTATTGACTCTAGATGTACGTCGCTCGTTCAATGAAAAAGTAAGAGTATGATCTTGAAGGTTTGACCTACATCCCTATGATGCAGTCCTATTACAGAATGGAAGTATGTTCACGAAGGGTTGACCTACATCCCTATGATGCAGTCCTAGTAAGGAGTAGAAGTAAGTTCGTAGAATGGTCTCAAGACATTTGTCGTTCAAGCCGAGGTATTGTTGGTTGGTGAATAACATGATCCAACCACTGAAAGGGACTTGGAAATGTCTCCGGAGTTAAATTACTATAGTCCAATGACTTGACTAAAGCATGTTTCAGATAGACTCCAATGAAGGTATGATGAAAGTATTTGAACAAAAGAGTGACACATAAGTTAGCCGGTTGTCCATATCATCGATGTTTAAGTTGTAATAAGATTGGGAAAATTGACCTTGCAGGGGGTCTTACATCACATATGAAGTAGGAAAAGTCCTTAACAGCATAAAGGTATAACTAACAGTGCTTACAGTACAAGGTAGTCACATAGGAAAGTGCTACACAGAACATAGGCAGGAGCACAGTTCTTTAAAACAAAGAAGGAAAGTAAAGTATCTCTTAACGGCGACGGTCACCCCTATGGTGAATCCTTAGTTCAGCTAGTTAGCGTTCCATATCAATTAGGTATCTTTCGTACATCCTCTGACGTACTCAGTGCTCTATGACTTCGGCTCGAGTTTCAGCTAGGGCTTGCAGCAGTGTTTCATGGTTTCTCTCAGATATCTCGTGAGTGTGTTCAAGGCGATTGGTGCGAATGTTATGCATTCCTGCGTTGGCATCAACCTCCGCGACACGTTGGAGAGCCGTCCTGTCCTGAATTTCGTTTCGTGCAACTCTACGGATCAGGATTTGTAGAACTTTGTCTGCTGAGCTCAATTCGTTTACGTTGTAGAAGCTTTGGTCTCCATTAAATGGCATAGGCTGGTCTTGATCTTAGCTCCATGTTTCCAAGCATCCTACCCAAGAAGGCGTCGGACCATGAAAAGTCGGACGAGGGTTAGGGTTTGGAATGGGAGCTACCTGGGGCAGGTTCTCAACTTTGGGTTCGGAGTTATCACTATCCGAAAAGTCTTCATCATGGTGATCATTCAAAGGGATTGGATGATCATTCTCAGGTTCTTCTCCCACCCATCCAACATAGCCTTCATTCGAAAGGTACGGGTTGCTGTGGGGATGTAGTCCAACCATGTTAACTACGCGAGAATTGGGGTCAAGAAGCATTTCTTTAGACGAACTATCTAGATAACTATAAGAAGATCTTTATTAGTCAAATCACTATTTGTAAAGTGCATACCGATTATATGTAATCAACAGGATAGGCCTTCGAATAAGTGACCTTAACTCCAAATTCACGAGGAACAGGGGCAAAGCAAATTTTCACAGATTCTGAGTCTATATCATCCTAGTTACATATAACTTAATATATCCACTTAGCAACTATTGACCTAGTACTGAGATCCTCTTTTTCTTTAGTTCCTAAGTATAAAGTACTTATAGTAAAACTAAATACCCCTATGGTATTTCATTGTGGTGGTGTTGGTAAGTTTTTAGACTTGTTGCAATATCACAACCATTCTTGGGCATATGCTAATCACTCCTCGGACCAACATAGTTGATCAGGCTATGCCACTCCCAAGACTGACAATACGTCCCCGAGCTTACCTGTGATATTCAACAATCGTAATACTTTTGTTCTTGTCATTGTGACATGGATTTTAGTATGAATGCAGGCACGTATACTTAATCAAAATATTTTATTATTTAAAGTATTAACTCTTGGTCAGAGTATTTTTAATCCCATTGTATTTATAGTTAGTATATATTTTATGGGTTGATATACTTAATTCACTATAAACAATGCTCTGATACCAATCTGTCACACCCCAAAACCGAGAACGGCGGAAACGTTTTGGGGTGGAGGATGTCATGTAAAGTATCACAACAATGCAAAGTAGTAAACAAGCAACAACATCATCCATTGCATTAATAGTATAATTTTAATTACAAGTGTGTTCTTTCATTGTATAAAAACAACATAATAAATAATCAAAATAAAACACGAGTCAGAACTGCTCCGTCTTCACAAAACCTGGTCGTCGTACCTGTCTATGTGTGACCTGAGAAAACAAATTATTTTGAAAGCAAGTATCAGCCAAAAAGCTGGTGAATTCATAAGTATTTTAGTGTCATTGATTTGTAAAAATGTAAAGTAAAGATTTGAAAATGTTTGAAGAAAAGTTTGTATAAGTATGAAAATGTTTGTAAAACAACTGTAAACGTTTGAAAAACCTAGAAATCCCTATGATTCATACTATTATAAAAGGAACTCTTCTACCAAGACCTAACTGTTTTGAAAGTAGTCTTCTACCAAGACCCGAATGTTTTGAAAGTAGCCTTTTACCAAGACCCGACTGTTTTGAAAGTAGCTTTCTACCAAGACCCGACTGTTTTGGAAAGTAGTCTTCTACCAAGACCCGACTGTGCTACTATTATTATTAATATAAGAAATTGTATCCTTTGGTACTAGGATACTCAAATATAAATCACCTCATCGGTTATGTGAATGTGTCACAAGATAAAGGTAACAATATAAATAACCTAAGTATTATCCTTTTGTACTAGGATAACTAACAGTGTTAACTGAAGACATCCGTAGATGTACATTTACCTCTGTTGCTAACAGCTCGGTGTAGGAATAGTTAGTCCCTTAAAGTATACCTATAATGGTATCAACCTTTGACATCCGTAAATGTGCATTTACCTATGTAGCTAACAAGGTTTTAGGAATGGTTAGTCCCGCAAAGTATCTTTTGGTACTAGGATATTAAGTCCAATCTATCTCTTCGATTATGCGATTGTATCACAACATAAAGATAAGAAGGAGGATTATATAACAGAATCTATACATATAATATGTAATAGTAACTCATCATATAAAAGTATCCATGTAAGAGTATCTATGTGAACGTACTCATGTAAGCGTATCTATGTAAACGTACTCATGTAAACGTATCTATGTAAACGTACTCATGTAAACGTATCTATGTAAACGTACTCATGTAAGCGTATCTACGTAAACGTACTCATGTAACAAGTAATGTACTATTATAGACTCATGAATGAACTGACTCTTGTGTGATTCCTTGTATTTGGAATGGTAAGTGGTATCTCCTAACTATACCTATAGTAGTTACTAACCATGTACGTGTATAACCTGAAGTATGCCTTTGCTACCCAAAGGTACTGAACTGACTGAGGAAAACTTTTATGTCTCTATATGTATACATGATATATAACAGATAGTTAAACGACCTTCAGACGGATACCCGATACCCTACCAGACCACGTCCCAACGGGGAAAAGGAAATAAGGCGGGTTAGCCTTCCTAAGTCCTTTAAACATTATTTATATAACTATACATATACAGGCATTCAATTGACAATATAAAAGCATATAAGGAGTTTTATAAAACCTTTGAAAAAGATTAATACCTAATAAAAGATCGACTTGATGTCAGTTTATAAAACGGTTTGAAAGTATTTGTTTGACAAAAACAGTTTAAGTATAAAGAAACCTTTGTTTGAAACACAATTGTAAAAGAGTTTGAAATGAAACATACAGTGTATAATAAACAGTTTAATAAAGAGTTTTCAACATATAAAACATTTATGAAAATCATTTGAAGAAATCCATTTGGTAAAACGGTTAACGTATAGTAAATCCATTTGCATGTTAGTTATTAATCACTTGTGATTGATATAATAACTAGAATGTTTCAACTTGTATCCCCCCATAAAGCATTTAAAAACATTTAGAAACATTTATAAGGTTAATTCAAGGGGTATGAACTCACCTGCAGTGAGCGGATCGGAAGGACGTGTCGGATAAGTGCTTGGTGTCAAGTGAAGATTTAGACACACACAATGATCCTAATTACATATGAAGACATATGTATATAAACAATTAGTGATTATAACACTAATTAAACATGTATAAACATCCTATTGTGAGGAAAATACTTTGGTCAAGTGCTAGGAGGCTATCGGGTTGCAACAAAGGAGTGCGAGGCCTCATACGGGAGTTTATGGTCCAATGACCATGTGTGTTGGAGTTTACGGCCCAGGGGAGTAAACTCCTGGCCGTAAACTCTCAATTGGTCACCAAAAGTGGCTTAAAACTCTAAGGGCTTAAGTGGTTAAGTGTTCCAAAGCTTTAACCAAGTGTTTGGGTGGGTTTAAGGTCCTAAAATGACCTAGTATGGTGTTCACGGCCCTGGGACCACTCCCCCATGAGTTTACGACCGTAAACTCATGGTAAGGAGTACCATTTCGTGAAATGAAGTCCTTAACTCAAAGGGTAAGGTTCTCTGCTAAAATCCAAGGCTCATTAGGGTGTTAGGGTGTCATTTGCACCCTTAAAAGGGGACTACGGCCCAAGAACATGTCTTGGCCGTAAACTCCTTGATTCCTATGATTTCTTATGTTTTCTAAGTCTTAAACATGATAAACCTAGTGTATAATGAGTTGGATCAATATTAATTACGATTTAGGAGCTTGAATGGTCGGTTTTGGCCAAGAACACGAGTGTGTGTTCTTGGTGTTCTTGGTGAAACTTGAAGATCTACAAAATGGAATGATTTCAAGGATGAAATCATGTAAGATTACTAGTTCATGCAAGATATCAACTAGTTAAGACAATAAGCTTACAAGTTTTGAAGATCGGGGACGAAGATCGGGATGATACTTGAGAGGATTTGGGCCAAATGGAAGGAAGGAATGAACAAATGGCCACCATTTCACCATATAAGCAAGAGTTTACAGCCCACATGGAGCTTACGGCTGTAAACTCCCATGTGTTGGCCGTGAACTCCTTGCAAGGGTGTTTAAGGTCATTTCCTTGTGCTATAACTTCAGCTGATAAACCCCGACACTTATTCCTTAAGTGTACAAGGATCAGAACGCTCAAATAAACTCCTAATTGTGCTAAATGATAGCCGGAATGAGTTTGACTTTCAATGAATTGTTAGACTGAACTGGATGGAAAATTTCGGGTTGTCACATCATCCCCCTATTAGAGGGAATTTCATCCCGAAATTAGAATTTAGGTAAGGAAGTAGGTATGAATAATCGAGAAAGGAGGTTGGAAAACTTCCTAATCGATTGGTTCTCGTGTTCATAAGTGAAATCGGATCCTCGGTTGGTATCCCAACGAACCTTCACTAATAGGAGGCGGTGTTGCTTTTCCCGCTTGACCATTCGGTCGAGGGTCACTACGGTTCTTCCACGAAGGCGAGGATCTCATTGATCTTGATCTCGTCGAGTGGGATTACGAGAGTCCTGACGGAAAGGTATGTTTTCAAGTTCGAGACATGAAGGGTAAAATGTACGTTACTGAGTTCGCAAGGTAGGTTGGGTTCGTGAGTTATAGGACCGATTCTGGCAAGAATCTCGGGGGTCCTAACTATTTTGGATTTAGCTTACCACGCTTTCCGAAGCGTATCAAGTCTTCCCAGAGTGAGACATCAAAAAGGATTTGGCCTCTCACTTGGAATTCCAGGGTTTTCTTCCTCTTGCTTGTCTTCCCAGTCAAGGGCCACTCCCTTCTGAGTCAAATTCATAAGAGGTTTCATAATCCGCGAGGAGTTATGAATTAACTCTCGACAGTAGGTCAGTGAGACCTGGAATTTGGCGAAATTTCGTCGGTGTCTTCGGTGTTGACGAATTCTCAACGGTTTTGATTAATGGAAGGGTCCTCAAGATTTCCACATCACTAATAGTGTGCTTCGGGAATTTGACTCTTCAAATCTAAAACTCGTATTTGGAGAACTTCGCATAAAGCTTCTCTGATCGTAATGTTTCCAGGGTTCGTTGTAGATGCTCTTTATGATTTCCTTCTTACTACGAGAGTAGATAAGTAAGTCATTTATAAGGATAATGACGAACTGATCCAAGTAAGGATGGCGTACCCTATTCGCTAAGTTCATGAATACTACAGGCGTAATGGTCCTATCTGAGGGGTATCACTACGACTCGTAGTGTCCGTATCGAGTTTGGAAGATTGTCCTCAGAACATCCTTCACTAACACTCGTAACTGGTGATATTCGGATCTTAGGTCCATTTATGAAAGGTACATCGTTCCTTGCGGTTGGTCAACTGATTCATCTATGCGAGGCAGAGAGTGATGATTTCTAATGGAAGTCCTGTTGAGGTCTGCACCATGAGGACTTCCCAAATGTTACCCATACTTGTACTACTCTCGCCCATGCACGCTTAACTGCGGAGTTCTGATGGGATCCGGTGCATTAATGCTGGTATGATCGCACCCTCTGAAGTCTGTCTTCTTGAAGAATAAGACCAGAACCCCCAAAGGCGAGAAGCTTGGTCTTTTCATTCTGTTGTTGAGTAGTCGTTAAATTGTCCAGACGGTTCATGTATCATTTTGATTCTGGCCAAGAGAGGACTTATTATACATGAAAACTTAGCTTATAAAAGGCTTAGGAAGGCCGCCCGCCCTATTTCCTTTTCGCGCTTGAGATGTGGTCTGGTGGGGTATCGGGTATCCGTCCGTAGGTTGTTTAAATATTAGTTATATATCATGTGTACATATATAGTCATAAAAGTTCTTCCATATTCATATGTACCAGTTACATCATTAGAAAGTTACCATAGGGGTAACACTGGTTAATACTTATACTATTGCTAGAACCATAAGATGTTCAATGAGTCAGTTCATTCATGAGTTAGTACTTATTACTATGAGAACATATACATTATATTACTATGAGAACATATACATTACATTACTATGAGAACATATACAACTATACTAGAAGAAGAACATATACAACTATACTAGAAGAAGAACATATACAACTATACTAGAAAGAGAACATTTACAACTATACTAGAATGAGAACATATACAACGATACTAGAACAAGTAACAATACATTACATATACATGAATACGTTAACATAATTGTGATCCACTGTATCGGAGCATGCCTTCAATGTCATGGCCCGAGTTGTAGCCAGAGTATCTTGGAGGGAGAGCGTGAGTTTGCGTATAGATCTATACTGGATTGACTATCCTACACCTTGCTGCTAGCTACAGTCGGACCTACAGGTCTGCGGGTGCCAAACGTCATACCTTTTTACGACCTACATAGTCGTGTTTCTTAGTCGATAGTATGGTACAATTAATCACATAATACCTTGATATAAATCTGGTTTAAGGTAGTTAGTACAGCAGTAGTTCCTATAATACAACACTGCAGTACTACATCTGTCACACCCCCAAACCAAGGATGGCGGAAATGTCCGGGGGTGGAGGACTTCATGTAGAGTATCACAACAACGAGTATAATAGTGCTCAAAGTAAATACAACCATCATAAATATAATTGAAAAAGTTACACCAAAGTATATGTTTACATGTTTCAAAATCAATTACATTATGATGACAAAAATAAATTGTTGGCGGTTTAACGTCCCATCCTCAAAGCGCTGAAGTTTTCCTGTTTCACTGATTTCCTGAGAATACAAGTAGTTTTGAAAAAGTGTCAACAATTAAGTTGGTGAGTTCATAAGAGTTTTGTTTGAAGTAGAAACCGTTTTCCTTGTAAAATCGATAGAGTTTGATTTCCAGAAAATCTAATATTTTCTTAGTTAAGTGTGAACATAATATTCCTATATGATGTGTTAATGAACCCTAGAATGACCCGTAGATTTCCCCTATAATCGTCCAGCGTATATAAGTTATATAAGATTTAAGTTAGATAAAACGTTGAATATAATGGGTCTGCCCTAGGTCCACAACCCAACGAGGAACAGGAGATGAGGCGGGCCCACCAATTCTAAGCCAATCAAGACTAAATTCTTATACGACTCAAGCATATACGCTCAGCGATTATAGTTGAAGTCTAACAATTCTAGATGAAATATAGTTTTAATTGTTGGATTAATGTCTAAGTCCATAACTATAATTGGTAAGACTTGACCCGACCCGGCATGGTCCATTTGGGTTGCATGGCATCATGAACTTGGATAGACTAAATGAGAGAAATAAGACACTTATGGTTATTAATATATTATAAGTTCTAGTATATTAATAATAAGAATAATAGTATTTAATTAGTATTGATCAAGAATTAATCTAGGATTAATTAAGTGATCAAAAGAAGACTAATTAAATATATGGGTTGATTGTGCAAATCATCCATAACTTATATAGTGGGCCAAAGCTCCATGGATAATCAAGTTGGGTTAAACCCATAGGATGGTCCATGGATGCTCCATGGAGGTTACATAACCCATGGGTCATGGAAATGAAAGGTCATGACAATTAGGGTTTACATGGTGTAACTCTAATTGTAACATACTATATAAGCATCATATTATTCACCAAAATCGGCACTAGTGGGTGTACTAGAAGGGCTAGCCGATTTCATGAAGTGTGGGTTTTTCTCTCAAGTCATTCCATGTGTATTTGGTGTTGTGTGAACCATTTGAGGTGTCACACTTGGGGCACTTGGCACTCAAGCTTCATGAAGACATTCTACATCAAAGAGGTATGTATTCTATCTTGTTATATTGATAGTTTTGTATGCTAGATTAGAATAATACCTTGGAAGTTCTTATTTGCATGTATAATAGAGAAAACATAGATCCAAGGTATTTAGGGTTGCATGTACACTTAGGAGTGTTAGAATGCTCAAAACCCAACAGTGGTATCAGAGCCTAGGCTTGTTTTCCTGTTATACTTGCAAAAGAAGCTGGAAAATCGAGTTTTGATGCTGTCTGCCCAGCAGACTCGCCGAGTCCATGAATGGACTCGCCGAGTGGCAAAATGCATCCAACTCGCCGAGTTGGTTCGTGCACTCGACGAGTTGGACCCCCAGACAGCATAAACTCGACTGTTTTGGCTAGAAATGGACTAGGAACATTACCCTAAGTTGTTTTTGAACTTATAAACTTGTTTTTGATGTGGTAATGTTCATGCTAATCCATTTTTCAAAGATAATTGTCAATAGATTCATGTTTTGTATTAGTTTAAAGTTTAGACTAATTACATGAAAAAGTTTGATTTGAATTATCTTGTTCTTATGAGTTGCTTAGATTAATAGAAATGTTGAGTGAAATAGTTGTTTTCAATCCATTTTAATCTAAGAGTTGAGTATAAAATGTGTTTGTGTAACTTGTCCTCAAGTTACATGAAGAGTCACATTAAAGACTCATAAAACTCATAATAGTTGGCAATGGTTACAAAATGAAGAGTCTTGTGTCATTGAATGTTTTTTTTTATGACTCCATAACTTGTCCTCAAGTTATGGAAGTTCAAGAGTCACTTCATTAAAAGGAAAATATGTAACCATAATTAAATCCATAAGTTATAAAATAAAGAAAAAGTTAGTTCTTTTATTAGTTTAAAGTCTTCCATAACTTGTCCTCAAGTTATGGAACTTGAAGAGTTTTTGGATTAAAACTACTTTAAACACATAAGTTATGGAATTAATTAGTTTTGAATAGTTTCAAAACTTGCCCTCAAGTTTTGGAATTTGAAAAGTTTTCAAGTATGAATACTTTAATTCCAAGTTAGCCCTTAGAATTTTAAAAGTTAAAATTCAACCCTTATACTTTATAATATTATAAGTTAATAATAATATATATATGTATAAGAGTAAAGTCAGTCTTACCGCTAGTACGCCTCATTCACGAAGCCGGTCTATAAGGTGGGTATAAGGTTGTTGCCTATAAAATGGCAACTTAATGGGTGTCCACTCTCACCCACCGCTTGCTTGACTGGTGGAGGGTCGTTAGCCGAACGGGTTTGACAGGACTAGAATTCTCCCTTCATTAAAAGTATTAATGATGACTACTAAGTAACTAAACTCTTAATAATACCCAATCTTAGTTACTTAGGAAAAATGTGAATAAGGTGCTAATCCATGAAATTACACTTTACACTTTGTCTAAGTCGTTAGTGGAGCGTGTGTGGTTAACCGGCACACTAACTTGGACTTAACAAGGTAGGTAAAGGGTGACTTAATATTTATCATAGTATCGATGGAGCGTGTGTGGTTAACCGGCACATCGATTGAGGGGTAATTTATTAAGGGTACCAAGTGATTTGCATGGTTACTTCACACCTTGTTTTGTGATCCTCGGCATCCAAGTCACAAAACCTGAAGGGCACACTCGAGATTGAAACATGCCATTGAAAAGTTCAATGAATCTCAAAGATCTAGGAGTTTCAAAACCAATTAAAACCTAATAATACATTTCGTTTATCTTGGTGGAAATTGGTGAATCGTCATTCACCTACCTTCAAATATTTTATAGCTTGGATTACGGCATACCTCTTCTAAGTTATAAAATAGTTTGTTGGGTCCTAGCCTTAATATTTCATATTGGGTGTCATATTAAGGACTTAAAATCAACTATCTTGAATATCTCCCAAAAGATGTCTGGTTTAGACATTTATGATCTTCCCAAAATCTCTTGAAACAAGCTTTCCTAATGAAGATGATGTCCCAGGGATATCATACTTCTTTCTCCTCCTCCAATTATTCTCCCCAACCCACAAGTTCTTGAAAAGTTTAAGGTCACTCAGGCCCTATTGGCAAGGCAAGGTCTAGGTGTGGTCACATCTTGGAGATGTAGTCACATATTGACAAGCCGGGAGAGTTGGGTGTCAAAGTCTTGAGAAAGTTGGTGGTTCAATCACTTTCTAAGTCACATAGTGAGTTCCTTTGGGACACCTATGAAACAGACTATGACAAGACCCTTAATGATCTTATCTATTTGCTAAGATCAACCTCCTAAAACTTTATGGACATTGACAATAATGACATTGGATATCCAGTAAAGCATTCTCTTCCCAATGGAAAGGGATCGGCCATAGTCAACTCGGTTGACCAAATGGTAAAGAGAAAATCTAAGTCTGTGATATTCTCGTGTACCATTATCAAAGGATCCATATGTTTCTATTGCCAAAGGAAGGGGCATTGGTTGCGAAGCTGCCAAATTTACCTAAGGATGTTAAAGTCAATAAGTTTGACTTTACTTCAGGTAAAGTCCACTATCTAACTCTGTTAAGTTTCTATTCTGAGATTCTTGATACATGATGTGACTAGGTCACATGGTGATGTTTTAAGAATCAAAGAAAAATGAAGAAACTTAAAGAAAGAATATGCTGAATCTGATGGCGTAGATGGATTTCTATCGCATAGTTTGAAGATCGGATTCTTGAGCTACTTCTTAGGAGTTATGAGATATTGCTTAGGAATAGGTAACAACAAGTTTTCATATGGATTGTAAGGATAAGTTTTCCGCAAAGTTTAAAATAAAAGAAAAATTTTTGATTTTATTTATTTTTAAAATATCCTTACAATGGCATTTGAGGAAAAATTGTTGCTTATATAATTCCGTTAAGAGCAAGAGTGGAAATATGAAATTGATTCTTTCATTTGTGGTAATGTCTAAATTTACCAAATAAGGAAAGATTCTCATCACCCAAGTTTCAAGTGGACCAGAACTTGGAATCATGCAAGTTGTATAGCATGATGAATGAGAACTTTCAAGCATTGGAAAATTAAGACTAATTACTTGTTCACATGGATGTGTGAGTCAAGTAATGGACTAAGGGATCGAGTACATAGTCTTGTGCACTGATTTAGTCCACCACAAAAGTTTGATAAGACTATTCGTCATGATTTACTTAAGTTCAGTAAATATGATTATACTTACAAGCTTAAGTGTAACTCTGAGACATTGGAAAAGGTTTCAATGTATGGCAGAGCGAATTAGAAGAATCAAATTAGGCAGAAGGATAAAAGTTTCTCAAATCTGAAAAGATAGGATAGTACTTTAGTATCAGTTTTGTGATCATCTTAATGATTAAGAAACCATATCAAAATTAGTTCTCTAAGGAAATCTTAGTGCATTCTTATGACTAAGAAGAGGGATCTTGAATTGTTGAAATGGTTAAATCAAGAAGATGAGTCATACCTCGTTCTAATACAAGTCTTAGAGTCATACTCCAAGATTGTATTTTGAGTGACATGTCTTAAAGAAGGTTTAAAACACTTGTCAAATGTAAGAGTAAAAGTTTTCTACTCTTGTACATTTGAAATTGGTAAGTTGTAATGTTTTGGATAAAACAAAGACCAACTTAGGCCAATTGTGTGAAGTGTTTGTCTTGATTAGAATCCACACTGTCTCTTGAATGTTTGACAAGGGAGTCTTATAGGTCAAGAGGACAGTGGGAGTCTTAAAGGTCTTGAAAGTCTCAAGAACTAATCAAGAATAAAACCTGAAGTTCTTCACTAGCACACGACTTGAGGTTTATAACCTATCGTGTTGACTTATTCTATGCCCATTCCAGTTGAAGTTGGCTTTGCATATGAGTTCTTAGAGTTCTCAATGTGTTGCATAACAACTTGGAAGCAATGGCAGGCCCTTGAGCTGCCAAGTGGCAAGAAATTAAGATTGAGTTCAGTCCATATGAGTTTGGATTTGTCATTATCCTTGTCTTGTGACTATGATTTTGACAATTCACATGGATAAGAACACATACACCAGTAAATCTAAGTGTCATAAGGTTTCTCTCCGATTCATGAAAATGATGGTGAGGAAACACTTTCACTAAGTAGATTTTATCTAGATAGCAATTGTGATATTTGCATTCTCAAAGTCGTTAGTGGAGCGCGTGTGGTTAACCGGCACACTAACCTGGACTTGTGAGAAGTGGCAAAAAGGTCTAACTATTATGATTACGGCATCCCTCTTCGTAATTGTTTAGACACACAAGTGTGCTATCTAAGGGAAGGTGTATGATTTTGATAAAGTTTTATCAAAACAATCTAGTATCAGAAATATGAACTTTGGTAAGGAAGTCAGTTGATTTCTGAGTACATGTCAAAGCTAGTGGGAGCATAAGTGTTATGCCAATAATCATCATGTTAGTGGGAGCATGATAATTATGATAAGTATTGCAAGCTAGCAATGTTAATTATAGAAAAACAAAAGTTTCAATTGGGAAAAAGTTGTTTTGCTATAATTAAGGGAGAGGAAATTATACTTCATCTCAAATCTATAAGCTTAGATCGTGAGGTTTTAATCATTTAGTCAAGCATATATATATATATGAATTTCATGTTGGAATGGCTCAACATAAGGAAATTCTGTATATGGGTCCATTATTTGCGTTCTAAAATTCGATTATGATTACGGCATCCCTTTTCATAATCTGAATTATGAGAACTTGGCAAACTGAAATGGACATATTATAGCAAAAGACTAGTTTAGTCTTTATGTGAGACATCATGAATCGTGTCCCATATGCTTCGGATATAGGATCGATTACATGTGCTATAATCATCCGTTCTAAATTTTTCCAAATGCCTAGGGCATTAAGAAGGGAAAAGGTTTAGAACTGGATATGACTAAAAGGATTAAACAATTGTCGAGGACAATCTAAGGTTTACCAAAGATTGCTTGCTCAAGGACAGTTGGAAGTATAGTGATAATTCTGGAAGGACCATATTGACATAGTCTGTAAGGAGGCAACTCTTGTTCAGAAGTGATAGTCAAAATGGAATCTGGAAATGTTTCAAAGTTAGGTTTTTTAAATCTGTGTAAGATTAAGGAAACTTAATGCAAGAAGGATGTTTCCAAGAAGTTGATCTCCTTTGGAATGCTCTGTAATGTTTGTTGTCAAGTCTTTATGACTTTGTGCATAATCATTACAAGAGGGTCAATGCATATAAGTTTAGAATCTGACAGATTCCAGTAAATGGCATGAATTTGGAATTCTTGCAATTTGCAGTAAGGATTTGGGAGTGTGAAAAGAGAATCATTGAAGTTATGTTCAATTGATCTAGTTCACAAAGTAAAGATCATAGACAAACATAGTATGCATACTTGGTGTGTGGCATGACTAGTGTTTAGAAAACATAGTGTACACGCTTGGAGCATGGGACAACTATTGTTTTAAATTCAAGAATAAAGTTGATAGCTGAAACAGTATACAATGAATAATGTGTAATCATATGGTGATAAATAAAAGGTGTTTTATTTATATTCATAAGTTCTGAGACCATATTGGATTCAATTATTATTGTGTTTCACTTTGCATGTTTTGACTTCTCGAATAAACTGGGTTATTCTTCCGGAATGACTAAGTTATTCAAACCATCCACAGTCGGTCATATGTTGGAAGTAGATATGAATTAAGATTGTCATGATGGGTTGTAGAGGTCTAAGGTGTTGGACAAGGCTACAACAATCATGAGTGCTCATAAGTTCTGAGTATTGGATTCAACCCGCGCTCATTGGAATCACTTCATGGATTTTATCACGAGTGATCATGAGACGATAATATCTTATATTCTTCAAACCTAGAGATATGAGTTGTTACTATGAGTTGATAGTACATTGATTGCACGAAACCGCATTTGGTAACTCTGTGCTATAAAACGTGCCTTTGTGTATGATTCAACAAGTAGTAGAACAAGCCATATGAGTCGAAGTTTATCCATTCCTTTTACCTTCGGGATAAAAGCGATATCTGTGGGCCCCTCGATGATTTGATGATGACAAATGGAAGTGCTCGGCCGCCAGGACTGATTTGATTTGTTCAATTAGTCAGTCGTCATAAATCGGAAATCGGGAAACAACAAATGGACAGAGAGAATGATTATAATCCATGTCTCAGTCCATATGATATCTAGAATGGAGGAATATATGATCCCTTATCTAATGGACAAGTCATTGACAAGGTCAGAGTTCATCTACAAGGTCAGAGTTCGACAGAAGCTTTTGAGAGCTACGATTGCCAGTTGGTTCCTGAAGTCATACGCAATATTAGTTTTAGACTTATCCAAGTGGGAGACTGTTGGATTAATGTCTAAGTCCATAACTATAATTAGTAAGACTTGACCCGACCCGGCATGGTCCATTTGGGTTGCATGGCATCATGCACTTGGATAGAATAAATGAGAGAAATAAGACACTTATGGTTATTAATATATTATAAGTTCTAGTATATTAATAATAAGAATAATAGTATTTAATTAGTATTGATCAAGAATTAATCTAGGATTAATTAAGTGATCAAAAGAAGACTAATTAAATATATGGGTTGATTGTGCAAATCATCCATAACTTATATAGTGGGCCAAAGCTCCATGGATAATCAAGTTGGGTTAAACCCATAGGATGGTCCATGGATGCTCCATGGAGGTTACATAACCCATGGGTCATGGAAATGAAAGGTCATGACAATTAGGGTTTACATGGTGTAACTCTAATTGTAACATACTATATAAGCATCATATTATTCACCAAAATCGGCACTAGTGGGTGTACTAGAAGGGCTAGCCGATTTCATGAAGTGTGGGTTTTTCTCTCAAGTCATTCCATGTGTATTTGGTGTTGTGTGAACCATTTGAGGTGTCACACTTGGGGCACTTGGCACTCAAGCTTCATGAAGACATTCTACATCAAAGAAGTATGTATTCTATCTTGTTATATTGATAGTTTTGTATGCTAGATTAGAATAATACCTTGGAAGTTCTTATTTGCATGTATAATAGAGAAAACATAGATCCAAGGTATTTAGGGTTGCATGTACACTTAGGAGTGTTAGAATGCTCAAAACCCAACATTAATATCATAATAACTATTTTATGTGAACCTGGTACTTTGTATCCGTACCCCTTTTTGTAATAAAAACCCGATACTTTGTATCTGTACCCCTTTTGTATAAAAACCCGGTACTTTGTATCTGTACCCCTTTTTGTATAAAAACATGGTACTTTGTATATGTACCCCTTTTTGTATAAAAACCCGGTACTTTGTATCTGTACCCCTTTTTGTATAAAAACCCGGTACTTTGTATCTGTACCCCTTTTTGTATAAAAACCCGGTACTTTGGAATGTACCCCATTTCGTGTGAAAACCTTTTGTAATGTAAATGATCATAAACTATACCTATTATAGTTTATCAAAATGTTTGAAATTTATATGCAACCTAACTATACTTATTATAGTTTAGTATGTTTATTTGTGGTGTATAAGAACCCTTTCTATGTAAGTCAAATGTATAGTACAATATAGCTATGTTTATCTTGCTTTGTTTTGTACTAATGGTTATGATGGAGGATTCTTATAAATTCAGTAAGTAATTTCCTATTATATAAATATATCATTACAAGAATACATGTAATATATGAAGTCATCAAAGATTTAACACTTTGCTCAACATGTTACAAAGTGTTTTGAAAGTTATAAGTTGTTAACTAAATTTAACCTTTCTGCACTGTTTTAGAAAAATCATAGAAAAATCATACGAAGTCGAAAACTAGATCCGTAAATTCTGTGAGTTCCTAAAATGTATCTAGTTTACTCATAATTTTTATCATGATTTGTGGAAGCCTTTAACTTGTATTAAAATTCTCATATTCACAGACTGGTCCGGATTTGTGTTTGAAAAGACAGGCTGTTTTGTAAAAATCACCATAAATTGTAGAAACATCGTGTGGAGATGTGCAAGTAGTCATTTTAAAGCTAAGAAGTGGAACTACTTGAACCTAAAACATTTTTGAAAACTAAAATGTTTAAGTTGTCCAAAACAGTCCGTGAATGGAGTTGAACTTTTCTGATGAAGGCTGTTAGAAAAGTTTAGTTATGTTCTTGGTGTTTTAACTTGTATTCCCCCCCCCCCCTAAAAACTTGAGAAAACATGAAAATGTAGGGGTATGAACTCACCTTGAGTGATTTCAGTAGATGAGTGTTGAAGAAGAGAAGTGTCCAACTCAAGAACACTTGAAGATTCGAAGATCTAACAAGAATGTGATGATGTTTGTGTAAACAATCTATGATTTTGAGTAGGATGAATTATACTTACCTAGAGAAGATTAAAGCTTGAAGATCAGCCTTGGAGTCTTGAAATAGAGAGAAAAAGTTGTGTTTGATTTTTTTGGTGAAATGAGAGCAACTGAAAGAAATGAGGAGAGAGGTTGAGTGTCCAGCTCTCAAAAATGTGGGAATGACTTGTGAGTGAGGTAAAAAGGACAAGGAAGTGACAAGGTATGGTGGGGAGGAGTGTGGGTTAGGCATGGAGTGGGTATGGTGGTTGCTTGTGTCATAGAATAAAGGAAAGTCAACACTCCACCTCTTGTACTTCACCCACTCATTTTGGATAAGGTTTTATCCTTAAAAACGTGATAAATAATTAATTATGGGTCCTTATATGTTAAAATAAAGTTTTGGGTAAAAATCCCGCGTTAAAATAATTAAAAACGAAGTTAAAATGAAGTCGTAGTCGAAAACCGGAAAGAAAAGGCTAACAGCGAGGCTTCTCGGAAGGGGGCCGAAGGTTCGGTCCCTTCTGATGCTGGGTCCGAAGTGAGGCGATGCGAAACAGTAGGAAGCGAGAAGGAGGCTCGGTCCAAAGTCATCAGAAGCGAACTAGACCGAGGGCAATATGGAGCGAAATGGACCGAATGAACAGTAGCTTCGGGTTCGGGTCTTGTGCGAGGTTCGGGTCCGAGAGGACCCTTCGGGTTCGGTTCAGCAGCCTTCGGCTCAGAAGGGTTCGGTCCCTAAGAGGACTTTCGATCCTAAGAGGGGTTTCGGCTCCTTAAGAGGGGGTTTCGAGTCCTTAAGCCTATTTTACTCGTTTTTACCCCGATTCAAGCCGTTTTTGACCCGGTTAAGGTTCGGAATGACCCGAATGACTTCAAAAAGTTACGGGAACTTTTGAGAGAGATTTGGGAGAGATTTCACATTCTTGGAGAGATTTCTCATACAAAGAGAGTTTTGGGAGAGATTTCACATTCTTGGAGAGATTTCTCATACAAAGAGAGTTTTGGGAGAGATTTCACATTCTTGGAGAGATTTCTCATACAAAGAGAGTTTTGGGAGAGATTTCACATACTTAGAGAGATTTCTCATACAAAGAGAGATTTGGGAGAGATTTGACATACGTGGGGAGATTTGGGAGAGATTCCCGATAAAGAAAGATAGAGTGAAAACGATTGAGAGAGGTTTCATTTGTGACCTTTTTGAGTGTCCGGCTTCGCAACGCAAGGTTGGTAAACCCCGTTAAGCCTTGTTTAATGATCTCACACACTCCCGATGAGTATGCAACATTGTTTTATCGGTTTGGCTCGCCACGTACCACAGTTTTAAGTTAAGGAGATCTAGATGTACGCACTTTTCGATTTATGATCTCTCATTAGAATAGTGAGTTGTTTAGTAATTACATAACATAAGCCCTAGTACACAAGGGTTAGTTGAGTTGACCGATTTGACTTGTTGACTTTATTTGACTTTGAATTGGCCAAAATTTGACGATTGTCACAACATTAATTTACCCTTTACATATATTTAGTGATCATTTCACTTAAACATTAATGTACAAACTATATTTTGTTAATGACAGTTACACTTGGGGAAAATTACACACTTTTACAATAAACGAACATACAAAACAGTTACGCCTTAGTAGAAGGCTACTTTTAATAGGAAATATAGGGTTTTCTAAGAGATTCAAACTTTTACAAACACTTACAAACATTCACACATTTTTATCACCAATGTTTACAAACTCGTACTTCAAACCACATTCAAACATTTTGATACAATCATCGACACTAAAATACTTATGAACTCACCAGCTTAATGCTGATAAACTCTTTCAAAATAACTTGTATTCTCAGGTCATCGGTAGACATGTACCGGGGCCAGCTTATGAGAAGATGGAGCGCATTCAAGACTCATCTTATTATTTTGATTTACATTTTTTTGGTGTCTATAACTGTTCAGAACACGCTTGTATTAAAATTATATATTTAATGCAATGGATGATGTTGTTTGCTTGTTTACTGTTATACTGTGTTGTGATACTTTACATGACGTCCTCCGCCCTAGAACGTTTCCGCCGTTCTTGGTTTTGGGGTGTGACAAAATGAAGCATCCTAAATTCAAGTCTAAGCCTTAGGAAGTGTTTGTGGCATCAAAACACCCTTAACTTGAGTTTTCGGCCCTTGGACCATTTTGGCTTGTGTTTGCGGTCGTAATCACCTATGGGTGATGGTATTTTGATTGTTTTGAGTCCTAAACACATCAAGGTAAAGTGCTAGGCTAGTCTCTTGGCTTAAGGAAGGCATTTGGGGCATTTTGGCACCATGAAAGGGAGTTCACGGCCCAAGAACATCCTTGGCCGTGAACTCCATTCTAACCCTTGATTCTTGATGTTTTTGAGGTCTAAACAAGTCATGGGTATTCTCTGGGTTAAGTTCCAAGGTTTGGAGGGACATTTGGCACACTTTGGCCCTATATTTAGTGTTCACGGTCCAAGAGGATCTTGGGTCGTGAACACCATTTCTGTGACAACCCGAAGTTATTTCGTCGCCGTAACTCGTTCCGTCCGTAAAACCCGTCTTTAGCGATTCATTCCGATTTTGTTTTTGGGCTAAGTTATTTAATTTTATATGTTTATTATAATCTCATGAGTATCCAAACTCCTTAGAAAATCATGTAAACGACCCAAATTATTAATTTGGAAATTTTTAGAATCGGTCCCGCCGGGTTACGACAACTTAATCGGGTGCGACCAAAAGCCTCGTTTAACGTCAGTATCAGGTAGAATTCCACCCGTGTCCCAAACCCGAACTATATATAAAGTTGATTAAGCCTCATTTGAAGCTTTTTCACTCTCTCTCTCTCTCTAACCTCTCTCCTCAAATCCAATCTAAGGGTCCAAAATCATCAAATTAAGGCTGCAAATCATCAAGGTAACTACCCTAACTCATAGGTTAGCATCCTTAGCCTTCAATTTCGTGTTCAAATCGAGATTTAGGACCATAAACATGTGTTTACGGCCCTAGAACATTCTTGGGCTGTGAACACATATGAATGGGGTTTTTGAGCCTTAAAACCCTTCCAAACCACCTTTGGAGCTTAGATATGGCTTATAGACTTAATGGAATGGACTTAGAACACCTTAAACTCATTAATAGAGGAGTAAACATGAGTTTACTGCCCAAGAACATGCTTGGGCCGTAAACACCCATTCATGGGTAGTAAACTCCTTCTAAGGTGTTAAATTGCCACTTACACACCTCCTAAGCCTTGAATTAAAATCTAGAAGCAACCACAAACGAATTAGAAGCCTTAAACTTGATGAAAACAACTCCCTTAGGATTTCACGGCCATAAACCCCCAAGAATGGGTTCCAGGGCCGTAAACACCTAAAACATTGTCAAATGGTGCCCTAACTTCACCCCTTGACTTGTAAAATGACTTGAAATCATATGTGATTGACTTAGCACCATCAAAACACATTGTGAATGGGTACATGAGAGTTTACAGCCGTAAACTCATAGTTTACTGCCGTATACTCCTCAAATGGTCCTTAAGATGCCCAAACTACTTTCCCATGCCTTGAAACCAAACCTTGAATTAACCCTAAAATGATACAAGGCCATTTAGCACCCCTAGAACACACCACCATGAGTTTACGGTCGTAAACTCATGGGGAGTGGGTCATTAGGGCCGAAAACTCTTTTGAGAGTTTACTCTTGAAGAGTAAACTCCATATCCAAACTATATGTGTCCATAGATGTCACCCGGGTCCCTTCCAAACACTTGTAATGAAGTGTTTTCGCATCTAGAAGTGTATATCCCCAACTAATTAATAATTCAAAGCCTAATGAGATACAAATGTGTATCTTTTCATAATACATAGGAATCTTGTGCGTTTGCAAGCCTCGAACTGACGTTTAGAATCCAAACCGACGCGTTCCTCAACCGGTGAGTTCATACCCCTACCATTTTTCCGTGTTTTTCAAATGTTTTCACGGGGGAATACAAGCAAAGGTACAAGGAAATCTTGTACTTCAACTTATTTTCAGCTCAAATGTTTCATTTTATGTATGCTTTTAATATCGAAAATCGTATTAACCAATGGTTCGAATTGCAGAGTAAATTGTTAGACTAAATGCAGATTTCTTTAAAAAGTGTTATAAACTATGTTACATTTTACAAAGAAATCATACTAATCATAAACTAAGATTAATACTAATAAAATACGCCCTAGAATAACAACAGAACGAATACAAAAGTACAACTAGGAACAGAACGAATACGAAACAAATAGGACAGAACGAATACGAACGAATAGGACAGAACGAATACGAAATGAATAGGACAGAACGAATACGAAACGAGTAGGATAAAACGAATACGAAACGAATAGGCGAAACGAATAGGATAGAACGAGTACGAAAATACCGTTAGGACAGAACGAATACGAAAGTACCATTAGGATAGAACGAATACGAATACAAAAGAACGCCTTTGGATGATGCCAAGACTTCGGAAATACAGTTAGTGTACGCCTTGAGTGTCACCAGAGTTTCGAAAATAATTTGAAAGTATGCCTCTGGACATCGACTGAGTTTCGAAAACACACGCCTTTGGATGTCGACAGAGTTTCGGAGATACGTCTAACGTACTCTTTTGGAAGTGACCAAAACATCGAATATACAGTTAATGTACGTTTCTGAGTGTATCCAAATATTCAAAAATACAACTAAGTATAGTAGATAATCGACATTCGAGTATAGGATGACTAAGATATCAGAATACCTAATTAATACTATAAGTATGGTAGATACTAGTACATCGAAATCCGAACTAAGAACTAACCGCAACATTCAGGAAAATATGGGATTTTCCTGGGATAACATAACAACTCGTAAACGAATGATGTAACGAATGGAAAACTAAACTAATAGGAAAATATGGGATTTTCCTGGGATAACATAACTATTCATAACCGAATTGTGTAACGAATGAAAACTAAACTGTTTTTATATAAGGAAAATATGTGATTTTCTTGAATAACGTCTTTTTCAGAAATATCTAAAGGAAACTAAATCTCTTTTCAAAAATAAACCGCTTATGAACTCACCAGCTTTATGCTGATTTTCAAACTGCTTGTATTCTCAGGTCAGCATTAGACAGGTACACCGCCATCTTTTGGAGAAGACGGAGCGTTAGAAGACTCGTTTTTGCATTTGTTCATATGATATATGTGTATAACACTTGTATAACTTTACTTTCAAACAAATGTAAATGATTCTATGTAATGTAAAGTTTTGTGTTTACTATGCTTACCATGTACATTGGTTGCGATATTCATGACGCCCTCCGCCTCGGAACGTTTCCGCCTTCGGTTTCGGGGAGTGACAGATTGGTATCAGAGCCCTTGTTTATAGTGAACTAATATACCAAAGCTTACATGGTATAAGACTATAAACACTAAGGGGCCTAAGTGCTCTGAACTAAAAGTATACCTTAAAATATAAGTATTTTCAAAACTATACAAGTATACCTAACCGTCGAAATCCGTAACTACAAGTAGAACAAAACATAAGTAAATGGGTGTTGTACGCTGCGGTTAAACCTGGGCAGTTATGTAGTCATGTCTAGGATCAATATAGCCTGGCCAACTATATTCATTCGAGACACGGCCAACATGTGCTTGGGAGTGTCTAGGATCAAATCGATCCATATATCTATATTTAACTTGAATTTAGCATCTTTTAATAGTATATTGAGTCCGCGCTAGTGTTTTAGACTTAATATATCATAGATACGGACCTTAGGAAGGATTAGGAAGGGTGTTGCATCACAAAATCCAGCCAAACACACCAAGAGAGGTGTGTGCGGCCAAGCCAGCTGCACACCCAACAGCAAACCGCTGGGAATGCGGGAGGAACAGGAAGACTACTTGCTATCGGTCATAATGAAGCAGTAGCAGACCCCACAGTAGTCACGGGTACGTTCCTTCTCAACAACTCTTATGCTTGTGTGTTATTCGATAGTGGTGCAGAAAGAAGCTTCATAAACCAAAATTTTAAACACTTACTTAAGCAATCCCCTCAACCACAAAAGGAAACATTAGTCATAGAAATGGCTAACGGAAAGACAGAAAGCTCTAACGAAATCTACATAGGTTGTACCCTCACGCTAGATAATCACTCATACCCAATCGACCTCATACTAGTATCAATCAAGAGTTTCGACGTCATCGTAGGCATGGATTGGTTGAGTCTCCATCGCGCCGACATCCTGTGTTCCGACAAAGCCATCCATCTAAATCTGCTAAATAACGAAACCCTGATAATCTACGGAGACAAACCCAATACGAGTCTTCGTATCATTTCCAGTATTCAATCCCGAAAGTACTTGCGCAAGGAATACCGTGCGTTCCTTGCACATGTTGTTGACACGAACCAGAAAACGAAAGATCTAAAAGACTTCCTTGTAGTGTGCGACTTTCCTGAAGTCTTCCCAGAGGAGTTACCAGGGTTACCTCCTCAACGCCAGGTCGAATTCAGGATCGACCTAATCCCGGGAGCTACCACCGTAGCCAAATCGCCCTATTGTCTAGGGCCTGCCGAAATGCAAAAGTTGTCTGGTCAACTTGACGAGTTGCTCAATAAGGGCTTTATAAGACCAAGCTTCTCATCTTGGGGAGCATCGGTCTTGTTCGTAAAGAAGAAGGACGGTTCATTTCGTATGTGCATCGATTACAAAGAACTCAACAAACTCACAATCAAAAATCGTTACCCTCTTCCGCGTATCGACGACCTATTTGATCAACTACAAGGGGCGAGTTACTTTTCCAAGATTGATCTTAGGTCCGGGTATCATCAGTTGAGAGTACTCCAAGAGGATGTCCCGAAAACTGCCTTTCGAACTCGTTACGGACATTACGAGTTCGTAGTAATGCCATTCGAACTGACCAACGCGCCCGCAGTATTCATGGATTTAATGAATAGAGTGTGTCGTCCTTACTTGGATCAGTTCGTCATCGTCTTCATTGATGACATACTGGTTTACTCTCGTAGTCAGGAAGAGCAGAGCGAACACCTGCGACGAGTTCTAGAAACCCTACGATTGGAGAAGTTATACGCGAAGTTCTCTAAGTGAGAATTTTGGATCCGAAGAGTCGAATTCTTAGGACACATGGTTAGTGAGGAAGGAATCCACGTGGACCCATCCAAGATTAAAGCTAACGAGAACTGGTCAGCACCGAAGACGCCTACAAAAATTCGTCAATTTCTAGGCCTCGCTGGCTACTATCGCAGGTACATTCAGAACTTCTCTCGGATCGTGAAACCTCTTACAACATTAACCCAGAAGGGCGTGGCCTTTGATTGGGGAGAGAAACAGGAGAAGGCATTCCACACCCTGAAACGAGCCCTATGCACCGCGCCGATACTATCCCTTCCCGAGGGGACAGATGATTTCGTGGTCTACTGTAATGCATCCAATTAGGGGCTCGGTTGTGTTCTGATGCAACGAGGTAAGGTCATCGCCTACGCTTCGAGACAGCTGAAGACACACGAGATTAACTACACCACACACAACCTCGAGTTAGGAGCGGTCGTATTCGCTCTAAAGATTTGGAGACACTACCTGTACGGTACGAAGAGCACGATACACACCGATCACAAAGGTCTCCAACACATACTGAACCAGAAGGAGCTCAATATGAGACAACGACGGTGGGTCGAACTACTCAATGATTACGACTGCAAGATTCGTTATCACCCGAGAAAAGCCAATGTAGTAGCAGACGCCCTAAGTAGAAAAGAGTATTCTGGTCAAAGGGTCAACTCGTTAACAATGACTATCCATTCGCATATATCCGCACAGATTAAGGAGGCTCAGCTCGAAGCTTTAAAGCCTGAGAATGTGGCGGGAGAATCCCTACGGGGAATGGATAAGAACTTGGAGGTCAAGAGTGACAGAGACTATTATATCATGGACCGAATCTCGACGCCGCGTCACGGTGGTTTCAGAGACTTGGTCATGAAGGAAGCACACAACACATGATATTCCGTTCACCCATGTTCGGATAAGATGTATCTGGACCTCAAAAACTTATAGTGGTGGCCTAACATGAAAGAAGAGATTGCTACCTTCGTGAGTAAATGTCTTACTTGCATGAAGGTTAAGGTCGAATACCAGAAACCATCAGGTCTTCTTCAACAACTGGAGATACCGAAGTGGAAGTGGGGGCAGATCACTATGGATTTCATAACTAAGCTACCCAAGACAACGGGTGGACTGGATACCATATGGGTCATTGTCGACAGATTGACCAAGTCCGTGCACTTCCTACCCATCAAAGAGACAGATAAGATGAGAAACTCACAAGAACATACATTAAGGAAATTGTACGACTGCATGGTGTCCCTATATCTATAATCTCCGATAGAGATAGTAGGTTCACTTCGAGATTTTGGCAATCACTACAGAGTGCCTTAGGAACGAGGTTGGATATGAGTACAGCCTACCATCCACAGACCGACGGACAGAGTGAGAGGACTATCCAAACTCTAGAAGATATGCTACGAGCCTGTGTGATCGACTTTGGTAAGGCTTGGGATACCCACTTACCCCTTGTAGAGTTTTCTTACAATAACAGTTATCACACGAGCATCAAGGAAGCCCCGTTCGAAGCCCTCTACGGCCGGAAGTGCAGATCCCCTCTGTGCTGGGCCGAGGTAGGTGACACTCAGTTAGCCAAAGGACGAGTTCCTGACAGCGCCCTCACGGGTCCAGAGATCATTCGAGAAACGACCGAGAATATTGTACAGATTCGCGAATGATTAAAAGCCGCTAGGGATTGACAGAAAAGCTACGCAGACAAACGAAGAAAACCTTTGGAATTCCAGGTGGGAGACTGAGTCCTTTTGAAAGTCTCACCCTGGAAGGGCATGATACGCTTTGGAAAGCGTGGAAAGCTGAACCCAAGGTACAAAGGGCCTTTCAAGATTCTTGCCAGAATAGGCCCCGTAGCTTACAAACTCAACCTACCCCACGAGCTCAGTAACATACATCCTACCTTCCACATCTTGAACTTGAAAAAGTGCCTATCCGAAGAGACTCTTGTAATCCCACTCGACGAAATCGAGATCAACGAGATCCTCAACTTCGTGGAAGAACCTGTGCAAATTATGGATCGAGAAGTCAAGCGAACGAAGCAAAGCCGCATCCTAATTGTAAAGGTTCACTGGAATGCCAAGCGAGGACCGGAGTTCACTTGTGTAACAACCCGAAATTTCGTATCATTACTTGTAATCCTTTTCGTAATCCATTTCGATCAACCAATCGTCGTTTCCAAATTCGTTTCCGATTTAATCATTTAATTAAGTCATTAATTCGTATTTATCTAAAATGACTTAATGGGTGTCCTAATGCATTTAGAAATCATTCTAACACCCCATTCTAGTGATCAGAACATTTCTAGAATCAACCATATCGGGTTACGGCAACTTGGCCGGGTGCAACCAAAAGCCCCGTCTAAAGCTGGTATCGGGTAGAATTTCACCGTGTCCAAATCCCGAACACTATTTAAAGTGTTCTAAGCCTTCATTTGAAGCTTTTGCTTCATCTCACTACTCTCTCTCTCTAACCTCTCTCCTCATCCAAGATTAAGATCCAAAATCAAAGAATTAAGGCTCCAAATCATAGAGGTAACCTCCCTAGCTTGTTATTCAACCTCTTAGGCCTTCAAATCTATGTTTAAATTGAGATTTTGGACTTGGAACATGTTTTTACGGCCAACGAGCATGCTTGGGCCGTAAACACATAATATTGGGGTTTTTGAGCAATCTAACCCTTCCAAATCAATGTTGAGACTTAGATACGACCTTAAGGCTTACAAACCCGGACTTGGAACACCTTAAACTTGAATTTTGAGGGATTAACATGAGTTTATGGCCAAGGTATGTTCTTGGGCCTTAAACTCCTAAAACATGGGGAGTAAACTCACTTTTACATGTTAGAATGCCATGTAACTTAACCAATAGCCTTGTGGTAAATCCTAGAACCATCTAAAAATAGTTTGGAGACCTTAAACATAACAAAACTCTTCATTTGAGAGTTTACGGTCATAGAACATGCTCCAGGGCCGTAAACTCCTAATTGTGTGTCATTTGATGCCCTAAAGTCATACAAGGCTTGGAAAATTAACTAGAATAACATGTGATTGTCCTAAGCATCACAAATTAAATATGGTTTGAGCATGGGAGAGTTTACGGCCGTAAACTCCAAGTTTACAGTCGTGAACTCCCATATGTGATGTATATGTTGATTCAATTCAATCCATGGCATTAGAAAAATCCATTCTAGCATTCCCCATGTCCATATAAGCCATTTAACACTCAAAATCACCCAAACATGAGTTCATGGCCGTGAACTCATGTATGTAGGGTATATATGGCCGCAAACTCCATTAAAGAGTTTACTCTTGAGGAGTAAACTCAAATCCCAAGTCCCTCGCTTCATTTCAAGTCTGTAGATGTCACCCGGGTCACTCCAAACACTCGTTTTGAAGTGTTTTAGCTCATTGGAGTGTAATATTCCATCTAATTAGTATTTGTAAATCTAATTAGATATATTTGGACATTATTCCATTTTACATAGGGACCTCGCGAGTAATCAAGCCCCGAACCAATGTTTAGCATCCGAAATCGTCACATTTCCTCGTCTGGTGAGTTCATACCCCTACCCATTTTCACTGTTTTCAGGGGAGAACACAAGCAAGTACAAGGGATTACTTGTACTCAAAACTTGTTTTTGTGTGTGTGTTTCACATTTTATATGCTTTTAACACTGATTGATACAACTGATAACCATTTGAACATGCAGATCAAGTAAACATATATTTGTGAAATGGGTTTATAAACTGTTGTGTTTTATATATTTCACAAATGGATTCCACATTTTATCAGTTAAAATCATGACATTAGAACATTTGAAACATAAAACTTGTACACTGTTTGTCCTCGGTAACACTTCACAAAGATACGCGAGTGGGGGATTATCATATTATTACTAGTAAAATTTGTTAGTCCGGTATGATTGGAGACACGTCCTCAGCGAACACTCCACAGAGATACGCGAGTGGAGGACTGCACCCATAACCAGAATCTCTGGGATTAGAGAGTGTGACTTGAGTGTATAGATCTATACGGGGCTGACTACCCCACACCTGGCTGCTAGCTACAGCCGAACCGAAATGGTTCAAGGGTGATGAAAGTCATAAGGTGATGTGGACTACTTATTGCCATATCTAGTCTATCGTATGGTTATGGAACTCGCAATTAGGATAACATAAATTTACTTAATAGTAATAATGAATAACTTAACACATTTCACAAGATTACCAGGTTTCAGTATACATCTTTCACATTGGTGACCAACATTCAGGAAAGTATGGGACTTTCCTGGGGAAAACATTGAACATAACCACGTTTTACAGAATACATCCTTTACATTGATAACCAACATTCAGGAAAGCATGGGGCTTTCCTGGGGAACGATTACATAACTAGAAAAGTGTAACAAATCGGATAACTTTACATCTTTCACAATTGGTAATACACAATCAGGAAGGTATGGGACTTTCCTGGGGATACATTGGTACGTAACCAGAACAGTATAACAAACCAGATAACCTAACTATACATTTTCACAAAAGTAAACGTGTTTTCAGTGTACAACTTTACTTTACATGTTGAGAACAAAAACCAACCTTATTAAGAAAATATGGGATTTTCTTGGTGTGTGTAACATTTTCAGAAACAGAAAGGAAACTCGAACATTTTCACAAAACAAAAACCGCTTATGAACTCACCAACGTTATGCTGATTTTCAAACCGCTTGTGTTCTCAGGTCAGCGTTAGAACAGGTACCCGAAGATCATTTTGTTCCAGGTTGGAGTGCGCAGAAGACCAGTTCGTTTTGTTATTATATACTATGTATTACAAGTGTATAACTTTACTTTTGAAACAAATGTAAAACTTTTCTATATGTAATGTAATGGTTGTTTTACTTTACTTACTATGTGCATTTGATTTGATACTCAACGTGGAGTCAACCCCGGAAATGTTTCCGCCTTCGGTTTTCAGGGTGTGACAGATTGGTATCAGAGCCAGGTTTATAGTGAATAAAGTATACCAAACCTTACATGGTATAAAACTATAAACACTAAAGGGCCTAAGTGCTCTGAATTAAAAGTATCTTCAAACTATATGTATTTTCAAAAGTATACAAGTATATCGAACCGTCGAGATCCGTAACTACAAGTAGAACAAAACATAAGAAAATTGGTGTCGTACGCTATGGTTAAACCTGGGCAGTTATGTAGTCGTGTCTAGGATCAATATAGCCTGGCCAACTATATTCATTCGAGACACGGCCAACATGTGCTTGGGAGTGACTGTGGTATGCGGCATGCCTAAAACTTACCCTAATACCACAAACATCGAGCCAGTGTCGTAGCGAATCATGAAATACTATGGGAGTATTTCTCGAGCCAATCCTATGTAGAAATCCTCGTTCACGTATAGATCCTCGATCATTCCGTTAGCGATAGTTTACCTGCTTTGATAACTCTTTCCTGCTTTATCGCTTATTTGGAATATATATCTATCATATCTCTCGATTCGATTCAGAGGACTTATCATCCTCTCTTTCTTGATCTCATTAGATCAAGATGCCTTGCAGAAAGAGACCCAGCTCAAAGGCCAACAACCATCCGCCACCATGTCCTCCTGAAATTGACCCCGTGGTATTTCAGGCAGTTGTTACCGCCGCGGTGGCAGCTGCTATGTCCCAATTAAACACCGGTGGTTCAGGAGGTGGTACTCAAACTCAGGATCAAGAAAGCAATCAGGAACACCGAAAGGAGGGTTCCTATAAGGACTTTATGAATGCGAAACCAACATCCCTCGATGGCACTGGAGGTGTCATTTCCTTATCCTGATGGTTCGAGAAAATCGAATCCGTCTTTGAAATTTGTGCCTGTGCGGAATCTGATAAGGTCAAATTCGCAGCCTGTACCTTCCTTGATAAAGCCTTGACTTGGTGGAACGGCCGAGTCAAATCCGTGACCCTACCCGTAGCCAACGCCATGGGCTGGGAAGCCATGAAAGAAATCTTGATAGCTGAATACTGTCCCTGTGGTGAAATGCAGAAACTAGAGCACGAGCTCTAGAACCTGAAGATGAAAGGTTCCGACATTGCTGCATACACTTCCCGATTCGATGATCTCGCACTTCTCTGCCCGGGACTAGTCACTCCTGAAAGTAAAAAGATCGAGAGGTTCATTTGGGGGTTAACTCAACCAACAAAGGGTCATGTCTTAGCTGCTCGTCCAGATACCTATGATAGTGCCAAGACTTTAGCCCAAACCCGAGTTGATCATAGTGATGATGTCGAGGAAACCACCACCGCTTCTGAGCCGACTAAAAGGAGTGGTGAGAAGAGAAAGTTCTGGAAGAAGAAGAAGGGTCAATCTTCCCAAGGATCCTCCAAGAAACAGCAGACTGTAGCAGTCCATGCTGCTACTACCCCCGTTGCTGCTGCTTCTGTTGTGGGATCCACAGCTCCAACTCCTACTAGCAGGTATGCTGGTAATCTCCCTCTGTGTGACAAGTGCAAATACCATCACAACCCCGGCCCCTGCCGAGAATTATCATGTACCAATTGTGGTAAGAAGGGGCACACGGTTCGATTCTGCAAAGCTCCGGCCCAATCGGCCAATCAATCTTCTGGAGCAGTTGTTGGTCAAGCCTGCTACAACTGTGGTGAAGTTGGGCACTTTAAAAGGAACTGCCCCAAGAAGTCAACAACTGATAATACCGGGAGAGTCCTAGCCATAGGACGGGAGGAAGCAGTCGCCGATCCCACTGTAGTCTCGGGTACGTTCCTTCTCGACAACTCATATGCTAGTATTCTTTTCGATTCGGGTGCTGAAAGAAGCTTTGTTAGTCATTCGTTCAAACATAACCTAAAATATAATCCCCAACCTTTAACTGAAACGTTTACCGTCGAGATGGCTAACAGTGAGAAAGAAAGTGCTAACGAGATATTCGTAGGTTGTACCCTTACCCTGAATGACCATTCATTTCCCATTGATCTGATGCCAGTTTCCATAAAGAGTTTTGATGTCATCATTGGCATGGATTGGTTGAGTCCCAATCATGCTGATATCCTCTGTTTCGAAAAAGCCATCCGTCTCAACCTTCCTTTGGATCAAAGTCTCATAATCTATGGCGATAAACTCAGTTCCAATCTTCGTATCATTTCCTGCATCAAAGCTCAAAAGCTCATGCGAAAGGAGTGCATTGCGTTCTTGGCCCATGTAATCAACGAGAAACAGGAAGTTAATGTGGCAACCCGATATTTCAACTCTTTGTAATGACCTAAAAAGTCAAGTATTGTAACCACTTTTGAGTTACTAAAATTAACTTTGATAATAAAATGTCCAAAAAGTTCTATTTAAATTCCTTCTATGTTTAAATGTCATTAAACCATGATCGTACGTAAAAAGAACGCCCAAATCCGACTTCGTATATTGAAGTTATGATTTTTCCAAGTTCGGCTTAGCAACAGACAACTAAAAACTCGAATCGGAGATCGAGCGACTTTTGGCCGGAATGACCTAAACGAGAATCGAAGGTCTCGGCAATGGTATTTCAGCGGTGAAAAGTCTGGCAAAAACCGACGTCAGATAAAGAAGTTATGAATTTTTAAAGAAATTCCTTAATCACGTCATTCTATAAATAAATAATAAAAATAATTTCGGAATTTGCCAACGGAGTCTAAACGAAAGTTGTAGAGTGTAGTCTCACCTACGCGTGGATATAAAGACCATCGAAAACGGAGTTCGTATGAAGAAGATATGATTTTTTGAAGTTTATTAAATAAATTATATATATTTAATTCAAAAATCCGGTAATATCCGAAGGAGGAGTCAGCGTCCTCATCCGAGGTACGCGCCGCGTAACCCCGTACGCCCAGCGTACCCGAGGGCCTTGGTCTCGGTCCGTCCACGTCGCCCCTATGCGAGGCTATCCGACCCGCCGTCCCATCCGAAGCCGAGGCAGTCGAGGACTCGGTCATGCATGACGTACGAGTACGCGTTGCGTACGAGCGTACGCCCCGTGTACCGAGGCTTCTCAGACCCCTATAAATAGAATGCGAGGGCTTTCGAAAAACTTGCTCATTTCTTCTCTTTTCCCTAGCGTTTTGCCTTGTTTTCTGTGCCCGTTCAAACCCGAAGCCCTAGTCATTTTTACTCAAGTCTCGAGGGTCGATTTTACTCCCGAGATTCCCGAGAATCTCGAGAAAAATCTGTTTCCCAAGACGAAACTCTGCCCGGTTTTCCATCTCGCTATCTTCAAACTTTCAAGTGAGTTCATACCCCTTAATTTACCCTTTTTAATTATTCTAAATGCTTTTATATGCTTTCTAAAGGGGGGAGGGGGGGGGGGGAATACAAGTAGAACACACGACTACTATCGGGTGTTATATATAAAGATTTTTATACACTTTCATTAAGTAGAATCATATGTGGTTTATAAACTTATTAGGGAACTCTTGTATACAAAATATATTACAATGAAATCCTATCTTTAATAATATAAATTGTTGTAATGCATGTATAAACTAAACATTTTCTTAGATTATATGTATATTTTTCTATCTTAGGCTCTACAAAAATCTATGCTTCCATAACAAATGATTCCTTTTCTAGGTAGTTCTGAACAAACAAGACACACTTTTAAAACTATAGTAGGTATAGTGTTACGAACAAAATTTCTAACTCTTACGTACTAGAAACACGAATTTCAAGAAGTCACTTTCATATACAAAAACAAACGAAACATTTTAACAAGTAGATCTGTTTTTATACACCGGTTTTTGTGAGACACTAACTTCACGTACGTTCGAGTACACATCTCAAGTCCTGTATTATATACCAGAATCCCTTGGAGGGGGAGCATGGTGTTTGTGTATAGATCTATACGGGCTTGACAACCCACACCCTGACTGTTAGCTACAGTCCACCGTTTGGGGTGACAAACGTCATAACATTCCAACGCCTGAAGAACGTTGTGTATAGGCATTCCGAGTCAATAGTATGGTTATAAAACTCACATGGAGTATTAAAAATGCATTGATTTACAAGGTTTTCAAACACATTGGTTATTTTACACTTACATACATTTTAGAAACAAACATTGGTCTTGAGTGAAGGCTACTTTTATGCTAGTAGAAAATATAGGATTTTCTAAACACAAACAAACAAAGACAAAACATTTCATTTCATACAAACATTGTCACTTAAATACTTATGAAACTCACCAGCTTAAATGCTGATCTACTCTTTCAAAATTACTTGTATGTCCCAGGGAATCAGTAATTTCAGGTATCATTATGCTTTTGATGAAGGGATGCTGCGGCGCCAGTTTAATCTCGTATTTTGACATCATATTGTAATTGGTTTTGAACATGTAACTTTTGACAAATGTAAACTTTCAATTATATATATGATGGTTGTATTGCTTTCTTTACTATGTATTCATTTGTTACGTTACCACATGAAGTCATCCGCCCCCGAACGTTTCCGCCGTTCAGGTTTGGGGGTGTGACAGATTGGTATCAGAGCAATGTTTATAGTGAACTAAGTATATCGAACCACATAAGATATACAAACTATAAATGCTTAAGGGACTAATACTCTCTGACAAAACAAATTTTCTTTTTTACGCTTAAGCAGCGTTGCGTTTAACTTAAATTGAGAGTTCATTTAAGTACAATTACATGCATACCACAAATTATTTTCGTGATATCCAACTATACAAGTATTTAGACAAGTTGACACTACGATTAAGACTCGATATATGTAATCAGATTTTGGACAAATATAGCGTGATGAACTATATTTGCCCGAGATTGGACCAACGTATATCGAGGAATGATCGTAGTAAGCAACAAGTCAAAACTTACCAAACCGTTACTAGAATCAAACACAAAAATTTAAATACTATAGGAGTATTTGCTATCTAAGCTAGTTTAACTTACATGTTTTGCATGTTTCAACTTTATTCAATTCTTATAACCCTATTTCTCGTACAGTCAAATGGCTGGATTTCACCACCCCGGCGACCCCTACTTTCCCAACCAAGGTAACGGAGGATGGGTCGAAGATGATCCCGAAGAGGATGAGGAACCCATAGAAGTGGATGATGACTCCGGTACCGACTCAGAGCCGGAAGTGATCGATCCACCACCCGTTCAACCTCCCGTCTTCATAAGGAACTTTCAAGGACCGACTCCCGTCTGGGGAAGTCACCTCCATCATTGGAGCCAACAACAAGGCATACGCCCTCCCTACGACATGTGCCGGGACTTCTATGATGTCCGCGGTGGAGGTTCGGCTGATCGAGCACTCCCGGTAATGGTGGGTAAGTTAGCCAATCAGTCCTATCAGTCCGGAGTTCAAGCTAGCCGACTCTGGGATGTCAACGTGGAAGTGTAGGTTCACACTTCTGACATCCGTAGGCTGGACAAGATACAAGACAATGCTCAACTCCAAACCGAGGCATTCCAAGCGCAAATGATTGCAGCCCTCTCTGAACTGAGGGAACAACAAGCCGCTTTTGATAGGCGTCTAATGGAGTCGAAGCAATCAGATGCAGAGTCAAGCTCCAAGCGCAACCTGCATCGCAAGTAGTGCTTGTCAAAGACTCAAATTTTGTTATAGCTTAGGACCTCAGCTAAAAGTCTTTAAATTTCTCGAACTTTGTAATCAGAGACCCTTATAGGGGTCAAATTTTCATGATCGTCGTAACAACTTTTATATTAATATAAGTGACGCTATTATTACTACGTTAAGTATTTCGTTCAAACCTTGAAAAGTCTTTGAGAAACCAAATACATGTTTCATACTTTCAGTCTTACAAATAACTTTCATTCTTCTATTTTAAGACTCATACTATCATTTGTTGTTGAACTATAGCGATTTAGTTCATGAGACACATACATTTTCTATTCTATGGAATTCTTATCTTTACCCTTTCAACTTATAGTTGAAGGATGCCTCCGCGTAGGAATCCAAGGCGAAGCAACGGTGGGGAAGCACCTGTACCACCACCACCTCCACCACCTCAATTTGATGTTGTTATGTTCCAAGCAGCAGTCACCGCAGCGGTAGCAGCTGCCATGTCACAAATCAATAACTCGAGTACTAATGGCTCGGGATCTGGCACACACCCATCCAACCATGGCGAGAGTCATGGACCACCCCGAGAATGCACCTATAAGGAGTTTACTAATGCCAAGCCCCGGATGTTTTATGGAACTGGTGGTATGATGGCCCTGAGGCAGTGGATTGAAAAGACGGAGGCAGTCTTTGAAATCTGCTCCTGTCCCGAGCACAGCAAAGTCAAATTTGCAACTTTCACCCTTATTGATAAAGCTTTAACTTGGTGGAATGGCCACGTTAAAGTACTTACCCTAATAGTGGCAAACTCCATAAGCTGGGAGAGCCTAAAAGCCATGATGATGAGAGAATACTGCCCACGGGGAGAGATTCAAAAGCTCGAACACGAACTATGGACTCTCGGAATGGTTGGTACCGACATCGCTACTTATACCAATAGATTCTACGAGCTGGCAATCCTTTGTCCAAATATGATTGCTCCTGAGAGCAAGAAAATAGAAAGATACATCTGGGGACTGACGCCCCAAATACGATCAAGCTTGTTAGCTTCCAAACCTGACACCTTTGAAAGTGCTAAGGAACTGGCACAATCTCTGATTGACTACGGAGGTCATCAGAACTCAACCACTTCTGCACCAGAACCACCGAAAGGGAACAACAACAACAACAACAGGAAGAGAGTATGGAATAAAGGGAAGGGTGGGTCTTCCCAAGAATCCGCAAAGAAACAACTGGTTTCAGTAAATGCTGCCACTCTACCTACTACAGCTCCTACAAATACCTACCCAACAAAGCCTTATGTAGGTAACCTTCCAAAGTGCACCAAATGCACTTACCACCACCATGGACCTTGTCGGGAAATGCAGTGCGCCAGCTGCAACAGAAAGGGACACACAGCCCGTTTCTGCAAAGACCCCGCAAAGCCGATCACTCAAGTTCCCAGTGCGGGTGTAGGCGAGACTTGCTACGGTTGTGGCGAGGAGGGCCACTACAAGAGGAACTGTCCTAAGGCAGCAGGCACCGGCGGTGTGGGACGAGTTTTGGCAATAGGCCACGACGAAGCTGTAGCTGACCCAACTGTAGTTGCTGGTACGTTCCTTCTCGACAATTCATATGCATGCATATTATTCGATAGTGGAGCGGAGAGAAGCTTCGTGAGTCAAAACTTTATTCATTTACTAAAACCTAAACCTAGTAAGTTAGAAAAATCATTCACTGTAGAGATGGCCAATGGAAAAACCGAAAACACTAACTGCATATACATGGGCTGTACGTTAACTTTAGACGGCCATTCTTTTCCAATCAATCTCATGCCAGTCCAAATTAAAAGTTTCGACGTCATAGTCGGCATGGATTGGTTGAGTCTTCTTCGCGCCGACATCATGTGCTTTGAGAAAGTAGTCTGTATTAATCTCCCTAACAACGAAACATTAGTTATCTACGGCGACAAATCAAGTACAAACCTTCGCATCATTTCGTGCATCCAAGCTCGAAAGTGCTTGCGGAAGGATTGTCGAGCATTCCTAGCGCACATCGTTGATGCAAGTCAAGAACTGAAGGACATCAAGAACATTTCAGTAGTACGCGACTTTCCTGATATCTTTCCAGAAGAACTACCAGGATTACCACCACAACGCCAAGTCGAATTCAGAATCGACTTAGTTCCAGGGGCTACCCTAGTAGCGAAGTCGCCTTATCGTCTCGCACCAGCAGAGATGCAGGAACTTTCCAGTCAACTTAATGAACTCCTTCAAAAAGGATTCATAAGACCAAGTTTCTCACCTTGGGGAGCACCGGTCTTGTTTGTAAAGAAGAAAGACGGATCGTTCCGTATGTGCATCGACTACAGAGAGCTGAACAAACTTACTGTCAAGAACCATTATCCTCTACCCCGTATTGACGACCTATTCGATCAACTTCAAGGAGCAAACTACTTCTCTAAGATAGACCTACGATCCGGATATCACCAATTACGAGTTCTAGAGGGGGATATTCCAAAGACAGCTTTCCGAACTCGTTATGGACACTACGAATTTGTAGTGATGCCGTTCGGATTAACCAATGCACCAGCAGTATTTATGGACCTAATGAATAGGGTATGCCGTCCTTACTTGGATCAGTTCGTCATCGTCTTTATCGATGATATACTTATCTACTCCCGAAGTGAGGAAGAGCATAGTCAGCACCTACGAAAGGTCCTAGAAACACTGCGAACGGAGAAACTCTATGCGAAGTTCTCTAAATGCGAATTTTGGATTCGAAGAGTCGAATTTTTAGGCCACGTTGTTAGCGAGAAAGGGATACACGTGGACCCCTCCAAATTTAAGGCCATTGAGAACTGGTCGGCACCAAAGACACCTACATAAATTCGTCAATTTCTAGGTCTCGCTGGCTACTATCGCAGATTCATAAAGAATTTCTCTAGCATTACGAAACCTCTTACTACATTAACCCAGAAAGGCGTGGCCTTTGACTGGGAAGCGAAACAAGAGAAGGCATTCCAGACACTAAAACAGGCCTTGTGCACCGCACCGATACTATCCCTCCCCGAAGGGATAGAAGACTTTGTAGTGTATTGCGATGCGTCAAATCAAGGACTTGGATGTGTTCTTATGCAGAGAGGGAAAGTTATTGCTTATGCCTCCCGACAGCTTAAGACACACGAAGTGAACTATACGACACACGATCTTGAGTTAGGAGCAGTGGTATTTGCTTTGAAGATCTGGAGACACTACTTATACGGAACAAAGAGTACTATTTTCACCGATCACAAGAGCCTTCAACACATTTTCGATCAGAAGGAACTCAACATGCGACAACGACGATGGGTTGAGTTACTAAATGACAACGAATGCGAAATTCGTTATCATCCTGGCAAGGCCAACGTGGTAGCTGACGCCCTCAGTCGAAAGGAGTACACTGGTCGGAGGGTCAAATCTCTAACTATGACTATCCATTCCCACTTATCCACACAAATTAAGGAGGCACAAATGGAAGCTTTGCAACCTGAAAATGTGGCGGGTGAATCCCTGCGAGGAATGGAAAAGAATCTAGAAGTCAAGGGTGGAGGAGCCTACTATCTCATGGACCGAATCTGGACCCCGAAACATGGTGGTTTCAGAAACGTAGTCATGACCGAAGCTCACAACTCAAGATATTCCGTTCACCCGAGTTCAGATAAAATGTATCTGGATCTTAAGAAACTGTACTGGTGGCCTAACATGAAAGCAGAAATTGCTACCTTCGTAAGTAAATGCCTTACTTGCGCTAAGGTTAAGGTCGAGTATCAGAAACCGTCAGGATTACTACAACAACCAGAGATACCAGAATGGAAATGGGAGCGGATTACTATGGACTTCATAACCAAGTTACCCAAGAAGACAAGTGGACTCGATACCATATGGGTCATTGTCGACAGATTGACCAAATCCGCGCATTTCCTACCCATCAAGGAGACTGACAAAATGGAAAAGCTTACAAGAACTTACTTAAGGGAAGTAGTGCGACTGCATGGTGTTCCGATATCCATTATCTCCGATAGAGATAGTAGATTCACTTCAAGATTCTGGCAGTCACTACAAAGTTCCCTGGGGACTAGGCTAGACATGAGTACAACCTACCACCCACAAACAGACGGGCAAAGTGAGAGAACGATACAAACTTTAGAAGATATGCTAAGAGCCTGTGTGATTGACTTTGGAAAGGCATGGGATATCCATTTACCCCTTGTCGAATTTTCATACAACAATAGTTATCATACAAGCATAAAGGTTGCTCCGTTTGAAGCCCTCTATGGGCGAAAGTGCAAATCCCCTCTGTGTTGGACTGAAGTTGGCGATACCCAGTTAGCTAGAGGAAGAGTTCTTGAGAGCACTCTCACCGGTCCGGAAATCATACGAGAAACGACAGAGAAGATCGTTCAGATTCGTGAACGATTGAAAGCCTCTAGAGACCGACAGAAAAGCTACGCTGACCAAAGGAGGAAACCTTTGGAATTCCAGGTAGGAGACCACGTTTTATTAAAGGTCTCGCCATGGAAGGGTTTAATACGCTTTGGAAAGCGTGGGAAACTAAATCCAAGATACATAGGGCCTTTTGAGATTATTGCCAGAATCGGCCCTATGGCTTACAAGCTTAACCTACCGCGTGAACTTAGTAACATACATCCAACCTTCCACGTCTCAAACTTGAAAAAGTGTCTGTCCGATGAGACTCTTGTTATTCCACTCGACGAGGTCGAGATCAACGAGAGCCTCAACTTTGTGGAAGAACCAGTAGAAATCATGGACCGAGAGGTCAAACAAACAAAACAAAGTCGCATACCCATCGTGAAGGTTCGCTGGAACGCCAAGCGGGGACCTGAATTCACATGGGAACGCGAAGATCAGATGAAACAAAAGTACCCTCATCTCTTTCATGTTCACTAGTATCTTTACTACTTTAAATTTCGGGACGAAATTCCCTCTAACGGGGGGATGATGTGACAACCCAATATTTCAACTCTTTGTAATGACCTAAAAAGTCAAGTATTGTAACCACTTTTGAGTTAATAAAATTAACTTTGATAATAAAATGTCCAAAAAGTTCTATTTAAATTCCTTCTATGTTTAAATGTCATTAAACCATGATCGTACGTAAAAAGAACGCCCAAATCCGACTTCGTATATTGAAGTTATGATTTTTCCAAGTTCGGCTTAGCAACAGACAACTAAAAACTCGAATCGGAGATCGAGCGACTTTTGGCCGGAATGACCTAAACGAGAATCGAAGGTCTCGGCAATGGTATTTCAGCGGTGAAAAGTCTGGCAAAAACCGACGTCAGATAAAGAAGTTATGAATTTTTAAAGAAATTCCTTAATCACGTCATTCTATAAATAAATAATAAAAATAATTTCGGAATTTTCCAACGGAGTCTAAACGAAAGTAGTAGAGTGTAGTCTCACCTACGCGTGGATATAAAGACCATCGAAAACGGAGTTCGTATGAAGAAGATATGATTTTTTGAAGTTTATTAAATAAATTATATATATTTAATTCAAAAATCCGGTAATATCCGAAGGAGGAGTCAGCGTCCTCATCCGAGGTACGCGCCGCGTAACCCCGTACGCCCAGCGTACCCGAGGGCCTTGGTCTCGGTCCGTCCACGTCGCCCCTATGCGAGGCTATCCGACCCGCCGTCCCATCCGAAGCCGAGGCAGTCGAGGACTCGGTCATGCATGACGTACGAGTACGCGCTGCGTACGAGCGTACGCCTCGTGTACCGAGGCTTCTCAGACCCCTATAAATAGAATGCGAGGGCTTCCGAAAAACTTGCTCATTTCTTCTCTTTTCCCTAGCGTTTTGCCTTGTTGTCTGTGCCCGTTCAAACCCGAAGCCCTGGTCATTTTTACTCAAGTCCCGAGGGTCGATTTTACTCCCGAGATTCCCGAGAATCCCGAGAAAAATCTGTTTCCGGAGACGAAACTCTGCCCGGTTTTCCATCTCGCTATCTTCAAACTTTCAAGTGAGTTCATACCCCTTAATTTACCCTTTTTAATTATTCTAAATGCTTTTATATGCTTTCTAAAGGGGGGGGGGGAATACAAGTAGAACACACGACTACTATCGGGTGTTATATATAAAGATTTTTATACACTTTCATTAAGTAGAATCGTATGTGGTTTATAAACTTATTAGGGAACTCTTGTATACAAAATATATTACAATGAAATACTATCTTTAATAATATAAATTGTTGTAATGCATGTATAAACTAAACATTTTCTTAGATTATATGTATATTTTTCTATCTTAGGCTCTACAAAAATCTATGCTTCCATAACAAATGATTCCTTTTCTAGGTAGTTCTGAACAAACAAGACACACTTTTAAAACTATAGTAGGTATAGTGTTACGAACAAAATTTCTAACTCTTACGTACTAGAAACACGAATTTCAAGAAGTCACTTTCATATACAAAAACAAACGAAACATTTTAACAAGTAGATCTGTTTTTATACACCGGTTTTTGTGAGACACTAACTTCACGTACGTTCGAGTACACATCTCAAGTCCTGTATTATATACCAGAATCCCTTGGAGGGGGAGCATGGTGTTTGTGTATACATCTATACGGTCTTGACAACCCACGCCCTGACTGTTAGCTACAGTCCACCGTTTGGGGTGACAAACGTCATAACATTCCAACGCCTGAAGAACGTTGTGTATAGGCATTCCGAGTCAATAGTATGGTTATAGTTTGGGGTATTAAAAATGCATTGATTTACAAGGTTTTCAAACACATTGGTTATTTTACACTTACATACATTTTAGAAATAAACATTGGTCTTGAGTGAAGGCTACTTTTATGCTAGTAGAAAATATAGGATTTTCTAAACACAAACAAACAAAGACAAAACATTTCATTTCATACAAACATTGTCACTTAAATACTTATGAAACTCACCAGCTTAAATGCTGATCTACTCTTTCAAAATTACTTGTATGTCCCAGGGAATCAGTAATTTCAGGTATCATTATGCTTTTGATGAAGGGATGCTGCGGCGCCAGTTTAATCTCGTATTTTGACATCATATTGTAATTGGTTTTGAACATGTAACTTTTGACAAATGTAAACTTTCAATTATATATATGATGGTAGTATTGCTTTCTTTACTATGTATTCATTTGTTACGTTACCACATGAAGTCATCCGCCCCGAACGTTTCCGCCGTTCAGGTTTGGGGGTGTGACAAATTGGTATCAGAGCAATGTTTATAGTGAACTAAGTATATCGAACCACATAAGATATACAAACTATAAATGCTTTGTTAGTCATTCGTTCAAACATAACCTAAAATATAATCCCCAACCTTTAACTGAAACGTTTACCGTCGAGATGGCTAACAGTGAGAAAGAAAGTGCTAACGAGATATTCGTAGGTTGTACCCTTACCCTGAATGACCATTCATTTCCCATTGATCTGATGCCAGTTTCCATAAAGAGTTTTGATGTCATCATTGGCATGGATTGGTTGAGTCCCGATCATGCTGATATCCTCTGTTTCGAAAAAGCCATCCGTCTCAACCTTCCTTTGGATCAAAGTCTCATAATCTATGGCGATAAACTCAGTTCCAATCTTCGTATCATTTCCTGCATCAAAGCTCAAAAGCTCATGCGAAAGGAGTGCATTGCGTTCTTGGCCCATGTAATCAACGAGAAACAGGAAGTTAATGTGGCAACCCGATATTTCAACTCTTTGTAATGACCTAAAAAGTCAAGTATTGTAACCACTTTTGAGTTACTAAAATTAACTTTGATAATAAAATGTCCAAAAAGTTCTATTTAAATTCCTTCTATGTTTAAATGTCATTAAACCATGATCGTACGTAAAAAGAACGCCCAAATCCGACTTCGTATATTGAAGTTATGATTTTTCCAAGTTCGGCTTAGCAACAGACAACTAAAAACTCGAATCGGAGATCGAGCGACTTTTGGCCGGAATGACCTAAACGAGAATCGAAGGTCTCGGCAATGGTATTTCAGCGGTGAAAAGTCTGGCAAAAACCGACGTCAGATAAAGAAGTTATGAATTTTTAAAGAAATTCCTTAATCACGTCATTCTATAAATAAATAATAAAAATAATTTCGGAATTTGCCAACGGAGTCTAAACGAAAGTTGTAGAGTGTAGTCTCACCTACGCGTGGATATAAAGACCATCGAAAACGGAGTTCGTATGAAGAAGATATGATTTTTTGAAGTTTATTAAATAAATTATATATATTTAATTCAAAAATCCGGTAATATCCGAAGGAGGAGTCAGCGTCCTCATCCGAGGTACGCGTCGCGTAACCCCGTACGCCCAGCGTACCCGAGGGCCTTGGTCTCGGTCCGTCCACGTCGCCCCTATGCGAGGCTATCCGACCCGTCGTCCCATCCGAAGCCGAGGCAGTCGAGGACTCGGTCATGCATGACGTACGAGTACGCGTTGCGTACGAGCGTACGCCCCGTGTACCGAGGCTTCTCAGACCCCTATAAAATAGAATGCGAGGGCTTTCGAAAAACTTGCTCATTTCTTCTCTTTTCCCTAGCGTTTTGCCTTGTTTTCTGTGCCCGTTCAAACCCAAAGCCCTAGTCATTTTTACTCAAGTCCCGAGGGTCGATTTTACTCCCGAGATTCCCGAGAATCTCGAGAAAAATCTGTTTCCCAAGACGAAACTCTGCCCGGTTTTCCATCTCGCTATCTTCAAACTTTCAAGTGAGTTCATACCCCTTAATTTACCCTTTTTAATTATTCTAAATGCTTTTATATGCTTTCTAAAGGGGGGAGGGGGGGGGGGGAATACAAGTAGAACACACGACTACTATCGGGTGTTATATATAAAGATTTTTATACACTTTCATTAAGTAGAATCATATGTGGTTTATAAACTTATTAGGGAACTCTTGTATACAAAATATATTACAATGAAATCCTATCTTTAATAATATAAATTGTTGTAATGCATGTATAAACTAAACATTTTCTTAGATTATATGTATATTTTTCTATCTTAGGCTCTACAAAAATCTATGCTTCCATAACAAATGATTCCTTTTCTAGGTAGTTCTGAACAAACAAGACACACTTTTAAAACTATAGTAGGTATAGTGTTACGAACAAAATTTCTAACTCTTACGTACTAGAAACACGAATTTCAAGAAGTCACTTTCATATACAAAAACAAACGAAACATTTTAACAAGTAGATCTGTTTTTATACACCGGTTTTTGTGAGACACTAACTTCACGTACGTTCGAGTACACATCTCAAGTCCTGTATTATATACCAGAATCCCTTGGAGGGGGAGCATGGTGTTTGTGTATAGATCTATACGGGCTTGACAACCCACGCCCTGACTGTTAGCTACAGTCCACCGTTTGGGGTGACAAACGTCATAACATTCCAACGCCTGAAGAACGTTGTGTATAGGCATTCCGAGTCAATAGTATGGTTATAAAACTCACATGGAGTATTAAAAATGCATTGATTTACAAGGTTTTCAAACACATTGGTTATTTTACACTTACATACATTTTAGAAACAAACATTGGTCTTGAGTGAAGGATACTTTTATGCTAGTAGAAAATATAGGATTTTCTAAACACAAACAAACAAAGACAAAACATTTCATTTCATACAAACATTGTCACTTAAATACTTATGAAACTCACCAGCTTAAATGCTGATCTACTCTTTCAAAATTACTTGTATGTCCCAGGGAATCAGTAATTTCAGGTATCATTATGCTTTTGATGAAGGGATGCTGCGGCGCCAGTTTAATCTCGTATTTTGACATCATATTGTAATTGGTTTTGAACATGTAACTTTTGACAAATGTAAACTTTCAATTATATATATGATGGTTGTATTGCTTTCTTATTCATTTGTTACGTTACCACATGAAGTCATCCGCCCCCGAACGTTTCCGCCGTTCAGGTTTGGGGGTGTGACAGATTGGTATCAGAGCAATGTTTATAGTGAACTAAGTATATCGAACCACATAAGATATACAAACTATAAATGCTTAAGGGACTAATACTCTCTGACAAAACAAATTTTCTTTTTTATGCTTAAGCAGCGTTGCGTTTAACTTAAATTGAGAGTTCATTTAAGTACAATTACATGCATACCACAAATTATTTTCGTGATATCCAACTATACAAGTATTTAGACAAGTTGACACTACGATTAGGACTCGATATATGTAATCAAATTTTGGACAAATATAGCGTGATGAACTATATTTGCCCGAGATTGGACCAACGTATATCGAGGAATGATCGTAGTAAGCAACAAGTCAAAACTTACCAAACCGTTACTAGAATCAAACACAAAAATTTAAATACTATAGGAGTATTTGCTATCTAAACTAGTTTAACTTACATGTTTTGCATGTTTCAACTTTATTCAATTCTTATAACCCTATTTCTCGTACAGTCAAATGGCTGGATTTCACCACCCCGGCGACCCCTACTTTCCCAACCAAGGTAACGGAGGATGGGTCGAAGATGATCCCGAAGAGGATGAGGAACCCATAGAAGTGGATGATGACTCCGGTACCGACTCAGAGCCGGAAGTGATCGATCCACCACCCGTTCAACCTCCCGTCTTCATAAGGAACTTTCAAGGACCGACTCCCGTCTGGGGAAGTCACCTCCATCATTGGAGCCAACAACAAGGCATACGCCCTCCCTACGACATGTGCCGGGACTTCTATGATGTCCGCGGTGGAGGTTCGGCTGATCGAGCACTCCCGGTAATGGTGGGTAAGTTAGCCAATCAGTCCTATCAGTCCGGAGTTCAAGCTAGCCGACTCTGGGATGTCAACGTGGAAGTGTAGGTTCACACTTCTGACATCCGTAGGCTGGACAAGATACAAGACAATGCTCAACTCCAAACCGAGGCATTCCAAGCGCAAATGATTGCAGCCCTCTCTGAACTGAGGGAACAACAAGCCGCTTTTGATAGGCGTCTAATGGAGTCGAAGCAATCAGATGCAGAGTCAAGCTCCAAGCGCAACCTGCGTCGCAAGTAGTGCTTGTCAAAGACTCAAATTTTGTTATAGCTTAGGACCTCGGCTAAAAGTCTTTAAATTTCTCGAACTTTGTAATCGGAGACCCTTATAGGGGTCAAATTTTCATGATCGTCGTAACAACTTTTATATTAATATAAGTGACGCTATTATTACTACGTTAAGTATTTCGTTCAAACCTTGAAAAGTCTTTGAGAAACCAAATACTTGTTTCATACTTTCAGTCTTACAAATAACTTTCATTCTTCTATTTTAAGACTCATACTATCATCTGTTGTTGAACTATAGCGATTTAGTTCATGAGACACATACATTTTCTATTCTATGGAATTCTTATCTTTGCCCTTTCAACTTATAGTTGAAGGATGCCTCCGCGTAGGAATCCAAGGCGAAGCAACGGTGGGGAAGCACCTATACCACCACCACCTCCACCACCTCAATTTGATGTTGTTATGTTCCAAGCAGCAGTCACCGCAACGGTAGCAGCTGCCATGTCACAAATCAATAACTCGAGTACTAATGGCTCGGGATCTGGCACACACCCATCCAACCATGGCGAGAGTCATGGACCACCCCGAGAATGCACCTATAAGGAGTTTACTAATGCCAAGCCCCGGATGTTTTATGGAACTGGTGGTGTGATGGCCCTGAGGCAGTGGATTGAAAGGACGGAGGCAGTCTTTGAAATCTGCTCCTGTCCCGAGCACAGCAAAGTCAAATTTGCAACTTTCACCCTTATTGATAAAGCTTTAACTTGGTGGAATGGCCACGTTAAAGTACTTACCCTAATAGTGGCAAACTCCATAAGCTGGGAGAGCCTAAAAGCCATGATGATGAGAGAATACTGCCCACGGGGAGAGATTCAAAAGCTCGAACACGAACTATGGACTCTCGGAATGGTTGGTACCGACATCGCTACTTATACCAACAGATTCTGCGAGCTGGCAATCCTTTGTCCAGATATGATTGCTCCCAAGAGCAAGAAAATAGAAAGATACATCTGGGGACTGACGCCCCAAATACGTTACCACATGAAGTCATCCGCCCCCGAACGTTTCCGCCGTTCAGGTTTGGGGGTGTGTTAAAGACCTCGCGAGCATCCCCGAAGTCTGTAACTTTCCTGATGTGTTTCCCGAAGAGCTTCCAGGAATTCCTCCCGAGCGTCAGGTCGAGTTCCGTATTGACCTAATTCCTGGACGAAGTCTCCGTATCGCTTAGCTCCGACAAAAATGCAGGAGTTATCCAGTCAACTTAATGAGTTGCTCAATAAAGGATTCATTAGACCGAGTTCCTCACCTTGGGGAGCTCCGGTATTGTTCGTTAAGAAGAAAGATGGATCCTTTCGGATGTGTATCGATTATCACGAGCTAAACAAGTTGACCGTCAAAAACGGATATCCTCTTCCACGAATAGATGACCTTTTCGATCAACTCCAGGGAGCCAGTTACTTCTCTAAGATAGACCTTCGATCAGGGTACCATCAGCTACGAGTTCATGAAAGTGATGTGTCCAAAACAGCTTTCAGGACTCGATATGGACACTACGAGTTCGTAGTGATGCCCTTTAGTCTAACTAACGCACCGGCAGTGTTCATGGTCCTGATGAACCGGGTGTGTCGTCCCTATCTGGACAAGTTCGTCATTGTGTTCATTGATGACATACTTGTCTACTCCAGAAGCGAAGAAGACCACAAACAACACTTGAGGTTAGTGTTGGAAACCCTTAGATCTGAGAAGTTGTACGCGAAATTTTCCAAGTGTGAGTTCTGGATTCGGAAGGTAACTTTCCTTGGTTACGTGGTAAGCGAGGAGGGTATTCATGTAGATCTTTCCAAGATTAAAGCGATATGGAATTGGTCGGCACCGAAGACACCCACACAAATTCGACAATTCTTGGGTCTCGCCAGCTATTATCGGAGATTTATCCAGAACTTTTCCAGAATCGCCAAACCCTTAACCACTCTAACACAGAAAGGTATACCCTTTTGTTGGAGTGATAAGCAAGAAACTGCATTCCAGACGTTGAAGAAAGCCTTGTGCAGCGCGCTTGTTCTGTCCCTTCCCGAAGGGAGAGAGGACTTCGTTGTCTTCTGCGATGCGTCTAATTAGGGCTTAGGCTGTGTGCTTATGCAAAGAGGAAAAGTTATTGCTTATGCTTCTAGACAGCTGAAAGCACACGAGGTCAACTATACCACACATGGCTTGGAATTAGGAGCCGTAGTCTTTGCATTGAAGATTTGGAGACATTACCTCTACGGAACCAAGTGCACGATCTTCACTGATCACAAGAGTCTGCAACACATCTTTGATCAGAAAGACTTGAACATGAGACAACGACGATGGGTAGAACTACTCAGTGATTATGAGTGTGAAATCCGTTACCATCCCGGCAAGGCCAATGTGGTAGCAGATGCCCTTAGCCGAAAGGAGAGTGCAGGCCGCAAAGTGAAGAACCAGACGATGACCATCCATTCCATCTTACCCATGCAAATCCGAGAAGCCCAGTTAGAAGCCCTCAAACCCGAGAACGTGTCGATCGAAGCCTTAAGAGGAATGGAAAAGAAACTTGAGATCAGAGGTGACGGAGTCTACTGCTTCATGGATCGGATTTGGATTCCAAAGTCCGGAGGATTCAGGGAGATTGTTATGGAGGAAGCACACAAGACCAGATACTCTGTTCACCCGGGTTCGGACAAGATGTACCTGGATCTCAAGAAACAATACTGGTGGCCAAACATGAAAGCTAAGATAGCTACGTTCGTGGGCAAGTGTCTGACTTGCGCCAAGGTTAAAGTTGAGCACCAGAAACCCTCGGGTCTGCTCCAACAGCCCGAGATACCCGAATGGAAATGGGAGATGATTACCATGGACTTCATCACCAAACTACCCAAGTGTCCGAGTGGGTACGATACCATTTGGGTAATTGTCGATCGTCTGACAAAGTCCGCCCACTTCATCCCGATCAAAGAATCATTCAAGATGGAAAGACTCGCGCGAATCTACATCCAAGAGGTAGTTCGACTGCACGGTGTACCTACGTCCATTATCTCTGATCGAGATAGCAGGTTTACCATCAGATTCTGGCAGTCTCTCCAAAAAGCCCTTGGAACCAAATTAGACATGAGCACGGCATATCATCCTCAGACTGACAAACAAAGTGAGAGAACTATCCAAACCCTGGAGGACATGCTTAGAGCATGTGTCATTGATTTTGGAAAGTCGTGGGACACACATCTACCTTTGATCGAGTTCTCGTACAACAACAGTTACCACACCAGTATCAGGGTTGCCCTGTTTGAAGCCCTATACGGTTATAAGTGCAGATCCCCTCTGTGCTGGGCCGAGTTGGGGGACACACAGTTAACCAAGAGTCGAGTCCCCGACAGTGCTCTCACTGGCCCTGAAATCATCCGCGAAACCACTGAGAAGATTATCCAAATCCGGGAACGATTGAAAGCTTCACGAGATCGCCAAAAGAGTTACGCTGATAACCGCCGGAAACCTCTGGAATTCCAGGTCGGAGACCGTGTCCTGTTGAAAGTCTCACCCTGGAAAGGCACGGTACACTTTGGAAACGTGGGAAACTTAACCCTAGGTACATTGGTGTCACACCCCGAAAACCGAGGGCGGAAACATTTTCGGGGTTGACTCCACGTTGAGTATCAAATCCAATGTACATAGTAAGTAAAGTAGAACAACCATTACATTACATATAGAAAAGTTTTAAAATAGTTTCAAAAGTAAAGTTGTACAGTTGTGATACATAGTATATATATGAACAAAATGAAACGGGTCTTCTGAGCACTCCGACTTCTGACAAAAAGGATCTTCGGTACCTGTTCTAACGTTGACCTAAGAACACAAGCGGTTTGAAAATCAGCATAACGCTGGTGAGTTCATAAGCGGTTTTTGTTTTGTAAGAATGTTCATGTTTCCTTTCTGTTTCTGAAAATGTAACACATGCCAAGAAAATCTCACATTTTCTTAAAAAGGTTGTTTGTTGTTTCACATTATGTAAAGTAAATTTGTACATTGAAAACATGTTTACCATTGTGAAAATGTACATTTAAGTTATCTGTTTTGTTATACTGTTCTGGTTATGTACCAATGGATTCCCAGGAAAGTCTCATACCTTCCTGATCGTATGTCACCATTTGTCAAAGATGTAAAGTTATCCAGTTCGTTACACTTATCTAGTTATGTAAATGTTTCCCCATGAAAGCCCCATGCTTTCCTGAATGTTGGTTATCGTTTGTAAAAGATGTAAAAGATGTATTCTGGTTAGACCTGGTTATGTGCAAGGTTTCCCAGGAAAGTCCCATACTTTCCTGAATGTTGATTATCAATGTAAAAGATGTATTCTAAACCTGGTTATCTTGTGAACTGTATAAAGTTATTCATTATTACTATAAGTAAATCTCTGTTATCCTTATTGCGAGTTCCATAACCATACTATAGACTGAACCTGTGGCAATAAGTAGTCCACAACCTTATGACTTTCGTCACCCTTGAACCATTTCGGTTCGGCTGTAGCTAGCAGCCAGGTGTGGGGTAGTCAGCCTCGTATAGATCTATACACTCAAGTCACGCTCTCTAAATCCCAGAGATTCTGGTTACGGGTGTAGTCCTCCACTTGCGTATCTCTGTGGAGTGTTCGCCGAGGACGTGTCTCCAATCATACAGGAATAGCAAATTTACTAGTAATAATATGATAATCCTGCACTCGTGTATCTCTGTGGAGTGTTACCGATGACAAGACAGTGTACAAATTATATTGTTCATGTGTTTTAATGTCATGCTTTTAACTGATAAAATATGGAAAACCATTTGTGAAATATATAAAACATAACAGTTTATAAAACGCATTTCAGAAATAAATGTTTACGTGATCTGCATGCTCGAATGGTTATCAGTTGTATCAATCAGTATTAAAAGCATATAAAATGTGAAACACACACACACGAAAACAAGTTTTTGAGCACAAGAAACCCTTGTACTTTGCTTGTGTTCCCCCCTGAAAACAGTGAAAAACAGTGAAAAAGGGTAGGTGTATGAACTCATCAGACTCGGAGATGCGACGGTCTCGGGCACTAGACGTTGGTTCGGGGCTTGATTACTCGCGATGTCCCTATGTAAAATGTAATAATTTCCATATATATCCAATTAGATTTACAATCACTAATTATAATGACATCTTCGGACGTAAACATTTTATGGAGTTTACGGCCATATAACACATACATACATGAGTTCACGGCCATGAACTCATGTGGGTGTGATTTTGAGGGTTTAATGGCTTGAATGGACATGGGGTATGTTGGAATGAACTTCTAAAATGCCTTAGATTAATTTGTTTGGATTAATACCATTTAAAAGGGAGTTCACGGCTGTAAACTTGGAATTTACGGCCGTAAACTCTCCTATGGTCAAGAGAAAATTGATTTGAGGCACTTAGAGCAATCACATGTGATTCTAGTTAATTTTCCAAGCCTTAGGGTGGTTTAAGAGCATCATTTGGCACACTTTTATGAGTTTACGGCCTAAGAGTATGTGCTATGGCCGTAAACTCCTAAATGTGGTGTTTTGATATGTTTAAAGCCTCCAAACTAATTTTAGATGGTTCTATGATTTATTCCAAGGCTATTGGTTGAGTTTCAAGGCATTCTAACATGTTAAATGGTGTTTACTCCCCATGTTTGAGAAGTTTACGGCCCAATCACATGCCTTGGCCATAAACTCTCTTTTGTCCCTCAAAGTTTAAGATTTAAGTGTTTCAAGTCCCGATTTGTAAGTCTCAAAGTCATATCTAAGTCCCAACAATGATTTGGAAGGGTTAATTGGCTTAAAAACCCCATTTTTAAGTGTTTACGGCCCAAGCTTGATCCTTGGCCGTAAACACATGTTCTATGTCCTAAAACTCAAATTAAACATCAATTTGAAGGCTAAAGAGGTTAGATAACAAGTTAGGGATGTTACCTCTTTGATTTGGAGCCTTAAATCTTTGTTTTTGGACCTTTGATTATGGATGAGGAGAGAGGTTGGAGAGTGATTAAAGAAAGATGGCCAAAAGCTTCAAATGAAAGCTTTGAGTCCTTTATATAGTGCTCGGGAATTGGAAACGATGGAATTCTACCCGATACCGACGTTAGGCGGGGCTTTTGGTCGCACCCGACCAAGTTGCCATAACCCGATGTTGTCGATTCTAGAATTATTCCGATAACTAATATGGGGCGTTAGAATGATTTCAAATGGCATTAAGACACCCATTAAGTCATTTTAGGTCGATATATGTTAATGACTTAATTTAACGACGAATTCGGAAACGGATTTGGAAACGGCGTTTGGTTGATCGAATTAGATTACAATTTGAGTTACAAGAAGTGATATGAAATTTCGGGTTGTTACATTATCCCCTCGTTAGAGGGAATTTCGTCCCGAAATTCAAGACAAGATACAAGACAAAATACAAATCATGGATCTAGAAAGAGTTGCGGATACTTCTGTCTCATCGAATCTTCCCGCTCCCAAGTGAACTTTGCTCCCCGCTTGGCATTCCAGCGAACCTTCACTAACGGGATGCGACTTTGTTTCGTACGTTTGACTTCTCGATCCATAATTTCAATCAGTTCCTCCATGAAGTTGAGGTTTTCATCGATCTCGATCTCGTCTAAAGGAATCACTAGGGTTTCATCGGATAGGCACTTCTTGAGATTTGACACATGGAAGACGGGATGGATGTTACTGAGCTGGTGAGGTAAACGAAGTTTATAGGCTACTGGACCAATCCTGCGAGGATCTCGAAAGGTCCAATGTACCTCGGATTAAGTTTCCCACGCTTACCAAAGTGTACAGTGCCTTTCCAGGGCGAGACCTTCAACAGGACATGGTCTCCAACCTGGAATTCCAATGGTTTCCGACGGTTATCAGCGTAACTCTTTTGGCGATCACGTGAAGCTTTCAGTCGTTCTCAGATTTGGATGATCTTCTCGGTGGTTTCACGGATGATTTCAGGACCAGTGAGAGCACTGTCCGGGACTCGACCCTTGGCTAACTGTGTATCCCCCACCTTGGCCCAGCACAGAGGGGATCTGCACTTGCGACCGTATAGGGCTTCAAACGGGGCAGCCCTAATGCTGGTGTGGTAACTGTTGTTGTACGAAAATTCGATCAAAGGTAAATGTGTGTCCCACGACTTTCCAAAGTCAATGACACATGCTCTAAGCATGTCCTCCAAGGTTTGGATTGTTCTCTCACTTTGTCCATTGGTCTGAGGATGATACGCCGTGCTCATATCTAGTTTGGTTTCAAGAGCTTTTTGAAGAGATTGCCAAAATCGGGAGGTAAACCTGCTATCTCGATCAGAGATAATGGACGCAGGTACACCGTGCAGTCGGACTACCTCTTGGATGTAAATCCGCGCGAGTCTTTCCATCTTGTATGATTCTTTGATTGGAACGAAGTGAGCGGACTTGGTTAAACGGTCGACAATTACCCAAATGGTCTCATACCCACTCAGACACCTGGGTAGTTTGGTGATGAAATCCATGGTGATCATCTCCCATTTCCATTCGGGTATCTCGGGTTGCTTGAGCAGACCCGAGGGTTTCTAGTGCTCAACTTTTACTTTGGTGCAAGTCAGACACTTGCCCACGAACGTAGCTATCTCAGCCTTCATGTTTGGCCACCAATATTGTTTCTTGAGATCTAAATACATCTTGTCAGAGCGCGGGTGAACAAAGTATCTAGTTCTGTGCGCTTCCTCCATAACTATCTCTCTGAATCCTCTGAACTTGGGAATCCAGATCCGATCCATAAAACAATGGACTCCGTCACCTCTAATCTCAAGTTTCTTTTCCATTCCTCTCAAGGCTTCGGTCGACACATTCTCGGGTTTGAGGGCTTCTAACTGGGCTTCTCGGATTAGCATGGGTAGGTTAGAATGGATGGTCATCGTCTGGTTCTTCACTTTACGGCATGCACTCTCCTTTCGGCTAAGAGCATTTGCTACCACATTGGCCTTGCCGGGATGGTAACGGATTTCACACTTATAATCACTGAGTAGTTCTACCCATCGCCTTTGTCTCATGTTTAAGTCGTTCTGGTCAAAGACATGTTGTAGGCTCTTGTGATCGGTGAAGATCGTGCACTTGGTTCCGTAGAGGTAGTGTCTCCAAATCTTCAATGCAAAGACCAAAGCTCCTAGCTCCAAGTCATGTGTGGTATAGTTGACCTCGTGTGCTTTCAACTGTCTAGAAGCATAGGCAATTACTTTTCCCCTTTGCATAAGCACACAGCCTAAGCCTTGATTAGACGCATCGCATAAGACAACGAAATCCTCTGTCCCTTCGGGTAGGGACAGAACAGGCGCGCTGCACAAGGCTTTCTTCAGCGTCTGGAATGCAGTTTCTTGTTTATCACCCCAACAAAAGGGTACACCTTTCTGTGTTAGAGTGGTTAAGGGTTTGGCGATTCTGGAAAAGTTCTGGATAAATCTCCGATAATAGCCAGCGAGACCCAAGAATTGTCGGATTTCTGTGGGTGTCTTCGGTGCTGACCAATTCTCTATCGCCTTTATCTTGGAAGGATCTACATGAATACCCTCCTCGCTTACCACGTGACCGAGGAAAGTTACCTTCCGAATCCAGAACTCGCATTTAGAAAATTTCGCGTACAACTTCTCGGATCGCAGGGTTTCCAACACTAGCCTCAAGTGTTGTTTGTGGTCTTCTTCGCTTCGGGAATAGACGAGTATGTCATCAATGAACACAATGACAAACTTGTCCAGATAAGGACGACACACCCGGTTCATCAGGTCCATGAACACCGCCGGTGCGTTGGTTAGACCAAAGGGCATCACTACGAACTCGTAGTGTCCATATCGAGTCCTGAAAGCTGTTTTGGACACATCACTTTCATGAACTCGTAGCTGATGGTACCCTGACCGAAGGTCTATCTTGGAGAAGTAACTGGCTCCCTGGAGTTGATCGAAGAGGCCATCTATTCGCGGAAGAGGATATCGGTTTTTGACAGTCAACTTGTTCAGCTCGCGATAATTGATACACATCCGAAAAGATCCATCCTTCTTCTTGACAAATAATACCGGAGCTCCCCAGGGTGAGGAACTCGGTCTAATGAATCCTTTACTGAGTAACTCGTTGAGTTGACTGGATAATCCTGCACTTCTGCTGGAGCTAAGCGACACGGAGACTTCGCTACAGGAGTAGCTCCAGGAATTAGGTCAATACGGAACTCGACCTGACGCTCGGGAGGGATTCCTGGAAGTTCTTTGGGAAACACATCAGGAAAGTTACAGACTTTGGGGATGCTCGCGAGGTCTTTAACTTCCTGTTTCTCGTTGATTACATGGGCCAAGAATGCAATACACTCCTTTCGCAGGAGTTTCTGAGCTTTGATGCAGGAAATGATACGAAGGTTGGAACCAAGTTTATCGCCATAGATTACGAGAGTTTGACCCGAAGGAAGGTTGAGACGGATGGCTTTTTCGAAACAAAGAATATCCGCATGATTGGGACTCAACCAATCCATGCCAATGATGACATCAAAGCTCTTTATGGATACTGGCATGAGATCGATAGGAAATGAATGGTCGTTCAGGGTAAGGGTACAATCTACGAACACTTCGCTCGCACTTTCTTTCGCACCGTTCGCCATCTCGACGGTAAACGTTTCGGTTAAAGGTTGGGAATTATGTTTTAGGTTATGTTTGAATGCATGACTAATAAAGCTCCTCTCAGCACCCGAATCGAAAAGAATATTAGCATATGAGTTGTCGAGAAGGAACGTACCCGAGACAACAGTGGGATCGGCGACCGCTTCCTCCCGTCCCATGGCGAGGACTCTTCCGGTGTTATCAGCAATAGACTTTTTGGGGCAGTTCCTTTTAAAATGTCCAACCTCACCACAGTTGTAGCAGGCTTGACCAACGCCTGCTCCCGAAGATTGATTGGCCGATTGGGCCGGAGCTTTGCAGAATCGGACTGTGTGCCCCTTCTTACCACAATTTGTACAGGAAAGTTCTCGACAGGGGCCGGGGTTGTGGTGATACATGCACTTGTCACAGAGAGGGAGATTACCAGCATACCGGCTGGTAGGAGTTGGAGTTGTGGATCCCACAACAGAAGCAGCAGCAACGGGGGTAGTAGCAGCATGGACTGCTACTGTTTGCTGTCTTTTGGAGGATCCTTGAGAAGATTGACCCTTCTTCTTCTTCCAGAACTTTCTTTGGCGGTGGTGGTTTCCTCGACATCATCACTGTGGTCAATTATGGCTTGGGCTAAAGTCTTAGCACTATCATATGTGTCCGGGCGAGCAGCTAAGACATGACCTTTTTGCTTTCAGGAGTGACCAAACCAGGGCAAAGGAGTGCGAGATCATCGAATCGGGAAGTGTATGCAACAATGTCGGAACCTTTCATCTTCAGGTTCTAGAGCTCATGCTCTAGCTTCTGCATTTCACTACGGGGACAGTATTCGGCAAGGAGGAGTTCTTTCATGGCGTCCCAGCCCATGGCATTGGCTACGGGTAGGGTCAAGGATTTGACTCGGCCATTCCACCAAGTCAAGGCTTTATCACTGAAGGTACAGGCTGCAAATTTGACTTTATCGGACTCAGCACAAGCAGAGATTTCGAAGATGGATTCGATTTTCTCGAACCATCGGGATAGGGAAATGACACCTCCAGTGCCATCAAAGGATGATGGTTTTGAATTCATGAAATCCTTATAGGAACCCTCCTTTCGGTGTCCCTGATTGCTTTCTTGATCTTGAGTACCACCTCCCGAACCACCGGAACCACCGGTGTTCAATTGGGACATGGCAGCTGCCACCGCGGTGGTAACAGCTGTCTGGAATAACACGGGATCAATTTTGGCAGGAGGTGGTGGCGGAGAGTTGTTGGTCTTTGAGCTGGGTCTCTTTCTGGGAGGTATCTTGATCTAATAAGATCAAGAAAGAGAGGATGATAAGTCCTCTGAATTGAATCGAGAGATATGACATATATTTATTCCAAATAAGCGATAAAACAAGAAAGAGTTATCGAAGCAAGTAAACTATCGCTAATGGAATGATCGAGAATCTATACGTGAACAAGGATTCTTACAAAGAATTAGCTCGAGAAATACTCCCATAGTATTTCATGATTCGTTACTACACTGGCGCGATGTTTGTGGTATTAGGGTAAGTTTTAGGCATGTCGCATACTACAGTCATTCCCAAGCACATGTTGGCCGTGTCTCGAATGAATATAGTTGGACAGGCTATATTGATCCTAGACACGACTACATAACTGCCCAGGTTTAACCGCAGTACACAACACCCATTTACTTATGTTTTGTTCTATTTGTAGTTACGGATCTCGATGGCTCGGTATACTTATATACTTTTTGAAAATACTTATAGTTTGAAGATACTTTTATTTCAGAGCACTTAGGCCCTTTAATGTTTATAGTTTTATACCATGTAAGGTTTGGTATACTTTATTCACTATAAACAAGGGCTCTGATACCAATCTGTCACACCCCAAAAACCGAGGGTGGAAACATTTCCAGGGTTGACTCCACGTTGAGTATCAAATCCAATGTACATAGTAAGTAAAGTAGAACAACCATTACATTACATATAGAAAAGTTTTACAATAGTTTCAAAAGTAAAGTTGTACAGTTGTGATACATAGTATATATATATGAACAAAATGAAACGGGTCTTCTGAGCACTCCGACTTCTGACAAAAAGGATCTTCGGTACCTGTTCTAACGTTGACCTGAGAACACAAGTGGTTTGAAAATCAGCATAATGCTGGTGAGTTCATAAGCGGTTTTTGTTTTGTAAGAATGTTCATGTTTCCTTTCTGTTTCTGAAAATGTAACACATGCCAAGAAAATCTCACATTTTCTTAAAAAGGTTGTTTGTTGTTTCACATTATGTAAAGTAAATTTGTATACTGAAAAAATGTTTACCATTATGAAAATGTACATTTAAGTTATCTGTTTTGTTATACTGTTCTGGTTATGTACCAATGGATTCCCAGGAAAGTCCCATACCTTCCTGATCGTATGTTACCATTTGTCAAAGATGTAAAGTTATCCAGTTCGTTACATTTATCTAGTTATGTAAATGTTTCCCCAGGAAAGCCCCATGCTTTCCTGAATGATGGTTATCGTTTGTAAAAGATGTAAGAGATGTATTCTGGTTAGACCTGGTTATGTACAAGGTTTCACAGGAAAGTCCCATACTTTCCTGAATGTTGATTATCAATGTAAAAGATGTATTCTAAACCTGGTTATCTTGTGAAATGTATAAAGTTATGCATTATTACTATAAGTAAATCTCTGTTATCCTTATTGTGAGTTCCATAACCATACTATAGACTGAACCTGTGGCAATAAGTAGTCCACAACCTTATGACTTTCGTCACCCTTGAACCATTTCGGTTCGGCTGTAGCTAGCAGCCAGGTGTGGGGTAGTCAGCCCCGTATAGATCTATACACTCAAGTCACGCTCTCTAAATCCCAGAGATTCTGGTTACGGGTGTAGTCCTCCACTCGCGTATCTCTGTAGAGTGTTCGCCGAGGACGTGTCTCCAATCATACAGGAATAACAAATTTACTAGTAATAATATGATAATCCTCCACTCGCGTATCTCTGTGGAGTGTTACTGAGGACAAGACAGTGTACAAATTATATTGTTCATGTGTTCTAATGTCATGCTTTTAACTGATAAAATATGGAAAACCATTTGTGAAATATATAAAACATAACAGTTTATAAAACCCATTTCACAAATAAATGTTTACGTGATCTGCATGCTCAAATGGTTATCAGTTGTATCAATCAGTACTAAAAGCATATAAAATGTGAAACACACACACACGAAAACAAGTTTTTGAGCACAATAAACCCTTGTACTTTGCTTGTGTTCCCCCCTAAAAACAGTGAAAAACAGTGAAAAAGGGTAGGGGTATGAACTCACCAGACTCGGAAATGCGACGGTCTCGGACACTAGACGTTGGTTCGGGGCTTGATTACTCGCGATGTCCCTATGTAAAATGTAATAATTTCCATATATATCCAATTAGATTTACAATCACTAATTATATGGAACATTACACTCCAACGAGGTTAAACACCTCAAAACGAGCGTTTGGAGTGACCCGGGTGACATCTTCGGACGTATAATGGCACTAGGGACTTAGGATTTGAGTTTACTCCCCAAGAGTAAACATTTTATGGAGTTTACGGCCATATAACACACACATACATGAGTTCACGGCCGTGAACTCATGTGGGTGTGATTTTGAGGGTTTAATGGCTTGAATGGACATGGGGTATGTTGGAATGAACTTCTAAAATGCCTTAGATTAATTTGTTTGGATTAATACCATTTAAAAGGGATTTCATGGCTGTAAACTTGGAGTTTACGGCCGTAAACTCTCCTATGGTCAAGAGAAAATTGATTTGAGGCACTTAGAGCAATCACATGTGATTCTAGTTAATTTTCCAAGCCTTAGAGTGGTTTAAGAGCATCATTTGGCACACTTTATGAGTTTGCGGCCTAAGAGTATGTGCTATGGCCGTAAACTCCTAAATGTGGTGTTTTGATATGTTTAAAGCCTCCAAACTAATTTTAGATGGTTCTATGATTTATTCAAGGCTATTGGTTAAGTTTCAAGGCATTCTAACATGTTAAATGGTGTTTACTCCCCATGTTTGAGGAGTTTACGGCCCAAGCACATGCCTTGGCCGTAAACTCTCTTTTGTCCCTCAAAGTTCAAGATTTAAGTGTTTCAAGTCCTGATTTGTAAGTCTCAAAGTCGTATCTAAGTCCCAACAATGATTTGGAAGGGTTAATTGGCTTAAAAACCCCATTTTTAAGTGTTTACGACCCAAGCTTGATCCTTGGCCGTAAACACATGTTTTATGTCCTAAAATCAAATTAAACATCAATTTGAAGGCTAAAGAGGTTAGATAACAAGTTAGGGATGTTACCTCTTTGATTTGGAGCCTTAAATCTTTGTTTTTGGACCTTTGATTATGGATGAGGAGAGAGGTTGGAGAGTGATTAAGGAAAGATGGCCAAAAGCTTCAAATGAAAGCTTTGAGTCCTTTATATAGTGCTCGGGAATTGGACACGACGGAATTCTACCCGATACCGGCGTTAGGCGGGGCTTTTGGTCACACTGGACCAAGTTGCCGTAACCCGATATGGTCGACTCTAGAATTATTCCGATAACTATTATGGGTCGTTAGAATGATTTCAAATGGCATTAAGACACCCATTAAGTCATTTTAGGTCGATATATGTTAATGACTTAATTTAACGACGAATTCGGAAACGGATTTGGAAACGACGTTTGGTTGATCGAATTGGATTACAATTTGAGTTACAAGAAGTGATATGAAATTTTGGGTTGTTACAATTGGACCCTTCGAGATCCTCACCAGGATCGGTCCGGTAGCCTATAAACTTCGTTTACCTCACGAGCTCAGTAATATCCATCCCGTCTTCCATGTCTCAAATCTCAAGAAGTGCCTATCCGATGAAACCCTAGTAATTCCTTTAGATGAAATCGAGATCAATGAAAACCTCAACTTCGTGGAGGAACCGATCGAAATCATGGATCGAGAAGTCAAGCGTACAAAGCAAAGCCGCATCCCGTTAGTGAAGGTTCGCTGGAATGCCAAGCGGGGACCGGAGTTCACTTGGGAGCGTGAAGACTCGATGAAACAACAGTATCCACGTCTCTTTCCAGATCCAAGATTTGTATCTTGTATTGTATCTTAATTTTGAATTTCGGGACGAAATTCCCTCTAACGGGGGGATAATGTAACAACCTGAAATTTCGTATCATTACTTGTAATCCTTTTCGTAATCCATTTCGATCAACCAATCGTCGTTTCCAAATTCGTTTCCGATTTAATCATTTAATTAAGTCATTAAATCGTATTTATCTAAAATGACTTAATGGGTGTGCTAATGCATTTAGAAATCATTCTAACACCCCATTCTAGTGATCGGAACATTTCTAGAATCAACCATATCGGGTTACGGCAACTTGGCCGGGTGCGACCAAAAGCCCCGTCTAAAGCCGATATCGGGTAGAATTTCACCGTGTCCAAATCCCGAACACTATTTAAAATGTTCTAAGCCTTCATTTGAAGCTTTTGCTTCATCTCACTACTCTCTCTCTCTCTCTAACCTCTCTCCTCATCCAAGATTAAGATCCAAAATCAAAGAATTAAGGCTCCAAATCATAAAGGTAACCTCCCTAGCTTGTTATTCAACCTCTTAGGCCTTCAAATCTATGTTTAAATTGAGATTTTGGACTTGGAACATGTGTTTACAGCCAAGGAGCATGCTTGGGCCGTAAACACATAATATTGGGGTTTTTGAGCAATCTAACCCTTCCAAATCATTGTTGAGACTTAGATACTACCTTAAGGCTTACAAGCCCGGACTTGGAACACCTTAAACTTGAATTTTGAGGGATTAACATGTGTTTACGGCCAAGGTATGTTCTTGGGCCGTAAACCCCTCAAACATGGGGAGTAAACTCACTTTTACATGTTAGAATGTCTTGTAACTTAACCAATAGCCTTGTGGTAAATCCTAGAACCATCTAAAAATAGTTTGGAGACCTTAAACATAACAAAACTCTTCATTTGAGAGTTTATGGTCATAGAACAGGCTCCAGGGCCGTAAACTCCTAATTGTGTGTCATTTGATGCCCTAAAGTCATACAAGGCTTGGAAAATTAACTAGAATAACATGTGATTGTCCTAAGCATCACAAATTAAATATGGTTTGAGCATGGGAGAGTTTACGGCCGTAAAATCCAAGTTTACAGCCATGAACTCCCATATGTGATGTATATGTTGATTCAATTCAATCCATGGCATTAGAAAAAACCATTCTAGCATTCCCCGTGTCCATATAAGCCATTTAACACTCAAAATCACCCAAACATGAGTTCACGGCCGTGAACTCATGTATGTAGGGTATATATGGCCGCAAACTCCATTAAAGAGTTTACTCTTGAGGAGTAAACTCAAATCCCAAGTCCCTCGCTTCATTTCAAGTCTGTAGATGTCACTCGGGTCACTCCAAACACTCGTTTTGAAGTGTTTTAGCTCATTGGAGTGTAATATTCCATCTAATTAGTATTTGTAAATCTAATTAGATATATTTGGACATTATTCCATTTTACATAGGAACCTCATGAGTAATCAAGCCCCGAACCAACGTTTAGCATCCGAAATCGTCACATTTCCTCGTATGGTGAGTTCATACCCCTACCCATTTTCACTGTTTTCAGGGGGGAACACAAGCAAGTACAAGGGATTACTTGTACTCAAAACTTGTTTTTGTGTGTGTGTTTCACATTTTATATGCTTTTAACACTGATTGATACAACTGATAACCGTTTGAACATGCAGATCAAGTAAACATATATTTGTGAAATGGGTTTATAAAATGTTGTGTTTTATATATTTCACAAATGGATTCCACATTTTATCAGTTAAAAGCATGACATTAGAACATTTGAAACATAAAACTTGTACATTGTTTGTCCTCGGTAACACTTCACAAAGATACGCGAGTGGGGGATTATCATATTATTACTAGTAAAATTTATTAGTCCGGTATGATTGGAGACACGTCCTCGGCAAACACTCCACAGAGATACGTGAGTGGAGGACTGCACCCGTAACCAGAATCTTTGGGATTAGAGAGCGTGACTTGAGTGTATAGATCTATACGGGGCTGACTACCCCACACCTGGCTGCTAGCTACAGCCGAAACGAAATGGTTCAAGGGTGAAGAAAGTCATAAGGTGATGTGGACTACTTATTGCCATATCTAGTCTATCGTATGGTTATGGAACTCGCAATTAGGATAACATAAATTTACTTAATAGTAATAATGAATAACTTAACACATTTCACAAGATTACCAGGTTTCAGTATACATCTTTCACATTGGTGACCAACATTCAGGAAAGTATGGGACTTTCCTGGGGAAAACATTGAACATAACCACGTTTTACAGAATACATCCTTTACATTGATAACCAACATTCAGGAAAGCATGGGGCTTTCCTGGGGAACGATTACATAACTAGAAAAGTGTAACAAACCGGATAACTTTACATCTTTCACAATTGGTAATACACAATCATGAAGGTATGGGACTTTCCTGGAGATACATTGGTACGTAACCAGAACAGTATAACAAACCAGATAACCTAACTGTACATTTTCACAAGAGTAAACGTGTTTTCAGTGTACAACTTTACTTTACATGTTGAGAACAAAAACCAACCTTATTAAGAAAATATGGGATTTTCTTGGTGTGTGTAACATTTTCAGAAACAGAAAGGAAACTCGAACATTTTCACAAAACAAAAACCGCTTATGAACTCACCAACGTTATGCTGATTTTCAAACCGCTTGTGTTCTCAGGTCAGCGTTAGAACAGGTACCTGAAGATCATTTTGTTCCAGGTTAGAGTGCACAGAAGACCAGTTCGTTTTGTTATTATATACTATGTATTACAACTGTATAACTTTACTTTTGAAACAAATGTAAAACTTTTCTATATGTAATGTAATGGTTGTTTTACTTTACTTACTATGTGCATTGGATTTGATACTCAACGTGGAGTCAACCCCGGAAATGTTTCCGCCTTCGGTTTTCGGGGTGTGACAACTTGGGAACGCAAGGATCAAATGAAACATAATATCCTCATCTTTTTGCTTCTTTAATATGTAATAGCTTAGTTGCTTGAACTCTAATTTCTGGAGGAAATTCCCCTAACGGGGGGAGGATGTGACAACCCGACACTTTTACACTAAGCAAATCGATCCATATATCTGTAATTCACTTGAATTTAGCATCCTTTAATAGTATATTGAGTCTGCGCTAGTGTTTTAGACTTAATATATCATAGATACGGACCTTATGAAGTATTAGGAACGGTGTTGCATCACAAAATCCAGCCAAACACACCAAGAGAGGTGTGTGCGGCCGCACACTCCGCACACTAGTGTGTGCGGCCAAGCCAGCCGCACACCCAGCAGCAAACCCCTCCAGCCTCACACTCAACCTTATATAAAGTGGAGGACCCCCTTCCATTCACTTTTGGCTGCATCCTTTCTCTCTCTCTATACTTTTTTCTCTCTAGAAAACCACCCAAGAACACCTAGAAGGCCTCCAAAATGTGAAGAACACCATCATTTAGCTTGTCATAGAGGTAAAACAATTGAATCCAAGCCTCAAACTCATAATGTTCTTCATGTTCTTCATCCTATGAAGGAGTGCAGCCGCACACCTTCATCAGGTGGCCGCACACACTCATAATACTCTCCAAAGTGGGAGTAAGGCCACACAATCGACACATGGGACTCAAACAAGGAGTGTACGACCGCACACTCTAGTGTGCAGCCTCACACACCAGTTTGGTCACATTCCCCAGCCGCACACTCACCTTTATGGCCATGCACACACCCTAATACCCATATTTGGCCTTAAACTTGAATAGATCATTGAGTATAGAACATGGGACACTTAGTCCTAGTGATTTCAATCCTTTAGGGTGATTCCCCATCATGTTTAGTCATGAAACACCATAGCTCTAACATATATATGTGTCACCATATGATTAATAGGGGCTACTTGCATACAGAACATCCGTTGACTCTCGGCACTCATACGAATTGCACACTCGAACCCTACAATAACAGTGAGTTCATACCCCTTAATTAAACATTCAAATGTTTTAAATGCTTTTATGGGGGGATACAAGTTGAATTCAATACATTACAGTATCAATCACATGTGATTTAAAACTTATTAACAAAAGGATTTTCTACATTTTCAAAGTACCGGGTCAGTAAAGTTATTTCAAATGTTTATCATCCTCATTTTCACAAATCCATTGTCTTAAAACAATTTTTCAATATTTTCAAACCTTAAATTATTTTCAAATCATGTCTACACCAATATATTTATATAAGTAAGTATTGAAGGATTTAGAACTGATAACTGACCTTATTTCCTGTTCTTGTTTGATTGTGGACTTAGGGTGTTAGGTTATCTGTCCGACTGTCGTTGAATGCTTAGTTATATATCTTGTATATTTGTGTTAGACAAAAAAGTTTTCACTCTAGTTTGATACTTCTACATATCGAAGACACTCAATCAAGTATTCAATTTTACTATAATAGGTATAGTTAATGATTACTAGTCATTCCTGATATTACTATGATACACACTATGGTCAGTACAATTACAAGACTATATGTACAATACACGATACAAAGAGAACACTATACACTATAATAAGGAAACACTACCCACTATAAGAAGAAATACTAAAAACTACATCAAGAGAACAGTACAAAGTATACTAAGAGAACACTATATACCATACGAAAGAAAATACTACAACAGAATGTGATGCACTATCTCTCTATACGACCTATCGTTATGCGATCGTCGGATAGCCAGCATCTCCTGGAAGGAGAGCGACTACTACGTGTATAGATCTATACAGGACGGATATTTCCCCCATCCCGACTGTTAGCTACAGTCCGAGCCTCTTAGGCCCAGGGATGACAAAACATTACTACACTATTGGTGACCTGGAGGGTCAGCCACTACACTACTATCACTCAGTATGGTTTCATACGAGCTCACATTCAATTAAACACACATCCCGAGGTGTGCACACAATTAATACTATCCAAAGTTTGCATTCACTAATACACTTAACCGGCAGTAATGCTGCTGGGGTGAAGCTCTGTTATTTCTCTATAATGAACAAGTTTAAAACTGTATTTTTTTTTTTCATTTCTAATACTTTCGTAAGAAATCTATTACATTTTCAAATGAAACAAATTTACAAATAACTAAGTCTTGGTAAAAGACTACTTTTGTTGGAAAATATGGGATTTTCTAGGGATCAAACCATCTTCAAACTTTGTTAATAAATGTCTTACTATGTGATTTGCAAACACTTTTATACAAACAATGACACTAAATACTTATGAACTCACCAGCTTTATGCTGATACTCATTTTCAAAATAACTTGTATTCTCAGGTCAACAATAAACAGGTACTGGTGTAGCTTTTGGAAGATGGAGCACATATAAGACTCATCTTATTTTGTTTATACTTGGGTGTATACATAAATGTCTAGAACACACTTGTATTATAATTACTATATTAATGCAATGGATGTGGTTGCTTGTTTTACTATTATGCATTGTTATGATACTGAACATGACGTCCTCCACCCCAGAAGGTATTCCGTCGTTCTCGGTTTTGGGGTGTGACAGATTGGTATCAGAGCTTTGTTTATAGTGAATCAAGTATATCAACCCATAAAAGATATACGAACTATAAACACTTCGGGACTCAAACACTCTGACCAAGAATATATACTTTTAAATACTAAAATATTTAACTAAGTATATATATACCTCCACGAGTTCAGAGGGTCAGTATCATACTAGAACAGAACAAAAGTATTAAGATTGTTAAACAACACAATTAAGCTTAGAGACATATAGTCACATCTGGATGGAGTGTTTCCGCAACTAGAAGTGTTTGTCTCTACCAAATAAATAATCTAAGTCCTAATTAGATACAAATATGTATCTTTTCATAATTCATAGGAACCTCGTACATTTGCAAACCCAGGACTGACGTTTAGGATCCAATCAGACACGTTCCTCGTCCGGTGAGTTCATACCCCTACCCTTTTTCAATGGTTTTTCAATGTTTTCAGGGGAGGAATACAAGCAAACTATAAATGTTTTCAAAACATAACATTGATGTATTTCAAATAATATCTGGCAAACTTATAAATACCTTTACCCCTTATGTATTATGTTGAGCATAAGGGATGATTTATCAACTACAACTATATGAATTTCAGTTAAGGGAATAACCAAACTAATCAAATTATTATGGGAATAATTTGGGGTTCTTTAGTTCTTGTTACATCACATACTGATATGTATATAAAGTTATTGGATAAACTATGTCTGATTCAGTTATCTCCGTTTCACTTAGTATATATTGCCAGATAATTTCATTGTATATATAACTGTTTTCACTGTATTATGTTTCATGTCGTTTAGTATGTTTGATATCATTTGAGAATTCCGTGAATACTTAGTACTAGTTTGTGAGATTTGTCATTACCCTTTTGGGTTATTAGTAAATCCTCCTCGGAAGTGTAACCAGAGTCTCCTGGAGGGAGAGCGTGGAATTTGTGAATAGATCTATTCGGGACTGACAATCCCACACCTTAACTGCTAGCTATAGTTAGGAGGGCACGCCTGGGGTGACAAATTCTGGATATCGTACGACGTCTGACAAGCGTCAAGGAGGTCTCGTTGTCGTATCAGCATGGTTACCCGACTCACAATATGTATTAATATAAGTTTATTCACGGTTTCGCTTTGGGTTTGGCTTTGACTTTGTTTTGATTCCATATCTACTTCCTATCTATAGATTCCATATCTAGTACGGGATGATAGTCCCATGGTTTTCAGTCTAATGATCTTATATCTAGTACGGGATGATAGTCCCATGATTTCAATATATATCTTGTACGGGATGGTAATTCCATGGTTTTCAACTTATATCTAGTCCAGGATGGTAGTCCCATGGTATTCAATCTATATTTTCATGTATTTCAAACTATCTTGTATCTAGTCCGGGATGGTAGTCTCATGGTATTTAACCTATATTTTCATGTATATCAAACTATCTTGTATCTAGTACGGGATGTTAGTCCCATGGTTTTCAAACTATTTTCCATCTACAGTTCACGTATAACAAAGTATTTTATATCTAATTCGGGATAGTAATCCCATGATTTTCAATATATAGTTTTGTGTATTAAACTATACTCTGTGATATTTAATCGGTCTTGTATTTAGGAAAATATGGGATTTTCCTGGGGTAACATATAACGCGTAATTGAACTGGTAATGAAGGATAACTAAACTGTTTTACATAAGAAAATATGGGATTTTCTTGGATAACAACCCTTTTCGGAAAACTAAAGGAAACTGGTACATTTTCAGAAAACAAACATCTTATGAACTCACCAGCTTTATACTGATTTTCAAACTGCTTGTATTCTCAGGTCCGCATTAGACAGGTACCCGGTGATCTCTTTTGGTGAAGACGGAGTGCGTAGAAGACTCGTCTCATTTTGTTCATATATATTATGTATCACACTTGTACAATTTACTTTTGAAACAAATGTAAACTTTCATATATATATATATATATATATATATATATATATATATATATGTAATGTAATGGTTGTTTACTTTGATTACTATGTGTATTGGATTTGATACTCAACGTTGAGTCAACCCCGAAAATATTTCTGCCTTTGGTTTTCGGGGTGTGACAGTGCCTAAGAATGATTTGGTGTTGCAACAAGTCTAAAAACTTACCAACACTACCACAAGAACGATTAGAACAAGAATACTATAGGACTATTCTACATTCTACTAACTACATATGTGATAACTAAAAGGGTCGTTACTGGTAGGGAAATTGTTGCTAAGTGGATACACCACGATTACGTGTGACTAGGGCGCTATAGACTTAGAATCTGTGATCTTTGCTTCATTTCCTGTTCTTGTTTGATTGTGGATCTGAAGTTAGGGTCGCTTATTCGAAGGACTATCTTGCTCTGGTTACATGTAATTGGTATGCACTATGCAAGTATTGGGTCGACTAATAACGACCATCTTATAAGTATCCTAGATTAGTACGTCTATTAACCTTTCTTTCCCCATTCTCGCGTAGATAGCATGGCTGGTTTTCACCTTCCCGGCGATCCGTACTTCCCAAACCACGACAATGGAGGATGGCCTAACGAGGAGCCAGATGATGATCACTCGATCCCTTTGGATGATCACCGTGCAGAGGGCTTTTCGGATAGCTCTGAATCCAAACCAGAAATCAACAACCTGCCCCCGGTAGCTCCAAACTCCAACCTTCGTCCGACATTTCAGGGTCCCACTGCCATATAGGCAATAACCTTAAACCGATGGAGCGATGAGCAGGGTCAGCCCTTACCTTTCAATGGAGACCGAAGCTTCTACAACATAAGCGAGGGAGGTTCAGCGGACCGAGTCTTGCCCATCATGGTCCGAAGGATTTCCAGGAACGTCGAGCAAGGTCAAGCAGCCATTGGCCGAGTTGTGGAAGTGGATGCCAACTCTAACCTCAACACTGTTCGCATTCGTCAACTAGAAGAAGCCATGGATAGGACGAGGAGGACCAATGAGAATCTGCAGCAATAGCTAGCTGCATCTCGAGCCGAAGTTAGTGAACTCCGAGCGCGCCAACGGGCTCATGAGCGACATCTTTTAGAAGTTGTATGCCAATTGACCGACTTGAGGATTCACCCAAGGGGTACCCGTCGCCAGTAGAAGATGTTAACTCATCCCTCTTTCGTTTAAAGGACTAGCCTCTCCTTTTATATTTTCAATAGGACACTTGTCTATAAACGTTTCCTAACTCTGGAAGTACCCTAACTGAACTCCTAGGCTGCCAACGTTTTCCCTTATGGTTTGATGTAAGACCTACTGTTAGGTCATTTTTCCTGAACTCATTTTACATCATGAATACCAGTAATATTGGCAGTTAACTACTCTGTTGCTATGACTCTCTCTCTGATTATTGGTCTATGTTGATTTAGTCCATAAAACCCTCTTATCATACTTGCGATAGACTCTTACTATTGTCAACATCTCTATGAACTTTCAGTAAAAGATGCATCCTCGCAAGCGCCCGAACAAAGGCAGACCTGCAACTCAAACCCCACCTCCACCACCTCCTCCTCCGCAGTTCGATCCAGTGCTGTTTCAAACGGCTGTAACCGCAGCAATGACTGCAGCTCTAGCCCAAATATATTCTGGTGATGCAAGTGGTGCTAGAATGGGCGGAAATTCTAGACATGGTGAAGTTCACCAGCTGACGCAGGGATGTACTTATAAAGATTTCATGAACTGTAAACCAACATTTTTCAATGGGACCGTAGGAATCCTTGCTCTGTCCCGATGGATCGAAAGAGCCGAAGCCGTTTTCGAAATGTGCTCATGCCCCGAAGAAAGCAAAATCAAGTTCGCTGCTGCCACCTTCACTGAAAGGGCCCTGACATGGTGGAATGGCCATGTCAATTCACTCTCCTTGGTAACAGCCAATGCCATGGGCTGGGACACGCTGAAGGGCCTCCTGAGAAAGGAGTACTGCCCTAGGGGTGAAATCCAAAAGCTTGAGGAAGAACTCTGGAACCTCAAGATGAAGGGGATAGATATAGTGGCTTATACGGCCAGGTTCTGCGACCTGGTAGCTATGTGCCCTAACATGATCCCATCTGAGAGCAAGAAAATCGAACGATACATCTGGGGTTTGGTTCCCTCGTATCAAGGAAACGTTCTATCTTCACATCCTGCAACCTTTGACAGTGCCAAGGAGTTGGCCCACAGGTTTATTGATCATGAAACTCCCTCCACCCCATCAACAACCACAACGGTTGCCAGCGCACCAACCACGTCATCCGACAACAAGAGGAAACGATAGAACTGAAAGAAGGGCAAGTCAACTCCATCATCCTCCAAAAAGCAAACGACGGTGGCTGTCCATGCTGCCACTACTCCTGCTACCCCTGTACCAGCCAAAACATATGCTGGAAACCTACCCAAGTGCAACAAGTGCTCTTTCCATCATCACGACCCCTGTCGTGAAATGCACTGAACTAACTGCAACCGGAAGGGTCATACCATTCGGTTTTGCAAGTCTCAACCCAAACCCATCAGTCAAGTTCCCAGCACTGGAGTGAGCCAAGCCTGCTATGGCTATGGAGAGGTCGGACACTTCAAAAGAAACTGCCCGAAAGCTGGGAATGCGGGAGGAACAGGAAGACTACTTGCTATCGGTCATAATGAAGCGGTAGCAGACCCCACAGTAGTCACGGGTACGTTCCTTCTCAACAACTTTTATGCTTGTGTGTTATTCGATAGTGGTGCAGAAAGAAGCTTCATAAACCAAAACTTTAAACACTTACTTAAGCAATCCCCTCAACCACTAAAGGAAACATTAGTCATAGAAATGGCTAACGGAAAGATAGAAAGCTCTAATGAAATCTACATAGGTTGTACCCTCATGCTAGATAATCACTCATATCCAATCGACCTCATACCAGTATCAATCAAGAGTTTCGACGTCATCGTAGGCATGGATTGGTTGAGTCTCCATCGCGCCGACATCCTGTGTTCCGACAAAGCCATCCGTCTAAATCTGCTAAATAACGAAACCCTGATAATCTACGGAGACAAACCCAGTACGAGTCTTCGTATCATTTCCAGTATTCAAGCCTGAAAGTACTTGCGCAAGGAATACCGTGCGTTCCTTGCACACGTTGTTGACACGAACCAGAAAACGAAAGATCTAAAAGACCTCCCCGTAGTGTGCGACTTTCCTGGCATCTTCCCGGAGGAGTTACCAGGGTTACCTCCTCAACGCCAGGTCGAATTCAGGATCAACCTAATCCCGGGAGCTACCCCCGTAGCCAAATCGCCCTATCGTCTAGCGCCTGCCGAAATGCAAAAGCTGTCTGGTCAACTTGACGAGTTGCTCAATAAGGGCTTTATAAGAACAAGCTTCTCACCCTGGGGAGCATTGGTCTTGTTCGTAAAGAAGAAGGACGGTTCATTTCGTATGTGCATCGATTATAGAGAACTCAACAAACTCACAATCAAAAATCGTTACCCTCTTCCGCGTATCGACGACCTATTTGATCAACTACAAGGCGCGAGTTACTTTTCCAAGATTGATCTTAGGTCCGGGTATCATCAGTTGAGAGTACTTGAAGAGGATGTCCCGAAAACTGCCTTCCGAACTCGTTACGGACATTACGAGTTCGTAGTAATGCCATTCGGACTGACCAACGCGCCCGCAGTATTCGTGGATTTAATGAATAGAGTGTGTCGTCCTTACTTGGATCAGTTCGTCGTCGTCTTCATTGATGACATACTGGTTTACTCTCGAAGTCAGGAAGAGCATAGCGAACACCTGCGACAAGCTCTAGAAACCCTACGATCGGAGAAGTTATACGCGAAGTTCTCTAAGTGCGAATTTTGGATCCGAAGAGTCGAATTCTTAGGACACGTGGTTAGTGAGGAAGGAATCCATGTGGACCCATCCAAGATTAAAGCTATCGAGAACTGGTCAGCACCGAAGACGCCTACAAAAATTCGTCAATTTCTAGGCCTCGCTGGCTACTATCGCAGGTTCATTCAAAACTTCTCCCGGATCGTGAAACCTCTTACAACATTAACCCAGAAGGGCATGGCGTTTGACTGGGGAGAGAAACAGGAGAAGGCATTCCACACCCTGAAACGAGACCTATGCACCACGCCGATACTATCCCTTCCCGAGGGGACAAATGATTTCGTGGTCTACTGTGATGCATCCTATTAGGGGCTCGGTTGTGTTATGATGCAACGAGGTAAGGTCATTGCCTACGCTTCGAGACAGCTGAAGACACACGAGATTAACTACACCACGCACAACCTCGAGTTAGGAGCGGTCGTATTCGCTCTAAAGATTTGGAGACACTACTTATACGGTACGAAGAGCACGATATACACCGATCACAAAGGTCTCCAACACATACTAAACCAGAAGGAGCTCAATATGAGACAACGACGGTGGGTCGAGCTACTCAATGATTACGACTTTAGGATTCGTTATCACCCGGGAAAAGCCAATGTAGTAGCAGACGCCCTAACTAGAAAAGAGTATTCTGGTCGAAGGGTCAAGTCGTTAACAATGACTATCCATTCGCATCTATCCGCACAGATTAAGGAGGCTCAGCTCGAAGCTTTAAAGCCTGAGAATGTGGCGGGAGAATCCCTACGGGGAATGAATAAGAACTTGGAGGTCAAGAGTGACGGAGCCTATTATATCATGGACCGAATATGGACGCCGCGTCACGGTGGTTTCAGAGACTTGGTCATGAAGGAAGCACACAACACACGATATTCCGTTCACCCAGGTTCGGATAAGATGTATCTGGACCTCAAAAACTTATACTGGTGGCCTAACATGAAAGTAGAGATTGCTACCTTCGTGAGTAAATGTCTTACTTGCATGAAGGTCAAGGTCGAATACCAGAAACCATCAGGTCTTCTTCAACAACTAGAGATACCGAAGTGGAAGTGGGAGCGGATCACTATGGATTTCATAACGAAGTTACCCAAGACAACGGGTGGACTGGATACCATATGGGTCATTGTCGCCAGATTAACCAAGTCCGCGCACTTCCTATGTCACACCCCAAAACCAAGAATGGCAGAAACGTTCTGGGGTGGAGGACGTCATGTAAAGTATCACAACACAGTAAATGTAAATAAGCAAACAACATCATCCATTGCATTAAATATATAATTTTAATACAAGTGTGTTCTGTATAGTTATAGACACCAAAATAATGTAAATCAAAATAATAAGATGAGTCTTGGATGCGCTCCATCTTCTCAAAAGCTGGCCTCGGTACCTGCCTACTGATGACCTGAGAATACAAGTTATTTTGAAAGCGAGTTTATCAGCATTAAGCTGGTGAGTTCATAAGTATTTTAGTGATGGTGTTTGTTATCAAAAACTTTGAAACTGTCTCAAGTATAAGTTGTAAATGTAAGCAATTGTTTGTAAGTGTTTGTAAAAGTTTGAATTTCTCAGAAAAACCTATATTTTCTATTAAAGTAGCCTTCTACCAAGGCTTAACTATTTTGTATGCTCGTTTGTCGTAAAAGTATGTAATTTCCCAAGTGTAACTATCATTTAACAAAATATAGTTTGTACATTAATGTTTAAGTGAAATAATCACTAAAAATATGAAATGGGTAAATCATTGTAGTACTGTAGTGTTGTATTATAGGAACTACTCCTGTACTAACTACCTTAAACCGGATTTATATTAAGGTATAACGTGATAAATTGCACCATACTATCGACTGGTAACAACGACATACGAATGGTCGTAATAACGGAATGACGTTTGGCACCCGCAGACCTGCAGGTCCGGCTGTAGCTAGCAGCAAGGTGTAGGATAGTCAATCCAGTATAGATCTATACGCAAACTCACGCTCTCCCTCCAAGAGAATTCTGGCTACAACTCGGGCCATGACATTTAAGGCATGCTCCGATACAGTGGATCACAATCGTTAACATATTCTTGTATATGTAATGTTTCTCGTTCTAGTACAGTTGTATATGTTCTCTTTCTAGTATAGTTGTATATGTTCTCCTCCTAGTATAGTTGTATATGTTTTCTTTTTAGTATAGTTGTATATGTTCTCCTCCTAGTATAGTTGAATATGTTCTCTTTCTAGTATAGTTGTATATGTTCTCTTAGTAATGTAATGTATAGACTCATGAATGAACTGACTCATTGATCTAGAAGTTGTAGTAGTGTGATCCTGTGTTACCCCGATGGTAACTTACTAATGATGTGTCTAGTACGTATGAATATGGAAGTACTTTTATGTCTATATATGTATATTTGATAGATAATTAATATTGAAACGACCTTCGGATGGTTACCCAAAATCCCACCAGACCACATCCAAATCGAGAAAAAGGAAATAGGGCGGATGGCCTTCCTAAGCCCTTTAAACATTGCTTATATATCTATACATATATGGGCATCCAATTTATAAGAAGTAAAACAAAGTTTAATAAAAGCATTTGATAAGTAAAAGAGTTGGTAAAACATTTTGAAGTAAAACAGTTAGATAAACAATTTGAACAGTGAGAAAATAATTGGTTTTCTAGTTATTAATCACATGTGATTGATGCAATAGTTATAAGTATTTAACTTGTATCCCCCCCATAAAGTATTTAAAACATTTAAAAGCATTTCAAAGGTTAATTAAAGGGGTATGAACTCACCTGTAGTGAGTGGTTCTGATGACAATGTTGGATTTGGTGCTAGGTGTCAAGTGGTGACTTGAGTACACGTGCGAATCCTATTTAGCATATATAGGCACATATATGGATTTAATTAGTGTTATGAACAACTAATTGATGAATTTTGGGACCAACTTAGGGACTAGTAAACACTTATAAGGAAGTGTTACAGTCATACATGATTGTATGAGGGTTTATAAGGCTATATAAGAGGGTGTATGGCCAAAATACACACTATATGTGTGTGTGCGGCCTAGTGTGCTGCCAGCACATGTGTGCGGCCCCGTGTGCTGCCAGGTGGTGTGTGCTGCCTTGTGTGCTGCCGGATGAAGATCTTGGTGTTCTTGGTACCTTTTATGAAGATCTTCAAGGAGAATGGATGATACTTGAGAGGATTTTCGTGTTCTATGCTTGAAGAAGTGAAGGAAGTGTTCAAGAATGATCTATGTAACAGCCCGGAATTTCAAATATCGATATAACTATGATTTAGGGGTGTTTTGAGAAGGGACTCGGCGAGTTGGAGCCTAGACTCGCCGAGTAGGACCGCAGACTTGGTCGCGGGTTCGCGACTGGACTCGACGAGTCCAGATATGGACTCGGCGAGTCGACGCTGTTCAGCAGAAACCCTAGCCGTTTGGTGTTGGATCGTATATAATGCCTCTTAGGCCGTCATTGTCCGTCTTTTGGCCGATTGAGAAGAACCCTAATCGTTGTGGACGTCTAGAGAGGGAGAGAAAGCTTTTGGAACCTTGAAGAATTTGTTAGGCAAGAAGAAGAAGAGTTTTGGCCAAAGGAATATCAAGGGGATCGAGTTCTGAGGTTTGGAGACACAGAGAGGGTGTTATTCAGGTAATATTTCGGATCATTTCTGCTATATTGATGTGTGCACGAATTTAGGGTTTATGAAACCCATTTGGTGATTAGATGGATTATTATATTGTTACCCAAGCGTTTGTAACCCAGTAATAGAATGGTTAGAGGTCCAGAAGGTCCCATGATTGTGTATTTCGGGACCATACGTATTTCAGGAAGCAGTTGCTCGGCTGCATGGCATGGACTCGCCGAGTTGTTCTTCAGACTCGGCGAGTGGCTTGAAGATTGACTGGGACTCGCCGAGTTGTTCTTCAGACTCGGCGGGTGGAGTCGGGGTGGCCCCGCGATTCTTCCAGGAGAAACTCGTCGAGTAAAAAGGGGATACTCGACGAGTAGGAAGGGAATCTTAAGGAATCGGTGAGTCAAGGACGAGTGGACTCAGAGTCGTTGAACTCGGCGAGTCTTGGGGTGACTCGGCGAGTTAGGTCGCGGGTTGAGTGAAGTTCTGAGTATGGGGACTCGGCGAGTCACAGGGTTGACTCGACGAGTAGGGTCAGTCAGGGGTTGACTTTGACCTTGTCTTTGTTCAATGATTGACCAGCGGTTCCAGGGGTATTTTGGTAATTGTTGTTTATCGTTTAAGTTCAGTGCATTGGCGGCTATTCAGGAGTGGAGATCGTATCAGTGATCGGTGCAGCTTGAGCTATCTGTTCAGTCGGCAGTTTCGAGGTGAGTTATCCTCACTATATCGCTAGGGTTTATGGCACCAATGCCAATCCTTTTATCGAATGGAAATCCGGGTAGTTGTCAGTTGTTATATGTTATGGGCCGGAAGGCAATATATGTTATGGGCCGGAAGGCATTACTATGTGGACCGGAAGGTCATGGCCTGGAAAGGCGTATGTATGCATTTAGTATGTTGACTGATTCATAGAGTAAGGTATGCTAGTGACCGGCCAGACCGGTATCTCGGTTAGAGTAATGCTATGGTATGTGATCTGTTGATTGATTGTTGTCTATGAACTGCTATATGATTATTTGTTATGTTATGTATGCATTGTATGCTTATGGGCCGGAAGGCGATTATGTTGTGTTGAGGACCGGAAGGTCAGGGCCTGGAAAGGCGTATAGGTGGTTGGTATTCTGGGGGTATCTCACTAAGCTTTCGGGCTTACAGTTGTGGTTTTATGTTTCAGGTTCTCAAGAGTCTGTGACAAGGCAAAGGCGTGATCGTACCGTTCCTCGCGTTGGTGTTTTATGTTTTGAACCTGGGAGATTACTCTGTTAAAGAATGTATTGAAAACCTTTTTGTAACAATGTTAATAAAATGGATGGTATTGAAAAGTTTTAATTATTTTGAAATTTTGGATGTTACAAGTTGGTATCAGAGCCTTGGTTTGAGTGAATTGGGGAAACATTCGTGTGACTCCAGTCTCAAATCGAGGAGGATTTTAAAAAGAAAAATTAAAATGAGAAACTAAAATGGTTTTCAAAGTTAGTAAAAGGAGGACGCAGAGGTACGATCAGCCGGAGCCAGTAAGTAACCCCAAGATACCATACTTGATAGTGTTTATTTGAGCTTGATAGCACAACATGCTAGAGTTAGGCTAGGGATCTTCAGGAATTCATGATAATGTTGCCTGATATGTGATGCCTGTAGCCTAGGGTGAGGGTTGATAGTTGTTATGCATGTTCCCTAGGGTATTGTGGTAGTACTTCATACAAATATGGGTAGGTGTGGAAGGTAGTATGGGCCCGTACTACTGAAAGCACAGGACCCATACGCGTATCAGGGAAACCATGGTCTCTAGGGTAGGGTTGCGAGAGTTGGATCCCAGGATTTTGGGAAGTGTCTGAGATAGGAAGGGTGTCTTCGACATGGAGATTTCGAGGCATGATGATAGTGGATCCGGATCAGGATCGGGAGCTGGAGAGCGAGTTCCGGGTGAATCGGTGCCGTCGGGGGTTATCGATCGGATGAGCACGAGCGAGCGGGATGCGAGGATTCGCGAGATCCTGCGTGCAGAGGTTGCTGCATTGTTATGGGCCGAGTCGCCAGAGTTGTTTGGGTCGATCAAGACCGCCATGATTGAGTATTTCGACGAGCGATATGCGGCTCTCGCGGAGACGGTTGCCGCGGCGGCTACAACGGCTGTAGCAGCGGCGAGGGGAGGAGCTAGTCGGGGTTTTCAGTATCGGGACTTCTATTATACGAAGCCCCCCACATTCGATAGGGTTCAGGACCCGATTGTTGCTATGAGATGGTTATCAGACGTGGAGGGGTATTTCTCCACGAGTTTCTGCCTTGCTGATCAGAGGGTGAGGTGTGCTCTGAACCTGTTGAGGCTAGGAGCGAAGGATTAATGGAGATTGACTACGAGGTCATTTTCCGACGCGCAGAGGGCTGCGGTTTTAGGGGATCGGTTAGAGAGACGTTCAGTACTCGCTATGTTCCGCGGGATGAAAAGGAGGGATTGGCTCGGAAGTTCCTTGAGCTGAAGCAGGATTTGGAGTCGGTGACTGAGATCACCAGGATGTTTATTGAGAGGGCGATGTTTCGCCCTGAGTACGCTTCGGAGCAGGCTCAGATGTCCCGATATCTGAGTATGCTCAAGGGGGATATCAGACAGTTCGTGTCTGTGCAGAGGTGCGAGACCTTGTTGATGTTGCAGGGGGCCGCCATGCGGCGTGAGTTAGAGGTGGAGTTGCAGTTGGGTGAGCTGAGGCAGGCTTCGATGCAGTCGCAGCCAGCGCCGAAACGGTCCAGTACCGTTGATGTTAGAGTGGGGGATCGGAGCGGCCACACTTGTGGGAAGTGTGGGAGGGGTCACACCGGAGTTGCTGGTCCGGTGGTGCATGCCGCAAGTGCGGAAAGAGGGGCACTATGCGCGGGACCGTCGGCAGTCAGTGCCGATTCGGGATTCGAGGATTTGTTATCATTGTCAGCAGGCTGGACATTTAAGGGTCAACTGTCCACAGCTTTCTGCAGGACCGGTGCAGGCTTTAGCATCGGCCACCTTGAGGAGTTCAGGAGGAGGACAGGATGGAGCGGAGCCCCAAGGGCTCGGGGTCGTGCTTATCTGCTTGCGACAGAGGGAGACGGAGCAGTGCCGGAGGCAGCTGCGGGTATGATGCTTTCTTGATGGCTTGATGAGCTTGCGTTGATTGTGGCGTATTGTTTGTGCTGGTAGTGTGGATTTCGATGCGGTATTCGTTGTTTTGCGGGATTGGCATGGTTATGGATTGGTGCTTTAGGTTTTCGCTTTGGCAATCGTTGTTCCCTGATGGGTTGGTATGGTTATAGTCTGGTGTTTTGGTGCTGGTAGCCTCGTGCGGTTTTCGAGGTGGTATTCATCCTTTGGCAGGTTGTGGGTTTGGTTACGGGTTATTGTTGGAAATTCTTGTTGGTTATCATTCGTGAGGGTTGTTAGTGGAGATGCGGCACTGGGTTGAGTGTCGGGTAGCATCTGCAGTCGTGAAGTGGATAATTGAAAGACCGGATCCTTTTGAGTGGATTGAGCAGGGAGGAGATGTGTTTTACTGAGGGTTGCTTATGTTTGTGGCAAGCAGTCAATGGGTGAATGTGCTCTTTGTGCAAGATTGTTCTGAAGGGTCGTTAATGACGATCGGTGGCAGTTGGTCAGTGCTTTAGTGGGGGAGAATTGAAGAATTCTCCGGGAGATCGATGGGTATGTGAGGGTACTTAGCTGTTGGGATTCGGCAGTGTGTGTCAGCTCAGAGTATAGGCCGACGAGAGCGAGTGTCGGGTATGCGGGGCGGAATACAGACCTAGGGCGTTTGATTGTGGAGGCCTGAGAGAAGGCCGGGATCAGGTTTGAGTAAGTAACCAAGGTTATGTGATCAGGGTATTGGTATGTTTGAGGTACGCGATGGGTTGTACTGTATTAATCCCACGGGATTATGTTGTGCATGTTCTAGAGCTGGAACCGGAAGGTTCCCAGAGTTAGAACCTGAGGGTTCGCAGAGTTTGGGTGTACGGACCCACAGAGATATAGCCTCGAGTGGCTAGTATGTGTTATGAGAGTCGGTCCAGTCATGCTGGAGGCTCTGTTGGTATTGCTGGATCAGTTTGAAATTGCGGATCGTGTATGTTACAGTGTGGTTGCATTGGAAGGTCTGGCCCCGGGTTAGTAGTCTTGTTTAGCTGAGGCAGGGATTTTGATGAGTGAAGAGAGTGCATGGGATTGAGAGCCCCTGCAATGATAACCAAAGTATGTGAATAGCGGTTACGCAAAAAGGGTGGTGTCGCTTGGAGCGAGCACCGTGACACTGGTTGGAGTGGCATTATGGTCAAGAGGGTTCCTTGGAAAAGGAAAAGAGGAAGGTGTGTAACTCCGAAGGGGGTGCAAGTTCACGAAAGTGAAAGCTGCAGAGCAGAGTTATGGTTAAAGTATTTCGAGTATGGTTTTGAGCATCGCGTTCGCGGCAGTGAAGTAGGAACCCATCCGGGTTGGGATGGTTGTCGAGACTCAGAAGGGGTGCAGGGGGAGAGAGAATCTTGAATTTCCAGTGTGATTCTAATCAGAGTGTAGGGTGGGTGTAGTGGTTCAGCTTGGGAGATGTTCGAGGATATCAACAGTGTATCGGGTCTTCCAACCTGCGGGTGTTGGGGCTAGTTCAGCATGTGTATGCGATGGCAAGAGGAGAACTTGTGAGAGTTACTCTGAGAGTGAGAATGGATCTCTCAGTTGGTCCGGGATGGACAAAGTGGGCTTTGGATCGGGGATCCGGTGGTTCATGGTTTCCTAACCCTTATTGGTCGAGTGATTGTTGGGATTTAGAGCAGAGTTGCATATTGGGTAATTCTCGGTTACAGAGAGCGATGGACAGTACAGAGATCGGGCTTCAGTTGACAGAGCAGATTCAGCAGATGAGACAGAGGTTATTGACCGCCCAGAGCCGACAGAAAAGTTATGCAGACAGCCACCGATCCGAGCTTGAGTTTCAGGTCGGCGACTTCGTACTCCCGAAGGCCTCTCTTTGGAGAGGAGTGATTCGATTCAAGAAGAAGGGCAAGTTGGGCCCCCGGTACATTGGGCCATTTCGGGTGATTGCAAGGATAGGCCGGGTAGCCTGTCGGTTTGAGTTGCCAGCGGAGTGGGGACAGATTCACGACACTTTTCATGTGTCGCAACTGAGAAAGTGTATAGCCGATGAGTCGGCAGTGGTTCCATTAGAGGATAATCATGGGATGCGAGCCTGGATTATGCGGAGAGATCAGTGGTCATCAGAAATTGGAAGATCGAGGCTATGAGGTATAAGGAGATACCTCTAGTATTAATTCGGTGGCAGCACCGGATGGGCCGGGAATGACCGGCGAGCTGGAATGTGAGATTGCGGGACCAGCATCCGGAGATATTTTCAGAATGAGACTTCGAGGGCGAAGTCTAGTTCTAGTGGGGGAGAGTTGTAACAGCCCGGAATTTCAAATATCGATATAACTATGATTTAGGGGTGTTTTGAGAAGGGACTCGGCGAGTTGGAGCCTAGACTCGCCGAGTAGGACCGCAGACTTGGTCGCGGGTTCGCGACTGGACTCGACGAGTCCAGATATGGACTCGGCGAGTCGACGCTGTTCAGCAGAAACCCTAGCCGTTTGGTGTTGGATCGTATATAATGCCTCTTAGGCCGTCATTGTCCGTCTTTTGGCCGATTGAGAAGAACCCTAATCGTTGTGGACGTCTAGAGAGGGAGAGAAAGCTTTTGGAACCTTGAAGAATTTGTTAGGCAAGAAGAAGAAGAGTTTTGGCCAAAGGAATATCAAGGGGATCGAGTTCTGAGGTTTGGAGACACAGAGAGGGTGTTATTCAGGTAATATTTCGGATCATTTCTGCTATATTGATGTGTGCACGAATTTAGGGTTTATGAAACCCATTTGGTGATTAGATGGATTATTATATTGTTACCCAAGCGTTTGTAACCCAGTAATAGAATGGTTAGAGGTCCAGAAGGTCCCATGATTGTGTATTTCGGGACCATACGTATTTCAGGAAGCAGTTGCTCGGCTGCATGGCATGGACTCGCCGAGTTGTTCTTCAGACTCGGCGAGTGGCTTGAAGATTGACTGGGACTCGCCGAGTTGTTCTTCAGACTCGGCGGGTGGAGTCGGGGTGGCCCCGCGATTCTTCCAGGAGAAACTCGTCGAGTAAAAAGGGGATACTCGACGAGTAGGAAGGGAATCTTAAGGAATCGGTGAGTCAAGGACGAGTGGACTCAGAGTCGTTGAACTCGGCGAGTCTTGGGGTGACTCGGCGAGTTAGGTCGCGGGTTGAGTGAAGTTCTGAGTATGGGGACTCGGCGAGTCACAGGGTTGACTCGACGAGTAGGGTCAGTCAGGGGTTGACTTTGACCTTGTCTTTGTTCAATGATTGACCAGCGGTTCCAGGGGTATTTTGGTAATTGTTGTTTATCGTTTAAGTTCAGTGCATTGGCGGCTATTCAGGAGTGGAGATCGTATCAGTGATCGGTGCAGCTTGAGCTATCTGTTCAGTCGGCAGTTTCGAGGTGAGTTATCCTCACTATATCGCTAGGGTTTATGGCACCAATGCCAATCCTTTTATCGAATGGAAATCCGGGTAGTTGTCAGTTGTTATATGTTATGGGCCGGAAGGCAATATATGTTATGGGCCGGAAGGCATTACTATGTGGACCGGAAGGTCATGGCCTGGAAAGGCGTATGTATGCATTTAGTATGTTGACTGATTCATAGAGTAAGGTATGCTAGTGACCGGCCAGACCGGTATCTCGGTTAGAGTAATGCTATGGTATGTGATCTGTTGATTGATTGTTGTCTATGAACTGCTATATGATTATTTGTTATGTTATGTATGCATTGTATGCTTATGGGCCGGAAGGCGATTATGTTGTGTTGAGGACCGGAAGGTCAGGGCCTGGAAAGGCGTATAGGTGGTTGGTATTCTGGGGGTATCTCACTAAGCTTTCGGGCTTACAGTTGTGGTTTTATGTTTCAGGTTCTCAAGAGTCTGTGACAAGGCAAAGGCGTGATCGTACCGTTCCTCGCGTTGGTGTTTTATGTTTTGAACCTGGGAGATTACTCTGTTAAAGAATGTATTGAAAACCTTTTTGTAACAATGTTAATAAAATGGATGGTATTGAAAAGTTTTAATTATTTTGAAATTTTGGATGTTACAAGTTGGTATCAGAGCCTTGGTTTGAGTGAATTGGGGAAACATTCGTGTGACTCCAGTCTCAAATCGAGGAGGATTTTAAAAAGAAAAATTAAAATGAGAAACTAAAATGGTTTTCAAAGTTAGTAAAAGGAGGACGCAGAGGTACGATCAGCCGGAGCCAGTAAGTAACCCCAAGATACCATACTTGATAGTGTTTATTTGAGCTTGATAGCACAACATGCTAGAGTTAGGCTAGGGATCTTCAGGAATTCATGATAATGTTGCCTGATATGTGATGCCTGTAGCCTAGGGTGAGGGTTGATAGTTGTTATGCATGTTCCCTAGGGTATTGTGGTAGTACTTCATACAAATATGGGTAGGTGTGGAAGGTAGTATGGGCCCGTACTACTGAAAGCACAGGACCCATACGCGTATCAGGGAAACCATGGTCTCTAGGGTAGGGTTGCGAGAGTTGGATCCCAGGATTTTGGGAAGTGTCTGAGATAGGAAGGGTGTCTTCGACATGGAGATTTCGAGGCATGATGATAGTGGATCCGGATCAGGATCGGGAGCTGGAGAGCGAGTTCCGGGTGAATCGGTGCCGTCGGGGGTTATCGATCGGATGAGCACGAGCGAGCGGGATGCGAGGATTCGCGAGATCCTGCGTGCAGAGGTTGCTGCATTGTTATGGGCCGAGTCGCCAGAGTTGTTTGGGTCGATCAAGACCGCCATGATTGAGTATTTCGACGAGCGATATGCGGCTCTCGCGGAGACGGTTGCCGCGGCGGCTACAACGGCTGTAGCAGCGGCGAGGGGAGGAGCTAGTCGGGGTTTTCAGTATCGGGACTTCTATTATACGAAGCCCCCCACATTCGATAGGGTTCAGGACCCGATTGTTGCTATGAGATGGTTATCAGACGTGGAGGGGTATTTCTCCACGAGTTTCTGCCTTGCTGATCAGAGGGTGAGGTGTGCTCTGAACCTGTTGAGGCTAGGAGCGAAGGATTAATGGAGATTGACTACGAGGTCATTTTCCGACGCGCAGAGGGCTGCGGTTTTAGGGGATCGGTTAGAGAGACGTTCAGTACTCGCTATGTTCCGCGGGATGAAAAGGAGGGATTGGCTCGGAAGTTCCTTGAGCTGAAGCAGGATTTGGAGTCGGTGACTGAGATCACCAGGATGTTTATTGAGAGGGCGATGTTTCGCCCTGAGTACGCTTCGGAGCAGGCTCAGATGTCCCGATATCTGAGTATGCTCAAGGGGGATATCAGACAGTTCGTGTCTGTGCAGAGGTGCGAGACCTTGTTGATGTTGCAGGGGGCCGCCATGCGGCGTGAGTTAGAGGTGGAGTTGCAGTTGGGTGAGCTGAGGCAGGCTTCGATGCAGTCGCAGCCAGCGCCGAAACGGTCCAGTACCGTTGATGTTAGAGTGGGGGATCGGAGCGGCCACACTTGTGGGAAGTGTGGGAGGGGTCACACCGGAGTTGCTGGTCCGGTGGTGCATGCCGCAAGTGCGGAAAGAGGGGCACTATGCGCGGGACCGTCGGCAGTCAGTGCCGATTCGGGATTCGAGGATTTGTTATCATTGTCAGCAGGCTGGACATTTAAGGGTCAACTGTCCACAGCTTTCTGCAGGACCGGTGCAGGCTTTAGCATCGGCCACCTTGAGGAGTTCAGGAGGAGGACAGGATGGAGCGGAGCCCCAAGGGCTCGGGGTCGTGCTTATCTGCTTGCGACAGAGGGAGACGGAGCAGTGCCGGAGGCAGCTGCGGGTATGATGCTTTCTTGATGGCTTGATGAGCTTGCGTTGATTGTGGCGTATTGTTTGTGCTGGTAGTGTGGATTTCGATGCGGTATTCGTTGTTTTGCGGGATTGGCATGGTTATGGATTGGTGCTTTAGGTTTTCGCTTTGGCAATCGTTGTTCCCTGATGGGTTGGTATGGTTATAGTCTGGTGTTTTGGTGCTGGTAGCCTCGTGCGGTTTTCGAGGTGGTATTCATCCTTTGGCAGGTTGTGGGTTTGGTTACGGGTTATTGTTGGAAATTCTTGTTGGTTATCATTCGTGAGGGTTGTTAGTGGAGATGCGGCACTGGGTTGAGTGTCGGGTAGCATCTGCAGTCGTGAAGTGGATAATTGAAAGACCGGATCCTTTTGAGTGGATTGAGCAGGGAGGAGATGTGTTTTACTGAGGGTTGCTTATGTTTGTGGCAAGCAGTCAATGGGTGAATGTGCTCTTTGTGCAAGATTGTTCTGAAGGGTCGTTAATGACGATCGGTGGCAGTTGGTCAGTGCTTTAGTGGGGGAGAATTGAAGAATTCTCCGGGAGATCGATGGGTATGTGAGGGTACTTAGCTGTTGGGATTCGGCAGTGTGTGTCAGCTCAGAGTATAGGCCGACGAGAGCGAGTGTCGGGTATGCGGGGCGGAATACAGACCTAGGGCGTTTGATTGTGGAGGCCTGAGAGAAGGCCGGGATCAGGTTTGAGTAAGTAACCAAGGTTATGTGATCAGGGTATTGGTATGTTTGAGGTACGCGATGGGTTGTACTGTATTAATCCCACGGGATTATGTTGTGCATGTTCTAGAGCTGGAACCGGAAGGTTCCCAGAGTTAGAACCTGAGGGTTCGCAGAGTTTGGGTGTACGGACCCACAGAGATATAGCCTCGAGTGGCTAGTATGTGTTATGAGAGTCGGTCCAGTCATGCTGGAGGCTCTGTTGGTATTGCTGGATCAGTTTGAAATTGCGGATCGTGTATGTTACAGTGTGGTTGCATTGGAAGGTCTGGCCCCGGGTTAGTAGTCTTGTTTAGCTGAGGCAGGGATTTTGATGAGTGAAGAGAGTGCATGGGATTGAGAGCCCCTGCAATGATAACCAAAGTATGTGAATAGCGGTTACGCAAAAAGGGTGGTGTCGCTTGGAGCGAGCACCGTGACACTGGTTGGAGTGGCATTATGGTCAAGAGGGTTCCTTGGAAAAGGAAAAGAGGAAGGTGTGTAACTCCGAAGGGGGTGCAAGTTCACGAAAGTGAAAGCTGCAGAGCAGAGTTATGGTTAAAGTATTTCGAGTATGGTTTTGAGCATCGCGTTCGCGGCAGTGAAGTAGGAACCCATCCGGGTTGGGATGGTTGTCGAGACTCAGAAGGGGTGCAGGGGGAGAGAGAATCTTGAATTTCCAGTGTGATTCTAATCAGAGTGTAGGGTGGGTGTAGTGGTTCAGCTTGGGAGATGTTCGAGGATATCAACAGTGTATCGGGTCTTCCAACCTGCGGGTGTTGGGGCTAGTTCAGCATGTGTATGCGATGGCAAGAGGAGAACTTGTGAGAGTTACTCTGAGAGTGAGAATGGATCTCTCAGTTGGTCCGGGATGGACAAAGTGGGCTTTGGATCGGGGATCCGGTGGTTCATGGTTTCCTAACCCTTATTGGTCGAGTGATTGTTGGGATTTAGAGCAGAGTTGCATATTGGGTAATTCTCGGTTACAGAGAGCGATGGACAGTACAGAGATCGGGCTTCAGTTGACAGAGCAGATTCAGCAGATGAGACAGAGGTTATTGACCGCCCAGAGCCGACAGAAAAGTTATGCAGACAGCCACCGATCCGAGCTTGAGTTTCAGGTCGGCGACTTCGTACTCCCGAAGGCCTCTCTTTGGAGAGGAGTGATTCGATTCAAGAAGAAGGGCAAGTTGGGCCCCCGGTACATTGGGCCATTTCGGGTGATTGCAAGGATAGGCCGGGTAGCCTGTCGGTTTGAGTTGCCAGCGGAGTGGGGACAGATTCACGACACTTTTCATGTGTCGCAACTGAGAAAGTGTATAGCCGATGAGTCGGCAGTGGTTCCATTAGAGGATAATCATGGGATGCGAGCCTGGATTATGCGGAGAGATCAGTGGTCATCAGAAATTGGAAGATCGAGGCTATGAGGTATAAGGAGATACCTCTAGTATTAATTCGGTGGCAGCACCGGATGGGCCGGGAATGACCGGCGAGCTGGAATGTGAGATTGCGGGACCAGCATCCGGAGATATTTTCAGAATGAGACTTCGAGGGCGAAGTCTAGTTCTAGTGGGGGAGAGTTGTAACAGCCCGGAATTTCAAATATCGATATAACTATGATTTAGGGGTGTTTTGAGAAGGGACTCGGCGAGTTGGAGCCTAGACTCGCCGAGTAGGACCGCAGACTTGGTCGCGGGTTCGCGACTGGACTCGACGAGTCCAGATATGGACTCGGCGAGTCGACGCTGTTCAGCAGAAACCCTAGCCGTTTGGTGTTGGATCGTATATAATGCCTCTTAGGCCGTCATTGTCCGTCTTTTGGCCGATTGAGAAGAACCCTAATCGTTGTGGACGTCTAGAGAGGGAGAGAAAGCTTTTGGAACCTTGAAGAATTTGTTAGGCAAGAAGAAGAAGAGTTTTGGCCAAAGGAATATCAAGGGGATCGAGTTCTGAGGTTTGGAGACACAGAGAGGGTGTTATTCAGGTAATATTTCGGATCATTTCTGCTATATTGATGTGTGCACGAATTTAGGGTTTATGAAACCCATTTGGTGATTAGATGGATTATTATATTGTTACCCAAGCGTTTGTAACCCAGTAATAGAATGGTTAGAGGTCCAGAAGGTCCCATGATTGTGTATTTCGGGACCATACGTATTTCAGGAAGCAGTTGCTCGGCTGCATGGCATGGACTCGCCGAGTTGTTCTTCAGACTCGGCGAGTGGCTTGAAGATTGACTGGGACTCGCCGAGTTGTTCTTCAGACTCGGCGGGTGGAGTCGGGGTGGCCCCGCGATTCTTCCAGGAGAAACTCGTCGAGTAAAAAGGGGATACTCGACGAGTAGGAAGGGAATCTTAAGGAATCGGTGAGTCAAGGACGAGTGGACTCAGAGTCGTTGAACTCGGCGAGTCTTGGGGTGACTCGGCGAGTTAGGTCGCGGGTTGAGTGAAGTTCTGAGTATGGGGACTCGGCGAGTCACAGGGTTGACTCGACGAGTAGGGTCAGTCAGGGGTTGACTTTGACCTTGTCTTTGTTCAATGATTGACCAGCGGTTCCAGGGGTATTTTGGTAATTGTTGTTTATCGTTTAAGTTCAGTGCATTGGCGGCTATTCAGGAGTGGAGATCGTATCAGTGATCGGTGCAGCTTGAGCTATCTGTTCAGTCGGCAGTTTCGAGGTGAGTTATCCTCACTATATCGCTAGGGTTTATGGCACCAATGCCAATCCTTTTATCGAATGGAAATCCGGGTAGTTGTCAGTTGTTATATGTTATGGGCCGGAAGGCAATATATGTTATGGGCCGGAAGGCATTACTATGTGGACCGGAAGGTCATGGCCTGGAAAGGCGTATGTATGCATTTAGTATGTTGACTGATTCATAGAGTAAGGTATGCTAGTGACCGGCCAGACCGGTATCTCGGTTAGAGTAATGCTATGGTATGTGATCTGTTGATTGATTGTTGTCTATGAACTGCTATATGATTATTTGTTATGTTATGTATGCATTGTATGCTTATGGGCCGGAAGCCAATATGTTATGGGCTGGAAGGCAAAATGCTATGGGCCGAAAGGCAATATGTTATGGGCCGGAAGGCAATATATTATGGGCCGGAAGGCGATTATGTTGTGTTGAGGACCGGAAGGTCAGGGCCTAGAAAGGCGTATAGGTGGTTGGTATTCTGGGGATATCTCACTAAGCTTTCGGGCTTACAGTTGTGGTTTTATGTTTCAGGTTCTCAAGAGTCTGTGACAAGGCAAAGGCGTGATCGTACCGTTCCTCGCGTTGGTGTTTTATGTTTTGAACCTAGGAGATTACTCTGTTAAAGAATGTACTGAAAACCTTTTTGTAACAATGTTAATAAAATGGATGGTATTGAAAAGTTTTAATTATTTTGAAATTTTGGATGTTACAATCTAAGTGTGGCCTATATATGTAGAGTGTGCGGTTGGGAAGGTGTGAGGCTGCAAACAAGAGTGTGTGGCCGCACACTCAAGTGTGTAGCCGCACACTCCATGTGTTGGAGTGTTTGGCCCGGTTTTGATTCCTACACTTCGATTTAACCCTTTTTAACACTCCTACCTTAATTATATCATATTTAGAACGCTTCATTAGACTCTAAAGGGTACTACCATATAGTAAAATAAGTCTAATATTGGAAAGAATTGAAGAGTGTATGCAAGAAGTTTTTCGGGTTGTCACATCATCCCCCTGTTAAGGGAATTTCGTCCCGAAATTTGAGTTTAGTTACTAGATTATTACAAATAACTAAGTAAAAAGATGAGGATATTTCAGTTTCATCTGATCCTCGCGTTCCCAAGTGAATTCCGGCCCACGCTTGGCGTTCCAGCGAACCTTCACAATCGGGATACGGCTTTGCTTCGTCTGTTTGACCTCACGGTCCATGATTTCTATGGGTTCTTCCACGAAGTTGAGGCTCTCGTTGATCTCGATCTCGTCGAGTGGGATTACAAGTGTCTCGTCGGATAGACACTTTTTCAAATTGGAAACATGGAAGGTAGAATGTACTTTACGAAGTTCGTTCGGTAGATTAAGTTTGTAAGCCACTGGGCCGATTCTTGTGAGAATCTCGAAAGGCCCAATGTACCTTGGATTTAACTTTGCACACTTTCCGAAGCGTATCAAGCCCTTCCAGGGTGAGACCTTGAGAAGGACTCGGTCTCCCACCTGAAATTCTAAAGGTTTCCTTCGTTTATCGACATAGCTTTTATGTCGGTCTCTAGAGGCTTTCAATCGTTCACGGATCTGAACGGTCTTCTCCGTCGTTTCCCGAATGATTTCTAGACCTGTGAGAGTACTATCAGAAGTTTGCCCCCTAGCAAGTTGGGTATCACCCACCTCAGCCCAACACAGAGGGGATCTGCACTTATGGTTGTAGAGGGCTACAAATGGAGCAGCCTTGATGCTCGTGTGATAATTGTTATTATAGGAAAACTCGACAAGGGGTAAATGAGTATCCCATGCCTTTCCAAAGTCAATCACACAGGCTCTCAACATATCTTCTAGTGTTTGGATGGTCCTCTCACTTTGTCCGTCGGTCTATGGATGGTAGGTTGTGCTCATGTCTAGCCTTGTTCCTAGGAAATGTTGCAATGATTGCCAGAATCTTGAGGTGAACCTACTATCTCTATCGGAGATAATGGACATAGGAACACCATGTAGTCGCACGATTTCCCTAATGTATGTTCTCGTAAGTTTCTCCATCTTGTTAGTTTCTTTGATAGGCAGGAAGTGTGCAGACTTGGTCAATCTATCGACGATGACCCATATGGTATCAAGTCCACCCGCTGTCTTGGGCAACTTGGTTATGAAATCCATAGTGATCCGCTCCCACTTCCATTTTGGGATCTCTGGTTGTTGCAATAAACCAGAGGGTTTCTGGTACTCGACCTTGACCTTTGCACAAGTAAGGCATTTACTTACGAAGGTAGCAATCTCTGCTTTCATATTAGGCCACCAGTATAGCTTTTTAAGATCCAGATACATCTTATCTGAACCTGGGTGGACGGAATACCGAGTGTTGTGCGCCTCGGTCATGACCAAGTCTCGGAAACCACCGTGTTTCGGTGTCCAAATCCGGTTCATGAAATATAAGGCTCCGTCACCCTTGGCTTCAAAATTCTTGTCCATTCCTCTAAGGGATTCACTCGTCATATTTTCAGGTTTCATGGCTTCAAGTTGAGCCGCCTGAATTTGCTTAGACAAGTGTGAATGGATGGTTATTGATAATGACTTGACTTTGCGACCACAATATTCCTTCCGACTCAGGGAGTCTGCTACTACGTTGGCTTTACCCGGATGATAACAAATATCGCATTCATAGTCACTGAGTAGCTCGACCCACCGTCGTTGTCTCATGTTGAGCTCCTTCTGATCGAAAATATGTTGTAAACTCTTGTGGTCGGTAAAGATAGTGCTTTTCGTTCCGTACAAGTAATGTCTCTAGATCTTCAGAGCAAACACTACTGCTCCCAGTTCAAGATCGTGGGTCGTGTAGTTAACTTTGTGTGTCTTCAACTGTCTCGAGGCGTAGGCGATGACCTTACCTCGCTGCATCAGAACACACCCGAGCCCTTGATTTGATGCATCGCAATAGACTACGAAGTCTTCTATCCCTTCCGGGAGGGATAGTATTGGCGCGGTGCACAAGGCTCGTTTGAGCGTTTGGAACGCTCTCTCTTGTTTCTCTTCCCAGTCAAAGGCCACGTCTTTCTGGGTCAGGGTTGTAAGAGGTTTCGCTATTCGGGAGAAGTTCTGTATAAATCTGCGGTAGTAGCCAGCGAGACCTAGAAATTGACGAATTTCTGTAGGCGTCTTGGGTGCTGACCAGTTCTCAATGGCTTTAATTTTGGATGGGTCCACGTGGATTCCCTCTTCGCTTACCACGTGTCCTAAGAATTCGACTCTTCGGATCCAAAATTCACATTTCGAGAACTTCGCATAAAGTTTCTCTTTTCGTAAATTCTCTAGAACTTATCGCAGGTGATCGCCATGCTCTTCCTTACTTCGGGAGTAGATCAGGATGTCGTCAATGAAAACGATGACGAAGTGATCCAAGTAAGGTCGGCATACTCTATTCATCAGATCCATGAAAACTGCGGGCACATTGGTCAATCCGAATGGCATCACCACGAACTCGTAGTGTCCGTAACGAGTTCGGAAGGCTGTCTTCGGCGCATCCTCCTCTAGTACTCGTAACTGGTGATATCCGGATCTCAGATCAATTTTGGAAAAATAGTTCGCCCCTTGCAGTTGGTCAAATAGATCGTCTATGCGAGGCAGAAGGTAACGATTTTTGACCGTCAGTTTGTTGAGTTCTCTATAGTCGATACACATATGGAAAGATCTGTCTTTCTTCTTAACAAACAAGACTGGTGCTACCCAAGGCGAGAAGCTTGGTCTTATGAAGCCCTTGCTGAGCAGTTCGTTAAACTGACCAGATAATTCCTGCATCTCAGCTGGTGCTAATTGGTATGGCGACTTAGCTACAGGGGTAGCTCCTGGAATTAAGTCGATTCTGAACTCAACCTGTCGTTGCGGAGGTAACCCTGGTAGCTCTTCTGGGAAAATGTCGGGGAAGTCGCTCACTACTGGGATGTTCTTTAGTTCTTTCGTTTTGAGGCTCGTATCGACGACGTGAGCAAGGAATGCACGATATTCCTTACGTAGGTATTTCTGTGCTTGAATACTTGATATAATACGAAGACTAGCACTGGGTTTGTCGTCGTAGACTATAAGGGTTTCGTTGGACGGGAGGTTTAGACGGACTGCTTTCTTGTAGCACATGATGTCGGTGCGATGAAGGCTTAACCAATCCATGCCAATGATAACGTCGAAGCTTTTTATTGAGACCGGCATGAGGTCGATTGGGAATGAATGGTTATCTAGAGTTAGGGTACAACCTAAGTATATGTTGTTCGTACTTTCAGTTTTCCCATTAGCCATTTCTACTGTGAATTGTTCCTTAAGTGTGTGTGGTTGTTGTTTAAGCATGCGAGCAAATTTATGGTTTACGAAGCTTCGCTCCGCTCCACTATCAAACAGAATGCATGCATAGGAGTTATCGAGAAGGAACGTACCAGTCACCACTGTCGGGTCCGTAACTGCTTCCCCGTGGCCTATAGCTAGTACCCTCCCTGCTCCTCCAACATTCTTCGCTTTGGGGCAGTCCCTCTTAAAGTGGCATGCTTCGCCACATCCATAGCAGGTCGGGCTCGCGCCAGAGCCAGGGACTTGAGTGATCGGTTGTGCCGGGAATTTACAGAAACGGACGGTGTGTCCTTTCCTGTTGCAGTTAGAGCACTGCATTTCACGGCAGGGGCCGTTGTGGTGGAAGTTGCATTTGTTGCACTTAGGCAAACTTCCAGCATACTGCTTCCCCGAAGCAGTAGCAGCAACAGGGGTTACCACGGCATGCACTGCCACAATTTGCTGCTTTTTGGCAGCTTGATGCTTCTTTTCGTCCCAGAACTTCCGCTTGGTGTCAGCGGGTTTGGAGTGTTCCGGGATGGCCAGGGTGGTTGTGGTTGCAGGGGTTTTGACTCCATGGTCAATGAGTCGTTGTGCCAATCGCTTGGCAGTGTCGAAGGTAGCGGGGTTTGATGCTAGGACATTCCCCTGATATGGAGGCACTAGCCCCCATATGTACTTCTCGATCTTTTTCCCCTCAGTGGGAACCATATTGGGGCAGAGGGCCACCAGTTCGCTGAATCGGGCAGTATAAGCGACCATGTTGGTGCCCTTCATAGTTAGGTTCCAAAGTTCCTGTTCCAATTTCTGGACTTCGCCCCTCGGGCAGTATTCCTCCATCATGAGGTCTTTCATCGTTTCCCAGCCCATGTCGTTGGCTACGACGAGGGTTAGATCTTTAACGTGGCTGTTCCACCACGTCAAGGCCTTTCCCTCAAAGGTGCATGCGGCATATTTGACTTTGCTCGCAGCAGGGCATGAACAGATTTCAAAGACTGATTCAGTCTTCTCGAACCATTGTGAGAGGGAAATGACTCCGCCGATGCCATGGAAGGACTTCGGCTTGCAATTGGTGAAATCCTTGTAGGAGCACTCTCTTGAGCGCACAGGGGTTTCAACCGGGATTGATTTAATAGGGGTTCCATCTCTGCTAGCATCAGATGAGTGATACTGAGCCATGGCAGTTGCCACTGCTGCAGCTACGGCAGCATTTAGGGCTGTAGTATCGATGACCGGAGGCGGTGGAGGCGGTGGAGGTGTAGGGTTATTCCTGGGAGATTTGCGAGGAGGCATCTTTCAGCTATAAGTTTATAAAAATAGATATAATGGTAAGAATCAATTGTAAGCAAGTTGAGAGTGACTCATGGACTAAATAGTCATAGTCCAACAGTTGAATGAGTGTACGAATTGAATTTACATTAGGGCAGATTAGTAGGAAAACGTAAGTATAAAGATTTTCTCACAGATTAGTTAGCTGTCAATATTACTGGTATTATTGATGTAATGGGTTCAGGGAAAAATCGACCTAACAGTAGGTCTTACATCATACCATACGGAAAAGTTTGACAGTTACTAGATTCTTAGTTAGCGTACTGAGAGTTAGGAATATTTTACAGACAAGCATTACCAAAAGCCCAGATACTAAAGGCTATTCCTTAATCAAAAGACAAAGATGTACTTAGACATCTTCTAACGATGAAGAGAATTCCTAGGGCGAATCCACATATCTGCCTGTTGGCGAACCACTTCTTGAAGGTGTCGTTCGTGATCTCTTTGGCGAACTCGAAGTTCTGCGATTTCGGTGGTTAATTGTTGTCGCAGTGCGTCATTGGTTCTCCTAGTCCCTTCGAGCGCTTCTTCTAGATGTCGAATGCGGACAGTATTAACGCCTGAGTTGGCATCAATTTCCATGACTCGGTCGATGGCTGCTCGACCTTGTTCGACATTTCGAGCAATTCTACGCACCATGACAGGCAGAGCTCTATCCGCAGAACCACCTTCGCTAACGTAGTAAAAGGTTCGGTCCCCAAAGTAAGGTAAGGGTTGACCCTGCTCGTCGCTCCAACGATTTAAGTTGTTTACCCACATAGGAGTGGGACCTGGAAATGCTGGTCGGGGGTCGTTATTTGGGGCTTGACCTATGGGAGGTAGATTGTTGACTTCCGGCTCGGAGTCGGACCCGTCAGAAAAGCCTTCTGCGAGGTGGTCATCCAAAGGGATTGGATGCTCATCTTCGGGCTCTTCTTCTTCGATCCACCCTGCATTGCCTTCATTTGGAAAGTACGGGTCACCGTGATGGAATCCAGCCATGATATCTACGTGAGAAAAGGGATATAAGAATATCGTATATATGTAGCTAGTAGTACAAAATACACCTATAGTATTTTAAGTTTAAGTTCTACTGATCTTCTTGTGGTATTGTTGGTAAGTTTTTAGATTTGTTAACACATCACAAGCATTCTAGGGCATATGCTAATCACTCGTCGGACCAGCATAGTTGATCAGGCTATGCCATTCCCAGGACTGACCATACATCCCCGAGCTTACTTGTGATATTTAACAATCGTAATACTTTTGTTTTTGTCATTGTGACACTGATTTTAGTATGAATGCAGACTAGTATACTTAATTAAATATTTTAATATTTAAAGTATAGACTCTTGGTCAGAGTGTGTTAATCCCTAATGGGTTTATAGTTTAGTATATCTTTTATGGAGTGATATACTTGATTCACTATAAACAATGCTCTGATACCAATCTGTCACACCCCAAAACTAAGAACGGCGGAAACGTTATAGGGCGGAGGACGTCATGTAAAGTATCACAACACAGTAAATGTAAATAAGCAAACAACATCATCCATTGCATTAAATATATAATTTTAATACATGTGTGTTCTGTACAGTTATAGACACCAAAATAATGTAAATCAAAATAATAAGATGAGTCTTGGATGCGCTCCATCTTCTCAAAAGCTGGCCTCGGTACCTGCCTACTGATGACCTGAGAATACAAGTTATTTTGAAAGCGAGTTTATCAACATTAAGCTGGTGAGTTCATAAGTATTTTAGTGACGGTGTTTGTTATCAAAAACTTTGAAACTGTCTCAAGTATAAGTTGTAAATGTAAGCAATTGTTTGTAAAAGTTTGAATTTCTCAGAAAAACCTATATTTTCTATTAAAGTAGCCTTCTACCAAGGCTTAACTGTTTTGTATGCTCGTTTGTCGTAAAAGTATGTAATTTCCCAAGTGTAACTATCATTTAACAAAATATAGTTTGTACATTAATGTTTAAGTGAAATAATCACTAAAAATATGAAATGGGTAAATCATTGTAGTACTGTAGTGTTGTATTATAGGAACTACTGTTGTACTAACTACCTTAAACCGGATTTACATTAAGGTATAATGTGATAAATTGCACCATACTATCGACTGGTAACAACGACATATGAATGGTCGTAATAACGGAATGACGTTTGGCACCCGCAGACCTGCAGGTCCGGTTGTAGCTAGCAGCAAGGTGTAGGATAGTCAATCCAGTATAGATCTATACGCAAACTCACGCTCTCCCTCCAAGAGAATTCTGGCTACAACTCGGGCCATGACATTTAAGGCATGCTCCGATACAGTGGATCACAATCGTTAACGTATTCTTGTATATGTAATGTTTCTCGTTCTAGTATAGTTGTATATGTTCTCTTTCTAGTATAGTTGTATATGTTCTCCTCCTAGTATAGTTGTATATGTTCTCTTTTTAGTATAGTTGTATATGTTCTCCTCCTAGTATAGTTGAATATGTTCTCTTTCTAGTATAGTTGTATATGTTCTCTTAGTAATGTAATGTATACACTCATGAATGAACTGACTCATTGATCTAGAAGTTGTAGTAGTGTGATCCTGTGTTACCCCGATGGTAACTTACTAATGATGTGTCTAGTACGCATAAATATGGAAGTACTTTTATGTCTATATATGTATATTTGATATATAATTAATATTGAAACGACCTTCGGATGGTTACCAGAAATCCCACCAGAACACATCCAAATCGAGAAAAAGGAAATAGGGCGGATGGCCTTCCTAAGCCCTTTAAACATTGCTTATATATCTATACATATATGGGCATGCAATTTATAAGAAGTAAAACAAAGTTTAATAAAAGCATTTGTGTCACACCCCAAAACCGGAACGGCGGAAACGTTCTGGGGTGGATGACGTCATGTCAAGTATCACAACACATGCATTATCGTAATCAAAGTACAACGAAACATTGCATTAATAGAATAATTTTAAATGGTTACTTTACAAGGTATCAAGTAATACAAGTAATAGAATAAATACAACATGGTACTAAGCTATCTTCATCAACAGCTCCGGGGATGTACCTTTCTAATTCTAACCTGAGATTACAAGTTATTTGAAAAGCGAGCATCAGCATTTTTACAAATGCTGGTGAGTTCATAAGCATTTGGTGACATTTCATTCAAATAATTTAATAAAGTAATAGTTTAAGAGGTTTCAGTGTATTAGAGTCCTTTCCAGAAAATCCTATATTTTCTTTAAATAAAGCAGCCTTCTACCAAGACTGGTCAGTGATGTGTGGTAAAAAAAGTAGTTTTCCCTAAGTTGCTATCATTATCAAATTACTGAATTTGATTATTGAGGAAAGCAAACGACATCAGGGAATATCATATGCCTCAGCAGTGAGGACTGCTGACTAAGGCAAGGAACCATAGACTCCAGGAAAGTATCAAACGAACGACACGCCTGGTTCAGTATAACAAGTGAAGACACAGACCCCAGAAAGTACCAAATGCAAGGTACAACTAGTAAGGTCCAAACAATGAATACAGACCACAGACGATATCAATTGAAAGATACGTCTAGCGAGGTCTAAAACAGTGAACACAGTGAATACGGTGGACTCTGTGAATACAGTGGAGACAGACCCCAGACAGCATCAAATGAAAGATACGTCTTGTGAGGTCAAAAACAGTGTGACTCTGAAAATGAGTTACCAGCATACAGTGTAAATGGCTGGCGAAATACCGTTACCTTAAAGCCATGAATTATAAGGTAACCCGGGATACTCGTAACCATACTAACCGACACTAGAGTACCAGACGCCCTACAAGCGTCTATATAATGTGACATTTGTCACCCCTTGGCTCGGTGAGCCGTGGACTGTAGCTAGCAGTTAGGGTGCGGGGGTGTCAATCCCGTATAGATCTATACACACAATGTCCGCTCTCCCTACAGGAGACTCTGGTTACCAACTAGACGACGGAGGAGGCCGTGTCCCGAAAATGCATCCCAAATAGTGGGTAATGACTTCCAAACAGTGGGTAGTGGGTTTCTAATGTAATTGCTGACCTAGAGGTAGAGACTCTTAATTGAATTGACTGAAGAAAACTCGTATGTCTATGCTCGTGTACATAATATATAACTGATGAATCGAACGACTTTCAAATGGACATCCGATCCCACCAGACCACATCTCAACGAAGAAAAGGAAATAGGGCGGACAAGCCTTCCTGAGTCCTTCAATCATTATTTATATACATCTATACAAGCATAAACATACATCTATCTATGCTTGAGTGTGTATTAAGTGGAATCATACAGTGAAGTATAAGTGTACAGTGAAATATCCGAGTCGTGAAGTATAAGCGTACAGTGAAATATCTGAGTCGTGAAGTATAAGCGTACAGTGGATCATCCGAGACGTGAAGTATAAGCGTACAGTGGATCATCCGAGACGTGAAGTATAAGCGTACAGTGGATCATCCGAGACGTGAAGTATAAGCATACAGTGGATCATCCGAGATGTGAAGTATAAGCGTACAGGGTGGGATAATCGAATCGTGAAGTATAAGTTTACCAAGTATAAGTGTATTAGGAAGCAGAGACGACAATAAGTGATGTAAGAACGTCCATCAAGTATAAGAGGCTACAAGTATAAGCGATATAGAGACAAAATCCGGTATAAGCGTATCGCGAAGTGAAAACATTATCGAGTAGGAATTTAAAATAAGTAAAAGTGAAGCAGCAGTAACTAACAAGTAAAAGCATTCATGAAAACCTTGGAAAACCTTATTACTCAGGAAAATCGCATTTGTATTCTTTGATAAAATAAGTGTGAAAACCTTTAGAAATCTTTGGGAATCTTTTATAAATCAGTTAGAAAATGGATCTTTGATAAGCAATAAAAGTAAGAACTTAAACAAGTGAAAAACCCTTTTTGGAAAGCCATTTATAGTGTCCTACTCGGTAAAACAGTGTTCAACGGTAAAATCTTGTGCATGCGGGTTATCAATCACATGTGATTGATATGATAACTGGCATGTTTAACTTGTAACCCCCCCCCCCCTATAAAAACATTTAAAAGCATTTTAAAAGGTTCATTCAGGGGTATGAACTCACCTGGTGTAAGTAGGTCCGACGAAGGTGCCGTTTGGGCGTTCGGTGTCACGCAAGGACTTGAACACACACAATGACCTATTTAACATATGATAACATATGTTCACATACAATTAGCATATTTAATACTAATTAAACAAATATACGTGCTCACAGGAGCGGAAAACACTTTGGCTAAGTGTTTGGGTGTCCCGGGTAGCGTTTAAGGGTGTGTGTGGCTAAGAAATGGAGCTTACTATCCAAGAATAAACCCTTACTACATAGTTTATGGCCCAGGGACTACTCACCTTGAGTTTACGGCCATAAACTCATGGTGATGGGTTCTAGGGTGTTTTAAGGCTTCTACTAGCATCATAGAATTATTCCAAGCACTTTTCCTAAAAGGCATGAGTGGATTTGAGGCTCCTAAGGGCATTAACTTGGAGTTTACGGCCTAGGGACACTCCTAAGGGATTTTACGGCCGTAAACTCTCACCCTTAGAGTTTTGTGAAGTTTCAAGCCTCTAATACCTTTCTAGCAATTTCTAATGAAGTGTGATGCTATTTTGGGGAATTAAATCTAACATTTGCATGTGTTTTGGGGAGTTTACGGCCTAGACACTAGCTTGGTCCGTAAACTCCTTTTTACCCCACCATTTCATGAGTTAAGTCCTTAAATCCTTCCTAGCATTTTATATAAATAGCCTAAGGTCATTTGGGTAGCAAAAACCACATTTTGGGCATGTTTTGGGGAGTTTACGGCCTTGGTATAGACCTGGGCCGTAAACTCCTTTTTATCCTTCATTTTAATGTGTTCAAGTGATTTAAACCCAAAGGAATAAGCCCTTAATTTATGTATTAAGCCCTAGTGTGGTTTGGGAGTGTTTTAGAGGCATTTTGAAAAGGTTTTGAGGGGTTTACGGCCTAAGCATGTTCTTGGGCCGTAAACTCACTTTTATGCCTTAAATCATTGTGTTTTTATGATTAAACACTCCAAGACAAGTTCCTTAATTGGTTCCTAGGCTTAAAGGGGCAAGTTTGGGTCATTTTGGCCACATTTTAAGGGGTTTACGGCCTAAGGAGGGGCTTAGGCCATAAACTCCATTCTAACAGCTTCTAAGTCCGGATTTTTAGCTATAAACACAAATCATAATGTTTAGAATAAGCTAGGGTAAGCGGACTTACAATTTGGAAATGTTTGGTTGCGGATTCGGGGCGAAAACGAGTCTAGAGAGAGAGAGTATAGAGAGAGAGTGTAAAAAGTCTCCAATGGACTCCACTCACCTTTATATAGGTTTTCGAATCGGGGCTCAGTGGAATTTTACCCGATACTGCCGTTAAACGGGGCTTTTGGTTGCACCCTATTTAGTGGTCGTAACTATAAAACTTAACATTTTCTAAATAACTGGAAATGTGTGTCCTGTGTTTTTATTTCCTTTTATCACGACTTAACGGCATGTTAAATGTAACCAAATGGAATGTTTATTAAATTGACGCCCTCTAATTAACGGAACTTTTATACAGTGGAATATTCTGTTAACGGTAACGGGGAAATGTAACGGCACAACTTGGGTTGTCACATCATTCCCCCGTTAGAGGGAATTTCGTCCCGAAATTCAGGTCTAGGCAAGGAAGTAGGTATGAATGGCCAAGTAAAGGTAAGGGAATACTTCCTATGTGGTTGTCCTCGCATTCGCAAGTGAACTCTAATCTGTGTTTGCCATTCCGACAGATCTTCACGTACGGGATGCGGATTCCGTCTAGTGTATCTAGTGGGTTCCAGCTGGTATATTTATGAAGTCAGGATCCTCAATGGTTCCTATCATGATGTGTGAGGCACGAAAAGTGTTATCGGGAAATCACGTATCAAGTCTAAGAAGTGGATCGATCGAATGTGAATCTTGTGGTATATCCGAAAGTAGTAGTGGTCTGAAAAGGGTTGTACCATATCTCCATGAGGATTCTCGGATGGTCCTAAGCTCTCGGAAAGGAGTAGAGCTTTTCAGTACTAAGAACATAGTGTACTTCTATGGCAAGATCATCACTGGCGTGATCGCCATTCCGAAGTTCCTATCGTTCTCACTTGTACTGGATGTGTAGTCCTTCAGGTTAGTTCTTAGGAAGCTCGGGTGTTCTTCGATTTCATGTTTTCTTTCAACTGGCTAATAGAGACTTTCTAGATTGTCGTGTGGACTGCGCAACTATGGTTATCGGTTTGATATAGAGTGTCTATCTCAAGCTTGTGCAAAAGGAACCTGCACTAATGAAGCTTGAGATGCGGAAACCCCGGAGGTCGGGAATATAGGGTTTCACCAGACGAGTGTTGGACTATCTCGGGAGGTGGTTCTACTATCTCTACGTGAGATGGTATTCGTGGAACACCTAATAGTCCAATGAATCTCTAAGACTGTGGTTTATTCTAGCGTGGAGAGTGCATGTTCCTGCATAACCCTTCGACTAACACCAAGGCTGGTGTCAAGTCTATATCCTCTTCGGGATCTAGGTCATGAGGCTTAACGCAACAACTTTCGCTCTTTGATCGAGGATTCTTGGCCGCAAAGGTTATCTTGTGGTTCTCGGTATCCTAGTGTTCACTTCGGAAAGTGTAATTCATCGTCTACCGGGCGACGACGATTTTCCTCCTTGCAAGAGGGTGGAGGATGATAAGCACCACTTGTCTATAACTGGGTGGACGAGGTGCCTGAGTAGTGCGAGCATCTACTGCAACTACTCTTCCGAAGGTTCCGAGTTTTCTCGGTCTAAGTCAAATCTAGTTGGTATAGGGTCTCATCACTCGAAACTTTACTAGCTCAATCCGCAGTAGTTCTCTTGATTTCGACTCCTATGTTATCGAATAGGGTGAAAGTGTTTTGCGAAGAGGTTCGTGGTAGAGCTCATGCTTGGCTTACCCGCCAATATTTGATGGATGCCAACAGTATACCTGGTTATAGTGGTCAGCCTCATGAGTTCTATTCTCTGGGTTCACGAACCTGATGTGCGAGGTGCGAAGGGCCTCCCAGAGGATTCTACGGAGTATGCTTCGGATGGTGGTCGTCATCTTAGAGTATCTGTAGTGCCTTTCGCTTCGGTGTTTATCTAACTATGAGGGGTCGGTCAACAGCGTACGACACCCTCTCCTGGGTACTTCGGGAGGTTGAGATAAGAGAGACGATTGACGGATCGCATTAGATTTGATTATTTGTGTTAGGTTTAGATTCGGGAGAACCTTTATTTGCCGACATGGTTATGAAGAAGGTTCTTTTTACACAGCACTTAAGGATATACACATGGTTGCACGAAGTCAAACCATGATCAATAGAGTCGTCGAAGTTGGCACACTCCGACATGATATAAAGTGAAGATCGATAGAGTCATGTGCCGAACAGGCACACAAGTTCTACGCGTCTCGGGTTTCGTCCTATGTATCACTACCACGGATACTTGGACCGATAGAGTCGACGGGGAACTATAAAGAGTCCTAAGTGTTTCCGAATAGAGTATCTTTTCATGAACGGATTCTCACGAGGAATTTCTATAATCGCCTCACATATACTAGTCATGTATATTTAAGGTGGGGATGACTGTTGACTGAGCGACCCCGCCCTAAATCAACAACAAAACGAGGAACAGGAAATGAGGCGGCATTCGCTCACTCTAGGTCTGTCCATCTTAAATATACATGGCCGTAACGTATATGTTTAGCCATTATAGTTTTACCTAATGAATTTTAAATTTTATAACAGTGCTGCGACTTTCGCCTTACTGGGAAGAATTTACACTTGAATTAGTCTTTTGTTGTTCTTAGTTTAGTTATCCGAGATCGAGAGACGTACCAAAAATCTAACGAGTTCCTTGCTGCTTCTCCCTAAGCAGTAGTGTCAGGCTCCTTCTGTATCTTTGTCTTTCTCTTCGGTTGGGCAATCCTTCTTGAAGTGTCCCATTTTACCACATAGGTGGCAAACTGTACGGGTCGCCACATTGGTGGTTGATGTAATGAACTCAACCGGGGTTCTGCAGACGCGAGCAGTATGCCCCAGCATGTGGCACCTAGCACAATAGAGTTCCCGGCAGGCACCATGATGATGGTAGTTGCACTTGTTGCAGTGGGGAAGGTCTCCTAGGTATGGTCTTCTTAAGGTCGGGAGGGAAGGATTGACAGGGGTATAGACTGCCTCAGCTCGTTGCCCTTCGGAAGGTCCTTGAGCCGAGGTACTTCCCTCCTCTAACTTGAGTTTTCTCTTTAGTGGGTTCAATGGAGGTTCTTGGGTGGCTGAGTGCGGAAGTGTTGGTTGTTGCTGTCCATTGCCAGAATTGGAAATCCCGACAGGGCCCTTGCTAACATTGGCGGTGTTAGCATTCAGATGAGCCATGACAGCTGCTACGGCTGCTGAGACTGCAGCTTGGAACGTAGCTTCATCGAATAAGAGGGCAGGTTTCTTGCTTGTGGACTGATTATGCTTCTTCGGTGGCATGGTTTTTCCTACATGGGAATGAATACAAGATAATGAGGGACGATAGTTAACCCTGGACATTTCTGTCCTGATCGTATTAGGAATAAATTTTTCCCGTGCCTCAGGTACTGGTTGTCTGAATGTCTACCTACATCCCTATGATGTAGTCCTGGTAATCAAGGTAAGAGTATGAGTATCGTAAAAAGGCCATAAGATGCGAGTCGTTCCTACTAAGCTACCTTTATACTGGGAAAGGTTTCACTCTCCGGCCTGGAGAGATTTGAGAACAGTTCGGAACGAAACTGCAGAAAGAGAGGCTCATAAGGGCAGATGGCTAAAATTCTCTCAATAGAGATGCGGGGATCCGCCCTAATCGTGTATTTGGCAACGGGAAACGACGATTTACCTAACACATAGCGTGAGTAGTGTAACCACTAACTCACTAAATTGTATTATTTTAAGGGTGAATTATCGTGACGAATACGAGGAAAAGACAATTCCCAGGTTCCATGTACTGGCTCCCTCGGTCTGCCTCGTATCTTTGACTGGAATCGGCATTGGCTTCCTTCGGGTAGTTTCCTAGGGTTCTCTTCTTGTATGGACATATTGAATTTCTACTCCGCCTTCCTTCTGATTCCAACTGTTAGTGTCATCACTTCATGATGGATGACTGGGAATCTCCGAAGTTTAGGCGAATCTCCCACCACTGTCCCGAAAAGAATATGGGCACTTGGTGCATTCAATAGTCTCGACCCAGTTCATTTATTTCCGAACAGGAAATCTTCTCAATGAATCTCCTCGGGGTCGGAATCAACTCTTCTGTCAAGCACTGAAGTGGGTAGGGTTTTCTACAGGGTTCGCGCGAGAATGGAAATGTCTAAAGAATCCTAAGAGATTATTAACATTTCACTGTATGATCCATATCGAGTCCTGCTATGATTACACAGGGTATACAAATCATATATAACTTAGATCCGATAGGCCTTCGAATATGTGATACTACTCTTGAACCACATCCAAACGAGGAAAAGGAAATAGAGCGAAACCACACATTCTTAGCCTATAGGGTCCTTATTATATATAACCTTGGGAGTACACCCTCTGTAGTTGTAGGTATATCAATAAGGATCTTTTTAGTTATTCACGCAAGGTTGTCTATGCATCCTAAAATACCCATATGGTATTTTAATTCTTGTTTGTTTCTTATCTTCTGAATATGACTTATGGGATTAGTGTGAGTCTTTTAGCGTTCTAAAATACTCCTATAGTATTTTAACTTTATGTTTGGCTCTAACAATCCTAATTGGTAAGTTTCAGACCTGTTGCACACCACTACCACTCCCGAGCACACGTTCATCGCATCTCGAATAAATGTAGTTGATCAGGTTACATTTATTCTAGCTTACGATTACATAACTACCCAGGTTTGACTGTAGGGTTCAACATCTGAAGACTTTTATTATTGTTCTTCTTGTGATACTTTTGTTCGAGTGTTTAGATTTTGGATGTTATTATACTTTGGTAAAATATGGTTATATTTTAAAGTATAATTCCTGGTCAGAGTGTTTTATCCCATTGTGTTTATAGGTTGTATATCTTTTATGAATTGATATACTTAGCTCACTATAAACAATGCTCTGATACCAATCTGTCACACCCCAAAACCGGAACGGCGGAAACGTTCTGGGGTGGATGACGTCATGTCAAGTATCACAACACATGCATTATAGTAATCAAAGTACAACGAAACATTGCATTAATAGAATAATTTTACATGGTTACTTTACAAGGTATCAAGTAATACAAGTAATAGAATAAATACAGCATGGTACTAAGCTATCTTCATCAACAGCTCCGGGGATGTACCTGTCTAATTCTAACCTGAGATTACAAGTTATTTGAAAAGCGAGCATCAACATTTTTACAAATGCTGGTGAGTTCATAAGCATTTGGTGACATTTCATTCAAATAATTTAATAAAGTAATAGTTTAAGAGGTTTCAGTGTATTAGAGTCCTTTCCAGAAAATCCTATATTTTCTTTAAATAAAGCAGCCTTCTACCAAGATTGGTCAGTGATGTGTGGTAAAAAAAGTAGTTTTCCCTAAGTTGCTATCATTATCAAATTACTGAATTTGATTATTGATGAAAGCAAACGACATCAGGGAATATCATATACCCCAGCAGTGAGGACTGCTGACTAAGGCAAGGAACCATAGACTCCAGGAAAGTATCAAACGAACGACACGCCTGGTTCAGTCTAACAAGTGAAGACACAGACCCCAGAAAGTACTAAATGCAAGGTACAACTAGTAAGGTCCAAACAATGAATACAGACCACAGACGATATCAATTGAAAGATACGTCTAGCGAGGTCTAAAACAGTGAACACAGTGAATACGGTGGACTCTGTGAATACAGTGGAGACAGACCCCAGACAGCATCAAATGAAAGATACGTCTTGTGAGGTCAAAAACAGTGTGAATCTGAAAATGAGTTACCAGCATACAGTGTAAATGGCTGGCGAAATACCGTTACCTTAAAGCCATGAATTATAAGGTAACCCGGGATACTCGTAACCATACTAACCGACACTAGAGTACCAGACGCCCTACAAGCGTCTATATAATGTGACATTTGTCACCCCTTGGCTCGGTGAGCCGTGGACTGTAGCTAGCAGTTAGGGTGCGGGGGTGTCAATCCCGTATAGATCTATACACACAATGTCCGCTCTCCCTACAGGAGACTCTGGTTACCAACTAGACGACGGAGGAGGCCGTGTCCCGAAAATGCATCCCAAATAGTGGGTAATGACTTCCAAACAGTGGGTAGTGGGTTTCTAATGTAATTGCTGACCTAGAGGTAGAGACTCTTAATTGAATTGACTGAAGAAAACTCGTATGTCTATGCTCGTGTACATAATATATAACTGATGAATCGAACGACTTTCAAATGGACATCCGATCCCACCAGACCACATCTCAACGAAGAAAAGGAAATAGGGCGGACAAGCCTTCCTGAGTCCTTCAATCATTATTTATATACATCTATACAAGCATAAACATACATCTATCTACGCTTGAGTGTGTATTAAGTGGAATCATACAGTGAAGTATAAGTGTACAGTGAAATATCTGAGTCGTGAAGTATAAGCATACAGTGAAATATCTGAGTCGTGAAGTATAAGCGTACAGTGGATCATCCGAGACGTGAAGTATAAGCGTACAGTGGATCATCCGAGACGTGAAGTATAAGCGTACAGTGGATCATCCGAGACGTGAAGTATAAGCGTAAAGTGGATCATCCGAGATGTGAAGTATAAGCGTACAGGGTGGGATAATCGAATCGTGAAGTATAAGTTTACCAAGTATAAGTGTATTAGGAAGCAGAGACGACAATAAGTGATGTAAGAACGTCCATCAAGTATAAGAGGCTACAAGTATAAGCGATATAGAGACAAAATCCGGTATAAGCGTATCGCGAAGTGAAAACATTATCGAGTAGGAATTTAAAATAAGTAAAAGTGAAGCAGCAGTAACTAACAAGTAAAAGCATTCATGAAAACCTTGGAAAACCTTATTACTCAGGAAAATCGCATTTGTATTCTTTGATAAAATAAGTGTGAAAACCTTTAGAAATCTTTGGGAATCTTTTATAAATCAGTTAGAAAATGGATCTTTGATAAGCAATAAAAGTAAGAACTTGAACAAGTGAAAAACCCTTTTTGGAAAGCCATTTATAGTGTCTTACTCGGTAAAACAGTGTTCAGCGGTAAAATCTTGTGCATGCGGGTTATCAATCACATGTGATTGATATGATAACTGGCATGTTTAACTTGTAACCCCCCCTATAAAAACATTTAAAAGCATTTTAAAAGGTTCATTCAGGGGTATGAACTCACCTGGTGTAAGTAGGTCCGACGAAGGTGCCGTTTGGGCGTTCGGTGTCACGCAAGGACTTGAACACACACAATGACCTATTTAACATATGATAACATATGTTCACATACAATTAGCATATTTAATACTAATTAAACAAATATACGTGCTCACAGGAGCGGAAAACACTTTGGCTAAGTGTTTGGGTGTCCCGGGTAGCGTTTAAGGGTGTGGGTGGCTAAGAAATGGAGCTTACTATCCAAGAATAAACCCTTACTACATAGTTTACAGCCCAGGGACTACTCACCATGAGTTTACGGCCGTAAACTCATGGTGATGGGTTCTAGGGTGTTTTAAGGCTTCTACTAGCATCATAGAATTATTCCAAGCACTTTTCCTAAAAGGCATGAGTGGATTTGAGGCTCCTAAGGGCATTAACTTGGAGTTTACGGCCTAGGGACACTCCTAAGGGATTTTACGGCCGTAAACTCTCACCCTTAGAGTTTTGTGAAGTTTCAAGCCTCTAATACCTTTCTAGCAATTTCTAATGAAGTGTGATGCTATTTTGGGGAATTAAATCTAACATTTGCATGTGTTTTGGGGAGTTTACGGCCTAGACACTAGCTTGGTCCGTAAACTCCTTTTTACCCCACCATTTCATGAGTTAAGTCCTTAAATCCTTCCTAGCATTTTATATAAATAGCCTAAGGTCATTTGGGTAGCAAAAACCACATTTTGGGCATGTTTTGGGGAGTTTACGGCCTTGGTATAGACCTGGGCCGTAAACTCCTTTTTATCCTTCATTTTAATGTGTTCAAGTGATTTAAACCCAAAGGAATAAGCCCTTAATTTATGTATTAAGCCCTAGTGTGGTTTGGGAGTGTTTTAGAGGCATTTTGACAAGGTTTTGAGGGGTTTACGGCCTAAGCATGTGCTTGGGCCGTAAACTCACTTTTATGCCTTAAATCATTGTGTTTTTATGATTAAACACTCCAAGACAAGTTCCTTAATTGGTTCCTAGGCTTAAAGGGGCAATTTTGGGTCATTTTGGCCACATTTTAAGGGGTTTACGGCCTAAGGAGGGGCTTAGGCCGTAAACTCCATTCTAACAGCTTCTAAGTCCGGATTGTTAGCTATAAACACAAATCATAATGTTTAGAATAAGCTAGGGTAAGCGGACTTACAATTTGGAAACGTTTGGTTGCGGATTCGGGGCGTAAACGAGTCGAGAGAGAGTATAGAGAGAGAGTGTAAAAAGTCTCCAATGGACTCCACTCACCTTGATATAGGTTTCCGAATCGGGGCTCAGTGGAATTTTACCCGATACTGCCGTTAAACGGGGCTTTTGGTTGCACCCGATTTAGTGGTCGTAACTATAAAACCTAACATTTTCTAAATAACTGGAAATGTGTGTCCTGTGTTTTTATTTCCTTTTATCACGACTTAACGGCATGTTAAATGTAACCAAATGGAATGTTTATTAAATTGACGCCCTCTAATTAACGGAACTTTTATACAGTGGAATATTCCGTTAACAGTAACGGGGAAATGTAACGGCACAACTTGGGTTGTCACAATTTGATAAGTAAAAGAGTTGGTAAAACGTTTTGAAGTAAAACAGTTCTATAAACAGTTTGAACAGTGATAAAATCATTGGTTTTCTAGTTATTAATCACATGTGATTGATGCAATAACTAACTATAAGTATTTAACTTGTATCCCCCCATAAAGTATTTAAAACATTTAAAAGCATTTCAAAGGTTAATTAAAGGGGTATGAACTCACCTGTAGTGAGTGGTTCTGATGACAATGTTAGATTTGGTGCTAGGTGTCAAGTGGTGACTTGAGTACACACGTGAATCCTATTTAGCATATATAGGCACATATATGGATTTAATTAATGTTATGAACAACTAATTGATGATTTTGGGACCAACTTAGGGACTAGTAAACACTTATAAGGAAGTGTTACAGTCATACATGATTGTATGAGGGTTTATAAGGCTATACAAGAGGGTGTATGGCCAAAATACACACTATATGTGTGTGTGCGGCCTAGTGTGCTGCCAGCACATGTGTGCAGCCCTGTGTGCTGCCAGGTGGTGTGTGCTGCCGTGTGTGCTGCCAGATGAAGATCTTGGTGTTCTTGGTACCTTTTATGAAGATCTTCAAGGAGAATGGATGATACTTGAGAGGATTTTCGTGTTCTATGCTTGAAGAAGTGAAGGAAGTGTTCAAGAATGATCTAAGTGTGGCCTATATATGTAGAGTGTGCGGTTGGGAAGGTGTGAGGCCGCAAACAAGAGTGTGTGAAACAAGAGTGTGTGGCCGCACACTCAAGTGTGTAGCCGCACACTCCATGTGTTGGAGTGTTTGGCCCGATTTTGATTCCTACACTTCGATTTAACCCTTTTTAACACTCCTACCTTAATTATATCATATTTAGAACGCTTCATTAGACTCTAAAGGGTACTACCATATAGTAAAATAAGTCTAATATTGGAAAGAATTGAAGAGTGTATGCAAGACGTTTTTCGGGTTGTCACATCCTACCCATCAAAGAGACAGATAAGATGGAGAAACTCATAAGAACATACATTAAGGAAATTGTACAACTGCATGGTGTCCCTATATCTATAATCTCCGATAGAGATAGTAGGTTCACTTCGAGATTTTGGTAATCACTATAGAGTGCCTTAGGAACGAGGTTGGATATGAGTACAGCCTACCATCCACAGACCGACAGACAGAGTGAGAGGACTATCCAAACTCTGGAAGATATGTTACGAGCCTGTATGATCGACTTTGGTAAGGCTTGGTGTAACATCCTGGAAATTCAGAAGTATAGGTGAAGGGCTAAAAGTGTAAATAAGAAGGTCGACTCGGCGAGTCAATGGATAGACTCGGCGAGTTGAGTTCGGGTCACGTGTTAAGTGACCAACTCGGCGAGTGGCATGGGTGGACTTGGCGAGTTGGTGCTGTATGGAGAAAACCCTAATTCCGGGGGTTGTGCCCTATATAAAGAACATAACATCCTTTCTTCAGCCTCCTTACCACCCTTGTGAGCTTACAACCCTAAAAATCAAGTGGAACTCCATTGATAGTGAAATTGGAGCTTTGGGAAAGGAAACCTTGAAAAGGGAACTTGAAGGCTAAGGGATTTCAGCAAGGAAGTGATATAGATCCGAGGTCTACTTCAGTGGGAGCTTGCATTTGAGTGGTGGAGTTCGTGACGCTGGTCGGAGCAACGTGATCTTGATTCTTCAGTCAGCAGTAGCAGGTGAGTCTTCTCACTATACTTTACCTTGAGTAGGTAACCAGAGTTATGTGATAGAGTATCTTATATGCTATGTATGCTATGTGTTGCACTGCATTATTTCTATGTGATCTATGTTTTGTGTATATCAGAGTTATGACCGGAAGGTCCACAGAGCTTGGACCATAGGGTCCCCAGAGTTAGGATTAGAGTTATGTGCCAGTGTATTGTATGCTATTTATGTTATGAGATTTGTTGTGATATGTGATATGCATGATTCAGAGTTATCAGAGTTAGGACCCTTGGGTCCATAGAGTTAGGGCCAGAGGGCCCATAGAGAGTTGGGACTGGAGGGTCCCACTGAGACACGCTGACCAGAAGGTCAACAGAGCTATAGCCTTGAGTGGCTAATATGTGTTAGAGTGGTATTTTGGGGAACTCACTAAGCTTTGTGCTTTCATTGTTTTGTGTTATGTTTCTCAGGTTCACGGGACGACACCGACTCGATTGTACACACCAGAGGAAGCGCTTGTTTTTGAGGATCCTGGTTTATCAATTGATTGAACAAAAAAGTCATGTATTGTAACTTAAACAAATGGGATTTTTATGAAAAGTGTTAAGAAGATAAGCGATTTTAAATGAAAATTTTGTTTGAAAAATTACGGTGTTACAAGTTGGTATCAGAGCCTTGGTTTGAGGGATTCGGATGCACCTTTCGGGGAAATCTGGACTCAAGCTGAGGAAGTAAGAAAAGTTTTCAAAAGAAATGATTTTCTAAAAGTGAATAAGAGTTCAAAGAGAAAGCGAGAAAGAGCAGTGTGTACAATCAGCCAGAGCCCGAACAGTGATTTCCGAAATTACCCTTACTTTTGTGGTATGAGATATTTATGATACATTTTATGAGATATTATGGATGCTAGAGACAGGCTAGGTATTTCATATCTTAGGACTAGAGTGGCCTGATTTGTGATGCCTTAGCCTAGGAGTTGCTGTTATATATGATGTGCTTTTGAGTATGAGTGAGAGTATTCAGTTGGAATCCTTTTAGGGGATTTGAGTAGGGGAAGTAATCTAGGAGAGACGCCTAGATGGGTATTGTGGTGCTTACCGAAAGAATAGTTAGAACCCGCAAGGGGTAGAGTTGCAGAGTTCGGTGGTACTTTTGAGAATGAGCAGAGCAAGCAGAGTTATCACTGAGAGTGAGTTCTATGTATTCTTCGATGCCCGAATGTTGCTAGCTTTGTGCTTTGTGGAACTCTCTATGATGGGAGTTAGCTACCAAGTGAATATGATGATATTCAGGAGGTAGATGGCTGGCATCATTAGGAGCTCTGCAGCAGCTGATGGCGGAGAAGTAGGGGGACCGAGGAAGAGCCTAGGGAGTAACCTTAGCCAGACGAGTACGCTGGCGGAGTAGAGCATTTCGTTGAGGAGCGAACACTCGTGGTGGAATTAGTGAACGAGAAGGTTGAGCAGCTACTTAGGAGCTCTGGAATGATCCATGTGGAAAGTATGGGTAGATGTGGCAGGTAGTATGGGCCCGTACTACCAAAAGTAGAGGGCCCATACTCAATACAGGGAGTATTCTGAAGGTTCTAAGTAGCAAATTAAGGAGTGATGTTATGGTTCGAGTACCATACATCAGAGCAGATTGAAGAGTGATGTTATGGTTCGTGTACCATACGTCGGAGCAGATTGAGAGGTGATATCATGGTTCGAGTACCATGGCCCGTGACAGTTAGTGTTATTGGTTCTACCAGTTACCCGTGGTGATTGGTTAGACCGAGATCAGAGGTGAAAGAGTATGGGGCTAGAGGGCCATGATGAGCGAGTTTTAGTGAAGCATCCCTTAATAGGGAAATCGAGTTATCCCCGAGGGATTGTTGATTGGAGTCGCAAGACTTAGGAATGAGTAGAGATGGCGGTTATAGAGGATTACAGCCTGAGATGAGCAACCAACCGATAGAAGAGATGTCACCTTCTGTGACCTGAGTGGTGCTATTTCCGTTTCTAGTGGGAAACATAAGAGGTGTGAGATTTTGGTTTGGGGGTTTAGGAGTAAAACCCTGCGAAATGACATTTATGTCTATGTTCCACCAGAGTATCAAGCAGCATGTTTGCCGCAAGGTAAGGATATATCATGAGCATGTAGTCGATTGGGATTGAGGTGATCAAGGACCGTGTTGCACCCTATCTGAGTATAGTAGGGTGTGTGGTAGCGGTATCAGTGGGCAATCCAGATGAGTATATCAGAGCGGCAACTCTTCTGTCTATGATGGATATTGAATATGGGAGTGGAATCTCTATTCTTGTGATGATTCAGGTGATGGAACTTGAGTTGAGAAATCGAGGTTGAGGAGTACGCTGATTTATTGTTTCAGTCTAAGAGTCAGTGATATTACTGGACAGTTGAGGTGATCGATATTGGGATGGTATGAGACTTTGAACGACTAGAGTCAGTCGTGATGAGAAGTTCCTGAGGATTTCTTCTGAGATTCAGGGTATTTGAGGTTGCTTGATCTCTTTAAAGGAGATTATCGAGCGTTACGTAGCACCTTCCAAGGGCAGGTGCGATATTGCTAGTGGAAACAGTCTGTGGGACGTGTGTGCGTCAATTGGTGATGGTTCGAACCCTAAGTGGGGGAGAACCGGGTATTTTATTGAGAGAACTAGAGATTTGTGCAAGAGAGGTTAGGGGTTGGATACAGGAATCTGCGGCTCGAATTCAGGAGGCCAGGGTCATTGATGATCAAGGAAAGGAGCAGAACGAGTTAATGCATGTGGTATGTGTCTGAGAAAGGATGGGTGTCTCCTCGGTAGTTGGCAAATGGTCGTGAGTTTGGTGTTGGCCAGGGCCGTTTCAAAGGGAAGACTCATAATGATGGTATGGGCGGTTGAGAACTTCTGGATAGAAGATTATTGAGCAGTCAATTCCTGGGCCGGTATGTGTATTCTTGCTTGGATTTGAGCAGTAGGGGAAAAGGGTTTCGGAGGATCACCAGCGTGTTCTGAAGCGTTAGTGCTTTCTTTGTATTCCAATTGAGTGTTTGGATACACTGAAGTTGCGCATTGAGTAAAATAAAGAATTATTTATGGAGTTCAGGGGAAATGTATTGTTGTATCTGTATAGTGCTAGGAGTAGGAGATCAGTGGTTGAGGCAGGACATTGCGATGTTCTGTAATAGTGTTCCGTGGTGACCTGGGATAATGTCCAGATTTTGGAGTTATTTAGAATCTTGAGTTTAAGTCGACCAGGGGTGTATCATGTATTTTCGGTTCCAATAGGAGCCCTTCGGGTATTAACATCAAGAGGGATTATTTAAGAAAGGGGATCTCCACAGAGGTAAGTATTTTCGTTATAACGGTTGCCGCTAGAGTCTGTGATGCATATGTGGGGCTAGTGTGTGTAGCTATCTATGATAGTCTACGGGCATGAGTGAGTGGACATAGTGTGGCGTTGGGATGAGAATGAGAGTATGGGCTGAAGCTACGGGGAGCCGTAGTATTCACTAGTCAGAGGGTGTTGTGATGCTATGGGGAGCCGTAGTACTCACAAGTCAGAGAGAGGGAGTCGTGGTACTACGAGGAGCCGTAGTACTCACTTGATAGTTGGTGTTGTGGTGCTACGGGGAGCCGTAGTGCTCACTAGTCAGAGGTTGTCGTGTTATTGCGGGGAGCCGTAATACTCACTAGACGGCAAGAGAGTGTGATGTTGGAGTGTTCCCCGATCAGTGTATGATGTAGAAGACTATTAGGCTTGAGTAGCCTTAGTATAGAGTTTTTGGAGCCTGGTGGTTGAACCAAGGGCAGAACTGGGGGTCAGAGTTGAGTCGATCCTCGGTTGGGTTGTATCTTCGTATGGGGAAAAGAGAATTTCGTGACTTGTGAGTCACTGGGCCGGGATAGTGGTCACAGGGAGGAAGCTAGTGAGATATTTTGGATCATGTTATAGGTGATCTTTGGAGGTTCAGTTGTGGAGTCAAAAGCTGACCTGGTGCTTAATATCGAAGTGGGATATGAGAAATGAGCTAGAGTTTATTATGGTGATGTCTGAGGACACTTCAGAGCGAGTGGACGATTCAGACGATCGAGGACATGCTTCGGGCATGTGTATTAGATTTCGGAGGGAGTTGGGAGGTGTTGGACCCCAATTGCTGGGGAGAGGTAGTGTATGGACCCGAGAGTCCTTGCGAGCAGATTCAGAGCATGTGCGACACATGGAGCAGCGGTTACCCTACGAGGGATAGTGTAGAGTGGGGTGTGAGCACCATGACACTTGTCTGAAGTGGCAAGGTTGACAGGTAGATTTCCTTGGGTAAGGAAAGAGAAAGGTATGTAACTCCGGGAGGGAGTGTTGGTTCACGAAAGTGAAAGCAGTAGTGAAAATGGATGATTAAGAGTATGGTGGTTGAACACTGTGTCTGTGCCAATGGTATGGAAGCACATCCAGGTCGGGTGTCTGTTGAGGTTGCGGAAGAATCTCTGGTGGTTTAGAACCAAAGGAGTTTGGAAGAGATGCAAGAATAGAGCCTTGGATTTAAGTATGGTTATGATCAGGAGGTTATGTATATAGTGGTAATTCATCCTGGGGATGTTTGATGGTATTGTCAGTGTGTCGGGTTTTTCCAACCCGAGGATGTAGAGCAGGCTCAGCACGTATATGCGATTTTGAGGAGAGCTCATGGGAGTTGCTCGGGAGCTGCAGGGTGTGTCATCATGTCAGCACGGAAGGAAAAGAGTTGGATTCCGAAAGGAAGCGGGATAAGTCCCAACAGTCGGTACCGGGTCAGGACCCGGTGGTCCAGGGTGGTATCTAGCTTGGTAAGGGTTTAATGATTGTTGTGATTTGGAGTGATGAAAGTATCATCAGGTGATCATTGACTAATAAGGGTTGTAATCAGAGAAAGAAGCCGGTGGTCGGCTTGAAGCGATTGTCGTGACTCTGTGAGAAGGAGTTAGACTTTATAGGGGTTTGGTAACAGTGTTTGGAGGAACCTGAGTCGGTTGATTCCAGGGGATGCGTTGTGGGAATAATATCTGGAATTGTGTGCTGCAGCAGGCTTCGAGGACGAAGCCTAATTTAAGTGGGGGAGAATTGTAACATCCCGGAAATTCAGAAGTATAGGTGAAGGGCTAAAGTGTAAATAAGAAGGTCGAGTCGGCGACTCAATGGATAGACTCGGCGAGTCGAGTCGCGTTCGGGTCACGTGTTAAGTGACCAACTCGGCGAGTGGAGTCGCGTTCGGGTCACGTGTTAAGTGACCAACTCGGCGAGTGGCATGGGTGGACTTGGCGAGTTGGTGCTGTATGGAGAAAACCCTAATTCCGGGGGTTGTGCCCTATATAAAGAACATAACATCCTTTCTTCAGCCTCCTTACCACCCTTGTGAGCTTACAACCCTAAAAATCAAGTGGAACTCCATTGATAGTGAAATTGGAGCTTTGGGAAAGGAAACCTTGAAAAGGGAACTTGAAGGCTAAGGGATTTCAGCAAGGAAGTGATATAGATCCGAGGTCTACTTCAGTGGGAGCTTGCATTTGAGTGGTGGAGTTCGTGACGCTGGTCGGAGCAACGTGATCTTGATTCTTCAGTTAGCAGTAGCAGGTGAGTCTTCTCACTATACTTTACCTTGAGTAGGTAACCAGAGTTATGTGATAGAGTATCTTATATGCTATGTATGCTATGTGTTGCACTACATTATTTCTATGTGATCTATGTTGTGTGTATATCAGAGTTATGACCGGAAGGTCCACAGAGCTTGGACCATAGGGTCCCCAGAGTTAGGATTAGAGTTATGTGCCAGTGTATTGTATGCTATTTATGTTATGAGATTTGTTGTGATATGTGATATGCATGATTCAGAGTTATCAGAGTTAGGACCCTTGGGTCCATAGAGTTAGGGCCAGAGGGCCCATAGAGAGTTGGGACTGGAGGGTCCCACTGAGACACGCTGACCAGAAGGTCAACAAAGCTATAGCCTTGAGTGGCTAACATGTGTTAGAGTGGTATTTTGGGGAACTCACTAAGCTTCGTGCTTACATTGTTTTGTGTTATGTGTTTCAGGTTTCTCAGGTTCACGGGACGGCACCGACTCGATTGTACACACCAGAGGAAGCGCTTGTTTTGAGGATCCTGGTTTATCAATTGATTGAACAAAAAAGTCATGTATTGTAACTTAAACAAATGGGATTTTTATGAAAAGTGTTAAGAAGATAAGCGATTTTAAATGAAAAATTTGTTTGAAAAATTACGGTGTTACACTTGGGATACCCAATTACCCCTTGTAAAGTTTTCTTACAATAACAGCTATCACACGAGCATCAAGGCAGCCCCGTCCGAAGCCCTCTACGACCGGAAGTGCAGATCCCCTCTGTGCTGGGCCGAGGTAGGTGACACTCAGTTAGCCAAAGGACGAGTTCCTGATAGCGCCCTCACGGGTCCGGAGATCATTCGAGAAACGACCGAGAATATTGTACAGATCCGTGAATGATTAAAAGCCGCTAGGGATCGACAGAAAAGCTATGCAGACAAACGAAGAAAACCTTTGGAATTCCAGGTGGGAGACCAAGTCCTTTTGAGTGTCTCACCCTGGAAGGGCACGATACGCTTTGGAAAGCGTGGAAAGCTGAACCCAAGGTACATAGGGCCTTTCGAGATTCTCGCCAGAATAGGCCCCGTAGCTTACAAACTCAACCTACCCCACGAGCTCAGTAACATACATCCTACCTTCCACGTCTTGAACTTGAAAACGTGGCTATCCGACGAGACTCTTGTAATCCCACTCGACGAAATCGAGATCAACGAGAGCCTCAACTTCGTGGAAGAACCTGTGCAAATTATGGATCGAGAAGTCAAGCGAACGAAGCAAAGTCGCATCCCAATTGTAAAGGTTCATTGGAATGCCAAGCGAGGACCAGAGTTTACTTGGGAGCGCGAGGATCAAATGAAACATAAATATCCTCATCTTTTTGCTTATTTAATATGTAATAGCTTAGTTGCTTGAACTCTAATTTCGGGAGGAAATTCCCCTAACGGGGGGAGGATATGACAACCCGACACTTTTACACTAAGCAAAACGATCCATATATTATAATTCACTTGAATTTAGCATCTTTTAATAGTATATTGAGTCCGCGCTAGTGTTTTAGACTTAATATATCATAGATACGGACCTTAGGAAGGATTAGGAAGGGTGTTGCATCACAAAATCCAGCCAAACACACTAAGAGAGGTGTGTGCGGCCGCACACTAGTGTGTGCGGCCGCATACTAGTGTGTGCGGCCAAGCCAGCCGCACACCCAGCAGCAAACCCCTCCGGCCTCACACTCAACCTTATATAAAGTGGAGGACCCCCTTCCATTCACTTTTGGTTGCATCCTTTCTCTCTCTATACTTTTTTCTCTCTAGAAAACCACCCAAGAACAGCTAGAAGGCCTCCAAAACGTGAAGAACACCATCATTTAGCTTGTCATAGAGGTAAAACACTTGAATCCAAGCCTCAAACTCATAATGTTCTTCATGTTCTTCATCCTATGAAGGAGTGCGGCCACACACCTTCATCAGGTGGCCGCACACACTCATAATACTCTCCAAAGTGGGAGTAAGGCCACACAATCGACACATGGGACTCAAACAAGGAGTGTACGGCCGCACACATGGCATGTATAGTCGCACACTCTAGTGTGCAGCCTTACACACAAGTTTGGCCGCATTCCTCAGCCGCACACTCACCTTTATGGCCATGCACACACCCTAATACCCATATTTGGCCTTAAACTTGCATAGATCATTGAGTATAGAAGAAATACTACTCATTCCTGATATTACTATGATATACACTATGGTCAGTACAATTACAAGACTATATGTACAATACACGATACAAAGAGAACACTATACACTATACTAAGGAAACACTACCCACTATAAGAAGAAATACTAAAAACTACATCAAGAGAACAGTACAAAGTATACTAAGAGAACACTATATACCATACAAAAGAAAATACTACAACAGAATGTGATGCACTATCTCTCTATACGACCTATCATTATGTGATCGTTGGATAGCCATCATCTCCTGGAGGGAGAGCGACCACTACGTGTATAGATCTATACGGGATGGATATTTCCCCCATCCCGACTGTTAGCTACAGTTCGAGCCTCTTAGGCCCAGGGATGACAAAACACTACTACACTATTGGTGACCTGGAGGGTCAGCCATTACACTACTATCACTCAGTATGGTTTCATACGAGCTCACATTCAATTAAACACACATCCCGAGGTGTGCACACAATTAATACTATCCAAAGTTTGCATTCACTAATACACTTAACCGGCAGTAATGCTGCTAGGGTGAAGCTCTGTTATTTCTCTATAATGAACAAGTTTAAAACTATATTTTTTTTTCATTTCTGATACTTTCGTAAGAAAACTATTACATTTTCAAATGAAACAAATTTACAAATAACTAAGTCTTGGTAAAAGACTACTTTTGTTGGAAAATATGGGATTTTCTAGGGATCAAACCATCTTCAAACTTTGTTAATAAATGTCTTACTATGTGATTTGCAAACACTTTTATACAAACAATGACACTAAATACTTATGAACTCACCATCTTTATGCTGAAACTCGTTTTCAAAATAACTTGTATTCTCAGGTCAACAATAAACAGGTACTGGTGCAGCTTTTGGAAGATGGAGCACATATAAGACTCATCTTTATTTTGTTTATACTTGGGTGTATACATAAATGTCTAGAACACACTTATATTATAATTACTATATTAATGCAATGGATGTGGTTGCTTGTTTTACTATTATGCATTGTTATGATACTGAACATGACGTCCTCCACCCCAGAACGTATTCCGCCGTTCTCGGTTTTGGGGTGTGACAGTATTTCTCGAGCCAAATCCGTTATAGAAATCCTCATTCCAGCGTTGCTCCTCAATCATCCCTTTAGCGATAGTTTAGTTGCTTTGATAACTTTTTCCGGCTTATCACTTATAGAATCCTTTATCTGTCTTAATGAGATATCCCTTGTTCCATATCTCTTGATTCAATTCAGAGGACTTATGATCCTCTCTTCCCTGGCTATTTTAGATCAAGATGCCTCTGAGGAAAAGACCCAGCTCAAAGAATAACAACGCTCCGCCACCACCTCCTCCTCAATTTGATCATGTCGTGTTCCAGGCAGCTGTTGCCGCCGCAGTGGCAGCCGCCATGTCTCACATAAACCCCGGTGGTTCAGGGGGTGGTACCCAAACCCAAAACCAGGAAGGTAATCAGGGACACCGGAAGGAGTGTTCCTATAAAGACTTTATGAACGCAAAACCCACATTCTTCGATGGCACAGGGGGTGTCATTTCTCTAACTCGGTGGTTAGAGAAAATCGAATCTATCTTCGAGATCTGTGCCTGTTCAGAATCCGACAAGGTGAAATTCACCGCGTGCACGTTCACCGATAAAACTCTGACTTGGTGGAACGGCCGAGTCAAATCTCTAACCCTACCTGTAGCCAATGCTATGGGTTGGGAAGTCAAGAAGGAACTTCTGTTAGTACTGCCCTCGGGGTGAAATACAGAAGCCGGAGCATGAACTCTGGAACCTAAATATGAAGGGTTCCGATATTGCCGCCTACACATCCAGATTTGATGACTTGGCGCTTCTCTGTTTGGGATTGGTTACCCCGGAGAGTAAAAAGATTGAGAGGTTCATCTGGGGATTGACCCAGCCAACCAAAGGGAATGTTTTAGTTGCGAAGCCGGATACCTACGACAGCGCCAAATGCCTAGCGAAAACCTTGATCGACCATAGCGATGATCCACAGGAAGCGGCCACCACTCCTGAGCCGACAGATAGAGTGGTGAGAAAAGAAAGATTTGGAAGAAGAAGAAGAAGAGTCGGTCTTCCCCGGAGTCCTCGAAGAAACAACAGATAGTGACAGTCCACGCTGCCACTACCCCTGCTGATGTTTCTGTTATCGGTTCCTCAGCCCAAGCACCTATCACCGAATATGCTGGTATCCTTCTGTGGTGCAATAGGTGCAGTTACCACCATTGTATCCCTGGCCCTTGTCGTGCAAAGTTTTGTAAAATCTGTGGCCAGAAAGGTCACCTCGCGCGAAGCTGCAGAGCACCAACCTAATCAACTAGTCAAGCTTCCAGAGCGGGTATCGGTCAGGCCTGCTACAGTTGTGGGGAAGTTGGTCATTACAAGCGAAACTGCCCCAAGGCAGCAAAATCTGGCAACATCGGGAGAGTCCTAGCTATAGGACAAAATGAGGCAGCCGCCGACCCCACCGTTGCCACAGGTATATTCCTCCTCGACGAATCTTATGCCTGTGATCCTTTTCAATTCTAGTGCTGAAAGAAATTTGCTAACTATCCATTCAAACACCTTTCTAAACTTAGTCCTTCGTTAGTAACCGAAACGTGTACCTTCGAGATGGTTAACAAGTGAGAAAAAGAATGCTAACGTCATACCCATAGGTTGTATCCTTAATCTGGACGATTATTCTTTTCCATTTGATCTAATGGCAAACTTTTCATGAAAAGCTTTGATGCTATCATTGGCATGGAATGACTGAGTCTCATTCATGTTGTTATTCTTGGTTTCGAAAAGGCCGTCCGTCTAAATCTTTCCTCTGACCCGACTCTCATGATCTTCGGCATCAAACCTAAATCCAACCTTCGCATCACTTCGTGCATCAAGGCTTAAAAAGTTTCCCTGAAGGGAATGCCATGCATTCCTCGTCCGTGTGATCATCGGGAAACGGGAAGTTTGCAACTCTTTCCCTGATGTCTTTCCCGAAGATATCCCGAGAATTCCTTCCGAACGTCTACTCGAGTATCGCATCGACCTAATCCCTGGAACTATCTCGTAGCCAAACCTCCATGAGGATGATGTGTCCAAGACAGCGGGCAGGGCTCGATATGATCACTACGAGTTAGTAGTGGTGCCCTTGGGTCAAACCACTTTCCCCTGGTCATGTAGTAAGCAAAGCAGTCATACCCATAGACCTTTCCGAAAATCAAGGCAATAGAGACTTAGTCGGCACCGAAGATACCCATAGAAACCCGTCAATTCTTGAGTGCCGCCGGCTATTATCACAGACCCTCCTAGAAATTTCTTTCAGAATCATCAAAACCTTAGCTACTCTGCCACATGAAGATGTACCCTCTTGATGGAGCTTGTGTCCTATTGAAGGTTTTATTCCAAAAAGGCAAGATATGCTTTGGGAAGCGCGGAAAACTTCACCCGTGATACATCAGACTTTTCGAAATCCCCACTAGAATCGGAACCGTGAACTACAAACTTCGACTGTCTCAAGGACTTAGTAGTATCCATCCTGTCTTCCACGTCTCGAATCTTTAGAAATGCCTGCCCAACGAAACCCTAGTAATTCCGAAATCAACGAAAGTCTAAACCCCCATGGAAGAATAAATTGAGATCATGGATCGAGAGATCAAACATATGAAATAAAGTCGCATCCCGATAGTGAGGGTTCACTTGAATGTCAAGCTGAGACCCGATTCCACTTGGGAGCGTGAAGACCCGAAGCGGTAGATTCGTCCATATCTCTTTTCAATTCATGAACTGTATCTTAATCTTTGAATTTCGGGATGAAATTCCCTCTAACGGGGGGATAATGTGACAACCCGAAGTTATTCCGTCACTGTAACTCGTTCCGTCCGTAAAACCCGTCATTAGCGATTCGTTCCGATTTCGTTTTTGGGCTAAGTTATTTAAATTTATATGTTTATTATAATCTCATGAGTATCCAAACTCCTTAGAAACTCATGTAAACGGCCCAAATTATTAATTTGGAAATTTTTAGAATCGGTCCCGCCGGGTTACGACAACTTAATCGGGTGCGACCAAAAGCCCCATTTAACGTCGGTATCGGGTAGAATTCCACCGTGTCCCAAACCCAAACTATATATAAAGTTGATTAAGCCTCATTTGAAGTTCTTTCACTCTCTCTCTCTCTCTCTAACCTCTCTCCTCAAATCCAATCTAAGGGTCCAAAATCAACAAATTAAGGCTCCAAATCATCAAGGTAACTACCCTAACTCATAGATTAGCATCCTTAGCCTTCAATTTCGTGTTCAAATCGTGATTTAGGACCATAAACATGTGTTTACGGCCCTGGAACATTCTTGGGCCGTGAACACATATGAATGGGGTTTTTGAGCCTTAAAACCCTTCCAAACCACCTTTGGAGCTTAGATATGGCTTATAGACTTAATGGAATGGACTTAGAACACCTTAAACTCATTAATAGAGGAGTAAACATGAGTTTACTGCCCAAGAACATGCTTGGGCCGTAAACACCCATTCATGGGTAGTAAACTCCTTCTAAGGTGTTAAATTGCCACTTACACACCTCCTAAGCCTTGAACTAAAATCTAGAAGCAACCACAAACGAATTAGAAGCCTTAAACTTGATGAAAACAACTCCCTTAGGAGTTCACGGCCATAAACCCCCCAAGAATGGGTTCCTGGGCCGTAAACTCCTAAAACATTGTCAAATGGTGCCCTAACTTCACCCCTTGACTTGTAAAATGACTTGAAATCATATGTGATTGACTTAGCACCATCAAAACACATTGTGAATGGCTACATGAGAGTTTACGGCTGTAAAATCATAGTTTACTGCCTTAAACTCCTCAAATGGTCCTTAAGATGCCCAAACTAATTTCCCATGCCTTGAAACCAAACCTTGAATTAACCCTCAAATGATACAAGGCCATTTAGCACCCTAGAACACACCACCATGAGTTTACGGCTGTAACTCATGGGGACTAGGTCATTAGGGCCGAAAAATCTCTTGAGAGTTTACTCTTGAAGAGTAAACTCCATATCCAAGCTATATGTGTCCATAGATGTCACCCGGGTCCCTTCCAAACACTTGTAATGAAGTGTTTTCGCATCTAGAAGTGTATATCCCCAACTAATTAATAATTCAAAGCCTAATTAGATACAAATGTGTATCTTTTCATAATACATAGGAATCTTGTGCGTTTGCAAGCCCCAAACTGGCGTTTAGGATCCAAACCGACGCGTTCCTCAACCGGTGAGTTCATATTCCTACCCTTTTTCCGTGTTTTTCAAATGTTTTCAGGGGGGGATACAAGCAAAGGTACAAGGAAATCTTGTACTTAAACTTATTTTCAGCTCAAATGTTTCATTTTATGTATGCTTTTAATATCGAAAATCGTATTAACCAATGGTTCGAATTGCAGAGTAAATTGTTAGACTAAATGCAAATTTCTTTAAAAAGTGTTATAAACTATGTTACATTTTACAAAAAGTACAACTAGGAACATAACGAATATGAAACAAATAGGACAGAACGAATACGAACGAATAGGACATAACGAATACGAAACGAATAGGACAGAACGAATATGAAACGAGTAGGATAAAACGAATACTAAACGAATAGGATAGAACGAGTACAAAAGTACCGTTAGGACAGAACGAATACGAAAGTACCATTAGGATAGAACAAATACGAATACAAAAGAACGACTTTGGATGACGCCAAGACTTCGGAAATACAGTTAGTGTACGCCTTGAGTGTCACCAGAGTTTCGAAAATAATTTGAAAGTAAGCCTCTGGACATCTACAGAGTTTCAAAAACACACGCCTTTGGATGTCGACAGAGTTTCGGAGCTACGTCTAATGTACTCTTTTGGAAGTCACCAGAACATCGAATATACAGTTAATGTATGTTTTTGAGTGTATCCAAATATTCAAAAATACAACTAAGTATAGTAGATAATCGACATTCGAGTATAGGATAACTAAGATATCAACAACTCGTAAACGAATGATGTAACGAATGGAAAACTAAACTAATATGAAAATATGGGATTTTTCTGGGATAACATAACTATTCATAACCGAATTGTGTAACGAATGATAACTAAACTGTTTTTATATAAGGAAAATATGTGATTTTCTTGAATAACGTCTTTTTCAGAAATATCGAAAGTAAACTAAATCTCTTTTCAAAAATAAACCGCTTATGAACTCACCAGCTTTATGCTGATTTTCAAACTGCTTGTATTCTCAGGTCAGCATTAGACAGGTACACCGCCATCTTTTGGAGAAGATGGAGCATTAGAAGACTCTTCTTTGCATTTGTTCATATGATATATGTGTATAACACTTGTATAACTTACTATGTACATTGGTTGCGATATTCATGACGTCCTCCGCCTCGGAACGTTTCCGCCTTCGATTTTGGGGTGTGACAATTTCCTTAGGGGTTTTGGCTGATTTTCATGTTATATAGGCATATATTACACTTTAATCCACTCTAGGGTTGAAGTACTTACAATTCGGGGTGATCGGGTGAAGATCCTTGAGAGAGAATTCGGCTTTTCTCTAGTTGGAAATGTAAGAAATGAATCCAAAATGGCTAAGCTTTTCTTATATAGTCTTGAGGGTTTTTGGTCCTAATACCATTTTTGGACCGTAATATTCCAAACTCTTGAAGTTTTGGGCACTTATTGTTACGTAATAAACCCTAGGGTATCCTCTCTCCTGTTATCTTCTGAAGCACTAACTTTTAAAACACTCAAAGTTATACCAAAAGCTTGAAAGTTAGAAGAAACAGATTTGACTTCAATTGTAGTGGATGGTTTTACCGAATGGAAATTTTTGGGTTGTCACAGTTTGTTTCTTGAGTTTCACAATAAAAGTCAATGCAATTTATCAAAGCCTTGAAAAGCATTGTTTAATTCTTCAGTTCCACAATAAAAGTCTATGCAATTTAGCAAAGCTTTGATGAACATTGTTTAATTCTTGAGTTCTGCAATAGAAATATATGCAATTTAGCAAAGCTTTTATGAGCGTTGTTTAATTTTTGATTTCCATAATAGAAGTCTATGTAATTTTGCAAAGTACTGATGAGCATTGTTTAACTCTTGAGTTCCTTAGTAGAAGTAGTCTACGAAATTTAGCAAAGCTTTAATGATCATTGTTTAATTCCTGAGTTCTACAATAAAAGTCTATGCAATTTAGCAAAGCTTTGATGAGTATTGTTTAATTATTGAGTTCCACAAAATAAGTCTATGAAATTTAGCAAAGCTTTCATGAGCGTTGTTTAATTCTTGATTTCCACAATAGAAGTCTAAGCAATTTAGCAAAGTTTTGATGAGTATTGTTTAATTCATGAGTTCCATAATAGAAGTAGTCTATGCAATTTAGCAAAGCTTTGATGAGCATTGTTTAATTCTTGAATTATACAGTAGAAGTTTATGCAATTTAGCAAAGATTTGATGAGTATTGTTTAATTCTTGACTTCCACAATAGAAGTCGGTGCCATTTAGCAAAGCTTGGATGAGCATTGCTTAATTTTATAGATCCACAATAGAAGTAATCTATGAAACTTACCTACGCTTTAAGGAGCATTGTTTAATTCTTCAGTTCCACAATTGAAGTCTATGCAATTTAGCAAAACTTTGATGAGCACTGTTAAAATCTTGAGTTCAATAATAGAAGTCTACGAAATTTACCAAAGCTTTGATAAGCATTGTTTAGTTCGTGATCTCCACAATAGAAGTGTTCTATGCAATTTAGCAATGCTTTTATGAGCATTGTTTAATTCTTGAGTTTCATAATAGAAGCCTATGCAATTTAGCAAAGCTTTGATAAGCATTGTTTAATTCTTGAGTTGAACAATAGAAGTCTATGCAATTTAGGAAAGTTTTGACGAGCGTTGTTTAGTTCTTGAGTTCCAAAATATAAGTATTCTTTGGAATTTAGCGAAGCTTTGATGAGCATTGTTTAATTCTTGAGTTCCACAATAGAAGTCTATGCAATTTAAGCAAAGGTTTGATGATCATTATTTAATTCGTGAGTTCCACAATAGAAGTCTATGCAATTTAGCAAAGCTTTCATAAGCATTGTTTTATTCGTGATTTCCACAATAGAATTCTATGCAATTTAGCAAAGTCTTGATGAGCATTGTTTAATTCTTGAGTTCCACAATAGAAGTCTATGCAAGTTAAGCAAAGGTTGGATAAGCATTGTTTAATTCTTGAGTTCCACAATAAAAGTCTATACAATTCAGCAAAGCTTTGATGAGCATTGTTTAATTCTTATGTTCCATAGTAGAAGTATACGCAATTTAGCAAAGCTTTATGAGCGTTGTTTAATTCTTGATTTCCATAATAGAAGTCTATGCAATTTAGCGAAGCATTGGTGATTATTGTTTAACTCTTGAGTTCCATATTAGATGTAGTTTATGCAATTTATCAAAGCTTTGATGATCATCATTTAATTCTTGAGTTCGACAATAGAAGTCCATGCAATTTAGCAAAGCTTTGATGAGTATTGTGTAATTCTTGAGGTCCACAATAGAAGTCCATGCAATTTAGCAAAGCTTTGATGAGCATTGCTTAATTCTTGAGTTCCACTATAGAAGTCTATGCTTTAAGCAAAGGGTGGATGAGCATTTTTAATTCATGAGTTCCACAATAGGAGCCTATGCAATTTAAGCCAAGGTTGGATGAGCATTGTTTAATTCTTAAGTTCCACAATAGAAGCTTATGAAATTTAGCAAAGCTTTGATGAGCATTATTTAATTATTGTGTTCCATAATAGAAGTCAATACAATTTAGCAAAGTTTTGATGAGCATTTTTTTAATTCATGAGTTGCATAAAAGAAGTAGTCTAAGGAATTTACCAAAGCTTCCATGAGCATTGTTTATTCTAGAGTTTTACCGTAGAAGTCTACGTGGTTTAGTAAAGCTTTAATGAGTATTGTTTAATTCTAGCATTCCTAAAGTCGATGCAATTTAGCAAAGCATGGATGAGCGTCGCTTAATTCATCAGTTCCACAATAAAAGTAATCTATGAAATTTACCAAAGCTTTAATGAGCATTGTTTAATTCTTGAATTCCACAATTGAAGTCTTTTCAATTTAGCAAAACTCTGATGAGCACTGTTTAATTCTTGAGTTCCACAATAGAAGTCTATGCAATTTATCAAAGCCTTGATAAACATTGTTTAATTCTTGAGTTCCACAATATAAGTCTATAAATTTAGCATGACTTTGATGAGAATTGTTTAATTCTAGATTTCGACAATAGAAGTCTATGCAATTTAGCAAAGCATTGATGAGCATTTTTAATTCTTGAGTTCCACAATAGAAGTAATCCATGAAATTTACCAAAGCTTTAATGAGCATGTTTAATTCTTGAGTTCCACAATTGAAGTCTATGCAATTTAGCAAAGCTTTGATAAGCATGGTTTAATTCTTGAGTTCCATAATAGAAGTTGTCTATGCAATTTAGCAAAGCTTTGATGAGCAATGTTTAATTCTTGAGTTCTACAATAGAAGTCTATGCAATTTAGCAAAGCTTTGATATGTATTGTTTTATATATTGAGTTCCACAATAGAAGTGATGCAATTTAGCAAAGCTTTGATGAACATTGCTTAATTCTATAGTTCCAAAATAGAAGTAATCAATGAAATTTACAAAAACTTAGATGAGCATGTTTAATTCTTGAGTTCCACAATTGAAGTCTTTTCCATTTAGCAAAGCTTTGATGAGCATTGTTTAAGTCTTGAGTTCCACAATATAAGTACTCTATGGAATTTAGCGAAGCTTTGATGAGCATTGTGTACTTCTTAAGTTCCACAATAGAAGTCTATGCTGTGACAACCCGAAAAACTTCCCGCATGCACTCTTCAATTCTTTCCAATATTAGACTTATTTTACTATATAGTAGTACCCTTTAGAGTCTAATGAAGCGTTCTAAATGTGTTATAATCAAGGTGGGACTGTTAAAAAGGGTTAACTCGAAGTGTAGGAATCAAAATCGGGCCAAACACTCCAACACATGGAGTGTGCAACCACACACTCTTGTTTGCGGCCTCACACCTTTCCCAACCACACACTCCACCTATATATGCCACACTTAAATCATTTTTGAACACTTCCTTCACTTCTTCAATCATAGAACACAAAATCCTCTCAAGTATCATCCATTCTCCTTGAAGATCTTCATAAAAGGTACCAAGAACACCAAGAACACCAAGATCACCATCTGGCCGCACACATGGCAGCACACACCATCTGGCAGCACACATGGCTGCATACAGGGCCGCACACATGTGCTGGCAGCACACTAGGCCACACACACACATATAGTGTGTATTTTGGCCATACACCCTGTAACATCCCGAAATATCAAGAGTAGAGTAGAAGGGCTAAAAGAGTAAATTAGGAAAGAGTGACTCGGCGAGTCCATGGGTGGACTCGGCGAGTAGAGTCGCGACTGGTTCGCGTGTTAAGTAGCCGACTCGGCGAGTCAGTAAGATGGACTCGGCGAGTAGGCGCTGAGTGGAGAAAACCCTAATTCCCGGGGTTGAGCCCTATATAAAAACATTATGTTTTCCTCCCAGCCTCTTTATCACCCCTTGAGCCCCAGAAAACCCTAAATCGCGGAGAGGCACCATTGTTGAGTGGATTGGAGCTTGGAGAAGTAATTATTGGAGGAATTTGGGAGATTGAAGGCTTGGAGCAAGGGGCTTTGCTTGGATTCGAATTACATTACAGTTGAGGTGTCCATTGGAGGTAATATCTCGTTCTTGGACTGATTGTATGTTGTTTCTTCATTTTGGGATTTGTGGGATCTTGCCTATGGATGCAATTGGAAGTCTAGAGGTTAGATCTAAGGTTGCTACCTCAGATCTGGAGTAGAGAAGAATCAGAGAGCATGAAAGTCCCTGTGTTGGAGTGTTTAGTGAAGCTTTAATGTCCCAAACCCTAAACCATAGTGCAAAAAGCCTAGATCTAGTTGGATTCACGTAAAGTTTGCCACTTTACGTGATGAAGGGGTTGTAGGAAGCTAGATCTATGTTTTGGATCAATTGCATGGCTTGGAGTGCTTCTGTATGGATTCAGACCGGTAGTACTCGGCGAGTCACATGGGTGTACTCGACGAGTTGCTTGAAGACGAGCTGGGACTCGGCGAGTTGGAAGAACAACTCGGCGAGTTGGATGAAGATGGCCTGGAACTCGGCGAGTTGTATGAACAACTCGGCGAGTAGGTTGAAGATAGCCATAGACTCGGCGAGTCTGTTCTTGGACTCGGCGAGTCTTGTCGAAGAGTTTCGATGTTCTCCGGTTGAGTCGAGAATCGGTGAGCCAAGGGTTGACTTGGTGAGTTGTGTGCGAGAGGACCGAGAAGTTGTGGGACTCGGCGAGTCTCGGGGTGACTCGGCGAGTTAGGTCGCGGATTGAGTGGAGTTCTGAGTATGGGAACTCGGCGAGTCATCGGGTTGACTTGGCGAGTAGGGTCAGTCAGGGGTTGACTTTGACCTTGTCTTTGACCAAGGGTTGACCAGTGGTTTCCAGGGGTATTTTGGTAATTGTTGATTATTGTTTGAGTTCAGTGCATTGGTGGCTGTCCAGAGGTGGAGATCGTATCAGTGATCGGAGCAGCTTGAGTTATCTGTTCAGTCGGCAGTTTCAAGGTGAGTTATCCTCACTAAATCGACAGGGTCTACGGCACCAAGGCCGACCCTTTATCGGATGGAAATCTGGGTAGTGTGTGTTGTTATGATATTGCGGAATATGGGCTGGAAGGCATTACGTTATGGGCCGGAAGGCATTATATGTTGTGGGCCGGAAGGCATTACATGTTGTGGGCCGGAAGGCATTGCGATGTGGACCGGAAGGTCATGGCCTGGAAAGGCGTATGTGTGTAATTGGTATGTTGACTGATTCGTAGGGCGATGTTATGCTAGTGGCCGGTTAGGCCGGTATCTTGGTTAGGGTAATGATATGTTATGTGATCTGTTGGTCGATTTGCTGACTGTGATCTGTTGTATGATTATATGTTATGTGCACAGTTGCTTGGTTTGGGGTTTGACCCGATATGTATGGCTGTTCTATGATCTGTTATGTTATGTGGACATTTTATGTTATGTGCTGGAAGGCGATGTGTTATGGGCCGGAAGGCAATATGTTATGGGCCGGAAGACGATATGTTTTGGACCGGAAGGTCGTGGCCTGGAAGGGCGTATTTGTGGTTGGTATTTTTGGGGGTATCTCACTAAGCTTTCGGGCTTACAGTTGTGGTTTTATGTTTTCAGGTTCTCAAGAGTCTGTGGCAAGGCAAAGGCGTGATCGTACCGTTCTCCGCGTTGGTGTTTTATGATTTGAACCTGGGAAAAATACTCTGTTAAATAATGTATTGAAAACCTTTTGTAACAACGTTATTAAAATGGGTGGTTTTTGAAAAGTTTTAATTGTTTTGAAATTTTGGTCGTTACAAGTTGGTATCAGAGCCTTGGTTTGAGTGAATTGGAGGAACACTCATGTAACTCCAGTCTCAAATCGAGGAAGGTTTTAAAAGAGAAATTAAAATGGTTTTCAAATTAAGTAAAAGGGGGACGCGGAGGTACGATCAGCCGGAGCCGGTAAGTAACCCCAAATTTACCATTCATGACACTTGTTTTATTGAGCTTTGATAGAACAGCATGCTAGAGTTAGGCTAGGGATCTTCAGGATTTCATGATAATGTTGCCTGATTTGTGATGCCTGTAGCCTAGGGTCCCTTATGGGAGATTCTCAGTGTTCCTCTAATGGTGAGGGTTGATAGTTGTTATGCATGTTCTTTAGGGTATTTTGGTAGTACTTCATACAAATATGGGTAGGTGTGGAAGGTAGTATGGGCCCGTACTACTGAAAGCACAGGACCCATACGCGTATCAGGGAAACCATGATCTCTAGGGTTGGGTTGAGAGAGTTGGATCCCAGGTTTGTGGGATGAGTTTGAGATTTGTTATGGTGTTTTCCAGTATGGAGATTCCGAGGCATGATGAGAGTGGATCCGGATCAGGATCGGGAGCTGGAGAGTGAGTTCCGGGTGGATCGGTACCGTCTGAGGTTATCGATCAGATGAGCACGAGCGAGTTGGATGCGAGGATTCGCGAGATCCTGCATGATGAGGTTGCTGCATTGTTCCGGGCTGAGTTGTCGGAACTGTTTGGGTCGATCAAGACCGCCATGGTCGAGTATTTTGATGAGCGCTATGCGGCTCTCGCAGAGACGGCTGCCGCGGCGGCTACAGCAGCTGTAGCAACGGCAGGGGGAGGAGCTAGTCGGGATTTTCAGTATTGGGACTTCTATTATACGAAGCCTCCCAAATTCGATGGAGTTCAGGACCCGATTGTTGCTATGAGATGGTTATCAGACGTGGAGGGGTGTTTCCTCACGTGTTTATGCCCTGCTGATCAGAGGGTGAGGTGTGCTCTGAACCTGTTGAGGCTCGAGGCGAAGGATTGGTGGAGATTGACCACGGGGTCGTATTCGGATGCGCAGAGGGCTGTGGTATCATGGGATCAGTTCCGAGAGATGTTCAGCACTCGCTATGTTCCGCATGATGAGAGGGAGAGATTGGCTAAGGAGTTTCTTGAGCTGAAGCAGGATTCAGAGTCGGTGACTGAGATCACCAGGATGTTCACTGAGAGGGCGATGTTTTGCCCTGAGTTCGCTTCGGAGCAGGCTCAGATGTCCCGATATCTGAGTATGCTCAAGGGGGATATCAGACAGTTCGTGTCTGCGCAGAGGTGCGAGACCTTGTTGGAGTTGCAGGAGGCCGCCAGGTGGCGTGAGTTAGAGGTTGAGTTGCAGTTGCGTGAGCTGAGGCAGGCTCCGATGCAGTCGCAGCCGGTGCCGAAACGGTCCAGGACCGTTGATGTTAGAGCGGGGGATCGGAGCGGCCACACTTATGGGAAGTGTGGGAGGGGTCACACCGGAGTTTGTTGGTCCGGTGGTGCATGCCGCAAGTGCGGAAAGGAGGGGCACTATGCGCGGGATTGTCGGCAGTCAGTGCTGGTTCGGGATTTGAGGATTTGTTACCATTGTCGTCAGGTTGGACATTTGAGGGTCAACTGTCCACAGCTCTCTGCAGGATCGGTGCAGGCTCCAGCACCGGCTACCTTGAGGAGTTCAGGAGGAGGACAGGATGGAGCGGAGCCCCCAAGGGCTCAGGGTCGTGCTTATCAGCTTGCGGCAGAGGAAGTCGGAGCAGTGCCGGAGGCAGCTGCGGGTATGTTTCTTTCTTGATGTCTTGTTATCTCGCAATTATTGTGGTGTATTGTTTGTCCTGGTATCTTTGTGTGGATTTCGATGCGGTATCCGTTGTTTCTTGAGGGTTTGGCATGATTATAGATTTGTGTTTCGGGTTTTCGTTTTGGTATCCGTTGTTCCCTGAAGGTTTGGTATGGTTATAGTTTGGTGTTTTGTTCTGGTATCTTTGTGTGGTTTTCGATGCGGTATTCGTCGTTCTGCGGGTTTGGCATGGTTATGGGTTCGTGTTCGGGTTTTCGTCTTGGTATCCGTTGTTCCCTGAGGGTTTGGTATGATTATAGTTTGGTGTTTTGTGCTATCGTTGGTTATCGTTCGTGAGGGTTATTAGTGGAGATGCGACATTGGGTTGAATGTCGGGTAGCATCTACATTCGTGGAAGGGATAATCGGAAGATCAGATTCTTTTGAGCGGATTGATCAGTGAGGAGATGTGCTTTGCTGAGGGTTGCTTATGCTTGTGGGAAGCAGTCAGAGTGTAAGTGTTCTCTTTGTGCGGGGTTGTTCTGGAAGGTCGTTAATGGCGACCGGTGGTTGTTAGTCAGTGCTTTACGTGGGGGAGAATTGGAGAATTCTCCCGGAGATCGATGAGTATTTGAGGGTGCTTAGCTGTTGAGATTCAGCAGTGTTCTGTCAGCCCAGAGTATAGGCTGATAGGAGCGAGTGTCGGGCATGCGGGGCGGGATACAGACCTAGGGCATTTGTTTGTGGAGGCCTGGAAGCAGGCCGGGATCAAGTTTGAGTGCGTAACCGGGGTTATGTGATCAGAGTATTTGTATGCTTTATGTATGTGATGTGTTGGACTGCATTATTTCTATGGGATTTATGTTGTGCATGTTTATAGAGTTGGAACCGGAAGGTTCACAGAGTTAGAACCTGAGGGTTCACAAAGTTTGGGTGTATAGACCCACAGAGATATAGCCTCGAGTGGGTAATATGTGTTATGTGAGTCGGTCCAGTCATGCTGGAGACTCTGCTGGTATTGTTGGATCAGTTTGAGATTGAGGATTGTGTATGTTGCAGTGTGATTGCATTGGAAGGTCTGGCCCCGGGTAGTGATCTTGTTTAGTTGAGGTAGTGCATGGGCTCGAAAGTCCCTGCGAGGAGAGTCAGAGTAAGTGTGTTGGATGGATAGCGGACACGCTAAGGGTGGTGTAGCGTCGGGCAAGCACCGTGGCATTTGTCGGAGTGACATTGTGGCCGGGTGGATTCCTTGGTAAAGGAAGAGAAAGAAGTAAGAGGCGTGTAACTCCGAGATAGAATGCAAGTTCCCAGAAGTGAAAGCGGAAGAGCAGAGTTATGACTAGAGTACTTCGAGTATAGTTTTTGAGCAGCGTGTTTGCGGCAGTGGAATAAGAGCTCATCCGGGTTGGGAAGTCTGCGGAGGTTGCGGAGGGAATTCCGCAAGTGTAGAGCCATGAGGCTCAGGAGGGATGTAGGGAGAGAGTCTTGGACTCTCAGTGTGATTCTGATCAGGGTATGGGGTATGTATTAGTGGTTTATTTTGGGGGATGTTTGAGGATATTATCAGTGTGTCAGGTTTTCCAAACCTGAGGGTGTTAGAGCTAGTTCAGCATATGTATGCGGTTGCAAAGGGGAACTCGTGAGAGTTGCTCTGAGATCGAGAATGGGCCTCTCAGTCGTCCCGGAATGGATAGAGTGGTATTCGGATCGGGGATCCGATGGTTCATGGTTTTCTAATCCTTATGGGTCGAGTGATTGTTGAGATTTAGAGCAGAATTGCATCTTGGGTAATTCTCGGTTATTGAGAATGATAATCAGGGGTACAGTCGGTGCCCGGTTCGAGACGGTGGTCAGGACACCGTGAAGGAGGGGAAAGAGTGTTCGAGTTTCGATAAGTATGCCTTGAGGGACCTGGTCCGGTTAAGGCCAGGCGGAGCATTGTGGGAGTATCCTTGGAGTTGAGCTGCTGTAGGCTTCGAGGGCGAAGCGTAATTTAAGTGGGGGAGAATTGTAACATCCCGAAATATCAAGAGTAGAGTAGAAGGGCTAAAAGAGTAAATTGGGAAAGAGTGACTCGGCGAGTCCATGGGTGGACTCGGGGAGTAGAGTCGCGACTGGGTCGCGTATTAAGTAGCCGACTCGGCGAGTCAGTAAGATGGACTCGACGAGTAGGCGCTGAGTGGAGAAAACCCTAATTCCCGGGGTTGAGCCCTATATAAAGAACATTATGTTTTCCTCCCAGCCTCTTTATCACCCCTTGAGCCCCAGAAAACCCTAAATCGCGGAGAGGCACCATTGTTGAGTGGATTGGAGCTTGGAGAAGTAATTATTGGAGGAATTTGGGAGATTGAAGGCTTGGAGCAAGGGGCTTTGCTTGGATTCGAATTACATTACAATTGAGGTGTCCATTGGAGGTAATATCTCGTTCTTGGACTGATTGTATGTTGTTTCTTCATTTTGGGGTTTGTGGGATCTTGCCTATAGATGCAATTAGAAGTCTAGAGGTTAGATCTGAGGTTGCTACCTCAGATCTGGAGTAGAGAAGAATCAGAGAGCATGAAAGTCCCTGTGTTGGAGTGTTTAGTGAAGCTTTTATGTCCCAAACCCTAAACCATAGTGCAAAAAGCCTAGATCGAGTTGGATTCACGTAAAGTTTGCCACTTTACGTGATGAAGGGGTTGTAGGAAGCTAGATCTATGTTTTGGATCAATTGCATGGCTTGGAGTGCTTCTGTATGGATTCAGACTGGTAGTACTCGGCGAGTCACATGGGTGTACTCGACGAGTTGCTTGAAGACGAGCTGGGACTCGGCGAGTTGGAAGTGTTGGATTAATGTCTAAGTCCATAACTATATTTGGTATGTACTTAACCCGACCCGGCATGGTCCATTTGGGTTGCACTTCACCGACACAATTTATATGGATAATCTTTTGAGAATAGTATGTTTATGATTAATATTAATATATTATAAGTTCTAATATATTAATATGGAATCATATTCTTTAATTAGTATTGATCAAGAATTAATTTATAATTAATTAAGTGATCAAAAGGAACTAATTAAATATGGACTCTTATATATATGGAATGGGCCAAGTTCATTTAGGTTGGGCTAAGCTTTCATGGATAGTCCATGGAGTGTTTAACCCATGGATCCTAGGAAATGAAAGGCCATGGGTATTAGGGTTTAACCCTAATCCTCCACACTATATAAAGATGTCCTTGGTTGGTGAAATTGGCACTAGTGTGTGGATACACTATGAGGGCTAGCCGATTTCACTAAGAGAGAACCAAGTATTCATATTCTCTAAAGTCTTCCAAGGTGTCTTGGTGATTTGTGATTCCACTTGAGGCTTCCACACTATTGGGGCTAAGCTCTTAAAGCTTGAAGACATCAAGCTACATCAAGAGGTATGTATTATATCTTGTTACATTCATAGTTTTTGTATGCTAGATTAGGATAATACCTTGGATGTTCTTATTTGCATGTATAATAGAGAAAACATAGATCCAAGGTATTTAGGGTTGCATGTACACTTAGGAAGTGTTAGAATGCTCAAAACCCAATAGTGGTATTATTGATGCAAATATTTTATTTTCCAAGTTGAAAAAAAAAGGAAAAAACCATGAAGTTTGTCAAATTTTAAGATAATTACTTGTTCTTGTGAAAAACTAATTATTTGTAAAATTTGAATAATTTGCTTTATGAGTTGAATTAGGTCAAATTTAATAAAAGATAAAATGATATGATTATTTTATTAGTTTTAAAAGTTTGATCTAAAGAGTTTTATTTTTTGAAACCTCCATAAGTTATGGATATGAAAAGGTTTTTAAAAAAAAAATTGATTCAAAGTTTTTATGGAGTTACAAAATTTGGTGTTAATGTTTTAAAGGATTCCATAACTTAAGAATAAGTTATGGATCACCAAAAGTTTTTTGTGTTACCTTGTTTTATGAGTGAATTTAGATTAATGAATAAAATTATGTGATAGTTGGTTTTAATCCAAATTAATCTAAAAGAAGTTCATAAAATGTGTTTATGTAACTTATAAGTCACATTTATGAATCTTAAAACTCATAAAAGTTGGCAAAGGTTACAAAAATGAAGAGTCTAGTTCTAATTAAAAGGTGTTATGACTCCATAATTTGTCCTCAAGTTATGGAGGACCAAGAGTCTCTTCATTAAATAATAAATTAAAAAAAAAGTGTAACCTTAATTAATTCCATAAGTTATAAAATAAAGAAAAAGTTAATTCTTTTATTAGTTTAAAGTCTTCCATAACTTGTCCTCAAGTTATGGAACTTGAAGAGTCTTTGGATTAAAACTACTTTAAACACATAAGTTATGGAATTAATTAGTTTTGAATAGTTTCAAAACTTGCCCTCAAGTTTTGGAATTTGTAAAGTTTTCTCTTATGAATACTTTAATTCCAAGTTAGCCCTTAGAATTTTAAAAGTTAAAATTCAACCCTTATACTTTATAATATTATAAGTTAATAATATATATATATATATATATATATATATATATATATATATATATATATATATGTATAAGAGTAAAGTCAGTCTTTCCGCTAGTACGCCTCATTCACGAAGCCGGTCTATAAGGTGGGTATAAGGTTGTTGCCTATAAAATGGCAACTTAATGGGTGTCCACTCTCACCCACCGCTTGCTTGACCGGTGGAGGGTCGTTAGCCGAACGGGTTTGACAAGACTATAATTAACCCTTCATTAAAAGTATTAATGATAAATACTAAGTAACTAAACTCTTAATAATACCCAATCTTAGTTACTTAGAAAAATGTGAATAAGGTGCTAATCCATGAAATTACACTTTGCACTTTGTCTAAGTCGTTAGTGGAGCGTGTGTGGTTAACCGGCACACTAACTTGGACTTAACAAGGTAGGTAAAGGGTGACTTAATATTTATCATAGTATCGATGGAGCGTGTGTGGTTAACCGGCACATCGATTGAGGGGTAATTTATTAAGGGTACCAAGTGATTTGCATGGTTACTTCACACCTTGTTTTGTGATCCTCGGCATCCCAGTCACAAAACATGAAGGGCACACTCGAGATTGAAACATGCCTTTGAAAAGTTCAATGAATCTCAAAGATCTAGGAGTTTCAAAACCAATTAAAACCTAATAATTCATTTCGTTTATCTTGGTGGAAATTGGTGAATCGTCATTCACCTACCTTCAAATATTTTATAGCTTGGATTACGGCATACCTCTTCTAAGTTATAAAATAGTTTGTTGGGTCCTAGCCTTAATATTTCATATTGGGTGTCATATTAAGGACTTTAAATCAACTATCTTGAATATCTCCCAAAAGATGTCTGTAATAGACACCTATGATCTTCCCAAATCTAGTGAAACAAGGTTTCCTAAATGAAGATGATGTCCTTTGGAAATCATACTTCTTTCACCTCCTCCAATTATTCTCCCCAACCCACAAGTTCTTGAAAAGTTTAAGGTCACTCAAGCCCTATTGGCAAGGCAAGGTCTAGGTGTGAACACATCTTGGAGATGTAGTCACATATTGACAAGCCGGGAGAGTTGGGTGTCAAAGTCTTGAGAAAGTTGGTGGTTCAATCACTTTCTAAGTCACATAGTGAGTTCCTTTGGGACACCTATGAAACAGACTATGACAAGACCCTTAATGATCTTATCTATTTGCTAAGATCAACTTCCTAAAACTTTATGGACATTGACAATGATGACATTGGATATCCAGTAAAGCATTCTCTTCCAATGGAAAGGGATCGGCCATAGTCAACTCGGTTGACCAAATGGTAAAGAGAAAAGCTAAGTCTGTGATAGTCTTGTGTACCATTATCAAAGGGTCCATACGTTTATATTGCCAAGGGAAGGGGCATTGGTTGCGAAGCTGCCAAATTTACCTAAGGATGTTAAAGTCAATAAGTTTGACTCTACTTCAGGTAAAGACCACTATCTAACTCTGTTAAGTTTCTATTCTGAGATTCCTGATACATGATGTGACTGGGTCACATGGTGATGTTTTAAGAATCAAAGAAAAGTGAAGAAACTTAAAGAAAGAATATGCTGAATCTGATGGCGTAGATGGATTTCTATCGCATAGTTTGAAGATCGGATTCTTGAGCAACTTCTTAGGAGTTATGAGATATTGCTTAGGAATAGATAACAACAAGTTTTCATATGGATTGTAAGGATAAGTTTTTCCGCAAAGTTTTAAAATAAAAGAAAATTTTTTTGATTTTATTTATTTTAAAATAAACAATGGCTTTTGAGGAAAAATTGTTGCTTATATGATTCCATTAAGAGCAAGAGTGGAAATATGAAGTTGATTCTTTCATTTGTGGTAATGTCTATATTTACCAAATAAGGAAAGATTCTCATCACCCAAGTTTCATTTGGACCGGGACTTGGAATCATGCAAGTTATATAGCATGATGAATGAGAACTTTCAAGTTTTGGAAAAATTAAGACTAATTACTGGTTCACATGGATGTGTGAGTCAAGTGAAGGACTAAAGGATCGAGTACACAGTCTTGTGCACTGATTAAGTCCACCACAAAAGATCGATAAGATTATTCGTCATAGTTTACTAAAGCTCAGTAAATATGATTATACTTACATGCTTAAGTGTAACTCTGAGACATTGGAAAAGGTTCCAATGTAAGGCAGAGCGAATAAGAAGAATCAAATTAGGCAGAAGGATAAAAGTTTCTCAAATCTGAAAAGATGGGAGAGTACTTTAGTATCAGTTTTTGTGATCATCTTAATGATTAAGAAACCATATCAAAATTAGTTCTCTAAGGAAATCTTAGTGCATTCTTATGACTAAGAAGAGGAACTTGAATTGTTGAAATGGTTAAATCAAGAAGATGAGTCATACTTCGTTCCAATACAAGTCTTAGAGTCATACTCCAAGATTGTCATTTGAGTGACATGTCTTAAAGAAGGTTTAAAACACTTATCAAATGTAAGAGTAAAAGTTTTCTACTCTTGTACATTTGAAATTGGTAAGTTGTGATGTTTTGGATAAAACAAAGACCAACTTAGGCCAATTGGGTAAAGTGTTTTTCTTGATTAGAATCCGCACTATCTCTTGGATGTTTGACAAGGGAGTCTTATATGTCAAGAGGACAGTGGGAGTCTTAAAGGTCTTGAAAGTCTCAAGAAATAATCAAGAATAAAACCTGAAATTCTTCACTAGCACACGACTTGAGGTTTATAACCTATCGTGTTGACATATCTGTGCCCATTCCAGTTAAAGTTGGCTTTGCATATGAGTTCTTAGAGTTCTCAGTTTGTTGCATAACAACTTGGAAGCAATGGTAGGCCCTTGAGCTGCCAGGTGGCAAGAAGTTAAGATTGAGTTCAATCCATATGGTTTTGGATTTGTCATTATCTTTGTCTTGTGATTATGGTTTGACAAATTCATATGGGTAGGAACTCATACACCATATAAATCTAAGTGTCATAAGGTTTCTCTCCGATTCATGAAAATGATGGTGAGGAAACGCTTTCACTAAGTAGATTTTACGAAGATATCAATTGTGTTATTTGCATTTTCAAAAGTCGTTAGTGGAGCGCGTGTGGTTAACCGGCACACTAACATGGACTTGTGAGAAATGGCAAATGCCTATGCAATTGAGACTATGATTACGGTATCCCTTTTCATGGTTCTTGAAATTGCTTAGACACACAGGTGAGCTATCTACGGAAAGGGTGTATGAATCTAAATTTCAGACTGTCCAGCTGATTTCTGAGTACATGTCAAAGCTAGTGGGAGCATAAGTGTTATGCTAATAATCATCATGTTAGTGGGAGCATGATAATTATGATAAGTATTGCAAGTTAGCAATGTTAATTATAGAAAACAAAAGTTTCAATTGGGAAAAAGTTGTTTTGCTATAATTAAGGGAGAGGAAATTATGCTTCATCTCAAATCTATAAGCTTAGATCGTGAGGTTTTAATCATTTAGTCAAGGATATATATGAATTTCATGTTGGAATGGCTCAACATAAGGAAATTCTGTATATGGGTCCATTATTTGCGTTCTAAAATTCGATTATGATTACGACATCCCTTTTCATAATCTGAATTATGAGAACTTGGCAAATTGAAATGGAAATATTATAGCAAAAGACTGGTTTAGTCTTTATGTAAGACATCATGAATCGTGTCCCATATGCTTCGGATATAGGATCGATTACATGTGCTATAATCATCCGTTCTAAAATTTTCCAAATGCCTGGGGCATTAAGAAGGGAAAAGGTTTAGAACTGGATATGACTAAAAGGATTAAACAATTGTCGAGGACAATCTAAGGTTTACCAAAGATTGGTTGCTCAAGGACAGTTGGAAGTATAGTGATAATTCTGGAAGGACCATATTGACATAATCTGTAAGGAGGCAACTCTTGGTCAGAAGTGATAGTCAAAATGGAATCTGGAAATGTTTCAAAGTTAGAATTTTTCAATCTGTGTAAGATTAAGGAAACTTAATGCAAGAAGGATGTTTCCAAGGAGCTGATCTCCTTTGGAATACTCTGTAATGATTGTTGTCAAGTCTTTCTGACTTTGTGCATAATCATTACGAGAGGATCAATGCATATAAGTTTAGAATCTAACAGATTTCAGTAAATGGCATGAATTTGGAATTCTTGCATTTGCGGTAAGGATTTGGGAGTGTGAAAAGAGAATCATTGAAGTTATGTTCCATTGATCTAGTTCACAAAGTAAGGATCATAGACAAACATAGTATGCATACTTGGTGTGTGGCATGACTAGTGTTTAAGAAAACATAGTGTACATGCTTGGAGCTGGGACAACTATTGTTTTAAATTCAAGAATAAAGTTGATAGCTGAAACAGTATACAATGAATAATGTGTAATCATATGGTGATAAATAAAAGGTGTTTTATTTATGTTCAAAGAGTTGATACCATATTGGATTCAATTATTATTGTGTTTCACTTTGCATGTTTTGACTTCCCGAATAAACTAGGTTATTCTTCCGGAATGACTAAGTTATTCAAACCATCCACAGTCAGTCATATGTTGGAAGTAGATATGAATTAAGACTGTCATGGGTTGGCTTGTAGAGGTCTAAGGTGTTAGACAAAGGGCTACAACACTCATGAGTGCTCATAAGTTCTGAGTATTGGATTCAACCCGCGCTCATTGGAATCACTTCATGGATTTTATCACGAGTGATCATGAGACGATAATATCTTATATTCTTCAAACCTAGAGATATGAGTTGTTACTATGAGTTGGTTGTACATTGATTGCACGAAAACGCATTTGGTAACTCGGTGCTATAAAACGTGCCTTTGTGTATGATTCAACAAGTAGTAGAACAAGCCATATGAGTCGAAGTTTATCCATTCCTTTTACCTTCAGGATAAAAGCGATATCTGTGGGCCCCTCGATGATTTGATGATGACAAATGGAAGTGCTCGGCCGGGCCAGGACTGATTTGATTCGTTCAATTAGTCAGTCGTCATAAATCGGAAATCGGGAAACAACAAATGGACAGAGAGAATGATTATAATCCATGTCTCAATCCATATGATATCTAGAATGGAGGAATATATGATCCCTTATCTAATGGACAAGTTCGTTGACAAGATCAGAGTTCGACAACGGCTTTAAGAGCTACGATTGCCAGTTAGGTTTGAAGTCATACGCAATAATAGTTTTAGACTTATCCAAGTGGGAGACTGTTGGATTAATGTCTAAGTCCATAACTATATTTGGTATGTACTTAACCCGACCCGGCATGGTCCATTTGGGTTGCACTTCACCGACACAATTTATATGGATAATCTTTTGAGAATAGTATGTTTATGATTAATATTAATATATTATAAGTTCTAATATATTAATATGGAATCATATTATTTAATTAGTATTGATCAAGAATTAATTTATAATTAATTAAGTGATCAAAAGGAACTAATTAAATATGGACTCTTATATATATGGAATGGGCCAAGTTCATTTAGGTTGGGCTAAGCTTTCATGGATAGTCCATGGAGTGTTTAACCCATGGATCCTAGGAAATGAAAGGCCATGGGTATTAGGGTTTAACCCTAATCCTCCACACTATATAAAGATGTCCTTGGTTGGTGAAATTGGCACTAGTGTGTGGATACACTATGAGGGCTAGCCGATTTCACTAAGAGAGAACCAAGTATTCATATTCTCTAAAGTCTTCCAAGGTGTCTTGGTGATTTGTGATTCCACTTGAGGCTTCCACACTATTGGGGCTAAGCTCTTAAAGCTTGAAGACATCAAGCTACATCAAGAGGTATGTATTCTATCTTGTTACAATTATAGTTTTTGTATGCTAGATTAGGATAATACCTTGGATGTTCTTATTTGCATGTATAATAGAGAAAACATAGATCCAAGGTATTTAGGGTTGCATGTACACTTAGGAAGTGTTAGAATGCTCAAAACCCAATAGGAAGAACAACTCGGCGAGTTGGATGAAGATGGCCTGGAACTCGGCGAGTTGTATGAACAACTCGGCGAGTAGGTTGAAGATAGCCATAGACTCGGCGAGTCTGTTCTTGGACTCGGCGAGTCTTGTCGAAGAGTTTCGATGTTCTCCGGTTGAGTCGAGAATCGGTGAGCCAAGGGTTGACTCGGTGAGTTGTGTGCGAGAGGACCCAGAAGTTGTGGGACTCGGCGAGTCTCGGGGTGACTCGGCGAGTTAGGTCGCGGATTGAGTGGAGTTCTGAGTATGGGAACTCGGCGAGTCATCGGGTTGACTCGGCGAGTAGGGTCAGTCAGGGGTTGACTTTGACCTTGTCTTTGACCAAGGGTTGACCAGTGGTTTCCAGGGGTATTTTGGTAATTATTGATTATTGTTTGAGTTCAATGCATTTGTGGCTGTCCAGAGGTGGAGATCGTATCAGTGATCGGAGCAGCTTGAGTTATCTGTTCAGTCGGCAGTTTCGAGGTGAGTTATCCTCACTATATCGACAGGGTCTACGGCACCAAGGCCGACCCTTTATCGGATGGAAATCCGGGTAGTGTTTGTTGTTATGATATTGTGGAATATGGGCCGGAAGGCATTACGTTATGGGCCGGAAGGCATTATATGTTGTGGGCCGGAAGGCATTACATGTTGTGGGCCGGAAGGCATTGCGATGTGGACCGGAAGGTCATGGCCTGGAAAGGCGTATGTGTGTAATTGGTATGTTGACTGATTCGTAGGGCGATGTTATGCTAGTGACCGGTTAGGCCAGTATCTTAGTTAGGGTAATGATATGTTATGTGATCTGTTGATCGATTTGCTGACTGTGATCTGTTGTATGATTATATGTTATGTGCACAGTTGCTTGGTTTGGGGTTTGACCCGATATGTATGGCTGTTCTATGATCTGTTATGTTATGTGGACATTTTATGTTATGGGCTGGAAGGCGATGTGTTATGGGCCGGAAGGCAATATGTTATGGGCCGGAAGACGATATGTTTTGGACCGGAAGGTCGTGGCCTGGAAGGGCGTATTTGTGGTTGGTATTTTTGGGGGTATCTCACTAAGCTTTCGGGCTTACAGTTGTGGTTTTATGTTTTCAGGTTCTCAGGAGTGTGTGGCAAGGCAAAGGCGTGATCGTACCGTTCTCCACGTTGGTGTTTTATGATTTGAACCTGGGAAAAATACTCTGTTAAATAATGTATTGAAAACCTTTTGTAACAACGTTATTAAAATGGGTGGTTTTTGAAAAGTTTTAATTGTTTTGAAATTTTGGTCGTTACACACCCTCTTGTATAGCCTTATAAACCCTCATACAATCATATATGATTATAACACTTCATTATAAGTGTTTACTTGTCCCTAAGGTGGTCCCAAAATCATCAATTAGTTGTTCATAACACTAATTATATCCATATATGTGCCAATATATGCTAAATAGGATTCGCGCGTGTACTCAAGTCACCACTTGACACCTAGCGTCTAATCCAACATTGTCATCAAAACCACTCACTACAGGTGAGTTCATACCCCTCTAATTAACCTTTAAAATACTTTTGAATGTTTTAAATGCTTTTATGGGGGGGGGGGGACACAAGTTGAATACTTATAGTTATTACATCAATCACATGTGATTAATAACTACAAAACCAATGATTTCATCACTGTTTCAAAATGTTTATCAAACTATTTTACTTCAAAATGTTTTAAAAACTCTTTTACTTATCAAATACTTTTATTTAAACTTTATTATACCTCTTATAAATTGCATGTCCATATATGTATAGATATATAAGAAATGTTTAAAAGGCTTAGGAAGGCCCTCCGCCCTATTTCCTTTTCCTCGATTTGGATGTGGTCTGGTGGGATGTCGGGTAGCCGTCCGAGGGTCGTTTCGATATTAATTATATACCATGTGTGCATATATAGACATAAAAGTACTTCCATTATTCATGCGTATCAGTTACATCATTAGTAAGTTACCATCGGGGTAACATAGGATTACATTTACGCTGTTGCTAGATCAATGAGTCAATTCATTCATGAGTCATATACATTACATTACTATGAGAACATATACAACTATACTAGAGCAGAACATATACAACTATACTAGAGCAGAACATATACAACTATACTAGAGAATAACATATCTATACTAGGAAGAGAACATATACAACGATACTAGAACAAGTAACATTACATTACCTATACATGAATACGTTTACAATTGTGATCCACTGTATCGGGCATGCCTTAATTGTCATGGACCGAGTTGTAATCATAATTCTCTTGGAGGGAGAGCGTGAGTTTGCGTATAGATCTATATTGGATTGACTATCCTACACCTTGCTGCTAGCTACAGCCGGACCTGCAGGTCTGCGGGTGCCAAACGTCATACCTTTTTACGACCTACATTTTTCGTTGTTACTAAGTCGATAGTATGGTACAATTAATCACATAATACCTTAATATAAATCCGGTTTAAGGTAGTTAGTACAACAGTAGTTCCTATAATACAACACTATAGTACTACATTAATTTACCCATTACATACATTTAGTGATTATTTCACTTAAACATTAATGTACAAACTATATTTGTTAATGATAGTTACACTTGGGAAATTACACACTTTTACAACAAACGAACATACAAAACAGATAATCCTTGGTAGAAGGCTACTTTAATAGAAAATATAGGTTTTTCTAAGAGATTCAAACTTTTACAAACACTTACAAACATTTACATACATTTTACAAACTTACACTTGAGACATGTTCAAACGTTTTGATAACAAACACCGACACTAAAATACTTATGAACTCACCAGCTTAATGCTGATACTCGTTTTCAAAATAACTTGTATTCTCAGGTCATTAGTAGACAAGTACCGAGACCAACTTTTGAGAAGATGGAGCGCATTCAGGACTCATCTCTTTATTTTGATTTACATTATTTTTGGTGTCTATAACTGTACAGAACACACTTGTATTAAAATTATATATTTAATGCAATGGATGATGTTGTTTGCTTGTTTACTATTACTGTGTTGTGATACTTTACATGACGTCCTCCGCCCCAGAACGTTTCCGCCGTTCTCGGTTTTGGGGTTTGACAGATTGGTATCAGAGCATTATTTATAGTGAATTAAGTATATCAACCCATAAAAGATATACTAAACTATAAACCCATTTTGGATTAAAACACTCTGACCGAGAGTCTATACATTAAATACTAAAATATTTAATTAAGTATACTAGGCCGCATTCATACTAAAATCAGTGTCACAACGACAAGAACAAAAAGTATTACGATTGTTAAATATCACAGGTTAGCTCGGGGATGTATGGTCAGTCTTGGGAATGGCATAGCCTAATCAACTATGCTGGTCCGAGGAGTGATTAGCATATGCCCTAGAATGGTTGTGATATGTTAACAAGTCTAAAAACTTACCAACACTACTACGATAAGAACATTAGAACAGAACATAAGTCTAAAATACTATAGGAGTATTTTGGGTTACTATAATTACATACCTGAGAACTAAAAAGGTCTCTATCAAGTAGGTCAATAGTTGTTAAGTGTATACGCTAAGGTTATATGAAATTTAGGTGTTATAGACTCAGAATCTGTGACCCTTGCCTCACTTCCTGTTCCTTGTTTGGTTGTGGATTTGGAGTTAGGGCCACTTATTCGAATGGCTATCCTACTCTAATTTCATATAACTGGTATACACTACACAAGTATTGACATACCTGATGAAGATCATCTTATATTTATCTTAGTTCAGTACGCCTAATTATAAAAGATTCTTATATCCCTTTTCTCGCGTAGAGATATCATGACTGGATTCCATCACGGCGACCCGTACTTCCCAAATGAAGACAACGCAGGATGGCTCGAAGCAGAGTCCGATGATGAGGACCAAATCCCGTTGGATGATCATCAAGCAGAAGGCTTCTCAGATGGATCTGACTCTGAGCCGGAAGTCAACAATCTACCTCCCGTAGGTCAGGCCCCGAACAACGATCCCCGACCAGCATTTCCAGGTCCCACTCCTTTGTGGGTAAACAACTTGAATCGCTGGAGCGACGAACAGGGTCAACCCTTACCTTACTTTGGGGACCGAAGCTTTTACAACGTTAGCGAAGGTGGTTCTGCGGATAGAGCTCTGCCCGTCATGGTCCGTAGAATTGCTCGAAACGTTAAATAAGGTCGAGCAGCCATCGACCGAGTCATGGAAATTGATGCCAACTCGGGCGTTAATACCGTCCGCATTCGACATCTAGAAGAAGCACTCGAAGGGACGAGGAGAACCAATGACACACTGCGACAACAATTAACCACCGAAGTCGCAGAACTTCGAGTTCGCCAAAGAGCTCACGAACGACACCTCCGAGAAGTGGTTCGTCAACTGGCAAATATGAGGATTCGCCCTAGGAATTCCCGTCGTCGTTAGAAGATGTCTAGTACATCTTTGTCTTTTGAATTAAGGAATAGCCTTTAGTATCTGGGCTTTTAGTAACGCTCGTTTGTAAAATATTCCTAACTCTCAGTACGCTAACTAGGAATCTAGTAACTGTCAAACTTTTCCGTATGGTATGATGTAAGACCTACTGCTAGGTCGATTTTCCCTGAACTTATTACATCAATAATACCAGTATTATTGACAGCTAACTAATCTGTGAGAAAATTTTTACACTTGCGTTTTCCTACTATTCTTCCCTATTGTGAATTCAATTCGTACACTCATTCAACTGTTGGACTATGGCTATTTAGTCCATGTGTCACTCTCAACTTGCTTACAATTGATTCTTACCATTGTATCTGTCTTTATAAACTTATAGCTGAAAGATGTCTCCTCGCAAATCTCCCCAGAATAACCCTGCACCTCCACCACCTCCTCCTCCGGTCATCGATACTGCAGCCTTGAATGCTGCGGTAGCTGCGGCAGTGGCAACTGCCATGGCTCAATATCACTCAACTAACAACAGCCAAGGTGGAACCCCTGTTGAATCCACTCATGCTGAGATCCATGTGCGCACGAGAGAATACTCCTACAAGGATTTCACCAACTGTAAGCCGAAGTCCTTTTATGGAACCGGCGGAGTCATTGCCCTCTCGCAATGGTTCGAGAAGACTGAATTGGTCTTCGAAATTTGTTCATGCCCTGCGGCGAGCAAGGTTAAATATGCCGCCTGCACCTTTGAAGGAAAAGCTCTAACATGGTGGAACGGCCACGTTAAAGCTCTAACTCTTGTCGGAGCCAACGATATGGGCTGGGAAACAATGAAAGACCTCATGATTGAGGAGTACTGCCCGAGGGGCGAAATCCAAAAATTGGAGCAAGAGCTGTGGGGCCTAACCATGAAGGGCTCCAGCATAGTCGCTTATACCACCAGGTTCAGTGAACTGGTGGCTCTCTGCCCCAATATGGTTCCCACTGAAGGGAAAAAGATTGAAAGGTACATCTGGGGGCTGGTGCCTCCGTACCAAGGAAATGTTCTATCATCAAACCCCACTATTTTCGACAGTGCCAAGCGGCTGGCACAGCGACTCATCGACCATGGAATCCAATCCCCAACAGCGACAACAACTCAAGCCATCTCAGAACCCTCCAAACCCGCTGACTCTAAGCGGAAGTTCTGGGATGACAAGAAGAAGCAACGAGCTGCCAAAAAGCAGCAAATTGTGCTTGTACATGCTGCGATAACCCCTACTGCTGCTACTGCTCCGGTGAAGCAGTATGCAGGAAGTTTGCCTAAGTGCAACAAATGCAACTTCCACCACAACGGCCCCTGTCGTGAAATGTAGTGTTCTAACTGCGACAAGAAAGGACACACTGTCCGTTTCTATAGGTCTCTGGCAAGACCGATCACTCAAGTCCTTGGCTCAGGCGCGAGCCCAACCTGCTATGGATGTGGTGAAACAGGCCACTACAAGAGGGACTGCCCCAAAGCAAAGAATGCAGGTGGATCGGGGAGAGTACTGGCAATAAGCCATGGGGAAGCGGTTGCTGACCCGACGGTGGTGACTGGTACGTTCCTTCTTGATAACTCCTATGCATGCATTCTGTTCGATAGTGGAGCGGAGCGAAGCTTCGTGAACCATAAATTTGCTCACATACTTAAACATCAACCACACCCACTTAAAGAACAATTCACGGTAGAAATGGCTAATGGGAAAACTGAAAGCACCAAGAGCATATACTTAGGTTGTACCTTAACTTTAGGTAACCATTCATTTCCTATCGACCTCATGTCGGTTTCCATTAAAAGCTTCGACGTTATCATCGGCATGGATTGGTTGAGTCTTCATCGCGTCGACATCATGTGCTTCGAGAAAGCAATCCGTCTAAACCTCCCGTCTAACGAAACTCTTATAGTCTACGGCGACAAACCCAGTACAAGTCTTCGTATTATCTCCAGTATCCAAGCACAAAAATATCTACGTAAGGAATATCGCACATTCCTTGCTCACGTTGTCGATACAAGCCTAGAAACGAAAGAACTAAAGAACATCCCAGTAGTGAGCGACTTCCCCAACATTTTCCCAGAAGAGCTACCAGGTTTACCTCCACAAAGACAGGTCGAGTTCAGAATCCACTTAGTTCCGGGAGCTACCCCAGTAGCTAAGTCGCCATACCGATTAGCACCAGCTGAGATGCAGGAATTATCTGGTCAACTTAACGAACTGCTCAGCAAGGGCTTCATAAGACCAAGCTTCTCGCCTTGGGGGAGCACCAAGTCTTGTTTGTTAAGAAGAAAGACAGATCATTCCGTATGTGTATCGACTACAAGGAACTCAACAAACTGACGGTCAAAAATCGTTACCCTCTGCCTCGCATAGACGATCTATTTGACCAACTGCAAGGGGCGAACTACTTTTCCAAAATAGATCTGAGATCCGGATATCACCAGTTACGAGTAATAAAGGAGGATGTTCCGAAGACAGCCTTCCGGACTCATTACGGACACTACGAGTTCGTGGTGATGCCATTCGGAGTAACCAATGCGCCCGCAGTTTTCATGGATCTGATGAATCGAGTATGCTAACCTTACTTGGATCATTTCGTAATTGTTTTCATCAATGACATTCTGATCTACTCCCGGAGTAAGGAAGAGCATGGCAATCACCTACGACAAGTTTTAAGAGCTTTACGAACGGAGAAGCTCTATGCGAAGTTCTCGAAATGTGAATTTTGGATCTGAAGAGTCGAATTCTTAGGACATGTGGTAAGCGAAGAGGGAATCCACGTGGATCCATCCAAAATTAAGGCTATGGAGAACTGGTCAGCACCAAAGACACCTACAGAAATTCGTCAATTTCTAGGTCTTGCTGGCTACTACCGCAGATTCATACAGAACTTCTCCAGTATTGCAAAACCTCTTACAACACTGACCCAGAAGGGCGTGGCCTTTGACTGGGAAGAGAAACAAGAGAGAGCATTTCAAACGCTCAAGCGAGCCTTGTGCACCGCACCAATACTATCCCTACCCGAAGGGATATAAGACTTCGTGGTCTATTGCGATGCGTCAAACCAAGGGCTCGGTTGTGTCCTGATGCAACAGGGTAAGGTCATCGCCTATGCCTCCAGATAGCTGAAGACACACAAAGTCAACTACACCACACATGATCTTGAACTGGGGGCAGTTGTGCTTGCCCTGAAGATCTGGAGACATTACTTGTATGGCACAAAAAGCACCATTTTTACGGACCACAAGAGTTTACAACACATATTCGATCAGAAGGAGCTCAACATGCGTCAACGACGGTGGGTCGAGCTAATCAATGACTACGAATGCGACATTTGTTATCATCCGGGTAAAGCCAACGTAGTAGCGGACGCCCTAAGTCGGAAGGAATATTATGGTCGAAGAGTCAAGTCATTGACAATGACCATCCATTCGCACTTGTCTAAACAAATTCAGGCGGCTCAACTTGAAGCTATGAAACCTGAACATGTGGCTGTAACAACGCAAATTTTCAAACAAATTTTTCATTTTTAAAATATATTTATTTCCATTCAAAACAAGGCATAAATAGTTTAAGTATTCTGTCAAATACAAATATTCAAAATCCCAAGATCATAAAAGCATTCTTCAGTGTGTATCGATCACGCCGGCGCCTTCCCACGGTCCTCGCTAGTACCTGAAACACATACATAACAACTGTAAGCATAAATGCTTAGTGAGTTCCCCAATATACAACTTACGCACCTACGCCTTTCCAGGCCCTGACCTTCCGGTCATCAACACCACGCCTTCCGGCCCATAACATATTCGCCTTCCGGCCCATAACATATTGCCTTCCGGCCCACATAACATACATAGCACATATATATAGCATACATATCACATATCGTATCTGACCCTCCAGTCACACAATCAAACCCTTCCGGGTACAGTATAGTGAGAAGACCCACCTCGTGAATGCTGAAAGCTAGCAAATCCTGAAATCACTCGTGCACAATCCGACGAGCTACAACCTTCCTATAACATCACATATCTCATTAACACATATATCTTCTAAGTGTGACTATCCCTAAGAAGTCAGACTTAGGTCAACTCTGGTCAACGGTCAACGGTCAACTCGACCGGACTCGACGAGTACCATGGCGACTCGGCGATTCTAGACGTCCTCCAACTCTCTGGGATTCCCTATCTACTCGTCGAGTATCCTCCTTGACCCGACGAGTTACTCCTGGAAGAATCACGGGGCCACCCCGACTCAACTCGCCGAGTCTGAAGAACAACTCGACGAGTCCCAGTAAATCTTCAAGCTACTCGCCGAGTCTGCTCGTCGAACTCGACGAGTCCATGCCATGCAACCGCTCAAACTGCATCCTAAGGTCAGAACTGCTTCGACCATTCCTAGGTCTGGCCTTCCTAGGATGATCTACCACGTGAAGTCCTCATTTCAGTGCTCATGATACACCATGTGATTCATAATTTACATTTTGACCTAAGGCATAAGGATTCCAATCCAAAACCTTCATCAATTCCCGAAATGCATAGACATGGGACATTCTGGACCTCCAAGGGTCTCAATACAGGGTTACACTCGTTTAGGGAACTAGGGTAATAGTCAATCTAATCACACAAGGGTTCCATAAACCCTAAATCCATGAATACATCAATATAGCAGAGCATACACGAATTCTTACCTGGATGATGTATTCTCTGTGTCCCCAATCCTCAGAATGTGACCCTCTTGCTGCTCCTTTAGCCAATCTCTTCTCTTCCTTGCACAATCACTCTTCTATAATCAATAATGGCTTATGATCCTTGCTCCAGATGCACCCAATCGATTTAGGGTTCTTCTCAGAAGGCTAAAATGAATAATGACGGCCAATAAGTCTCCTTTATACGTCCCAAACCTGAACGGTTAGGGTTTTCACTAAACAGCGTCGACTCGCCGAGTCCATATCTGGACTCGTCGAGTCCAGTCGCGATCCCGCGACCAAGTCTGCGATCCTACTCGGCGAGTCTAGGCTCCAACTCGCCGAGTCCCCTCTTAAATCACCCCAAAATATAATTTAATAATACCTGAGATTTCGGGCTGTTACAACTCTCCCCCACTAGGATTAGACTTCGCCCTCGAAGTCTCACTCTGCAAATAGTTCCGGATGCTGCTCCCGCATCTCACGTTCCGGCTCCCAAGTCATTTCCGATCCCTTACGGTGTTGCCACTGAACCAACACCAGAGGTACCTCCTTGTTCCTCAGAACCTTGATCTTCCGATCCTTGATGGCCACTGGTCTCTCAGCATAATTCAGGCTCGCATCCACCTGGATATCCTCCAATGGAACCACTGCCGACTCATCGGCTATGCATTTCCTCAATTGCGACACATGAAACGTGTCGTGGATCTGTCCCAACTCCGCTGGCAACTCCAACCGATAGGCTACCCGACCTATCCTTGCAATCACACGAAATGGCCCAATATACCGGGGCCCCAACTTGCCCCTCTTCCTGAATCGAATCACTCCTTTCCAAGGAGAGACCTTCAGGAGAACGAAGTCGCCGACTTGAAACTCAAGCTCGGATCGGCGCCTGTCTGCATAACTCTTCTGTTGGCTCTGGGCGGTCAATAACCTCTGTCTAACTTGCTGAATCTGCTCTGTCGTCTGAAGCACGATCTCTGTGCTACCCATCACTCTCTGTCCCACCTCTCCCCAACAAATGGGGGTCCGACACCTCCTACCATACAACAGCTCAAAAGGTGGCATACCAATGCTCGAATGATGGTTGTTGTTGTAGGAAAACTCTGCTAAGGGTAAATATGCATCCCAGCTACCCCCGAAGTCTAACACACACGCACGAAGCATGTCCTCCAGCGTCTGAATCGTCCGCTCGCTCTGACCGTCTGTCTGGGGATGGTAAGCGGTACTAAAATGCAATTTAGTACCCAGCTCCTCATGAAATTTCTTCCAGAACCTGGAAGTGAAACGCACATCACGGTCTGAAACAATCGAGATCGGTACCCCATGCCGAGATACCACCTCTCTCACATCTATCTCCGCCAACTTCTCCGATGAAGAACTCTCACTGATGGCAAGGAAGTGTGCACTCTTCGTCAACCTATCCACAATCACCCAAATTGCATCAACTCCCCTGACAGTCCTCGGCAATTTGGTGATGAAATCCATAGTGATCTGTTCCCACTTCCACTCGGGAATCTCCAATGGCTGTAACTTGCCATGCGGTCTCTGGTGCTCGGCCTTAACCCTACGGCAGGTCAAGCACCTCTCAACGAACCATGCCACGTCCCTCTTCATACAGGGCCACCAATACTCTTTCCTCAAATCCAAATACATCTTTGTAGCACCGGGATGGATTGAGAATTTCGATCTATGAGCCTCTTCCATCAAGGTAATACGCGTACCGCCCACGAATGGTACCCAGATTCGACCCTGGAACGTCATAAGCCCTCGCCCATCCTTAACGAACTCTGAAATTAACCCCACAACCCGCTCTTTCTTCTGCATTTCTGGTCGCACAGCCTCTGCCTGTGCCCCACGAATAGCATCCAATACTGGAGTCATCACAGTCAGTCTCAAGCATACCTCTCGCAATGGAGTGCTCTCCGCCCTGCGGCTCAATGCGTCGGCTACCACATTAGCCTTGCCTGGGTGGTACAGGATCTCACAATCATAATCCTTGACCACATCCAACCACCTCCTCTGACGCATATTTAGGTTGGGCTGATCCATCAAATATTTCAAGCTCTTGTGGTCCGTGTATATCGTACATCGAACCCCATACAGGTAGTGACGCCAAATCTTGAGAGCGAACACTACTGCCCCCAACTCTAAATCATGCGTGGGATATCTCGCCTCATGAGGCTTCAGCTGCCTCGATGCATACGCTATCACATGACCCCTCTGCATCAACACAGCACCCAGTCCCGAAATCGATGCGTCGCAATATACCACAAAGTCTTCCATCCCTTCTGGGAGAGCTAATACCGGGGCTTCGCACAACCTCTGGCGAAGTGTCTCAAAGGAGGTCTGCTGCTCGGGCCCCCATGAGAATGCAACACCCTTCCGGGTCAATCTGGTGAGCGGCACTGCGATCTTGGAGAAATCCTTAATGAATCTCCGATAATACCCTGCCAACCCAAGGAAACTCCTGATCTCGGAGGGTGACTTCGGCACCTCCCAACTCATCACCGCCTCAACCTTGGCCGGATCGACCAATATCCCTTTCTGATTGACAACATGTCCTAGAAATTGGACCTCCCGCAGCCAGAAGTCACATTTGGAGAACTTTGCATAAAGCTTCTCCGACCTCAATACCTCGAGGACCTCCCTCAAATGCTCCTCATGCTGCTCTCTAGATCTAGAATACACCAGAATGTCGTCGATAAATACAATCACTGACCGATCCAACATCGGTCTGCATACCCTATTCATGAGATCCATGAACACAGTCGGGGCATTGGTGAGCCCGAAAGGCATCACCACAAACTCATAATGCCCATAACGCGTCCTAAATGCTGTCTTCTGGACATCCCCATCCCGCACTCTCACCTGATGGTACCCTGACCTCAGATCGATCTTGGAAAACCAAGATGCTCCCTGCAACTGATCGAATAAATCATCGATCCTCGGCAACGGGTAATGGTTCTTGACCGTTAACTTGTTCAACTCCCGGTAATCAATGCACATCCGGTGTGAACCATCCTTCTTCTTGACGAACAGAATAGGTGCTCCCCATGGCGAGCTGCTCGGCCGAATGAATCCCTTCCCCAGCAACTCCTGGAGCTGCGAGGACAACTCTTGCATCTCTGGAGGTGCAAGACGATAAGGCACTTTAGCAATAGGCGCGGCCCTCGGAACTAGATCGATACCAAACTCTACTTGCCTCACAGGAGGTACTCCCGGCAACTCCTCGGGGAAAACATCTGAAAACTCGCGCACCACAGGAACCTCCTCAACTGATTTCGGTCTCTCGGAAACCTCCCGCGTATCCATCACATACGCCACAAAACCCTTACAGCCCTGCTGTAGACACTGCCTCGCCCTAGCGGCCGAACAAAAAGCTGATCCCGAACGGGTACCCTCGCCGTACACCGAAAGAACTCCCCCACTATGGTCTCGTATAGTCACCAACTGACGCTCACAGTCGATGACAGCGCCGAATCGGCTCAACCAGTCCATGCCCACGATGACACAGACATCACCCATCGCAATAGGAATCAGGTCAATCGGGAACTCCACCCCGAAAATCTCTAGCACACATCCCCGAAGAACCTCTGTGGCACAAATCACTTTCTCGTCAGCTATAGAAACTCTCAAAGGTCGACTCAACGACTCACGACTAACGCTGATATGCTGACTAAAGGCTAAGGACACAAAGGACCTACTCGCACCCGAGTCAAATAACACTAAGGCAGGCACAGAGTTCACAAGGAAAGTACCTACGCATACAATAACATAAGCATAACATCTCGACATTAAAATAAATACATGAATTACAACATACCTGCCACAACATCGGGCGCAGCGCGGACCTCCTCCGCAGTCAGCTGAAAGGCTCTCCCACGAGCCCTCGGGGCCTCGACCTTCACCGGTCGAGTCTCAGTAGTCCTGGCAGTAGGTGCAGATCCCTGACGAAGCTGAGGGCACTCGGCCTTCCGATGGCCGGTCTGGTTGCAATGAAAGCAAACCATAAACCCCTTAGGGCACTCCCTAGCAATGTGCCCCTCCTTGCCGCACTTGTAGCAAGCACCGGCTCGACATGCCCCATCGTGACCCTTGCCGCACTTTCCGCAAGTGCGGCTCTTCGAACCCCCCGTCCTCGAATCGGCGGACTTAATCCACTTGGCTGCCGGCTGAGACTGAGCCGGCCGCCGGTCTGCCTGCTGAGACTCGGCCTCCTCCCTGGCCTGAGTCTCCAACTCGATCTCACGCTTCCTGGCATTCGCCTGAAGCTCAGTAAAAGTATGGTAAGTGGAGTTTGACACAAACTCCCGGATCTCCCTCCTCAGAACACCCAAGTACCGGCTCATCCGAGCCTGCTCTGTGGCCACCAGCTCGGGGCAAAACATCGCCCTCTCATGAAACTTCCGCGTGATCGCCGCCACCGAGTCAGTACCCTGCTTGAGGGTTAAGAACTCCTGAACCAATCGTTCCCGCTCCACCGGGGGAACGTACTCATCCCTGAACATGGTAGTGAACCCCTCCCATGTCACTACCGTAGTTTCTGCCACAGTGAAGTTCGCCGTCACGAACTTCCACCAGTCCTTCGCTCCCAGACGGAGCTGGTTCAAAGCGAACCGTACCCTCAGGTGCTCCGGGCATGAACAAGTGTAGAAGCACCCCTCTATATCTGCGATCCACCTCATCGCAGCAATCGGATCCTGCGTCCCATCGAACTCTGGTGGCTTCATGTTGCTGAACTCTCGGAACAGCAACGAGTCACCCCCCTGTGGCCTAGCAGCGGCCACAGCTGCGGTAGCTGCAGCGGTTGCAGCCTCAGTCAATGCGGCGTACTGCTCATCGAACGTCTCCATCAGGGTGGTCTTAATAGACCCAAACATCTCCGGGATCTCAGCCCGGATCGCCGCCGCTACCTCCTCGTGAATCATCTGACGAATCTCCTCGTCACTCACACCGCTCGAACTCGCTCCGTGGCGTGGTCTAACCATGATGTCTCTGAAATACAACATAAAACTATCAGAGACTCCAGCGAGTGTAATCGCACTCGATAACGCAAGCCTACTCAGTCTCCGATCTCCAGGGATTCTTACTTGGGCCTCCCCCTGACCCGGTGTCCTCGGTAGTACGGGCCCAATACTACCGACCACACCGCATCAGCGTTCATCCCAAGTCCTCCTCCCCAAACTCCGGATAGTGAGTACTCTACTTCTGATATGCACTATCTACCCGCATACTAGCAAAGCATCTCATATAGGCAAACTTCCCTAGACTAAGGCATCACAAATCAGGCCACTCTAGTCCTATCATGAATACCTAGTCTTCTAGCATGCATAACAATTCATATCATATAATATTGTAAGGTATTTTGGGGATCTTTACCGTTCGGGCGCTGACTGATCGTACACACTGCTTCTTTCTTGTTTACCACAAAACCATTTACAAAAGTTTATGCCTTTATTTAAAAAGTTTCCTCAACTCCTCGGTTTGAGTTCAGTTACTCCCGAAGGTGCACCCGAATCCCTCAAACCAAGGCTCTGATACCAATTGTAACAACGCAAATTTTCAAAAAAAATTTTCATTTTTAAAATATATTTATTTCCATTCAAAACAAGGCATAAATAGTTTAAGTATTCTGTCAAATACAAATATTCAAAATCCCAAGATCATAAAAGCATTCTTCAGTGTGTATCGATCACGCCGGCGCCTTCCCACGGTCCTCGCTAGTACCTGAAACACATACATAACAACTGTAAGCATACATGCTTAGTGAGTTCCCCAATATACAACTTACGCACCTACGCCTTTCCAGGCCCTGACCTTCCGGTCATCAACACCACGCCTTCCGGCCCATAACATATTCGCCTTCCGGCCCATAACATATTGCCTTCCGGCCCACATAACATACATAGCACATATATATAGCATACATATCACATATCGTATCTGACCCTCCAGTCACACAATCAAACCCTTCCGGGTACAGTATAGTGAGAAGACCCACCTCGTGAATGCTGAAAGCTAGCAAATCCTGAAATCACTCGTGCACAATCCGACGAGCTACAACCTTCCTATAACATCACATATCTCATTAACACATATATCTTCTAAGTGTGACTATCCCTAAGAAGTCAGACTTAGGTCAACTCTGGTCAACGGTCAACGGTCAACTCGACCGGACTCGACGAGTACCATGGCGACTCGGCGATTCTAGACGTCCTCCAACTCTCTGGGATTCCCTATCTACTCGTCGAGTATCCTCCTTGACCCGACGAGTTACTCCTGGAAGAATCACGGGGCCACCCCGACTCAACTCGCCGAGTCTGAAGAACAACTCGACGAGTCCCAGTAAATCTTCAAGCTACTCGCCGAGTCTGCTCGTCGAACTCGACGAGTCCATGCCATGCAACCGCTCAAACTGCATCCTAAGGTCAGAACTGCTTCGACCATTCCTAGGTTTGGCCTTCCTAGGATGATCTACCACGTGAAGTCCTCATTTCAGTGCTCATGATACACCATGTGATTCATAATTTACATTTTGACCTAAGGCATAAGGATTCCAATCCAAAACCTTCATCAATTCCCGAAATGCATAGACATGGGACATTCTGGACCTCCAAGGGTCTCAATACAGGGTTACACTCGTTTAGGGAACTAGGGTAATAGTCAATCTAATCACACAAGGGTTCCATAAACCCTAAATCCATGAATACATCAATATAGCAGAGCATACACGAATTCTTACCTGGATGATGTATTCTCTGTGTCCCCAATCCTCAGAATGTGACCCTCTTGCTGCTCCTTTAGCCAATCTCTTCTCTTCCTTGCACAATCACTCTTCTATAATCAATAATGGCTTATGATCCTTGCTCCAGATGCACCCAATCGATTTAGGGTTCTTCTCAGAAGGCTAAAATGAATAATGACGGCCAATAAGTCTCCTTTATACGTCCCAAACCTGAACGGTTAGGGTTTTCACTAAACAGCGTCGAGTCGCCGAGTCCATATCTGGACTCGTCGAGTCCAGTCGCGATCCCGCGACCAAGTCTGCGATCCTACTCGGCGAGTCTAGGCTCCAACTCGCCGAGTCCCCTCTTAAATCACCCCAAAATATAATTTAATAATACCTGAGATTTCGGGCTGTTACAGTGGCGAATGAATCCCTCAGAGGAATGGATAAGAACTTAGAAGCCAAGGGTGGCGGAGCCCTATATTTCATGAACCGGATCTGGGCCCCGAAGCACGGTGGTTTCCGAGACTTGGTCATGACCGAGGCGCACAACACTCGGTATTCCGTCCACCCAGGTTCAGATAAGATGTATCTGGATCTTAAAAAGCTATACTGGTGGCCTAATATGAAAGCAGAGATTGCTACCTTCGTAAGTAAATGCCTTACTTGCGCAAAGGTCAAGGTCGAGTACCAGAAACCCTCTGGTTTACTGCAACAACCAGAGATCCCAAAATGGAAGTGGGAGCGGATCACTATGGATTTCATAACCAAGTTTCCCAAGACAACGAGTGGACTTGATACCATATGGGTCATTGTCGATAGATTGACCAAGTCTGCACACTTCCTGCCTATCAAAGAAACTGATAAGATGGAGAAACTTACGAGAACATACATTAGGGAAATCGTGCGACGACATGGTGTTCCTATATCCATTATCTCCGATAGAGATAGTAGGTTCACCTCAAGATTCTGGCAATCGTTGCAACATTCCCTAGGAACAAGGCTAGACATGAGCACAACCTACCATCCTCAGACCGACGGGCAAAGTGAGAGGACCATCCAAACACTGAAAGATATGTTGAGATCCTGTGTGATTGACTTTGGAAAGGCATGGGATACTCACTTACCTCTTGTCGAATTTTCCTACAATAAGAGTTATCATACGAGCATAAAGGCTGGCCCATTTGAAGCCCTCTACGGCCGGAAGTGCAGATCCCCTCTGTGCTGGGCTAAAGTGGGTGACACCCAGTTAGCTAAGGGGAAAACTTCTGACAGTACTCTCACAGGTCCGGAAATCATTCGGGAAACGACGGAGAAGATCGTTCAGATCCGTGAACGATTGAAAGCCTCCAGAGACCGACAGAAAAGTTACGCCGATAAACGTAGAAAACCGTTGGAATTCCAGGTGGGCGATCGCGTTTTATTGAAGGTCTCACCCGGGAAGGGCTTGATACCAATCTGTCACACCCCAAAACCAAGAACGGCGGAAACGTTCTGGGGCGGAGGACGTCATGTAAGGTAATCACAACACAGTAAATGTAAATAGGCAAACAACATCGTCCATTGCATTAAATATATAAATTTAATACATGCATGTTCTGTACAGTTTTAGACACCAAAAATGTAACGTAAATCAAAATAATAAAATGATGAGTCTTGAGTACGCTCCATCATCTCAAAAGCTGGCATCGGTACCTGTCTACTGATGACCTGAGAATACAAGTTATTTTGAAAGAGTTTATCAGCATTAAGCTGGTGAGTTCATAAGTATTTTAGTGTCAATGTTCGTTGTCAAAAACGTTTGAACCTGCCTCAATGTATAAGTTTGTAAAAATGTAAGTAAATGTTTAAAAGTGTTTGCAAAAGTTTGAATCTCTCAGAAAATCCTATATTTTCTATAAAAGTAACCTTCTACCGAGGCTTAAATGTTTTGTAAACTCGTCTGTTGTAAAAGTGTGTAATTACCCAAGTATAACTATCATTTGATAAAATATAGTTCATACATTAATGCTTAAGTGAGATTATCACCAAAATATGTAATGGGTAAATCATTGTAGTACTGTAGTTTTGTATAATAAGAACTACTGTTGTACTAATTACTACTACCTTAAACCGGATTTATATTAAGGTATAATGTGATAATTGCACCATACTATCGACTGATAACAACGACATAAAGAACGGTCGTAATAACGGAATGACGTTTGGCACCCGCAGACCTGCAGGTCCGGCTGTAGCTAGCAGCAAGGTGTACGATAGTCAATCCAGTATAGATCTATACGCAAACTCAACGCTCTCCCTCCAAGAGAATTCTGGCTACAACTCGGGCCATGACATTTAAGGCATGCTCCGATACAGTGGATCACATTTGTTATCGTATTCTTGCATATGTGATGAAATGTTTCTTGTTCTAGTATAGTTGTATATGTTCTCGTAGTATAGTTGTATATATTCTCTTCCTAGTATAGACTCATGAATGAACTGACTCATTGATCTAGCAGTTGTAATAGTATGGTTCTGTGTTACCCCGATGGTAACTTGTTAACGGTGCGTCTAGTACGTATGGTTATGGAAGTACTTTTATGTCTATATATGTATATTTGATATATACTTAACATGGAAACGACCTTCGGATGGTCACCCAAAATCCCACCAGACCACATCCAAATCGAGGAAAAGGAAATAGGGTGGATGGCCTTCCTAAGCCCTTTAAACATTATTTATACGTCTATACATGTATGGGCATGCAATTTATAATATAAAAACATAAATAAGTATTTATAAGACATTTGAAACATAAGTATTATTTTTAAAGAAAGATTGACTTGATGTCAATCTATAAAACAATTTGAAGGCGTAGATTTGATTAAAACAGATTAAGTATAAGGAACATTTGTTTAAATCACAGTTGCAGTGTAAATTCGAAAAGTAAATGGGTTTGGAAAACATTTAGAAGTAAAACAGTTTGATAGATAGTTTGAATAGTGATAAAATCACTGATTTCCCTAGTTATTAATCACATGTGATTAGTGCAATCACATGTGATTGAAACAATAACTATAAGTATTTAACTTGTATTCCCCCCCTTTGAAAGCATATAAAAGCATTTAGAATATTTAACAGGTTGATTAAGGGGTATGAAACTCACTTGATTGATTGAAGAAAGCGAGATGGAAAACCGGGCAGAGTTTCGTCTCGGAAAACGGATTTTTCTCGGGATTCTCGGGAATCTCATGAGTAAAATCGACCCTCGGGACTTGAGCAAAAAGACCAGAGCTTCGGGTTATAACGGGCACGGAAAACGAGGCAAGGTTGTGAGAGAGAGAAGAGAAATGAGCAACATTTTTAGAAAGCCTCGCATCCTATTTATAGGAAGGCTGAACTGCCTCCGTACGCGGGGCGTACGCTCGTACGCAGCGCGTACGCGTACGTCATGCATGACCGAAGCCTCGACTGCCTCGGTTCGGATGGGACGGGTTGCTGGGTACGCGGGTCGGATGGGACGGCGGGTCGGACGGGACAGCGGGTCGGACGGGTCGGAGCTTCGGACGGGTCGGACGGTTTAGAATTCTTCGGATAGTGCGACGTGGACGATCCGAGACCCTCGATCTCAGTACGCGGGGCGTACGAAGGTACGCAGGGCGTACTTCGGTCCAATCCGATGACTCCCCTTCGGATATTACCGGGAATTTATAATTAAATTTATATTTATTATAAATAAACTTCAAAAATTCATATCTCCCTCATACGAACTCCGTTTTTGACGTTCTTTATATCCACGCGAAGGTGAGACCATGATCTACAACTTTCGTTTAGATTCCGTTGGCAACTTCCGAAATTATTTTATTATTATTTATTTATTAAAATGACGTGATTAAGGAATTTCTTCAAAATTTCATAACTTCCTCATCCGAAGTCAGAGTTGGACGTTCTTTTTATGTACGCAAACCTTGATATGATTCCTACTACTTTATTTAATCCGAACAAGATTTTAGGAAGGTTACATTTTGACCTAATTTTGATCGGTTTTACATTACATTGACTCGAAATATCGGGTTGTCACATCATCCCCCCGTTAGAAGGAATTTCGTCCCGAAATTAGAATTTTAAGCAAGTTAGAAATTACAAATAACTAAGCAAAAAGGTGAGGGTATTTCAGTTTCATCTGATCCTCACGTTCCCATGTGAATTCCGGTCCTCGCTTGGCATTCCAGCGAACCTTCACGATAGGGATACGGCTTTGCTTTGTCTGCTTGACCTCACGGTCCATGATCTCTATAGGTTCTTCCACGAAGTTGAGGCTCTCATTGATTTCGATCTCGTCGAGTGGGATTACAAGAGTCTCGTCAGATAGACACTTTTTCAAGTTAGATACGTGGAATGTAGAATGTACGTTACGAAGTGCGTCTGGTAGTTCGAGTTTGTAAGCTACGGGGCCGACTCTTGCAAGAATCTCGAAAGGCCCTATGTACCTCGGATTAAGCTTTCCACGCTTGCCGAAACGTATCAAGCCCTTCCAGGGTGAGACTTTGAGGAGGACTCGGTCTCCCACCTGAAATTCCAAAGGTTTCCTTCGTTTATCAGCGTAGCTCTTCTGTCGGTCTCTAGAGGCTTTCAATCGTTCACGGATCTGAACGATTTTCTCTGTTGTTTCCCGAATGATCTCCGGACCGGTGAGAGTACTGTCGGAAGTTTGCCCCCTGGCTAATTGGGTATCACCCACCTCAGCCCAGCACAGAGGGGATCTGCACTTACGGCCGTAGAGAGCTTCAAATGGAGCAGCCTTGATGCTCGTGTGATAACTGTTATTATAGGAAAACTCGACAAGGGGTAAATGAGTATCCCATGCCTTCCCAAAGTCAATCACGCAGGCTCGCAACATATCTTCTAGAGTTTGGATGGTCCTCTCACTCTGTCCGTCGGTCTGAGGATGGTAGGCTGTGCTCATGTCCAGCCTTGTTCCTAGGGAATGTTGTAGTGATTGCCAAAATCTTGAGGTGAACCTACTATCTCTATCGGAGATAATGGACATAGGTACACCATGTAGCCGTACGATTTCCCTAATGTATGTTCTCGTAAGTTTCTCCATCTTGTCGGTTTCTTTGATAGGCAGGAAGTGTGCAGACTTGGTCAATCTATCAACGATGACCCATATGGTGTCAAGTCCACCCCGTTGTCTTGGGCAACTTGGTTATGAAATCCATAGTGATCCGCTCCCACTTCCATTCCGGGATCTCTGGTTGTTGCAATAAACCAGAGGGCTTCTGGTACTCGACCTTAACCTTTGCGCAAGTAAGGCATTTACTTACGAAGGTAGCAATCTCTGCTTTCATATTAGGCCACCAGTATAGCTTCTTAAGATCCAGATACATCTTATCTGAACCTGGGTGGACGGAATACCGAGTGTTGTGCGCCTCGGTCATGACCAAGTCTCGGAAACCACCATGTTTCGGTGTCCAGATCCGGTTCATGAAATATAAAGCTCCGTCACCCCTGGCTTCTAAATTCTTGTCCATTCCTCTAAGGGATTCATTCGACACATTTTCAGGTTTCATGGCCTCAAGTTGAGCCGCCTGAATTTGCTTAGTCAGGTGTGAATGGATGGTTATCGATAACGACTTGACTTTGCGACCAGAATATTCCTTCCGACTTAGGGCGTCTGCTACTACGTTGGCTTTACCCGGATGATAACGAATATCGCATTCGTAATCACTGAGTAGTTCGACCCATCGTCGTTGTCTCATGTTGAGCTCCTTCTGATCGAAAAGGTGTTGTAAACTCTTGTGGTCGGTAAAGATAGTGCTCTTCGTTCCATACAAGTAATGTCTCCAGATCTTCAGAGCAAACACTACTGCTCCTAGTTCAAGATCGTGGGTCGTGTAGTTAACCTCGTGTGTCTTCAATTGTCTCGAGGCGTAGGCGATGACCTTACCTCGCTGCATAAGAACACATCCGAGCCCTTGATTCGATGCATCGCAATAAACTACGAAGTCTTCTATTCCTTCTGGAAGGGATAGTATTGGTGCGGCGCACAAGGCTCGTTTGAGCGTTTGGAACGCTCTTTCTTGTTTCTCTTCCCAGTCAAAGGCCACGCCTTTCTGGGTTAGGGTTGTAAGAGGCTTCGCTATTCGTGAGAAGTTCTGAATGAACCTGCGGTAGTAGCCAGCGAGACCTAGAAATTGACGAATTTCTATAGGCGTCTTCGGTGCTGACCAGTTCTCAATGGCCTTAATTTTGGATGGGTCCACGTGGATTCCCTCTTCGCTTACCACGTGTCCTAAGAATTCGACTCTTCGGATCCAAAATTCACATTTCGAGAACTTCGCATAAAGTTTCTCTTTTCGTAATGTCCCTAGAACTTGTCGTAGGTGATCGCCATGTTCTTTCTTACTTCGGGAGTAGATTAGGATGTCGTCAATGAAAACGATGACGAACTGATCCAAGTAGGGTCGGCATACTCTATTCATCAGATCCATGAAGACTGCGGGCGCATTGGTCAATCCGAATGGCATCACCACGAACTCGTAATGTCCGTAACGAGTTCGGAAGGCGGTCTTCGGCACATCCTCCTCTAGCACTCGTAACTGGTGATATCCGGATCTCAGATCAATCTTAGAAAAATAGTTCGCCCCTTGCAGTTGGTCGAATAGATCATCTATGCGTGGTAGAGGATAACGATTCTTGACCGTCAGTTTGTTGAGTTCTCTGTAGTCAATACACGTACGGAAAGATCCGTCCTTCTTCTTAACGAACAAGACCGGTGCTCCCCAAGGTGAGAAACTCGGTCTTATAAAGCCCTTGCTGAGCAGTTCGTTAAGTTGACCAGAGAGTTCCTGCATCTCAGCTGGTGCTAAACGGTAGGGCGACTTGGCTACTGGGGTAGCTCCTGGGACTAAGTCGATTCTGAACTCGACTTGTCGTTGCGGAGGCAACCCGGGTAGTTCTTCTGGGAAAATGTCGGGGAAGTCGCTCACTACTGGGAGGTTCTTTAGTTCTTTCGTTTCTAGGTTCGTGTCGACGACGTGAGCAAGGAATGCGTGGTATTCCTTACGCAGGTATTTCTGTCCTTGAATACTTGATATGATGCGAAGACTTGCACCGGGTTTGTCGCCATAGACTATAAGAGTTTCGTTAGACGGAAGGTTTAGACGGACTGCTTTCTCAAAGCACATGATGTCTGCACGATGAAGGCTTAACCAGTCCATGCCAATGATGACGTCGAAACTTTTTATTAAGACTGGCATGAGGTCGATTGGAAATGAATGGTTATCTAGAGTTAGGGTACAACCTAAGTATATGCTACTCGTATTTTTAGTTTTTCCATTAGCCATTTCTACTGTGAATAGTTCTTTGAGGGCGTGCGGTGGTTGATTAAGCATGCGAGCAAATTTATGGTTTACGAAGCTTCGCTCCGCTCCACTATCGAACAGAATGCATGCATAGGAGTTATCGAGGAGGAACGTACCGGTCACCACTGTCGGGTCAGCAACTGCTTCCCCGTGGTCAATAGCTAGTACCCTCCCTGCTCCTCCCGCATTCCTCGCTTTGGGGCAGTCCCTCTTAAAGTGGCCTGCTTCACCACATCCATAGCAGGTTGGGCTCGCGCCAGAGCCAGGGACTTGGTTGATAGGTTGTGCCGGGAACTTACAGAATCGGACGGTGTGTCCTTTCCTGTTGCAGTTAGAGCACTGCAATTCACGGCAGGGGCCGTTGTGGTGGTAGCTGCATTTGTTGCACTTGGGCGAACTTCCAGCATACCGACTCACCGGAGCAGTAGTAGTAGCGGTAGGGGTTACTGCGACATGAATTGCCACCAATTGCTGCTTTTTGGCAGCCTGCTGCTTCTTCCTTTCATCCCAGAATTTCCGCTTAGTATCGGCGGGTTTGGAGGGTTCCGGGATGGCTAGGGTGGTTGTGGTTGCAGGGGTTTTGACTCCATGGTCAATGAGTCGTTGTGCCAATCGTTTGGCACTGTCGAAGGTAGCGGGGTTTGACGCTAGCACATTCCCCTGATACGGAGGCACTAGCCCCCATATGTACCTCTCGATCTTCTTCCCCTCGGTGGGAACCATATTGGGGCAGAGGGCCACCAGCTCGCTGAAGCGGGCAGTATAAGCGACCACATTGGTGCCCTTCATTGACAGGTTCCAGAGTTCTTGCTCCAGTTTCTGGATCTCGCCCCTCGGGCAGTATTCCTCAGTCATGAGGTCTTTCATTGTTTCCCAGCCCATGTCGTTGGCTACGACGAGAGTTAGGGCTTTGACGTGGCCGTTCCACCACGTTAGGGCTTTACCCTCAAAGGTGCATGCGACATATTTCACTTTGCACGCAGCAGGGCATGAACAGATTTCGAAGACTGATTCAGTCTTCTCGAACCATTGCGAGAGAGCAATGACTCCGCCGGTGCCATAGAAAGGCTTCGGCTTGCAGTTTGTAAAATCCTTGTAAGAGCACTCCCTTGAGCGCACAGGGATTTCGATCGGGATAGATTCCACAGGGGTTCCACCTCTGCTGGCATCAGAAGAGTGATACTGAGCCATGGCAGTTGCCACTGCTGCAGCTACGACAGCATTCAGGGCTACAGTATCGATGACCGGAGGCGGAGGAGGTGGTGGAGGTGCAGGATTATTCCTATTCCTGGGAGACTTGCGAGGAGGCATCCTTCAGCTATAAGTTTATAAAGATAAGAAAGATGGTAAGAATCAATTTGTAAGCAACGTGAGAGTGACACATGGACTAACTAACCATAGTCCAACAGTTGAAAGAGTGCTTGAAACCACAATAAGAAATATTAGAAGGAAAGCATAAGTGTATAGATTTTTCCCAGATAGATAGATCTCAAAAATACTGGCATTACTTATGTAATAAGTTCAGGGAAAATCGACCTAACAGTAGGTCATACATCATACCATATAGAAAAGTTTGACAGTTCTTAGATTTCAAATTTGAGTACGGAAGTTAGAAACATTTTACACACAAGTGCTACTTGGAGCACAGATGTTAAAGGCTATCCTTTAATTAAAAGACGGAGATGTACAAGACATCAACCAACGGCGATGGGAAAGTCCCGGGCGAGTACTGCGGTCGGATACTTGACGAAACACCTCTTGAATGGGTCGATCCTGAGTCCTCTGACGAGCTCGAAGTTCCAATATTTCAGCTCGTGAGGCAGCCAACTGCTACTGCAGGGTTTTATTTGTCCTCTGGGTCCATTCCATGTCTTCTTCAAGACGGCGGATGCTGACTGTGTTGATACCTGAGTCGGCATCAATCTCTATGACCCGGTCGACGGCTGCTCCACCTTGCTCGACAATACGAGCTATTCTGCGGATACTGACAGGTAGAGCCCGGTCAGTAGAGCCACCATCGCTGACGTTGTAAAAGGTTCGGTCCCCAAAGTATTGTAAGGGTTGACCCTGATCATTACTCCAGCGGTTCAGGTTGTTGACTTTAGGCTCGGAGTCGGATCCATCTGAAAAGCCTTCTGCAAGGTGATCATCCAAAGGGATTGGATGATCAACTTCGGGCTCTTCATCGATCCACCCGGCATTGCCTTCAATAGGAAAGTACGGGTCGCCATGATGGATATCTAGCCATCAAGATCTACGCGAGAATAGAGGTATAAGAATATAGTATACGTGTAACCAGTAGCGCAAAATACTCCTATAGTATTTTAAGTTTAAGTTCTATTGATCTTCTTGTGGTATTGTTGGTAAGTTTTTAGACTTGTTAACCTATCACAACCATTCTAAGGCATGTGCTAATCACTCCTAGGATCAGCATAGTTGATCAGGCTATGCCATTCCCAGGACTGACCATACATCCCCGAGCTCACTTGTGATATTTAACAATCGTAATACTTTTGTTCTTGTCATTGTGACACTTATTTTAGTATGAATGCAGACTAGTATACTTAGTTAAATATTTTATTATTTAAAGTATAGACTCTTGGTCAGAGGTTAATCCCTAATGGGTTTATAGTTTAGTATATCTTTTATGGGTTGATATACTCAATTCACTATAAACAATGCTCTGATACCAATCTGTCACACCCCAAAACCAAGAACGGCGGAAACGTTCTGGGGCGGAGGACGTCATGTAAGGTAATCACAACACAGTAAATGTAAATAGGCAAACAACATCATCCATTGCATTAAATATATAAATTTAATACATGCGTGTTCTGTACAGTTTTAGACACCAAAAATGTAACGTAAATCAAAATAATAAAATGATGAGTCTTGAGTACGCTCCATCATCTCAAAAGCTGGCATCGGTACCTGTCTACTGATGACCTGAGAATACAAGTTATTTTGAAAGAGTTTATCAGCATTAAGCTGGTGAGTTCATAAGTATTTTAGTGTCAATGTTCGTTGTCAAAAACGTTTGAACCTGCCTCAATGTATAAGTTTGTAAAAATGTAAGTAAATGTTTAAAAGTGTTTGCAAAAGTTTGAATCTCTCAGAAAATCCTATATTTTCTATAAAAGTAACCTTCTACCGAGGCTTAAATGTTTTGTAAACTCGTCTGTTGTAAAAGTGTGTAATTACCCAAGTATAACTATCATTTGATAAAATATAGTTCATACATTAATGCTTAAGTGAGATTATCACCAAAATATGTAATGGGTAAATCATTGTAGTACTGTAGTTTTGTATAATAAGAACTACTGTTGTACTAATTACTACTACCTTAAACCGGATTTATATTAAGGTATAATGTGATAATTGCACCATACTATCGACTGATAACAACGACATAAAGAACGGTCGTAATAACGGAATGACGTTTGGCACCCGCAGACCTGCAGGTCCGGCTGTAGCTAGCAGCAAGGTGTACGATAGTCAATCCAGTATAGATCTATACGCAAACTCAACGCTCTCCCTCCAAGAGAATTCTGGCTACAACTCGGGCCATGACATTTAAGGCATGCTCCGATACAGTGGATCACATTTGTTATCGTATTCTTGCATATGTGATGAAATGTTTCTTGTTCTAGTATAGTTGTATATGTTCTCGTAGTATAGTTGTATATATTCTCTTCCTAGTATAGACTCATGAATGAACTGACTCATTGATCTAGCAGTTGTAATAGTATGGTTCTGTGTTACCCCGATGGTAACTTGTTAACGGTGCGTCTAGTACGTATGGTTATGGAAGTACTTTTATGTCTATATATGTATATTTGATATATACTTAACATGGAAACGACCTTCGGATGGTCACCCAAAATCCCACCAGACCACATCAAAATCGAGGAAAAGGAAATAGGGTGGATGGCCTTCCTAAGCCCTTTAAACATTATTTATACGTCTATACATGTATGGGCATGCAATTTATAATATAAAAACATAAATAAGTATTTATAAGACATTTGAAACATAAGTATTATTTTTAAAGAAAGATTGACTTGATGTCAATCTATAAAACAATTTGAAGGCGTAGATTTGATTAAAACAGATTAAGTATAAGGAACATTTGTTTAAATCACAGTTGTAGTGTAAATTCGAAAAGTAAATGGGTTTGGAAAACATTTAGAAGTAAAACAGTTTGATAGATAGTTTGAATAGTGATAAAATCACTGATTTCCCTAGTTATTAATCACATGTGATTAGTGCAATCACATGTGATTGAAACAATAACTATAAGTATTTAACTTGTATTCCCCCCCCTTTGAAAGCATATAAAAGCATTTAGAATATTTAACAGGTTGATTAAGGGGTATGAAACTCACTTGATTGATTGAAGAAAGCGAGATGGAAAACCGGGCAGAGTTTTGTCTCGGAAAACGTATTTTTCTCGGGATTCTCGGGAATCTCGGGAGTAAAATCGACCCTCGGGACTTGAGCAAAAAGACCAGAGCTTCGGGTTATAACGGGCACGGAAAACGAGGCAAGGTTGTGAGAGAGAGAAGAGAAATGAGCAACATTTTTAGAAAGCCTCGCATCCTATTTATAGGAAGGCTGAACTGCCTCCGTACGCGGGGCGTACGCTCGTACGCAGCGCGTATGCGTACGTCATGCATGACCGAAGCCTCGACTGCCTCGGTTCAGATGCGACGGGTTGCTGGGTACGCGGGTCGGACGGGACAGCGGGTCGGACGGGTCGGAGCTTCGGACGGGTCGGACGGTTTAGAATTCTTCGGATAGTGCGACGTGGACGATCCGAGACCCTCGATCTCAGTACGCGGGGCGTACGAAGGTACGCAGGGCGTACTTCGGTTCAATCTGATGACTCCCCTTCGGATATTACCGGGAATTTATAATTAAATTTATATTTATTATAAATAAACTTCAAAAATTCATATCTCCCTCATACGAACTCCGTTTTTGACGTTCTTTATATCCACGCGAAGGTGAGACCATGATCTACAACTTTCGTTTAGATTCCGTTGGCAACTTCCGAAATTATTTTTTTATTATTTATTTATTAAAATGACGTGATTAAGGAATTTCTTCAAAATTTCATAACTTCCTCATCCGAAGTCAGATTTGGACGTTCTTTTTATGTACGCAAACCTTGATATGATTCCTACTACTTTATTTAATCCGAACAAGATTTTAGGAAGGTTACATTTTGACCTAATTTTGATCGGTTTTACATTACATTGACTCGAAATATCGGGTTGTCACACTTCGGAAAGCGTGGAAAGCTAAATCCAAGGTACATTGGGCCTTTCGAGATTCTCGCAAGAATCGGCCCAGTGGCTTACAAACTCAATCTACCGAACGAACTTCGTAACGTACATTCTACATTCCACGTTTCCAATTTGAAAAAGTGTCTATCCGACGAGACTCTTGTAATCCCACTCGACGAGATCGAGATCAACGAGAGCCTCAACTTCGTGGAAGAACCCGTAGAAGTCATGGACCGTGAGGTCAAGCAGACGAAGCAAAGCCGTATCCCGATTGTGAAGGTTCGCTGGAACGCCAAGCGCGGGCCGGAATTCACTTAGGAACGCGAGGATTAGATGAAACTGAAATATCCTCATCTTTTTACTTAGTTATTTGTAATAATCTAGTAACTTAAACACAAATTTCGGGACGAAATTCCCTCTAACGGGGGGATGATGTGACAACCCGAAAAACTTCTCGCATGCACTCTTCAATTCTTTCCAATATTAGACTTATTTTACTATATAGTAGCACCCTTTAGAGTCTAATGAAGAGTTCTAAATGTGTTATAATCAAGGTGGGAGTGTTAAAAAGGGTTAACTCGAAGTGTAGGAATCAAAATCGGGCCAAACACTCCAACACATGGAGTGTGCGGCCACACACTCTTGTTTGCGGCCTCACACCTTTCACAACTGCACACTCCACCTATATATGCCACACTTAAATCATTTTTGAACACTTCCTTCACTTCTTCAAGCATAGAACACGAAATCCTCTCAAGTATCATCCATTCTCCTTGAAGATCTTCATAAAAGGTACCAAGAACACCAAGATCACCATCTGGCCGCACACATGGCAGCACACACCATCTGGCAGCACACATGTGCTGGCAGCACACTAGGCCGCACACCTGGCCGCACACACACATATAGTGTGTATTTTGGCCATACACCCTCTTGTATAGCCTTATAGACCCTCATACAATCATATATGATTATAACACTTCATTATAAGTGTTTACTAGTCCCTAAGGTGGTCCCAAAATCATCAATTAGTTGTTCATAACACTAATTATATCGGGTCTGGTGGGATGTCGGGTAGCCGTCCGAGGGTCGTTTCAATATTAATTATATACCATGTGTGCATATATAGACATCAAAGTACTTCCATTATTCATGCGTATCAGTTACATCATTAGTAAGTTACCACCGGGGTAACACAGGATTACATTTACGCTGTTGCTAGATCAATGAGTCAGTTCATTCATGAGTCACATACATTACATTACTACGAGAACATATACAACTATACTAGAGCAGAACATATACAACTATACTAGAGCAGAACATATATAACTATACTGGAGCAGAACATATACAACTATACTAGAGAAGAACATATACAACTATACTAGGAAGAGAACATATACAACGATACTAGAACAAGTAACATTACATTACCTATACATGAATACATTTACAATTGTGATCCCTTGTATCGGGCATGCCTTAAATGTCATGGCCCGAGTTGTAACTAGAATTCTCTTGGAGGGAGAGCGTGAGTTTGCGAATAGATCTATACTGGATTGACTATCCTACACCTTGCTGCTAGCTACAGCCGGACCTGCAGGTCTGCGGGTGCCAAACGTCATACCTTTTTACGACCTACATTTGTCGTTGTTACTCAGTCGATAGTATGGTACAATTAATCACATATTACCTTAATATAAATCCGGTTTAAGGTAGTTAGTACAGCAGTAGTTCCTATAATACAACACTTGTAACAGCCCGGAATTTCAAATATTGATATAATTATGTTTTGGGGGTGTTTTAAGAGGGGACTCGGCGAGTTGGAGCCTAGACTCGCCGAGTAGGATCGCAGACCGGGTCGCGGGTTCGCGACTGGACTCGACGAGTCCAGATAGGGACTCGGCGAGTCTGCGCTGTTTGGCGAAAACCCTAACCGTTCAGGTTTGGGACGTATAAGAGGCACTCATTGGCCGTCATTGTTCAGTTTAGCCTTCTGAGAAGAACCCTAAATCGAGTGGGTGCATCTGGAGCAAAGTTTAAGGGCCATTGTTGATCTTGGAAGAGTTGTTGTGCAAGGAAGAGAAGGGATTGGCTAAAGGAGCAGCAAGGGAGTCACATTCTGAGGATTGGGGACACAGAGAATACATCATCCAGGTAAGAATTTGAGTATACTCTGCTATGTTGATGTGTTTATGGAATTAGGGTTTGTGGAACCCTTTTGTGATTAGATTGAATGCTACCCTAGTCCCCTAAACGATTGTAACCCTGTGTTGGGACCTATGGAGGTCCAGAATGTCCCATGTCTGTGCATTTCGGGAATTGATGAAGGTTTTGGATTGGAATCCTTATGCCTTAGGTCAAAATGCAAATTATGAATCATATGGTGTATCGTGAGCACTGAAATGAGGACTTCACGTGATGGATCAGCCTAGGAAGGCCAGACCTAGGAATGGTCGAAGCAGTTCTGACCTTAGGATGCAGTTTGAGCGGTTGCATGGCATGGACTCGCCGAGTCCGATGAACAGACTCGGCGAGTAGCTTGAAGATTAACTGGGACTCGTCGAGTTGTTCTTCAGACTCGGCGAGTTGAGTCGGGGTGGCCCCGCGATTCTTCCAGGAGGAACTCGTCGAGTAAAAAGGGGATACTCGACGTGTAGAAAGGGTGTCTTAAGGAATCGGTGAGTTAAGAGCGAGTGGACTCAGAGTCGTTGAACTCGGCGAGTCTTGGGGTGACTCGGCGAGTTAGGTCGCGGGTTGAGTGAAGTTCTGAGCATGGGGACTCGGCGAGTCTTAGGGTTGACTCGGCGAGTAGGGTCAGTCAGGGGTTGACTTTGACCTTGTCTTCGACCAAGGATTGACCAGTGGTTCCAGGGGTATTTTGGTAATTGTTGTTATTGTTTGAGTTCAGTGCATTGGTGACTGTCCAGAGGTGGAGATCGTATCAGTGATCGGAGCAGCTTGAGCTATCTGTTCAGTCGGCAGTTTCGAGGTGAGTTATCCTCACTATATCGCTAGGGTTTATGGCACCAATGCCAACCCTTTTATCGGATGGAAATCCGGGTAGTTGTCAGTTGTTATATGTATGGGACGGAAGGCAATATATGTTACAGGCCGGAAGGCATTACTATGTGGACCGGAAGGTCATGGCCTGGAAAGGCGTATGTATGCATTTAGTATGTTGACTGATTCATAGGGTAATGTTATGATAGTGACCGGCTAGACCGGTATCTTGTTAGAGTAATGCTATGATATGTGATCTGTTGATCGATTGTTGTCTATGAACTGCTATATGATTATTTGTTATGTTATATATGCATTTTATGCTTATGGGCCGGAAGGCGATATGTTATGGGCCGGAAGGCGATTATGTTGTGTGATGGACCGGAAGGTCAGGGCCTGGAAAGGCGTATATGTGGTTGGTATTCTGGGGGTATCTCACTAAGCTTTCGGGCTTACAGTTGCGGTTTTATGTTTCAGGTTCTCAAGAGTCTGTGGCAAGGCAAAGGCGTGATCGTACCGTTCCTCGCGTTGGTGTTTTATGATATGAACCTGGGAAAATACTCTGTTAAATAATGTATTGAAAACCTTGTTGTAACAACGTTATTAAAATGAGTGGTTTTTGAAAAGTTTTAATTGTTCTGAAATTTTGGACGTTACAACACTACAGTACTACATTAATTTACCCATTACATACATTTAGTGATTATTTCACTTAAACATTAATGTACAAACTATATTTGTTAATGATAGTTACACGTGGGAAATTACACACTTTTACAACAAACGAACATACAAAACAGATAAGCCTTGGTAGAAGGCTACTTTAATAGAAAATATAGATTTTTCTAAGAGATTCAAACTTTTACAAACACTTACAAACATTTACATACATTTTACAAACTTACACTTGAGACATGTTCAAACGTTTTGATAACAAACACCGACACTAAAATACTTATGAACTCACCAGCTTAATGCTGATACTCGCTTTCAAAATAACTTGTATTCTCAAGTCATCAGTAGACAGGTACCGAGACCAGCTTTTGAGAAGATGGAGCGCATTCAGGACTCATCTCTTTATTTTGATTTACATTATTTTTGGTGTCTATAACTGTACAGAACACACTTGTATTAAAATTATATATTTAATGCAAAGGATGATGTTGTTTGCTTGTTTACTATTACTGTGTTGTGATACTTTACATGACGTCCTCCGCCCCAGAACGTTTCCGCCGTTCTCGGTTTTGGGGTGTGACATATGCAATTTAAGCAGAGGTTTGATTTTCATTGTTTAATTCGTGAGTTTCACCATAGAAGTCTGTGCAATTTAGCAAAGCTTTGATGAGCATTGTTTAATAGAAGTCTATCCAATTTAGCAAAGCATTGATGAGCATTTTTAACTCTTGAGTTCCATATTAGAAGTAGTTTATGCAATTTAGCAAAGCTTTGATGTTCATTGTTTAATTCTTGAGTTCTACAATAGAAGTCTACGCACTTTAGCAAAGCTTTGATGAGTATTGTATAATTCTTGAGTTCAACAATAGAAGTCGATGCAATTTAGCAAAGCTTTGATGAGCATTACTTAATTCTTGAGTTCCACAATAGAAGTCTATGCAATTTAAGCAAATGGTTGATGATCATTGTATAATTCATGAGTTCCACAATAGAAGTCTATGCAATTTAAGCAAAGGTTTGATGAACATTATTGAATTCATGAGTTCCATAACATAAGTCTATGCAATTTAGCAAAGCTTTGATAAGAATTGTTTAATTATTGTGTTCCACAGAAGAAGTGCATGCAATTTAAGCAAAAGTTTGATCAGCATTGTTAATTCTTGAGTTCCACAATAGAAGTCTATGCAATTTAGCAAAGCTTTCATGAGCATTGTTTAATTCTTGAGTTCTACAGAAGCAGTCTATGCAATTTAATAAAGCTTTGAAGAGCATGGTTTAATTCTTGAGTTACAAAATAGAAGTCTATGCAATTTAGCAAAGTTCTGATGAGCGTTGTTTAATTCTTGATTTCCACAATAAAAGTCTATGTAATTTAGCAAAGTTTTGATGAACATTGTTTAATTCGCCAGCTCCATTGTTGAAGTAGTCTATGCAATTTAGCAAAACTTTGATGAGCATTGTTTAATTCTAGAGTTCCATAGTAGAAGTCTATACAATTTAGCACAGATTTGATGAATATTGGTTAATTCTTAAGTTTCACAATCGAAGTCGATGTAATTTAGCAAAGCTTGGATGAGCATTGCTTAATTTTTAAGTTCCACAATAGAAGTAATCTTTGAAATTTACCAAAGCTTTAATGAGCATTGTTTAATTCTTGAGTTCCACAATTGAAGTCTATGCAATTTAGCAAAACTTTGATAAGCACTGTTTAATTCTTGAGTGCCACAATAGAAGTGTACGCAATTTAGCAAAGCTTTGATAAGTATTGTTTAATTCTTGAGTTCTACAATACAAGTCTATGCAATTTAGCAAACCTTTGATGAATATTGTTTAATTCTTGAGTTCCATAATAGAAGTGAATGCAATTTCGACTATCATTGATGAGCATTGCTTAATTCTTGAGTTCCACAATAGAAGTCTTTTCAATTTAACCAAATGGTTGATGATCATTATTTAATACATGTGTTCCACAATAGACGTCTATGCAATCTAAGCAAAGGTTTGATGAGCATTTTTTAATTCATGAGTTCAACAATACAAGTCTATGCAATTTAGCAAAGCTATGATGAGCATTGTTTAATTCTTGTGTTCCACAATAGAAGTCTATGCAATTTAGCAAACTTTTGATGATCATTGTTTAATTCATGAGTTTATAATAGAAGTAGTCTAGGCAATTTAGCAAAGCTTTGATGAGTATTTTTTTAATTCTTGAGTTCTATAATAGAATTCTATGCAATTTAGCAAAGCTTTGATGATTATTGTTCAATTCATGAGTTCCACAATAGATGTCAATCCAATTCCGCAAAGCTTTGATGAGCATTGCGTAATTCTTCGGTTCCACAACAGAAGTAATCTATGAAATTTACCAAAGATTTAACGAGCATTGTTTAATTCTTGAGTTCCACAATTGAAGTCTATGCAATTTAGCAAAGCTTTGATAAGCATTATTTAATTCTTGAGTTCCATAATAGAAGTTGTCTATGCAATTTAGCAAAGCTGCGATGAGCATTGTTTAATTCTTGAGTTCTACAATAGAAGTCTTTGCAATTTAGAAAACCATTGATATGTATTGTTTTATATATTGAGTTCCACAAAAGAAGTGATGCAATTTAGCAGAGCTTTGATGAACATTGCTGAATTCTTGAGTTCCAAAATACAAGTAATCTTTGAAATTTTCCAAAAATTTGATGAGCATTGTTTATTTCTTGTGTTCCACAATTGAATTCTATGCAATTTAGCAAAGATTTGATGAGCATTCTTTAATTCTTGAGTTCCACAATATAACTATTCTATGGAATTTAGCGAAGCTTTGATGAGCATTGTTTGATTCTTGAGTTCCACAATAGAAGTCTGTGCAATTGAAGCAAATGTTTGATGATCATTGTTTAATTCGTGAGTTCCACAATAGAACTCTATGCAATTTAGCAAAGCTTTCATGAGCATTGTTTTATTCGTGAATTCCACAATAGAAGTCTATGCAATTTAGCTAAGTCTTGATCAACATTGTTTAATTCTTGAGTTCCACAATAGAAGTCTATGCAATTTAGCTAAGTCTTGATCAACATTGTTTAATTCTTGAGTTCCACAATAGAAGTCTATGCAATTTAAGAAAAGGTTGGATAAGCATTGTTTAATTCTTGAGTTCCACAATAGAATTCTATGCAATTTAGTAAAGCTTTAATGAACATTGTTTAATTCCTGTGGTCCACAATAGAAGTCTATGCTATTTAGCAAAGTTTTGATGTGCATTGTTTAATTCATGAGTTTATAATAAAAGTAGTCTATGCAATTTAGCAAAGCTTTGATGAGCATTTTTTAATTCTTGAGTTCTACAGTAGAAGTCTATGCAATTTAGCAAAGCTTCGATGATTATTGTTTAATTCTTGAGTTCCACAATAGAAGTTGATGCAATTCAACAAAGCTTGGATGAGCATTGTGTAATTCTTGAGTTCCACAACAGAAGTAGTCTATGAAATTTACCAAAGCTTTAATGAGCATCGTGTAATTCTTGAGTTCCACAATTGAAGTCTAGGCAATTTAGCAAAGTTGTGATAAGCATTGTTTAATTCTTGAGTTCCATAATAGATGTTGTCTATGCAATTTAGCAAAGCTTTGATGAGCATTGTTTAATTCTTGAGTTGTACAATAGAAGTCTATGCAATTTAGCAAAGCTTTGATGTGTATTGTTTTATATACTGAGTTCCACAATAGAAGTGATGCAATTTAGCAAAGCTTTGATGAACATTGCTTAATTCTTGAGTTCCAAAATAGAAGTAATCTATGAAATTTACCAAAACTTTTATGAGCATTGTTTAATTCTTGAGCTCCACAATAGAAGTCTATGCAATTTAGCAAAGCTTTGATGAGCATTCTTTAATTCTTGAGTTCCACAATCTAACTATTCTATGGAATTTAGCGATGCTTTGATGAACATTGTTTGATTCTTGAGTTCCACAATAGAAGTCTGTGCAATCGAAGCAAAGGTTTGATGATCATTGTTTAATTCGTGAGTTCCACAATAGAACTCTATGCAATTTAGCAAACCTTCATGAGCATTGTTTTATTCGTGAATTCCACAATAGAAGTCTATGCAATTTAACTAAGTCTTGATCAACATTGTTTAATTCTTGAGTTCCACAATAGAAGTCTATGCAATTTAAGAAAAGGTTGGATAAGCATTGTTTAATTCTTGAGTTCCACAATAGAATTCTATGCAATTTAGTAAAGCTTTAATGAACATTGTTTAATTCTTGTGGTCCACAATAGAAGTCTATGCTATTTAGCAAAGTTTTGATGTGCATTGTTTAATTCATGAGTTTATAATAAAAGTAGTCTATGCAATTTAGCAAAGCTTTGATGAGCATTTTTTAATTCTTGAGTTCTACATTAGAAGTCTATGCAATTTAGCAAAGCTTCGATGATTATTGTTTAATTCTTGAGTTCCACAATAGAAGTCGATGCAATTCAGCAAAGCTTGATTGAGCATTGTGTAATTCTTGAGTTCCACAACAGAAGTAGTCTATGAAATTTACCAAAGCTTTAATGAGCATCGTGTAATTCTTGAGTTCCACAATTGAAGTCTATACAATTTAGCAAAGCTGTGATAAGCATTGTTTAATTCTTGAGTTTCATAATAGAAGTTGTCTATGTAATTTAGCAAAGCTGCGATGAGCATTGTTTAATTCTTGAGTTCTATAATAGAAGTCTTTGCAATTTAGAAAACCATTGATATGTATTGTTTTATATATTGAGTTCCACAAAAGAAGTGATGCAATTTAGCAGAGCTTTGATGAACATTGTTGAATTCTTGAGTTCCAAAATACAAGTAATCTTTGAAATTTTCCAAAAATTTGATGAGCATTGTTTATTTCTTGTGTTCCACAATTGAAGTCTATGCAATTTAGCAAAGCTTTGATGAGCATTCTTTAATTCTTGAGTTCCACAATATAACTATTCTATGGAATTTAGCGAAGCTCTGATGAGCATTGTTTGATTCTTGAGTTCCACAATAGAAGTCTGTGCAATTGAAGCAAATGTTTGATGATCATTGTTTAATTTGTGAGTTCCACAATAGAACTCTATGCAATTTAGCAAAGCTTTCATGAGCATTGTTTTATTCGTGAATTCCACAATAGAAGTCTATGCAATTTAGCTAAGTCTTGATCAACATTGTTTAATTCTTGAGTTCCACAATAGAAGTCTATGCAATTTAGCTAAGTCTTGATCAACATTGTTTAATTCTTGAGTTCCACAATAGAAGTCTATGCAATTTAAGAAAAGGTTGGATAAGCATTGTTTAATTCTTGAGTTCCACAATAGAATTCTATGCAATTTAGTAAAGCTTTAATGAACATTGTTTAATTCCTGTGGTCCACAATAGAAGTCTATGCTATTTAGCAAAGTTTTGATGTGCATTGTTTAATTCATGAGTTTATAATAAAAGTAGTCTATGCAATTTAGCAAAGCTTTGATGAGCATTTTTTAATTCTTGAGTTCTACAGTAGAAGTCTATGCAATTTAGCAAAGCTTCGATGATTATTGTTTAATTCTTGAGTTCCACAATAGAAGTTGATGCAATTCAGCAAAGCTTGGATGAGCATTGTGTAATTCTTGAGTTCCACAACAGAAGTAGTCTATGAAATTTACCAAAGCTTTAATGAGCATCGTGTAATTCTTGAGTTCCACAATTGAAGTCTAGGCAATTTAGCAAAGTTGTGATAAGCATTGTTTAATTCTTGAGTTCCATAATAGATGTTGTCTATGCAATTTAGCAAAGCTTTGATGAGCATTGTTTAATTCTTGAGTTGTACAATAGAAGTCTATGCAATTTAGCAAAGCTTTGATGTGTATTGTTTTATATACTGAGTTCCACAATAGAAGTGATGCAATTTAGCAAAGCTTTGATGAACATTGCTTAATTCTTGAGTTCCAAAATAGAAGTAATCTATGAAATTTACCAAAACTTTGATGAGCATTGTTTAATTCTTGAGCTCCACAATAGAAGTCTATGCAATTTAGCAAAGCTTTGATGAGCATTCTTTAATTCTTGAGTTCCACAATATAACTATTCTATGGAATTTAGCGATGCTTTGATGAACATTGTTTGATTCTTGAGTTCCACAATAGAAGTCTGTGCAATTGAAGCAAAGGTTTGATGATCATTGTTTAATTCGTGAGTTCCACAATAGAACTCTATGCAATTTAGCAAAGCTTTCATGAGCATTGTTTTATTCGTGAATTCCACAATAGAAGTCTATGCAATTTAGCTAAGTCTTGATCAACATTGTTTAATTCTTGAGTTCCACAATAAAAGTCTATGCAATTTAAGAAAAGGTTGGATAAGCATTGTTTAATTCTTGAGTTCCACAATAGAATTCTATGCAATTTAGTAAAGCTTTAATGAACATTGTTTAATTCCTGTGGTCCACAATAGAAGTCTATGCTATTTAGCAAAGTTTTGATGTGCATTGTTTAATTCATGAGTTTATAATAAAAGTAGTCTATGCAATTTAGCAAAGCTTTGATGAGCATTTTTTAATTCTTGAGTTCTACAGTAGAAGTCTATGCAATTTAGCAAAGCTTCGATGATTATTGTTTAATTCTTGAGTTCCACAATAGAAGTTGATGCAATTCAGCAAAGCTTGGATGAGCATTGTGTAATTCTTGAGTTCCACAACAGAAGTAGTCTATGAAATTTACCAAAGCTTTAATGAGCATCGTGTAATTCTTGAGTTCCACAATTGAAGTCTAGGCAATTTAGCAAAGTTGTGATAAGCATTGTTTAATTCTTGAGTTCCATAATAGATGTTGTCTATGCAATTTAGCAAAGCTTTGATGAGCATTGTTTAATTCTTGAGTTGTACAATAGAAGTCTATGCAATTTAGCAAAGCTTTGATGTGTATTGTTTTATATACTGAGTTCCACAATAGAAGTGATGCAATTTAGCAAAGCTTTGATGAACATTGCTTAATTCTTGAGTTCCAAAATAGAAGTAATCTATGAAATTTACCAAAACTTTGATGAGCATTGTTTAATTCTTGAGCTCCACAATAGAAGTCTATGCAATTTAGCAAAGCTTTGATGAGCATTCTTTAATTCTTGAGTTCCACAATCTAACTATTCTATGGAATTTAGCGATGCTTTGATGAACATTGTTTGATTCTTGAGTTCCACAATAGAAGTCTGTGCAATCGAAGCAAAGGTTTGATGATCATTGTTTAATTCGTGAGTTCCACAATAGAACTCTATGCAATTTAGCAAACCTTCATGAGCATTGTTTTATTCGTGAATTCCACAATAGAAGTCTATGCAATTTAACTAAGTCTTGATCAACATTGTTTAATTCTTGAGTTCCACAATAGAAGTCTATGCAATTTAAGAAAAGGTTGGATAAGCATTGTTTAATTCTTGAGTTCCACAATAGAATTCTATGCAATTTAGTAAAGCTTTAATGAACATTGTTTAATTCTTGTGGTCCATAATAGAAGTCTATGCTATTTAGCAAAGTTTTGATGTGCATTGTTTAATTCATGAGTTTATAATAAAAGTAGTCTATGCAATTTAGCAAAGCTTTGATGAGCATTTTTTAATTCTTGAGTTCTACATTAGAAGTCTATGCAAGTTAGCAAAGCTTCGATGATTATTGTTTAATTCTTGAGTTCCACAATAGAAGTCGATGCAATTCAGCAAAGCTTGGATGAGCATTGTGTAATTCTTGAGTTCCACAACAGAAGTAGTCTATGAAATTTACCAAAGCTTTAATGAGCATCGTGTAATTCTTGAGTTCCACAATTGAAGTCTATACAATTTAGCAAAGCTGTGATAAGCATTGTTTAATTCTTGAGTTTCATAATAGAAGTTGTCTATGTAATTTAGCAAAGCTGCGATGAGCATTGTTTAATTCTTGAGTTCTATAATAGAAGTCTTTGCAATTTAGAAAACCATTGATATGTATTGTTTTATATATTGAGTTCCACAAAAGAAGTGATGCAATTTAGCAGAGCTTTGATGAACATTGTTGAATTCTTGAGTTCCAAAATACAAGTAATCTTTGAAATTTTCCAAAAATTTGATGAGCATTGTTTATTTCTTGTGTTCAACAATTGAAGTCTATGCAATTTAGCAAAGCTTTAATGAGCATTCTTTAATTCTTGAGTTCCACAATATAACTATTCTATGGAATTTAGCGAAGCTCTGATGAGCATTGTTTGATTCTTGAGTTCCACAATAGAAGTCTGTGCAATTGAAGCAAATGTTTGATGATCATTGTTTAATTTGTGAGTTCCACAATAGAACTCTATGCAATTTAGCAAAGCTTTCATGAGCATTGTTTTATTCGTGAATTCCACAATAGAAGTCTATGCAATTTAGCTAAGTCTTGATCAACATTGTTTAATTCTTGAGTTCCACAATAGAAGTCTATGCAATTTAGCTAAGTCTTGATCAACATTGTTTAATTCTTGAGTTCCACAATAGAAGTCTATGCAATTTAAGAAAAGGTTGGATAAGCATTGTTTAATTCTTGAGTTCCACAATAGAATTCTATGCAATTTAGTAAAGCTTTAATGAACATTGTTTAATTCCTGTGGTCCACAATAGAAGTCTATGCTATTTAGCAAAGTTTTGATGTGCATTGTTTAATTCATGAGTTTATAATAAAAGTAGTCTATGCAATTTAGCAAAGCTTTGATGAGCATTTTTTAATTCTTGAGTTCTACAGTAGAAGTCTATGCAATTTAGCAAAGCTTCGATGATTATTGTTTAATTCTTGAGTTCCACAATAGAAGTTGATGCAATTCAGCAAAGCTTGGATGAGCATTGTGTAATTCTTGAGTTCCACAACAGAAGTAGTCTATGAAATTTACCAAAGCTTTAATGAGCATCGTGTAATTCTTGAGTTCCACAATTGAAGTCTAGGCAATTTAGCAAAGTTGTGATAAGCATTGTTTAATTCTTGAGTTCCATAATAGATGTTGTCTATGCAATTTAGCAAAGCTTTGATGAGCATTGTTTAATTCTTGAGTTGTACAATAGAAGTCTATGCAATTTAGCAAAGCTTTGATGTGTATTGTTTTATATACTGAGTTCCACAATAGAAGTGATGCAATTTAGCAAAGCTTTGATGAACATTGCTTAATTCTTGAGTTCCAAAATAGAAGTAATCTATGAAATTTACCAAAACTTTGATGAGCATTGTTTAATTCTTGAGCTCCACAATAGAAGTCTATGCAATTTAGCAAAGCTTTGATGAGCATTCTTTAATTCTTGAGTTCCACAATCTAACTATTCTATGGAATTTAGCGATGCTTTGATGAACATTGTTTGATTCTTGAGTTCCACAATAGAAGTCTGTGCAATCGAAGCAAAGGTTTGATGATCATTGTTTAATTCGTGAGTTCCACAATAGAACTCTATGCAATTTAGCAAACCTTCATGAGCATTGTTTTATTCGTGAATTCCACAATAGAAGTCTATGCAATTTAGCTAAGTCTTGATCAACATTGTTTAATTCTTGAGTTCCACAATAGAAGTCTATGCAATTTAAGAAAAGGTTGGATAAGCATTGTTTAATTCTTGAGTTCCACAATAGAATTCTATGCAATTTAGTAAAGCTTTAATGAACATTGTTTAATTCTTGTGGTCCACAATAGAAGTCTATGCTATTTAGCAAAGTTTTGATGTGCATTGTTTAATTCATGAGTTTATAATAAAAGTAGTCTATGCAATTTAGCAAAGCTTTGATGAGCATTTTTTAATTCTTGAGTTCTACATTAGAAGTCTATGCAATTTAGCAAAGCTTCGATGATTATTGTTTAATTCTTGAGTTCCACAATAGAAGTCGATGCAATTCAGCAAAGCTTGGATGAGCATTGTGTAATTCTTGAGTTCCACAACAGAAGTAGTCTATGAAATTTACCAAAGCTTTAATGAGCATCGTGTAATTCTTGAGTTCCACAATTGAAGTCTATACAATTTAGCAAAGCTGTGATAAGCATTGTTTAATTCTTGAGTTTCATAATAGAAGTTGTCTATGTAATTTAGCAAAGCTGCGATGAGCATTGTTTAATTCTTGAGTTCTACAATAGAAGTCTTTGCAATTTAGAAAACCATTGATATGTATTGTTTTATATATTGAGTTCCACAAAAGAAGTGATGCAATTTAGCAGAGCTTTGATGAACATTGCTGAATTCTTGAGTTCCAAAATACAAGTAATCTTTGAAATTTTCCAAAAATTTGATGAGCATTGTTTATTTCTTGTGTTCCACAATTGAAGTCTATGCAATTTAGCAAAGCTTTGATGAGCATTCTTTAATTCTTGAGTTCCACAATATAACTATTCTATGGAATTTAGCGAAGCTCTGATGAGCATTGTTTGATTCTTGAGTTCCACAATAGAAGTCTGTGCAATTGAAGCAAATGTTTGATGATCATTGTTTAATTTGTGAGTTCCACAATAGAACTCTATGCAATTTAGCAAAGCTTTCATGAGCATTGTTTTATTCGTGAATTCCACAATAGAAGTCTATGCAATTTAGCTAAGTCTTGATCAACATTGTTTAATTCTTGAGTTCCACAATAGAAGTCTATGCAATTTAGCTAAGTCTTGATCAACATTGTTTAATTCTTGAGTTCCACAATAGAAGTCTATGCAATTTAAGAAAAGGTTGGATAAGCATTGTTTAATTCTTGAGTTCCACAATAGAATTCTATGCAATTTAGTAAAGCTTTAATGAACATTGTTTAATTATTGTGGTCCACAATAGAAGTCTATGCTATTTAGCAAAGTTTTGATGTGCATTGTTTAATTCATGAGTTTATAATAAAAGTAGTCTATGCAATTTAGCAAAGGTTTGATGAGCATTTTTTAATTCTTGAGTTCTACAGTACAAGTCTATGCAATTTAGCAAAGCTTAGATGATTATTGTTTAATTCTTGAGTTCCACAATAGAAGTCGATGCAATTCAGCAAAGCTTGGATGAGCATTGTGTAATTCTTGAGTTCCACAACATAAGTAGTCTATGAAATTTACCAAAGCTTTAATGAGCATCGTGTAATTCTTGAGTTCCACAATTGAAGTCTATGCAATTTAGCAAAACTGTGATAAGCATTGTTTAATTCTTGAGTTCCATAATAGATGTTAGCAAAGATTTGATGAGCATTGTTTAATTCTTGAGTTGTACAATAGAAGTCTATGCAATTTAGCAAAGCTTTGATGTGTATTGTTTTATATACTGAGTTCCACAATAGAAGTGATGCAATTTAGCAAAGCTTTGATGAACATTGCTTAATTCTTGAGTTCCAAAATAGAAGTAATCTATGAAATTTACCAAAACTTTGATGAGCATTGTTTAATTCTTGAGTTCCACAATTGAAGTCTATGCAATTTAGCAAAGCTTTGATAAGCATTGTTTAAATCTTGAGTTCTACAATAGAAGTATATGCAATTTAGCAAAGCTTTGATGAGCATTCTTTAATTCTTGAGTTCCACAATCTAACTATTCTATGGAATTTAGCGATGCTTTGATGAACATTGTTTGATTCTTGAGTTCCACAATAGAAGTCTGTGCAATCGAAGCAAAGGTTTGATGATCATTGTTTAATTCGTGAGTTCCACAATAGAACTCTATGCAATTTAGCAAACCTTCATGAGCATTGTTTTATTCGTGAATTCCACAATAGAAGTCTATGCAATTTAGCTAAGTCTTGATCAACATTGTTTAATTCTTGAGTTCCACAATAGAAGTCTATGCAATTTAAGAAAAGGTTGGATAAGCATTGTTTAATTCTTGAGTTCCACAATAGAATTCTATGCAATTTAGTAAAGCTTTAATGAACATTGTTTAATTCTTGTGGTCCACAATAGAAGTCTATGCTATTTAGCAAAGTTTTGATGTGCATTGTTTAATTCATGAGTTTATAATAAAAGTAGTCTATGCAATTTAGCAAAGCTTTGATGAGCATTTTTTAATTCTTGAGTTCTACATTAGAAGTCTATGCAATTTAGCAAAGCTTCGATGATTATTGTTTAATTCTTGAGTTCCACAATAGAAGTCGATGCAATTCAGCAAAGCTTGGATGAGCATTGTGTAATTCTTGAGTTCCACAACAGAAGTAGTCTATGAAATTTACCAAAGCTTTAATGAGCATCGTGTAATTCTTGAGTTCCACAATTGAAGTCTATACAATTTAGCAAAGCTGTGATAAGCATTGTTTAATTCTTGAGTTTCATAATAGAAGTTGTCTATGTAATTTAGCAAAGCTGCGATGAGCATTGTTTAATTCTTGAGTTCTACAATAGAAGTCTTTGCAATTTAGAAAACCATTGATATGTATTGTTTTATATATTGAGTTCCACAAAAGAAGTGATGCAATTTAGCAGAGCTTTGATGAACATTGCTGAATTCTTGAGTTCCAAAATACAAGTAATCTTTGAAATTTTCCAAAAATTTGATGAGCATTGTTTATTTCTTGTGTTCCACAATTGAAGTCTATGCAATTTAGCAAAGCTTTGATGAGCATTCTTTAATTCTTGAGTTCCACAATATAACTATTCTATGGAATTTAGCGAAGCTCTGATGAGCATTGTTTGATTCTTGAGTTCCACAATAGAAGTCTGTGCAATTGAAGCAAATGTTTGATGATCATTGTTTAATTTGTGAGTTCCACAATAGAACTCTATGCAATTTAGCAAAGCTTTCATGAGCATTGTTTTATTCGTGAATTCCACAATAGAAGTCTATGCAATTTAGCTAAGTCTTGATCAACATTGTTTAATTCTTGAGTTCCACAATAGAAGTCTATGCAATTTAGCTAAGTCTTGATCAACATTGTTTAATTCTTGAGTTCCACAATAGAAGTCTATGCAATTTAAGAAAAGGTTGGATAAGCATTGTTTAATTCTTGAGTTCCACAATAGAATTCTATGCAATTTAGTAAAGCTTTAATGAACATTGTTTAATTCCTGTGGTCCACAATAGAAGTCTATGCTATTTAGCAAAGTTTTGATGTGCATTGTCTAATTCATGAGTTTATAATAAAAGTAGTCTATGCAATTTAGCAAAGCTTTGATGAGCATTTTTTAATTCTTGAGTTCTACAGTAGAAGTCTATGCAATTTAGCAAAGCTTCGATGATTATTGTTTAATTCTTGAGTTCCACAATAGAAGTTGATGCAATTCAGCAAAGCTTGGATGAGCATTGTGTAATTCTTGAGTTCCACAACAGAAGTAGTCTATGAAATTTACCAAAGCTTTAATGAGCATCGTGTAATTCTTGAGTTCCACAATTGAAGTCTAGGCAATTTAGCAAAGTTGTGATAAGCATTGTTTAATTCTTGAGTTCCATAATAGATGTTGTCTATGCAATTTAGCAAAGCTTTGATGAGCATTGTTTAATTCTTGAGTTGTACAATAGAAGTCTATGCAATTTAGCAAAGCTTTGATGTGTATTGTTTTATATACTGAGTTCCACAATAGAAGTGATGCAATTTAGCAAAGCTTTGATGAACATTGCTTAATTCTTGAGTTCCAAAATAGAAGTAATCTATGAAATTTACCAAAACTTTGATGAGCATTGTTTAATTCTTGAGCTCCACAATAGAAGTCTATGCAATTTAGCAAAGCTTTGATGAGCATTCTTTAATTCTTGAGTTCCACAATATAACTATTCTATGGAATTTAGCGATGCTTTGATGAACATTGTTTGATTCTTGAGTTCCACAATAGAAGTCTGTGCAATTGAAGCAAAGGTTTGATGATCATTGTTTAATTCGTGAGTTCCACAATAGAACTCTATGCAATTTAGCAAAGCTTTCATGAGCATTGTTTTATTCGTGAATTCCACAATAGAAGTCTATGCAATTTAGCTAAGTCTTGATCAACATTGTTTAATTCTTGAGTTCCACAATAAAAGTCTATGCAATTTAAGAAAAGGTTGGATAAGCATTGTTTAATTCTTGAGTTCCACAATAGAATTCTATGCAATTTAGTAAAGCTTTAATGAACATTGTTTAATTCCTGTGGTCCACAATAGAAGTCTATGCTATTTAGCAAAGTTTTGATGTGCATTGTTTAATTCATGAGTTTATAATAAAAGTAGTCTATGCAATTTAGCAAAGCTTTGATGAGCATTTTTTAATTCTTGAGTTCTACAGTAGAAGTCTATGCAATTTAGCAAAGCTTCGATGATTATTGTTTAATTCTTGAGTTCCACAATAGAAGTTGATGCAATTCAGCAAAGCTTGGATGAGCATTGTGTAATTCTTGAGTTCCACAACAGAAGTAGTCTATGAAATTTACCAAAGCTTTAATGAGCATCGTGTAATTCTTGAGTTCCACAATTGAAGTCTAGGCAATTTAGCAAAGTTGTGATAAGCATTGTTTAATTCTTGAGTTCCATAATAGATGTTGTCTATGCAATTTAGCAAAGCTTTGATGAGCATTGTTTAATTCTTGAGTTGTACAATAGAAGTCTATGCAATTTAGCAAAGCTTTGATGTGTATTGTTTTATATACTGAGGTCCACAATAGAAGTGATGCAATTTAGCAAAGCTTTGATGAACATTGCTTAATTCTTGAGTTCCAAAATAGAAGTAATCTATGAAATTTACCAAAACTTTGATGAGCATTGTTTAATTCTTGAGCTCCACAATAGAAGTCTATGCAATTTAGCAAAGCTTTGATGAGCATTCTTTAATTCTTGAGTTCCACAATCTAACTATTCTATGGAATTTAGCGATGCTTTGATGAACATTGTTTGATTCTTGAGTTCCACAATAGAAGTCTGTGCAATCGAAGCAAAGGTTTGATGATCATTGTTTAATTCGTGAGTTCCACAATAGAACTCTATGCAATTTAGCAAACCTTCATGAGCATTGTTTTATTCGTGAATTCCACAATAGAAGTCTATGCAATTTAACTAAGTCTTGATCAACATTGTTTAATTCTTGAGTTCCACAATAGAAGTCTATGCAATTTAAGAAAAGGTTGGATAAGCATTGTTTAATTCTTGAGTTCCACAATAGAATTCTATGCAATTTAGTAAAGCTTTAATGAACATTGTTTAATTCTTGTGGTCCACAATAGAAGTCTATGCTATTTAGCAAAGTTTTGATGTGCATTGTTTAATTCATGAGTTTATAATAAAAGTAGTCTATGCAATTTAGCAAAGCTTTGATGAGCATTTTTTAATTCTTGAGTTCTACATTAGAAGTCTATGCAAGTTAGCAAAGCTTCGATGATTATTGTTTAATTCTTGAGTTCCACAATAGAAGTCGATGCAATTCAGCAAAGCTTGGATGAGCATTGTGTAATTCTTGAGTTCCACAACAGAAGTAGTCTATGAAATTTACCAAAGCTTTAATGAGCATCGTGTAATTCTTGAGTTCCACAATTGAAGTCTATACAATTTAGCAAAGCTGTGATAAGCATTGTTTAATTCTTGAGTTTCATAATAGAAGTTGTCTATGTAATTTAGCAAAGCTGCGATGAGCATTGTTTAATTCTTGAGTTCTATAATAGAAGTCTTTGCAATTTAGAAAACCATTGATATGTATTGTTTTATATATTGAGTTCCACAAAAGAAGTGATGCAATTTAGCAGAGCTTTGATGAACATTGTTGAATTCTTGAGTTCCAAAATACAAGTAATCTTTGAAATTTTCCAAAAATTTGATGAGCATTGTTTATTTCTTGTGTTCCACAATTGAAGTCTATGCAATTTAGCAAAGCTTTAATGAGCATTCTTTAATTCTTGAGTTCCACAATATAACTATTCTATGGAATTTAGCGAAGCTCTGATGAGCATTGTTTGATTCTTGAGTTCCACAATAGAAGTCTGTGCAATTGAAGCAAATGTTTGATGATCATTGTTTAATTTGTGAGTTCCACAATAGAACTCTATGCAATTTAGCAAAGCTTTCATGAGCATTGTTTTATTCGTGAATTCCACAATAGAAGTCTATGCAATTTAGCTAAGTCTTGATCAACATTGTTTAATTCTTGAGTTCCACAATAGAAGTCTATGCAATTTAGCTAAGTCTTGATCAACATTGTTTAATTCTTGAGTTCCACAATAGAAGTCTATGCAATTTAAGAAAAGGTTGGATAAGCATTGTTTAATTCTTGAGTTCCACAATAGAATTCTATGCAATTTAGTAAAGCTTTAATGAACATTGTTTAATTCCTGTGGTCCACAATAGAAGTCTATGCTATTTAGCAAAGTTTTGATGTGCATTGTTTAATTCATGAGTTTATAATAAAAGTAGTCTATGCAATTTAGCAAAGCTTTGATGAGCATTTTTTAATTCTTGAGTTCTACAGTAGAAGTCTATGCAATTTAGCAAAGCTTCGATGATTATTGTTTAATTCTTGAGTTCCACAATAGAAGTTGATGCAATTCAGCAAAGCTTGGATGAGCATTGTGTAATTCTTGAGTTCCACAACAGAAGTAGTCTATGAAATTTACCAAAGCTTTAATGAGCATCGTGTAATTCTTGAGTTCCACAATTGAAGTCTAGGCAATTTAGCAAAGTTGTGATAAGCATTGTTTAATTCTTGAGTTCCATAATAGATGTTGTCTATGCAATTTAGCAAAGCTTTGATGAGCATTGTTTAATTCTTGAGTTGTACAATAGAAGTCTATGCAATTTAGCAAAGCTTTGATGTGTATTGTTTTATATACTGAGTTCCACAATAGAAGTGATGCAATTTAGAAAAGCTTTGATGAACATTGCTTAATTCTTGAGTTCCAAAATAGAAGTAATCTATGAAATTTACCAAAACTTTGATGAGCATTGTTTAATTCTTGAGCTCCACAATAGAAGTCTATGCAATTTAGCAAAGCTTTGATGAGCATTCTTTAATTCTTGAGTTCCACAATCTAACTATTCTATGGAATTTAGCGATGCTTTGATGAACATTGTTTGATTCTTGAGTTCCACAATAGAAGTCTGTGCAATCGAAGCAAAGGTTTGATGATCATTGTTTAATTCGTGAGTTCCACAATAGAACTCTATGCAATTTAGCAAACCTTCATGAGCATTGTTTTATTCGTGAATTCCACAATAGAAGTCTATGCAATTTAGCTAAGTCTTGATCAACATTGTTTAATTCTTGAGTTCCACAATAGAAGTCTATGCAATTTAAGAAAAGGTTGGATAAGCATTGTTTAATTCTTGAGTTCCACAATAGAATTCTATGCAATTTAGTAAAGCTTTAATGAACATTGTTTAATTCTTGTGGTCCACAATAGAAGTCTATGCTATTTAGCAAAGTTTTGATGTGCATTGTTTAATTCATGAGTTTATAATAAAAGTAGTCTATGCAATTTAGCAAAGCTTTGATGAGCATTTTTTAATTCTTGAGTTCTACATTAGAAGTCTATGCAATTTAGCAAAGCTTCGATGATTATTGTTTAATTCTTGAGTTCCACAATAGAAGTCGATGCAATTCAGCAAAGCTTGGATGAGCATTGTGTAATTCTTGAGTTCCACAACAGAAGTAGTCTATGAAATTTACCAAAGCTTTAATGAGCATCGTGTAATTCTTGAGTTCCACAATTGAAGTCTATACAATTTAGCAAAGCTGTGATAAGCATTGTTTAATTCTTGAGTTTCATAATAGAAGTTGTCTATGTAATTTAGCAAAGCTGCGATGAGCATTGTTTAATTCTTGAGTTCTACAATAGAAGTCTTTGCAATTTAGAAAACCATTGATATGTATTGTTTTATATATTGAGTTCCACAAAAGAAGTGATGCAATTTAGCAGAGCTTTGATGAACATTGCTGAATTCTTGAGTTCCAAAATACAAGTAATCTTTGAAATTTTCCAAAAATTTGATGAGCATTGTTTATTTCTTGTGTTCCACAATTGAAGTCTATGCAATTTAGCAAAGCTTTGATGAGCATTCTTTAATTCTTGAGTTCCACAATATAACTATTCTATGGAATTTAGCGAAGCTCTGATGAGCATTGTTTGATTCTTGAGTTCCACAATAGAAGTCTGTGCAATTGAAGCAAATGTTTGATGATCATTGTTTAATTTGTGAGTTCCACAATAGAACTCTATGCAATTTAGCAAAGCTTTCATGAGCATTGTTTTATTCGTGAATTCCACAATAGAAGTCTATGCAATTTAGCTAAGTCTTGATCAACATTGTTTAATTCTTGAGTTCCACAATAGAAGTCTATGCAATTTAGCTAAGTCTTGATCAACATTGTTTAATTCTTGAGTTCCACAATAGAAGTCTATGCAATTTAAGAAAAGGTTGGATAAGCATTGTTTAATTCTTGAGTTCCACAATAGAATTCTATGCAATTTAGTAAAGCTTTAATGAACATTGTTTAATTATTGTGGTCCACAATAGAAGTCTATGCTATTTAGCAAAGTTTTGATGTGCATTGTTTAATTCATGAGTTTATAATAAAAGTAGTCTATGCAATTTAGCAAAGGTTTGATGAGCATTTTTTAATTCTTGAGTTCTACAGTACAAGTCTATGCAATTTAGCAAAGCTTAGATGATTATTGTTTAATTCTTGAGTTCCACAATAGAAGTCGATGCAATTCAGCAAAGCTTGGATGAGCATTGTGTAATTCTTGAGTTCCACAACATAAGTAGTCTATGAAATTTACCAAAGCTTTAATGAGCATCGTGTAATTCTTGAGTTCCACAATTGAAGTCTATGCAATTTAGCAAAACTGTGATAAGCATTGTTTAATTCTTGAGTTCCATAATAGATGTTAGCAAAGATTTGATGAGCATTGTTTAATTCTTGAGTTGTACAATAGAAGTCTATGCAATTTAGCAAAGCTTTGATGTGTATTGTTTTATATACTGAGTTCCACAATAGAAGTGATGCAATTTAGCAAAGCTTTGATGAACATTGCTTAATTCTTGAGTTCCAAAATAGAAGTAATCTATGAAATTTACCAAAACTTTGATGAGCATTGTTTAATTCTTGAGTTCCACAATTGAAGTCTATGCAATTTAGCAAAGCTTTGATAAGCATTGTTTAAATCTTGAGTTCTACAATAGAAGTATATGCAATTTAGCAAAGCTTTGATGAGCATTCTTTAATTCTTGAGTTCCACAATCTAACTATTCTATGGAATTTAGCGATGCTTTGATGAACATTGTTTGATTCTTGAGTTCCACAATAGAAGTCTGTGCAATCGAAGCAAAGGTTTGATGATCATTGTTTAATTCGTGAGTTCCACAATAGAACTCTATGCAATTTAGCAAACCTTCATGAGCATTGTTTTATTCGTGAATTCCACAATAGAAGTCTATGCAATTTAGCTAAGTCTTGATCAACATTGTTTAATTCTTGAGTTCCACAATAGAAGTCTTTGCAAATTAAGAAAAGGTTGGATAAGCATTGTTTAATTCTTGAGTTCCACAATAGAATTCTATGCAATTTAGTAAAGCTTTAATGAACATTGTTTAATTCTTGTGGTCCACAATAGAAGTCTATGCTATTTAGCAAAGTTTTGATGTGCATTGTTTAATTCATGAGTTTATAATAAAAGTAGTCTATGCAATTTAGCAAAGCTTTGATGAGCATTTTTTAATTCTTGAGTTCTACATTAGAAGTCTATGCAATTTAGCAAAGCTTCGATGATTATTGTTTAATTCTTGAGTTCCACAATAGAAGTCGATGCAATTCAGCAAAGCTTGGATGAGCATTGTCTAATTCTTGAGTTCCACAACAGAAGTAGTCTATGAAATTTACCAAAGCTTTAATGAGCATCGTGTAATTCTTGAGTTCCACAATTGAAGTCTATACAATTTAGCAAAGCTGTGATAAGCATTGTTTAATTCTTGAGTTTCATAATAGAAGTTGTCTATGTAATTTAGCAAAGCTGCGATGAGCATTGTTTAATTCTTGAGTTCTACAATAGAAGTCTTTGCAATTTAGAAAACCATTGATATGTATTGTTTTATATATTGAGTTCCACAAAAGAAGTGATGCAATTTAGCAGAGCTTTGATGAACATTGCTGAATTCTTGAGTTCCAAAATACAAGTAATCTTTGAAATTTTCCAAAAATTTGATGAGCATTGTTTATTTCTTGTGTTCCACAATTGAAGTCTATGCAATTTAGCAAAGCTTTGATGAGCATTCTTTAATTCTTGAGTTCCACAATATAACTATTCTATGGAATTTAGCGAAGCTCTGATGAGCATTGTTTGATTCTTGAGTTCCACAATAGAAGTCTGTGCAATTGAAGCAAATGTTTGATGATCATTGTTTAATTTGTGAGTTCCACAATAGAACTCTATGCAATTTAGCAAAGCTTTCATGAGCATTGTTTTATTCGTGAATTCCACAATAGAAGTCTATGCAATTTAGCTAAGTCTTGATCAACATTGTTTAATTCTTGAGTTCCACAATAGAAGTCTATGCAATTTAGCTAAGTCTTGATCAACATTGTTTAATTCTTGAGTTCCACAATAGAAGTCTATGCAATTTAAGAAAAGGTTGGATAAGCATTGTTTAATTCTTGAGTTCCACAATAGAATTCTATGCAATTTAGTAAAGCTTTAATGAACATTGTTTAATTATTGTGGTCCACAATAGAAGTCTATGCTATTTAGCAAAGTTTTGATGTGCATTGTTTAATTCATGAGTTTATAATAAAAGTAGTCTATGCAATTTAGCAAAGGTTTGATGAGCATTTTTTAATTCTTGAGTTCTACAGTACAAGTCTATGCAATTTAGCAAAGCTTAGATGATTATTGTTTAATTCTTGAGTTCCACAATAGAAGTCGATGCAATTCAGCAAAGCTTGGATGAGCATTGTGTAATTCTTGAGTTCCACAACATAAGTAGTCTATGAAATTTACCAAAGCTTTAATGAGCATCGTGTAATTCTTGAGTTCCACAATTGAAGTCTATGCAATTTAGCAAAACTGTGATAAGCATTGTTTAATTCTTGAGTTCCATAATAGATGTTAGCAAAGATTTGATGAGCATTGTTTAATTCTTGAGTTGTACAATAGAAGTCTATGCAATTTAGCAAAGCTTTGATGTGTATTGTTTTATATACTGAGTTCCACAATAGAAGTGATGCAATTTAGCAAAGCTTTGATGAACATTGCTTAATTCTTGAGTTCCAAAATAGAAGTAATCTATGAAATTTACCAAAACTTTGATGAGCATTGTTTAATTCTTGAGTTCCACAATTGAAGTCTATGCAATTTAGCAAAGCTTTGATAAGCATTGTTTAAATCTTGAGTTCTACAATAGAAGTATATGCAATTTAGCAAAGCTTTGATGTGTATTGTTTATATATTGAGTTCCACAATAGAAGTGATGAAATTTAGCAAAGCTTTGATGAACATTGCTTAATTCTTGAGTTCTAAAATAGAAGTAATCTTTGAAATTTCCCAAAACTTTGATGAGTATTGTTTAATTCTTGAGTTCCACAATTGAAGTCTATGCAATTTAAGCAAAGGGTTGATGAGCATTTTAATTCATGAGTTCCACAATAGAAGTCTATGCAATTTAAGCCAAGGTTGGATGAGCATTGTTTAATTCTTAAGTTCAACAATAGAAGTCTATGAAATTTAGCAAAGCTTTGATAACTATTTAATTCTTGTGTTCCACAATAGAAGTGAATGCAATTTAGCAAAGTTTTTGTCACACCCCAAAACCGTGAACGGCGGAAACGTTCTGGGGCGGATGACGTCATGTATAGTGTCACAACAATAAAAGTAGTAAACAAGCAACAACATCATCCATTGCATTAATAATATAATTTTAATACATGTGTGTTCTGTCAAATTAAAATAGACACTAAAGTATAAATCAAAATGAAGGATGAGTCTTAAACGAGCACCATCTTCTCTAAACCTTGCATCGGTACCTGTCTGATGTTAACCTGAGGATACAAGTTATTTTGAAAGAGAATATAAGCTTTAAAGCTGGTGAGATCATAAGTATTTTAGTGTCTTAATTTGTATGTAAGTATTTCTACGTATATGAAATGTAAGTATGTAAAAGTTTTGAACCTCCTAGAAAACCCTATGTTTCCTACTAAAAGTATCCTTCTACCAAGGCATCTAGAATCTGTGTGTGTCTCTTGTAAGAGTGTGTACTTTCCCAAATCCGACTATCATTAACCAACAATATAGCTTCTACATTACCGTGCATCGTGTGAATGTTCACGAAGTGAATGAAATGGGAAAATGAAATAGTACTATGGTGTAGTATCAAATAACTACAACCGTACTAACTACCTTAAATCTATTGTAATTTCATAAGTACTGTAGTAATTGTAATAAGTGACTACTTTTGTACTATTTTGCCTTATTTGATGGATAAGGCATAATGTGATGGCTAGATCCCAGGCTAGACGCTCCCCTGTCAAAGAGATTTTGGGACCCATACACGACCCTTGCATGTTTGCAAGCCGCGAACATCCATGCTTTAGCACCTAGTTCTGTCTGTCCTATTATCGTATATGTAAACGCACTCATGTAAGCGTATCTATGTAAACGTACTCATGTAAGCGTATCAATGTAAACGTACTCATGTAAGCGTAATCATGTAAACGTAATCATGTAAACGTAATCATGTAAACGTATCTATGTAATAGTATAGTAATGTACTGTAATGTTCTGCGTGTGCTAGCTGTAATGTGTGTTCCCTCTCTATCTAGCATGTATAGAAATCTATTGTGTGTACTAGCTGTAATGTGTGTTCTCTCTATCTAGCAAGTATTGACTCATGAATGAACTGACTCATTGTATGATTTCGCGTTCTAGTAATAGTTCTAGTATCTTCCTGAACTACCCCTATGGTAGCTTACTAGTAATGTAACTGGTACGTATGAACATGGAAGTATACCCTTGCTACCCAAGGGTATTGAACTAACTGGAAGAACCTTTATGACTATATATGTACACATGATATATAATTAATATTTAAACGACCTTCGGACGGATACCCGATACCTTACCAGACCACATCCCAACGGGGAAAAGGAAATAAAGGGGGCTAACCTTCCTAAGTCCTTTTAACATTACTTATGTAACTATACATATATAGGCATGCAATTGACAATATAAAAGCATAAAAGAAGTTTTGTAAAACCATTGAAAAGTTTAGTATCTAAGAAAGGATGACTTGATGTCAAATTGTAAAACGATTTGAAAGCAGTTTGTTTGATAAGAACAATGTAAAGTATAAGGAAAACATTTGTTTTGAACCACAACTGTAACAGGGTTTGAAAAGATACACTCAGTATGCAAGACAGATTAACAAAGAGTTTTAACTGAGTAAAAATGTTTTGGAAGGCCATTTGAAGTAAACTGTTTGGTAAAACAGCTAAAAGAGTAGTAAATCCTTTTGTATGCTACTTATTAATCACATGTGATTAATATAATAACTAGCATCATTCAACTTGTATCCCCCCCCCCATAAAAGCATTTAAAAACATTTAAATCATTGATTAAGGCGTATGAACTCACCTGTAGCAACTGGTTGGGATGAACGGACTGTATAGGATGCTAGGTGTCAAGTGAAGACTTGTACACACTCTATGATCCTAGATAACATATAATATCACATATATGTAACCAATTAGCCTTTAAAAAAATAATAAACAAAGCTAATACACTCTAGGACATGCTAAACACCTTATATAAGTGTTATAGGTCCCAAGGAGTGCATCTAAGTGTTGTAGGACAAAGCTATTGAGCATAGGGTTCAAGGGACCCCCTCTTTGTGAGTTTACGGTTTGGAGACCATAACTCATTGGGTTTACAGTCGTAAACTCTTGAGTTTACGGTCGTAAACTCATACTTCTTTGACCATTTTGTGATTTGAAGTCTTCTAAGTCATTCCAAGCATTCCTACTTCATGTTTAAGCCTTAGGAAATGTTTTGTGGCATCAATACACTCCTAAATGGAGTTTACGGCCCATGGACCATTTCTTCATGAGTTTGCTGCTGTAAACTCCTATGGAACATGGTTTTATGATGTTTTCAAGTCCTAAACACTTCAAGGTAAAAGTCTAGGCTTGATACAAGGCATATGGAAGGAATATGGGCCATTTATACACAGTTTGGGGTGTTTACGGTTTTGGGAGATCCCCAAACCGTAAACCCATAAACAAGGGGGTCTTAAGGTGTTTTTCATGTGCTAAAACCATCAGGGAAGGGTTCCATACAAGTTCCTAAGCATAAAGGAAGAGTTGGGAGCACTTTGGCACCCAAAATAGAGTTTACGGTCCAAGAAGATCTTGGGCCATAAACTCCTTCTTCTTGTGATTCTTGAGTGATTTCTATCATATCTAAACATGTAGTAAGCTTAAAAACACTCTAGGGTAGAAGTACTTACAATCCGGGGCAAAACATTGAAGATCCTTGGGAGAGAATTCGGGCTTTTCTCTAGTTGAAAATGGAGGAAATGAATTAAAATGGCTAAGTGCCCTTCATATAGTCCATCGAGTTTTTGGTCCAAAAATATTATTTGAGCCATAAAGTTCAAACTCTTGTAGTTTTGAAACTTATAAGATGCACAAAATACTCTAGGGCATCCTCTCTCCTGATATCTCCTAAAGTGTACATCCTGAATTACTCAAACTTATTCTAAAAAGTCTGAAAATTAACAGCAACTGTTCTAACTTCTATTGACTTGACATGTCTGTACAGAATAGAAATTTCGGGTTGTCACAGTTTTGATGAGCAACCTTTAATTCATGAGTTCCATAATAGAAGTAGTCAAAGGAATTTAGCAAAGCTTTCATGAGCATTGTTAATTCTATAGTTTTACCGTAGAAGTCTACCCAGTTTAGCAAAGCTTTGATGAGTATTGTTTAATTCTAGAATTCCTATAGTCGATGCAATTTAGCAAAGCATGGATGAGTGTTGCTTAATTCATTAGTTCCACAATAAAAGTAATCTATGAAATTTAGCAAAGCTTTGATGAGCATTGTTTAATTCTTGAATTCCACAACTTAAGTCTTTTTAATTTAGCAAAACTCTGATGAGCACTGTTTAGTTCTTGAGTTCCACAATAGAAGTCTACGCAATTTATCAAAACCTTGATAAACATTGTTTAATTCTTGAGTTCCACAACAGAAGTAATCTATGAAATTTACCTAAGCTTTAATGAGTATTGTTTAGTTCTTGAGTTCCACAATTTAAGTCTATGCAATTTAGCAAAGCTTTGATAAGCATTGTTTAATTCTTGAGTTCCATAATAGAAGTTGTATATGCAATTTAGCAAAGCTTTGATGAGCATTGTTTAATTATTGAGCTCTACAAAAGAAGTCTATGCAATTTAGCAAAGCTTTGATGTGTATTGTTTTATATATTGAGTTCCACAATAAAAGTGAAGCAATTTAGCAAAGCTTTGATGAACATTGCTTAATTCGTGAGTTCCAAAATAGATGTAATCTATGAAATTTACCAAAACTTAGATAAGCATTGTTTAATTCATGAGTTCCACAATTGAAGTCTATGCAATTTAGCACAACTTTGATGAGTATTGTTTAATTATTGAGTTCCACAATCGAAGTCGATGCAATTTAGCAAACCTTGGATGAGCATTGCATAATTTTTGAGTTTCACAATAGATGTAATCTATGAAATTTACCAAAACTTTAATGAGCATTGTTTAATTATTGAGTTCCACAATTGAAGTCTATGCAATTTAGCAAAACTTTGATGAGCACTGTTTAATTCTTGAGTTCCACAATAGAAGTGTACGCAATTTAGCAAAGTTTTGATGAGCATTGTTAAATTCTTGAGTTCTACAATAGAAGTCTATGCAATTTAGCAAACCTTTATTGAGTATTGTTTAATTCTTAAGTTCCACAATAGAAGTCGATGCAATTTTGACAATCATTGATGAGCATTGCTTAATTCTTGAGTTCCACAATAGAAGTCTTTGCAATTTAAGCAAATGGTTGATGAGCATTGTTTAATTCATGTGTTCCACAATAGAAGTCTATGCAATCTAAGCAAAGGGTTGATGAGCATTGTTTAATTCATGTGTTCCATAATAGAAGTCTATGCAATCTAAGCAAAAGGTTGATGAGCATTGTTTAATTCATGAGTTCAACAATAGAAGTCTATGCAATTTTGCAAAGCTTTGATGAACATTGTTTAATTCTTGTGTTCCACAATAGAAGTCTATGCAATTTAGCAAGGTTTTGATGAGCGTTGTTTAATTCAATAGTTTATAATAGTAGTATTCTATGCAATTTAGCAAAGCTTTGATGAGCATTTTTTAATTCTTGAGTACTACAAGAGAAGTCTATGCAATTTAGAACAACTTTGATGATTATTGTTTAATTCTTGTGTTCCACAACAGAAGTCGATGCAATTCAGCAAAGCTTGGATGAGCATTACGTAATTCTTGAGTTCCATAACAGAAGTAATCTATGAAATTTACCAAAGCTTTAATGAGCATTGTTTGATTCTTAAGTATCACAACTGAAGTCTATGCAATTTAGCTAAGCTTTGATAAGCATTGTTTAATTCTTGAGTTTCATAATAGAAGTTGTCTATGCAATTTAGCAAAGCTTTGATGAGCATTGTTTAATTCTTGAGTTCTACAATAGAAGTTTATGCAATTTAGAAAAGCTTTGATGTGTATTGTTTTATATATTGAGTTCCACAATAGAAGTGATGCAATTTAGGAAAGCTTTGATGTACATTGCTGAATTCTTGAGTTCCAAAATAGAAGTAATCTATGAAATTTACCAAAACTTTGATGAGCATTGTTTAATTCTTGAGTTCCACAATTGAAGTCTATGCAATTTAGCAAAGCTTTGATGAGCATTGGTTAATTCTTGAGTTCCACAAGATAAGTATTCTATGGAATTTAGCGAAGCTTTGATGAACATTTTTTAATTCTTGAGTTCCACAATAGAAGTCTATGCAATTTAAGCAAAGGGTTGATGAGTATTGTTTAATTGAGTAGTTCCACAACAGAAGTCTATGCAGTTTAAGCAAAGGTTTGATGAATGTTGTTTAATTCATAAGTTCCATAATATTAGTCTATGCAATTTAGCATAGCTTTGATGAGCGTTGTTTAATTATTCTGTTCCACAATAGAAGTGTATGCAATTTATTCAAAAGTTTGATCAACATTGTTAATTCTTGAGTTCCACAATAGAAGTCTATGCAATTTAGCTAAGCTTTCATATGCGTTTTTTAATTCTTGAGTTCTACAATAGAAGTCTATGTGTCACACCCTCAAACCAGAATGTCAGAAACTTTCGGGGGCGGAGGACGTCATGTCAAGTATCATAACAAATGAATAGTAAAGAAAGTGCACACCACCATAATATAAATATATTTGAAAAGTTTACATGAGTGTATGTGTTACATTTTTTCAAAATTAATCAAATACAATATGGTGATCCAAAATATGTTACTAATGCCAGCGCGTTAGTCTTCAAAAGTAGTTGCTACCTGGTTTAGCAGTTCCTGAGAATACAAGTTATTTCAAAGAAAAAGTGTCAAGAATAAAGTTGGTGAGTTCATAAGTAGTGTTTTAAGAAATGAATGCCATTCGAAAGTTCGTGTATGTTTTCCAGGAAAATCCCTTATTTTCCTAAAAGTGAAATGTAGTCTCAAATGACCAAGACCATAAGTTGTAAGCAACTATGACATGCTTAAAAGAATGATTTATAGTCTTATTATAAAATAAAACTATAAGAAGATCGTATTTGTAAATGAAAAGTTACTGTAATAGTCACTTCCCCGTGAAAACATAATACCATTATAATTGTCTATCCAGAGAGTTTTTATAACCGTACTATCATAATTTGCCTGTAGCAACGTTCTTCAGGCATCAAAATGAGATGACACTTGTCACCCCATGGATTGTAGCTAATAGTCAGGGCGCGGGATCATTAGTCTCGTATAGATCTATACATACTTGTCACGTTCTCCGGACAGGAGATTATGGTTATAAATAGGACTTCTAGCAATACCTTAATAGGTATAATGAAGATGAATGTCTTACAGATTCTCAATTAAGTCTCGTATTAAAATGAACAATGTTGTTTCTGAAATGATTATCCTTTTTCACAATGTTAACGAAGGCATACTAAAATGTGGATGTTCTTGTATGTATAAAAATGGTATAATGGAAAATAGTTACCATTAATATGATGCAAACGTATAAATAAGCTTATAGTATTTATAATCATGTTTTATTACAAGAGGGTAAAGTAAGGTAAGATGTTTCGCATGTTAACAGATCCATATGATAGTTATTAAAAACAATCTGAAATGTATAACGAAAGATAGATCTTTTCATACAAGATTAACCGTGTGTTTACTTGTATTCCCCCCGTAATGTGTTAAAAGCATTTAAAAGCGTAGAAATGAGGGTATGAACTCACTTGGTTGAAGAGGATAAAGCAATAATCGAGCAGAACTTCGACAGGAGAAAGCGGATTTCTCTAGATTCTCGGGAATCTCGGGAGCGTAAAACTTACTTCGGGACTTGGATATGAAAACTGGGACTTCGGGATCTTTCTTGCACGCAAAACAAGGTAAAAACGCGAGAGAAGGAGAGAAAATGAGCAAAGAAACCTGGAACTATCGCATCCCTTTTACAGGGGCTAGAACCCTCGCGTACACGGGGCGTACCAACGAAGTTACGTGGCGCGTTCGCATGCGTCATGTCTTACCGCATCCTCGTACGAAGCATTGGATGGGACTCGAAGCGACGTGGGCGTAAATCGTCTTGGTTTGTGTGCCTCAAACTTGTAAAATCCGTAAATTTCGCATACGAGCTTCGTTTTTGACGTTCTTTATATGCACGCGTAGGTGAGAATGTACTCTACAACTTTCATTTAGACTCCGTCAGCTAGTTTTGAATTTATTTTTAATAATATATTTTTAACTTGCCGGGACTGGAAAAGTTCGTTAAAAATCCATAACTTCTACATCCGACACCCGTTTTCGTCAGACTTTTTACCGTTGTAATAACATCGATGAGATCTTTGATTCTTGTTTAGGTCATGTTGGCAAAAAGTCGCTCGATCTCTATTTCGAGTTTTTAGCTGTTTACTGCTATGTCCGAAACTTCGAAAAATCATAACTTCCTCATATGAAGTCAGATTTGGGCGTTCTTTTTATGTATGTTCACGGTTTAATGATATCTATGACTTTTATTTAGATACCTAAGGCTAATAATTATTTTATTGAAATTTCTCGTTTTAGGCTTAACAGTGTTTTACCGGTATTGTTACGGATCTTCAAATGGTCATAACTTCTTCGTTATAACTCGGATTTTAGTGCTCTTTATATTTTTGGAAACCTAGTCATGATCTCTATCACTTTATTTATCCCAATTGAGGTTATTGAACAATTTATTTTTGACATAATTTTTGTTGGTGTTACATTATCCCCCTGTTAGAGAGAATTTCGAGACGAAATTCGCATTTTGATTGAGACTTCAATTGTCGAGGAAGGCTGAGTGCACTTTTGTTCCATTTGATCTTCTTTCTCTCTAGTGAATACGGATCCTAGCGTGGGTGTTCCTGTGGACCTTCGTTACTCCGTCTATTGCTTCGACCAGTAGAGGTCGTGTGGACTTGGGTTTGTTTGACTATGTTCGTCTAAATGTTAGCATTGTTCACTCGTAATACAGGTAGTTTCGTTTTGAAGTTCATGGTTGAATTCTTACCTGGTCTACTTATCACCACCTTGTGTATACAAGTTGCATACACATTTGCAGTGATAGGTTTACCGTAATCATTCCTAGCCTCTGCGTTTGAACTTGACTTGTCGTACGTGTGCTATTCCTAAATAGTATGTCGGTAATACTTCGGGAAGGTTGCAAAGGATATAGTACTCCTCATATGAGTGCTATGGGATTTTGAAACTAGAAATGGTTTGGGAGTTGTGTCGGGTTTGTCGTTATAAATCGATAGAGTTTCGTTAGCCAACGGTGAAAGCGAAGGGCCTTTTTATAGCACATGCAATTAGCATGGTGAAGACCAAGCCAATCCATTTCTAATAGCTATTTGGGAACTTCTTATCGTAACAATTGTGAAGTCGATCAGGAAAAGTGTTATCACTACTACGAAGGTTTTGCTTAATGATTTGGGGTGCTTGTTTGGAAAGATTTTTAAATTTAAGACTCACGAAACTCCTCTCCGCTCCACTAAAAATTAAAGTGCATGCTAATGTGCTATCGAGGAAACACGTACCCGTAACAACAATGGGGTCTGCAACGACTTCCTCCCGTTCCATTGAGAATACTTGGCCACTTCCCCTAGTATTCCTATTGTTTGCCTTCGGGCAGTCCTTTCGGAAGTGCCCCGTTTCTACGCACTCATAACAAGTACGGTCTACTACGACATTTGTGGTTGGAGCGGTTGGTTAGGTTGGTTCCCTACAGTAGCGGACGGTGTGCCCCTTCTTTATTGCACCGGGTGCACTGTAACTCACGGCAGGGTCCGTGATGATGAAATTTGCATCGGTTGCACTTAGGCCGGTTGCCGTTGTACGACCTTGTGGGTGTGGGGGTGGTAGGAACGGTAACAACTGGAGCTATCACTATCTGTTGTCTTTTGGTAGACCCTTGTTTTGAACTGCCCCCTTTTTCATTCCCGAACCTTTGTTTCATTTTACTTAGGTTGTGGTTTGGAGTATCCTTGTGGGTAGACATTTGTTGATTTCCTTGGTTGTCACAAACATTTGAATTTTTGACATCCATCCCAGTTTTACTAGTGTTTCTTGCGTTAAGATGTGTCATGATGACTGTCACGGCGGCTATGACCGTAGCTTGAAAAGTAGCTGAGTCAATATGCAGGAGTGGTGTTCCGTTGGTTGGTTGGTTATTTCCATGTGAAGACATGATTTTGTTACATGATGTGAAACGAGTTGGTTAGATAACTATGATCGTTGTTAGTTGGATTCTATAAGTATAATTTCCTCAATTTGTTATTCGTTTTCTAATGTTTCGACTTACATTCCTTATGATCTATTTGTGATTTGAGGGTTGAAATAGGTATCATATTTTAAGTTTAGATTTAGTAATTTAGGGTAGGGATGTTGAAATCTTAAGTCGATCTGGTTCCATGGGTTTTGGGAGAGGGTATCTTTCTTTCTATCTCGAGTTATGAAGACGGATGTGATGTACCTATCTCATAGCATGAGTAATATAATTACCAACTCAATAGGTAATAATAATTATTGCTTATTAGTCCGACGTATCAGGTTCTCTATCACCTCGCATGCTTCACGAGTGGTTTCCTCTGTTCTCTGTCGTATCCTTAATGGTACTGATTTGTTATAGCCTGGTATCTATATTTACGTCGTCCTTTCTTTTCCTTAGGTATGTTTAATCTTCGTCGTTGTTTGGATTGCCCTTAGTTGAAGTTGTAAAGGTTTGTTATTCTCTGTCTCTTTCTCTAAATGGTGTATGTGTTAGAAAAGTTGAATTTATCGAAGGATTGAGTCTGTTTGAATAGCGAGAAGGCAATTCCAGCTATAGGGTTACAGATGAAATGGTGGCAACACTTCGCCAGAGTTGTTGAGTTCAATAACATTGAACTACAACAAATTAGATCGACAGGGACAGTGTAGTGAGTTGCTATAATAGTTTATAACACGAACTGTTTACATAGCCCAAAGCATAGATTGATAATGATGATCTTTAAAAGAAACAAGAAGTATGTCATAATAGTTGGTATAGAAGTTACATAGAATTCGGAAAACTTGACCTTGGCGTAGGCCTACAACATACCATACAGGGAAAATTTGACAGCATAGGGGTCTATTGAAACCGAAATTGCTAGACGGGAATATTTACACGAAAAGAGTACTTCTTTGAGTACGCACGAAGGTTATTCCACAAACCAAAAGAAGGAGTGAGTAGAGTATCCTTTACTTGCAGTGGGAACTGTTCTGCTGCGCCTTTTGACCTGCCAACTGACGTTCCATCTCGAGCAAACGCATTTCATACCTTGCCTGGCGTGCTCTAAGTTCCCTGAATTTAGTTTTAGTTTCAGTTAGCTCTATCTGCAAAGTTTCATTTTGATTTATGGTTCTTCCATGATCTGATTCTAACTGTCTGATGCGAACTGTATTGACTCCAGTGTTCGCATCATTTTCCTCGGTTCGATGGATCGTTGTCCTTCCTTGTTCGTCAATGCGAGCAATTCGGCGAACCAATATAGGAAGGACTCTGTCTGCTGAGCCTCCCTCGATCAGATTGTAGAAGCTTCGGTCTCCATTGTATGGAAGGGGTTGACCCTGTTCACGACTCCACTTATTCAGGTTGGTTGCCCATAAAGTTTTCGAGCCATGAAATTCCGGTCGAGGATTAGGATTTTGGATCGGAGTCACTAAGGGTAGGTTATTGTCCTCGGGATCTGAGTCTGAGTCTTCTTGCATTTCTTCTTCTGGATCATTCTCTACCTATTCCCAATTGTCTTGGTTCGGGTAGTAGGGATCCCCTGGTAGATGGAATCCGGCCATTGTGTCTGTACGAGAATAGGGGTATAGGAATTGTCTAGAATTAAGGCACATAAGGTTGATCATTAAAGTTAAACTACTATATGCATAAAATACTCCTATAGTATTCTAAATGTGATGTTTGATTCTAAAGTTTATAATTTTGGTAAGTTTTAGACTTGTTGTCCATTGTAGTTATCCCCTGGCATACGTAGTTTGGCTCTCGGACAAATATAGTTGATCAGGCTATATTCATCCCAGTCCCGATTACATATCCCAAGGCATACTTGTATTGTATGACTCATCTATAATACTTCTATATTATTTTCATTATGATACTAACCTTGTTATATAATGTATGCATGTATACTTTGTCAAAATTTCATTTTAAAAGTATAACTCTCACTCAGAGTGTTTTTGCCCAGTTGTGTTTATAGTTGTATATGTGACAACCCGAAACTTATTTCGTCACTGTAACCCATTTCCGTTAATAAAATTTATTTTTATTGAAACTTTCCATTAACTTTTGGATTAGGAAAATCAATTAAGAATTATATTGTGTTTTTCATATGTGTCGGAACGAAATAAAATCACGTGAAACACCCTCGATATTCCTTGGGAAAGTTTCTAGTTTACGACCAAGTAGGGTTACGGCCATTTAATCGGGTACGACCATAAACTCTATTTAATGTCGGGATTGGGTGGATCCCCACCTGGCCACAAACTCAAACCCTATATAAGGGTTGAGTGGTCACCATTTGAGCCTTTTTCCCACCCTTATAACTTTCTCTCTCTACTCTCTCTCTACAAGTTGGATTTTGGTCAAGAAACACCCCATTCAAGCTCCAAAATCGTAAGTAATCCTTCCTAACTTGTTGTTTAGCCTTGTATTCATGCAAATTCGTGGTTGAATCATCCAAATACCCCAAAAACCATGTGTTTATGGTTTAAGAAAACCTCCAAAACCGTAAACACCTATAAAGGGGTTTTGAAGCCCCAAAACCCTTCCAATGCTTACCTATGACTTAGAAACTTGCATGCATGAACTTAGAACCCTCAAAACATGAATTTAGGGGAGTAAACATGAGTTTACGGTTGAAGCACATTCATGGACCGTAAACTCCTTTTCATGGTGTTAAAGTGCCCTTAAACACCTCCTATAGCTTGGATTAATGTCTAGAACCTTGTATTCCTTCATATAAAGCACCAAACCATGCAAAAATGAGCCAAACATGAGTTTACGGCTGTAAACTCATGTGTTTACGGCAGTAAACTCATGTGTTTACGGCAGTAAACTCACCAAGGGTCATTCATAAACCGTAAACTCCATTTCCAAGGTCATTTCAAGTTCCAACTACTTCCTAAGCCTTTAAATCAACCCTAGAACCTTCCCTTGTGCAATATGAGACCTTTGAACACCAAAAAACACCCCACCCATGAGTTTACGGCCGTAAAATTATGGGGATATGGTCTTTGGGCCGTAAAAACCCCTAAGGGTTTACACTTGAAGAGTAAACTCCTTATCGAGGCCCTACACTCCTTAGATGTAACCCGTATCACTTCCAACACTTGAAATAAAGTGTTTTCACACATTAGAGTGTAGTTACTTGCTTAATTAGTAGTTTAATAACTAATTAGATACAATTATGTATCACTTCATTTTACATAGGACCCTCACGTGTGTTCAAGTCCTAAATTGACACCTGGCGTCCTACCCGGCACACCCACGTAGGTGAGTTCATACCCCTACCTTTTTCCGAGTTTTTCATGTTTCAGGGGGGGCAATACAAGAAAAAGTACAAGAGAACATGTACTCTAAATCTATTATTTCGTATGAAATGTGTACCTGTTTAGCATGCTTTTAACTTAGAAAACCGTTTTTACCAATCGATTAACTTGTAGAGTTAGTTTTTAAAACTAAAACAAGGGAACTTGTGAAACTTATCATAAAACGTTATATTTTATATTTTATAAGGATTCATTCCATTCATAAAATGGGATTTTCCACATTATTACTTGTAAATTCGTTATTTTTAAGATTGGAGACTGTCCTTGGTAATACTTCCCTGACTTCGAGAGTGTAGGACTAACCCTGTAACCAGAATCTCCTGGAGGGAGAATGTGTCCTTTGTGTATAGATCTATACGGGGCTGACTACCCCACACCTTGCTGCTAGCTACAGTGGGACCGGCAGGTCTACGGGTGACAAAGTCATAAATTGATACTGGCCTTGTTTCGAGCCATATCTAGTCTATCGTATGGTTATAGAACTCGCAAACTTAGATAATGGAGATTTACTTTTAGTAATAACGAACCTAGCGAACTAACCTCAAAGTAATAATTGTTTTGATTACTAGAGGGTATCAATGATACCCTTAGGAATTAGTTCACTACCTACTTATTAGTTTTATATATGTGTTAAAACTAATGTACTTTATCAAGATTAACCGAACTTTCAGGGAAACTTCACAAGTATGGTAGATACTTGTACCTTTTCATTCCGGATCGATAACCGACCATTAACTTTTAAGGAAAATAAGGGTTTTTCCTGGGATAACTTAACTTTTCATAAACAGGCTGTTTAACAAATGGATAACTAAACTTCTCTTATAAGAAAAATGAGATTTTCTTGGGAAACAACTTTTCATAAAATCAAAAGGAAACATATTCTTTTACTAGAAACCAACCGTTTATGAACTCACCAGCTTTATGCTAATATTTTAAAACCGCTTGTATTCTCAGGTTCTCGTTAGACAGGTATCTCGCTTACTTTTGGAGAAGACGGTGCATATAGAAGTATCGTCTATACTTTTGTTATACCGATGTATATATAAACTATGTATTTCTCCACTTTTAAACAAATGTAAATATTCGTATGTAATGTAATGGTTGTGTTACTATGTTTACTATGTGCAATGGTTGTGATACTACGCATGACGTCCTCCACCCCTGAACGTTTCTGCCGTCGGTTTCGGGGTGTGACAGATTGGTATCAGAGCTTTTGTTTATAGTGAACTAAGTATACCGAACCTTACATGGTATATAACTATAAACACTAAGGGGCCGAAGTGCTTTGAACTAAAAGTATACTTTAAAATACAAGTATTTTACAAATTGTATGCAAGAATACCTAAATATCAGAAACAGTAACCACAAGTAGAACAAAACAAAAGTAATTGGGTGTTGGGCACTTCGGTTAAACCTGGGCAGTTATGTAGTCGTGTCTAGGGTCAATATAGTCTGATCAACTATATTCATTCGAGACACGGCCAACATGTGCTTGGGAGTGACTGTGGTGTGCAGCAGGCCTAAAACTTACCAAATATCCAAACAACAAGTCATCGTCGTAACAAAATATAGGAGTATTTTAGTCAGAGCCGAATACGTTGTAGAAATTCATTCCAAGTGTTGCTACTCATTCTTTCCTTAGCGATAGATTACTTGCTTTAGTAGCTCTTTCCTGTTCTATCGCTTAGTAGAACACTTTATCTATCCTGTAGAGATACATCTTGTTTCGTATCTTCTAAATTCAGAGGACTTACCATCCTCTCTTCCCTGATCATTTTAGATCGAGATGCCTCTAAAGAAAGAGAACGCTAACGATATATTCATAGGCTGTACACTTACCCTAAACAATCATTCCTTTCCCATCGACCTTATGCCAGTTTCCATAAAGAGCTTTGATGTTATCATTGGCATGGATTGGTTGAGTCCCAATCATGTTGATATCCTTTGTTACGAAAAAGCTATCCGTCTCAATCTTCCTTCTGGCCAGACCCTCATGATCTAAGGCGATAAACTCAGTTCCAATCTTCGCATCATTTCATGCATCAAAGCCCAAAAGATTCTGCGAAAGAAATGCCATGCATTCCTAGCTCATGTAATTAACGAGAAACAGGAACTTAAAGACCTCAAGAGCATCCCCAAAGTCTGCAACTTTCCAGATGTCTTTCCCGAAAAGCTCCCGGGAATTCCTCCCGAACACCAAGTCGAGTTTCACATCGACCTAATTCCCGGAGCTACCCCCGTAGCCAAGTCCCCATATCGCTTAGCGCCAGCAGAAATGCAGGAGTTATCTAGTCAGCTTAATGAGCTACTTAGCAAAGGGTTCATCAGACCGAGTTCCTCACCCTGGGGAGCCCCGGTGATATTTGTGAAGAAGAAGGATGGATCCTTTCGGATGTGTATAGACTACCATGAACTAAACAAGCTAACCGTTAAAAACCGTTATCCTCTTCCTTGAATAGATGATCTTTTCGATCAACTTCGGGGAGCTAGTTACTTCTCAAAAATAGACCTTAGATCAGGGTACCATCAGCTACGAGTTCATGAGAGTGATGTTCCAAGACAACATTCAGGACTCGATATGGACACTACGAGTTTGTAGTGATGCCCTTTCGTCTAACTAACACACTGGTAGTGTTCATGGACCTGATGAACCGGGTGTGTTGTCCTTATCTGGGCAAGTTTGTTATTGTGTTCATTGACAACATACTTGTCTATTCCAGAAGCAAAGAAGATCACAAACAACACTTGAGATTAGTGTTGGAAACCCTAAGGACGGAGAAGCTGTACGCGAAATTCTCCAAGTGCGAATTCTGGATTCGGAAGGCAACTTTCCTAGGTCACGTGGTAAGCGAGGAAGGCATACACGTGGACCCCTCCAAAATCAAGGCGATAGAGAATTTCTCGGCATCGAAGACACCCACAGAAATCCGTCAATTCTTGGGTCTTGCCGACTATTATCGTAGATTCATCCAGAATTTTTCTAGGATTACCAAACCCTTAACTACTCTGACACAGAAAGAAAGGTGTACCCTTTTGTTGGAGTGAAAAGCAAGACGCTGCATTCTAAACATTGAAGCGAGCATTGTGTAGCGCACCTATCTTGTCCCTGCCCGAAGGGATGGAGGACTTCGTTGTCTACTGCGATGCATCCAATCAGGGCTTTGGTCGTATGCTTATGCAGCGAGGAAAAGTTATTCCTTATGCCTCAAGACAGCTGAAGGCGCATGAAGTCAACTATACAACTCACGACCTGGAGTTAGGAGTAGTGGTCTTCGCACTGAAGATTTGGAGACATTATCTCTACAGAACCAAGTGCACGATCTTCACTGACCATAAAAGCCTACAACACATCTTCGATCAGAAGGACTTAAACATGAGACAACGGCGACGGGTAGAGCTGCTCAATGACTATGAGTGCGAAATCCGCTACCATCCCGACAAGGACAATGTGGTGGCAGATGCCCTTACCCGAAAGGAAAGCTCAGGCAACAAGGCGAAGACATTGACAATGACCATCCATTCCCACCTATCCGCACAGATCCGAGAGGCTCAGTTGGAAGCCCTAAAACCGGAGAACGTATCGAACAAAGCCTTGAGGGGAATGGATAAGAATCTTGAGATCAGAGGTGACGGAGTCTATTGTTTCATTAATCGGATCTGGACCCCTAAGTTCGTAAGTTACAAGGACGTTGTCAGAACGAAGCACACAAGACCAGATACTCCGTTTACCCAGGTTCGGATAACGTGTACCTGGATCTCAAGAAACTATACTGGTGGCCAAACATGAAAGCCGAAATCGCTACCTTCATGGGCAAGTGTCTGACTTGCGCCAAGGTGAAGGTCGAATATCAGAAACCCTCAGGTCTGCTCCAGCATCCCGAGATATCTGAGTGTAAATGGTAGATGATTACTATGGATTTCATCACCAAGTTACCCAAATCTCCGAGTGGGTACGATACCATTTGGGTAATTGTCGACCGATTGGCAAAATCCGCTCATTTCCTACCGATTAAAGAAACGTTCAAGATGGAAAGACTCACATGAATCTACATTCAAGAGATAGTCCGACTGCATGGTGTACCTGTGTCCATAATCTCCGATCGAGATAGCAGGTTTACCTCAAGATTTTGGCAGTCCCTTCAGAAAGCTCTTGGAACTAAGTTGGATATGAGTACAACTTATCATCCCCAGACGGATGGGCAGAGTGAGAGAACTATCCAGACCATGGAAGACATGTTGAGAGCATGTGTTATCGATTTTGGCAAGTCGTGGGACACTCATTTACCTTTGATCGAGTTCTCATATAACAATAGTTACCATACCAGTATCAAGGCTGCCCCGTTTGAAACCCTCTACGGTTGCAAGTGCAGATCCCCTCTGTGTTGGGCCGAGGTAGGGGACACGCAGCTAGCTAAGGGTCGAGTCCCCGACAGTGCTCTCACTGGTCCTAAAATCATCCGTGAAACCACCGAAAAGATCATCCAAATCCGAGATCGACTGAAAGTCTCTAGAGACAGACAAAAGAGTTACTCCAATAAGCGACGAAAACCTCTGGAATTCCAGGTTGGAGATCGTGTCCTGTTGAAGGTCTCGCCTTGGAAAGGCATGATACGCTTTGGAAAGCGCGGGAAACTAAACCCAAGGCACATAGGACCTTTTGAGATCCTCGCTAGGATCGGTAGCCTATAAACTCCGATTACCCCAAGAGCTTAGCAATATCCATCCTGTATTCCACGTCTCTAATCTTAAGAAGTGCTTATGCGATGAAACCCTTGTGATCCCTCTTGATGAGATCGAAATCAATGAAAATCTGAACTTTGTGGAAGAACCAATCGAAATCATGGATCAAGAGATCAAATGTACGAAACAAAGCCGCATCCCGATAGTGAAGGTTCGCTGGAATGCCAAGCGGGGACCCGAATTCACTTGGGAGCACGAAGACTCAATGAAGTAGAAATATCCACATCTCTTTCCAAATCCATGATTTGTATCTTCATTCTAAATTTCGGGACGAAATTTCCTCTAACGGGGGGATGATGTGACAACCCGAAACTTATTCCGTCACTGTAACCCATTTATGTTAATAAAATTTATTTTTATTGAAACTTTCCGTTAACTTTTGGATTAGGCAAATCAATTAAGAATTATATTGTGTTTTTCATATGTTTCGGAACGAAATAAAATCACGTGAAACACCCTCGATATTCCTTTGGAAAGTTTCTAGTTTACGACCAAGTCGGGTTACGGCCATTTAATTGGGTACGACCATAAACTCCGTTTAATGTCGGGATTGGGTGGATCTCCACCTGCCCACAAACTCAAACCCTATATAAGGATTGAATGGTCACCATTTGAGCCTTTTTCCCACCCTTATCATTTTCTCTCTCTACTCTCTCTCTACAAGTTGGATTTTGGTCAAGAAACACCCCATTCAAGCTCCAAAATCGTAAGTAATCCTTCCTAACTTGTTGTTTAGCCTTGTATTCATGAAAATTCATGGTTGAATCATCCAAATACCCCAAAAACCATGTGTTTACGGTTGAAGAACAACCTCCAAAACCGTAAACACCCACAAAGGGGTTTTGAAGCCCCAAAACCCTTCCAATGCTTACCTATGACTTCGAAACTTGCATGCATGAACTTAGAACCCTCAAAACATGAATTTAGGGGAGTAAACATGAGTTTATGGTTGAAGCACATTCTTGGACCGTAAACTCCTTTTCATGGTGTTAAAGTGCCCTTAAACACCTCCTATAGCTTGGATTAATGTCTAGAACCTTGTATTCCTTCATATGAAGCACCAAACCATGCAAAAATGAGCCAAACATGAGTTTACGGCCATAAACTCATGTGTTTACGGCATTAAACTCACCAAGGGTCATTCATAAACCGTAAACTCCATTTCCAAGGTCATTTCAAGTTCCAACTACTTCCTAAGCCTTTAAATCAACCCTAGAACCTTCCCTTGTGCAATATGAGACCTTTGAACACCAAAAAACACCCAACCCATGAGTTTACGGCCGTAAACTCATGGGGATATGGTCTTTGGGCCGTAAACACCCCTAAGGGTTTACACTTGAAGACTAAACTCCTTATCGAGGCCCTACACTACTTAGATGTAACCCGTATCACTTCCAGCACTTGAAATAAAGTGTTTTCACGCATTAGAGTGTAGTTAATTGCTTAATTAGTAGTTTAATAACTAATTAGATACAATTATGTATCACTTCATTTTACATAGGACCCTCACGTGTGTTCAAGTCCTAAATTGACACCTAGCGTCCTACTCGGCACACCCACGTCAGGTGAGTTCATACCCCTACCTTTTTCTGAGTTTTTCATGTTTTCAGGGGGGAATACAAGAAAAGGTACAAGAGAACTTGTACTCTAAATCTATTATTTCGTATGAAATGTGTACCTGTTCAGCATGCTTTTAACTTAGAAAACCGTTTTTACCAATCGATTAACTTGTAGAGTTAGTTTTTAAAACTAAAACAAGGGAACTTGTGAAACTTATCATAAAACGTTAAATTTTATATTTTATAAGGATTCACGCCATTCATAAAACGGGATTTTCCACATTATTACTTGTAAATTCGTTATTTTTAAGATTGGAGACTGTCCTTGGTAACACTTCCCCGGATTCGAGAGTGTAGGACTAACCCTGTAACCAGAATCTCCTGGAGGGAGAACGTGTCCTTTGTGTATAGATCTATACGGGGCCGACTACCCCACACCTTGCTGCTAGCTACAGTGAGACCAACAGGTCTACGGGTGACAAAGTCATAAATTGATACTGGCCTTGTTTCGAGCCATATCTAGTCTACCGTATGGTCATAGAACTCGCAAACTTAGATAATGGAGATTTACTTTTAGTAATAATGAACCTAGTGAACTAACCTCAAAGTAATAATTGTTTTGATTACTAGAGGGTATCAGTGATACCCATAGGAATTAGTTCACTACCTACTTATTAGTTTTATATATGTGTTAAAACTAATGTACTTTATCAAGATTAACCGAACTTTCAGGGAAACTTCACAAGTATGGTAGATACTTGTACCTTTTCATTCCAGATCGATAACCAACCATTAACTTGTAAGGAAAACAAGGGTTTTTCCTGGGATAACTTAACTTTCCATAAACAGGCTGTATAACAAATGGATAACTAAACTTCTCTTATAAGAAAATATGGGATTTTCTTGGGAAACAACTTTTCATAAAATCAAAGGGAAACATATTTTTTACCAGAAACCAAACGCTTATGAACTCACCAGCTTTATGCTGATATTTTAAAACTGCTTGTATTCTCAGGTTCTCGTTAGACAGGTATCTCGCTTACTTTTGGAGAAGACAGTGCATATAGAAGTATCGTCTATACTTTTGTTATACTGATGTATATATAAATTATGTATTTCTCCACTTTTAAACAAATGTAAATATCCATATGTAATGTAATTGTTGTGTTACTATGCTTACTATCTGCAATGGTTGTGATACTGCGCATGACGTCCTCTACCCCGAAACATTTCTGCCGTCGGTTTCGGGGTGTGACAGTATATCAAAAATGGTTTTGATATACTTGGTTCATTATAAACAATGCTCTGATACCAATCTGTCACACCCCCAAACCAAAATGGTGGAAACGTGTGGGGGCGGAGGACGTCATGTCAAGTATCATAACAAATGAATAGTAAAGAAAGTACACACCACCATAATATAAATATATTTGAAAAGTTTACTTGATTGTATGTGTTACATGTTTTCAAAAGAAATCAAATACAATATAGTGATCCAAAATATGTTACTAACGCCAGCACGTTAGTGTTCAAAAGTAGTTGCTACCTGGTTTAGCGGTTTCCTGAGAATACAAGTTATTTCAAAGAAAAAGTGTCAACAATAAAGTTTTTTTTTAAAGAGCATGTCAACAATAAAGTTGGTGAGTTCATAAGCAGTGTTTTAAGAAATGAATGCCATTCGAAAGTTCGTGTATGTTTTCTAGAAAATCCCTTATTTTCTATTAAATGTATGAAATGAGTATGAAAGATCGTTGTATAAACTGTATGTATTTGAAACAGGAAAATCCCTTATTTTCCTAAAAGTGAAATGTAGTCTCAAATGACCAAGACCGTAAGTTGTAAGCAACTATGACATGCTTAAAAGAATGATGTATAGTCTTATTATAAAATATAACTATAAGAAGATCGTATTTGTACATGAAAAGTGACTGTAATAGTCACTTTCCCCGTGAAAACATAATACCATAATAATTGTCTATCCGGTGAGTTTTTATAACCGTACAATCATAATTTGCCTGTAGCGACGTTCTTCAGGCATCGAAATGAGATGACACTTGTCACCCCGAGAACTGTAGCTAGCAGTCAGGGCGCGGGATCATTAGTCCTGTATAGATCTATAAACACTTGTCACGTTCTCTGGACGGGAGATTATGGTTATAAACAGGACTTCTAGCAATACCTTAATAGGTATAATGAAGATGAATAGCTCACAGATTCTCAATTAAGTCCCATATTAAAATGAATAATGTTGTTTCTGAAATGATTATCCTTTTTCACAATGTTAACAAAGGCATAATAAAAGGTGGATGTTCTTGTATGTATAAAAATGGTATACTGGAAAATAGTTACCCTTAATATGATGCAAATGTATAAATAAGCTTATAGTATTTATAATCATGTTTTATTTCGAGAGGGTAAAGTAAGGTAAGATGCTTTGCATGTTAACAGATCCATATGATAGTTATTAAAAAGAATCTGAAATGTATAACGAAAGATCGATGTCTTCACACAAGATTAATCGTGTGTTTACTTGTATTCTCCCTCGTAATGTGTTAAAAGCATTTAAAAAGGTATTTAAAAGCATAGAAATGGGGGTATGAACTCACTTGGTTGAAGAGGTGGGTTGAAGAAGATAAAGCGATAATCGAGTAGAACTTCGACAGGAGAAAGCGGATTTCTCCGGATTCTCGGGAATCTCGGGAGCGTAAAACTTCCTTCGGGACTTGGATATGAAAACCGGGAGTTCAGGATCTTTCTTGCATGCAAATCAAGGTAAAAACGCGAGAGAAAGAGAGAAAATGAGCAAAGAAACTCAGAACTCTCGCATCTCTTTTATAGGGGTTGGAACCCTCGCGTACGCGGGGCGTACCAGCGAAGTTACACGACGCTTTCGCATGCGTCATGGCTTACCGCATCCTCGTTCGAAGCATTGGATGGGACCCGGAGCGACGTGGACGAACCGAGGCCTAGCACCCGAGTACGTTGGGCGTACGAGTGTACGCTAGGCGTAAATCGTCTTGGTTTGTATGCCTCAAACTTGTAAAATCCGTAACTTTTGCATACGAGCTTTGTTTTTGACATTCTTTATATACACACATAGGTGAGAATGTACTCCACAACTTTCATTTAGACTCCGTCGACTAGTTTTGAATTTATTTTTAATAATATATTTTTAACTGGTCGGGACTGGAATAGTCCGTTAAAAATCCATAACTTCTTCATCTGACGTCTGTTTTCATCAGACTTTTTACCGTTGTAATACCATCGATGAGATCTTCGTTTCTCATTCAGGTCATGTTAGCAAAAAGTAGCTCGATCTCTATTTCGAGTTTTTAGCGGTCTACTGCTATGTCCGAAACTTCGAAAAATCATAACTTCCTCATATGAAGTCAGATTTGGGCGTTCTTTTTAAGTATGTTCACGGTTTAATGATATCTATGAATTTTATTTAGATACCTAAGGCTAATAAGTATTATATTGAAATGTCTATTTTTAGGCTTAACAATGTTTTCCCGGTATTGTTACAGATCTTCAAATGGAAATAACTTCTTCGTTATAACTCGGATTTTAGTGTTCTTTATATTTTGGAAACCTAGTTACGATCTCCATCACTTTACTTATCTAAATTGAGGTTATTGAACAATTTATTTTTAACCTAATTTTTGCTGGTGTTACATTATGCAATTTAACAAAGCTTTGATGAGCATTGTTTAATTCTTGAGTTCCACAATAGAAGTCTATGCAATTTAGTAAAGCTCTGATGAGCGTTGTTTAATTCTTGATTTCCACAATAGAAGTCTATGCAATTTAGCAAACTTTTGATGTACATTGTTTAATTCGTCAACTCCATTATAAAAGTAGTCTATGCAATTTAGCAACACTTTGATGAACATTGTTTAATTCTAGAGTTACACAGTAGAAGTCTATGCAATTTAGCACATCTTTGATGAGTATTGTTTAATTCTTGAGTTCGACAATAAAAGTCAATGCAAACTAGCAAAGCTTGGATGAGCATTGCTTAATTTTTGAGTTCCACAATAGAAGTAATCTGTGAAATTTACCAAAGCTTTAATGAGCATTGTTTAATTCTTGAGTTCCACAATTGAAGTCTATGCAATTTAGGAAAACTTTGATGAGCACTGTTTAATTCTTGAGTTCCACAACAGAAGTGTACGTAATTTAGCAAAGTTTTGATGAGCATTGTTAAATTCTTGAGTTCTACAATAGAAGTCTATGCAATTTAGCAAACCTTTATTGAGTATTGTTTAATTCTTAAGTTCCACAATAGAAGTCGATGCAATTTTGACAATCATTGATGAGCATTGCTTAATTCTTGAGTTCCACAACAGAAGTCTTTGCAATTTAAGCAAATGGTTGATGAGCATTGTTTAATTCATGTGTTCCACAATAGAAGTCTATGCAATCTATGCAAAGGGTTGATGAGCATTGTAAAATTCATGAGTTCAACAATAGAAGTCTATGCAATTTAGCAAAGCTTTGATGAGCATTGTTTAATTCTTGTGTTCCACAATAGAAGTCTATGTAATTTAGAAAAGTTTAGATGAGCATTGTTTAATTCATGAGTTTATAATACAAGTAGTCTATGCAATTTAGCAAAGCTTTGATGAGAATTTTTTAATTCTTGAGTTCTACAGTAGAAGTCTATGAAATTTACCAAAGCTTTGGTGAGTATTGTTTAATTCTTGAGTTCCATAATAGAAGTCGATGCAATTAAGCAAAGCTTGGATGAGCATTGCGTAATTATTGAGTTCAACAACAGAAGTAATCTATGAAATCTACCAAAGCTTTAATGAGCATTGTTTAATTCCTGAGTTCCACAATTGAAGTCTATGCAATTTAGCAAAGCTTTCATAAACATTGTTTAATTTCTTGAGTTCCACAATAGAAGTATTTTATGAAATTTAGCGAAGCTTTGATGAGGATTGTTTAATTCTTGAGTTCCACTTTAGAAGTCTAAGAAATTTAAACAAACGTTTGATGATCATTGTTTAATTCGTGAGTTCCACAATAGAAGTCTATGCAATTTAGCAAAGCTTTGATGAGCATTGTTTAATTCTTCGGGTCCACAATAGAAGTCTATGCTATTTTTGACAACCTGAAATTTCTATTCTGTACAACATTTCAATTCAATAGAAGTCAGAATTGTTGCTGCTAACTTTCAAGCTTTTTGGAATAAGTTTGAGTATTTTAGGATTAGCACTTTGGGAGATATCAGGAGAGAGGATGCTCTAGGGTTTATTGTGCAACAATAATACCCCAAAGATCCAAGAGTGTGGAGTTTACGGCCTAAAAAAGGTGTTTACGGTCATAAACCCTTAATTGGGGGTATATAAGTGACACTTAGTCATTATTTACCCTTTTTCACAAAAACAAGATCCAAATCTCAATTCTCTCTCAAGTATCATCCAACAATTCTTCAAGATCTTCAAATTGTAAATGTTACTAGCCTTATTCAGTTGATATATTACTTAATCTAGTGATCGAACACACTTCCATCCGTGAAATTGTTCCAAAAGGTTAGATCTTCAAGTTTCACCAAGAACACACACTAGTGTTCTTGCACTTTTAGCACCTTTTCAAGCCTCTATCTTGTAAGTACTTCTATCCTAGAGTATCTTAAGGCTTGTTACACTTCTAAACATCGAGAAAACACCCAACAAACCAAGGATCAAAGGTGTTTACGGTTCAAGATGTTTTTGAACCATAAGCCCTAAAAAGCTTGCCAAAGTGTGCCCTAGTCCCTCCTAAGCCTTGGAAACTTGCATAGATCCCTTCCTTGATGAGTTAAGGGCTTGAAAACATCAAAAGACCATAAACCATAGGGGTTTACAAATGTAAACCCAAAGGAAAATGGTCTAAGGACCGTAAACTCCATTTAGGAGTGAAATGGTGCCCTAATCCCTTCCATAGGCTTATACTTCAAGTGGAAATGCTTCTAAGGACTTGTAGAGCTTCAAAACAACACATGGTCAAAGAAGCATGAGTTTATGACCGTAAACTCAATGGGTTATGGTCACAAAACCATAAACTCATATTAGGGGTTTCCCTTGAACCCTAAACTCATTAGCAATGTCCTACAACACTTAGACACAATCCTTGGGACTTATAACACCTATACAAGGTGTTTAACATGCCCTAAGATGTCTTAACGTTGCTAATTAGTTGTTTAAAGACTAATTGGATACATATATGTGTCATTATATGTTAACTAGGATCCTTGTGTGTGCTCAAGTCTTCACTTGACACCTAACAATCCTGTTTCATCAGTTCATCTATACCACTCACTATAGGTGAGTTCATACCCCTTAAATTGACCTTTTAAATGTTTTTAAATGCTTTTATTGGGGGGTGGGGGGAATACAAGTTGAATAGTTATATTTATTATATCAATCACATGTGATTAATAACTACCAAACAAGTGGTTTTCTTACTTTTCAAACTGTGTTATCAAACTGTTTTGCTTCAAACTATTTTATAAACTCTTTTGCTTGTCAAATACTTTTACTTAAACTCCTTTTATACTTTTATATCGTCAAATGCATGCCTATGGATGTATAGTTATATAAGTAATGTTTAAAGGACTTAGGAAGGCTAGCTCACTTTATTTCCTTTTCCTTGTTTGGATGTGGCTTTAGGGCATCGGTTATCCGTCCGAAGGTCCTCTAAATATTAGTTATATATTATGTATACATATATAGACATAAAATTCTATTAGAGAATTCAATACCCTTGGGTAGCAAGGGTATACATTCATGATCATACGTACAAGTCATATTACTAGTAAACTACGATAGGCGTAGTTTAGGAAGTTACTAATACTATTACTAGAACAATGAATCATACAAAGAGTCAGTTCATTCATGAGTCAATACTTGATAGATAGAGAGAGAATACAATACAACTAGTACACATAGTACATATCAATACTTGCTAGATAGAGAGAGAATACAATACAGCTGGTACACACAGTACATATCAATACTTGCTAAATAGAGAGAGAACATACAATACAGCTAGTACACGCAGAACATAACAATACATACAGGCTAGACCGAGAAAGAACACACAATACAGCTAGCACATACATTACATATACATTCATGCAGTTATGTGAGCCACTAAACGGGGCATGCTACTACCTGCCATGACCGTTTTTGTATCCATAATCTCCTTAATTGGGGAGCGTATGAGTTTGCATATAGATCTATACTGGATTGACTATCCTACACCTTGTTGCTCGCTATAGTGGGACTTGCAAGTCTACGGGTGCCAAATGTCATTTCTTACGGCGTCTTACATAATTGTTTTACTAGAGTCGGTAGCAGGATACATGCTGATCACATGTTGCTTTAAATTACAATTGGTTTAAGGTAGTTAGTACAGCAGTAGTTACTTATTACAATACTACAATACTATATTATTTTCCCCTTTACATTCACTTCGTGAACATTCACACGATGCATGGTAATGTAAAAACTATATTTTTGATAAATGATAGTCAGATTTGGGAAAATACACACTCTTACAAGAGACAGACACACAAACACTAGATGTCTTGGTAGAAGACTACTTTTAGTAGGAAACATAGGGTTTTCTAGGAGAGTTGCAAAACATCTTACAAATGTTTTCATACAAATACAGACACTAATATACTTATGATCTCACCAGCTTTAAAGTTGATACTCTCTTTCAAAATAACTTGTATTCTCAGGTCACCAGTAGACAGGTACAGGTGCCAGGTTTGAGAAGATGGTGCTCGTTCAAGACTCATCTTTTATTTTGATATATATATATATATATATATATATATATATATATATATATATATATATATATATATATATTTGGTGTCTATATAACTTGACAGAACACACTTGTATAAAATTATATTATTAATGCAATGGATGATGTTGTTGCTTGTTTACTACTATTCATTGTTGTGATACTGTACATGACGTCCTCCGCACCAGAATGTTTCCGCCGTTCATGGTTTTTGTGGTGTGACAGATTGGTATCAGAGCTTTGTTTATAGTGAATTGAGTATATCAACCCATAAAATATATACAGACTATAAATACAATGGGATTAAAATACTTTGACCAAGAGTTTATACTTTAAATAATAAAATATTTAATTAAGTATACGTGCCTGCATTCATACTAAAATCAGTGTCACTAGGACAGTACAAAAGTATTACGATTATTGGGCAACACTAGTAGACTTATAGACATATAGTCAAAACTAGGAAGATATAGCCTGATCAACTATATTATCCGGGGGGTTGACTAGCATGTGCCTATCTGTGGTTGTGAGGTTGCAAAAGGTCTAAAAACTTACCCATAATACCACAATGAGAACATTAGAACCTAAACCTAAAATACTATAGGAGTATTTTGTGTTACAATAAACTACTTATGTGCTAGATTCTTATACCTCTCTTCTCGCATAGATATAATGACTGGATTCCATCTTCCCAGAGACTCGTACTACCCCAACCACGGCAATGCATGATGGCTGGAAGAAGAACCAGAAGATGATTACCCAATCCCTTTGGATGATCATGAAGCTGAAGGCTTTTCTGATGGTTCTGACTCAGAGCCAGAAGTCAACAACCTACCCCCAACTGTTCAAAACCCAAACCCTCGTCCAGCATTTCAAGGACCCACACCCCTGTGGGCCACAAACTTCAATAGATGGAGTCAGGAACAAGGTCAACCCGTTCCCTACAACGGAGACAGAAGCTTCTACAACCTCACCGAGGGAGGTTCCGCTGACAAAGTCCTACCCATCATAGTTCGTAGGATTGCTCGGAACATAGAGCAGGGTCGAGCAGCTATTGGTCGAGTCGTGGAGATTGACGCCAATTCTGGCGTTAACACAGTCCGCATTTGCCAGCTAGAGTCTGCTCATGAAAGAACTCTGGTCCACAATGCAGCTCTTCAGAGGGAACTCACTAAAACCGAAGCTGAAGTCAGGGAACTTCGAGCTCAACAAGCAAGATCTGATAGGCGCGTGAGGGACATAGAACATCTTCTGTCAGGGTCAAGAACTCACTCTGGTAATTCTCGTCGCCGATCGATTCTCATCAACTTATCTTTTGGATATAACTTAGTAGGTGTAAAAACTCCAGACTAATTTCCTATCCTTGTAAATCTTAGACCTGTTAAGGTCTTGATTGGGTCGTAGTTATGTCGAAAATTTCCCATCTTGGTTGATGTAAGGCCTACTTCTAGATCATTTTTTCTGAACTCGTTACATCTGTAATTCTAGTATTATCGACAGATATCTAAATCTCATGGAAATTATATCCAAATGCTTTCCTTTACAATAAATTGTGTTATTCATTTGTACTGTTGGACTATGGCGAGTTAGTCCATTAGTCATTCTCATCAATTCTTCTATTAAATTCTTATCAATGTCTTCATCTTCATAAACTTCTAGTTCAAAGATGCCTCCACGTAAATCACCAAGATGCAATCCTCCCGCACCAACACCACCTACTCCTTAGTTCGACATGATAGCCCTAAATGTTGTTGTAGCTGCAGCTGTGGCTACAGCCACGACTCAATATCATTCATCTGGTTCCACTGGAGGAGGAACCCCTATCCTATCTACTCATGGTGAAATCCCTGTGCGCTTGAAAGAGTGCTCCTACAAGGACTTCACCAACTGCAAGTCATTGTCCTTCAAAGGGACTGGTGGAGTCATTTCCCTCTTGCAATGCTTTAAGAAAACCGAATCGGTTTTCGAAATCTGCTCCTGTCCAGAGGAGAGCAAGGTCAAGTTTGCTGCTTGCACCTTTGAAACAAAAGCCTTAACATGGTGGAATAGCCATGTTAAGTCACTATCTCTCATAGTGGCAATTTCTATGGGCTGGGAAACTTTGAAAGACCTCGTGATTGAGGAGTACTGCCCGAGGGGCAAGATCCAGAAGCTGGAGGAAGAACTATGGAGCCTAACCATGAAGGGCTCCAACGTAGTCGCCTACACCGCCAGATTCTGTGAGCTGGTGGCCCTCTGTCCCAACATGGTTCATACTAAGGGAAAGAAAATCGAGAGATATATATGGGGGCTGAGCCTGATGCCACCATACCAGGGAAATGTTTTGGCATCACACCCCACTACATTTGATAGTGCCAAATGATTGGCACAGCGGCTCATAGACCATGGGGTTCGTACCCCGGGCGCAACAACAACCATGGCTATCTCAGAACCTTCCAAAACCGTTGACCCCAAGCGGAAGTTCTAGGAGGACAAAAAGCAGACGAAGGCTGCCAAAACGCAGCAGGTCGTGGCAATTCATGATGCGATAGCGCCTGCCGCTGCTGCTCCGGTAAAGCAGTACGCTGGAAGTTTGCCCAAGTGCAACAAATGCAACTTCCACCACGTCGGTGCCTGCCGGGAAATGTAGTGTTTGAACTGCAACAGGAAGGGGCACACTGCCCATTTCTGTAAAGCTCCGACGAAGCCAATGAACCAAGTCCCCGGTGCTGGAGTGGGCCAAACTTGCTACGGATGTGGCGAGGTAGGCCACTTTAAAAGGAACTGCCCGAAGGCAGGGTTTGCCGGTGGAGTGGCAAGAGTTCTGGACATAGGCCATGAGGAAGCGGTTGTCGACCCCACAGTGGTCACTGGTATGTTGCTCCTCGATAACTCTTATGCATGCATTCTATTTAATAGTGGAGTGGAGAGGAGTTTTGTGAACCAAAAATTTGCTCATTTACTTAAACAAAAATCACGAGCACTTAAACAACCGTTCACAGTAGAAATGGCTAATGGCAAGACAAAGAGCACTAGCAGTATATTCATAGGGTGTACCCTAACTTTAGATAGCCATTCATTTTTGATCGATCTCATGTCGGTCTTAATTAAAAGTTTCAACATCATTATCGACATGGATTGGTTGAGTTTACATCATGCCGATATCATGTGTTACGAAAAGGCTGTTCGCCTTAATATGCCGTTTGGCGAAACCCCAGTAGTTTATGGCGACAAACCCGACACGAACCTTCATATCATCTCGAGCATTCAAGCTCATAAATTCTTGTGAAAGGAATGTCAAGCATTCCTTGATCATGTGGTCGATGTGAGTCAAGACGCGAAGGACATTCAGAACATTCCAGTAGTACGTGACTTTCCCGACATCTTTCCAGAAGAACTCCCAGGATTACCTCCGCAACGTCAAGTCGAGTTCAGAATCGACATAGTACCAGGGGCTACTCCCGTAGACAAATTGCCCTATCGTCTAGCACCTGCAGAGATGCAAGAACTAAACTGTCAACTTAACAAACTACTCAGCAAGGGCTTTATAAGACCAAGTTTCTCACCCTGGGGAGCTCCAGTCTTGTTCGTCAAGAAGAAAGGTGGATCGTTTCGTATGTGCATCGACTACAGGGAGCTCAACAAACTGACCGTCAAAAATCGTTATCCGTTGCCTCTTATCGACGATTTATTTGACCAACTTCAAGGGGCGAATTTCTTTTCAAAAATCGACTTGAGATCCGGATATCACCAACTACTAGTGCTAGGGGAGGATGTTCCGAAGACAGCCTTCCGAACTCGTTATGGGCACTACGAATTCGTAGTGATGTCGTTTGGATTAACAAACATGCCCGTTGTATTCATGGACTAAATGAATAGGGTGTGTCGTCCTTACTTGGATCAGTTCGTCATCGTCTTCATGGATGACATACTTATCTACTCTCGTAGTAAGGAAGAGCATAGTCAACATCTGCGACAGGTCTTAGAAACATTACATTCGGAGAAGCTCTATGCGAAGTTCTCGAAACGTGAATTTTGGATCTGACGAGTCGAATTCTTAGGGCACGTGGTTAGAAAAGAGGGAATACACGTGGACCCTTCCACAATCAAAGCCATTGAGAACTGGTCAGCACCGAAGATGCCTACATAAATTCGTCAATTTCTAGGCCTTGCTGGCTACTATCGCAGGTTCATTCCGATCTTCTCCCGCATTGCGAAACCTCTTACAACACTAACCCAGAAGGGCGTGGCCTTTGACTGGGAAGAGAAGAAGGAAAGAGCGTTCCAAACGCTCAAACGAGCCTTGTGCACCGCACCAATACTATCCCTCCCCGAAGGGATAGAAGACTTCGTTGTCTATTGCGATGCGTCAAATCAAGGGCTCGGATGTGTTCTGATGCAGCGAGGTAAGGTCATCGCCTATGCCTCGAGACAGTGAAGACACATGAGGTCAACTACACGATCCACGATCTTGAACTGGGAGCACTTGTGTTTGTTCTGAAGATCTGGAGACACTACCTGTACGGTACGAAAAGCACTATCTTTACAGACCATAAAAGCCTACAACACATATTCGACCAGAAGGAGATCAACATGAGACAACGACGGTGGGTCGAGCTACTCAGTGATTACGAATGCAAAATTCGTTATCATCCGGGTAAAGCCAATGTAGTAGCTGACGCCCTCAGTCGGAAAGAATATTCTGGTCGTAGAGTCAAATCATTGACTATGACTATCCATTCACACTTGTCCACACAAATTAAGGGGACTCAGCTCGACGCTTTGAAACCTAAAAATGTGGCGGGTGAATCCCTAAGAGGGATGGATAAGAACTTGGAGGTTAAGGATGGCGGAGCTTATTATTTCATGGATCGGATCTGGACCCCGAAACTCGGTGGTTTCAGAGACTTGGTCATGAATAAGGCGCACAACACTCGTTATTCCGTGCACCTGGGTTCGGATAAGATGTATCTGGATCTTAAAAAGTTATATTGGTGTCCTAACATGAAAGCAGAGATTGCTACCTTCGTGAGTAAATGCCTTACTTGTGCAAAGGTCAAGGTCGAATACCAGAAACCCTCCGGTTTACTACAACAACCGAAAATACCAGAATGGAAGTGGGGGCGGATCACTATGGACTTTATAACCAAGTTGCCCAAGACAACAGGTGGACTTGATACTATATGGGTCATCGTCGATAGATTGACCAAGTATGCACACTTCCTGCCTATCAAGGAAACAGACAAGATGGAGAAACTTACAAGAACTTACATTAGAGAGATTGTACAACTGCACGGTGTTCTCTTATCCATTATCTTGGATAGAGATAGTAGATTCACTTCGAGGTTCTAGCAGTCGTTACAAAGCTCCTTAGGAACTAGGTTGGACATGAGTACGGCCTACCATCCACAGACCGACGGACAATGTGAGAGAACTATCCAAACCTTGGAAGATATGTTGCGAGCCTGTGTGATCGACTTTGGGAAAGAATGGGATACTCATTTACCCCTGGTCGAATTTTCCTACAACAACAGTTATCACACGAGCATAAAGGCTGTTCCATTCGAGGACCTCTATGGCCGAAAGTGCAGATCCCCTCTGTGTTGGGCTGAGGTGGGTGATACCCAGTTAGCTAAAGGACGAGTTCCTGACAACACTCTCACAGGTCCGGAGATCATACGGGAAACGACAAAGAAGATCGTTCAGATTCGTGAACGATTGAAAGCCTCTAGAGACCGACAGACAAGCTACGTTGATAAGCGAAGGAAACCGTTGGAATTCTAGGTGGGCGACCGCGTTCTATTGAAGGTCTCACCTTAGAAGGTCTTGATACGCTTCGGAAAGCGTGGAAAGCTAAATCCAAGGTACATAGGGCCTTTCGAGATTCTCGCAAGAATCGGCACTGTAGCTTACAAACTTAACTTACCACACGAACTAAGTAACGTACATTCTACCTTCCACGTTTCGAACTTGAAAAAGTGTCTGTCTGACGAGACTCTTGTTATCCAACTCGACAAGATCGATATCAATGAGAGCCTCAACTTCGTGGAAGAACCTGTAGAGATCATGGACCGGGAGGTCAAGCAAACGAAGGAAAGCTGTATCCCGATAGTGAAGGTTCGTTGGAACGCCAAGCGAGGACCTGAATTCACTTGGGAGCGAGAGGATCAGATGAAACTGAAATATCTTCTTCTTTTTTACTTAGTTATTTGTAACTACTTAGTTGCTTAAACTCTAATTTCGGGACGAAATTCCTGCTAACGGGGGGATGATGTGACAACCCAAAATTTCTATTATGTACAACATTTCAATTCAATAGAACTCAGAACTGTTGCTGCTAATTTTCAAGCTTTTTGGAATAAGTTTGAGTATTTTAGGATTAGCACTTTGGGAGATATCAGGAGAGAGGATGCTCTAGGGTTTATTGTGCAACAATAATACCCCAAAGATCCAAGAGTGTGGAGTTTACGGCCTAAAAAAAGGTGTTTACGGTCATAAACCCTTAATTGGGGGTATATAAGTGACACTTAGTCATTATTTACCCTTTTTCACAAAAACAAGATCCAAATCTCAATTCTCTCTCAAGTATCATCCAACAATTCTTCAAGATCTTCAAATTGTAAATGTTACTAGCCTTATTAAGTTGATATATTACTTAATCTAGTGATCGAACACACTTCCATCCGTGAAATCGTTCCAAAAGGTTAGATCTTCAAGTTTCACCAAGAACACCAAGAACGCACACTAGTGTTCTTGCACTTTTAGCACCTTTTCAAGCCTCTATCTTGTAAGTACTTCTATCCTAGAGTATCTTAAGGCTTTTTACACTTCTAAACATCAAGAAGACACCCAAGAAACCAAGGATCAAAGGTTTTTACGGTTCAAGATGTTCTTGAACCGTAAACCCAAAAAAGGGTGCCAAAGTGTGCCCTAGTCCCTCCTAAGCCATTGAAACTTGCATAGATCCCTTCCTTGATGAGTTAAGGGCTTGAAAACATCAAAAGACCATAAACCATAGGGGTTTACAACCATACACCCAAGGGAAAATGGTCTAAGGACCGTAAACTCCATTTAGGAGTGAAATGGTGCCCTAATCCCTTCCATAGGCTTATACTTCAAGTGCAAATGCTTCTAAGGACTTGTAGAGATTCAAAACAACACATGGTCAAAGAAGCATGAGTTTACGACCGTAAACTCTTGAGTTTACAACCGTAAACTCAATGGGTTATGGTCACAAAACCGTACACTCATATTAGGGGTTTCCCTTGAACCCTAAACTCATTAGCAATGTCCTACAACACTTAGATGTAATCCTTGGGACTTATAACACTTATACAAGGTGTTTAACATGCCGTAGGATGTCTAAACTTTTTTTAATTAGTTGTTTAAATACTAATTGGATACATATATGTGTCATTATATGTTAACTAGGATCCTTGTGTGTGCTCAAGTCTTCACTTGACACCTAGCAATCCTGTTTCATCAGTTCATCCATACCACTCACTACAGGTGAGTTCATACCCCTTAAATCGACCTTTTAAATGTTTTTAAATGCTTTTATGGGGGGGGGGGTGGGGGGAATACAAGTTGAATAGTTATAGTTATTATATATCTCACATGTGATTAATAACTACCAAACAAGTGGTTTTCTTACTTTTCAAACTGTGTTATCAAACTGTTTTGCTTCAAACTATTTTACAAACTCTTTTTCTTGTCAAATTCTTTTACTTAAACTCCTTTTATACTTTTATATTGTCAAATGCATGCCTATGGATGTATAGTTATATAAGTAATGTTTAAAGGACATAGGAAGGCTAGCTCGCTTTATCTCCTTTTCCTTGTTTGGATGTGGCTTTAGGGCATCGGTTATCCGTTCGAAGGTCCTCTAAATATTAGTTATATATTATGTATACATATATAGACATAAAATTCTATTAGCGAATTCAATACCCTTGGGTAGCAAGGGTGTACATCCATGATCATACGTACAAGTCATATTACTAGTAAACTACGATAGGCGTAGTTTAGGAAGTTACTAATACTATTACTAGAACAATGAATCATACAAAGAGTCAGTTCATTCATGAGTCAATACTTGCTAGATAGAGAGAATACAATACAGCTAGTACACATAGTACATATCAATACTTGCTAGATAGAGAGAGAATACAATACAGCTAGTACACACAGTACATATCAATACTTGCTAGATAGAGAGAGAATATACAATACAGCTAGTACATGCACATACAGGCTAGACAGAGAAAGAACACACAATACAACTAGCACATACATTACATATACATTCAGGTAGTTATGTGAGCCACTAAACGGGGCATGGCACTACCTGCCATGACCGTTTTTGTATCCAGAATCTCCTTAATTGGGGAGCGTATGAGTTTGCATATAGATCTATACTGGATTGACTATCCTACACCTTGTTGCTCGCTATAGTGGGACTTGCAAGTCTACGGGTGCCAAATGTCATTTCTTACGACGTCTTACATCGTCGTTTTACTAGAGTCGGTAGAAGGATACCAGCCGATCACATGTTACTTTAAATTACAATTGGTTTAAGGTAGTTAGTACAGTAGTAGTTACTTATTACAATACTACAGTACTATATTATTTTCCCCTTTACATTCACTTCGTGAACATTCACACGATGCACGGTAATGTAAAACCTATATTTTTGATAAATGATAGTCAGATTTGGGAAAATACACACTCTTACAAGAGACACACACACAAACACTAGATGTCTTGGTAGAAGACTACTTTTAGTAGGAAAAATAGGGTTTTCTAGGAGAGTTACAAAACATCTTACAAATGCTTTCATACAAATACAGACACTAATATACTTATGATCTCACCAGCTTTAAAGCTGATACTCTCTTTCAAAATAACTTTTATTCTCAGGTCACCAGTAGACAGGTATAGGTTCCAGGTCTGAGAAGATGGAGCTTGTTCAAGACTCATCTTTTATTTTGATATATATATATTTGGTGTCTATATAACTTGACAGAACACACTTGTATGAGATTATATTATTAATGCAATGGATGATGTTGTTGCTTGTTTACTACTATTCATTGTTGTGATACTGTACATGACGTCCTCCGCCCCAGAACGTTTCCGCCGTTCATGGTTTTGGGGTGTGACACAATTTAGCAAAGCTTTGATAAATATTGTTTAATTCTTGAGTTCCACAATAGAAGTATTCTATGCAATTTAGCAAAGCTTTGATGAGCATTGTTTAATTCTTGAGTTCCACAATACAAGTCTATGCAATTTAGCAAAGCTTTCATGAGCATTGTTTAATTCTTGAGTTTCATAATGAAGTCTATGCAATTTAATAAATTTTTGATGAGCATTGTTTAATTCTTGAGTTTCACAATAGAAGTCTATGCAATTTAGCAAAGCTCTGATGAGCGTTGTTTAATTCTTGATTTCCACATTAGAAATCTATGCAATTTAGCAAACTTTTGATGAGCATTATTTAATACGTGAGCTCCATTATACAATTAGTCTATGCAATTTAGCAAAGCTTTATTGAGCATTGTTTAATTCTTGATTTCTACAGGAGAATTCAATGCAATTTAGCAAAGCTTTGATGAGTATTGTTTAATTCTTGAGTTCTGCAGTAGAAGTCTATGCAATTTAGCAAACCTTTGATGAGTATTGTTTAACTCTTGAGTTCCACAATAGAAGTCTATGCAATTTAGCAAAGCATGGATAAGCATTGCGTAATTCTTGAGTTCCACAGTCGAAGTAATCCACGAAATTTACCAAAGTAATAATGAGCATTGTTTAATTCTTGAGTTCCATAATTGAAGTCTATGCAATTTAGCAAATCTTTGATAAGCATCGTTTAATTCTTAAGTTCCACAATATAAGTATTCTATGGAATTTAGCGAAGCTTTGATGAGCATTGTTTAATTCTTGAGTTCCACAATAGAAGTCTGTGCAATTTAAGCAAAGTTTTGATGGTCATTATTTAATTCGTGAGTTCCACAAAAGAAGTCTATGAAAATTAGCAAAGCTTTGATGGGCATTGTTTTATTCTTGAGCTCAATAATAGAAGTCTATGCAATTTAGCAAAGCATTGATAAGCATTGTTTAATTATTAAGTTCCACAATAGAAGTATTTTATGCAATTGAGCAAAGCTTTGATGAGCATTGTTTAATTCTTGAGTTCCACAATAGAAGTCTATGCAATTTAAGCCTAGGTTTGATGAGCAATGTCTAATTTGTGAGTTCCACAATAGAAGTCTATGAAATTTAGCAAAGCTTTGATGAACATTGTTTAATTCTTGAGTTCCACAATAGAAGTCTATGTCACACCTCCAAACCAAAAAGACGAAAACATTCAAGGATGTAGGACGCCATGTATAGTATCACAAAAATTGCATCATAGTAATCAAATTAAACATAACCATTATATTGAATAAGTAAAATATGTACATATGTTTGTGTGACACCTAAATTTTGCAAAAGTTTTAAACTTTGAAAACCTATCTTAAATTAAATTAAAACAACTGAAATAGTCATAACATAATCCATCAACTTAATAATCATATAAAATAAGTGCGGAAGTAATAATAATAAGGTCCCAACAAAAATAACTAGTAGTGATGTCCCGGTGCTCCATGTCAAGCCTTAGCCTGTTTAATCTTAACACCTGAAAAGTTATAGGGGAAACCGAAAGAACAAAGCTTAGTGAATTCAAACACAGACATTGTACTAACATTCATATTTACTAACCCTAATCTATTTTCCAATTATAATTATATGATAAGGGCAAAGAACGAATCAATGCCTATAATACAAGAAGGACTTGTAGGTTTGAACCGCATCGGGAAGATCCCGTATCACGTGGCCCTAATCACCGCACCTCACGATGAGTTTTACGTTGGTGATCTTACCTACCCACCGCACCGGTAAATCTATATCCTTTGGTGGTGTCCCCATATCCATTATTAGTTACATACAGTGCACATGTATGAATTAAAACAATACTAATATAGCATGCTTTTATAATAAATTCAAATAATCACACACAAGCTAACTAGCAAACACAATCATCAATACAACGGTGTGAGAGAACTCGCCTTGAGTGAGTAGTAAGGATAGCTAACAATCAAATAATGCTACCAAGCCTGAGAAAAATTCAAAACCTCACCTAAGAAGGACTAAAGGTTAGAAAGGAGAAGTAATGAAGCTATGAGTCGAGAAAAGAGTAATCACAACAAGGTCTTTAAAACAGACCTTCTGTTCAAAACGGATTTACTCCAAAATCTAAAATTGAAACATAGCTTTAACTAAATTTTATAGGAAACTATGATTGCTCAGGATTCTAGAACAATAAAGAACTCCTTCTAATTCCAAAAGACGAATTAAATATGAATTTTACAAAAAGGTGTATCATTGTTGTCTCCAACAGGACAGTCAAGTGATGTTGGCCAATTCTACCCAACTTGTGAGTAGCATTAGTCCAAACCAAAATTCATAGAAGTTAAGGACATACATATAAAAGTCTTAGAGTTGGAATTGAATGAAAAGAATTTTCCAAGATCCGGATATAAAATTCACATTGTGAACAATCACAACACTAGTAAAAGTTGGTGACTGCCCACTGATCTGGAGTGTGGATCCATTCTATCCAATTTATAATTGGAAATAACACCCCTCTGCTCCATATCTTAAATTCATAATATCAGGAACATATAGAAACTTGGAATCACTCTGGATCCTTTTCCAAGCCTTAGAAATGATGAAAACAAAATGACATATCAAAATAGACCCGTATTAGACCCTACAGCAAAGATGCCATTCTTTCCCATAGATAAAATCCTTATCAGTGAGGTTGGCCTGCTTAATAAAGTTAGCCAACTCAATTTGTGAACTGGTTTGAGGCCTGTTTGAGTTTTAGATCTCAAGATATGAGTTTTACAAAATGACTACAAATCTGATGGAAAACAAAATCGTAGCCACCTGTGATTCCTTTTTGGCTTATCCATGCTTCTCCCTTTGAAACACATTTTAAGATGTGTTCATCATCCCAATTTAGTCCCCATTATCATGGTGGTACTAAAAAGGGTTAGGTATCATTAGGATTTCATTTTGCCACAAGATTGTAATAATAATCAACATGAAAATGATCATAAAGCACATAAAATCACCATTCTCCCTTTTAGGGTTTCATTGATCTTTTGCAACATGTAATCCCCTAGATCCATCATCCACCATATATGGGGTGAATATAGGATCTTGAGATGATGTATAACATACAATTCTTTGCAAATAACAAAAGAGATACAAATCAAATAAGAAGGAGAAGAAGTGAAGATGAAATCATAAAACTAGAACAAGGTTATGAATCAAGTTGTAAGAAATGATAAGGAGGTTCATACCAATATGAATCAAGGCTAGAAATGAACAAGAATTAAGCTCTAAACAACAGCCCCTTGGCTGCTCTTGATCCCAAAGAGAGAGAAGGACGATGTGTGAGAGAGAGAAAGAGAGAGTAGGGTTTAGAGTGTTTTTCTTGTGTGTGTTCCAAATGACTAAATTAACACATTAAGTACTATTTACTAGATGGACTTTGTAAATAGGCCCATAGCCCATGGACTTCAATAAAAGGAGTTTACAAGATGATCAAAAGAGTCCAATAACATAAGAAATCAGACCTTGGTTAAATAAATTAACCCAAGGTTACAAGAATAATTAAATTAAAATAACCAAACGTACCGAGAAAAACCGGGGCGTTACAACTCTCCCCCACTAAGAACGGACTTCGTCCTCAAAGTCAACGCCTAGAAACAGATCCGGATAATGAGCCCGCATCTCGCATTCCGGTTCCCAAGTCCATTCTGAACCCTTCCTATGTTGCCACTGCACCTTAACCAGGTTTATAGTCTTGTTGAGGAGAGCTTTCGTCTTTCGATCTAATATAGCAATTGGTTTCTCAACATAATTGAGACGCTCGTCAATCTGTATGTCCTCCAGTGGTATCACATCGGTCTCATCAACAACGCATTTTCGTAACTGAGACACATGGAACGTATTATGAATTAGACTAAGCTAGTCAGGCAGCTCTAAACGGTAAGCCACCTTTCCCACACGGGCTATGACCTTGTAGGGTCCAATGAATTGGGCTCAAAGCTTTCCCCGCTTTAGAAATCGAATCACACCTTTCCAAGGGAGACTTTGAGCAACACATAATCTCCCACCTGGAACTCAAGATCGGAGCATCTTTTGTTGGCATAACTTTTCTGACAACTCCTCGCTGTAACCAAATGATCCCGAATCACGTGGATTTTCTCTGTAGTCCGAAGCACGATATCGGTACTCCCAAGTACCCTCTGCCCAACCTCACCCCAACAAACGGGCGTCACAAATCAGATCTAACAAAGACAACACCATCGTCATCCGGAGACACTTAGCTCGAATCGGTTCGGCTGATTGTTTACGACTGAGAGCATTAGCTACAACATTAGATTTACCGGGATGGTAGTGAATTTCACAATCATAATCTTTTACCTCATCCAACCATTTGATATGCCTCATGTTCAAATCCCGCTACTCGAACAAGTATTTCAGACTCTTATGGTCAGTGTATATGATACACTTCACTCCATAGAGATAGTGTCTCCAAATCTTAGGAGCGAAAACAATAGCCCCAAGTTCCAAATCATGAGTGGGGTAGTTCCGTTCATGGGGTTTCAGCTATCGGGATGCATAGGCTATCACCTTGTCCCGTTGCATTAACACGGCACCAAGAACTGAACTTCTTCTAACCAAAATTCACATTTTGAGGATTTAGCATAAAGCCTTTCTCTTGCCAAAGTTTCCAGAATCTCCCGAAGGTGTTGCTCATGCCTTCTTTGGTCTTAGAATAGACCAAGATGTCATCAATGAACACTATGACCGAACGGTTAAGCATCGGGCTATACACCCGGTTCATGAGATCCATAAACGTTATGGGTGTATTGGTGAGCCCAAAAGGCATCACCACGAACTCAAAGTGCCCATAACGAGTACGGAATGTTGTTTTCTCAATGTCTTCTTCACGAACCCGCATCTGATGGTAACCGGAACGTAAATCAATTTTGGAAAACCAAGACGCTCCATGAAGCTGATCGAAAAGATCGTCAATACGTGGCAATGGGTACCTATTCTTTATCGTGCGCTTGTTTAGCTCCCTATAATCAATACACATTCACTGGGATCCATCTTTCTTCTTCACAAAGAGAATAGGAGCACCCCAAGGCGAGCAGCTTGGCCGTATAAACCCTTTATCACATAGTTCCTGAAGATGATCTTGGAGCTCTTTCATCTCAGGTGGTGCCAAGCGGTAAGGAGATTTAGCTACCGGAGTCGCACCCGACACCAAATCAATGCGAAACTCCACTTGTCGAATAGGTGGCAAACCAGGGGGTTCTTCCAGAAAGACATCGCTAAACTCGAAAATGATAGGAACGTCGTCTAGTGCTATAGCAGAAGAGTAAGAAGCGATGGCCAGGCGTGGAATGTCCCCCTAAATGATAAGTTCTCCACCTCTAGGGTTTTGAACACGAACTTGCTTCTAACGACAGTGGATTTCCACATCACACACATCAAGCCAATCCATGCCTACGATAACGCAGAGCTCTCACATTGCAATAGGGATAAGATCAATGGGGAATTCAACTCTAGAAAACTCGAGAGTGCAACCCCGATAAACATCGGTGACACAAATAGTGCGGTTGTCGGCAACTTCGACAACCATTGGGTGAGCCAACTTTTCGATACTACGCCCCAAACGATTAATAAACGTGCGAGATACAAAATAATGGGTAGCACCGCTATCAAACATAACAACATCGGGCTCGGAATCTAGCAAATAAGTGCCTGCCACTATCGTTGTAATCACCGACTCCTCCACAGTCATCTGGTGAGCACGACCTCGTGTCACCATAGTGGGTCCCTTAGAGGACGATGCAATTGTAGGATTTGTACCCCCGTCTCCTTTACTAGTCTTCAACTTCGGGCATTCGGGCTTCTTTTGTCCCGTCTTGTTGTAGTGATAGCAGACGAGAACTGCAGAAGTAATATGAGGTACTTCACTCATAGGGGGATCCCTACAATTCGTCCAATGATGCCCTAGCTTTTTGTAGTTGTAGCATATCAACGGATTTTTCTCGCCCTGAAGACGTCCTATACTCATACCTTGACTTATTACCCTGCTTTTGCTTTTTCTGGGCATCTCAGGATGTCTTGGAAGAGGTGTCATTGGCCTTCCTCTTGGACTAGGTCTGCAACTCGATTTCCCTCCTCCTCGCTGCATTCATGATCGCGGATAAAGTCGAGAACTCTTGCATGCTAACGAATTCCCGAATCTCGGTACGTAGGATCGCCGTGTACCAGCTGACCAACCAGGCCTTGTTCCCAGTAAACAAGGGGCAAAAAGATAGCATCTCCAAGAACTTGGCGTTCAGGTCGCTAAAGGACTCGGTAGTCTGCTGTAAGGTGATGAACTCTTGTTGCATCCGCTGCTGCTCCACCTTAGGCACATATTGTGCCTCGAAACTTTCCACAAATTAGGCCCAAGACATGGCCCTCACTTCTTCTTCGTTCAATAGAGCGGTGATGGTGTTCCACCATGTATTTCCCCTTTTTCGCAGCTGATTCATGGAGATCACTACTTTGTACTGGTTCGAACACCCAACAATTATGAAGGCGCCCTCAATATCTGACACCCAGTGCTTAGCAGCAACTGGGTCGGATTCACCGTTCCAAAGAGGAGGGCTACACTTGCTGAACTACTCGAAGTAGTATGCCGAATCCTGAATAGGCAGATTCGGTAACGCTCCCCCGGGAATAGCCACGAGGCGCTCATCCAGAAGAGCACCGACTTAGTTGATTATGTCGTTGGTCACACCCGGGATTAGTTCGTTGAAAGCGTTATTGAATTCCTCAGCGACAATATCCCTAACTTGCTCCATTTGGAGCTGATTAAGTTGAGCAGGCGGAGCCATTGGTATCCACAGAAGAAGGAAAATCTTAGAAACAATTCAACCTAGATATTTCTAGGAAGACAAAACACTCAGCTTGCCAAAAAAATTTCAACCTTGGCCCGACCCGAAATCAGCACCGATGTTTCAAAGAGTATGGGCCCTTCTACTACCTTCCACACAAGTTCCAATTTCGCATTCGCGTCTAGTATTAAAATTTCCAGTTCGCTCTAGCCGTTAATTTTACAACTCTCTCACATGTTAACACTAACTAAGTGTGTAATCTAATATTTTAAGGCTAGTAGAATCCAATTCATAGTCAACACTTTAACATAAACATTTAACATAAGAAATAAGGCTTACTTGGCTGGCCGACTGGCACACCGCGACATCTTCCACTACTAGTCATCAGAAAGTTTGTAAAATCAAATAAAAAGAAAATAAACTCTTATAGAGCCTCAAATTTGAGTCTAGAACATCCACAAGAATGCCTAGTTCCCTCAAACTGTGTCTCTGATACCAACTTGTGACACCAAAATTTTGCAAAAATTTTAAACTTTTAAAACCCATCTTAAATTAAATTAAAACAACTGAAATAGTCATAACATAATCCATCAACTTAATAATCATATAAAATAAGTGCATAAGTAATAATAATAATAAGGTCCCAACAAAAATAACTAGTAGCAATGTCCTGATGCTCCATGTCAAGCCTTAGCCTCTTTAATCTTAACACCTGAAAAGTTATAGGGGAAACCGAAAGAACAAAGCTTAGTGAATTCAAACATAGACATTGTACTAACATTCATATTTACTAACCCTAATCTATTTTCCAATTATAATTATATGATAAGGGAAAAGAACGAATCAATGCCTATAATACAAGAAGGACTTGTAGGTTTGAACCGCACCGGAGAGATCCCGTATCACTTGGCCCTAATCACCGCACCTCACGATGAGTTTTACGTTGGTGATCTTACCTAGCCACCGCACCGGTAAATCCGTATCCTTTGGTGGTGTCCCCATATCCATTATTAGTTACATAAAGTGCACATGTATGAATTAAAACAATACTTATATAGCATGCTTTTATAATAAATTCAAATAATAACACACGAGCTAACTAGCAAACACAATCATCAATACAACAGTGTGAGAGAACTCACCTTGAGTGAGTAGTAAGGATATCTAACAATCAAATAATGCTATGAAGCTTGAGAAAACTTCAAAACCTCACCTAAGAAGGACTAAAGATTAGAAAGGAGAAGTAAGGAAGCTATGAGTTGAGAAAAGAGTAATCACAACAAGGTCTTTAAAACAGACCTTCTGTTCAAAACAGATTTACTCCAAAATCTAAAACCGAAAAATAGCTTTAACTAAATTTTATAGGAAACTATGATTGCTCAGGATTCCAGAACTATAACGAACTCCTTCTAACTCCAAAAGATGAATTAAATATGAATTTTACAAAAAGGTGTATCACTGTTGTCTCCAACAGGACAGTCAAGTGATGTTGGCCAATTCTACCCAACTTGTGAGTAGAATTACTCAAAACCAAAATTTATAGAAGTTAAGGACATACATATGAAAGTCTCAGAGTTGGAATTGAATGAAAAGAATTTCCCAAGATCTGGATATAAAATTCACATTGTGGACAATCACAGCACTAGTAAAAGCTGGTGACTGCCCACTGATCTGGAGTGTGGATCCATTCTAACCAATTTATAATTGGAAATAACACCCCTATGCTCCATATCTTAAATTCATAATATCAGGAATATATAGAAACTTGGAATCACTCTGGATCCATTTCCAAGCCTTAGAAATGATGAAAACAAAATGACATGTCAGAATAGACCCGTATCAGACCCTACAGCAAAGATGCCATTCTTTCCCATAGATAAAGTCCTTATTAGTGAATTTGGCCTGCTTAATAAAGTTAGTCAACTCAATTTGTGAACTTTGAGAACTGGTTTGAGGTCTGTTTGAGTTCTAGATCTCAAGATATGAGTTTTACAAAATGACTACAGATCTGATGGAAAACAGAATCGTAGCCACATGTGATTCCTTTTTGGCTTATCCATCCTTCTCCCTTTGAAAGACATTTTTAGATGGTGGTACTAAAAAGGGTTAGGTATCATTAGGATTTCATTTTGCCACAAGATTGTAATAATAATCAACATGAAAATGAACATAAAGCACATAAAATCACCATTCTCCCTTTTAGAGTTTCCACGATCTTTTGCAACATGTAATCCCCTAGATCCATCATCCACCATATATGGGGTGAAGATAGGATCTTGAGATGATGTATAACATACAATTCTTTGCAAATAACAAAAGAGATACAAATCAAATAAGAAGGAGAATAAGTAAAGATGAAATCATAAAACTAGAAAAAGGTTATGAATCAAGTTGTAAGAAATGTTAAGGAGGTTCATACCAATATGAATCAAGGCTGGAAATGAACAAGAATTAAGCTCCAAACAACAGCCCCTTGGCTGCTCTTGATCCCAAAGAGAGAGAGAGAGAAGGACGATGTGTGAGAGAGAGAGAGAGTAGGGTTTAGAGTGTTTTTCTTGTGTGTGTTCCAAATGACTCAATTAACACATTAAGTACTATTTACTAGATGGACTTTGCAAATAGGCCCATAGCCCATGGACTTCAATAAAAGGAGTTTACAAGATGATCAAAAGAGTCCAATAACATAAGAAATCAGACCTTGGTTAAATAAATTAACCCAAGGTTACAAGAATAATTAAATTAAAATAACCAAACGTACCGAGAAAAACTGGGGCGTTACAGTTTGATACATAGTTTGTATACATCAAAAAATATAGAAAAATATAAAAGATGTGACTTTATATGCTCCATCTTCTCAAAAGCTACGGGAGTACCTGTCTATTGATTTCCTGAGAATACAAGTGATTTTGAAAGAGTATCAGCATTAAGCTGGTGAGTTCATAAAGCTATTTTTTTTAATGAAAACCTGTTAATGAATCTATGAAAATGTTTGTTTGTTTCCAAGAAAATCCAATGTTTTCTAACATATCTGTTCGTTACGGTGTTCAAAAAAGTATTAGTTCATATGCTTGGTTACCATCAGATGTATTGTATAATGTTGTTTTCAATGTAAACCCTTTTGTATGAAAAACCTAGCTATCACCAGTATGTATAGAATATTTTGTTTGAAAACCCTGGTTACCACCAGTATGTATAGTAGTTTCATTACTTAAATAAAACCATGTATTTTATCCCCTGGAATCCTCTAGTATAATGTGTGGTAGTTCTCTTAATTAAATTAAAACTAATGAAGAACGAAATCTCATAACAAAGGTTAGTTTATACTATTGTGAGTCATATAACCATGCTTGATATGACTGATGACCTCTGCGACGTTTTTCAGGTGGCGGAAGGTATGATATTTGTCACCCCAGGCATTTCTACCTAACTGTAGCTAGCATTTTAGGTGTGGGATTGTCAGTCCCGAATAGATCTATTCACAAATCTCACGCTCTCCCTACAGGAGACTCTGGTTACACTAATGATAGGCTTTAGCACGCACCCCGAAGGGTACAATTGAAGTGATGTCTCACAACCTTGTATTAACTAGTTTACGTGTAGTTTTGTATCATTCTATTGTACTTGAAATCATATGTATACTTTACAGAGCAATAATAATTATACTTGATTAATTATTTAGTATGGTACTCTTGTATTCAAAAAGTAGTAATGTATACCATAAACTATATCTGTCATAGTGTTTATATGATTGTTAATGTAAAATCTTGAGATGGTAAAACTATGTATTGAAATCCCAAACTATACCTATTATAGTTTGCATGTGTGTTAAGTACTCGGTTCGTGTATTGTTCGGTAAACTATGCAATTATAGTTGTGAGTTGAAAACTTCCCTTATGCTCAGCATGTTACCAAAGGGATAAAATATCTAAATATTTTATAAAATATGGTGATCTTTTGGTTGTATCAATTGCATAAGTTTTAATCCTGATGAAATTATGTGTGTAAAGTTCACAAAAACTATTTGTGTTTTGCTTGTATCCCCCCTGAAAACATTAAAATAGTATAAGCATAATGGTATGAACGCACAGTTGAATGCATGTAAGTGCCGAACAACGAGATTGGAAATGAGGACCCTCGAGTTGTACACGAAGTTAACGGAATCCTGATAATAATTAAACACATATTCGTAATTAAATTAGCAAATCCATTAGTTAAAGTGTTATAAAACACTTGTTTTTGGTTAAGGAATGTTACCGAGGCTCGATCGAAGAGGAAAGCTGGGTTTATAGCCAAGATTCTGATTGGGGCTGATTGCGGCCGTGAAAGGATTACGGCCATGAATTGTTCTTGTTTGTGAACGGTTCTTGGCCGTGAATGGTTTTCTGCCTTTGAAGGGTTTACGGTCTTTGAATGGTTAATTTACAGCTTGTTCTTGGTGTTCTTGGTGAAATATGAAGATTTGAAGGGTTTATGGTCGTGAACTCAAGAATGAGGAGTGTTTGATTTCATGAAATGATGAATGGTTGATGCTCCAAAACAAGTTCTAAGGTGGATTGGGTGATAGATGATGAGAAAATTTGAGTTTTCGGTTGATGGTTTTAGAGAGAGAAAGTAGTGTTTTCGGCCAGAAAAGTAAAAATGAGGGTGAAAACACACACACACACACACACATATATATATATATATATATATATATATATATATATATATATATATATATGTCACACCCCGAAAACTGAAGGCGGAAACATTTCCGGGGTTGACTCCACGTTGAGTATCAAATCTAATGTACATAGTAAGTAAAGTAGAACAACCATTACATTACATATAAAAGTTTTACAATTGTTTTCAAAAGTAAAGTTGTACAGTTGTGTTACATAGTATATATATATATATGAACAAAATGAAACGGGTCATCTGAGCACTCCGACTTCGAGCAAAAAGGATCTTCGGTACCTGTTCTAACGTTGACCTGAGAACACAAGCGATTTTGAAAATCAGCATAACGCTGGTGAGTTCATAAGTAGTTTTGTTTTGTGAAAATGTTCATGTTTCCTTTCTGTTTCTGAAAATGTAACACACACCAAGAAAATCCCACATTTTCTTAAAAGTTGATTGTCGTTTCACAATTACAAAGTATAGTAGGTTTGTACATTGAAAACATGTTACTCATATGAAAAATGTATAGTTTGATTATCCGGTTTGTTAAACTGTTCTGTTTGAGTTCCAATGTATCCCCAGGAAAGTCCCATACTTTCCTGATTGTGAGTTATCAATTGTAAAAGATGTAATGTTATATGTTTGGTTACACTTTTCTAGTTATGTATGTGTTCCCCAGGAAGGCCCCATGCGTTCCTGAATGTTGGTTTTCAATGTAAAAGATGTATAAAGTTATTCATTATTACTATAAGTAAATCTCTGTTATCCTAATTGCGAGTTCCATAACCATACTATAGACTGAACTTGTGGCAATAAGTAGTCCACAACCTTATGACTTTCGTCACCCTTGAACCATTTCGGTTCGGCTGTAGCTAGCAGCCAGGTGTGGGGTAGTCTGCCCCGTATAGATCTATACACTCAAGTCACGCTCTCTAAATCCCAAAGATTCTGGTTACGGGTGCAGTCCTCCACTCGCGTATCTCTGTGGAGTGTTCGCCGAGGACGTGTCTCCAATCATACAGGAATAACAAATTTACTAGTAATAATATGTTAATCCTCCACTCGCGTATGTCTGTGGAGTGTTACCGAGGACAAGACAGTGTACAAATTATATTGTTCATGTGTTCTAATGTCATGCTTTTAACTGATAAAATGTGGAAAACATTTGTGAAATATATAAAACATAACAATTTATAAAACTCATTTCACAAATATATGTTTACGTGATCTGCATGTTCGAATGGTTATCAGTTGTATCAATCAGTATTAAAAGCATATAAAGTATGAAACACACACACGGAAAACAAGTTTTTGATTACAAGAAACCCTTGTACTTTGCTTGTGTTCCCCCTGAAAACAGTGAAAAACAGTGAAAAAGGGTAGGGGTATGAACTCACTAGACTCGGAAATGCGACGATTTCAGACATTAGACGTTGGTTCCGGGCTTGATTACTCATGATGTCCCTATGTAAAATGTAATAATGTCCATATATAACTAATTAGATTTACAATTACTAACTATATGGAACATTACACTCCAACAGGTTAAACACCTCAAAACGAGCGTTTGGAGCGACCCAGGTGACATCTTCGGACGTAATATAGCACTAGGGACTTAGGAATTGAGTTTACTCCCCAAGAGTAAACATTTAAGGGAGTTTACAGCCACAAAACACACACATACATGAGTTTACGGTCGTAAACTCATGTTGGTGTGATTTTGAGGGTTTAATGGCTTGTTTGGACTTGGGGATTGTTGGAATGACTTACTAAAATGCCTTGGAAATACCATTTAAAAGGGAGTTCACGGCTGTAAACTTGGAGTTTACGGCCGTAAACTCTCCTAGGGTCAAGAAAAATTGATTTGAGGCACAAGGAGCAATCACATGTGATTCTAATTAATTTTCAAGGCTTTGTATCACTTTTGGACATCAAATAACATCAAATTAGGAGTTTACGGCCTAGACATATGTTCTCTGGCCGTAAACTCTCCTATGTTCATGAATAATTAATTTTTGACACTTAAAACAATCACATGTGATTTCTAGAAATTTTTCCAAGCCTTTGGGTGAATTAGGGGCATCATTTGGCATGGTTTCATGAGTTTACGGCCAAAGGGTATGTTCCTAGGCCGTAAACTCCTATATGTGGTATTTTGATGTGTTATTAAGCCCCAAACTATTTTTAGATGGATCTAGGATTTACCACAAGGCTATTGGTTGAGTTACAAGGCATTTAGACATGATTTAAGGTGTTTAATCCCCATTTTTGAGGAGTTTACGGCCCAAGAAGGAGCCTTGGCCGTAAACTCTCTTTTGTCCCACAAAATTCATGTTTTATGTGTTTCAAGTCCCGAATTGCAAGCCTTAAGGTCATATCTAAGTCCCAAGCTTGATCCTTGGCCGTAAACACATGTTCTAGGTCCTAAAACTCAATTTAAACATCAATTTGAAGGCTAAAGAGGTTAGATAACAAGTTAGGGATGTTACCTCTTTGATTTGGAGCCTTAAATCTTTGTTTTTGTACCATTGATTATGGATGAGGAGAGAGGTTGGAAGTGTTTATGGAAGAATGGCCAAAAGCTTCAAATGAAAGCTTTGAATCATTTATATAGTGTTCGGGAATTGGACACGGTGGAATTCTACCCGATACCGGCGTTAGGCGGGGCTTTTGGTCACACCTGACCAAGTTGCCGTAACCCGATATGGTCGATTCTAGAATTATTCTGATGACTATTATGGGGTGTTAGAATGATTTCAAATGGCATTAAGACACCCATTAAGTCATTTTAGATCGATATATGTTACTGACTTAATTTAACGACGAAATCGGAAACAGATTTGGAAACAACATTTGGTTGATCGAATTGGATTACAATTTGAGTTACAAGAAGTGATATGAAATTTCGGGTTGTTACAATATATATATGTCACACCCCAAAACCGAGAATGGAGGAATACGTTCTAGGGTGGAGGACGTCATGTCAAGTATCACAACATATGCAGTATATATTCAAAGTACAACAACCATTGCATTAATAGTAATAATTTTTCATATGTTACATTTAGCAACAACATCAAGAGTAAAATACAGAGAATAACATATAAAGCAGCTCGGTACGAGGCTGTCTTCACAAAAGCTCCCGAAGTGTACCTGTCTACCGATGACCTGAGAATACAAGTTATTTTGAAAGCGAGTATCAGAATTTTTAATGCTGGTGAGTTCATAAGTATTTAATGACATTGGTATAAAAACAGGTTTTACTTTAAAATAATCTCACACAATGATGGTGGTTTAGAATCTACAGAGTGTTAGAATTCTTTCCAGAAAATCCTATATTTTCTAAATAAAATCAGTCTTCTACCAAGACCCAATTGTTCTATGTTTAAACCAAGACAGTTTTATGTTTTAAGGAGTAATTTCCCCAAAAATACTATCATTATCAAAATATAGTTTTTAATTTAAAGGAATTGTGAGAAAAATCACAAGTAAAAGTAATAGGGGAAAATAATATTATACCTCAGCAGTAATACTGCTGGCTAAAGTAAATAAAACATAGACTCCATGAGGGTATCGAATGGACAATACGCTTGGCTCAGTCTAAAGGTGAATAAAACATAGACTCCAGGAGGGTATCGAATGGACAATACACCTGGCTCAGTCTAAAGGTGAATAAAACATAGACTCCAGGAGGGTATCGAATGGACAATACGCATGGCTCAGTCTAAGGATGAATAAAAGGGCTGAATGTGAACTCGTATGTAACCATGTTGATTGACGATCGAATACTTAATGACCCTCCAGGTCATGCGTAGAGTTGGTGACATTATGTCGCCCATGGGCCATATTGGCTCGGACTGTAGCTAGCAGTCAGGATGCGGGAGTGTCTGTCTCGTATAGATCTTTACACATGATGTCCGCTCTCCCTCCAAGAGACTCTGGTTACACGGCGATGGCGTTATGAAGCGCTGTATCGGGAAATAGTGCGTCACATTCTATTTAAAGTACTAAAATAATAGTATAGACTCACGAATGAACTGACTCCTGAGTAATTCTTCGTACTAGAGAGAGAGTAAATAGAAGCTCCTAACTATTCCTACAATAGTTACTAGTGTTTTAGGTATATGAATAATGGAAGGATGCCTTTGCTACCCAAAGGAAATGAACTGGCTGAGAGAACTTTTAAGACTATATATGTATACATGATATATAACTAATATTTAAACGACCTTCGGACGGATAACCGATACCCTAGAGCCACATCCAAACAAGGAAAAGGAGGTAGGTCGAGCTAGCCTTCCTAAGTCCTTTAAACATTACTTATATAACTATACATATACAGGCATGCATTTTATAATAAAAAAGCATAAAAGAAAGTTTGGTAAAAACCTTTGGAAAACTTATAAATAAGAATTTATGACTTGATGTCAGTTTATAAAACAAGCTTTGGAAACCTTTGGAAAATCTTTAATAATCTAAAAAGAGATATTCATACTTTAACGAGATTTGAAAACCTTTAGCTGGATAAAGCAGTTTAACATGCAAAAATCTATTTTGCTATACAGTTATTTATCACATGTGATTGATATAATAACTCTATAGTTCAACTTGTATTCCCCCCCCCCCCCATAAAAGCAGTTAAAATCATTTAAAAGGTTAATTCAGGGGTATGAACTCACCTGTCGTGGTTGATTCGGATGAGCGGACGGTATAGGATGCTAAGTGTCAAGTGAGGACTTGACCACACACGCGAATCCTATTTAACATGTTATGATACATTTAAGTATCTAATTAGTCATTTAACAACTAATTATGCAAGTAAAGGCATCCTAATACACGAAAAAACTTTACCACAAGTGCTAGGAGCACCAAGGGTTGCATATAAAGAGAGTATGGCCTCACATTGGAGTTTGCTCCTCAAATGGTGGCCCTTAGGGGTGTTTACGGTTTCAAGACCATTTCCCCCATGAGTTTACGTCTGTAAACTCATGGGAATGGTGTCATTGGGTGCTTAAAGTTCTTAAACTACTCAAGGAATTATGCTAGACTCGAATCAAGGGCTATGGAAGTGATTGGGGCTCGAAATGGACCCTAGGTGGAGGTTACGGTTTTTGAACCACTCCTTGAGGAGTTTACGGAAGTAAACACATGAGTTTACGGCCATAAACTCATGTTTAACCCTTCCTTTCGTGTTTTGGTGTATCTAGGTTAAGCATGCAAAGTCCTAGTCACATATACAAGCCATATAAGGTGTTAAGGGAATCAAAACACCCTTTGGAAGGTGTTTACGGTTTTGGGAGATTCCCAAACCGTAAACTCTTGTTCTTGGGGGGGTTTTTGGTGTTTTTCAAGTGCTAAGATCATCAAGGAAAGGATCTATGCTAGTTGTCAAGGCTTAGGAGGAACTAGGGCACACTTTGGCACCCATTTTAGGGTTTACGGTACAAGAACACCTTGGACCATAAACACCTTGTTCTTGGTGTTTCTTGGGTGATTTCTTGATACATGGAAGTATAACAAGCCTTAATATACTCTAGGATAGAAGTACTTATGTATACGAGGGTTGGGACGAAAACTTGAAGATCCTTGGGAGAGAAATCGGGTTTTCTCTAGCTTGAAATGGAAGAAATGAAGGAAAAATGGCTAAGTGCCATATATATAGCCATTAGAGTTTGCGGACCAAACTCCCTTGTTTGGCCGTAAACACCTAGTCAAGGTGTTAAATGATTATTTTCTATATAACACTCCTAAAGGACATTTCCATTTAATTGTTCGTTTGACGAAAAATTAAAATAAAATACTCAAACGGACTTAAAACCGGCCAAAAATGTTTTGAGATGAATTTGGCTAATTTTTGAAGTGCTTGACTGCGGAGTTAAAACAAATGGAAATTTCAGGTTGTCACAATATATATATATATATATATATATATAGGTTGGGTTCATGGTCGGTAGTGGGGTCCACCCAATCATGAACGGTTTATGGCCGTAAACATCGAGATGACTAGAATTAGCTGATTTTCGAAGAAAAACTTGATTTTTCTCACGATTTTAGACCCGACACTTATATAAATTTAATTTATATAATCTAATTTGTTTTCAACCCTTACAAGTTTGACAAAATAAATAAAATTCGAAATTTTTATTTAACGGAAATGGACTTTCGTTGACTAAAAAAGGTTCGGGTTGTCACATCATCCCCCCGATAGAGGGAATTTCGTCCCAAAATTCTAAAACGAATACAATTATGGACTAGGGAAAGAGATGCGGATACTTCTGTTTCATCTGGTCTTCGCGCTCCCAAGAGATTCAGGTCCCCGCTTGGCATTTCAGCAAACCTTCACTATCGGGATGCGGCTTTGTTTTGTTCGTTTGACTTCTCTATCCAAGAGTTCGACTGGCTCTTCCACAAAGTTAAGACTCTCATTGACCTCGATTTTATCGAGTGGAATTACAAGAGTTTCGTCGGATAGACACTTTTTGAGGTTTGACACGTGGAAGACGGGATGTATGTTGTTAAGCTCTTGGGGTAAAAGAAGTTTCTAATCTACGGGGCTGATCCGAGCAAGGATTTTGAAAGGCCCAATGTATCTCGGATTTAGCTTTTCACGCTTTCTGAAGCGTATCATGCCTTTCCATGGTGAGAACTTTAACAGAACGCGGTCACCAACCTGGAACTCCAAAGGTTTTTGTCTCTTATCGGCGTAGCTCTTTTGTCTATCTCTTGAAGCTTTTAGTCGTTCTCGGATTTGTACGATCTTTTCGGTGGTTTCTCGGATGATTTCTGGGCCAGTGAGAGTGCTATCAGGGACTTGACCTATGGTTAGCTGCGTGTCACCCACCTCAGCCCAACACAGTGGGGATTTGCACTTACGGCCATAGAGGGCTTCGAAAGGTGCAACCTTGATGCTAGTGTGATAGCTGTTGTGTCACACCCTAAAACCAAGAACAGCGGAAACGTTCTGGGGCGGAGGACGTCATGTAAAGTATCACAACAATGTAAAGTAGTAAACAAGCAACAACATCATCTATTGCATTAATAGTAAGGTTTTAATACATGTGTGTTCTTTCATAGAATAAGACATGAAAATAGGTAATCAAAATAAAAGACGAGTCTTGACTGCTCCGTCTTCTCAAAACCTGGTCATCGTACCTATCTACTGGTGACCTAAAAATACAAGTTATTTTGAAAGCGTAGAATAGCATTTGAGCTGGTAAATTCATAAGTATTTTAGTGTCATTGCTTTGTAAAACTGTAAAGAAAAGACTAGTAAATGTTTAGTGAAAAAGTTTGTATAAGTATGAAAACCCTAGAAAATCCTATATTTCCTATTAGTATAACAAGTAGTCTTCTACCAAGACTCGACTGTCTTGAAGGTTTGCCTCTCTATAAGAATGAAGGCTTTTCCCATGTATAACTATTATTATCAAAATATAGCCTTATATTACCCTTTATGTGAGAAGATTACAATTTGAAAATAAAGGGAAAATGTATATGTGTACTATAGTATTATTTGTATTAATCACTGAAGTAATAACTACCTTAAAACCAATGGTTTAATTAAGGAAAAATGTGATATGACTGTTACCATACTAATCTGACTATAATACGACGATGAAAGCTGTCGGAAGAAATGACATTTGGCACCCGTAGACTTGCAAGTCCCATTGTAGCGAACAAAAAAGGTGCATTTGACAATATATATAAAAGTTTAAAAGAAGGTTTGTAAAATATTTGAAGATTTTAATAATAAATATTGATGACTTGATGTCGATTTATAAAAACGATTTAAGAGCAGTTTGTTTGATATGAACAGTTTAAAGCATAAGAAATCCTTTGTTTGAAACACAGTTATAACAAAATTTGTAAGGAAAGATTTTGTATAGAAAAAAAGTTTGGTAAAGAGTTTAAGATGTAAAAGCGTTTGGAAATCATTTTGAAGTAGTTTTGTTGACAAGACAGTTTAAAGCATAGTAAATCCATTTGTTTACTAGTTATTAATCACATGTGATTGATATAATAACTAGTATAATTCAACTTGTATCCCACCCCCATAAAAGCATTTAAAAACATATAAAAGGTTAATTGAGGGGCTATGAACTCACCTGTAGTGAGTGGTTTGGATGAACGTCTGGTATAGGATGCTAAGTGTCAAGTGAACACTTGAGCACACACACACAGATCCTGTTTAACATATATTGACACAGATATGTCTCCAATTAGTTAATTAACAACTAATTACTCAAATAAAGACACCCTAAAACATGGATAACACTTTGATTCAAGTGCTAGGAGTACATTAGGGTTGCCTCTAAGGGGTGTAGGGATTCTCAAAGGAGTTTATGGTCCAAATGGTAACAACTCATGAGTTTACGGCCCATGGTCATTTCCCCATGAGTTTACGGCCGTAAACTCATGGTATTAAGAACAATTTTGTGTTTTGAGGTCTTATAAGTCATAAAGAAGCATCCTTACTTCAAGTCTTAGCCTTAGGAAGTCATGGTGGCACAATTTCACCTCTTTATAACGGCCCATGGACCATTCCTCATGGGTTTACGGCCGTAAACCCTATGTGTTCTTGGTCTTTTTGATGTTTAGGGTCCTAAACACTTTATGGAAGTGATCTAGACTAGTATCCAAGGCTAAGGAAGGGACTAGGGCTCACTTTGCCCCATCTATTAGGGTTTACGGCCCAAGAACATGCCTTAGCCGTAAACACCTTTGTTCTTGTGTTTCTTTGTGTTTTCTAGTTGAATAAGAGGTGAGACAAGCCTTATAACACACTAGGGTGAGAATACTTACAATAAAGGAGCTTGAAAGGGAGTTCATGGCCCAAGAACACTAGTGTGTGTTCTTGGTGTTCTTGGTGAAATGAAGAATGCTTGAAGATCTAATCAAATGGAATGATTTCATGGATGAAATCATGTAAGATCACTAGATTAAGGAAGAGATCAACTAAACAAGGAAGAAAACACTTACTTTCTTGAAGATTTTTAAGAAGAATTGGATGATACTTGAGAGAGAAATTGTTTCTGAACTTGAAAAGGTGAAAAAGTGACAAAAATGACTAAGTGCCACTTATATAGCCCTTAGGGTTTACGTCCCCAATACCATTTGGGTCGTAAACTCCAAACTCTTGGAGTTTTGGAACTTAAATGTTGCACACTTTACCCTAAAGTATCCTCTCTCCAGTTATCTATTACAGTACTAGGCTTTAGAACACTCAAACTGACTCCAAAAAGCTTAAAAGTGAGTAGATACAGTTTTGACTTCTAATAAAGTGAATGGTTGTACATAATAGAAATTTCGGGTTGTCACATCATCCCCCCGTTAGATGGAATTTCATCCCGAAATTAGAGTTTAAGCAAATGAAAGTAGTTATGAATAACTAAGCGAATAGATGAGGATATTCCAATTTCAATTGATCCTCGCGCTCCCAAGTGAATTCCGGCCCTCGCTTGGCGTTCCAGCGAACCGTCACTATCGGGATGCGGCTTTGCATCGTTCGCTTGACCTCACGGTCCATGATCTCTACAGGTTCTTCCATGAAGTTGAGGCTCTGATTTATCTCGTTCTCGTCGAGTGGGATTACGAGAGTCTCGTCGGACAGACACTTTTTCAAGTTTGAGATGTGGAATGTAGAATGTACGTTACTGAGTTCGCGCGGTAGATTGAGTCGTGGATGCTTCTATGCTCTTTCTTACTATGAGAGTAGATAAGTAGGTCATTTATAAGGAAAATGACGAACTGATCCAAGTAAGGGTGGCATACCCTATTCATTAAGTTCATGAATACTACAGGCGCATTGGTCTTATCCGAGAGGTATCACTACGAACTCGTAGCATCCGTATTGAGTTCGGAAGGCCGTCCTCGGGACATCCTCCTCTAACAATCGCAACTGGCGATACTCGGATCTCAGATCCATCTTTGAAAGGTAATTCGTTCCTTGCAGTTGGTCAAACAATCCATCCTTGCGAGGCAGAGGGTAACGATCCCTAATGGAAATCTTGTCGAGGTCTCCATTAGTCGATGCACATACTAACTAATCTGTCTTGCTTCTTGACGAACCAGACTGAAGTTCCCCAGGGTGAGAAACTCGGTCTTATAAAGCCATTTCTGAGCAGTTCGTTAGGTTGACCGGACAGTTCTTGCATCTCTGTAGGTGCTAGGCTATAGGGCGATTTGGTTGGATTCTAAGTTTATTCGCATGGCAGTATGCTCACTCGTAGTCTTGAGCAGTCTCCGTCCTGAAGTTCATATCAGAAGTCATATTTGGTTCATCAATCACAGCTTCGTGTATACGAGTTGTATATAATTTAAGATTGAAAAGGCAGTCGAATAAATGATTATTCTTTAAGCTCACATCCAAGCAAGGAAAAGAAATTAAAGCGGAATCATCAATTCTAAGTCGGTAGAACCTTGATTATATACCACCCTTGCGTATACTTTCTTCAGCGATAGATCAACCGTATGGGTCTTCGGGTTGAACTTGGCGTACTGTACGAGTGGTACTCCAGGGAGGTTTTCTGAGGTTTCTTCCGGAAGGACACGAAACATAAGGTACTCTATGCATGAGTACCTCGGAGTTCTGGAATTACGGCTTCGCTAGAAAGGCGATTTCAGAGAAAAGAATTTATGCACGAAACCGGCATTGTGAGGGTCGCATTGACTCAAGTTATATGATAATATCGGACTCACTTAGAAATAAAGGCATTAGACTAGATCATAAAGGCATTACAGACAAAGCACAACAGTGCAACTTTTAATAGAGTTTCAGTACTTTAGATTAACTACAAGACTATTGCTGCGAACAAGGTATACTACAAAAGCAAGTATATGCAGCACGAGAGCCCCTTGACTGTCGGGATCTCGCAAAAGACAAGACTCGATTTGCACTAGTGTTTAACAGTTTATAAGTCTATTATAACGAAACGCCCTAGTATTTCAACGTGGGTCCAGAGTAGTCTCTCCTACGGCAGTGATCCTTAGTATCTTCCCATCTGTGCCGGAGTTATTTGTTATTGGACAATCCTTCTTGAGGTGTCCTATCTCACCACATTGGTGACATATCTGGCTTGCACCAGCATCGATGGTGGAAGTGATGTGTCGGGTCGGAGTTATTTGGACACGGTTGCTTTCGTTGTTCTTCCTTTTCGAACAATTCCTTTTAAAGTGTTCGTTTTCACCGCAACCATAGCCAGCCTGGTTGACTCCGATGTCAGGGACTTGAGTGTGGGTCATGCCGGTGCTCCACAGCTACGAGTATGATGCCCTATTTTGTGGAAATTACAGCATTGCATTTCATGGCAAGCCCCATTATGATGAAAGCTACACTTGTCACACTTCGGAAGTTTTCCCTCGTATGGTCTGATCGGTGTTGGGATGGCAGGGGTTGCCACTTGTTGCTGTTGCATGGCAAGTCTTTGGGATCGCTTGCACTCCTTTTGGGCTTGACGCTTTCGTTTCCCGTTCTTAGTTTTTCGGCTTTGCAAGCCTGTGATTATTATCATTTGTTGGCTTCCCGGATCGATACAACGATCGAAATTGTCAACCCCCTTGCCAGCCTTGCTTGCGTTGTTAGTGCTGAGGTTTGCAAGGACAGCTGCCACTGCAGCTGTTACTGCAGATTGGAATGTAGAGGCGTCGATATGAATGATAGGGGTTTCGTTGTTCGGCTGACTATTTCTGGATGACGACATGATTCTGTTATACGAAAGAAAAGGAGTTCGTGAGTGATTATGGTTGAACCTGGATGTATTTTGATCATTCATGTAAAGAGTAGAAGTAAGTTCTCGAGGGTTTGACCTACATCCCTATGATGCAGTCCTAGTAAAGAGTAGAAATAAGTTCATAAAATGGTTATAAGACGATTGCTATCCAAACTTCGACAAGAATTTGAAGTGATCCCTGAGCTAAATTACCATAGCTCAAAAACTTGACTAGAGTGAGTTTTAGGTAGAATTCTAACGATAGTAGGATGAATGTATTTGAACAAAGATTGACACAGAAATTAGCCGACTGTCAATATCATTGATATTTATGACGTAAAAAGTTTGGGAAAAAAATTGACCTTGTAGTAGGTCTTACATCGTATCTGGAGTGGAAAAGTTTTGACAGCATAGAGGCCTAACTAAAAGTACTTACAGTACTGGGGTAGTTACATAGAAAAGTGCTACATAGGGCATAGACAGGAAAATGATTCCTTATAACAAGGAAAGAAAGTAAAGCATCTCCTACTGGTGACGGTCATCCCTCTGGTGAACCAGTTGGCACTCCATATCAAGCATGTGTCTTTTGTACACCCTCTTTCGTACTCGGAACTCTATGACTTCGGCTCGAATAATAGCTAGTGCTTGTAGCAGAGCCTCATGGTCTCTCCCAGACCTCTCACGAGCATCTTCAAGATGGGTGGTACGGATGGTATGCATTCTTGCATTGACATCAACCTCTATGACGCGATGGAGAGTTGTCCTGCCTTGGATTTCGTTTTGGGCAACCCTACGGACCAGGATTGGCAGAACCCTGTCTACTGAGCTTCCCTCGCTCAGGTTATAGAAGCTTCGGTCTCCGTTGAATGGAATGGGCTGATCTTGCTCTTCACTCCATGTCTCCAAGCATTCTACCCAAGGGGGCGTCGGGCTTTGAAATGTCGGACGAGGGTTAGGATTTGGGTTGGGAGCCACCGGGGGTAGGTTCTCAACCTCAGGCTTGGAGTTAGCACCATCCGAAAAGCCTTCAGCATGGTGATCGTCCAAAGGGATATGATGATCATCCTCTGGCTCTTCTCCAAACCATCCAGCATTGCCTTCGTTTGGGAAGTACAGATCGTCGTGGGGATGGGGTCCACCCATGTTATCTACGTGAGAATTGGAGTAACGAAATAATTATTAGACATACTAACTAGATAATTATAAGATAATCTTCATCAGTTACTTCAATATTTGTAAAGTGCGTACCAGTTATATGTAATCAAAACAGGATAGGCAGTCGAATAAGTGACCTTAACTCCAAATTCACAAGGAACAGGGGGTAAAGCAAAATTTCATACATTCTAAGTCTATGTCATCCTAGTTACATATAACGTTAGTGTATCCACTTAGCAACTATTGACCTATTAATGAAGAAGATCTTTAGTTCCTAACTAAGTAATCATAGTAACTCAAAATACTCCTAATGTCTCCATTGTAGTAGTGTTGGTAAGTTTTTAGACTTGTTGCCATATCACAACCATTTTGGGCATATGCTAATCACTCCTTGGACCAACATAGTTGATCAAGCTATGCCACTCCCAGGACTGACCATACATCCCCGAGCTTACTTGTGATATTCAACAATCGTAATACTTTTGCTTTTGTCATTGTGACACTGATTTTAGTATGAATGCAGGCATGTATACTTAGTTAAATATTTTATTATTTAAAAGTATAAACTCTTGGACAGAGAAATTTTAATCCCATTGTATTTATAGTCTGTATATCTTTTATGGGTTGATATAATCAATTCACTATAAACAATGCTCTGACACCAATCTGTCACACCCCAAAACCAAGAACGGCGGAAACGTTCTGGGGCGGATGACGTCATGTAAAGTATCACAACAATGTAAAGTAGTAAACAAGCAACAACATCATCCATTGCATTAATAGTAAGGTTTTAATACATGTTTGTTCTTTCATAGAATAAGACATGAAAATAGGTAATCAAAATAAAAGACGAGTCTTGACTGCTCCGTCTTCTCAAAACCTAGTCAACGTACCTGTCTACTGGTGACCTAAAAATACAACTTATTTTGAAAGCGTAGATCAGCATTTGAGCTGGTAAATTCATAAGTATTTTAGTGTCATTGCTTTGTAAAACTGTAAAGAAAAGACTAGTAAATGTTTAGTGAAAAAGTTTGTATAAGTATGAAAACCCTAGAAAATCCTATATTTCCTATTAGTATAACAAGTAGTCTTCTACCAAGACTCGACTGTCTTGAAGGTTTGCCTCTCTATAAGAATGAAGGCTTTTCCCATGTATAACTATTATTATCAAAATATAGCCTTATATTACCCTTTATGTGAGAAGATTACAATTTGAAAATAAAGGGAAAATGTATATGTGTACTACAATATTATTTGTATTAATCACTGAAGTAATAACTACCTTAAAACCAATGGTTTAATTAAGGAAAAATGTGATATGACTGTTACCATACTAATCTGACTATAATACGACGATGAAAGCTGTCGGAAGAAATGACATTTGGCACCCGTAGACTTGCAAGTCCCATTGCAGCGAACAAAAAAGGTGCGGGATAGTCAATCCAGTATAGATCTATACGCAAACTCACGCTCTCCCTCCAGGAGATTCTGGTTACAAAACGTGACATAGCGAAATGGTCGATGTGTCATGAAGTAGTATCTCACATTATGTTATCTATGAATCTTGTTATAATATACTTGTTATAGTATAAAATTCTATGTATAGTATTCTCTGTATTGTATCCTTTGTATAGTATTCTCTGTTATAGTATTCTCTGTCTAGTATTTTCTGTTATGGTATTCTTTTCATATAGTATGTAATAGTATCTCTTCATATAGTATGTAGTATATTTGTATAGACTCATGAATGAACTAACTCTTGTATCATCCTTGTACAAGGAATAGTAAATAGTATCTCCTAAACTATACCTATTATAGTTACTAGTAATGTATGTATATGACTGAATGAAGGTATGCCTTTGCTACCCAAAGGTACTGAACTGACTAATGGAACTTTTATGTCTACATATGTATACATAATATGTAACTAATATTTAAACGACATTCGGACAAATAACCGATACCCTAAAGCCACATCCAAACAAGGAAAAGGAATTAAAGCGAGTTAGCAGTCCTAAGTCCTTTAAACATTACTTACATAACTATACATATATAGGCATGCATTTGACAATATATAAAAGTTTAAAAGAAGGTTTGTAAAACATTTGAAGAGTTTAATAATAAATATTGATGACTTGATGTCAATTTATAAAAACGATTTAAGAGTAGTTTGTTTGATATGAACAGTTTAAAGCATAAGAAATCCTTTGTTTGAAACACAGTTATAACAAAATTTGTAAGGAAAGATTTTGTATAGAAAAAAAAAGTTTGATAAAGAGTTTAACATGTAAAAGCGTTTGGAAATCATTTTGAAGTAGTTTTGTTGACAAGACAGTTTAAAGCATGTGTACTAGTTATTAATCACATGTGATTGATATAATAACTAATATAATTCAATTTGAATCCCACCCCCATAAAAGCATTTAAAAACATATAAAAGGTTAATTGAGGGGCTATGAACTCACCTGTAGTGAGTGGTTTGGATGAACGTATGGTATAGGATGCTAAGTGTCAAGTGAACACTTGAGCACACACACACAGATCCTGTTTAACATATATTGACACAGATATGTCTCCAATTAGTCAATTAACAACTAATTACTCAAATAAAGACACCCTAAAACATGGATAACACTTTGATTCAAGTGCTAGGAGTACATTAGGGTTGCATCTAAGGGGTGTAGGGCTTCTCAAAGGAGTTTATGGTCCAAATGGTAACAACTCATGAGTTTACAGCCCATGGTCATTTCCCCATGAGTTTACGGCCGTAAACTCATGGTATTAAGAACCATTTTGTGCTTTGAGGTCTTATAAGTCATAAAGAAGCATCCTTACTTCAAGTCTTAGCCTTAGGAAGTCATGGTGGCACAATTTCACCTCTTTTATAACGGCCCATGGACCATTCCTCATGGGTTTACAGCCGTACACCCTATGTGTTCTTGGTCTTTTTGATGTTTAAGGTCCTAAACACTTTATGGAAGTGATCTACACTAGTATCCAAGGCTAAGGAAGGGACTAGGGCTCACTTTGCCCCATCTATTAGGGTTTACGGCCCAAGAACATGCCTTAGCCATAAACACCTTTGTTCTTGTGTTTCTTTGTGTTTTCTAGTTGAATAAGAGGTGAAACAAGCCTTATAACACACTAGGGTGAGAATACTTACAATAAAGGAGCTTGAAAGGGAGTTCACGGCCCAAGAACACTAGTGTGTGTTCTTGGTGGAATGAAGAATGCTTGAAGATCTAATCAAATGGAATGATTTCATGGATGAAATCATGTAAGATCACTAGATTAAGTAAGAGATCAACTAAACAAGGAAGAAAACATTTACTTTCTTGAAGATTTTGAAGAAGAATTGGATGATACTTGAGAGAGAAATGGTTTCTAAACTTGAAAAAGTGACAAAAATGACTAAGTGTCACTTATATAGCCGTTAGGGTTTACGGCCCCAATACCATTTGGGCCGTAAACTCCAAACTCTTGGAGTTTTGGAACTTAAATGTTGCACACTTTACCTTAAAGTATCCTCTCTCTCCGTTACCATTAGCCAATTTCTGTTAATAAAATTTAAATTTTAATGAGTTCCGTTAAATTCCTTTGGTTTGGAAAATCAATTAATTATATAATTAAATTTTTGATATATGAGTCGGAACCAAAATCACGTGAAAAATTCGAGTTTTCTTTTAGTTTTCGGCCTGAGTGATGTTCACGGCCGTAAACTCGTTTACGGCCGTACACCTGTTTAAGGCCAGCGACAAGTGGCCCCACCACCGACCATGGAAACCCCCTATAAATATGAGCATCCACCCCCCTCATTTACACTTTTCTGGCCGAAAACTCTCTCTTTCTCTCTCTAACCTCTCAACCGTAAACACGAAAAACACCCTCTTTTCTTCCGAAAATCATCAAGAATCACCTTTGGAGGTTGTTTTGCAACATCAAAAATGCGTTTTTCATCGAATCCAACATCCTTGTTATCGATTTTACGGCCGTACACCATTCAAACCTTCAAATGCCATAAACCCATTTACGGCCGTAAACCCTTCAAAGATTCATAAATCCTTCAAGAGCAGTTTTCACGGCCGTAAACCCTTGAATGGGTTTACGACCGTAAATCCTTCAAAGATTCATAAATCCTTCAAGAATGTGACAACCCGAAATTTTCATTTGTATAATTTCCACAGCTAAACACTTCAAATATTAGTCAAAAACATTTCAGTACATTTTTGGCCGAATTTAAGTCCATTTGGTGTTTTATTTTATTTTTCGTCAAACGATTAAATAAAAGGAAGTGTTGTTATTAGTGAGGTGTAACAAACAAAACAATCCAACACCTTAGCTAGGTGCTTACGGCCAAACAAAAGGTGTTTGGGTCGTAAACACCATTTTCCCAAGACTCATGCATATAGCATGAGTTTACACCTCTTGTCCTTATTTTTCCACTTCCCACTCAAGAACACCAAGTTTTTCTCTCAAGTATCATAAGTTCATTCTTCCAAATCCGCCAAAAATGTAAGTTTTCCTTCCTAGATTCTTTCATACAACACTTAATCTAGTGTTTATACATTATTTCATCCATGGATTTTTTGATTTTTACATATATCTTCAAGTGATCTTCAAAACACCAAGAACACACTAGTGTTCTTGGGTCTTAAACACTCTTACAAGCTTCATATAAGTAAGTATACTCCTCCTAGCTAGTTGTTTGCTTAGTATACTTGATAATCCATGGACTAAACATCAAAAACCCTCAAGAACATGAGTTTACGGTTTGGGGATCTCCCAAAACCGTAAACACCCCCAAAGGGTGTTTTGATGCCCCTAACCCCTTCTAATGCTTGAAAGAGAGGCTAGAACATTGCATGCATGAACTAGAAACACCAAAATACGAAATGGTTGGAGTAACCATGAGTTTACGGCCATAAACTCATGGGTTTATGACCATAAAATCTCAAAGGTGGTCCAAGGATCATAAACTCCAAAAAGTGTGCCATTTTGAGCCCTAACCACTTCCTAAGCCTTTGATTCAACTCTAGGGCACTTCTTTATGAAACATGAGACCTTGAAACACACAAACACACCATTCCCATGAGTTTACGGCCGTAAACTCATGGCGGAAATGGTCCAAAAACCGTAAACACCCCTAAGGGCCACCATTTGAGGAGTAAACTCCAAAGTGAGGCCATACTTTCCTTGGATACAACCCTTAACACTCCTAGCACTTGAAACAAAGTGTTTTCATGCATTATAGTGTCTTTACTTACTAAATTAGTGATTAAATAACTAATTGGATACAATTATGTATCACTACATGTTACATAGGATCCGCATGTGTGTTCAAGTCATCACTTGACACCTAGCATCCTACCCGACACTTCCATCCACTTCACTCACTGCAGGTGAGTTCATACCCCTTAATCGACCTTTGAAATGTTTTTAACTGCTTTTATGCGGGGAATACAAGTTGAATCCAACAAGTTATAGATTCAATCACATGTGATTTATAACTTGCAACCAAAAAAAGGATTTTCTATACTTTTAACTGCTTTGCCAACCAAACTGCTTTGAATGGTTATCAAACTCATTTTTCATGTTAAATTCTTATAAAAATATTTCCAACTCTTTTAAACTTCTTTTATTCCCAAACCATATCTACACCAATATATTTATATAAGTAAGACTTGAAGGACTTAGGACTGATAGCTCACCTTACTTCCTGTTCTTGTTTGATTGTGGACTTATGGTATATTGTTATCTGTCCGACTGTCGTTGAATTCTTAGTTATATATTATATATAATTGTATCAAAGGCATGCAACCAACATTTCTATTTAACTATAATATATATAGTTAAGGATTACCGCTCATTATTACTATTACTATGACACTTACTATAGTTAGTACAGTTATGAGTCAATACATGTTAAATACTATGCAGAGAGAGAATACTATATACTATATGAGAGAACACTCTATACATTATACCAAGAAATACATTATACTCTAATATAAGGGAATATACTAAAACAAAATGTGACATACTACTTCTCGATACGACACTTCACTGTGCTATCACCGTGTAACCAGAGTCTCATGGAGGGAGAGCGGGCATTATGTGTGTAGATCTATACAGCACAGACACTCCCACATCCCGACTGCTAGCTACAGTCTGAGCCGACTAGGCCTAGGGTTGACAAAATGTCACCATACTACGTGTGACATGGAGGGTCATCAGTTATTCGATCGTCAAACAGCATGGTTACATACAAGTTCACATTCAGACCTTTAATTAACACATTAAGAATTAAAGGCGAAACAGACTCCCCGAGATGTATTGTACATTTAATACTACGTGGAGTCTGCATTTTTAGTGCATTCAGCCGGCAGTGACACTGATGGGGTAAAACATTATTTTCCCAATTACTTTACATGAAGGAATTCTAAAACTATATTTTCATACTGATAGTTTCACTGGGAAAACTTGTACATTTTCAAAGGATCAAACATACAAATAACCGAGTCTTGGTAGAAGACTACTTTGCTGGAAAATATAGGATTTTCTAGGGATCATACTATTTTCAAACATTGATAACAGCTATTATATTGCATGATTGTAAACACTTTTATACAAGCAATGACACTAAATACTTATGAACTCACCAGCTTTATGCTGATACTCATTTTCAAAATAACTTGTATTCTCGGGTCATCGGTAGACAGGTACGGATGCAGCTTTTGAGAAGATGGAGCACATATAAGACTTATCTTTTATTTTGATTATACTTTTGGTGTCTAACACACTATATAGAACACGTTTGTATTACAATTATTATATTAATGCAATGGATGTTGTTGCTTGTCTTTACTATTATGCATTGTTATGATATTGTGCATGACGTCCTCCACCCCAAAACGTTTCCGCCGTTCTCGGTTTTGGGGTGTGACAAAGAACACTGTTCACGTTCGCAAACTCTTCAACGGGTAGTTCACGGCCGGAAACCCTTCACGGCCGCAAACTCATTCACACCGTGAGTCGTGGCCGCAAATCCACTTTTCCACCTCGATCGAGTCTCGGTAACATTCCTAAACAAAAAAAAGTGTTTTTCCAACACTATAAATAATGGTTTCGATAATAAAATACAAAAATGTATTAATTGTTATTAGGATCCCGTTGAGTTCCGCATACATCAACTCGAGGGTCTTCATTCCCAGTTTCGTTGTCCGACGCTTTCACGCAAACAACAGTGAGTTCATACCCTTATGCTTTTACTATTTTTCATGTTTTCAAAGGGGGGGGGGATACAAGCTAAACACAAATGATTTTGTGAACTAGTACAAAAGAATTTCAACGCGTTTAAAACTTATGCAATAGACGCAACCAAAAGACTTTCCATGTTTTATAAAATAATTAGATATTTTATCCCTTTTGTAACATGTAGAGCATAAGGGATGTTTTCAACTTACAAGAGTGATTCATAGTTTTTCAGATCAATACATAAATCAAAGTACATAAAAAGCATACAAACTATAATAGGTATAGTTTGGGAATTCAATACATGGTTATACATATACAAGCATACAAACTATAATAAGTATAGGTTGGGAGTTCAATACATGGTTATACATATACAAGCATACAAACTATAATAGGTATAGTTTGGGAATTCATTAAATGGTTTTACAAACTTATCTTTTATAAACTTATCCGTTATTTACAAAAAGGGTTTCCCATATTATTACTTGTAAAGTCGTTGACCTAGTTTGAGTGACACGTCTTTGGGTGTAATTACATGTACTAGTGGAAGACTACCCTTATGAACCAGAGTCTCCTCGAGGGAGAGCGTGAGTTTGTGTATAGATTTATACGGCGCTGACAATCCCGCACCTTGCTATTAGCTACAGTAGGACCGGCAGGTCCACGGATGACAAAGTCATAAAGGATATTGGCATTCGATTCACGTCGTATCAGTTAGTATGGTCATAAAACTCGCAGGCAGATAACAATGATACATTTACGTAGTAATATAATTTACATGAACAATGCTTATTTATCATAAGTATGTAAAATACATGGCTTCTTATCGAGTAATGAAACTACTATACTGTAACAACAACAAAAATTCAGGTCAAAATTTAAACTTTTATAGAACCGTAATTAAGTATACTAAGTGGTAGATATTGTAACAAGGTTTTCATACATATAAAGAACACTAAGATCCGAGTTATAACGAAGAAGTTATGACCATTCTAAGTTTTCCGACCAAAAACCGACAATACGAAGTTACGTAAAAACTCGAATCGGAGATCGAACGACTTTGGGCCAGAATGACCTAAACGAGAATCGAAGGTCTCGACAATGGTATTTCAATGGTAAAAAGTCTGGCAAAAAATGACATCAGATAAAGAAGTTATGAATTTTTAAAGAAATTCCTTAATCACGTCATTTTAATAAATAAATAATAAAAATAATTTCATAATTTGCCGACGGAATCTAAACGAAAGTTGTAGATCGTAGTCTCACCTTCGCGTGGATATAAATAACGTCGAAAACGGAGTTCATATGAAGGAGATATGAATTTTAGAAGTTTATTTAAATTAAATATAAATTTAAATAAAAACTCCCGGTATTATCCGAAGGGGAGTCAGCGGATAGGACCGGAGTACGCCCCGTGTACTCAGATCAAAGGCCTCGGATCGTCCACGTTGCCCTATGCGAAGCTACCGAACCGTCCGACCCGCCGTCCCATCCGAAGTGCGTAAGCGATGACGCCCCAGTACGCGCTGCGTACCCTCGTACGCCCAACGTACCGAGGCGGTTCAGCACCCCTATAAAAGGGATGCGAGGGTCTCCGGGAAATTTGCTCAATTCTCCTCTTTTCTCTTGCATTTTGCCTCGTTTTCCGTGCCCGTTCAAACCCGAAGCCCTGATCTTTTTGCTCAAATCCCGAAGGTCGATTTTACTCCCGAGATTCCCGAGAATCCCGAGAAAAATCCGTTTCCCGAGACGAAACTCTGCCCGGTTTTCTGCTCGCTTTCTTCAAACTTTCAGGTGAGTTCATACCCCTGCAAACACACTCTAAATACGTTTTTAAATGCTTTTTATACTCTTTTAGGGGGGAATACAAGTAAACACACGACTAAAATCGTGTGAAACATCGATCTTTTGATGTACTTTTCATACTGTTGTTTTAACTGTCTTATGAAGTCATTATCATGCAAAACACCTCACAACACAACTTTACCCTCTTGGGGTACAATATGTTTTATAAATAGAAATAGGTTTTATTTATACGTTTGCATACTACATCATATCAAGAGTAACCATTTCAACTATAACATGATGCTTTTACAAGAAAACTCAACTCATCATCACGTTTTTGTAACACGGTAGAAAACGAAATCATTTCATACGAACGATTTTCATCATATTACTCGTGAACTTGTTGTTAGCAATCATGTGATGGCATATGGCTTTGTTTGTACCAAACGAAAGTCCCCACCTATAACCAGTGTCTCTTGGAGGGAGAGCGTGACAAGTGTGTATAGATCTATACGGGGCTGACGACTCCGCACTCTGACTGTTAGCTACAGTCCGTCATTGGGGTGACAAATGTCAACATTAGGTACTGCGTCTAGTATGGTTATGAGGAACTCACAACACGCGGAAACAACGACTCATGCACATAGTAATACTTAACTCAATCATGCTCGAGGGGTAATAACTATATTCTAGGGTATTATCGGCATGATCAAAACTCAGGTTAAAACACTTCCACAACTAGTTTTACTTAACAATGAGACTGCATTTCACTTTTAGGAAAATAAGGGATTTTCCTGGTTCAAATACATTCATTTTGTACAATAACGATTTACAACTTCATTCTTTTGAGCATGTCATATAGCTTACAGTCTTGGTCATTTGAGACTGCATTTCACTTTTAGGAAAATAAGGGATTTTCCGGGTTCAAATACATTTAGTACATACAACAATCTTTCAAACTCAGTTCATACATCTAATAGAAAATAAGGGATTTTCTGGAAAAACATGCACACACTTTCGAATGGCATACATTTTCTCAAAACACCACTTATGAACTCACCAACTTAAATGTTGACACTTTCTCTTTGAAATAACTTGTATTCTCAGGAAACCGCTAGACCAGGTAGCAACTACTTTTGAAGACTAACGCGCTGGCGTTAGTAACATATTTTGGATCACCATATTGTATTTGATTTCTTTTGCAAACATGTAACACATACAATTATGTAAACTTTTCAAATGTATTTATATATGGTGGTGTGTACTTTCCTTTCTATGAACTGTTATGATACTGAATATGACGTCCTCCGCCCTCGAACGTTTTCGCCGTTCTGGTTTGGGGGTGTGACATATACATACTGGTGGTACCTAGGGTTTTCAAACAGAACGTTTTATTCATACAGGTGAAAGACAGGGTTTTCTTACAAAAAGGGAATTTACATTCCAAACAGTATTTTACAATTCTTCTGTTGGTAAATAGACATTCGAACTAATACTTTATGAAACATTGTGACAAACTCATATGTTAGAAAATATTGGATTTTCTTGGAAACACAGAAACATTTTACAAGATTCATTGACAGGTTTTCATTACAAAAACATGTTTATGAACTCACCAGCTTAATGTTGATACTCTTTTCAAAACCGCTTGCATTCTCAGGAAATCAATAGATAGGTACCCCCATAGCTTTTGAGAAGACGGAGCGTATAGAGTCACGTCTTTTATATTTTGCTATACTTTTGATGTATACAATTTATGTATCAAACTAATGTAAATATTCTACTTATTCAATGTAATGGTTGTGTTTACTTCGATTACTATGAAGTAATTGTTATGATACTACATATGACGTCATCCACCTCCAAACGTTTCCGCCGTTTCGGTTTGGGGGTGTGACAGATTGATATCAGAGATATTGTTTATAGTGAGCTAAGTATACCGAACATTACATGGTATACAACTATAAACAAGGGGCCGAAGTGCTCTAAACTAAAAGTATACTTTAAAAATACAAGTAGTTTTACAAGAAGTATACAAATATGCATACATACAAGAAGCTAACATAGTAAGAACTACATAAAAGTATTTAGGGCGAGTTGGTCACTGCAGTTAAACCCGGATAGTTATATAGTTATATGTGGGGCCAATATAACCTGGTCAACTATATTTGTCTGAGATATGACCAACATGTGTTTGGGAGTGACTGTGGTGACGCGACAAGTCTAAAACTCACCAAATCATATACAAATGAAGCAAATTTAAAATACTATAGGAGTATTTTATGGTTCTATAACAATGCACAGAGTCACCACTAGTAGTACAAATTCTTATAAACAAAAGACCTAAACTTCCTTGTTATTGTTAGTAGCTATCATTGTAGGTCTTTATTATTGTATATCTTGCTCGAAAGTATTCAATTCATGATCATATAGGAGGCTTATCGTCATTTTCCCTTGTATCTTTTAGATAAAGATGCCTCCCAAAAAGAGACCCAATAGGAAGAACAACAACCCTCCACCACCACCACCTCCTCAATTCGATCCTGCCATGTTCCAGGCTGCAGTTACAGCTATTGTGGCTGCCGCGATGGCACAAATAAACCCTGGTCGTGCTAGCGGATCAGGAAGTGGTACACATTCCCAAAATCTTGATGGAAATTAGGGACACCCTAAGGAGTGTTCCTATAAAGACTTCCTGAATGCCAAGCCTAAATCTTTCGATCGTAATGGAGGAGTCATTGCCCTAACTCGATGGTTCGAGAAGATCGAATCCATTTTCGAGATTTTCACATGCTCTGAGACAAACAAGGTGAAGTTTGCAGCCTGCACTTTCACTGATAGAGCATTGACTTGGTGGAATAGTCGGGTCAAATCCCTAACTCTGCCGATAGCAAATGGCATGGGTTCGAAAAGCTTAAAAGAGCTTATGCTTGTTGAGTACTGCCCAAGGGTCGAGATGCAGAAGTTAGAGCACGAGCTCTGGAATCTAAAGATGAAGGATTCCGACATTGCCACTTATACAGCTAGATTTTGTGATCTGGCACTTCTCTGTCCGGGAATGGTCCCCCCGGAAAGTAAGAAAATAGAGAGATATATTTAGGGATTGACGCCCCCAACTCAAGGAAATGTCTTGGCTGCTAAGCCTTCCACTTTTGACAGCGCCAAGTGTCTGGCCCAAACCCTGATAGATCACGGGGTTGATCTTGATGAAGTAACAGCCGCTCCCGAACTGTGACAACCCGAAATTTCTATTATGTACAACATTTCAATTCAATAGAAGTCAGAACAGTTTCTGCTAACTTTCAAGCGTTTTGGCTTAAGTTTGAGTCTTTTTAAGTTAGTACTTCGGGAGATTTCAGGAGAGAGGATGCCCTAGGGTTTATTGTACAACAATAGAGTTCCAAAAACTTCAAGACTTTGGAGTTTACGGCCCAAATGGTATTTGGACCGTAAACCCTAGTGACTATATATATGGCACTTAGCCATTTTTCACACTTTTTCACCATTTCAAAGTTAGAACTCAAATCCTCTAAAGTAGCATCCGACTTTTCCTCCTAGATCTTCAACTTGTATGTGTTTCTAGCCTTATTAAGTTGATATATTACTTAATCTAGTGATCTAACACACTTTCATCCGTGAAATCATTCCAAAAGGTTAGATCTTCAAGTTTCACCAAGAACACACACTAGTGTTCATGCACTTTTAGCACCTTTTCAAGCCTCTATCTTGTAAGTACTTCTATCCTAGAGTATCTTAAGGCTTGTTACACTTCTAAACATCAAGAAAACACCAAAGAAACCAAGGATCAAAGGTGTTTACGGTTCAAGATGTTCTTGAACCATAAGCCCTAAAAAGCTTGCCAAAGTGTGCCCTAGTCCCTCCTAAGCCTTGGAAACTAGCATAGCTCCTTTCCTTGATGATCTTAGCACATGAAAACATCCAAAGACCACTAACCATAGGGTTTACGACTGTAAACCCAAAGGGAAATGGTCTAAGGGCCGTAAACGCCATTTAGGAGTGAAATGGTGCCCTAATCCCTTCCATAGGCTTATACTTCAAGTGGAAATGCTTCTAGGGACTTGTAGAGCTTCAAAACAACTCATGGTCAAAGAAGCTTGAGTTTACGACCATAAACTCAATGGGTGATGGTCACAAAACCGTAAACTCATATAAGGGGGTTTCCTTGAACCCTAAACTCAATAGCAATGTCCTACAACACTTAGGTGCAATCCTTGGGACTTATAACACTTATATAACGTGTTTAGCATGTTCTAGGATGTCTTAACTTTGTTTATTAGTTGTATAAAGACTAATTGGGTACATATATGTGATATTATATGTTAACTAGGATCCTTGTGTGATCAAGACTTCACTTGACACCTATCAATCCTGTTTCATCAGTTCATCCATACCACTCACTACAGGTGAGTTCATACCCCTTAAATCGACCTTTTAAATGATTTTAAATGCTTTTATAGGGGGGGATACAAGTTTAATACTTATAGTTATCATATCAATCACATGTGATTAATAACTACCAAACAAGTGGTTTTCTTACTTTTCAAACTGTGTTATCAAACTGTTTTGCTTCAAACTATTTTACAAACTCTTCTGCTTGTCAAATACCTTTACATAAACTTTTTTTATACTTTTATATTGTCAAAATGCATGCCTATGTATGTATAGTTATATAAGTAATGTTTAAAGGACTTAGGAATGCTAGCTCGCTTTATCTCCTTTTCCTTGTTTGGATGTGGCTTTAAGGCATCGGGTATCTGTCCGAAGGTCGTCTAAATATTAATTATATATCATTATACATATATAGACATAAAAGTTCTATCAGCCAATTCAATACCCTTGGGTAGCAAGGGTATACATTCATGATCATACGTACAAGTCATATTACTGGTAAACTACGATAGGCGTAGTTTAGGAAGTTACTAATACTATTACTAGAACAATGAATCATACAATGAGTCAATTCATTCATGAGTCAATACTTTCTAGATAGAGAGAGAACATACAATACAACTAGTATACACAAAACATAACAATACATACAGGCTAGACAGAGAGAGAACACACAATACAGCTAGCGCATACATTACATATACATTCATGCAGTTATGTGAGCCACTAAACGGGGCATGGAACTACCTGCCATGACCGTTTTTGTATCCAGAATCTCCTTAATTGGGGAGCATATGAGTTTGCGTATAGATCTATACTGGATTGACTATCGTACACCTTGCTGCTCGCTACAGTGGGACTTGCAAGTCTACGGGTGCCAAATGTCATTTCTTACGGCGTCTTACATCGTCGTTTTACTAGAGTCGGTAGCAGGATATAGGTCGATCACATGTTACTTTAAATTACAATTGGTTTAAAGTAGTTAGTACAGCAGTAGTTACTTATTACAATACTACAGTACTATATTATTTTCCCATTACATTCACTTCGTGAACATTCACACGATGCACGGTAATGTAAAAACTATATTTTTGGTTAATCATAGCCGGCCTTAGGAAAATACACACTCTTACAAGAGACACACACAGATACCAGATGCCTTGGTAGAAGGCTACTTTTAGTAGGAAACATAGGGTTTTCTAGGAGAGTACAAAACATCTTACAAAAAATATTACAAATACTTTCATACAAATACAGACACTAATATACTTATGATCTCACCAAGGTCACCAGTAGACAGGTACCGGTGCCAGGTTTTGAGAAGATGGAGCTTGTTCAAGACTCATCTTTTATTTTGATATATATATTTTTGGTGTCTATATAACTTGACAGAACACACTTGTATGAAATTATATTATTAATGCAATGGATGATTTTGTTGCTTGTTTACTACTTTGCATTGTTGTGATACTGAACATGACGTCCTCCGCCCCAGAACGTTTCCACCGTTCATGGTTTTGGGGTGTGACACGAACCACCAAAGGCGAGTGCTGTGAAGAAAAAGTTATGGAACAAGAGAAAGGGTCAGTCTTCGTAGGAGCCCTCCAAGAAACAACAGGTAGTGGCAGTTCATGCTGCTACCACTCCTGCCGCTGTTCCTACAACTCAAGCACCTGCCAGTAGATATGTTGGTACCCTTCCGAGGTGCGAAAAGTGAAACTTTCATCATCATGGTCAGTGCCGTGAGATGTTATGCAATAGTTGTGGCAAGAAGGGGCACATAACTCGATTTTTTAAGACACCAGCCCAACCAACCAACCAGGCTCCTGGAGCGAGCGTTGGTCAAGCCCGTTATGGCTGCGGGGAGATCTAGCACTTTAAGAGAATTTTCGACAAGGCAACAACAGTTGGCAACAAAGGGAGAGTGCTAACGATGGGCAAAGAGGAGGCAGTTGTTGATCCCACCGTTGTCACGGGTACGTTCCTCCTCGACAACTCTTATGCATGCATTCATTTCGATTTTGGTGCGGAGAGAAGTTTTGTTAGGCATGCATTTAAGCATCTACTCCAGCATAAATCCCAAACTTTAACCGAAACATTTACTGTTGAGATGGCTAACGGAAAGAAAGAGAGCACTAACAACATATTCATAGGTTGTACCCTTACCCTAAACGACCATTCCATCCCAATCGACCTTATGCCAGTTTCCATAAAAAGCTTCGACGTCATCATTGGCATGGATTGGTTGAGCCCCAATCATGCTGATATCCTTTGTTATGAAAAATCCATCTGTCTCAATCTACCCTGGGGTGAAGCCCTCATAGTCTACGGTGATAAACTCAGCTCAAACCTTCATATCATTTCATGCATCAAAGCCCAGAAATATCTACGAAAGGAGTGCCTTGCATTTCTAGCCCATGTCATTGATGACAAGCAAAAAGTTAAAGACCTCGAGAGCATCCCCGAAGTCTACAACTTTTCAGATGTCTTCCCTGAAGATCTTCCCGGAATCCCTCCTGAGCACCAAGTCGAATTCCGTATCGACTTAATTCCCAGCGCTATGCCCGTAGATAAATCCCCATGTCGTCTAGCGCCGGCAAAAATGCAAGAGTTATCCAGCCAGCTCAATGAACTACTCAACAAGGGATTCATCAGACCAAGTTCCTCACCCTGGGGAGCCCCGATCTTGATTATGAAGAAGAAAGATGGATCCTTTTGGATGTGCATTGATTATCGTAAACTGAACAAGCTTACCATCAAGAACCGTTATCCCCTACCCAGAATCGACGACCTCTTCGATCAACTTTAAGGATCCAGCTACTTCTCAAAGATAGGCCTAAGATCAAGGTACCATCAACTAGGAGTCCATGAGAGTGATGTTCCTGAGACAGCATTTCAGACTCGGTATGGTAATTACGAGTTTGTAGTAATGCCCTTTGGTCTAACCAACGGACTGGCGATATTCATGGATCTGATGAATCGGGTGTGCCGCCCTTTCCTAGACAAATTCGTAATCGTTTTCATTGATGATATGTTTGTCTACTCTCGGAGTGAGGAATATCAAAGGCAACAGTTGAGGCTAGTGTTAGAAACACTAAGGGCAGAGAAACTTTATGCAAAGTTTTCAAAGTGCGAATTCTGGATGAGAAAAGTAACGTTCCTTGGTCATGTGGTTAGCGAGAAAGGCATACACGCAGACCCTTCCAAAATCAAAGAGATTGAGAATTGGTCAGCACCAAAGACGCCCACAGAAATCCGTCAATTATTGGGTCTCGCTTGCTACTATTGCAGATTTATCCAGAATTTCTCCAGGATTGTTAAGCCTTTAACCACCCTAACTCAGAAAGGTGTACCCTTTTGTTGGGGAGAAAAACAAGAAACTGTGTTTCAAACATTAAAGCAGGCCCTATACAGCGCACCTATCTTGTCTGTGCCTGAAGGGACGAATTACATTGTGGTCTACTGTGATGCATCCAATCAGGGCCTAGGCTGTGTGCTCATGCAGCGAGGAAAGGTTATTTGCTTGTGCCTCGAGACAGCTGAAAGCACATGAGGTCAACTATACAACTCACGATTTGGAGTTGGGAGCAGTGGTCTTTGCGTTAAAGATTTGGAGACATTATCTCTACAGAACCAAATGTACTGTCTTCACCAACCATAAGAGCCTATAGCATATCTTCGATCAGAAAGAATTGAACATGAGGCAACGACGGTGGGTAGAGCTACTCAGTGATTACGAGTGCGAAATACGCTACCATCCCGGCAAGGCCAATGTGGTAGCGGATGCTCTCAGCCGTAAAAGAGTATTTAGGTCATAGAGTGAAGGCACTGACAATCACCATCCATTCCCATCTGTCCGCAAAAATCAGAGAGGCTCAGCTGAAAGCCTTAAAACCAGAGAACATGTCGGATGAAGCCTTGTGGGGAATTCAATACATGGTTATATATATACAAGCATATAAACTATAATAGGTATAGTTTGGGAATTCGTTAAACGGTTTTACAAACTTATCTTCTATAAACTTATCCGTTATTTACAAAAGGGGTTTCCCCTATTATTACTTGTAAAGTCGTTAATCTAGTTTGAGAGACACGTCTTTGGGTGCAATTACTTGTACTAATGGAAGACTACCCTTATGAGCCAGAGTCTCCTCGAGGGAGAGCATGAGTTTGTGTATAGATCTATACGGGACTGACAATCCCATACTGTGACAACCCAAAACTTTCTGTTATGTTCAACCATCCACTTCAATATGAGTCAAAACTGTTCCTGCTAACTTTCAAACTTTTTGGAATAAGTTTGAGTGTTTTAAAGTTAGTGCTTTAGAAGATATCAGTAGAGTGGATACCCTAGGGTTTGCTATGTAGCAATAAGTGCCCAAAACTTCAAGAGTTTGGAGTTTACGGTCCAAAATGGTATTGGGACCGTAAACCCAAAAGTCTACATAAGTGAGACTTAGAAATTTTAATCACTTTTTCATAATTCCAAAGACTAAAGCCATTTCTCTCTCAAGTATCATCCCATTTTTCTTCAAGATCTTCAACTAGTAAGTGTTTCTAGCCCTTTTATGATTAGATCAAGTGTTAAACATCAAGAAATCATCAAATCCCCCAAGAACAAGGTCTTCACGGCCCAAGATCTTCTTGGACCGTGAACACTAAAAGTGTGGCTTAAATGAGCCCAATGCCCCTCTAGACCTTTGAAACAAGCATAGAAACAACCCTTAACATGTTTAAACCTTAATAGCATCAAGAAAACACCCAAATATCACAAGGATAAGGTGTTTACAGTCCAAGAATCTCCTTGGACCGTAAACCCTAAAAAGGGTGCTAAAAGTGTGCCAAAGTACCCTTAAACTCTTGCCAAACCTTAGAAGCAAATATGGAACCTTCCTTTGTTGTGTTTAGCACAAGACAACCACAAAAATGTCCCATGATTAGGTGTTTATGGTTTGGGGAGCTCCCAAAACCGTAAACACCCCAATGAGGGTTTTAATGCCCCATATTTCTTCCTTAAGCCAAGAAACTAGCCTAGACCTTTACCTAGAAGTGTTTAGGACTTGAAAACTTCATTTGACCATAAACCATATGGGTTTACTACCGTAAACCCAAGGACATATGGTCCAAAAACCATAAACCCTAGAAAGGGGTGATTTGTTGCCCTAATCACTTCCTAAGGCTAAGACTTGAAGTTAGGATGCTTCAAAAGGACTTCTAGGACTTCAAAACACCAAATGGTCAAAGTTCCATGAGTTTACGACCGTAAACTCATGGGTTTACCACCATAAACTCAAGAGGAGTTGGTTCACAAACCATAAACACCAATTAGTGCCATTTCACTTCCCTTTTGTTGAATCACATGTGATTCCAACACCTAGCCAAGGTGTTTCCTAGTCCCGGAAGGTGTTATCTTTCATATAGTCGTTTATAAACACTATATTCATGTCAATATGTGTCCTTATATATCATTTAGGACTTACTGTGTCTCGGGACTTCATTTGTGAAACTTCTCATCCGTACGTGCATACCCGTTTGAATCACCCACATCAGGTGAGTTCATACCCCGCAATGAATCTTTTATCTATTTTAACTGTTTTAAGGGGGAGAATACAAGTTGAAAACAATGATAATTGTGTAAATATTAGTTATAAACGTCTTTCAAAATGTTACTTATGTTATTTATAAGTTATCAATACATTCCAAAACTCTTTTAAAGGTTATGTTACTTTATAGTTATACAAAACTCCGTTTTTAAATTATAAGCATAACTGAGTAGATAAATGAGTCTTTTCAGTAACAGTCCAACTAGAATATTAGTAAACTATTATAGGTATAGTTTAGGAGAATACTATTCATTACTTCTAGTACAATGAAGCACACAAAGAGTCAGTTCAGTTCACGAGTCTATACTAATGGTATACGTTTACATAAATACTTTTACATAGATATGCTTACATGGAATACATGTACATAAGTACAATAACAATACACGATAACAGAACAGAACATTATAAGGTGCTATAGCATGTAACAAGTACAGGATCTAACTATACCAATGAATCACTTCCGCATTAGTGATAGTTATATTGGGTATACATGATCATAGTAATGTGGATGCTCGCTGCGTGCACTCATGCAGGTGTCGCGTAAAGTTCCTAGAATCTCTTGATAAGGGAGCGTCTAGCATAGGATCTAGCCATCACATTATGCCTTAACCCTCAATTAAGGCACAATAGTACTTAAAGTAGTCACTTATTACAAATACTACAGCACTTACACTGTCATCATGACAATTACAGAAGGATATAAACTTCCAGTTACAATATTATTAATACCTTTACCATGTGTCTTATTCACATAATCGATAAGGTAAATTAGATTTAATTAATAATAGTCGTACAGTCGAGTCTTGGTAGAAGACTACTTTCAAAACAGTCGAGTCTTGGTAGAAGACTACTTTCAAAATAGTCGAGTCTTGGTAGAAGGCTACTTATAATAGTTAGGACCATGATGCTAACTTTATGTTAATGTATACACAATAGGATACATATATGCTAAGTAGATTCCGACAGCTACTAGGATGTGTGCTCTTCGCTGTACGTCATGTTCCCGTTGGATGTGGGCTTACACCGAGGTCACCCAATCTATTATCTACCCGAATCTATATATATATATATATATATATATATATATATATATATGCTTAGTATACATTAAGTCATCATAAGGGTACCAAGTATGGATCAGGTCATAGGACACAGAGTCAACGCACAGTTATTCTAGTACAAAACTTACTTTTCAAAGTCAGTACTTTTGGTATATAAAACTAGCAATTTCCCAGTTAAGGGCTTAATCCATTTTATTAAGCCAGTACAGTTTTAAAGACTTTAAGTGAGCTAACTCTATAACAACTTAGTTTATACATCATGTTTATATAAAAGACTAATATCCGATAGATAGCTAAATGTGTGTTTTCCCCCGACGTCCTGTTCCCGTTGGATGTGGGCTTAGAGCAGATTCCCCCAATTAACTATCTACCTGATATCAGATTATATATAGCAGTATAAACAAAGCTATTATAAAAGTAATCACCATAGTCAATATTTTACTATAAGAAATATAGGTTTTCGTAAAAGAACTCTCCATTAGATATAAAGGAACCATTACAAATAACTCCATGGGTAACAAGTGAATACACCAAGGTTATATATGACAACGGTCTAATAACCAATGGAATGCGTGCTATCCGCCTTACTTATTATACCCCGTTGGGTTGTGAGTTGAGGGCAGATGCGCACAATCGATTGTTTATTTACTCCAAGTATATATAACTTGTAACCACTTAGTACGCATAGAAAGGCTTGTTGTGTCATTTTACTTAACTTCCATTAATGTAGGAAATATAAGATTTTCTAGAGGAACAGGCAAACTTTTCAAAACAGAATTTACAGCTTACATCACTTTACATATACATTTTCAACCACATCTTACAGCTTACATCACTTTTACATATACACTTTCAACAACACTTTACAGCTTACTCACATCACTAAAATCTTATGAACTCACCAGCTTAAATGCTGATCAACTCTTTCAAACAACTTGTATTCTTAAGAGACTATTAGATAGGTGCTCGTGCTGGGACTTCGGAAGATGGAGCATTATAGCTTCAAGTCTTGTTTTGTTATTTGTTTATGACTTCTATGTTTTGTGAACACATACATTATAAACACTTTCTTTCTAAATGAAATGGTTGTTCATTACTTGCTTACCATATACATATCTCGTGATACTTGACATGTCGTCCTCCACCCCCGAACGTTTCTGCCGTTCCGGTTTTGGGGTGTGACAGATTGGTATCAGAGCATTGTTTATAGTGAACTAAGTATATCAACCGATAAAAGATATACGTCTACAAATACAATGGGGCTTAAGTGCTCTGGATAATGATATATTTAGAGTATAACTTCAAGTTATAAAAATATACCTACTTGCTCATACATGTACATAATAGAACTAGGGTCACGAGGAGAACAGAACTAAAAGTATTTAAAGGTTGGGCACTGATCAACTATATTCATTCGATATGTGACCTACATGTGTTTGGGAATGATGTGGTGTTGCAACAGGGTTAAAACTTACCAGAACACTAGTCAAGAGAACGCCAGAACAAGTACATTACGTTAGGATACTATAGGAGTATTTTAGTCCAGATACATAACTTATGTGATAACTTAAAAGACCCTTGTGGATAGGTCTATAATCTTACGGGGTATATACATAAAGTTTTATATATAATCAAGATTTTATAGACATAGAATCTGTGACCGACGCTTCGCTATCCATTCCTTTTAAGGAAGTAGTGTTGAGGTGGGATCAATTATTCGGTCTATTTGATCTTCAATTATATACAATACAAACTGGTATACCCTGTACAATTATAGGAGGATTCCGTAAGGATCACCCCATAAAGTTACCTTAAAACTCATAGATTATTTAGTCACTTTCATTCTCGCACGACAAGGCCAGATAAACATAACCACTTCCTCCTAGTTGACAACAGAAGAGTTCAGGAGGAACAAGGACAAATTCAAGGAAAGATCAGCCAAAGTAACCAAAACGTCTTACGTGTCACACTAATAAATATTAACTAGGTTAAATTATCGAGCGAGTGGAAACACTGCTCACATTACATGTGTTAGAATTATTTTCTTACATGCAGCTGGTAATAGTTATGCAGGAAACAAATATTCATTCGAGGATAGTTACTTAAAATTCATAGAGTTTATTTGGTGTAGACTCATTTATGAATTGTTTCTAGAACCCTGTGTAAGTCAGGACCCGATACTAGGGATGAGATTTAGAATTGGAAAACCGGACCGGAACCGGAACCGTTAGAATCGGAATATGTAGAGCCGGGTCCGGTTCCGGGTTTAAAAATTGGCTTTATCCGGGTTGCAGGTAATCCGGGTTTGGGTCCATCGGGTCCGGGTAAACCGGGTCTAAAAACTGGAACCGGTTTTTGGAACCGGAACCACTTTTAGGGTCGGAACCGGTTTTTGTGAAACGTTTAAAAGATGCATATCTTATTCGTTTCAACTCCAATTGACATACGGTTTTTTTCAACATGTAGTTTAGAGTTTGTACATGATTTTAGACTATAAATTTGTCATTTGTAGTTTTATATTCATTGACTTACAGTCCTCCAAAGTCGAGATATCAAAGCTGGAAGTTTTTAGTTTTTCAGTTTTTTTGTATTCGATAAAAGTTTTAAAACATGCATATCTAATTCGTTTGAAGTCGGATTGACATGTGGTTTTTTCCAACTTCTTATTTTTAGTTTTTACATGAGTTTAGACTATAATTTTGTCATTTTTGGTTTAACATTCAATGGTTTACAGTCCTCTGAAGTCGGGATATTAAAACTGAAAATTTTCAACTTTTCAGCTATTTGTTTTTGTACTTTGTATTATGTGAAAATATTAACACAAGCATATCTTATTCGTTTAAAGTCGGATAGACATGCGGGTTTTTCTAGAGTGTATTTTAGAGTTTGTACATGATTTTAGACTATATTTTTGTTAATTTTGGTTTCGTATTCAATGAGTTACAGTCCCCCAAAGTCAGAATATCAATATGAAAATTTTCAAAGTTCAACCCACTAAGTAGTAAGTAATTACCAAAAAATTCCGGTTTTTCCGGTTCTAAACCCACTTTATCCGGTTCCAACCTACCCACTTTGATTTTTCCAGGTTTTTCGGTTATAGACCCACTTTACCCGGAACCATACCCGGAACCGGTTCCTATATATCGGTCCGGTCTCCGGTTCTATAAAATCCCGTTAACCGGTTCCGGGTTTTCCTGGTCCGGGTCCATCCGGTCCGGGTTTGGACCCACTTTCATCCCTACCCGATACATCCAGAACTAGGACAACCTTGTCTTTTTAGCTTTCGGCTTGTGTCCATTGCTATAGACTTATTCTGTCTCATCTTTGTTTTCTTTTAGCAAAGTACATTTTTAAAGACTTTAAGTGAGCTAACTCTATAACACCTTAGTTTATACACCATGTTTATATACAAGACTAATATCCGATAGATAGCTAAATGTGTGTTTTCCCCTGACGTCCTATTCCCGTTGGATGTGGGCTTAGAGCAGATTCCCCCAATTAACTATCTACCTGATATCAGATTATATATAGCAGTATAAACAAAGCTATTATAAAAGTAATCACCATAGTCAATATTTTACTATAAGAAATATAGGTTTTCTTAAAAGAACTCTCCATTAGATATAAAGGAACCATTACAAATAACTCCATGGGTAACAAGTGAATACACCAAGGTTATATATGACAACGGTCTAACAACCAATGGAATGCGTGCTATCCGCCTTACTTATTATACCCCGTTGGGTTGTGAGTTGAGGGCAGATGTGCACAATCGATTGTTTATTTACTCTAAGTATATATTGTCACACCCCAAAACCAAGAACGACGGAAATGTTCAGGGTCGGAGGACGTCATGTACAGTATCACAACAATTAAAAGTAGTAAACAAGCAAAAACATCATCCATTGTATTAATAATATAATTTTAATACAAATGTTCTGACAAATTATGGTAAACACTAAAGTAAATCAAAATGAAAGATGAGTCTTGAACGAGCTCCATCTTCTCTAAACCTTGCATCAGTACCTGTCTATTGATGACCTGAGGATACAAGTAACTTTGAAAGCGAGTATCAGCTTAAAGCTGGTGAGATCATAAGTATTTTAGTGTCTTAATTTGTATGTAAGTATTTGTATGTATACGAATTGTAAGTATTGAAAATGTATATGAACTGTAAGTATAAAAATGTTTTGTAAAACAACTGTAAATGTTTGAAAAACCCTAAAAATCCCTATGATTCCTACTATTATATAAGGCTGTCTTCTACCAAGACCTAACTGCTCTGAATGTAGCCTTCTACCAAGACCTAACTGCTCTGAATGTAGCCTTCTACCAAGACCTAACTGTTCTGAATGTAGTCTTCTACCAAGACCCAACTGTTCTGAATGTAGTCTTCTACCAAAACTTAACTGTTCTAAATGTTCATTTCTTGTAAAAGTGTGTAATTTTCCCAAGTGTAACTATCATTAACAAAATATAGTTTTTACATTTAATGCTTAAGTGAAAAGATCACTAAATATATGTAAAGGGAAAATTAATGTAGTACTGTAGTGTAGTGTTATAGGAACTACTGCTGTACTAACTACCTTAAACCGGATTTATATTAAGGCATCATGTGATTAATTGTACCATACTATCGACTGGGTAACAACGGCAAATGTATGTCGTACAAAGGTATGACGTTTGGCACCCGCAGACCTACAGGTCCGGCTGTAGCTAGCAGCAAGGTGTAGGATAGTCAATCCAGTATAGATCTATACGCAAACTCACGCTCTCCCTCCAAGAGACTCTGTCTACAACTCGGGCCATGACATTTAAGGCATGCTCCGATACAGTGGATCACAATTTTGTCAACGTATTTATGTATATGTAATTTATTGTTACTCGTTCTAGTATCGTTGTATATGTTCTCTTTCTAGTATAGTTGTATATGTTCTTCTTCTAGTATAGTTGTATATGTTCTCTTTCTAGTATAGTTGTATATGTTCTCTTTCTAGATGTATCTATGTAAATGTGATCATGTAAACATATCTATGTAATAGTAATGTAATGTAATGTAATGTTCTATGTGTGCTAGCTGTAATGTGTGTTCTCTCTATCTAGCAAGTATTGACTCATGAATGAACTGACTCATTGTATGATATCGCGTTCTAGTAATAGTTCTAGTATCTTCCTAAACTACCCATATGGTAGCTTACTAGTAATTTAACTGGTACGTATGGACATGGATGTATACCCTTGCTACCCAACTGGAAGGACCTTTATGACTATATATGTACATATGATATATAACTGATATTTAAACAACCTTCGGTCGGATACCCGATGTCCCACCAGACCACATCTCAAGCGCGAAAAGGAAATAGGGTGGATAGCCTTCCTAACTCTTTTAAACATTTCTTATATGTCTATACATATATAGGCATGCAATTGATAATATAAAAGCATAAAATAAGTTTTGTTAAACCTTTGAACTTAATTATTATCTAAGAAAAGATCGACTTGATGTCAATCTATAAAACGGTTTGAAGGCATGGGTTTAATAAAACAGTTTAGTATAAAGAAACATTTGTTTGAAACACAATTGTAAATAAGTTTGAAATGAAACATATAGACTACAATGTACAGTGTAATAAGGAGTTTTAAACACATAAGTGTTTATGAAAAACATTTGAAGGAAACTGTTTGGTAAAACGGCTAATGAGTAGCCAATCATTTGAATGTTGCTTATTAATCACATGTGATTGATATAATAACTAGCATGATTCTACTTGTATCCCCCCATAAATCATTTAAAAACAGTTAAAACATTGATTAAGGGGTATGAACTCACCTGTTGTGGGTGATACGGATGAACTGAAGAGGTAGGATTGCTAGGTGTCAAGTGAAGTCTTGAACACACTCTATGATCCTAGTTAACATATAATATCACATATATGTAACAATTTTGTCTATAAACAACTAATAAACAAGTCAAGACACCCTAGGACACGCTAAACACCTTTATCAAGTGTTATTAGCCTCTAGGAATGTATCTAAGTGTTTGTAGGGGAAGCTATTGTGCGTAGGGCTCAAGGAAAACTCCACCATGAGGTTCACGGCCCTAATGACCCTACTAAATGAGTTTAATAGGTGACCATTTGATGTTTGATGCACTATAAGGCCCTAATAAGCATTTCTACTTAATGGCTTGGTCTATGGAAGAGTTTAGGGCATTATACAACTCCTTTTAGGAGTTTACGGCCCTGGGACCAAATCCCATGGATATTACGGCCGTAATATCCCTTGGATGGGTGTTTTTGATGTTTTCAAGTCCCTAAATCAACTAGGAACTAAACTATGCTGGTGTACAAGGCTTTAGAAGAGTTTATAGCACCATTTGGCACTATTGTTTGGAGTTCACGGCCCTGGAACTTCTTGGGCCGTGAACACCTTACTCTTGGTGTTCTAATGGTATTTGCTAGTCCTAAACTCATTAGGGTACATGTCTAAACTAGTGTCTTGGCTTAAGGAAGGCTTTTAGGGTGTTTTCGCACCTAAAAATGGAGTTCACGGCCCAAGAACATCCTTGGCCGTGAACTCACTTCTAGCCTTAGATTCTTATTGATTTTGTGGTCTAAACAAGTAATGGTAGCTTCTAGGTTGAGTTCCAAGGCTTTGAGGGACGTTGGGCACACTTTGGCCCTTAAAAAGGAGTTTACTCCCCAAGGTGTTTTTGGGCGGTAAACTCACAGATCTTAGTGTTTTCCTATGATTTCTAGTGTATTAAGCATATAAGAAGCTTTACAACAACACTAGATAGAAGTACTCACTTTCCAGAACGAAAGTCCGAAGATCCTTGAGAGAGAATTCGGCTTTTCTCTATATGGAAATGTAACTAATGAAATAATATGGTTCAGAATTCTATATATAGTCCTGGGATTTTTGGTAGAAAATATTTTATTCCTGAAATGAACTCTAATATCATAGAGTTTTGGAATAACAATGTTGCACAAACCCTAGTGCATCCACTCTCCTGATATCTCCTTAAGTGTAAATCCTGAAATACTCAAACTTATACCTAAAAGTCTGGAAATTCTCTGTAACTTTTCTACTTCTATTGGCTGGATATGGTTTGTACAGAATGGAAATTTCGGGTTGTCACATCATCCCCCTGTTAAAGGGAATTTCGTCCCGAAATTAGAATTTTGGCAAGGAAGTAGGTACGAATGATCGAGTCATGAGGCGTGAACTTCCTAATCGATTGGTTCTCGCGCTCCTAAGTGAAATCGGGTCCTCGGTTGGCATACCAACGAACCTTCACTAACGGGCGACGGCGTTGCTTCGTCCGCTTGAACACTATGCCTAGGGTCACTACGGTTCTAATACGAAGGCGAGGATCTCGACGAGTGGACTTATAAGAGTCCTAACGGAAAGGTATGGTTTCACGATCGAGATGCGAAGAGTAAATGTACGTTAATGAGTTCGCGGAGTAGGTCTAGTTTGTGCGAGGTACAGGACCGATTCCGGTAAGAATCTCGGAGGTCCTGACTATATTGGATTTAGCTTTTCATGCGATGCGAGGCATATTAAGCTATTCCCAGAGTGAGACTTCCTAAAGAACTTGGTCTCTCACTTGGAATTCCAAAGGTTCTTTCTCTTGCTTAACTTCCCAGTCAAGGGCCACCCCTTGCTGGGTCAAAGTCGAAAGGGTTTCTGTAATATGCGAGGAGTTCTGAATGAACTAAGACAGTAGGTCTGTAAGACCTAGAATTTGGCGAATGTCTGTCGGCGTCTTCGGTGCCGACCAATTCCCAACGGTTTTGGATAAATTGCCAGAGTACTCAAGAATTTACACATCACTAATAGTGTGTCTTAGGAAATTTTGACTCTCCAATTGCAAAACTCGTGTTCAGAGAACTTTGCGAAAAGTATCTCCGAGGGAAATGTTTCCACGGGTTCCTTCTTACTATAAGGGTAGATAAGTAAGTCATTACATGGAGAAGTGACGAACTGATCCAAGTAAGAAAGACGTACTCTACTCATTTAGCTCATGAATATTATGTGCGTATTGGTCCTATCTGAGGGGTATCACTACGGACTCGAAGTGTCCGCATTGAGTTCGGAAGGTAGTCTTCCGGACATCCTTCCCTAACACTCAAACTGGTGATATTCGGATCTCAGGTCCATTTCTGAAAGTCATCCTTTCCTTGCGTTTGCTCAACCAATTCATCTATGCAGGGCAAAGACAACGATTTCTAATGGAAAAAATCTGGACGGAGTCCTCGATAGCCGAGGAACATACGGTGCAATCCATCAATCTCTGGAAGAATAAGACCGGAGTTCTCCAGGGTGTGAACCCTAGTCTTCTAATTCTATTTCTGTGTAGTTCGCTAAGTTGTCCGGGCTGTTCTGGTATCTCCGTAGGTGTTTAGACTGAAGGGCGATCTGTTTACAGAAGTCGTACTGGGTTCTAAGTTTGTTCACATGATGATGCGATTACTCGTAGTCTTGAGCAGTTCTCCGTCCTGAAGTTCATATTAGAATTCATACATGGTTCAATGATCACAATTTCATGTATACGAGTCGTATATAATTAAGATTGAAAAGATAGTCGAATAACTGATTATATATCACCTCTATGTATACATTCTTCAGTGCTAGAATAACCGTATGAATCTTTGGATTGAACTTGACATATTGTACGAGTGGTACTTCGGGGATTTCTTCGGAAAAGAAAAGAACTATGAGGTACTCCACGCATGAGTACTTCGGTGTTCTGAAATGACGGCTTTGCTGGAAAGGCGATTTCGAAGAAAGAGATGTACGTATGAAGCTGTTTTTGTGAGGATCAAATTGAATCGAGTCGTATGATAATGTCGGAATCATACTGAAACTTAAAGACATTAGATTTGAACATAAGACGTTTACAGACAAAACACAACCGTGCAACCATGAACAGAGTTACATTACTTTGGATTTACTACAAGACTATTGTTGCGAATAAGATATACTACAAAAGACAAGTATACGCAGCACGAGAATCCCTATACCGATAGGATCCCGCAAAAGATAAGACTCTAGCTACACTAGTTCTGGATAGTTTATAAGTCTGTTACAACAACACGCCTAAGTTACATTAACGTGGGTTCGGAGCGGGTTCTCCTACAGCTGTGATCCTGAGAATCTTCCCATCTGCGCCAGATTTCTTTGCTATAGGGAAATCCTTCTTGAAGTGCCCTATCTCACCGCATTCGTGGCATGACTGGCTAGTACTAGCATTGGTGGCGGGAGTGCGGTGTTTAGCCAGTGTTATGTGGACACGAGTGCCTTCCTCATTACTCCACCTTGGGAATTGCTTCCTAAAGCGTTCTGCAGGAGTTGCCACTTGTTGATGTGGCATGGAAAGTCTTTGGGATCTCTTATGCTCCTTTAGGGCTTGACGATATCGTCTCCTCCTTTCGGTCTTACGGCCTCGCAAGTTCATGATTGTTGCCATTTCTTGGTTTCCTGATTTGGTACTACCATCGGAACTCTCGAATCCTTTGTCGGTCTTGCTTGTGTTGCCTGAGTTGATGTGTGTAAGGAAAGTTGTCACAGCAGCTGCTACTGCAGCTTGTAATGTAGCGGCGTCGATATGGAGGATAGGGATTTCGTTGCTCGACTGATTGTTTCCGGATGACGACATGATTCTGTAATACGAAAGATAAGGACTTTGTGAGCGATTCTGGTTGACTCTAGATGTACTTCGATTGTTCAAGTAAAGAGTAGAAGTATGTTCTCATGACTTTGACCTACATCCTTATGATGTAGTCCTAGTACAGGTTGGAGGTATGATCGCGAAGGTTTGACCTACATCCCTATGATGCAATCCTAGTACGGAATGGAAGTGAGTTTGTAGAATGGTCTCAAGACGTTTGACGTTCCAGCCAAGGTATTGTTGGTTGGTGAATAACAGGATCCAACCACTGAAAGAGACTTGGAAATGTCTCTGGAGTTAAATTACTATAGTCCAATGACTTGACTAAGGCATGTTTCAGATAAACTCTAATGAAAGTGTGATAAGAGTACTTGAATAAAGAATGACACAGAAGTTAGCCGACAGTCAAAATATTTGATATTCATGACGTAAAAGTTCGGGAAATGACCTGGTAAAAAGGTCTTACATCATATCCAACGAAGATAGTCCTTGACAGCATAAAGACCTAACCAAAACTACTTACAGTACCAGATAGTTTCATAGAAAATGCCACATAGAGCATAGAAAGAAAAAAATGATTCCTTCAAACAAGGAAGATAAAGTAAGGCATCTACTACTGGCAACGGTCATCCCTCTGGTGAACTCTCAGTTCGGCCAGTTGACGTTCCACATCAAGTAGGTGTCTTTCGTACACTCTGGCGTACTCGGAGCTCTATGACTTCGGCTCGTGATTCAGCCAGTGCTTGCAGCAGGGCTTCATGGTTTCTATCAGATCTCTTGTGAGCATCTTCTAGACGAATGGTGTGGAGGGTATGCATTCTCGCATTGGCGACAACTTCTGTGATTTGATGTAGGGCTGTCCTGCCTTGAATCTCATTTCGGGCCACTCTGCGGACCAAGATTGGCAAGATTCTGTCTGTTGAGCCCCCATTGTTCAGGTCATAGAAGCTTCGGTCACCATTAAATGGCATGGGCTGGTTTTGTCCTTGGCTCCATGTTTCCAAGCATTCCACCCACTCAGGCGTCGGGCCTTGAAAAACCGGACGAGGGTTAGGAATTGGAAAGGGAGCTGCTCGGGGTAGGTTCTCAACCTCGGGTTCGGAGTTAGAATCGTCCGAAAGGTCTTCATCATGGTGATCATTCAAAGGATTAGGATGATCATTCTCTGGTTCTTCTCTAAATCAACCAGCTATGACTTCGTTCGGAAGATACTGGTTGCCGTGGGGATGGAGTCCAGCCATGTTATCTATGCAAGAATTGGGGTAAGAAAATAATTATTAGACGAACTATCTAGATAATTATTTAGAAAATCTTCATAAGTTACATCACTATTTGTGAAGTGCATACTAGTTATATGTAATCGAAACAGGATAGGCCTTCGAATAAGTGACCTTAACTCCAAATTCACACAGAATAGGGGTAAAGTAAAATTTTCACAGATTCTAAGTCTATAACATCCTAATTACATATATCCTTAGTGTATCCACTTAGCAACTATCAACTTAGTAATGAAGACCCCGTTTTAGTTCTCAAGTATAAAGTACTTGTAGTAACCCCAAATACTCCTATAGTATTTTAAGTTTAATGTTATGTTCTACTGTTCTCATTGTGGTAGGGTTGGTAAGATTTTAGACTTGTTGCAACCACACAACTACACTTAGGCACATGCTAGTCAACCCTCGGATAATATAGTTGATCAGGCTATATCTTCCCAGTTTTGACTATATGTCTCTAAGTCCACCTGTGTTGCCCAACAATCGTAATTCTTTTGTACTGTCCTAGTGACACTGACTTTAGTATGAATGCAGGAAAGTATACTTAATTAAATATTTTATTATTTAAAGTATCAACTCTTCGTCAGAGTATTTTTAATCCCTATGTATTTATAGTTAGTATATCTTTTATGGGTTGATATACTTAATTCACTATAAACAACGCTCTGATACCAATCTATCACACCCCAAAACCAAGAACGGCAGAAACGTTCTGGGGCGGGAGGACGTCATGTACAGTATCACAACAATGAAAAGTAGTAAACAAGCAACAACATCGTCCATTGCATTAATAATATAATTTTAATACAAGTGTTCTGACAAATTATGATAAACACTAAAGTAAAGTCAAAATGAAAGATGAGTCTTGAACGAGCTCCATCTTCTCTAAACCTTGCATCGGTACCTGTTTATTGATGACCTGAGGATACAAGTAATTTTGAAAACGAGTATCAGCTTAAAGCTGGTGAGATCATAAGTATTTTAGTGTCTTAGTTTGTATGTAAGTATTTGTATGTATACGAATTGTAAGTATTGAAAATGTATATGAACTGTAAGTATAAAAATGTTTTGTAAAACAACTGTAAATGCTTGAAAAACCCTAAAAATCCCTATGATTCTGATGCGTGTATGGGCTTGATTTGGTGAGTAGGGTAGTGTTTAGGTAAATTAAAAGAGAATAGTAACCACAAATGATATATGAATGGAAAGAAATGGATAGATTAGTAACAACTCAAGACCTATTAAGTTGTATACCGGTGAAAACAATCCAAGACCTATTGGATTGAGTTCGTATCAAGTCAAGAACACGTCCTAACAAGATAATTTGTGAATTATAACAATAATTCAAAGTGAACAAAAGGGTTCTTTGATTAAAAATTCGTCTACTACTTTTTCCATGCATAATTTGGCTTTATATGAAGCCTTTATTACAAATTTGGTGGTTACAAGCCAACCAACCAATTATTCATTAAAACTAGTAAATAGAAATTAAGGTAACTCTTGAAAGAACACAAAAAAAACGTCCATGAGACTTGTGAATGAAAAAAAAACGGCTATGCTTCATTAAGGAGCCATAAGAAGCATTAAGGAGTCATCATAAGCATTAAAGTGTAACCCTAATCCACCAAAGAGTGTCAAAAACGGCTAGGAGGCTTTATGAAGCAAATAGTAACGTTTTTAGCACTTATGAAGCCTTAAAAATGTTGCCCTAGTCTTCATGCAACCCTAATTCAATTTGTGGGTTACCATGCACAACCCAACCATTGAGCCCAAACCACCTTCTAGCCCACTAGTAATCACTAATCCATCACATTTTGGGCTTTCATGATCCATGCATGGATCATCCCCTCCCCCTTTGAAAGGAATTGACCTCAATTCATCAAGTCCATCATCATCAAGATAAGGTGAAAGATCTCCCACATTAAAGGTAGCATGCACTCCATGGTCTCCTCCCAAATCTACCTTATAAGCATTATCATTGACACGTGACACCACTCTGTAAGGACCTTCAGCTCTTGGCATCAACTTGTTTTTCCTTTTGTTAGGAAAACGTTCTTTCCTCATATACACCCACACCAAGTCACCATCTTGAAAGACACGTGGTTTCCTATGCTTGTTGGACTTCTGTTTGTACAACTCATTCACGGCTTCAATCTTCTCACGAACTTGTTGGTGTAGTTTCATCATAGCCTTCAACTTGTCATTAGCATCCTTGTGAACCAATTCATCCTTTGGCAATGGAATCAAATCCAAAGGCATGTAAGGATTCACACCATACACCACCTCAAAAGGAGAGTGACCTGTAGCATAAGTAGGAGAACGATTATAGGCAAATTCAGCATGTGCAAGTTTGATGTCCCAATCTTTTTGAGTTTTGCTAACCAACCCTCTCAACAAAGCACCCAAAGTTCTATTAGTCACCTCCGTTTGCCCATCCGTTTGTGGATGATGGGATGTACTAAAAAGTAACTTAGTACCGACTTTCCTCCACAAAGTGTTCCAAAAGTAACTTAGAAACTTGGAATCCCTATCAGAAACAATTGTTTTAGGAATACCATGCAAACGAACCACCTCTTTAAAGTACAAATCAGCCACGTTAGAGGCATCATTTGTTTTATGACATGGCACAAAGTGAGCCATTTTTGAAAACCTATCCACCACCACCATAATGGAATCCTTCCCCCTTTGAGTTCTAGGCAAAGCCATAATGAAATCCATGGACACATCTTCCCAAGGACGAATAGGAACCGGCAAAGGAGTGTAAACACCATGCTTGAAAGTTGTTTTTGCCATATGACATGTAACACACTTGCCCACTATGTTGGTTACATCCCCCAACATCTTCGGCCAAAAGAAATGTTCTTTAAGCACCTGCAAAGTTTTGGTAATGCCAAAATGACCAGCCAAACCACCGCCATGAGCTTCACGAATCAACAACTCCCGTATTGCATGTTTTGGGACACAAAGGCGATTGCCTTTGAATAGAAAGCCATCTTGAATCACAAATTCACCATTAGGACCACCTGCACATTTCAAAAACATATCTCCAAAGTCCATATCAGATTGATAATGGTCCTTTAGAGTTTCAAATCCCAAGAAACGAACATCCAAAGTCACCAACAACGAGTAACGCCTCGAGAGTGCATCAGCCACCACATTGCTTCTACCATCCTTGTATTTGCATGAGAAATGAAAGGATTGCAAGAACTCCACCCACTTTGCATGTCTTGTGCTCAACTTTTGTTGCCCATTGATGTACTTTAAGGATTCATGATCAGAATGCAAAATAAAATGATTTGCACGCAAATAATGACTCCAATGATCTAAAGCACGGACAATAGCATAAAACTCCTTATCATAAGTGCAATAATTCAAACGAGCACCACCCAACTTTTCAGAAAAATAAGCAATAGGACGTTTGGATTGGATCAAAACAGCCCCAATACCAACTCCACTTGCATCACACTCCACTTCAAATGGTTGAGAAAAATCAGGAAGAGCCAAAATAGGAGCATCACACAACAATGCCTTGAGTTTCTCAAATGCCTTTTGAGCTTCTTCTCCCCATGCAAAGACTCCTTTTTTCAAACAACCTGTTATGGGACTTGCAATGGTGCTAAAATCACGAACAAATCTTCTATAGAAAGAAGCAAGACCATGAAATGATCTAACTTCAGAAATATTAGTAGGAATAGGCCATGACTTGATTGCTTCAGTCTTGGATGGGTCCACGGACACGCCATTTCTTGACACCACAAAACCCAAAAATGCCACTTCTTCCACCAAAAACGAACATTTTTCTTGCTTCCCATAGAGTTTTTGAGCTCTAAGCGTCTCGAAAACCTGTTTTAAGTGCACCAAATGATCCTCCAAGCTCTTGCTATATACCAAGATATCATCAAGGTACACAACCACAAACCTGCCCAAAAAAGATTTTAGCACTTCATTCATTAGTCGCATGAAAGTGCTAGGTGCATTAGTTAGACCGAAAGGCATCACGGTCCATTCATACAAGCCATGTTTAGTTTTAAAGGCTGTTTTCCATTCATCCCCTTCACGCATACGAATTTGATGGTAACCACTTCTCAAATCAATTTTTGAGAACACAATAGAACCATGCAACTCGTCCAACAAATCATCAATTCTAGGAATAGGAAATCGGTATTTTATGGTGATGTTATTAACGGCCCTACTATCAACACACATCCTCCAAGAACCATCTTTTTTTGGAACCAACAAAACTGGAACAGCACAAGGACTTAGGCTTTCACGAACATAACCCATTTTCATGAGTTCATCAATTTGTTTTTGCAACTCTTTTGTCACCTCCGGATTACATCTATAGGCGGCTTTATTGGGCAAAGGAGCACCCGGAATAAGGTCAATTTGGTGTTCGATACCACGGATTGGAGGCAAACCCGGTGGTAATTCGCTTGGAAACACATCTTGAAACTCCAAAAGCAAATTAGCAATAGCGTTTTCTCCATGCACCATCTTCTCCACCTTTGCATGCTCTTTGGCCACAAGCATGTAGATAACATCACCTTTGTCAAGAACTTGCTCCACCTCCCTTTCACTAGCAAACATAGAAAGATTAGGTTTTTTTACTTGTTTAGAATTCATGGACCTTATGGCCGTCGGGGACATGGGTTTTAACACAATTTTTTTATTATTGTGTTTCAACTCATATTCATTGCTCCTCCCTCTATGTAATACGTCCCTATCAAATTGCCAAGGACGCCCCAACAAAATATGACATGCATCCATAGGAATAACATCACACAACACTTCATCTTCATAAGACCCCATAGTTAGACCAACTCTAACCTGTTTTGTCACCTTTATTTTGCTTTCATCATCCAACCAATGAAGAACATATGGTTTTGGGTGGTTTGTAGTAGACAAACCCAATTTGATCACCATTTCATTAGAAGCAACATTAGTACAACTTCCACCATCAATAATCAAACTACACCACTTGTTTCTAACCAAACATTTGGTGTGAAACAATTGGTCTCGTTGATCCATATCAGCCACGGTTTGAACCCCTTGAGTTTTAAGGGTTCTAAGCACCAAAACTGTATCATACACCGGTGCTTCATACTCTACCTCCTCCTCTTCTTCCTCTTCTTGTTGTGTATCATAAAAAATACCCGCCAACCTCTCTTCTTCCTCCAACTCTTCACGACATTCAATGGCCTCCCTTAAAGTCACCACCCTTTTGTTTGGACAAGCATTTTGGTAATGACCAAAACCTTGACACTTGAAACATCTAATTTTCGCCAAACTAGTTTCTTTGGTACCACTAGTAAGTTTAGGAGCAACGGGAACACTACTAGAACCAGAAGGAGTAGAAACAGAATTTTGTCTATTGCTAGACTCGGGCTTGGACCACGACTTTGACTTGGGACTTTCGAGACTTGAACTTGAACTCCCACCATAACGTGCTTTGGCCTGCCCTTCCAACTTCAAACACAAACCACAAAGAGTTCCAAAATCAGCATAAGGATATAACTCCACAACATTGGCAATGTTGTAGTTCAACCCTTTTAGAAAACGAGTCATTTTTTGTTCTTCAATTTCTTCAATATCCCCCATCAAGGACAACTTCTCAAATTCATCAATGTATTCTCCAACACTCATTTTTCCTTGCCTCAAATCAGCAATCTTCTTGTAAGTGGCAATTCTATGAGTAGAAGGAACATATCTCTTTCTTAGCTTTCGTTTTAGAGAAAGCCAAGAACAAATTTTTTCTTTGCCTTCACGGGTTCTCTTGGCCTTAAGCCCTTCAAACCACAATGAAGCACCACCACTTAGCTTGAGAATGGCATACTTGCAGCTTTTTTCATCATCCACTTCTTTGAACTCGAACATTCTTTCAATCTTCCTTTCCCACTCCAAGTAGCGTTCAGGATCAGTTCCACCAACAAATTCAGGCAATTCAGACACCTTGAATTCTTCCACAACCCTATGTTCACCACGGCGGGGTTGCCTTCGATTTCCACCTTCTTGGATGTTTCTTAATGCTTCACGAAGATTTTGTAGGAACTCCGGATCATCAAAATCCATTATGCGCTCTGATACCACTTATGATGCGTGTATGGGCTTGATTTGGTGAGTAGGGTAGTGTTTAGGTAAATTAAAAGAGAATAGTAACCACAAATGATATATGAATGGAAAGAAATGGATAGATTAGTAACAACTCAAGACCTATTAAGTTGTATACCGGTGAAAACAATCCAAGACCTATTGGATTGAGTTCGTATCAAGTCAAGAACACGTCCTAACAAGATAATTTGTGAATTATAACAATAATTCAAAGTGAACAAAAGGGTTCTTTGATTAAAAATTCGTCTACTACTTTTTCCATGCATAATTTGGCTTTATATGAAGCCTTTATTACAAATTTGGTGGTTACAAGCCAACCAACCAATTATTCATTAAAACTAGTAAATAGAAATTAAGGTAACTCTTGAAAGAACACAAAAAAAACGTCCATGAGACTTGTGAATGAAAAAAAAAACGGCTATGCTTCATTAAGGAGCCATAAGAAGCATTAAGGAGTCATCATAAGCATTAAAGTGTAACCCTAATCCACCAAAGAGTGTCAAAAACGGCTAGGAGGCTTTATGAAGCAAATAGTAACGTTTTTAGCACTTATGAAGCCTTAAAAATGTTGCCCTAGTCTTCATGCAACCCTAATTCAATTTGTGGGTTACCATGCACAACCCAACCATTGAGCCCAAACCACCTTCTAGCCCACTAGTAATCACTAATCCATCACATTTTGGGCTTTCATGATCCATGCATGGATCAGATTCCTACTATTATATAAGGGTGTCTTCTACCAAGACCTAACTACTCTGAATGTAGCCTTCTACCAAGACCTAACTGCTCTAAATGTAGCCTTCTACCAAGACCTAACTGTTCTGAATGTAGTCTTCTACCAAGACCCAACTATTCTGAATGTAGTCTTCTACCAAGACTTAACTGTTCTAAATGTTCGTTTCTTGTAAAAGTGTGTAATTTTCCCAAGTGTAACTATCATTAACAAAATATAGTTTTTACATTTAATTCTTAAGTGAAAAGATCACTAAATATATGTAAAGGGCAAATTAATGTAGTATTGTAGTGTAGTGTTATAGGAACTACTGCTGTACTAACTACCTTAAACCGGATTTATATTAAGGCATCATGTGATTAATTGTACCATACTATCGATTGGGTAACAACGACAAATGTAGGTCGTAAAAAGGTATGACGTTTGGCACCCGCAGACCTACAGGTCCGGCTGTAGCTAGCAGCAAAGGTGTAGGATAGTCAATCCAGTATAGATCTATACGCAAACTCACGCTCTCCCTCCAAGAGACTCTGGCTACAACTCGGGCCATGACATTTAAGGCATGCTCCGATACAGTGGATCACAATTTTTTCAACGTATTCATGTATATGTAATGTATTGTTACTGGTTCTAGTATCGTTGTATATGTTCTCTTTCTAGTATAGTTGTATATGTTCTTCTTCTAGTATAGTTGATTATGTTCTCTTTCTAGTATAGTTGTATATGTTCTCTTTCTAGATGTATCTATGTAAATGTGATCATGTAAACATATCTATGTAATAGTATAGTAATGTACTGTAATGTTCTACGTGTGGTAGCTGTTGTCACACCCCAAAACCAAGAACGGCGGAAACGTTCTGGGGCGGAGGACGTAATGTATAATATCAACAACAATGTAAAGTAGTAAACAAGCAACAACATCATCCATTGCATTAATAATATAATTATTATACAAATGTGTTCTGTCAAATTTTGATAAACACTAAAGCATAAATCAAAATGAAAGATAAGTCATGAACAAGCTCCATCTTCCTTTCTCCTTGCATCGATACCTGTCTATGATGACCTGAGGATACAAGTAATTTTGAAAGCGAGTATCAGCTTTGAAGCTGGTGAGATCATAAGTATTTAGTGTCTTAATTTGTAAATAGTATTTGTATGTAAGAATTTGTAAGTATATGTATTGTAAGAATTTGTAAGTGTATATGAACTGTAAGTGTTTGAAAAACCCTAGAAATCCCTATGATTCCTACTAGTATATGAAGGTGTCTCCTACCGAGACCTAACTGTTCTGAATGTAGTCTTCTACGAAGACCTAACTGTTCTCAATGTTCGTTTCTTGCAAGAGTGTGTAATTTTCCCAAGTGTAACTATTATTAACAAAATATAGTTTTTACATTTATAGTTTAAGTGAAAAGATCACTAAATATATGTACAGGGAAAATTTAATGTAGTACTAAAACGTAGCGCTATAAGAACTACTGTTGTACTAATTTCCTTAAACCGGATTTATATTAAGGCATTATGTGATAAATTGCACCATACTATAGACTGGTAACAACGACAACATATAGTCGAAAATAAGGTATGACGTTTGGCACCTACAGACCTGCCGGTCCTGCTGTAGCTAGCAGCAAGGTGTAGGATAGTCAATCCAGTATAGATCTATACGCAAACTCAGGCTCTCCCTTCAGGAGACTTTGGCTACAACCCGGGGCATGACAATTAAGGCATGCTTCCATACAGCGGATCACAATTTTATTGGCGTATTAATGTAAGTGTAATGTAACGAACTATTCTATCTGTAATGTATGTGCTCTCTACCTAGCAAGTATAGTAATGTACTGTAATGTTCTAGAAAGTATTGACTCAAGAATGAACTGACTCATTGTATGATATCGTGTTCTAGTAATAGTTGTAGTATCTTCCTAAACTACCCATATGGTAGCTTACTAGTAATCTAAGTGGTACTTATGGACAAGGATGTATACCCTTGCTACCCAAGGGCATGGGATGAACTGGAAAGACCTTTTATGACTATATATGTACACATGATATATAACTAATATTTAAACGCCTTTCGGACGAGTACCCGATATCCCCCCAGACCACATCCAAATCTAGAAAAAGGAAATAGGGTGGATAGCTTTCTTAAGTCTTTTAAACATTTCTTATATAACTATACATATAGAGGCATGCAATTTATAATATAAAAGCATAAATAAGTTTTGTAAAACATTTGGACATAATCATTATCTTAAGAAAAGATCGACTTGATGTCAATATATAAAACAATTTGAAGGCATAAGTTTGAATAAACGGTTTAAGTATAAGGAAACATTTGTTTGAAACACAGTTGTAAATAAGTTTGAAAGGTAATTGTCACACCCCAAAACCAAGAACGGCGGAAACGTTCTGGGGCGGAGGACGTCATGTATAATATCAACAACAATGTAAAGTAGTAAACAAGCAACAACATCATCCATTGCATTAATAGTATAATTTTAGTTACAAGTGTTTTCTTTCATAGTACAAGACATGATGATAACTTATCAAAATAAAAGACGAGTCTTGACTGCTCCGCCTTCTCTAAACCTTGTATCGACACCTGTCTATTTGTAACCTGAGAATACAAGTTATTTTGAAAGAGTAGATCAGCATTTAAGCTGGTGAGTTCATAAGTATTTAATGTCATTGCTTTGATTAGTTGATATGAAAGACTGGTAAATGAATGATGAAACATTTAGTATAAGTATGAAAAGCTCTAGAAAATCCCATATTTCCTACTAGTATAAAAGTAGTCTTCTACCAAGACTCGAATGTTTTGAAAGTACGCATCTCTTGAAAATGTGATGGTTTTTCCCTGTTTAACTATTATTAGTATTCCCTTAAGTATACTTGAAATGGTATCAACCTAGAACATCCGTAGACTGTTCATTTACCTCTGTTGCTAACAGCCGGGTTTAGGAATAGTTAGTCCCTTATGTATACCCACGATGGTATCAACCTAGAACATCCGTAGATTGTTCATTTACCTCTGTAGCTAACAGTGGTTGTCGAAATGGTTAGTCCCTCAAAGTATGATGTGGTACTAGGAGATAAAGTCCCAGTCTATCTCGTCGATGATGTGATTGAATCACAAGGTAAAGATAGAAAGGCGAACAATATAACCCTATCTAGACATATAACATGCAATAGAAATTTGCCATATAATGTCTATGTAAAAGTATTCATGTATAAGTATTCATGTAAGAGTATTCCTTCATATAACATGTAGTAGTAATTTGCCATATAATGTCTATGTAAAAGTATTCATGTATAAGTATTCATGTAAGAGTATTCCTTCATATAACATGTAGTAGTAATTTGCCATATAATGTCTATGTAAAAGTATTCATGTATAAGTATTCATGTAAGAGTATTCCTTCATATAACATGTAGTCTGGACTCATGAATGAACTGACTCTGGTGTAATTTCTTATAGTAGGGAAAATGTTTTGTTTACTCTAAACTATTCCTATAATAGTTTACTAAAATGTAATTGATGAGTGACCAAGTAGGTTTATACACCATTGCTATCTACGAGTATCGAAACTAAATTAACTGATGGAACATTTATGACCATATATGTATACATGATATATAACTAATATTTAAACGACTTTCGGACGAATGCCCAATATCCCACCAGACCACATCTCAAGGCGCGAAAAGGAAATAGGGTGGATAGCCTTCCTAAGTCTTTTAAACATTTCTTATATAACTATACATATAGAGGCATGCAATTTCTAATATAAAAGCATAAAGAAGTTTTGTAAAACCGTTGAAAAGTCTAATAAAGAATTTGTGACTTGATGTCAGTTTATAAAATGATTGAAAGTATTTTGTTTGATAAGACAGTTTAAGTACACGGAAAACCATTGTTTGAAAACACCTTTGTAACCGATTTTGAAAGGAAGCTTACAGTATGTAAGACAGTTTGATAACGAGCTTTAATCATGTAAAAACGTTTAAGTAAGTCATTTGAAGTAATATGTTTAGTGAAACTGTTAAACTTGTAGTAAATCCATTTGTATACTAGTTATAAATCACATAAGATTGATTTATTAACAAGAAGTATCCCAAAATATTGATGTTTTTCGTGCCAAAATAATCGTATGTTTGTAGTATGATATGTGGACACATATACATACAGTATAAGCAGTGTGTTTGATTTATATATAAATAACAACACTTTTCATTTCAAAATATATGATGTTATCGTGATACATTTTGCATACGAAAGTTTCTTTATAATAATTATAAATCACATAAGATTCCATTGATAAAAAGTATAAAACGAAACTTTATATAACATACGATAATCATCGTGTGTTTTACTTGTATTCCCCCCCCCCTTAAAAGCATATAAAAATATTTATAAAACATTAAAAAGTGTGGATTATAGGGGTATGAACTCACCTGAAAGTTTGAAGATAGCGAGATGGAAAACCGGGCAGAGTTTTGTCTCGGGAAACGGATTTTTCTCGGGATTCTCGGGAGTAAAATCGACCCTCGGGACTTGAGCAAAAAGGCCAGAGCTTCGGGTTTGAACGGGCACGGAAAACGAGGCAAGACCGCGAGAGAAATGAGAGAATTGAGCAAATTTTTCGGAAAGCCTCGCATCCTATTTATAGGAAGGCTGAACCGCCTCGGTACGCGGGGCGTACGCTCGTACGCAGCGCGTACGCGTACGTCATGCATGACCGAAGCCTCGACTGCCTCGGCTTCGGATGGGACGGGTTGCTGGGGAGGCGGGTCGGATGGGACGGCGGGTCGGACGGGTCGGGCGCTTCAGACGGGTCGGACGGGTCGGATGCCTCGGATAGGGCGACGTGGACGATCCGAGGCCCTTGATCTCAGTACGCGGGGCGTACGAATGTACGCAGGGCGTACTTCGGTCCTATCCGATGACTCCCCTTCGGATAATACTGGGGGTTTTTAATTAAATTTATAATTATTTTAATTAAACTTCAAAAATTCATATCTCCTTCATACGAACTCCGTTTTCGACGTTCTTTATATTCACGCGAAGGTGAGACTATGATCTACAACTTTCGTTTAGATTCCGCTGGCAAATTAATAAATAATTTTTATTATTTATTTATTAAAATGACGTGATTAAGGAATTTCTTTAAAAATTCATAACATCTTTATCTGACGTCGGTTGTTGCCAGACTTTTTACCGCTGAAATACCATTGACGAGACCTTCAATTCTCGTTTAGGTCATTTCGGCCAAAAGTCGCTCGATCTCCGATTCGAGTTTTACGTAACTTCGTATTGTCGTTTTTCTGACGGAAAAACTTAGAATGGTCATAACTCCTTCGTTATAACTCGGATTTTAGTGTTCTTTATATGCTTGGAAACCTTGATACGATTCCTTCTACTTTATTTAACCCAAATAAGATTTTAGGAAAGTTAAATTTTGACCTAAATTTGACTTGCGTCCCAACATATCGTCTTGAAATATCGGGTTGTCACATCATCCCCCCGTTAGAGGGAATTTCGTCCCGAAATTAGAGTTTAAGCAGAATTGATACTACGCTACAGATAGAAGTTTTATTTGATCTTTGCATTCCTAAGTGAATTTAGATCCTCGCATGGCCTTCCAGCGAACCTTTCACTATAGGGGAACGGCTTTGTTTCTTTTGTTGGCCTTACTGGTGTGATAACTCTTCTTGGTCGAACGTATGTTGAATGTTTTTGTGGCCCGTGAGGATAGTACATCTTGTATCCTACAAGTAGTGCCTCCAGATCTTCCAAATAATTACTGCTGTCCCTGACTCAAGATTATGTGTTGTATAGTTAACTTCCTGCGTCTTAAGCTGACTCGAGGTATAGGCAGTGACCTTTCCTCTTGTATAAGAACAAAACCAATTCATACTGATTATGAAGTCAGAACCTTGTGGTTGATTAGATGACGTGAAGATCTAAAATAAAGTATGATTACTCATGACTTAAGGAAAAAGGATAGGTACTTTTGTTCTATCTGACTTTCTTGTCCCAATCGACAGAAAGGGCACGTGTTGGCTTCTAAGTTTATTCGCATGGTAGCATAATCACTTGTAAATCTTGGGCAGTCTCTGTCCTGCAGTTCATAGTAGAACCTATACCAGGCTCACCAATCGTAGTCTCGGGTATACGAGTCCTATATAAATAAGCTTGAAACTGTGGGTCTTTGGATTGAACTTGACGTATTGAACGAGTGGTACTTCGGGCGGTTTGCTAAATTTCTCTTTGGAGGGATGAGAAACATGAGGTGTTCTATGAACGAGTACTTTGTTGTTCCGGAATAACAGTTTTGCTAGAAAGACGATTTCGGAGGAATAGATGTACGTATGAAGCTGCATCTTGTGAGAATAGGATTAAATCAAGTAGTATGATAATGTCGTAATCATAAGGAAACTTAAAGACATTAGATTTGAACAAAAGATGTTTACAGACAAAACAACCGTGCAATCATCAACAGTGTTTCGGCACTTTAGATTTACTACAAGACTAATGCTGCGAATATGATATACTACAAAAGACAAGATACGCAGGACGAGAATTCCTATACAGACAGGATCTCGCAAAAGGTAAGACTCTAGTTGCACTAGTTCTAGATGGTTTATAAAAACATACATATTACTGATGGTTGGAAGTGAACCTATACTATAGTAGGGTCCTTCGTTGTCTCTTTCCATAATGAGGTCAAACTCCTCCGGATTCACCATCATTCTCCTCTGTTGGACAGTCCCTCATGAAGTGTCCCATGACGCCACATATATGGCATATTCGAGAGATTTCGACATTGGTGGTTGAAGTAATGTGTTGGATCCGACTCTTGCAGTAACGGACGGTGTGTCCCTTTTTATTACAGTTTAAGCACTGCATTTTCCGACAAAATCCATGATGGTGATAGTTGCATTTGTTACACTTTGGGAGATTGCCAGCATACTGTCTGGCCGGGTTAGGGATGGTAGTATGAGGTACAGAAGTCGTGGCTGCGAAGGTTGCCACATGTTGTTGTCTTTTGCTCGTCCCTTGGGGTGATTTGCCTTTAGTCTTAGCCCATAACTTTCGTTTGTTATTCTTGGGCTTGGGATTCGGGGTGTCGTGGTAGTTTGTTTCTCGTTGAGGTACTTAACTGTTACTTGGATTGGAATTATTGTTAACGATCCCGCTAACATTCGCGTTGTTAGCGTTAAGGAGGGTCAGAACAGCTGACACGGCAGCCGAGACTGCAGCTTGAAAGGTAGCTACATCAATCTGAAGAGTTGGTGTTTGGTAGATGGGTTGTTCGTTTTTCTTCGGCGACATGATTCTGTTATACGAAAAGAAAAATGAATTTGTGAGCGAGTATGGTTGAACCTAGACGTACTTCGATCGTCCATGTAAATAATAGAAGTATGTTTTTGAAGGATTGACCTACATCCCTATGATGCAGTCCTAGTGCTGGATGGAAGTGTGTGTATAAAGGGTTGACCCTGATGTACTTAGATTGTTCATGTAAAGAGTACGACGATGTTCTCGAAGGTTTGACTTATATCCCTATGATGCAATCCTAGTAATGAATAGAGGTAAGTTCGTAGAATGGTCTCAAGACGTTTGTTGTACAAGTTGAGGTATCGTGGATTGGTGAAAAACAAAATCCAACCACTGAAAGAGACTTGGAAATGTCTCCGTATCTAACTTGCTATGGTCCAATGACTTAACTAAAGCAGGTTTCAGATAGACTCCAATGAGAGTATGATAAGAGTACTTGAATGAAGGAAATGACACAAAAGTTAGCCGGCTGTCAATATCTTGGATATTTACGGCGTAAAGGTTTAGGAAAATGACCTTGTAAAGGTCTTACATCATATCCATAGGAGATAGTTCCTGACAGCATAAAGACCTAACTAAAGTACTTACGGTACCAGATAATTTCATAGAAAATGCCACATCAGGCATAGACAGAAAAATACGATTCCTCTTTTTATAAGGGAAATAAAGTAAAGCGTCTCCTACTGGCGACGGTAATTCCTCTGGTGAATTCTTAGTTCAACCAATTGACGTTCCATGTCAAGTAGGTGTCTCTAGTACACCCTCTGGCGTACTTGGAGCTCTATGACTTTGGATCGGGTTTTCAGCTAGTGTTTGCAGCAGGTTCTCATGGTTTCTTTCTGATCTCTTGTGAGCATCTTCTAGATGAGTGGTGTGGAGGGTATGCATTCTCGCATCGGTGACAACTTCGGCAATCTGATGTTGGGCTGTCCTGCCTTGAATCTCATTTTGGGCCACTCTGCGGACCATGATTGGCAAGATTCTACCTGCTGAGCCCCCATTGCTCAGGTCGTAAAAATTTCGGTCGCCAATAAATGGCATGGGCTGATCTTGTTCTTGGCTCCATGTTTCCAAGCATTCCACCGAATCAGGCGTCGGGCCTTGAAAAGCAAGACGAGGGTTAGGAATTGGAAAGGGAGTTGCTCGGGGTAGGTTCTCAACCTCTAGTTCGGAATTAGCATCGGTTGAAAGGTTTTCATCATGGTGATCATCCAAAGGGATAGGATGATCATTCTCTGGTTCTTCTCCAAACCAACCAGTTAAAACTTCATTCGGAAGATACTGGTTGTCAAGGGGATGGAGTCCAACTATGATTTCTATGTGAGAATTTAGGGTAAGTGGATAATTATTAGACGAACTATCTAGATAATAATTTAGAAAACCCTCATTAGTTACATCACTATTTGTGAAGTGCATACCAGCTATGTGTAATCTAAACAGGATAGACCTTCGAATAAGTGACCTTATTTCCAAGTTCACACAGAATAGGGGTAAGGCAAAATTACCACTGATTCTAAGTCTATAACATCCTAATTACATGTAGCCTTAGTGTATCCTCTTAGCAACTATCAACTTAGTAATGAGGATCCCGTTTTAATTCTCAAGTATAAAGTACTTATAGTAACACCAAATACTCCTATAGTATTTTAATTTTTTTTATGTTATGTTCTATTGTTCTCATTGTGGTAGGGTTGGTAAGATTTTAGCATTGCTGCGACTACACACTTAAACTTAGGCACATGCTAGTCAACCCTCGGATAATATAGGCGATCAGGCTATATCTTCCCAGTTTTGACCATATGTCTCTAAGCCTACTTGTGTTGCCCAACAATCGTAATTCTTTTGTACTGTCCTAGTGACACTGATTTTAGTATGAATGCAGCACGTATACTTACTTAAATATCTTATTATTTAAAGCATATACTCTAAATCAGAGGGTTTTTAATCCCATTGTATTTATAGTTAGTATATCTTTTATGGGTTGATATACTCAATTCACTATAAACAATGCTCTGATACCAATCTGTCACACCCCAAAACCAAGAACGGCGGAAACGTTCTGGGGCGGAGGACGTCATGTATAATATCAACAACAATGTAAAGTAGTAAACAAGCAACAACATCATCCATTGCATTAATAGTATAATTTTAGTTACAAGTGTTTTCTTTCATAGTACAAGACATGATGATAACTTATCAAAATAAAAGATGAGTCTTGACTGCTCCGCCTTCTCTAAACCTTGTATCGACACCTGTCTATTTGTAACCTGAGAATACAAGTTATTTTGAAAGAGTAGATCAGCATTTAAGCTGGTGAGTTCATAAGTATTTAATGTCATTGCTTTGATTAGTTGATATGAAAGACTGGTAAATGAATGATGAAACATTTAGTATAAGTATGAAAAGCTCTAGAAAATCCCATATTTCCTACTAGTATAAAAGTAGTCTTCTACCAAGACTCGAATGTTTTGAAAGTACGCATCTCTTGAAAATGTGATGGTTTTTCCCTGTTTAACTATTATTAGTATTCCCTTAAGTATACTTGAAATGGTATCAACCTAGAACATCCGTAGACTGTTCATTTACCTCTGTTGCTAACAGCCGGGTTTAGGAATATTTAGTCCCTTATGTATACCCACGATGGTATCAACCTAGAACATCCGTAGATTGTTCATTTACCTCTGTAGCTAACAGTGGTTGTCGAAATGGTTAGTCCCTCAAAGTATGATGTGGTACTAGGAGATAAAGTCCCAGTCTATCTCGTCGATGATGTGATTGAATCACAAGGTAAAGATAGAAAGGCGAACAATATAACCCTATCTAGACATATAACATGCAATAGAAATTTGCCATATAATGTCTATGTAAAAGTATTCATGTATAAGTATTCATGTAAGAGTATTCCTTCATATAACATGTAGTAGTAATTTGCCATATAATGTCTATGTAAAAGTATTCATGTATAAGTATTCATGTAAGAGTATTCCTTCATATAACATGTAGTAGTAATTTGCCATATAATGTCTATGTAAAAGTATTCATGTATAAGTATTCATGTAAGAGTATTCCTTCATATAACATGTAGTCTGGACTCATGAATGAACTGACTCTGGTGTAATTTCTTATAGTAGGGAAAATGTTTTGTTTACTCTAAACTATTCCTATAATAGTTTACTAAAATGTAATTGATGAGTGACCAAGTAGGTTTATACACCATTGCTATCTACGAGTATCGAAACTAAATTAACTGATGGAACATTTATGACCATATATGTATACATGATATATAACTAATATTTAAACGACTTTCGGACGAATGCCCAATATCCCACCAGACCACATCTCAAGGCGCGAAAAGGAAATAGGGTGGATAGCCTTCCTAAGTCTTTTAAACATTTCTTATATAACTATACATATAGAGGCATGCAATTTCTAATATAAAAGCATAAAGAAGTTTTGTAAAACCGTTGAAAAGTCTAATAAAGAATTTGTGACTTGATGTCAGTTTATAAAATGATTGAAAGTATTTTGTTTGATAAGACAGTTTAAGTACACGGAAAACCATTGTTTGAAAACACCTTTGTAACCGATTTTGAAAGGAAGCTTACAGTATGTAAGACAGTTTGATAACGAGCTTTAATCATGTAAAAACGTTTAAGTAAGTCATTTGAAGTAATATGTTTAGTGAAACTGTTAAACTTGTAGTAAATCCATTTGTATACTAGTTATAAATCACATAAGATTGATTTATTAACAAGAAGTATCCCAAAATATTGATGTTTTTCGTGCCAAAATAATCGTATGTTTGTAGTATGATATGTGGACACATATACATACAGTATAAGCAGTGTGTTTGATTTATATATAAATAACAACACTTTTCATTTCAAAAGATATGATGTTATCGTGATACATTTTGCATACGAAAGTTTCTTTATAATAATTATAAATCACATAAGATTCCATTGATAAAAAGTATAAAACGAAACTTTATATAACATACGATAATCATCGTGTGTTTTACTTGTATTCCCCCCCCCCCCCTTAAAAGCATATAAAAATATTTATAAAACATTAAAAAGTGTGGATTATAGGGGTATGAACTCACCTGAAAGTTTGAAGATAGCGAGATGGAAAACCGGGCAGAGTTTCGTCTCGGGAAACGGATTTTTCTCGGGATTCTCGGGAGTAAAATCGACCCTCGGGACTTGAGCAAAAAGGCCAGAGCTTCGGGTTTGAACGGGCACGGAAAACGAGGCAAGACCGCGAGAGAAATGAGAGAATTGAGCAAATTTTTCGGAAAGCCTCGCATCCTATTTATAGGAAGGCTGAACCGCCTCGGTACGCCGGGCGTACGCTCGTACGCAGCGCGTACGCGTACGTCATGCATGACCGAAGCCTCGACTGCCTCGGCTTCGGATGGGACGGGTTGCTGGGGAGGCGGGTCGGATGGGACGGCGGGTCGGACGGGTCGGGCGCTTCGGACGGGTCGGACGGGTCGGATGCCTCAGATAGGGCGACGTGGACGATTCGAGGCCCTTGATCTCAGTATGCGGGGCGTACGAATGTACGCAGGGCGTACTTCGGTCCTATCCGATGACTCCCCTTCGGATAATACCGGGGGTTTTTAATTAAATTTATAATTATTTTAATTAAACTTCAAAAATTCATATCTCCTTCATACGAACTCCGTTTTCGACGTTCTTTATATTCACGCGAAGGTGAGACTATGATCTACAACTTTCGTTTAGATTCCGCTGGCAAATTAATAAATAATTTTTATTATTTATTTATTAAAATGACGTGATTAAGGAATTTCTTTGAAAATTCATAACATCTTTATCTGACGTCGGTTGTTGCCAGACTTTTTACCGCTGAAATACCATTGACGAGACCTTCAATTCTCGTTTAGGTCATTTCGGCCAAAAGTCGCTCGATATCTGATTCGAGTTTTACGTAACTTCGTATTGTCGTTTTTCTGACGGAAAAACTTAGAATGGTCATAACTCCTTCGTTATAACTCGGATTTTAGTGTTCTTTATATGCTTGGAAACCTTGATACAATTCCTTCTACTTTATTTAACCCAAATAAGATTTTAGGAAAGTTAAATTTTGACCTAAATTTGACTTGCGTCCCAACATATCGTCTTGAAATATCGGGTTGTCACAGTAATGTACATAGTAAGATGTATAGTGTAATAAGGAGTTTAAAACATATAAAATGTTTATAAAAATCATTTGAAGGAAACTGTTTGGTAAAACGGCTAATGAGTAGCCAAATCATTTGAATGTTGTATATTAATCACATGTGATTGATGGAATAACTAGCATAGTTCTACTTATTAATCACATGTGATTGATATAAGAAGTAGCATGATTCTACTTGTATCACCCCCCCCCCCATAAAAACATTTAAAAATAGTTTAAAACATTAGTTAAGGGGTATGAACTCACCTGCAGTACGTGACTGGAATTGAACGGACTGTTATCGTACGGAAGGATCGGACAAGTGCTTGGTGTCAAGTGAAGACTTAGACACACACAATGATCCTAATTACATATGAAAACATATGTATATAAATAATTAGTGATTATAACACTAATTATACAAGTAATAACATTTAAGCGCGAGGAAAACACTTTTGGTCAAGTGCTAGGAGGCTAATGGGTTGCAACAAAGGAGTACCATATTCTTTGGAGTTTACGGCCCAGGGGAGTAAACTCCTGGCCGTAAACTCTCCATAGGGTCCCTAATTGAAGCTTAAAATTACTACAACTCTAGTGGTGAATTGTTTCAAGGCTATAACAAGTGTTTGGGTACCATATGAACTCCTTTGGGGAGTTTACGGCCCATAGACCATATTCCCATAGAGTTTACGGCCGTAAACTCACTTGGGAGGGTTTTTATGGTGCTTTCAAGTCTCTAATTTAACTAGGAACAATTCTAGGCTTTTGTACTTGTCTTTAGAAGAGTTTATGGCACCATTTGGCACCATTTTATGGAGTTTACGGCCTTAGAACTTTTTGGGCCGTAAACTCCCTTACTATTGGTGTTCTAAGTGTGTTAACTAGTCCAAAACTCATTTAGGTACATGCCCAAATTGGTCTCTTGGCTTAAGGAAGGAGTTAGGGTGTCCTTTGACCCCTTTATAGGAGTTTACGGCCCAAGAATTACTCTTGGCCGTAAACTCTTCAACACTTGTAATTTCTTATGTTTGCTAGGCTATAAACACTTTAGGGTACTTGTCCTAATTTAATCTTAAGCCTTAGGAAGTGTTTCAAAGCATTTTAGCACCTAAAACATGGAGCCTAAGAAGCTCCTTGGCCGTAAACTCCCTTCTAGCCATGATTCCTAATTGTTTTGTGGTATAAAGCATGAATTGGAGGCTCCTAGTTCGAGTTCTAAAGCTTTGAGGGTCATTGGAACCCTTAAGGACCTTAAAATGGAGTTTACTCCCCAAGAACGTTCTTGGGCGGTAAACTCCCGGATCTCTTATATTTGACCTACAATCTATGTTAATAGGCATAAAACAAGCATTAAAACACAACTAGAGAAGTGTACTCACGATTTGGGATAAAAACCCGAAGATTCGTGAGAAAGAAAACGGCTTTTCTCTAGTTGGAATTGTGAATAATGAATGAATTTAGTTCAGAAATCTATTTATAGTCCTGAAATATTTTTGGCAGAAAATATTTTTATTCTTGGAACGAACCCTAATGTCCTAGAGTCTTGGAATAACAGTGTTGCACAAAACCCTAGTGCATCCACTCTCCTAATATCTTCTTAAGTGTAAAATCCTGAAAACTGCCAAACTTATACTCAAAATATGAGTTTTCACAGCAACCGTTCTAACTTCTATTGGATTGAAATGGTTTGTTCAGAATGGAAATTTCGGGTTGTCACATCATCCCCCTGTTGAAGGGAATTCCGTCCCGAAATTAGAATTTAGGCAAGGAAGTATGCATGAATGATCGAGTCGTGAGGAGGAAACTCCCTAATCGATTAGTTATAGCGCACCTAAGTGAAATTGGGTTCTCGGTTGGCATTCCAACGAACCTTCACTAACTGGCGACGGCGTTGTTTCGTCCACTTGACCTCTCGGTCGAGGGGTCACTACGGTTCTAATACGAAGGCGAGGATCTCGACGAGTGGACTTGCAAGAGTCCTAACGGAAAGGTATGGTTTCATGATTGAGATGCGAAGAGCTGGATGTACGTTACTGAGTTCGCGGAGTAGGTCTAGTTTGTGCGAGGCGCAGGACCGATTCTGATAAGAATCTTGGAGGTCCTGTCTATCTTGAGTTTAGCTTTCCACGCTTTACGAAGCGTATTAAGCCATTCCCAGAGTGAGTTATCCTAAAGGACTTGGTCACTCACTTGGAATTTCAAAGGTTCCTTTTCTTGTGTAACTTCCCAGTCAAAGGCCACCCCTTGCTGGGTCAAAGTCGTACGAGTTTCTGTAGCTTGCGAGGAGTTCTGAATGAACTAAGGCGGTAGGTCGGTAAGACCTAGAATTTGGCGAAAGACTGTCGGCGTCTCTGGTGTCGATAAATGCTCAACGGCTTTGACAAATTGAAAGAGTACTCAAAATTTCCCACATTACTAACAGTGTGTCCTAGAAATTTGACTCTTCAATTTCAAAACTCGTGCCTAGAGAACTTTGCTAAAAGTTCCTCTGTAGGAATGTTGCCATGGGTTTTCTTCTTACTACGAGGGTAGATGAGTAAGTCATTACATGGAGAAATGACGAACTGATCCCAGTAAGAAAGACGTACCCTATTCATTTAGCTCATGAAAACTATGGGCGTATTGGTCCTATCCGAAGGGTATCACTACGGACTCGAAGTGTCCGCATCGAGTTCAGGAGATAGCCTTCCGGATATCTTTCCCTAACACTCGAACTGGTGATATTCGGATCTCAGATCCATTCCTGGAAGTAATTCTTTCCTTGCGTTTTGCTCAACCATTTCATCTATGCGAGGCAGAGATAACGATTTCTATGAAAATCTTGACGGAGTCCTCGATATCCGAGGCACATATGATGCAATCCGTCGATCTCTGGGAGAATATGACCGGGGTTCTCTAGGGTGAGAAACCTAATCTTCTAATTCTCTTTCTGTGTAGTTCGTTAAGTTGTTTGCACTGTTCTGGTATCTGCGTGGGTGTTTAAACTATAGGGTGATCTGTTTACGGGAGTCGTACTGGGTTCTAAGTTTGTTCACGTGACGATGTGATTACTCGTAGTCTTGAGCAGTTCTCCGTCCTGAAGTTCATATTAGAATTCATACATGGTTTCACAATCACAACTTTGGGTATATGAGTCGTATATAATTAAGATTGAAGAGGTAGTCGAATAACTGATTCTTCTTTATGCTCACATCCTATCAGGGAAAAAGAAGTTAAAGTGGAATCATCAATTCTAAACCTGTAGAAGCTTGATTATATATCACTCTTATGTATACCTTCCTCAGTGATAGATCAATCGCATGAATCCTTGGATTAAACTTGACGCCCTGCACGAGTGGTACTTCGAGGATTTCTTCGGAAAGAAGATAACTAAGAGGTATTCCTGGCATGAGTACTTCGGTGTTCTGATATGACGGCTTCACTGGAAAAAGTGATCTAGAAGAAAGAGATGTACGTATAAAGCTGTTTTTGTGAGGATCAAATGGAATCGAGTCGTATGATAATGTCAGAATCATACTGAAACTTAAAGACATTAGATTTGAACATAAGATGTTTACAGACAAAACACAACCGTGCAACCATGAACAAGAGTTACAGTACTTTAGATTTACCACAAGACTATTGCTGCGAATAAGATATACTACCAAAGACAAGTATACGCAGCACGAGAGTCCCTATAGAGACAGGATCTCGCAAAAGGTAAGACTCTAGTTGCACTAGTTCTAGATAGTTTATAAGTCTGTTACAATGAAACGCCTTAATTACATTAGCGTGGTTCCGGAGCAGGTTCTCCTGCAGCCGTGATCCTGAGAATCTTCCCGTCTGCACCCGAGTTCTTTGTTATCGGGCAATCTTTCTTGAAGTGTCCAATTTCACCGCATTGGTGACATATCTGGACAACACCAATATTGGTGGTGGAAGTGAAGTGTCGAGTGGGATTTATGGGAACATGGGTTCTTTCCTTGATTTCCTTCTTTGGGCAATCCCTTTTATAGTGCCCAAACTCATCACAATTATAGCAAACAAGGCTTGCCCTAGTGGTGGAGGTAGTTCTACAGAAACGAGCAATGTACCCTATCTTGTTGCAATTATCGCATTGCAAGAATCGGCACATTCCCTCGTGGTGGTAGTTGCACTGGTCGCACTTCGGGAGTGTTCCTTTATAGGGTCTGCTCGGCACGAGAATGACAGGGGTTTCCACTTGCTGTTGTTGTGTAGCCAGCCTTTGGGATCTCTTGCGTTCTTTCCGGGCTTGACGCTTTCTTTTCTTGTTCTCTGCTTTTCGGCTTTGCGAGCCTGTGGTTGTTACTGTTTGATGACCTCCTGGATGGATACCACGATTGGAAACTTCATTCCCATCAGCAGCATTGACTGTGCTGTTAGCGCTACAGTGCGCAAGGACCGCGGTTACGGCAGCTGTAACTGCTGTTTGAAAGGTAGCGGCGTCCATAGGAAAAGCGGAGGTTTCCCTGTTCGACTGGTTGCTTCTGGATGACGACATGATTCTATAACACGAACGATAAGAATTTTGTGAGTGATTCTGGTTGACCCTTGATGTACCTATGTTGCTCAAGAAAAGAGTAAGAGTATGTTCTCGAAAGTTTGACCTACATCCCTATGATGCAGTCCTAGTACAGAATGAAAGTATGTTCACGAAGGTTTGACCTACATCCCTATGATGCAGTCCTAGTAATGAGTAGAAGTAAGTTCGTAGAATGGTCTCAAGACGTTTGTCGTTCGAGCTGAGGTATCGTGGGTTGGTGAATAACAAGATCCAACCACTGAAAGAGACTTGGAAATGTCTCCGGAGATAAATCACTATAGTCCAATGACTTGACTAAAGCATGATTCAGATAGACTCTAATGAAAGAATGATAAGAGTACTTGAATAAAGAATGACACAGAAGTTAGCCGGCTGTCAATATCTTGGATATTCATGATGTAAAGGTTCAGGAAAATAACCTTATAAAGGTCTTACTGATGGGTTTTGGTCATAAGACATCCTATGTGCTCACACAAACCCTAATGCTAGGATCTAGGTTTCTCTATTGTACATGCTTTGAATCCAAGACTATAAACCCTAATTCTAACATACAAGTAATCATATTAGATATTAGAATAGGTTTATAATGTTACCTTGATTGTTATGTAGCAATAACAATCCCAATTCCTCCTTGAATTGACTTTGTAAGGCTTAGAGTCACAAGTGTCACTCCTCTAATGGCTTACAAACACCATAAGCAAGAGGATGAAGAGGAGAGAGGATGGAGGTTGCCCAAAATGTGTTCTAACCCTAGAAAAGAAGTTCCCCACGTTTTTGAGCCTTAAGGGTTCTATATATAGTGAGGCTATTAGGGTTATCTAACAAGGAAACCCTAATTTGGTTGCTTAAGCCCTAAGCAACCCATAGACTCCTTTAATCAAGCCCTTGGACGATTTCCTTACGGGCTTCCCATAAGAATTCGTCCACCTCTTGATTTAAGACAATCCATGGCCCAAATTGCAATTATCTTATAATTACAATTCCAGTCCCTTAAGTTTAATTAATCTCTTTTAGTCACAAAACTAATTACCAATTAATTATTGACTAATATTAATTAAACAATATGATTTCTCCTTTAATATATTATTCCCATAATATATTAATAAATCATATTTAATCCTTTCTCTCCATAATTCATCCTATCAAGTTGTTTTGGTGAAGGCAACCCAAAAGGACCATGCACCATCGGGTCAAGTACATACCAAAATAGTTATGGACTTAGACATTAATCCAACAGTCTCCCACTTGGATAAGTCTAACAACTATTCTGCGTATGACTTTAGATCCTGATCTGCAATCGTAGCTTTCCAAAGCCGCTGTCAACTCTGATCCTATCAGATACGCGTGTCCTTAGATAAGGGATCATATATTCCTCCATTCTAGATATCATATGAGATATGATTTCAAATCATTCTCTTTGTACTATATCTCGATTCCCGATTTATGACGACTGACTAATTGAACAAATCAAATTAGCCCTAGCCCGACCGAGCATTTACGTTTGTCATCACTAAATCATCGAGGAGCCCAAAGATATCGCTTTTATCCTACTTTGGATAAAAGGAACGGATAAACTTTGATACAATGCTTGCTTGCACTTACTAACCGAATCACACACAACAATATGTTTTATAACACCAAGTTACTAGTGCGTTTACATATTATCAATGTGCAACCGATTCGCAAGATACGACTCACACATCTCGGTTTCAAGAATATAAGATGTTATCGTCTCACCAATCACTCGTGATACAATTTCATGGAGTGATCCAAGTGAGCGTGGGTTTAATCCAATGCTCAAATCCACATTCATAAGCACTCACGAACGTTGCACCAAACATTTGCTTATGTCTAATACTCTTTTAGACAATCCACACACCAATTCATGACAGTCTTCATTCATATCTACTTCCAACATATGAACGACCGTGGCCCGTTCGAATAATTCAATTTTTCTTAATAAACTCAATTATTCTGGAAGTCAAAACATGCAAATGTGAAACACAAGAATAATACTAATCCCATATGGGCTCAACCCTTTGAGCATAAATAAAACACCTTTTATTTATCACCATATTGATTACTCATTATTTGTCGTTTCGGTTAAGCAACTTCTTACTTGAATTACAACACTTGTCCCATGCTCCTAGCATGCACACAATGTTTACCTATGGTTCTTACTTTGTGAAATAGATCAAATTGAACATATTTCCAATCTTTCTTATTTCACAACTCCAAATCCTTTTTCCATAAGTTAAAGAATATCACATTCTTGCTACTTATAGAATATGCTAGATTCTAACATTCTATGCAACTATCCTTTCGTAATGTCACTGCACCAAAGTCACAAAGACTATTGCCAATGATATTACAAAGTCTTCTATAAGAGATTGTTACAAGACAATTCCTTAGATACGATGTCTCTCACTCAAAGTACATTCCTTTGAACATCCTTTTGCATAAAAGTTTCTAATCTAGACATAGATTTTCAATATTCAATTCCCCATATGGACATGTTTCCATATTTTCCATATGACAACTCATTCTTAATAAAATCTTATCTATTCGTAATGATGTCGGCATGGTCCATCCAATACGGAAACATTTCCATATTTTCCAATACTATACTTCCAACTACTCACAAGCGACCAATCCTCGTCGAACTTTGGATTGTCCTTTGATAGTTGTTTAATTATTTTAGTCAGAACCGATTCTAGTCCTTTTTCCCCTTAAATGCGCTAGACATTTGGAAAAATTTAGAATGGTTAAACATTAAAGCATTTGCAATCGATCCTATACCCGAAGCGTATGGGACACACGACGCATAATGTTTTATTTGCTATGTTCTCAAAATTCGAATTGTGAAGAGGAATGCCGTAATCATAATCGAAATTTTAAGAACACACTATGTACCCTTGACTAAATTTATTAACATTTCTCAACCTAAACCTTTAGATTTGAAATGAAGCATAATATTCTCTCCCTTAATTATAACAAAACAACTTTACAACCCTTACGACTTTGCAAGGTATAACTCTTGTTTTCCATAATTAATATTGCCAACTTGCAATACGTGCCTTAATAATCATACAATCATAACATTTATGCTCCCACTATCATGATGATTATTATAAAACATAACACTTATGCTCCCACTAGCTTCGACATGTATTCATAAACATCTTAACTTTCAGAAAAACAATGCTTATTGAATTTCTTAAGTTCATGTTTCTAATACTTAGTGTTTATGATAATCTTTTATCAAGGTTTCTTGAACTTATACACCTTTGCCTTCGATAGTTCATATGTGTGTCTAAACAATTAAGACTAATTGTCAAACCTCACAATTCAAATTATGGGAAGGGATACCGTAACCATAATCGAATTCGAGAATGCAATTTTACAATCACTATCTTTTTAAAATCTCTCTTAGTAAAAGCATTTCCTCACAATCATTTTCATGAAGGAGGAAATCTTATGACACTTAGATTTAAACGGTGTATGTGTTCCTATCCATGTGAATTTGTTAAAATTAAAGTTTACGACAAATTCAAACTCATATAGACCGAACTTTCTTAATCTTGATTTCTTGCCTTATGGTAGCACAGCTGCCCACCATGTCTTCCAAGTAGTTAAGCAGCTCACTCTTTCCTATCAATGTACCTTTCATTGATTAAGATGCTTTGCCTCTTATGCGTTCAAAATGAGAACTCATAGAACTCACATGCATAATTAACTCGATTGGATTGGCACAGAAACAAAATAATGTCAACACGATAGGTTGTAAACCTCAACTCGTGTGCTAGTGATGATCGATAAGGTTTATTTGATTTGTTCTTGAAACCTTTCAAGACCATTAAAACTCCCACTTACTCCTTGACATATAAGATTCTCTTGTCAAAACATTTCTTGACAAACAAATATTCAAGAGTTAGTGTAGTTTTTATCAAAACACTTCATAAATTGGTCTTAGTTGGTCTTTGTCTTATCCAAGACATCACAACTTTCCACATTTGATGAATGTTACAAACCTTCTTAATACTTTTCACTCAATGTCACAATCTTAACTTTAAGACTTGTTATTGGAACGAAGTATGATTGACTTCTTGATTTAACCATTTCTTCAATTCTTGATTCCTCTTCTTAGACATACAATTGTACTAAGACTCATTTAGAGGATCAATTGAGATATGGTTCTTAATCATTAAGACCTATCATAAAGCATAAAAGGTACTCTCCCTTCTTCTTAGGATGGAGAAACTTTTATCTTTCTGCCTACTTGATTCTTCTTATTCGTTCTGCTATTGATCTAAACCCTTTAATCAATTCAGAATTACACTTAATCTTGTAAGTATAATCATATTTACTAAGCCTTTAGTAAATCATGACGAATATCTTTGTTACTCTTATGGTGGACTTGATCAATACGCAACTTTGTGTACTCGATCTCCTAGTTCTTCACTCGACACTTTGTCAACGAATTAGTCTAATTTCCAAATACGAAATTTCTCATTCATCGTGCAATCAAGTTGCATGATTCCAAGTTTCTGTCCAATTGAAACTTGGGCGATGACAAACTCTCCCTATTTGGTAAATTCTCGACTTTCCATAAATAACATAATAAGAACCAAATCCATTATTGCTAATAATAGAAACATTTTAACATCAATTTTTCATACACGCCATTGTAAGGATAAATAAATAAAATTTAAAATCAAAATTTATTTTATTGCGGAAAAATTTGTCCTTACAATGCAACTCATTGAAAAACTTATGCTAATACATCTTTCTTAGCAATCTAATTCTAACTCTAAGTAGTAGCTCAAGAATCTAATCTTCGAGAAATACGATCAAAATCCATTCCTTCACGGTTAGATTCTGCTCACTTCTTCCTTTAAGCTTTCTTTCTTTTCTTCGATCTTACAAAACATCAATTGTAATCCTATCACATTATGTATTAAGAATTTAGAATAGAAGCTTAAAAGAGTTAGTCAATGGATTTTACCTAAAGAAAAGCCATACGTTTTGACTCTCCCATCTCTTAGATCTCTTAGGTAAATAGGACAGCTTCGACTCCAATGCCCCTTCTTTTGGCAATAAAAACAAATCGACTCTTTTTGGAACAGCACACGGAACTACTTCAAACATTGCCTTTCTCTTGTGATCAAACTTTTCGATCATAGCATGTCTTTTGTTGCCATTGTCTATATCCATAGAGGTCTCGAAGGAAGATTCACCAATCAACTTTGCTTGTCTATTGTGCCAAACCATTGCTGATTCAGCAGCAATAAGCATATAGGTGAGATCTATTAGGGTCACGTTGCAGTTTATCATATAGTATTCTCTTGCGAACTTACTATATGAGTTAGGAAGTGACTGAAGAACCCAATCAACAGCCATCTCCTCATAGACAACGGATCCTAACATTCTTAACTTATCAATGTGTGACTGCATCCCTAGGACGTGTGCACACACCGAATTTCCTTCTTTATGTTTGCTTGCCAAAAGGGCTTGAGTGATCTTGAACTTTTCAAGTTTTTGAACTTGTGGGTTAGGGAGAATAATTGGAGGAGGAGGAGGAAGTGTAGCATGATCTCTTGTTCCTCGATCGAATCGTGGAATATCATCTTCATGTGGAATGCTTGTTTCACGGGATTTGAGAATACCATAGTTGTCAAACTTTGACATCTACAAAACGGGAGAAAACGAATTCAAGTTAGTTGATTGATTGAGTCCTTAGCAAATCACCCAAATGAGATACTAAGGCTAGGACCCAACACAATATTCTATAACTCGGGAAATGGATGTCGTAACCCAAATTGCAGAACATTTGAAGGTAAGTGAATGACGATTCACTAATTTCCACCATGAAAAACGAAAAAGAAATTTAGGTTTTAAATCTATGAAAACTCCTAGATCCTTTGAGATTCATTGAACACTTCAATGGCATGTTTAAATCTCGATATGCCCCTCATGTTTGTGACTGGGATGCCGAGGATCACAAAGCGGGTGTGAATAACCATGCAAACTTACATGGTGCCCTCACATGTTACAGTCACCTATTCGATGTGCCGGTAAACCACACACGCTCCATCGAACTATGACAAACATTGAGTCACCCTTTGCTACCTTTGCTTAGAACCATTTACTGTGCCGGTAAACCACACACGCTCCACTAACGTCTTTGCAAGGGCACAAAGTGTAATTTCATGGAATTGCATCAATTCACTTTTGCCTAAGTAACTAAGATTGGGAATTTTATGAAAACATTTAGTTACTTTAATAATTCATTATACTTATAATGGGAGGTTTCGTCCTATCCTACCCGTTCGGCTAACGACCCTCCACTAGTCAAGAGTGCGGTGGGTAAGAGTGGATACCCATTCAATCGTCATTTTATAGGCAATTTCCTTAAACACCCCTTATAGACTACCTTCGTGAATGAGCCCTACTAACGGTAAGACTAACTTTTACTCATACATATATATAATGTTAGACTTTTAATGTTATATATAGTATAGGGTGTATTTTATACTTTTAAAATATTAGGTGGTCAAATTTAACAATTATACCTTTAATTCAATTAAATTGTAAACCAAAACTTTTATGGATTTATTAAACCTCTTTTAATTATACACCTTAATTAATTAATAAAACCATAAGGGTGTGATTTGAACTTTTTCAAAACAATACTAGAGTTTTAGAATTTAACATTCCTAATTAAACTTTTAATCAACTTTTAAATTCCAAAACTTGAGGGCAAGTTTTGAAACATTTCAACACATTAGGGTTTAGAATTTAAATATACATCAAAATTAAACCATTTAATCAAAATTTAAATTCCAAAACTTGAGGGCAAGTTTTGAAACCTTTTTCAAAACATTAGGGTTTCAACTATTTAAATTTCAAAACAACAAAACTTTTCGGTTCAAATTTAAACTATAAAACCTAAGGGGAAAATATGAAACTTTTCATAACAACAAGGATCAAATAACAAATAATCTAAATTAACAATTAATCACATAATTATCTATATTTGATTTATTTAATGATTTCTTGCAAAACAATTTATCAATTTAATCAAAATAATTTAAACAATTATCACATAAGGAAACAATTATCTTATTAATTGATAAATATCTTCAATTAGATCAAAAATATAGTCAAATATATCATATAATCGGATTAATATTGATCTAACATGATAAGGTAACCATCCATAAGCAAAAACAGCAAGAAATCCTGAATATACCTCTGTTTGACGCACCGACTCGCCGAGTCACCCTCTGGAACTCGCCGAGTAGGGGCAACTCGCCGAGTCCACAGTGGGACTCGCCGAGTCCATCAAGCAGAACACCAAAAATCTAATTTTTTAAACATATCAAGCATCAATACAATTGAAACCAATCTAGGCTCTGATACCACTGATGGGTTTTGGTCATAAGACATCCTATGCGCTCATATAAACCCTAATGCTTGGATCTAGGTTTCTCTATTGTACATGCTTTGAATCCAAGACTATAAACCCTAATTCTAGCATACAAGTAATCATATTAGATATTAGAATAGGTTTATAATGTTACCTTGATTGTTATGTAGCAATAACAATCCCAATTCCTCCTTGAATTGACTTTGGAAGGCTTAGAGTCACAAGTGTCACTCCTCTAATGGCTTACAAACACCATAAGCAAGAGGATGAAGAGGAGAGAGGATGGAGGCTGCCCAAAACGTGTTCTAACCCTAGAAAAGAAGTTCCCCACGTTTTTTAGCCTTAAGGGTTCTATATATAGTGAGGCTATTATGGTTATCTAACAAGGAAACCCTAATTTGGTTGCTTAAGCCCTAAGCAACCCATAGACTCCTTTAATCAAGCCCTTGGACGATTTCCTTATGGGCTTCCCATAAGAATTCGTCCACCTCTTGATTTAAGACAATTCATGGCCCAAATTGCAATTATCTTATAATTACAATTCCAGTCCCCTAAGTTTAATTAATCTCTTTTAGTCACAAAACTAATTACCAATTAATTATTGACTAATATTAATTAAATAATATGATTTCTCCTTTAATATATTATTCCCATAATATATTAATAAATCATATTTAATCATTTCTCTCCATAATTCATCCTATCAAGTTGCTTTGGTGAAGGCAACCCAAAAGGACCATGCACCATCGGGTCAAGTGCATACCAAAATAGTTATGGACTTAGACATTAATCCAACACTTACATCATATCCAAAGAAGATGGTTCCTGACAGCATAAGGACCTCACTAAAAGTACTCACAATACAAGATAATTTCATAGAAAATGCCACTTCGGGCATAGACAGAAAAACACGATTCCTTTTTATAAGGGAAATAAAGTAAAGCGTCTACTACTGGCGACGGTCATCCCTCTGGTGAACTCTTAGTTCAGCCAATTGACGTTCCATGTCAAGTAGGTGTCTTTCGTACACCCCCTGGCGTACTCGGAGCTCTAAGACTTCGGTTCCTGATTCAGCCAGTGTTTGCAGCAGGGTTTCATGGTTTCTCTCTGATCTCTCGTGAGCATCTTCTAGGCGAATGGTGCGGAGGGTATGCATTCTCGCATCGGTGACAATTTCTGTAATCTGATGTAGGGTTGTCCTACCTTGAATCTCATTTCGGGCCACTCTGCGGACCAAGATTGGCAAGACTCTATCTGCTGAGCCCCCATTGCTCATGTCGTAAAAGCTTCGGTCGCCATTAAATGGCATGGGCTGATCTTGTCCTTGGCTCCATGTTTCCAAGCAGTCCACTCACTCAGGGTCGGGCCATGAAAAGCCGGACGAGGGTTAGGAATTGGAACGGGAGTTGCTCGGGGTAGGTTCTCAACCTCTGGTTCGGATTTAGCATCATACGAAAGGTCTTCATCATGGTGATCATTCAAGGGGATAGGATGATCATTATCTGGTTCTTCTCCAAACCAACCAGCTATGACTTCATTCGGAAGATACTAGTTGCCGAGGGGATGGAGTCCAGCTATGTTTTCTATGCGAGAATTTAGGTAAGAGAATAATTATTAGATGAACTATCTAGATAATTATTTAGAAAACCTTCATTAGTTACATCGCTCTTTGTGAAGTGCATACCAGCTATGTGTAATCTAAACAGGATAGACTTTTCGAATAAGTGACCTTAGTTCCAAATTCACACAGAATAGGGGTAAGGCAAAATTATCACAGATTCTAAGTCTATAACATCCTAATTACATATAGCCTTAGTGTATCCACTTAGCAACTATCAACTTAGTAATGAAGATCCCGTTTTAGTTCTCAAGTATAATGTACTTATAGTAACACCAAATACTCCTATAGTATTTTAATTTTAATGTTATGTTCTATTGTTCTCATTGTGGTAGGGTTGGTAAGATTTTAGCATTGTTGCAACCACACACTTAAACTTAGGCACATGCTAGTCAACCCTCGGATAATATAGGTGATCAGGCTATATCTTCCCAGTTTTGACCATATGTCTCTAAGCCCACTTGTGTTGCCCAACAATCGTAATTCTTTTGTACTGTCCTAGTGACACTGATTTTAGTATGAATGCAGCACGTATACTTAGTTAAATATTTTACTTTCTAAAGTATAAACTCTTGGTCAGAGTATTTTTAATCCCTTATGTATTTATAGTTAGTATATCTTTTATGGGTTGATATACTTAATTCACTATAAACAATGCTCTGATACCAATCTGTCGCACCCCAAAACCAAGAACGGCGGAAACGTTCTGGGGCGGAGGACGTAATGTATAATATCAACAACAATGTAAAGTAGTAAACAAGCAACAACATCATCCATTGCATTAATAATATAATTATTATACAAATGTGTTCTGTCAAATTTTGATAAACACTAAAGCATAAATCAAAAAGAAAGATAAGTCATGAACAAGCTCCATCTTCCTTTCTCCTTGCATCGGTACCTGTCTATGATGACCTGAGGATACAAGTAATTTTGAAAGAGAGTATCAGCTTTGAAGCTGGTGAGATCATAAGTATTTAGTGTCTTAATTTGTAAATAGTATTTGTATGTAAGAATTTGTAAGTATATGTATTGTAAGAATTTGTAAGTGTATATGAACTGTAAGTGTTTGAAAAACCCTAGAAATCCCTATGATTCCTACTAGTATATGAAGGTGTCTCCTACCGAGACCTAACTGTTCTGAATGTAGTCTTCTACCGAGACCTAACTGTTCTCAATGTTCGTTTCTTGTAAGAGTGTGTAATTTTCCCAAGTGTAACTATTATTAACAAAATATAGTTTTTACATTTATAGTTTAAGTGAAAAGATCACTAAATATATGTACAGGGAAAAATTAATGTAGTACTAAAACGTAGCGCTATAAGAACTACTGCTGTACTAATTTCCTTAAACCGGATTTATATTAAGGCATTATGTGATAAATTGCACCATACTATAGACTGGTAACAACGACAACGTATAGTCGAAAATAAGGTATGACGTTTGGCACCTGCAGACCTGCCGGTCCTGCTGTAGCTAGCAGCAAGGTGGATGATAGTTAATCCAGTATAGATCTACACGTAAACTCACGCTCTCCCTTCAAGAGACTCTGGCTACAACCCGGGGCATGACAATTAAGGCATGCTTCCATACAGTGGATCACAATTTTATTGGCGTATTAATGTAACGAACTGTTCTATCTGTAATGTACGTGCTCTCTACCTAGCAAGTATAGTAATGTACTGTAATGTTCTAGAAAGTATTGACTCATGAATGAACTGACTCATTGTATGATATCGTGTTCTAGTAATAGTTCTAGTATCTTCCTAAACTACCCATATGGTAGCTTACTAGTAATCTAAGTGGTACGTATGGACAAGGATGTATACCCTTGCTACCCAAGGGCATGGGATGAACTGGAAAGACCTTTTATGACTATATATGTACACATGATATATAACTAATATTTAAACGGCGTTCGGACGAGTACCCGATATCCCACCTGACCACATCCAAATCGAGAAAAAGGAAATAGGGTGGATAGCCTTCCTAAGTCTTTTAAACATTTCTTATATAACTATACATATAGAGGCATGCAATTTATAATATAAAAGCATAAATAAGTTTTGTAAAACATTTGAACATAATCATTATCTTAAGAAAAGATCGACTTGATGTCAATCTATAAAACAATTTGAAGGCATAAGTTTGAATAAATGGTTTAAGTATAAGGAAACATTTGTTCGAAACACAGTTGTAAATAAGTTTGAAAGGTAATGTACAGAGAAAGATGTATAGTGTAATAAGGAGTTTAAAACATATAAAATGTTTATAAAAATCATTTGAAGGAAACTGTTTGGTAAAACGGCTAATGAGTAGCCAAATCATTTGAATGTTGTATATTAATCACATGTGATTGATGGAATAACTAGCATAATTCTACTTATTAATCACATGTGATTGATATAAGAAGTAGCATGATTCTACTTGTATCCCCCCATAAAAACATTTAAAAATAGTTTAAAACATTAGTTAAGGGGTATGAACTCACCTGCAGTAAGTGACTGGAATTGAACGGACTGTTATCGTACGGAAGGATCGGACAAGTGCTTGGTGTCAAGTGAAGACTTAGACACACACAATGATCCTAATTACATATGAAAACATATGTATATAAATAATTAGTGATTATAACACTAATTATACAAGTAATAATATTTAAGCGCGAGGAAAACACTTTTGGTCAAGTGCTAGGAGGCTAATGGGTTGCAACAAAGGAGTGCAATGCCCCTAATGGAAATTTAAGGTCTAATGACCATATTCTTTGGAGTTTACGACCCAGGGGAGTAAACTCATGGCCGTAAACCCTCCTTAGGGTCCCTAATTGAAGCTTAGAATTACTACAACTCTAGTGGTGAATTGTTTCAAGGCTATAACAAGTGTTTGGGTACCATATGAACTCCTTTGGGGAGTTTACGGCCCATAGACCATATTCCCTTGGAGTTTACGGCTGTAAACTCCCTTGGGAGGGTTTTTATGGTGCTTTCATGTCTCTAATTTAACTAGGAACAATTCTAGGCTTTTGTACTTGGCTTTAGAAGAGTTTATGGCACCATTTGGCACCATTTTATGGAGTTTACAGCCTTAGCACTTTTTGGGCTGTAAACTCCCTTACTCTTGGTGTTCTAAGTGTGTTAACTAGTCCAAAACTCATTTAGGTACATGCCCAAATTGGTCTCTTGGCTTAAGGAAGGAGTTAGGGTGTCCTTTGACCCCTTTATAGGAGTTTACGGCCCAAGAACTACTCTTGGCCGTAAACTCTTCAACACTTGTGATTTCTTATGTTTGCTAGGCTATAAACACTTTAGGGTACTTGTCCTAATTTAATCTTAAGCCTTAGGAAGTGTTTCAAAGAATTTTGGCACCTAAAACATGGAGTTTACGGCCTAAGAAGCTCCTTGGCCGTAAACTCCCTTCTAGCCATGATTCCTAATTGTTTTGTGGTATAAAGCATGAATTGGAGGCTCTTAGTTCGAGTTCTAAAGCTTTGAGGGTCATTGGAACCCTTAAGGACCTTAAAATGGAGTTTACTCCCCAAGAACGTTCTTGGGCGGTAAACTCCCGGATCTCTTATATTTAACCTACAATCTATGTTAATAGGCATAAAACAAGCATTAAAACACAACTAGAGAAGTGCACTAACGATTTGGGATAAAAACCCGAAGATCCGTGAGAGAGAAAACGGCTTTTCTCTAGTTGGAATTGTGAATAATGAATGAATTTAGTTCAGAAATCTATTTATAGTCTTGAAATATTTTTCGCAGAAAATATTTTTATTCCTGGAACGAACCCTAATGTCCTAGAGTCTTGGAATAACAGTGTTGCACAAAACCCTAGTGCATCCACTCTCCTAATATCTTCTTAAGTGTAAAATCCTGAAAACTGCCAAACTTATACTCGAAATTTGAGTTTTCACTGCAACCGTTCTAACTTCTATTGGTTTGAAATGGTTTGTTCAGAATGGAAATTTCGGGTTGTCACAGCTGTAAAGTGTGTTCTCTCTATCTAGCAAGTATTGACTCATGAATGAACTGACTCATTGTACGATATCGCGTTCTAGTAATAGTTCTAGTATCTTCCTAAACTACCCATATGGTAGCTTACTAGTAATTTAACTGGTACGTATGGACAAGGATGTATACCCTTGCTACCCAAGGGCATTGGATAAACTGGAAGGACCTTTATGACTATATATGTACATATGATATATAACTGATATTTAAACAGCCTTCAGACGGATACCCGATGTCCCACCAGACCACATCTCAAGCGCGAAAAGGAAATAGGGTGGATAGCCTTCCTAACTCTTTTAAACATTTCTTATATGTCTATACATATATAGGCATGCAATTGATAATATAAAAGCATAAAATAAGTTTTGTAAAACCTTTGAACATAATTATTATCTAAGAAAAGATCGACTTGATGTCAATCTATAAAACGGTTTGAAGGCATGGGTTTAATAAAACAGTTTAGTATAAAGAAACATTTGTTTGAAACACAATTGTAAATAAGTTTGAAATGAAACATATAGAATACAATGTACAGTGTAATAAGGAGTTTTAAACACATAAGTGTTTATGAAAAACATTTGAAGGAAACTGTTTGGTAAAACGGCTAATGAGTAGCCAATCATTTGAATGTTGCTTATTAATCACATGTGATTGATATAATAACTAGCATGATTCTACTTGTATCCCCCCATAAATCATTTAAAAACAGTTAAAACATTGATTAAGGGGTATGAACTCACCTGTTGTGGGTGATACGGATGAACTGAAGAGGTAGGATTGCTAGGTGTCAAGTGAAGTCTTGAACACACTCTATGATCCTAGTTAACATATAATATCACATATATGTAACAAATTTGTCTATAAACAACTAATAAACAAGTCAAGACACCCTAGGACACGCTAAACACCTTTATCAAGTGTTATTAGCCTCTAGGAATGTATCTAAGTGTTTGTAGGGGAAGCTATTGTGCGTAGGGCTCAAGGAAAACTCCACCATGAGGTTCACGGCCCTAATGACCCTACTAAATGGGTTTACAGTCGTAAACTCATGAGTTTACGTCCGTAAGCTCATGCTTAGGTGACCATTTGATGTTTGATGCACTATAAGGCCCTAATAAGCATTTCTACTTAATGGCTTGGTCTATGGAAGAGTTTAGGGCATTATATAACTCCTTTTAGGAGTTTACGGCCCAAGGACCAAATCCCATGGAGATTACGGCCGTAATATCCCTTGGATGGGTGTTTTTGGTGTTTTCAAGTCCCAAAATCAACTAGGAACTAAACTATGCTAGTGTACAAGGCTTTAGAAGAGTTTATAGCACCATTTGGCACTATTGTTTGGAGTTCATGGCCCTGGAACTTCTTGGGCCGTGAACACCTTACTCTTGGTGTTCTAAGGGTGTTTGCTAGTCCTAAACTCATTAGGGTACATGTCTAAACTAGTCTCTTGGCTTAAGGAAGGCTTTTAGGGTGTTTTCGCACCTAAAAATGGAGTTCACGGCCCAAGAACATCCTTGGTCGTGAACTCACTTCTAGCCTTCGATTCTTATTGATTTTGTGGCCTAAACATGTAGTGGTAGCTTCTAGGTTGAGTTCCAAGGCTTTGAGGGACATTGGGCATACTTTGGCCCTTAAAAAGGAGTTTACTCCCCAAGGTGTTCTTGGGCGGTAAACTCACAGATCTTAGTGTTTTCCTATGATTTCTAGTGTATTAAGCATATAAGAAGCTTTACAACAACACTAGATAGAAGTATTCGGCTTTTCTCTAGTTGGAAATGTAACTAATGAAATAATATGGTTCAGAATTCTATATATAGACCTCGGATTTATGGCAGAAAATATTTTATTCCTGAAACGAACTCTAATATCATAGAGTTTTGGAATAACAGTGTTGCACAAAACCCTAGTGCATCCACTCTCCTGATATCTCCTTAAGTGTAAATCCTGAAATACTCAAACTTATACCTAAAAGTCTGGAAATTCTCTGTAACTGTTCTACTTCTATTGGCTGGATATGGTTTGTATAGAATGGAAATTTCGGGTTGTCACATATATAACTTGTACCCACTTAGTACGCATAGAAAGGCATGTAGTGTCATTTTACTTAACTTCCATTAATGTAGGAAATATAAGATTTTCTAGAGGAACAGGCAAACTTTTCAAAACAGAATTTACAGCTTACATCACTTTACATATACATTTTCAACCACATCTTACAGCTTACATCACTTTTAAATATACACTTTCAACAACACTTTACAGCTTACTCACATCACTAAAATCTTATAAACTCACCAGCTTAATTGCTATTCAACTCTTTCAAATAACTTGTATTCTCAAGAGACTATTAGACAGGTGCTCGTGCTGGGACTTCAGAAAATGGAGCATTATAGCTTCAAGTCTTGTTTTGTTATTTGTTTATGACTTCTATGTTTTGTGAACACATACATTGTAAACACTTTCTTTCTAAATGAAATGGTTGTTCATTACTTGCTTACCATATACATATCTCGTGATACTTGACATGACGTCCTCCACCCCCGAACGTTTCCGCCGTTCCGGTTTTGGGGTGTGACAGATTGGTATCAGAGCATTGTTTATAGTGAACTAAGTATATCAACCGATAAAAGATATACGTCTATAAATACAATGGGGCTTAAGTGCTCTGGATAATGATATATTTAGAGTATAACTTCAAGTTATAAAAATATACCTACTTGCTCATACATGTACATAATAGAACTAGGGTCACGAGGAGAATAGAACTAAAAGTATTTAAAGGTTGGGCACTGTCGTCAACCTGAGCAGTTATGTAATCATAGCTAGGATCAATATAGCCTGATCAACTATATTCATTCGAAATGTAACCGACATGTGTTTGGGAATGATGTGGTGTTGCAACAGGGTTAAAACTTACCAGAACACTAGTCAAGAGAACGCCAGAACAAGTACATTACGTTAGGATACTATAGGAGTATTTTAGTCCAGATACATAACTTATGTGATAACTTAAAAGGCCCTTGTGGATAGGTCTATAATCTTACGGGGTATATACATAAAGTTTTATATATAATCAAGATTTTATAGACATAGAATCTGTGACCGACGCTTCGCTATCCATTCCTTTTAAGGAAGTAGTGTTGAGGTGGGATCAATTATTCGAAGGTCTATTTGATCTTCAATTATATACAATACAAACTGGTATAACCTGTACAATTATAGGAGGATTCTGTAAGTATCACCCCATAAAGTTACCTTAAAACTCATAGATTATTTAGTAACTTTCATTCTCGCACGACAAGCCCAGATAAACATAACCACTTCCTCCTAGTAGACAATAGAAGAGTTCAGGAGGAACAAGGACAAATTCAAGGAAAGATCAGCCGAAGTAACCAAAACGTCTTACGCGTCACACTAATAAATATTAACTAGGTTAAATTATCGAGCGAGTGGAAACACTGCTCACATTACATGTGTTAGAATTATTTTCTTACATGCAGCTGGTAACAGTTATTCAGGAAACAAATATTCATTCGAGGGTAGTTATTTAAAATTCATAGAGTTTATTTGGTATAGACTCATTTATGAATTGTTTCTAGAACGCTGTGTAAATCAGGACCCAATACATCCAGAACTAGGACAACCTTGTCTTTTTAGCTTCAGCTTGTGTCCATTGCTATAGACTTATTCCGTCTCATCTTTGTTTTCTTTTAGCAAAGATGCCTCCTCGCAAGTCACCCAGACACGCTACTCCGATAACTCCAATACCGCCTTCTCCACAAATCAATGCAGCAACTCTGAACGCTGCAATGGCTGCAGCTGTGGCAACAGCCATGGCCCAATACCACCTAATGAGTATAAGTGGAGGTGAAGCGCCTACCGATTCTACTCAAGGTGAGGTCCCTGTGCGCCCGAGAGAATTCTCTTATAAGGACTTCACCAGATGCCAACCATCGTCCTTTAATGGGACTAAAGGAGTCATTGCTCTCATGCAATGGTTCGAGAAAACCGAGTCGGTTTTCGAAATCTGTTTATGCCCAGAAGGAAGCAAAGTGAAGTTTGCTGCCTCTACCTTCTCGGGCAAGGCCCTAACATGGTGGAATAGCCATGTTCAGTCACTGACCCTATCAGTGGCAAACTCAATTGGTTGGGAAAACCTAAAAGAGTTAATGTGGGAAGAATATTGCCCGTTAGGCGAGATTCAGAAACTGGAACAAGAACTGTGGGATCTCACTATGGTCAGCTCAGACATAGTGACCTACACGGACCGGTTCAGCGAACTAGCAGCTCTATGTCCCGAGATGATTACCTCGAAGAAGAAGAAAATAGAGAGACACATTTGGGGTCTGACTGCTCCGACCCAAGGAAATGTGTTATCTTCTAACCCAGCCACGTTCGACAGTGCTAAACGCTTGGCTCAGCGAATCATCGATCATGGAGTCTGCCACAGCGTAAAAGTCCCTATTCCCGAGTCATCGAGGGAAGAGGACTATAATCAGAAGTCGGGGAACAAGAGGAAAAAGAAGTGAACAACACAAGACACCCCGCAAGAGCAACAAGCAAGTACCATGTACGCCGCAACGACGCCTACTGCTTCAGCATCTGCCAGTCGATATGCTAGAAACCTCCCGAAGTGTGGAAAGTGCAACTTTCACCACACCGGAGTATGCCGGGAAATGTAGTGTCTGAACTGCCACAAAAAGGGACACACGTCCGTTTCTGCAGGGCACTGGCTCAACCAATCTCCCAAGTCCTCGGAACTGAAGAAAACCAAGCCTGCTATGGTTGTGGTGAGTCTGGACACCGTCAGAGGGACTACTCAATAATGAAGAACTCAGGAGAGGATGGACGTATTCTGATGATCACCGTAGGAGAATCTACCTCGGAGTCGTCGTCGAGTAGTGCTACGTTTTTCAAAATAGTAATTACTTTTAAAATTAATTTATATTCATATAAGATTAAAATTTGGGGATGACAATTAAAAGTAACTATAACAACTCACATGAAATAGGTCGTAACATTCAAGAGAACTAAAAGATCCCTTAGAGAAGCTATTATGACTCACCATATACATCAGTGTTGTGCGCAACTGAGATGTTGCAGACTTAGAGTGAGTGACTCCGCTTAGGTCCCCTTTCCTTAATTGGTTGAGGATTTGAGGCAGAGATGCTCAGTGGACTGCCTGGCTCATCTTAAGTATTCACAACTTGTTTATGACGGACGATAGTAGTGGTACCATGGGGGATCATGGTATAAAAGTATCCCTTCAGTAAGTAAAGCACTTTTATTTGTATGTATGCGCACATAGCGGTACAATACATATAGTGTTAATTTCAAAATAGAAAACAGGAAACACGAGAACAGTTTCAAGGAGTACATTGTTGAGCATACTAGGAGTACAGTACCAAGCATACCAGGGATACATCGTTGTTTATCAGACGTTTCTTTCATTTGACCAAAGCTTTGTTCGGTATAGAGTCCGTTGTTTTCTTTCGTCATGAATTGGCGTGGTGCTCACCATGCTAAGTTCATATGTTTCTATCGCCTCGATTGGGAAGTTCTCGAAATTTTCGTCATTCGTATCGAAGGTCCGACCTAAACCTACACTTTATCTTTCGCATTCTAAACCCCCGAAGTACTCGTGCGAAGAGTACTTTGTCCTTCGAAGCCTTATCGTCAGACATCCGCAGACCGTCACAAAATGCCACTCGTCTAGCAGACCAAGTTCGAGCATAGAGGCTATGGACGAATACATCCAGCCTATTATTTTTGAATGTATACGCAAGGGTGGTATATGAGTGTGATTACGCAAATCTAGTATGTGTGTTTCCGCCCTATCTCCTGTTTCCCTGTGGGTTGTTGACCTGGGGTAGAGTCGCACATCCGATAGTCCTACTAATCTTAATCATATATGGATTGTCTATGCGAGGTAATGATAGATGGACCAAGTATGAATCCTATCAAGAACACCAGGGCAAAGTTGCCAGGTCTACAAGTGAGTATTCTACAGAGCAGAAGAGCTCAACCCCGATAGTAATGTTAAGAGAGCGAATTTTGGGACGAAATTCATTCTAACGGGGGGATGATGTGACAACCCAAAACTTTCCATTTTGTTCATCCATCCACTTCAATATGAGTCAAAACTATTCCTGCTAACTTTCAAACTTTTTGGAAGAAGTTTGAGTATTTTAAAGTTAGTGCTTTAGAAGATATTAGGAGAGTGGATACCCTAGGGTTTGCTATGTAGCAATAAGTGCCCAAAACTTCAAGAGTTTGGAGTTTACGGTCCAAAATGGTATTGGGGCCGTAAACCCAAAAGTCTATATAAGTGAGACTTAGAAATTTTAATCACTTTTTTCACAATTCCAAAGACTAAAGCCATTTCTCTCTCAAGTATCATCCCGTTTTTCTTCAAGATCTTCAACTAGTAAGTGTTTCTAGACCTTTTATGATTAGATCAAGTGTTAAACATCAAGAAATCATTTAAATCCCTCAAGAACAAGGTGTTCACGGCCCAAGATCTTCTTGGACTGTGAACACTAAAAGTGTGGCTTAAATGAGCCCAATGCCCCTCTAGACCTTTGAAACAAGCATGGAAACAACCCTTAACATGTTTAAACCTTAAGAGCATGAAGAAAACACCCGAATATCACAAGGATAAGGTGTTTACGGTCCAAGAATCTCCTTGGACCGTAAACCCTAAAAAGGGTGCTAAAAGTGTGCCAAAGTGCCCTTAAACTCTTGCCAAACCTTAGAAGCAAATATGGAACCTTCCTTTGTTGTGTTTAGCACAAGGAAACCACAAAAATGTCCCATGATTAGGTGTTTACGGTTTGGGGAGCTCCCAAAACCGTAAACAACCCAATGAGGGTTTTAATGCCCCATATTTCTTCCTTAAGCCAAGAAACTAGCCTAGACCTTTACCTAGAAGTGTTTAGGACTTGAAAACTTCATTTGACCATAAACCATATGGGTTTACTACCGTAAACCCAAGGACATATGGTCCAAAAACCGTAAACCCTAGAAAGGGGTGATTTGTTGCCCTAATCACTTCCTAAGGCTAAGACTTGAAGTTAGGATGCTTCAAAAGGACTTCTAGGACTTCAAACCACCAAATGGTCAAAGTTCCATGAGTTTATGACCGTAAACTCATGGGTTTACCACCGTAAACTCAAGAGGAGTTGGTTCCAAAACCGTAAACACCAATTAGTGCCATTTCACTTCCCTTTTGTTGAATCACATGTGATTCCAACACCTAGCCAAGGTGTTTCCTAGTCCCGGAAGGTGTTATCTTTCATATAGTCGTTTATAAACACTATATTCATGTCAATATGTATCCTTATATATCATTTAGGACTTATTGTGTCTCGGGACTTCATTCATGGAACTTCTCATCCGTACGCGCATACCCGTTGGAATCACCCACATCAGGTGTGTTCATACCCCGTAATGAATCTTTTATCTATTTTAACTGTTTTAAGGGGGAGAATATAAGTTGAACACAATGATAATTGTGTAAATATTAGTTATAAACATCTTTCAAAATGTTACTTATGTTATTTATAAGTTGCCAATACATTCCAAAACTCTTTTAAAGGTTATGTTACTTTATAGTTATACAAAACTCCATTTTTAAATTATAAGCATAACTGAGTAAATAAATGAGTCTTTTCAGTAACAGTCCAGCTAGAACATTAGTAAACTATTATAGGTATAGTTTAGGAGAATACTATTCATTACTTCTAGTACAATGAAGCACACAAAGAGTCAGTTCAGTTCACGAGTCTATACTAATGGTATACGTTTGCATAAATACTTTTACATAGATACGCTTACATGGAATACATGTACATAAGTACAATAACAATACACGATAACAGAACAACACATAATAAGGTGCTATAGCATGGAACAAGTTCAGGATCTAACTATACCAATGAATCACTTCTGCATTAGTGATAGTTATATTGGGTATACATGATCATAGTAATGTGGATGTTCGCGGCGTGCACTCATGCAGGTGTCGCGTAAAGTTCCTAGAATCTCTTGATAAGGGAGCGTCTAGCATAGGATCTAGCCATCACATTATGCCTTAACCCTCAATTAAGGCACAATGGTACTTAAAGTAGTCACTTATTACAAATACTACAGTACTTACACTGTCATCACGACAATTACAGAAGGATATAAAATTCCAGTTACAATATTATTAATACCTTTACCATGTGTCTTATTCACATAATCGATAAGGTAAATTAGATTTAATTAATAATAGTCGTACAGTCGAGTCTTGGTAGAAAACTACTTGCAAAACAGTCGAGTCTTGGTAGAAGACTACTTTCAAAACAATCGAGTCTTGGTAGAAAACTACTTTCAAAACAGTCGAGTATGATAAACTCTTTCAAAATAACTTGTATTCTCATGTCGACAGTAGACAGGTACCGAGGCCATCTTTTGAGAAGATGGAGCGCATCCAAGACTCATCTTATTATTTTGATTTACATTTTTGGTGTCTATAACTATACGAAACACACTTGTATTAAAATTATATATTTAATGCAATGGATGATGTTGTTTGCTTATTTACTGTTATACTGTGTTGTGATACTTTACATGACGTCCTCTGTGAGAACCCGAAATTTCCATTCTGAACAACCCATATCAAGACAATAGAGCTTAGAACAGTTTCAGGGAAATTCCAGACTTCGGGTATAAGTTTGGCAGTTTTCAGGATTTACACTTAAGGAGATATCAGGAGAGTGGATACACTAGGGTTTTGTGCAACACTGTTATTCCAACACTCTATTATATTAGAGATCATTTCAGGAATGAAAATATTTTCTGCCAAAAATATCTCAGGACTATAAATAGAATTCTGAACCAAATTCATTCATTATTCGCATTTCCAACTAGAGAAAATCCATTTTCTCTCTCACGGATCTTCGGATTTTTATCCCAAATCGTGAGTACCTCTTTCTAGTAGTGTTAGAAAGCTTTAAATGTGTTCATAACATAGATTTCATAGCTAAATCATTAGATTTAGGAGTTTACTCCCCAAGGTGTTCTTAGGCGGTAAACTCCCGAAACAAAGCCGAGACCGACCCTTGTGTTATGCTACTGCCTTAGACTCATTTATAAGTGTGTTAGGGACATGAAATCAAGCAAAAACCACCCAAGTTTGGGAGTTCACGGCCCAAGAGTTTCTTAGGCCGTAAACTCCAATTTCAAACTCAAAATGGTGCTTTTAAGGCACCTAAAGCTTTAGACTTTTATCTAGACTTGTTCCCATTTAATCTAAGGCCTTAAGCACATCAAAATCACCTATCAAAGTGAGTTTACGGCCAAGGCTTTGTTCTTGGGCCGTAAACATGAAAGAAGGGCACCAAAGTGTGCCTAATGTCTTCATACGCTTGGAATAAAAGCCTAGAACTTATACCACCTATGCTTGAGGCTTGAAAACAACAAGAACACCATTCCAAGGGAGTTTACGGCCGTAAACTCCAAAGGAAATGGCCTTAGGGCCGTAAACTCCTCTAAGGAGTGTTTCTAGACCTTAAACCCTTCCAAGAATTTAACCACCAAGTTGGAATAATTCTAGGAATCATTTGGAACTTCAAAACACACAAATACCCCGTGGTTGGGAGTTTACGGCCGTAAACTCAAGATTTTACAACCATAAACTCCATGTGTGACGGTATATGGGGAGTAAACTCATATATGGGATCCTTTGGAACCCTAAACGCAAGTGCCTTGTCCCACAATAGCTTAGATGCAATCCTTAGGGCTTAAAACACTTATATAAAGTGTTTATTATGTCTAGGATGTCTTAACATTATCAATTAGTGATTTGAGACTAATTGAGTGCATATATGTGTGATTATATGTTCATTAGGATTGTAGTGTGTGTACAAGTCCTCGCTTGACACCTAGCAATCCTATACCGTTCAGTTCATCCCAATCACCAACTACATGTGAGTTCATACCCCTTAATCAATGTTTTAAATGATTTTAAAGGTTTTGATGGGGGGGGGGAATACAAGTAGAAAACAATATGTTATTAAATCAATCTTATGTATTTTGTAACTGTGATTTCACTCAGTAGATTTCACATATTTCAAAAGGTGACACATGAAGTGGTTTTCTATCTTAAAATACCTTGATAACAAAAGTATTAGTTTTGAAATGTTTATTAAAATGACATCAAGTCATTCTTAATTATTGTTCAAAACTCCTAGATATCTTGCAAAACCATTATTTTACCTTCTGGAATCAAACTATACTTATGCGCATATGTTCATTTATATGATAGAGATTATAGTTTTCATCCTTCGTTCAGTTTTCCCACACCCTGGTGTATCGAGGGTGCATAAATCTACTTGAACAACCACTTACTTTCCAGTTAATTATCATAGGGATAGTTAGAAGATATCAAACATTATTACTACTACAAGGAATCACACATGAGTCAGTTCATTCATGAGTCTATACCAATACCTTAGATGATACATGAGTACACGTACTTAGGATTTCATGATACATGAATATGTTTACATATACTTACCTGTTACACACTTACATGAATACCATACAGGAAACACTTCTACATAGGTGCATTATCCTGTATTCACTTACCTGGATACTTGTACTTAGAACTACGAGGATGATTTATTAGTACTTTCTGTGTAAAGTATCTTTCCTATCCTGGTGCAATGGGATAGCTCGGTGGGACTTACCATTCCGAACCCCACTGATTAGCACCAGTGGTCAATGACCATCTACGGAGGTCTAAGGTTATTACTTATACTAGGTAGATCGATAACCAGGGCTAACCCCTCCACCCACCTGCTGCTGCTACAGAGGACAAGTGGACAATCTTCGGATGTTCATTAGGTTATACCTTTCGCTTATTGCGATGTTGTGTTACTCCTAGTACCCAGCGATGACACTTACATTAATACTTGTTCTGGACAATCTTCGGATGTTCATTAGGTTACATATTTCGCTTAATGCGATGTTGTGTTAGTCCTAGTACCCAGTGACAACACTTACAGTAGTACAACTTACATTAATACTTGTTCTGGACAATCTTCGGATGTTCATTAGGTTACATATTTCGCTTAATGCGATGTTATTAGTCCTAGTACCCAGTGACAACACTTACAGTAGTACAACTTACATTAATACTTGTTCTGGACAATCTTCGGATGTTCATTAGGTTATACCTTTCGCTTAATGCGATGTTGTGTTAGTCCTAGTACCCAGTGACAACACTTACAGTAGTACATTTTCCTGTTTACTTTATTTTGTGATACTTTCACATAAACGATGAGTTAGACTAAGTAGTTTAGTACTAAATAATAAAAGGAAAAACTATCATTTTACTTACAAAACATTCGGGTCTTGGTAGAAGACTACATTATCATAACCAAACATTCGGGTCTTGGTAGAAGACTACATTATCATAACAAAACATTCGGGTCTTGGTAGAAGACTACATTGTCATAACAAAACATTCGGGTCTTGGTAGAAGACTACATTATCATAACAAAACATTCGGGTCTTGGTAGAAGACTACATTTCATACTTATAGAAAGCAAGGGATTTTCTAGGGTTTTTCATGCTTACATCAACATTTTCATTAAAGGTTTACATGGCCTTCATAATAGATTTTCATAAGCTAGACAATGACACCTTAATTACTTATGAATTCACTAGCTTTAAAGCTGATACTCGCTTTCAAAATAACTTGTATTCTCAGGTCATCAGTTAGACAGATGCAATGGCCAGATTTTTGAGAAGATGGAGCACATACAAGACTCACCTTATTTTGATTATTCATATTATTGTTGTACATTATGAAATAACACACATGTATTAAAACTCTACTTATAATGCAATGGATGATGTTGTTGCTTGTTTATTATATTACACTATTGTGATACTGTACATGACGTCCTCCACCCCTGAATGTTTCCACCGTTCGTGGTTTTGGGGTGTGACAGATTGGTATCAGAGCATTGTTTATAGGGAATTAAGTATATCAACCCATAAAAAATATACTAGCTATAAACACATTGTGATTAAAACACTCTGTCTAAGAGTTTATACCTTTAAATAATAAAATATTTAACAAAGTATACGTGCCTGCATTCATACTAAAATCAGTGTCACAACGACAAGAACAAAAGTATTACGATTGTTGAATATCACAAGTAAGCCTTGGGATATATGGTCAGTCTTGGGAATGGCATAGCCTGATCAACTATGCTGGTCCGAGGAGTGATTAGCATATGCCCAAGAATGGTTGTGATATGGCAGCAAGTCTAAAAACTTACCAACACAACCATAAAGAAATACCATAGGGGTATTTGGTCTTACTGTAATTATCTTAGTCAGTTCGTCTATGTAGCTATTTCTTATATCCCCCAATTCTCGCGTAGATAACATGGTTGGATTCCATCCCCACGACAACATGTTCCTTCCGAACGCGGTTATTGCTGGATGGTTTGGAGAAGAACCAGTTAATGATCATCAAATCCCTCTGAATGATCACCATGCTGAAGACCTTTCAGACGATGCCATCTCCGAACCCGAGGTTGAGAACCTACCCCAGGCAGCTCCCTTTCCGATTCCTAACCCTCGTCCGGCTTTTCATGGCCGGACGCCTGAGTGGGTGGAATGTTTCGAAACATGGAGCCAAGGACAATATCAGCCCATGCCACTTAATGGTGACCGAAGCTTCTATGACCTAAGCAATGGGGGCTCAGCAGACAGAAGCATGCCAATTCTGATCCGAAGAGTTGCCCGAAACGAAATTCAGGGCAGGACAGCTCTACAACGTATCGCAGAAGTTGATACAAATGGAGGAATGCATATGCTTCGCACCAGTCACCTTGAACATGCTCGTGAGAGGTTTGAGAGAGACCATGAAACCTTGTTGCAGGCACTGGCCAAATGTCACACCCCCGAACCAGCGTCGGAAACGTCCGAGGGCTGTTGTGACTCAATTGAATACCATCACAATGAATATACATGAAACATAACATCATTCATCACCATGCATTGTAACATTACAACTGGTAGTGTTTACATTTAGTACATAGTTTCAAAACATTACATTCTCAAAAGTAGATTGTTCAATACTAGTTAAACAAACAACAAGACATCACTGAGTACATTTTTCCCTTCGATTTACCTGTTACCTGAGAATACAAGTATTTTGAAAAAAACGTTAACATATGAAATGTTGGTGAGCTCATAAGTAATGTTTGAAATATAGTGGTTTGTATTGTTTTGAAAATCACCAGAAAATCCGATATTTTCTGAAAAGAGTATCGTGTAAAAAGTGTGAAGATCCGTAAGTATGCTTGTTTGTTTCTATAAATGTAAAAGAACAATTTGTAAAACTCGGTATGTAACTCGTAGGTGTATTAATTGAAAACCCTTGGAAAACCCGATGTTTTCCTAATACTTTGCATCAAATAATTTGTATCTTGTTATTTCGTTACGACAGGTGTATTCGTTGAGTCCCGGTGACGTTGGATTAATTATGGATTGTGAATTGTTATAAACACACATTAATGAAAATGACTAGTTTACAACCATACAAACGATCCCTTAGGCGTCGCTCGCACTATTCACTTAATCCAAACACCCGGACTTCATGTAGCCCCACGACCGAGGAGGAAAAGAGGGTGCGAAGTCCCGATATTTTCCGTAAGTCGTTCAAGGCTATCGTGAATGCGAAGGGCCCTTAGCCCGACTCGCATTTGGTGAATTCTCGACTTTACTAGCAGCACCAGAGGGCCCTTGGGGTCCAACAGCACAAAGCCTGTAAAAGTGCTTTTACACGAAATTAGGTCATATAAGACCCAACTCCATGTAAGCGAGTTTCCTTCGGGCCTAAAGATCATGCCATTGGGCTAGCTAGGCCCAACTAACACGATTTGAAACTTTTGGGCCCAAAGACGGTGTATCGACGTCTGGTGTATTCTCACGTGTGTATTGACTTCACAAATTTTCCGCGTGTGTATTGAAGTTTCGTCGTGTTAGTAATTTCGGATTCATTATTGATTCGAGACCGAATCAATTCGTTTGATAACGATTTTTGGTGTTGAAGGTGTATTATAATTTGCCGATAGTCGAGATGCTAGTAATTCATCATGACGGATTTATTATTTAAAACATTAGGATGTTTCATTATTGCAGCCCCTTTCTTTTGGACAATTTACACATTTAACCCTTTGTATAAAATAAGTTTCTATTTTAGTCCTCAAACCATTTTTCTTGACACCTTAGTATCAAAACTTGTAGAAAAATTATTTCTCAGCCCAAAGTTGTTTGAAAAACAGTTTTAGTCCACCAAATGAAATTTTTCTCGGCTAAAACCCTTATTTTCGCAATTTTTACACTTTTGGCCCAAAATAGAAATTTTTTGCATCTTTGGTCCCTTTTAAATATGAAAAGCATTTTTAACCCTTGAAATGGACTTGGAGCACTAGTAGTCCCCTGTTTTACAGAAAAATACAGTTTCAGCCCCTCTAATTTGAAAATCTCACAATTTAGGCTTTATTGGGCCGAAAAGTTCATTTTTTGGCCCATTATGCTTAAAAATTCACATTTTAATCCTTCCAAAGAGTAAATTTCTGGAAAATCCATTCTTGAAACTGTTTTGACTCATCTCATCCCTCAGAATTTGTATTTTGACATTTTGGGCCCTTTAACTTCATATTTTTAACATTTTGAGTCCAAAAATGGGATTTTTAGCCCAATGAGTTCATATTAACCAACTTGGTTATTTTTCTAGAAATGATTTGTGTGTAATAATATGTTTAACACTTGTTTCATACATCCTAATGCAAATCTCGATTTTAAGGACTTTTTGACTAGTTTCAACACCATAATCACATATAAACATGTAAATAAGCATAAAAATCACACAAAGCATACATATACTCATAGATCTACACATTTGCTTGTATTCCCCCCCCCCCCACAAAACTTATAAAAACTGAAAAATAGGGGGTATGAAGCTCACCTTTGCTTTGATGTTTCGGTTTTGAAGAAGATATGAGGAGATTTTTAGTCCTAGCAACACCTTGAAGTAGTTTTCGAGCATATGAAGTTTCTAAGGTGTGATCATGGAATAAAGTTATGTAAGAAGGAGTTCTTAAGGTTACATTGAAAGGAGATGTTGGTGTTTGATAATAACTTACCCAAATATGGAGTTTGTGGTGAAAAATCCTCTTGTAAACACCCTAAATCTCGAAATTTTTGGGGGATGATGGAGGAGTTGTTCTTGAGAGCTTAAGAGAAATTTTTGCAAGTGAAGTGTGTGTGTGTGTGAGTGCTCTTCTCGGCCAAGAGAAATAAGAAGAGAAAGAGAAGAGATAAGGAGTATTGCATGGAGGGTAATAAGTGTCTAGATGTATGTGATTATCCAGATATATGCTAGATAATTATGTGTTGGCAAAGTTTAAATCAACCTTCTTCCATTTGTTTATTTCTTTTTCTTTTTTTTTTTTGGAATGATCTTGGGCCGAGATTGGGCTAAGGTAAATGAGGATGAGGTGATTTTGCCTATTGTTGGTCTTGATCTAATTTATGAGGCCCAAAAATCATTTTTCGGCCCATTGGGCTCTTAAGGAGGCTCACGGCCCATAATGGTAAAAGAAATGGGTTTAGGGCCCATTAGGGGTAATTAAATCCCTTTATGGCCCATCATGGCCCAAAGTAGTCAAGTTGAAGGTTTATTGGTCCATTAGGCCCAATAGGAGAATTTTAGTTCATAAGGAACTTGAACCGGGATTACTAAGGTTTCGAACCCTTAGTGGAACATATGAGATGTATTTTAAACGAGGATAGAGTATTGTATTCACTTAGAGTACATGCTTTTACAATGGATGATGTTTATATGAGAATAGAATTTCCTAGCTAAAAATGCTAGTTGTGACATCATCCCCCCGTTAGAGGGAATTTCGTCCCGAAATTCTTTCTAAGGATAGGTTCGTGAATGAGAGAATAGGTACTTCATCTGATCTTCGCGTTTCCCATGTGAATTTCGGTCCACGCTTAGCGTTCCATGGAACCTTCACAATCTTAATGGGGCTTTGTTTTGTATGTTCTACTTCCCTATCCAATACCTCGACTGGTTCTTTGACGAACATGAGATTCTCGCTTACTCCGATTTCTCATAAAGGAATGATAAGAGTCTCATCTGATATGCATCTTTTCAGATTCAAGACACAGAACACAGGGTTTACGTTGCTGAGCTCTACAGGCAGCTACAGCCTATATGTCTTTGGACCAATCCGAGCAAAAATCTCGAACAGTCTGATGTATCGTGGGTTTAGTTTTCTCGGTTCCTAAAGCGAAACATTCAATTCCCAGAAGATTCCTTTAATAACACGCAATCCCCGACTTGCCATCCTAATGGCTTACGCCGCTTGTCAGCATAGCTCTTTTATCGGTCTCGCGATGCTTGAGGTCCAGCTTTGATTTGGATTATCTTCTCAGTTGTTTCGTTAGTGGTTTCTGGTCTCATGAGAGTACTACCGAGTGATATGCATTTATGACGATAAAGAGTTTTTTCGAAAGGAGCATTCTTGATGCTCGTGTGATAGTTGTTATTGTATGAGAATTTAGTCAAGGAAAACCGGGTATCCCCTGACTTGTTGAACTCAAACACCTAGACTTGTAGCATGAATTTGAGTGGTCGAATGGTTCGTTCACTTTGGCTATTGGTTTGAAGGTGGTAAGCAACGCTTATGTCTAGTTATGTTCCCATAGCCCTCTGAAGTGACTGCCATAGTCTTGAAGGAAATCTGTTATCTCGATCCGAGATAGTAGATACCGATATTTCATGGAGTCTCACAATCTCCTTGATATAAATCCCAACTAATCTTTCTGTCTTGTTTGATTTCTGTATCGTCAGGAAACGGGCGGATTAGGTTAACCTATCGACGATCACCCGGATAATGCCCATCTCAACTCGTGTAACTATAAGTTCGTCCCTCGACTTCAAGAGTTTTATCCATCCATGTAGTGCTTTCTTCACGATATTCTCCGGCTTTGATGCCTTCAAGGCTGGTTGTAGATGTTGACAGTGTAACAACCCGTCCTTTCAGGTCCTTGAAATTCGAGTCTTGTAACCTCTTTGAAAAAGTAATTAGAATATCATCGAAAAATGAAGTATTCAAAGGCTCTGTTTGGAGTATGCTATGTAATAGATATCGTCTTAAGGTTTCCAAGCATATAAAGAACACTAAAATCCGAGTTATAACGAAGAAGTTATGACCATTCTAAATTTTCCGACAAAAACCGGCGATACGAAGTTACGTAAAAACTCGAACCGGAGATCGAGCGACTTTTGGCCGGAATGACCTAAACGAGAATCGAAGGTCTCGACAATGGTATTTCAGCGGTAAAAAGTCTGGCAAAAACCGACGTCAGATAAAGAAGTTATGAATTTTTAAAGAAATTCCTTAATCACGTCATTTTAATAAATAAATAAATAAAAATAATTTCAAAATTTGCCTACGGAATCTAAACGAAAGTTGTAGATCGTAGTCTCACCTTCGCGTGAATATAAAGAACGTCGAAAACGGAGTTCGTATGAAGGAGATATGAATTTTAGAAGTTTATTTAAAATAAATATAAATTTAAATATAAACTCTTAGTAATATCCGAAGAGGAGTCAGCAGATAGGACCGAGGTATGCCCTGCATACCCTCGTACGCCCCGCGTACTCAAATCAAGGGCTCCGGATTGTCCACGTCGCTCTGATGTTTCTTCCGAGGATGCGGTAAGCCATGACGTCTCGTACGCCCTGCGTATAAGCGTACGTCCCGCGTACGAGAGGCTTCCAGACCCTATAAAAGGGGTGCGAGGGTTTCCGAAAAAACTTGCTCATTTCTTCTCATTTCTCTTGCGTTTTTCCTCGTTTTCCGTGCCCGTTCAAACCCGAAGCCCTGGTCATTTTGCTCAAATCCCGAAGGTCAATTTTACTCCCGAGATTCCCGAGAATCTCGAGAAAAATCCGTTTCCCGAGACGAAACTCTGCCCGGTTTTCCATCTCGCTATCTTCAAACTTTCAAGTGAGTTCATACCCCTACAAACACACTTTAAATACATTTTAAATGCTTTTTATACTCTTTTAGGGGGGGGGGGGAATACAAGTAAACATACGGTTATTATCGTGTATTACGTAAAATTTCACTTTACTCGTTTTTATCAAATGAATCACTTGTGATTTAGTTCTACTATGTGAAAACTCTTGTCATACTTTGCATGCACTAGATTTATACAAAGTATTTAGAAATTCCAAAGTATCCTTCGTTGTTAAACCGTTTTAATACATTTACATACAATTACATCATATCAAGGGTAATATTCTTTACTAAATCATTTTATGCATTCAAAGAACTTATGATTTATGCTTTGTCAAACATTGTGAAAAAGGATAAACTTTGCATACAAAACTACTATTTTAATACAGACTTAGTTGAGAATCCATGAGACGTGTACATCTTCAAACACTGCCTTTTTGATAAAAGGTATCGCTACAAGTCCTGTCTATAACCAGAGTCTCCCGTTCGGAGAACGTGTCAAATGTGTATAGATCTATACGGGAAGTCATGATCCCGCGCCTTGACTGTTAGCTACAGTCCGTCTTTTGGGGTGACAGTTTGTCATAACGCTACGACGCCTGAAGAACGTCGCTACAGGCATATTATGTTTAGTATGGTTATAAAACTCATCGGATATACAATTATTATGGTATTATGCTTTTATGAAAGAGTAGCTATTAAAACTATTCTTCATCTAACAAGTGCGATCTTCGTATAGCTTTATTATATAAAACTATGCCACACCTTTCGAGCACGTCGGTTGCTTGCGATTTTCGGTCTTAGAGACTGCCAGTTATGTCAGGAAAATAAGGGTTTTTCCTGTACACAAACCAAACAACTAATAGGAAAATAAGGGATTTTCTCGGTACAATTAGTTGCAACTTATAACACGAACATTCATATGCATTTCATACTTTTATAAGAAAATAAGGGTTTTTCTTGGAAAACACAACAAATCATATCTCAACTATTAGGGGAAATATGGGATTTTCTGGATCTAATACATTCATTTTCAAAACAACGAATCATAACTCTTTACATTTGAAATACTGCGTTTTCTGGAAAACATACACGAACTTTCGAATGGCGTACATTTTCTCAAAACACTACTCATGAACTCACCAACTTAATTTTTGACACTTTTTCTTTGAAATAACTTGTATTCTCAGGGAACCGCTAAGCAGATTTGGAAATCAACTTTTGGGGATTAACGTGCTGACGTTAATTACTTCTTTTGAAAGATGTTTATGTATTTATCTTTTGAACATGTAACGAATGCAATTATGTAAACATTTTGGAAACTTTAATATATATGGTGGTGTGTACTTTCCTTTCTATGAACTGTTATGATACTGAATATGACGTCCTCCGCCCCCGAACGTTTCCGCCGTTCTGGTTTGGGGGTGTGACAGACAGTGTTTGTTCTTGTTTCGTGAGCAGACGAGTATGCTATTGATGAAAATAATGAAAGGGCTAACTAGGAATGGTTGGGAAACTTGGTTCGTAAGGTTCATGAATACCGTGGGAGCATTCGTTAGACCGAAGGGTATCACAATGAATTTGAAATGGTCGTGACGAGTTCGGAAGGCAGCTTTTTTTTTTTTGGAATGTCGTCTTCTCAGACTCGAAGTTGATGATAACCGGTTCTTAGATCTATTTTAGAGAAGTAACTAGCTCCTTGGAGCTGGCCAAATAGATCGTAAGTCCAAGGGAGTGGGTATCGATTTTTGATGGGGAGATTATTCAATTTCCTAAAATCGATGTACCTTCCGAAGGATCCGTCTTCTTGAAGAACAAGATCGGAGCTCTTTCAGGAAGAGAAGCTTGGTCTGATGAATCCTTTGCTCAGAAATTTTCTTGGTTGTCTGGATAACTTCTAAATTTCACCGGAAGCTAACCTATAGGGTGAATTGGCAATTGATGTGGCTCCTGTTATTAGGTCGATTTGAAATTCGACCTGTCTCTCTGGGATATTCTCGAAAGTTCTTCGGGAAACACATCTGGAAAATCACATGCTACTGGAATACCTTGTTTGCCTACCTCTTCTTTGGTCTTGTACACAACATGAGTGAGTAAAACGTAGTTCTTCTGGTGCAGGCACTTCTGTGCCTTGATGCACGAGATAGGAAGAGGATTGGCGCCAGGTTTATCACCATGGATTATTAGAGTTTCGTGATTAGGAAGGTGAAGGCAAACGACTCTCTCACGACACATATCATTATCATGGTGGGGGCTTAACCCATCCATGTCAATTATCACGTCAAAACTCCTAATATTTACTGGCATCAAGTCTATTGAAATGAATGATTGTTTAGTGTTAAGATGTTCCGTACATAATTATCTTTGGTTGATTCGGTTTTTCTATTAATCATCTCCCCCGTTAAGGATTAGTTTAGCCTCTGGGATTGTTGTTTTAGTAAGTGCTCGACTTTGTTACTAACGAAGCTTCGCTCAACTTCACCATTGAATAAGAGGTAAGCGAAAGAGTTGTTAAGTGGGAACATACCAGTAACAACTGTCGGGTCTTGATCTGCTTTGCCTTATCCCAAGGTCAGGATCATTTATGATCCTTCTGCTCCTTGATTGTTATCCTTGGGGCAATTGCGCCTGAAGTGACCAATTCCTCCACACCCATAGCAGGTGTGAATGGTCTCACCATTGGTGTTGTTGTTAGGGTTGTTGCGATTGTTGTCGTTTTCATTTGGCTGACGATTCTGGCATGGATAAGTTCTACAGAATTTGGCGGTGTGATTCTTTCGGTTGCATTTGTTACAATGCATCTCCCGACAGGTTCCATTATGATGGAATTTGCACTGGTTGCCTTTTGGTAGGATTCCAACATATGGTCTCCTGGTTGTTGGTGTAATAGGGGTTATGGTCGCATGAACAGCAACAACATGTTGCTTCCTTGAGAACCCTTGAGTGGGATGTCCCTTTCTCTTATTTCCAGACCTCAGCTTCCTGCTCTTAAGCTCGGGGTTTGGAGTTCCTTGATAGGTTGTCACTTGTTAGTTTCCATGTTCGCTCCTTTGGATGGAGTTGTCATGGGTATTCCCGTCTCCATTGGGGTTGTTTGCATTGATTTGCGCCATCGCAGCGGTTACTGCCGCCGTTACAGCAGCTTGGAATGTAGCAGAGTCCATCTGCAGGAGCGGTGTCTCGCGGGTGCGCTTGTTATCCTTGCAGGATGGCATTTTCCTGATGCACGTTGATAATCCAGATCGTAAGTGATGATCTTCATTCCTGGTTGTACTATAAATTTCGCATCTTGTTGTATAATTCTTACTGCTCCCATCTACATCCCTATGATGTATTTATGGTAGTAGGTAATCACAGATTTGGCACGATCGTTACATCTACCCCAGAGGATATGGATTGTTTCGGTTTCGAGATCCTTAAGTACCATCTTAGTACACGAAAGAGAGTCATATCGGGTAGTGAGGGGGAAAAGAAAAGGTTGATCCTAATTGTGGCGGAAAGTGTCTAGTGATGGTGCTGATGAAGCGGATGCGACTCGGAGATGAGCTACTTGTTGCTCGGTATCTCGTAGTCGTACTTCTCACACTAACTGTCTCGCTCAGGAGTCTCCGTTCACTTCCAATGTTTGCCTCTCATCTCTCAATAGCAAACCGCATTTGTTCCGTTCGATTTGGGGTGCCCTGAGCTTGGTTATCAATACCTCGGGTGCGTCGGACCATGACTGGGAGGGCCCGGTCGGCTGGTCCTCTGTGACTAAGATTAAAGAGACCTCAGTTCTTACTGTAGTGTGGTCGTATTCCCTACTGGTGACTCTATCTCCAAATATCGTGTGCCCGAGGGGGCATGGGGTCACCGGGGCCCACACGATGTTTCAGTACTCTGGCTTTACATGGAGGATTGATGTCATTGGATTCTACATCCGAGTCATCATCATCATTGCCCTCTGGCTCTTCCTCTTCGAGGTCCACTTATTGACTTGGCGGGTTCACCTGCGAGTTCTACTTCGTGTTCCTCTTGTGGTTCTTCCTCTGGGTCGAGCCACCCTACTATTCCTTGACTAGGGAGATAGGGTTTCCTGGCTAATGATACTCGTCTATAGCGTATTGCACGAAGGGCTATGAATACTAGAAACAAATAGCATACCAATTACTCCTATAACTCTACGACTACTGCATAGATTCAGTTGAGGTTCCCTTCTTGGAGATTAAGGGATATGATTTTAGGTTCCCTAGCTATCACGATTTCTTCAAAACATGTGATGGTTGTACCTTGGAGGGAATGTAGTTGATCAGGCTACATCCGCTCCTTGATACAACTAAGAACAGTCCTGGATTAACCGAGATACTAGCATTATCTTGTTTGGTTCGGTGTTAGGTTCTCGTTCCTAATACAAGCAAGGGTGTTTTATATGTTTTACTTGTTTTGTTCAGAGTTGTGTTAGTCCCTCTTTTGGTTTATAGTTGCATATCAATGTATATTTCGATATGCTAGTTCACTATAAACAGAGCTCTGATACCAACCTGTCACACCCCCGAACCAGCGTCGGAAACGTCCGAGGGCTGTTGTGACTCAATTGAATACCATCACAATGAATATACATGAAACATAACATCATTCATCACCATGCATTGTAACATTACAACTGGTAGTTTTTACATTTAGTACATAGTTTCAAAACATTACATTCTCAAAAGTAGATTGTTCAATACTAGTTAAACAAACAACAAGACATCACTGAGTACATTTTTCCCTTCGATTTACCTGTTACCTGAGAATACAAGTATTTTGAAAAAAACGTTAACATATGAAATGTTGGTGAGCTCATAAGTAATGTTTGAAATATAGTGGTTTGTATTGTTTTGAAAATCACCAGAAAATCCGATATTTTCTGAAAAGAGTATCGTGTAAAAAGTGTGAAGATCCGTAAGTATGCTTGTTTGTTTCTATAAATGTAAAAGAACAATTTGTAAAACTCGGTATGTAACTCGTAGGTGTATTAATTGAAAACCCTTGGAAAACCCGATGTTTTCCTAATACTTTGCATCAAATAATTTGTATCTTGTTATTTCGTTACGACAGGTGTATTCGTTGAGTCCCGGTGATGTTGGATTAATTATGGATTGTGAATTGTTATAAACACACATTAATGAAAATGACTAGTTTACAACCATACAAACGATCCCTTAGGCGTCGCTCGCACTATTCACTTAATCCAAACACCCGGACTTCATGTAGCCCCATGACCGAGGAGGAAAAGAGGGTGCGAAGTCCCGATATTTTCCGTAAGTCGTTCAAGGCTATCGTGAATGCGAAGGGCCCTTAGCCCGACTCGCATTTGGTGAATTCTCGACTTTACTAGCAGCACCAGAGGGCCCTTGGGGTCCAACAGCACAAAGCCTGTAAAAGTCCTTTTACACGAAATTAGGTCATATAAGACCCAACTCCATGTAAGCGAGTTTCCTTCGGGCCTAAAGGTCATGCCATTGGGCTAGCTAGGCCCAACTAACACGATTTGAAACTTTTGGGCCCAAAGACGGTGTATCGACGTCTGGTGTATTCTCACGTGTGTATTGACTTCACAAATTTTCCGCGTGTGTATTGAAGTTTCGTCGTGTTAGTAATTTCGGATTCATTATTGATTCGAGACCGAATCAATTCGTTTGATAACGATTTTTGGTGTTGAAGGTGTATTATAATTTGCCGATAGTCGAGATGCTAGTAATTCATCATGACGGATTTATTATTTAAAACATTAGGATGTTTCATTATTGCAGCCCCTTTCTTTTGGACAATTTACACATTTAACCCTTTGTATAAAATAAGTTTCTATTTTAGTCCTCAAACCATTTTTCTTGACACCTTAGTATCAAAACTTGTAGAAAAATTATTTTTCAGCCCAAAGTTGTTTGAAAAACAGTTTTAGTCCACCAAATGAAAATTTTCTCGGCTAAAACCCTTATTTTCGCAATAACACTTTTGGCCCAAAATAGAAAATTTTTGCATCTTTGGTCCCTTTTAAATATGAAAAGCATTTTTAACCCTTGAAATGGACTTGGAGCACTAGTAGTCCCCTGTTTTACAGAAAAATACAGTTTCAGCCCCTCTAATTTGAAAATCTCGCAATTTAGGCTTTATTGGGCCGAAAAGTTCATTTTTTGGCCCATTATGCTTAAAAATTCACATTTTAATCCTTCCAAAGAGTAAATTTCTGGAAAATCCATTCTTAAAACTGTTTTGACTCATCTCATCCCTCAGAATTTGTATTTTGACATTTTGGGCCCTTTAACTTCATATTTTTAACATTTTGAGTCCAAAAATGGGATTTTTAGCCCAATGAGTTCATATTAACCAACTTGGTTATTTTTCTAGAAATGATTTGTGTAATAATATGTTTAACACTTGTTTCATACATCCTAATGCAAATCTCGATTTTAAGGACTTTTTGACTAGTTTCAACATCATAATCACATATAAACATGTAAATAAGCATAGAAATCATACAAAGCATACATATACTCATAGATCTACACATTTGCTTGTATTCCCCCCCTCCCCACAAAACTTATAAAAACTGAAAAATAGGGAGTATGAAGCTCACCTTTGCTTTGATGTTTCGGTTTTGAAGAAGATATGAGGAGATTTTTAGTCCTAGCAACACCTTGAAGTAGTTTTCGAGCATATGAAGTTTCTAAGGTGTGATCATGGAATAAAGTTATGTAAGAAGGAGTTCTTAAGGTTACATTGAAAGGAGATGTTGGTGTTTGATAATAACTTACCCAAATATGGAGTTTGTGGTGAAAAATCCTCTTGTAAACACCCTCAATCTCGAAATTTTTGGGGGATGATGGAGGAGTTGTTCTTGAGAGCTTAAGAGAAATTTTTGCAAGTGAAGTGTGTGTGTGTGTGTGAGTGGTCTTCTCGGCCAAGAGAAATAAGAAGAGAAAGAGAAGAGATAAGGAGTATTGCATGGAGGGTAATAAGTGTCTAGATGTATGTGATTATCTAGATATATGCTAGATAATTATGTGTTGGCAAAGTTTAAATCAACCTTCTTCCATTTGTTTATTTCTTTTTCTTTTTTTTTTTGGAATGATCTTGGGCCGAGATTGGGCTAAGGTAAATGAGGATGAGGTGATTTTGCCCATTGTTGGTCTTGATCTAATTTATGAGGCCCAAAAATCATTTTTCGGCCCATTGGGCTCTTAAGGAGGCTCACGGCCCATAATGGTAAAAGAAATGGGTTTAGGGCCCATTAAGGGTAATTAAATCCCTTTATGGCCCATCATGGCCCAAAGTAGTCAAGTTGAAGGTTTATTGGACCATTAGGCCCAATAGGAGAATTTTAGTTCATAAGGAACTTGAACCGGGATTACTAAGGTTTCGAACCCTTAGTGGAACATATGAGATGTATTTTGAACGAGGATAGAGTATTGTATTCAGTTAGAGTACATGCTTTTACAATGGATGATGTTTATATGAGAATAGAATTTCCTAGCTAAAAATGCTAGTTGTGACACCGAATCACGAGCCGAAGTCATAGAACTTCGAGTACGCCAGAGAGTGTACGAAAGACACCTACTTGACGTGGAACGCCAACTGCCTGAACTGAGAGTTCACCAGAGTGGTGACCGTCGCTAGTAGTAGATACTTTACTTTATATCCCTTGTTAGAAAGGAATCGTGTTTCTGTCTATGCCCGATGTGGCATCTTCTCTGGTTATGATGTAAGACCTTTTTACAAGGTCATTTTCCCGAACTTGTACGTCATGAATATCAAAGATATTGACAGTCGGCTAACTTCTGTGTCGTTCTTTATTCGAATACTCTTATCATACTTTCATTAGAGTCTATTTGAAACATGCTCTAGTCAAGTCATTGGACTATAGCCATTTAACTCCGGAGACATGTCCAAGTCTCTGGTAATGGTTGGATCATGTTATTCACCAACCAACGATACCTCGGCTAGAACGACAAGCATCTTGAGACCATTGCATGAACTTACTTCCGATCTTTGCTAGGACTGCATCATAGGGATGTAAGTCAAACCTTCGTGAACATACTTCCATTCCATACTAGGACTGCATCATAGGGATGTAGGTCGAACCTTAGAGCACATACTTCTATTCTTTACATGAGCAATCGAACTACGTTTAGATTCAACCATTTTCGCTCACAAATTCATTTTTCTTTCGATGTAACAGAATCACGAATCCCAAGAAAAACGATCAGCCCATCAACCAAACACCAACTCTTCAGATTGATGCAGCTACCTTTCAAGCTGCAGTCTCGACTGGCGTGTCAGCTGTTATGACCCACCTGAACGCTAAAAACGCAAGTGTTAGCAGGATCACTAACAATCATTCCAATCCAAGTAACAATCCAGCCCCGCAACGACCAACGAACTACCACGGGACCCCGAGTGCCGAGGCCAAGAGTAACAGCCATAAGTTTTGGGCCAAAAGGAAGAACAAATCGCTTCGAGGGGCGAATAAGAACACAGCTACGACATCTGCACCTCCTACTACCATTTCTTCTGGTGTCCCAATTGCCCCTACACCCGTTAGACAATATGCCGGAAACCTACCGAAATGCTATGAGTGTAGCTTTCATCATCTGGGCGGTTGCCGACCGTTACACTGTTATAAGTGCAACAGGAATGGACATACTGCCAGTTACTGTAGGGTCCAGATCCAACACATTTCTTCAACCACCAATGTCCAAACTGCTCAGATATGCCATCTGTGTGGCATCATGGGACACTTCAAGAGGGACTGTCCAGCAGGGAAGGGCAACGACGAATCCGAAGGAGTTTGACCTCAGAATGCAAAGAGGCAGCTAAGGACCCTAATATAGTATAGGTTCCCTCCAAGTTGTCAGTATTCTATATGTTCAAAAACATGTTTAAAACTAGTGCAACTAGAGTCTTATTTTTTGCGGGATCCTGTCGGTATAGGGATGCTCATGCTGCGTATACTTGTCTTTTGTAGTATATCTGATTCGCAGCAATATTCTTGTAGCAAATCTAAAGTACTGTAACTCTAATCATGGTTGCACGGTTGTTTTTGTCTGTAAACGTTTTATGCTCAAATCTAATGTCTTTACGATTCTGTATGATTCCGACATTATCATACGACTCGATTCAATTCGATCCTCGCAATACCAGCTTCATAAGTACATCTCTTTCTCAGTAAACGTCTTTTAGCGAAGCCATCATATCAGAACACCGAAGTACTCATACCAGGAGTACCTTATAGTTCTTTTCCTTTCCGAAGGAATCCCCACATTATTGCTCGTGCAGTACGTCAAGTTCAATTCCAGGATTCATACGGTTGATCTATCACTGAAGACTATATGTATGGGAGTGTTATATAATTAATGTTCTACAGGTTTAGAATTGATGATTTCACTTTAATTTCTTTTCCCTCCATGGGATGTGAGATTAAGGAAGAATAAGTTATTCGACTACCTTTTCAGTCTTAATTATATACGACTCGTATACACGAAATTGTGATCATTGAATCACGTATGAATTCTAGTATGAACTTCAGGACGGAGACTGCCCAAGACTACGAGTAATTGCATTTGGCATGTGAACAAACTTAGAAACCAGTACGACTCTTATAACCAGATTGCCCTCAGTCTAAACACCTACGGAAGATACAAGAACAGCCCAGACAACACAACGAACTACTTAACAATAGGATTAGAAGGCCAGGCTTCTCACCCTTGAGAGCTCCGGTCTTATTCTTACCAGAAGTCGATGGAGTGCATTTTATGTACCTCAACGACCGGAGACTTCATTAAGATTTCCTTTAGAAATTGTTGTCTCTGCCCTGCATAACCGAATTGATTGGGCAAACACAGGGAAAGAATTACTTCAGAAATGGACCTGAGATCCGAATATCACCAGTTTGAGTGTTAGGGAAGGATGTCCTAAAGACTACCCTCTGAACTCGATGCGGACACTTCGAGTCCGTAGTGATACCTCTTGGATAGGACCAATACGCCCATAGTACTCATGAGCTAAATGAGCAGAGTACGCCTTTCTTACTGGGATCAACTCGTCATTTCTCTATGTAATGGCTTACTTATCTACCCTCGTAGTAAGAAAGAACCCATAGAAACATTACCCTCGGAGATACTTTCCGCAAAGTTCTCTGAACAAGAGTTTTGGAATTTAGAGTCAAATTTCCTGAGACACACTTTTAGTTGTGTGGAAATTCTTGAGTACTCTGTCAAATTATCCAAAACCGTTGGGAATTTGTCGGCACCGTAGTCACCGATGGAAAATTTGCCAAATTCTAGGTCTTACAGCCCTACTATCATAGTCCATTCGGAACTCCCCGTAAACTTCAGGAACCCTTTCGACTTTGACCCAGCAAGGGATGGCCCTTGACTGGGAAGTAAGAGAGAGAAAGAACCTTTGGAATTCCAAGTGAGAGACCAAATTCTTTAGGAAACCTCACTCTGGGAACGGCTTAATACGCTTCGTAAAGCGTTGAAAGCTAAAATCCAATATAGTTAGGACCTCCGAGATTCTTACCAGAATCGGTCCTGCATTTCACAAACTAGACCTACTCCGCGAACTCAGTAAAGTACATTTTCCCCTTCGCGTCTCGAACTTGAAACAGTATTCTTCCATTAGGACTTTCGTAATCCCTCTCAGCGAGATCGAGATCTACGAGATCCTTGCCTTCGTATTAGAACCGTAGTGACCCTCGACCGAGTGGCCAAGCGGACGAAGCAACGCAAGGTTCGTTGAAATACCAACTGAGAACCCGATTTCACTTGGAAGCGCGGGAGCAAATCGATTACGAAGTTTTCACCTAACGACTCGATCATTTATACCTACTTCCTTATCTAAATTCTAATTTTGGGACAAAATTCCCTTTAACAGGGGGATGATGTGACAACTCGAAATATCCATTCTGAACAACCCATATCAAGACAATAGAGCTTAGAACAGTTTCAGGGAAATTCCAGACTTCGGGTATAAGTTTGGCAGTTTTCAGGATTTACACTTAAGGAGATATCAGGAGAGTGGGTGCACTAGGGTTTTGTGCAACATTGTTATTCCAACACTCTATTATATTAGAGATCATTTTAGGAATGAAAATATTTTCTGCCAAAAATATCTCAGGACTATAAATAGAATTCTGAACCAAATTCATTCATTATTCGCATTTCCAACTAGAGAAAAGCCATTTTCTCTCTCACGGATCTTCGGGTTTTTATCCCAAATCGTGAGTACCTCTTTCTAGTAGTGTTAGAAAGCTTTAAATATGTTCATAACATAGATTTCATAGCTAAATCATTAGATTTAGGAGTTTACTCCCCAAGGTGTTCTTAGGCGGTAAACTCCCGAAACAAAGCCGAGACCGACCCTTGTGTTATGCTACTGCCTTAGACTCATTTATAAGTGTGTTAGGGACATGAAATCAAGCAAAAACCACCCAAGTTTGGGAGTTCACGGCCCAAGAGTTTTTTAGGCCGTAAACTCCAATTCCAAACTCAAAATGGTGCTTTTAAGGCACCTAAAGCTTTAGACTTTTATCTAGACTTGTTCCCATTTAATCTAAGGCCTTAAGCACATCAAAATCACCTATCAAAGTGAGTTTACGGCCAAGGCTTTGTTCTTGGGCCGTAAACATGAAAGAAAGGCACCAAAGTGTGCCTAATGTCTTCATACAGTTGGAATAAAAGCCTAGAACTTATACCACCTATGCTTGAGGCTTGAAAACAACAAGAACACCATTCCAAGGGAGTTTACGGCCGTAAACTCCAAAGGAAATGGCCTTAGGTCCGTAAACTCCTCTAAGGAGTGTTTCTAGACCTTAAATCCTTCCAAGATTTTAACCACCAAGTTGGAATAATTCTAGAAATCATTTGGAACTTCAAAACACGCAAATACCCCATGGTTGGGGGTTTATGGCCGTAAACTCAAGAGTTTACAACCATAAACTCTATGTGTTATGGTATATGGGGAGTAAACTCATATATGGGATCCTTTGGAACCCTAAACGCAAGTGCCTTGTCCTACAATTGCTTAGATGCAATCCTTAGGGCTTAAAACACTTATATAAAGTGTTTATTATGTCTAGGATGTCTTAACATTATCAATTAGTGATTTGAGACTAATTGAGTGCATATATGTGTGATTATATGTTCATTAGGATCGTAGTGTGTGTACAAGTCCTCGCTTGACACCTAGCAATCCTATACCGTTCAGTTCATCCCAATCACCAACTACAGGTGAGTTCATACCCCTTAATCAATGTTTTAAATGATTTTAAACGTTTTAATGGGGGGGGGGGGATACAAGTAGAAAACAGTATGTTATTAAATCAATCTTATGTATTTTGTAACTGTGTTTTCACTCAGTAGATTTCACATATTTCAAAAGGTGACACATGAAGTGGTTTTCTATCTTAAAATACCTTGATAACAAAAGTATTAGTTTTGAAATGTTTATTAAAATGACATCAAGTCATTCTTAATTATTGTTCAAAACTCCTAGATATCTTGCAAAACCATTATTTTACCGTCTGGAATCAAACTATACTTATGCGCATATGTTCATTTATATGATAGAGATTATAGTTTTCATCCTTCGTTCAGTTTTCCCACACCCTGGTGTATCGAGGGTGCATAAATCTACTTGAACAACCACTTGTTGGGTTTTGAGCAATCTAACACTTCCTAAGTGTGCATGCAACCCTAATAAACCTTGGATCTATGTTTGTCTAAATACATGCAAAATAATAATTTTCGAAGGTTCATAACCTATCTAACATGGCATGGGGAACATTTCAACATAAAAGAGTTAGATGAGATTACATACCTTTTTGATGAGATTGATTCTTTGGAGTTTGAGAGCCAAGCACCAATAATGTGAATGCCTCAAATGGAATCACAAATCACCACAAACACTTGGAAAACTTTGAGAGAGTGTACACACACTTATATTTTCGGCCACACACAAGCACACACACTAGTGGCTATTTCATGCAACATAAGCATGCTTATATAGTGTACATGGTTAGGGTGAAACCCTAATAACCCATGACCTTTCCTTTTCCAAGGATCCATGGATTAAAAGCTCCATGGATCATCCATGGACTTCCATACAAGCCTAGCCCATTAACAAATGAGTGTTAGCCCACACCATATAAAACCAATAGCCCATAATCTAATTAGTCTTCCTTTTAATCTCTAAATTAATTCATAATTAATTTAAGACTAATACTAATTAAATAACATAACTTCATATTAATATATTATAACTTATAATATATTAATAAACATATGTGTATAACTCTCATAAAATTATCCATAAATTGTTCGGGTGAAGTGTAACCCAAATAGACCATGCCGGGTTGGGTCAAGTATATACCAAATAAGTTATGGACTTAGACACCTTATCCAACAGACTCCCACTTGGATAAGTCTAATAACTGTATTTTCCTATATAACTTCAGGAACCAACCAGCAATCGTAGCTCTCGAAAACTCTGTTGAACTATGAAGCGCCATTTTAAGAAAAGTGATCATATAATCCTCTGTTCTCATGATATCAGCCGAACAAACACATGGAACTATGTCTTGCTTATTGTCTGGCAGTTGTTTCTCGATTTCTGATTTGTTTGACAAAGAACTTTACTGAACACATCAGTTTAGTTCTGACCGGGCCCGGTACATGGGTCAACACAAAATCATCGAGGGGCCCAGATATCGCTTCTATTTCTAGAAGGAACAGATAAACTTCGACTCATATGCTTGTTCTACTACTTGTTAAATTGTACACAAAGGCACGTTTTATAACATCAAGTTACTGATGCGTTTACGTGCAATCAATGCACAACTAACTCATAGGTAACAACTCATATCTCTAGGTTTGAAGACTTATATGATATTATCGTCTCACGATCACTCGAGATAAATTCCATGAAGTGATACAAGTGAGCATGGGTTTATACCAATACTCATAACTTATAAGTACTCATGAACGTTGCAGCAACCATTGCCATGTCTAAACACCTTTAGCCATCTACAAACCCAATTCATGACAATCTTGATTCATACCTACTTCCGACGTATGACCGATTGTGGAGGTTTGAATAAATTAATTATTCTGGAAGTCAAAACATGCAAAACTGAAACAATAGTAAATAATTGACAATGACAGTAACACTTTACTCATAAATAAATCACAAATTTTATTCATCATCAAATGTCGATTACATTTTACAAGTTTCAGGAAAACTATCTAATCTGTAAAACTAATATCGTCCCTCAGCCCGATGCGCCTCGCATGCTGAAAATGCTTAACCCTCGTCAGTCCCTTCGTAAGGGGATCTGCAGGATTCTCATCTGACGATACCTTCTTTGCCACGAGGAGTCCTTCTTCAATCTTGTGTCTTATGAAGTGATATTTTCTGTCAATGTGTCGGGATCTGCCATGATCTCTTGGTTCCTTGGCTAAGGCAACCGCATTATTGCTGTCACAGAAAATCTCCATAGGTTCCTTAATAGCTGGTACAACTCCAAGGTCTCCGATGAAGTTCTTTAGCCATATCGCCTCCTTCGCTGCTTCACTCGCTGCTATATACTCTGATTCACAAGTCGAATCAGCCACCGTCTCCTGCTTGGAACTCTTCCAAGAAATTGCCCCTCCATTTAAGGTAAAGACCCAGCCCGACTGAGAGCGGAAGTTATCCCTATCAGTCTGAAAACTAGCATCACTATACCCTAATACTCTCAAGTCATCGCTCCCACCAAGGGTAAGGATCCAATCCTTAGTCCTCCGCAGGTACTTGAGAATGTTCTTTACCGCGGTCCAATGAGCCTTGCCAGGGTTCCCGTGATACCTGTTGACCATGCTCAAAGCAAAGGCCACATCAGGGCGGGAACAGGTCATAGCATACATGATCGAGCCAATAGCGGAAGCATACGATAATTGGCTCATCTCAGCTATCTCTGCCTCTGTACTCGGACTCTGAGTCTTACTCAGTTTGGCATTGCTTTGGATCGGTAAATCTCGTTTCTTGGAATTCTGCATGTTGAACCTTTTCAACACCTTATCCAAGTAGGTACTCTGACTAAGTCCAATTAGTCTTTTACTCCTTTCTCTTAATATCCTTATCCCTAGGATATAGGCAGCCTCCCCTAGGTCCTTCATAGCAAAGCACTTCCCAAGCCAGGACTTAACCTCCTGCAAGGTTGGGATGTCATTTCCTATAAGTAGTATGTCATCCACATACAGTACCAAGAAGCTAACTATACTCCCACTAGCTCTGACATACACGCAAGACTCATCTTCACTTCTCGAGAAGCCAAACTCTTTGACCTTCTCGTCGAAACAAAGATTCCAGCTACGAGATGCTTGTTTTAATCCATAAATGGATTTCTCAAGCTTGCATACTCTATTAGGGTACTCTGCACTGACAAAACCCTCTGGCTGATTCATGTACACATCCTCAGCCAACTTTCCATTAAGGAAAGCGGTTTTGACATCCATTTGCCATATTTCATAATCATGAAATGCAGCAATGGCCAGCATTACCCTAATAGACTTAATCTTTGCTACGGGTGAGAAGGTTTCATCATAATCAATACCCTGAGTCTGAGTAAAACCCTTCGCAACCAGTCGAGCCTTATAAGTATGCACTTTTCCTTCCATGTCGGTCTTCTTCTTGAAGATCCATTTGCACCCGACTGTTTTACGGCCTGGTACATTGTCAACCAAGTTCCAAACTTGATTTTCATACATGGACTGTATCTCGCTGTCCATAGCCTCCTTCCATTTAGCAGACTCCAGGCCTGCCATGGCTTCCTTAACACTGCTAGGTTCATCCAAATTTACCAGTGTACTATCACTGATAAACGTATCACCTTCCGTAGTGATATGAAAGCCATAATAAAACGAAGGTGTGTTCCTAACCCGTGTGGAACGCCTCAGAGGTACAGACATGTCAGCTTGCTCAACAGGAGTTTCCTCCTCAGGTTGATTGCTAGTGTCTGAGGTTCCTTCACCAATTGCTTCTTGAATTTCTTCAAGATCAATTTGCCTCCCACTGTCTCCTTGGCTTATAAACTCCCTCTCACGGAATACCCCTCTTCTTGCTACAAAGACCACATTCTCACTTGGTCTGTAGAAGAGGTAACCGAAGGATTTCTGTGGGTAGCCGATGAAAATACACCTTTCACTTCAGGGTTTGAGCTTATCATGAGTCTCACGCCTCACGAAAGCCTCGCAACCCCAAATCTTGACGTGGTCCAAATTGGGAACCTTCCCAGTCCACATCTCATGAGGTGTTTTGGTAACCTTCTTTGTAGGGACTAGATTAAGGATATGGGCGGCAGTCTCTAAGGCATACCCCCAAAAAGAGATTGGTAGCGAAACTCGACTCATCATAGAGCGAACCATGTCTAACAAGGTTCGATTACGCCTCTCAGCCACACCATTTAGCTGTGGTGTCCTGGGAGGAGTCAATTGTGAGACAATCCCACACTCCTTAAGATAGTCAAGGAACTCGGTACTAAGATACTCACCACCTCGATCGGATCGAAGCATCTTGATGTTCCTGCCCAATTGATTTTCTACTTCCTGTTTGAATTCCTTAAACCTTTCAAAGGTTTATGACTTATGTTTGATTAAGTAGACATACCCATATCTACTAAAATCATCAATAAAAGTCACATAATACCGATTAGCATCCCTTGTGGCGGTTTTGAATGGCTCACATACATCAGTATGTATTAGGTCCAACAAACCCTCACCCCTTTCACAAGTTCCAGTGAAGGGTGATTTTGTCATCTTTCCAAGTAGACAAGATTCACAACTATCATCCGATTTAAGGTCGAATGATTCCAAGACTCCACTCTTTTGGAGTTGGCCTATGCGTTTCTTGTTTACATGTCCAAGACGACAATGCCACAATGATGCTTTATCTAGGCTAATAGAAGAATCAATATACAATACATTATTTCCTAAGTTGTCTACAATTGACACAGTTTCATACACACCATCACAAGGTAACGCTTTAAAATAAACACATTTTTAAAGAAAGCATTAATACCACCACATTCATTATCAAACAAAAAGGTAAAACCTTGTTTGTACAAAACATGAAAAGAAATAATATTTCTCGCCATTTCAGACGAGTACACACATTTATTCAAATCTAATTTTAACCCATTATTAAGCAACAAAGTATAAACTCCAATCTTGGAAACAGGTGAACCCTTCCTATTCCCCATGATCAAGTTTATCTTCCCGTGCTCCACATCCTCACTTCTTCTTAGGCCCTGCAAATCAGAACATATGTGAATACCACATCCTGTATCAAGCACCCAAGAGTTAGAATATGTTGAGTAATTAGACAATATAGTGTAAATACCTGCATGGGTGGGTTTCACTTTCCCATCCTTTAGATCCTGCAAGTACTTAGGGCAGTTTCGCTTCCAGTGTGCCTTTTCATGGCAATAAAAGCATTCAACATCCTTGGGAATGGCAGAAGGAGTGACAGAACCGCTCTTGGTCTTCGATGAGGAGCCTTCAAGAGACTTTCCCTTGGTACCCTTCAAAGGGTGCTTCCTCTTTTTCCCTTTGCCTTGCCCGATAGCCAAAACAGGGGTAGATGTTGGAGTAGGAGTAGTAGAGGTAACAACCGCCTTGCCCTTAAGATCGGTTTCAGCAGTCTTCAAGAGTCCGTGAAGCTTGCTGAGGGTAACTTCCTCCTTGTTCATATGATATTTCATACGAAATTGGTCATAACAAGAAGGCAAGGAGTGCAAAATGATGTCAATTGCCAACTCCTCAGGGATGTTCACATTCAGTTTCAGCAAACGGTCCACATACCTTTGCATCTTTTGCATGTGAGCCGTGACGGAATCACCGTCCTTCATGCGGGTAGTTATTATGGAGGAGATTATTTCATACTGCTCCTGACGAGCACTCTGATGGTACCTTTCCATCAGGTCTTGGTGCATCTCAAAAGGGTAGAAATCTTCATATGACTTTTGGAGCTCGGCTGTCATCGTGGCCATCATGATACATGCCACCTTAGTAGCATCTCTCTCATGTGTCCTGAATTCAGCGATCTCCTCAGGAGTAGCAGTAGACTCATCAAGCTCTTTTAACTCCTTATCGAGGACATATTCCTTGTCCTCATAACGAGTAACCATCCTGATGTTCCTAATCCAATCCATGAAGTTGGAACCATCAAAGATGACCCTCCCACAAAGATTCATGAGAGAGAAAGAACCAGTTGGGTTAGAGCCTGAAGCATTAGTCTTGGAAGACATCTGAAAGAAGAAAGCAAGTTTAGATTAGATATTTAGAATCCTTAATAAGACACCTGATGTGTGTAAAACCCACTAGTTTTAAACCTACTTTTAATTATCAAATAACACACAAAAGGCATTGAACCTATCAATTGTGGTATAGCTAAATAAGCAGGGTATCGAACACAGGGAACGACAAATTAAACTAAAAACTAATTTAATCTAAGTTAATTAAAAAGCAGGGGTTGTCCTCTAGTTTTACAAGACTAGAAACTTACCAATTATTACTAATTTAAGCTAGAAAATAAAGACTTTGACTAGATTCAATAACAGAGAAGTACTTCTATTTAGTTCAACTTAATTGATCCTATGGTTGATTTCAAGGTAAAAGTGCAATGGATTAATTCTTTTGCTAGTTACCGATTCAATTGATTAGTTCCGTATTCACTTCATTAATCCTTAGCAAATAAATCAATTTAAACAATGGCCAGTTGTCTATTTCGATTAAATTTACTAGATATAATATTCGGGTTAAGTTAGACTTGCAATAGCTATTAATTTATCTTTTAATTAACTTCTTGTTTAATGGTCATCTCACAAGCTTGCAAATAAATTTACTTGATTTTCTTATTAATCCTAATTTCATGTTCACTACACTAGACATATGACAAAAAGTGTTCACTAAGCATATGAGACTGATAACTAATAGATGTTCATGCTAATTAATTATCTCCCTATTAACAGAAAATCAATTATCATTCACACACAAGGTTCTTTAGCAAGCTAAGATAACTAAATTAACTAACACATAATTAATCCTACCAAGAATCAAACCATACTACCAATTTCGTATCCCCAAATAGAAGTTTAAAGAGTTTAGCTCATCATTGAAATAGAATTCAGCAAACAAACAGAATCTAAATGTTCAAACATAGTAACTAAACACAAAGATTTAAGAAGTATGATAAATTTTGCCTTAATGCTCCTTCGGAATTGAACTCTAGCTCGCTTTGACGATCTCTAAAGGTCCTCTGGCTTCTCAATCGCAACAAAACCTTTCTGAATCGTCCCAGAACTCCCTACTCTCGATCTGTGGAATTATCTTTAAATAAACGGTCCGACTCGTCGAGTCAAGTGGTGACTCGTCGAGTCCCTCTCACATTCTCGTATTGCGATAACTATCTGGGATCCAGAGTCATTATCCTTCTGATTCCTCGACCGGACTCGTCGAGTAGCTATCTGACTCGACGAGTAGAAGCTTCTTTTTTTTTTTAGTGTTTTTCCTTCTTCATTCCACTCTCAATCTTCTAACTATTTCTCCCGCTTCCTTTTGCTTCCGAGCTTCATCTTTGGACTGAAAAACATAATTAACACTTTTAAGTACCTTTTGTCCATAATATGCGATAATTTAGCTAATACATGAATAAAAAACTATACTAAATACACACTAAATATGCACATATCAAAATACCCCACACTTGTCTTTTGCTTGCCCTCAAGCAAAACTGAATTTTAACACATTAGAATTATGTATAACAACTCCAATCTAACCCAGCCATTATGCCAAGACCGCAACGCATGTATTTGTGTCTAAAATTTTTCCTAAAGAACCCCCCATATTCCAAATACTCACAATCCTCATAAACATTCACCCACTCACCCCGAACTATGCTCATTTTATGCAACCCTCCGAATCCATCCGCAGAAAACCTCTTTACCCTCAAGGTATTTTTAATTGAGCAACCCAAGCATACATATTCTAGAAAATTACAATTTATGATACCACTATGAAATTCTTTGAATTCTTCACTTTCTTGATAATTTGATCTTTGATCTCTTTGAATTCACCAACTTGTATTGACCTTTGGTATCTTCAACTTTTTTGTAATTCTCTCTTTTTTTTTTTACATGTATACCTCACTTTTTCTTTCACTCAAAACCCTACATGCTTAAGCAGGGGCGCTCAATCTCAACCTTTATTGGCTAATGATAAAAACTTTCCTGGATACATTTCAGGTTTAGGCTGCTAAACATATTGCATCCCTCAGGCTGAGCAAGGTCATGTTTTTGTCTCATGATTTCACTAAAATAAGGAAGCCACAAATGCACTAGAACGTATATAGGCTCAACTAAACATTTGGGTTATCATGCAATTATCAACACAACTCTAACATGGAATCCTAATTTTTACCAAAATTTTCTAATTAAATCCTAAGTAATACTTTTGGTATGCAAATTTTTTTTTTAAAATTGACTATTATGTAACCAACCCCCTACCCCACACTTATATGATGCAAGGCCCTCATTGCATATGATGCATAAAAACATAAAAAGAAACTAAAGAGGGAATTGGAACAAACTCCCCTGGAATAGCAGTGGATAGGCTGATCACACACATTTAAGCTCCAACTTCAACTTTAGACATGGTAACATCTCATCCATGCCTTGGGTGTCAAAACTCGTGTGGGTCGCTCCAAATATGCGGAAATCAATGTAAGATCTTCAAGAATGGAAATGGAAGAATAAGTGAGCAAGTGGAACAAGTAGCAGCATCAAATCAGCAGTCCGTCGGTATAAAAAGTGAACGACTCGTCGAGTCTTATGGTGGACTCGTCGAGTACCAGCGCGCCTTCTCAGAATATGTAGAAATACAAGGCGACTCGTTGAGTCAGCTTAGTGCACTCGTCGAGTAGGCCACTGAACGAAAAAAATTGGTATTTTGCAACTGTTTTAGCCTCTAAAAACGTCTCTAACTCTTCCCCATGTTTAGACTCAATTGCTCATACCCCTAAGGACCGGACTCGACACTTTGACGTTAAAGTTCCGCTTCCTTGACTCGCTTTCACTCGTGAGAACATCCATGCTATAACTCTAAACCATCCTAAGCAAGCAATCCTAATCCAATCCTGAAAAATAACTAAAACATACAATCATTAAACGCAATAAAATCTCAAACAAGTCATACACACCAAATAAGAATAAAAACAAAACAAAAATTGTTTAATTAAAACACAAAAATCAATCCTCGTCCTCCTCATCCTCATTGGCGGCTCCACTTCGTCTCGCACCAATCACCTCATCCCAAGATGGAATAAAGGGGTAATTTCCACCATCAATATGTGGGATATGGAAGTGGTCAAAAAGTCGTATATGGGATTGGTTGCTAAAGTTAAGCGCCCTCGCCATTTGATCCTGCATCCGCCTCATCTCCACATTGTACCAATCCATTGGTACGTCTTCATTCTCGACCGGAATCACTGGCGGCTCGTCCTCCACATCCCGTTCTCTTCTTGATCTCACCCTCCTTCCCGATGCTTCGGGACCAACAACGGGGTCATCATTTGGGATGGCATAATGGCCACCACCATAGTCTTAAATAATCCGTGCTCTTCGGAAAAGAATGGGATTAAACGGAGGTGTCGGGATCAATGTCATAAAGTTCCATGCACCGCGGTTCATCAACCCGAATGAGTTAGCCAATCGGGTGACAAACATCCCACCATTAATACGGGAGGTTTTGCGATCCTTGACCGCACCCTCCGAAAGGCATGAAGCTATACACCAAGGGATGTTGCAAAAGACGCCGGGTGTTATTATGCTCCATAAGTAGAAAACGTCAAGGTTGGAGACCTTGTCATTGTCTTTCCTTTGGTTGATGCTGGAGGAAATAAGGCGGTGAATGAGGCGGTGAGTTGGGGATCGGATGCTCCCTTCATGTGCAGACTTCGGGATGTAAACTTTATTTCCAATGGTATTCCACCAACCCGTGCTTGTAACTCCATCGGAAAATGCCATATGTGCTTGTGCTAAAAAGGCCCGAAAGATGTTTGTTGAAACCAAGGGCTGATCATAAATCCCTAGTCGGCAGGCAAGATCCACTACCAAGCATTGACGAAATTCTCCCCCAAGGCAGAAACTGAAGCTCGTCGGGTGAAAAACACCTACTCCCCCGGTAAAAGACACCGTGGAAAAGAATTCTAAACATAGCTCCAAATAAACCGGTTCTTGAATACGGAAGACCCGACTCCACCCGTCACACACCATAGTTTCGCCTTCATGTTGGAACTCCTTCAAAAGGTAAGGAGCTAGATCTTCTTCATATCTAACACTTTGCAGCCATTCCCAATCAATTCTGTTCGGCACATACACCTCCTTCTTCTTAATGTCGGAGAGCTTCTTCTTCCACTTCCTCATTGTTGAAGCGGATTCAATTTGCGGGAAGTTTAGCCATGGAAACTCCCCTTGGCTACCACTTGAAGATTGTCCTCTTCTGAACATGATTTCTACAAAACATATAAACAAAACCCAGAAAACACAGAATATAATTAAAAACTGGATTGTATCAGTAAATCGACTGGACTCGTCGAGTCCATGCCCGACTCGACGAGTCGCGCAACCTGCACGAGTCAGTCGACGGGTCGCAGTAAATTGGACTATAAAACCTGTAATTTCTGTCAAGGGTTTTGTTCAGGGATTTCCTACTAAGTAATGAGGCCAAAATAAACGTTCAAAACTGTAACGTCCAAAATTTCAAAACAATTAAAACTTTTCAAAATCACCCATTTTATTAACATTGTTGCAAAAAGGTTTTCAATACTGTAACAGCCCGAAATCTCAGGTATTGTTTAATTATGTTTTTGAGGTGAGTTAAGAGGGGACTCGGCGAGTTGGAGCCTAGACTCGCCGAGTAGGATCGCAGACTTGGTCGCGGGTTCGCGACTGGACTCGACGAGTCCAGATATGGACTCGGCGAGTCGACGCTGTTCAGCAGAAACCCTAACCGTTCGGTTTTGGATCGTATATAATGCTCTTATATGCCGTCATTGTCCGTCTTTAGTCGATTGAGAGGAACCCTAAACGGCTGTGGGCATCTAGAGCAAGATTGGAGGATATTAGGGCTTGAAGAGATTGTTGGGCAAGGAGGAGAAGGGTTTTGGCTAAAGGAACAGCAAGGGATTCGAGTTCTGCGGTTTGGAGACTCAGAGAGGGCATATCCCATGTAATATTTCGGATTTCAATTCTGTTATTTGATGTGTATGCGAAATTAGGGTTTATGAAACCCATTTAGTGGTTAGATGGGTTATTATGTTATTACCCAAACGTTTATACCCCAGTAATAAGATGTTTAGAGGTCCAGAAAGCCCCATGATTGTATATCTCGGGACCATACGTAATTTAGAAAGCAGTTGCTCGTCTGCATGGCATGGACTCGCCGAGTTGTTCTTCAAACTCGGCGAGTAGCTTGAAGATTTACTGGGACTCGCCGAGTTGTTCTTCAGACTCGGCGAGTGGAGTCGGGGTGGCCCCGCGATTCTTCCAGGGGTAACTCGTCGGGTCGAGGAGGATACTCGACGAGTAGATAATGAATCTCAGAAAGTTGGAGGACGTCTAGACTCGCCGAGTCGCCATGGTACTCGCCGAGTCCGGTCAAGTTGACCGTTGACCATTGACCAGAGTTGACCTAAGTCTACTTCTTAGGGATAGTCACACTTAGAAGATATAAGTATTAATGAGATATGTGATGTTATAGGGAGGTTGTAGCTCGTCGGATTGTGCACGAGTGATTTCAGGATTTGCTAGCTTTCAGCTTTTACGAGGTGAGTCTTCTCACTATACTGTACCCGGAAGGGTTTGACTGTGTGACCGGAAGGTCGGATACGATATGTGATATGTATGCTATATGTGGTAAGTTATTTGTTATATGTGCTATGTATGTTATGGGCCGGAAGGCGATTATATTATGGGCCGGAAGGCAATATGTTATGGGCCGGAAGGCGATATGTTGTGTGATGGACCGGAAGGTCGGTGTGGGTAGGACCGGAAGGTTTACCCAGCAGGGACGGAAGTCCCCTGAGACACATGGACCGGAAGGTCGGGCCTGGAAAGGCGTATGTGCGTAAGTTGTATATTGGGGAACTCACTAAGCATTTATGCTTACAGTTGTGGTACATGTATTTCAGGTACTAGCGAGGACCGTGGGAAGGCGCCGGCGATCGATACACACTGAAGACTACTTTTATGATCTTGGGATTTTGATTATTTGTATTTGACAGAATACTTAAACTATTTATGCCTTGTTATGAATGGAAATAAATACATTTTTAAAATGAAAAATTTGTTTTAAAATTTGAGTTGTTACAATTGGTATCAGAGCCAGGTTTGAGGGATTCGGGTGCACCTTCGGGAGTAGCTGAACTCAAACCGAGGATTTGAGGGAAACTTTTTAAATAAAGGCATAAACTTTTGTAAATGGTTTTGTGGTAAGCAAGAAAGAAGCAGTGTGTACGATCAGTCAGCGCCCGAACGGTAAAGATCCCCAAAATACCTTACAATATTATATGATATGAATTGTTATGCATGCTAGAAGACTAGGTATCCATGATAGGACTAGAGTGGCCTGATTTGTGATGCCTTAGTCTAGGGAAATTTGCCTATATGAGATGTGTTGCTAGCATGCGGGTAGATAGTGCATATCAGCAGTAGAGTACTCACTATCCGGAGTTTGGGGAGGAGGACTTGGGATGAACACTGGTGCGGTGTGGTCGGTAGTATTGGGCCCGTATTACCGAGGACACCGGGTCAGTGGGAGACCCAAGTAAGAATCCCTGGATATCGGGGACTGAGTAGGGTTGCGTATTGAGTACAATTATACTCGGTGGAGTCTCTGATAGTTTTATGTTGTATTTCAGAGACATCATGGTTAGACCGCGCCACGGAGCGAGTACGAGCGGTGTGAGTGACGAGGATATTCGTCAGATGATTCACGAGGAGGTGGCGGCAGCGATCCGGGCTGAGATCCCGGAGATGTTTGGGTCTATTAAGACCACCCTGATGGAGACATTCGATGAGCGGTACGCCGCGTTGACTAAGGCTGCAACCGCTGCAGCTACCGCAGCTGTGGCCGCTGCTAGGCCACAGGGAGGTGACTCGTTGCTGTTCCGAGAGTTCAGCAACACGAAGCCACTGGAGTTCGATGGGACGCAGGATCCGATTGCTGCGATGAGGTGGATCGCGGACATAGAGGGGTGCTTCTACACGTGTTCATGCCCGGAGCACCTGAGGGTACGGTTCGCTTTGAACCAGCTCCGCCTGGGAGCGAAGGACTGGTGGAAGTTCGTGACGGCGAACTTCACTTTGGCAGAGACTACAGCAGTGACATGGGAGGGGTTTACTGCCATGTTCAGGGATGAGTACGTTCCCCCGGTGGAGAAGGAACGATTGGTGCAGGAGTTTTTAACCCTCAAGCAGGGTACTGATTCTGTTGCGGTGATTACGCAGAAGTTTCATGAGAGGGCGATGTTCTGCCCCGAGCTGGTGTCCACTGATCAGGCTCGGATGAGCCGGTACTTGGGAGTGTTGAGGAGGGATATCCGGGAGTTCGTGTCGAACTCCACCTACCATACTTTTGCTGAGCTTCAGGCGAATGCCAGGAAGCGCGAGATCGAGTTGGAGACCCAGGCCAGGGAGGAGGCCGAGTCTCAGCGGGTGGACCGGCGACCGGCTCAGTTCCAGCCGGCAGCCAAGCGGACCAAGTCCGCCGATGCGAGGACGGGAGGTTCGAAGAGCCGCACTTGCGGAAAGTGCGGCAAGGGTCATGAGGGGGCGTGTCGATCTGGTGCTTGCTACAAGTGTGGCAAGGAGGGGCACATTGCTAGGGAGTGTCCCAAGGGATTTACGGTTTGCTTTCATTGCAACCAGACTGGCCATAGGAAGGCCGAGTGCCCTCAGCTTCTTCAGGGATCTGCACCTGCTGCCGGAGCTACTGCGACTCGACCGGTGAAGGCCAAGGCCCCGAGGGCCCGGGGGAGAGCCTTTCAGCTGACTGCGGAGGAGGTCCGCGCTGCGCCCAATGTTGTGGCAGGTATGTTGTAATTCATGTAATCATTTTAATGTCGAGATGTTATGCCTATGTTATTATATGCGTAGGTACTTTTCTTGTGAACTCTGTGCCTGCCTTAGTGTTATTTGACTCGGGTGCGAGTAGGTCCTTTGTGTCCTTAGCCTTTAGTCAGCATATCAGCGTTAGTCGTGAGTCGTTGAGTCGACCTTTGAGAGTTTCTATAGCTGACGAAAAAGTGATTTGTGCCACGGAGGTCCTTCGGGGATGTGTACTAGAGATTTTCGGGGTTGAATTCCCGATTGACCTAATCCCTATTGCGATGGGTGATGTCTGTGTCATCGTAGGCATGGACTGGTTGAGCCGATTCGGCGCTGTCATCGACTGTGAGCGTCAGCTGGTGACCATACGAGACCATAGTGGGGGAGTCCTTTCGGTGTACGGCGAGGGTACCCGTTCGGGATCAGCTTTTTGTTCGGCCTCTAGGGCGAGGCAGTGTCTACAGCAGGGCTGTAAGGGTTTTGTGGCGTATGTGATGGATACGCGGGAGGTTCCCGAGAGACCGAAATCAGTTGAGGAGGTCCCTGTGGTGCGTGAGTTTCCAGATGTTTTCCCCGAGGAGCTGCCGGGAGTACCTCCTGTGAGGCAAGTAGAGTTTGGTATCGATCTGGTTCTGGGGGCCGCGCCTATTGCTAAGGTGCCTTATCGTCTTGCACCTCCAGAGATGCAAGAGTTGTCCTCGCAGCTCCAGGAGCTGTTGGGGAAGGGATTCATTCGGCCGAGCAGCTCGCCGTGGGGAGCACCTATTCTGTTCGTCAAGAAGAAGGATGGTTCACACCGGATGTGTATTGATTACCGGGAGTTGAACAAGTTGACGGTCAAGAACCGTTACCCGTTGCCGAGGATCGATGATTTATTCGATCAGTTGCAGGGAGCAACTTGGTTTTCCAAGATCGATCTGAGGTCAGGGTACCATCAGGTGAGAGTGCGGGAGGAGGATGTTCAGAAGACAGCGTTTAGGACGCGATATGGGCATTATGAGTTTGTGGTGATGCCTTTCGGACTCACCAATGCCCCGGCGGTGTTCATGGATCTCATGAACAGGGTATGCAGACCGATGTTGGATCGGTCAGTGATTGTATTCATCGACGACATTCTGGTGTATTCTAGATCTAGAGAGCAGCATGAGGAGCATTTGAGGGAGGTCCTTGAGGTATTGAGGTCGGAGAAGCTTTATGCAAAGTTCTCCAAATGTGACTTCTGGCTGCGAGAGGTCCAATTTCTAGGACATGTTGTCAATCAGAAAGGGATATTGGTCGATCCGGCCAAGGTTGAGGCGGTGATGAGTTGGGAGGTGCCGAAGTCACCTTCTGAGATCAGGAGCTTCCTTGGGTTGGCAGGGTATTACCGGAGATTCATCAAGGATTTCTCCAAGATCGCAGTGCCACTCACCAGATTGACCCGGAAGGGTGTTGCATTCTCATGGGGGCCCGAGCAGCAGACCTCCTTCGAGACACTTCGCCAGAGGTTGTGCGAAGCCCCAGTATTAGCTCTCCCAGAAGGGATGGAAGATTTTGTGGTATATTACGACGCATCGATTTCGGGACTGGGTGCAGTGTTGATGCAGAGGGGTCATGTGATAGCGTATGCGTCGAGACAGCTGAAACCTCATGAGGCGAGATACCCCACGCATGATTTAGAGTTGGGAGCAGTAGTGTTCACTCTCAAGATTTGGCGTCACTACCTGTATGGGGTTCGATGTACGATCTATACGGACCATAAGAGCTTGAAGTATTTGATGGATCAGCCCAACCTAAATATGCGTCAGAGGAGGTGGTTGGATGTGGTCAAGGATTACGATTGTGAGATCCTGTACCACCCAGGCAAGGCTAATGTGGTAGCCGACGCGTTGAGCCGCAGGGCGGAGAGCACTCCATTGCGAGATGTATGCTTGAGACTGACTGTGATGACTCCAGTATTGGACGCTATTCGTGAGGCACAGGCAGAGGCTGTGCGACCAGAAATGCAGAAGAAAGAGCGGGTTGTGGGGTTAATTTCAGAGTTTGTTAGGGATAGTCGAGGGCTTATGACGTTTCAGGGTCGGATCTGGGTACCGTTCGTGGGCGGTACGCGTATTACTTTGATGGAAGAGGCTCATAGGTCGAAATTCTCGATCCATCCCGGTGCTACAAAGATGTATTTGGATTTGAGGAAGGAGTATTGGTGGCCCTGTATGAAGAGGGACGTGGCATGGTTCGTTGAGAGGTGCTTGACCTACCGTAGGGTTAAGGCCGAGCACCAGAGACCGCATGGCAAGTTACAGCCATTGGAGATCCCCGAGTGGAAGTGGGAGCAGATCACTATGGATTTTATCACCAAATTGCTGAGGACTGCCAGGGGAGTTGATGCAATTTGGGTGATTGTGGATAGGTTGACGAAGAGTGCACACTTCCTTGCCATCAGCGAGAGTTCTTCAGCGGAGAAGTTGGCAGAGATATATGTGAGAGAAGTGGTATCTCGGCATGGGGTGCCGATCTCGATTGTGTCAGACCGTGATGTGCGCTTCACTTCCAGGTTCTGGAAGAAATTCCATGAGGAGCTGGGTACTAAATTGCATTTCAGTACCGCATACCATCCCCAGACAGACGGTCAGAGCGAGCGGACGATTCAGACGCTGGAAGACATGCTTCGAGCGTGTGTGTTAGACTTCGGGGGTAGCTGGGATGCATATTTACCCTTAGCAGAGTTTTCCTACAACAACAGCCATCATTCGAGCATTGGTATGCCACCTTTTGAGCTGTTGTATGGTAGGAGGTGTCGGACCCCCATTTGCTGGGGAGAGGTGGGACAGAGAGTAATGGGCAGCACGGAGATCGTGCTTCAGACGACAGAGCAGATTCAGCAAGTTAGACAGAGGTTATTGACCGCCCAGAGCCGGCAGAAGAGTTATGCAGACAGGCGCCGATCCGAGCTTGAATTTCAGGCCGGCGACTTCGTTCTCCTGAAGGTCTCTCCTTGGAAAGGAGTGATTCGATTCAGGAAAAGGGGCAAATTGGGGCCCCGGTATATTGGGCCATTTCGTGTGATTGCAAGGATAGGCCGGGTAGCCTATCGGTTGGAGTTGCCAGCGGAGTTGGGTCAGATCCACGACACTTTTCATGTGTCGCAGTTGAGGAAGTGCATAGCCGATGAGTCGGCAGTGGTTCCATTGGAGGATATTCAGGTGGATGCGAGCCTGAATTACGCGGAGAGACCAGTGGCTATCAGAGATCGGAAGATCAAAGTTCTGAGGAACAAGGAGGTACCTCTGGTGTTGGTTCAATGGCAACACCGTAAGGGATCGGAAATGACTTGGGAACCGGAACGCGAGATGCGGGAGCAGCATCCGGAACTATTTGCAGAGTGAGACTTCGAGGGCGAAGTCTAATCCAAGTGGGGGAGAGTTGTAACAGCCCGAAATCTCAGGTATTGTTTAATTATGTTTTTGGGGTGAGTTAAGAGGGGACTCGGCGAGTTGGAGCCTAGACTCGCCGAGTAGGATCGCAGACTTGGTCGCGGGTTCGCGACTGGACTCGACGAGTCCAGATATGGACTCGGCGAGTCGACGCTGTTCAGCAGAAACCCTAACCGTTCGGTTTTGGATCGTATATAATGCTCTTATATGCCGTCATTGTCCGTCTTTAGTCGATTGAGAGGAACCCTAAACGGCTGTGGGCATCTAGAGCAAGATTGGAGGATATTAGGGCTTGAAGAGATTGTTGGGCAAGGAGGAGAAGGGTTTTGGCTAAAGGAACAGCAAGGGATTCGAGTTCTGCGGTTTGGAGACTCAGAGAGGGCATATCCCAGGTAATATTTCGGATTTCAATTCTGTTATTTGATGTGTATGCGAAATTAGGGTTTATGAAACCCATTTAGTGGTTAGATGGGTTATTATGTTATTACCCAAACGTTTATACCCCAGTAATAAGATGTTTAGAAGTCCAGAAAGCCCCATGATTGTATATCTCGGGACCATACGTAATTTAGAAAGCAGTTGCTCGTCTGCATGGCATGGACTCGCCGAGTTGTTCTTCAGACTCGGCGAGTAGCTTGAAGATTTACTGGGACTCGCCGAGTTGTTCTTCAGACTCGGCAAGTGGAGTCGGGGTGGCCCCGCGATTCTTCCAGGGGTAACTCGTCGGGTCGAGGAGGATACTCGACGAGTAGATAATGAATCTCAGAAAGTTGGAGGACGTCTAGACTCGCCGAGTCGCCATGGTACTCGCCGAGTCCGGTCAAGTTGACCGTTGACCGTTGACCAGAGTTGACCTAAGTCTGACTTCTTAGGGATAGTCACACTTAGAAGATATAAGTATTAATGAGATATGTGATGTTATAGGGAGGTTGTAGCTCGTCGGATTGTGCACGAGTGATTTCAGGATTTGCTAGCTTTCAGCTTTTACGAGGTGAGTCTTCTCACTATACTGTACCCGGAAGGGTTTGACTGTGTGACCGGAAGGTCGGATACGATATGTGATATGTATGCTATATGTGGTAAGTTATTTGTTATATGTGCTATGTATGTTATGGGCCGGAAGGCGATTATATTATGGGCCGGAAGGCAATATGTTATGGGCCGGAAGGCGATATGTTGTGTGATGGACCGGAAGGTCGGCGTGGGTAGGACCGGAAGGTTTACCCAGCAGGGACGGAAGTCCCCTGAGACACATGGACCGGAAGGTCGGGCCTGGAAAGGCGTATGTGCGTAAGTTGTATATTGGGGAACTCACTAAGCATTTATGCTTACAGTTGTGGTACATGTATTTCAGGTACTAGCGAGGACCGTGGGAAGGCACCGGCGATCGATACACACTGAAGACTACTTTTATGATCTTGGGATTTTGATTATTTGTATTTGACAGAATACTTAAACTATTTATGCCTTGTTATGAATGGAAATAAATACATTTTTAAAATGAAAAATTTGTTTGAAAATTTGAGTTGTTACAAATACATTATTAAACAGAGTAATTTCCCAGGTTCATATCATAAAACACCAACGCGTGGGACGGTACGATCACACCTTTGCCTTGCCACAGACTCTTGAGAACCTAAAACATAAAACCACAACTGTAAGCCCGAAAGCTTAGTGAGATACCCCCAGAATACCAACCACATATACGCCTTTCCAGGCCCTGACCTTCCGGTCCATCACACAACATAATCGCCTTCCGGCCCATAACATATCGCCTTCCGGCCCATAAGCATAAATTGCATATATAACATAACAAATAATCATATAGCAGTTCATAGACAACAATCGATCAACAGATCACATATCATAGCATTACTCTAAATAAGATACCGGTCTGGCCGGTCACTAGCATAACATTACCCTATGAATTAGTCAACATACTAAATGCATACATACGCCTTTCCAGGCCATGACCTTCCGGTCCACATAGTAATGCCTTCCGGCCCATAACATGTATTGCCTTCCGGCCCATAACATATAACAACTGACAACTACCCGGATTTCCATCCGATAAAAGGGTTGGCATTGGTGCCATAAACCCTAGCAATATAGTGAGGATAACTCACCTCGAAACTGCCGACTGAACAGATAGCTCAAGCTGCTCCGATCACTGATACGATCTCCACCTCTGGACAGTCACCAATGCACTGAATAATGTGCCCTCTGTGTCCCCAAATCCTCAGAACGTGACTCCCTTGCTGTTCCTTTAGCCAAGCCCTTCTCTTCCTTGCACATCAACTCTTCCAAGATCAACAATGGCCCATAACATATAACAACTTACAACTACCCGGATTTCCATCCGATAAAAGGGTTGGCATTGGTGCCATAAACCCTAGCGATATAGTGAGGATAACTCACCTCGAAACTGCCGACTGAACAGATAGCTCAAGCTGCTCCGGTCACTGATACGATCTCCACCTCTGGACAGTCACCAATGCACTGAATAATGTGCCCTCTGTGTCCCCAAATCCTCAGAACGTGACTCCCTTGTTGTTCCTTTAGCCAAGCCCTTCTCTTCCTTGCACATCAACTCTTCCAAGATCAACAATGGCCCTTAAACTTTGCTCCAGATGCACCCAATCGATTTAGGGTTCTTCTCAGAAGGCTAAAATGAACAATGACGGCCAATAAGTGCCTCTTATACGTCCCAAACCTGAACGGTTAGGGTTTTCACCAAACAGCGCAGACTCGCCGAGTCCATATCTGGACTCGTCGAGTCCAGTCGCGAACCCGCGACCAGGTCTGCGATCCTACTCGGCGAGTCTAGGCTCCAACTCGCCGAGTCCCCTCTTAAAACACCCCAAAAACATAATTACTACAATACTTGGAATTCCGGGCTGTTACAAAAACAACAATATTCATGAAAAATCGAAACCCTAGATTTTCATTACTTTTCAAAAACGGGTTTTTTTATGCAATTGCAGGTATAGATGGCCTTATAATCACATTCTTTCTAGAATCAAGAAGAAAGTTGTTACCTTTTGAGTTTAAACTTTGAGAAATTGGAAGAAAATTTGAAGAAAACTTTGAATGCTTGAGAGAGAGTTTGAGAAAGAGGTACCCGGCGAGTGTGGTGTGGAAACTGAATTTTAGGGTTAAAACCCTATTTACCAGATGTAAAAGTAATTTCGAATTTTTTTTTTTTATTTTTTATTTTTTGTAAATAAAACCGACTCGTCGAGTCAGGGTCAGACTCGGCGAGTCTAGTCGCGCAGTCAAAGATTTTCTGAAATATATACTCGGCGAGTCAGGGTCAGACTCGGCGAGTCTCTTGTAAAACATTACTGATTTTCAAAATTTTGTTATTTATTCAAAATCTTTTCACCCCACCCTTAAGCTAGGCACACTCTCAAGCAGACATGTCCGATGATTTGGAAGATTAAAATTGTGAAACAAAACAAAAACTCAAAAAAAAACTAAAGAGTAAAAGAAAGCAAACTCTAACGACGGGTTGCCTCCTGCCAAGCGCTTCTTTTTAAGGAGTCATTAGCTAGACTCCTTCCCATTTACGTTTTGTCATCTTCAAGCATCGGGAATGTACGCCTCACTTTTTGTGGTTTATACTTGGTCTTGTAGGCGTGAATCTTTTTCTTGTAAGCCCTCTTCAATTCGTCTCTTCTCCTTTTCTCAGTATCATCCTCAGCTGTTTGAGCTTCTCTTTTCCTTTTCTTCTTTTTCAACCCATTCTTCTTTACCTTTTCTTGCACTTCCCTCTTTTTGAATGTAATCATTTCATATTTTGTAATGGTTCGTGCTTTAGGTTTAGTAGTGAATGGTTGATTAACTTCCGCTCTGCTTCCCTTTATGTCTTCATCCTCTTTTGTGCTCAACTCTTCTCCAAATGGCATCATCTCAAGGCATGCCACATCAGCGTGTTGGACCTCCATTCCTTTTACTTCTTCTGCCGATTGTTCTTCCAAAGAATCAAAAACAGTAACTGAACCCAGGGTATGTGAAGAACTATCAACAAACAAATCAGCTTTGGTCAAGTTTTTATCCAAATCGACTGGACTCGTCGAGTCCATTATGGTGACTCGGCGAGTTTGATCGGGTTCCATCAATCCTGGAGTGTTTTCTGAGTTGGCTCCTTCCAGTAGCTTTTCTAGCTCCTCCAAGTCTTTGTTAGCATCTTCAACTCCTTCAGAGTGTAGCGTGAACTTACTTGGGTCTTCTTTTAGTAAAATTTCAAGCTCTTTCTGTAATACCTCATCATCCAATTGGATAAATGAGATTTCTTTTCTCTTTTCTTCTTCTTGCTTGACTTCTGGATTAGCTTTAAACATCACCGACTCATCACCCACTCTTAATGTCAATGTAGACTCACATATGTCAATTAGGGCACACGCGGTGTTTAAGAATGATCTTCCCAAAATAATTGGTATTTCGGGGTCTTCTTCCATTTCCACCACCACGAAGTCTACTGGAAAAATAAACTTGTCCACTTTGATAAGGAGATCTTCACAAATGCCTTGTGGATGAATTATTGTTTTGTTTGTCAAATGGATTCTCATATTTACCGGCCTTGGTGCTGGTAAATTCAGCTTCTTAAAGAATGAATAGGGCATCAAATTAATGCTTGCACCTGAATCAGCCAATGCTCGTGTAGAAACTTCATTACCAAATTGGCACGGAATTACTATGTTACCCGGATCACCCTTCTTCTCAGGCAGCTCACCCACCAATATCTCCGCGACTTCAGCCAGATCTTTCCTAGCAGCAAAAAGGCCTTTAAGCAAGTTGAAGTATTTAGGCGTTTGAAGTATTGTTTCCACAAATGGCACATTAACTTGTAAAGTGTTAACATGATTCATGAAGTTTCTGTATGCTTCAACTTTTTCTGCAGGCATGGCTCTGGTTGGGTATGGCAGTGGAGGCTTATAAGGTTTCGAAGAACTGATGGGTTTCTCCATTTCGCATGGACTCGTCGAGTCCATAGGAGTGACTCGGCGAGTCGGGTCGGGTTTGGCTGGCTTCGATTCTTCTTCCTTCTCTTCCTTCTTCTTGGAGATCCTTAGTGCTTCTGTAAGTTTTTCTTCACTGCTGGAGGTTATTACGCTCACGTTCTCCATCCTTGGATTGGGCTCGGTGTTGCTCGGAAGTTGACCCGGTCTTCTTTCATTCACTTGATGTGCAAGCTGTCCCAGCTGTTTCTCAATGTTGAGAATGGAAGCTTGCTGATTCCTCAACATGTTTCTGGTTTCTTGCATTGCTACATCGTGATCATTATGTCTTTTCTCGGACGCGGTTATGAACCTTGTGAGTAGATCTTCTAAATTTGCCTTCTTTTCCGTCAGCGGCTCTTCCTTTTGATAGAATCCCCTTTCCCTTTGTTTGTATTTCTCCTCCTTAGCCTTTTTATACTCTTCGTATGGGAGCCATTCCTTCTTTGGTTTCCTCCAGTCTTCATCGTATCTATCGCCACTGGAATAGAATACTTGAGCCTTTTTATTTCCGTTCTCGTCTCGATCACACTCCTTGGTAAGATGGGGGCCGCCACAATTTTCGCATCCTACCCTAATAGCATGGATCGTTTGATCCATTTTCGTCATTCTTCGGTCTAGGCTATCGAGTTTAGCTATTACCGCTGCCATGCCATCGTTCACCGAGTTTACTGCTCCACGACTCACTTCATTCCTCGGATTGTGGTATTCTCTAGAATGCTTAGAGAATTCTTCAATTAATTCCTTTATTTCCGGAGGTGGCTTTCGGGTGAGCGGGCCTTGTGAATCGAGTAGTTGCCTTGTGGTGACATTAACTCCATCATAAAAGATGGAGACCTCTTGTTGGCTATTAAGATCATGGTGTGGGCAATTTCTAAGTAGGCTCTTGTACCTTTCCCAAGCTTCATAAAGAGATTCTCCGGGTTGTTGCTCGAAGTTGGCAATGGCTTTCTTTAGCTTGGCTATCTTGGAAGGTGGGCAGAAATGGTCAATGAACTCTTCTTTCATCTTGGCCCATGTGGTGACCGATCCGGGAGGAAGTGATTTTAACCAATCTTTTGCAGCGCCTTTAAATGTGACAGGGAGCATTCGAAGAAGCTGGGTCTCGCGTGGAACATTAGGCACGTTGAAGTAATCGGCCACATCATTTACTTCGTCCAAATGCTTGTAAGCGTCTTCATGATCTCTCCCGTAAAAAGGGATCTCCTTGAGTTGAGCGAGAATATGGCCCTTTAGCTCAAACGTAGCGGTTGCGGGAATTGCGGGTTGCACAAGTCCCGGCCCGGTGTCATCACGCATCCTTTTCTTCCACTCCCCCATGGGGACTTCATCGATGTTAGCCATAGTGATAGCTAACTCTTCTTCGGAATCGGTTTCGTGCTCGGAAATATGCTCTTCTTCTTCCTCGGTCTCGTACTCAATATCTTCGTGAATTGTTTCTTCAATTGTTAATGAGGCACTGGATGCTCCTGATTTGCTGCCTTTCTTCTTGCTGAAAACGGATTTCAAGTTCTTGAGTGGTGAGTTCTTTGAAGTTGCGGTTTCTCCTACGGCTTTTCCCTTGCTTCTCTTTAGTGCGGATTCCGGGTCTTCCAAAGGTGGTACTAGAGGTGTGTCCAATCCTCGGGTCATGAAACAGCTGAAAAAAAACGAAACAAAAGAAACGAAACGCGTAAAAGGAATAAAAACGAAATAATAAATAGGGACTAAAACTGCGATGGACTCGCCGAGTCTACTCGAATGCACTCGGCGAGTTCAAGGCCAAAACAGAAAGGAAAATTTTCTAGTTATTCTAAAAACGGAATTTATTAAAACTAAATCTACTTACTAATTTGCTTTGTAAATAACTTTGTGTAAGATAAATCCCACACAAAGGATCGATTAAACTAGATTTTAATATTAATTTTAGAACCGTTCCCCGGCAACGGCGCCAAAAACTTGATGTGTGTAAAACCCACTAGTTTTAAACCTACTTTTAATTATCAAATAACACACAAAAGGCAGTGAACCTATCAATTGTGGTATAGCTAAATAAGCAGGGTATCGAACACAGGGAACGGCAAATTAAACTAAAAACTAATTTAATCTAAGTTAATTAAAAAGCAGGGGTTGTCCTCTAGTTTTACAAGACTAGAAACTTACCAATTATTACTAATTTAAGCTAGAAAATAAAGACTTTGACTAGATTCAATAACGGAGAAGTACTTCTATTTAGTTCAACTTAATTGATCCTATGGTTGATTTCAAGGTAAAAGTGCAATAGATTAATTCTTTTGCTAGTTACCGATTCAATTGATTAGTTCCGTATTCACTTCATTAATCTTTAGCAAATAAATCAATTTAAACAATGGCCAGTTGTCTATTTCGATTAAATTTACTAGATATAATATTCGGGTTAAGTTAGACTTGCAATAGCTAATTAATTTATCTTTTAATTAACTTCTTGTTTAATGGTCATCTCACAAGCTTGCAAATAAATTTACTTGATTTTCTTATTAATCCTAGTTTCATGTTCACTACACTAGACATATGACAAAAAGTGTTCACTAAGCATATGAGACTGATAACTAATAGATGTTCATGCTAATTAATTATCTCCCTATTAACAGAAAATCAATTATCATTCACACACAAGGTTCTTTAGCAAGCTAAAATAACTAAATTAACTAACACATAATTAATCCTACCAAGAATCAAACCATACTACCAATTTCGTATCCCCAAATAGAAGTTTAAAGGGTTTAGCTCATCATTGAAATAGAATTCAGCAAACAAACAGAATCTAAATGTTCAAACATAGTAACTAAACACAAAGATTTAAGAAGTATGATAAATTTTGCCTTAATGCTCCTTCGGAATTGAACTCTAGCTCGCTTTGACGATCTCTAAAGGTCCTCTGGCTTCTCAATCGCAGCAAAACCTTTCTGAATCGTCCCAGAACTCCCTACTCTCGATCTGTGGAATTATCTTTAAATAAGCGGTCCGACTCGTCGAGTCAAGTGGTGACTCGTCGAGTCCCTCTCACATTCTCCGTATTGCGATAACTATCTGGGATCCCGAGTCATTATCCTTCTGATTCCTCGACCGGACTCGTCGAGTAGCTATCTGACTCGACGAGTAGAAACTTCTTTTTTTTTTTAGTGTTTTTCCTTCTTCATTCCACTCTCAATCTTCTAACTGTTTCTCCCGCTTCCTTTTGCTTCCGAGCTTCATCTTTGGACTGAAAAACATAATTAACACTTTTAAGTACCTTTTGTCCATAATATGCGATAATTTAGCTAATATATGAATAAAAAACTATACTAAATACACACTAAATATGCACATATCAACACCCAAATGTAATATTAAGGCTAGGACCCAATCACAATATATTATACTTAGAAGAGGGATGTCGTAATCTAAGTAATAATATATTTGAAAGGTAGGTGAATGACGATTCACCAATTTCCACCATGAAAAACAAAATGTATTATTAGGTTTTAATTGGATTTGAAATTCCTAGATTCTTTTGAGATTCATTGAACTTTTCAATGGCATGTTTTAATCTCGATTGTGCCCTTCAAGTTTTGTGACTGGGATGCCGAGGATCACAAAACAAGGTGTGAATAAACATGCTAATTCACTTGGTACCCTTAATATTATCACCTAATCAATGTGCCGGTTAACCACACACGCTCCATTGATCTATGACAAACATTAAGTCACCCTTCGTGATCCTTACTAGTCCAAGTTAGTGTGCCGGTTAACCACACACGCTCCACCAACGACTTGGTAAGGTACAAAGTGTGAATTCCATGGACTAGCACCATGTTCACATTTTTCCTAAAATAACTAAGATTCGGAATTAAAAAGGTTTAGTTACTTTATAATAATCATTATACTTTTAATGAGGATTTAAAGTCATTGTCTCACCCGTTCGGCTAACGACCCTCCACCAGTCAAGCAAGCGGTGGGTGAGAGTGGACACCCATTAAGTTGCCATTTTATAGGCAACAACCTTATACCCACCTTATATACCAGCTTCGTGAATGAGGCCTACTAACGGTAGAACGACTTTTTCTTATACATATATATAATAATTAGCCATTAATGTTATAAATAGTATAAGGGTTGAATTTTAACTATTAAAACTCTAAGGGTTGGAATTAAAGTTTATTAAAGTGTGTGAAACTTTACAAATTCCAAAACTTGAGGGCAAGTTTTGTAACTATCCAAAACTTTTCATTTCATAACTTATGAATTAAAGGTTCATAAAAATGAAGACTCTTCATTTTCATGTAACTTATGTGTTTAAATGTGTGTTAAAGAAAAGTGACCTTTGGATATCCATAACTTGAGGACAAATTATGGACTCCATTAAAACACATAAATGATCAAGAATCAATTCTAAACAATTCAGCAAATAATTCCTATCATCTTCTAAATTCATAAGAACATGAACATGATCATCAAAATTTCAAGAATTATATGAACACATAAAAATCATGGAATTTTGATATATGCTATTGTAAATGGATTAGAACAACCATTACACCAACTAAAACAAGTTTTAAAACACCAAAACAGTTTAGGGTAATGTTTCTAGTCCATTTCCAGCAGCTAAAGTCGAAAATCTGAACTCTGTGGCTCCTACTCGTCGAGTGCATGAACCTACTCGGCGAGTAGGTTGAAGATACACATGAACTCGGCGAGTCCCCCCCCCCCCCATGGACTCGGCAAGTTCATCAGTCAGACAACAAGTTTTTCGACTTTTTCAACTATTTTGCATCAAGTATCAAACAAGCAAGCCTAGTCTCTGATACCACTGTTGGATTTTGAGCAATCTAACACTTCCTAAGTGTGCATGCAACCCTAATAAACCTTGGATCTATGTTTTTCTAAATACATGCAAAATAATAATTTTCCAAGGTTCATAACCTATCTAACATGGCATGGGGAACATTTCAACATAAAAGAGTTAGATGAGATTACATACCTTTTTGATGAGATTGATTCTTTGGAGTTTGAGAGCCAAGCACCAATAATGTGAATGCCTCAAATGGAATCACAAATCACCACAAACATTTGGAAAACTTTGAGAGAGTGTACACACAATTATATTTTCGGCCACACACAAGCACACACACTAGTGGCTATTTCATGCAACATAAGCATGCTTATATAGTGTATATGGTTAGGGTGAAACCCTAATAACCCATGACCTTTCCTTTTCCAAGGATCCATGGATTAAAAGCTCCATGGATCATCCATGGACTTCCATACAAGCCTAGCTCATTAACAAATGAGTGTTAGCCCACACCATATAAAACCAATAGCCCATAATCTAATTAGTCTTCCTTTTAATCTCTAAATTAATTCATAATTAATTTAAGACTAATACTAATTAAATAACATAACTTCATATTAATATATTATAACTTATAATATATTAATAAACATATGTATATAAATCTCATAAAATTATCCATAAATTGTACGGGTGAAGTGTAACCCAAATGGACCATGCCAGGTCGGGTCAAGTATATACCAAATAAGTTATGGACTTAGACACCTTATCCAACACCACTTACTTTCCAGTTAATTATCATAGGGATAGTTAGAAGATATCAAACATTATTACTACTACAAGGAATCACACAAGAGTCAGTTCATTCATGAGTCTATACCAATACCTTACATGATACATGAGTACACGTACTTAGGATTTCATGATACATGAATATGTTTACATATACTTACCTGTTACATGAACACACTTACATGAATACCATACAGGAAACACTTCTACATAGGTGCATTATCCTGTATTCACTTACCTGGATACTTGTACTTAGAACTATGAGGATGATTTATTAGTATTTTCTGTGTAAATTATCTTTCCTATCCCGGTGCAATGGGATAGCTCGGCGGGACTTACCATTCCGAACCCCACTGATTAGCACCAGTGGTCGATGACCATCTACGGAGGTCTAAGGTTACTACTTATACTAGGTAGATCGATAACCGGGGCTAACCCCTCCACCCACCTGCTGCTGTTACAGAGGACAAGTGGACAATCTTCGGATGTTCATTAGGTTATACCTTTCGCTTATTGCGATGTTGTGTTACTCCTAGTACCCAACGATGACACTTACATTAATACTTGTTCTGGACAATCTTCGGATGTTCATTAGGTTACATATTTCGCTTAATGCGATGTTGTGTTAGTCCTAGTACCCAGTGACAACACTCACAGTAGTACAACTTCCATTAAAACTTGTTCTAGACAATCTTCAGATGTTCATTAGGTTACATATTTCGCTTAATGCGATGTTGTGTTAGTCCTAGTACCCAGTGACAACACTTACAGTAGTATAACTTACATTAATACTTGTTCTGGACAATCTTCGGATGTTGATTAAGTTATACCTTTCGCTTAATGCAATGTTGTGTTAGTCCTAGTACCCAGTGACAACACTTACAGTAGTATATTTTCCTGTTTACTTTATTTTGTGATACTTTCACATAAACGATGAGTTAGACTAAGTAGTTTAGTACTAAACAATAAAAGGAAAAACTATCATTTTACTTACAAAACATTCGGGTCTTGGTAGAAGACTACATTGTCATAACAAAACATCCGGGTCTTGGTAGAAGACTACATTGTCATAACAAAACATTCGGGTCTTGGTAGAAGACTACATTATCATAACAAAACATTCGGGTCTTGGTAGAAGACTACATTGTCATAACAAAACATTCGGGTCTTGGTAGAAGACTACATTATCATAACAAAACATTCGGGTCTTGGTAGAAGACTACATTATCATAACAAAACATTCGGGTCTTGGTAGAAGACTACATTTCATACTTATAGAAAGCAAGGGATTTTCTAGGGTTTTTCATGCTTAAATCAACATTTTCATTAAAGGTTTACATGGCCTTCATAATAGATTTTCATAAGCCAGACAATGACACCTTAATTACTTATGAATTCACCAGCTTTAAAGCTGATACTCGCTTTCAAAATAACTTGTATTCTCAGGTCATCAGTTAGATAGGTGCGATGGCCAGATTTTTGAGAAGATGGAGCACAGACAAGACTCGCCTTATTTTGATTATTCATATTATTGTTGTACATTATGAAATAACACACATGTATTAAAACTCTACTTATAATGCAATGGATGATGTTGTTGCTTGTTTATTATATTACACTGTTGTGATACTGTACATGACGTCCTCCACCCATGAACGTTTCCGCCGTTCGTGGTTTTGGGGTGTGACATCCTCTGCCCCAGAACGTTTCCGTCGTTCTTGGTTTTGGGGTGTGACAAATTGGTATCAGAGCATTGTTTATAGTGAATTGAGTATATCAACCCATAAAAGATATACTAACTATAAACCCATTTGGGATTAAAACACTCTGACCAAGAGTCTATACTTTAAATATTAAAATATTTAAATAAGTATACTAGTCTGCATTCATACTAAAATTAGTGTCACAATGACAAGAATAAAAGTATTATGATTGTTAAATATCACAAGTGAGCTCGGGGATGTATGGTCAGTCCTGAGAATGGCATAGCCTGATCAACTATGCTGGTCCGAGGAGTGATTAGCATATGCCCTAGAATGGTTGTGATATGTTAACAAGTCTAAAAACTTACCAGCAATACCACAAGGAGATCAGTAGAACCTAAACTTAAAATACTATAGGTGTATTTTGTGCTACTACAAGCTACTTATATACTAGATTCTTATACCTCTCTTCTCGCGTAGATTTAAATGGTTGGATTCCATCATGGCGACTCGTACTTCCCAAATGAAGGCAATGCTGGGTGGATCGAAGAAGAGCCCGAAGATGAGCTTCCAATCCCTTTGGATGATCATCTCGCAGAAGGATTTTCTGATGGATCTGACTCTGAGCCTGAAGTCAACAACCTACCGCCAGTAGGTCAAGCCCCAAACAACAACCCCCGACCAGCTTTTCCAGGTCCTACACCTTTGTGGGCAACCAACTTGAATCGCTGGAGCGATGAACAGGGTCAACCTTTACCATACTTTGGGGACCGAAGCTTTTACAATGTTAGCAAAGGTGGCTCTGCGGATCGAGCTCTGCCCGTCATTATCCACAGAATAGCTTGTAATGTTGAGCAAGGTCGAGCAGCCATCGACCGGGTCATGGAGATTGATGCCAACTCTGGTGTCAACACAGTCAGTATCCGCCGTCTTGAAGAAGACATGGAACGGACCAGGAGAACCAATGAAACCCTGCAACAACAGCTGGCTGCCTCCCGAGCCGATGTCATGGAACTTCGAGCCCGTTAGAGGGCTCATGAGCGACACCTTCAAGAGGTGTTTCGTCAAGTGACAGACCTCAAGGTTCGCCCGACGAATTCCCATCGCCGTTAGAAGATGCCTAGTACATCTTTGTCTTTTGGTTAAGGAATAACCTTTAATATTTGTGCTCTAAGTAGCACTTGTCTGTAAAATATGCCTAACTTTCAGTACTCTAACTAGGAATCTAGGAACTGTCAAACTTTCCGTATGGTATGATGTAAGACCTAATGTTAGGTCAATTTTTCCTGAACTTATTACATCAATAATACCAGTATTATTGACAACTACCTAATCTGTGGGAAAAATCTATACACTTGTGTTTTCCCACTAATCTTCTTTGTTATGATTATCAAACGCTCATTCAACTGTTGGGCTATGGTTAGTTAGTCCATGTGTCACTCTCACCTCACTTACAATCGATTCTTACCATTTTGTTTATCTTCATAAACTTATAGCTGAAAGATGCCTCCTCGCAAATCTCCCAGGAATAACCCTGCACCTCTACCTCCTCCTCCTCCGGTCATCGATATTGCAGCCCTGAATGCTGTCGTAGCTGCAGCAGTGGCAACTGCCATGGCTCAGTATCACTCTACTGATGCCAGCAGAGGTGGAACCCCTGTTGACTCAATTCCCGTTGAAATCCCTGTGCGCTCGAGAGAGTGCTCCTATAAGGATTTCACCAACTGCAAGCCGAAGTCCTTTCATGGAACCGGCGGAGTCATTGCTCTCTCGCAATGGTTCGAGAAGACTGAAACAGTCTTCGAAATTTGTTCGTGCCCTACGGATAGCTGAAGTCCTTTCATGGAACCGGCAGAGTCATGCACTTTTGAAGGAAAAGCCCTGACGTGGTGGAACGGCCACGTTAAAGCGCTAACTCTCATGGTGGCAAATGACATGGGTTGGGAAACCATGAAGGACCTCATGATTGAGGAATACTGCCCGAGGGGCGAAATCCAGAAATTGGAGCAGCAGCTGTGGAGCCTAACCATGAAGGGCTCCGACGTAGTCTCATATACCACCAGGTTCAGCGAACTGGTGGCCCTCTTCCCCAATATGGTTCCCACTGAAGAGAAAAAGATCGAGAGGTACATATGGGCGCTAGTGCCTCCGTATCAAGGGAATGTCCTATCATCAAACATTGCTACCTTCGACAGTGCCAAGCGACTGGCACAGCGAGTCAAAACCCCAGCAGCAACAATAACCCTAGCCATCTCGGAACCCTCCAAACCTGCTGACGCTAAGCGGAAGTTCTGGGAGGAAAAGAAGAAGAAACAGTGAGCTGCCAAAAAGCAGAAAATTGTGGCAGTACATGCCGCAAGAACCCCTGCTGCTGCTACTGCTCCGGTGGGACAATATGCTGGAAGTTTGCCTAAATGCAACAAATGCAACTACCACCACAACGGCCCCTGCCGTGAAATGCAGTGCTCTAACTACAACAGGAAAGGACACACAATCCATTTCTGTAAATCTCCGGCGAGGCCGATCACCCAAGTCCCCGACTCTGGCGTGAGCCTGACCTGCTTTGGATGTGGTGAAGCAGGCTACTATAAGAGGGACTGCCCTAAAGCGAAGAATGCTGGCGGAGCAGGGAGGGTACTAGCAATAGGCCATGGGGAAGCAGTTGTTGACCTGATGGTGATGATTGGTACGTTCCTCCTCGATAACTATTATGCATGTATTCTGTTTGATAGTGGAGCGGAGCGAAGCTTCGTGAATCATAAATTTTCTCGCATGCTTAAACAACAACCACACACACTTAAAGAACAATTCACAGTAGAAATGGCTAATGGAAAAACTGAAAGCACGAATAGCATATACTTAGGTTGTACCCTAACTCTAGATAACCATTCATTCCCAATCGACCTTATGTCGGTCTCGATTAAAAGCTTCGACGTTATCATCGGCATGGATTGGTTGAGTCTTCATCGCGCCGACATAATGTGCTACAAGAAAGCAATCCGTCTAAACCTCCCGTCTAACGAAACTCTTATCGTCTATGGCGACAAACCCGGTGCGAGTCTCCGTATTATATCAAGTATTCAAGCACAGAAGTATCTACGTAAAGAATACCATGCATTCCTTGCTCACGTTGTCGATACAAGCCTCGAAACGAAAGAACCAAAGAACATTCCAGTAGTGAGCGACTTTCCCGACATTTTCCCAGAAGAGCTACCATGATTACCTCCGCAATGACAGGTCGAGTTTAGAATCGACTTAGTCCCAGGAGCTACCCCAGTAGCCAAGTCGCCCTACCGATTAGCACCAGCAGAGATGCAGGAACTATATGGTCAACTTAACGAACTGCTCAGCAAGGGCTTTATAAGACCAAGTTTCTCACCTTGGGGAGCACTGGTTTTGTTCGTTAAGAAGAAAGACGGATCATTCCGTATGTGCATCGACTACAGAGAACTCAACAAACTGACAGTCAAAAATCGTTACCCTCTGCCTCGCATAGACGATCTATTTGACCAACTGCAAGGGGCGAACTACTTTTCCAAAATTGATCTAAGATCCGGATATCACCAGTTACGAGTGCTAGAGGAGGATGTTCCGAAGACAACCTTCCGAACTTGTTACGGACACTACGAGTTCGTGGTGATGCCATTCAGATTGACCAATGCACCAGCAGTTTTTATGGATCTGATGAATAGAGTATGCCGACCTTACTTGGATCAGTTCGTCATTGTCTTCATCGATGACATCCTGATCTACTCCCGAAGTAAGGAAGAGCATGGCGATCACCTGCGACAAGTTCTAAGAACTTTATGAACGGAGAAGCTCTATGCGAAGTTCTCTAAATGTGAATTTTGGATCCGAAGAGTCGAATTCTTAGGACATGTGGTAAGCGAAGAGGGAATCCACGTGGACCCATCCAAAACTAAGGCCATTGAGAACTGGTCAGCACCGAAGACGCCTATAGAAATTCGTCAATTTCTAGGTCTTGCTGGCTACTACCACAGGTTCATACAAAACTTCTCCCGAATAGCGAAACCTCTTACAACACTGACCCAGAAATGCGTGGCCTTCGACTGGGATGAGAAACAGGAAAGAGCGTTCCAAACGCTCAAGCTAGCCTTGTACACCGCACTAATACTATCCCTCCCCGAAGGGATAGAAGACTTCGTAGTCTATTGCGATGCATCGAATCAAGGGCTCGGGTGTGTTCTGATGCAGCAAGGTAAGGTCATCGCCTACGCCTCGAGACAATTAAAGACACGCGAAGTTAACTACACGACCCACGATCTTTAGCTAGGAGCAGTTGTGTTTGCTCTGAAGATCTGGAGACATTACTTGTACGGAACGAAAAGCACTATCTTTACCGACCACAAGAGTTTACAACACATATTCGATCAGAAGGAGCTCAAAATGAGACAACGACGGTGGGTCGAACTACTCAGTGACTACGAATGCGAAATTCGTTATCATCCGGGTAAAGCCAACGTAGTAGCGGACGCCCTAAGTCGGAAGGAATATTCTGGTCGAAGAGTTAAGTCGTTGACAATGACTATCCATTTACACTTGTCTAAGCAAATTCAGGCGGCCCAGCTTGAAGCCATGAAACCTGAAAACGTGACAAGTGAATCCCTTAGAGGAATGGATAAATATTTAGAAGCCAAGGGTGGCGGAGCCTTATATTTCATGAACCGGATCTGGACACCGAAGCACGGTGGTTTCCGAGACTTGGTCATGACCGAGGCGCACAACACTCGGTACTCCGTCCACCCAGGTTCAGATAAGATGTATCTGGATCTTAAAAAGTTATACTGGTGGCCTAATATGAAAGCAGAGATTGCTCCCTTCGTAAGTAAATGCCTTACTTGCGCAAAGGTTAAGGTCGAGTACCAGAAGCCCTCCGGTTTACTACAACAACCAGAGATTCCAGAATGGAAGTGGGAGCGGATCACTATGGATTTCATAACCAAGTTGCCCAAGACAACGGGTGGACTTGATACCATATGGGTCATCGTTGATAGATTGACCAAGTCTGCACACTTCCTGCCTATCAAAGAAACTGACAAGATGGAGAAGCTTACGAGAACATACATTAGGGAAATTATACGACTACATGGTGTACCTATATCCATTATTTCCGATAGAGATAGTAGGTTCACCTCAAGATTCTGGCAATCGCTACAACATTCCCTGGGAACAAGGCTGGACATGAGCACAACCTATCATCCACAGACAGATGGACAGAGTGAGAGGACCATCCAAACACTAGAAGATATGTTGAGAGCCTATGTGATTGATTTTGGAAAGGCATGGGATACTCATTTACCCCTTGTCGAATTTTCCTATAATAACAGTTATGACACGAGCATCAAGGCTGCTCCATTTGAAGCCCTCTACGCCAAAAGTGTAGATCCCCTCTGTGCTGGGCTGAAGTGGGTGATACCCAATTAGCTAGGGGGCAAATTTCTGACAGTACTCTCACCAGTCCGGAAATCATTCGGGAAACGACAGAGAAGATCGTTCAGATCCGTGAACGATTGAAAGCCTCTAGAGACCAACAGAAGAGCTACGCGGATAAGCGAAGGAGACCTTTGGAATTCCAGGTGGGAGACCGAGTCCTTCTTAAAGTCTCATCCTGGAAGGGCTTGATACGCTTTAGTAAGCGTGGGAAGCTTAATTCGAGATATATATATATATATATATATATATATATATATAGGACCCTTCGAGATTCTCGCAAGAATCGGCCCTATAGCTTACAAACTCAATCTACCAAACGAACTTCGTAACGTACATTCTACATTCCATGTATTAACTTGAAAAAGTGTTTGTCCGACGAGACTCTTGTAATCCCACTCGACGAGATCGAGATCAACGAGAGCCTCAACTTCGTGGAAGAACCAGTAGAGGTCATGGACCGAGAAGTCAAGCAGACAAAGCAAAGCCGTATCCCAATTGTGAAGGTTCGTTGGAACGCCAAGCGAGGACCGAAATTCACTTGGGAGCGTGAGGATCAGATGAAACTGAAATACCCTCATCTTTTTGCTTAGTTGTTTGTAACTTGTATTTGTTTAGACTTTAATTTCGGGACGAAATTCCCTTTAAAAGGGGGATGATGTGACAACCCGAAATTTCCATTCGGTCAAACCCTAAAGTTCAACCACTTCGTATCATAAGTTAATGTCATTATTTCTTTTTTATTAAGAAATATAAAGTTCGTTTGATTATTTTAATATTATTTTTTAAACAAACGGGTGAAAGAAAGTGCCGTCTCGGGTTTTGAATTTTAAAAACCGCAAACACTTCGCGTCTTAGAAATTCCGGGCCAAACTTTTATGTTTTGGGTTGAGAAATCACCCAAAACCGTGAACTCATACCTATGTATGAGTTTACTCCCCAAAAAGTTAGTCATTTGTGTTTACTCCCCAAATGTCAAAAGAGTAAACTCCAAAAACTCTTTCAAGTATCATCCAAGATTTAATTCCAAATCTTCAAAGTTGTAAGTGTTCTAACCATTTCAAGTTACTAAAACACTTAATCTAGTGTTTGTGCATCTATTCATCCATTCATTTATGTATTCTGTCTAGATTTTCCAAAACACTAAGAACACACACTAAGTGTTCTTGGCCTTTTAGCTCAAATTAAGTTTCATTATAGTAAGTACTTCCATCCTTGAGTGTTATTGAGCTAGTATTACATCTAAACATCAAGAAATTATGCCAAGAACACAAGGATATAGGTGTTCACGGTCCAAGGTGATGCTTGGGCCGTAAACACCATAAATGGCACCAAAGTGTGCCTAAGCCCCTAATCTAAGTCCTAGTTGATGTATAAACCATCCTTGACATGTTTAAACCCTTCCTTATTGTGTTTAAGCCTTGAAAAACATCAAAGACCATCAATTATAGGTGTTTACGGTTTGGGGATCTCCCAAAACCGTAAACACCCTAAAGTATGTTTAAGTTGGTCATTTTCCTTCCTTAGGCTTAGAAACTAGCACATACACTTACCTAATTTTTTTAAGGACTTGAAAACATGGCAATACCCTTCTCCATGAGGGTTTACGGTAGTAAACCCAAAGGAAAAGGCCATGAGGCCGTAAACTCCTCAAAGGGGGTGTTTTGTTGCCCTAGTCCATTCCAAAGGCCAAACCACTTAATAGAATTGCTTCAAAAGGCTTGCTAAACCACAAAACAACACCTAGTCATTAGGACTAGAGTTTACGACCGTAAACTCTAGAGTTTACTGCCGTAAACTCTTTGAGTCATGACCATCAAAACCGTAAACTCCAAAGGAGTTTACCCTTGAACCCTAAACACCCTAGCTTTACCCTACTAACACTTGGATGCAATCCTTGTGATCTTCAACACTTGAAACAAAGTGTTTTCATGTTCTAGAGTGTCCCAACTTATTATATTAGTTATAATTTGCTAATTAGTTATATATGTTCATTATATGATAACTAGGCTCGTGCGTGTGTACAAGTCTTCATTTGTCACCTAGCACCATACCCGGCACTTCAATCCAATCCACTCACCACAAGTGAGTTCATACCCCTTAACTAACCTTTGAAATACTTTTAAATGTTTTAAATGCTTTAATGGGGGGGGGGATACAAGTTCAATACTTATAGTTATTACATCAATCACATGTGATTAATAACTACAAAACTAATGATTTTATTACTATTCAAACTGTTTATCAAACCGTTTTACTCCAAACTGCGTTACAAACTCTTTTACTTATCAAATACTGTTACTTAAACTTTGTTACACTTATTATAAATTGCATGCCCGTATATGCATAGTTATATAAGCAATGTTTAAAAGGCCTAGGAAGGCCGTCCGCCCTGTTTCCTTTTCCTCGATTTGGATGTGGTCTGGTGGGATATTGGGTAGCCGTCTGAAGGTCGTTTCAATATTAGTTATATATCATGTGTACATATATAGACATAAAAGTGCTTCCATATTCATGCGTGCTAGTTACATCATTAGTAAGCTACCATCGGGGTAACACAGGATCATACTTATACTATTGCTAGATCAACGAATCAGTTCATTCATGAGTCAATACTTATTACTATGAGAACATATACATTACATTACTATGAGTACATATACAACTATACTAGGAGAAGAACATATACAACTATACTAGAGGAATAACATATACAACTATACTAGAGGAATAACATATACAACTATACTAGGAGAAGAACATATACAACTATACTAGGAGAAGAACATATACAACTATACTAGAGGAAGAACATATACAACTATACTAGAAAAAGAACATATACAACGATACTAGAACAAGTAACAATACATTACATATACAGATATACATTGACAAAATTGTGATCCATTGTATCGGAGCATACCGTAAATGTCATGGCCCGAGTTGTAGCCAGAGTCTCTTGGAGGGAGAGCGTGAGTTTGCGTATAGATCTATACTGGATTGACTATCCTACACCTTGATGCTAGCTACAGCAGGACCTGCAGGTCTGTGGGTGCCAAACGTCATTTCTTTTTACGACCATACCTTTGTCGTTGTTACCAGTCGATAGTATGGTACAATTAATCACATGATACCTTAATATAAATCTAGTGTAAGGTAGTTAGTACAATAGTAGTTTCTATAATACAACACTACAGTACTACAATAATTTACCCTTTACATATATTTAGTGATTATTTCACTTAAACATTAATGTACAAACTATATTTTGTTAATGATAGTTACACTTGGGAAATTACACACTTTTACAATAAACGAACATACAAAATAGTTACGCCTTGGTAGAAGGCTACTTTTAATAGAAAATATAGGTTTTTCTTAGAGATTCAAACTTTTACAAACACTTACAAACATTCACATACTTTTATCGCTAACGTTTACAAACTCATGCTTAAAACTACGTTCAAATGTTTTGATATAAACACTGACACTAAAATACTTATGAACTCACCAGCTTAATGCTGATAAACTCTTTCAAAATAACTTGTATTCTCAGGTCGACATTATACGGGTACCGAGGCCATCTTTTGAGAAGATGGAGCGCATCCAAGACTCATCTTATTATTCTGATTTACATTTTTGGTGTCTATAACTATACAGAACACACTTGTATTAAAATTATATATTTAATGCAATGGATGATGTTGTTTGCTTATTTACTGTTATACTGTGTTGTGATACTTTACATGACGTCCTCCGCCCCAGAACGTTTCCGCCGTTCTTGGTTTTGAGGTGTGACAATATGGTCCATCCAATACCATACTTCCAACTACTCACAAGCGACAAATCCTCAGCGAACTTTGGATCGTCCTTTGATAGTTGTTTAACGATTTTTTAGTCAAAACCGATTCTAGTCCTTTTTCCCTCTTAATGCACTAGACATTTGGAAAATTTTAGAATGGTCAAATATTATAGCATTTGCAATCGATCCTATACCCGAAGTATATGGGACACGATGCATAATGTCTTACATAAAGATATGGTACTTTTCCAATCTTTTGCCATAATATTTATGTGTCATGTTCTCACAATTCGAACTATGAAGAGGGATGTCGTAATCATAATCCAAATTTAAGAACACACTATGTATCCTTTGACTAAATTTATTAAAATTTCTCAATCTAAGCTTTAGATTTTGAAACGAAGTACAATATTCTCTCCCTTAATTATAGCAAAACAACTTTTCAACCCATGCAACTTTGCAAATTGAATCTTTGTTTTTTCTATAATTAATATTGCTAACTTGCAATACTCGCCATAATAATCATACAAGCATAACACTTATGCTCCCACTATCTTGATGATTATCATATAAGCATAACACTTATGCTCCCACTAGCTTTGACATGTATTCAGAAAACAAATGAACTTCCAGAAAACAATGCCTATTGAATTTTTGAAATTCATATTTCTAATACCAGATGCTTCGATAAGCCTTTATCTAAGCTTCTTAAACTTATACACCTTTTCCTTAGATAGCTCATATGTGTGTTTAAAAAATTTAGAACTTATGTTACTAAGTTCCAGATGTTCAATCTAATTGCCAAATCTCACAATTTGAACTATGGAAAGGGATGTCGTAACCATAATCGAATTTGAGAATACAATTTTTCATAATTGCTATCTTCTTAAATCTCTCTTAGTGAAAGCATTTCCTCACAGTCATTTTCATGAAGGAGGGAATCTTATGACACTTAGATTTTATGGTGTATGAGTTCTAATCCATGTGAATTTGCGAAAACCAAGGTTTGCGACAAATCCAAACTCATATCGACTGAACTTTCTTAAATTGATTTCTTGCCTTATGGTAACATGAGTGCCCACCATGTCTTCCAAGTAGTTTAGTAACTTGTCCTTTCATATCAATGTACTTTCCATCGACTAAGGCGCTAGTATGCATTCAGATGAGAACTCACAGAACTCACATACACAATTAACTCAATTGGAATGGCACCGAAACAAAATAGTGTCAACACGATAGGTTGTAAACCTCAAGTCGTATGCTAGTGATTATCGATAAGGTTTATTCTTGATTTGTTCTTGAAACCTTTCAAGACCATTAAGACTCCCACTGACTTCTTGACATATAAGATTCTCTTGTCAAGAAACATTTCTTGACAAAGCAAATATTCAAGAGTTAGTGTAGTTCTTATCAAGACAAAACACTTCACATAATTGGTCCTAGTTGGTCTTTGTCTTATCCAAGACAGCACAACTTACCAATTTCAAATGTGAAAGAGTGAGAAAACTTTTCCAAATTCCACATTTGATGAGTGTTATAAACCTACTTAAGAATTTTCACTTAATTTCACAATTTTGGAGTATGACTCTAAGACTTGATATTGGAACGAAGTGTGATTGACTCTTTGATTTAACCATTTCTTCAATTCTCGATTCCTCTTCTTAGACATGCAAATGCACTAAGACTCACTTAGAGGATCAATTGAGATATGGTTCTTAATCATTAAGACTTATCATAAAACACAATAAAAGGTACTCTCCCTTCTTCTTAGAATAGAGAAAAGTTTATCTTTCTACCTTCTTGATTCTTCTTATCCGTTCTGCTATTGATTGAAACTCTTTCAGTTAACTTAGAATTATACTCAATCTGATAAGTATAACCATATTTACTAAACTTTAGTAAATCATGACGAATATTTTTATCACTCTTGTGGCAGACTTGATCAACGTACGACCTAGTGTACTCGATCTCCTAGTCCTTCAATTGACACTTTGTCAAAGAATTAGTCTAAGTTTCCCAAATGTGAAAGTTTTTCATTCATCATACAATACACATTGCATTATTCCAAGTTTCTATCCAATTGAAACTTTGGGCGATGAGAAACTCTCCCTATTTGGTAAACTTTTGACATTTCCACAAATAACACAATTAATAATCAAATCCATTATTGCTAATAATAGAAACATTCAAACATCAATTTTTCATACATGCCATTGCAAGGATAAATAAATAAGATAAAATCAAAGTTCATTTTATTGCGGAAAAAATTTGTCCTTACAATGCAATTCAATTGAAAACTATGCTATTACATATTTCTTAACAATCTATTCTAACTCCAAGTAGTAGCTCAGGAATCCATTCTTCAAGTAATGCGATCGAAATCCCTTTCTTCACGATTAGATTCAGCTTAATTCTTCCCTTAAGCTTCCTCTCTTTTCTTCGATCCTAAAAAACATCAAAATGTAATCTTATCACATCATGTATCAAGAATCTAGAATAGGAACTTAAAAGAGTTAGATAATGGATTTTACCTGAAGTAGAGCCATACATCTTGACTCTCCCATCTCTTAGATCTCTCAGGTAAATAGGGCAGTTTCGTTTCCAATGTCCCTTCTTTTGGCAATAAAAGCAAATGGACTCCTTTGGCACAACACATCATACAATCACAGACTCAGTTCTTTCTGGACTTCCAATGTTGCCAGTGTCCATTGAAGATTGGAAGTTTGATTCACCAGACAAATTTGCTTGACCAGTACACCAAATCATTGTTGATTCAGCGGCTATAAGCAAATAGGTGAGATCAATAAGGGTCACGTCGTGGTCCATCATATAGTACTCTTTTACGAACTTACTATATGATTCAGGAAGTGACTGAAGAACCCAGTCAACAGCCAACTCACTTGAAATCCCGACACCCAACATGTTTAACCTATCAATGTGTGACTTCATCTCTAAGACGTGTGCACACACAGGTTTCCCATCTTCGTGTTTACTTGCAAAAGGGCTTGAGTAAGCTTGAATTTTTCAAGCCTTTGAACTTGTGGGTTAGGGAGAACAATTAGAGGAGGTGGAGGAAGTGAAGCATGACTCTCATTTCCTTGATCGTATCTCGGAACATCATCTTCATTTGGAAAACTTATTCCATGGGATTTGGGAAGACCATGATTGTCAGAACTAGACATCTACAAAATGGGAGAAAGTTCAAGTTAAGTTGATTGAGTCCTTAATAAAACACCCAAATGAGTTATTAAGGCTAGGATCCAACACAATATTCTACAACCTAGAAGAGGGATGTCGTAATCTAGTTGCAGAATACTTGAAGGTAGGTAAATGACGATTTACCAATTTCCACCATGAAAAACGAAAAGGAAGTTTAAGTTTTAAATGAATTTAAACTCCTAGATCTTTTGAGATTCATTGAACTTTTCAATGGCATGTTTAATCTCGATTATGCCCTTCTATTTGTGACTGGGATGTCGAGGATCATAAATTAGGTGTGAATAACCATACGAATCATGTCGTGCACCCAATGCTACCATCACCTAATCAATGTGCCGGTTAGCCACACACGCTCCATTGATCTATGACAAACATCGAGTCACCCTTCGCTACCAATGTCATCCCCAAATTAGTGTGTTGGTTAACCACACACGCTCCACTAACGTTTGACAAGGGTACGAAGTGTAATTCTATGGATTAACATACAATTTCACATTTTTCCTAAAAGTAACTATGATTTGGGAATTTGAAAAAGCATTTAGTTACTTTGTACTTCATTATACTTATAATGGAAGGTTTCTGTCCTATCCTACCCATTCGACTAACGACCCTCCACTAGTCAAGAGTGTGGTGGGTAAGAGTGGATACCCATTCAATCGCCATTTTATAGACAATTTCCTTAAACACCCCTTATAGACTAGCTTCGTGAATGAGGCCTACTAACGGTAAGACTGACTGTTTACTCATACATATATATAATATTAGACTTTTAATGTTATATATAGTATAGGGTGTATTTTACACTTTTAAAATACTAAGTGGTTTAACTTAGTAAATTATACTTTTAATTTAATTAAATGTAAACTAAAACTTTATGGATTTATTAAATCACTTTTAATTACACACTTTAATTAATTAATAAAATCATAAGTGTGTGATTTGAACTTTTTCAAATTATTAGGGTTTTAGAATTTAACATTTCAAAATTAAACATTTAATCAACTTTTAAATTCCAAAACTTGAGGGCAAGTTTTGAAACATTTCAAAACATTAGGGTTTAACTTATTTAAATTTCATAAACAAAACTTTTAAGTTCAAATTTAAACTATAAAACCTAAAGGGTGCAATTGAAACTTTTTCACATCACAAAGGATCAAATAACAAATAATATAAGTTAAACAATTAATTTAGTCATTATCTATATTTGACCTAATCTGATTTTAGCCACTAGATGATTACCAAATAATTTAAAATAATCCATATTTATCATATAAACAACCAATATTCCAAAGATTTGAAATTATCTATTGTTTTGGCAAGGATAATCATTAATTTAAGATAAAATTCGGATTTTAACTTCAAAAAACGAATTAGGCATTAAATCCAAGTCAAAACAATAGTTAAATCCCAAAATACCCTCTGTCTGATGCTCGAGTCAGCTCTGAACTCGCCGAGCAGGGGCCAACTCGCCGAGTCCAGATACTGACTCGCCGAGTTGAGTCGGGCAGAGGCCAAAAACTCGATTTTTAGCAAACAAAATAGTTAAGCATCATATACAACTGAAACCAATCAAGGCTCTGATACCACTGATGGGTTTTATGCATAAGAAACAATCCTATGTGCTCATACAAACCCTAATGCTTAGATCTAGGTTTCTCTATTGTACACGCTTTGAATGCAAGACTAATAAACTTAGATCTAACATATTATAAACTGAATTAGGGTTTAGAGAATTACCTTTGATTGTTATATTGCAATAACAATCACTCCCTTGCTATGATTGGCTTTAGAAAACTTAGTGCCTCAAGTGTTGCACCTCTAATGGAGTCACAAACACCTTATGCAACTTGGATGAAGAGGAGAAGAAAGGAGGCTGCCCAAAACAACTAGAAACCCTAGAGGAAGACTTATTCACGTTTTTGGGGCATAGGGGCCCTTTATATACATGTAGGCTATTAGGGTTTACAACTAGGAAACCCTAATCTGGCTGCTTAAGCCCTAAGCAGCCCATGGACTCCTTAAACATATCCCTTGGACGATTTCTAATAGGCTTCCCATAGAATTCGTCCAACCTATATTTTATTAGGTGATCCATATCCCAATTATAATTATCTTATAATTACAACTCCAGTCCCCTAAGTTTAATTAATCTCTTTTAGCCACAAAATTAATTATCATTTAATTCTTGACTAATATTAATTAAACAATATGATTTCTCCTTTAATATATTATTCTCATAATATATTAATAAATCATATTTAAACCTTTCTCTCCTTGATTCATCCTACATATTGCTATGGTGAAGGCAACCCAAGACCATGATTATAATCGGGTCAAGTACATACCAAAATAGTTATGGACTTAGACACTAATCCAACAATATATGACAATGATCTAAAAACCAATGGAATGTGTGCTATCCGCCCTTACTTATTATACCCCATTGGGTTGTGAGTTAAGGGCAGATGCGCACAATCGATTGTTTATTTACTCCAAGTATATATAACTTGTACGCATAGAAAGGCTTGTAGTGTCATTTTACTTAACTTCCATTAATGTAGGAAATATAAGATTTTCTAGAGGAACAGGAAAACCTTTCAAAACAGAATTTACAGCTTACATCACTTTACATATACATTTTCAACCACATCTTACAGCTTACATCACTTTTACATATACACTTTCAACAACACTTTACAGCTTACTCACATCACTAAAATCTTCTGAACTCACCAGCTTAATTGCTGATCAACTCATTCAAATAACTTGTATTCTCAGGAGACTATTAGAGAGGTGCTCGTGCTGGGACTTCAGAAGATAGAGCATTATAACTTCAAGTCTTGTTTTGTTATTTGTTTATGACTTCTATGTTTTGTGAACACATACATTGTAAACACTTTCTTTCTAAATGAAATGGTTGTTTATTACTTGCTTACCATATACATATCTCGTGATACTTGACATGACATCCTCCACCCCCGAACGTTTCCGCCGTTCCGGTTTTGGGGTGTGACACGTACCATGTTGTTAGCTACAGTAGGATCGACAGGTCCACGAGTGACAAATTCATAGAGGATATTGGCGTCCGATTCACGTCAGATCAGTTAGTATGGTCATAAAACTCGCAAGTAGATAACAACATACATTTACGTAGTAATATACTTTACATGAACAATGCTTATTTATCATAAGTATGGAAAATACATGGTTTCTTTTCGAGTAATGAAACTACTATACATAATGGTGGTACCCAGGGTTTTCAAACAGAACATTATATTTATACAGGTGATAGCCAGGGTTTTCTTACAAAAAGGGACTTTACATTCAAAACAGTATTTTACAATTCTTCTGGTGGTAAATAGGCATTCGAACTAATACTTTATGGAACATTGTGCCAAACTCATACATTAGAAAATATTGGATTTTCTTAGAAACATAGAAACATTATAAAAGATTCGTTGACAGGTTTTCATTACAAAAACATGCTTATGAACTCACCAGCTTAATGTTCATACTCTTTTCAAAACCGTTTGTATTCTTAGGAAATCAGTAGACAGGTACCCCCACAGCTTTGAGAAGACTGAGCGTATAGAGTCACGTCTTTTATATTTTTCTATACTTTTGATGTATACAATTTATGTATCAAACTAATGTAAATATTCTACTTATTCAATGTAATGGTTGTGTTTACTTCGATTACTATGATGCAATTGTTATGATACTACATATGACGTCATCCACCCTCGAAAGTTTCTGCCGTTCCGGTTTGGGGGTGTGACACGTTCCCACTTCCACTCAGGTATTTTTGGCTGTTGAAGTAGACCTGAGGGCTTTTGATATTCCACCTTCACCTTGGCGCAAGTCGGGCACTTGCCCATGAAGGTAGCAATTTCTGCTTTCATGTTTGGCAACCAATATAGCTTTTTGAGATCCAGATACATCTTATCTGAACCTGGGTGAACGGAGTATCTAGTCCGATGAGCTTCGTTCATGACAACCTTCATCATTTGGGCTGTGAACATCAAGTGGTCCGTGAACCACTCATCAAGTTGGGCCGTGAACATCAACTTGGGTCGTGAACCATTCATCATATTGGGTTGTGAACTCCATTGGGCCGTGAACACTCCTTCAACCTCCTAACTTGCTTTTAGCACTCTTTTGGACTCGTTTGTGCCTCGGGACTTCATTTGTGGAACTTATCATCCTTATTCGAATCTTCTGTTGAATCACCCACATAAGGTCAGTTCATACCCCTATAATCAATCTTTCAAATGTTTTAAATGCTTTTAAGGGGGGAATACAAGTTGAACACAATAGCATTGTGTTAATATTTACCTGTGATAAGCATCACATTAAAGGATTTCTTATGATTTTTGTAAGTAATCAGATCAATTCAACAACACTTTTAAATGATCTTTGATTGTTGTTTATAAAACTCCGTTTTTAAAGTACATGTATAACTCAATAGATAATCGAGTCTTTTCTACAAATCAGGGACAGTTCAAAACAAACATACTAGTAAACTATAATAGGTATAGTTTAGGGGTTTAGAACATACTATAACTAGAACAAAAAGGAACATACTATAACAAGAACAAAAAGGAACATACACACTATTACAAGAACAAGATAACCATAATGTGAAACTACTACTCCACGGCATAGCAATATACTTGTTATGTCGCGTTTTGTAACCAGAGTCTCTTGGAGGGAGAACGGGCATTGTGTGTATAGATCTATACGAGACTGACAATCCCACATCCCAACTGTTAGCTACAGTCCGACAGACAAGCCAAGGGGTGACAAATGTCACATAGTGTCGACGCCAGCAGGCCGTCGTGTTAAATACTTGTTAATCAGCATGGTTTTAACCACATCACAATTTAACCTTAATTAACATATTGGTTTTAACATAGTTAGTGTTTTAGTAGTTATTTTATACAACATTACTGTACACTTTCATTTTCCCATTACATTCATATAGTGATATTCTCACATAAAAGGTAATGCAACTATTTTCTAGTAAAGATAGTCATAAACTGGGGAAAACATACATTCTTACAAAAGAGTAAACAAACAAAACAGTCGGTGTCACACCCCAAAACCAAGAACGGCAGAAACGTTCTGGGGCGGAGGACGTCATGTACAGTATCACAACAATGTAAAGTAGTAAACAAGCAACAACATCATCCATTGCATTAATAATATAATTATTATACAAGTGTGTTCTGTCAAATTTTGATAAACACTAAAGCATAAATCAAAATTAAAGATGAGTCTTGAACAAGCTCCATCTTCCCTAGTCCTTGCATCGATACCTGTCTATGATGACCTGAGGATACAAGTAATTTTCAAAGCGAGTATCAGCTTTGAAGCTGGTGAGATCATAAGTATTTTAGTGTCTTAATTTGTATGTAAGAATTTGTATGTAAGAATTTGTAAGTATTGAAAATGTATGTAAATCGTAAGTATTGAAAATGTATGTAAAACAACTGTAAACGTTTGAAAGAACTCTAGAAATCCCTATGATTCCTACTATTATAACAGGGAGTCTTCTACCAAGACTTAACTGATCTTTATGTAGCCTTCTACCAAGGCATCTAGTATCTATGTGTGTGTCTCTAGTAAGAATGTGTATTTTCCCAAGTCTGACTATCATTAACCAAAAATAGAGTTTCTACATTTTCGTGCATCGTGTGAATGTTCACGAAGTGAATGTAATGGGAAAAGAAATAGTACTATGGTGTAGTGTTGAACTACAACCGTACCTATTACCTTAAATCTAGGGTAATACTTTCAAGTACTGTAGTATTTGATATAAATAACTACATCGGTAGTCAACTGCCTTATTTGAGGGATAAGGTATAATTTGATGTCTAGATCCCAGACTATACGCTCCCCTATCAAAGGGATTTTGGGACCTACCCACGACCACTACATGTATGCAAGCCATGAGCATCCACATTACTATGATCATGTATACTCGATATAACTATCACAGGTGCGTTGTGATTCATCAGTATAGTTAGATCCTGAACTTGTTCCGTGCTATAGCACCTAGTGACGTCTGTTCTATGTAAGCGTACTCATGTAAGTGTGGTCATGTAATTGTACTTATGTAAGTGTGATCATGTAATAGTATAGTAGTGTACTGTAATGTTCTACGTGTGCTAGTTGTAATGTGTGTTCTCTCTCTATCTAGCATGTATAGTAATGTACTGTAATGTTATAGCTGTAATGTATGCTCTCTCTATCTAGCAAGTATAGTAATGTATAGTAATGATCTAGAAAGTATTGACTCATGAATGAACTGACTCATTGTATGATATTGCGTTCTAGTAATAGTTGTAGTATCTTCCTAAACTACCCATATGGTAGTTTACTAGTAATCTAACTTATACGTATGGACATGGATGTATACTCTTGCTACCCAAGGGCATGGGATGAACTGGAAGGGCCTTTACGAATATATATATATATATATATATATGTACATATGCTATATAACTAATATTTAAATGACCTTCGGACGAGTACCCGATATCCCACCAGACCACATCCAAATCGAGAAAAAGGAAATAGGGTGGATAGCCTTCCTAAGTCCTTTAAACATTTCTTATATACTTATGCATATATAGGCATGCAATTTATAATATAAAAGCATAAAATAAGATTTGTAAAACCTTTGAACATAAGTATTTTCTAAGAAAAGATCGACTTGATGTCGATCTTAAAACGGTTTTGAAGGCATGGGTTTGATAAAACAGTTTATTATAAAGAAACATTTGTTTGAAACACGATTGTAAATAAGTTTGAAATGTAATATGCAGAGTAAAATATACAGTGTAATAAGGAGTTTTAAAACATATAAAATGTTTATGAAAATCATTTGAAGGAAACTGTTTGGTAGAACGGCTAATGAGTAGCCAATCATTTGAATACTGCTTATTAATCACATGTGATTGATATAATAATTAGCATAATTCTACTTGTACCCCCCCATAAAACATTTAAAAACAGTTTAAAACATTGATTAAGGGGTATGAACTCACCTGCAGTAAGTGACTGGAATTGAACGGACTGTTATTGTAAGGAAGGATCGGACAAGTGCTTGGTGTCAAGTGAAGACTTTAGACACACACAATGATCCTAATTACATATGAAGACATATTTATATAAATAATTAGTGATTAAAACACTAATTATACAAGTATAAACATTTAAATGCGAGGAAAACACTTTTGGTCAAGTGCTAGGAGGCTAATGTGTTGCAACAAAGGAGTGCAATGCCCCTAATGGGAGTTTATGGTCTAATGACCATCTGCTTTGGAGTTTACGGCCCAGGGGAGTAAACTATTGGCCGTAAACTCTCAACTAGGTCTCTAATTGAAGCTTAGAATTAATACAACTCAAGTGGTGAAGGGCTTCTAGTCTTAAACAAGGGTTTGGGCCTCTTTTTAACTCCATTTAGGATTTCACGGCCTTGGGACCATATTCCCTTGGAGTTTACGGCCGTAAACTCCCTTTGGAGGGTGTTTATGGTGTTTGCAAGCCTCATGCACAAGTGGTATAAGTTCTAGGCTTTTATTCCAAACTTATGGAGACTCATGACACACTTTGGTGCCCCTTTAATGAGTTTACGGCCCATGAACCATGTCATGGCCGTAAACTCACTTTGCTAGGTGATTTTTAGGTGTTTAAGGCCCTTGATTTAATGGGAACAAGTCTAGGTAAAAGTCTAAGGCCTTAGGTGCCTTAAAGGCACCATTTTGAGCATGCTTTTTGGAGTTTATGGCCTAAGATACTCTTGGGCCGTGAACTCCTAAAGTTGGGTGGTTCTTGCTTGATTTCATGTCCCTAATACACTCCTATACAAGTCCAAGGCAGTAGTATATCACGGGGGACAACCTAGGCTTGGTTTCGGGAGTTTACCGCCCAAGAACACCTTGGGGAGTAAACTCCTAAATCGAATGATTTAGCTATGTAATCTATGTTATGAACACATTTTAAGCTTTCTAATACTACTAGAAAGGGTTACTCACAATTTGGGATAAAAACTCGAAGATCCGTGAGAGAGAATTTTGACTTTTCTCTAAATGGAAATGTAACTAATGAACCAATATGTTTCAGTTTTCTATATATAGTCCTGGGATTTTTCGCAGAAAATATTTTTATTCCCGGAATGAACTCTAATATCCTAGAGTATTGGAATAACAGTGTTGCACAAAACCCTAGTGCATCCACTCTCCTGATATCTCCTTAAATGTAAATCCTGAAAAACTGCCAAACTTATACTCGAAGTCTGGAATTTCACTGTAACTGTTCAAACTTCTATTGGATTGATATGGTTTGTTCAAAAAGGAAATTTCGGGTTGTCACATCATCCCCCTGTTAAAGGGAATTTCGTCCCGAAATTAGAATTTAGGCAAGGAAGTAGGTACGAATGATCGAGTCGGGAGGAGGAAACTTCCTAATCGATTGGTTCTAGCGCACCTAAGTGAAATCGGTTTCTCGGTTGGCAATCCAACGAACCTTCACTAACTGGCGACGGCGTTGCTTCGTCCGCTTGACCTCTCGGTCGAGGGTCACTACGGTTCTAATACAAAGGCGAGGATCTCGACGAGTGGACTTACAAGAGTCCTAACGGAAAGGTATGGTTTCACGATCGAGACGCGAAGAGTAGAATGTACGTTACTGAGTTCGCGGAGTAGGTCTAGTTTGTGCGAGGCACAATACTGATTCTGATAAGAATCTCGGAGGTCTTAACTATATTGGATTTAGCTTTCCACGCGATACGAAGCGTATTAAGCCATTCCCAGAGTGAGTTCTCCTAAAGAACTTGGTCACTCACTTTGAATTCCAAAGGTTCCTTTTCTTGCTTAACTTCCCAGTCAAAGGCCACCCCTTGTTGGGTTAAATTCATACGGGTTTCTGTAATTTGCGAGGAGTTCTGAATGAACTATGACAGTAGGTCTGTAAGACCTAGAATTTGGCGAAAGACTGTCGGCGTCTCTGGTGTCGACAAATGCTCAAAGGTTTTGACAAATTGAAAGAGTACTCAAAATTTCCCACATTACTAACAGTGTGTCATAGAAATTTGACTCTTCAATTTCAAAACTCGTGCCTAGAGAACTTCGCTAAAAGTTCCTCTGTAGGAAATGTTTCCATGGGTTTTCTTCTTACTACGAGGGTAGATAAGTAAGTCTTTACATGGAGAAATGACGAACTGATCCAAGTAAGAAAGACGTACCCTATTCATTTAGCTCATGAAAGCTATGGGCGTATTGGTCCTATCCGAAGGGTATCACTACGGACTTGAAGTGTCCGCATCGAGTTTGGAAGATAGTCTTCCGGACATCCTTTCCTAACACTCGAACTGGTGATATTTGGATCTCAGATCCAGTTCTGAAAGTAATTATTTCCTTGCGTTTGCTCAACCATTTCATCTATGTGCGGCAGAGATAACGATTTCTAATGAAAAATCTTGACGGAGTCCTCGAAATCCGAGGCACATACGATGCAATCCATCGATCTCTGGGAGAATAAGACTGGGGGTTCTCAAGGGTGAGAAGCCTAGTCTTCTTATTCTATCGTTGTGCGGTTCGTTAAGTTGTTTGTACTGTTCTGGTATCTCCGTAGGTGTTTAAACTATAGGATGATCTGTTTACAAGAGTCGTACTGGGTTCTATGTTTGTTCACATGATGATGTGATTACTCGTAGGCTTAAGCAGTTCTCCGTCCTGAAGTTCATATTAGAATTCATACATGGTTCACAATCACAATTTCGTGTATACGAGTCGTATATAATTAAGATTGAAAAGGTAGTCGAATAACTGATTCTTCTTTAAGCTCACATCCCATCCGGGAAAAGAAGTTAAAGTGGAATCATCAATTCTAAACCTGTAGAACCTTGATTATACATCACTCTTATGCATACATTCCTCAGTGATAGATCAATCGTATGAATCCTTGGATTGAACTTGACGTACTGCACGAGTGGTACTTCGGGGGTTTCTTCGGAAAAGAAAAGAACTATGAGGTACTCCATGCATGAGTACTTCGGTGTTCTGATATAACGGCTTCGTTGGAAAAGCGATCTAGAAGAAAGAGATGTACGTATGAAGCTGTTTTTGTGAGGATCAAGTTGAATCGAGTCTCATGATAATGTTGGAATCATACTGAAACTTAAAGACATTAGATTTGAACATAAGACGTTTTACAGACAAAACACAACCGTGCAACCATTAACAGAGTTCCTACAAGACTATTGCTGCTAAAAAGGTATACTACAAAAGACAAGTATACGCAACACGAGCATCCCTAATCCTACGGAATCTCGCAAAAGATAGGACTCTAGTTGCACTAGTTTGGGATAGTTTATAAGTTTGTTACAACGAAACGCCTAAATTACATTTAACGTGGTTCCGGAGCAGGCTCTCCTGCAGCTGTGATCCTGAGAATTTTCCCGTCTTCGCCAGAGTTCTGCGTTATCGGGCAATCCTTCTTGAGGTGTCCAATTTCACCGCATTGGTGACATATCTGGACAGCACCCACATCAGTGGAGGAAGTGAAGTGTCGAGTAGGAGTTATGGGGACACGGTTGCTTTCGTTGATCTTCCCTTTTGGGCAATTTCTGTAATAGTGCCCTGCCTCACCACAACTATAGCAAACTAGGCTTGCTCTAGTGGTGGAGGTAGTTCTACAGAAACGAGCAATGTGTCCCATCATGTTGCAATTATTGCATTGCCAGGCTCGACAAATTCCCTTGTGGTGGAGGTTGCACCGGTCGCACTTCGGGAGTGTTCCTTTATATGGTCTGCTCGGTACTGGGATGGCAGAGGTTTCTACTTGTGGTTGTTGCCTGGCAATTCTCTGAAATCGTTTGCGTTCCACTTTGTCTTGACGTTTTCTTTTCTTGAACTCTGAGTTGTTGTTTTGGGTGGTGGCGACTGTTACTATTTGTTGATTCCTCGGATCGTTAACACGATCGGGATTGTCAACTCCTTTTTCAGCATTGTTTGCGTTGGTAGTGCTGCGATTTGCCAGGACTACTGTCACGGCAGCCATCACTGCAGCTGTAACGGTGGTTTGAAAAGTAGTGGCGTCCATAGGAAAAGTAGAGGTCTCGTTGCTTGGCTGGTTGTTTCTGGATGACGACATGATTCTGTTACACGAAAGATAAGGATTTTGTGAGCGATTCTGGTTGAACCTAGATGTACTTAGATTGTTCAAGTAAGGAGTAAGAGTATGTTCTCGAAAGGTTGACCTACATCCCTATGATGCAGTCCTAGTACAGAATGGAAGTGAGTTTGTAGAATGGTCTCAAGACGTTTGTCGTTCAAGCCGAGGTATCGTGGGTTGGTGAATAGCAAGATCCAACCACTGAAAGAGACTTGAAATGTCTCCGGACCTAACTTGCTATAGTCCAATGAATTGACTAAAGCAGGTTTCAGATAGACTCCAATGAGAGTATGATAAGAGTACTTGAATAAAGAATGACACAGAAGTTAGCCGGCTGTCAATATCTTTGATATTCATGACGTAAAGATTCGGGAAAATGACCTTGTAAAGGTCTTACATCATAACTAGAGAAGATAGTTCTTGACAGCGTAAAGACCTAACCAAAAGTACTTACAGTACAAGATAATTTCATAGAAAATGCCACATCGGGCATAGACAGAAAACGATTCCTTTTAATAAGGAAAATAAAGTAAAGAATCTACTACTGACGACAGTCATCCCTCAGGTGAACTCTCAGTTCAGCCAGTGCTTGCAGCAGGGTTTCATGGTTTCTCTCTGATCTCTCACGAGTATCTCCTAGACAAATGGTGCGGAGGGTATGCATTCTCACATCAGCGACAACTTCGGTAATCTGATGTAGGGCTGTCCTGCCTTGAATCTCATTTCGGGCCACTCTGCGGACCAAGATTGGCAAGACTTTATCTGCTGAGCCCCCATTGTTCAAGTCGTAAAAGCTTCGGTCACCATTAAATGGCATAGGCTGGTCTTGTCCTTGGCTCCATGTTTCCAAGCATTCCACTCACTCAGGGTCGGGCCATGAAAAACCGGACGAGGGTTAGGAATTGGAAAGGGAGCTACTTGGGTAGGTTCTCAACCTCTGGTTCGGAATTAGCATCGTCCGAAAGGTTTTCATCATGATGATCATTCAAAGGGATAGGATGATCATTCTCTAGTTCTTCTCCAAACCAACCAGCTATGACCTCATTCAGAAGGTACTGGTTGTCGCGGGGTTGGAGTCCAGCCATGTTATCTATGCGAGAATTGGGGTAAGAAATAATTATTAGACGAACTATCTAGATAATTATTTAGAAAATCTTCATCAGTTACATCGCTATTTGTGAAGTGCATACTAGTTATATGTAATCGAAACATGATAGGCCTTCGAATAAGTGACCTTAACTCCATATTCACACAGAATAGGGGTGAAGTAAAATTTTCACAGATTCTAAGTCTATAACATCCTAATTACATATAGCCTTAGTGTATCCACTTAGCAACTATCAACTTAGTAATGAAGATCCCGTTTTAGTTCTCAAGTATAAAGTACCTATAGTAACACCAAATACTCCTATAGTATTTTAAGTTTAATGTTATGTTCTACTGTTCTCATTGTGGTAGGGTTGGTAAGATTTTAGCATTGTTGCAACCACACAATTAAACTTAGGCACATGCTAGTCAACCCTCGGATTATATAGGTGATCAGGCTATATCTTCCCAGTTTTGACCATATATCTCTAAGCCCACTTGCGTTGTCCAACAATCGTAATTCTTTTGTACTGTCCTAGTGACACTGATTTTAGTATGAATGCAGGCACGTATACTTTATTAAATATTTTATTATTTAAAGTATAAACTCTTGGTCAGAGTATTTTTATCCCTTATGTATTTATAGTTAGTATATCTTTTATGGGTTGATATACTTAATTCACTATAAACAATGCTCTGATATCAATCTGTCACACCCCAAAACCAAGAACGGCGGAAACGTTCTGGGGCGGAGGACGTCGTGTACAGTATCACAACAATGTAAAGTAGTAAACAAGCAACAACATCATCCATTGCATTAATAGTATAATTATTATACAAGTGTGTTCTGTAAAATTTTGATAAACACTAAAGCATAAATCAAAATCAAAGATGAGTCTTGAACAAGCTCCATCTTCCCTAGTCCTTGCATCGATACCTGTCTATGATGACCTGAGGATACAAGTAATTTTGAAAGCGAGTATCAGCTTTGAAGCTGGTGAGATCATAAGTATTTTAGTGTCTTAATTTGTATGTAAGAATTTGTAAGTATTGAAAATGTATGTAAATCGTAAGTATTGAAAATGTATGTAAAACAACTGTAAACGTTTGAAAAAACTCTAGAAATCCCTATGATTCCTACTATTATAACAGGGAGTCTTCTACCAAGACTTAACTGATCTTTATGTAGCCTTCTACCAAGGCATCTAGTGTCTGTGTGTGTGTCTCTAGTAAGAATGTGTATTTTCCCAAGTCTGACTATCATTAACCAAAAATATAGTTTCTACATTTTCGTGCGTCGTGTGAATGTTCACGAAGTGAATGTAATGGAAAAGAAATAGTACTATGGTGTAGTGTCGAACTACAACCGTACCTATTACCTTAAATCTAGGGTAATACTTTCAAGTACTATAGTATTTGATATAAATAACTACATCGGTACTTAACTGCCTTATTTGAGGGATAAGGTATAATGTGATGTCTAGATCCCAGACTATACGCTCCCCTATCAAAGGGATTTTGGGACCTACCCACGACCACTGCATGTATGCAAGCCGTGAGCATCCACATTACTATGATCATGTATACTCGATATAACTATCACAGTTGCGTTGTGATTCATCCGTATAGTTAGATCCTGAACTGGTTCCGTGCAATAGCACCTAGTGACGTCTGTTCTATGTATATGTAAGCGTACTCATGTAAGTGTGGTCATGTAATTGTACTTATGTAAGTGTGATCATGTAATAGTATAGTAGTGTACTGTAATGTTCTACGTGTGCTAGCTGTAATGTGTGTTCTCTCTCTATCTAGCATGTATAGTAATGTACTGTAATGTTCTAGCTGTAATGTATGCTCTCTCTATCTAGCAAGTATAGTAATGTACAGTAATGATCTAGAAAGTATTGACTCATGAATGAACTGACTCATTGTATGATATTGCGTTCTAGCAATAGTTCTAGTATCTTCCTAAACTACCCATATGGTAGTTTACTAGTAATCTAACTTGTACGTATAAACATGGATGTATACCCTTGCTACCCAAGGGCATGGGATGAACTGGAAGGGCCTTTATGACTATATATGTACATATGTTATATAACTAATATTTAAACGACCTTCGGACGAGTACCCGATATCCCACCAGACCACATCCAAATCGAGAAAAAGGAAATAGGGTGGATAGCCTTCCTAAGTCCTTTAAACATTTCTTATATAATTATACATATATAGGCATGCAATTTATAATATAAAAGCATAAAATAAGATTTGTAAAACCTTTGAACATAAGTATTTTCTAAGAAAAGATCGACTTGATGTCGATCTATAAAACGGTTTTGAAGGCATGGGTTTGATAAAACAGTTTATTATAAAGAAACATTTGTTTGAAACACGATTGTAAATAAGTTTGAAATGTAATATGCAGAGTAAAATGTACAGATTAATAAGAAGTTTTAAAACATATAAAATGTTTATGAAAGTCATTTGAATGAAACTATTCGGTAAAACGGCCAATGAGTAGCCAATCATTTGAATGCTGCTTATTAATCACATGTGATTGATACAATAATTAGCATAATTCTACTTGTATCCCCCCATAAAACATTTAAAAACAGTTTAAAACATTGATTAAGGGGTATGAACTCGCCTGCAGTAAGTGACTGGAATTGAACGGACTGTTATTATAAGGAAGGATTGGACAAGTGCTTGGTGTCAAGTGAAGACTTTAGACACACACAATGATCCTAATTACATATGAAGACATATGTATATAAATAATTAGTGATTAAAACACTAATTATACAAGTATAAACATTTAAACGCGAGGAAAACACTTTTGGTCAAGTGCTAGGAGGCTAATGGGTTGCAACAAAGGAGTGCAATGCCCCTAATGGGAGTTTATGGTCTAATGACCATATGCTTTGGAGTTTACAGCCCAGGGGAGTAAACACTTGGCCGTAAACTCTCAACCAGGTCTCTAATTGAAGCTTAGAATTAATACAACTCAAGTGGTGATGGGCTTCTAGTCTTAAACAAGGATTTGGGCCTCCTTTTAACTCCATTTAGGAGTTCACGGCCTTGGGACCATATTCCCTTGGAGTTTACGGCTGTAAACTCTCTTGGGAGGGTGTTTATGGTGTTTTCAAGCCTCATGCACAAGTGGTATAAGTTCTAGGCTTTTATTCCAAACTTATAGAGACTCTTGACACACTTTGGTGCCCCTTTAATGAGTTTACGGCCCATGAACCATGTCATGGCCATAAACTCACTTTGCAAGGTGATTTCTAGGTGTTTAAGGCCCTTGATTTAATGGGAACAAGTCTAGGTAAAAGTCTAAGGCCTTAGGTGCCTTAAAAGCACCATTTTGAGCATGCTTTTTGGAGTTTACGGCCTAAGATACTCTTGGGCCGTGAACTCCTAAACTTGGGTGGTTCTTGCTTGATTTCATGTCCCTAATACACTCCTATACAAGTCCAAGGCAGTAGTATATCACGGGGGACAACCTAGGCTTGGTTTCGGGAGTTTACCGCCCAAGAACACCTTGGGGAGTAAACTGCTAAATCGAATGATTTAGCTATGTAATCTATGTTATGAACACATTTAAAGCTTTCTAACACTACTAGAAAGGGTTGCTCACAATTTGGGATAAAAACCCGAAGATCCGTGAGAGAGAATTTTGACTTTTCTCTAAATGGAAATGTAACTAATGAACCAATATGTTTCAGTTTTCTATATATAGTCCTGGGATTTTTGGCAGAAAATATTTTTATTCCCGGAATGAACTCTAATATCCTAGAGTATTGGAATAACAGTGTTGCACAAAACCCTAGTTCATCCACTCTCCTGATATCTCCTCAAAAGTAAATCTTGAAAAACTGCCAAACTTATACTCGAAGTCTGGAATTTCACTGTAACTGTTCGAACTTCTATTGGATTGATATGGTTTGTTCAGAAAGGAAATTTCGGGTTGTCACAGTCGGGTCTTTGTGCATTCAGTTAGATAGGGGATCTGCCACACCCTTAAACCGGAATGGGGGAAACGTTCAGGGGCGGAGGACATCATATGTTGTATCACAACACATGAATCATAGTAATCAAAGTAACAAACAACCATTGCATTAATATTAAAGTGTATACAAAGTATTTGATTCACAAAAGATTCACTTCAAAAGTAAATAACAAAACAAGACATGAAGTTACTATACTCCATCTTCTGAATCCCAGTACGTGTACCTGTCTACTAGTTTCTTGAGAATACACGTTATTTTGAAAGAGTATATCAGCATTTAAGCTAGTGAGTTCAAAAGTATTTTAGTTATGAAAAGTAAACTATAAGTTCTTTAGAAAAGTTCGCCTATTCCTCTAGAAAATCCTATATTTTCTGATGTGATGAATGATAAGTAAAAATAACTCTACAATTCTTTCTATGAGTACTAAATGGATACAATTTATATACAATCCAGAGTAAACAAACAATCGACTGTGTGAATCTGCCCTAAGCCCACACCCAAACAAGGAACAAGAAATGAGGCGGAAGTCACACATCCCATTGTTTGTTAATAAAATTATATATTTCCTTTAGTAAAATGGTAACCACGATAATTCCTTCTATAATCACTTAATTTATACTGGTTATATATAATTTAATATCAAACGGACAATTAAATGTGTGAATCTGCCCTAAGCCCACAACCAAACAAGGAAAAGGAAGTAAGACAGAAAGCACACATTCCACTGCCTATTGGATATTAATTATATATAACCCTGATGTATAAGTTAATGCATTATATAATTAGTCATTTAAGGTCCTTTAAGTTATACTGGTTTAATAAAGCGTATCAAACCCTTTACATAAAATTTTCTAGTTTCACCTACTTAATGTTCTATCCGAAAAGTATGTTTTTGTACTAGAAAGCGGTATACTGAATTTGTATGCTATGACCTGACCCATACATGTCACTCCCTATCATTTCTTGGTGTATACAGGATATATATATATATATATAGCTAAGATGAAATATATAGTAGACTATGTGAATCTGGTCTAAGCCCACAACCAAACAAGGAACAGGAAATGAAGCGGAAAGCACACATCCAACTGCCTGTCAGATCCGATTAATATATACCGCTAACGTATCTACCGAGGAATCATAAAGTTAGCATTATAGGCCCCCTTCTAACTGAATGTACCAAGACCCGACTATTTTGTTTGTTTACTCTTTTGTAAGAATGTATGTTTTCCCAAGTTTATGACTATCTTTACTAGAAAATAGTTGCATTACCTTTTATGTGAGAATATCACTATATGAATGTAATGGGAAAATGAAAGTTTACAGTAACGTTTTATAAAATAACTATTGAAACATTAACTACCTTAAAAATAATTTGTTAATTAAGGTTAAAATGTGATGTGGTTATAACCATGCTGATTGACTAGTATTTAAAACGACGACCTGCTGGCATTGAAACTATATGACATTTGTCACCCCTTGGCTTGTTTATTAGACTGTAGCTAACAGTTAGGATGTGGGATTTTCAGTCCTGTATAGATCTATACACACAATGCCCGCTCTCCCTCCATGAGACTCTGTTTACAAAACGCGACATAACAAGTATATTGCTATGTCGTGAAGTAGTAGTCTCACATTATTGTTATCTTGTTCTTGTAATAGTATGTATGTTCCTTTTTGTTTTTGTAATAGTATGTTCCTTTCTGTTCTTGTTATAGTATGTTACTTTCTATTCTAGTTATAGTGTGTTATGAATCCCTAAACTATAGCTATTATAGTTTACTAGTATGTTTGTTTTGAATTGTCCCTAATTTGTAGAAAATACTCGATTATCTATTGAGTTATGCATGTACTTTAAAAACAGAGTTTTATAAACAACAATCTAACATCATTTAAAAGAGTTGTTGAATTGATTTGATTACTTACAAAAGCATAAGAATCCTTTAATGTGATGGTTATCACAGGTAAATATTAACATAATGCTATTGTGTTCAACTTGTATCCCCCCTAGAAGCATTTAAAACATTTAAAGATTGATTATAGGGGTATGAACTCACCTTAAGTGGGTGATTCAATAGAAGATTCGAATAAGGATGATAAGTTCCACGAATGAAGTCCCGAGGCACAAACGAGTCCAAAAGAGTGCTAGAAGCAAGTTAGGATGTTGAAGGAGTGTTCACGGCCCAAAGGAAGGATAGTTTATAGCCCAATGGAGTTCACGACCCAATTTGATGAATGGTTCATGGCCCAACTTGATGAGTGGTTCACGACCCACTTGATGTTCACAGCCCAAATGATGAAGAACATTTGAAGATCTTGGTGTTTTAGTGAGTGTTTGAAGATCCTATTAAGCTTTTATGGAGTATCAAAGGAAAGGGGTGTTTAAGAGTGAAATATTGAAGTTCTTGTGGATGATACTTATGAGATACTTGTGAGCTTCACGGCCAAGAGGTGAGAAATGAATCAGAAATGGCTAAAGCTCATGCATATAACATGAGTTCACGGCCCAAGATGGGTTCACGGCCGTGAAGTACTTGTGAGGGTGTTTCCGTCTCGATTGCAACTCAATGATCTCAAGCTAACACTTCCCAACACACAATCCTTGAGTGTATTAGGCTTAGAACTCAGTAAAATGACTCTTAACAAGGCTAAAAGGTAATAGAAACAAGTATGACTTTTGGTTGATTAGATTGACTTTAGCAGATAGAAATTTACGGGTTGTCACATCATCCCCCATTTAGATGGAATTTCGTCCCGAAATTAGCTTTCTTAGCAGTACTCCTGGGGTCGTGCTACTCTGAATGGTAAAATACCCACTCGTAGACCTGGGCAACTTTGCCCTGATGCTCATGATAAGATTCATACCTAGTTCATTTATCATCACATCGTGTATACAAGTCGTATATAATAAAGATTTGTAAGACGGTCGGATGTGCGACTCTGCCCTAGGTCCACAACCAAACAAGGAACAGGAGATAGGGCAGAAACACACATACTAAATTCGTATAATCATAATTATATACCACCCTCATGTATATACTTAATAGTGATAGGTGGGCTGTATTCATCCTCTGCCCCCGAACGTTTCCGTCATTCCGGTTTGGGGGTGTGACACATATGACTCTATTTTAACTGAGTTTGATGCTTCTGTTACTTATGCGAATAATCTTGTTATTTCTGCTAGCAATGAAGCTAAGAAAACTAGTACTCAGTTACTAGAAACTCAAAGAGTCATGGAAACAAAGAAGACTAAGATATATTATTTAGAGTTTCAGATTACAAACATTATGGTAGATAGAGATAATCTTAGCCAGTGTTGCAAAACTCGGCCTACTCGACTGATTACTCGGAATCAGCCCTCCACTGAGGCAAGTAATGTGAACTCGGCAAAAAAAACTCGGATTAAGTCAAACTCGGTAAACAATCGGTCAAAATCAGTCGAAAATCGATCAACATCTCTCTAACTCGGGCCTACTCGGTATTACTCGGTCTTACTCGGGTATACTCGGTCAAACACGGCCAACTTGGTCAAACTTGGTCAAAGGGTCAATATTATCATAAAAAGAGAAAAAAATCAAGAATTTCAAGATTAATATGTATAATACACTTAATGATTTATTATTTAACACACACATTTGATTATTACTACATATATATCTTAAATTTTCAGTAATTATTTATGAAGGGAGACATTTGTGTGTATTTCAGTTTTTATGTATTCACATGTATCTAATTTTGTTATATATTTCAATCAAATTATGATTTTAACTTATGATTTTGACATATATAATTTTCCTAAATATATTTCTACATGAATTACCGAATCCGAGTACTCCCCGAGTACTCGCTACTCCCCAATCGGCTGAGCAGGTACCGAGTAGCGAGTTCTAGAACCTTGACCTTCGCACTGACAATAAGATTTTATTGAAACAAGAAACATATATTGTAATTCTGCTAAGAGACTCTATGGAAAATTAACTAAATTGCATCATTCGTGTGAAATTAGTATAGAACAACATAGGAAGTTTCTACCATTTTTAGCTTTCGAAAGAGAAAAAGTAGATGAAACTTCTTATGATTGTGAGATGAATATTTTAGATTTTGATAAAGTTCCAAATAACAGATATACATATGGAATTGTGAAAATTGATGAATGTTTGGATGCTAATGAATTAGTTAACATTGTGAATGACACCTTAACCAAAAATGAACAATTTAAAAATTTGAAAAAAACTGAGAATTTGAAATCTGATAATCAATCTAATTTTGCTAATATCAAAGATAATTCTGATAATTTTAGCGAAATCAGTGAGATTGAAGATGTCGATTGTTCTCAGTTATCTGTTATTAATGTCACATCTTTGAGTTAAGTCAAGGAAAAATAAAATGATTCGTTAGCTATGACTGACACAGATCAAGCCTCCACTTCGAAAGTTTGTGATTTTGATCATGTACGTGTCAAAGATAGTCAAACTGACAGTAGTGATGATGAGGAGATTTCGAAAAACTCAACCACAATAAAAGATGTTTCGAAAGAAAATGAAATACCAAGAGTTGTTGTTGATTAGGTTTATGGTGAAACAGAAGAATTTGACAAAGTGATGAAAGAAAAAGGTGCTCATTATCTCGAAACAAATACAGTTGTGTATCCAAATTTCAAGTGCACAAATGATGTTATTTTTCCAAATCAAGTATTTATTACGACTAGAAATGTTGAAAACATCAAACCGAAATTTAACAAATTGATAGATAAACGGAATAAGCAAACTTCGAAAGAAGGTTTTTTCTCAAATCAAAGTGTTGTCGAAAATAATCTAACAATGAATTCATAAATTTTTCAAAGACAAAAACATTGACGAAAATGGGTTAAAAAATCAAAAATTTCGACAGAGGATGAAACACAATTGGAAGTCAAATCACAAAATATGAAAATAAATTCAAAAGAATTTAAGGATCAAATTGACAATTTTTCGAAAGAAAATGGAATTTCAAAGAGACAAGCAAGAAAGAAAATCTTTTGGCAAGTTGTTGAGTCTCGAAAGAAACAAAATGATTTGCAAAAGAAAAGCACTGAAACGGAATTGTTTGAAAAGGTTAAGACAATGTCTTCATTCAGTTCAGTTGTCAAGAAAAATCCCGCTCTGACTAAAAAGCATTTGTCTCAATCAACTTCACATACGGATTTTTCGAAAATAAAAAATCAAGAAACCAAGTTTTTTTCACAACCTCAAAGTTACACAACTCATGAAAAGAAATTTTCAAATCTGTCACACCCCAAAACCGAGAACGGCGGAAACGTTATGGGGCGGAGGACGTCATGTAATGTATCACAACAACGTAAAGTAGTAAACAAGCAACAACATCATCCATTGCATTAATAGTATAATTTTAATTACAAGTGTGTTCTGACATGTTTAATAGACACTAAAGTATATATCAAAATGAAAGATGAGTCTTGAACGAGCTCCATCTTCTCTAAACCTTGCATTGGTACCTGTCTACGGTTGACCTGAGGATACAAGTTATTTTTAAAGAGAGTATCAACTTTAAAGCTGGTGAGATCATAAGTATTTTAGTGTCTCAATTTGTAAAAAGTATTTGTAATAATGTGAAGTGTAAGTATGTAAAAGTTTTGAACTTCCTAGGAAACCCTATATTTCCTACTAACAGTAGCCTTCTACTAAGGCATCTAGTATCTGTGTGTGACTCTTGTAAGAGTGTGCATTTTCCCAAATCTGACTATCATTAACCAAAAATATAGCTTTGACATTACCGTGCATCGTGTGAATGTTCACGAAGTGAATGTAATGGGAAAAATATTACAGTACAGTAGTATTGTAATAAGTAACTACTGTTGTACTAACTACCTTAAACCAATTGCAATTTAAAGTACCATGTGATCGGCCTGTATCCTGCTACCGACTCAATAGAAAAACGACGATGTAAGATGCCGTAAGAAACGACATTTGGCACCCGTAGACTTGCAAGTCCCACTGTAGCGAGCAGCAAGGTGTAGGATAGTCAATCTAGTATAGATCTATATGCAAACTCATATGCTCCCCAATTAAGGAGATTCTGGATACAAAAATGGTCATGGTAGGTAGTGTCATGCCCCGTTTAGTGGCTCACATAACTGTATTAATCTATATGTAATGTATGTGCTAGCTGTATTGTGTGTTCTTTCTCTGTCTAGCCTGTATTGTAATGAGCTGTGTGTACTAGTTGTATTGAGTGTTCTCTCTCTATCTAGCATGTATAGTAATGTACTGTGTGTACTAGCTATATTGTATGTTCTCTCTTTATCTAGCAAGTAGTGACTCATGTATGAACTGACTCATTGTATGATTTATTGTTCTAGTAATAGTATTAGTAACTTCCTAAACTACACCTATTGTAGTTTACTAGTAATATGACTTATACTTATGAACATGAACGTATACCCTTGCTACCCAAGGGTATTGAATTGACTGATAGAACTTTTATGTCTATATATGTACACATAATATATAACTAATATTTAGACGACCTTCAGACGGATAACCGATGCCCTAAAGCCACATTCCAACGAGGAAAAGGAGATAAAGCGAGCTAGCCCTCCTAAGTCCTTTAAACATTACTTATACAACTATACATACATAGGCATGCATTTGACACTATAAAAGTATAAAAGAAGTTTTGTAAAACCATTGAAAAGTTTAGTAACTAAGGAAAGATGTGATGCCAGTTTGTAAAACGGTTTGAAAGCAGTTTGTTTGATAAGAACAGTTTAAAGTATAAGGAAACCTTTGTTTGAAACACAATTGTAACAGAGTTTGAAAAGAAACATTCAGTATGTAAGACAGATTAAAAGGTTAATTAAGGGGTATGAACTCACCTTTAGTGAGCGGATCGGATGGAAGTGTCGAACAAGTGCTTGGTGTCAAGTGAAGACTTAGACACATACAATGATCCTAATAACATATGAAGACATATGTGTATATATATATATATATATATAATTAGTGATTATAACACTAATTAAATATGTATAAACATCCTAATGTGACGAAAACACTTTGGTCAAAGTGTTAGGAGGCTATCGGGTTGTAACAAAGGAGTGCAAGGCCTAATATGGGAGTTTATGGTCAATGGACCATGCTTGCTGGAGTTTACGGCCCAGGGGAGTTTACTCCTGGCCATAAACTCTCAATTGGATCACCAAATGAGGCTTAAAACTATTATAACTTAAGTGGTTAAGTGTTCCAAGGCTTAAACAAGAGGCTGGGTGGGTTTAAGGTCCAAGAATGACCTTGTATGGTGTTTACGGTCTGGGGACCACTTCCCCATGATTTTACGGTCGTAAACTCATGGTAAGAAGCACCATTTTGTGTATTGAAGTCCTTAGTTCAATGGTGTAAGGCTCTACGCTAATATCCAAGGCTTACTAAGGTGTTAGGGGCATTAAAACACCCTTTGGGGGTGTTTACGGTTTTGGGAGATTCCCAAACCGTAAACTCATGTTCATGGGGGGTTTTTGGTGTTTTTCAAGTGCTAAACTCATCAAGGAAAAGGATCTATGCTAGTTGTCAAGGCTTAGAAGGAACTAAGGCATACTTTGGCACCCATTTTAGGGTTTACGGTCCAAGAACACCTTGGACCATAAACACCTTGTTCTTGGTGTTTCTTGGGTGATTTCTTGATATATGGAAATATAACAAGCCTTAATATACTCTAGGATAGAAGTACTTACATATGAGAAGATTTGGGACGGAAGCTTGAAGATCCTTGGGAAAGAAATTGGGTTTTCTCTAGCTTGAAATGGAAGAAATGAAGGAAAAATGGCTAAGTGCTATATATATAGTCTTTAGGGTTTAAGGTCCAAATGCCATTTGGGCCGTAAACTCCAAACTCTTAAGGTTTTGAGACTTCTAAGATGCACAAAATGCCCTGGAGTATACGTCCTATGTTTACCTCTTGAAGGATTAAAGCTCAAAATGCACAAACGGACACCAAACGTGTTGTAGCAGAAATGAGTTTGACTTTCTATGAAGTGTTTGACTGTACATGACAGAAAATTTCGGGTTGTCACATCATCCTCTTGTTAGAGGGAATTTCGTCCCAAAATTAGAATTTAGGTAAGGAAGTAGATATGAATGATCGAGTCAAGAGGTGGGGATACTTCCTAATCAATTGGTTCTCGCGCTCACAGGTGAATTTAGGTCCTCGGTTGGTATCCCAACGAACCTTCACAAATAGGAGGTGGCTTTGCCATGTGCGCTTGACCTCTCGGTCCATGATTACTACGGTTCTTCCACGAAGGCGAGGCTCTCGTTGATCTCGATCTGTTCATTTCAAGATTAGATGTTATAAACACTAATTAGATGCATATATGTGTGATTATATATTAAATAGGATCCATGTGTGCTCAAGTCTTCACTTAGCACTTAGCATCCTATACCACTCGTTCATCTAATCTACTCATTACAAGTGTGTTCATACCCCTTATCAACCTTTTAAATTACTTTAAATGCTTTTATGGGGGGAATACAAGTTGAAACATTATAGTTATTATATCAATCACATGTGATTAATAACTATCAAGCAAATGGATTTACTATACTTTTAACCGTTTTATCAAGCAAACTACTTCAAACTGGTTATCAAACTCTTTTAAATGTAAATACTTTACCAAACTTGTTCTTCTATGCCAAAACTTTTCTTTTAACTCTTTCAAACTTATATGTTGTCAAAACCATGTCTAATGCATATATAGCTTTAAAGCTGGTGAGATCATAAGTATTTTAGTGACTTAATTTGTATGTAAGTATTAGTATGTGTATGAACTGTAAGTATTTATATGTATATGAACTATAAGTATTTGTATGTATATAAACATCCTAGAAAACCCTATGTTTCCTACTAAAAGTATCCTACTACCAAGGCATCTAGTATCTCTATGTGTGTCTCTTGTAAGAGTGTGTATTTTCCCAAATCCGACTATCATTATCCAAAATATAGCTTCTACATTACCGTGCATCGTGTGAATGTTCATGAAGTGAATGTAATGGGAAAAGAAAATAGTACTATGGTGTAGTATCGAATAACTACAACCGTACTAACTACCTTAAGTCTATTGTAATCTTGTAAGTACTGTAGTATTTGTAATAAGTGACTACTTCTGTACTAATATTGCCTTATTTGAGGGATAAGGCATCATGTGATGGCTAGATCCCAAGCTAGACGCTCCCCTGTCAAAGGGATTTTGGGACCTATACACGACCCTTGCATGTGTGCAAGCAGTGAACATCCACATTACTATGATCATGTATACCCAATATAACTATCACAATGCGTTGTGATTCATTGGTATAGTTAGATCCTGAACTTGTTCCATGCTATAGCACCTAGTGATGTATGTCCTATCATCGTATATGTAAACGTACTCATGTAAACGTATCTATGTAAACATACTCATGTAAGCGTCATCATGTAACATATCTATGTAATAGTAATGTACTGTAATGTTCTGCGTGTGCTAGCTGTAATGTGTGTTCTCTCTCTGTCTAGCATGTATTGTAATGTACTGTAATGTTCAGCGTGTGCTAGCTGTAATGTGTGTTCTCTCTCTATCTAGCATGTATTGTAATGTACTGTAATGTTGTCACACCGAAGGCAGAAACAATTCCGGGGCGGACTCCACGTTGAGTATCAAATCCAATGTACATAGTAAGCAAAGTAAACAACCATTACATTAAATATAAAAGTTTACATTTGTTTGAAAGTAAAGTTGTTCAGGTGTGATACATAGTATATATGAACAAAAGTAAGACGTGTCTTCTACGTACTCCGTCTTCGTCAAAAAGATCGTCGTGTACCTGTCTAATGCGGACCTGAGAATACAAGCAGTTTAAAAATCAGCATAAAGCTGGTGAGTTCAAAAGCGGTTTGTTTTATGAAATGAACGAGTTCCTTTAGTTTCCTGAAAAAGTGGTTATCCAAGAAAATCTCATATTTTCTTAAAAGTTGGTTACCAAATCCAAAATGTAATGTAAAAGATGTACACTAAAAACGTGATTGTTCTTGTGAACTGTACACTAAATTGTTACACGTTTCTTGTTACGTACTACTGTTACCCCAGGAAAATCCTATATTTTCCTAAATGTGTGTGTGAACTGTTACCAATTCTAAAAGTAATGTACAAGTATCTACTATACTTAAAGTGTGTGTGTGGAGTCTCCTGAAAGTCTGATTACCTTTAAATGTACATTAGATTTAACACATATATAAAATTAATAATCAAGTGTAAAGTATTCATAATCTTGATTTTGAGTTCCATAACCATACTACAGACTAGATATGACTCGGGCCAGGGTCAGTATCTCTTTATGACTTTCGTCACCCTTGAACCTTTCGGTTCGGCTGTAGCTAGCAGCCAGGTGCGAGATAGTCAGTCCTGTATAGATCTATACACTCAAGTCACGCTCTCCCTCTTTCCAGAGATTCTGGTTTTAGTGTTGGTCCTCCACTCTCGTGTCTAAGGGAAGTGTTACAAAGGACATGTCTCCAATCTTAAGATTAATGAATTTAAAACTGAAATTATCAATATGGAAACCCTGTTTTTATTAGTCCTTTACTCTCGTGTCTAGGAGGAGTACTATCAAGGACCTAACTTAAAGTTCTAATGATACATGTCCTTCACACTCGCGTCTAGGGGTGTTTTATTAAGGACAATATAAAAGATCTATGATTTCAACTGTAAAAGTGTGAACAATCAATTTTGAAGTATAAAGTATAACACTATATAATAAGAATTGAAATCGGTTTGAACAACAACTCTGCAAGTCAAAACAGTTTGTTAATATGTTTTCAATTCTTAAAAATGTACGAATTATGAAATCACTCAAATGAAATAATGAATTTAAGTACAAGATATTCTTGTACTTTTGCTTGTATTCCCCCCCTGAAAACATTGAAAAACCATTGAAAAAGGGTAGGAGTATGAACTCACCAGACGAGTAAATGTGTTGGTTCGGATGCTAAGTGTCGGTTCGGGGCTTGATAACGCGCGAGGTTCCTATGTAATATGAAATGATATACAAATATATCTAATTAGATTTTAAATCACTAATTAGATATGATTATATACTCCAAGACGCAAAAACACTTCAAAATAAGTGTTTGGAGTGACCCGGGTGACATCTACGGACGTGTGGGACTTGGGAAATGAGTTTACTCTTCAAGAGTAAACTCCTTATGGAGTTTACGGACCTATACACCACACACACATGAGTTCACGGCCGTGAACTCATGGTTGGGGGTTTTATGGTGCTAAATGGCTTGAATAACACTTGGGAAATGTTGGGATGAATTTATCTAAGGCTTTGGAATGGAGTAAACTCACTTAAGGACCATTTATTGGAGTTTACGGCAGTAAACATGGAGTTTACGGCCGTAAACTCCCCCATGCTCAATCCTTGATTTATTTGGTGATGCTAGGACAATCACATGTGATTCAAACTATTTTTTCCAAGCCTTGGGATGAATTTTGGGCACCATTTAACTTGTATTTATGAGTTTACGGCCCTGGAACTATTTCTTGGGGATTTATGGCCGTAAACTCTTAAACAGAAGGATTTCATCATGTTTAAGGTCCCCAAACTAATTTTGGTTGGTTCTAGGATTTATTCCAAGGCTAATGATGTGTTTACATGGCTTTTTAACACTTGAAGATGAGTTTACTCTCCATGAATGAGTAGTTTATGGCCCAAGCATGTTCTTGGGCAGTAAACTCAAGTTTGCTCCTCAAAATTCATGTTTAGGGTGTTCTAAGTCCGAATTGGTAAGCCATATAGTCGTATCTAAGTCCCAAAGTTGGTTTGGAGGGGTTTAAAGGCATAAAAACCCTCTTATTATGTGTTTACGGCCCAAGCATGCTCCATGTCCGTAAACTCATGTTTGAGGTCCAAAATCAAAGTTTAAACACGAATTTGAAGGCCTAAGAGGTTGAACTACAAGTTAGGGGAGTTACCTCAAAGATTTGGAGCCTTAAATCAATGTTTTGGACCTTGAATCTTTGGTTGAGGAGAGAGGTTAGAGAGAGAGTAGCGAGAGAGAGCAAAAGCTTCAAATGGAAGCTTAAACCTCTTTAAATATGTTCTAAGATTTGGACACGGTGGAATTCTACCCGATACCGACGTTAAACGGGGTTTTTGGTCGCACCCGATTAAGTTGTCGTAATCCGGCGGGAACAATTTTAAAAATTTTCAAATCAATAATTTGGGCCAATTTCATGAGTTCGTAAGGGGTTTAGACACTTATTAGATTATAATAATCATATAAGTTTGAATAACTTAGCCCAAAAACGAAACCGGAACGAATTGCTAAAAATGGTTCTTACAGACGAAATGGGTTTCGGCGATGGATAACTTCGGGTTGTTACATTATCCCCCCGTTAGAGAGAATTTCGTCCCGAAATTCAAAGATTTGGATACAGATCATGAAATGAAAAGAGAGATGAGGATGAATCTACTGCTTCGGGTCTTCACGCTCCTAAGTGGAATCGGGTCTCCGCTTGACATTCCAGCGAACCCTCACTACCGGGATGCGGCTTTATTTCGTACGTTTAACCTCTTAATCCATGATCTCAATTGGTTCTTCCATGGAGGTTCGGTCTTTCGTTGATTTCGGTCTCATCAAAGGGATTACTAGGGTTTCGTCGGGTCGGCACTCCTTATGAACAAAGATGTGGAATACCGGATGGTTGCTGCTGAGTTTTGAAGATAGCTCGGAGAGGGCTACGGGATTGATTCCTAACGAGGATCTTGAAGGGTCTAATGTACCACGAGTTAAGTTTTCCGCACTTCCCAAGGCGTACTATGTATTTCCAGAGTAAGACTTCCAACAAGAGGGTACATCTTCATGTGGTAGAGTAGCTAAGGGTCTGATGGTTCTAAAGGAAATTTCTAGGTGGGTCTGCGATAATAGCCGGCGGGACCCAAGAATTGACGGGTTTCTATGGGTATCTCCGGTGCCGACTAATTCTTTATCGCCTTAGCTTTTGGAAAGGTCCACGAGTATGACTGCTTTGCTTATCTAAATGACTAGGAAAATGGTTTGACCAAAGGGCACCACTACTAACTCATGTTGACCATGCCGAGTCTGGATCGCTGTCTTGGACATATCATCCTCACAGAGGTTTGGTTACAAAATAGTTCCAGGGATTAGGTCGATGCGAGACTTGACTAAACGTTCGGAAGGAATTCTCGGAAAATCTTCGGGGAAAGGTATTAGGAAAGAGTTGCAGACTTCCCGTTTCCCGACGATCACACGGACGAGGAATACATGGGAAAACTTTTTAATCTTTGATGCACGAAGATCATGAGAGTCGGGTCGAAGGAAGTTAAGACGGATGGCTTTCTCGAAACCAAAAATAACAGCATGAATGAGGCTCGGTCATTACATGTCAAAGATGGCATCAAAGCATTTCATGAAAAGTTTGCCATTAGATCGAATGGAAAAGAATAATTGTCCGGATTGAGGATACAATCTATGGATATGAAGTTAGCGTTGTCCTTCTCACTTGTTAACCATCTCGACGGTACACGTTTTCAATCACTAACGAAGGACAGAGTTTAGAAAGATGTTTGAATGGATGGTTAGCAAATTTCTTTCGGCACTAGAATTGAAAAGAATCACAGGCATAAGATTCATCGAGGGGAAATATACCTGTGGCAACGGTGAGATCGGTGGCTGTCTCCTCTCGTCCTATCGCTAGAACTCTTCCGGTGTTGCCAGATGTTACTGCTTTAGGGAAGTTTCGCTTGTAATGTCCGACTTCTCCGCAGCCATAGCAGGCCTGACCAATGCCCGCTCCGGAAGCTTGACTGGTTGATTGAGTTGGTGATTTACAGTTTTTCGCAGTGTGACCTTTTTGCCACAACTGTTGCAAAACACCTCTATACATGGACTGGAAGGGAGGTGATGATAGTTGCACTTGTCACAACTAGGAAGGGTTCCAGCATACCTACCGGCAGGTTTTCGAGTTGAGGATCCAACAACAAAAACAGCTGCAGGGGAAGTGGCAGCGTGAACTACCACCGTTTGCTGCTTCTTCAAAGACTCTTGTGATGTCTGACTTTCCTTCTTCTTCCCAATTTTCCTTTTCTCGCCACTCCTCTCAGTCGGCTCAGGAGTGGTAGCTGCTTCCTCAAGGTCATCACTGTGATCGATTAAGGTTTGTGCTAAGCGTTTGGCGTTGTCGAATGTATCCGGCCTTGCAGCTATGGCGTTTCCTTTTGTTGGCTGGGTCAGCCCCCAGATGAATCTCTTTATCTTCTTACTCTCCGGGGTAACCATTCCCGGGCAGAGTAACGCCAAGCCATCGAACCTGGAAGTGTAAGCGGCGATATCAGAACCCTTCATCTTCAAGTTCCAGAGTTCGTGTTCTAACTTCTGCATTTCGCCCCGAGGGCAGTACTCAGCCAGCAGAAGTTCCTTCATGGCTTCCCAACCCATGGCGTTGGCTACAGGTAAGGTTAGGGATTTGACTCGGCCATTCCACCAAGTCAAGGCTTTATCGATGAAGGTGCAGGCGGCAAACTTCACCTTGTCAGATTCCGAGCAGGCGCAAATTTCAAAGATGGATTCGATCTTCTCGAACCATCGGGTGAGGGAAATGACACCTCTAGTGCCATCAAAGGACGTGGGTTTCCCATTCATGAAATCTTTATAGGAACCCTCTTTTCGGTGTCCCTGACTACTTTCTTGGTTTTAGGTTTGGGAACCACCTCCCGAACCACCGGAACCATCAGAGTTCCGTTGAGACATGGAAACTGCTACCGCGGTAGTAACAGCTGCCTAGAATAGTACAGGATCAATTTGGGGAGGAGGTGGTGGTAGAGGGTTGTTGATCTTGGAGTTGGGTCTCTTTCTTGGAGGCATCTTGATCTAATAAGATCAAGAAAGAGAGGATGATAAGTCCTCTGAATTGGATCAAGGGATATGACAGATATATATTCTGAATAAGCGATAAAGCAGGAAAGAGTTATCAAAGCAGGTAAATTATCGCTAAAGGAATGATCAAGGAACAACGCATGAACGAGGATTTCTACAAAGGATTGGCTCGAGAAATACTCCCATAGTATTTCATGATTCGCTACGACACTGGCTCGATGTTTGTGGTATTAGGGTAAGTTTTAGGCATGCTACATACCACAGTCACTCCCAAGCACATGTTGGCCGTGTCTCGAATGAATATAGTTGGCCAGGCTATATTGATCCTAGACACGACTACATAACTGCCCAAGTTTAACCGCAGCGTACAACACCCATTTACTTATGTTTTGTTCTACTTGTAGTTACGGATTTCAACGGTTAGGTATACTTGTATACTTTTGAAAATACTTATACATTAAGGTATACTTTTAGTTCAAAGCACTTAGGCCCTTTTGTGTTTATAGTATTATACCATGTAAGGTTTGGTATACTCAGTTCACTATAAACAAGGGCTCTGATACCAATCTGTCACACCCCGAAAACTGAAGGCGGAAACATTTACGGGGCGGACTCCACGTTGAGTATCAAATCCAATGTACATAGTAAGCAAAGTAAACAACCATTACATTAAATATAAAAGTTTACATTTGTTTGAAAGTAAAGTTGTTCAGGTGTGATACATAGTATATACGAACAAAAGTAAGACGTGTCTTCTACGTACTCCGTCTTCGTCAAAAAGATCGTCGTGTACCTGTCTAATGCGGACCTGAGAATACAAGCAGTTTAAAAATCAGCATAAAGCTGGTGAGTTCAAAAGCGGTTTGTTTTATGAAATGAACGAGTTCCTTTAGTTTCCTGAAAAAGTGGTTATCCAAGAAAATCTCATATTTTCTTAAAAGTTGGTTACCAAATCCAAAATGTAATGTAAAAGATGTACACTAAAAACGTGATTGTTCTTGTGAACTGTACACTAAATTGTTACACGTTTCTTGTTACGTACTACTGTTACCCCAGGAAAATCCTATATTTTCCTAAATGTGTGTGTGAACTGTTACCAATTCTAAAAGTAATGTACAAGTATCTACTATACTTAAAGTGTGTGTGTGGAGTCTCCTGAAAGTCTGATTACCTTTAAATGTACATTAGATTTAACACATATATAAAATTAATAATCAAGTGTAAAGTATTCATAATCTTGATTTTGAGTTCCATAACCATACTACAGACTAGATATGACTCGGGCCAGGGTCAGTATCTCTTTATGACTTTCGTCACCCTTGAACCTTTCGGTTCGGCTGTAGCTAGCAGCCAGGTGCGAGATAGTCAGTCTTGTATAGATCTATACACTCAAGTCACGCTCTCCCTCTTTCCGGAGATTCTGGTTATAGTGTTGGTCCTCCACTCTCGTGTCTAAGGGAAGTGTTACAAAGGACGTGTCTCCAATCTTAAGATTAATGAATTTAAAACTGAAATTATCAATATGGAAACCCTGTTTTTATTATTCCTTTACTCTCGTGTCTAGGAGGAGTACTATCAAGGACCTAACTTAAAGTTCTAATGATACATGTCCTTCACACTCGCGTCTAGGGGTGTTTTATTAAGCACAATATAAAAGATCTATGATTTCAACTGTAAAAGTGTGAACAATCAATTGTGAAGTATAAAGTATAACACTATATAATAAGAATTGAAATCGGTTTGAACAACAACTCTGCAAGTTAAAACAGTTTGTTAATATGTTTTCAATTCTTAAAAATGTACGAATTATGAAATCACTCAAATGAAATAATGAATTTAAGTACAACATATTCTTGTACTTTTGCTTGTATTCCCCCCCCCCCTTTGAAAACATTGAAAAACCATTGAAAAAGGGTAGGGGTATGAACTCACCAGACGAGTAAACGTGTTGGTTCGGATGCTAAGTGTCGGTTCGGGGCTTGATAACGCGTGAGGTTCCTATGTAATATGAAATGATATAGAAATATATCTATTTAGACTTTAAATCACTTATTAGATATGATTATATACTCCAGGACACGAAAACACTTCAAAATAAGTGTTTGGAGTGACCCGGGTGACATCTATGGACGTGTGGGACTTGGGAAATGAGTTTACTCTTCAAGAGTAAACTCCTTATGGAGTTTACGGCCCTATACACCACACACACATGAGTTCACGGCCGTGAACTCATGGTTGGGGGTTTTATGGTGCTAAATGGCTTGAATAACACTTGGGAAATGTTGGGATGAATTTATCTAAGGCTTTGGAATGGAGTAAACTCACTTAAGGACCATTTATTGGAGTTTACGGCAGTAAACATGGAGTTTACTGTAACACCCCGTTCCTAAGATTAACTAATTGTGAGTCCCCGGGATTTAAGAGAAATGATACTTGGGTCATCTTGTGGGAAAAGTAGAAAAGGAGGGCCAAGTATGAAGTTTGGGAACTCGCCGAGTACGCCCAGCATAAGGCGTATATGGACGCGGGTGCAAGGCTGAGTACGCCTAGCGTACTCTCAGAGTTCTAAAACCTTAAATTTAGGGTCAGCCACTATATAAGGAACATGTTGGTGCATACCCTAGCCTCCTTAAGCTCATCCTTAACCTCAGAAACCCTAGAAACTCGTATTCCCTCCATTGTTGGGTGTGTTTGGCCTTGGAAGCTCATTTTAGCAAAAGAAAATCTAGAAGAAGAAAGGAGAAGTTGTCAAAGAAGGAAAGGAACGATTGGGGCTTGTAGATCTGAAGAGATATCATCCTTTGGAGCTTATTTGAGGTATAAAGCTTCTTGCTTGCCATTTATTTTGCATAGATCTATGTGTTGTGAAGCTTTAACACCATTCTTGTCCCAAAAGTCCTCATCTTGTTGCATGTTTCGAGTTGGTCAAGATTATCTTTCCTTTCAGACCTTAGGGGAGGTCTTGAGTGAGAAAAATGAGGTCCCAAGGGCTGAGGTTGTTCTATGTGTGAGACAAGTGGGTCTTAATAGATTAAGACCTTGGATTAAGAGCTTTATGGACGTCCCAAATGATAAAGTTTGAGACTTTATGAATCTTAGGCATATTTGGCCTAGGGATCTGAAGTTTGGGCTTAAGAGCTTAAGCCATTAAGAAGTTATAAGGACTTAATGAGTAGCGAAGTTACGCCCCGCGTAACATGTGAGTACACCCCGCGTAGCGAGTCAGTGCCCCGATCCCCTGTTGCGAATCAGCGTGTACGCCCAGCGTACCAAGGTGGGTACGCCCAGCGTACTCCCTCTGTTGGGTTTTCATTTAGGGCCTTAGGGTTTGGGCTATTATTTGGGCTGCTGGATTTTGGGTCGTGACTAGATATTATGGTTAGAGTACTTTGGGCCCATTGGTTGTTAAGGATCATGAGTTTAGGCCCATTTGGTGAGGTGGGCCCAATTTAGTAAATTGGGCCAATAATGGGATTTGTTTTGGACTTCTGGACTTTGGGCCATTGGTAGGCTTGGGAGCTTACCTAGTGTTGGGTCGGATTGGGTTAGGGGTAAAATGGTCAATTTACCCTTAGAAGAGTATAGCGCTTGGCCTAATGTTTAATTGTGCTATGTTGGCCAGTTCGGGATTCGCGGTGAGTTGGTGATTGGTGATTCGAGAATCTGCTCTTCAATTCAGAGTTTCGGTAGTGCGAGGTGAGTTATCCTCACTATATCGACAGGGTCTAAGGCACCAAGGCCGGCCCTTTATCCGATTGAGATCCGGGTATTTGTTGTTATGTTATTGCTTTGATATGTTCGCATCCTGGTAGCTAGGATGGTATATGTTAGAGACCTGGTTAGGGTCGGTTCCCTGATATGTAGGGTGATGCTATGCTAGTGACCGGTTAGGTCGGTATCCTGGTTAGGATGATGATATGTTATGTGATCTGTTTGATCAGCTTGTTGACTGTGAATCCTTATATGATTGTATGTTTATGTGCACATGGTTGTTTGGACTAGAGTTGGGTTGAGGCGGGTCCTGCTTTGTGCTGTAGGCCAAGATACCTAGGGCGGACTGGTTGTCCCGAAGGCCCAGCGAGCGGTCTGGATAGGCTGTAGGCCCCAAGAGGGCGGACCAGACGTGCCGAGGCTCGGAGAGTAGACCAGGCCAACTGAAGGCCCGGTGTGGGCGGACTAGTCATACTGTAGACTCAGAGAGTGGACCAGGTGGATTGAAGGCCCGATGCGGGCGGACCAATCATACTGTAGACTCGATGTATATGGCTAGATTCGGAGGGTGGACCAGGTGGACTGTTGGCCGGTGCGGCGGACCAGTCCCATAGTAGACCCGAAGTGCATGGCTGTTCTTTGTTCTGATATGTTATGTATGCTATGTATGATATGGGCCGGAAGGCACTATGTTATGGGCCGGAAGGCATTATGATTTGGACCGGAAGGTCGTAGCCTAGAAAGGCGTATGTGTGGTTGGTATTTTGGGGATATCTCACTGAGCTTTCGGGCTTACAGTTGTGGTTTAATGTTTTTCATGTTCTTCAGGAGACCGTGGCAAGGCGAAGGCGTGATCGTACCGTTCCTCATGTTTATGTTGTAATGTGATTCTGGGAATACTCTAAATAAATTGTATCGAAAACCTTTTTGTAATAATTTAATGAAATCAGGTTGTTTTTGAAAAATTTAAATTGGTTGGAATTTCTCGGTCGTTACAAGTTGGTATCAGAGCCTTGGTTTGAGTGAATTGGAGGAACACTCGTGTGACTCCAGTCTCAAATCGAGGAGAGTTTTCAAAAGAGAATTTAAAATGGTTTTCGAAATAAGTAAAGGAGGACGCGGAGGTACGATCAGCCGGAGACAGTAAGTAACCCCAAAATACCATACATGATATTTGTTTTTGAGCTTTGATAGAATAGCATGCTAGTGCTAGGCTAGGGATCTTCAGGATTTCATGATAATGTTGCCTGATTTTTGATGCCTGTTAGCCTAGGGTTTCCTTGTGAGAGATTTCCAGTGTTCCTCTAGTAGTGAGGGTTGAGCGTTTGTTATGCATGTTTTCACTAGGGTGTTGTGGTAGTACTTCATACAAATATGGGTAGGTGTGGATGGTAGTATGGGCCCGTACTACTGAAAGCACAGGACCCATACGCGTATCACGGAAACCATGACCTCTACGGTTGGGTTGAGAGTTGGTTCCCGGGTTAGTGGGAAGTGTCTGAGATTTTGTGGTGTTTTCAGTATGGAGATCCCGAGGCATGCTGGGAGTGGATCCGGTTCAGGATCGGGAGCAGGAGAGGGAGTTCTAGGCGGGTCAGTGCCGCCCGAGGTTATTGGTCAGATGAGCACATGTGAGTTGAATGTGAGGATTCGTGAGATCCTACGTGATGAGATTGTTGCGTTGTTCCGGGCTGAGTTGCCGGAACTGTTTGGGTCGATCAAGACCGCCATTGTTGAGTATTTTGATAAGCGCTATGCAGCTCTCACAGAGACGGCTGCCGCGGCGGCTATAGCGGCTGTAGCAGCGGCAGGGGGAGGAGCTGGTCGGGGTTTTCAGTATCGGGACTTCGATAATACGAAGCCTCCCACCTTTGATGGAGTTCAGGACCCGATTGTTGCTATGAGATGGTTATCGGACGTGGAGGGGTGTTTCTTCACGTGTTCATGCCCTGCTGATCAGAGGGTGAGGTGTGCTCTGAACCTGTTGAGGCTCGGGGTGAAGGATTGGTGGAGATTGACCACGGGGTCATATTCGGGTGCGCAGAGGGCTGCGGTTTCATGGGATCAGTTCAGAGAGATGCTTAGCACTCGTTATGTTCCGCGAGTTAAGAGAGAGAGATTGGCTCAGGAGTTCCTTGAGCTGAAGCAGGGTTCGGAGTCGGTGACTGAGATCACCAGGATGTTCACAGAGAGGGCGATGTTCTGCTCTGAGTTCGCTTCAGAGCAGGCTCAGATGTCTCGATATCTGAGCATGCTCAAGAGGGATATCAGACAGTTTGTGTCTACGCAGAGGTGCGAGACTTTGTTGGAGTTGCAGGAGGTCGCCAAGCGGCGTGAGTTAGAGATTGAGTTGCAGTTACGTAAGCTGAGGCAGGCTCCGGTGCAGTCAGCCGGCGACGAAACGATCTAACACCGTTGATTCTAGAGTGGGAGATCTGAGTGGCCACACTTGTGGGAAGTGTGGGAGGGGTCACACCGGAGTTTGTAGGTCTGGTGGTGCATGCTGCAAGTGCAGAAAAGAGTGGCACTATGCGAGGGATTGTCGGCAGTCAGCGCCGGTTCAGGATTTGAGGATTTGTTATCATTGTCATCAGGTTGGACATTTGAGGGTCAACTGTCCACAGCTCGCTGCAGGACCGGTGCAGGCTCCAACACCGTCCACTTTGAGGATCACGGGTGGAGGTCAGGGTGGAGCGGAGCCCCCAAGGGCTTAGGGTCGTGCTTTTCAGGTTACAGCAGAGGAGGTCAGAGAAGTGCCGGATGCAGCCGCGGGTGGGTTTATCTTGTGATTCTGCGTTTATCTTGTGATTCTTTCTTGATGTCTTGTTTATCTTGTGATTCTGTGGAGTATTGTTTATCTGCTGTCTTATTATGTGGTAATTGGTGTTCTTTGAGGGTTATGGTTTGGTTATGGATCAGTGTTGGGAATTTCGTTGGTTATCTTTCATGAGAGTTATTAGTGGAAATCTGGCGTTGGTCTGAATGTCGGGTAGCATCTGCATTCTGAGGGGTGGTTAGCTGCAGATTGAAGTTCTTTTGAGCTTGGGACGATCAGCATTGATATGTGTTTTGTGAAGGTTGTTTGTGCTGGCGGGAAGCGGTTCGCGTATAAGTGATTGTGTTGTGTAAGGTTGTTGAGGTAGGTCGATGTTGGCGGCCGGTGGTTGATAGTCAGTGCCCTAAGTGGGGGAGAATTTGGAAAATTCTCCGAAAGATCGATGAGCATGTGAGGTTGTTTAGCTGTTTGGGATTCAGCAGTGTTCTGTCAGCCAAGAGTGTAGGCTGGTATGAGTAAGTGACAGGCATGCGGGGGGGGGGGGGGATGTAGACCTAGGGCATTTGATTGTGGAGAGCCTGGGATCAGGCCGAGATTGAGTATGTATGATGGAGATAGAGTTCGGAACCCCTAGATGGCTAGAACAATATACATGGGAGGGTTTCACGGAGGGGTAACGCGGAATGATGAATGCTAGTTGAGCGGTCTGGATAGACTGAAGGTCGGTAGGCGTACCAGTCAGGCCGAAGGCTCGGAGAACGGTCTAACCAGGCTGAAGGCCCTGGAGGGCGGTCCAGATTGGCTGAAGGTTCTAAGAGTGGTCCAGATTGGCTGAAGGCCTGGTAAGGCGGTCCAGTCATGCTGAAGACTCTGCAGGTATTGATAGATCGGTTCGAGGAAAGGGATTGAGTATGTCGCGGTATGTTAGCATTGGAAGGTCTGGCCCCGGGTATTGATCTCGATTAGTAGAGATGGTGCATGGACTCGAGAGTCCTTGCGAGCAGATTCAAAGCATGTGTGTTGCATGGATAGCGGTTACGCTATGAGGGAGTGGTGTAGCATCGGGCGAGCACCGTGGCACTTGTCGCAATGACAAGGCGGCCAAGTGGATTTCCTTGGTAAGGAAAGGGAGAGGAATATAGTTCCGAGAGGGAGTGTAAGTTCACGGAAGTGAAAGCAGCAGCGCAGAGTTATGTTGGAGTGGTCCAATTATGGTCATTGAGCAGCATGATTGCGGCAGTAGTATGTGATCACATATGGAATGGATGTCTGCTGAGGTCGCGGAAGAGATTCCGTGGGAGTAGAGCCGAGAGGCTCGGAAGGGGTGCAGGGATGGGGTCTTAGATTCCCAGTTTGATTCTGATCAAGGAATTGTGTATGTAGTGGCGATTCATCCTGGGGGATGTTTGGAGGTGTCGTCAGTGTGACGGGTTTTCCTAACCCGAGGGTCTTAGAGCTAGTGCAGCATGTGCATGCGATTGCAAGAGGAGAACTCATGGGAGTTGCTCTGAGGTTGAAGAATGTGTTATTCTGTCAGCATGGGATGGATAGAGTTGGACTCGGATCGGGAACCCGGTGGTTTAGGGTTATATCTAGCTCGTAAGACCCAAGTGATTGTTATGATCAGGATCGAGGAAGTGCCATGGAATGGTACTCGGGCGATAAATGTGGAGCCTGATAGGTGTGGTTATCAGAGGGTGAAGCCGGTGGCGGCTTGAGGCGGTAGTCAGGACACCGCTAGAAAGAAAAGTAAGCTTCGGGTTTTGATGGTTGCGTCTTGAGGAACCTGGTTGGGTAAATGCCAGGTGGTGCGTGGCGGGAGAAGTTCTGGAGTAGAGATGCCGAAGGCTTCGAGGGCGAAGCCTAATTTAAGTGGGGGAGAATTTTAACACCTCGTTCCTAAGAGTACCTAATTGTGAGTCCCCGGGATTTAAGAGAAATGATACTTGGGTCATCTTGTGGGAAAAGTAGAAAAGGAGGGCCAAGTATGAAGTTTGGGAACTCGCCGAGTACGCCCAGCGTAAGGCGTATATGGACGCGGGTGCAAGGCTGAGTACGCCCAACGTACTCTCTATCACACCCCAAAACCGGAACAACAGAAACGTTCTGGAGTGGATGACGTCATGTCAAGTATCACAACACATGCATATAGTAATCAAAGTACAACAAAACATTGCATTAATAGTAATAGTTTTACATGAATTACATTACAATACATCAAAGTAATACAGACAAATATAATAAGTACAGCAAGGTAATAAGCTATCTTCGTCAACTGCTCCTGGGATGTACCTGTCTAATGCTAACATGAGAATACAAGTTATTTGAAAAGAGAGTATCAACATTTTTACAAATGTTGGTGAGTTCATAAGTATTTAATGACATTTCATTCAGATAACTTTATAAAGTAATAGTTTAAGTGTTTACAGTGTATTAGAGTTCTTTCCAGAAATCCTATATTTTCTTTAATCAAAGCAACCTTCTACCAACACTGGTCAGTGTTATGTGGTAAAAAGTTATTTTCCCTAAATTGCTATCTTTATCAAAATACTGAATTTGATTATTGAGGAAAGCGAATGACATCAGGGAATAACATATGCCTCAGCAGTGAGGACTGCTGACTAAGGAAAGGAATCATAGACTCCAGGAGAGTATCGAACGAACGACACGCTTGGTTCAGTCTAACAAATAGAGGCACAGACCCCAGAAGGTACCAAATGAAAGGTACAGCTGGTAAGGTCCAAAACAGTGAATACAGACCACAGACAATATCAAATGAAAGATACGTCTAGCAAGGTCTAAAACAATGAAGGCAGTGAGCACAGTGAATACGGTGGATTCTGTGAATACATTGGATACAGACCCCAGACAGCATCAAATGAAAGATACGTCTTGTAAGGTCAAAACAGAGGAGACAGACCTCAGACAGTATCAAATGAAAGATACGTCTTGTAAGGTCTAAACAGTGTGACTCTGAAAATGAGCTACCAACATACAGTGCAAGTTGCTGGCGAAGTACTATTACCTTAAGGCCATGAATTATAAGGTAACCCGAGATACTCGTAACCATACTAACCGACACTAGAGTACCAGACGCCCTACAAGCGTCTATATAATGTGACATTTGTCACCCCTTGGCTTGGTGAGCCGAGGACTGTAGCTAGCAGTCAGGGTGCGGGGGTGTCAATCCCGTATAGATCTATACACACAATGTCCGCTCTCCCTACAGGAGACTCTGGTTACCAACTAGACGACGGAGAAGGCCGTGTCCTGAAGATGCATCCCAAATAGTGGGTAGAGACTTCCAACTAGTGGGTTTCTAATGTAAGTGTTGAACTAGAGGTAGAGACTCATAACTGAACTGACTGAAGTAACCCATATGTCTATGCTTGTGTACATAGTATATAACTAATAAATCAAACGACTTTCGGATAGACATTCGATCCCACCAGACCACATCTCAACGAAGAAAAGGAAATAGGACGGACAAGCTTTCCTAAGTCCTTCAATCATTATTTATATGTATCTATACAAGCACAGACATACATCTAACTACGCTTGAGTGTGTATCAAGTGGAATCATACAGTGAAGTATAAGTGTACAGTGTGGAATATTCGACTTGTGAAGTATAAGTGTACATTGAACTATCCAAGTCGTGAAGTGTAAGCGTACAGTGCAATATCCGAGTCATGAAGTATAAGCGTACGGAGATATATCCGAGTCGTGAAGTATAAGCGTACAAAGTGGGATAATCGAATCGTGAAGTATAAGTGTACCAAGTATAAGTGTATCACGAAACAGAGACGACAATAAGTGAAGTAAGAGAGTCTATCAAGTATAAGAGGCTACAAGTATAAGCGATATAGAGACAAAATCCTGTATAAGCGTACCGCAAAGTGAAAGCGTTATCGAGTAGGAATTTAAAATAAGTAAAAGTGAAGCAGCAGTAACTAACAAGTAAAAGTATATATGAAAACCTTGGAAAAACCCTTATACTCAGGAAAATCGCATCTTGTATTCTTTGGTAAAATAAGTGTGAAAACCTTTAGAAATCTTTGGAACCTTTCATAAATCAGTTTGAAAATGGAACTTTGATAAAGCAATAAAAGTAAGAACTTGAACAGGTGAAAAGCCCTTTTTGCAAGCCATTTAGAGTGTCCTACTCGGTAAAACAGTGTACAGTGGTAAAATCTTGTGCATGCGGGTTATCAATCACATGTGATTGATATGATAACTGGCATGTTTAACTTGTATCCCCCTCCCTATAAAACATGTAAAAACATTTAAAAGGTTCATTCAGGGGTATGAACTCACCTGGTGTAAGTAGGTCCGACGAAGGTGCCGTTTAGGCGTTCGGTGTCACGCAAGGACTTGAACACACACAATGACCTATTTAACATATGATAACATATGTTCACATACAATTAGCATATTTAATACTAATTAAACAAATATACGCGCTCAAAGGAGCAGAAAATACTTTGGTTAAGTGTTTGGGTGTCCCGGGTAGCGTTTAAAGGTGTGTATGGCTAAGGAATGGAGCTTACTATCCAAGTGTACACTCCCAAGGTTGTGTTTATGGCCCATGGACATCTCACCATGATTTTACGGCCGTAAACTCATGGTGATGGGTTCTAGGGTGTTTAAGGCTTCTACTTGCATCATGGAATTATTCTAAGCACTTTTCATAAAAGGCATGAGTGGGTTTGAGGCTTCTAAGGGCACTAACTTGGAGTTTACGGCCTAGGGACACTCCTAAGGGAGTTTACAGCCGTAAACTCTCACCCTTAGTGTTTTGTGAAGTTTCAAACACCTATTACCTTTCTAGCAATTTCTAATGAAGTGTGATGCTATTTTGGGGGGTTAAATCTAACATTTGGATGTGTTTTGGGGAGTTTACGGCCTAGACACATGCTTGGGCCGTAAACTCCTTTTTACCCCTCCATTTCATGTGTTTAAGCCCGTAAATCCTTCCTAGTATTTTATAGAAATAATCTAAGGTAATTTGGGGGACAAAAACCACCTTTTGGGCATGTTTTTGGGAGTTTACGGCCTGGGTATAGACCTGGGCCGTAAACTCCTTTTTATCCTTATTTTGATGTGTTTAAGTGATCTAAAGCCAAAGAACTAAGCCCTTAATTTATGTGTTAAGCCCTAGTGTGGTTTGGGAGTGTTTTGGAGGCATTTAGACAAGGTTTTGAGGGGTTTACGGCCTAAGCATGTGCTTGGGCCGTAAACTCACTTTTATGCCCCAATTTATTGAGTTTTGATGTTTAAACACTCCTAGGCTAGATCCCTAATTAGTTTCCAAGCTTAAGGGCAAGTTTAAAGGCATGTTTGGCACCATTTTAGGGGCTTACGGCCCTAGAGTGTTCCTGGGCCGTAAACTCCTTATCCCATGCCTTCTTGGATGGTTTTATGGCTATAATTACAGCTAGTAATGTTTAGAACAAGCTAGGGTAAGCGGACTTACAATTTGGAAGCGTTTGGTTGCGGATTCGGGGCGAAAACGGGTCTAGAGAGAGAGAGAGTATAGAGAGAGAGAGTGTAAAAAGTCTCCAATGGACTCCACTCACCCTTATATAGGGTTCCGATTCGGGGCTCAGTGGAATTTTACCCGATACTTCCGTTAAACGGGGCTTTTGGTCGCACCCGATTTAGTGGTCGTAATAATAAAACTTAACATTTTCCAAATAAATGGAAATGTGTGTCCTGTGTTTTTATTTCCTTTTATCACGACTTAACGGCATGTTAAATGTAACCAAATGGAATATTTATTAAATTGACGCCCTCTAATTTACGAAACTTTTATACAGTGGAATATTCCGTTAACGGTAACGGGGAAATGTAACGGGACAACTTGGGTTGTCACATCATCCCCCCGTTAGAGGGAATTTCGTCCCGAAATTCAGATCTAGGCAAGGAAGTAGGTATGAATGGCCAAGTAGAGGTAAGAGAGTACTTCCTATACGGTTGTCCTCGCATTCCCAAGTGAACTCCAGTCTGTGTTTGTCATTCCGACAGACCTTCACGTACGGGATGCGGATTCCGTCTAGTGTAGCTAGTGGGTTCCAACTGGTGTATCTACAAGGTTTAGGGTTCTCGATGGATTCTATCAAGATGAGTGAGGCACGAAGAGTGTTGTCGGGAAATCACATATCAAGTCAAGTCTAAGAAGTGGGTCGTCCGGGTGTGAATCTTGTGGTATATCCGAAGGTAGTAGTGGTCTGATGAAGGTTGGACCAAATCTCTGCGAGGAGTCTCGGATGGTCCTAGGCTCTCGGAAGGGTAGAGCCTTTCAGTACTTAGAACATAGTGTACTTCTATGGCAAGATCATCACTGGCGTGATCGCCTTTCCGAAGTTCCTAACGTTCTCACTCATACTGTATGGGTAGTCCTTCAGGTTGGTTCTTAGGAACCTCGAGTGGTCTTTGGTTTCGTGTTTTCTGTCAACTGGCTGATAGAGACTTTCTAGATCGTCGAGTGGGTTGCGTGACTATGGTTATTGGTTTGCTGTAGAGTGTCTATCTCAAGTTTGTGCAAAATGGACCTGCACTAACGAGGCTTGAGATGCAGAAACCCTGGAGGTCGGGAATATAAGGTTTCACTAGACGGGTGTTGGACTATCTCGGGAGGTGGTTCTTCTATCTCTGTGTGAGATAATATTCGTGGAACACCTAATAGTCCAAGGAATCTCTAAGACTGTGGTTTATTCTAGCGTGGAAAGTGCATGTTCCTGTATAACCCTTCGATTAACACCAGGGCTGGTGTCAAGCCTATGATCTCTTCGGGATCCGGGTCCTGAGTTTTAACGCAACTACTTTCGCACTTGGCCAAGTATTCTTGGCTGCGAAGGTTATCCTGTGGTTCTCGGTATCCTAGTGTTCAGTTCGGAAAGTGTAATTCGTCGTCTACAGGGCAACGACGATTTCCTCCTTGCGAGAGGGTGGAGGATGATAAGCACCACTTGTCTATAACTGGGTGGACGAGGTGCATGAGTAGTGTGAGCATCTACTACAACTACTCTTCCGAAGGTTCTGAGTTTTCTCAGTCTGGGTCAAATCTAGTGGGTATAGGGTCTCCCGGGGAATTCTACGGAGTATGCTTCGGATAGTGGTCGTCTTCTTAGAGTATCTGCAGTGCCTTTCGCTTCGGTGTTTATCTGACTACGAGGGGTCGGTCAACAGTGTGCGGTACCTTCCCTTGGGTACTTCGGAAAGTTTGATATAAGAGGGACGATTGACAGATCGCATTATGTTTGGTTATTTGTGTTATGTTTAGGTTCTGATGAACCTTTATTTGCCGACATGGCTACGGAGAAAGTTCTTTTTGCACAGCACTAAGGGCGTACACATGGTTGCACGAAGTCAAACCATGATCAATAGAGTCGTCGAAGTTGGCACACTTCGACATGATATAAAGTGAAGATCGATAGAGTCATGTGCCGAACAGGCACACAAGTTCTAGGCGTCTCGGGTTTCGTCCTATGTATCACTACCGCGGATACTTGGACCGATAGAGTCGACGCGGAACTATAGAGAGTTCTAACTGTTTCCGAATAGAGTACCTTTTCATGAACGGATTCTCACGAGGCATTTCTATAATCGCCTCACATATACTAGTCATGTATATTTAAGGTGGGGAGGACTGTTGACTGAGCGACCCCGCCCTAAATCCACAACCAAACGAGGAACAGGAAATGAGGCGGCATTTGCTCACTCTAGGTCTGTCCATCTTAAATATACATGGTCGTAACATATACGTTTAGCCATTATAGTTTTACCGAATGAATTTTTAAATTTTTATACAGTGCTGCGTCTTTCGCCTTACTGGGGAGAATTTACATTTGAATTAGTCTTTTATTGTTCTTAGTTTAGTTATCCGAGATCGAGAGACGTACCAAAATCTAACGAGTTTCCTTGACGCTTCTCCCTAAGCAGTAGTGTTAAGCTCCTTCTGTGTCTTTGTCTTTCTCTTCGGTTGGGCAGTCCTTCTTGAAGTGTCCCATTTTACCACATAGGTGGCAAACTGTACGGGTCGCCACAGTGGTGGTTGATGTAATGAACTCAACCGGGGTTCTGCAGACGCGAGCAGTATGCCCCAACATGTGGCACCTAGCACAATAGAGCTCTCGGCAGACACCATGATGATGGTAGCTGCACTTGCTGCAGTGGGGAAGGTCCCCTAGGTATGGTCTTCTTGAGGTCGGGAGGGAAGGATTGACAGGGGTATAGACTGCCTCAGCTCGTTGCCCTTCGGAAGGTCCTTGAGCCGAGGTACTTCCCTCCTCTATCTTGAGTTTTCTCTTTAGTGGGTTCAGCGGAGGTTCTTGGGTGGCTGAGTATGGAAGTATTGGTTGCTGTTGTCCATCGCCAGGATTGGAAATCCCGACAGGGCCCTTGCTAACATTGGCGGTGTTAGCATTCAGGTGAGCCATGACAGCTGCTACGGCTGCTGAGACTGCAACTTGGAACGTAGCTTCATCGAATAAGAGAGTAGGTTTCTTGCTTGTGGATTGGTTACGCTTCTTCGGTGGCATGGTTTTTCCTACACGGAAAGGAATACAAGGTAATGAGAGACGATGGTTAACCCTGGACATTTCTGTCCTTAACGTATTAGGCATAAATTTTTCCCGTGCCTCGGATGTTGGTTGTCTGAGTGTCGACCTACATCCCTATGATGTAGTCCTGGTAATCGAAGTGGGTGTATGAATATCGGAAAAAGGCCATAAGATGCAAGTCGTTCCTACTAAGTTACCTTTATACTGGGAAAGGTTTCACTCTCCGGCCTGGAGAGATTTGAGAACGGTTCGGAACGAAACCGCGGGAAGAGAGGCTCACAAGGGCGAATGGCTAAAATTCTCTCAATAGAGATGCGGGGATCCGCCCTAATCGTGTATTTGGCAACGGGAAATGACGATTTACCTAACACATAGCGTGAGTAGTGTAACCACTAACTCACTAAATTGTATTATTTTAAGGGTGAATTATCGTGACGAATACGAGGAAAAGACAATTCCCAGGTTCCATGTACTGGCTCCCTCGGTCTGCCTCGTATCTTTGACTGGAATCGGCGTTGGCTTCCTTCGGGTAGTTTCCTAGGGTTCTCTTCTTGTATGGACATATTGAATTTCTACTCCGCCTTCCTTCTGATTCCAACTGTGGGTGTCATCACTTCATGATGGATGACTGGGAATCTCCGAAGTTTAGGCGAATCTCTCACCACTGTCCCTAAAAGAATATGGGCACTTGGTGCATTCAATAGTCTCGACCCAGTTCATTTATTTCCAAACGGGAAATCTTCTCAATGAACCTCCTCGGGGTCGGAATCAACTCTTCTGCCAAGCACTGAAGTGGGTAGGGTTTTCTATAGGGTTCGCGCGAGAATGGAAATGTCTAAAGAATCCTAAGAGATTATTAACATTTCACTGCATGATCCATATCGAGTCCTGCTACGATTACACAGGGTATACAAATCATATATAGCTTAGATCCGATAGGCCTTCGAATATGTGATACTACTCTAGAACCACATCCCAACGAGGAAAAGGAAATAGAGCGAAACCACACATTCTCAGCCTATGGGATCCTTATTATATATAACCTTGGGAGTATACTCTCTGTAGTTGTAGGTATATCAATAAGGATATTTATAGTTATTCACGCAAGGTTGTTTATGTGTCCTAAAATACCCGTATGGTATTTTAATTCTTGTTTGATTCTTATCTTCTGAGTTTCATTCTGGGATTAGTGTGAATCTTTTAGCGTTCAAAAATACTCCTATAGTATTTTAACTTTATGTTTGGCTCTAGCAGTCCTAGATGGTAAGTTTCAGACCTGTTGTACACCACTATCACTCCCAAGCACACGTTCATCGCATCTCGGGTAAATGTAGTTGATCAGGTTACATTTATCCCAGCTTACGATTACATAACTGCCCAGGTTTGACTGTAGTGCTCAACATCCGAAGACTTTTATTACTGTCCTTCTTGTGATACTTTTGTTCGAGTGTTTAGATTATGGATGTTATTATACTTTGGTAAAATATGGTTATATTTTAAAGTATAATTCTTGGTCAGAGTGTTTTATCCCTTTGTGTTTATAGGCTGTATATCTTTTATGAATTGATATACTTAGCTCACTATAAACAATGCTCTGATACCAATCTGTCACACCCCAAAACCGGAACGGCAGAAACGTTCTGGGGTGGATGACGTCATGTCAAGTATCACAACACATGCATATAGTAATCAAAGTACAACAAAACATTGCATTAATAGTAATAGTTTTACATGAATTACATTACAATACATCAAAGTAATACAGACAAATATAATAAGTACAACAAGGTAATAAGCTATCTTCGTCAACTGCTCCTGGGATGTACCTGTCTAATGCTAACCTGAGAATACAAGTTATTTGAAAAGAGAGTATCAACATTTTTACAAATGCTGGTGAGTTCATAAGTATTTAATGACATTTCGTTCAGATAACTTTATAAAGTAATAGTTTAAGTGTTTACAGTGTATTAGAGTTCTTTCCAGAAAATCCTATATTTTCTTTAATCAAAGTAGCCTTCTACCAAGACTAGTCAGTGTTATGTGGTAAAAAGTTATTTTCCCTAAATTGCTATCTTTATCAAAATACTGAATTTGATTATTGAGGAAAGCGAATGACATCAGGGAATAACATATGCCTCAGCAGTGAGGACTGCTGACTAAGGCAAGGAATCATAGACTCCAGGAGAGTATCGAACGAACGACACGCCTGGTTCAGTCTAACAAATAGAGGCACAGACCCCAGAAGGTACCAAATGAAAGGTACAGCTGGTAAGGTCCAAAACAGTGAATACAGACCACAGCCAATATCAAATGAAAGATACGTCTAGCAAGGTCTAAAACAATGAACGCAGTGAACACAGTGAATACAGTGGATTCTGTGAATACAGTGGATACAGACCCCAGACAACATCAAAAGAAAGATACGTCTTGTAAGGTCAAAACAGAGGAGACAGACCCCAGACAGTATCAAATGAAAGATACGTCTTGTAAGGTCTAAATAGTGTGACTCTGAAAATGAGCTACCAACATACAGTGCAAGTTGCTGCCGAAGTACTGTTACCTTAAGGCCATGAATTATAAGGTAACTCGGGATACTCGTAACCATACTAACCGACACTAGAGTACCAGACGCCCTACAAGCGTCTATATAATGTGACATTTGTCACCCCTTGGCTTGGTGAGCCGTGGACTGTAGCTAGCAGTCAGGGTGCGGGGGTGTCAATCCCGTATAGATCTATACACACAATGTCCGCTCTCCCTACAGGAGACTCTGGTTACCAACTAGACGACGGAGAAGGCCATGTCCTGAAGATGCATCCCAAATAGTGGGTAGAGACTTCCAACTAGTGGGTTTCTAATGTAAGTGTTGAACTAGAGGTAGAGACTCATAACTGAACTGACTGAAGTAACCCATATGTCTATGCTTGTGTACATAGTATATAACTAATAAATCAAACGACTTTCGGATAGACATTCGATCCCACCAGACCACATCTCAACGAAGAAAAGGAAATAGGACGGACAAGCTTTCCTAAGTCCTTCAATCATTATTTATATGTATCTATACAAGCACAGACATACATCTAACTACGCTTGAGTGTGTATCAAGTGGAATCATACAGTGAAGTATAAGTGTACAGTGTGGAATATTCGACTTGTGAAGTATAAGTGTACATTGAACTATCCGAGTCGTGAAGTATAAGCGTACAGTGAAATATCCGAGTCATGAAGTATAAGCGTACGGAGATATATCCGAGTCGTGAAGTATAAGCGTACAGAGTGGGATAATCGAATCGTGAAGTATAAGTGTACCAAGTATAAGTGTATCACGAAACAGAGACGACAATAAGTGAAGTAAGAGCGTCTATCAAGTATAAGAGGCTACAAGTATAAGCGATATAGAGACAAAATCCTGTATAAGCGTACCGCAAAGTGAAAGCGTTATCGAGTAGGAATTTAAAATAAGTAAAAGTGAAGCAGCAGTAACTAACAAGTAAAAGTATATATGAAAACCTTGGAAAAACCCTTATACTCAAGAAAATCGCATTTTGTATTCTTTGGTAAAATAAGTGTGAAAACCTTTAGAAATCTTTGGAACCTTTCATAAATCAGTTTGAAAATGGAACTTTGATAAAGCAATAAAAGTAAGAACTTGAACAGGTGAAAAGCCCTTTTTGCAAGCCATTTAGAGTGTCCTACTCGGTAAAACAGTGTACAGTGGTAAAATCTTATGCATGCGGGTTATCAATCACTTGTGATTGATATGATAACTGGCATGTTTAACTTGTATCCCCCCCTATAAAACATGTAAAAACATTTAAAAGGTTCATTCAGGGGTATGAACTCACCTGGTGTAAGTAGGTCCGACGAAGGTGCCGTTTAGGCGTTCGGTGTCACGCAAGGACTTGAACACACACAATGACCTATTTAACATATGATAACATATGTTCACATACAATTAGCATATTTAATACTAATTAAACAAATATACGCGCTCAAAGGAGCGGAAAATACTTTGGTTAAGTGTTTGGGTGTCCCGGGTAGCGTTTAAAGGTGTGTATGGCTAAGGAATGGAGCTTACTATCCAAGTGTACACTCCCAATGTTGTGTTTATGGCCCACGGACATCTCACCATGAGTTTACGGCCGTAAACTCATGGTGATGGGTTCTAGGGTGTTTAAGGCTTCTACTTGCATCATGGAATTATTCTAAGCACTTTTCATAAAAGGCATGAGTGGGTTTGAGGCTTCTAAGGGCACTAACTTGGAGTTTACGGCCTAGGGACACTCCTAAGGGAGTTTACAGCCGTAAACTCTCACCCTTAGTGTTTTGTGAACTTTCAAGCCCCTATTACCTTTCTAACAATTTCTAATGAAGTGTGATGCTATTTTGGAGGGTTAAATCTAACATTTGGATGTGTTTTGGGGAGTTTACGGCCTAGACACATGCTTGGGCCGTAAACTCCTTTTTACCCCTCCATTTCATGTGTTTAAGCCCTTAATTCCTTCCTAGTATTTTATAGAAATAGTCTAAGGTAATTTGGGGGACAAAAACCACCTTTTGGGCATGTTCTGGGGAGTTTACGGCCTTGGTATAGACCTGGGCCGTAAACTCCTTTTTATCCTTCATTTTGATGTGTTTAAGTGATCTAAAGCCAAATAACTAAGCCCTTAATTTATGTGTTAAGCCCTAGTGTGGTTTGGGAGTGTTTTGGAGGCATTTAGACAAGGTTTTGAGGGGTTTACGGCCTAAGCATGTGCTTGGGCCGTAAACTCACTTTTATGCCCTAATTCATTGAGTTTTGATGTTTAAACACTCCTAGGCTAGATCCCTAATTAGTTTCCAAGTTTAAGGGCAAGTTTAAAGGCATGTTTGGCACTATTTTAGGGGTTTACGGCCCTAGAGTGTTCCTGGGCCGTAAACTCCTTATCCCATGCCTTCTTGGATGGTTTTTGGGCTATAATTATAGCTAGTAATGTTTAGAACAAGCTAGGGTAAGCGGACTTACAATTTGGAAGCGTTTGGTTGCGGATTCGGGGCGAAAACGGGTCTAGAGAGAGAGAGTATAGAGAGAGAGTGTAAAAAGTCTCCAATGGACTCCACTCACCCTTATATAGGGTTCCGAGTCGGGGCTCAGTGGAATTTTACCCGATACTGCCGTTAAACGGGGCTTTTGGTCGCACCCGATTTAGTGGTCGTAATAATAAAACTTAACATTTTCCAAATAAATGGAAATGTGTGTCATGTGTTTTTATTTCCTTTTATCACGACTTAACGGCATGTTAAATGTAACCAAATGGAATGTTTATTAAATTGACGCACTCTAATTAACAGAACTTTTATACAGTGGAATACTCCGTTAACGGTAACGGGGAAATGTAACGGGACAACTTGGGTTGTCACACTCTCAGAGTTCTAAAACCCTAAATTTAGGTTCAGCCTCTATATTAGGAACATGTTGGTGCATACCCTAGTCTCCTTAAGCTCATCCTTAACCTCAGAAACACTAGAAACTCGTATTCCCTCCATTGTTGGGTATGTTTGGCCTTGGAAGCTCATTTTGGCAAAAGAAAAGCTAGAAGAAGAAAGGAGAAGTTGTCAAAGAAGGAAAGGAACGATTAGGGCTTGTAGATCTGAAGAGATATCATCCTTTGGAGCTTATTTGAGGTATAAAGCTTCTTGCTTGCCATTTATTTTGCATAGATCTATGTGTTGTGAAGCTTTGACACCATTCTTATCCCAAAAGTCCTCATCTTGTTGCATGTTTCGAGTTGGTCAAGATTATCAGTCCTTTCAGACCTTAGGGGAGGTCTTGAGTGAGAAAAATGAGGTCCCAAGGGCTGAGGTTGTTCTATGTGTGAGACAAGTGGGTCTTAATGGATTAAGACCTTGGATTAAGAGCTTTATGGACATCCCAAATGATAAAGTTTGAGACTTTATGAATCTTAGGCATATTTGGCCTAGGGATCTGAAGTTTGGGCTTAAGAGCTTAAGCCATTAAGAAGTTATAAGGACTTAATGAGTAGCAAAGTTACGCCCCGCGTAACATGTGAGTACGCCCCACGTAGCGAGTCAGTGCCCCGATCCCCTGTTGCGAATCAGCGTGTACGCCCAACGTACTCCCTCTGTTGGGTTTTAATTTTGGGCCTTAGGGTTTGGGCTATTATTTGGGCTGCTGGATTTTGGGTCGTGACTAGATATTATGGTTAGAGTATTTTGGGCCCATTGGTTGTTAAGGATCATGAGTTTAGGCCCATTTGGTGAGGTGGGCCCAATTTAGTAAATTGGGCCAATAATGGGATTTGTTTTGGACTTCTGGACTTTGGGCCATTGGTGGGCTTGGGAGCTTACCTAGTATTGGGTCGGATTGAGTTAGGGGTAAAATGGTTAATTTACCCTTAGAAGAGTATAGTGCTTGGCCTAATGTTTAATTGTGCTATGTTGGCCAGTTCGGGATTCGCGGTGAGTTGGTGATTGGTGATTCGAGAATCTGCTCTTCAGTTCAGAGTTTCGGTAGTGCGAGGTGAGTTATCCTCACTATATCGACAGGGTCTAAGGCACCAAGGTCGGCCCTTTATCCGATTGAGATCCGGGTATTTGTTGTTATGTTATTGCTTTGATATGTTTGCATCTTGGTAGCTAGGATGGTATATGTTAGACACCTGGTTAGGGTCGTTTCCCTGATATGTAGGGTGATGCTATGCTAGTGACCGGTTTTGTCTTTATCCTAGTTAGGATGATGATATGTTATGTGATCTGTTTGATCAGCTTGTTGACTGTGAATCCTTATATGATTGTATGTTTATGTGCACATGGTTGTTTGGACTGGAGTTAGGTTGAGGCGGGTCCTGCTTTGTGTTGTAGGCCAAGATACCCAGGGCGGACCGGTTGTCCCGAAGGCCCAGCGAGCGGTCCGGATAGGCTGTAGGCCCCAAGAGGACGGACCAGACGTGCCGAGGCTCGGAGAGTGGACCAGGCCGACTGAAGGCCCGGTGCGGGCGGACCAGTCATACTGTAGACTCAGAGAGTGGACCAGGTGGATTGAAGGCCCGATGCGGGCGGACCAATCATACTGCAGACGCGATGTATATGGCTAGATTCGGAGGGTGGACTGTTGGCCGGTGCGGCGGACCAGTCCCACAGTAGACCCGAAGTGTATGGCTGTTCTGTGTTCTGATATGTTATGTATGCTATGTATGATATGGGCCGGAAGGCACTATGTTATGGGCCGGAAGGCATTATGATTTGGACCGGAAGGTCGTAGCCTGGAAAGGCGTATGTGTGGTTGGTATTTTGGGGATATCTCACTAAGCTTTCGGGCTTACAGTTGTGGTTTAATGTTTTTCATGTTCTTCAGGAGACCGTGGCAAGGCGAAGGCGTGATCGTACCGCTCCTCATGTTTTATGTTGTGATGTGATTCTGGGAATACTCTAAATAAATTATATCGAAAACTTTTTTGTAATAATTTAATGAAATCGGGTTGTTTTTGAAAAAATTAAATTGGTTGCAATTTCTCGGTCGTTACATTTACGGGCGTAAACTCCCCCATGTTCAATCCTTGATTTTTTTGGTGATGCTAGGACAATCACATGTGATTCAAACTATTTTTTCCAAGCCTTGGGATGAATTTTGGGCACCATTTAACATGTATTTATGAGTTTACGGCCCTGGAACTATTTCTTGGGGAGTTATGGCCGTAAACTCTTAAACGGAAGGATTTCATCATGTTTAAGGTCCCCAAACTAATTTTGGTTGGTTCTAGGATTTATTCCAAGGCTAATGATGTGTTTACATGGGTTTTTAACACTTGAAAATGAGTTTACTCTCCATGAATGGAGGAGTTTACGGCCCAAGCATGTTCTTGGGCAGTAAACTCAAGTTTGCTCCTCAAAATTCATGTTTAGGGTGTTCTAATTCCGAATTGGTAAGCCATATAGTCGTATCTAAGTCCCAAAGTTGGTTTGGAGGGGTTTAAAGGCATAAAAACCCTCTTATTATGTGTTTACGGCCCAAGCATGCTCCTTGGCCGTAAACTCATGTTTGAGGTCCAAAATCAAAGTTTAAACACGAATTTGAAGGCCTAAGAGGTTCAACTACAAGTTAGGGGAGTTACCTTAAAGATTTGGAGCCTTAAATCAATGTTTTGGACCTTGAATCTTTGGTTGAGGAGAGAGGTTAGAGAGAGAGTAGTGAGAGAGATCAAAAGCTTCAAATGGAAGCTTAAACCTCTTTAAATATGTTCTAAGATTTAGACACGGTGGAATTCTACCCGATACCGACGTTAAACGGGGCTTTTGGTCGCACCCGATTAAGTTGTCGTAATCCGGCAGGAACGATTTTAAAAATTTTCAAATCAATAATTTGGGCCAATTTCATGAGTTCCTAAGGGGTTTAGACACTTATTAGATTATAATAATCATATAAGTTTGAATAACTTAGACCAAAAACAAAACCGGAACGAATTGCTAAAAATGGTTCTTACGGACGAAATGGGTTTCGGCGATGGATAACTTCGGGTTGTTACAAATGTTCTGCGTGTGCTATATGTAATGTGTGTTCTCTCTCTGTCTAGCATGTATAGTAATGTACTGTGTGTACTAGCTGTAATGTGTGTTCCCTCTCTATCTAGCAAGTATTGATTCATGAATGAACTGACTCATGGTATGATATCGCGTTCTAGTAATAGTTCTAGTATCTTCCTAAACTACCCATATGGTAGCTTACTAGTAATGTAATTGGTACGTATGAACATGGGAATGTACCCTTGCTACCCAAGGGTATTAAACTGTCTGGAAGAACCTTTATGACTATATATGTACACATGATACATAACTAATATTTAAACGACCTTCGGACGAATACCCGGTACCCCACCAGACCACATCTCAAAGGCGAAAAGGAAATAAGGCGACTAGCCTTCCTAAGTATTTTAAACATTGCTTATGTAACTATACATATATAGGCATGCAATTGACAATATGGAAGCATAAAATAAGTTTTGTAAAACCTTTGAACATGATTTCTATCTAAGAAAAGATCGACTTGATGTCAATCTATAAAACGGGTTGAAAGCATGGGTTTGATAAAACAATTTAAGTATAAAGAAACATTTGTTTGCAACACAATTGTAAATAAGTTTGAAATGAAACATACAGTGTATAATGAAGAGATTTAAACATATAAAACGTTTATGAAAATCATTTGAAGAAAACTGCATGGTAAAACGGCTAATGAGGAGTAAATCATTTGAATGTTGCTTATTAATCACATGTGATTGATATAATAACTAGCATGATTCTACTTGTATCCCCCCCCCCATAAAACATTTAAAAACATTTAAAACATTGATTAAGGGGTATGAACTCACCTGTAGTGAGTGGTACGAATGAACTGAAGATGTAGGATTGCTAGGTGTCAAGTGAAGTCTTGAACACACTCTATGATCCTAGTTAACATATAATATCACATATATGTATCAAATTAGTCTATAAACAACTAATAAACAAAGTCAAGACACCCTAGGTGTAACAACCCAAAGTTTTCCATCGTCGAAAAACCCGTTCTACCCGTAAAATTCGCCGTTAATCAATTCGTTTCGTTTCCGTTTTGGGTTAAAGTAAATAAATTTATACGTTTCTTATAATCCAATGAGTGTCCAAACCCTTTAGGAACTCACGAAACGAACCCAAAATAATTATCCCAAAAATTTTAGAAACAATCCCGCCGAGTCACGGAAACTTAATCGGGTGCGACCAAAAGCCCCGTTTAGTGCCGGTATCAGGTAGAATTCCACCGTGTCCAAGTTTTAGGACCTATATAAACGTGTTTAAACATTCATTTGAAGCTTTTTCTTCCTCTCTCTACTCTCTCTAACCTCTCTCCTAAATCTAAGTTCAAGGGTCCAAAACTCAATTTTAAGGCCTCAAATCCCTAAGGTACCTTTCTAACTTTATTGTATAGCATATTAGACCTTCAAATTCGGGATTGAATCATGAAATTAGGCCTTGTATGAGAGTTTACGGCCCAGGTAGATGCCTAGTCCGTAAACACTAAGTTTGAAGGGTTTTGAGCCCTTAAACCCCTCCTAGACAATTTTGGGACCTTAGATATGGCTAGATGGCTTTATGGAATGGACCTAGAATGCCTTAAACTATAATTTGGAGACTTGAATAGGAGTTTACGGCTAAGGATGGTGTTTAGGCCGTAAACTCATAATTATAGGGTTTTTAAGCCCTTAAACCCTTCCAAAACCACAACAAGACATGGATATGACTTCTAGAATAATTGCTTTAGCCTTGGAACACTTTAAACATAATTTTTGGGGGACTTATGTGAGTTTACGGCCAAGACATGTGCTTGGGCCGTAAACTCCTTGAAACATGGTATAAATTCAATTTCAAGGTGTTAGAAAGCCATCCAACACCACCAAAAGCCTTGGAATAAATCATAGGACCAACCAAAAATAGTTTAAGGACCTTAAACACATTATTTGAGGGATTTATATGAGTTTACGGCCAAGGCTTGTGCTTGGGCCGTAAAATCCTTGATTCATGGTGTTAGAATGCCACCTAAACACCCCTAAAGCCTTGGAATGAATTTTAGAAGTCCTTACAATCAAGTTTTTGGCCTTAAAACATATGGAATCACCCTCTAAGAGATTTTACGGCCATGAGGGGGGTCTCATAGGCCGTAAACTCCAAAAACCCCTCCAAAATATCAAGGATTTGCATGTAAGGCCTTGGGATAAATTTACCAATCACATGTGATTTGGTTTAGCATCATTTAACACAATTTTCATGGGTATTAAGGAGTTTACGGCCAGGAGCCTATGCTAGGCCGTAAACTCCCATAAATAAGTCATTTTGATGTTTAAAATCCATTCCAAGACTTTGAACCAAACCTAGAAAAATTCCCTTAAGTGATTTAAGCCATTTTTGCCCATAATTGACCCCACCATGAGTTTACGGCCGTAAACTCATGGGGAGTGGGTGTTATTGGCCAAAAACTATTGTATGAGTTTATTCATGGGGAATAAACTCAAGTCCCAAGTCCCTAGTGTCATTTCACGTCCTTAAACGCCACCCGGGTCCCTCCAAACACTCATAATGGGGTGTTTCCGCGACTACAAGTATTTGTCCCTAACAAATAAATAGACTAAGTCCTAATTAGATACAAATGTGTATCTTTACATTATACTTAGGAACCTCGTGCATTTGCAAGCCCCGGACCAACGTTTAGCATCCGAAATTGTCACGTTTCTTGTCCGGTGAGTTCAGGGGGGGAATACAAGCAAAAGTACAAGTGTATCTTGTACTTAAACTGATTTACAACTTAATGATTTTAGTTTCTAAATGTCATGATTTCCAAAGATTATGATAACTGATGTTTCAAATTACAGGTTAATTATAGATTTCTTTTGAAAAGTGTTTTGATCTATATTGTCTTTTGTAAAAGAAATCATACTAATTATAACGAATATAACTAATAGGATAGAACGAATGCGAATACGAATATAACTAAGTACGAATACGAATAACGAATTCGAATACTAATAGGAATACGAATACGAATACGTCTACAAATGCGAATACTAATACGAATACGAATGTAATTTGGAATGAATACGAATGTAATTTAGAACGAATACGAATACGTCTACGAATACGAATACGTCTACAAATGCGAATACGACTACGAATGCGAATACGACTACGACTGCGAATACGACTACGAATACGAAATGACGCCTTTGGTTGACACTAAGACTTCGAATATACAGTTAGTGTACTCCTTGAGTGTCACCAGAGTTTCGAATTTATTACGAAAATACACCTCTGGACCTCTACTGAGTTTCAAATATATCCGCCTCAGAATGTCGACAGAGCTTCGAATACACAACTAATATACTCCTTTGGAACTCAGCATAACTTCGAAAATACTATAAAGTACACTTCTGTGTGATTCCAAATATTCGAAATTACAACTAAGTTAGTAGATTATAGTCATCCGATTGTAGAATAACTAAAGAAGTAGAACACATAACTAATACTACTCACATGGTAATTACTAGTATTTCGAAATCAGACTTAAGAACAAAACACCACACATAGGAAAATATGGGATTTTCCTGGGATAACATTAAAATCAGTAATGAACCTAGATACTATTAGACAACTCAACACATAGGAAAATATGGGATTTTCCTGGATAACACAACGGCACATAAACGAATAACTAAAACTATAAGGAAAATATGGGATTTTCCTGGAATGTCATAACCAACCGTTTTCGAAATTGTAACAAAGGATAACCAAACTGTTTTCATAAGAAAATATGGAATTTTCTTCATCAACAACTTTTCCCGAACGTAAAGGAACTCATCTTTTCAAAATTAACCCGCTTATGAACTCACCAGCTTTATGCTGATTTTCAAACTGCTTGTATTCTCAGGTCAACGTTAGACAGGTACACCGCAACCTTTCGGAGAAGACGGAGCGTCCCGAAGACTCGTCTTTACTTTTGTTCATATTACATACGTAAAACACTTGTACAAATTTTCTTTTAAACAGATGTAAACAATATTATGTAATGTAATGTTTTGTGATTACTGCTTTACTATGTGCATTGGATTTGATACTCAACATGGAGTCAACCCCGGAAATGTTTCCGCCTTTGGTTTTCGGGGTGTGACACTAGGACATGTTAAACACCTTTAACAAGTGTTTTAAGCCTCAAGGATTGCATCTAAGTGTTGTAGGGAAAAGCTATTGTGTGTAGGGTTCAAGGAAAACTCCCTAATGGAGTTCACGGCCCTAATGTCACCAACAAACGAGTTTACGGTTGTAAACTCATGAGTTTACGGCCGTAAGCTCATACTTACTTGGCCATTTGTTGTTTTGAGGCTTTTCAAGACCCTAAGAAGCATTTCTACTTAATGGTAAAGCCTTTGGAAGAGATTGTAAGGGTATAAATGTTGTAATATGTCGAAGTGTTAGTTAGGTTGTTACGAAGGATCTTTAGTCTTCGTAAGTAGTGTCTTCGGATTTAATGTTATTTTTACTAAGGCATTATAATGAATAGTCTTAATGTCTAGTCCTTAGTATTTTGTTATGCTTTTGTTCTCCAATAAATAGGGGTCTGTACTAAGTGAGTTAAATGACTTTTCCTCATTCTTTTATAGAAAAATCCTTTGTATTCTGAAAAATCAAAAGCATAATATGAGTTAAACAAAGATTATATTTACTCTCGTGTTCATTGTTTTTCTTCTTTCTTAATTCTTACGTGAATTGATCTTAAACTCGATTTCAAATCTCATCAATTGGTATCAGAGTAGGAATCCTTTCTGTGATCTGATTTTCATACGATCAAAAAGGTTTTTGAATCTACTGTTTGATTCAAAAAGTTTCCGTCCTTTTTGAATTTGAAAAATTCTTCTTGATCTCAATCTAGGATTTGATTTTGCAAAAACATTTGTTAATCGAGTGTTCGTTGTATGATTCTGATTTGAATTATACCATTTGATTTCAAATTCTCAAAATTTTGTATCATCTTGAAGTTTTTGTCCGTACAACAATGGCGTCATTCAATCTGAATTCGATGACATCATTTTCTCATTTGCTTGGATCATCCACAAAAATTCCAATGCTTATTCCAGAATATTATGATCAGTGAGTAGATCGTATGGAAGATTACTTGAACGGATTGGATGAAGAATTATGGAAATGCATCTAAGGAGAAATCAATCAACCTGCACAAGTTCAACCAATCGGTTTGTCTTCAAGCAGTTCTGAAGTCGATAATCAAACCGAACGTTTAAAACGATTGGAGAAGAAATACATGAGGGAATTAAGAGGTGCGTTGCCTCCTGTTGTGTACAATTATGTCAGAACATGCACAACAACTAAAGAAATCTGGAACAATCTCAAAGACAAATTTCAAGGAAGTGAAAAAACGAAGATCACATCTGTGAAACAATGCCTGGTGGAACTTAAAGATTTCAGACAAAAAGAAAATGAGTCTATTGAAGCATACTATGATAGGTTCAACGAGCTAATCTATCGTTGTAATCGTTATAGTATAATAAGGTCACCAATGGAGTACAATTTCATATTTGTAATGGGACTTCGAAAGGAGTGGAGAAGTGTAAGTATGATGGTGAAAAATCAACAGAGTTTTGATACTTCGACTTTGAATGACTTGTACAATCAACTAAAATCTCATGAAAATGAAGTTAATGAAATAATTGAGGAAGCAATAGCAAGTCTTGGTGGACCACTGGCACTAGTTTCGAAGGTTTCAGAAAGAGAGAATGAAAAATCGAAGTCTGATGAAGAAGAAGGTTTTATGATGATGAGGCTGTTGCATTTTACTCAAACAATAGAGTAAAGAAATTTTTTAAGAAACCTTTTAATCCAAAGAAGTCATCAGATTCGAAGGGTAGTTTTGAGAACAAAAACAAACTGGATGAAAAGAAGAAAGAAATGAAGACAGATTCGAAGAATGAGATGGAGCAAATAAAGATGATATTGAAAGGTGATACAGGGATTAATTGCCATTATTGCTATGGAGCAAATCATTTGGCAGTAGATTGCTTGTTGAGGAAGAAGGAAGAAAAGAAAAATAAAACAAAGGATGAAGCTTATTACACTGAGAAACTGGAGGAAGTAAAGAAGAAAGCAAAGAATTTGTCATTGGTGGCTCATGGAGAAACTGAATCGGATGGCACATATCAAATATGGTCTTCAGGTTCAGATGATGAAGAGATGAAAAATCCAACACATGGAGCGATGTATGCAAAGATGTTAGAGAATTCAGATGATGAACAGACTGACGAAGTGCGTGGGCAATGCTTCGTTTCGAAGTCTACTGACAGGTCGCCCATGACTACCAAGGTACGCAACATTCTTGAATCTTTTAACATTCCAGTTTCTGCATATAATTCTGAGTTAGTATCTTTTGATGAAACTGTTACTTACTTTGATTCAATCGTTGTGTCTGCTAGCAATGAAGCGAAAAAGTTAAGTGATCAATTACTAGAGACAAGAAAAATGTTGGATTCAAAAGTCACTAGGATTGAGTACTTAGAATTGCAAGTTTCAAATATCATGGAGGATAGAGAAAAATTAGCAAAAGAAATAAACTTGTTGTTAGCACAAAGAAATATTTTCTGTAATTCTGCAAAAAGATTGTATGGAAAATTAACTGAGTTACATCATTCGTGTGAAATAAGTAAGGAACAACATAGAAAATTACTACCATTTTTAGCTTATGATAGAGCTAAGGTTGACAGTATTTCATATGATTGTGAAAAAGAAATTTTTGATTTCAACAAAATTCCAGATGATAGGTTTAGATATGGAATTGCTAAAGTCGAAGATTATCTTGATGCTAATGATTTAGTAAAAATTGTAAATGAGACCTTATCTAAATCAGAACAACTTCGAATTTTGAAAAAGACTGAGAATTTTACATCTAATTGTGAAACTAATATTGCTGATATTGAAGACAATACTGATAATATTAGTGAAATTAGTGATTTAAAAGATGTAGATTGTTCTCAATTGTCTGTCATAAATGTAGCAAATTCATTTAAAGGGAAAGAAAAATGTGAAGATTTATTAATAAAAATTGAAACTGATAAACCCTCAACTTCGAAAGTTTGTGATATGGAGTTTGTGGAAATACATGAGAGTCAAACCGATGATAGTGACATTGAGGAAGAAAATACAAATTCGAAGCCAATTCAAAGGTCGAAAGAAATTGAAATTTCTCGAGTGGTTGTTGATCAAGTATATTTGGATACACAAGAATTTGAGAAAATTCTTAGTGAAAAAGGTGCTCATTATCTTGAATCGAATACTGTTGTTTATCCAATCTTCAAATGCACTGATGATATTGTGTTCCCAAATCAAGTCTTCGTAACCATAGGTAATGTTGAAAATATAAAGCATGAATTCAAAAAGATGGCTGAGGAAGACAATATGCAAACTTCAAATGAAGGATTCTTTTCAAATCAAAGTACAGTTGAAAATAATCTTACAAAGAATTCATATAAATTTCAACATCAAAAATCAAAAAGAGTATGGATTGAAAAGTCAAAAGTTGAAAAGAAGGAAGTTGTTCCAACTGAAAATGTGTTTACAAAGCACGAAGGTGTTAAAACAATCAACAAAGCAATAAAGTTAAATTCAAAAGAATTTAAAGCTCAAGTTGAAAATTTTTCAAAGGAAAATAATATTTCGAAACGTCAAGCAAGAAAAACAATTTTTTGGCAAACTGTTGAGCCATCAAAAATGATATCAACAAAATTTTCAAATAGAAGAAAAGTTTTTAAAGAAAAATCAAAGTCTCAAATTTTTGAAAAGAAAAAAGCTTCATTTTCAAATAAGGAATCAAAAGTTTCAAATGGAACAAAAACAACAATACCAAGAAAAAATTTTCAGAAAAAGGTTGCAACACAGACTTCAAAGTTACAAAACAAGACATCTTATCATGAATCATATCTTTCAAAACCAAAAGTTGATTATGTTTCAAATTCAGCAAAATGTTATAATCTTGTGAAGAAACAAGCTGACAAAGTATCATATGCAAAAGGAATTACAACAAAAAGAAATATTGATCATTGGTTGGAAGGAAAAGGAAAGATATACCAATCAAGTAAGTTTTCGAAAGAACAGATACATGAGGCATATGATAAACATGCTAATCCTTCAACGAATGGAATTTCATCATCCAAAGAGTCAAATATCTTAGTTAAAGTTTGGCAGCCGGTCACAAAAGCAAAAAGTGAAAAATCACAAACTCAAGATGCGAAGGGTGTACTTAGTAAAAATTTGAAAATAATAAAAACTCATATATCTGACCCTTTGAATGAAAATGTTAAATTTATTGACAGTTTCAAAACCAAAGTTTGTGATTGGGTAAATGGTTGTACTTTACAATTGAAACACAAACCTAATATGAATGGACCCAACAAAGCTTGGGTACCTAAATTTTTCCAATGATCGCAGGTACTTTGTGACGAGCAATATGATAACAAGTGGTATATTGATAGCGGTTGCTCACGTCACATGACTGGGAAGAAGGAAAACTTGCGAGATTTTCGAAGCCTAGAAAATGGAGGAGTGGTTAAATTTGGTAATAATCACAAATGCAAAGTCAAGGGTTATGGAAAGATAACGAATGGAAATTTCACTATCAACAGGGTTGCATTTGTTGAAGGTTTACAACACAATTTGATAAGTGTTTCACAACTTGTTGTGGGCACTGGAAATCATGTTCTTTTTAATGAAGAAGGAAGTGTCATTTCGAATGTTAAGACAGAGGAAGTTTTACTTAAGTCAAAAAGAAAATGTGATATGTTTACATTGGATATTGTTCCTATTATAGGCAAACCTGCTGTGTGTTTACTTTTGAAGGCTGCTGCCAATGTTAGCTGGTTATGGCACAGGAGATTATCACATCTCAATTTTCGAAACATCAACAAACTTGTCATACAAGATCTGGTAAGAGGTTTACCCATTCTTAAATATGATAATGACAGTTTGTGTGCAGCTTGTGAAGTAGGAAAACAACACAAACAAGGTCATCCTATCACAATAGATTTGAAGATTGTTGAACCCCTTGAACTCTTGCATATTGATTTATGTGGTCCTTCAACAGTTGCTACTCTTAACAAGAAAAGGTACATTTTGGTGATTGTAGATGATTTTTCAAGATTCACGTGGGTTTATTTTCTTAGGTTAAAATCCGAAGTTCCACAAATGATGATTGATTTTATCAAGAAAATGGAAGTTTCATTGAAGAAGTCAGTTCGAAAAATTAAAAGTGATCATGGAACTGAATTCAAAAATCGTGTCTTTGATTCATTTCTGGTGGAAAAAGGAATTACGCATAATTTTTCATCTCCTTATACACCACAACAAAATGGTGTAGTTGAGAGAAGAAATTGATCATTATGTGAAGCTAAAAGAACAATGTTGGCTTATTCAAATTTACCTCAATATCTTTGGGCTGAAGCTGTATCAACTGCTTGTTTTACTCAAAATCGATCATTCATTCATAGACGATTTAATGGTACTCCTTATGAAATAATCAATAATAGAAAACCTAATGTCAAATTTTTTTCATGTTTTTGGATGCAGGTGTTTCATAATGAATCTTAAAGATAATCTTTCGAAGTTTCAAACAAAAGCAGATGAAGGAATTTTCTTGGGATATTCACACAATTCAGTTGCTTATAGAGTGTTAAATAAGAGAACTCGCAAAGTGGAAGAAACTTTTAATTTGACATTTGATGATCATTACATTAAAAAGTCTAATCATAAATTTGTGAATTATCCTATTTTGCAAAATTCTTCAAAAATAGATGATTCAATTGAAATGGATGATGTTAATTATGATTCGATTTTTGGTATTTCAGATCAAGCAATTGATGCAGAAAGAAATGCAACTGATAATCAAACATCAGAAAATTCAAAGCATAACAATGATTCAATTTCGAGTTTGAATCTAAATACAAATGAACAAGCTGATGATCCAGTCGAGGGGGAGCACTTGGATTCAAATAGTTTTGTTGAGGGGGAGCGTTATAGTGAAAGAGATAACATGTCAACAAATGTTAATGTCGAAGACGAGCCAATCATTGAAGAAGAGCCAATCATTGAAGAAGAGCCAATTAGTGAACCAGAGCAACATATCGAAAAAGAGCAATCATTGAGGGGGAGCTTATAATTGAGAATGATCCAATTCTTGAAGAAGAACATTTTGATGATGTTGATGATTCGATTTCCATAAATGGATCAGAAACATATATTATGTTCGAAGATGCACTTTTGGACTTTGATCCTAATTATCTACCATTAGACAAATGGACAAGACATCATCCAAAAGATCAAATTCTTGGTGATCCACAAGCAGGTATAATGACAAGGGCACAACTTCATGCACGAAATGAGGTACTGAATAATCATCAAGAGTTATGCATGTTTAATGTTTTTATTTCCAAAATCGAACCAAAGACAGTTAAGGTTGCAATGGAACACTCTGATTGGGTTGTTGCTATGCAAGCTGAATTGTCTGAATTCGAAAGAAACAAGGTTTGGAGATTAATCCCAAAACCTGTTGATGTGTCAATTGTTGGACTCAAATGGATTTATAAAAATAAAACTGACAAAGATGGAAACATTATTCGAAATAAAGCTAGACTTGTTGTTAAAGGATATTCTCAACAAGAAGGAATTGATTACGAAGAAACATTTGCCCCTTTCGCAAGACTCGAGGCTGTGCGTATTTTTTTGGCTTTTGCAGCTCATAAAGATTTTGATGTCTATCAAATGGATGTAAAATGTGCATTCTTAAATGGAGAACTCAAAGAAACCATATATGTTGAACAACCTCCAGGTTTTATAAACACAGAACATCCTGATCATGTTTATATTTTAGATAAAGCTGTATATGGGTTAAAACAAGCACCAAGAGCATGGTATGCAACTCTAACATCAATTTTGAAACAATCTAAATTTAAACAAGGCTCAGTTGATCCTACTTTATTTCGAAAGAAAATTGGAAATCATCTGATGCTTGTTCAAATTTATGTTGATGATATAATTTTTGGCTCAACTGACCCTGCGTTATCTAAAGAATTCGAAGACCTGATGAAAAGCAAATTTGAAATGAGTATGATGGGCAAAATTAATAACTTTTTGGGTTTGAATATTCGTCAAAACAGGGAAGGCATCTTCATTAATCAGGAGAAATATATGAAGAATTTGTTGGAAAAGTTTGGAATGACGAATAGCACAAGGTTACGAATGCCAATGGCAACGGGCATAAAGCTAACTACTTCGTTAGATAAATCTGTTGTTGATATTACTTTGTGTCGAAGCATGATTGGGTCTTTATTGTATTTAACTGCAAGTAGACCTGATATTATGTATTCTATTTGTAATTATGCAAGGTATCAATCAAATCCACGTGAACCACATCTAACTACAGTAAAGAATATTTTCCGATATTTGAAAGGCACTACTTCGTTAGGATTGTGGTATCCTTCGAAAACAGGGTTCTTTGTACAAGCTTATTCGGATGCGGATCTTGGAGGATGCAGTCTTGATCGTAAAAGCACAACTGGTGGATGTCAATTGCCAGATGGAAAATTGGTCAGTTGGCAATCGAAGAAGCAAACATGTGTTTCAATATCAACCGCTGAAGCTGAATATGTTGTTGCAGCTGCGTGTACATCACAAATAATATGGATTCAAAGTCAATTAAGAGATTATGCAATTAATATGAAAAAGATTCATTTATATTATGATTCACAAAGTGCAATAAGAATTTGTCATAATCCTGTGCAGCATTCGAAGACTAAGCACATTGCTCTTCGATATCATTTCATCAAAGATCATGTAGAAGAAGGAAATATTGAAGTTCATTTTGTAAAAACAACGGAGCAATTGGCAGATATTTTTACAAAGGCTTTGGATGAAAAATTGTTTCTTCGTATCTTAGAAGGATTGGGAATGATTAATGGAAATTCACTTCAATTGGATAAAAGCGAAGAGTGATGGGTCTGAATCATTTGGTGTATGGAAGGAAAGGGTATTTCAGTGTTCAGAGGTTACTGTTCATGGTCAACGCTTCGAACGCTTCGCATTCGGAAGATTTATTTCTTGTTGAAATACAAACTCAGAAATTACTGTTTAAGTCAACGGTTCGAATGCTTCGTATTTGTACACATTTCAACTAAGGTTTTAATTTTTTTTATGAAAAACCTGAAAAATCAAAAACATTTTCTTTTATTGAAAAATCAAAAATCCAAAAAGATTTTGTTTCAGTTTGTCTTTAATTTTTCTGAAAAATTTCAAAAATACCAAAAATATTTTTTATTTTTTTTCGGTTTTAACATGTGTGTTGTGAGTTTTGTCAAGTTTCAAATACGAAGGATTCATGCAACTGGTTTCGAACGAAAGGTATGATCTCGATACACTTTGGATTAGTTAGGATGTCCCTAGAAGCATGTTGTTGCATGTTGTCTCAAGCCTCGTATGATTCTATGTATGGGAAATGAAAGCCTTGATGAAATTATCTCATGAAAATTTCTTCCCAACAAGGCTTGTATTTGCATAAATCAACAAGAGCTACCTTACTCTTCTCAAATGAGTTAAGAGTTTTCTGTTTTTTCCATTATAACAGAGGTACCCTTCGATTCGTCCTTGAGGTCTTTGATCAAACCAATCAAAACCTAGACAAATCACAACTCTGTGTTTATGATCTAATATCATGAGTCCGTGATAGAAGTGAAACCCAAAATCTCATAAACCTTAAGGAATTGACGGGGAACCATGTTCCAGATCTTACGAAGCTTTTGCTTCAGTACCTTTTATACTCTAAATCCTATTCATTTCTTTTGAGTGATCTTAATCAAACATTCGAAAACTACGATGTTTGTTCCCAACAAGATCCAGCATAAATGTTTTTTTTATGAATACGATTTCCGTGTGAGTATATTTTCAAAATTCTAGTTACTTTGAATATTATTCGGAACCAAGTTGTCACTAACTACATTGGTTATACAACTAATTTTGTTTACAATTTCTCACCTTATTTTAAGGTTGATATGTAATGAAATTTTCGAAGCCACCCATTTGACCTATAAAAGAAACCCTTCGAAACTTCTCTACAAGTTATCGATTGTAATTCACGGGAAACCAAACAAGCTGTTAATTATCTCTCTTGATAATTTTCGAAGATATCTTTGCCTGGGATAAAATTGTTTTTATGTCAAAAGAAATTGTTGACATCACAAGTTTTCAAAAAAAAATTTCTTTGTTTCTCATCTAATTTCTTTTGGAACACAGCACACACGAAATCCTTGAGGTTTGAGTAACACCAACTTAAACTGACGATTTCGAAATTCTGGCAAATGACTTCGCTTTTTAAACCTCAAAGTGAAAGAGCCTAACCTCTATTCCGAAGGCATCCAACGGTTACAATTCTTTTGGGGAAGATCAAACAGTCTTATCTCTTGATGACGCATGGTGTATGATAAGCGTGTAAGGCGTGTTGACAGTTACGATTGTTACTTTTTGATGAGTACATTCCGTTTTTCAAGGTGCCATGTCAGCAAGCATTTATTGTATCCCGCTTCAAATTCAAAATTTTAGGGTTACATATAAAAGGGCAAATCAGAACTCAATAACACTTTACGCGATCAAACTCTCTGAAACACAAAATTCTCTTTGAAATTCATCTTCTTCATACGTTCTTTACTTCAATCATCTTCAATGGCGACTACTTCATCACCAACTATAGATGAAATCATCAGTGTTCCGATTCTGAAGATCCAGGGTTCCAACTACCAAGTCGAATCGGATTTGTCAAAGTATCCGGAGGAACTTCATATGCTGGTGGTTGCTTTACAGAATTTAGTTCTGTCTAAAGCTATGTTTGATTCATTTGCTGCTCCGATGTCCTGGTTATCAAAGGCAGGTTCTACTGCATCATACAACAAGGAGACTGGGTGTGTGGAATTCACAATGGTTACAGATACGAGAATTAGGGTCTCCAAGCGGTTGTTTTGCAAGATTTTGGGAATTCCGAATTCTGGCCCTTATGATGAACTTACTTCTTCACAAGTGGTGTTTATGTTCAATGAGATGGGTCATCAACCTCCATTGACGCGTATCAGTGACTTCAAGAAGTCAGGGTTACCAACAATCTGGAACTTTTTGTTTGGCATCTTTCTTCGATGTCTTACTGGAAGAACTGTGGGACTGGATAAAGGAAGGATGGAGGTTTATGCAATATGGTAGTTGGGTTGTACTACGATTTAAAAGTTGATTATTCTGAGCAATTATGGACAGAGTTCATAACAAGTATTTCGAAGACAAGTGCTAAGCAGGGGATTTCTTGTGCAAGATATTGGAGTCTGATAGTCCAATATGTCTATCAGAAGGAGAAAATCGAAGTTCCGGATTACGAAGAAAGAGCAGTTTTCCACATGTATAGTAGTCCGAAGGAGGTACATGATGATCCGGCTATCTTTACCACAATTGCTCGAATTCCGGATGCAATGCTCAAGAAGGTGGATCCCACGAATAATGTGTTGGTGTCATATTTACAATTTGTTTGCACAACAGTTGTTACTGGGATGTTACAACAAGAAGAGAAGAAGAAATCGAAGAAATCAAAGAAGACAGAGGGTGGGTCTTCGGAAAAAGGGGTGAAAACAGAATCAAAGAATCAAGAGCCAATAGCTACATCTCGAATTGTTGAAGAGGTGTCTCCTGTTTTAACTTCAGTGGCTGATACACCAGTTATCGAAGCCTCTCCATCAAAAGAGACAATTCCTTCGAAGACGGGGGTTTTTCGAAGAATAGAAATCAAGAGAAAATCTCAATTGGTGAAGAAAACACAGGTTACTCATCAAGGGGTCACAGTTCGAGAAATTCCGGCTCCGGTGTCTCCATCTTCTAAGAAACGAAGGGCTGAAGATATGGCGAAATTTTAAAGAAAACCCAACGTATCGAAGAAGTGGATCAAGTTCCTGAGACTCCCGAAGATGATATTCCTAAAGAAGTAGAGATCTTTCAGTCTACTAAAATTTCGAAGCCTGCTGATGTAAAGCTAATTGAACCAACGTCGTTACCTCAGGTTACATCCACAACTGATTCCCCAACATTTCAATCAATTATGGATCAACCACTATCTTCTCAACACAATCAACTGATCCACCCAATCCATCCTCACATGTTGCTGAAACCATGGCTATTGATGAGGAAACTGATAACGAAGGCTTTGGAGGAACATTCGAAGCTCTTTCCTTTGATAAAGCTGAAGAAGATTTCCCTGATCATATGCTGATGACGATGAAGCAGTTCAAGATTTTGAATTCAAAATTGAATTCTATCTTGCAATCTCAAGCGGATATGGGAGGTGCTGGAATCACTATCATGGAAGTTGATTCCATAATGAAGGAAATGGAAGGAAGGGTTATTTCGAAGGCATCAGGATTAATTCATGATTCTGAAAGCCAAATTCTTGAAAAGACTGATCAGAGTGATAGTTCTACAGAGAATCGACTAAATTCTCTAAGGACTGATTTTCTGAAGGAGGTGAAGGATTTGAAGACTGTTACGAAGGAGCGTCATGTGCTCTTCGTACAAGAAGTTAAGAAGGTTCGAGAAGATGTTAATATGCAGATTCGTGAACTTCGTGAAGAAATGACGAAAGAGGTTCAACATATTCAACAAGGGTATGCATCAGCACATCAGAAGATCGACATTATTTGTGATGCGGTTGTTCAGTGCGTTAAGATGTTCGAACAAGTCAATCCTCAGATGATCTCTCTTTCAGCCAAAGAAGAACAACATTTTGGGGAGTTGGTGAAACTATTGAAAGAACTCTAAGAAATATCTTCGAAATCTTCCTCTCCAATTATTTCTCAAGAATTTCTTTCCCAGAAATTCATACATTTCGAAGCCATCCTACACAAACATCTTGCTCCTTTACTTCGTATTTCGAGCCTTTTGCCAAACGTATCAGATGCCCCGCCTGCTGTCACAGGGGTGCAAGGGGGAGAAAAGGTTGGTCAAGCAAAGGCTGGGGAACATGAGAAGAATACTGAAGATACGAAGGTAGTAGGAAAGGTGTTTCCTTCGAAAGTTGTTGTAAAGCCAACAATTGTTTCAGCTACTCCAGTCATTTCGACTGTGACTACAACTGTTCCAATTTTAAGAGCTATTGCAAAAGGTATTGTAATTGAGAAACAGAATGATGTTTCTTCGTCAAAGAATGTAGCTCCTTCGAATGTTAAAGACAAGGGAAAAGGAGTCTTGGTTGAGAAGTCCAACAAAGAGAAGAAAGCTGAGGTGGCAGCTGAAGTTGAGAGAATGAGGCATGTTGAAAGTATAATGCGACAAAGAGCTCTTGAAGGTTCGAATGTAGACAAGGGTGATCCTTCGAAAATATACAATTACGAAACAATAGAATCCAGGGTGATGTTCGATCACATGTATTCTTTTGAAAAGATTCCGAAGAAGAGCTTTGTGGCGACAAATACTGATTATGGTCAACTTGATTTTCCTATCAACGAAATGATGTTCGTTATGCCTCAGTTCAAGGCTGATACAAAGTCTATGGATATCGAAGAGGGAAAGAAGATGAAGATACGATTTCACGCTGTGTTAGCAAAGGCTCAAGAAGAAGTTTGGTTCTTGGAGAAGATCAAGAAGGTGATATCCATAAAAAGGGATGTCATTTTCGAAGGGAAATTTCAGAATTTGAAATATATTGTGACAAGAGCAAGTGGAAAGTTACAAGAGTTCACTGTGGCGGACTTTCCGTTGATGAACACTCATGATCTCATCAATGTTGCTCTGATACTTAAAGACAAGTCATTCTCTTTTCTCCAAGAAACAGAACCAGATGTTTTCAGTCTTGGGTGTAGGCACATAAAAATATTCTTGGAGAATTATTTTGAGTGCTTAACTCAAACTGATGTCGAACTTGCTACTGTTAAAGGCTTCGACATAACTGCACCAATGGCACCTACGAAGAAGCAGGTTGAGCTGAAAAAGTACGAAGACGGTGAAATATGTTTAAAGCCATTGGGGATTGTCTTTGTAGGAAAAGACAAAGCTGGGAGAGCTAAAATATTCTTATTTCAAACTTCTGAAGTAGAGAGATATACAAATTCACAATATACGAACTTAATTGTTCATATGAATCATTGCAAGAAGAACTCAGAAGGAGACAAGAAGGAGATAAAGAAAGTTATCTCTTGGTACATGGAAATTCGAAGAGTGCTGATGTATGCCGTTCAACTACTAACTTCATGAAGACTTCGACCTTTATTCCAAAGGGGGGAGATTGTAAGGGTATAAATGTTGTAATATGTCGAAGTGTTAGTTAGGTTGTTACGAAGGATCTTTAGTCTTCGTAAGTAGTGTCTTCGGATGTAATGTTATTTTTACTAAGGCATTATAATGAATAGTCTTAATGTCTAGTCCTTAGTATTTTGTTATGCTTTTGTTCTCCTATAAATAGGGGTCTGTACTAAGTGAGTTAAATGACTTTTCCTCATTCTTTTATAGAAAAATCCTTTGTATTCTGAAAAATCAAAAGCATAATATGAGCTGAACAAAGATTATATTTACTCTCGTGTTCATTGTTTTTCTTCTTTCTTAATTCTTACGTGAATTGATCTTAAACTCGATTTCAAATCTCATCAGAGATTAGGGCATCCTTTAACTCCTTTGAGGAGTTCACGGCCTTGGGACCAAACCCCTTGGAGATTACGGCTGTAATCTCCCATGGAAGGGTGGTTTTGGTGTTTTCAAGCCCCTAACTTAACTAGGAATGAATTTAGGCTAGTGTCCAAGGCTTAAGGAGACTTTAAAGCACACTTTGGCCCTTTTGTTTGGAGTTCACGGTCCAAGAAATCCTTGGGCCGTGAACACCTTACTCTTGGTGTTCTAGGGGTGTTTTCTAGTCATAAATACATTAGGATAAGAGTCTAAGCTGGTTTCATTGCAAGAGGAAGCGACTAGGGCACTCTTTGCCCCTTAAGAAGGGTTTACGGTCCAAGAACTTCTTGGGCCGTAAACTCATTAATCTAGATGTTTCCTTGTGATTTCTTGATGCTAAGACACATAACAAGCCCTATAACACTCTTAGATAGAAGGACTTACAATTTGGAATGAAAAGCTGAAGATCCTTGAGAGAGAAATTGGCTTTTCTTTAGTTGGAAATGGAATAAATGAATAAATTTGGCTAAGAATCATATATATACTCCTAGGGTTTTTGGCAGAAAATATTTTATTTAGGCAGTGAAATCTAATATCAATGAGTTTTGGAATAACAGAGTTGCACAATACCCTAGTGCATCCTCTCTCCTGATATCTCTTCAAGTGTAAATCCTGAAATTCTCAAACTTATACCCAAAGTCTGAAAAATTTACTGCAACTGTTCTAACTTCTATTGACTTGATATGTTATACAGAATGGAAATTTCGGGTTGTCACACAAGAGAACATACTACATACTACACAGAGAGAACATACACTACACTAGTACATACAATACATATACAAGAACACTATAACATAAATACGAGTCACTACTTCGGGGAATGGAATCACTGCTATGGTTCGTTTTGTAATCAGAGTCTCTTGGAGGGAGAGCATGAATTTGTGTATAGATCTATACTAGACTGACTGTCCTACACTTTGCTACTAGCTACAGTAGGACCTGCAGGTCTATGGTGACGAATGTCATACCATTTTGACGTCTTCGAGTGTCGTGTTATACTATGTCGATCAAGTATGGTTACAATTATATCACATTATACCTTAACTAACAATCAGTTTAAGGTAGTTACTACAACAGTAGTTACTATAATACAACACTACAGTACTTTATTATTTTCCCAATGCATTCACATTGTGATCTTCTCACATAAATGGTAATGTAAAAACTATATTTTGATAATGATAGTCACAGTTGGGAAAATACACACTTTTACAATAAACAAACATACAGAACATTTGATGCCTTGGTAGAAGGCTACTTTTAGTAGAAAATATAGGATTTTCTAGGAGATACAAACGTTTACAAACTTATACATCAAACATTTTCATACAAACAATAACACTAAAATGCTTATGAACTCACCAGCTTTAAAACTGATAAACTCTTTCAAAATAACTTGTATTCTCAGGTCATCAGTAGACAGGTACTGATGCCAGCTTTTGAGAAGATGGAGCACATTCAAGACTCATCTTTTATTTTGATTTATATTTTTGGTGTCTTATAAACTATACAGAACACACTTGTATTAAATTATATTATTAATTCAATGGATGATGTTGTTGCTTGTTTACTATTATGCTTTGTTGTGATACTGTACATGATGTCCTCCGCCCCAGAATGTTTTTGTCGTTTCAGTTTTGGGGTGTGACAAATAGACAAAGGAATTTCGCCTAATTTTTCTTCACCCTATACACCTCAGCAAAATGGGGTTTTTGAAAGGCGAAATCATTCTCTTAGTGAAGCTACAAGAACGATGCTCACATATGCGAATCTTCCTCGATATCTTTGGGCTGAAGCAGTTTGTACTGCATGTTTTACACAAAAGAGATCGTTCATTCATCGAAGATTCAACATTACTCCTTATGAAATTATCAATAATCGAAAACCTAATGTCAAATTCTTTCATTTTTTGCTTGTAGGTGTTTTATTATGAATCTAAAGGATAATCTTTCGAAATTCCAGTCCAAAGCTGAAGAAGGAATTTTCTTGGGTTATTCTCATAATTTGGTTGCATAACAAGTGTTGAATAGACGAACAAGAAAAATTAAAGAAACATTCAATCTTACGTTCGATGATTATTATATCAAACAAGTTGAAAATAGTTTCGAACAAAGACCAATACTTAATGAATCAAAAGATGAATCTGAAAGTCTTAATTCATCTGACTTTGATTATGATTTAATTTTTGGTGTTCCAGAAAGAGCTGCGGATGCTGAAATCAATGCTCAAGATAATCAACTTCCGGAATCTTCAAAGCATTCTGATTGTTCGACATTTACTCCAGATGCAGTTAATGACAACTTGACATCACCTTCTCCTGTAAATAGAGAAAGTATGCCAAATGCTCAAGTGGAGGGGGAGCACTTACATTCGACTTCACATGTTGAGGGGGAGCATTCTTTCAAGGGGGAGAATAGGAGAATGGATGATGTGTTGAAGATATAAAATTGAACTGTTGTTCATTCGAGTTCGAACTTGTAACAACCCGAATTTGTTCATCGCCGAAAACCCATTCTACCCGTATAACTCGCCGTATATCGAAACGTTCCGATGTCGTTTTTGGGTTTAGTTAATTAAACTTATATGTTTAATTGATGCTAATGAGTGTCCAAACCTCTTAGGAACTCATGAATTTAGTTCAACATGTTTAATTCATAAATTTAGAAATGTCCTTGCCGGGTTACGGTAACTTAATCGGGTGCGACCAAAAGCCCCGTTTAATGTCGGTATCGGGTAGAATTCCACCGTGTCCAAGTTTTGCAACCTATATAAACATGTTAAACCTTTCATTTGAAGCTTTTTCTCTCTCTCTCACTACTCTCTCTCTCTCTAACCTCTCTCCTAAATCCAAGTTTAAGGGTCCAAAACTCAATTTTAAGGCCTCAAATCCCTAAGGTACCTTCCTAACCTTAATGTATAGCATATTTGGCTTCCAAATTCGGGATTTAATCATGAAATAAGGCCTTGAATGTGAGTTTACGGCCTTGGTAGAAGCTTAGGCCGTAAACACATAGTTAAGGGGTTTTTAAGCCCTAAAACCCTTCCAAACCACAACTAGACTTTAGATATGGCTTAATGACTTCATGGAATGGACTTAGAACATTTTAAACATGGATTTTGATGGATTTGAAGGAGTTTACGGCCAAGGCACATGCTTGGGCCGTAAACTCATATATATATATATATATATATATATATATATATATATATATATATATATATATATATATATATATATGGGGTTTTTGTGACCTTAAACGCTTCCAAAACACTAATAAGGCTTAGATATGAATTTTAGAATATTGGTTTTAGCCTTAGAACACCTTAAACACATTATTTGAAGGATAATTGAGAGTTTACGGCCAAGACTTATGCTTGGGCCGTAAACCCTTCATTTTGGGGTGTAAACTCCTTTAAAGGTGTTAGAAAGCCACTTTAACACCCCTAAAGCCTTAGAATAATTTTTAGAAGTGCATACAAACAAGTTTTTGGCCTTAAAACATAATGAATCACACTTTAGGAGAGTTTACGGCCATGAGGGGGGTCTCATAGGCCGTAAACTCCAAAAACAACTCAAAAGTCCCATAAAATTTCATGTAAGGCCTTGGAACAATTTTAGAAATCACATGTGATTGATTTGGAAGCATTAAAACAATTATTCATGGGTATATAGGAGTTTACGGCCATGATTCCCATGCTAGGCCGTAAACTCCCTTAAGTATGTCCATTGGTGTTTAAAATTCATTCCAAGCCCTTAAACCAAACCTAGAAATTTTCCCTAAGTGTTTCAAGCCAATTTGCACCATAAATCACCCCACCATGAGTTTACGGCCGTAAACTCATGGGGAAGGGGTCATTAGGGCCATAAACTCCCTAAAGAGTTTACTCTTGAAGTCCAAATTCAATATCCTAGCTATATGTGTCCCCAAATGCCACCCGGGTCCCTCCAAACACTTGTAATGGGGTGTTTCCGCGACTAAAAGTGTTTGTCCCTAACAATCAAATAATCTAAGTCCTAATTAGATACAAATGTGTATCTTTGCATTATACTTAGGAACCTCGTGCGTTTGCAAGCCCCGAACCAACGTTTAACATCCTAAATCGTCATGTTTCTCGTCCGGTGAGTTCATACCCCTACGCTTTTCCGTGTTTTTCAATGTTTTCAGGGGGGAATACAAGCAAACTATAACTATTTTCACAACATAACATTGATGTGTTTCAAATAATATCTGGCAATTTTATAAATACTTTTACTCCTTATGTATTATGTTAAGCATAAGGAATGATCTATCAACTACAACTAAATGGATTTTAGTTAAGAAAATAACCAAACTAATCAAATTATTATGGGAATAATTTGGGGGTTCTTTAGTTCTCGTTTTATCATGTACTGATATGTTTACAAAGTTATTAGATAAACTATGTCTGATTCAGTTTATCTCTGTATCATTTGAATGTATTGCCAGATAGTTTCATTGTATGTATCCATATTCATTGTATTATGTTTCATAATCTTTTGTATGTTTGATATCGTATGAGAACCCTGTGAATAGTTTAGTACTAGTTTGTGAGTTAGTCACTACCCTTTATGGATGATCAGTAAATCCTCCCCGGAAGTGTAATCAGAGTCTCCTGGAGGTAGAGCGAGGAATTTGTGAATATATCTATCTATTCGGGACTGACAATCCCACACCTTAACTGCTAGCTACAGTTAGGAGGGCACGCCTGAGGTGACAAATTCTGGATATCGTCCGACGTCTGACAAGCGTCAAGGAGGTCTCGTTGTCGTATCAGCATGGTTACCCGACTCACAATATGTATTAATATAAGTTCATTCACGGCTTTGGTTTTAGATTTGATTTTATATCAATCTTCTATCTTTAGATCTTATATCTAGTTCGGGACGGTAATCCCATGGTTTATAGTCTATAGGGTTCATATCGATTTCAGGATGTTATTCCTATGGTTAGAATCTATATCTAGTTCGGGATAGTAATCCCATGATTTTATCAAAACATCTTATATCTAGTTCGAGATAGTAATCCTATGGTTTTATCAAATTATCTTGTATCTAGTCTGGGATGGTAGTCCCATGGTTTTCAATCTATATTTTCAAGTATATCAAACGATCTTGTATCTAGTCCGGGACGATAGTCCCATGGTATTAAATCTATATGTAGTACGGGATGTTAATCCCAAGGTTTTCAAACTATTTTTACATCCACAGTTCACGTATATTAAAGTATTTTATATCTAATTCAGGATAGTAATCCCAAGATTCTCAATATATTGTTTTGTGTATTAAACTATACTATGTGATATTAAATCGGTCTTGTACTTAGGAAAATATGGGATTTTCCTGGGGTAACGTATAACACGTAATTGAACTGTAATGAAGGACGACTAAACTGTTTTACATAAGAAAATATGGGATTTTCTAGGATAACAAACCTTTTCGGAAAACTAAAGGAAACTGGTACATTTTTCAGCAAACAAACATCTTATGAACTCACCAGCTTTATGCTGATTTTCAAACCGCTTGTATTCTCAGGTCCACGTTAGACAGGTACCCGGCGATATCTTTTGGTGAAGACGGAGTGCTCAGAAGACTCGTCTCAACTTTTGTTCATATGATATATGTATAAAACTTGTACAATTTACTTTTGAAACAAATGTAAACTTTCAAATATATGTAATGTAATGGTTGTTTACTGTGATTACTATGTACACTGGATTTGATACTCAACGTGGAGTCAACCCCGGAAATGTTTCCGCCTTTGGTTTTCGGGGTGTGACAGATTGGTATCAGAGCCCTTGTTTATAGTGAACGGAGTATACCAAACCTTACATGGTATAAAACTATAAACATTAAGGGGCCTAAGTGCTCTGAACTAAAAGTATCCTTCAAAATATAAGTATTTTCAAAAGTATACAAGTATACCGAGCCGTCGAGATCCGTAACTACAAGTAGAACAAAACATAAGTAAATGGGTGTTGTACGGTGCAGTTAAACCTAGGCAGTTATGTAGTCGTGTCTAGGGTCAATATAGCCTGGCCAACTATATTCATTCGAGACACGGCCAACATGTGCTTGGGAGTGACTGTGGCATGCGGCATACCTAAAACTTACCCAATACCCCAAACAACGAGTCGTCGTTGCAGTGAATCATGAAATACTATGGGAGTATTTCTCGAGTCAATCCTTTGTAGAAAATCCTCGTATACGCGTTGCTCCTTGATCATTCCTCTAGCGATAAAATGTTCTGTCTTGATAACTCTTTCCTGCTTTATCGCTTAATATGGTGTTATATCTGTCTTGATGAGATATCCCCTGTTACATATCTCTTGATTCAATTCAGAGGACTTATGATCTTCTCTTTCCTGATCTTTTTAGATCACGATGCCTCCAAGAAAGAGACCCAGCTCGAAGAACACCAACAACCCTCCGCCACCACCTCCTCCTGAATTTGACCCTGTGATGTTCCAGGCAGCTGTCAATGCCGCGGTGGCAGCTGTTATGTTTCAAAGGAACTCGGATGGTTCCGGTGGTACTCAAACTCAAAACCAAGAAAACAGTCGGGGACACCAAAAAGGGGGTTCCTATAAAGACTTCATGAACGCGAAACCCACATCCTTCGATGGAACTGGAGGTGTCATTTCCCTACCTCGCTGGTTCGAGAAAATCGAATCAATCTTTGAAATATGCGCCTGTGCGGAGTCTGACAAAGTTAAGTTCGCCGCCTGCACCTTCCTTGATAAGGCCCTGACTTGGTGGAACGGCTGAGTCAAATCTTTAACTCTACCGGTAGCGAATGCTATGGGTTGGGAAGCTATGAAGGAGCTTCTACTCGCAGAATATTGCCCTCGGGGCAAACTCCAGAAACTAGAACACGAACTCTGGAACCTAAAGATGAAGGATTCCGAGATAACCTCTTATACTTCAAGATTCGATGATCTGGCGTTACTCTGTCCGGGAATGGTTACCCTGGAGAGTAAAAAGATTGAGAGGTTCATCTGGGGGTTGACCTAGCCAACCAAAGGGAATGTCTTGGCTGCGAAACCAAACACCTATGATAGTGCTAAATGTCTTGCGAAAATCTTGATCGATCATGAAGACAACTCTGATAAGGAGGCTACCACCCCTGAGCCAGTCACAAGTGGAGGTGGAAGCAAAAAGAAATTCTGGAAGAAGCGGAAGGCCTAGAGTACGCAAGGGTCTTCTAAGAAACAGCAAACAGTAGCAGTCCATGCTGCTACTGCCCCTATTGCTGTTTCGGCTGTTGGTTCCACAGCCCAAACTCCTACCAGTGGATACACTGGTACCCTTCCTTGGTGTGATAAATGCAGCTACCATTACCGCATTCATGGTCCGTGTCGCGAAAGGATCTGTAACAACTGTGGCAAGAAGGGCCATCTTGCTCGAACCTGCAGAAAACCAGCCAAATCAACGGACCAATCATCCGGAATGGGAATCAGTCCAGCCTGCTACAATTGTGGTGAAGTAGGGCACTTCAAAAGAAATTGCCCCAAAGCAGCTACAACCGCTGACCCCATTGTCGCCGCAGGTATACTTCTCTTTGATAATTCTTATACCTACAACTCTTTACGATTCTAGTATCAGAAGGGAAACTTTTCACGAAATACTTTGATGCTATGTTGAACATGTAATGACCGAGTCTCATTCATGTTGTTATCCTTGGTTTCGAAAGGGTCGCTCGCCTAGATCTTTTCCTCGACCCGTCTCTCGCGATCTTCGGCATCAAACCTTCGTATCATTTCATGCCTTAAAGCTCAAAAGTTTTCCCGATATGAATTGCCATGCACCCCTCGTTCCTGTAATCATTGAGAAACGGGAAGTCAGCAGCTCTTTCCCCTAAATGTCTTTCTCGAAGAATTCCCGAGAATTCCTTTCGAACGTTTAGCTTAGTTTCGCATCGGCCTAATCTCTAGATCTACTTCGTGACCGAACCTCAGTGAGAATGACATGTTCAAAACGGTGACCAAGAACTGATATAATCACTACGGATTAGTAGTGATATCCTTTCGGTCAAATCTCTTTCCCTCGATCATGTAGCCAAGCAAACTAGTCGTAACCGTGTACTTCTCCAACGTCTAAGGCAATAGGGATATTGTCGGCACTGGAAATACCCATAGAAACCTGTCGATTCTTGGATCCCATCGACTAATATCGCGGTCTTACCCATAAATTCTTCTAAAGCCATCAAACCCTTAGCTACCCGGCTCCTTGAAGATGTACTTTCCTGTTGGAGCGTATGTTCTGTTGATGGCTTTATCCCAGAAAAGCATGATATGCTTTGAGAAGTGTGAAATACTTCCCTCGTGATACAGTAGACTCTTCGTGATCCTCATAGAATCGATTTCGTAACTTTCCAACTCCGGCTACCCTCAGAACTTAGTAACATCCATCCGGTACTTCACGTCTCGAATTCTTAGAAGTATTTACCCAACGAAACCCTAGTGATTCCTTTGAGGAAACCGAAGTCGTCCAGGGTTGAAACCTTCATGAGAGAACCGATTGAGATCGTAGATTGAGAGAGAGTCAATGTGCGAAACAAAGTCACGTCCCGATAGTGAGAGATCGATAGAACGCCTAGTGTAAACCCGACTCCGCTTGAGAGCATGATCGTTCGAGGCAACAAATCCATTCGTGTCTTATTCTAATTCATGATCTATATCTTAATCTTTGAATTTCGGGACGAAATTCCCTCTAACAGGGGGATAATGTAACAACCCGAAGTTGTTCATCGTCGAAAACCCATTCTACCCGTATAACTCGCCGTATATCGAATTGTTCCGATGTCGTTTTGGGTTTAGTTAATTAAACGTATATGTTTAATTGATGCTAATGAGTGTCCAAACCTCTTAGGGTGCGACCAAAAGCCCCGTTTAATGCCGGTATCGAGTAGAATTCCACCGTGTCCAAGTTTTGCAACCTATATAAACGTGTTAAACCTTTCATTTGAAGCTTTTTCTCTCTCTCTAACCTCTCTCCTAAATCCAAGTTTAAGGGTCCAAAACTCAATTTTAAGGCCTCAAATCCCTAAGGTACCTTCCTAACCTTAATGTATAGCATATTTGGCTTCCAAATTCGGGATTTAATCATGAAATAAGGCCTTGAATGTGAGTTTACGGCCTTGGTAGAAGCTTAGGCCGTAAACACATAGTTAAGGGGTTTTTAAGCCATAAAACCCTTCCAAACCACAACTAGACTTTAGATATGGCTTAATGACTTCATGGAATGGACTTAGAACATTTTAAACATGGATTTTGATGGATTTGAAGGAGTTTACGGCCAAGGCACATGCTTGGGCCGTAAACTCATATATATATATATATATATATATATATATATATATATATATATATATATGGGGTTTTTGTGACCTTAAACGCTTCCAAAACACTAATAAGGCTTAGATATGAATTATGTTGCAAGTTAAGAGAATGAAGAAATGTTCGAAGATGCACCATTGGATTTTGATCCAGCATATCCACCTTTGGAGAAATGGACAAGAAATCACCCAAAAGAACAAGCTCTTGGAAATATACAAGATAGTGTGTTAACTAGAGCTCAACTTCATGCAAAGAATGAAGTTATTAATACTCATCAGGAGTTTTGCATGTTTAATATCTTTATTTCGAAAATTGAACCAAAATCAGTTAAGACTGCATGGCATAGTTAATTAGGTATCTCTTAGTTGGCATAGTTAATTAGGTATCTCTTAGTTGGCATAGTTAATTAGGTATCTCTTAATTTCTTCTACCGTTAGATTGTAAGGCTATATAAAGTTGTTGTAATTTGTAACAGTTAATGTATTGTGTTGAAGATATAAAATTGAACTGTTGTTCATTCGAGTTCGAACTTGTAACAACCCGAAGTTGTTCATCGCCGAAAACCCATTCTACCCGTATAACTCGCCGTATATCGAAACGTTCCGATGTCGTTTTTGGGTTTAGTTAATTAAACTTATATGTTTAATTGATGCTAATGAGTGTCCAAACCTCTTAGGAACTCATGAATTTAGTTCAACATGTTTAATTCATAAATTTAGAAATGTCCTTGCCGGGTTACGGTAACTTAATCGGGTGCGACCAAAAGCCCCGTTTAATGCCGGTATCGGGTAGAATTCCACCATGTCCAAGTTTTGCAACCTATATAAACATGTTAAACCTTTCATTTGAAGCTTTTTCTCTCTCTCTCTCACTACTCTCTCTCTCTCTCTAACCTCTCTCCTAAATCCAAGTTTAAGGGTCCAAAACTCAATTTTAAGGCCTCAAATCCCTAAGGTACCTTCCTAACCTTAATGTATAGCATATTTGGCTTCCAAATTCGGGATTTAATCATGAAATAAGGCCTTGAATGTGAGTTTACGGCCTTGGTAGAAGCTTAGGCCGTAAACACATAGTTAAGGGGTTTTTAAGCCCTAAAACCCTTCCAAACCACAACTAGACTTTAGATATGGCTTAATGACTTCATGGAATGGACTTAGAACATTTTAAACATGGATTTTGATGGATTTGAAGGAGTTTACGGCCAAGGCACATGCTTGGGCCGTAAACTCATATATATATATATATATATATATATATATATGGGGTTTTTGTGACCTTAAACGCTTCCAAAACACTAATAAGGCTTAGATATGAATTTTAGAATATTGGTTTTAGCCTTAGAACACCTTAAACACATTATTTGAAGGATAATTGAGAGTTTACGGCCAAGACTTATGCTTGGGCCGTAAACCCTTCATTTTGGGGTGTAAACTCCTTTAAAGGTGTTAGAAAGCCACTTTAACACCCCTAAAGCCTTAGAATAATTTTTAGAAGTGCATACAAACAAGTTTTTGGCCTTAAAACATAATGAATCACACTTTAGGAGAGTTTACGGCCATGAGGGGGGTCTCATAGGCCGTAAACTCCAAAAACAACTCAAAAGTCCCATAAAATTTCATGTAAGGCCTTGGAACAATTTTAGAAATCACATGTGATTGATTTGGAAGCATTAAAACAATTATTCATGGGTATATAGGAGTTTACGGCCATGATTCCCATGCTAGGCCGTAAACTCCCTTAAGTATGTCCATTGGTGTTTAAAATTCATTCCAAGCCCTTAAACCAAACCTAGAAATTTTCCCTAAGTGTTTCAAGCCAATTTGCACCATAAATCACCCCACCATGAGTTTACGGCCGTAAACTCATGGGGAAGGGGTCATTAGGGCCATAAACTCCCTAAAGAGTTTACTCTTGAAGTCCAAATTCAATATCCTAGCTATATGTGTCCCCAAATGCCACCCGGGTCCCTCCAAACACTTGTAATGGGGTGTTTCCGCGACTAAAAGTGTTTGTCCCTAACAATCAAATAATCTAAGTCCTAATTAGATACAAATGTGTATCTTTGCATTATACTTAGGAACCTCGTGCGTTTGCAAGCCCCGAACCAACGTTTAACATCCTAAATCGTCATGTTTCTCGTCCGGTGAGTTCATACCCCTACGCTTTTCCGTGTTTTTCAATGTTTTCAGGGGGGAATACAAGCAAACTATAACTGTTTTCACAACATAACATTGATGTGTTTCAAATAATATCTGGCAATTTTATAAATACTTTTACTCCTTATGTATTATGTTAAGCATAAGGAATGATCTATCAACTACAACTAAATGGATTTTAGTTAAGAAAATAACCAAACTAATCAAATTATTATGGGAATAATTTGGGGGTTCTTTAGTTCTCGTTTTATCATGTACTGATATGTTTACAAAGTTATTAGATAAACTATGTCTGATTCAGTTTATCTCTGTATCATTTGAATGTATTGCCAGATAGTTTCATTGTATGTATCCATATTCATTGTATTATGTTTCATAATCTTTTGTATGTTTGATATCGTATGAGAACCCTGTGAATAGTTTAGTACTAGTTTGTGAGTTAGTCACTACCCTTTATGGATGATCAGTAAATCCTCCCCGGAAGTGTAATCAGAGTCTCCTGGAGGTAGAGCGAGGAATTTGTGAATATATCTATCTATTCGGGACTGACAATCCCACACCTTAACTGCTAGCTACAGTTAGGAGGGCACGCCTGAGGTGACAAATTCTGGATATCGTCCGACGTCTGACAAGCGTCAAGGAGGTCTCGTTGTCGTATCAGCATGGTTACCCGACTCACAATATGTATTAATATAAGTTCATTCACGGCTTTGGTTTTAGATTTGATTTTATATCAATCTTCTATCTTTAGATCTTATATCTAGTTCGGGACGGTAATCCCATGGTTTATAGTCTATAGGGTTCATATCGATTTCAGGATGTTATTCCTATGGTTAGAATCTATATCTAGTTCGGGATAGTAATCCCATGATTTTATCAAAACATCTTATATCTAGTTCGAGATAGTAATCCTATGGTTTTATCAAATTATCTTGTATCTAGTCTGGGATGGTAGTCCCATGGTTTTCAATCTATATTTTCAAGTATATCAAACGATCTTGTATCTAGTCCGGGACGATAGTCCCATGGTATTAAATCTATATGTAGTACGGGATGTTAATCCCAAGGTTTTCAAACTATTTTTACATCCACAGTTCACGTATATTAAAGTATTTTATATCTAATTCAGGATAGTAATCCCAAGATTCTCAATATATTGTTTTGTGTATTAAACTATACTATGTGATATTAAATCGGTCTTGTACTTAGGAAAATATGGGATTTTCCTGGGGTAACGTATAACACGTAATTGAACTGTAATGAAGGACGACTAAACTGTTTTACATAAGAAAATATGGGATTTTCTAGGATAACAAACCTTTTCGGAAAACTAAAGGAAACTGGTACATTTTTCAGCAAACAAACATCTTATGAACTCACCAGCTTTATGCTGATTTTCAAACCGCTTGTATTCTCAGGTCCACGTTAGACAGGTACCCGGCGATATCTTTTGGTGAAGACGGAGTGCTCAGAAGACTCGTCTCAACTTTTGTTCATATGATATATGTATAAAACTTGTACAATTTACTTTTGAAACAAATGTAAACTTTCAAATATATGTAATGTAATGGTTGTTTACTGTGATTACTATGTACACTGGATTTGATACTCAACGTGGAGTCAACCCCGGAAATGTTTCCGCCTTTGGTTTTCGGGGTGTGACAGATTGGTATCAGAGCCCTTGTTTATAGTGAACGGAGTATACCAAACCTTACATGGTATAAAACTATAAACATTAAGGGGCCTAAGTGCTCTGAACTAAAAGTATCCTTCAAAATATAAGTATTTTCAAAAGTATACAAGTATACCGAGCCGTCGAGATCCGTAACTACAAGTAGAACAAAACATAAGTAAATGGGTGTTGTACGGTGCAGTTAAACCTAGGCAGTTATGTAGTCGTGTCTAGGGTCAATATAGCCTGGCCAACTATATTCATTCGAGACACGGCCAACATGTGCTTGGGAGTGACTGTGGCATGCGGCATACCTAAAACTTACCCAATACCCCAAACAACGAGTCGTCGTTGCAGTGAATCATGAAATACTATGGGAGTATTTCTCGAGTCAATCCTTTGTAGAAAATCCTCGTATACGCGTTGCTCCTTGATCATTCCTCTAGCGATAAAATGTTCTGTCTTGATAACTCTTTCCTGCTTTATCGCTTAATATGGTGTTATATCTGTCTTGATGAGATATCCCTTGTTACATATCTCTTGATTCAATTCAGAGGACTTATGATCTTCTCTTTCCTGATCTTTTTAGATCACGATGCCTCCAAGAAAGAGACCCAGCTCGAAGAACACCAACAACCCTCCGCCACCACCTCCTCCTGAATTTGACCCTGTGATGTTCCAGGCAGCTGTCAATGCCGCGGTGGCAGCTGCTATGTTTCAAAGGAACTCGGATGGTTCCGGTGGTACTCAAACTCAAAACCAAGAAAATAGTCAGGGACACCAAAAAGGGGGTTCCTATAAAGACTTCATGAACGCGAAACCCACATCCTTCGATGGAACTGGAGGTGTCATTTCCCTACCTCGCTGGTTCGAGAAAATCGAATCAATCTTTGAAATATGCGCCTGTGCGGAGTCTGACAAAGTTAAGTTCGCCGCCTGCACCTTCCTTGATAAGGCCCTGACTTGGTGGAACGGCTGAGTCAAATCTTTAACTCTACCGGTAGCGAATGCTATGGGTTGGGAAGCTATGAAGGAGCTTCTACTCGCAGAATATTGCCCTCGGGGCAAACTCCAGAAACTAGAACACGAACTCTGGAACCTAAAGATGAAGGATTCCGAGATAACCTCTTATACTTCAAGATTCGATGATCTGGCGTTACTCTGTCCGGGAATGGTTACCCTGGAGAGTAAAAAGATTGAGAGGTTCATCTGGGGGTTGACCTAGCCAACCAAAGGGAATGTCTTGGCTGCGAAACCAAACACCTATGATAGTGCTAAATGTCTTGCGAAAATCTTGATCGATCATGAAGACAACTCTGATAAGGAGGCTACCACCCCTGAGCCAGTCACAAGTGGAGGTGGAAGCAAAAAGAAATTCTGGAAGAAGCGGAAGGCCTAGAGTACGCAAGGGTCTTCTAAGAAACAGCAAACAGTAGCAGTCCATGCTGCTACTGCCCCTATTGCTGTTTCGGCTGTTGGTTCCACAGCCCAAACTCCTACCAGTGGATACACTGGTACCCTTCCTTGGTGTGATAAATGCAGCTACCATTACCGCATTCATGGTCCGTGTCGCGAAAGGATCTGTAACAACTGTGGCAAGAAGGGCCATCTTGCTCGAACCTGCAGAAAACCAGCCAAATCAACGGACCAATCATCCGGAATGGGAATCAGTCCAGCCTGCTACAATTGTGGTGAAGTAGGGAACTTCAAAAGAAATTGCCCCAAAGCAGCTACAACCGCTGACCCCATTGTCGCCGCAGGTATACTTCTCTTTGATAATTCTTATACCTACAACTCTTTACGATTCTAGTATCAGAAGGGAAACTTTTCACGAAATACTTTGATGCTATGTTGAACATGTAATGACCGAGTCTCATTCATGTTGTTATCCTTGGTTTCGAAAGGGTCGCTCGCCTAGATCTTTTCCTCGACCCGTCTCTCGCGATCTTCGGCATCAAACCTTCGTATCATTTCATGCCTTAAAGCTCAAAAGTTTTCCCGATATGAATTGCCATGCACCCCTCGTTCCTGTAATCATTGAGAAACGGGAAGTCAGCAGCTCTTTCCCCTAAATGTCTTTCTCGAAGAATTCCCGAGAATTCCTTTCGAACGTTTAGCTTAGTTTCGCATCGGCCTAATCTCTAGATCTACTTCGTGACCGAACCTCAGTGAGAATGACATGTTCAAAACGGTGACCAAGAACTGATATAATCACTACGGATTAGTAGTGATATCCTTTCGGTCAAATCTCTTTCCCTCGATCATGTAGCCAAGCAAACTAGTCGTAACCGTGTACTTCTCCAACGTCTAAGGCAATAGGGATATTGTCGGCACTGGAAATACCCATAGAAACCTGTCGATTCTTGGATCCCATCGACTAATATCGCGGTCTTACCCATAAATTCTTCTAAAGCCATCAAACCCTTAGCTACCCGGCTCCTTGAAGATGTACTTTCCTGTTGGAGCGTATGTTCTGTTGATGGCTTTATCCCAGAAAAGCATGATATGCTTTGAGAAGTGTGAAATACTTCCCTCGTGATACAGTAGACTCTTCGTGATCCTCATAGAATCGATTTCGTAACTTTCCAACTCCGGCTACCCTCAGAACTTAGTAACATCCATCCGGTACTTCACGTCTCGAATTCTTAGAAGTATTTACCCAACGAAACCCTAGTGATTCCTTTGAGGAAACCGAAGTCGTCCAGGGTTGAAACCTTCATGAGAGAACCGATTGAGATCGTAGATTGAGAGAGAGTCAATGTGCGAAACAAAGTCACGTCCCGATAGTGAGAGATCGATAGAACGCCTAGTGTAAACCCGACTCCGCTTGAGAGCATGATCGTTCGAGGCAACAAATCCATTCGTGTCTTATTCTAATTCATGATCTATATCTTAATCTTTGAATTTCGGGACGAAATTCCCTCTAACAGGGGGATAATGTAACAACCCGAAGTTGTTCATCGTCGAAAACCCATTCTACCCGTATAACTCGCCGTATATCGAATTGTTCCGATGTCGTTTTGGGTTTAGTTAATTAAACGTATATGTTTAATTGATGCTAATGAGTGTCCAAACCTCTTAGGGTGCGACCAAAAGCCCCGTTTAATGCCGGTATCGAGTAGAATTCCACCGTGTCCAAGTTTTGCAACCTATATAAACGTGTTAAACCTTTCATTTGAAGCTTTTTCTCTCTCTCTAACCTCTCTCCTAAATCCAAGTTTAAGGGTCCAAAACTCAATTTTAAGGCCTCAAATCCCTAAGGTACCTTCCTAACCTTAATGTATAGCATATTTGGCTTCCAAATTCGGGATTTAATCATGAAATAAGGCCTTGAATGTGAGTATGGCCTTGGTAGAAGCTTAGGCCGTAAACACATAGTTAAGGGGTTTTTAAGCCCTAAAACCCTTCCAAACCACAACTAGACTTTAGATATGGCTTAATGACTTCATGGAATGGACTTAGAACATTTTAAACATGGATTTTGATGGATTTGAAGGAGTTTACGGCCAAGGCACATGCTTGGGCCGTAAACTCATATATATATATATATATATATATATATATATATATATATATATATATGGGGTTTTTATGACCTTAAACCCTTCCAAAACACTAATAAGGCTTAGATATGAATTTTAGAATATTAGTTTTAGCCTTAGAACACCTTAAACACATTATTTGAAGGATAATTAAGAGTTTACGGCCAAGACTTATGCTTGGGCCGTAAACCCTTCATTTTGGGGTGTAAACTCCTTTAAAGGTGTTAGAAAGCCACTTTATCACCCCTAAAGCCTTAGAATAATTTTTAGAAGTGCATACAAACAAGTTTTTGGCCTTAAAACATAATGAATCACACTTTAGGAGAGTTTACGGCCATGAGGGGGGTCTCATAGGCCGTAAACTCCAAAAACACCTCAAAAGTCCCATAAAATTTCATTTAAGGCCTTGGAACAATTTTAGAAATCACATGTGATTGATTTGGAAGCATTAAAACAATTGTTCATGGGTATATAGGAGTTTATGGCCATGAGTCCCATGCTAGGCCGTAAACTCCCTTAAGTATGTCCATTGGTGTTTAAAATTCATTCCAAGCCCTTAAACCAAACCTAGAAATTTTCCCTAAGTGTTTCAAGCCAATTTGCACCATAAATCACCCCACCATGAGTTTACGGCCGTAAACTCATGGGGAAGGGGTCATTAGGGCCATAAACTCCCTAAAGAGTTTACTCTTGAAGTCCAAATTCAATATCCTAGCTATATGTGTCCCCAAACGCCACTCGGGTCCCTCCAAACACTTGTAATGGGGTGTTTCCGCGACTAAAAGTGTTTGTCCCTAACAATCAAATAATCTAAGTCCTAATTAGATACAAATGTGTATCTTTGCATTATACTTAGGAACCTCGTGCGTTTGCAAGCCCTGAACCAACGTTTAACATCCTAAATCGTCATGTTTCTCGTCCGGTGAGTTCATACCCCTACGCTTTTCCGTGTTTTTCAATGTTTTCAGGGGGGAATACAAGCAAACTATAACTGTTTTCACAACATAACATTGATGTGTTTCAAATAATATCTGGCAAATTTATAAATACTTTTACTCCTTATGTATTATGTTAAGCATAAGGAATGATCTATCAACTACAACTAAATGGATTTTAGTTAAGAAAATAACCAAACTAATCAAATTATTATGGGAATAATTTGGGGGTTCTTTAGTTCTCGTTTTATCATGTACTGATATGTTTACAAAGTTATTAGATAAACTATGTCTGATTCAGTTTATCTCTGTATCATTTGAATGTATTGCCAGATAGTTTCATTGTATGTATCCATATTCATTGTATTATGTTTCATAATCTTTTGTATGTTTGATATCGTATGAGAACCCTGTGAATAGTTTAGTACTAGTTTGTGAGTTAGTCACTACCCTTTATGGATGATCAGTAAATCCTCCCCGGAAGTGTAACCAGAGTCTCCTGGAGGCAGAGCGAGGAATTTGTGAATATATCTATTCGGGACTGACAATCCCACACCTTAACTGCTAGCTACAGTTAGGAGGGCACGCCTGAGGTGACAAATTCTGGATATCGTCCGACGTCTGACAAGCGTCAAGGAGGTCTCGTTGTCGTATCAGCATGGTTACCCGACTCACAATATGTATTAATATAAGTTCATTCACGGCTTTGGTTTTAGATTTGATTTTATATCAATCTTCTATCTTTAGATCTTATATCTAGTTCGGGACGGTAATCCCATGGTTTATAGTCTATAGGGTTCATATCAATTTTAGGATGTTATTCCTATGGTTAGAATCTATATCTAGTTCGGGATAGTAATCCCATGATTTTATCAAAACATCTTATATCTAGTTCGGGATAGTAATCCTATGGTTTTATCAAATTATCTTGTATCTAGTCCGGGATGGTAGTCCCATGGTTTTCAATCTATATTTTCAAGTATATCAAACTATCTTGTATCTAGTCCGGGACGATAGTCCCATGGTATTAAATCTATATGTAGTACGGGATGTTAATCCCAAGGTTTTCAAACTATTTTTCCATCTACAGTTCACGTATATTAAAGTATTTTATATCTAATTCGGGATAGTAATCCCAAGATTCTCAATATATAGTTTTGTGTATTAAACTATAATATGTGATATTAAATCGGTCTTGTACTTAGGAAAATATGGGATTTTCCTGGGGTAACGTATAACACGTAATTGAACTGTAGTGAAGGATAACTAAACTGTTTTACATAAGAAAATATGGGATTTTCTTGGATAACAAACCTTTTCGGAAAACTAAAGGAAACTGGTACATTTTTCAGCAAACAAACATCTTATGAACTCACCAACTTTATGCTGATTTTCAAACCGCTTGTATTCTCAGGTCCACGTTAGACAGGTACCCGGCGATATCTTTTGGTGAAGACGGAGTGCTCAGAAGACTCGTCTCAACTTTTGTTCATATTATATATGTATAAAACTTGTACAATTTACTTTTGAAACAAATGTAAACTTTCAAATATATGTAATGTAATGGTTGTTTACTGTGATTACTATGTACACTGGATCTGATACTCAACGTGGAGTCAACCTCGGAAATGTTTCCGCCTTTGGTTTTTGGGGTGTGATAGAACTCAAGTTAACAGGTCTTAACTTGTTTTCACTGAACTCAAACCAATAGGTCATGGTTTATTATCACCGAAATATCAAACTCTACGTCTACCAAAATATTCACACTATCCCTTTGTTATCTTGTTCTTGTCATTGTTCTTTGTTCTCGGCAATCATCTTTGTTCTTTGTGTTATTATGTTGCGTATTCATACCATTTGGGTATCATTTGAGGCTTCAAGCTCCATATTTGAAGTATTTGTGGTGATAGAAATCAGATTCATGTTGGTTGGATTTTGGAGCGGTCCAAACGCACATCAGTTGTGGTATCAGAGTTAAAGGTCACCAGAAGTTCCTATCATAGCTGTTTTCGATTGGGTGTTACTGATTTCTTGCCAAATTTGTTATTGTTGTTCTTGTTTTAAAAAAGAAAACAAAAAAATTATGTCGAGTTTGTCAAAGAAAAGTTCCTGGTTCAAAATGTCTCCAATGAGCAAGATTCGAATTCGTGGATGTTTACTTCTCAATTTTGTTGAACAATCGTCAAATCTTATAAAATATGTTAGGTGAAGACCAGAATAGTCATTTTGGCAACATTGACTCTGTTGAAAAAGATCTCGGACCCATCTATGACACCGATGGGGAAGAATAAATTAAAGAATAAGAAGAAGAAATGGAAGAAGAAGAAGATGAAGAAGAAGAAAAGGAAAAATATTCTAGACCCATCTACGACACTGACAGGGAAGAATAAATGTTGTAACATCTGTCTAATTAATAAAAAAAAAAAATTTAATGAACGAATAGTCGCAATAAATTCATATGATTTAGGGGATTATTGGTTTTGGGAAGCCAAATGTTATAAATCGGATCATTCGGGGGTTAAAAAGTAATTTTGGAATTTATTTTGAAAGGATTTTAGAGGCCAAGGGGTTGTTTGGTAAGTATTAGACTTAAATTGTAAAGGATTTCAGAAGGTTGGGTTAAAAAGGTAAATTTCAGACTTAAAATGAAAGGAATTGGGGGAGCGGGGGTATAAAGAGTAAATTTTAGGCCTTTGTTGCAAAAGTGTTTATGGGGAGGGACCAGTTCTGCCATTATTGCAAACTTCTAATATGGAGCGGGTATTTAAGGGTTCTAAACCCTAACCCTAAGTGAAAGAATCAGCCGCCACCCCACCTTATCTCTCCATTTATGGCCGCACACCTCACGAACCCTTCCATCACCGATCATCGTCCCTTGCTTGTTAAAGTTGGAGGACCACCGAGACGCCTCGTTGTGGCTGCTACCGCTGGCGAAGCCGTGAACACCGAGGATAGTCGTCATGATTGTATACTGCCATCTCTCTCTCTTTCTCTTCCTTACCGTTTCTCTCGGTGTTGGACATTGGAAACGTTGTTGCTGCTGTTGGAGGTTATGGCGCTGCTAGGGTCGTGTCTCGGTGATGGATTGTCACCGTTTCCCAACCGTAATCACTTCTTAACTTCCGTTCACGGTTGGACCTACCGCGTGTCGCTGCTGTCGCCGTCATAGTACACCTTCGTCGCCGATGTCAAGCAAAAACCAGTTGAGCCCTCCTCCTCTTCCGTAGATGTTTTGATTATGGTTTTTGGTGGTGGACTGTCACCATTCCTCCCCACCGTAAGTGCCCCTTCGATTTCCGTTCACGACTGGGCTCGTTCACGGACAAAAGTGGACATGGTGGTGTTTGTGCCTGTATGTTGTGATGGTTGAGGCTGCACGAGCCTTGCTTGGCCAGAGATCTGAAGAAAGACCCCACTGCCACCACTCGCCACCACCGGCCACCACCAGGTGGTTATGTGTGTGTATGCTAGTTTAGTGTGTGTGTGTGTGTGTTATTTTTGGACAAAAGCCTTGTAAAATGTAATAGAAAATGGAATGATGAAAGAAAGGAACCCCAACCACCACCGTGAGGTGGCGGCTGCCACCACCAGCCGTCGTGTCGGTGTAACAACCGAGATTCAGGTACAACCGATTATGTAGGCTCGGATTGGACCAGACCTCGGTCCAATGGGAAGAGGGCACGTGCGAAGGGGGTGTCCGAGGAGCGTGTGAGGGGTGTCTCCGGTGTGTCTCATGCGAGGCTGTCCGGTTCTAAGTGGACCTCGGACTTGGTCGAATCAGGAGGTGACACGCGAGGTTGCGGTCCAATCAGAAGATGCCACGTGGAGGCTCGCATGCGAGGGTGACGTGGCAGTTACTGTTCATGCAAATATTCCCGGTTTTTGCTATTTTTCTTTATTTTTTTTGCCAAAACTTGTAAAATTCATAACTTTTGCATACAAACTCCGTTTTTGATGTTCTTTATATGCACGCGTATGTAAAATTATACTCTACGACTTTCGTTTAGACTTCGTCGGCTAATTTTGATTTATTTTTAATATTATTATTTTAAACAGACCGGGACATGAATCCGTTATAAATTCACAACTTCTTCATACGACGTCCGTTTTTGGCTGTTTTTTTTATCGTTTTTGTCTGTTTTTTTATCGTTGTACTACTATACTGAAACTTAGAAAAATCATAACTTCCTCATACGAAGTCAGATTTTGGCGTTCTTTTTATGAAAGTTTTTGGTTTAACATAAACTATAACTTTCATTCAGATTGTTAAGGCTAGAAAGCCTTTTATTACAAATTCAGTTTTCACACTTAACAGTGTTTTGTCGGTTTTGTCGCGGATTTTCGATTGGTCATAACTTCTTCGTTATAACTCGGATTTCAGTGTTCTTTATATTTTTGGAAACCTTGTTACAATCTCTATCACTTGGTTCAACCCAATTTAGATTATTTAATAATTTATTTTTGAGGGTCAATTATGTAAATATACATAGTATGCCAAAATTTCTCTTTATTTATTTAAAAAGAAGTACAAATTGACCTACACTATTACATAAGTTTGAAATAACGGTTTGTTACATTATCCCCCCGTTAGAGGGAATTTCGTCCCGAAATTTACTTTACAGATAGACTAGGGAAAAGATGTGGGTATTTTTGTTGCATTTTATCCTCCTGCTCCTATGTGAATTCAAGTCCCCGCTTTGCATTCCAGCGAACCATCACTATCGGGATGCGGCTTTGTTTGGTTTTCTTAACTTCCCTGTCTAGTATCTCTACGGGTTCTTCCAAAAAATTGAGGCTCTCGTTTAACTCGATTTCCTCGAGTGGTATCACAAGAGTCTCGTTGGAAAGACACTTTTTCAAGTTCGAAACCTGGAAGGTAGGATGAATGTTACTTAGTTGTTGGGGTAATCGAAGTTTGTAAGCTACAGGGCCGATTCGGGCAAGAATCTCGAATGGTCCTATATACCTTGGGTTCAGTTTGTCATGCTTTCCAAAGCATATCATTCCTTTCCAGGGTGAGACCTTTAGCGAAACTCGGTCGCCAACCTGGAATTCCAAGGGTTTTCTCCTTTTGTCTGTGTAGCTTTTCTGTCTATCTCTAGAAGCTTTAAGTCGTTCCCGAATTTGCACAATCTTTTCGGTAGTTTCTCGAATAATTTCTGGACCAATGAGAGCATTGTCAGGAGTTTGACTTCTAGCTAGCTGCGTGTCACCCACTTCAGCCCAGCACAGAGGGGATCTGCACTTGCGGCCATAGAGGGCTTCGAATGGAGCAGCTTTTATGCTAGTGTGATAGTTGTTGTTATAAGAGAACTCAACAATGGGTAAATGAATATCCCATGCCTTTCCAAAGTCTCTCACGCAAGCTCGTAACATATCTTCTAACGTTTGAATTGTCCTCTCACTTTGTCCATCAGTTTGCGGATGGTAGGCTGTACTCATGTCTAGCCTAGTTCCCAGAGAGTTTTGTAAAGACTGCCAAAAACGAGAGGTGAATCTACTATCTCGGTCTGAAATAATAGATATTGGTACACCATGTAGTCTAACAATCTCCTTGAGGTATGTTCTGGTTAGCTTTTCCATCTTGTCAGCCTCCTTGATTGGTAAGAAGTGTGCGGATTTGGTTGATTTATCGACGATTACCCAAATAGTATCATAACCACTTGATGTCTTGGGTAACTTTGGTTATGAAATCCATTGTAATCCGCTCCCACTTCCATTTAGGGATTTCAGGTTGTTGTAATAAGCCTGAAGGTTGCTGGTACTCTACCTTAATTTTGGCGCAAGTAAGGCACTTGCCCACAAAGGTAGCGATTTCGGCCTTCATGTTAGGCCACCAATATAGCTTCTTAAGGTCCAGATACATCTTTTCTGAACCTGGGTGGATGGAGTATCGGGTTTTGTGTGCTTCATTCATAACCACATCTCTGTAACCACCGAACTTTGGTGTCCAGATCCGGTTCATGAAATAATAGACTCCATCATCCCTAACTTCGAAGTTCTTATCCATTCCTCTCAGAGTTTCACCTGCTACGTTTTCGGGTTTCAAGGCTTCAAGTTGAGCTTCCTTGATCTGCGTGGAAAGATGCGAATGGATTGTCATGGTCAACGACTTTACCCGGCGTCCCGAGTATTCTTTTCTACTAAGGGCGTCAGCTACTACGTTTTCTTTACCGAGGTGATAAAGAATTTCACACTCGTAATCGTTCAGTAGCTCCACCCATCGTCGTTGTCTCATATTCAGCTCTTTCTGATCGAAGATGTGTTGGAGACTTTTATGGTCTGTGAATATTGTGCATTTCGTGCCATATAAGTAATGTCTCCAGATCTTCAGAGCAAACACCACTGCTCCTAGTTCAAGGTCATGTGTTGTATAGTTGACTTCATGTGTCTTTAGTTGTCTTGAGGCATAGGATATAACCTTTCCTCTTTGCATAAGAACACATCCAAGCCCTTGATTAGAAGCATCACAGTACACTACGAAATCCTCTACTCCTTCAGGGAGAGACAACATCGGTGCACTACACAAGGCTCGCTTCAGCATTTGAAACGTTGTTTCTTGCTTTTCTCCCGAGCTAAAAGTTACACCCTTTTGGGTTAGAGTAGTAAGAGGCTTAGCTATTCGAGAGCAATTTTGAATGAATCTGTGATAATAGCCAGCAAGACCTAAGAATTGACGGATTTCTGTAGGTGTTTTAGGTGCTGACCAGTTTTCAATTGCCTTTATTTTGGAAGGGTCGACGTGTATTCCTTCTGAACTGACCACGTGACCTAGGAAATCTACCTTCCTGATCCAAAATTCACACTTTGAAAACTTCGCATAGAGCTTCTCCGATCTAAGAGTTTGTAATATTTGACGAAGATGTTGGCCATGTTCCTCTTTTCTCTTTGAGTAGATAAGGATATTGCCAATGAAGACTATAACGAATTTGTCCAAGAATGGACGACACACTCTGTTCATTAGGTCCATGAACACTGCAGCTGCATTCGTCAATCCGAATGGCATCACTATAAACTCGTAATGACCATAACGAGTTCTGAACGCACTTTTGGGAACGTCTTCCTCCAAAATTCGTAACTGGTGATACCCGGATCTTAAGTCTATCTTCGAGAAGTAGTTCGCTCCTTGAAGTTGGTCGAACAGATCGTCAATGCGAGGCAGAGGGTATCGATTCTTGATAGTAAGTTTATTCAGCTCGCGGTAGTCTATACACATGCGGAATGATCCATCCTTCTTCTTTACGAACAAAATCGGTGCTCCCCAAGGTGAGAAGCTTGGTCTTATGAAACCTTTGCTTAGGAGTTCGTTAAGTTGGCTGGATAATTCCTGCATTTCAGAAGGTGCAAGACGATAGGGGGATTTGGCTACAGGGGTAGCTCCAGGGATTAAGTCGATTCGGAATTCGACTTGTCGCTCGGGAGGCACCCCTGGAAAATCATCGGGAAATACATTGGGAAAGTTGCAGACCTCAGGAATGCTTGCAATGTCTTTCACTTCTTGCTTTTTGTCTACCACATGAGCTAGGAATGCACAATACTCCTTGCGAAGGTATTTATGTGCCTTGATGCATGAAATGATTTGAAGGTTCGTTCCGGGTTTGTCGCCATAGATAATAAGAGTTTCGTTAGTTGGCAAATTCAAACGAATAGCTCTTTCATAGCATAGGATGTCGGCATGGTTGGGGCACAACCAATCCATACCTATTATGATGTCAAAACTTTTGATAGAGACCGGCATAATGTCTATTGGGAAAGACAAGTCATTTAAGGTAAGGGTACATCCTATGTATATATCATTGGTGGATTCGGATTTCCTGTTAGCCATTTCTACTGTGAAGGTTTTATTTAGTGGTTGGGAGTTCTGATTTAGTAGATGTTTAAAGTTATGGCTCACGAAGCTCCTCTCGGCACCACAATCAAAAAGAATGCATGCATAAGTATTGTTGAGAAGGAACATACCCATGACCACAGCAGGGTCTGCCACCGCTTCTTCGTGACCTAGTGCTAGAATTCTCCCAACCCCACCGACATTTCCAGCTTTTGGACAATCTTTCTTGAAATGCCCCATATCACCGCATTGGTAGCATGCTCGACTTACTCCAGCGGCAGGTATTTGGTTAAGGGGTTGAGGTGGTGTTCTACAGAATCGGGTAGTATGCCCTTTCCTGTTGCAGTTACGACACTGCATTTCAGGGCAATTTCCGGTGTGGTGAAAATTGCACTTGTTGCAATTAGGGAGGCTACCGGCATAGGGCTTAGTTGGTGCTGAGTAGTTAGGGGCAACAGCAGGTTCAGTAGTAGGTATGGTAGCAGGCACAGTAGTAGCATGGACTGCCACCATTTGTTGCTTCTTTGAAGGTTCTAGAGGAGATTTTCCCTTCCTTTTGTTCCAACCCTTCTTCTTGTTGTTGTTGTTGTTCTCCTTAGGTTGTTCTAGGGCAGTAACCACAGAGTTTTGACGGTTTCCGTGGACAATAAGTGACTGTGCCAGTTCCTTGGCACTGTCAAAAGTGACAGGTTTAGATGCAATGACACTTGCTTGTATCTGGGGCGACAGTCCCCAAATATACCTTTCAATCTTTTTGCTCTCTGGAGCAACCATCTCCGGACACAGAATCGCCAAGTCACAGAATCGATTCGTGTAAGTTGTTATGTCAGCACCGGCCATAGTAATACCCCAGAGTTCTTCTTCCAGTTTCTGAATTTCCCCTCGCGGGCAGTATTCCCGCATCAACATGGTTTTAGGTTCTCCCAGCTTATAGTATTAGCCACTAACAAAGTTAGTGACTTAACATGGCCATTCCACCATGTTAGGGCTCTATCTAAGAAAGTAAAGGCAGCAAATTTAACTTTGCTACCCTCTGGACAGGAGCACATTTCAAAGACTGCTTCTATCTTCTCAATCCGCTGCCTTAAAACCATCACTCCTCCAGTTCCATTAAAGCTCCTGGGTTTGGCATTCGAGAAGTCTTTATAAGTGCACTCTCTCTTGTGCTCATGACTCTCGGCAAGGTTAGAAGGACGTGGACCAGCTCTCGACCCACTAGCACTAGGAGTATTGATATGAGATAAGGCAGCCACTACAGCTGTCGTGACTGCCGCTTGGAACATGGCGGCATCGAATTGAGGGGGTGGTGGTGGAGGTGGCGTCGGTGCTTCCGTTTCATTGTTACGTCTTGGATTCCTACGAGGAGGCATCTTTTTCTATAAAAAGTCAATAGATAAAAAGATAGTGATATATCAAGAATGAATATGAATTTGATATCTCTGAACTTAACCACTTAATTCAACAAGAATCTTGTAAAAAAATTGAAAATGGATGTCCATTGTAAGTACAACTTGCAACTGGATAGATTAAAATGAAGTGGTTATTTTTCAAAGAGTATGAAAGTACATGTCGATTGTATTGGTATATTAAGTATATGTAATTTGGATACTTAACCCTAAAGTAGGTCTTTAATAAACCACAATATTGCAAAAGTATCGACATCAAACCGGCCTACCGAAAATAAAAATTTTCACGGTCGTATTTGAAAAGTATGAAAAATAACACTGGAACATATCCAAAATCCCAAAACTTTGGAATGGAATGTTTATGTAAATTGTAATAACTCTTGTTGAAGTAAAGTGCTTATTATTTTATTGATACTTGATTTATACATATCTTGAAAGTAGTCTATACATTCAGTATATTAAACTAGAAAGTAGTGTAACACTACTTGCGGCGGTTGCTACGACGGTTACTAGGTTCCGCTTCGTCTTGCGATTTCTAGCGCCTTTCTTGGGCAGCTTGATGCTCCCTCAGTCCTCTGATCTCTGATTCGGCAGCATTAAGTTTCCTTTAAAGGGCTTCAGTATGGTGTTGGGTATCATCTTGCATCTCGTCAAGACGAAGGATATCAGCAGCGTTAGCCTGCGCAACCACATTCACTTCTAGGATACGATTGATTGACATCCTTGATTGATCGAATTGTCGGGCAATTCAGTTCACTATAACTGGAAGAGCTCTATCGGTTGTTCCTCCTTCTGAGACGTTATAGAAACCTCGTGCCATTCCGTAGGGAGGGCGTTGGCCGTCTTGTCGACTCCAATGGTTTATGTATTGGCCCCACTCGGGTATGGGTATCGCTTCCTCTTGTCTCGGGGGACGTATCCCCGGGTTGCAGACTTGTATGACAACCCGATATTTCAACTCTTTGTAATGACCTAAAAAGTCAAGTATTGTAACCACTTTTGAGTTAATAAAATTAACTTTGATAATAAAATGTCCAAAAAGTTCTATTTAAATTCCTTCTATGTTTAAATGTCATTAAACCATGATCGTACGTAAAAAGAACGCCCAAATCCGACTTCGTATATTGAAGTTATGATTTTGCCAAGTTCGGCTTAGCAACAGACAACTAAAAACTCGAATCGGAGATCGAGCGACTTTTGGCCGGAATGACCTAAACGAGAATCGAAGGTCTCGGCAATGGTATTTTAGTGGTGAAAAATCTGACAAAAACCGACGTCAGATAAAGAAGTTATGAATTTTTAAAGAAAATTCTTTAATCACGTCATTCTATAAATAAATAATAAAAATAATTTCGGAATTTTCCAACGGAGTCTAAACGAAAGTTGTAAAGCGTAGTCTCACCTACGCGTGGATATAAAGACCATCAAAAACGGAGTTCGTATGAAGAAGATATGATTTTTTGAAGTTTATTAAATAAATTATATATATATTTAATTCAAAAATCCGGTAATATCCGAAGGAGGAGTCAACGTCCTCATCCGAGGTACGCGCCGCGTAACCCCGTACGCCCAGCGTACCCGAGGGCCTTGGTCTCGATCCGTCCACGTCGCCCCTATGCGAGGCTATCCGACCCGCCGTCCCATCCGACCCGCCGTCCCATCCGAAGCCGAGGTAGTCGAGGACTCGGTCATGCATGACGTACGAGTACGCGCTGCGTACGAGCGTACGCCCCACGTACCGAGGCTTCTCAAACCCCTATAAATAGAATGCGAGAGCTTCCGAAAAACTTGCTCATTTCTTCTCTTTTCCCTTGCGTTTTGCCTCGTTTTCCGTGCCTGGTCATTCTTACTCAAGTCCCGAGGGTCGATTTTACTCCCAAGATTTCCGAGAATCCCGAGAAAAATCCGTTTCCCGAGACGAAACTCTGCCCGGTTTTCCATCTCACTATCTTCAAACTTTCAAGTGAGTTCATACCCCTTAATTTACCCTTTTTAATTATTCTAAATGCTTTTATATGCTTTCTAAGGGGGGGAAATACAAGTAGAACACACGACTACTATCGGGTGTTATATATAAAGATTTTTATACACTTTCATTAAGTAGAATCATATGTGATTTATAAACTTATTAGGGAACTCTTGTCTACAAAATATATTACAATGAAATCCTATCTTTAATAATATAAATTGTTGTAATGCATGTATAAACTAAACATTTTCTTAGATTATATGTATATTTTTCTATCTTAGGCTCTACAAAAATCTATGCTTCCATAACAAATGATTCCTTTTATAGGTAGTTCTGAATAAACAAGACACACTTTTAAAACTATAGTAGGTATAGTTTTACGAACAAAATTTCTAACTCTTACGTACTAGAAACACGAATTTCAAGAAGTCACTTTCATATACAAAAACAAACGAAACATTTTAACAAGTAGATCTGTTTTTATACACCGGTTTTTGTGAGACACTAACTTCACGTACGTTCGAGTACACATCTCAAGTCCTGTATTATATACCAGAATCCCTTGGAGGGGGAGCATGGTGTTTGTGTATAGATCTATACGGGCTTGACAACCCGCGCCCTGACTGTTAGCTACAGTCCACCGTTTGGGGTGACAAACGTCATAACATTCCAATGTCTGAAGAACGTTGTGTATAGGCATTCCGAGTCAATAGTATGGTTATAAAACTCACATGGGTATTAAAAATGCATTGATTTACAAGGTTTTCAAGCACATTGGTTATTTTACACTTACATACATTTTAGAAACAAACATTGGTCTTGAGTGAAGGCTACTTTTATACTAGTAGAAAATATAGGATTTTCTAAACACAAACAAACAAAGACAAAACATTTCATTTCATACAAACATTGTCACTTAAATACTTATGAAACTCACCAGCTTAAATGTTGATCTACTCTTTCAAAATTACTTGTATGTCCCAGGGAATCAGTAATTTCAGGTATCATTATGCTTTTGATGAAGGGATGCTGTGGCGCCAGTTTAATCTCGTATTTTGACATCATATTGTAATTGGTTTTGAACATGTAACTTGTGACAACTTGTGGCTCTATATCTGTACCGCTTGATTCGTTGTCCTCAAATGGTTCTTCATCTGAGTCTTCTTCTAGATCCTCCTCCGGATCTTCCACTATCCATCCTTGATTGCCATGATTTGGAAAATAAGGGTCCCCTGGTAAATGATGTCCTGCCATTGTGTCTGTACGAGAATAAGGTTATGAGAAATGCCTGAAAAAAACCAAAGCATATCGATGTTTATAATATTCTTATAGTATTTTATGTTCTGTTCTTAGAGTTTCTTCGGTAGTTGGTAAGTTTTAGACATGTCACAACACTACTATCACTCCCAAATACATGTTGGTCATGTCTGAAATCAATATAGTTGATCAGGCTATATTAATTCTAGATATGATTACATAACTGCCCGGGTTTAACTGTAATGTTCAACATCCAAATACTTTTAAGTTCTTATGACTATGTACTTGTAGGTATGAGGGTTAGTATACTTCTTGTAAAAATACGTAGAATTCTTAAAAGTATACTTGTAGTCAGAGCTCTCAGCCCCAATGTATTTATAGTTTGTATATCTTTTATGGATTGATATACTGAGTTCACTATAAACAATGCGCTGATACCAATCTGTCACACCCCCAAACCAGACGGCGGAAACGTCCGGGGGTGGAGGACTTCATTTGTAGTATCACAATACATGTATCATAGTAATCAAAGCACAAACAACCATTGTATTTAAAAGTATAATATTTACATGTGTTCAATCATTGTATATTGAAACCAAAATAGTAATACAAAAAAAGAAGATAAGATTCCTAATGGCTCCATCTTCTCAAAAAGCTCGGGGAGTACCTGTTATTATTTCCCTGATAATATAAGTAATTTGAAAAGAGAGTATCAACAATAAGTTGAGTGAGTACATAAGTCTTTATGTTTGAACGGGTGTCTTTGTATTTTGAATATGAAAACACTTCTAGAAAATCCCATATTTTCTGTGGTATGTGAAAAGTAGTTTTATTCCCATAAAATTGTCCTATTTGTAAACCAATGTATTTGTAAAACTTGTATTTGAGAGTGTGTCTGGCTTCACCAGCTGTTATTGAAAACTATAGTATACCATTGTACTTTGCATTTTGTAAACTGGTACTTTGAAGATGTACTTACGTTTAGTTGTTTATACATTAACGTGTTGTTAATATCTTTTTAATGAGTTATTATAATCATACTAAGACATGAACGCCTAAAACAAACGCCTAATGAGCGCTTAAACTGTTGATAACAATTGCCACTCATTGGCGTGTATGCCTGACTGTAGCTAGCAGCCTGAGTGCGGGGTTGTCAATCCCGATATAGATCTACACACAACTTGTTTCGATCCCCAGACCAGAGATTCTGGTTATAATGTCAGGGATTTACTTTGGTTGTCTAAAATGAATTAAACAACCTAAATTGAATGTCTCATAAAAAGCATATAAACGTTACATGTATATTAGTTATGAAAACCCAATCATTCTGAAATAAATGATTGACAGTATGTTCTTGACTTAGTATCTCGAACATGTATTTGATAAGTGTAAACCCTTGATTTGTTTTGAATTAAAACCCTTGTTGCATGTAAAACAGTGTATTCATATGAATTATTGTTCTATGTATCATAAATTATACATATTATAATTTATATGTACTTTATGAATTGGTAAATAACTATTTTTGCATGTAATCCTTTGCTCAACATGTTACAAAGGGTGATTAAACTGATGAAATAACTTTTATTTTTATATACATATACAATTTTATATATAAGTAAAATTTGAATGACCTTCGGACAAATAACTGGTACTATAAGCCTTTTAAATCTTATTTATATTAAGTTATATATACAAATATGTATATTTGGGAAAAATATAAGTTTATAAAAGAGTTCAATATTTAAAGTATTTTTGATGCTTTAAAATCAATTTATCGTGATTTGAAATCATTTATTTATAACACAAAGTTGTTGTGTTATACTTGTATTTCCCCCCTTAAAACAGTAGAAATTATGAAAATACGGGGGTATGAACTCACTTGATAGGTGGTAATTTGGACAGAGTTTCGTTTCACGAAAAGGAGTTATTTGTCGAGAAACCGGCTCAAATCGGGCAGAGTTTTGACAGGATAGAGGTTACTTCTCGAGAATTTCGGGGCTTCACGGCTTACTTAGGGCTCGAGTCTTGATACCGGGGCTTTAGGGGTTGTGTATATGAGCTTAGGGGAGTTGAGAATGTGAAAGAGAATGATTTTTGGGGTGAAAAAGTGAAAATTTTCGGAAGCCCTCGCATGCCTTATATAGGCCGAAGCCTCGGATCCGAGGCTTATGCGAGGCTATGCGAGGCTGACAGTTTGCGAAGGGAAGCAGCTTCGGTTCGGAGGTGGTAGGCTCGGATTGGACTAGACCTCGGTCCAATGGGAAGAGGGCACGTGCGAAGGGGGTGTCCGAGGAGCATGCAAGGGGCGTGCGAGGGGTGTCTCCGGTGTGTCTCATGCGAGGCTGTCCGGTTCTAAGTGGACCTCGGACTTGGTCGAATCAGGAGGTGACACGCGAGGCTGCGTTCCAATCATAAGATGCCACGTGGAGGCTCGCATGCGAGGGTGACGTGGCTGTTACTGTTCATGCGAATATTCCCGGTTTTTGCTATTTTTCTTTATTTTTTTGCCAAAACTTGTAAAATTTATAACTTTTGCATACGAACTCCGTTTTTGACGTTCTTTATATGCACGCGTATGTAAACTTATACTCTACGACTTTCGTTTAGACTTCATCGGCTAATTTTGACTTTATTTTTAATATTATTATTTTAAACAGACCGGGACGTGAATCCGTTATAAATTCATAACTTCTTCATACGACATCCGTTTTTGTCTGTCTTTTTACCGTTGTACTACTAATGACGAGACCTTCAATTCTCGTTTAGGTTGTGTCGGCTAAAAACCGCTCGATCTTTATTTCGAGTTTTTAGTTGTACACTGCTATACTGAAACTTAGAAAAATCATAACTTCCTCATACGAAGTCAGATTTTGGTGTTCTTTTTATGAAAGTTTTCGGTTTAACATAAACTATAACTTTCATTTAGATTGTTAAGGCTAGAAAGCCTTTTATTAAAAATTCAGTTTTCACACTGAACAGTGTTTTGCCGATTTTGTTGCGGATTTTCGATTAGTCATAACTTCTTCGTTATAACTCGGATTTCAGTGATATTTATATTTTTGGAAACCTTGTTACAATCTCTATCACTTGGTTCAACCCAATTTAGATTATTTAATAATTTATTTTTGAGGGTCAATTATGTAAATATACATAGTATGCCAAAATTTCTCTTTATTTATTTAAAAAGAAGTACAAATTGACCTACACTATTACATAAGTTTGAAATAACGGTTTGTTACATATATCCTCAACTAATTAGTAGTTCAAAGCCTAATTAGATACAAATGTGTATCTTTTCATATTACATAGGAACCTCGCTCGCGTTCAAGCCCCGAACTAACGTTTAGCACCCAAACCGACACGTTTCCTGTCCGGTGAGTTCATACCTCTACTCTTTTTTCGTGATTTTCAAATGTTTTCAGGGGGGAATACAAGCAAAAGTACAAGGAAATCTTGTATCTAAACTATTATTTTCAGTTCAAATGTTTCATAATTTGTATGCTTTTAATATTGAAAATCGTATTAACCAATAGTTCGAATTGCAGAGTTAACTTTCAGACTAAATGTAGATTCCTTTATAAAGTGTTATAATCTATGTTACATTTTATAATTTACAAAGGATTCATACTAATCTTAAACTAGGATTAATACTAATAAGATACGCCCTCGATAGTAACAGAACGAATACGAAAGTGCAGTTAGGAATAGAACGAATATGAATACGAAAGACGAATACGAAAGAACGCCTTTGGATGAAACTAAGACTTCGGAAATACAGTGAGTGTACGCCTTGAGTGTCACCAGAGTTTCGGAAATAATTCGAAAGTACGCCTCTGGACATCGACTGAGTTTCGAAAACATACGCCTTTGAATGTCGACAGAGCTTCGGAAATACATCTAAAGTACGCTTTTGGAAGTCACCAGAACATCGAATATACAGTTAATGTACGTTTCTGAGTGTATCCAAATATTCGAAAATACGGCTAAGTATGGTAGATATTTGACATTCGTGTGTAGGATAACTAAGATATCAGAATACCTAACTAATACTACAAGTATGCCAAATATTAGTACATTATGTAACGAATTGATAACTAAACTATTAGGAAAATAAGGGATTTCCTGGGATAACATAACGGCTCGTAATTGAATTGTGTAACGAATGATAACTAAACTGTTTTTATAAGAAAATATGGGATTTTCTTGGATAACAACTTTTTCAGAAAACCAAAAGAAACTTATTCTTTTTAAAAAATGAACCGCTTATGAACTCACCAGCTTTATGCTGATTTTCAAACTGCTTGTATTCTCAGGTCCACATTAGACAGGTACACCGCGATCTTTTGGAGAAGACGGAGCGTATAGAAGACTCGTCTTAGTTTTTGATCATATGATATATATATATATATATATATATATATATATATATATATATATAACACTTGTAACACTTTGTTTTCAAACAATGTAATATTTCTATGTAATGTAATGGTTGTGTTTACTACGCTTACTATGTGCATTGGTTACGATATACATGACGTCCTCCGCCCCGGAACGTTTCCGCCATCGATTTCGGGGTGTGACATCGTACTATAGCCTCGAGTGGCGTATGTGTTGTATGTGGTATTTTGGGGAACTCACTAAGCATTTATGCTTACAGTTGTTGTGTTATGTGATTCAGGTTCTAGCGAGGACCGTGGAAAGGCGTCGGCATGATACGTACACACTGAGAGGATTTATGTATTTAAGATCTTGGGATTTGTTTGTTATGATGATATTGGATACAGTTGTTGGATATTGTTTTTGGTGATTGAACTTATGATTTAAAAATGAAAAATTGTTTTGAAAATTTACTTCGTTACATTGTGGCATTGGATATAAGACCAGGTGGGGTAGCCCATGGCATTCCTAGGTAGAGACCATGTAGGGGAGTCCATGGCATTTGATGTAAGACCATGTGGGGCAGCCCATGGCAGTCCTAGGTAAAGACCATATGGGGTAGCCTATGACATTCTTACAGGTTTTATGTATGTCTGGCTTATGTGATATGTGTGTAGCTTTAATTAGCTAATTTTATGATAATTAGTATACTTGCTATGTAGAGACGTGTGATATGTATGTATGCATGATATACGGTAGAGATAGCCTTTGTGGTTGATGGTAGAGACAGCCTTTATGGCTGATAGTAGAGACAGCCTTTTATGGCTGATGGTAGAGATAGCCTTGTGGCTGATGGTAGAGACAACATTTATGGCTGATGGTAGAGATAGCCCTTGTGGCTAACGGTAGAGATAGCTTTTACACGTAATACGATATATGTTATGTGGATTGTGTGTGTGGGGTATGCTCTGGGGGACTCACGAAGCTTTGTGCTTACGGTTTACAGTTTTGGTTTCAGGTTTCATCGATTTGGAAATGAAGGGCTCGGATTGATCGCAGTGCACACACCTATGATTCCGCAATGAATGATTTTGGGACGAACTCTGATAAATGTTTTACTTAATAAGGATTTGACATGTTTGGAATAAATGGTATCAATGTTTTAGCTATAACAAAAATGAAATTTTTACCTCTGATTTTTTGGGTCGTTATAAATTTCTTGGTTGAAGAGGAAATTAGGGAGGAAGAAATTAAAATTTTCAATTTCATGTTGAAAGATGAAGAAGTTGAAGAAAAGGTTGAAAAGGTAGAAGAGATGGAGCAGGTTCTTGATCCCGAAAATGTGGTTGTGGTTAAGGAGAATCCTAAGGTGGAACCGAATGTGCTAGAAGAAGACCCAAAGGTATATTTGCTTGTGGGATGTCAAGGTGTGTTTCCATCAGAGGAGACATAGATTATGTTCATGTGAACCCTTATGTTGTTCTCTCTATTTTGTACCCTCCAAAAGACAATATGGGGAAGTTCCAAATAGCGTTCATGGCGAAGGCGATCATCCAAATCCCAAGTATTTACATGGGAAGAAATTCGTGATGTTTGGACTTCTATTCTTGTGGTTTGCCGTAAATTGGGAAGCCATGATTTTGAGAAGTGTTGATGGTCCTAATGTTGATGGGAATATAGGAAGATGGACTTTGTTCCACAAATGTAAGCCATGGTTGGGGTTGAACTCAGCAAGTTCCTGGAGTTGTTGGAGGAAGATTGACTTTTTTTCATCCTATCTCGATAACGATGACCTTTCTAAATTAAGGGCAATTCTTTTTGAAGAGGGAGGAATTGATACGAATTTGGATTGCCATTCTCCAAGTTCAAGTTCCAATCCAACTACGATTGATCGCAATTGGAAAAGGAGGCGGGATGAGAAGGATCAGAAGCTTTTGGAAGACAATTCTCCAACAGAAACTTCAGTTTGCATTACAATAGGTTGCGACTAGTGGACTGTTGCGAATGATGGATCGCATCGGGATTGTTTGGCAGTGTTCATTGTGAATGGGATTCAATGTGATGTGATTGCGAACAGTTGGAGGTTGCTTAATTACGATTCTCAGTTGTGATTATGAATACATCTTTCATTCCGATAGATTTGGTTCTTGTGGACGTTTGCATTCTGATTGGGCTTAGTTGCGATGAAGGGTATTCCGATGGGCTTGAAGGTGTTTGGTTCTGATAGGTTGCTTGCTACACATTATTGGTATCGATGGACTACCCGGTTCCAATGCAATACATGGATGCGATAGGTTACCTGGGTGCTAAGCTGTGGAATGTGAATACAACTAATTGTAAGATGCGAAGCTTTGGGATGCGATTCTGGTACAAACTTGAGTGAGAAGGGTAGACAGGAGATGATGATGTCGTTCGTTATGGGAGGGAGTTTAGTTGCGATTAGTCCGGGAGAATTGGATGTGAATGAGGAGTCTGCGTGCTGACCTTGGAACTATAAGCCTCAGAAGTCGAAAAGACGCCTCAGAAACTCAAGAGACGCTTTTTATTGCTGGAACTGATTTCTTTAATAAAATCTTTATGACTAGTTTTAATAATTAAATGGCATAGTTAATTAGGTGTCTTTTAGTTTCTTCTACCGTTAGATTGTTAGGCTATATAAAGCCATTGTCATTTGTAAGAGTTAGTGTGTTATGTTGATGATATAAAATTGAACAGTTGTTCATTTGAGTTGTTGCGTACAATTCAAAACTGGTCTTTATTGGGACATGTATCCTAATTCTGATTTCGAACTCAAGTTAATAGGTCTTAACTTGTTTTCGCCGAACTCGAACCAATAGGTCTTGATTTGTTTTCACCGAAGTATTAAACTATAGGTCTAGTTTGATCTTCACACTATCCCTTTGTTATTTTTGTTCTTGTCATTGTTCTTTGTTCTCGTCATTCATCTTTGTTCTTTGTGTTATTTCGTTGTCTGGGTATATACCATTTGAGGTTTCAAGCTCCATATTTGAAGCATTTGTGGTGTTAGAAATCAGAGTCGTGTTGATTGGATTTTTGAGCGATCCAAACACGCATCAAGGATCATAGAAATGTAGCATCCTCAAAACTTGACAAGTATAGTCTAATTTTTGAAAAGTTAAAATGTAGCATCCTCAAAACTTGTATGGTTGGGCATTATATTAAGAGAAATCAAATCGCCTCCTACATTTTATGCCTACAAATATTTACCCACTAAAATTATGACAAATGTCATCATTCGATCATTGAATTTAATTTTATTTGGTGTCCTTAATATATCCTTAATGAGATAATTAAAAAAAATAGTGGAATGATTGACACTTATCATAATTTCAATGAGTAGGAATATTTGCAGGTTTAAAAGTATGAGGTAATTTAATTTCTTTTATATTAAATAACATCATGGGCCCTCACATGAGGATCAATTTAGTCATTTTATCTCTATTTCCTCCCAATGTTTTCTCTTCAATAATGTTTTCAATATCATTTCTTCCCTAGACTTCTCCATTTTTTATTTGCGATCGACCAAAACTGCAACCAAAAAATCGAAGAAATTGTCATTTTTGTTGGTGGGAATTTAAATCATGGCTGAACTTTAAACCTGGTAGACAATTTTGGTCTTGTACGAGTGGACCGAAATGCCGCTTTATCAAGGTGGGTCAACCCACCAATGTTCTTTAAGTCTGTGGACATCGTTTTGAGGGTTGTGGTAAAAAGACAATCTTGAAAGGTCACTCGCAAATGCAAGGATCTACAAGATGTTCAATCTAAGTTGGGTAATTTTTTAAAAAAAATTATCAGTTATTACTTCAAAGTTAAATGATAACAATATTGTTATTTTTAATAATATATAGTTAATCATTTTATTATATTATAGAATTCTGATCGACCGAAAACCTAAGTTTACCCTTAGCACCTTGTTGAATGGATTTTGATTTTTGAAGACACAATAGTGAATCCATGTTTTGTTTGATATTATACCGAGTAAAAATACATACATACAAAACGATAAGTTCATTTTACAAATAAAAAAGATGATTTTGTCCATGATTAGATACATTTTAGCAGTACAACCTTTTACGGGATGATCAAAAGAGAAGGAAGGGTAAATTAGGAAGATTGTATTTGAGTATTTTCCTTTCAGGGTGAGCTCTATAAACAAACATACTATGGACATGACAAAAAGTAGGTAGTAATAGTATATATTTCATATTACTATTCTTCTTCTTCATCGTCGAGACCTGGTATGTATTCCAAACTCACATCGAAAATGACAGGACTATTTGCAGCGACTCTAGGCCGTCCTGGAGCTGAAGTTAGGCCCTTGGGAAATGCCAACTACATCAACACAAAAATCACATAATTATAGAGAAATTAAATATCCTTCTATTTTTTGTTCCTACTTATCATCCTACCCATATAAAATTGTGACATGTGTCATATTTTGGATAAGATTAATAATATTTTAATACACTTGTCATCATTTCAAATGAGTAGAAGGATATATAATTTCTCATAATTATATCATCCTACTTTTATTTATTTATTGATTATCGCATAATACACTCATTTCTTTTTACTACAGCATTGTACTTAAAAAATTTTTATTAAAAAATTTACCTAGTTATAGCATTTTACTTTCAATTTTTTTTCTTATACTTTTCAAAATCTACCATTATGCCAATAAATATTGCATTGTATCAATTGAATAGATTTTTCAAATTATAAGCTTATAATTGGAGGAAATGAGACTGGGATACTATAATAAGCAAATCAACTTTTGGACCAACTGGTTCACTCTTTAATTAAACACAAATGCCCCCTCTCATCGTCACTATGAATGGTTTTTAAAGACCAAAACCTAACACAAATAAAGACCAAAAGTTGACAATAAATAGATTGTTTTATAAAAATTATCAATTAAAGTTTCTAAAAACACGGCATGGATTTTTTTATCACCAAAAGGCTAGTTATGAATACTTGGGCCATGTTAAGGCTGGTCAAGAAGATATTTGAGAAAATCACGACAGACTTGGGTAAATTACGTCAAATCTGTAAAAAGTTAGGACTTATTGGGTAAATCGCATTTATCTATTATGTTGTTTTTTTGCATCAAGTAAAGAAGAAACACTCTAAAAGCTTATTAGATTAAATCTTATCCCCATTAAGTAAAAAAGAAACAAAACCTTATTATGATTAAATAATGTTATCTGTTTTTCACTTTTTTCTAAAAAGAAGAAACCAATTCTTGTTGTCAATTGTAGCATATATATAAACAAACTTACAGATCCTGGAACATATAGTCGACGTTTTCCTCCAACCTTCATGCTTAGAATCCCTTCATCGAGTCCTTTAACAACCTGCATTCAGCGATTTCAGTCACTATCCAATTCCATGGTGCTAACACAAAGGGCTAAAACAGGGCTAGCTTATAATGCTGTTTAGTTTCGGAACATCTTCGACACTTGAGGGACTAAATATGCCAAAAACTAAAAGAATGAAAGATAAAAAAATTTCTTATTACAACATAGTATACTATTCTCAATTGCTCTAAAATCCAAATGTATAAAGCAATTGTACTTTGAAAAATCTACCATGATTACCAATCGCTCTGATTGCAAATAAATTTCAAAGTACAATGCTGTAATCAGAAATAAGTTGAAACTTGAAAGTACAATGTTGCAATAAAGAAAATGAAAGTACAATGTTACAATCAACAGGAAAAATTGGAAAGTTCATTTCTATTTCTTGCATTTAGACATTGATTAAACAGAGTACAATGTTACAAACCAAACGAAACCATTTCAGCTTATGTTAACAAAAAAAGAAAAACCAAATGGAACTTACTTGACCTGAGCCAACACGAAATATGTAAACCTGACGCTTTTCCAGAGAGCTGAAAATTTCCAAGAACCCAACTACTTCAGTAGAAGCCAAAAGAGAAATGACAACTTATAAAAAAAAATAAAAAAAAATATAAAAACACACATCAACATGTGACTTGATATCTGATATCTGATTGCTGATAGAAAGAGAAGGGCACGTTGTATGGAAAGCCAAAGAATAGATTACTGGACAATTGTTGTTGATAACCAAAAATAAGGGAGTGTTTGGTTTGGTTTGGTTCGCGGAATTGGAATTTGAGATTCCATCCCTTGGCTTGTTTTGAAAAGTGAAAAATATACAAAAATACAAAATTCTATCACAGATTTTGAAAACCATTTTCACTCACATGTAGGCAGGCCATAAACCATTTTCTCTTACCAAACAAACTTATAAACTTAAAACTATAAAAATTCCATATGAAAACAATGGAAAACAAAACGAGTAGGTGGTATTGGTAATAGGGTTCTTAATTAATGATACAAGTGTCGATCATTGTACTCACAGATACAAATTTATAACAAGAGTTCAGTCAGCAAATGACCTGTCGAATACTTGTCCAGATGGAACCATTGCTACATAGTTTGCAGCCACCTGAAATCAGCAACAATGATATGATATCAGACACAAGATTTCTAGGGCCATTTTCATTCATGTCTTTTCCACTTTTTTCAGATGGACGAAAAGTTGTAATTTTTGTCTCACATCAGTCCTAGTCCAAACACAGTAAAAGTCCTGTTGTTCTGTTTGTTTGTTATGGCTGGAATAAAGCATAATACTGTTTTAGTTACAATTTTAACTTTAATCACCATGTCCATACCTGATAACCAACAGGGGGGGTAGGGCCAGAACCAACTTTTATATCCTTGTATTGCAAACCAGACACTGTAGTTATCATAGGCACCTTCATAACCTCAAAATATGCATATATAAGTACAACCCATAAAACATATTGATAAGTAGATGAATTGAATGACCTTACATGCTAATACTTGGAATAAACTTGTATAACTTGTTGATTTTGTTTCACTTAGCCGCCTAAACGTGTTCTAAGAGATTTTATCCTCAGCTTCTTAAAATTGGTTTATTTTTTTTCAGGTGGATGAGCAATTGTGCGTAAGATATCAGTTACCATTGTAAAACAAAATTGAATATAACAAAAAAAAAAAACGGAAAACTACAAGCTTGAAATGAAAACTACAATCAAAATTAATACAAACTATTGCAATTTTAAAATTCCAATACCATGTCTAGGCTTTTATATTTTCATTACGCCAGCATCATTAAGTCTAAATGATCTCTTTCCTATATTGCATAAATGCATTCTTAAAATTTTAGTGCACTTTCCATAACGGAAGGGCCTTGGCTTCGGGTAGGATATCTAGAGCATATGCAATCCTCAATATTTTCAAAAAGGGTTTTCTTTTGGCAAAGAGGGCACACATTTTTCAAAAAGAGTTCAATGCACATTTATGCAACAATGGGGTTTTCTATAAGAATTAAGAAATATGCAAGGATGTTTCATTTAAGGACCAAAAGATCAATATAATACCAATAACAATTAAACCGTGGTAACATAATTGAAACACTACTACTTAAATATGTAAAAGACAAAACATTGTGGCATAAATAAGTATTTAACTGGTTCCAGGTCCTAAGGTGGTCACAATGTTGTGTATCGTGGTCTTAAAATGAAGTTTGGACACATTTCTTGCATAATTGGGAAAAAAAACGTGAGGCATAAATGTGTATTCAAAACCCTTTCATAAACTACCTAACCACAAGTAGAGGGATATATGCAATCTCACCATACATTTTCAAGCTCCTTCTCGCAGGTTTCATCACATAGTCTTGGTATCTCTTGTGGTGGCAACCCAGCAGCCTTGGCATTTAAAGACTGAATTAGAAGGCTTGAAGCACTAACAGTAATAGCTAATCCAATTCCAATCACATCCCGCCTTTTAATTAATGCCATGTCATCCTCATACCCATACCCAACACTTTGTGAAGCTTTCGCCCTAAGTCCCAAACTCATATATTTTGCAGGAACTCTTCTTGGTCTGCCTCTGGTTATTTCATAATTATTGGACAATTTCACAGCAAAAGAAGAACCTGCTACGTAGCAAGACTAGTTCATTAACTATGTATTTCATGTCCATACAAGTAAGATACTATTGTCCAAAATGTAATGATTCAAGAGCAAATGAATATGGTTTCTTGTATGATCCATGAATCATCTTTTTGGTTCCTAAATATCAGTTTAAGTTTAACAAGAGGATGCATTTCAACTAAATCCCCCATTGGTCAGTTAATCTTCAGTTTAAGTTTACATATTTCTCCATATCCCTTGCCTTTCCTTCCCCAATGAACACCATCACATCTATTTGTTCATGTGAAATATGCATATAATCTCTAATTTCTATCAAAATTGCAACAATGTGCATTACCGCAATGCTTCCTTCTTTCCATATATTGTTTAACCTAAAATTACTCAATTTCCCATTAAGAATTCGTGAAAACGGAAATGTTAACGGCTCGTTCAGACTAGCGATCGAGAGCAAGGATATATGTATTACCTAGCGGAAGAAGGAGAGAGGCGGACGCCATTCTTGATCCAGATATGAAGTGAGTATTGTTGAGCGAGCTCGATTTGGAAGACTGGATAATGGAATCAGAGGAACGGTCACCTTTCTTCTGATAAAGAAACAAATAGCGGTAGCAAATGGTTTAGGAAATTAGAGGCGTTAGAAAACATCTCAAAATAAAAAAAATGCAAAAATTATATTAGAAGAAAGACAAAACTGCAGAAATAGTCCCTTTAGTTTGTCAATTTCTTTGTATAAAATCTAAAAAAAATTTATTAGCAAAAAATGTTCTAATTTAATGGTTTTGTTATGGTTTTAGTTTATCTCGTATTATTTAACAGTTTAGCTGTTAGCTTTTTGAAAATGATAGTTTTACATTTTTGCAGTTGTATCTTAACAAAATTGCAAAAATGGTACCTATGGTACGTATTTTTTGGGGTTTTAGTCCAAACCTCGACATTTTAGATTGATGGTTCTTTTGAAGTAGTTTCGTTGCGTTTTTTGTCCCTTGGTAAACTGAAATGACTGTAATGTCCTTCTGATATTTTTTTTATACTTTTTTCTATTTTTTTATGTCAACATGGAACAACGCCGTCAATACCAGCTATCAACGGTTCTAAAATAAGAAAAATAAATAAACAAATTCAGTCATTAATGATTGCTTAATCAAAATATAATGACAAATAAATCAAAAGAAAATGTCCAATAACTAAAAATGACCTTAACCCATTATTAAACTATTAAAATTGGCAGCTAGTTGTTGCTGAACGAAGGAGTTACAGAAAAGGCCAAATATGCAACACAAAAGTTTAACAAAATTTGTAAGTTATCATAAGTTTGTGCTTACCTACAAGAAGAGCTTCTAAAATTATTGATGATCAAATTCCAAATGTTTGCATGATGATGGAACCTGGTTTTCAAATGCCTCATGAAGTTCAAACTAATTTTAAAAAGAATCAGAAGCCATGGATGAATATATGAGGACAACAAACTATGGTGATGTGGAATATATTCATGCTCCTATATCAATTGATTATTCCATTAAAGTAAAACCACAAGTTGAAGATTTACATTGATGGAAAAAACGAGAAGATGGGCTATAGTAAAAAGAAACTGAAAACCTGTTCAATTTATATAAGATTTACTCATGCTGAATTGGTACTTTCCCTATTCCAATTACTTTGAGAAAATTTCCATCTCCACAATGTGTCAATTGACCACAGTTAACATAACAGAGTCAGCTCTATTGGTTGACCAAACAACTGCAACCACTGTTGATTTCCTAACAGCAATCAAAATTCAAAAGCTTGTGGTGAATGTCAAAAAGACTTGAAAACGCGTTGGCTTCAATTAAAAATGTCGCTGATTCCACGCACAAATGTCACAACTGTGGAGGCAAAGGCAAATCACATATGGCTAGCGATTCCACTAATAAAAGATTATGATGTTTATTTGTTGAAAAACGAACTCAAAATGTCCAGTCTCCATAATAAGCAAGCAGATGCTTTGGTCAACAAACAACACGAGAAGATGAGAAAGATAATCAAAATGCCCTGAGATGCCTTGAACCTAATCGCTCTCTCTCTCTCTCTCTCTCTCTCTCTCTCTCTCACGTATGGATGGATAATGGATTATCATCTTGTTCACCATTAGGGAAAGAAATAACAAGTATGATGAATGAATATCCAATTTCCTTTATAAGAAACAGAATTACAAGTTTACAACATAAAGGCGATTTGGATCTAGGTGGTGCTTTTGCTTGTTTCATTGTCATAGCCTGACGCCTTACCTGTTCTTCCAATTATGAATGGCTCTGGCCCATTACTATTACTATTCATGTCAAGACCTTGAAAAGACCGAGAAGCAAAAAACTCTAACCCTGATCTTGCACTTCCCTTAACCATCATCTTATCATCCTTACCATGCTCCTGCAGTGCACTTTCTGAATTCACTAAAGAAACAACTCCATCTTCATCTCCACCATTCATATCTGCTTTAAAATATAAATAATACAAGGGTTAAATTAAATTAAATTAAATGCAACAAGTAGCAATGTACTTTGCACAACTATAGCGAAATCAAGTTTTAGTGTTATAATCGGATAGACCTTGTAAACAAAAATAAAACAACTACAATGCTATAAGTGATAGACTTTTATTTATGCCTGCATATGAGAAAAATTGAAGGAATTGATACAAAAATAAATGGAGATAGGTTTATGTTGTTATTTCTTGCATTGCATCTAGTCTTATTTATGCAAAAAGTCAGATATATTTTTGTCTTTAAAACAATAATATAATTTCTATTACAGTTACAGATGCCCAAAAATACCAATGAAAGAGAATCCTTTATTTATCTGGACATAAACTTTACATCTTCTCCACAACCCAACCCAACCCAACCCGACAACAAAAGAACATTTAACAGGATAGCACTTGTACTTTTACAATTTGATGGATTTAGTCGCTCAGTTATAATCTATATAGTATTGTATTTTTTTCAACCATCTAAGTAAAAGATCTTTCCAGTTTACCTGATATTAGGGTAAAATACGGAAAGCACAACCCACTAGCACCATCTTATCAATTTTTATTTCATAAAAATAAAAAATAAAAAATGGTGAAAGTACAATGTGCTTTTATCTGGCATTTTGCCCCTTCTTAAAACCAGGTAACTGATTTTAAAAACAGTAAAGAAAAAGTATAATGGTTTAATATAGAAAATAATTAATCAGACATGACACTTAGTTTCTACTTTCTAGGATTATTTTGTACAGACAGTAGTAGTGTAGCATTTTCGGGTGGGATAAAAAGTTGGAATTTCTTGTATCTAAGTCACAAGTAAGATGTGGCCTAAAAGAAATAGAAATACCTTGTTGGAAATCAGGATCTTCTATGTAAGCACCTTTAAGGAACGAAAAGCGTGCTTCTTTTCTTGGCATGGGCATCATGTCCATACCGACCACAGCCAACTCCTGAAATTCCATTATGTATTTTCCAGTCCACTCACTTCCCCTGAAACATGCATGTAAACATGTTATGTTAATACTTAATACTAACAAACATCGCAACCTACTTTACTCTTGCTACCAATAATATTACTCTATTTTTACACGCAACCTACTTTTTTTTTCTCATAATAGCATTTTATTTAGCAATAATTGTAATGTCCTTATATTTTTTTACCTATAATAGCAATCTCCTTATATTCTTTTTTTTTAGTAAATTACACAAATGGTCCCTATGGTTTAGGGTAATTTGCGCGTTTGGTCCCTAACTTATTTTTTTAACTCGGAAGGTCCCTACTGTTTGTTTTTTGTTACGCGCTCGGTCCTGTCTTACGTAAAAAAGACTATTTTGCCATTTATTTAAATAAACACACCCTAACCCCACCCCCCTCACATTTCCTTACCTGCCCTCACCATTTTTCCCTATTTAAATAATAGTCTTTTTAGGTAAGACGGACCAAACGCATAACAAAAACAAAAAGTAGGGACCAAGCGCATAACAAAAACAAATAGTAGGGACCATCCGAGTTTAAAAAATAAGTTAGGGACCAAACGCGCAAATTACCCCAAACCATAGGGACCATTCGTGTACTTTACTCTTTTTTTTACTAATAATAGTAATAGCAATGTTCTTTATCTTGAAACCAATATAGGCAAATTTGTTACACATTGCTGTTATGAGGAAGAAATTGTACATATGCTGCTGCCTATTATGTGTAAGTAAATTGCTATCATGGGTAACATAAAGCAGGCTTTATCAGTGAAATTTTTTTAAGTACGCAGCTTTTGTGGGTATATAAAAGTAGCTAGGTACATTTCTATTGGTAGGAAGAATATAGTATGTTGCTATTTTGCTGCAATTTTCCATAATACTAAAAGTTGAAAGTGATAAACAGAGGAGGATGGTATAAGTCCTATTTCGGTACCTGTTGAAAGCGAGAATAGCTTCAAAAGGAGTAATAACAGGAGCCAAGAAATCTTTACTATCCAAAAGAGCAGTTTGTGCACAAGAGATATAGATGAAGACATTACACTGCAAAATTGGAATTTAAAGGAATTGGTATCTGCAAGAATTGGAATGTAAATAGTGGCAAATATACCAACTGGCCTTTTCAGATTTCTTCTTCACGAAACTTTTTTTAAATACTTACTTGCAAAAATATCTAAACCACTTGTCTTCATGAAACTTATTTTAGGTAATAATTCATATTAGTACACATAAAAACAAATTACAAAACAGATATTAAACAATGAATAAGAAAAAGAGAAAACCAACATACTACGATGTTATTAATAGGGTTCAGAAATGGTATTCCAATTTTGTACTCATATGCAACCAATTCCGACCGATTAGCTAACCAAAAATTTCCTTAGTAATTTTCATAATCCATGATGACAATCATTGCAAGAAATGGAAATAAAGTTAACAGAACCACACAACAAAATAATTGATAATAATTTACAAGAAGATTGTAAAGTTTACCTCTGGAAAGTTGGCAAGTTTTGAAGGATTTGGTCTTCCCATGACAAGCGTGTAGGCCTTCTTCCCAGCTCTTGTAATCATCTCTTTTATTTGATGGATCATACTTAGATATCCAGCTGCATATACAACAAATCAATCAAAATAACATCTTTATTATTATTATTATTATTATTATTATTATTATTATTATTATTATTATTATTATTATTATTATTATTATGTTATTCAAGTAACAGATACAACAAATACAACAACAGATAAGCTCATATATAACATAATATAACAAACATACCAACACCAAGTGTTCCCACCAATATTCCTACAATTTCAGCATCTTTTGCTTTCTCAACCAGGTAATATCTGCATAAACATTATAAAGATGAGAGACTGTTCGAGTAGTAGTAAGATTAACATGCATGTTTTTTCAATTTTTGTACAGACAGTTAGTTAAGCGACAAAAAGTACCTACGCTTGAGAATTCTTCGTTGTTGAGACGTATCTGTTAACATTTCATTTTCTGTTGCATCGTATCTAACTGAAAAGTTACCCAAAAATAAATAAATAAATAAATAAAGAGATAAAAAAATGACTAATTATCAGAAGAAAATATAATCACAATCAGATAACTAGTTGCTTAAAGGTATAAGAGATTCCAATCCCTGTACCAACTTTATAGTTGGTACACAAAATTGAAATCGGTCTCAAGGGAAAAAGTGATGTATAGGTAAAGTGGCTGAATGAGTAATGATGTGTGTTTCTTTTCTAGACTGAATAAACCAGCCTTACATTCGAAAAAAGCAAAAGTTTAAACAGTATTAATCAACAGAGGAAAAAAGAAGAAAGGTAGATTAAGTAAAAAAGAGGCAAGCATGTATAGCTGTACAGATAGAAGAAAGGTAATTAAGTGAAAAGTATTTGAGTACCTATTTCACAAGCGTTGAAGGTAAGTACAAGATTCGCAAAAGCTGAATTATCAGGCCCGATAAAACACAATGAGTAGTCATCCATAGTGTGACCCTCATTTAAACTCCAAAACAATCCCCCGATCCTATAAGTTGTTGTTGCTGCGTCTCCATTCATTTCAGAACCTTTTGTTGGACTTGGACTTGGAATCATAGCTTGACTCATAACATCCGCAAAATGCAGTTTACATCTTGCTGATGCTGATGCTTCTATTATGATATCTTTTAATGCATGCTCATATTCCAATCCAAAAAGGACCTTCATTTACTCACCAACAAAACTATATTAATAAATGTTTACGGAACCAAAAATTTTTAAGGAATGTGATCCCTTAATTCTCAAGGACATAACGGAGCAATATAACCCACTTTTATTAATGAACACAAATCTTCCACCAAATTTATTTTCCAAAACAAACTAGAAAATATATCTTATTTGGGGTTTAATAAATAAAAAGTTTATTCATTATAGCTAAAGAATGTGTAAAACTGTAATATTGCAATTTATACATGCTAACCAAACATCATCATATAATGGAATGTGATCACTTATTCCATTACTTGGCATTCTATTCCATCAAACCAAACAGACCCTTCAGAGTTACAAACTGTACAAGTTGGGAACTATAAAATCCCAAGGAAAAGATGGTATGTGCATCTATTAGTTCGGCATCATGACTTGAATGATTATTGATCCCAATCAAAAGAAACAAAATTGTATTAAATTGTTTTGGAAGTGATTAGTACCTATATCTCAAAACCAAATTCAAAATTTAAAAAAAAAAAAAAAAAAAAAAAAAAAAAAAAAAAATCTACTTCCCACCACAAGTTCAAAAAAGTAAAGTTACTCAACTTACCATTACAGGCTTCGTAGTAGACAATGCATAACCGCACAGATGTTTAGCACAGTTTGATGCATTTATTGGAGCTTTCCCGAAAACGAAGAATGCCGGAAGTTTAGTTGTCCTAATATGAAGAGCAACACACAATGAAACTCAGCAGCTTAATAGCACTTATTCCAAAAAGAATTAGATATCTTTTTTTTCCCCATAAAGACTTGTATGGGGAAAGTGGCTACATGGATAATGATGTTTGATTGTATGGATAAAGTGTTGTATACAAAAAAGTTTTTTTCTTTTCTAGACTGGAATAAACTGTTTGAACATGACTAAATGACCATTTTACCCTTCCATTCCAACAGCAAAATGGAACAATATTCATCAATGTAACATGAGATGGGTTTAGAGGGAAAAAAGAAGGGAAATTAGGTAAAGGATTGATGTCTTCATACAATAAGCCAGGTTTTTTAGCTTACTAAATTAAGTGCTTAACCAACCCATTAAGCACATTCCCTGTGTATCTCAACAACTTCTATTTCATTTTGCCCCATTAAGAGTTGTCCAGATAAACTGTTATCTGAATAAATGATGTTTGGAAAAGGACAACCCACTTGGGGAAAAGGGAAGGCAAGAACAAATGAGGGCAAATTTGTGAAAATTACAACTTAATAGCAACACCTCTCTATTAAGTCAATTTTTCTGCATTAAGTCTAAAAGAAACACTCACTCATGAGTCATGACTCATGTATAGCTTACTTAGCTTACTGGTTTGAGTCCATTAAGTCAAAAAGAAACAGCACCTAAAAAAGACTATAAATGTAATGTACTCACGGGCTTAGACAGGTATGTCCATAATGAATGACACAGTCGGCATTAATGTGAGATGCACCAACCTCATCAACACAGCAGCTACCATAAGTAGTATCAGCCATTACATACAACCCAATATCCTTCACTTCATTATCGTCTCCTTTGCAACATAACCCAAAAAGCGCATTACGTAGAGCGCCCACAACTCGAGTGGAGTCCTTTAGCAGTTCATCGGGGAACTACACGTTAAAGAAATTGAGTCAGTCTCGAAATTATTAACAGATCAACGTGAAACTGTTCTAACTTTCTTTTCACATGGCAACACTGATTCAACTCAATTCGGAGTTTTGAACTACCAGTTGTTAATTTAAAAATATAAAACAATAAGTTTAGGCCTAATTCCGTAAAAAGTTATAAACCAACAAACAAACTCTATAGCAGAGAAGCTAGGGAATCAGCAAAATTCGGCGTTTAATCTGGTTGAAGCGAAGTCCTTTTGCTTCATGTACTAGGGTTTTGCGTGAATATTTAGAAAATGAAAATTGAACAGAGCACCCATACATGGAGTACCTGTAAAGCTACCCTTTTGAACTTATTGCTGCGAATGAAGGTGGCAACGCGCGAAACCTCGTATTTCGATTCGAAATCCATAGGAGAAGAAGAAAGAACAACGTCAAGATGGTGAAAAGCGAAAACCTTGGAGTTTTAGGCTCAAGTATATAGTTATATATAGTCTATACGATGTGAACAAACAGGCTATTCATAGATCTTGTGCTTAATTTACGATCTACAAGATTGGGCCAAAGACCGGTACTTTTTGTAACTTCAAACTAAGCACAAGGCCCGTTTCCCCGTTTCCAAATAAGGTCCTATTCTAATAAAAAAATATTTTTATTCTTTTTTTGAGATGTGTCATTTTATTAAACCTTTTAATTAATGCATGTTTTATTCTTCTTTTGTCATGTGTCACCATATTATGTCTACTAATTAATACTTGTCACATGTCAACCTATTGATTATTATTTTAAATTTTAAATTTTCCACTATATCTACATTAAATTAATAGTATTAAAATAAAATTAATACAAATTATAAAGTGATATAATTTCACATATTTATTTAAAATCAATAATTATAGCTTTATATAACTAAAAACTCTCCTAATTAATAATTTATTTAAAATAATTGATTAATAACTTTGAATTTTCACTAAAAAAGCTTAATTAATTTTGTAACCGTGGTTCCCACGGGTTATAAACTAGTTCTTAATAAAAACCTCTCTTACATGTCACATGTCTATCTTTTAAAGCAACTTCTGCCACATGTCATGATTAAAGAGCTCTTCAATGTCTTTTTCCCGCCCATCCCTTTTATGTGAAAATTTTAAAATCAAATTTTAAAGAATTACAAAATTCAAGCAAGTAATTTGTAAACTAAATCCTCAAATCTTAGGCCAATTTGAAAAGAAAGTTCTACACACAAAGAACGACAACAATGAAGGTAATCTCAGGAAATCAGCTCCCAAATCCTTCTCTCTCCTTTGAAACCTTAAATTATTGCTTCCTAATCTTCAAGTCTCATTCTCTCCAAGAAAATTTGAAACTTTTGAACTAAAAACAAAAAAAGGTAGACGATTTATATATGATGATTTGCAATAAGGAAGAGGCAAGTGGAAGGAGAACAATTTGCAATAAGGAAGAGGCAAGTGGAAGGAGAACAGACTATTACAAGACCCTTCTTACACATTTGCTCTTCTTCTCCAAGGTTGCAGACACCGTTCGATTCTTCGAGCACATCGTCTTAATCCTTTGATTCATCGATCGATTGTAGAACATTCTTCCACGAAAATCGACGATTCCTCAACTTCTTCAAATATTCAAGTAAGATTTTTCTTTTTCTCGAGATCTGATATCAATTTTGAGTTTTGTTTGATGTCGATTTTAGGTTTTGTTAACGAAGGAACAAAACACCTTTATTTGCTATGATTTTATGACTTCAGTCTTGATTTTCATTTATTGCGCCTTTGATTTTAGGAGCCAATAGGGTTTTGTTCAATCTTTGCTCTGATTTCCGATTTTAGGTTTTTTATTTGATGATTTTGAAACTATGTTAAAATTATACCTCTATGATTGTTGCTCAACGTGGATTCATACATGTGCTGGGGATTCAACTTCCAAGAATTTGCAAATGGAAGCCACTGGAGAAGCTAATATCGATAGCTTGTTGGATAAAATTAAACCACCGCTACTCGAAGATGCGGGTCTTGAGGATTGTGCACTGCCTCTGGACTCCATACAAGAATTCTTCCTGAAGGCGGCCACCATTGTCCGCTCACATATTTTCCACAATTTCGATGATGAATCAGAAGGAGATTGCATCAATGATCCATGGCCTGGAAACGAATCTGGAGGTGATAGACTCATTGGAATCACAACCGAGGCTGATCCTTCTGGTGCTTGTGCTCCAAAGAAAGGCGGTGAGTTGTCGGAGATGATAGGAGATGATGTTGTTACCTTCAGTAGGGAGGGTATGCCAGATAAGGTGGTGGAATCGGAGGTGCCTGAGGAGGCAGAAAAGTCATGTGTTGACGGACTACAAGGATTAAAAATTGGAGACAAAAAGGTTAACGGAGAAATTGAAGGTAAGAAATCTGAAAGTGGTAAGAAATTAAACGAGGATGATGAAGAAGACGATGAGAGAATCCCGGTTTTGGCTGAAGTTTGTATATGATTAGACTGTTTGACCTTATGCTTGTAGTAGCACTATAGCAGTAGTTATGTAGTATCTATTATATGTTTTTTACAATGAATCCTTCAAATTATGGTTCAAATTATATGATAGACTATGGTAAATGTTTTAGTTGTTTTTAAGATTTACTTTGTGTTTACTTGATAGTTGATTGTGATACTTCTTAGGTACTAATATGCTTGAATCAACCAAATGGCGGATGTTCATGTTTGGAAATATGTGGTCAGGATTGTTGTCTTTGTCTTCTTGGTTGTATGTTATGCATCATTATTTTTTGGTAAATACTTAACATGATTATATTTTTTTGCTTTATGGAATAAGTTGGATTTAATATTTTGTTTGTTATCTCCATGCATATATTATGTGCATCCTTCTCAATAGCATTTGCACTTACAGATCAAACCAATATATTTTACTTTGTAATTTACACTTCAGTCCCTACAACTTCATTGGTATCCTAGACAAGGTCCCAAGTCCAATATGGAAGCTGCGGTAACAAACATATATATTCTTTAATCGTAGAATTTGCATTGTACTTTTGTTTATTGGTTTATTAAACTTATGATGGTTTTTTATTTAAAAAGGAGATCCATGAGGTGTGGATGAGGTTATTTCTTCATAAATTAATAAACAAAGATACTATTGTTTCCATTTGGAATCTGTGATTAAGTCTAATGGGTATTCAATCTATCATCAGTAAAATAATTATTGAACTTGAAACAACATTGAATTGTCTTGGGAAACCCATGGCTACAAATTCTAGAGTAAGTGTGATCAATATTTTCAAGGTTAGTCTGTTTGGTGTAAAGTGGTAACTCGATGGATCTTTTGCAGGGTAAATTATAGTATTGTAATTTAGTGTTTTTTTAGTATTACCGGGAGTCTTCGTATTTTGATAAAATTACCCAGTTATAGCAATGAAAATTACTATATTTTGATGGTGTTGCTATACTTGTGTTTTGTGACTTCAATTTGTTGATTAACCTCAGCAGCCCAGGTATGAAAGCTTTTGAACGTGCACACATTGGACCATCAAACCACCCAATAAACCGACATTTGGATCCCTTCAAAATTGAAGAAACAAAAGAAGATTGTAACACGTAATGGGAAATTTATGCGGAAATCAAAAAAAGAACCTTTGCGTACCTCAGTAGGGCATCCCCAGAAGCGTCTACCTGGATTTTTGTCAGTCCATGCGGTGCGAACTATGGTCATTTTACCACAAAAAACAAAGCACCATTTTTTATTTCGATTTCTTGAACGAATCAAAGACGATCGCTTTGTTGAAGAAGACGTAGTTGAGAACGACGACAAAGAGGGATTGGGATTCGTTCTTATAGCTCTCTTTTATTAATATAATATAAGGGGCATAAATAGGGAGCAACCAAAATACCCCTAATTTGACTAGTCAAACATAACTTAGCAGAGGGAAACAGACGAAAGTTAACCCTTTAGACCAAAGACGCAATAAAATGAAAACTTTGGACTTGTGGCGCTAGCCCAAAATTTTTTGGACCAAAGTGGCAATTTTGAGCAAACCACAAGGACCATTTGTGCAGTTTTGTCTTTTGAAAATCAAAGAGATGATTCTAAAATGCAAAAATTTTATGGCTTAATTTCAAGCTTCATCAAATAAAAATGTCGCAAACATTAATTAAGTCATTGAAGGATTTTATACATCTCTTCAAAATGACAAGGAAGCTCTTTCTGGTATTCGTTTTGGAATTCGGAAAGATAATGTTGATCATCACACATCAATTACAAATTCAATTTTAAGGTTGCAAAATGATCTTGATCATGAAAATGGGATCATGGATGCTCTTTCTGAAGTAACTTAGAAAACAAAAGTTCAAAAGGAACAACTGAAGCATGCAATGATGGAGCTTCACAAAATAAATAAAGAATTGCTCTTGTTTGATGGTCTGAACTTTGAAATCAATCAGCGTCTAGTAAAAAATGTTGAGAGCAAGGATGCTCCTTATGTGGACTTCACAAATGACTTATGAGAAAATGAAGATGGTACTTGAAAAGCTAAATGAAGTTTTTTAATGTTACGTGTAGCTTTGCTACTGTGCAACAAGGGGCGATGAGGAAGAAGAGGAACAAGAACAAGAAGCTACTAAAAATGAAGTTCCTATCAATAATCAAATTCTAGAAGTTAATTTGAGAAACCCTTATGAAACAGGAAAAATGGCTAAGTCTGATGCTGCAAAAGTAGCTCTTGAAAAGCAAACTTTGAAGAAGAAATGGAAAATCTCAGAGAAGTGAAAACTAGTCGGAAGGGTAATGTATCTTCCAGATCAGGCAAAGGAAAACTGAATATCATTTTGGAACATTAAGATGAGTTGAATCCGAAATTGTTTGAATCTGAATTGGAAGAAAGAAAGAAGTGTGATAAAAAGCTTGTTGATGTGCATTCATTAAAGGCTAAGATTAAAGTATAAAAAGATGTAGAAAAGAATGCAAAGGAAACAATTGGCGCAAAGAAGGGTATGTTCCCTGGATGGATTGTAGATCGGATTCAAAAAGAAGCCATTGATAATTCGAATCTATATTGGTTAGAGCCTCAGACTTCTTCTTAAGTTACGAATGAGATGGACTATCAGTTTGATGCTCCGATGACTGCTAGGGCTTTCGTATTTCATTGTTTTGAATCAATTCAAAAAGCTCATCTATTAAACAAAGGGATTAACAAGAAGTTGTTTACTTTTTATGTGAAAAATTCAAAGCCACAGTTTGAATCTTGGAGGTTGGAGAGAATTGTTAGGTTAAAAGTTAGAAAACCAATGACTGTTGATGGTTATCTAATTACTGGTTTAAAATAGTATAGAGGTCGCAGTCAGACTATACATGGACTTTCATTTTCAGATATTCTATTCTTAAATCCTTCTGATTGGATATCATAGTTGAAAACTCTCCCCCTCGATTTGATTTTCAACATCAAAAATGGATCCATGAACAATCTTTAATAATTCATCTCCATAATTGTCAATATCCCTAGCTTCATAACCAACAACACGATTCGATTCATCAAAGAAATAATAGAAGTCGTCATCAAATGTCATAATGGGAGAAGTTTTAAGACATCATAAAGGAAAACTTTCTTCACATTGAGATGCTTCATGTTGAAAGGATTTGATGAACTTGTCATCAAATGTGATGTAATAACTTTCTTCAATCTTTTTGGACTTCTTGTTGAGAACACGATATGCCTTTGAGGTAAGAGAGTACCGAAGAAAAATTGCTTCATCGACCATAAAATCAAATTTGTTATGATGCTCTTTTGAATGGTATATAAAGCACCTGGAACAAAACACATGGAAAAATTTCACATTAGGCTTGAAATTGTTCAACATCTCATAAGGAGTTATTAAAAATCATTTATTAATGTAAGATCTATTTTGAGTAAAGCATGTTGTTCTACTTGCCTTAACCTGAAAACAGAGATGTAAGTTTGTGAAAGAAAGTGTCGTTCTTGTAGCTTCACAAAGAGATCTATTTTGTCTTTCAACCATACCATTTTGTTGGGGTGTGTAAGGAGATTAGAAGTTATGGCTGATTCATTTATTTGTCAAAAATTCCTCAAATGCTTGATTCTTGAAATTAGACTCGTTATCACTGTGAATTTTTCTCACTGGCATTCGTAGTTGCAACTCAACTTGTTTCAGAAAGTCAATCATCTTTTGTGTGGTTTTAGATTTCTGCTTAAGAAAGAAAACTCATGTAAATCGTGAAAAATCGTCAACAATAACAAGTATATACTTACTACTACCAGTGTTCTCAATTGAAGATGGACCACACAAATCGATGTGAAGTAATTCAAGTGGTTCAACTATTTTGGTATTCATGTTAGATGAATGACTTTTACGACTTTGCTTTCCAAGATCGCATGCAACACATAAATGATCTTTTTCATATTTGAGCGATGTAATTCCTCGCACTAGATCACCCAAAACAAGTTTGTTGATATCTTTGAAATTAAGATGCGAGAGTCTTCTGTGTCACAAATAATTGTCATCTGGATTCGCTTTTGCAAATAAACAGATAGATGGTTTCCCTTCAATAGGCTTCATATTTCAATGGAGGCATCTCTCCTTTCCTTTTAGACTTTAAAAGAACATTATTTTATTCCTTATGTTCAATCACTAATCTTTCATCATATAATAATACTTTCAATCATATACGTACAACCAATTGAAAAACATTTATTAAATTGTGTTGTAAACCTTCAACCATGGCCGACTCAATAGGTTTGGAGGCTCTAAGTGAACCAAAAATTTGGGGCCCTTTGACATTTACTATACTTAATGTTATAAACCCTCCTCTTAACCATTCATGCCATTTGGATAAAGCAAAAAACAATTAAAATATAAATTACATAACTTAATAATAAAATAGTGTGTTTTAATCAAAGACATTATATAAGATGTCAAACAAGAATCTCATTCAAAACAAAATCAAATTATGAGGCCAAACCACAGAATTCTGTCCAACTACCACATGGCAGCCTAGTTTTTGATTTAATCTCAGCCCAAGTGGAAGTTATTCAGCAGCCCAATATCTTTTATATTTTGAGAGACCATTTTTCATTTGTTATCTTATTTAAGCTATGCAAAGTGTCCAATTTGACAGCCCAAAATTATTTTAAATCTTTGAGCCTATCACGTGAGGATGAAGTTAACAAAAATTGCACCAAAACAACTAAACAAGAGGAATGGGATGACTTATAAAAAGGTCGCACACATTTTTTGGGGAGGATCCACACGAGAAAAAAAAACAGAATGAAGCAAGAACGAGAACGGCGAACTTAAAGATTTATTTAGCATCAAGACAATCTTAAATTCTTGTAGTAATTTTTATATTTCGTTGTTTGAATTGTAGTTTCCGGAGTTTAGCAGTGGGACAAAGCTTATGCAAACATTACCGTTTCAAATTCAATGACAGCAGAATAGTAGATTTTGATTTTTGAGAAATGGAGAAACCGAGAACAACAACGATTCATTCGACAATCTTTTAGTGTGGAACGGTGGAAGAATCGATTGGAGAAGAATGCCTAGAATCGAGTCTGAGAATGGAGAAAACACGAAAGTTTAATCGTCTTGAGTCTTAGACGTCGTCGCAGGCATGATTGTAGTTGAAAGAATCGAAGGCGTGATTTTTTTGTGGAATTGGGGTAGGGCATGGAGCGAGAATAGATGGAGTCTAGAAGCGGACTTGAAATTAAATGGGCCCCCTTACAATTGGGGCCCCTAAGCCTTACCATTAGTCACTAAAGCATAAGGTTTGTCGTACCTTCAACATAAACGATATTACGAATTGTTATTTCTCCATTTGTTATAATGTCATATCTTTTATTTCTCGTGTGACATTGTTTACATGGGAGCAAGTTTACATAACATGTATTTACATTGTAACTAAAAATTACGGATATTTTGTATTTACATGCATCCATTGAGGCATTGGTGGATCCAAGATCAAAGTAAAGGGGTATCCCTAACAAAAAAAAATCGTGAAATATAGAAAAAGAACAAAATTTTCTAGAAAAAAATTACACTATTAAATTTTTTTTTTGATGGGTATCCCGAGTTATATAGTAAACTAGGTTAAAACTCGTGGAACCCACGGGTGTTGATTTTTAATTGAATTTAAAAATGAATTATTTAATAAAATAATAGTTCATTAATTTTGACAACTTATGATTTGTAATATTGCATTTTTCAATAAATTTTTTATCTGTAAGTATTTAATTACAAACTAAATGGTAAGTATTTAATTAGAAATGATGATTTTTGAAAACCCTTATTTTTTGTGGATGATTCTTGTTGGACATACGCAAATGATGCATTACCAACGTGTGTAATGAAATTAACATAAAATACAACAACACGTAATTATAAATAAATAAAGTAATATGATGGATTAAGTGTGATTTGCTAAAAATGAATAAAATATGCTACACAAAAGTTGGCTACAAATTTCAAAAAGCTTCCTTATAAACAACATTGGAAGTTTTATTTGTGAGTTTGTCATCGTTATCTAAAATTAATAATTTTAATCCCTCTTTGCTTTGAACTATAGATAAGGCAACATACAATTGTCCATGTGAAAAAACTAGATATTTCAGAAACAAACCAACCTTTGATAACGATTGTCCTTGACATATATTAATAGTCATTGCAAAACATACGGCCAAAGGAAACTGTCTTCTTGTGAATTTGAAGGGAATCTTTTTTTCTGATGGAGTTAAAGACATTCTTGGAATAAAAGTCCGGTTTCCAATATTAGTTCAAGTTATTATACGTGCCTCAATAACACGTTTCCCCAATGATAACACCTGTAGTCTTGTGCCATTACATAAGCCATTTTTCTGATCAATATTTTTCAGTAACATTACTGGAACACCAATTTTTAAAACTAACTTATGATTTGGTAAACCGGATACTTTAAGACCATTTAATACATCAGGAGAGTATAAATTTGCATCAAATTGATCATGGACAAATTCGGATTCACATATGCTGTCTAAACTTAAATATTCAACTTCATCTCCTGGAAACTTCTTAAGCAAACGGTCGTTTATTTCCTAGACAACTTCATTTTTTGGAGCAAGTATCGCTCTTTCTTGGAAATAATTTATATCGCTATAGTTCTCTAAAATTGAAGGATATACAAACTCAATTAAAGAACCTATAGGATCAAGTGAATCATTAATGAGAATATCATACGGAATATTGATAATTGTTTCACCGTCGTTCGGACCACCAAGTTTGCCTTCTCTTATATCCAAAAGCCAATTTGCAAAATCTCTTATTTTTACTATATCAGATTGATTCCTTCCAACAGTTAGCCTCATGTTTTTTGTTAATCTATGGACTTTGCAATGTTGCCATAAATACGAAGAACTCAAAGAAGCATTTACAATGTTCTGTCTACTGCCACTCGGAACAACAGGTAGAATCTGTCTAAAATCTCTTCCAAAGACAATAACTTTCCCTCAAAATGGAATATTTGAGATGGTTGAATTTCTGCACCTTAACAAATTTTTCAAAAGTTCGATCTAAAGCTTCAAATGCATGCTTATGGACCATAGGTGCTTCATCCCAAATTATTAAAGAGGTTTTTCTTATTAAGTTAGCCAACTCACCGTCTGGATTTATTTTACAAAAAGAATCCTTTGTAAGTTCAAACGGAACTATAAATCGAGAGTGTGCTGTTCTACCACCGAGTAATAATAAGGAAGCAATACCGCTTGAAGCAACATTTAAGACAATATTACCTTTAGATCTAATTGCTGCAGATATTGTTTTCCATAAAAAAGTTTTACCCGTTGCACCATAACCGTAAACAAAGAAGACACCTCCTTTATTTTCTTGAATAGCACTCATGATGTTTAGCAAAATGTTACGTTGCTCATTTGTTAATGAAAGAAACATACGATCATAGTCATTCTTTATAACGGGAATGTCGTAATCTAGCTCCTCGGTGATAAGTCGATTGTTTGAAGAAGAAACGGATTCAACATCTGGGTATGGCATGTTTTTGAAGTTTTTGAGAGTAGAGTTGTTTCAAAGTAAAATTTGTTCTATTTCGAACAAAGTTAAGTTTTTAAGTTCATCTACTCCGAGTGACAATTCTGCACAAAAATATTAAATAATTAATAAAATATGTGTTCGATATTTAATAATTTTATTACTAAATATTTAATGGGTGTTGAATAATAAAAAGAAATTAATTTAAATAAAAAATAAGAAAAAAGTGTAATACCTGTAGACTTAAATCTTTGTCGTTGGTTATATAGAATTCCATCTGCCAGATATTCTCATGTATTTTCCCAAACGACCTCTGGTTTAGACATACTATTACACATCAACAATGTAGCAAATAAGAAGCGTAGATAAAAACCAGATCCAGAATGACTTGCTTCTTCAATTGCCTCAATGTATTCCTTGTCATCATCTAATAGTCTGAGTGCATAACAAGCATCTCTAAAAGAAGAATGTGTTTCACCATTTACCATGCAAATTTCATCAAATGATGTTGGACCTTTTACTTTATTTAAAAGAATCCTTAAGAAATATGCTTCACCTAGTTTAGGTGAAACCGAATGAATTCTACCGATGGTGTAACAACGAAAATTTTAAAACAAAATTTTCATTTCTAAAAATGTATTTTCATCCAAAACAAGGCATAAATATCCAACGTGTCATGTCATAATACAATCATATAAATCCCAAGATCATAAATCATCCATCAGTGTGTATAGATCACGCCGGCGCCTTCCCACGGTCCTTGCTAGTACCTGAAACACATACACATCAGCTGTAAGCATAAATGCTTAATGAGTTCCCCAAAATACAACTTACGCATATACGCCTTTCCAGGCCCTGACCTTCCGGTCCATGTGTCTCAGGGGACTTCCGTCCCTGCTGGGTAAACCTTCCGGTCCTACCCACGCCAACCTTACGGTCCACATTACAACGCCTTCCGACCCATAACATAATGCCTTCTGGCCCATATCAATCATATCATACATAGCACATATAACAATTAACTTATCACATATAGCACATATGTCTCATACCAAATCCGACCTTCCGGTCACACAGTCAAAACCCTTCCGGGTATAGTATAGTAAGAAGACTCACCTCGTGAATATCGATAGCTAGCAAATCCCGAAATCACACGTGCTCGATCCTCCGAGCTACAATATCCCTATATCATCATACGTCTCTTATTAACATTTTTACCACTAAGGTTGACTACCCTTATTAAGTCAACACTAGTCAACTCTTGGTCAACGGTCAACGGTCAACTTTGACCGGACTCGGCGAGTGCACTAGGGCGACTCGGCGAGTCTAGATGTTTTCATCAATCTCTCTAGGATTCCCTTTTGACAGGTCGGGTACTCCCCCTGACTCGACGAGTTCCACCTGGAAGAATCGCGGGGCCACCCCGACTCAACTCGCCGAGTCTCAAGAACAACTCGGCGAGTCCCAGTGCAACTCAGACCACCTGACAATCCTTTCTGACTCGCCCTAACTCACTGAGTCAACCTATGACTCGACTGGACCACTCACTGGGCGATCTGAGGGCAATCTTCAAGCTACTCGCCGAGTCTGATCATCGGACTCGGTGAGTCCATGCCATGCAATCACTCAAACTCGCTTCTAAGGTCAGATCTGCTCCAGCAATTCATAGATCTGGCCTTCCTAGACTGATTCAACACGTAAAGTCCTTATCTTGGTGTTCATAACACACCCCATGGCTCATAAATGGCATTTTGACCTAAGGCATAAGGATTCCAATCCAAAACCTCCATTGATTCACAAAAAGCTTGGGCAAAGGGACACTCTGGACCTCCAAGGGTCCAGATCTATGGTCTAAATCGCTTAAGGGACCAAGGGAGCACTAGATCTAGCCACAAAAGGGTTCAATAAACCCTAAATCAATATAACATCAACATAGAAGAGGATAGCTCGAAGATATTACCACAATAGTGATGCTCTGGACTCCAAACTCTCAGAAAATGGCTCCTCTTGCTTTCCCCCTAGCTGATCCTCCCTTTCCCTTGCAAGATGACACCTCCAAGATCAATAATGGCCTCCTACTTTGCTCCAAACGCTCACACTCGATTAGGGTTTCACTCAAGGGACTGGTGAGCACAAATGACGGCCATAAGGCCCTTTAAATAGGTCCCAAACCCGAGAAATTAGGGTTTCATTAAACAGCGCGGACTCGCCGAGTCCAGGCGCGAACCCGCGTCCAGAATCGCGATCCTACTCGGCGAGTCTGAGCTCCAACTCGCCGAGTCCCCTCACAAAACAACAAAAATTGAAAGCATAAAAGATACCTGGAAATCCGGGCTGTTACAACTCTCCCCCACTAGAACTAGACTTCGCCCTCGAAGTCTCGCTCTGAAAATAGCTCCGGATGCTGCTCACGCATCTCACGCTCCGGCTCCCAGGTCATCTCCGATCCCTTCCGATGTTGCCACTGAACCAACACCAGAGGTACCTCCTTGTTCCTCAGAACCTTGATCTTCCGATCTCTGATGGCCACTGGTCTCTCGGCATAGTTCAGGCTCGCATCCACCTGAATATCCTCTAATGGAACCACAGCCGACTCATCGGCTATACACTTCCTCAACTACGACACGTGAAAAGTGTCGTGAATCTGCCCCAACTCTGCTGGCAACTCCAAACGATAGGCTACCCGGCCTACCCTCGCAATCACACGAAATGGTCCAATATACCGGGGCCCCAACTTGCCCCTCTTCCTGAATCAGATCAATCCTTTCCAAGGAGAGACCTTCAGGAGAACGAGATCGTCGACCTGAAACTCAAGCTCGGATCGACGTCTGTCCGCATAACTCTTCTGTCGGCTTTGGGCGGTCAACAACCTCTATCTGACCTGTTGAATCTGCTCTGTCGTCTGAAGCACGATCTCTGTACTGCCCATCACTCTCTGCCCAACCTCTCCCCAACAAATGGGGGTCCGACACCTCCTTTCGTACAACAACTCAAAGGGCGGCATACCAATGCTCGAATGATGGCTGTTGTTGTAGGAAAACTCTGCCAAGGGTAAATACGCATCCCAGCTACCCCCAAAATCCAACACACATGCTCGGAGCATGTCCTCAAGCGTCTGAATCGTCCGCTCACTCTGACCGTCTGTCTGGGGATGATATGCGGTACTAAAATGCAGTCTAGTACCCAACTCCTCATGAAATTTCTTCCAGAATCTGGAAGTGAAACGCACATCACGGTCCGAAACAATCGAGATCGGCACCCCATGCCGAGATACCACTTCCCTTACATACACCTCTGCCAACTTTTCCGCTGAAGAACTCTCACTGATGGCAAGGAAGTGAGCGCTCTTCGTCAACCTGTCCACAATCACCCAAATTGCATCAACTCCTCTGGCAGTCCTCGGCAATTTGGTGATAAAATCCATGGTGATTTGTTCCTACTTCCACTCGGGAACCTCCAATGGCTGCAACTTGCCATGCGGTCTCTGGTGCTCGGCCTTAACCCTACGGCAGGTCAAGCACCTCTCAACAAACCATGCAACGTCCCTCTTCATACAGGGCCATCAATACTCTTTCCTCAAATCCAAATACATCTTCGTAGCCCCCAGATGGATCGAAAACTTCGACCGATGAGCCTCTTCCATCAAAGTAATACGCGTACCGCCCACAAACGGTACCCAAATCCGGCCCTGAAAAGTCATAAGCCCTCGTCCATCCGTAACGAACTCCGAAACCAACCCAACGACTCGCTCCTTCTTCTGCATCTCCGATTGCACAGCCTCGGCCTGTGCCCCACAAATGGCATCCAGTACCGGAGCTATCACGGTCAATCTCAAACATATATCCCGCAGTGGAGTGCTCTCCGCCCTGCGGCTCAACGCATCGGCTACCACATTAGCCTTGCCTGGGTGGTACAGGATCTCGCAATCATAATCCTTGACCACATCCAACCACCTCCTCTACCGCATATTCAGGTTGGGTTGATCCATCAAGTACCTCAAACTTTTATGGTTCGTGTATATCGTACACCGAACCCCATACAAGTAGTGACGCCAAATCTTGAGGGCGAACACTACTGCCCCCAACTCTAGATCATGAGTGGGATATCTCGTCTCATGAGGCTTCAGCTGCCTCGATGCATATGCTATCACATGCCCCCTCTGCATCAGTACCGCTCCCAGCCCCAAAATCGATGCATCATAATATACTACAAAATCCTCCATCCCTTCCGGGAGAGCTAATACCGGGGCTTCACACAACCTTTGGTGAAGTGTCTCAAAGGAGGTCTGCTGCTCGGGACCCGATGAAAAAGCAACACCCTTCCGGGTCAATCTGGTGAGTGGCACTGCGATCTTGGAGAAATCCTTGATAAATCTCCGATAATACCCTACCAACCCAAGGAAACTCCTGATCTCAGAGGGTGACTTCGGCACCTCCCAATTCATCACCGCCTCAACCTTGGCCGGATCGACCAGTATCCCTTCCTGGTTAACAAGATGTCCCAAGAACTGGACCTCCCGTAACCAGAAATCACACTTGGAGAACTTTGCATAAAGCTTCTCCGATCTCAGGACCTCCCTCAAATGCTCCTCATGCTGCTCTCTAGATCTCGAATACACCAGAATATCATCGATAAATACAATCACCAATCGATCCAACATCGGCCTACATACTCTGTTCATGAGATCCATGAACACCGCCGGGGCATTGGTGAGCCCAAAAGGCATCACCACAAACTCATAATGTCCATAACGCGTCCTGAACGCTGTCTTCTGGACGTCCTCATCCCGCACTCTCACCTGATGATATCCAGACCTCAAATCGATCTTGGAGAACCAAGATGCTCCCTGCAACTAATCGAACAAATCGTCGATCCTCGGTAATGGGTAACGGTTCTTGACCGTCAGCTTGTTCAACTCCCGGTAATCAATACACATCCGGTGTGAACCATCCTTCTTCCTGACGAACAAAATAGGTGCTCCCCACGGCGAGCTGCTAGGCCTAATAAATCCCTTCCCCAGCAGCTCCTGAAGCTGCGAGGATAACTCTTGCATCTCTGGAGGTGCAAGATGATAAGGCACCTTAGCGATAGGCGCGGCCCCCGGGACCAAGTCGATACTGAACTCCACTTGCCTCACAGGAGGCACACCCGGCAACTTGTCGGGAAAGACATCAAGAAACTCACGCACCACCGGAACCTCCTCAACTGAACTCGGCCTCTCGGAAGTCACTCGCGTATCCATCACATACGCCACAAAACCCTTACAGCCCTGCTGTAGACACTGCCTCGCCCTAGCGGCCGAACAAAAAGCTGATCCCGAACGTGTACCCTCTCCGTATACCAAAAGAACTCCCCCACTAGGGTCTCGTATGGTCACCAACTAACGCTCGCAGTCGATAACCGCGCCGAATCTACTCAACCAGTCCATGCCCACAATGACACAGACATCACCCATCGCAATAGGAACCAGATCAATCAGAAACTCAACCCCGAAAATCTCTAACACACATCCACGGAGAACCTCCGTGGCACAAATCACTCTCTCGTCAGCTATAGAAACTCTCAGAGGCCGACTCAACGGCTCACAGCTAACACTGATATGCTGACTAAAGGCCAAAGTTACAAAAGACCGACTCGCACCCGAGTCAAATAACACTAAAGCAGGTACAAAGTTCACAAGGAAAGTACCTACACATAACATAACATAAGCATAATATCTCAACATCAAAATAAATACATGAAATAAAGCATACCTGCCACAACATCAGGTGCAACGCGGACCTCCTCCGCTGTCAACTGGAAAGCTCTCCCACGAGCCCTCGGGGCCTCGGCCTTCACTGGTCGAATCTCAGTAGCCCTGGCAGCAGGTGCAAATCCCTGATGAAGCTGAGGGCACTCGGCCTTCCGATGGCCGGTCTGGTTGCAATGAAAGCAAACCATAAATCCCTTGGGGCAATCCCTAGCGATGTGCCCCTCCTTGCCGCACTTGTAGCAAGCACCTGATCGACATGTCCCCTCGTGACCCTTGTCGCACTTTCCGCAAGTGCGGCCCTTCGGACCTCCCGTCCTCGAATCGGCGGACTTAGTCCGCTTGGCTGCCGGCTGAGACTGAGCCGGCCGCTGATCCACCCGTTGAGACTCGGCCTCCTCCCTGGCCTGGGTCTCCAACTCGATCTCGCGCTTCCTGGCATTTGCCTGAAGCTCAACAAAGGTATGACATGTTGAGTTCGACACGAACTCCCGGATATCCCTCCTCAACACACCCAAGTACCGGCTCATCCGAGCCTGCTCTGTGGACACCTGCTCGGGGCAGAACATCGCCCTCTCATGAAACTTCCGCATGATCACCGTAACTGAATCAGTACCCTGCTTGAGGGTCAAGAACTCCTGAACCAACCGTTCCCTCTCCACCGGGGGAACGTACTCGTCTCTGAATATAGAGGTAAACCTCTCCCACGTCACAGCTGAAATCTTTGCCGAAGTGAAGTTCGCCGTCACGAACTTCCACCAATCCTTCGCTCCCAGACGGAGCTGGTTCAAAGCGAACCGTACTCTCAGATGCTCCGGACATGAACAAGTGTAGAAGCATCCCTCGATATCAGCAATCCATCTCATCGCAGCGATCGGATCCTGTGTCCCATCAAACTCAGGTGGCTTCGTGTTGCTGAACTCCCGAAACAGCAACGAGTCACCTCCCTGTGGTCTGGCAGCGGCCACAGCTGCGGTAGCTGCAGCGGCTGCAGCCTCAGTCAATGCGGCGTACCGCTCATCAAAGGTCTCCATCAAAGTGGTCTTAATAGACCCAAACATCTCCGGAATCTCAGCCCGGATCGCTGCAGCCACCTCCTCATGAATCATCTGATGAATCTCCTCGTCACCCACACTGCTCGTACTCGGTCTGTGGCGTGGTCCAACCATGATGCCTCTGAAATACAACATAGAACTATCAGAGACTTTATCGAGCATAATCACACTCGATAACTCAACCCTACTCAGTCTCCGATACCCAAGGATTCTTACTTGGGTCGCCCACTGACCCGGTGTCTTCGGTAGTACGGGCCCAATATTACCGACCATACCGCATCAGCATTCATCCCAAGTCCTCCTCCCCAAACCCCGGATCTTGAGTACTCTACTCTTGTTATGCACTAACTACCCACTCGCTCACAAAGCATCTCATAGCAACAGACTTCCCTAGACTAAGGAATCACAAATCAGGCCACTCTAGTCCTATCATGAATACCTAGTCTTCTAGCATGCATAACAATTCATATCATATCATATCTCTTAACACAATGTTGTAAGGGTATTTTGGGGATCTTTACCATTCGGGCGCTGGCTGATTGTACACACTGCTTCATTTTTGTTTACCACAAAATCCTTTATAAAAATTTTATGCCTTTGTTTTTAAAAGTTTTCCTCAAATCCTCGGTTTGAGTTCAGTTACGCCCGAAGGTGTACCCGAATCCCTCAAACTAAGGCTCTGATACCAAAGTGTAACAACGGAAATTTTAAAACAAAATTTTCATTTCTAAAAATGTATTTTCATCCAAAACAAGGCATAAATATCCAACGTGTCATGTCATAATACAATCATATAAATCCCAAGATCATAAATCATCCATCAGTGTGTACAGATCACGCCGACGCCTTCCCACGGTCCTCGCTAGTACCTGAAACACATACACATCAACTGTAAGCATAAATGCTTAGCGAGTTCCCCAAAATACAACTTATGCACATACGCCTTTCCAGGCCCTGACCTTCCGGTCCATGTGTCTCAGGGGACTTCCGTCCCTGCTGGGTAAACCTTCCGTTCCTACCCACGCCAACCTTACGGTCCACATTACAACGCCTTCCGGCCCATAACATAATGCCTTCCGGCCCATATCAATCATATCATACATAGCACATATCACAATTAACTTATCACATATAGCACATATGTCTCATACCAAATCCGACCTTCCGGTCACACAGTCAAAACCCTTCCGGGTATAGTATAGTAAGAAGACTCACCTCGTGAATATCGATAGCTAGCAAATCCCGAAATCACACGTGCTCGATCCTCCGAGCTACAATCTCCCTATATCATCATACGTCTCTTATTAACATTTTTACCACTAAGGTTGACTACCCTTATTAAGTCAACACTAGTCAACTCTTGGTCAACGGTCAACGGTCAACTTTGACCGGACTCGGCGAGTGCACTAGGGCGACTCGGCGAGTCTAGACGTTTTCATCAATCTCTCTAGGATTCCCTTTTGACACATCGAGTACTCCCCCTGACTCGACGAGTTCCACCTGGAAGAATCGCGGGGCCACCCCGACTCAACTCGCCGAGTCTCAAGAACAACTCGGCGAGTCCCAGTGCAACTCAGACCACCTGACAATCCTCTCTGACTCGCCCTAACTCACTGAGTCAACCTATGACTCGACTGGACCACTCACTGGGCGATCTGAGGGCAATCTTCAAGCTACTTGCCGAGTCTGATCGTCGGACTCGGCGAGTCCATGCCATGAAATCACTCAAACTCGCTTCTAAGGTCAGATCTGCTCCAACAATTCATAGATCTGGCCTTCCTAGACTGATTCAACACGTAAAGTCCTTATCTTGGTGTTCATAACACACCCCATGGCTCATAAATGGCATTTTGACCTAAGGCATAAGGATTCCAATCCAAAACCTCCATTGATTCACAAAAAGCTTGGGCAAAGGGACACTCTGGACCTCCAAGGGTCCAGATCTATGGTCTAAATCGCTTAAGGGACCAAGGGAGCACTAGATCTAGCCACAAAAGGGTTCAATAAACCCTAAATCAATATAACATCAACATAGAAGAGGATAGCTCGAAGATATTACCACAATAGTGATGCTCTGGACTCCAAACTCTCAGAAAATGGCTCCTCTTGCTTTCCCCCTAGCTGATCCTCCCTTTCCCTTGCAAGATGACACCTCCAAGATCAATAATGGCCTCCTACTTTGCTCCAAACGCTCACACTCGATTAGGGTTTCACTCAAGGGACTGGTGAGCACAAATGACGGCCATAAGGCCCTTTAAATAGGTCCCAAACCCGAGAAATTAGGGTTTCATTAAACAGCGCGGACTCGCCGAGTCCATACCTTGGACTCGCCGAGTCCAGGCACGAACCCGCGTCCAGAATCGCGATCCTACTCGGCGAGTCTGAGCTCCAACTCGCCGAGTCCCCTCACAAAACAACAAAAATTGAAAGCATAAAAGATACCTGGAAATCCGGGCTGTTATAGATGGCTTTTCCTACTTTCCTTCGCTTCCAAAACCGACCATTTAATATCCAAACAAACTTTGTAGGAAATTCAACATATGTGAGTTTTCGTGCTTCACTGTCGATTGAATTACACTCCATCCAAGATGTGAACTTTGAAGCCGCAACAGAAAGTTTGTCAAGAACATCGTCAATATCATCGTCTTCGCCATATACAATCTGCTGTTGATTAGGAAGATGAAAAGGTAGTCTGACAACAGAAGGATATCTGCAATGAACATCATATTTAAAAATTCGCCATGATGCTTCACATGCTGATAAATATCTACAATCGTAATATTCAGCTATTTCATCGACCGCATCATTATTTTCACATTCATTGTTGGTTGGTACAACAACAACTGTAGCTCTATCAGGACCCTTATTTATGTATTTAAACAAATAGTTTATAGAAGATCCCTGATTGCACCATTCAATATTAATATGTGCCTGGTATATTTTCAATAGATATTTGTTGTATGGAACAACATTTCTATTATCCAACCTTACACCTGATTTTTCAACAAAATGACCATCGTTTCTTCGCCTATATAACAGAAAACCATTTTGATCAACAAATGAATGATTACAGAATTGTTTTGGAAAGTTTTTAGAACACCTTTTATCCACCATGCATGGACAATTCATATTTTCAGCTCCACATGGACCATAAATCATAAACTCATTCACAAGTGAATACACTTCAGGATCTTCAATTTTGTCTGGTATCTCTGCTGAAATTATCGGATCGATACATTCAACAGTTGGTAGCTTGTTGTCAGAATGCATGAATAGACATATATGACTATGCGGCGAACCTCTTTTTTGAAATTCAATGGTATAAACATCTATAAAAGAATTTGCCAAAAAAAGAAAATGTAATTAGATTTTAAAAAAATATTTAAAATATAATAATAAGATCAATGTTTTATAAAAAATTAATAAATATAGTTTTAACTAGGTGGGTAACCCCGCGTTGCGGGGGGCAGATGTGAGTTTTTTTTTCGGTACCTTAAAAGTTTAAAGGTTTGAATTCAAACATAATAAAAAAAAATATCACATATAACAGAGATTTAATTATAATTTGGGTATTCATATATAAATAAAATAAAAACATGTGTACACAATCTCCAGGCACTGCAACCTTACCTTCTATATGCTTTGTTTGTCATTCTCTACCCCACCCTACCCCATATAACTCCAAAAAAATCTGTATGGCAGTAAATAAGGTCAGTTTAGTAATTTTACTTTGTTATATGTTCTTGGATAGATGAGTAAATAGGAATTTATAAAGTTTCGAAAAAATCAACTTTTCTCTTACGTTACCTTTCATGTTAAATACATGTTTTACAACAAAATTTTATAGAAAGTCTTATAAAAATAACTTCCTAATTGTAAAAACTATAAAAGGGTTATAGGAAATGTTGAAAAAACTTCCAATCTCCAATATCTTCATGAAGAAAAGGTTTCACTTCGATTGTACAGAAAAAATCACTTATACTTATAAAAGATGTATAGAAACAATGCACCATTTGGTTAATATGTAAAGAATGTTGGTGTAATTGGGATTTCTTTTGGGTACGTTGTCTTACTCTCTTTAACACCTCTATTAAAAGATGATGTAAAACACATTGGTATTTTGGAAGATGGGATTTTGATCAAAGGAATCACCTATATAATACTATGAAATGGTGTGCCCTGATGATGTAGCGGTTTCCCACTTCTAACCTTGCCAAATTCCCCTACATATAAATGATCCATGTCGGTGAAAAAATTACAGAAAGGGTCCCCGTGCCAAAAGAAAAGATTACAGAAATGGTCTTTTTTATGAAAAAAACATTATACAAAACCTGTAACGTCTTACTTTGATTTTTTTCTTATTAGGCAGTATACTATCAAAATCTACCAAATTATGAAATATTTTGTGTTTTGTAACAAACTTTTTATTATTAAGGAAACAAAGTTATTATTTTTTGTTGTGGCTGTTGGTTAATTTCATAAAGGTATCAACTAAGTACATTGGTTTCTAGTGGGTCTGACAAAAGATCAATGCTTTTATGCGTGCTTCCCATGTTTTTATTTTTACAAAAATCTCATTGCTTTTTATGAATGCTTCATGTGTTCTTATAAGATTGATTTTCTTTTATGGGTACTTCATTGTTATAAAGGTTTAAAAACATCGAAAAATATGGTTCCAAAGTCAAGTCAATGTTTAAAAGATGTAGAACAAAGTACCAGCTATCTTTGGTTACTACTAACTTGTTGGCATCAAGAACAATTGCTTCACTACCTGATTGGAGAGCCAACAATTAGAGAAGCAACACCTGCAGATAAATTTACAGATAAATTCAGAGTGAAACCAACAGAAAAAGCTAAAAAAATCAAGTAAATGTAAAATAGGTACTAAACTTATTTATTCAAAAATGTCGTCTTTCAAAGCTAACAAATTGGTGTTTCTATACAATTCCACTGCATTTTAGAGTATCAGTCGAAAATAATGAGATTACTACACAACAATCACAAAAGTAGAACATATTTCAATTTCCACATGCTTTGTTATCTCCTCTTCAGAAGCAGCTATGTTACATGTAACACTTTGAAACATTTGTTTTTCTTCAATAGGAGTATCCATTAATGTCCGTAGCTCTATTAAAGATGTTGCAAGATCTTGAATCTAAAAACATTAATCGATAAATTTTCATAAAATAAAGTCAAAATATAAATAAATACAATTTGAAATCATCTAATTACTATAATAAATAAACTCCATTACTCACTTTTTGCTTTCTTTCTATTTTAATCTCTTGAAGTCCTTGTATGGAAGTGGCTAGCTTTGAAATTGTTTCATTACTTATGCTTTTTGACATGTTTGCGCCTTCAGATAAAATAGGATGAATTACTTGAATTTTTTGATTAAAATCCATTCCTAACACCAAACAGAGTGAATTCAAGGAACTCATGTGGCCTAGAACTTGCTTCAAACGATCACTCTGGATATTAACATTAACAAAATATTAATAATTCATTATATGACAAATTATTATAATCTGATAGACAAAATAAGATCACCTTCTCCTTTTGAAGTGTTTGCAGCTTGGTTTAAAGTTCTTGAAGGTTTCTTAAAGGGAGATAACCTTCTATTCGGAATAATTCTAGAATCGAGCGTATCGGGTTACGGCAACCTAATCGGGTACGACCAAAAACCTCGCCTAACGACAGTATCGGGTAGAATTCTGTCGTGTCCAATTCCCGAACACTATATAAAGTGTTTTAAGACTTCATTTGAAGCCTTTGGCCAATTTCTCATTAAACTCTCCTAACCTCTCTCCTCAAGCTAGAATTAAGGTCCAAATCTCAAGTTTAAGGCTTCAAATCTTTGAGGTAACCTCCCTAGCATGTTATTCAACATCTTTAGCCTTCAATTTGATGATCTAATTAAGTTTTGGGACCAAGAACATGAGTTTACGGCCAAGGAGCAAGCTTGGGCCGTAAACTCCACTAAATGGGGTTTTTAAGCCAAATTTACCCTTCCAAATCATAGTTGGGACTTAGATATGACCTTGAGGCTTAAAAATCTAGACTTGGAACACATTAAACATGAATTATAAGGGACAAAAGAGATTTTACGGCCAAGGGTTGTTCTTGGGCCGTAAACTCCTCTTTAATGGGGATTTAGTGCCTTAAAACTTGTCCAAATGCCTTGTAACTTAACCAATAGCTTTGTGGTAAATTCTATAACCATCTAAAAATAGTTTTGGGGTTTGAAACACATAAAAAATGCCACATATAGGAGTTTACGGCCTAGGAACATACCCTTTGGCCGTAAACTCATATATCTATGCCAAATGATGCATTTAATTCATTCCAATGGTTTGCTTAAATTTCTAAAATCACATGTGATTGTTTTATGTACCAAAATCTAAATTTTTATGAGTATGGGAGAGTTTACAGCCATAGAACATACTTCTAGGCCGTAAACTCCTAAAAATGTGTTTAATGGTAACCTAAATTCATAACAATGCTTGGAAAATTATCTAGAATCACATGTGATTACTCCTTGCGTCTCAAATCAATTTTTCTATGACCTAGTAGACTTTACGGCCGTAAACTCCAACTTTAAGGCCATAAACTCCCTTTTAAATGATGTTAATTCATTCAAGTTGTTCCAAGGCATTTTAGAAATCCATTCTAGCAATCCCCATGTCCATTCAAGCCATTAAACCCTCAAAATCACACCAACATGAGTTTACGACCGTAAACTCATGTGTGGGTGTGTTTTGTGGTTGTAAACTCATTTAAATTTTTACTTTTGGAGAGTAAACTCAAGTCCCAATTCCCTAGTGCCATATTACGTCCGAAGATGTCACCCGGGTCACTCCAAACGCTCGTTTTGAGGTGTTTAACCTCGTTGGAGTGTAATGTCCTATATAATTAGTGGTTGTAATCTAATTAGTATTATATGGACATTATTACATTTTACATAGGGACATCGCGAGTAAACAATCCTCGAACCAACGTCTAGTATCCAAAACCGACACATTTCCAAGTCCGGTGAGTTCATACCCCTACCCCTTTTTCATTGTTTTTCACTGTTTTCAGGGGGGAACACATGCAAAGTACAAGGGTTTTCTTGTACTCAAAACTTATTTTCGTGTGTGTGTTTCACATTCCATTTGCTTTTAATACTGATATACACAACTGATAACCAGTAGTACATACAGATCACTTAAACATTTATTTGTGAAATGGGTTTTATAAACTGTTATGTTTTATATATTTCACAAATGGTTTCCACACTTTATCAGTTAAAAGCATGACATTATAACACATGAACAATATAATTCGTACACTGTCTTGTCCTCGCTAACATTCCACGGAGATACGCGAATGGAGGATTATCCTATTATTACTAGTAAATTTGTTATTCCGTATTATTGGAGACACGTCCTCGGCGAACACTCCACAGAGATACGCGAGTGGAGGACTACACCCATAACCAGAATCTCTGGGATTTAGAGAGCGTGACTTGAGTGTATAGATCTATACGGGGCTGACTACCCCACACCTGGCTGCTAGCTACAGCCGAACCGAAATGGTTCAAGGGTGACGAAAGTCATAAGGATTGTGGATTACTTATTGCCACAAGGTTGTGGACTACTTATTGCCACAGGTTCAGTCTTTAGTATGGTTATGGAACTCGCAACTAGGATAACAGAGATTTACTTATAGTAATAATGAACCACTTACTACATTTTACAGATAACCAGGTTTCAGTTTACATCTTTCACATCTTTTACATCTTTTACATCCTTTACATAAGATAACCAACATTCAGGAAGGTATGGGACCTTCCTGGGGAACTTTGTACATAACCAGGTCTAGTGGAATACATCTTTCACATTGAAAACCAACATACAAGAAAGCATGGGGCATTCCTGGGTAACATATACATAACCAGAAAAGTGTAACAAACTGAGTAACATTACATCTTTTACAATAACTAATATTCAGGAAAGTATGGGACTCTCCTGGAAATACACTGGTACATAAAATAAATAGAACAATGAATTGGATAACCAAACTATACTTTACTTTTGTGAAACAACAACCAACTTTTAAGAAAATATGGGATTTTCTTGGCGTGTGTTACATTTTCAGAAACAAAAAGGAAACATAAACATTTTCACAAAACAAAACTACTTATGAACTCACCAGCGTTATGCTGATTTTCAAACCGCTGTGTTCTCAGGTCAACGATAGTACAGGTACCCGAAGACTTACTTGATTCAGGATGGTGTGCGTGCAAGGCTCGTTCATTTTGTTTATATCTATATTATGTATCACAACTGTATAAACTGTGTCTTTTGAAACAAATTGTAAAACTTTTAAATATGTAATGTAATGTTTGTTTCACTTTACTTACTATGTACATTGGATTTGATACTCAACGTGGAGTCAACCCCGGAAATGTTTCCGCCTTCGGTTTTCGGGGTGTGACAGATTGGTATCAGAGCCCTTGTTTATAGTGAATAAAGTATACCAAACCTTACATGGTATAAAACTATAAACACTAAAGGGCCTCAGTGCTCTGAATTAAAAGTATTATCAAACTACAAGTATTTTCAAAAGTATACAAGTATACCGAACCGTCGAGATCCGTAACTATAAGTAGAAAAAAACATAAGTAAATGGGTGTTGTGTATTGCGGTTAAACCTGGGCAGTTATGTAGTCGTGTCTAGGGTCAATATAGCCTGGCCAACTATATTCATTCGAGACACGACCAACATGTGCTTGGGAGTGATTGTGGTATGCGGCATGCCTAAAACTTACCCTAATACCACCAACATCGAGCCAGTATCGTAGCGAATCATGAAATACTATGGGAGTATTTCTCGAATCAATTCTTTGTAGAAATCATCGTACACGTATAGAACCCCGATCATTCCTTAGCGATAGTTTACCTGCTTCAATAACTCCTTCCTGTTTTATCGCTTATTTGGAATAAATATTTGTCATATCTCTCGATTCAATTCAGAGGACTTATCATCCTCTCTCTTTCTTGATCTTATTAGATCAAGATGCCTCCCAGAAGAAGATCCAACTCCAACAACCCTCCGCCACCTCCTCCTGAAATCGATCCCGTGTTATTTCAAACAACTGTTACCGCCGCGGTGGCAGCTGCCATGTCCCAGCTAAACACCGGTGGTTTAGGAGGCAGTAATCAGAATCAAGATGGTAACCAAGAACGCCGTAAGGAGGGTTCCTACAAGGACTTCATGAATGCGAAGCCTTCTTTCTTCAATGGCACTGGTGGTGTCATTTCCTTATCCCGATGGTTCGAGAGAATCGAATCCATCTTCGAAATCTGTGCCTGTGCTGAGTCCGATAAGGTCAAGTTCGCAGCTTGTACCTTCCTTGATAAAGCATTGACCTGGTGGAATGGCCGAGTCAAATCCTTGACCCTCCCTATAGCCAATGCCATGAGCTGGGAAGCTATGAAAGAACTCCTCCTTGCTGAATATTGTCCCCGAGGTGAAATGCAGAAACTAGAACACGAGCTCTGGAACCTGAAGATGAAAGGTTCCGACATTACTGCTTACACTTCCCGATTTGATGATCTTGCCCTACTTTGCCCTGGTCTAGTCACCCCTGAAAGCAAAAAGATCGAGAGGTTTATTTGGGGGCTAACCAATCCGACAAAAGGTCATGTCTTAGCTGCTCGCCCAGATACATATGATAGTGCTAAGACTTTAGCCCAAGCCATAATTCACCACAGTGATGATGTTGAGGAAGCCACCACTACCACCCCTAGGTCGACTAAAAGCAGTGGTGAGAAAAGGAAATTCTGGAAGAAGAAGAAGGGTCAATCTTCTCAAGGATCCTCCAAAAGACAGCAAACAGTAGCAGTCCATGCTGCTACTACCCCCGTTGCTGTTGCCTCTGTTGTGGGATCCACAGCTCCAACTCCTACCAGCCGGTATGTTGGTAATCTCCCTCTTTGTGAAAAGTGCAAGTATCACCACAACCCCGGTCCCTGTCGAGAACTATCCTGTACCAATTGTGGTAAAAAGGGGCACACGGTCCGATTCTGCAAGGCTCCAACCCAATCAGCAAATCAATCCTCTGGAACAGGCGTCGGTCAAGCCTGTTATAACTGTGGTGAAGCTGGGCACTTTAAAAGGAACTGCCCCAAGAAGACTACTGCTGACAACACCGGAAGGGTCCTCGCTATGGGACGGGAGGAAGCGGTCGCCGATCCCACTGTTGTATCGGGTACGTTCCTTCTCGACAACTCGTATGCTAATATTCTTTTCGATTCGGGTGCTGAAAGAAGTTTTATTAGTCATGCATTCAAACATAACCTAAAACATGATTCCCAACCTCTAACCGAAATATTTACCGTCGAGATGGCAAACGGAGAGAAAGAAAGTGCGAGTGAGGTATTCGTAGATTGTACTCTTACCCTGAATGACCATTCATTTCCTATCGATCTTATGCCGGTATCCATAAAGAGCTTTGATGTCATCATTGGCATTGATTGGTTGAGTCCCAATCATGCAGATATCCTTTGTTTTGAAAAAGCCATCCGTCTCAACCTTCCTTCAGGTCAAACCCTAGTGATCTATGGCGATAAACTCGGTTCCAACCTTCGTATCATTTCCTGCATCAAAGCTCAGAAACTCCTGCGAAAGGAGTGTATTGCATTCTTGGCTCATGTAATCAACGAGAAACAAGAAGTTAAAGACCTCGCGAGCATCCCCGAGGTCTGTTATTTTCCTGATGTGTTTCCTGAAGAGCTTCCAGGAATCCCTCCCGAACGTTAGGTCGAGTTCCGTATTGACCTAATTCCTGGAGCTACTCCTGTAGCGAAGTCTCTGTATCGTTTAGCTCCAGCAGGGATGCAGGAATTATCCAGTCAACTTAACGAGTTGCTTAGCAAAGGATTCATTAGACCGAGTTCCTCAACCTGGGGAGCTCCGGTTTTGTTTGCCAAGAAGAAGGATGGATCCTTTCGTATGTGTATCGATTATCGCGAGCTGAACAAGTTGACTGTCAAAAACCGATATCCTCTTCCGCGAATAGATGACCTCTTTGATCAACTCCAGGGAGCCAGTTACTTCTCTAAGATAGACCTTCGGTCAGGGTACCATCAGTTACGAGTTCATGAAAGTGATGTGTCCAAAACAGCTTTCAGGACTCGATATGGACACTACGAGTTCGTAGTGATGCCCTTTGGTCTAACCAACGCACTGGCAGTGTTCATGGACCTGATGAACCGGGTGTGTCGTCCTTATTTGGATAAGTTTGTCATAGTGTTCATCGATGACATACTCGTCTACTCCAAAAGTGAAGAAGACCACAAACAACACTTGAGGCTAGTGTTGGAGACCCTGCGATCCAAGAAGTTATACGCAAAGTTTTCCAAATGCGAGTTCTGGATACGGAAAGTAACTTTCCTTGGTCATGTGGTAAGCGAGGAAGGTATTCATGTCGATCCTTCCAAGATTAAGGCAATAGAGAATTGGTCAGCACCGAAGACACCCACAGAAATCCGACAATTCTTGGGTCTCGCTGGCTATTATCGAAGATTCATCCAAAACTTTTCCAGAATCGCCAAACCTCTAACCACTCTAACACAGAAAGGTGTACCCTTTTGTTGGGGTGATAAACAAGAAACCGCATTTCAGACGCTGAAGAAAGCTTTGTGCAGCGCGCCTGTCATGTCCCTACCCGAAGGGACAGAGGACTTTGTTGTTTACTGCGATGCGTCTACTCAAGGCCTAGGTTGTGTGCTTATGCAGAGAGGAAAAGTAATTGCTTATGCCTCTAGACAGTTGAAAGCACACGAGGTCAACTATACCACACACGACTTGGAGCTAGGAGCCGTAGTCTTTGCATTGAAGATTTGGAGGCATTACCTCTACGGAACCAAGTGCACGATCTTCACTGACCACAAGAGCCTGCAACATATCTTTGACCAAAAAGACTTGAATATGAGACAACAACGATGGGCAGAATTACTCAGTGATTATGAGTGTGAAATCCGTTACCATCCCGACAAGGCCAATGTGGTAGCAGATGCCCTTAGCCGAAAGGAGAGTACAAGCCACAAGGTGAAGAGCCAGTCGATAACCATCCATTCCAACCTACCCATGCAAATCCGAGAAGCTCAGTTAGAAGCCCTTAAACCCGAGAACATGTCAACTGAAGCCATGAGGGGAATGGAAAAGAAACTTGAGATCAGAGGTGACGGAGTCCATTATTTCATAAATCGGATCTGGATTCCCAAGTCTGGAGGATTCAGGGAGTTAGTCATGGAGGAAGCACACAGAACCAAATACTTGGTTCACCCGGGCTCTGACAAGATGTACTTAGATCTCAAGAAACAATATTGGTGGCCAAATATGAAGGTTGAGATATCTACATTTGTGGGCAAGTGTCTGACTTGCGCCAAAGTAAAAGTTGAGCACCAGAAACCCTCGGGTCTGCTCCAGCAACCTAAGATACCTGAATGGAAATGGGAGATGATCACCATGGATTTCATCACCAAAATACCCAAGTGCTCGAGTGGGTATGATACCATTTGGGTGATTGTCGATCGTTTAACAAAGTCAGCTCACTTCGTTCCAATCAAAGAATCATACAAGATGGAAAGACTCGCACGGATTTATATCCAGGAGGTAGTCCGACTGCATGGTGTACCTGCATCCATTATCTCTGATCGAGATAGCAGGTTTACCTCCCGATTTTGGCAATCTCTCCAGAAAGCCCTTGGAACCCAACTAGACATGAGCATGGCATATCATCCTCAGACCGACGGACAAAGTGAGAGAACAATCCAAACCCTGGAAGACATGCTTAGGGCATGTGTCATTGACTGAAACATCCCAAAATTTAAGACCAAAAATTTCTTTTTAATAAAACATTACTTTAAACAAGATATCATTCCAAAACATAATCTGAGTATAAGTTTTCAAAACACATGTTTATTATCAGAGTAAACATTCCCAGGCTGACTACTCTATGGTGTGTGCCATGCGATCACCCCGAGCTCCTCCCTCCACTGCCGGAAGTACCTGAAAGCAAAACTGAAAACCGTAAGCACAAAGCTTAGTGAGTTCCCCACCTTACCACATACCACGCAAAATCACATACTGCACATACTGGGCCACGCCCGCTATCCTGGGCCTCGCCCTTCTACTTCGGGCCTCGCCCGCTATAACGGCCCCGCCGCTCCAGGCCCCGCCTGGCTTCGAGCCCCGCTCGGATACAGATCTGTTTCACTTAGGCCTCGCCTGTCACGGGGCCTCGCCCACTAACATATAATAGCACATAAACATATCACATAACATTACATAAGCTAAACATATACTAACAACTCTTGCTCTAAGGCCTCACCTATCTCTGGGCCCCGCCCGAGTCCTGCTACTGATGAGTCATGGAACCTCGTCCACACTCCTGCTGATAGTGAGGTTCGGGCCCAGCCCACCCTCACTCCTTTCCTAACTTGGGCCTCGCCCCTGCTCTGCTGCTACTAAGATGTGGAACACCATCCACACTCTGCTATTTGTGAGATACGGGACCTTGCCCTCACTCACCTCCCTACCAGGCACATACAAGTATCACACAGACAACAAGTATAAACTATCACATAAACCGCTCCTTGGGCACCCGCCCTCTGTCATTGGACCTCGTCCAAATATCATACTAGCATACTGTGCCTAGGGCTAACCCCCGAGTCTTCTACTCATAACTACATGGGCCGGCATTGTGGCCGTAGACCCATTCATACAAAGGGAAACTCACCTGATACTGCTGAACTGCTGCTGCTAACCCCTTTGACCGCTACCTGACCGCTAACTCCGAACTGCTGCTCCGCTAGCTCCCCGAGCTACCAATAACAACCCAACACTTAGTCTAACTGACCTCCAAAGGTCAACCCAGTCAACTCGGGTCAAAGTCAATGTCCTGGTCAAAGTCAACCTTCCAGGTCAACCCTACTCGCCGAGTCACCCTACTGACTCGCCGAGTTCATAAATCCAGAGTCCTTCCACCCGCGACTCTACTCGCCGAGTCAGCCCCTGACTCGCCGAGTTTACTGATTCCCGATTCCTGTCCTGTCCAACTCACTGAGTCCTGGCTCGACTCGCTGACTCGAGTCTTAACTCGAAGGGTTTGGGACCACTCGACCTGACTCGCCGAGTCTAAGAACAGACTCGCCGAGCACACGGCAATCTTCATCCAACTCGCCGAGTTCATGCCTATCTTCATCCGACTCGACGAGCTGTTCATCCCACTCGTCGAGTTCCTCCTCATCTTCAAGCTACTCGCCGAGTCCACTCAAAGGACTCTCGAGTCCATTAAGATCCACTTACATGCAGAGGACTTCCGAGTCATGCATGAGCTCCAAACTGTAGATCTGCCCTCCCCAAGCCTATTTGCCACGTAAAGTTGCAAACTTTACGTGTAGAGAGGGAGATCTAGGCAAAATACACCCATAGCTAGGGTTTAGGACCAAAAGGCTCCAATTTCCACCCAATGGCTGATACTTTATGGGATTCCATTCCAAAACAAGCATGGATCTGAGGTAGCAACCTCAGATCTGGACTTCAAACTCGAGATTGACCTTAAACATGGCTTAAAAGCCCCAAACTCATATCCAAGGAAGATCTAAAGGAGGGAAACGAATTGATACCTTCCAATGCTCTGAAATGCTTCCCAAACTTCAGATCCAAAGCCACTCCCTGATGCTTCAAAGATTCCCACTCCTTCTTCTTCCTTAAAACCACTCAAAAATGGCTAAAAGCTTGAATAAACACAATGGGGGCTTAAGGTGCGGCGTTCTGGGTGTGAGAGGCTGTAAAGGAGCCCTAGGAAGAAGATTGAGACGTTTAAATAGGTTCCAAGCCACGGATTTAGGGTTTTCCTCGCACAGACCAGACTCGCCGAGTCCACTTGGCCGACTCGTCGAGTTGGTCACTTTCTTATCGACCCGGATCCCGCTCCGACTCGCCGAGTCCTTCCTTTGACTCGTCGAGTCCCTCTTAAATTTAGGGTTTCCTTTACTTTCTTGGCTTTCAAAATCCTGGGTGTTACATTGACTTTGGAAAGTCGTGGGACGCACATCTACCTTTGATCGAATTCTCGTACAACAACAGTTACCACACCAGCATTAGGGCTGCCCCGTTCGAAGCCCTATACGGTCGCAAGTGCAGATCCCCTCTGTGCTGGGCCGAGGTGGGAGATACACAGCTAGCCAAGAGTCGAGTCCCCGACAGTGCTCTCACTGGTCCTGAGATCATCCGTGAAACCACTGAGAAGATCATCCAAATACGAGAACGATTGAAAGCTTCACGTGATCGCCAGAAGAGTTACGCTAATAATCGTCGGAAACCACTAGAATTCCAAGTTGGAGACCGTGTTCTGTTGAAGGTCTCGCCCTGGAAAGGCACTGTACGTTTCGGTAAGCGTGGGAAACTTAATCCGAGGTACATTGGACCTTTTGAGATCCTCGCCAGGATTGGTCTGGTAGGCTATAAACTTCATTTACCTCACGAACTCAGTAACATCCATCCCGTCTTTCATGTTTCAAACCTCAAGAAGTGTCTATCCGATGAAACTCTAGTGATTCCGTTAGATGAGATTGAGATCGATGAAAACCTCAACTTCGTGGAGGAACCGATCAAAATCATGGATCGAGAAGTCAAACGTACGAAACAAAGTCGCATCCCGTAGGTGAAGGTTCGCTGGAATGCCAAGCGGGGACCGGAGTTCACTTGGGAGCGAGAAGACTCGATGAAACAGAAGTATCCACAACTCTTTCTAGATCCATGATTTGTATTTTATCTTATATCTTGTCTTGGATTTCGGGACGAAATTCCTTCTAACGGGGGATAATGTAACAACCCGAAATTTCATATCACTTCTTGTAACTCAACTTGTAATCCAATTTGATCAATCAAACGTCGTTTCCAAATTCGTTTCCGATTTCGCCATTTTATTAAGTCATTAATTTATATCAATCTAAAATGACTTAATGGGTGTCTTAATACATTTAGAAATCATTTTAACACCCCATTATAACTATCGGAATAATTCTAGAATCGACCGTATCGGGTTACGGCAACCTAATCAGGTACGACCAAAAGCCTCGCCTAACGACGGTATCGGGTAGAATTCCGTCGTGTCCAATTCCCGAACATTATATAAAGTGTTTTAAGACTTCATTTGAAGCCTTTGTCCAATTTCTCATTAAACTCTCCTAACCTCTCTCCTCAAGCTAGAATTAAGGTCCAAATCTCAAGTTTAAGGCTTCAAATCTTTGAGGTAACCTCCCTAGCATGTTATTCAACATCTTTAGCCTTCAATTTGATGATCTAATTAAGTTTTGGGACCAAGAACATGAGTTTACGGCCAAGGAGCAAGCTTGGGCCGTAAACTCCACTAAATGGGGTTTTTAAGCCAAATTTACCCTTCCAAATCATAGTTGGGACTTAGATATGACCTTGAGGCTTACAAATCTAGACTTGGAACACATTAAACATGAATTATAAGGGACAAAAGAGAGTTTACGGCCAAGGGTTGTTCTTGGGCCATAAACTCCTCTTTAATGGGGATTTAGTGCCTTAAAACTTGTCCAAATGCCTTGTAACTTAACCAATAGCTTTGTGGTAAGTTCTATAACCATCTAAAAATACTTTTGGGGTTTGAAACACATCAAAAATGCCACATATAGGAGTTTACGGCCTAGGAACATACCCTTTGGCCGTAAACTCATATATCTATGCCAAATGATGCATTTAATTCATTCCAATGGTTTGCTTAAATTTCTAAAATCACATGTGATTGTTTTATGTACCAAAATCTAAACTTTTATGAGTATGGGAGAGTTTACGGCCATAGAACATGTTTCTAGGCCGTAAACTCCTAAAAATGTGTTTAATGGTAACCTAAATTCATAACAATGCTTGGAAAATTATCTAGAATCACATGTGATTACTCCTTGCGTCTCAAATCAATTTTTCTATGCCCTAGTAGACTTTACGGCCGTAAACTCCAACTTTAAGGCCATAAACTCCCTTTTAAATGATGTTAATTCATTCAAGTTGTTCCAAGGCATTTTAGAAATCCATTCTAGCAATCCCCATGTCCATTCAAGCCATTAAACCCTCAAAATCACACCAACATGAGTTTACGGCTGTAAACTCATGTGTGGGTGTGTTTTGTGGTTGTAAACTCATTTAAATTTTTACTTTTGGAGAGTAAACTCAAGTCCCAAGTCCCTAGTGCCATATTACGTCCGAAGATGTCACCCGGGTCACTCCAAACGCTCGTTTTGAGGCGTTTAACCTCGTTGGAGTGTAATGTCCTATATAATTAGTGGTTGTAATCTAATTAGTATTATATGGACATTATTACATTTTACATAGGGACATCGCGAGTAAAGAATCCCCGAACCAACGTCTAGTATCCAAAACCGACACATTTCTGAGTCCGGTGAGTTCATACCCCTACCCCTTTTTCATTGTTTTTCACTGTTTTCAAGGGGGAACACAAGCAAAGTACAAGGGTTTTCTTGTACTCAAAACTTATTTTCGTGTGTGTGTTTCACATTCCATTTGCTTTTAATACTGATATACACAACTGATAACCAGTAGTACATACAGATCACTTAAACATTTATTTGTGAAATGGGTTTTATAAACTGTTATGTTTTATATATTTCACAAATGGTTTCCACACTTTATCAGTTAAAAGCATGACATTATAACACATGAACAATATAATTCGTACACTGTCTTGTCCTCGCTAACATTCCACGGAGATATGCGAATGGAGGATTATCCTATTATTACTAGTAAATTTGTTATTCCGTATGATTGGAGACACGTCCTCGGCGAACACTCCACAGAGATACGCGAGTGGAGGACTACACCCATAACCAGAATCTTTGGGATTTAGAGAGCGTGACTTGAGTGTATAGATCTATACGGGGCTGACTACCCCACACCTGGCTGCTAGCTACAGCCGAACCGAAATGGTTCAAGGGTGACGAAAGTCATAAGGATTGTGGATTACTTATTGCCACAAGGTTGTGGACTATTTATTGCCACAGGTTCAGTCTTTAGTATGGTTATGGAACTCGCAACTAGGATAACAGAGATTTACTTATAGTAATAATGAACCACTTACTACATTTTACAGATAACCAGGTTTCAGTTTACATCTTTCACATCTTTTACATCTTTTACATCCTTTACATAAGATAACCAACATTCAGGAAGGTATGGGACCTTCCTGGGGAACTTTGTACATAACCAGGTCTAGTGGAATACATCTTTCACATTGAAAACCAACATACAAGAAAGCATGGGGCATTCCTGGGTAACATATACATAACCAGAAAAGTGTAACAAACTGAGTAACATTACATCTTTTACAATAACTAATATTCAGGAAAGTATGGGACTCTCCTGGAAATACACTGGTACATAAAAGAAATAGAACAATGAATTGGATAACCAAACTATACTTTACTTTTGTGAAACAACAACCAACTTTTAAGAAAATATGGGATTTTCTTGGCGTGTGTTACATTTTCAGAAACAAAAAGGAAACATAAACATTTTCACAAAACAAAACTACTTATGAACTCACCAGCGTTATGCTGATTTTCAAACCGCTTGTGTTCTCAGGTCAACGATAGTACAGGTACCCGAAGACTTACTTGATTCAGGATGGTGTGCGTGCAAGGCTCGTTCGTTTTGTTTATATCTATATTATATATCACAACTGTATAAACTGTGTCTTTTGAAACAAATTGTAAAACTTTTAAATATGTAATGTAATGTTTGTTTCACTTTACTTACTATGTACATTGGATTTGATACTCAACGTGGAGTCAACCCCGGAAATGTTTCCGTCTTCGGTTTTCAGGGTGTGACAGCAAGGGAAGAAAATATGTACCGTCGGTGAGGCTTTCGTGATTTAGGTGCTCGATTTAATGCCAAGGTAGCAACGAAATGACGATGGTTGTAGCTGTCGGAGATCGGTGACGCAAGCAGACGGTGGCGCTAGCGGTTCTCAATCGGTTCAAAAGATCGATGAAGCGGTCACACCATGGTTTACCCCCGATTTCTGTTGTCCCTTACTTCTGTCTTGTGTTAGTCTTCCTTATTTGGGGGAATATAGGTTTGGATAAGGAATGATGGAAGGAAGAACTTGTCTTGTTTTCGTCTTCCCTATTGGGGTAAGATAGGTTTGGATAAGGAAGGAAGGATGGAAGGAATAACCGGAAGGATCGATTACCTACGAGTGTGGGAAAAGAAAAGGTTGGATAAGTACAAAGAAACTGGGCCGATATTCCTTACCACGGTAGAGCGAACCCGATGAACAGTACCCTAGTTAGTACCTTAGTTAGCCACTATTCCTAAGAAGTGCTCCCCTTTAATATATATATATATATATATAAGAATTACATGCTTGAACTTTGCCGAAAATATGATTCTCCCTTAAGTCTTTAATGAATGCATCAAGGTTGATCTTGAACAACCTACATAGTATATCAGACCTGTCTTCTGGTTGAAGTGAAGTATCCTTAAGAAACCTTTTAATCTCAGGTCGTTTGGGATTACACGTAAAGGTTATGAAGAAATCAGGATATCCAAACCATTTACATAGTGACATGGCATCCAAATAGTTTTGCAGCATATAGCGCGCACCACCAGTAAAGGACGAAGGTAATATGACACGTTGGACGACATTCGAGATATCAGTCGTTCCTTGAGCTTTTTGGTTACGTAAATTTTCATAAGAATCACATCTAAGAACATGTTGTTGCCTACGTATGTAGTACAATCTCTCCGTTTCCATCATAGTATAGGCATTTACCAGAAACTGTTGAAACAACCTTTTTGAATTAAGTATGAGAGAGAACGAATGATCTCTGTCTTGAATCCTATAAGCGAAATATTCTCTCATTGTACATTTCGCACGCTTGTTGTCGGTCGTAAATGACACACCTTTATGAAGAATGTCAACACTGTAACCATCATCCCCATATGGAAATAAAAATGGATATTGGAGAGGAAGGTACGAAGGATGCAATTCATTGATATGTTGTAGAGAACCATTTTTTTTGAACGACGATGTCCCTCTTTTCGATTGAATCAGAAATGTCACCAATAATTAAAGCAGCAACCTCAGAAGCAGTCGGTAGGTTATATGTTCTTCCATCTTGCTCCCTCTCCCGATAAGTCGTAATTTCATATCAACTTCTGGATTTTTCTGAAAAGTATCTCTTACCATCCTATAAGATCTAACCAAGACATTATTTGAATCCAACATCACCTTAATATCTTCAATAATATCACTATCAATTGATGTTGATTGATCCTTTTCCCCATTAAAATAAATAAATTTATACATAATATTAGTAACATATATATATTAATAATAATAATAAAAAATTATGAATAAGAAGTTTGAAAAAAATACCGAAAATATCTTTGTCTATTTGTAATTTCGTTGTTAGTGTCATAAATGTATAACTGAGAGAATTTTGGTTCCAATCCTTTTGCTGGTAAAAGACTTCCAATACTATAATAATTTTGACCATCTAATCTGAAAATGTATGGAGTGTTTCCTCTATTGATTGAAGAATCAATTTTACCACCCATCGACGTAAAAAAAACATTGAATTGTAACGTCGAATGTTTTTCATGAAGTGTTTGCTTTTTGAATCCATATTTCGGAACATTCTTTCATAAGTCGGGGGTGGTTTCTTTAAATCTGGAAGTTGAACTTTGCCGTAAACACAACATAATGAATAATCCGTGTTCCCCTTTTCTTTACCTCTAATGGATTCATTTCTCCATAACTTTGCACGACATGTTTGACATACAACATCTTGATCACCATGATCCAAATATTCTGTAAAATAAAAGCGTTGAATAAAATATCAATGAATTTTATAAGTATATACAACATAGTATTTGAAATGTAAAATGGATATTATTTTTTGATTACCATTTGAGATGCCAACTATAAGATTTTCATTGTTCACTTGATGCATATTTTCTACATCCTCTGTCAAATCAATCAATGGGATAGGGGATAAATGTCTTGTCTTCGTTTTTAATTTATGACATCCTAGATTTAACTTGATTGATGATGATGAAGAAGTGGTTACTGTAGATGCATTTTTTGATGTCATTTCATTTGAAAGTACATAGTACTGTCTTCTGTTTGGTATTTTGGAAGTGGCATATTTATCGAAACTGATGTTATCTGACCAAAAAAAATTATAATAAGTATAATAAGTATATATATATATATATATATATATATATATATATATATATATTATATACAAAATGGATAATAGCATATTTTAAAAACAATAAATAATTACCATTTGTAATGTTAGATAACGAATTTTTAACATTTGTAATGTTAGATAACGGAGTTCTAACATATGTCAAGGAAGGAGAGTATTGTATGGTTGTATTATGCATTCCAGGTGAAGTAAATGAATTGACATTTTGAGTTTGACCAACAATGTTGGTCGATTGATCTGCAAATAACAACAACTTATAAAACTTATAAAGATATGTATAAAACAAAGTAACAGTAAAACATAGAATATAAAATAATAATAGGGTTACAGTTAATTATATTATTTAAGAGATGCAGTATTGATGTACTTGGAACGTTCAATGTTGTTTTCATTTTCTTCGATCTTTTATTATCCAAATATATTTTTCTTTGTCTTCTTTTCTCTCGGGCTTGCATGTGGTACATGTTATTCTTGTTTTCTGCATATGAACACATAAGATACAATATGAAATGTGAAATTAGGTAAATAATATGATTATATAATACAATGGAATAAATAAGCGTACCTTTGTAAGCATCGGTTACCAATTTAGAAGAATATTGATTTGCAGGGGACGAAGAACTTGACAATTTATCTATTTTTTATGTGAATATATGTGTTATTTATTTAAATAAAATTTATTTTAGTTAAAAAATAAGAAATAATAATAACAATGTAAATTTATTTGAAAAGTTACCTTTGTTAATCGAAGTATTAACCGCTGTAGTTGTTGAAGTATTTAATTTTGTAGTCTTTTTAGAAGAATGGGAATGCATTGTATGTCTGCAACTTTAAAAGATAAATGAGATTATTTTAAAAATTAAAATATTTAAGAAATATCAAATTGGTAGTTTATATAATATTTATATAACTGAACAAATATGTATAATGTGAATTTGTAGTATATTTAAGTATTTTTGTTAAGTATTGGCAAAAATGGTACAATAAGATCATATAATTTTTTTTAATAAAAAAAATTATATGATCTTTTGTTTGTAACCTAGCTTTCTCTGTTTGCTTTGTTTGCTTTTGAATATGAAACATGAAATAAGGAAAAAGGTCTGCCATGCTTGTTCTTTTTTGCTTGACTTGATTTAGGATGTATTATTTTATTAAGAACAAATCAAAGATATGTCATTCAAAAACTGCATAAAAACTGAGCCATGTGAACATGTTTCCAAAAGATGCATGATGTGTCATTTTCATTCCAATAAACATGTATACCTTGATATCCTTTAAAGAATCCTTGTCTTGTCTTCTTGCTATAACATTATACGATGGATTATATAATTTTTTATGTATTTGTTTAATACAATGGTTTTGTAAATCTACAAATATTAATTTAGTGATGTATTATTTTATTAAAAAATAACTCAATTGAAATCTTTTTAAGATTTTAAATAATATAAAATCCAACTTTATATTTGTTTATAATGTGTAAAAGTGTATTTAATTAAATATATTAAAGTTAACATGACTTTTGGTATATCCAAAGCTAAATATGGGTCGAAGTCGGATCCAAATAAGAGTCAATACCCACATGCACTGTCAGTCGTCACATGTGTTGTGTATGCATAAAGAAATCGGGTCAAGAAATCGCAATACTCTCGCATCAACTCTCTTTCTACAGACATCTTCTTCATCACTCACTCTCTCTATCTTTCTCTTTCTGTGTGTGTCTTCCTATCACTCACTCGCCGGTTAACCCTCAACTTATTTCCTCGATTCACCCACCATCGATTGTCTTCAACAACTCATGAAACGGAAACTTGAGGATTTCATCTACAGTGAGCTCTCCTCATATGACATAGTCTCCGTTTCCATGAGAATAGACGATCCTAACCCTGACTCTCCTTATTCTACTGCCTACCTCAATTCCTTCCCTGATGTGCATCACCAGTCATCGTCGTCATTTCCAACCTAGGGCTTATTCTATTTCGATTTTTTCTTTCCCCAATTTTAACCAATTTTGCATTGGGATGATATGAGGGGGTAAAACCCTAGTTCTCCATGGAAACCATGAAGACAAAATCGTTGGATATACCAAAAGTGGTGTTGATTAAAAAATGGATTATTGATTCAAAACATCTATTTGAGCATGCTTGTTACAGTTAGTAGGAATGAATGTCTATTTAGAAGAGGTAACACATTTTTTTCCGAGTAATGGGTTGCAACAAAGGAGTGCAATCCCCCTAATGGGAGTTTAAGGTCTAATGACCATATTCATTGGAGTTTACGGCCCAGGGGAGTAAACTCCTGGCCGTAAACTCTCAACCAAGTGCCTAAATGGAGCTTAGAATTATTACAACTCTAGTGGCGAATTGTTTCAAGGCTATAACAAGTGTTTGGGTACCATATTGACTCCTTTGGGGAGTTTACGGCCTAGAGACCATATTCCCTTGGAGTTTACGGCCGTAAACTCCCTTGGGAGGGTTTTTATGGTGCTTTCAAGTCTCTAAATTAACTACGAACAAATCTAGGCTTTGGTACTTGGCTTTAGAAGAGTTTATGGCACATTTGGCACCATTTTATGGATTTTACGGCCTTAGAACCTTTTGGGCCGTAAACTCCCTTACTCTTGGTGTTCTAAGTGTGTTAACTAGTCCAAAACTCATTTAGGTACATGCCCAAATTGGTCTCTTGGCTTAAGGAAGGAGTTAGGGTGTCATTTGACCCCTTTATAGGAGTTTACGGCCCAAGAACTACTCTTGGCCGTAAACTCTTCAACACTTGTGTTTCGATGTGTTTTCGAGGTTCTAATCACTTTAGGGTACATGTCTATAATAAAACCTAAGCCTTTGGGGGTGATTAGGGCACATTTAAGCCCTTGAAATTGGTGCTTACGGTCCAAGAAACTCTTGGGCCGTAAACTCCTAAAGCTAGGTGTTCTTGATTGATTTCTAGTCTCAAATGTTCATACATATTATCCTAAGCTAGATACCTAACAAGGAAATGGGACTAGATGGCCATTAAGCTTCATTTTGGAGTTTACTCCCCAAGAACGTTCTTTGGCGGTAAACTCCCGGATCTCTTATATTTGACCTACAATCTATGTTAATAGGCATAAAACAAGCATTAAAACACAACTAGAGAAGTGTACTCACGATTTGGGATAAAAACCCGAAGATCCGTGAGAGAGAAAACGGCTTTTCTGTAGTTGGAATTGTGAATAATGAATGAATTTAGTTCAGAAATCTATTTATAGTCCTGAAATATTTTTGGCAAAAAATATTTTTATTCCTGGAACGAACTCTAATGTCCTAGAGTCTTGGAATAACAGTGTTGCACAAAACCCTAGTGCATCCACTCTCCTAATATCTCCTTAAGTGTAAAATCCTGAAAACTGCCAAACTTATACTCGAAATCTGAGTTTACATTGTAACTGTTCTAACTTCTATTGGATTGAAATGGTTTGTTCAGAATGGAAATTTCGGGTTGTCACAGTAAACATAGGTGGGTAGCGCACTGCCCCTTTTCATGGAAGGAAGGTTGGGGAATCCTTTCGACCAGTGAGCAGTAAGGAGTTAGCCGGATCCAAGTGGGGGAGAACCCTCTGACTTTACAAGGATTAGAGCACGCAGACCCAGAATGAGTACGTGGCCTATGAGAAGAAAAGATAGTAGCTCAGCGAGGGATAGATTGAGGAGTTCAGAATTGGGAGTTTGAGGAACTTCCCAACAGTTAGTTCATGTAATCAAGATGGTTAGTAGCTGGTTGGGAATCCAGGATTAGAGGACCGCCTGTAGGACTCTAGTAAGTCGGGATGAGGATCTTGAGAACGGTTAGCAAGAGATGCTTTCGTGTTAGTAGTTAGTAGCAGAGACAACATGCAGAGCATGGTAGAGCGGCGGGAAAGCCGCAACATTTTTCTAGCAGTCAGATAGTAGTAGTAGTGTTGTAAGTCTGCGGGGGTAGTCATAGCATACACTAGCAGTCAGATAGTAGTAGTAGTGTTGTAAGTCTGCGGGGGTAGCCATAGCATACACTAGCAGTCAGATAGTAGTAGTAGTGTTGTAAGTCTGCGGGGGTAGCAGCAGCATACACTGGCAGTCAGATAGTTGTAGTAGTGTTGTAAGTCTGCGGGGGGTAGCCGTAGCATTCACTAGCAGTCAGATAACAGTAGTGTTGTAAGTCTGCGAGGGTAGCCGTAGCAGTCACTAGCAGCCATATAGTATTAGGGAGTTGTAAGCCTGAGGATGTAGCCATAGCATTCGTCAGGTTAATAGTCAGCATGAGCGCGTTGTTTGGACGTAGGGGAGGCAGTAGTACCCACCAGTTCGGGTGCAGCAGTGAGGATATCAGAATCCACAGGTCAGATTTCGGATTTCCCAAATGGTTCAGTTATGGTTAAGCCGACGATTCGACAGTTGGATCATCTCCACAGTTATGAGATCAGGGCAGCAGTGGACCGCTTAGGTTCGTGTATGTTAAGGGCTACCGTTAGTTTGGGATCAATCATGTTTTTAGTCGTGGAATTGATGATGTCAGGATGTGACGTTTGGACCTGATCGGTGTATCGGGAGGTTGTTAGAGCCACAGTGGCAGGATAACTAGTGGAAACTAGTTCCAGAGAAAGATTTCGTTCAGAAGTCGTGGGAGCGACTAAGTGAGGAGTCTTTGGACTCCACAGTTGAGTTGGAACTCGGTGTTGCAGATAACCGACAAATGATTGGAGACCAGGAAGGTCTTGAGATATTGTGGGAAGCAGTGTTTCAGGCAGTTCAATGTTTCAGGCAGCTCAGTGTTTCAGGAAGTTCAGTGTTTCAGGCAGTTCAGTGTTTTCAGGCAGTTTAGTGATTCATGCAGCTTAGTGTTTCAGGCAGTTCAGTGTTTCAGGCAGTTCAGTGTTTCAGGCAGTTCAGTGTTTCAGGCAGTTTAGTGATTCATGCAGCTCAGTGTTTCAGGCAGTTCAGTGTCGTAGGCAGTGCAGTGTTTCGGATAGATTCAGTGTTATGGACAGTATGAGTATCGGAATGCAAGTGCTGACGATATGGTTGGTTGATTTGGAAATGGCAAGTCCCTCTCAGCAGGATCAGTTGAGTCACCTACCAAGTATAAGTGATATGCAAGGATAATTAGGCAGGTAACCTTTCTTTCATGATGGAAGACTCGAGTTATTGGAAGTCGAGGAGTCAGATGAGAGATAAGCCGGTTGTTTCCAGCAGCATCGATACAATATGGGTGGCAGAGTGGATAGAACAGTTATAGATAGTCGAAGTATCTTCAGAAGTCGCTGGAGGTGATTAAGAGATTACGATGGGGGTGTAGTGATCGGTGGGAGTCTGGTAACCCAGATATCGGCAGATTAGTTGGACCACGGTGGTCTCAGTGCATCCGGTAGGCGGATGAGGGGCAATAGAATTTTCAGTCAGAGGCAACAAGTTGACAGAGGGTGCTACGCCTCTCGCAGCAGGGTTGGATAATCTCAGAGGGGAGGGTTTGACCTTGTTGCATAGCTCTCGTATGAGTCTTAACCGTTGCAGGGATGAATCTTTCACTCGAAGGATTATCTGATCCATTCGCTGGGACGGGTGCTCAACACTAAGTTAAGAAAATAAGAAGCATTTAGTATGTTCCAGCAGTAGTGACCAGCACTGAGAGTGGCTGGAGTGATGGACAAAAGGGTTAGAGTCACCAGGCAGGGTGTGGGAGACGAATTTTAGGTCATTTGACCATAGCAGACTTTGAGGACGAAGTCTAGTTTAAGTGGGGGAGAGTTGTAACGCCCTGTTCTAAAATATTCGTTTATGGGATTTCAGAGGCCAAGGCCAGGGGCGTTTTAGTCCTTTATTAAATTTGGAGTTATTATTTGAGAAGTTTTTGGGCCGGTTTGTGTTGTTAGAAACGTAGGGTTTCTGTTCACCTTTTTGTGGATATAAAGTTCATTAGAATCGGATCTAGAATGAAGAAGTTATGACACTTTGAAGATTTGGCAAGAATGGCCCTTATTGAGAAAAGTTTGCATAGAAGACCATACATGCATGTTGGGGTGCGCGTGTTTAGCTGAGTACGCCCAGCGTAAGGCTGGTGTACGCCCAGCGTAAAGGGGCAAAAGATCGCGGGTTCTATAGGCGTATGCCCGACGTACGGGAGTTACGCCCAACGTACGCTAACAACTTAAAAACCCTAATTCTTAGACAAGCACTATATAAAGGACATTATAACTCCAACCCTAGCCCCCATATCAGCCTCCCCAACCTCAGAAGGAACCCTAGAACGAGCCTACCTTTACATTGTGAGATCTTGATCTTGGAAGGCTTATCTTGGTGGTCTTAGCTAGGAAAAGTGAATAGGAAGATTAGCAAGGAAGAACCTTGGAGGCCAGGGCTTATAGATCTGAGACAACACCATCCTATGGAACACCTGGAAGGTAAAAAGCTCATAAGTTTGTCTATGGATGCTTAGATCTAGTATGGGTAGTTATGGTAGTTTTTGGTCCAAAGGTGAAAGCTTTATAGCTTGAATCCAATTTGTAGGTCAAGGATTGCCACCCTTGGTGCTAAATGACTCCCTAGAACAGAAAGTTGATATCTTGAAAGCCCTAATGAGTTCATGCATGAGTTAAGACCTTATTTCATGGAATTAGCACATGGGTTTTCGAGTTGGGACTTATGTAAGTCATGGAAGCCATAAAGTAAGCAACATTATGGATTAGGGCATGGAATAAGACCTAGATCAAAGTTTATGGCTCTTGAGTCGGAATATTAAGCACTTAATGGAAAGTGTCTTAACAGGATGAGTACACCGAGCGTAATTGCAGGTACGCCCCGCGTACTCTCTAGCAGGCTAGTACGCTAAGCATACATTAGAGTACGCCCTGCGTAACGCAGTCAGTTGGGCTTGTTGCATTTTCGGCCTCGGTGTGGGCTGAGTTGAGACTTAGGGTCCTTGGGCCTTATTGGGCCATCAGAATTCAGTTGCTAAGGACCAAGGATTTAGCATTGGGCTTGAGTAAGGTCCAATAAAGGGCTTTGGGCCCAATGGAGCAAATTGGGCCATTAGTGGGCCTTTAGTGGGGCCGTGGATGGGCTTAGAAGGAATTGAGGGTTTTCGGGCCATGTTGTGACCCATGCCATAACAGGGGTAAAATGGTCATTTTACCCATAGGAGAATCCCTATTCTGATTTAGTATTTTATTTCCCATGATAGCTGGGAAGCAGCCGGAGCAGCAGTCGGGGATTTCTCATTTAGAAGTTCAGCAGTCAGCATCACGAGGTGAGTTTCCTTCCAGTATGAACGCGTCTAAGGCCACATTGCCGGCCCGTTTAGCTAGCAGTAGTTTCCGGACTTCGGTCCGATGCAGTAGTTAGTATGTTTGATGCCTTCGTGGCTCAGACAGGATTTATGTGTTATGTGTTCCGAGCAACGACCCGATGCAGTATGCAGTATATGTGTGTTCATGCTAGTTGATATGTTATGTTATGCTTTGTTCAGTTAGTCCGGACTTCGGTCCGATGCAGGGGACAAGGTCCGAGTCAGTTTCCAGACTTTGGTCCAATGCAGGGGGCAAGGCCCCAGTTAGTCTGGACCTCGGTCCGATGCAGTGGGCAAGGCCCAGTATGTGTTTATATGTTATTGTATGGTATGTGGTAGTTTGGGGGAGCTCACTAGGCTTCGTGCTTACAGTTTCAGTTTTGTTTTCAGGTACTTCCGCAAGTTAAGTGAAGAGCTCAGGATGATGGCATCACACACACCACAACTTCAGTTTGTCCTGGGAGTTGATTTAGTTTTTCATTGTTATGTTTTGATTCAGTCTTGATACAGTTTTCTTGTGATACGTGTTATGGTTTTGAGATATTGACGTATGGGTTTTATTTCATGGTATTGAATTATGATTTTAGTAATGATTAAACAAAAATTTTTGGGTCGAATTTTGGGATGTTACACCGTGCCTTTCAAACTTACTCCCATGTTCACACATACAGTCCCTCCTTCTCCCTTTTCTTTCAAAACAAGGCCAATATTTACCATATGAACCTGCCCCTTGAACTCCTTACAAAATAAGTCCAAATTTTACTAAACAGTCCCTTTCTCAACAAATCCTTTTCAAAATCAATCCAAAATTTATCTTTTTAACCCTTAATTCTCAGTTATGACATTATCAGCCCTTCCACCTCATTTCCTTTTAAAATAAATCCCAAATAATTACCATGGAGTCCCTAACTCCAAAAATTCTTTATAATAAATTCGGAAATCATATTTTTAACCCCCTAAACTTTCAATTATTTATTTTAGGGCTATGATTCGTTCATTAATTTATTTATTTATCTAATAAATAAACAGGGTGTTACATCAACGAATCTCAAAGAATCTAGGAATTTCAATTCATTTAAAACCAAAATTCATTTTCGTTTTTCATGATGGAAAATGGTAAATCGTCATTTACCTTGTCACACCCCAAAACCAAGAACGGCAGAAACGTTCTGGGGCAGAGGACGTCATGTATAGTATCACAACACAGTAAATGTAAATAAGCAAACAACATCATCAATTGCATTAAATATATAATTTTAATACAAGTGTGTTCTGTACAGTTATAGACACCAAAAATAATGTATAACAAAATAATATGAGATGAGTCTTGAATGCACTCCATCTTCTCAAAAGCTGGCCTCGGTACCTGTCTATTGATGACCTGAGAATACAAGTTATTTTGAAAGAGTTTATCAGCATTAAGCTGGTGAGTTCATAAGTATTTTAGTGTCAATGTTTCTTGTAAAAACGTTTGAACCTGACTCAATGTATAAGTTTGTAAAAATGTACGCAAATGTTTGAAAGTGTTTGTAAAAGTTTGAATCTCTCAGAAAATCCTATATTTTCTATAAAAGTAACCTTCTACCAAGGCTAAACTGTTTTGTAAACTTGTCTGTTGTAAAAGTGTGTAATTACCCAAGTATAACTATCATTTGTTAAAAATATAGTTTGTACACTAATGCTTAAGTGAGATTATCACTAAAATATGTAATGGGTAAATCATTGTAGTACTGTAGCTTTTTATAATAAGACTACTATTGTACTAAATACTACTACCTTAAACCGGATTTATATTAAGGCATAATGTGATAAATTGCACCATGCTATCGACTGGTAACAACGACATAATGAATGGTCGTAATAAAAGAAATGACGTTTGGCACCCGCAGACCTGCAGGTCCGGCTGTAGCTAGCAGCAAGGTGTAGGATAGTCAATCCAGTATAGATCTATACGCAAACTCACGCTCTCCCTCCAAGAGAATTTTGGCTACAACTCGGGCCATGACATTTAAGGCATGCCCGATACAGTGGATCACAATTATTACGTATTTATGTATATGTATTGTTTCTCGTATATCTATATATGTATTGTTTCTCGTATATCTGTATATGTATTGTTTCTCGTATATCTGTATATGTATTGTTTCTAGTATATCTGTATATGTATTGTTTCTAGTATTTCTGTATATGTATTGTTTCTAGTATATCTGTATATGTATTGTTTCTAGTATATCTGTATATGCATGATCCTGCGTTACCCAGACGGTAACTAACTAATGAGGTACTGATGAGTATGAATACGGAAGTACTTTTATGTCTATATATGTATATATGATGTATAAGTAATATTGAAACGACCTTCGGATGGTCACCCGAAATCCCACCAGACCACATCTCAAGGCGCGAAAAGGAAATAGGGCGGATGGCCTTCCTAAGTCCTTTAAACATTATTTATGCATCTATACATATATGGGCATGCAATTGAATATATAAAAGCATAAATAAGTTTTCATAAAACATTTGAAGCATAAATATGATTTCAAGAGGAGATCGACTTGATGTCGATCTATAAAACAATTTGAAGGCATAAGTTAATAAAACAGTTTTAAGTATAAGAAGCATTTGTTTAAATCACAGTCTATAAGTAAGTTTGGATAGTAAAACAGTTTGTAAAATATTTCAAAGTAAGGCATTTTGATAAACAGTTTGAACAGTGGTAAAAATCGTTGTTTTCCTAGTTATTAATCACATGTGATTAAATGCAATCACATGTGATTGAAGCAATAACTTATAAGTATTTGACTTGTATCCCCCCCCCATAAAGTATTTAAAACACTTAAAATCATTTCAAAGGTTGATTCAAGGGGTATGAACTCACCTGTGGTGAGTCGTCTGATTTGCAGTGTCGGCTACCGTGCTAGGTGGCAAACGGAGACTTGTTTACACGCACGAGCCTAGTTATCATATAATAAGCATATATATAACTAATTAGACAAATAATAACTTAAATAAATAAGCTAAGACACTTAGAAAACATTTAAACACTTTTATGAGTGTTTAAGGTTCAAATGGTTGCATCTAAGTTGCTACGGGACAAGGCAAAAGGGTTTGAAACATCAAAGGGCCTTGTATAGGAGTTCACCATCCAACAAACCCCACACCTTGGAGTTTACGGCCGTAAACTCATGGGTTTATGGCCGTGAACTCCTCAAATGGTGTTTTTGGGTGTTTTGTGGTGCTATCTTGATCCTAGAACACTCCTAGCTTTATTGGAATAACACATGAAGTAGTTTAAGGCTTTAGAACACTCCATAAGGGAGTTTACGGCCTAAGGTCCTTCATCCTAGAGTTTACGGCCGTAAACTCTTGGATTTTAATTGATTTGAAGCACTTAAACAACAAGGATTGCTTTCATGAATTTATCTAAGGCTAATGGGGACAAGAGGCACACTTTGGTGCCTTCACTTGGAGTTTACGGCCCAAGCCATGTTCCTTGGCCGTAAACTCCTTTCAAGGAGTGGTTTAGATGTGTTCTACTCTCCATTCTAGTCCCAAGGGTGCAAGGTAAATTGTCTAAAGGCTTAAGGGTTGCTTGGAATGATTTTTGTCCCACAAAAAGGGGTTTACGGCCCAAGAAGGGTTCTTGGCCGTAAACTCCTAGAAACTTATGGTTTTTATGGGCTTTTGATGTTCTAAATAAGCACAAGTACTAGTAGTTAAAGTCCTTAAGCATTTGGGGAAAGTTTTAGGGCACTTAAGCCCTTGAAAAGGGGTTTACGGCCCAAGGGAGTTCCTTGGCCGTATACTCCTAGAAACTTATGTTTCTTGGATGCTTTTTGGCCTATAAAGATCATACCCTATCTCCTAAACAACTTGTCTAACAAGGAATCGGGACTAGGAAGCCATAATGTTCCATTTTGGAGTTTACTCCCCAAGAACGATCTTGGGCGGTAAACTCCCGGATCTTGTAATCTAAACATGTTATTGTTGTTAATAAGCATTAAACAAGTATTGAAACACATATAGAAAAGTAGACTCACAATCTGGGATGAAAACCCGAAGATCCGTCAGAGAGAATATGGCTTTTCTCTATTTGGAATTGTGAATAATGAATTAATTTAATTCAGAAAACTATTTATAGTCCTGGAATATTTTGGCAGAAAATATTTTTATTCCTGACGTTGGACTGTAACAGTATGAAACTTGGAATGCCCAATTTTCACAAAACCAGGAGCATCCACTCTCCTGATATCCTCTAAAACATAACCCTAATGTACACAAACTGGTTCGGAAAAGCTTGAAAATCACTGAAACTGAACTAGCTTCTATTGAATAGATGATGTTCGTACAAATGGAAATTTCGGGTTGTGACATACCTACCTTCAAATATTTTACAATTGGATTACGACATCCCTCTTCTGAATTGTAAGTTATTGTGTTAGGTCCTAGCCTCAATATTCCATTTTGGGTGTTATATTAAGGACTTAAATAAACTAAACTTGAATTTCTCCCTTGTAGATGTCTAGTTCTGACAACTATGGTCTTCCCAAATCTTTTGGAAGACGCTTTCCACATGAAGATGATTTTCCTCAATATCATACTTCACTTCCTCCACCTCCTACAAAAATTCTCCCTGACCTACATGTTCTTCGATTTGAAAAGTTTAAGATCACTCAAACCCTATTGGCAAGCAAACACAAAGATGGAAAATTTGTGTGTGCACACGTCTCGGAGATGAAGCCACACATTGACAAGCTGGGAATGTTAGGAGTCGTTGTCACGAGGAAGTTGGCTGTTGACTTGGTTCTTCAATCACTTCCTAAGTCATATAGTGAGTTCGTTAAATATTACTATATGATGGACCACGACGTGACCCTTATTGATCTTACCTATTTGGTAATTGCTGCTGAACTAGAAATGATTTGGCGCACTGGTAATGCAAATCTGATTGGAAGATCTACTTCCAAACTTCCATTAACATTGACAATAGGAAAATTGGAAGTCCAGAAAAGTCTTTTCTTCCCAATGGAAAGTTTTGCTGTTTTTGACCCATTTCTACAAAAATTACATTTTCAACCCATTTTTCATAAAAATGACAATTTCAGCCCAATTTTATAAAAATAACATTTTTGGTCCAATTTCTATTAAAGTGTCATTTTCAGCCCCTAATTCCACAAATTTACATTTTTGGCTCAAATCTATATCAAATGACAATTTTATCCAAAAAAATCAAGATTTTTACATTTTAGGCCCAAGGAAACCGTAATGGCCCATATTATGGCCCATTATGCAAAAATTTTATTTTTAGCCCTTTTAAAGTCATAAATATCATAAATAACCATTTTCAAAAAGAAAATGACTCTTGTGACCCTCATAAAAATCGAAAATAAACTAAAAACCTCAACTTCTTGTTTATGTGCCAAAAATGGTCCCTTTTTCAAGATTTGTTAAGTTCCTTAAGGATCGTTACATGTATATCACATTCATATTTATAGTAAGTCATATGAAGTGTTTTAGTTTACAAAACCACTACTTTTCGTTAGAGATTTTCGAGATCTATAGTGTTTCATCACATAATCACAACTTAAATCAAGAAAACACACATAAACATGCACAAATACATAGATCTACCACATGGTGACTTGTATTCTACCCCAAAAACAAGATAAAACTGAAAAAAAGGGGGTATGAACTCATATTGCTTGTTTGTTCTCAGTTTGGCGAAGAGAAGAGTGAAGTTTCGGCCCTAGTAAGCTTCCCTTGACTTGATCTCGACTTCTATGAAGTACTAGAGTATGGATCATGAATTAATGTGGGTTAAGAAGAGATTTAAGGTGTAACTTGAAGTTAAAACTATGAGGTCTAACCAAGACTTACCAAATGTGATGAGCCTTGATGAAGAACCACTTGAAAGCATCCACAAATGTCGAATTCTTGATGGAAGAAGGAACAGTTCTAGAGTGTGTTTGAGAGTGTTTTGAAAAAAGTTATGGAGGTGGTGTGATGGAGGTTCGGCCGATAGCATAAGAAGAGAGGGAGGAATGAGATCTTTGGTTATTACATGTAGGGTTTAACATGGAAATATGATAGGCAATGCATGGATTACCTCTAAATAAACATGAGGCGTCATCACCTCTTCCCATGAAAATCCTTTTTTTAAACACATTGGACTGAGAATTAAGCTAGAAGAATAGGAGTGGAATAATTTGGGCCATTACTTGAGTTAGCTCGAATTCATGAGGCCCAAATAATTATTTTTCGGCCTATTGGGCCCTTAGGAGAGTTTACGGCCCATTTGAATAAAAGAAATGGATTCTATGGTCTATTAGGGCTAATTAATTCATTTATAGTCCAATAAGGCCCATTAGGGTTAGAATAAATCATTCTAGGTCCAAATGGTCCAAAATGTTAAGTTTTATGGCTGTGGGTCCATTTAGAATCCAAATAGGGTTTCTAACTGTCACACCGCCGAACTAGACGGCGGAAACGTCCGAGGGCTTGCGTGACTTTAATTGAATACCATCACAATGAATATACATGAATCATAACATAAACGTCACCATGCATCAATATATTACAACTGGAATTGTTTACATCAAGTACATTGTTTTAACATCACACATTCATAACATAAATAGTTTGAGTGTTTTTAACAACATAACATCTAACATTACTTCATACTACTCTTCCGCTTACCTGTTACCTGAGAATACAAGTTATTTTGGAAAAACGTCAACATATGAAATGTTGTGATAAAATGGTTTGTGCAGTATTGTAAAAACCCAGAAAATCCGATATTTTCTAAAAAGACTTTTGTTTATCAAAGCGTGAGATCCATAAGTTGATGCATGAATGATTTTAAAAACATATATGTATATATATACGAAGGCTATTTTGTAATATTGTTATAAAGTTTCGAACGTGTAGTATTAAATCCCTCGGAAAACCCGATGTTTTCCGATATCGAAATGTATTTGTAATTACTGATTTTTGTATTGTCTTAATGAATGAGTATTGATTGAACCATATTGTATATCGTCCTAATTATTGTCTACGTTGATTTTTTGTAAGCCTTAACAAATGAAGAGAAGGGGGGCATTATCTCCCTCTACTATCGTAAGAACCTTAGGCTGTCGTGGATGCGAAAGACACAATGGTCCGACTCGCACTTGATTACTGTGACCTTACTAGCTTTTCTAATGGGACACTTTGGCCCACTAGCACATAAAACTATTGAAAGTCCTTTTATAAAATATTGGGTCATTGGAGGCCCAATAACATATAAGCGTTATCCCTTTAGGCCCAAAGATCATGTTGGTGGGCTTGCAAGGCCCAATAAGCATAATTTGAAACTCATAAGCCCAAAGTTTGTAGATTTACTCATTGTAGTCATCACGTATCTATTGAAGTGTTTTGATTTAACGTTTGTTGGTTTGCATTGATTCGAGACCGAATCAATTCGTTTATAACGATATTTGGTATTGTAGCTGTATTTGTTTTGTTCGTTTTGTCGCTAACCGGATATCTTGTATTTTGTCTTAATGAATTAATTTCTTTAGAAGTATGACTTTGACCCTTTTCACTACCTTTCTTTTATAAAAATAACACTTTTAGTCCTTTATATAAAAGAATTTCATTTTTAGTCCTTAAAAACATTTTCTCGACACTTTTGTATGATAAACTTGTTGAAAAGACATTTTTAACCCAAATTATATTTAGTAAACAGTTTTAGCCCTTCCAGAATGGTATTTCTCGGTCAGAACCCCAATTTTCGCAATGTTTATAGTTTTGGCCCAAAATACAAAAAGTTTACATTTTGATCATTTTTGGAGTTTAAAAGCATTTTTGACCTTAGAAATAGTTTTACTTCACTTCATGTCCCCTGTTTTATAGAATATTACAATTCAGCCCTTTAAAATCTTCAATTTTTGCAATTTTGGGCTTGTTGGGCCGAAAAGCCCATATTTAGCCCAATAACTAATTTTTTTTTTTGCATTTTAAGTCCTTTGAAAATTTTAATATTCAGAAAAGGGATTATAAAAACTGTTTTGACTCATTTGACCCTCAAGAAACCGTGACTTCGCAGTTTTTACCCCAAGTTTTGTATTCTTAACATTTTAAGCCCTAAAATGAGTTTTATGTAAAAGTTTGTTCCTTATAATCTTATAAGCTATTTTTCTTGACTTGATTAGTGTAAAATAACTTAGATTATGTTTGTTTCCTTTCTCATGTCATAGATCTAGAATTATCACCCCTTTTTGTCACATATTTATCATAAAAACACATAACATCACACACATACATGCATAAAATCACACATAGCATACACATACACATAAATCTACACATTTTCTTGTATTCTCCCCCATAAAACATATGAAAACCGAAAATACAGGGGTATGAAGCTCACCTTGAGTTGTAGTTTTGGTTTTGAAGAAGACTAGAAGAAGTTTGATGCTAATTCTCGGCTTTAGCAACCTTCCTTGGAATATCTTGAACTTAGATGATTTCTAAGAGAGTGATCATGATTTTGTATAGATTAGGAAGAGGTTTTTGATAAAACAACGAGTCTAGGTCATAGATCCAAGCATGAACTTACCTTAGATGATGATTTTTTGGAAGAATCTCTTTGAAAGTCTCTTAGATCTCGAAAATATGGAGAGGAGTGGAGAGAGTTTCCTTGAGAGAATCTTGAGTGATATGTGTCTGTGTGTGTTTGGATTTGGCCGAGAGCAAAAGAGAGAGGAAGAGAAGAGAGAGTGAGTGATGAGATGGTGCATGGAAATATGAGTTATACGCATGGAAATCCTTTGTGTAAAAATGAGGTGGCAATGAGGAAGTCAACTCTTCCTCTTGGTGGGCTTGGGCCGAGAATGAAGAGTGAAGGAGAAGATTTTTGGGCTTTTAGCCCTTAAGGCCATATAATAGTTAAGTTAGGTGATTTTTGGCCCAAATAAATAAAAGTATGGCTTTTATGACCTATTAGGGCTAAATTAAATTTGTTTTGGTCCAATAAGGTCCATTAAAGTTAACCTAGTTTATTTTGGGTTCATAAAGCCCAAAAATGTTAAGTTCCTTGTATATGGGTCCAATTAGGAAGTCCTACTTCAAAGTGAACTCAAACTGGAATTTTAAAGGTTTCCAATTCTTTGTTGACCACTTGTAGGGCTAGAATGTAGTATTTAATGGAGTTTTATTGTTATAGAATGAGCCTCATGCATGCTTTCATGTTATTGATACATAATTGTTATATGTGTTGTAGTTACAAGGCACCAAAATTTCTAGTTGTGACACTAAGCCCAAAATAGTCGAATTGAATGCTTATTGGTCCATTAGGCCCAATAAGAAAATCCTAACCTATAAAGAACTTGACCCGGGATTCTTAGGGTTACCATCCCTTATTTGAGGTGTTTTGTATAGAGTTTTGATTTTCACTTGGTGATCCTGAACTGAATTTGTTATTATAGAATAATCATAGTGTATGATATCGAGTTAGAGTTACAAGTTTCACAATAGATGATGTTCACAAGAGTATAGAATTTCCTAGCTAAAATGCTAGTTGTGACAAGGTAAATCCACTATCTAATTCTATTAAGTTCCCATTTGTAGATTCTTAATAAATGAAGGAGTTTTTAGTGAGAAATGTGAGAAATGATTTGTGTGTTCGGTTATAGCTTTATATATAAAGGATATGTTCAGTCTTAATGGGCTTCCAAATGGGTAATTTTGGTCACATAAGAAGGAAATCATGAGGATTTCAGTTTCAAGTCAAAGCAAGGAAAAAGGAATTCGGTTTCAAGTCCAAGGAAAAAAGAATTCGTTTTTGGCTTATTTTAATAGGGTGAATTCGGTTTTGATGAAGGGATTTGATTCCCTTGACCGAAAACCACATTAAACCTTGTATTTTGGTGATGTAAGTTAAGTATTAGGCTTGCATATGATCATATTAACAAGGCTTTACTCACCTATAGGTTAAATAATCATGCACTCAAGGCATTCAAAGTTCTTATTGCATCAATTTATGTTGTGTGTTTATTTGTACAAGATTGTAGTTTAGACTTTATTTGAACAAGTTTTAACTTATATTGGCTTGACGTAACGGGAAAAAACGGATTGTTACACAGTGGGAGTCTTAAAGATCTTGAAAAGTTTCAAGAACTAATCAAGAATAAACATATTGCTTATCACTAGCACACGACTTGAGGTTTGTAACATATCGTGTCAACATATTCTTGTTTTTCTACCCATTCTAGTTAAAGTTGACTATGCATGTGAGTTCTATGAGTTCTTAATTGTTTGCATAAAGAAAAGCACCTTGATTAGTGAAAGTTCATTGATCAACAAAGGTGAGCTGCTAAGCAACTTGGAAAACATGGTAGGACCTTGTGCTATCAAGTGGCAAGAAATTAAGATTGGACAAGTTTAGTCCATATGAGTTTGAATTTGTCATAGACCTTGTCTTATGATATTGACAGATTCACATGGATAGGAACTCATACACCATAAAATCTAAGTGGTAAAGGTTTCTCTCCAATTCATGAAACTGATTGTGATGAAACACTTTCACTAAGTAGATCTTGAGAAGATAGAAGCTGTGTTATTTCGTTCTCAAATTCGATTATGATTACGACATCCATCTTCATAGTTCGAATTGTGAGAAATGCCAATTAAGTTTGAACATTTAGGACTTATTGTTGTAAGTTCTGAAAAAGTTTAGACACACATATGAGCTTTCTTATAAAAGGTGTATGAGCTTAGATAAAGACTTAACGAAACATCTCATTTCAAAAATATGAACTTTAGTAAGAAAGTCAATAAGTATTGATTTCTAGAAGTCCGGTTGACTTCTGGGTACATGTCAAAGCTAGTGGGGGCATAAGTTTTATGATAGTAAGAATATAATTATCATGATAGTGGGATCATGATTATTATGCTAAGTATTGCGAGTCAGCAATACTATTTATAGGAAACAAAGTTTTAAATTGCAAAGCTGCAAATTTTGGAAAATTGTTTCACTATAGTAAGGGAGAGGATACTTATACTTTAATTTTAATCTAAAAGTTTAGATTAAAATATTAATCAAACGTAGTCATGAGTATATATGAATATCATGTTGAAATGGTTCAACATTGAAAATTCTATATGGAAATATTATAGCAAGAGACTGGTCAAGTATCATGTCTTTATGTAAGACATTATGAATCGTGTCCCATATGCTTCGAATATAGGATTGATTGCATATGTTATAATATTCACGTGTTCTAATTTTCCAAATGCCTAGGGCATTAAGAGGGAAAAGGTCTAGAATCAGATATTACTAAAGTGGTTAAACAACTGTCAAGGACGATTTAAGGTTCGCTAAGGATTTATTGCTTAAGGATAGTTGGAAGTATAGTAATGGATGCACCATATTGACATTATTATAAATAGACATAATTCTGTTAATAATGATTGTCATGTGGCAAATATGGAAATGTTTGCATATTGGGAGTTCGATATTAAGAATCTATGTGTAGGTTAGAAACTTTTATGCAAGAAGTATGTTCAAAGGAATGTACTTTGAATTTGAGACTTCGTTTCCTTGGAATTGTTTTGTTATCAATCTCTAGTGGAAATTTTTGTAATATCATTGGCAAAGTCTTTGTGACCATATTATTCGATTATGCTTGTGTTTCACTTCGCATGTTTTGACTTCACGAATAATAAGATTCTTCAAACTTTCCACAGTCGATCATAATTTGGGAGTAGGTTATGAAAGTAGACTATCATGAATGAGTTTTTGTAAGATTGTCTAAGGTGTTAGACATAGGGCGTGTTCGACAAAAACTAGTTGGTAGCGGTTAGCGGTTAGTGGGTCGCTGGTAGCGGGTAGCAGGTAGCTTTTGATTTTGGAGTTTTTTGTTTAGGCTAAAAGCTAAACGCTCCGGTTGCCGAACGAGGCTTTTTCTTTATTACTAGCTTTTTCTTAAAAGATAGAAGCCAGAAGCTCCTAAAAGTTGTGTGTCGAACACGCCCATAGAAAAAGTTTGCTACAAGTATTCATGAGTGCTCTTGAAATAAGATTTGAGTATTGGATTAAACCCACACTCACTAAATCACTTCAAGGATTTTATCACGAGTTATTATGAGACGATAATATCTTCTATTCTTGAAACGGGGACATGTAGTTGCAGTTTACAAGTTTGTTTCACATTGATGATGGTAAACGCACCAGTAACTTGGTGTTATAAAACTTATCATTGTGTGTGATTTAATGAGTAAAGAGCGCTAGCATGTGAGTTGAAGTTTATCCGTTTCTTTTTCCCTAATGGGATAAAAGTGATATTTGTGGGCCCCTTGATGATTTAGTGATGACAACCCTAAGCGCTTGGCCAAGCATGGACTGATTTGATTTGTTTAATTAGTCGATTGTCATAAATCGAAAATAAGGAAACAAAGCATGAGCAGAGAGAATGATTATAATCCATGTCTCGGTTCATACGATATCTACAATGGAGGAATATATGATCCCTTATCCAATGGACGCGTCAGAGTTCGACAGCAGCTTTTAAAAGCTACGATTGCTAATCGGATTTTGGAGTCGTACGTGAAATAATAGTTATTAGACTTATCCAAGTGGGAGACTGTTGGATTAGGTGTCTAAGCCCATAACTATAACTGGTATGTACTTGACCCGATAGTATCATGGTCCATTTCAGGTTGCCTTCATCAGAACAATTTGATAGGATGGATAATTGATTAAGAGGTTATTTGTGATTTATTAATATATTATAAGTATAATATATTAATTGAGAAATCATATTATTTAATTAGTATTGATCAAGAATTAATTTCAAATTAATTTACTGATCCAAATAGACTAATGAAATTAACTAGGACTGATTGTGTACATCAGTGAGACATATGGTTTGGGCTAATGATCCATGATTAATTTGTAATGGTCTAGGCTTATGTGAAAGTCCATAAATTATTAGTTTAAATAAGTTATGGAACATAAGCCTAAGTGTAAGAATTAGGGTTACATATAACTCTTGGAATTCTACACTATATATATAACCCACAAAAGCCAAAAAATCAGACCAATGGTGGATTTTTCTAAGACATGGACGTTTTTGTGTGCTACTAAACCTCTCACATTTGTTCTCTAATTTTTCATGGTTTTCATTAACCATTTGAGGCATCACACTTGGGGTGTTAAGCTCTTAAAGGCAAAATTCAACAAGCTACAACAAGAGGTAATATTCTAACTAGTTTTTTATGATTCATATGTCAAATTGTATGCTAGTTGTAGGCTTAAAGCTTTGGAAATTTTTATTGCATGTATAACAAGAGAAAACTTAGATCCAAAGCTATTAGGGTTGTATGTGCACCATAGGACTGTTATAGAACATAAAACCTAACAAGAACCTCTATTGGATGTAAGGGCTTTGAATCAGCTTCCCTGGTGGTGTCATCCTCCACCTGAACATCCGTCTCAACATGATATGTGGGTTTATCACTAGATGATGAATATGGGTATGGAGACCTATTATTTCGACCCTCGTCATTCACTCCTTAAGGTGACTCCTCCTCTTCGAGGGGTTCCTCTTCCTCGAATGGCTCCTCTTCCTCTTCGAATGACTCCTGTGGTAATATGGGTGAAAGTGTGTCACAACTAGGAATTCTAATGCTTTTTTAAACATTAACAATGATAACATTTGTGACTAAAACTTGAAAGTATGCATGATGTTTATTCAATAACACCAAAGTTACATCAATCACCCTATGCAAACACTTCAAATAGTCAACAAAAGATTGGAAACCCTAAAAATCTCGGTTTAAGTCCATTATGGACTAGGATTTCCTTATTGGGCCTAATGGACCAATAAGTTTCCAATTTGACTAGTTTGGGCTTAGAACCCTTAATTCGGCTCTAATTCAACCAACCTTCAGAAGAGTTGACATTTTGGGCCATATTGGGCCTAAAATGGAAATAAACTACTCCAATAAGCCTTATTGGGCCATAACTAGCCTAATTAACCTTGTTGGGCCATAAATAATCTAATTATCCCTAATGGGCCACAACCCTAATCTTTTATGCTAATTGGGCCGTGAACCAACCTAAGGGCCCAATGGGCCGAAAACTTCTTCATGGACCTCAAAATTTCGAACCAAGATAAGAAGTTGACCAAATTAATCTATTTCCTTCCTCCTAGCCCAAGATATCGACCCAAGTATAAAATACAAAAAAAAGTATTATAGGGAGGGTTGACTTTGGGAGGTGCCACCTCTATATTACACACCATATCTCCATGCATGGACCAACATGCTTCCATAAGATTCACTTCACTTCTTTCTCTCACCTCTCTCTTCTTATCTTCGGCTGAGGCTACCCACACACACACACACACACATCACCATTTCAATTTACTTCAAACTCTCTCAACAATATCTTCATCCTTCCACCAAATTTTCGAGAATCATAAAGGCTTCAAGAAGAATTTCATCCAAAAATCACTTCCAACTACATACTAGTGGTAAGATCTTGGAAACATGTTTTCCTTCTACACTTAATCACTCTTCTTACAACCTTAAATTCTTGATCATACTCCATAGAACTCTTCAAATTCGAGGTCTCTTCAAGGAGCTTGTTAGGGCCAAAAACAACACCAACTTCGTCCATTTCTATTTCAAAACTGAAGACAACTAAGCAAGGTGAGTTCATACCCACTTGTTTTCGGTTTTTACTTGTTTTTGGGGGAGAATACAAGTACTATGTGTTGATCTATGTGTGTATGCTTGTTATATGTGATTTCTTTGGTTTATGTTGTGAAAATATGATATTATTTGCTAAATATTAAAATCTATGGCTAAAGTGTGAAGAATACATAAAAATGTACATAATAAACAACTTACTTCAAGGATCTAAGGATCTTTAGGCTTAAGAAGTGAAAACAAAGTCAAAATCCTTATAAGTGTCATTTTTGCAAAAATAATCAAAGTTTGGGTAAAATATGATATTTTCGGTTTTATAAGGACAAGATAGTATTATTTACATAGAAATCTAACTTTTATGAAAATAACACTTGTCTAGGGGTCAAAAATACAAATTTTAGCTTAATGGGCTTTAAATTTGGGCCTTATGAGTTTTGGGCCCAAAGTTACGAAAAATGAAGTGTTTGAGGGGCTGAAATGGAAAAGTTAACAAAATATGAGTTTAAAACGTGAATAAAACTGTTTTAAGGGCTGAAAATGACTTTGATGTAAAAATTGGACTAATAGTGCAAAGTTTTCGACTATGGGGTCAAAATTGTAAACTTATGGAAATTGAGCCAAAAATGTAAACTTTTTTCAACTAAGGGTTGGAAATCGAAAATACAATAGTTTTGGGCTGAATTTATTATTTCAAATAAAGTTTGGGTCTAAAACGTTAAGAAAAACGGTTTAAGGACCAAAAATGTCAATTTTCATAAAAGGGGACTAAAAGTGTCATTTTTGTAGATAAAGGGGCTGAAATGGTCAAACTAAATGTTTTGGGGTTAATTAGACGAATATTAAATTATCGGGTTAAAAATATTAAGTTTATAATGCATGGTTTTAATTATATATATATATATATATATATATATATATATATATATATATATACACACACACACACACGTATAACCAAAGCTTCGTTATAAATCAAACGTCAAAGTATTTTAATACTTCGAATAAACATTTCGCTTACAACAAATAGCTACATTACGAACTCAAGATCAATAAATTATAAATGATTCAATGGTTGGGCTCAAATATCTTCTATTCGTGCTATTAGGCCTTTATGACCCATTATCATGATTATTGGGCCCAATATAATCACACATGTTTATTGGGCTTCCGGTGACCCAATTACATACCCAGTGGGCCTTTATCAACTTTAATATGCTGTTAGGCCTTAATGGTCCATTTGCATTGTTAATAAGACCCTAAACATTCATAATATGCTTAATGGGCTATAACGTGTCCTTAGCATACTCGACAGCCTATACTAACATACGAAGTTAGTGGGCCTCCATAGTCCTCTTCTTTTCGTCTGTTAGGATTACCTTTATTCAAGTAAACATAAATCGGGTTGTAAAACAATGTTATTCAATTTCTTATGGATTTAGTGAAAATAACGGGTGACACCAATAAGTGTCGGTCATAGTCTGTAGTTATAATCAAAGTCTCCTGGAGGGAGAGCGATAGTTTGTGTATAGATCTATATGGGGGTGACTCCCCCCACACCTAAGCTGTTTGTTACAGTTAGATTCGGCCAGTCTAGGTGAAAAAGTCTAAATTCAAGACCGGCATTCGATAAAATGCCAAGACAGGCGAATTATTCATTATTAGGCATGGTGATAACGACTCACATAGAGATCCGTTATCATCTAAGTAATCATTAGGAAATCATGTTCATATGTTGTGACGATACAATAATACCAAACTATCATACTATTTATATCGGAAAGCATCGGGTTTTCCGGGGGAACAACATTATTCACTTTTACTTACAACAACTATAATACAAGAAACTATTATGAAAAACATTTCACTTTTACATCTTTTGAAATCATTCACGCGTATACTTATGGATCATCACACCTTTTTCATAAACAATTTCTGTTTCAGAAAATATCGCATTTTCTGGGTTTTACAAACAATACAAAACATTTTCATATCAAACCTGCTTATGAACTCACCAACATTATATTTGTTGATCGTTTTCAAAATAACTTGTGTTCTCAGGTAACCGTTAGAATGAAGAATTATCAAGCGTGTGTCTGAATGTCTTTTGTGTGATGTCATTTGATAAACAATTTATTTTTGGGATTATGTAATGTAAACAATGTACTTGATGTGAACAATGACGGTTGTAATGTATTAATGCATGGTGATGTTTATGTTATGTTTCATGTATATTCATTGTTATGATATTTCAATTTAAGTCACACGAGCCTTCAGACGTTTCCGCCGTCTGGTTCGGGGGTGTGACAGGTTGGTAACAAAGCTCTGTTTATAGTGAACTGGCATATCTAACCTCACATTGACATGCAACTATAAACCCAAAGAAGGACTAAATAACTCTGAACAAAACAAATAAAATATAATAATAAACACTCTTACTTGTGCGACTTAGAAAAATAAACATAATAACGATTCAAATAAGATGATTGGAAAATCCTGACATCTCGGTTAAGCCAGGACTGTTCACAGTTGTATTAGGGATGAATGTAGCCTGATCAACTACATTTCCTTCAGAATGCAACTATCACATGCTATGGGGCGATCGCGATGGTCAATAAACCTAAGGCATACCCTTTTGTTAACCAAGAGGAGAACATCAACCCAATTTTTATAACAACTAAAATATCTAAGGAATAATAATAGTTTATTTATATACCCTCCTTACGTGTTCCTCATCACAGTCACCATGGAAAAGGAGCATCAAGGCATTCAGTTTCACCAGGCTTTGGTGGCCCACAGACTGATTGAAGACGACCCCGAGGAAGGACAAGGGGCAGCACACGGCATTGGGCCCGACGAGTACACTTATACGGACTACGATTTTGAGGGGACCGATGACGACATGGAGGAGGAAAGAGACACAGACAAAGCCTCCGTCAAACCACCTATCGACGAGACACATCAGGACCACCCTGCCCCACCAGGAAATCCCGTGGGAGAGGATCGTTCTCCGGAGGCAGAGGCTGTCGCACTACGGCAACAACTATTTGCCAGGGAGGCACGAGCGGTGCAGGCTAAACTGGAAAGAAATGAGGTCATCAGGGAGATGACTGAGATGGCCCAGATGTTGGCGCAACATTTCAGAATATGATTTCGCTACCACCGTTGGGCACCTCCTAGTGTGTTTAGAATCAACATAACCCCCCCCCCCCCCTTAATACTGCTATGTTGTCTTATGTTTGCCATGTTATGTACTACCGACTCAATGTTTAAGTGATTACACTACTCATAGAGTCGTTATGCTGCCGAACTTTGTATCCTTATGTATGCCCTTTTGGGAAAATTTTCATGTATCAAAGGCGGATATTATTAGTGGAAAATATTATGTGTTTTATCGTGATGTTGTTATCTGCTATGAGTTTTAAATTCTTATTGTTTAGTGTAAATATATGGAATCGCTTAAATGCACAATCAATTCACGGAATTCCTAACATAAATACAATATGTACTCAACATCTCTCTGTTCTGTAACAAAAAGATTCCGTAAAGACCAAACCGCAGAAACAATCAACCACCGACACCACCGAAAATCGACTCAGTTCCTTTTCAAGCAGCTGTATCTGCTGCAGTCACAGCAGCACTGATGCAGATCCACAATGGGAACAATGGTGGAGGCAATGGGCAGTGGCCGGAAGTTCAAACAATGGGACGAACCAAGGACCTACCAAGACATGCTCTTACAAAGATTTCACAAACGCAAAACCACGAACCGTTAATGGCATAGGGGGAATGATAACCCTGAAGAGATGGATTGAAAATGTGGAATCGGAGTTCGAGATATGCAGATGCCCTAAAGAAGTCAAGGTGAAGTTTGTAGCATGTACATTTATTGATCAAGCTCTCACCTGGTGGAATGGACATGTGGAGGCTATGACTCTTCCGGTGGCTAATGCCATGCTGTGGACGGAATTGAAGGAAATGCTAATGGTTGAATACTGCCCGCGAGGCGAAGTTCAGAAAATGGAGCAAGAGTTAGGGAATCTCACTGTCCGAAACTCCAACATCGATGCCTACAGAAGGGAAGAAAGTAGAACGATTCATCTGGGGATTAACTACCCCAATTCAAGGAAACATGATAGCCGCAAATCTTGAAACCTTTGACAGTGCGAAGTGGTTGGCAAAGAAGTTGTACGACCACAACAACAAGAAGGGCGAGAAAGCAGGGGAATTTGAAAGCAAGAGGAGAGTGATAACAAGAAAGGAAAGAATAACAAGAGGAAGGGACGACAAGGCTCAGAATCATCGAAAAAAACAACAAACAGTAACAGTTCATGTTGCAACCATCCAAGTTCCCACCACACCACATGCTCCAGCCTCATCCACCCCACGTGCCCCTAAGCAGTATTCCAGAGATCTTCCAAAGTGCAAGAAGTGCAATCTCCATCACAATGACGAATGCAAGGAGATGCATTGTACCAGTTGCAATTGAAAGGGTCACACGGAAAAATACTGTAGGACATATTCTCCCCAGAACCAGCAGCAGAGAAACAACAACAACAACCGCAACAACAACAACCGCAACAACAACAACAACAATAACAACAACAAAAACAACAACAACAACAACACTGGGGCTAGCCACACCTGTTATGGATGTGGATGGACTGGGCATTTCCGTCAAAACTGCCCCAATATCATCAACCAAGGGAATGGAGGAGCACGGAGAGTGCTGGCCATGGGTCAAGGAGAAGCGGTTTAGGATCCCGCTGTTGTCACTGGTAAGTTTCTCCTAAACAACACATATGCATGAATCCTGTTTGATACCAGGTCAGAGCGGAGTTTTATGAGTAATAAATTCAAACATTTGCTAAAACAACAACCCCAGAAGCTTAATGAAACCTTTACGGTGGAAATTGCTAACGGGAAAACAGAATCAACTAGGGAAATCTACGTAGGATGTACCCTAACCTTAAATCAACACATATTTTAAATAAACTTGATGCCTGTAACTATTAGGAGTTTTGGTTTGATTATCGGCATGGATTGGTTGAGCCCCCATCATGCCGAAATTATGTGTTGCGAGAAGGCCGTTCGCCTCCATCTCCGTAACCACGAAGCCCTAATTATATACAGAGTCAAACTAAGTACGAAACTTTGTCTTATCTCATGTATTAAGGCACATAAGTGCCTACAAAAGAAGGACTTTGCGTTTCTGGCTCATATCGTGGATAAATCTAAGGAAGAGGTCAATATTCAAAACATCCCAGTGGCTAATCTAGATAAGGTGGAACAGATACATCACTTTTCTTATGAAAATGAAGGAAAGCAGCAGACTATTCAAGAATCTCCTAGCTTTGTTACGGGTAGTGAAAGTGGAGCAAGAAAGGAAGATGAATGTGCAGCTAGGAGAGGGTCTCACAGGCATCTCTCTTCGAGCGGCAGTGCAAGCTCGGATGGTGTTAGCGCTGGCAGAAAGTCCTGGATTAGTTTGTACCGTTGTAGGTCCCTGAGTGGTGCCCCCGCTTAGGTTAGTTGTGCTTCCTTAAATATCGAGTTGCCAAGGGTTGTTTCCAGAGGAAATGGGATTAGAACTCATGATTTAGCAGTTGGTTGAGCAGTCGTGCGATTTCCCTGACATCTTTCCAGAAGATCTTCTGGGGATACCCCCAGAAAGACAAGCCGAGTTCCGAATCGACCTTGTGCCAGGAGCTACACCCATCGCCAAATCGCTCTATAGGTTGGCTCCTGAGGAGATGCAAGAACTGTCAAGCCAACTCAACGAACTCTTGAGAAAAGGATTCATCCGACCTAGCTTCTCACCCTGGGGAGCTCCGGTCCTTTTTTTTAAGAAGAAGGAAGAATCCTTTAGGATGTGTATCGATTATAGGGAACTAAATAAGCTCACTATCAAAAATCGTTACCCACTTCCACGCATCGACGATCTATTCGACCAGCTTCAAGGAGCAAATTACTTCTCTAAGATAGCTCTGTGATCCGGCTACCACCAACTCAAGGTCCGGGAAGAGGATATCCCCAAAACCACTTTCCGAACTCGCTATGGACATTATGAATTTGTTGTAATGCCCTTCTTTCTAACGAATGCCCCTGTCGCATTTATGGACCTGAAGAATTGAGTTTGCCGACCATTCCTCAACAAATTTGTCATCGTTTTCATCGATGATATTCTGGTCTATTCTCGAAGCGAAGAGGATGGGAAGTCCCAACGACACCCACCGAAATTCGTCAATTTCTGGGTCTCACAGGCTATTACAGAAGATTCATTCAGAACTTCTCCAGAACAGCCAAGCCACTTACCATGCTTACACAAAAGGGCGTACCATTTGAATGGACAAAAAAGCAGGAGGTTTCCTTCCGATCTCTGAAATGAGCTCTCTGTAGTGCACCAGTACTATCATTATGAAAAGGAACTAAGGGCTTCGTAGTTTACTGCGATGCTTCGAATCAGGGTTTAGGTTGTATACTCATGCAGCGTGGGAAGGTGATAGCATATGCATCCTGACAACGAAAGACACATGAGGTGAATTATACCACCCATGATCTCAAATTAGGGGTTGTGGTCTTTGCTTTGAAAATTTGGAGGTACTACCTTTATGGTACAAAGTTCACCATTTTCACTGACCACAAGAGTCTCTAACACATTCTAAATCAAAAGGAGTTAAACATGAGGTAGCAAAGATGGGTTGAGCTACTAAACGATTATGAGTGCGAAATCAAGTACCACCCAGGCAAGGCTAACGTGGTAGCAGATGCCTTGAGTCGGAAAGAATACTCAAATCGTCGTGTGACAACTCTTTCAATAACCATTCAATCCCATATGTCCTCGCAAATCAAAGAAGCCCAGTTTAATGCCATGAAGACAGAAAATAGAACAAGCGAAGCGTTACGTGGAATGGAAAAGAACTTCGAAGTCAAGGAGGATGGAGCATATTGTTTCATGAACCGAATTTGGGTTCCTAAACTTGGGGGTGTCACAACTAGGAGTTCTAAGGTTTTTATAAACATTACAAAGGGTAACAATTGTGACTAAAACTTGAAAGTATGCATGATGTTTATTCAATAACAACAAAATTCCATCAAACACTCTATACAAACACATCAAATGGTCAAAAAAAGATTGGAAACCCTAAAAATCCTGGTGAAAGGTCATAGTATATGGTTTGGGCTAGGCAATACATGTATAGATGAGTTAGGGCATTTGAGATTGTTATTTGGAGTCTTTTGGTATGTTTGAAGTTTTCGGTCTAGGAAGGTTTTCGGTCAGGGTTTGACCGAAAACCTGTATTTGGTCAATGTATGTTGGTATAAATAGGTTGTCAGGTTGTCATTTGTAAGAGTTGTTCACTATGTGAGTTTTCGGTCCATTGAGTTGTATTAGATGATTTTTAGATCTAATTGTATGCAAGATCAATTTTAATCATTCTTCTTCTCATCTTCTTTATTATTTCATTTGCTTGATTGATCATTGGTATAGATCCTTCCATCAAGGACCTTACAATTGGTATCAGAGCATCAAACCGATGTCAATTAAGCTTGTTATTCAGTTCTCGGTTACACAAGCATTTGTTCATCACGTTCTCGGTCATTCAAAGCTTGTTTTTGATAAAATAGTTTTCGGTTTAAGAAGATTAAGCCGAAAACTTCACAGATTTCAATGACGAGCTTGGTTTTCCATTCTGATTTGATTTCCACGCAATGAGAATACCAATTAAAGCTTCAAAAACCACTTATCAACGAGAATTCGGTTGAATATTGAGTTTTCAGTTGATGAAGATCAAGCCGAAAACTATAAGAATTTAACCAAAAAGTTGAATTCCACACGATGTAAACTCCAATCTGATCTTCAAATTTTATCAAAAACAAGCTTTGAATGACCGAGAACATGATGAACAAATGCTTATGTAACCGAGAACTGAATAACAAGCTTAATTGACACTGGTTTGATGCTCTGATACCAATTGTAAGGTCCTTGATGGAAGGATCTATACCAATGATCAATCAAGCAAATGAAATAATAAAGAAGATGAGAAGAAGAATGATTAAAATTGATCTTGCATACAATTAGATCTAAAAATCGTCTAATACAACTCAATGGACCGAAAACTTACATAGTGAATAACTACTCACAAATGACAACCTGACAACCTATTTATACGAACATACATTGACCGAAAATAAGTTTTCGGTCACACCCAGACCGAAAACCTTCCTAGACCGAAAACATCAAACATACCAAAAGACTACAAATAACAATCTCAAATACCCTAACTCATCTATACATGTAATGCCTAGCCCAAACCATATACTATAAACTTTCACCAAGATTTTTAGGGTTTCCAATCTTTTGTTGACCATTTAAAGTGTTTGTATAGAGTGTTTGACGGAATTTTGTTGTTATTGAATAAACATCATGAATACTTTCAAGTTTTAGTCACAATTGTTACCCTTGTTAATGTTTATAAAAACCTTATAATTCCTAGTTGTGACACCCCCAAGTTTAGGAGCCCAAATTCGGTTCATGAAGCAATATGCTCCATCCTCCTTGACTTCAAAGTTATTTTCGATTCCACGTAATGCTTCGCTTGTTCTGTTTTCTTTCTTCATGGCATCAAACTTCAACCTATTTATAACCGAAAGAGGGATGCTGTAATCCAAGCTATAAAATAGTTGAAAGTAGGTAAATGACGATTTACCAATTTCCACCATGAAAACGAAATATAATTAAGTTTTAATTGGATTTGAAACTCCTAGATCTTTTGAGATACATTGAACTTTCAATGGCATGTTTGAATCTCGATTATGACCTCTAAAGTTTGTGACTGGGATGCCGAGGATCACAAACAAGGTGTAATAACCATGCAAATTGACTTGGTACCCTCAACTTTATCACCTAATTGATGTGCCAGTTAACCACACACGCTCCACCAATCTATGATAAACTTAAGTTACCCTTCGCCACACATTGCCAGTCCCATGTTAGTGTGTCGGTTAACCACACACGCTCCACTAATGACTTAACAAAGGTGCAAAGTGTAATTTCATGGGTTAAGTAGCACCATTTCACATTTTCCTAAGTAACTAAGATTGGGAATTTATAAGTGTTTAGTTAATTAGTATTTATCTTTATACTTTTACTGAAGGGGGAATTATAGTCTTTATCATACCTGATCGGTTAACGACCCTCCACCAGTCAAAAGCGGTGGGTGAGAGTGAACACCCATTAAACTGCCATTTTATAGGCAATAACCTTATACCCCTCTTATACACCGGCTTCGTGAATGAGGCCTACTAATGGTAAGATTGACTTTATCTTATAAATATGTATATAATTAAAATTATAATAATAGTATAAGGGTTGAATTTTAAACTTTTAAAATTCTAGGGCTTGATTTGGAATTAAAGCCTTCATAAATAAATCTTTACAAATTCCAAAACTTGAGGGCACATTCTAAAACTCTTTAAAACTCTTTGATTTTCATACATTATGAGTTTAATTAAAGTTGTAGAGACTTAAATGAAGAGACTCTTGAACATCCATAACTTGAGGACAAGTTATGGAATTCATAAAAACTATTTATGAGAAAAAGACTCTTCATTTTGTAACCTATGACATTATTTATGAGTTTTAAGAATAATAAATGTGTATTTTCATATAACTTGAGGACAAGTTACAAAAACACATTTTACGAACAATTTGTAGATTAACTTGGATTAAAAACAACTAACACAAAGTTTTTTCATTAATCTAAATTAATTCATAAAACAAGGTAACACCAAAAAACTTTTGATAATCCATAACATATGGAAGTTTCAAAACTCTTTAGATCATAACTTTTTAAAAAAGACTTTTAAGTTCCAAAATTTTATGACAAAAATTTGTAACTCCTTAAAAAATTTAGATCAAACTTTTTAAAACAAATAAAATAATCATATCATTCTATCTTTTAATAAATTGACCTAATTCAACTCTTGTAGTAAAATGACTCAAATTTTACAAATAATTAGTTTTCCATAAAATCAACTAATTATCTTAAAATTTGACAAACTTCATGTTTTTTTTTTCTTTTTGTTTTCAACTTTGAAAATCAAACATTTGCATCAAATATAATAGAAAACAACCCATGGCTTTGATACCACTGTTGGGTTTTTGGTATAATAAAACATCTTATGGTGTACATACAACCCTAAATACCTTGGATCTATGTTTACACTAATTATACATGCAAATGGTTCCCAAGGGGCATTAAACCTATGACTAGCATACATTTGACACAAACCATATAAGATACTAGTTAGGATAACATACCTTTTAATAGAGCTTGAAGTCTTGGTGTATTTGGCCTTAAAGAGCTTAGCCCCAATAGTGTGGAAGCCTCAAATGAAGTCACAACACATCATGGACAAAGGTAGAACTTAGGAGAGAATTCCATGCACCCAAAAACACCCATGAACTCCAAGAATGACTCAAGTGGCGTTTTTTAGGCTAAGAGCATGTATTTATATGTGTGGATTCCAAGGGTCATGGGTATAACCCAAATCCATACCCATGGGTTTTATGATCCATGGCTCATGTGGCCCAACTCTTTATGTATCCATACATAAACTTGGTCCAACATGGATCATAAGCCCAACACGTATAAATATAACTAATTATCATAATTAGTCTCCGTAGATTTAATTAGTCTCTTTTGATCACTAAATTAATTCCAAATTAATTCTTAATCAATACTAATTAAAACATATGATTTCATATTAATATATTATAACTTATAATATATTAATAAACCATAAATTACCTTCCCTCAAAAGTCCATCCTAACAAATTGTCATGATGATATGCAACCCAAATGGACAACGCTACACTCGGGTCGAGTACATACCAATAATAGTTATGGGCTTAGACATCTAATCCAACAGTATTGTAATGGTCTTTAGGCTCTAGTGTGTAAGGTACTACCTGATCTTCCTTCAGTAAGGGAAGTACCATCCATATACCCATGTCGACCATCTAGCCTCCGCAAACTTGCATAATAAATTGAACATGATATATATTTATGAGAGCTAGCATAGGAATCAATAAATACATACAATATTAAATTAAAAGTATGTAATAGATAGTATCGCATTATTTGTGACTCTCTCTCTCTCTCTACATGGGTATGTCAGATAGAGAACTCTAGACCATCAATCCAGGCAGCCTTAAAAGCGTAACTCAAGATGGTGTCGAATCCTTAAGCAATATGTCTATACCTAAGCCTCCAATCCAAGAATCTCGACTAATAGAACTAGGTTACCGATCCATAAATCCTTAAGCGTTGAGTTGTGATTTATATGGATGATCTTTATGATATTTAGATATATTTCTTAGGGTTTATATATATAACTCTATATCTGATTATTGTTTTATTAAATGTATTTTATTCATTTTATGCATTGTACTTCAAGACTATCAAGTAAGGATCAGCTAGGTGAGAAGTGTTGAAGGGCAGGATCATTTTAGTATATTGTTGTTCTGAAATCCAGCAATCCAAGCAACAGTTCAAACTAGACACCTCTCCATAAGTAGTCTATAGGTAAGCTTCTCTAAGTGTTGCGGGCAATAAATGTTGGGGATGCAGCTGACCCTTTTGCAAATTTTGTCGTCCCACCCGTTAATATAATTTTGCCCCTGCTTATGATGTTGTTCTTTAGGGTTGTTTTTCTTTGATAGTTGTAGGTGTATCAACCTTTATGTAGAAATTGTATACATTTAACCATTTATCACTTTATTATTGCAGCCCAACACTTTTGCAGAAGTTGCAACCTTTTCACTCACACAGAGCTCGGGTTACCACATATCATACCCGTTTCAAAAGTTTAGGTGTATATTTCAAGGTTTTGTTTTAAAGACTATTTCAGTCGATGGAATTACAACTGCTTCATGTAGAGCAAGATAGTAAAGATGAAGTTGTTAATCTTGAAGACAAAAGGTTATTCATGGAATATAAGATAATTGCTTTAATTCTCAATGTACTTGCACTTTTCTACTTTTCAAATGTTTGATGACTTTATTGATGTTACCAATAACAAGAAGCAAATGGTGCATTTAGGGAACTTATTTGTGCAAAAGCATTGATATTTTATTACCTGCGTAACACAAGACAAATAAGATAACATAATTTCTAGGTTCCATCTAAAAATGTTCATTCTTGTAAAAGAAATCTTTTTGTTTTTGTTTCCACAAGTATGATGTTTTTATTATTTTTACATTATTGTTTGTGTTGTCACTTGTCAAGGTGCTAGTAGATGGTCGTATGAGTCATTTTGAGAACTGCAATACTTTGTCTATAACCAAATGAAGAGAACTGTAATCGAGATTTAGAAAGCAATCATGATTGTATGAATGAAAAATAAGAACACATAAGGTAAATATTAATCAGATCTTATATTGATGAAGAACTGATTACAGACTAAGCAGAGAGAACTTGCGAATGATTAATGAATCACTCGTGCATTCGATGTCTCTACTTCTAACCTCAGTCCCTATTTATAGGAAACCTGAGTGTACAAAAAATATACTAAGTCCTGAACTATATGCTTCGCACAAATGAAGACTTAGTAAAATAACTAACATGCGAAATTAAAGAAACAAACACTTCGACTTTTACAACATCTAGTCTCTACATTCTCCCCCTTTGTAAACAGTCGAAACTATTCAGTTTGTGAGATTCCAAACAGCTGAGTGCATTGTTCTTTGGATTTCTGAATACCAAGTGATTATCTTTTTAAGCTCTTTCCTGTCTCCTTCATTATTCTTCGTGTAATTTTTCATACGAACTATGAAATTCGTATATTGCGAAGTGGTGTATCTTTCAATCTCTGAGACTTTAAACAAAAACTTCTTAGGCTTCCCCTTCGTATCTTTTCCTACGAAAACCATGCCAAAAGGTTTATGGCATATTTCTCCATCTGTATACTTCTTTAACTCCGTTTGAGGCAAGGTTGATTCCCAAGAGACTGTAACTTTTCTTCCAAGGCCTGATGCAAGTTCTTCATCAATCAATGCCAAGCAATCATAGTAGTTATCTATGAATATCTTGATATGTGCGAAACCAAATCTGAACACATCAGTATCATATCCTTTCAGCTTATTTTCTTCCATGTCTTTAAGAATAAATGCCACTTGAATGAGATCATTTAGATTCATCAAGGGAAAATCAGCAATGGTAAAATCAAATGCCTTGTTATCTGCACGAACCACAAAATATCGAAAGTTTTGAAGCATGTTCTTGAACATAACATCCTTCTTGATTGTTAGAACTTTCTTGATTTTCATTACAGACCAAACTTCCTCTTGATCCTTCGCAAGTACAACATGAAATCTGATCTTCAAGTAAGTGTATTCATCAGCATTTTCAAAATTTTCACTTATCTTGTACTGCGCCGTAATAAACATCATTTCGTTTATTGGAAAATCAAGTTGGCTTCTGTCTGAGTTTGCAACATCATAACTCCTTCTAGGATTTTTCTCAAACTCGTACAAGTGACTCCCCAAAACTTTAGATTCGATAGTTTCAAACGAGTACAACTTCGCAGGATCGCCCCTGTTCAAAGTTGGTGGGTCACTTGCTCTTTGCCTTAGTATGCTCTGAATTTGCCTTTGTTTTTCCATTTCAGCTTCAACCTCAACTTTCTTTTCTTCTTTGGACTTTTCAATAACCACCTCTTTGCCTTTTCCAGTATCCATTGTTTGAGGTTTCGCACTCGAACTTCCTCCTTCAGTTGAACCAATTATAATTCCTTTAGTGATTGGCTTCGTTGTTACTATTGTTGAAGGAATTGGTTTCGTGATTACAGGAAAAGTTGTTTTAAGCTGAGTTGAATGAATCTTCCCAACAGTTTTCGCATCCTCTCCTTTACTTCCTTTTATTTCTCCCCCTTGCACCCCTGTGAAAGCAGGCGAGGCATTCTTTGGCAAAAGTGAAATAAAATTGGTAATCGGGGCCAACGCCTTTTGGATATCTTGCTCTAAAGTGTTGACTTTGAGAGTTAAAAATTCCGGAGTAAGAATCGTTTGTTGAGAAGGCTGCGAAACACAACTTTTTAATTCAGTAGCCAACTGAATTAATTTTAAAAACTGCTCCTTATTCTCTTGATGCTTGGCTTCGATAATTTGAGCAGACGGTTGATAATCAGTAGCAAGCTTGGTCAGTGCTTCAGCAATAATATCAACACGTTTTTGTACTTCTAAATTTTGCGAATGAAGGTCTTGAATCTCCTTTGCAATTTCTTTCTTTAACTCCTCAATTTTGAAGTTAACATCTTCCCTGACCTTCTTCACATCTTGTACAAAAAGAACATGTCGTTCTTTTGTAACAATTTTCAAGTCTTTTATAATGCCATCAAAAGATTTTCCTTGAGATTGAATGCGAAGCTCATTATTCTTATCGGAATCATCAACTTTAGCAATGATACGTTTCTCTGCAGCTTTGATCATAGATTCAACCTCCAATCCCGATATAGATGACTTTGTACTAGCATCAGCTTGTGATTGAATAATGACATTCAACTTTCGATTCAGGATTTTAAATTGCTTACCTGACATAAGCATATGATCAGGTATTTCCTCCTCCTCTGAATCAAAGTGTATGGCTTCAAACATTCCTCCAAAACCTCCTCCTTCAGTTTCTTCATCAGACAGAGCTTGCGAAGGTATAGGTTGTGGTGTTTCAGGTGAGTGAGATGGAAACAATGTAGTAAAGGGATGTTTTAAAGGATGATCAAATATGGATGATGTGGTTGTATGTGTATTCGGAAGAGGAAATGGTGGTAATGAAGTAGATAAGGTGATTGGCACTGTGAGTTCAATATTCGTGATAGGTGTTCCCGTATAAGATACGTTAACAACCTTATCAGAAATAAGTTCTTCCTCATGAACTGAGTTGTTTGTAACAACTTCAAGTGGAATGGATGTGGTAGTGGAAATTTGCGAAGTAACTGGAAGAGAAACATTTCCCATTGTGGAAAGGGAAACAGGTGGAGTCTCTGGAACCACTTCATCATCTGATGATTCATTGCGAATAATCATCTTCCGTTTCTTGTAGAGCTTTTGAGTAATATGCTTCGCAACCTCTTGAGCTCTTCTTCTCTTTGAACCAGGAGAAACAGGAGCCGGAATGTCTCTAAACACAGCCCCCTTACTACTCACCACATTTTTGCGAATAGTAGGTGAAGTAGTTGTCGTGTGTGATGATTTGCGAAGCTTCTTTAATACCCCTGACTTTGTCGTTATAATCTCGTTCATAGTTTTGGTAGAAAGTTCATCTTTCTCAACCTCTTCAGCCTTTGACACTTTTGAAGATTCGTGTTTTTCTTCCTTTTGAGTCTTCTTCTTCTTCTTTGATGACTTAGCACTGGCTTCAAGTAACACTCCAGTTCGCACATTAGGGTCAAAAGTCTTCATATATCGAACTAACACCTTGTGAGTAGAAGAAACTTTGCGAAGCATTGCATCAGGAATTCTTGCGACACTTGTGAAGATATTTTCATCATCTTCAACAACTTTGGGAAACTGGTACAAAGAAAATTCTGCAACTTCTCCTTCTTCAGGAACTTGAATGCCTTCTTTTACGTATACTTTTTCTAAAATCAAACTCCAATACCTTGCACAAGAAATCCCCTTATCAACACTTGTATTTTCTAGGCTTTTGTTGAACTCCTTCCAAAGCTGAGTTCCATAATCAATACTTAAATCATAGTAAAGACTCATAACCATGGCATAAACCTCCATTCGTCCCCTGTCTAGACCTACACTCCTTCCGGTCAAACATCTTAGAAAGCTACCAAATAAGAAATTCCAAATACATGGTAAGCTGGATTTCCTGAAATCACTTATCTTTTCAAGAGTGGGTTGATGTCCCATCTCATTGAACATGAAGATAATCTGTGAATTGGTGGGTTTAAAGAACGATGGGTTATGAGGAATGTTCAGGAAGTCAATGAACATGTTCTTGTTAAGACGAACCGTCTTGTTATTCACTAGATTGAAAGTTATGACATCTGTTGCATAGTTGTATGACACAGTTGATGCCGCCATTGACAACCAAGTCATAGGAACAGGAAAAGAACTGAACATAGCAGTTGATAATGGTGACCTTTTCAGTGCAACGATCAACATCTTCAATTTTTCTGGGTAGGATGTGTGACAATACTCAAAATCGGGTCAAGTCTAAGCCGGTCAAGGTCAACGAGTCAAACCGGTCAACTCAATTAAAACCTTGTATGATAGGGTGTATATTATGTAAATACTGTACAACTCACTATTTTAATGAGAATACACCACTTGGAAACTTCATGTGTTTAAATTTCCTTAACATTAGTGCTAAACAATGAACAACAACAATAAAACAATGTTGCATACTCATAGGGAGTGCGTAAGATCCTAAATTATGGCACAACGGGGTCTAAAGACCTTGCATTGGGAAGCCGAACACTCTCATTCATCACACACGAAAACACTCTCAATCGTTTTCACTCTATCTCCATATATGTCAAATCTCTCCCAAATCTCTCCAAGTATGTCAAATCTCTCCCAAATCTCTCTAAGTATGTGAAATCTCTCCCACATATCTCTTTGTATGTGAAATCTCTCCAAGTATGTCAAATCTCTCCCAAATCTCTCCAAGTATGTCAAATCTCTCCCACATATCTCTTTGTATGTGAAATCTCTCCAAGTATGTCAAATCTCTCCCAAATCTCTCCAAGTATGTCAAATCTCTCCCAAATCTCTCCAAGTATGTCAAATCTCTCCCAAATCTCTCTAAGTATGTGAAATCTCTCCCACATATCTCTTTGTATGTGAAATCTCTCCAAGTATGTCAAATCTCTCCCAAATCTCTCCAAGTATGTCAAATCTCTCCCAAATCTCTCCAAGTATGTCAAATCTCTCCCAAATCTCTCTAAGTATGTGAAATCTCTCCCACATATCTCTTTGTATGTGAAATCTCTCCAAGTATGTCAAATCTCTCCCAAATCTCTCCAAGTATGTCAAATCTCTCCCAAATCTCTCCAAGTATGTCAAATCTCTCCCAAATCTCTCTAAGTATGTGAAATCTCTCCCACATATCTCTTTGTATGTGAAATCTCTCCAAGTATGTCAAATCTCTCCCAAATCTCTCCAAGTATGTCAAATCTCTCCCAAATCTCTCCAAGTATGTCAAATCTCTCCCAAATCTCTCTAAGTATGTGAAATCTCTCCCACATATCTCTTTGTATGTGAAATCTCTCCAAGTATGTCAAATCTCTCTCAAATCTCTCCAAGTATGTCAAATCTCTCCCAAATCTCTCTAAGTATGTGAAATCTCTCTCACGTATCTCTTCGTATGCGAAATCTCTCCAAGTACGTCAAATCTCTCCCAAATCTCTCTGAGAACGAGGAATCTCTCTCAAATCTCTCTCGAAATCTCTCCCAACTTTCTATAATCACTCGGGGCATCCCGACCCTCGAATTTGGCGAAAAATAGCCCAAGAACGGAAGTCTACGCGAAAAACGGACTTAAGGAAACGAACCCTCCGAACCGAAAGTACTATTCATGAACCGAACCGAAAGCACTATTCATGAGGGTCTGAACCGAAAGTACTGTTAATGAGCTGAACCGAAATCACTGTTCATCCGAACCGAACCCAGCACTGAAGGAAGGTCCGAACCGAACCAGCATAGAAGGGAAAATCCGAACCGAAAGTACTGTTCATTACTGTTCACAACAGTACCTTCGGTTGTAGCCTGACCTCGGGCCGAACCTTGCCTTCGTGTCGGACTGCCTCCTTTCGGACCGAGCCTCGGACCAGACCCTCGCCTCGCCCCTTCTTCTGGCTTGCGCCTTCGCTTCCGAGACCAGCCACCCGCGTCCGAACCAAGCTCCGCCTGACCGGACTTCGGCCTAGGGACCGAGCTTCGGCCTAGGTCCGAAGAAACTCGCTGGAAGTTACATTTTTCGCCCATTTTTGCATATTTTCGCGTTTTAAACCCATTTTTAATTATTTTAACATAAGATTTTCACCCAAAACTTTATTTTTAATTATAAGACCCCCTAAATTAATGATTTAATCACATTTTAAGGATAAAATCATATTTAAAAAGGAGTTGGTAAAGTACAAAAAGAAGAGTGTTGACCTTACCGTAGTTATGACGCAAGCAACCCCCACACCCACTCCATGACAACCCACACTCCTCTCCACCATACCTTGTACTTTTTACCTCCCTCACAAGCCATCTCCATGCTTTGAGAGCTGGATATTCATCCTCTCTCCTCATTTTTCTCTCATTTGTTCTCATTTCACAAGAAGATCAAACTCCTTTCTCTCTCACTCTCTCTCTCTAAAAATCCGAGATTCAAGGGCTGATCTTGAGAGTTTCCTCCACCTTTGGTAAGCATAATCCATTTCCTTTATGATTATCTCAATTATTTCCACTCAAATCATGGATATCTTACACAAACTCCATTATATTTGTGTTAGAGCTTCGAATCTTCAAGCGATTCCTCTAGTGTTCTTGGGTTGAACACTTCTCTTCTTCAACACTTATCCACTGAAATCACACAAGGTGAGTTCATACCCCTACATTTTCATGTTTTCTCAAGTTTTTAGGGGGGGAATACAAGTCAAAACATCAAGAACATATTTAAATTCTTCTAACAGCTTTCATCAGAAAAGTTAGACTCCATTCACGGACTGTTTTGGACACCTTAAACATTTTAGTTTTCAAAACTGTTTTAGGTGCATGTAGTTCCACTTCTTAGCTTTAAAATGACTACTTGCACATCCCCATACGATTTTTCTACAATTTATGGTGATTTTTACAAAACTGCCTATCATTCCAAGCACCAATCCGGACCAGTCTGTGATTATGGACTTTTTCACCCAAGTTGGAGGTCATTAAAAATCATGATAAAAATTATGAGTAAACTAGACACATTTTGGGAACTCTCAGAATTTATGGATTTAGTTTTCGACTTCGTATGATTTTCTATGGCTTTTCTAAAACAGTGCAGGAAGGTCTAATTTAGTTAACATCATATAATTTTCATAACACCTTGTAACATGTTGAGCAGGGTGCATGTTATTACGTGTTCATGTATATTTGCAATATACGACATTCTTGTGTTAGTATCTAGACATAAACCTGTTAACAAATGGATTTTTACTAGACAAAGCATAGATTACACAAAGCGTTATTATTGAAGTATACCCATTACACACAAACGTTAAATAAACTATGTTAAGTAAAAATTACGTACTTTACTGTTACTACCTTCGTTTTGCCAAACAATAATAGGTATAGTTTACGATGGATTTCAAAATGCATACATTACAAAAAGGAAACTTTCATTATGATTAAGTGTAAATTCGTTAATAACTTTGTGAGACATCCTCTTCACATAAATCATAAGTCCTGTATTGTAACCAGAGTCTCCTGGAAGGAGAGCGTGATAGTTGTATATAGATCTATATTGGGTTTGACACCCCACACCTTGCTGCTAGCTACAGTTGGACCTGCAGGTCTACGGGTGACAAGTGTCATTTCAGTTCTACGACGCCCGAAGAACGTCGTATTCAGGCCACCTAGGTCATAGTATGGTTATAATAGCTCACAGAAAGTATTAACAAACTTAACAATATACGAGAGTTTCATTGATATCATACGCGTTTGTGTTGAAATAAACACACATTATTTTCTGTAAATAAGAAAGATTACTCATATATTTCAGTCTTTGGATACAAGACTACATTATTCATTTTAAGGAAAATATCGGATTTTTCTGGAACAACTATACAATTACATGACGAGCTTTTTTCATAATTATAAACAAAAACTTATGAACTCACCAACCATTGTGTTGACATTTTTTTAAACTACTTGTATTCTCAGGAAATCACTAAACAGGTAACAAAGTACTTTTGAGGATGGGACGTTGTGGCGTCAAACTTATCATATTTTGTCAACATATTGTAATTGATTTTGAAACATGTAATTCATACAATGATGTAACTCTTTCAATTATATATATGTTGGTTGCGTTTACTTTCATCACTATTACCATTGTTGTTATGATACTACACATGAAGTCCTCCACCCCTGGACGTTTCCGCCATCCTTGGTTTGGGGGTGTGACAGGATGAGACATTAGGATCAACTTTGTAGTTTGTGCTTTGAATCTTCATAAGAGACTGTGAGATAACTTCTTCGGTGTTGGATTGAGTAGCAGCCATTGTTATTCTAAGAAATTTCTTGAAAGAAAAATTAGGGCTTTTTGTTCGTCTGAGAAATTTGAATCGCGTAATGATTTTCAGAAAAGATTATCCCTTTTATATGTTAATCTCAAAGATGAACCATTTCCTAAAACAGAGTAGGCTACGTGTTCCTGGAAACTTGCAATCAATAGCCGTTGTAATGATCATGCCCCATAAAGTGCCTTGAAACTAGGGCCAACGGTTACTAGAGACTGTTCATGAGTACAACTGTATGAATAAGGACCCGTTGGTATCGAGGTTGGGCTCTTTCGTTCATGGGATTTTAAACGACGTCATTTGCCAGACTTGTGAAATCATCAGCCTAAGTTGGTATTACTTAGAACCTCAAGGATTTCGTGAGTGCATGTGAGTCAAAGAAATAAGATAAGAAGCAAGTTAAATTTTTTTTTTTGGAATTTTGTGATGTCAAAATTTATTGACATAAAGCAGTAAAACCCCAGGCAAAGGTTACTTCACTAATTATCAAGAGAGATAATCAACTGCTTTCGCGTTTTCCCGTGACATACAATCGAATACTTATAGAAAAGTATCGAAGGGCTTCTTTTATAGGCTTAATATGGTGGTTTGCGAATTTCGTTACATATCATCCTAAACATAAGGTGAGTAATTGTAACCGAAATTACTTGTTTGAACATTGTGTTCAGGAACAAGATTGCTTTAGATTATTTTGAAAAGTGACAAGAATTTCAGATATATACTCACATGGAAATTATATTCAAAGAAAAATTAAGTGCTGGATCCTGTTGGGAAACAAACTTCGTGGGTTTCGAAAATTTGATCAGGATCACTCATAAGAATGAATATAATTTGGAGTATATGAAATATCAGGTACATAAACAAATGTTTTCGTAAAAATCTAGAACATAGTTCCCCGTCAATTCCTTAACTTGCGAAGTTTTTGGGTTTCACTTAATTCACGGACTCATGAACCAAGATCATTAACAAAGAATGATGATATGTCTAAATCACGATTGGTTTGATCAAGTGATCTCTTGGACATGTGTCTTTGTGTGTGCATCGTGTTAAGAAATTTTGTGATGAAAAAGATTGGTTATAAGATCGAATGTACCTCTGTTATTTGTGGACCAAATAGAAAACTCTTTACTCATATGAGTAGAGTAAGGTAGCTCTTTTGACTAATGCGAATATAAGCCTGATTGGGAAGAAATTTTCATAAGATAATTTCATTAAGGCTTTCGTTTCTCACACATAGAGTCATATGAGGCGTGTGTCAACATACTGCAGCATGCTTCTAGGGACATCCTAACTAGTACAAAGTTGAAAGAAATGATACCTTCCCATAGAAACATATAAGTATGACCTCTTCGCATTATGCTCTTGACTATAACTAAAAACACACAAGACTTAAAGAACAAAGTTAAAAAGAATATTTTTGTGGTTTTTGAATTTTTCGAAAATAAAAACACAACAAAATAAAATCTTTTTGGATTTTTGGATTTTTGAAAATAAAAAACAAAACAAAAGAAAATATTTTTGATTTTTCAAGTTTTTCACAAAGCAAAAAAAAATATTAAATTGAACCTTAGTTACCAGATGTGCGAATGCGAAGCTATGCGAAGCCTCTTAACGCACAGTAACTTCTGAATGATTTTGACTCAGAGTTGCTGAATGGACCTTCATTCTTAAGTTATTGATTTTGAAACTGAATTCACATCGATCATCCCCAAACCTGCTAAAATTCTTACAAATGATTTTTCATCAAGAGGTTTAGTAAAAATATCAGCAAGTTATTCAATGGTTTTAACAAAATGTATTTCAATATTCCCATCTTCCACATGATCTTTGATAAAATGATATCGAAGAGCAATGTGTTTTGTCCTGTATTGTAACCAGAGTCTCCTGGAAGGAGAGCGTGATAGTAACCAGAGTCTCCTGGAAGGAGAGCGTGATAGTTGTATATAGATCTATATTGGGTTTGACACCCCACACCTTGCTGCTAGCTACAGTTGGACCTGCAGGTCTACGGGTGACAAGTGTCATTTCAGTTCTACGACGCCCGAAGAACGTCGTATTCAGGCCACCTAGGTCATAGTATGGTTATAATAGCTCACAGAAAGTATTAACAAACTTAACAATATACGAGAGTTTCATTGATATCATACGCGTTTGTGTTGAAATAAACACACATTATTTTCTGTAAATAAGAAAGATTATTCATATATTTCAGTCTTTGGATACAAGACTACATTATTCATTTTAAGGAAAATATCGGATTTTTCTGGAACAACTATACAATTACATGACGAGCTTTTTTCATAATTATAAACAAAAACTTATGAACTCACCAACCATTGTGTTGACATTTTTTTAAACTACTTGTATTCTCAGGAAATCACTAAACAGGTAACAAAGTACTATTGAGGATGGGACGTTGTGGCGTCAAACTTATCATATTTTGTCAACATATTGTAATTGATTTTGAAACATGTAATTCATACAATGATGTAACTCTTTCAATTATATATATGTTGGTTGCGTTTACTTTCATCACTATTACCATTGTTGTTATGATACTACACATGAAGTCCTCCACCCCTGGACGTTTCCGCCATCCTTGGTTTGGGGGTGTGACAGATTGGTATCAGAGCACGGTTTATAGTGAATTAAGTATATCAAACAACATAGGATATACAACTATAAACACATTTAGGACTAAGTGTCTCTGATCTTAAAACATTCTAACCGGTTATACTTTTCGAAAACGAATAAGTTCTGTTTAAAAGTATACCTACATGCATTGCATACGCGCGTAGTGTCATAACTAGAAGAACATAAACTAAAAGAAGAGGAGTTGAACGCTACGAGTATGCCTTGGTATGAGTAATCAGTTTTGGGAAGGATATAGCCTGATCAACTATATTAGTCCGGAAAGTGACTTACTCATACCGGGGGGATAGCCGTAGGAGGGCAACAAGTCTAATAACCTAACTTCACCCTACAAAGAGTGCTATAAGAACCAAATCTAAACATTTAAAATACTATAGGAGTATTTGTATGTTGCTATATTGCAATATTATTAATATCTACCGCTATCCGCTTCTTACCCCTCTATTCTCGCGCAGACGTCATGGCAGGATTTCACCTACCAGGAGACCCATACTTTCCCAACCAGGGAAATGCCGGCTGGATTGAGGAAGAGCCCGAAGAGCTGATTGAAGAGGATCCCGAAGAAGAGCCCGAGGAAGAAGAAGAGGAGGTAGATGAAGAAGAAGAAGAAGAGGAAGACGACGAGGTGGACATGGATGAGGAGGAAAGTGAAGAAGAGCCAGAGGAGGAAGTCTTCAACCCTCCTTACATTGCTAGGGTGCCTGCAAACCGCTGGGGGCACAATGGGCCTGAGCCCCGTTGGGCAACCATGATCGAGAGGTGGAGTCGGCAACAGCACCAGAGGTCACCCTATGGCGACCAACGAGGTTATTATGACCTCAGCCACGGGGGACCGGCTGACAGAGCTCTCCCCGTTATGACCCAGCACATCACGAACTTGGGAAACCAGAGTAGGGAAATGGCAGACCAAATTCGAAATCTCAGCACTATTACGGCAGCCACCGATGCACGCACCCGGGATTTGGAGAGGGACTTCTATCCATTGGACCGACTCATCGAGGACCTTACCGCCGCTCGAGCGGAGGTAAGGGAGTACCAGGTGAGACACGCAGCTCTCGAGGAGAGGGTGATCGCGGCTGAGCGCCGGATTGCGGAGCTTCAGGGAGCCTCGACCTCATCCCAGGGCCACCATGGATCAGATGCTTCACGCCACGAGTAGTGTTCACGCTACTTATATTTTGTTATAAACCTAGGATTTCGAGTATGCGTTGGTGCTACTCTTTGTTGCGAATAGGTTGACCTCGCGACTAAGTGATCCCACTAGTCAAAGGGACTTTTGTACTGCCAAAACTTTATCTTTTACTATGATGTAATGTAGACCCTTATGAGGTCAAATTCCTAAGAATATTATGTACTAGCAAATTATCAATGAATGTGGTTTGTATTTTATTTCTTTTGATGCTGACACAAACCAAGCACTTGACTCTGCTGGAGTCAACACTAATTAATTCATAAGTTAATTGCATAAACTTGACAATTAATTGCCTTCTAAACTAATAAACTCGGACAAAATACAATTGAAATGAAACAAGTAACGCTCGACTCGTTTCACCATTGAAGTCTTACCGTCAAGCCTTTCTTTTTATTTTCTTATGTCAGAATCATGCCACCAAGGAAAAGACCAAGACCTTCCGGAAACTCAGCACCACCCACTCCGCCGCCACCTCCGGAGTTTGATCCGGTGATGTTTCAGGCTGCAGTAATAGCAGCCGTGGCGGCAGCAATGTCGCAAATGGGTACAAATGGTTCCGGCGGTTCCGGATCCGGGAATACTAACTCGAATCAGGGGGACAGCATAGGGCGCACCAAGGAGTGTACATACAAAGACTTCACTAATGGCAAACCCGATCCCTTCGACGGGAGCGGGGGCGTCATAGCGCTGATGCAATGGTTCGAAAGGACCGAAGCAGTCTTCGAAATCTGTGCTTGCCCCGAGGCAAGCAAAGTCAAGTATGCGGCATTCACTTTCACGAGAAAAGCTCTTACTTGGTGGAATGGCCGAGTTAAGTCACTTACTCCTGCAGTGGCTAACTCCATCGGCTGGGAAAACTTAAAAGCATTGATGTTAAAGGAGTACTGCCCGAGGGGAGAAATACAAAAACTCGAAGAGGAACTCTGGAATCTCAAGATGTCAGGGATGGATCTCGAAGCTTATACCGCCCGATTCAATGACCTAGCACTCCTCTGTCCTGCAATGGTTACTCCGGAGGAGAAAAAGGTAGAACGATACCTTTGGGGGCTATCATCCCAGATTCATGATAGTGTTCTGGCCTCGAAACCCACTACCTTTGAAAGTGCCAAGGAATTGGCACAACAACTTATCGATCATAGGGCCAGCCGTGGCACCATGGTAGCCACCACCAACCAAACGAAAGGAGGAAGCAACAAGAGGAAGTTCTGGAACGTTAAAAAGAAACAACCGGTGCAGGACCCCGCAAAGAAGCGACAGACAGTTGCTGTCCGTGTAGCCACTACTGCTTCTGCTCCAGCGCCGCCAAGGCCATATGCTGGAAATCTCCCCAAGTGCAACAAGTGCAACTTCCACCATACCGGTGCTTGTCGGGAAATGCACTGCAGAAACTGCAACAAGAAAGGGCATACCGCTTGTTTCTGTAAAGCGCCAGCACGATCAAACAACCAAGTTGCCAATGCGGGGGCAAGCCAAACCTGCTATGAATGTGGTGAAGCAGGACACTTCAGGAGAGACTGCCCCAAGGCACAAGCTCCTAATGTTGGTGGTGCAGGGAGAGTCCTGACGATGGGACACGGAGAAGCAATCAAAGATCCCTCGGTGGTTTCTGGTACGTTTCTCCTCAATAACACATATGCATGCGTACTATTTGATTGTGGAGCAGAGAGGAGTTTTGTGAGCCATGAATTCAAACAATTACTAAAACAAACCCCTCAATCATTAAAAGATACATACGTAGTAGAAATGGGTAATGGGAAAGAAGAGCACACTAATGTTATATACTCAGGGTGTACCCTCACTCTAGACAACCATTCGTTTAAAGTAGACCTGATGCCGGTCACAATAAAATGCTTTGACATAATCATCGGTATGGATTGGTTAAGTTCACATCGTGCCTACATTCTATGTTACGAAAGGGCCGTTCGCCTTAATCTGCCAAATGGCGAAACCCTCTTCATCTATGGCGACAAACCCAGTTCAAATTTGCAAGTCATCTCTTGCGTCAAAGCCCAAAAGTACCTCCGAAAGGAGTACCACGCATTTCTATCTCACATAGTAGATACGAAACGAGAGGTGAAGGATATCAACGACATTCCCGAGGTGTGCAACTATCCCGATGTATTCCACGAAGATCTTCCAGGTGTACCCTCCGCACGACAAGTCGAATTCCGGATCGACTTAATCCCAGGAGCTACCCCCGTCGCTAAGGCTCCATACCGTTTAGCACCGGCAGAAATGCAAGAACTTTCCAGCCAGTTAAATGAACTGTTAAGCAAAGGATTTATCAGGCCAAGCTTCTCACCCTGGGGAGCACCGATCTTGTTTGTAAAGAAGAAGGACGGATCTTTTCGCATGTGCATAGACTACCGGGAGCTAAACAAACTCACTGTCAAGAACCGATATCCCTTACCCCGAATCGATGACCTCTTTGACCAACTCCAAGGAGCAAGCTACTTTTCAAAAATCGACTTGAGGTCGGGTTATCATCAACTGCGAGTACAAGAAGAGGATATTCCCAAGACTGCGTTCAGAACTCGCTACGGGCACTATGAGTTCGTGGTAATGCCCTTCGGATTAACGAACGCACCGGCGGTATTTATGGACCTGATGAATCGGGTGTGCCGACCCTACTTAGACAAATTCGTGATTGTGTTCATCGACGATATTTTAATCTACTCCCGAAGCGAGGAAGAGCATCGTTAGCATCTCCGGCTAATCTTGGAAACATTGAGGGCTGAGAAACTTTACGCCAAATTCTCTAAATGCGAATTCTGGATTAGAGAAGTGAATTTTCTTGGCCATGTGGTTAGCGAGAAGGGGATACATGTGGATCCCGCAAAAATCCAAGCTATTAAAAACTGGTCAGCACCTACAACGCCGACGGAAATTCGACAGTTTTTAGGGCTCGTCGGCTACTACCGAAGATTCATACAAAACTTCTCGAAGATCGCCAAACCGCTCACCACCCTGACTCAAAAAGGTGTGGTATTTAAGTGGGAAGATAAACAAGAAACCGCCTTTCAGACGTTAAAACAAGCCTTGTGCAGCGCACCAATTTTGTCTCTTCCAGAAGGAACTGACGACTTCGTAGTATACTGCGATGCTTCGAATCAAGGCCTCGGATGCGTGCTCATGCAGAGAGGAAAAGTCATCGCCTACGCGTCGAGACAGCTTAAAACACACGAAGTTAATTACACCACCCATGACCTTGAATTGGGAGCGGTAGTGTTCGCTTTAAAGATTTGGAGGCACTACCTCTACGACACAAAATGTACCATCTTCACCGACCACAAAAGTCTTCAGCATATCCTCAATCAGAAAGAGCTCAACATGCGACAACGGAGATGGGTTGAATTGCTAAACGACTACGAGTGCGAAATTCGCTACCACCCGGGCAAGGCCAATGTAGTGGCTGATGCCCTAAGCAGAAAGGAATATTCGGGCCGCCGAGTAAGATCCTTAACCATGACCATCCATTCCCACCTGGCCACACAAATTCGGGAAGCTCAACTAGAAGCCTTGAAACCAGAGAATGTGGCAGGTGAGGCATTAAGGGGAATGGATAAGAGCTTAGAAGTCAAGGACGACGGAACCCGTTATCTCAGTAACCGGATCTGGACACCGAAGTTCGGTGGGATCCGAGACGTGGTCATGAACGAAGAACACAAGACTCGATACTCCATTCATCCAGGGTCAGATAAGATGTATCTAGACCTCAAAAAGTTATATTGGTGGCCAAATATGAAAGCCGAGATTGCTACATATGTGGGCAAGTGCCTGACTTGCGCCAAGGTCAAGGTGGAATACCAGAAACCCTCAGGACTACTACAGCAGCCTGATATACCGGAATGGAAGTGGGAGCGGATAACCATGGACTTCATAACCAAGCTGCCTAAGACTTCGAGCGGATTTGACACTATATGGGTAATCGTAGACAGATTGACCAAGTCTGCGCACTTCCTACCAATAAAAGAAACTGACAAGATGGAGAAGTTAACCAAAATATACCTCAAGGAGGTTGTGCGACTGCATGGTGTACCAATATCTATCATCTCAGATCGAGATAGTAGGTTCACTTCGAGATTTTGGCAGTCCCTGCAGAAATCCTTAGGTACTAGGCTAGACATGAGTACGGCCTACCACCCACAAACTGACGGGCAGAGCGAGCGCACTATACAGACCTTAGAAGACATGTTGAGAGCATGTGTGATAGACTTCGGTAAAGCGTGGGATACCCATTTGCCGCTGATTGAATTCTCCTACAATAACAGTTATCACACCAGCATTAAAGTCGCTCCATTCGAAGCTCTTTACGGTCGCAAGTGCAGATCACCCCTATGTTGGGCTGAAGTGGGGGATACTCAGTTAGCTAGGAGGCAAATTCCGAATAGCACCCTCACTGGTCCTGAAATCATAAGGGAGACCACAGAAAAGATTGTTCAAATTCGAGAAAGGCTGAAGGCCTCCCGAGATCGACAAAAGAGTTACGCAGATAAGCGACGCAAACCTTTGGAATTCCAGGTTGGTGATCGTGTGTTATTAAAAGTTTCCCCTTGGAAAGGAATGATACGCTTCGGCAAACGTGGGAAACTAAACCCGAGGTACATTGGACCGTTCGAAATCCTCGCCAGGATTGGTCCTGTGGCGTACAAACTTCGATTACCTCAAGAACTCGATAAGGTACATCCCACCTTTCACGTATCGAACCTGAAGAAATGTCTGTCCGACGAGACACTTGTAATACCTCTCGATGAGATCGAAGTTGACGAAAATCTCCACTTCGTAGAGGAGCCAGTAGAGATTATGGATCGGGAGGTCAAAAGAACGAAAAAAAGTCGTATTCCCATCGTGAAGGTTCGATGGAACGCTAAACGAGGACCTGAGTTCACCTGGGAGCGCGAAGACCAAATGAGGCAAAAGTACCCGCACCTTTTCCTAAACCCTTAAAGCCCTGGCCCAAGGCGTAAATTTCGGGACGAAATTCCCTCTAACGGGGGGATGATGTGACAATACTCAAAATCGGGTCAAGTCTAAGCCGGTCAAGGTCAACGAGTCAAACCGGTCAACTCAATTAAAACCTTGTATGATAGGGTGTATATTATGTAAATACTGTACAACTCACTATTTTAATGAGAATACACCACTTGGAAACTTCATGTGTTTAAATTTCCTTAACATTAGTGCTAAACAATGAACAACAACAATAAAACAATGTTGCATACTCATAGGGAGTGCGTAAGATCCTAAATTATGGCACAACGGGGTCTAAAGACCTTGCATTGGGAAGCCGAACACTCTCATTCATCACACACGAAAACACTCTCAATCGTTTTCACTCTATCTCCATATATGTCAAATCTCTCCCAAATTTCTCCAAGTATGTCAAATCTCTCCCAAATCTCTCTAAGTATGTGAAATCTCTCCCACATATCTCTTTGTATGTGAAATCTCTCCAAGTATGTCAAATCTCTCCCAAATCTCTCCAAGTATGTCAAATCTCTCCCACATATCTCTTTGTATGTGAAATCTCTCCAAGTATGTCAAATCTCTCCCAAATCTCTCCAAGTATGTCAAATCTCTCCCAAATCTCTCCAAGTATGTCAAATCTCTCCCAAATCTCTCTAAGTATGTGAAATCTCTCCCACATATCTCTTTGTATGTGAAATCTCTCCAAGTATGTCAAATCTCTCCCAAATCTCTCCAAGTATGTCAAATCTCTCCCAAATCTCTCCAAGTATGTCAAATCTCTCCCAAATCTCTCTAAGTATGTGAAATCTCTCCCACATATCTCTTTGTATGTGAAATCTCTCCAAGTATGTCAAATCTCTCCCAAATCTCTCCAAGTATGTCAAATCTCTCCCAAATCTCTCCAAGTATGTCAAATCTCTCCCAAATCTCTCTAAGTATGTGAAATCTCTCCCACATATCTCTTTGTATGTGAAATCTCTCCAAGTATGTCAAATCTCTCCCAAATCTCTCCAAGTATGTCAAATCTCTCCCAAATCTCTCCAAGTATGTCAAATCTCTCCCAAATCTCTCTAAGTATGTGAAATCTCTCCCACATATCTCTTTGTATGTGAAATCTCTCCAAGTATGTCAAATCTCTCCCAAATCTCTCCAAGTATGTCAAATCTCTCCCAAATCTCTCTAAGTATGTGAAATCTCTCTCACGTATCTCTTCGTATGCGAAATCTCTCCAAGTACGTCAAATCTCTCCCAAATCTCTCTGAGAACGAGGAATCTCTCTCAAATCTCTCTCGAAATCTCTCCCAACTTTCTATAATCACTCGGGGCATCCCGACCCTCGAATTTGGCGAAAAATAGCCCAAGAACGGAAGTCTACGCGAAAAACAGACTTAAGGAAACGAACCCTCCGAACCGAAAGTACTATTCATGAACCGAACCGAAAGCACTATTCATGAGGGTCTGAACCGAAAGTACTGTTCATGAGCTGAACCGAAATCACTGTTCATCCGAACCGAACCCAGCACTGAAGGAAGGTCCGAACCGAACCAGCATAGAAGGGAAAATCCGAACCGAAAGTACTGTTCATTACTGTTCACAACAGTACCTTCGGTTGTAGCCTGACCTCGGGCCGAACCTTGCCTTCGCGTCGGACTGCCTCCTTTCGGACCGAGCCTCGGACCAGACCCTCGCCTCGCCCCTTCTTCTGGCTCGCGTCTTCGCTTCCGAGACCAGCCACCCGCGTCCGAACCAAGCTCCGCCTGACCGGACTTCGGCCTAGGGACCGAGCTTCGGCCTAGGTCCGAAGAAACTCGCTGGAAGTTACATTTTTCGCCCATTTTTGCATATTTTCGCGTTTTAAACCCATTTTTAATTATTTTAACATAAGATTTTCACCTAAAACTTTATTTTTAATTATAAGACCCCCTAAATTAATGATTTAATCACATTTTAAGGATAAAATCATATTTAAAAAGGAGTTGGTAAAGTACAAAAAGAAGAGTGTTGACCTTACCGTAGTTATGACGCAAGCAACCCCCACACCCACTCCATGACAACCCACACTCCTCTCCACCATACCTTGTACTTTTTACCTCCCTCACAAGCCATCTCCATGCTTTGAGAGCTGGATATTCATCCTCTCTCCTCATTTTTCTCTCATTTGTTCTCATTTCACAAGAAGATCAAACTCCTTTCTCTCTCACTCTCTCTCTCTAAAAATCCGAGATTCAAGGGCTGATCTTGAGAGTTTCCTCCACCTTTGGTAAGCATAATCCATTTCCTTTATGATTATCTCAATTATTTCCACTCAAATCATGGATATCTTACACAAACTCCATTATATTTGTGTTAGAGCTTCGAATCTTCAAGCGATTCCTCTAGTGTTCTTGGGTTGAACACTTCTCTTCTTCAACACTTATCCACTGAAATCACACAAGGTGAGTTCATACCCCTACATTTTCATGTTTTCTCAAGTTTTTAGGGGGGGAATACAAGTCAAAACATCAAGAACATATTTAAATTCTTCTAACAGCTTTCATCAGAAAAGTTAGACTCCATTCACGGACTGTTTTGGACACCTTAAACATTTTAGTTTTCAAAACTGTTTTAGGTGCATGTAGTTCCACTTCTTAGCTTTAAAATGACTACTTGCACATCCCCATACGATTTTTCTACAATTTATGGTGATTTTTACAAAACTGCCTATCATTCCAAGCACCAATCCGGACCAGTCTGTGATTATGGACTTTTTCACCCAAGTTGGAGGTCATTAAAAATCATGATAAAAATTATGAGTAAACTAGACACATTTTGGGAACTCTCAGAATTTATGGATTTAGTTTTCGACTTCGTATGATTTTCTATGGCTTTTCTAAAACAGTGCAGGAAGGTCTAATTTAGTTAACATCATATAATTTTCATAACACCTTGTAACATGTTGAGCAGGGTGCATGTTATTACGTGTTCATGTATATTTGCAATATACGACATTCTTGTGTTAGTATCTAGACATAAACCTGTTAACAAATGGATTTTTACTAGACAAAGCATAGATTACACAAAGCGTTATTATTGAAGTATACCCATTACACACAAACGTTAAATAAACTATGTTAAGTAAAAATTACGTACTTTACTGTTACTACCTTCGTTTTGCCAAACAATAATAGGTATAGTTTACGATGGATTTCAAAATGCATACATTACAAAAAGGAAACTTTCATTATGATTAAGTGTAAATTCGTTAATAACTTTGTGAGACATCCTCTTCACATAAATCATAAGTCCTGTATTGTAACCAGAGTCTCCTGGAAGGAGAGCGTGATAGTTGTATATAGATCTATATTGGGTTTGACACCCCACACCTTGCTGCTAGCTACAGTTGGACCTGCAGGTCTACGGGTGACAAGTGTCATTTCAGTTCTACGACGCCCGAAGAACGTCGTATTCAGGCCACCTAGGTCATAGTATGGTTATAATAGCTCACAGAAAGTATTAACAAACTTAACAATATACGAGAGTTTCATTGATATCATACGCGTTTGTGTTGAAATAAACACACATTATTTTCTGTAAATAAGAAAGATTACTCATATATTTCAGTCTTTGGATACAAGACTACATTATTCATTTTAAGGAAAATATCGGATTTTTCTGGAACAACTATACAATTACATGACGAGCTTTTTTCATAATTATAAACAAAAACTTATGAACTCACCAACCATTGTGTTGACATTTTTTTAAACTACTTGTATTCTCAGGAAATCACTAAACAGGTAACAAAGTACTTTTGAGGATGGGACGTTGTGGCGTCAAACTTATCATATTTTGTCAACATATTGTAATTGATTTTGAAACATGTAATTCATACAATGATGTAACTCTTTCAATTATATATATGTTGGTTGCGTTTACTTTCATCACTATTACCATTGTTGTTATGATACTACACATGAAGTCCTCCACCCCTGGACGTTTCCGCCATCCTTGGTTTGGGGGTGTGACAGGATGAGACATTAGGATCAACTTTGTAGTTTGTGCTTTGAATCTTCATAAGAGACTGTGAGATAACTTCTTCGGTGTTGGATTGAGTAGCAGCCATTGTTATTCTAAGAAATTTCTTGAAAGAAAAATTAGGGCTTTTTGTTCGTCTGAGAAATTTGAATCGCGTAATGATTTTCAGAAAAGATTATCCCTTTTATATGTTAATCTCAAAGATGAACCATTTCCTAAAACAGAGTAGGCTACGTGTTCCTGGAAACTTGCAATCAATAGCCGTTGTAATGATCATGCCCCATAAAGTGCCTTGAAACTAGGGCCAACGGTTACTAGAGACTGTTCATGAGTACAACTGTATGAATAAGGACCCGTTGGTATCGAGGTTGGGCTCTTTCGTTCATGGGATTTTAAACGACGTCATTTGCCAGACTTGTGAAATCATCAGCCTAAGTTGGTATTACTTAGAACCTCAAGGATTTCGTGAGTGCATGTGAGTCAAAGAAATAAGATAAGAAGCAAGTTAAATTTTTTTTTTTGGAATTTTGTGATGTCAAAATTTATTGACATAAAGCAGTAAAACCCCAGGCAAAGGTTACTTCACTAATTATCAAGAGAGATAATCAACTGCTTTCGCGTTTTCCCGTGACATACAATCGAATACTTATAGAAAAGTATCGAAGGGCTTCTTTTATAGGCTTAATATGGTGGTTTGCGAATTTCGTTACATATCATCCTAAACATAAGGTGAGTAATTGTAACCGAAATTACTTGTTTGAACATTGTGTTCAGGAACAAGATTGCTTTAGATTATTTTGAAAAGTGACAAGAATTTCAGATATATACTCACATGGAAATTATATTCAAAGAAAAATTAAGTGCTGGATCCTGTTGGGAAACAAACTTCGTGGGTTTCGAAAATTTGATCAGGATCACTCATAAGAATGAATATAATTTGGAGTATATGAAATATCAGGTACATAAACAAATGTTTTCGTAAAAATCTAGAACATAGTTCCCCGTCAATTCCTTAACTTGCGAAGTTTTTGGGTTTCACTTAATTCACGGACTCATGAACCAAGATCATTAACAAAGAATGATGATATGTCTAAATCACGATTGGTTTGATCAAGTGATCTCTTGGACATGTGTCTTTGTGTGTGCATCGTGTTAAGAAATTTTGTGATGAAAAAGATTGGTTATAAGATCGAATGTACCTCTGTTATTTGTGGACCAAATAGAAAACTCTTTACTCATATGAGTAGAGTAAGGTAGCTCTTTTGACTAATGCGAATATAAGCCTGATTGGGAAGAAATTTTCATAAGATAATTTCATTAAGGCTTTCGTTTCTCACACATAGAGTCATATGAGGCGTGTGTCAACATACTGCAGCATGCTTCTAGGGACATCCTAACTAGTACAAAGTTGAAAGAAATGATACCTTCCCATAGAAACATATAAGTATGACCTCTTCGCATTATGCTCTTGACTATAACTAAAAACACACAAGACTTAAAGAACAAAGTTAAAAAGAATATTTTTGTGGTTTTTGAATTTTTCGAAAATAAAAACACAACAAAATAAAATCTTTTTGGATTTTTGGATTTTTGAAAATAAAAAACAAAACAAAAGAAAATATTTTTGATTTTTCAAGTTTTTCACAAAGCAAAAAAAAATATTAAATTGAACCTTAGTTACCAGATGTGCGAATGCGAAGCTATGCGAAGCCTCTTAACGCACAGTAACTTCTGAATGATTTTGACTCAGAGTTGCTGAATGGACCTTCATTCTTAAGTTATTGATTTTGAAACTGAATTCACATCGATCATCCCCAAACCTGCTAAAATTCTTACAAATGATTTTTCATCAAGAGGTTTAGTAAAAATATCAGCAAGTTATTCAATGGTTTTAACAAAATGTATTTCAATATTCCCATCTTCCACATGATCTTTGATAAAATGATATCGAAGAGCAATGTGTTTTGTCTTTGAATGTTGTACTGGATTATGACAAATGCGAATTGCACTTTGAGAATCACAATACAAGGGAATCTTTTCCATACTTATAGCATAATCACGAAGTTGACTCTGAATCTAAATGATTTGCGAAGTGCAAGCAGCAGCTGAAATGTATTCAGCCTCAGCGGTGGATATAGCAACACAAGTTTGCTTCTTTGACTGCCAACTCACCAATTTCCCATCCAATAGTTGACACCCACCACTTGTACTTTTTCTATCCAAAGTACATCCTCCTAGATCAGAATCTGAAAAAGCTTGAATGAAAAATCCCGATTTTGAAGGATACCAAAGTCCTAACGAAATTGTCCCCTTAAGAAAGCGAAAAATATTTTTCACTGCAGTTAAATGAGGTTCTCTGGGATTAGCTTGATACCTAGCACAATTACATACTGAAAACATAATATCAGGTCTACTTGCAGTTAAGTACAACAAAGACCCTATGATGCTTCGATAAAGAGTTAAATCAACTACAGGATTATCTAATGAAGGAGTTAGTCTTGTTCCCACTGCCATAGGTACTCTCAGCTTCGTGCTGTTGGTCATTCCAAACTTTTCAAGCAGGTTCTTTGTGTATTTTTCTTGATTGATTAAAATTCCATCCCTGTTCTGTCTTATATTTAAACCAAGAAAATTATTAATTTTTCCCATCATACTCATTTCAAATTGACTCTTCATTAGATTTTAAAATTCAATTGACAATGCTGGGTCAGTTGAGCCAAATATAATATCATCAACATAAATTTAAACAAGCATGAGATGATTCCCAACTTTCTTCCGAAACAATGTGGGGTCAACTGATCCTTGTTTAAATTTAGATTGTTTCAAAAAATTTGTAAGTGTTGCGTACCAGGCTCTTGGTGCTTGTTTTAACCCATAAACTGCTTTGTCTAGGATGTAGACATGATCAAGATGTTCCTCATTTATAAATCCTGGTAGTTGTTCAACATAAATTGTTTATTCTAGTTCTCCATTTAAGAATGCACACTTAACATCCATTTGAAAAACGTCAAAGTCTTTGTGAGTTGCATAAGCTAAAAATATGCGAATTGCTTCGAGTCTTGAAACAGGAGCAAATGTTTCTTCATAGTCTATTCCTTCTTGTTGCGAATAGCCTTTAACAACTAGTCTAGCTTTATTACGAATAATATTGCCATCTTTGTCGGTTTTATTTTTAAAAATCCATTTTAATCCGACAATCGAAACATCAGAAGGTTTAGGAATTAATCTCCAAACCTTATTTCGTTCAAATTCAGCCAGTTCAGATTGCATAGCAACAACCCAATCTGAGTGTTCCATAGCATTATTTATTGTCTTTGGCTCTATTTTCAAAGTAAAAACATTAAACATACACAATTCTTGGTTCGCATTTAGTACCTCATTTTTCGCACGAATTTGAGCTCTTGTTAACAACCATCTTGTGGATTCCCAATCACCTGTTCTTTGGGATGATTCCTTGTCCATTTCTCAAGTGGTGGAAAATCAGGATTAAATTCCAATGGTGCATCTTTGTACATATCTTCATTTTCAGGTCCTGCAACAGAAAAATTATCATTTAATTCATGAAATTCATCATTTTCATCAAGATTAATTGTCTCTGTTGCATCATGCTCCCCCTCAACATGATGTTCATCTTGATGCTCCCCCTCAAAATGATGTTCCTGTTGAAATTGAGAATACTCCCCCTCAACTTGATGATTCATAGTTTCATTCTCCCCCTCGAAAGTTTGCTCTCTCTTTACATTTGTTATCGTATGCTCCCCCTCCATACGAAGTTCTGGCACACTTTCTCAAGATATTGACTTTGTAGTTATTGTTGAATCATCAGTATGTTTTCAGGATTCTGATGTTTGATTATTAGGAGCATGAACTTCCGCATCAATTGCCCTGTCAGGAATTCCGAAAATTAAGTCATAATCAAAATCATTGATATCTGAATTTTCAATTTGAGTATCTGAATCAACAAGAATTGATTTATGTTCAAATTTACTATTCGTTTGTTTAAGATAGTAATCATCAAAGGTTAAGTTGAAAGTTTCTTCAACTTTTCATGTTCGCTTGTTTAACACTTTGTGTGCAACTGAATTTTGCGAATATCCTAAGAATATGCCTTCATCAGCTTTAGCTTGAAACTTGGTCAAATTATCTTTTAGATTCATTACAAAACACCTGCAACCAAAAACATGGAAAAATTTTACATTAGGTTTTCGATTGTTGAGTATTTCATATGGAGTGACATTGAATCTTTGATGAATGAATGAACGATTCTGGGTAAAACATGCAGTCGACACAGCTTCAGCCCAAAGATATTGAGGTAAGTTCGCATATGTTAGCATGGTCCTGGCTATTTCGCATAGAGACCTATTTCTTCTTTCAACAACACCATTTTGTTGTGGAGTATATGGTGATGAGAAGTTATGTGAAATGCCTTTGGCTGTGAGAAATAAATCCAGTGTTTGATTTTTAAACTCAGAGCCATTGTCACTTTTAATTCTGCAAACACTCTTTTTAAGACTAATCTCAATCTTTTTGATAAAATCAATCATCGTCTGAGCAACTTCAGATTTTAACCTGAGAAAAAATACCCATGTAAATCGAGAAAAATCATCAACAATAACTAAAATGTACCGCTTTTTATTGATTGTAGCAACAGTCGACGGTCCACATAAGTCAATGTGAAGAAGTTCCAATGGTTCCACGATATTTGAATCTATCACAATTGGATGACCTTTTCTATGTTGTTTTCCTTGTTCGCAAGTTGCACACAAAGTATCATTGTCAAGTTTTAGTATAGGTAAACCTCGAACCAAATCTTCAGTGACAATTTTATTAATATTGCGAAAGTTCAAATGCGACAATCTTCTATGCCAGAGCCAGCTAACATCATTAGAGGCCTTTGATAGTAAACACACTGCAGGTTTGCCCACAATTGGTTTGATGTCTAGTGTAAACATGTCGCCATATCTTTTGGATTTGAGAAGTATTTCATTTGTCTTTGTGTTTGAAATGATACTTCATTCTTCATTAAACACAACCTGATTTCCAGTACCCACAACAAGTTGCGAAACACTAATCAAATTATGTTGAAGACCTTCAACATAAGCAACCCTGTTAATTGTGAATTGCCCATTTGTGACTTTTCCATAGCCTTTCACTTGACACTTGTGATTATTTCCAAATTTGACTACTCCAGCATTTTCCAAGCTTCTATAATCTCGTAAGTTTTCCTTTCTTCTAGTCATGTGACGAGAGCAACCACTATCAATATACCATTTCGCATCATATTGCTCGTCACATATCACCTGCATTTATTGAAAAAATTTAGGAACCCGAGACTTATTGGGTCCTTCATTAGTAGTATTGAACAAATTCATTGAATTTAAAAACCATGTTTTCACTTTGTCTGTGACACTATCCATTAAATCAACATCATCAGATCTAGATATTGAAATATAGTTGTTCAATAGTTTTGAATTTCCATTGACTTTCATCTCATCCTTCACAACATTCGCAACTTTCATAACTGGTTTCCATTTTTGTACCATGACTTGCGAATCATGAGATGATGAACTACCAGTAGTAGACTTATTCACAAACTTGTCAAATGCAATCTTTATCTGTTGCTCTGAAAACTTCCCATTTTGATATTGTTTTCCTTGCCCTTCAAGCCAACTGTTGATCGTACATACATCAGATTTTCCTTTTGTATACGAAACTTTGGTCGGTTTTGAGATCGAAGGATTTCGAAAATTTGCTTGTTTAGGTGAAAATTTTGGTCTTGCTTGAGTTTTGACATTCAAAGTTGATGAATTATTCGTTAATTTGACAATATTGTGAAACTTATGATCATTCACAAATTTTTGCGAAGTCTCAAATTTTCTAATGTTGTCATATTTCCAAACAAATTTATCGTTATTTTTCATTGGAATTTTGTCAACAGAATATATTGGTTTGTGAAAACTTGTATCCTTTTTAAATTTTGATGAGTTTGTCTTTGAAATTTGTGCTTTTTCAACTTTTGGATTATCATTAGACACAACTTGCCAAAAGATTACTTTTCTTGCTTTTCTTTTTGAAACATTATTTTCTGTTGAATACTTTCCAACCATCAATTTGAATTCATGAGAATTTAGTTTCACTTCCATCTTTGGTTTTTCATCTCTTTCAAAAACTTTGTTTTCTTTTTCACGTTTAACCACCCATTTTTGTGATGATTTTTGACCTTTAAAAACATAAGAATTTTGAGTTAAATTGTTTTCTACTGTATTTTGATTTGCAAAGAAACCTTCAGTAGTTGACCTTTGATTATCATTTTCAACCATTTTGTTGAATTCAGGTTTAATTTTCTCAACATTTCCAGTTGTGACAAAGACTTGATTTGGAAAAATTGTGTTATATGTACATGTAAAATTTGGATAAACCACAGTGTTAGTTTCCAAATAATGTGCACCTTTGTCATTAAGAATTTTGTCGAATTATTTTGTATCACCAAACACTTGATTAACAACAACTCGTTGAGGTGTTTCATGTGAATCCTTTACTTCTTCTTCGTCTTCATCAGTGTCATCAGTCTTCCAGCTTTCAACTTCCACATTATCAAAGTCACAATGTTGCGAAGTAGAGGGTTTATCATTTTCATCCTTTACCATCGAATCAACTATAATTTCTTTACCTTTGACCGTAGATGTGATATTAATGATTGACAATTTAGAACAATCGACCTCTTCTTCCTCTTCGATCTCACTGATTTCACTCACATTATCTGAATTGTCATCGACATCAGCATAATTGAGTTGAGAATCAAGAGTTGAAGTTTCAGCTTTCTTTAAGATTTTCACTTGTTCATTCTTTGTCAAACTTTCATTGACAATACTAACCAACTCATCAGCATTCAAGAATTCATCAATTTTGACAATACCATATGCAAATCTATCATCAGGTATTTTGTCAAATTGAGCAATTGTGTTTTCGCAGTCATAAGAAACAACATCAACTTTTTCGCGTTCATATTCAAGAAAAGGTAAAAGTTTCCTATGTTGTTCTTTGCTTATTTCAGATGAATAATGTAAAGTTGTTAACTTCGCATACAACAGTATCATCAAATGAAGTTATTTCAGCATCATAAGCAGATAAAGGAATATTAAATGATTCAAGAATAGCACGTACCTTGGTGGTCATTGGAGATTTATCAGTGGACTTGGACACAAAGCATCGTCTAGAAACATTCTCTTCGCAATTATCTTCATAGCTTGCGAACATTGCACCATGAGTTGGGTGCCTCATTTCTTCATCATCAGATCCTGAAGACCAGATCTGATAAGTTCCACTTTCTTCTTCATCAGACTCTCCTTTCGCAACCAATGACAATCCTTTTGCCTTCACACGCACCTCCTCAAGCTTTTCTGAGTAGTAGGCTTCATCTTTGATTTTGCTTTTCTTCACCTCTTTCTTTCTCAGCATACAATCAGTTGCGAAGTGATTTGCACCATTGCAGTAATGACAATTAATTCCAAAATCACCTTTTAGTTTCTTCTCTTCCTTTGCATCTTTCTTCTTTTCTTCAACCTTTTCCAATTTCTTCTTTTCCTCACCTCCAGCTTTTATGAAACCACTCTTTGCATCATTTGGCTTTACTTTTGGATTGAAAGGCGTTTTGAACAATTTCTTAACTCTGTTGTTTGAATAGAATGCAACTGCTTTATCATCAGAGTTCAGTAAGAAACCTTCATTGTCTGATCCTTCCGTTTCACCAGTATCAATTTCTGAAATCTTTGAAACCAAAGCCACAGGACCTCCTAGACTCTGTTTTGATTCTTCAAACATTTCTGTAACTTCACTTTCGTGTGTTTTCAGCTGGTTGTAGAGATCATTCAAGCTGGTTGTATCAAAACTTTGTTGGTTCTTTATCATCATACTCACACTACGCCATTCTTTGCGAAGACGCGTGATGAATGTTAGATTGAATTCCATGAGAGATCTTGTGATTCCATACCTACTGCAACGATAAACAAGCTCATTCATACGATCATAGTAGTTTTCAAGAGTTTCAGCATCCTTTTGTCTGAATTCCTTAAGTTCAACAAGACATTGCTTAACAAAATTGATCTTCGTTTTTTCGCTACCTTGATACTTCTCTTTTAGTGTGATCCAAATGTCCTTGGCTGTTTTACAACTACGAATGTAATTGTAAACCACAGGAGGCAAAGCACCTCTTAGTTCTCTCATACACCTTTTCTCATTTTGCTTCATGCGATTCTATTGATTAGCAACTTCATCTGAAGAAGCAGATTGTCCAATTGGTTGAACATTATCAGGAAGTTGACCTTTTCCACTGATACAATTCCAGAGCTCTTCATCAATTCCATTTAAGTAATCCTCCATCCTATCAGCTCACTGATCATAGTATTCAAGGATTAACATTGTAATTTTGGTTGAAGAACCAAGTAAGTGAGAGAAAGAAGTCATGGTATTCATGTTGAAGTTCGCCATTGATGAACACGAGAAATTTTTAGAAAGCTTGAAAAACTTGATGAATTTGTGAATTGATCATTGATTGCTAATCGATCACTCGACTAAACAATTCAAATGCAGAATCGATTCAAATCTGAAGATCAAGAGAGATTTTCAGAACCAAAATGCGCGGAAAATTTTGAGTAAAGTTACTACTCAAAAAGCAAATGATTCTAAAACGAAAATCAGATCAATGCAGTTTGAAACCTGCTCTGATACCAATTGAAGAAAATTGTAATTGAGATTTAGAAAACAATCATGATTGTATGAATGAAAAATAAGAACACAGAAAGTAATATTAATCAGATCTTATATTGATGAAGAACTGATTACAGACTAAGCAGAGAGAACTTGCGAATGATTAATGAATCACTCGTGCATTCGATGTCTCTACTTCTAACCTCAGTCCCTATTTATAGGAAACCTGAGTGTACAAAAAATATATACTAAGTCCTGAACTATACGCTTCGCACAAATGAAGACTTAGTAAAATAACTAACATGCGAAATTAAAGAAACAAAGACTTCGACTTTTACAACATCTAGTCTCTACACCGAACATTACTTTTGTACAATTTCACTCAGTTTGTTCTAATTTAATATTGTTAATTGGTACGATCAGCGTTTAATCAACCTCTTAAACTTACATATGATGAAAATAACAACTAGTATTAGTTACGTCGTTATGTTTAAGGGTTTTGATCCAACCCTATGTTTTTTTGGTTGGTCTAGGTCCTGATAGGATAATGAACGAGTACTGTCATCAACTCTCATTTATTTCAGGCATAATTTTATTTCAATAATAGGATAAATCAAGATTTCTTTGTAAGAGTCGCAGTTGACCACTCAATGGAATAAATGTTGTTACATTCAAAGAACATGTTAAATCGAAACCCATAAATCTTGAGATCATTTTACTGTAGTGCTTTCTCACCATTTTTTTCATAATTCAAATTAAGCATTGTACTTTTATGTTGGGTCCAATTAATTAACCGTGGCAACTCGATGATGAATTTGATTAAGAATCTGAGGGCATTGTTGATATTAAATTGATGATTTAGTATGAATCATTGTTTATCTATATTATTAATAAATTGTTCATGGGTCCTTTTTTTAGAGAAAGAATGAGGTTGGACAGACAACAAAGTTTGGCTAGCTGAAGTGAGACTGAGTTGAAGCATTATCATAGAAACTTTACCATGTGTGTCTTTTTTGTAGCTAAAAAATGAAGACATCATAAGGCTGTTGAACATATATGCACATGTGGTTCACTTAGAATGAGAGAGACAGAAAGGCTAGAGCAGGTCGCTAGAACATTAGTTTTGGTCAACTGCAGCAAATAACTCAAGAAGTTTGATGTGCTAGGTTAGATGTTAACATGAGGGGGAATTGAGGATCTTTGTATACCGTTTAAATTAGAAACTATCAATGTAACAATTGTAACCTATTTAATAATACGATACTATTAAAAAATAAAATAATATAAATAGACCCGGTTGCTTATCTAGAAAACATGTTCTATTTGTCCATGAAAATGGTTCCGGCTTGTTGTTTAAATTTAATAGGACCCGGTTCTGCTAATAAAAGCCGTGTTTTATTGTTGCTTATAGGACCCTGGGTTCTTTTTGAATTTCCACATAGGAATTGCCCTAAATGAGACCCGGTTGAAAACCGGGTTATATGATGCATTTAACCGGGTTTTTTAAGCAATTCTATCCCCACAAAATTCTCATCATTACAATTTCAACATGAAAGACGAAAGGAATTAAATAAACTGAATGAATACCAAGGCTCATTTTGTATGTATCATATACAATTCGATCAACAAAAAAAATCACCTTATTAGAAGATAAGTGGCATACAAGGAGAATTGTTCCATACGTTAGAATGCAACTTTAATATTTCTCTTGCTTTCTTCTTTAAGTAAGGTGCATAGTCAACTTGAAGCACCATGCACAACTTCAACACAGCCCCAACTCTCATCATCTCCGCCACAACTTCATCAGTTGCTGAGAACTTTCCAATTAAGGAAAGTATTTGTACAGCCCGATCGTCAGTCCCTGGTGAAACCTTAAACATTCTCTTAGCTACCATTGCAATACCACCGGCATGCTTTAATAACTGAGCTCTCCCATCAGCACATGAACACAAGTGAGCCAAGAGACAGAAAAGTAACTCCGACATATTCTTTTCAACTCCGTTTATCTCTAGTTCCACCAGCTCGAAGACTGCACCAGCTTCCACGGTTTTCATTCTGTTTCTTCCCCAAGGGCACACGTCGATTAACATTCTTAAGACCGCTTTCATTGCTTGTGGTGAGGTTCTTTTCCTTATGACATTTACTGTTTGTTTAAAGAAATTGAACCTTAATCTCTCTAAAACACTTGTACTCGCTACTCCCATGACCATTTCGAGCAACAAAATTGCATCTGTTTGGACATCAACCATCAGATCATCTCCTATCATGTTGTCAAAACCTAAAAGCCATAGTAAAGAATCAATTAAATCATGATCTTCTTTGGCGATATGCTTTTTCTCAGGGACAGTTAGCCAAGAAAGATGAAGAATTTTGAGTGCCTGGCCGAGTCCTACAGTAATAGTCATACTTTCCTTATAAAACTTTGTTATCAAGGAAATCATTGCACCATTCGTGCCTGCGTCAATCAAGCAATGTCGGTTCTTCTCACTCTCTCTTGCGAGTAAATGCAAGGTGTCCAGGGAGATTACATGAAGCTCCGGTGACTTCAGGTTGCGGAGGAGTTTCATAACATGAGATTTGTTAAGAAGAGGTTTTGGTGTGGGAATCCGATCGATACCATAATTGGCATACGTGACACACCATGCTTGGATGAGACGCCGAAGCGTGTGGTTGGGGGTCAAATCTGAATCTCTTGGCAATGGCTGTTTGGTGACCGGACACAGCACTTCCTCCGCCGTGGATAGCCAATACTCTATGCTGTCCCGGTCGTAGGTTATTCCAGTGACAGCCGTAACAGGGTCTTGCATGATCTGAAGTGAAATTGGACACATGAAGTAACGGGGTACATCTACCGTTTCATCTTCCATCTGTTTAATGGATTTTGGAACAATACTGAGTAATTAGAGAGATAGAGAGAGAAAGTTCAAAAAACAGAAATACAGGCTTGTTTTTTTTTTTTTTAGTTCACAGTATAAATGGTTATATAATATACACCAGGCTTTGAATTCAATGAAGAAATGGAGAACGGTGGCTGCAAGGTTTGAATAATCTAGAATGCTTTGGATTGACATCTTACGCCCATATCAAGTTTTGGTAGTTAATATTAATTATATATATGAGCTGTGGTCAAACACAAAAAACGAAATCAATACTAAAGAAAAGTAGTATGTTGACTTTTCAACTCGAGCAATTCCACTTGTGTATAACGTCTATGATGGTTGGTCTTTTCAAATTTCAAGGCAAGATTTATGTGATTGTAAGGAATACAACGATGAAAATGGAATCATTAGAAAAAAACAAAAACGAGTAATTAAATATAGGGAGAAAGTTGAATTTTGCTAAATCAACTTCCGATATTATTTTTGATGGTAACTAATTATTATTTATAATTAGGGAGGTGCTTCCACTTAAATTAAAATTGTTTTTATATATTTACCCTTAATTAAAATTTATAAAAATAAAATGGTGTATAAATGAGGGTTTATTCGTTTGCCTCTTATCTATATCAAATTTAAACGTTTCCTTACAAAAATTAGTTGGTTTTCTAAATTTCCCTTTCTTTTTCCCCCTTATTTACTTACAAATTAATTATTTTTTGTTTTTTCTACTCATTTATTCCTTGCAAAAAGTAGTTTGTGTTCTTATTTATGTATCAAACTAACCTGCTAAATGATAAGTGATATCTCTTATTAGACTAGTCCACTTAAAAATTTACTTACAAATTAATTAATTTTTGTTTTTTCTACTCATTTATTCCTACTTAGTCGCTTCACACGACTTCTGAACGAAATCCTTCTCTGGAACTAGTTGCAACTAGTTATCATGCCACTGTGACTCTAACAACTTCCGATCTAACCGATCAAATCCATACGCCGAATCCTGTCATCATCAAATCCAAGGCTGGAAGTAGTTGCTACCTGACCAATGGTAGCCTTATCTTACACGCAATCTTATACAGTCCATCGCTTTCCTGATCCCATAACTGTAGTGGCACTCCTACTGTCCTATCACTGGCTCAACCAAATCTAATCCATCTGGGTAATTCCAAAATCCAATCCGTGGATTTCCTTATCCTTACTGCTACACCCGAACTGGTGGGGTACTACTGTTCCTTTCGCGTTCTAACAACACGCTCATGCCATCTACCAACTTAGTGAATGCTACGGCTACACCCGCAGACTTACAACACTCTATCACTATCTAGCTGCTAGTGAATGCTACGGCTACACCCGCAGACTTACAACACTATAACACTATCTGCCAACCTGGTGAATGCTACGGCTACACCCGCAGACTTACACCACCCCTCACACTATCTACTACTAGTGAACGCTACGGCTACACCCGCAGACTTACAACACTCTAACATTATCTGATCGCTAGTGAATGCTACGGCTACCCCCGTAGTCTTACAACACTCTAACAATATCTGATCGCTAGTGAATGCTACAGCTACCCCCGTAGTCTTACAACACTTCCCATGATAACTGACTGCTAGTGAATGCTACGGCTACCCCCGTAGTCTTACAACACTTTCCAACCCGGTCGAACACGCACTCGACCTAACACACAACTGAACTTGAGTGCTAACCGGAACTCAAATCTGGTTCTCGAAACATGTTATCACGTGAACCCATTGTATCAGTACCGTACCCATGCCCGTGATCAAAGCGTCACAGCAAACCACGAAATCATCTACACCCTCTGGCAAGGTGAGAATCAGAGCCTCGCACAACCGATGTCTGAGAGTCTCGAAGGCTGCCTGCTGCTCAGGCCCCCAACGAAAGGTCATCGACTTCTTGACCATTCGGGTCAAAGGAACCACAATCTCGGTGAAGTCCCATGTAAATCTCCGGTAGTAACCTGCTAGACCCAAGAAACTCCGAATCTCAGATGGAGACCTCGGAATTTCCCACTGCATCACGGCCTCTATCTTGGCTATATCAACTAGAATACCCTTCCGGTTGACAAGGTGCCCAAGAGATTGCACCCCTTGCAACCAGAACTCACATTTGGAGATCTTTATAAAAAGTCTCTCCCCCACTTAGATCCGACTAAGTCTTCACTGCACGCAAGAATTGAAGGATTTCCAATCCGTCTCGCTTTCTAATATCCCACTGATGACAACCTGTGTCTGCCAATGCTAGCGCTTAATCGCCGATTAAACCTTGAGGTCTCCCATTCTCGGAAATCTCAATGAGTACTCTTGAAATCTGATCCAGTCTGACACCTCAATCCATCTAACATGTTGTCAATTGAAGACCTTAATCTTCACTCTAGCTGACGAATCCTCATTCTCACTCCCAATCTTGCAGTACCACTAAGCTCTAACCGAACACAGCCCATGCGAAAACACAATTCTCTTGAACATCCAGTGACCAACCACTTATGCATCTAACACCCGTGACTGACACTACCCTCTTCCTGTCACCATTTCTGTCCTAGCAATGGTAGTGCCTTGAACTCCAAAGTTCATCCATAAACAATTACTGACCATACCTGAACAATGATAGAACCTCTGAACGCTGACTTCATTGGAGAACAATCACTCCAACCCTGATCGAGTATCCTCTAAATAATACTCCCGCATAGATCCCACATTTGCAACTCTTGGGAATCGTATCCTTCAGGGTCTGACACCCTGTCACGCTCACTAGCTCGCTTGCCAATGGCTAAGCTGCAATAACTGGAACATCCTCTGTCCCCCAAACTGGGTCACAAACTCTTCCCTGAAGCTTCTTAGATTCTCCAAGACTCTCGCTGATTCGAGTATGGATCCTGTGCTTTCAGTAGTACGGGCCCAATACTACCTTCCACACCTATCCATACTTTCCTCAGCAATCCTCACGGATCCCCCAAGTCACTTCCTCAACTAGTACACCCAAGTCTAACTGAGCCTCACTACTAACTTACTGAAATATATCCTAGGCTTCCTTAGGTTCCCGAACTCACCCAGTCCTCAGCTGTCGAAAGATTCCCAATAATGTCAACTAGCTACCTCATGAATATCGCCACATGCAACAGAGATCAGATAATCCTTCAAGTAACAAACTCATCCCTATAACGGTTGAACTCAGACAAGAGCTGTGCAATAGGGTCAAATCTATCACTCTGAGATTATCCAGTCTGTGCCACATGTGACTTAGCATATTCACTTAATAGTTAGCTCACATTACTAAAAGTCCCACAAAGCACAAAGCAAGCATCATTCAGACAGTGGAAACTCTAACCATCATATTCCAATCAAATCATTCTATCCTCTAATCAGGAATCTGTACATGCAACTCAAAGGCTCATACAATCAGGCATAACCTAAACAGACTATCCTATACTAACTGACTTGTACTAGCATGCAAGTCTACAAGCACATACAATAGGCATATAAGGCATCCTCCTAGATCCTTAGCCCTAATCTAGCATGCAGTTCTCATAATCATATCATAACATGTATGGGTATCTTGGGGAAAACTTACTTGAGCTCGGCTGATTGCACGCATCACACACTTTGTTCTTCTCAAAGTTCTTTTCTCTTTTAAGATTCTTTTCAAACTCCTTTTATAAAATGGTTTTACTTTTGAAAACTTTCATACCAAGCCCTTAGTTTGAGTTCAGACACACCCGAGAGTATGTCTGAATCCCTCAAACCAAGGCTCTGATACCAACTTAGTGACATCCCAAAAATACAGGCCAAAAATTTCATTTTTAAATACGTCATTATAAAACCAACAGTGTAATAAAACATTTGTAATATCATGTCATATCAAAACCAAAGTAGAAATAATCAAACATGTTATCATAAAACAATATCAGAGTGTAATCCCAAGAATCTCATGTGCGGAAATCCATAGTGTGATGCGCTGCGATCAAGCCGACTCCTTTCCTTTAAACACGAAGTACCTGAAACCAAAACTGAAAACCGTAAGCACGAAGCTTAGTGAGTTCCCCCATCATACCACATACCACACAATCATATAACATAAACATACTGTCAGGCATATCTGGGTGCCCGACCTACCCCTTCGGTCCTCTCGACCGGATACTGTCTAGCATATCTGGGTGCTAGCCTCCCCTTCGGTCCTCTCGACTGGATACTGCCTAGCATATCTGGGTGCTGGCCTCCCCTTCGGTATCTTTCAACCGGTAACCGGGGATTATTTCACCCCCTAACACTACCACATAAAAGCATAACATAAACACATAAGTCATATACTGCATAGCATATCTGGGCGCTGGCCTACCCCTTCGGTCCTGTCGACCGGTAAGTGGGGACTATTTCACCCCTACTACTACCACATAATATCATATCACATATATAATAATTTGTCTAGCATAGTTGGGTACTAATCTACCCCTTTGGCCCTATCGACCAGTAACCGGGGACTATTTCACCCCCCTACTACCACTATCACATAACATCATATCATGCTAGCACATAAACATAACATGTAGTAGCAAACACAGATAATTATCACAAAGATAATCATCTAACAGCAACTCCTACTGGTGGGCCGGCATTGTGGCCGTAGAGCCCCCGCTACTGTAAGGTAACTCACCTCACACTGCTGAAGTCTCGAAGACACAATCCTACACTTGCCGAAGTCCCGCAGACTCGACCCCAGCTGCTGGCTGACAGATTCCCGAACTGTCAACACCAAAATAATACCCAATTAATAATTGGGTCCCAATACATAACTATACATACATTCTTTGGGTAATTACTACATTACCCCATGCTTGGGCTTATTCAAGCCCAAGGCCCAATCCGTAGGCCCAAAGTCAATTAGGAATCAAAGCCAAACACATGGCCCAATTTTCCAAATTGGGCCTAGGCCTATACATGGTCTCATTCTGAGGCCCAACATCATATACTCATTAAGGCCCAAACTATGGCCCATCTATGGCCCAATTTTCTAAATTGGGCCCAAGCCCCTTACTTGGGCCTTACCTTAGGCCCATTAAATTGCTCTAGACCATTTGCTTGATCTTGGATAGCCCATTTGATATCCCAATCACTAAGGCCCAACAGAAAGGCCCAACCATAAACCCAAATGAAATTAGGGTTTCACATAAAATGATGATTAGGGTTAAGTTTCCTACTTAACCCATTAAGCACTTAATCCATTAAGTACCATATTGTTTAGATTAGTCTTTGCCAATGATTATTATTTAATATCTCCAGTTATTAAATAATTCCCGTGTGTCCCAATTAATTCCCCCTAATTAGGGCTTCCAACCCAATACTAGTCCATTAATTAATTTGTTGGGCTTTTAAATCAATTAGGGCTTTATTGGGCCTATTAATCCCACTAGAATATCATTAAGCCAATTAGGGTTTTATTAGGGTCCATTAAGGTTTTATTAAGCCCATTAAGTCTTATTGGGTCCAATAGAGTCCATTAAGCTTCATTGGTCCCATTAGGGTTTTAGTCCTTTGTCCAATCATCCAAACAAGTCCAAACACCATCAAAGCACACCGCCACCCGATACGGCGGCCGGTGGCGGCAGCCACCACCTCACGGTGGTGGTTAGAGATCCATTTCATTATTTCGATTTCCAAATACATTTTACAATAAACTCACGAAATAAACACACACGCACACACACTATACTAAATAAACATACACCCGCAACCACCCTTGTGGTGGCCGGCGGTGGCACATGGCGGCAGCCACCACCTCACGGTGGTGGCAGTGGTTATCCTTGATTATTCCGGCTAGACATAACACACACACACACACACTTCAGATTGCATAGCACATGCCAGCCACCCACCTGGTGGTTCAAGACGGTGACAGCGGCGATTTTGGTTTGGCAGCCACCACCTCACAGTGGTGGCAGTGATTCCTTTGGATCTCAGTCAATCAACCACACATACCAGCGGCCCCAGCTCGGAAATGAACTCAATACCCACCCTTGGTGGGCAGCCGCGGTAGCAGCAAGGACTTGACGATGGCAGCAGCCTAAATCCCGTCCCCGTTCTTCGACAGTTTCCCTCCTCGGCCGCCCACGACGTCACAAGCAGTGGCTCTACCAGCGATTTCGTTTCTCCGGCTTCACAGATGAGGAGGAGGCGGCAAAAGCGATATTCGCGTCCACAGCGGCGGTGCCAAAGACCTGGAAAGAGCACCAGCCGCCACAAGATAATATCCGGCGACGAGATGGTCTCCAACGAGAACGGCGGCAACGCGACGTCGGAGATGGAACCACGTCGTGTATCACGATGGCGAGGAGCAGCGGCAGCGGCCCTTAACGGTCGAAGATGGTGACTGAAACTCGCTTCCCTTCGCTTTGGAGCGGACATCGACATCACTCATGGTCTCCATCTTCAACAGCGACAGAAACGCAATGGAGACTCGGTGGTCGAAGGAGAAGGGGGGATAGGGTGGTGGCCGACGGTGGGAGGTATAAGGTGGGGATGACGGCTGCATATGGTCTCTAGGGTTAGGGTTTTGTGGCAATGAAATAGTTAAATACCCGGTGTTGAAACTCACGGCCATATTGACAGGAATGGTCCCTCTGTCTCCCCTTTTCTTTCAAAACTAACCCTCAAATTACCATTCGGACCCTGCCTCTTAAAACCTTTACAATTTAAGTCCGACTTTTACCAATTAGCCCCTCTCTCAACATTTATTTTCAAATGAAATCTAGAAATTACTATCTGGCCCTTCTTCCATAATTCATTTTCATAGTAATTTCAAATAATTACCATGGAGCCCCTAGCTTCATAAATAATTATAAACTAAGTCTGAAAATTACACTTTTAACCCCCAACTCCTAAAATTATGACAATTAGCTCTTCGAAACCATCCTTTTATATATAATTATTTATTTAGAGCTACAAACCATTCATTAATTTATTTATCTATTTAATAAATAAACGGGGTTTTACAAAAGATATACATGTTGTCTGACAAATCATTGGTTTAAAGAACGTATCAGATTTAGTCAAAAGTTTAGTAATATTTCATTTACTCATGTCTTCTAAATGAGCTATAAAGTATCTAAAAACAACTTATTTGATTTAAATGCATATTTATTTTTTATAAGTGATAATATGTAATTGGAGTACAGTGAATGTTTTTTTATACTCACCTTTTTTTTTAATTCTTGTTATACAATATTTTAGTGGGTAATAATAATATTTTTATTTCATATGCATTAACTTAAATATTGTGTTGTGAATTATTTTTCACTATATATTATTGTGATATGTATAGATAAATAAGAAAAAAATAACATTTATTATATTTTATAATTAAATGATAAATACGAAAAATAAAACTCATGTTTAAGAAAATAAATTAGTGGGTTTGTTTGATTAATAAATAAAAAAAATTAATTTTTGTTAGATTTTATATTCAAGTGAAAAAGTTTAAAGGACGGATCTGAGTAAGATGGAATCCTTTGGTGGGTTTGCTTGATGAATAAATAAGAAAACAAAATAATTTTTTTTGTAAGGAATAAATAAAAAGAAAAACATAAATTAATTAAGGTCAATCGTATAAACCCCTAAATATAATTCAATCATATGTTTGTAAATTTTAAATAAATGTAAAAATGTAAATGCAAATTTATATTAAGTAGAAAGATCAAATTGATAAGTGGAAATATATTACCCTTATAATTACGGTCTCATTTTTTTTCTTTACACTATTATTAGCTATGACAAGTAATATATTTTAAATTACTAACTAGTTGAAAAATTAACTGATAATTAAAAACTTAATTGATAAATGATGAACTAGCTGATAAAAAATAATTTTCGATAAAAATTAACCAATAAACTAACTAAAAAATATAAAATGATATATAAAAATATATAAAATTATGTTTATGTTAATTAAAAAAAGATATATATATGATAGAATGGTTTTTTTTTAATATATATATATATATATATATATATATATATATATATATATATATATATATATATATATATATATATATCCAATGAGAACACTTAAAAGGTTGAGAACGCGAGAACAATTTTGGACCAATCAATATATAAGGGTATATTAGTAATTGTATATTTTAATTAAATTAAAATAAAATAAAAATCAATCTAAATCCCTTAAATTTAGGACCAGTTAGCAAAAAAGAAATAAATATTCGATTTTTTATTTTTCTTATTAATGGGATATAAAAAAACATTTTTACCAAAATTTATTTTAAAATTGAAAAAATATATTTTTTTTTCTTAAAAAATTCATTTTTTTTCTCCTATTTCACGTTTTTTGTGTTAAAAAAATGAATATAAGTCGAACCCCAGATTAATACATTTGTATTCATAATTGATTTTTTTTAAAGAAAAGAAACTTGTAACTGATCCAATCACTAATGAATACACATCGATTTACAAGTAATCAAATTCTTTTTTTTAATCAACTGGAAATAAAAATAGTGTAAAAACTATCATTTCTTCATAAAAAGAATACATCTAATCATAAATAAATACACCCATTAACACATGATTACACTATTATTCACAAATGAATAAACTGCTATTAACAAATGAGTACACTATTATTCAGAATTGAATACCTCTAATCATAAAATAAATACATCCGTTCACACATGAATGCCCTGCTAATCACAAATGAAAACACTACTTTCGGTTTCGAAACGCTGCTCCAATTAAGTTCCGGTTTTCGATAAAATTCGCTGTAAGTGTGCTACGCTTACGTAGTTTTTAATATAGCTTTCAAATGATTATAGGAATGTTATTAGGTCCTTAAAATAATTATTTAGGCTATTATTATGAGTTATATTGAGCGTTATTAATGCTTAATAATAGCCAGACTAATTAATTTGTCGCGGTTATCGTTAGACTAAACCCTAGTGGTATTGGTACTAGGTTTTATCGAAGGAATATCGTTTTGAGAGTATCGAAGCGCTGTCCGAGTGCTGAGTCACCACCTACTCAGGTGAGTGCATAGTCCCTTTCATCTTACACATAGATATGAAGTATTTTATATAAACTACGTGCTATGTGTGCATATTATCTGAATACTTGCTGTCTATGTTGGATGAACGTGTTATACATGTTTTAAAGGATTTAAACTGTATACGTATTTTATATATACGAATATGTTGGGTATGAGATGGGTAGATGAATGATGAGAGACAGAAGATGACGTGAGTATACATTGGCAGCTATAGACTTAGTGCCTATGGGACGAACACCGGTAGCTATGGACTTAGTACCTATTAGTTAGACGCTGGTAGCTATGAATTTAGTACCTATAGGAATTTGTAGCTATGACTTAGTACCTGTTAAACACTGGTAGCTATGGATTTAGTACCTGATCAGTAGGATATAGCAGCTATGGAATTAGTGCTTTACGAACGAACTTCGGCAGCTATGGATTTAGTGCCAGTCCTATAACCCTGGAAGTAAGGGACTTCGGAATAAACGAATGCAGGATAGATGACTCTTAGGTTAAATCCTTAAGAGTAAAGAAGATAAAGGGGATGGGTAATTGGGTTAATTGTTTGATGATTGAACATAACAATTATATTATTGTGGGTTGAAAACCCTATGTACTCACCAGGTTTCCCAACCTGACCCACTCAGTTTATGTATATCATAGGTGACGAAGTGAAGTGACATTACACTGAGAGATTTAAAGAGATGTAGATCACTAGTGTAAATCATTGTAAGTTCTGTTTATGCTTATGTTTCGGTATTAACGATGACATCCCAAACGTTTTAAAATGAAATAAATACGTTTCTTCGAAAATGTTTTAATAACGTATTTACCATGTTTTTCTGGGAACAAATTCCGCAACCTTTTTATAAAATGAAGTACTCTGATTTTTATTAAGCATAAACAAAATCGGTCTTTTTTTGCCGTGATTTTGGGGATGTCACACACATACACACACACACACACACACATATATATATATATATATATATATATATATAAGCTAGCTGAAAAGTTATTACGAATAGCAAGTTAGCTTATCAGCTAGTTTTTAGCTTGCTAAACATAACAATCTAAAAAAACTCAAAGAATAAGTTAGTTTGTATACTAGTTGTACGCACCAAACATAAGTCTAATGTTAATATACAAGATCACTAAACTTTTATTTCTATGGCCCCTAAACAATTTTGTTTTTTCACTTTATACTATATTTAAATGAAACTGAAGTTACATACATTCATGAAAGTGATATCCTTCCTAATGTTGCTCCTTATATCATTGAATTCGACTTTGAGTCTATAACACCCCGTTTATTATTAAATAAATTAATTAATTAATCAACGAACAGTAGCCCTAAAATAAATAATTATATATCAAAGGATGGTCTAGAAGAGCTAATTGGCATAATTTAGAAGTTGAGGATTAAAAGTGTAAGTTCCGGACTCGGTTATAATTATTTATGAAGACAGGGGGCTCCGTGGTAATCATTTAGATTTATCTTAAAATGAAATGAGGTGGAAGGGCTGATTTTGTTATAATAAAGATATTGGGGGCTGTATATGTCACACCCCAAACCAAGGATGGCGGAAACATCTAGGGGTGGAGGACTTAATGTATAGTATCACAACAACGAGTATAATATTGCTCAAAGTAAATACAACCATCATAAATATAATTGAAAAAGTTACATGATAGTAAGTTTACATGTTTCAAAATCAATTACATTATGATGACAAAATGAACTGTTTGACGATTTAACGTCTCATCCTCAAAATGCTGATGTTTTCCTGATTCACTGATTTCCTGAGAATACAAGTAGTTTTGAAAAAGTGTCAACAATTAAGTTGGTGAGTTGATAAGAGTTTTGATTGAGTAAGAAACCGTTTTCCTTATAAAAGCGACAGAGTTTGATTCCAGAAAATCCAATATTTTCTTTATTAAGTGTAAAGTGAATGCTCCTATGTTATGCGGTAATGTACCCTATAAAGACCTGTAGATTCCTTCTATAATCGCCAAGTGTATATAAATTATATAAAATTCAAGTTAAATAAACCGTTGAATATAATGGTTCTGCCCTAGGTCCACAACCAAACAAGGAACGGGAGATGAGGCGGACCCACAAATTCTAAGTCGATTGTGACTAGATTCTTATATAACCTTAGCATATACACTTACCGATTATAGCTGAAGTCTAGCATTTCTAGCTTAATGTAGTTTTAACAGGAATATGTTCCAAAGAAAATCCAATATTTTCCTTATAAAAGTTAGGTAATCCTAAATCCCAGGACGGAAAATAAACAAGTATTTTTCCATACTTAAAGATATAAAAGTGATTTTAAATCGGCATAAAACCCTTTTTGATATGAAAGTGTACAAGTATTTTTCCATACTTAAAGTAATTCCTGTGAGTTAAATCGAAATAACTCGCTAATTTAAAAGTAGAAGCCGTAAATCTTATGTTTTGTTAATACCACATGTGATTTATTATAACAATACTATGACTTAGACGGCCTAGTAATACAATGTTCTTCAGGCGTCGCAAGTTAAATGACACTTGTCACCTCAGACCTGCCGGTCTAGCTGTTGCAAGCAACTCAGGTGCGGGATTTTGGTTACAATTTACAGGACTTTTGACTTTGTTACCATGAAGGTAACACGAAGGGAATGTCTCACAAATTTATTCATTAACAGATTTACGTGAACTGAACTGAAAACCTTTGGTAAATAAGTTTGAAATGTAAATGATACATAAACTATACCTATTATAGTTTATCCAAAACGTTTGTAATGTAAAAGAACTCTTTTATGAAAATACATTAGTGCTATGAAATCCATAAACTATGCTTATTATAGCTTATTATATGTGTTCTAAATGAATGAAGAATCTTATCATGAATGACTAAATTTCAGTTTACGATGATAAACTAACAAGAAAACACATTCAATATTTAGAACTTATTGTTATACACTTTGCTCAACATAATACAAAGTGTTATGAAAGTTATAAGCTGTTAACTAGTTTTTAACCTTTCTGCACTATTTTAGAAAAAATCATACGAAGTCGAAAACTGAATCTGTAAATTCTGAGAGTTCATAAAATGTGTCTAGTTTATTCATAATTTTTATTATGATTTTTTGGAGGTCTTTAACTTGTGTTAAAATGTTCATATTCACAGACTGGTCCGAATTCGTTTCTGAAATGATAGGCAGTTTTGTAAAAATCACCATAAATCATAGAAAAATCGTACGAAGATATGCAAGTAGTTATTTTAAAGATATGAACCTGAACTATTTGCATATTAAACGGTTTTTAAATATATTAAGTTTATGATAGTCAAAATAGTTCGTGAATAAGACTCAACTTTTCTGATGAAAGCTGTTGTTTGAGTTTAGTTGTGTTCATGGTGTTTTAACTTGTATTCCCCCCCCCCCTCCCCCCCCTAAAACTTGAAGAAAACATGAAAATGTCGGGGTTAAAAATAAAATGACATTTAGTGTCACAGAAAAAGTGTCACTAAAAACCAAAAATGTGCCACTAAAGACCCCTTCGGTAATCAGCGACAATAAAAAAAAGTTCCACTAGAAGCGCTCCCACTAAGGTTTTTAGTGACACTTTTTGGTTGTGTCGCTGCAACCCTTTTGGTTTTAGTGGCACTTTTTTATGCCACTATAACATTTTTGGTTTTTTTGACATTTTTTATGCTATTGTATAATTGTTAAAATAAAAGTAAATTGTATGCAGTTTGCATCAATGTTTTTACCACATCATTTAAATTGAAAATAAAGTAATGATAAAAACAATTACGGTAATAAATACAAAATCATAAAAAAATTTACTTAAATTAAAAATTAACTTGTCTTACAATAATATTGTCAATATCTAAAACAAAAATACCTTCCAAAATGCGTAATAAGTCTAAATATTATACTAGTAATTATTCAAAACATTAAACTATCAAACTAAATACTTTGTGGGAAGAAGCACAAAGTTGACATGAAGATGAACTTTTCATAATTTCTCATCTTGTTTATCCAACCTACGAACAATTTCCTGTGAAATAAACACAATAAATCACATGAAAATATGTAAGAAATATTATACTAGAAACCATTTAGGCAATTTAACCCAAAAGTAAAATATAATTGTAGAAATATAACACTAAAAACTATTTATGTAATTTAGCCTAAAAGAAAAATACTAGAATGTTAGACTAACCTTGATTTCATCTTCCTTGAAATCAAATTTTACTATAGTGACATGTTCCATTTTTACTTCAACTGCGATCACATAGTTTAAAAAAGATAAGGTTTCAAAAGAGACTTTTATGTGATGCATTCATGTCTATTTTAGACAACATAATCTGCTTTAGGTTAGAAACATCTTTTGCAAAGTTATGAATAAATCTCCAACATTTTATACTAGAAAATACATATCAGGTGGATAAGAATATGGTGTAGATTTGCATAGCAAAGTCCATGGATTTTATTTAATTACTTTTCATGTTATATGATCATGAAGTGGATATGAAATAAAAAATGGAATAGGTAATGTTTGATCAAGGAACCAGGAATCACGTAATCAAATTGCTAACTAAATCAAATAAGAAAAAATCACTATCTAAATCAAAAGTTAAATGCAAACTATTATTAGCAAAACTCAAAAGAAGATAGAACGGTTTCTCACCCACAACATATGTGAAAAATATTCTAAACGACAATAGGAACCATCTAATAAGAAAAATAAAAACGCAATACTAAACATCTTCTTGTCTTACCTTGTCTTACTTTAAGCATAACCAAATATACATGATCCCAAAGAATGAACAACTATTGCATTGAGATAACAAATATTCTAAAAGACAATAGAAACCGTCTAGTAAATTGATACAAAAGTGGGTTGTGAAATCATAAATTACAGGTAAAACAAAGATAAGAAAACAAAAAGGTCACTTAGTTATTTCATCGAATACCTGGTTTTCAGACTTTAACCCAACATAGAACATCTTAGGCTGCTCTTCATCCTTTCTCTTATTGCATTTTATCCCACTACTCACTGCAAACACAAGTTATATAATAACCATGGAATGAATAATTTGGTTTACAATGTCAAGTTCACGAAACTTACATGGTAGAAGAGACGAACAAACCTTAGATTGGAATCTATTAGTTAAAGAATTGTATATACGTGAAGAGGTCCAAATTTTTTAGATAAAATGTTTAAGGCAGATGGTGGTGGTGCTGGCACATTTATATTAGAAGGAGTGTTCCTCATCTTCTACTGTGGGTTCCCCTTTTATCGGTTCTTCTGCTCCGATTCTAATCGATGCTTTGACGATCAAAATCGATTGTTGCATCTAGGGTTAGAACGGAGAATGAGTTGTGGTGTGAGAACTCGAACTCCAAGTCTCTCCTTACAAACTCGAACTCCAAGTTTATCAATTGATAAATTTTTTGTTTAGGCGGAACCTAGATCAAAATTTTTGGGATTAAAGGGAAATAAAATTTGAAAAATGAAAATAAACACGACATCCTTTTTTCGTTTAGCGGAAAAGTGGAAATAGAGATAGATACAGTGTCACAAAGGAACATGTGCCACTAAAAATATTAAATACTGTCATAAAAAAGAATATGACGCTAAAGATTTGTGCCACTAAATGTAATTTTATTTGTAGTGGTATGAACTCACCTTGAGTGATTTCAGTAGATGAATGATGAAGTAAAGAAGTGTTCAACTCAAGAACACTTAGATGATGCTTGAAGATTTCGAAGATCTAACAACAATTATGACGATATTTGTATAAGGAACTCATGATTTGAGTGAAGAAGTGTAATAATCATATGAAAGATGATGATACTTACCAAATGAAGAAGAAAACTCTTGGAAATCTCGGAATTGAAAGAGAGAAGTTGAGAGAAAAGTGTTTGCTCTTTGGGTAGAAATGAGAGAAATGGATGAGAATGAGGAGAGAGGGTGCGTTTTCTAGCTCTTAGGACGTGGGAATGGTTGGAGATTGATGGAAAAGTACAAGGAAGTGACTAGGTATGGCGGGGAGGGGTTTCGGTTGGTCATAGAGTGGGTATGGGTGGTTGCTTGTGTCATAAATCAAAGAAAAGTCAACACTCCACCCCCTGTACTTCAAGCACTAAATCTTGGATATGATTGGCACTAAAAACATTGGGATTAATGAAAATTGAGGCTTTAATTGTTAAAATAAAGTTTTGGGTGAAAATCCTGCATTAAAATGATGAAAAACGGGCCTAAAACGAAGTCGTAGTCGAAAACTGGGAAGCAATGGCCTTTCTGCGAGGCTTCTCGCATGAAGGAGCGAAGGTGCGAGGGTTCGGTCCCTCCTAGTGCTGGACCCGAAGGCGAAATGGGCTAGGAAGCGAAAAGGGCCGAAACTGGTCGGAAGCGAAATGGACCGAAAGTAGGGTTCGGGTTCGCATGCGAGGTTCGGGTCTGAGAGAGAGGGTTCGGTCCGAAGGTAAGTTCGGTTCCTGGAGCTTCGGGTTCGGTTCTTGGGGCTTCGGATCAGCAGTTCGGTCCCAATAAGGAACCTTCGGCCCTAAGAGGGTTCTCCCCTAAAGAGTGGGTTTCGGGTCCTTAAGGCTATTTTACCCGTTTTTACCCCGTTTCAAGCGGTTTTTGACCCGGTTAAGGGTCGGGATGGCCCGTAAGACTATAAAAAGTTAAAGGAGTTTTTGAGAGAGATTTGGGAGAGATTTCACATACTTGGAGAGATTTTCATACTTATAGAGATTTGGGAGAGATGTCACATTCTTGAAGAGATTTCTCATACTTAGAGAGATTTGGGAGAGATTTCACACACTTAGAGAGATTTGGGAGAGATTTGAGAGAGATTTTAAATAGAGAGAGATAGAGTGAAAGAGATTGGGAGAGGCTTCTTTTGTGACCTTTTTGAGTGTTTGGCTTCGCAACGCAAGGTTCGTAAACCTCATTAATCCATGTTTAAGGATCTTACACACTCCCGATGAGTATGCAACATTGTTTTATCGGTTTGGTTCATTACTTACCACAGTTTTAGGTTAAGGAAATCTAGATATACGAACTTTTCAATTGATGATTTCTCATTAGAATAGCGAGTTGTATAGTACTTACCTAACGTACGCCCTAGTACACAAGGGTTAATTGAGTCAACCGGTTTGACTTGTTGACTTTGACTTGACCAGAATTTGACGGTTGTCACAATATAGTAAAATTTGTACCTAAGGTGTAAAGGATTTTGATGCTGAGGGTTTAAATGGTAATTATCGGATTTAATTTGAAGAAGAATTCTAAAGCCATAGTTAAAAGAGTAAACATTGGATTACATTTGAATAAAAGGGGCATGGAGGGACTGTTATTGCTATTATGGCAAACTCTTGAGTGGAGTCGGGTATAAAGGTTTAAGCAAACCCTAACCCTAAGGAACATGTGCAGCTGTCACCCCTTTCCCCCTAATGCTTCCCACGACCGAGCACCCTTGCTCCTCCGACCACCAAGCCGCCATCATTGAGAGATCTCCAGCTGCCGCGTCTGCCTTCCTCCTCACCACCACTGAAGCCAAGTCACTGGAGCCAACCTCTTCGTCGGAAGCAAGCAAGCCATTAGGAGGCTGCTGTGGATCGTCGCTGCTGTTGTTCCGATTGCCGTCAGCAACCAGTCGCCACCATCTTCTTCAAACCAAAAACCATCATGAGGCGTCAAGATAGTTGGGATTGTCGTTGTTCGAGTTGCTGCCGTTGGCTTTAGGCGCGACTAGGGCCGCCGATTACTGTCACCACTTTCTTCCTTCTTCTTTTCCATTCTACCATCGATAGCCACCGTTGTGGCTGCTTGAACTGCTGCTTCTTGACTGAGAACCAAAAGAGACCACCATCACCACCATAAGGTGGTGGCTAACATCCCCAAATCTATTGTTGTCATCGTTGTGAGCCGCTGGGAGGGTAGCTGAGGTGCATCTCGCAAATCCGAATTCGAGAACCTGCCAACCAGCACTATAGTTTTATCTGCGAACTTCAGCAGTGCCAGGTGAGTCTCCTCACCATACCAATGGGTCTAAGGCACCAATGCCGGCCCATTTTATGATATGTGATACACTAGCTGAAGTTGTATTATGTGGTATGTTAGCTGGTTATGTGAAAGGGAGTATGCTAGTGATTTTGTGGTATGCTAATTGATTTTGTGGTACGTGATATGCTAGTGGTATTTGTGATACTTGCATGGAAGACCTCAGGGGGTTCTTGGGGCACTTAGGTGTAAGACCTTGGAGGGTTTCTTTGGCATCCTAGGTCAAGACCTCGGGGGGTTCCTGAGGAACTTAGGTGTAACACCTTAGAGGGTATCCTTGGCATCCTAGGTCAAAGACCTTGGGGGCTTACAGAGGCAATGGGCTAAGACTATGTGGGGGCTCCCATGGCACCCAGAGTAAGACCCTGGAGGGTTTCTATGGCTTCCTTATATGTTGTTTTGCATGGCTTATGTGTTCTATATAGCTGTTTAGCTAGCATGATATGTTGTATGTGTTTGTGTGTGGGTATGCTTTGGGGAACTCACTAAGCTTCGTGCTTAAGCTTTATAGTTTTGGTTTCAAGTACTCGTTTTCAAAGGAAAGGAGCCGGCTTGATCGCAGTGCATCACACTATGTTTTCCGCATATGAGATCTTTGGGATTACACTATGATATGGTTTTATTATAGTATGTTTTAATTATTGACACTTTGGTTTTGACATGAGCTGGTTGGTCCTTCTTGTTGTTCCAGAACTTCCTTTTGTTGTTTCTCCCTCCGTCTTACTCAGGAGTAGTTGTTACAGTGTCATGGCTGGACCTATGGTCGATGAGTTGTTGTGCCAACTCCTTGGCACTGTCAAAGGTAGTTGGTCTTGAGGCCAACACGTTGTTTTGAATTTGGGGAGACAATCCCCAGAGGTATCGTTCCTCCTTCTTTTCCTTAGGAGTGACCATCGCGGGAAAAAGGAGTGCTAGATCATAGAATCGGTCGGTGTAAGTTGCAAGATCAGAGCCTGTCATTTTGAGATTCCATAGTTCTTGCTCTAGTTTTTGCACTTCGCCCCTTGGGCAGTACTCTTTCAGCATCATCGTCTTTAAGTCTTCCCATCTTAACGAGTTAGCCACTGCAAGCGTTAGTGACTTAACGTGGCTGTTCCACCAGTAAGGGCTCGGCCAGAAAAAGTGCAAGCTGCAAATTTGACCTTGCTTGCTTCGGGCACAAATTTCAAAGACTGATTCGGTCTTCTGGAACCATTGCATCAGTGTGATGACTCCCCCGCTTCCATTGAAAGAATCGGGTTTGCCATTGGTGAAGTCCTTAAAGGAACACTCTCTCGAGCGCCTTTGGCTTTCTCCTCGAGTGGAGTTATTAATACCACTCCATGTCCTTCTGGTACCGCCAGTGCTGATTTGGGACATAGCAGCTGTGACCGCAACTTGGAACATGACATGATCATATTGGGGAGGCGGCGGTGGCGGATTTGTTTGCGTTCCACCAGTGTGTCTAGCTGACCTACGAGGCGGCATCTTTCTATTATAGAATTTTAAAGACGAATTGGGTATAAGTCTTAGTAATGGTAATTAGTCGTAAAACAAGGTTATTAGTTTTTAAGTATAGCATTTCCCTATTGTCCGAAAGTGGCAATCAATTCATAGTAGAGGTCTATATAAATAAACTTATGAATTTAGTAGTAATGACTCGAATGAAATCTTGTAATCTTGTTCCACGCCTGATCCACTCCCAAGATCACTTGGCATATACCAGTTGTGTATAATTAAGGTCCAATAGGCCGTTGAACTTAATGAGTCTGCCCTAGGCCCACAACAAAACAAGGAACAGGACCCAGGTCGGACTCACCATTTCTAAGTCGATCGTCTCTTAATTACACCTAACCTGGGGGTATACATTAAGCAATCTTAGAGGCATCATAAGTGAATCGTCTCTAATACCAGGTTATGACATATTTGGTAAACTCCCAATGAAATAAAATGTATGCTAATTTCATTTATATAGTTTAGTACATAAAGTTTTGGAAAGTTTGACCTTATCGAAGGTCCATGTTACATTATGGTACGGAAAAATTTCAACACTGACACGACCCTCTTGAACGGCGTAGTCTCTAAATTTGAAGGGTCGAATTTATGCATGTGAGGGGTAGTGTTTAAACGTATTCTAGTAGTTTGAGTCTTTATTGATTTTGTCAGTAGTGTACACACTACTCGTGGTGGGTGATGTTTCGTGGGCCATAGAATGAAGGCATGAAAGCCTGCATCGACCTAACTCTTGCCCTAGCTTCTGTCATTTGGTGTTCTGCCTTTACCATGCGTTTTCTCCAACGCCGTTTGACATTCCAGGTACTCTCTAATCTCGGCTCGAGTTGCGGTCACTTCCTTATGAAGGTTTTGATGTGGTTTCTGATCTGTTCATGGCCTCTATCCAAGCGACCAAAGCGAATTGTAGTGATTTTGGTGGTAGCTCCAACCTCCACGATTTGGCTGACCGATGCTCGCGTTTGCACCCTCTAGTGAGTGATGCGGCGTACCATGACAAGGAGAGTCCTGTCTACAAATCCTCCTCTATTGAGGTCATAGGAGCCCCATCCATGCCATACGGAGGGTGTTGACCTTGTTCCTAACTTTGTCTCTGTAAATCTATGACTCATTGAGGTGTCGGACCATGGAAGTCTCGTCGGGATCTTCCTTTATTGTTTCTTTAGGATCCTCTTCAAAATTCTCTCTAATCCAACCACCATTTTCTTGGTTATGAAGAATAGGGTCTCTTGGTAGTTGAGCTCCTATCACGTTGTTGGTGCGAGAATAGGGGTAGAAGAGATAATTAATAGACGTCCAATCCTATAATTACTTATAGGGGTGATCCTCATTAGTCACTTCTATGATCACATAATGCATACCAGTTATACATAATCTGAGATATAATAGACCTTCGAATAAATGACTCTACTCTAAGTCCACAACCAAACAAGGAACAAGAAGTAGAGCAATAGTCATAGATTCTAAGTCTATGATATCTTTAATTATGTATAACCTTAGTGTATGCACTTAGTCATTATATACCTACTAATAGGTGTCTTTAGTTTTCACATAAGTTAGTTTTAGTACCAGAAAATACTCCTATAGTATTTTAAATGTTTGACTTATGTTCTCAAAGTTTCTTGGTAAGTTTTTAGACTTGGTGCAACACCACAACCATTCCTGGGCAGATGCTAATCACTTCTGGGTCAAACATAGTTGATTAGGCTATGTCATTCCCAAACGTAACTATACATCCCCAAGCCTACTTGTGCCATTCAACAATCACTACTTTTGTTTTGTTCTAGAATGATGCTGACCTTAGTATGTATGCATGCATGTATACTTTTAACAAGAAACTATTTATTTCTAAAAGTATAATTATTTGAAATTGTTAAATCAGAGACCTTAGTACCAATGCATCTATAGTTTGTATATCGTATGTGGTTCGATATACTTAGTTCACTATAAACAATGCTCTAATACCAATCTGTCACACCCCCAAACCAAGGATGACGGAAACGTCCGGGGGTGGAGGACTTCATGTATAGTATCACAACAACGAGTATAATAGTGCTCAAAGTAAATACAACCATCATAAATATAATTGAAAAAGTTACATCATAGTAAGTTTACATGTTTCAAAATCAATTACATTATGATGACAAAATGAACTGTTTGATGATTTAACGTCCCATCCTCAAAATGCTGATGTTTTCCTGATTCACTAATTTCCTGAGAATACAAGTAGTTTAGAAAAAGTGTCAACAATTAAGTTGGTGAGTTCATAAGAGTTTTGATTGAGAAAGAAACCGTTTTCCTTATAAAAGCGACAGAGTTTGATTCCAGAAAATCCAATATTTTCTTTATTAAGTGTAAAGTGAATGTTCCTATGTTATTCGGTAATGTACCCTAGAAAGACCCGTAGATTCCTTCTATAATCGCCCAGTGTATATAAATTATATAAAATTCAAGTTAAATAAACCGTTGAATATAATGGGTCTGCCCTAGGTCCACAAACAAACAAGGAACAAGAGATGAGGCAGGCCCACAAATTCTAAGTCGATTGTGACTAGATTCTTATATAACCCTAGCATATACACTTAGCGATTATAGCTGAAGTCTAACAATTCTAGCTTTATGTAGTTTTAATAGGAATATGTTCCAAAGAAAATCCAATATTTTCCTTATAAAAGTTAGGTAGTCCTAAATCCCAAGACCGAAAATAAACAAGTATTTTTCCGTACTTAAAGATATAAAAGTGATTTTAAATCGGCATAAAACCGTTTTTGATATGAAAGTGTACAAGTATTTTTCCATACTTAAAGTAATTCCTGTGAGTTAAATCGAAATAACTCGCTAATTTAAAAGTAGAACCCGTAAATCTTATGTTTTGTTAATACCACATGTGATTTATTATAACAATACTATGACTTAGACGGCCTAGTAATACAATGTTCTTCAGGCGTCGCAAGTTAAATGACACTTGTCACCTCAGACCTGCCGGTCTAGCTGTTGCAAGCAACTCAGGTGCGGGATTTTGATTACAATTTACAGGACTTTTGACTTTGTTACCATGAAGGTAACACGAAGGGAATGTCTCACAAATTTATTCATTAACAAATTTACGTGAACTGAACTGAAAACCTTTGGTAAATAAGTTTGAAATGTAAATGATACATAAACTATACCTATTATAGTTTATCCAAAACGTTTGTAATGTAAAAGAACTCTTCTATGAAAATACATTAGTGCTATGAATCCATAAACTATGCTTATTATAGCTTATTATAGCTTATTATATGTGTTCTAAATGAATGAAGAATCTTATCATGAATGACTAAATTTCAGTTTATGATGATAAACTAACAAGAAAACACATTCAATATTTAGAACTTATTGTTATACACTTTGCTCAACATAATACAAAGTGTTATGAAAGTTATAAGTTGTTAACTAGTTTTTAACCTTTCTGTACTGTTTTAGAAAAATCATACGAAGTCGAAAACTGAATCCGTAAATTCTGAGAGTTCATAAAATGTGTCTAGTTTATTCATAATTTTTATTATGATTTTTGGAGGTCTTTAACTTGTTAAAATGTTCATATTCACATACTGGTCCGAATTCGTTTCTGAAATGATAGGCAGTTTTTTAAAAATCACCATAAATCGTAGAAAAATCGTATGGAGATGTGCAAGTAGTCATTTTAAAGGTATAAACCTGAACTAATTGAATATTGAACATTTTTGGAAGATATTAAGTTTAAGATAGTCAAAAAAGTTCATGAATAAGACTCAACTTTTCTGATGAAAGCTGTTGTTTGAGTTTAGTTGTGTTCTTCGTGTTTTAACTTGTATTCCCCCCCCCCTAAAACTTGAAGAAAACATGAGTTGATGGCCGTAAACCCACTAGGGCCGTAAACCCTAGGCAGCAAACTCCATGGGGTTTGGTCCTTGGGCCGTAAACTCTAAAGCAAGGCCTTACACTCCTTTGATGCGACCCTACGACCCTCTAACACTTAGACCAAGGTGTTTTTCATGCTTTAGGGTGTTTATACTTACTTAATTAGTGTTATAATCACTAATTAGATATATATATATATATATATATATATATATGTCTTTATATGCTAAAAAGGATCATTGAGTGTGTTCAAGACTTCACTTGACACCTAGCACCTTATCCAACACTTCCATCCAAACCACTCACTACAGGTGAGTTCATACCTCTTAATGAACCTTTTAAATGTTTTTAAATGCTTTTATGGCGGGGGAATACAAGTTGAATCAAACTAGTTATAATATCAATCACATGTGATTTATAACTTGCAAACGATTGGATTTTCTATACTTTTAACTGCTTTGTCAACAAAACTACTTCAAAATGGTTATCAAACTCTTTTACATGTTAAACTGTTTATAAAACTTGTTCTTAATTACCAAATCTTTATTTTCAATTCTTTAAACTTATATATTGTCAAATCATGTCCAATGCTTATATAGTTATATAGTTAAGGTTTGAAAGACTTAGGACTGATAACACACTTTATTTCATGTTCCTTGTTTGGTTGTGGACTTAGAGTACCCTGTTGTTTGTCCGAGTGTCGTTTGATTCTTAATTATATATCATGTGTATATGTGTAGATATAAAGCTTTTACTTCAGTTCCAACCCTTTGGGTAGCAAAGGTATATATGCTAAGTCACTCATACAACATTACTAGTAAATTATAACAGGTATAGTTTAGGAGTATACTACTTACTTTTTCTAATACTATGAAACATACAAAGAGTCAGTTCATACATGAGTCATTATCTACTATAAACAATACATATACTACACTATACAACTGAACATACTACACACTAGAAAGAGAGAACATACACTAATACATACTATTCATACACACTAAATACTATACTAAAGAACATACTATGATAAGAATCAGAGAGGCCATTCACTACACTAGTACATACAATACATACACACTATAACATGTGAGGCACTACTTCGGGGCATGGCATTTCTGTCATGGATCGACTTGTAACCAGAGTCTTCTGAAAGGAGAACATGAATTCGTGTATAGATCTATACTGGACTGACCGTCCTACACCTTGCTGCTAGCTATAGTAGGACCTGCAGGTCTTCGGGTGATGAATGTCATACCATCTCGATGTCTTCGAGCGTTGTGTTTTACTAAGGTCGATCAAGTATGGTTACAATTATATCACATTATACCCTAATTAACAATTGGTTAAGGTAGATAGTACAGTAGTAGTTACTATAGCATAATACTACCGTACTTCGTTATTTTCCCATTACATATACCTTGTGATCCCCTCACATTATCAGTAATGTAAGAACTATATTTTTATTTAATGATAGTCACTTTTGGGAGAAATACTCAATTTTACAAAGAACAAATAGGTAGCACTTGATGCCTTGGTAGAAGGCTACTTTTAATAGAAAATATAGGGTTTTCTAAGAGTTACAAACAATTACTACAAACATTTTTACAAACTTACATACTCAATACTTGCAATCATTTTCATGCAAACAACGACACTAAAATACTTATGAACTCACCAGCTTTAATGTTGATAAACTCTTTCAAAATAACTTGTATTCTCAGGTCATCAGTAGACAGGTACAGAGACCAGCTTTTGAGAAGATGGAGCATACTTCAAGACTCATCTTTTATTTTGATTCATATTTTTGGTATCTTATAAACTGTACAGAACACACTTGTATTAAAATACATTATTAATGCAATGGATGATATTGTTGTGCTTGTTTACTATATTTCTGTGTTGTGATACTGTACATGACGTCCACCGCCCCAGAACGTTTCCGCCGTTCCGGTTTTGGGATGCGGCACAATTATATATGATATGTAACTCCTAGATAATGGGATCCCAAACAACTATTGATTAACTTGGCATGTTTATCCTATCTATGTCTCTGACCTCTTATACTTAGGTGACCTATTTATCACATAAGATTCTGATCAAGTCATCCTACTTGAAACAACTTGTAGTATTGCAACTAACCAGTGACAAGGTGACCCTTTAGACACCAGAAACTAAAAAACTACCCTGAACATCATAAGACAGTCCTAAGTACCAGGTGACCATGTGCCACTAAGACCATACAAATGATATCGAGTGTTCTTCCAAAGGATGGAAATGACTTCCATTTAAAAAAAAATGTTTTATATATGTTTTACAACTATAGTTTATAAAAACATGGTCTCATAAGTATTGCATGAATCCAACAATTCATGTACCTTTTTGTAAAATTCATAAAAATGGTTATGAGGTTCTTTAGGTGCCAAATAAAACTTCATTTTATTTTCCGTTAGTTACGGTCAATTATAAACTAAAATCTGGTATTTTAAAGTTTTGTCGTAGATCGTTTTTAAGAACCGCTAACAATCTTAATAAAATATCATCTTATAATTAAGACTTGGAGTTTTGGATGAGTTCTAAAATCACTATTTTAAATCTCCTTAATCAAAATCTTATGACTTCTTGAATTTGTAGAATAAACTCATTTTATTTTATAAACTCAATTTTATGCATCTTATGATAAAAGTCATATTTTAATAAACAAAAACTTGGGTGATGAAATCTCATTTGGAATGCATAAAACATAATATCAACATGTTGTGTTATATTTAAAGCACCAAATATCATATATTAAGTTTTGACGCAAAAAAACGATTTTAATTTTTTAATAAAAACTTCTTATTTATTATAAAGTCGCGGAGTTTATATAATGTTTAAACACCTTTTAAACCATTTTAAATATTTTAAAGTTGGGTATTTATAAGTTTTACAATAAAACTATTTTTAACAAAAAATCGATTTTTAACCAGTAAAAACGTTTTTATAAATATCCATTTATAAACATATTATGTTATCTTTCATGTAACACCTCAAAAATGATGATATAAAAAATATTTGTTTTTAAATTGAAAATCGTTAATACATGTTCTTCCCACAAAATCGGAGTAATTAAGTTATAACAAAACATTGACAAATCATAGTAGCTCACAGAAAGCGGTAACATGTGGTGTGTGCTCTGCAATCATCTCGAGCCCTTCCATTTGAAAACTAGAGTACCTGAAACATAAACTGAAAGCTGTAAACAAAAAGCTTAGTGAGTTCCCCAAAATACCTCATAGTATATAACCACAAAATATCATCTGTAGTATATCATGTAACATGCATATAGTTGTCATGGGCTCCCCGCATGGTTTGTTCTAGGAATGCCATGGGCTCCCCATGGTCTTATATCCAAATGGCATGGGCTCCCCCCATGGTCTTATATCCAAATGCCATGGGCTCCCCCATGGTCTTATATTCAAATGACATCCCCCCATGGTCTTATATCCAAATGTCATGTGCTCCTTTATGGTCTTTCATGAAAGTATCACAGAGACAACTAACATTCCACATAACAAGTAATGGGCCGACATTGGTGCCTTCGACCCATGGATATGGTGAGAAGACTCACCTTACACTACCGAATCACACAGATAAATCCTAGCTGTTGGCTGACAGATCCCCGAAATGAAACATAAAAACAACACCCAATTAACAATTGGGTGCCAATGCATAACCATAAATCCATACTTGGGGTAAAAAGACTATTTTACGCCTAACCTAGCTTTGTCCAAACCAAGACCCACACTTCAACTCTTGAGGCCTAAAATGTCACACCCCCAAACCTGAACGGCGGAAACGTTCGGGGGCGGATGACTTCATGTGGTAGCGTAACAAATGAATACATAGTAAAGAAAGCAATACAACCATCATATATATAATTGAAAGTTTACATTTGTCAAAAGTTACATGTTCAAAACTCAATTACAATATGATGTCAAAAATACGAGATTAAACTGGCGCCGCAGCATCCCTTCATCAAAAGCGAAATGAATACCTGAAATTTACTGATTTCCTGGGACATACAAGTAATTTTGAAAGAGTAGATCAACATTTAAGCTGGTGAATTTCATAAGTATTTAAGTGACAATGTTTGAATGAAATGAAATGTTTTATCTTTGTTTGTTTGTGTTTAGAAAATCCTATATTTTCTACTAGTATAAAAGTAGCCTTCACTCAAGACCAATGTTTGTTTCCAAAATGTATGTAAATGTAAAATAACCAATGAGTTTGAAAACCTTGTAAATCAATGCATTTTTAATACCCCTTGTGAGTTTTATAACCATACTAATGACTCGGAATGCCTATACACAACGTTCTTCAGGTGTTGGAATGTTATGACGTTTGTCACCCCAAACGGTGGACTGCAGCTAACAGTCAGGGCGCGGGTTGTCAAGCCCGTATAGATCTATACACAAACACCACGCTCCCCCTCCAAGGGATTCTGGTATATAATACAGGACTTGAAATGTGTACTCGAACGTACATGAAGTTAGTGTCTCACAAAACCGTGGTATAAAAACCAGATCTACTTGTTAAAATGTTACGTTTGTTCTTGTATACGAAAGTAAACTTCTTGAAATATATGTTTCTAGTACATAAGAGTTAGAAATCTATTCGTAAAACTATACCTATTATAGTTTTCAAAAAGTGTGCCTTGTTTGTTTAGAAATACCTAGAAAAAGAATCACTTGTTTATGAAAGCATAGATTTTTGGTGTAGAGTCTAAGATAGAAAAGAATAATCTAAGAACAGTTTAGTTTATACATGCATTACAACAACTTTATATTTTAAAGGATAAAATGCTATTGTAACATATGTTATATATATATATATATATATATATATATATATATATATATATATATATATATATATAAGTTCCTTAAAGGTTTATAAATCGCATGTGATTTGAATATATAACAGTATATAAAAGAGTTTCTTTATGTAACACACGATAATACTCGTGTGTTTTACTTGTAATACCCCCCTTGAAAGCATATAAAAGTATTTAGAATAATTAAAACGGTTGATTAAGGGGTATGAAACTCACTTGAAAGTTTTGGAGATAGCGAGATGGAAAACCGGGCAGAGTTTCGTCTCGAGAAACGGATTTTCCTCGGGATTCTCGGGAATCTCGGGAGTATAATCGACCTTCGGGACTTGAGCTAAAAACACCAGAGCTTCGGGTTTGAACGGACACGGAAAACGAGGCAAAGTTGAGAGAGAGAGGAGAGAAATGGGCCCTTTCTTTGGAAACCCTCGCATCCTATTTATAGTAAGGCTGGTCTGCCTCGGTACGCGGGGCGTACGCTCGTACGCAGCGCGTACTCGTACGTCATGCATGACCGAAGCCTCGACTGCCTCGGTTCGGATGGGACGGGTTGCTGGGTACGCGGGTCGGATGGGATGTCAGGTCGGACGGGTCGGGGCTTCGGACGGGTCGGACGGGTCGTTTTCTTCGGATAGCGCGACGTGGACGATCAGAGGCCAATCCTCTCGGTTACGCGGGGCGTACAGGAGTACGCAGCGCGTACCTCGGATGAGGACGCTGACTCCCCTTCGGATAATATCCGAATTTTGAATAAAATAAATAATTAATTTATTTAATAAACTTCAAAAATTCATATCTTCTTCATACGAACTCCATTTTCGATGGTCTTTATATCCTCGCGTAGGTGAGACTACGCTCTACAACTTTCGTTTAGACTCCGTTGGCAAATTCCGAAATTATTTTTTTATTATTTATTAAAAATCCATCGTGTTTAAGGAATTTCTTAGAAAATTCATAACTTCTTTATCTGATGTCGGTTTTTGCCAGACTTTTTACCGCTGGAATACCATTGTCGAGACCTTCGATTCTCGTTTAGGTCATTCCGGCCAAAAGTCGCTCGATCTCCGATTCGAGTTTTTAGCTGTCTGTTGCTAAGCCGAACTTGGAAAAATCATAACTTTGCTATATGAAGTCGGATTTGGGCGTTCTTTTCACGTACGATCATGGTTCAAATACATTTAATCCTAGAAGGAAATTAAGTGGAACTTATTTATACATTTTATTATGAAAGTAACTTTTATTACTCAGAAGTGGTTACAATACTTGACCCATTTTGGTCGTTACAAAGAGTTGAAATATCGGGTTGTCATATCACCCCCCCGTTAGAGAGAATTTCGTCCCGAAATTTAAAGTAGTAAAGATACTAGTGAACATGAAAGAGATGAGGGTACTTTTGTTTCATCTGATCCTCGCGTTCCCATGTGAATTCGGGTCCCCGCTTGGCGTTCCAGCGAACCTTCACGATGGGTATGCGACTTTGTTTTGTTTGTTTGACCTCTCGGTCCATGATTTCTACTGGTTCTTCCACAAAGTTGAGGCTCTCGTTGATCTCGATCTCGTCGAGTGGAATAACAAGAGTCTTGTCGGACAGACACTTTTTCAAGTTTGAGACATGGAAGGTTGGATGGATGTTACTAAGTTCGCGCGGTAGGTTAAGCTTGTAAGCCACAGGGCCGATTCTGGCAAGAATCTCGAAAGGCCCTATGTATCTTGGATTTAGTTTCCCACGCTTTCCAAATCATATTAAACCCTTCCACGGTGAGATCTTTAATAAGACGTGGTCTCCTACCTGGAATTCCAAAGGTTTCCTCCTTTGGTCAGCGTAGCTTTTCTGTCGGTCTCTTGAGGCTTTCAATCGTTCACAAATCTGAACGATCTTCTCTGTTGTTTCACGTATGATCTCCGGACCTGTGAGAGTGCTTTCAGGAACTCTTCCTCTAGCTAACTGGGTATCGCCAACTTCAGTCCAGCACAGAGGGGATCTGCACTTTCGACCATAGAGGGCTTCAAACGGAGCAGCCTTTATGCTTATATGATAACTATTGTTGTATGAAAACTCGACAAGGGGTAAATGAATATCCCATGCCTTTCCAAAGTCAATCACGCAGGCTCTCAGCATGTCTTCTAAAGTTTGTATTGTTCTCTCACTTTGTCCGTATGTCTGTGGGTGGTAGGTTGTACTCATGTCTAGCCTAGTTCCCAGGGAACTTTGTAGTGACTGCCAGAATCTTGAAGTGAATCTACTATCTCGATCGGAGATAATGGATATCGGAACACCATGCAGTCGCACTACTTCCCTTAAGTAAGTTCTCGTAAGCTTCTCCATTTTGTCAGTCTCCTTGATGGGTAGGAAATGTGCGGATTTGGTCAATCTGTCGACAATGACCCATATGGTATCGAGTCCACTTGTCGTCTTGGGTAACTTGGTTATGAAGTCCATAGTAATCCGCTCCCATTTCCATTTCGGTATCTCTGGTTGTTGTAGTAGTCCTGACGGTTTCTGATACTCGACCTTAACCTTAGCGCAAGTAAGACATTTACTCACGAAGGTAGCAATTTCTGCTTTCATGTTAGGCCACCAGTACAGTTTCTTAAGATCTAGATACATTTTATCTGAACCTGGGTGAACGGAATATCTTGAGTTGTGAGCCTCAGTCATGACTACGTTTCTGAAACCACCATGTTTTAGGGTCCAGATTCGGTCCATGAGATAGTAGGCTCCGCCACCCTTGACTTCTAAATTCTTCTCCATTCCTCGCAGGGATTCACCCGCCACATTTTCAGGTTGCAAGGCTTCCATTTGTGCTTCCTTAATTTGTGTGGATAAGTGGGAATGGATAGTCATGGTCAGAGATTTGACCCTCCGACCAGTGTATTCCTTTCGACTGAGGGCGTCGGCTACTACGTTGGCCTTGCCAGGGTGATAACGAATTTCGCATTCGTAGTCATTCAGTAACTCGACCCATCGTCGTTGTCGCATGTTGAGTTCCTTCTGATCGAAAATGTGTTGAAGGCTCTTGTGATCGGTGAATATAGTACTCTTTGTTCCGTATAAGTAGTGCCTCCAGATCTTCAGAGCAAATACCACTGCTCCTAATTCGAGATCGTGTGTCGTATAGTTCACTTCGTGTGTCTTAAGCTGTCGGGAGGCATAAGCGATAACCTTCCCTCTTTGCATAAGAACACAACCAAGTCCTTGATTTGAAGCGTCGCAATACACTACGAAGTCTTCTATCCCTTCGGGGAGGGATAGTATCGGTGCGGTGCACAAGGCCTGCTTTAGTGTCTGGAATGCCTTCTCTTGTTTCGCTTCCCAGTCAAAGGCCACTCCTTTCTGGGTTAATGAAGTAGGAGGTTTCGCAATGCTCGAAAAGTTCTTTATGAATCTGCGATAGTAGCCAGCTAGACCTAGAAATTGACGAATTTCTGTAGGTGTCTTTGGTGCCGACCAGTTCTCAATAGCCTTAATTTTGGAGGGGTCTACGTGTATACCTTTCTCGCTAACAACGTGACCTAAAAATTCGACTCTTCGAATCCAAAATTCGCATTTAGAGAACTTCGCATAGAGTTTCTCCGTTCGCAGTGTTTCTAGGACCTTTCGTAGGTGCTGACTATGCTCTTCCTCACTTCGAGAGTAGATAAGTATATCATCGATAAAGACGATGACGAACTGATCCAAGTAAGGGCGGCATACCCTATTCATTAGGTCCATAAATACTGCTGGTGCATTGGTTAATCCGAACGGCATCACCACGAATTCATAGTGTCCATAACGAGTTCGGAAGGCCGTCTTTGGAATGTCCCCCTCTAGAACTCGTAATTGGTGATATCCGGATCGCAGGTCTATTTTGGAGAAGTAGTTCGCCCCTTGAAGTTGATCGAATAGGTCGCCAATACGGGGTAGAGGATAGCGGTTCTTGACAGTAAGTTTGTTCAGCTCTCTGTAGTCGATGCACATACGGAACGATCCGTCTTTCTTCTTTACAAACAAGACCGGTGCTCCCCAAGGTGAGAAACTTGGTCTTATGAATCCTTTGTGAAGGAGTTCATTAAGTTGACTGGAAAGTTCCTGCATCTCTGCTGGTGCAAGACGATAAGGCGACTTCGCTACTGGGGTAGCTCCTGGAATTAAGTCGATTCTAAACTCGACTTGGCGTTGCGGTGGTAATCCTGGTAGTTCTTCTGGAAAGATATCGGGAAAGTCGCGTACTACCGAAATGCTCTTGATATCCTTCAGTTCTTGACTTGTATCGACGATGTGCGCTAGGAATGCTCGACAATCCTTCCGCAAGCACTTTCGAGCTTGGATGCACGAAATGATGCGAAGGTTTGCACTAGATTTGTCGCCGTAGATAACTAGTGTTTCGTTGTTAGGGAGGTTAAGACGGACTGCTTTCTCAAAGCACATGATGTCGGCGCGAAGAAGACTCAACCAATCCATGCCGACTATGACGTCGAAACTTTTAATTTGAACCGGCATGAGATTGATTGGGAAAGAATGGCCGTCTAATGTTAACGTACAGCCCATGTATATGCAATTTGTGTTTTCGGTTTTTCCATTGGACATCTCTACAGTGAATGATTTTTCTAACTTGCTAGGTTTAGGTTTAAGTAAATGAATAAAGTTTTGACTCACGAAGCTTCTCTCCGCTCCACTATCGAATAATATGCATGCGTATGAATTATCGAGAAGGAACGTACCAGCAACTATAGTTGGGTCAGCTACAGCTTCGTCGTGGCCTATTGCCAAAACTCGTCCCACACCTCCGGTGCCTGCTGCCTTAGGACAGTTTCTCTTGTAGTGGCCCACCTCGCCACAACCGTAGCAAGCCTGCCCTACGCCCGCACCGGGAACTTGAGTGATCGGATTTGCGGTTTCCTTGCAGAAACGGGCGGTGTGTCCTTTCCTGCTGCAGTTGGCGCACTGCATATCTCGACAAGGTCCATGGTGGTGGTAATTGCATTTGGTGCATTTTGGGAGGTTACCTATATAAGGCTTTGTTGGGTAGGTATTTGTAGGGGCTGTAGCAGGTACGATGGCAGCATTTACTGACACCAGTTGTTTCTTTGCGGATTCTTGGGAAGACCCACCCTTCCCTTTAATCCACGCTCTCTTCCTGCCATTGTTGTTGTTGTTGCTGTTGTTGTTGTAGTTGTTGTTGTTGTTGTTTCCTTTCTGTGGTGCTGGTGCAGAAGTGGTTGAGTTCTGATGACCTCCGTAGTCGATCAGAGATTGTGCCAGTTCCTTAGCACTTTCAAAGGTGTCAGGTTTAGAAGCTAAAACGCTTGATCGCATTTGGGGCGTCAGTCCCCAGATGTACCTTTCTATCTTCTTGCTCTCGGGAGCAATCATATCTGGACAAAGGATTGCCAGTTCGCAGAATCTGTTGGTATAAGTAGCGATGTCGGTACCCACCATTCCGAGAGTCCATAGCTCGTGTTCAAGCTTTTGAATTTCTCCCCGTGGGCAGTATTCTCTCATCATCATGGCCTTCAAGCTCTCCCAGGTTATGGAGTTCACCACGATTAGGGTAAGTACTTTAACGTGGCCATTCCACCAAGTTAAAGCTTTATCGAGAAGGGTGAAAGTTGCAAATTTGACCTTGCTGTGCTCGGGGCAGGAGCAGATTTCAAAGACTGCCTCCGTCCTTTCAATCCACTGCCTCAGGGCCATCACACCACCAGTACCATAAAACATCCGGGGCTTGGCATTAGTGAAGTCCTTATAGGTGCATTCTCGAGGTGGTCCATGACTCTCGCCATGGTTGGATGGGTGTGTGCCAGATCCCGAGCCATTAGCACTTGAGTTATTGATCTGTGACATGGCAGCTGCCACCGCTGCGGTGACTGCTGCTTGAAACATTACAGCATCAAATTGGGGTGGTGGAGGTGGTGGTATAGGTGCTTCCTCACTGTTGTTTCGCCTTGGATTCCTACGCGGAGGCATCCTTCAACTATAGATTGAAAAGACAAGGATAAGAATTTCATAGAATGGAAAATGTATGTGCCTCATGAACTAAATCGCTATAGTTCAACAACAGATGATAGTATGAGTCTTAAAATAGAAGAATGAAAGTTATTTGTAAGACTGAAGGTATGAAACAAGTATTTAGGTTCACAAAGACCATTCAAGGTTCGAACGAAATACTCAACATAGTAGTAATAGTGCCACTTATATTAATATAAAAGTTGTTACAACGATCATGAAAATTTGACCCCTATAAGGGTCTCCGATTACAAAGTTCGAGAAATTTAAAGACTTTTAGCCGAGGTCCTAAGCTATAACAAAATTTGAGTCCTTGACAAGCACTACTTGCGTCGAAGGTTGCGCTTGGAGCTTGACTCCGTATCTGATTGCTTTGACTCCATTAGACGCCTATCGAAAGCGGCTTGTTGTTCCCTTAGTTCGGCGAGGGCCGCAATCATTTGCGCTTGAAACGCTTCGGTTTGGAATTGAGCGTTGTCTTGCATCTTGTCCAGCCTACGGATGTCAGAAGTGTGAACCTGCACTTCCACGTTGATATCCCGGAGTCGACTAGCTTGTACTCCAGACTGATAGGACTGATTGGCTAACTTACCCACCATTACCGGGAGTGCTCGATCAGCCGAACCTCCGCCGCGGACATCATAGAAGTTCCGGCACATGCCGTAGGGAGGGCGTAGGTTTTGCTGTTGGCTCCAATGGTGGAGGTGACTTCCCCAGACGGGAGTCGGTCCTTGAAAGTTCCTTACGAAGACGGGAGGTTGAATGGGTGGTGGATCGATAACTTCCGGCTCTGAGTCGGTACCGGAGTCATCACCCACTTCTATGGGTTCCTCGTCCTCTTCGGGATCATCTTCGATCCATCCTCCGTTGCCTTGGTTGGGAAAGTAGGGGTCGCCAGGGTGGTGAAATCCAGCCATTTGACTGTACGAGAAATAGGGTTATAAGAATTGAATAAAGTCGGAACATGTAAAACATGTAAGTTAAACTAGTTTAGATAGCAAATACTCCTATAGTATTTAAATTCTTGTGTTTGATTCTTGTAACGGTTTGGTAAGGTTTGACTTGTTGCTTACTACGATCATTCCTCGATATACGTTGGTCCAATCTTGGGCAAATATAGTTGATCACGCTATATTTGTCCAAAATCTGATTACATATATCGAGTCTCAATCATAGTGTCAACTTGTCTGAATACTTGTATAGTTGTATAACATGAAAATAGTTTGTGGTATGCATGTAATTGTACTTAAATGAACTATCAATTTAAGTTGAACGAAACGCTGCTTAAGTGTAAAAAGGAAATTTGTTTTGTCAGAGAGTATTAGTCCCTTAAGCATTTATAGTTTGTATATCTTATGTGGTTCGATATACTTAGTTCACTATAAACATTGCTCTGATACCAATCTGTCACACCCCCAAACCTGAACGGCGGAAACGTTCGGGGGCGGATGACTTCATGTGGTAGCGTAACAAATGAATACATAGTAAAGAAAACAATACAACCATCATATATATAATTGAAAGTTTACATTTGTCAAAAGTTACATGTTCAAAACTCAATTACAATATGATGTCAAAAATACGAGATTAAACTGGCGCCGCAGCATCCCTTCATCAAAAGCGAAATGAATACCTGAAATTTACTGATTTCCTGGGACATACAAGTAATTTTGAAAGAGTAGATCAACATTTAAGCTGGTGAATTTCATAAGTATTTAAGTGACAATGTTTGAATGAAATGAAATGTTTTATCTTTGTTTGTTTGTGTTTAGAAAATCCTATATTTTCTACTAGTATAAAAGTAGCCTTCACTCAAGACCAATGTTTGTTTCCAAAATGTATGTAAATGTAAAATAACCAATGAGTTTGAAAACCTTGTAAATCAATGCATTTTTAATACCCCTTGTGAGTTTTATAACCATACTAATGACTCGGAATGCCTATACACAACGTTCTTCAGGCGTTGGAATGTTATGACGTTTGTCACCCCAAACGGTGGACTGCAGCTAACAGTCAGGGCGCGGGTTGTCAAGCCCGTATAGATCTATACACAAACACCACGCTCCCCTCCAAGGGATTCTGGTATATAATACAGGACTTGAAATGTGTACTCGAACGTACATGAAGTTAGTTTCTCTTAAAACCGTGGTATAAAAACCAGATCTACTTGTTAAAATGTTACGTTTGTTCTTGTATACGAAAGTAAACTTCTTGAAATATATGTTTCTAGTACATAAGAGTTAGAAATCTATTCGTAAAACTATACCTATTATAGTTTTCAAAAAGTGTGCCTTGTTTGTTTAGAAATACCTAGAAAAAGAATCACTTGTTTATGAAAGCATAGATTTTTGGTGTAGAGTCTAAGATAGAAAAGAATAATCTAAGAACAGTTTAGTTTATACATGCATTACAACAACTTTATATTTTAAAGGATAAAATGCTATTGTAACATATGTTATATATATATATATATATATATATATATATATATATATATATATATATATATATATATATATATAAGTTCCTTAAAGGTTTATAAATCGCATGTGATTTGAATATATAACAGTATATAAAAGAGTTTCTTTACGTAACACACGATAATACTCGTGTGTTTTACTTGTAATACCCCCCTTGAAAGCATATAAAAGTATTTAGAATAATTAAAACGGTTGATTAAGTGGTATGAAACTCACTTGAAAGTTTTGGAGATAGCGAGATGGAAAACCGGGCAGAGTTTCGTCTCGAGAAACGGATTTTCCTCGGGATTCTCGGGAATCTCGGGAGTATAATCGACCTTCGGGACTTGAGCCAAAAAGACCAGAGCTTCAGGTTTGAACGGACACGGAAAACGAGGCAAAGTTGAGAGAGAGAGAGAGGAGAGAAATGGGCGCTTTCTTTGGAAACCCTCGCATCCTATTTATAGTAAGGCTGGTCTGCCTCGGTACGCGGGGCGTACGCTCGTACGCAGCGCGTACTCGTACGTCATGCATGACCGAAGCCTCGACTGCCTCGGTTCGGATGGGACGGGTTGCTGGGTACGCGGGTCGGATGGGATGTCAGGTCGGACGGGTCGGGGCTTCGGACGGGTCGGACGGGTCGTTTTCTTCGGATAGCGCGACGTGGACGATCAGAGGCCAATCCTCTCGGTTACGCGGGGCGTACAGGAGTACGCAGCGCGTACCTCGGATGAGGACGCTGACTCCCCTTCGGATAATATCCGAATTTTGAATAAAATAAATAATTAATTTATTTAATAAACTTCAAAAATTCATATCTTCTTCATACGAACTCCGTTTTCGATGGTCTTTATATCCTCGCGTAGGTGAGACTACGCTCTACAACTTTCGTTTAGACTCCGTTGGCAAATTCCGAAATTATTTTTTTATTATTTATTAAAAATCCATCGTGTTTAAGGAATTTCTTAGAAAATTCATAACTTCTTTATCTGATGTCGGTTTTTGCCAGACTTTTTACCGCTGGAATACCATTGTCGAGACCTTCGATTCTCGTTTAGGTCATTCCGGCCAAAAGTCGCTCGATCTCCGATTCGAGTTTTTAGCTGTCTGTTGCTAAGCCGAACTTGGAAAAATCATAACTTCGCTATATGAAGTCGGATTTGGGCGTTCTTTTCACGTACGATCATGGTTCAAATACATTTAATCCTAGAAGGAAATTAAGTGGAACTTATTTATACATTTTATTATGAAAGTAACTTTTATTACTCAGAAGTGGTTACAATACTTGACCCATTTTGGTCGTTACAAAGAGTTGAAATATCGGGTTGTCACACAAAACCCAAAAAATCAATCAAGGCCAAATTATGGCCCAATTTACCAAATTGGGCCCAAACCCCTTACATGGGCCTTACCCTAAAGCCCATTCAATTTTCCTAGTCCATACACTTGCTCTCAGATCACCCAACAAGAACCCAAACACCTAAGCCTAAAAAAAAGGCCCAACTCAAAGCCCAAACATGATTAGGGTTTTCACATAAAATGACGATTAGGGTTAAGTAAAAACACTTAACCCATTAAGGAATTAATCCATTAAGTCCATCCCTCTACTAGGTCAATCATACAATATGGTCGGACATAACTCATAATTCCAATCTCACGGTCCAAAAATGCGGGTCCCGGCAGGTCCAAAGCAAAAGTCTCCAAGATTAGGGTTTTCTAAACGCTAATTAGGGTTTCTAACCCAAACACATGTCAATTAGGTCCAAAAGGTTACATTTTTAGATTAATTAGAGTTTCACTAGGTGGGGCACCACCCGCTGCCACCTCGGGCGGTGGTGGTCGATGGTGGCTCACAGCAGCAGCCAACACCTCGTGGTGGTGGTGGTGGTGGTTATGATTGTTGGGTTTTGAGCATTCTAACACTCCTAAGTGTACATGCAACCCTAAATACCTTGGATCTTTGTTTTCTCTATTATACATGCAAATATGAATATTCCAAGGTATTACCCTATCTAGCATACAATCCTTGATACTTGGGTAATATAACAAGTTAGAATACATACCTTTTATTGAAGCTTGAAGTCTTGGAATTTAAGAGCTTAGCCCCAATAGTGTGGAAGCCTCAAGTTGAATCACAAATCACCAAAACACCTTGGAAAACCTTTAGAGAATATGGATACTTGGCTCACACTTATGAAATCGGTTATTGCCCTCTTTAGTGTATCCACACTAGCCACTAGCCCAATTTCATGAACCATAAGACCCTTTATATAGTGTGGAGGATTAGAGTTAAACCCTAATACCCATGACCTTTCATTTCCTAGGATCCATGGGTTAAAGCTCCATGGACTATCCATGAAGACTTAGCCCAACCTAAATGAACTTGGCCCACTACACATATATATCTAAGAGTCCATCTTTAATTAGTTCATTTTGATTAATTAATTAATTCTAAATTAATTCTTGATCAATACTAACTAAATAATATGATTCCATATTAATATATTAGAACTTATAATATATTAATATAAATCATAAATATACTATTCTCAAAAGACTATCCATATAAATTGTGTCGGTGAAGTGCAACCCAAATGGACCTTGCCGGGCCGGGTCAAGTACATACCAAATATAGTTATGGACTTAGACATTAATCCAACAATGATTATAGACCAAAACATATCAAATTATCCCAAATAAAAGTCCAATTACATACAAATGCACATAGGCACCCAAAGGTGGCAGCTAGTAGCGGCAAAAAGGTAGCATGAGGTGGCAGCCACCGCCCCATAGTGGTGGTGATGGGTTTTCCATGATTATTCCAGCCAAAAATACATTTATACAACATCACACCACAAAATACATGCATATTTTCTCCATAATACACACATACAGCCACCTTCCACGGTGGCTGATGGCGGTAGAGGGTGGCAGCAAGATAACAACCACCATGGTTGGCTACCATGGTGGTTCCCACGTTTTCCAGCCAACAGAAAAACACACTTGCATCCGACATAGCATAAGCAACACACATATACGAGTCCCACCGAAACACGCTCCCAACACAACCACTTCGGGTGGCAGACCGTTAGCAGAGCACATCACACAGATAGCCGCTTGGAGCTACGGTGGCGACCAAACGTAGGTTAGGGCGTAGCAACCGAGGAATAGAGAAGAAGATGTGTACGAGAATGACGGTGGCAGAAACCACGACATCGACTTTAATCCTACGATCTCCAACTGATGCGGCGTCTTCCCAGTTCCCGTCGGTCTTCGATAATGCCGGCAAAAAAGGTCGTCGGTGGAAGCTCGGTGATGCTAGGAGGCGATCGAAATCGATAGTGGCGGTTGGAGCTTGATAAGGTGGCGGCTGCAGCTAGAGCAAAGATAGGGTTGGGGTTTGGTTTAGAGAAGGTGACGGGTTTATACCCGTCCAATTGTAAACTTATCTCATAGTTACACTTCTAGCCCCTGCCTCTCAATTCCTTTCAACTTAAATCCATAATTTACCAAACAACCCTCAACCTTCAGAATTCTTTACAAAACCAATCAAGAACTTACACGTTACCCCCCAGCAAAATCCAAATTATGACATTTAATTCCTCGAAGCTAGCACCTTGCTAAATTATTATTGATTTATGGCTACAATAGTATAAAATAAAATATAATTTACATCTAGGGGTTTAGGGTTTATTATTTAATTAGTTTACTTGAAACGGGATGTTACAACCCTCGCCTAATTAAATTAGATTTTTTCCTCGAAATTATTCCTTACCATTTCTAACAATCTTAACAACTTGAGCAACACGACCCCAACCCTGAGCATACCACCATCTTTCCAAGGCAACCAAAATCAACCCTCGCAGGGCTCTCCAACCCACAGATGAACGAATCCCTTCACCATCCAACGTTAATCCCTTGAGAAGTAACCACAACTACTCAACCTGAAATCTAAAGTCTCGAGATGGTCTGTCTCCCTGACAGGCCGCCCATATCGAACCATTGGTGAGTCCATTCCACTTAATTTTCCAACTAACTACTCAACTTCTGATACCTGAGATTCCCACTAGAAAACAGAATCACAGACCAAATATTCCAGCAGAATACTTATAATTGACAGAAGACTCAGATAATCCTTCGAGTAAGAGACTCATCCCTGCAATGATTAGACTCAGACGAGAGTTGTGTAACAGGAGCAAATCATCTACTCTGAGATTACCCAAACCCAACTACAAGTGACCTGACCTCTCCTCAGAATAATAAGCTACTCCACACTCGAGTTCCAAGTCAATAATACCGCCCTGACTTATCTTGATGCTCTTCACAAATAACACCAATCCACGACACAATCACACAAACTTGATCTGTCATCCAAAACTAGACCCATTTATTACCCTTGAACGCTTCAACTGATGACCTCGACATATAATTACCCCAATCCTTCATCCATCGAAACAAAAATCCTATACAAAACACACACAATACCCGACTCAAGATCTTACCCAAAACCAATTCGATACTCCACTCTTAGCCCGAGATCTATGAATTTGTACCTGCATTTCACACCACAACCTATTGATTCCCGACGATCCCTCACCTGTCCAATAATTAAATACTCTCAAACCATCTCACACCACCTATCCTGAGCCAAATCCCGCTTTGGAAATTCTGAAGAATACACTTTGAAATATTAACCAATCAGATAATCTGAATCACCTCCCATGATACCCTTTACTTGAAGAATTTTGAGACCAAATACAGATTTGCCACCATCATACCGCTGCATAGGGACTGATGAATGTTATGGCTACCCCGCAGTCTTACAACACTCCCACCCCGATTGATCACTAGTGAATGTTACGGCTACCCCGCAGTCTTACAACACTTCTGCCTCACCACAACCGCCCAAAACTTTACCGCTGATCTATTAGGTCAAACATACTTATATTCGATTACACACTCGACCAAACACCCAAGCTAAACTCATTTCATGACTGGAACCCTAACCTGGTATCCCAAAGCCTGCTATCAAGCACTAAGAGGACGTGGTTCAGATGTTGGGAAGTTTCTCGAACTCCCAACTCACACACCCCTCAAACCAAACAGCCACTTAGGCCACCATCCTCCCTGGAGGGGATGCGAAACTCATCCTAGTTTCATAACCGCTCTAGGTCCTAAATACGTGAACGATTCTCTCCCACTTTGATTCGATTAAATTCTCATGACATGCGAGAATTGAAGGATTCCTAATCCTTCTTACCCTCTCCTAACGATCTACTGAAAACCAACACTTAATAAAGCTAGTGATCCATTACTAGCCAACTCAAAAGACCGTACAACCCCTGAAGGCTAGCTGAACGCTTCCCGAATATCAGCAAAACCGATAACCCCAGATGCTTTGAAGCGACACTTCACTCAAATCTTGAATTCCAAATAACAGATCCTCAAACCAAAACCTTAGCAACAGATCATTACCCTTGGCACCCTCGAAAGCCAAATCGCGTACCAACGCAAAATTTCTCGGATTCTGGTGATAATGTGTAACCAACCCATTGATTTCTGACCATAAGCTTTCTACTCAAATCCCGCGAACCGGTTTGGACTACAACCCATGTCGACATAAAACACTCCAACCTACTACAAGAGAAACAACCCTTCACTAAACCACCGTTGATTTATGGCATGTGATTAACTTATAGTATTTCTTGAAGATATAAGCCAAACATAAGAATAGAAATAAACCAACTATTCACTTACCCAAACCGATGCACGGTTCCAAACATCATAAATACCGATATAAGATAAAAAGAAAGCAAAGATACATACCTGCAGTGTCGCCAACTGAAGTCATAACCTCCCCTCAACATCGGATAGTCGACCTTCTTGTGACCCACCTGATTGTAGTGAAAACATAACGGACTGGCCCCTTAAGGAAAATCCATGCTGATATGACCAACCTTGCCACACTTGTAACAACCCAAACCCCTGGAACGACAAACTCAATCATGTAGTTTCATGCATGTTGTCACACCCAAAACTGAAACGGCGGAAAGGTTCTGGGGCAGAGGAAGTCATGTACAGTATCACAACAATGCATAATAGTAAACAAGAAACAACATCATTAATAATATAATTATAATACAAGTGTGTTCCGTGTATAGCTTATAAGACACCAAAATTGAATAATCAAAATAAAGACGAGTCTTGAAAGCTCCGTCTTCTCAAAACCTGGTCATCGGTACCTGTCTACTGGTGACTTGATAATACAAGTTATTTTGAAAGAGTAGATCAGCATTAAAGCTGGTGAGTTCATAAGTATTTTAGTGTCATTGTTTGTATGAAAGTGTTTGTAGATGTTTGATTTAAATGTTTGTAAGAGTTTGTAGTAAATGTTTGTATCTCCTAGAAAATCCTATATTTTCTACTAAAAGTAGCCTTCTACCAAGGCCTGAATGTTCTGTATGTTGTTTATTTTTAAAAGTGTGTATCTTCCCAAGTATGACTATCATTACCAAAATATAGATTACATTACCGATGTACTAACTACCTCAAAATACAGTAGCCTTCTACGATGTAACCATACTTGATTGACTAGTAAAACACGACGATCAAAGACATTGAAATGGTATGACATTCGTCACCTGTAGACCTGCAGGTCCCACTGTAGCTAGCAGCAAGGTGTAGGACGGTCAGCCCCGTATAGATCTACATACAAACTCATACTCTCCCTCCAGGAGACTCTGGTTACAAAATGTGACACGGCAGTAGATTGCCATGCCATGAAGTAGTGGCTCACATTAATGTTATAGTATTCTAGTGTTTGTATAGTATGTTCCAGTGTATTCTATGTACTCTCAATTCTAGTGTATAGTATGTTCTCTTGTATAGTGTAGTGTTTTTTCTCTTAGCTTCTCATCATAGTATGTTTGTATTGACTCATAAATGAACTGACTCTTGTATGTTTCATTGTACTAGAAGTAGTGAGTAGTAATTCCCTAAACTATACCTATTTAGTTTACTAGTAATGTTGTTTAAATGACTGAGTATGTTTGTACACCTTTGTTACCCAAAGGTGCTAAACTGATGTAAGAACTTTTATATCTATACAAATATACATAATATATAACTAAGATTCAAATGACACTCGGACAAACAACCGGAAACTCTAAGTCCACAGCCAAACAAGGAACAGGAAATAAAGTGAGTCATCAGTCCTAAGTCCTTTTTAATCTTACTTATATAACTATATCTATATAGACATGATTTTGTCAATATAAATAAGTTTAAAAGAGTTTAATAAAGAGTTTTAACCATTTTAATGGTAACATATGACTTAATGTCAGTTTGTAAAATGTTTTGAAGAGTTTGCTTGATAAAAAAGTTTGATGTATAAGAAAATCCACTTGTTTGATAGTTATTAATCACATGTGATTGATATAACAACTATAATGTTATCAACTTGTATTCCCCCCATAAAAGCATTTAAAATCATTTAAAAGGTACATTAAGAGGTATGAACTCACCTGTAGTGAGTGATGCGAATATAAGATCGATATTGGATGCTAAGTGTCAAGTGAAACCTTGAGTACAAACGGATCCTAATAAGCATATAATGATACATATATGGATATAATTAGTGTTTATACAACTCATCATGCAAGAAAAACACCCTAGGAGCTAGGAAGCGCATAGATTGAAATGTTAGAAGCACAAAGGATTGCATAAAAATAGGTGTATGGCCACACAAGTGTGTGGATTGCCAAGGGTGTGCGGCCATGGAGTCTACAACCGTACACTCCTTGAAGAACATGTAAAAAAGGGTGGTCTAAGGCTATATCTAGCATCCCCTAAGTGTTATTGACCTTGTGTTGGAGTATATCGTGAGTTTCAGGCCAAATATGCACTAAACAAGGGGTGTACGGCCATATAAAGTGTGTATGGTCGTACACTCTTTGTGTTCATGCATAATATAATGATTTAAGGCTAGAAAAGGAGTGATTCACAAGCCTTACAAGAAGATGGAAGAGATGCTTACGAATTAGAAGCCTTTAGGGGTGTTTAAGGTCCAAGAACTTAGTGTGTGTTCTTGGTGTTCTTGAACATCTAACCAAAAGAAGTAATTTCAAGGATGAAATCATGGATCTTCACTAGATAGTGTAATGAATCAACTAATCAAAGGAAGTAACACTTACATTTTGAAGATCTAGGTGAAAAACACGATGATAGTTGAGAGAGAATCGATTTCTTGGCTTGAAGGAGTGAAAAGTGATTGAAAATGGCTATGTCCCATATATATATATATATATATATATATATATATATATATATATATATATATATATATATGAGAGTGTGCGGCCAGAAGGGGGATGACACCCAAGTGTACGGCCCTACACTCCTCTTGAAGGAGTGTTTGGCCCTTTTGAAATGTGATGAATTTTAAGGAACCCATTTCTAAACCCTAATTTTGAAGGTACTAGGATTAGAACACTCAAACAGACTTCAAACATGCCAAAAGATAGCAGTAACGAGTCTGACTTGGATTGAATTGAACGGTTGTACCAAATTGAAATTCCGGGTTGTCACACATGTGTTGCACTGACCCCGGCCCCGTTAGCCTCTCTATTATTGATGAGGAGTCTTGGGTCTCTTCCCGAGACCCTCCACTATATGAAGCTGATCTGACCCCTTCTTCCCGAGGTGCTCCAGATCGATCTCCCGCTCTCGGCTCATGAAATCATATCATTCGGGGTCTCGTACCCTAAAATACTTACAAACTCTCTGATGTCGTCCCGCAACATATCATGATACCTCATCTTCTTCATTTCCTCATCTGCTGCATACTGTGATACCAATAAATTCCTCTCCCGAAAATTGGCGGTGATCTCTGCCACAGTCTTGGTAGCCTCAGCAAGGAAAGCGCCCAAGAGCTCATCCAAGCTCTCTGAAATACTGCGATAAACTCCCACGTCTGCTCGCTAATTGACTCAGCACCTGCACCTGAGCCACAGCCCAGACCAGAACCTGAACCACCTCCCAGAGTGCTCATCTCCAAACTGAAATACACAATCCAACAATCAAAACACACCCAATAATCCTTCTCCCATCAGCTTCTTAGATTCTCCAAGACTCTCACCGATTCGAGTATGGATCTTGTGCTTCTAGTAGTACGGGCCCAATACTACCTTCCAAACCTACCCATACTTTCCTCGGCAATCCTCCTGAATCCTCTCATTCCCTTTCTCACCCAGTGCGCCCTAACTCACTAAATCGCATCACTAACCCACTGAAGCACATCCTAGGCATTCCTAGGTTCCTGACCTCACACTGCCATAAGCTGCTGAAGAACTCCTCATAATGCCAATCATCCACATGATAAATATCGTCATATTCACTTAGTAGCTGACTCCCGTCATCCTAGAGTTCCACAAAGCATAAACTAAGAAGCATTCGTTCAGTAACACTCCAATCCATAGAACTATCATAGAACATTCACCCCACACTCTACCACTGATGCAAGAAATTCCTCCCTTTTTGTCGGTTTCCTTATGCATGAAAATTATACACAGAATAGGATCAAAAAGACTGTCGAACAACAGACTCTACCCTAGGACCACAACCAGACAAGGAACAGGAAATAAGGCCAAATCAATTATTCTAAGGCTATAAGATCTTAACCGTATACAATTTTTAGAGCATACACTTAGCAATTACTAATTCCAATAGATATTCCCATCTCATCATAGCATCCAATACTCCTAACGCTACAAAGCATCACATATCATGCCAATCTATTACTGACTAATCAACACAAGCATGCAAGTTAACCAGCTCATACAACATACATATAAAGGTATCTCTCCTAGTCCTAACTAGCAAGCGATCCACATATTCATAAATCAGGTCATAACAAATAACATGTATGTTATTCTGGGAAAACTTACTTGAGCTCTATAACATCCATGAAATTCATAAAAATTTAAAACTTTTTCGAGCATCCAAAAACCATTATTTATTACAAAATGTTTTCAAAATAGTGTTGGGTTTTGAGCATTCTAAGACTCCTATGGTGTACATTCAACCCTAGAAACCTTGGATCTATGTTTTCTCTAAATACATGCAAATTTGATTTTCCAAGGTTTACTTCCTATCTAGCATGTTATGGGGAACTTGTAATACAAAACTCAAGTAGAATAACATACCTTTTAGTAGCTTGGATTCCTTGATGACTTTGTGAGCCTAGCACCCCAAATGTAATACCTCAAATGCTTCACACAACACAACAATTCTTGGAATAACCTTGATAGAAGTTCACTATAGTCAGAAAAAAATCGGCTAGCCTCTTATTTGCTTGTAGTAGTGCCGATTTTTCTTGCATAGGGTTCTTTATATAGTTGTGGCACAAGTAGGGTTACACCATGTAAACCCAAATTGTCATGGCTTTCCATATTCCATGACCCATGGTTTGTAACCTCCATGGACTATCCATGGAGCACCTTATGGGTTTTAACCCAATCTATACAAACTATGGATTATTAGCCTACTATACAAGAATAGATTATTTACACAATCAACCCCATATATTTAATTAGTCTCTTTTTGATCACTTAATTAATTCCAGATTAATTCTTTGATCAATACTAATTAAATAATATTATTAATATATTAGTACTTATAATATATTAATATATTAATAATCCTTAAGTGTCCTTTCTCTCATTTTGGTCTATCTAAATATTGCAATGCCATGCAACCCAAATGGACCATGTCGGGTCGGTTCAAGTACATACCAAATATAGTTATGGACTTAGACACTATATCCAACAAATAGTTCCATATCAGAGTACCCCAGAAATCAAAATCATAAAATGTGAAAAGGTGCACGATCAAGCCTTCGCCTTCCCGCGATCATCCGAAGTACCTGAAACAAAATTCAAAACTGTAAGTTTGGAGCTTACAGATAACATAACAGCACACATACTGAGCCATCAGCCTGACTTGTGACAACCCGAAATTTCCGTTTGTTTTAACTCTGTAAGTAAGCACGTCAAAAATTAGCCAAATTTATCCCAAAATATTTTTGGCCAGATTTAATCCCGTTGGAATATTTTATATAATATTCGTCAACCGAACCAAAAATAAGGAAGTATAAATTTAGAGTTGCCGTGTTTAGCGTAAGTCGCGGAACTCCAAAAATTTGGAATTTACGGACGAAAACTCGGAATTTTTGACCGCGAACCCCCGGGAGTATAAATATGACACCTAGTCATTTTCTCTCATTTTCCAACTTCCAACCTCAAGAACACCCAAGGATTCTCTCAACTATCCTAAATCCATCCCGTCAAATCCGCCAAAAAACGATCATCAAAGCTCCTAGAACGTAAGTGCTCTTACCCTAGCTTCTTATGTACTTAATAGAAACTTGTTTACACTTGAAATCATCCAAGAACACCAAGAATAAGGTGTTTACGGTCCAGGAACATTCTTGGACCGTAAACCCTCAAATGGGTGCCAAAGTGTGCCTTGATTCATCCTAAGCCTTGACAACTAGCATAGATCCCTTCCTAGATGAGTTTAGCACTCGAAAATCATCATTTCCCCATGTCCATATGAGTTTACGATTTGGGGAGTTCATCCCAAAACCGTAAACGCCTCCAAAAGGTGTTTAGATGCCCCTAATGCCTTCTAATGTTTGTATAAAGGAGTAGAACCCTACATGCATGAACTAGGAACCCCAAAATCATGGAAGGAAGGGATAAACATGAGTTTACGGTTTAAGAGCATCTCCCAAAACCGTAAACACCTTTTCAAGGTGTTTAAGTGCCCTTAACACGTTCCTATGCTTGTTTAAGTGTCTAGAAACTTGCATGTATGAGTTAGAACCACCCAAAACACAAAAGAAATGGACAAACATGGGTTTACGGCTGTAAACCCATCTTTTTAAGACCGTAAACACCCAAGGGGGTGGTCCAAGGACCGTAAACTCCCTAATTGTGTTCATTTTGAGCCCCAATCACTTCCTTTGCCCTTGATTCGAGTCTAGCATAATTCCTTGAGTGATATAAGACCTTCAAAAACCCAATGGCACCACAACCATGAGTTTACGGCTGTAAACTCATGGGGGAAGTGGTATTGAAGCCGTAAACACCCCTAGGTACTACCATTTGAGGAGTAAACTCCAAAGTGAGACTATACTCTCTTTATATGCAACCCTTGGTACTCCTAGCACTTGTAGCAAAGTGTTTCATGCTTTAAGGCGTCCTAACGTGCATAATTAATTGTTAAATGACTAATTGGATACTTAAGTGTATCGTTACATGTTAAATAGGATTCGTGTGTGTGGTCAAGTCCTCACTTGATACTTAGCATCCTATACCATCCATTCATCCGAATCGCCCGCGACAGGTGAGTTCATACCCCTGAATTAACCTTTTAAATGATTTTAACTGCTTTTATAGGGGGGGGGGGAATACAAGTTGAACTGTATAGTTATTAGATAAATCACATGTGATTAATAACTGTATAGCAAAATAGATTTTGCATGTTAAACTGTTAATCTAGATTAAAGGTTTCCAAATCATGTTTTTGAATCTTGTTAAAGTATGAATATCCCTTTTTGGATCATTAAAGGTTATCCAAAGTTTTTTTCAAAGTTTGTTTACTTAAGAGACATCCAGACGTGATTTCTTATCAAAGGTTTTTTTCACTTAAACCGTTTTATACAAATCATTTTTCAAAGTTGTTTATGAAAGGTTTTTTAAAGGATTTCCAAAGGTTTTCAAAGCTTGTTTTACAAAATGACATCAAGTCGTAAATTCTTATTTTTAAAGGTTTCCAAAGGTTTTACCAAAGTTTTTTTCTATGCTTCAATTTCGTTAAATGCATGCCTATATTTGTATAGTTATACAAATAATGTTTAAAGGACTTAGGAAGGCTAGTTCGCCCTATTTCCTTTTCCTCGTTGGGATGTGGTATGGTGGGTATCGGTTATCCGTCCGAAGGTCGTTTAAACATTAATTATATATCATGTATACATGTATGGACATAAATCCCCCCCCCCTCTCTCTCTCTCAGCCAATTCATCGCCTTGAGTAGTACAGGCATCCTTCTATTATTCATGTTTCTGGAACCCTAGTAACTATTATAGGAATAGTTAGGAGACTCTATCTCTATCTCTACCTCTATCTCTATCTCTATCTCTATCTCTATCTCTATCTCTATCTCTATCTCCATCTCTATCTCTATCTCTATTTCTCTCTATCTCTCTCTCTCTCTTTTACTTTAGAATGTGACACACTATTTCCCTCTACGATGCTTCATTGCGCCAACGCCGTGTAACCAGAGTCTCCGGGAAGGAGAGCGAACATCATGTGTATAGATCTATACGGGACTGACACTCCCACACCCAGACTACAAGCTACAGTCCGCGCCGGTAAGGCCCATGGGTGACATAATGCCACTACCTCTACGCGTGACCTGTAGGGTCATCGGATGCTCTATCGTCGACCAGCATGGTTACATACGGGTTCACATTCACCCTTTTAGTTTAAGACTTTGCTAGCTGTATCGTTCACTCGATACTGTCTGGAGTCTGTATTTTCTTGTTTTAGACTTTGCTAGCTGTATCGTTCATTCGATATTGTCTGGAGTCTGTACTTCCTTTTGTTAGACTGAGCCAGACGTATCATTCATTCGATACTCTCCTGGAGTCTATGTTTTCTTTTGTTTTAGTCAGCAGTGTTACTGCTGAGGTATATATATTATTTTCCCCTAGTATTTTCACTTATGATTTTCTCATTACTCTTTTAAAGTCAATTCTGTATTTGGTAAGGATAGTAATTTGGGGAAAAGTACTCCTTAAAACATAAATCGGTCGGGTCTTGGTAGAAGACTGCTTTTATTTAGAAAATATAGGATTTTCTGGAAAGGACGCTAATACACCCTAGATTCTAGACTACTGTCTTTCATAAAGTTATTTTGAATGAAAATGCATATTTATACAAATGACACTAGATACTTATGGACTCACCAGCATTATAAAATGCTGATACTCGCTTTCAAAATAACTTGTATTCTCAGGTCAGCGATAGACAGGTACATCCCGGGAGATTTGCGAAGTCAGTCTAGAACCAAGCTGCATCTATATTGTGACAACCCGAAATTTTCCATCCAGTATGGCCTAACACTTCTTTGAAAGTCAAACTCATTACTTTTATCTTTTAGCACAATTAGAGGTTTATTTGAGCATTCTGAGCCTTGTACACTTGAGGAATAAGTGCCGGGGTTAATCGGCTGAAGTTCTAGCACAAAGAAATGGCCATAAGCACATTAACCATAAGTTCACGGCCACCACATGGGATTTTACGGCCGTAAACTCCATGTGGGCCGTAAACTCACCTTATATGGTGATGATAAAGATCATTTGTTCATTTCTTTCATTTCCTTGGCCCAAATCCTCTCAAGTATCATCCCGATCTTCGTCCCCGATCTCCAAAAATCGTAAGTATCTTGCCCTAACTAGTTGATATCATAGATGATCTAGTGATCTTACATGGTTTCATCCATGAAATCATTCTGTTTTGTAGATTTTCAAGTTACACCAAGAACACACACTAGTGTTCTTGGCCAGAAACGACCATTCAAGCATCTAGATCGTAAGCGCCCTTGTTCTAACTCATTCTACACTAGGTTTAACATGTTTATAGCCTAGAAATCATAAAGAAACACAAGAGTAAAGGAGTTTATGGCCAAGACATGTTCTTGGGCCGTAAACCCCTATAAGTGGGGCAATTTGCACCCTAACTCCTTCCTTATGCCTAGAACCCAACTTAGATCATATCCTTGAAGTGTTAAGGACCATAAGCATCAAAGAAACCATGTTCCCATAGATTTTATGGATGTAAACTCATAAGGATTGGTCCTTAGGCCGTAAACTCTATAAAGGGGTGATAATGTGCCCCTAATGCTCCCACATGGCTAGAACTTAACATAGAACCAATCCCCAATGAGCTAGCAACCTCAAAACATCACATGGTACTTCCTACCATGATTTTATAGCCGTAAACTCATGGGGAAGTGGTACTTGGGCTGCAAACTCAAGTTAAGGTCATTCTTGGACCTTAAACCCACCTATCCTCTAGTTTAAGCATTGGAACACTTAACCATTTAAACCCTTAGAGTTTTTAGCAACTTTTGGTGACCCAATGAGAGTTTACGGCCAGGAGTTTACTTCCCTGGGCCGTAAACTCCAACAAACGTGGTCAGTAGACCATAAAATCTCGTATGAGGCTTTGCACTCCTTTGTTGCAACCCGATAGCATCCTAGCACTTAACCAAAGTGTTTTCCTCGCAATAGAATGTTTTTACATGTTTAATTAGTGTTTTAATCACTAATTGTTTATATACATATGTCTTCATATGTTATTAGGATTATAGAGTGTGTTCAACACTTCACTTGACACCTAGCAATCCTACATCTTCAGTTCATCTGTACCACTCACTACAGGTGAGTTCATACCCCTTAATCAATGTTTTAAATGTTTTTAAATGTTTTATGGGGGGGATACAAGTAGAATCATCCTAGTTATTATATCAATCACACGTGATTAATAAGCAGCATTCAAATGATTTACTACTCATTCGCTGTTTTACCAAACAGTTTTCTTCACATGATTTTCATAAACGTTTTATATGTTTAAAACTCCTTATTAAACTGTTCATTTTACACTGTATGTTTCACTTCAAACTCATTTACAATTGTGTTTCAAACAAATGTTTCTTTATACTTAAACTGTTTATCAAACTGTTTCACAAATTCTTATACTTATCGAATAGATTTACTTAAGCTCTGTTATACATATTTTCAATTGCATGTCTATGTATGTATAGTTATATAAGCAATGTTTAAAAGGCTTGGGAAGGCCTGCCCGCCTTATTTCCTTTTCGCCGTTGAGATGTGGTCTGCTGGGGTATCGGGTATCTGCCTGAAGGTCGTTTAAATATTAGTTATATATCATGTGTAGATATATAGTCATAAAGGTTCTTCCAGTTCATTCGATACCCTTGGGTAGCAAGGGTATACTTCCATGATCATATGTACCAGTTACATCACTAGTAAGTTACCATAGGGGTAGCACAGGAGGATACTAATACTATTGCTAGAACAATGAAACATACAATGAGTCAGTTCATTCATGAGTCAGTACGAGTAATACATACAATACATTACTATACATGCTAGATAGAGAGGGAACATACATTACAGCTAGCACACGCAGAACGTTTCAGTACATACAGGCTAGACAGAGAAAGAGTACACTTTCAGTTAGCACATTCATTAAATATACATTCATGCAGTTATGTGAACCATTGAGCGGGTCATGGCACTTCCTTCCATGACCGCTCTTGTATCCCGAATCTCCTTAATTGGGGAGCGTATGAGTTTGCGTATAGATTTATACTGGATTGACTATCCTACACCTTGTTGCTCGCTACAGTGGGACTTGCAGGTCTACGGGTGCCAAATGTCATTTCTTACGGCGTCTTACATGTTCGTTTTACTAGAGTCGGTAGCAGGATACAGGTCGATCACATGTTACTTTAAATTACAATAGATTTAAGGTAGTTAGTACAGTGGTAGTTCGATACTACACCATAGTACTATTTCATTTTCCCATTACATTCACTTCGTGAACATTCACACGATGCACGGTAATGTAGAAGCTATATTTTTGGTTAATGATAGTCAGATTTGGGAAAATACACACTCTTACAGGAGACACACACAGATACTAGATGCCTTGGTAGAAGGCTACTCTCATTAGGAAGCATAGGGCTTTCTAGGATGTTCAAAACGTTTTCATACTTACAGTTCATATACATAAAAATACTTACATTTCATATACATACAAATACTTACAGTTCATATACATACAAATTCTCACATACAAATTAAGACACTAAAATACTTATGATCTCACCATCTTTAAAGCTGATACTCTCTTTCAAAATAACTTGTATCCTCAGGTCAACAGTAGACAGGTACAAATGCAAGGTTTAGAGAAGATGGAGCTCGTTCAAGACTCATCTTTCATTTTGTTTTATACTTTAGTGTCTATTATAATTTGACAGAACACACTTGTATTAAAATTATATTATTAATGCAATGGATGATGTTGTTGCTTGTTTAATACTTTGCATTGTTGTGATACTGTACATGACGTCCTCCACCCCAGGACGTTTACGCCGTTCATGGTTTTGGGGTGTGACAGATTGGTATCAGAGCATTGTTTATAGTGAATTAAGTATATCAACCCATAAAATATATACAGACTATAAATACAATGGGATTAATATACTCTGACCAAGAGTTATACATTAAATAATAAAATATTTAATTAAGTATACATGCATGCATTCATACTAAAATCAGTGTCACTAGGACAATACAAAAGAATTACGATTGTTGGGCAGCACAAGTACACTTAGAGACATATAGTCAAAACTGGGAAGCTATTGCCTGATCAACTATATTATCCAAGGGTTGACTAGCATGTGCCTAAGTGTAGTTGTGAGGTTGCAACAAGTCTAAAATCTTACCAACAATACCACAATGAGAACAGTAGAACATAACATTAAACTTAAAATACTATAGGTTTATTTGGTGTTACTATAAGTACTTTATACTTGAGAACGAAAACGGGATCTTCATTGCTAAGTTGATAGTTGCTAAGTGGGTACATTAAAGTTATATGTAACTAGGATGTTATAGACTTAGAATCTATGAAAATTTTGCTTTACCCCTATTCTGTGTGAATTTGGAGTTAAGGTCACTTATTCGAAGGCCTATCCTTTTTCGATTACATATAACTGGTATGCACTTCACAAATAGTGATGTAACTAATGAAGATTTTCTAAATAATTATCTAGATTGTTCGTCTAATAATTATTTTCTTACCCCAATTCTCGCGTAGATAACATGGCTGGACTCCATCCCCACGGCAACCAGTACCTTCCGAATGAGGTCATTGCTGGATGGTTTGAAGAAGAACCAGATAATGATCATCCTATCCCTATGAATGATCACCATGATGAAGACCTTTCGGATGATGCTAACTCCGAACCCGAGGTTGAGAACCTACCCCAGGCAGCTCCCTTTCCAAATCCTAACCCTCGTCCGGCTTTTCAACGCCCGACGCCTCAGTGGGTGGAATGCTTGGGAACATGGAGCCAAGGACAAGTTCAGCCCATGCCATTTAACGGTGACCAAAGCTTCTATGACCTGAGCAATGGGGGCTCAGCAGACAGAATCTTGCCAATCTTGGTCCGTATAGTGGCCCGAAATGAGATTCAAGGTAGGACAGCCCTACATCAGATCACAGAAGTTGTCGCCGATGCGAGAATGCATACCCTCCGCACCATTTGTCTAGAAGATGCTCGTGAGAGATCTGAGAGAGACCATGAAACCCTGCTGCAAGCACTGGCTGAATCACGAGCCGAAGTCATGGAGCTCCGAATACGCCAGAGGGTGTACGAAAGACACCTACTTGATGTGGAACATCAACTGGCTGAACTGAGAGTTCACCAGAGGGATGACCGTCGCAAGTAGTAGATGCTTTACTTTATTTTCCTTGTTAAAAGGAATCGTTTTTTTGTCTATGCCCGATGTGGCATTTTCTATGAAACTATTTTGTACTGTAAGTACTTTTGGTTAGGTCTTTATGCTGTCAACAACTATCTTCTCTGGATATGATGTAAGACCTTTTACAAGGTCATTTTCCCAAACTTTTATGTCATGAATATCAAAGATATTGACAGTCGGCAAACTTCTGTGTCATTCTTTATTCAAGTACTCTCATCATACTTTCATTGGATTCTATCTGAAACATGCTTTAGTCAAGACATTGGACTATAGTAATTTAGCTCTGGAGACATTTCCAAGTCTCTTTTAGTGGTTGGATCATGTTATTCACCAACCAACGATACCTTGACTTGAACGACAAACGTCTTGAGACCATTCTACAAACTTACTTCCACTCATTACTAGGACTGCATCTTAGGGATGCAGGTCAACCCTTCATAAACACACTTCCACTCAGTACTAGGACCGCATCATAGGGAGGTAGGTCAAACCTTCGCGAACATACTTCCAATCCATACTAGGACTGCATCATAGGGATGTAGGTCAAACTGTTGAAAACATACTCTTACTCTTTACTTGAACAATCGAAGTACATCTAGGGTCAACCAGAATCGCTCACAAAATCCTTATCTTTCGTATTACAGAATCATGTCGTCATCCGGAAACAATCATTCGAGCAACGAAACCCCTGCATTTCCTATGGACGCCGCTACCTTCCAAACTGCAGTTACATCTGCCGTGATGGCTGCTGTAACCGCTGTCCTTGTGCACCGTAGCGCTATCAGCACAATCAATGTTGATGATGGGGTTGAAGATTACGATCGTAATATCCATCCAGGAAGTCATCAAACGGTAACAGTCACAGGCTCGCAAAGCCGAAAAGCAGAGAACAAGAAACGAAACCGTCAAGCCCAGAAAGAACGCAAGAAATCCCAAAAGCTAGCCATGCAACAACAACAAGTGGAAACCCCTGCCATCCCCGTACCAAGCAGGCCATACGAGGGAAAACTCCCGAAGTGTGATAAGTGTAGTTTCCATCATCATGGGGCTTGCCATGAGATGCAATGTTGCAATTGCCTAAAAATAGGGAACCATGCTCATAGCTGTGGAGCACCGGCACGACCCATCACTCAAGCCCCGGACATTAGAGTCAACCAGACTTTGCTTAGTACGCTTCACCTCCCTGTCCATGATTTCGATTGGTTCTTCAACGAACAGGAGATCCTCGTTGATTTCGATTTCGTCAAGGGGAATGACGAGTGTTTCATCTGATAGACACTTCTTTAGATTAGAGACATGGAACACGGGGTGAACACTGTTTAGCTCTGTGGGTAGCTGCAACTTATACGCCACTGGACCTATTCGGGTGACGATCTCGAAAGGTCCGATGTATCGTGGGTTCAGTTTTCCCCGTTTTCCGAAACGTATAACCCCTTTCCAAGGTGAGACTTTAAACAGTACTCGATCACCAACCTGAAACTCTAAGGGCTTTCGCCGTTTATTGGCGTAGCTCTTTTATCGGTCACGCGATGCTTGTAATCGAGCCCTGATTTGGACGATCTTTTCCGTAGTTTCGCGAATGATCTCCGGTCCCGTTAGTTCTTTTTCCGACGTATGTGTTTTTGCTAGTTGGGTATCACCCACCTTAGCCCAACATAACGGTGATCTACATTTACGCCCGTACAGTGCTTCGAAAGGAGCCACCTTGATGCTCGAATGATAACTATTGTTATACGAGAATTTGATTAAAGGTAGGTGGGTATCCCAAGACTTCCCAAAGTCTATCACGCATGCGCGGAGCATGTCTTCGAGCGTTTGGATGGTTCGTTCGCTTTGACCATCCGTTTGTGGATGATAAGCGGTGCTCATGTCGAGATGAGTTCCCATTGCCTTATGGAGTGATTGCCAAAATCGTGAAGTAAACCTACTGTCCCTATCCGAGATAATAGATTTTGGCACTCCATGGAGTCTCACGATTTCTCGAATGTATAAACGCGTAAATATCTCCATCTTGTAGGATTCTTTGATTGGCAGGAAATGGGCAGATTTCGTCAGTCGGTCGATTATTACCCATATGGTGTCTAGTCCATCCGACGTTTTGGGTAGCTTGGTCACGAAATCCATAGAAATCCCCTCCATTCCACTCAGGAACTACCGGTTGCTGTAATAACCCTGAGGGCTTCTGGTATTCCACCTTTACTTTGGCACACGTAAGGCACTTACTAACGTAGGTAGCAATTTCCGCCTTCATGTTAGGCCACCAATAGTGTTGTTTAATATCCAAATACATCTTGTCTGAACCAGGATGAATGGAGTATCGCGTCTTGTGGGCTTCCTTCATAACTACCTCCCTATATCCTCCGATTTTAGGGACCCAAATACGGTTCATGAAGTAGTATACTCCATTCTCCTTTGCCTCTAGGTTCTTCTCCATCCCGCGCAATGCTTCGCTTGCCTTGTTTTCCGCTTTCATTGCCTCTGACTGGGCTACCGCAATTTGAGTGGCTAAGTGAGATTGGATGGTTATAGAGAGAGTTTTCGTGCGACGATTTGAGTACTCCTTCCGACTTAATGCATCGGCTACCACGTTGGCCTTGCCCGGGTGGTACTTGATTTCACACTCGTAATCGTTCAACAATTCAACCCATCTTCGTTGCCTCATGTTCAACTCTTTCTGGTTCAAGATATGCTGGAGACTTTTGTGGTCCGTGAAGATGGTGCACTTCGTACCGTACAGGTAGTGCCTCCAAATTTTCAGAGCGAAGACCACGGCTCCCAATTCCAGGTCATGGGTTGTATAATTTACTTCATGCGTCTTTAGTTGGTGAGATGCGTAAGCTATCACCCTTCCACGCTGCATGAGAACGCAACCTAAGCCCTGATTTGACGCGTCACAGAAGACCACGAAATCTTCCGTTCCCTCCGGTAACGATAGTACCGGGGCGCTACAGAGAGCTTGTTTCAGGGTTCGGAATGCGACTTCTTGTTTGTCCGTCCATTTGAATGGTACACCCTTTTATGTAAGAGAGGTAAGTGGTTTGGCGATCTTAGAGAAGTTCTGAATGAATCTCCTATAGTAGCCTGCTAGACCCAAGAACTGACGGATTTCCGTAGGTGTTGTCGGGATTGCCCATCCTTCAACAGCTTTGACCTTAGAAGGATCCACATGGATTCCATCTTGGCTAACTACATGACCTAGGAAGTTCACACTTCGGAGCCAGAACTCACACTTGGAGAGTTTGGCGTATAGCTTTTCCGATCGTAAAGTTTCTAGGACTTGTCGGAGGTGTTGGCCATGCTCTTCTTTGCTTCGAGAATAGACGAGTATGTCATCGATGAAAACAATGACAAAGTTGTCGAGGAATGGTCGACAGATTCGATTCATTAGGTCCATAAATGCGGCAGGGGCATTTGTTAGACCGAAGGGCATTACAACAAATTCGTAATGTCCGTAGCGAGTTCGGAAAGCGGTTTTTGGAGTATCCTCTTCCCGGACTTTGAGTTGATGGTATCCGGACCGTAGATCTATTTTAGAAAAATAACTAGTTCCTTGGAGCTGGTCAAATAGATCATCGATTCGCGGAAGTGGGTAGCGATTTTTAACAGTGAGTTTATTTAACTCTCTGTAATCGATGCACATTCTAAAAGATCCGTCCTTCTTTTTGACAAAAAGGACTGGAGCTCCCCATGGCGAGTAACTAGGGCGGATGAATCCCTTGTCTAAGAGTTCACTGAGTTGGCTGGACAATTCCTGCATTTCAGCAGGAGCTAGCCGATAGGGTGATTTAGCGAGAGGAGTTGCTACAGGAACAAGGTCGATTCGAAACTCCACTTGTCTCTCCGAGGGTACTCCTGGAAGATCTTCAGGAAACACATCTGGGAACTCACATGCTACAGGAATGTCTTGAACGTTAACCTCTTCCTTGGTCTTATCAACCATGTGAGCCAGGAACACCAAGTTGTTCTTTTGTAGATGTTTTTGTGCCTTGATGCACGAGATGAGGCGAAGGTTCATGCTAGGTTTGTCTCTGTAAATTACTAGGGTTTCGTGATTGGGAAGGCGAAGGCGAACGGCCTTCTCGTGACACATAATTTCAGCATGGTGGGGGCTTAACCAGTCCATGCCAATAATCACATCGAAACTCCTAATTGATACAGGCATCAAGTCTATTTGAAAGACGTGTTGATTGAGGGTTAGGGTACATCCGATGTAGATTTCCCTGGTAGATTCGGTTTTCCCATTGGCCATTTCCACCGTAAAGGTTTCATTTAGCTTCTTGGGTGGTTGTTTTAATAAATGTTTAAACTTATTGCTTATGAAACTTCGCTCCGCTCCGGTGTCAAATAGGATGCATGCATAAGTGTGATTTAGGAGAAACGTACCGGTCACAACTGCGGGGTCCTGAACCGCCTCTCCTTGACCCATGGTCAGCATCCTTCCTGTTCCTCCGTTCCTGGGATTGTTGTTGTTAGGGAAGTCTCGGCGGAAGTGCCCAGTCCTCCCACACCCGAAGCAGGTGTGGCTAGGCCCTGCATTATTGCCGCCGGTATTGGTGTTGTTGTTGTTGCGATGGTTGTTGTTGTTGTTTCCCTGATTTTGGTTCTGGGGAGGGTAAGTCTTGCAATACCTTGCAGTGTGTCCCCTTCGATTGTAACTGGTGCACTGAAACTCCTTGCATTCTCCATGGTGATGGAAACCGCACTTGTTGCACTTGGGAAGATTACCGGAATAAGGTTTTGAAGCAATTGAAGCAGCTGAGGCTGGAGCATGTGGTGTGGCTGGAACCGGTGCAGTGGCAGCATTAACCGCCACTGTCTGCTGCTTTTTAGAGGTCTCGGGGCCCTGACTTCCCTTCCTCTTGTTGTTCTTCCCTTTCTTGCCATCACCTTCCTTTTTGCCCTCAGTCTCCGCTAGCTTCTCACCCGTTTTGGTGTTATGGTCATACAACTTCTTCGCCAATCTCTTCGCACTGTCAAATGTTTCCGGGTTTGCAGCTATCACGTTTCCTTGGATTGGTGATGTTAGTCCCCAAATCAATCGCTCAATCTTCTTTCCTTCCGAGGTGATCATACCCGGGCACAACAGGGATAGTTCGCTAAATCTCGATATGTAGGCATCGATATTCGCATTCTGCACAGTGAGGTTCCACATTTCCTGCTCCATTTTCTGTATCTCGCCGCGCGGACAGTATTCAGCCATCAACATTTCCTTCATCTCCGACCACGGCATGGAGTTGGCTACCGGGAGTGTCGTGGCTTCCACGTGTCCGTTCCACCAAGTGAGTGCTTGGTCGACCAGAGTGCAAGCTGCGAACTTCACTTTCATCTCCTCAGGACAATCGCATATCTGGAATATCGATTCCACCTTCTCGATACATCGCTTCAGGGTGATCACTCCTCCAATGTCGTTAAAAGTTCGTGGTTTGGCGTTCGTAAAGTCCTTGTAGGTACATGTTTTAGTAGGTCCTTGATTCACCCCGTTGTTCGAACTCCCAGCCCCTTGCTCATTGCCTCCTCCATTATTCCCCTGATGGAGTTGTGCCATAGCTGCGGTGACCGCAGCAAACACGGCTGCCTGGAATGCAGTGGAGTCAACTTCGGGTGGGGTTGGTCCAGGGTTTCCGCGAGTAGTTCGGCGAGGCATCTTTCTGCCATGAAACATAAAGATGTTGAGTGTTTGGGGTTTCTGGAAGGTTGTGACCCTACTGACTAGGTGCAATGTACGTACTAAAACATTCCTACCATTCAACATACAATCATAGATTCTCAACATATAGCAATTTGTAATATCATAGCAAAGCACGTAAAAGTTTACTAATATTATCCGCATTTGATATATGAAAAATTTGCTCGTAAGAGCATACATGAGTGACACTAGTTTGACAGCATAACGACTCTATGAGTAGTGTAGTCACTTAAACATAGAGTCGGAGGTACATAGCATAGTTCCTAACGACCTACTAAGATAAGCCTAACCCTAGTCGCGATGAGCTGCGTCCTACGTACTAGTGGGGTCATATGTCGAAATGTTGTGCCAGTAACTGAGCCATCTCCGTCATGTCTCCAATAACCTCATCCCTCTCATGCTCAGCTCGCACTGCCCGAGCCTCCATAGCATACAGCTGTTGTCGCAGTGCAGCGATCTCAGCTTCGGGGGAACGGTTCTCCCTTGGAGGGTTCACTGGTGGAGCGGGGTGGTCTGGTTGCGCCTCGTTCTCACACGGCGGAATGTGGTCCTTGTCCCCAACTTGGCCTTCCTCGACGTCGTCGTCGGTCTCTCCAAATTCGTAGTCGGTGTCTATGTATTCGTCAGGTCCGACGTCGTGTGCTTCCTCTGGATTCCCTTCCGGTTCATCCTCAAGCATCCCGTGAGCCACCAGGGCTTGATGGAACTGGATACCCTGCTGCTCTTCCTCCATGACGACTGGGGGAAAATATAAACTATCGTCACTCTTCTGACTATGACTTATGCTAACTAGACGCTCTCTTTTTTGGTGATAAAGGGGTATAGTTTTAGGTTCCCTAGCTATCCCGATCTCATCAGAACGTGTGCTAGTTATACTTTGGAGAGAATGTAGTTGATCAGGCTACATCCACTCCTTGGTACCACTAAGAACAGTTCTGAATTAACCGAGATACTAGCATTATTTTGTTTGGTTCGACGTTATGTTCCTTATCCCTAATGCAAGCAAAGGTGTTTTATCATTGTATTTTACTTGTTTTGTTCAGAGTTATGTTAGTCCCTCTTTTGGTTTATAGTTGCATATCAATGTATCGTTCGATATGCTAGTTCACTATAAACAATGCTCTGATACCAACCTGTCACACCCCCGAACCAGACGGCGGAAACGTCTGGGGGCTGTTGTGACTCAATTGAATACCATCACAATGAATATACATGAAACATAACATCATTCGTCACCAACATTTGAATATTACAACTGATAGTGTTTACATCCATTACATTGTCTCAAAATATTACATGCCCAAAAATAAATTGTTCATTGTTAATTAAACAACCGCAAAACATCATAGAGTACAATTCTTTCTTCACTTTATCCGTTACCTGAGAATACAAGTATTTTGAAAAACGTCAACATATGAAATGTTGGTGAGTTCATAAGTAATGTTTGAAATCCAATGTTTTGTATTGTTTGAAAACCACCAGAAAATCCGATATTTTCTGAAAAGAACTTAGTATAAAGAGTGTGAAGATCCATAAGTATGCTTGTTTGTTTCTATAAATGTAAGAATACGATTTGTAAGACTCGGTATGTAGTTCAAAAGTGTATTAATTGAAAACCCTAGGAAAACCCGACGTTTTCCTATCTCTTTACTTTAATTAGTTTATGTGTTGTTATTTCGTTACGACAGGTGTATTCGTTGAGCTCCGGAGACGTTGGATTAACAGTGGGTTGTGAATTGTTGTAACGTACGTTAATGAAAACGACCAGTTGACAACCGTACTAACGATCCCTTAGGCGTCGCTCGCACTTATTCACATAACCCAACCCCCCGGACTCATGTAGCCCCACGACCGAGGGGAAAAAGAAGGTGCGAAGCCCCCGGTAATTCCCTACGTCGTTCAAGGCTATAATGAATGCAAAGGGCCCTTAGCCCAACTCGCATTGGAGAAATCTCGACTTCGCTAGCAATACTGAAGGACCCTTGGGGACCAGCAGCACGTTTGCCATTGAAAGCCCTTTTACGCTGTGTTGGAACATGTAAGACCCAACAACTCGTAAGGTTGATGTCTTCGAGCCTAAAGATCAGGTCATTGGGCTAGCTAGGCCCAACAAACAAGATTTTACACTTTTGGGTCCAAAGACGGTGTATCGACATCTGTGCACTCTCACGTGTGTATTGAATTCCCAAATTTTCCGTGTATGAATCGAGTTGTCGTCGTGTTAGTAGTTTCAGATTTGTTATTGATTCGAGACCGAATCAATTCGTTTGATAACGATTTTTGGTGTTGTTGTGTATATTAATTCGTCGGTAGTCGCAGTGTCAATATTTGATCACAACGGATGTATTGAATTAACATTGAAATTTTTCTGTTTACAGCCCCTCTTTACTTTGTAAATTTACCTTTTCAACCCTTTGAATAAATTAATTTCCGGTTTAGTCCTTAAACCATTTTTCTTGGCATTCTAACACCAAAACTTATTGAAATTGATATTTTTCAGCACATTTTTAGTTGAAAACAGTTTTAGTCCCTCAAAATACAGTTTTCTCGGCTGTAACCTCTCTTTTTCGCAATTTTTACACTTTTGGCCCAAATTGGAAAAATTCTGTAACTTTGGTCCTTTTTAATTATGAAAAGCATTTTTAACCTTTGAAAAGGACTTAGAACACTAGTAGCCCACTATTTTATAGAAAAACACAGTTTCGACCCCTCAAATTGGAAAATTTCGCATATTGGGCCCTATTGGGCCGAAAATGTCATTTTTAGCCCATTAAGCTTGAAATTTATATTTATAATCCTCCAAAAGGGTATATTTCCAGAAAATACATTATTGAAACTGTTTTGACTCATCTCACCCATCAGAATTCATAATATGTCAATTTGGGCCCTTTAACTTTATATTTTTAACATTTTGTGTCCACAAATGAGTTTTTAGCCCAAAGAAGATGTTATTAAGCCACTTAGCTATTTTTCTTGTAATACTTTATATGTAGAAATATAATTGATGCTAGTATCATTTAACATAAAGTATATCTCAATTTTTAGGGGCTTATGACTAGATCCAACATCATAATCACACAAAAACACACATGTAAGCATAGAAATCATACAAGGCATACAAATACATATAGATCTACACATTTGCTTGTATTCCCCCCCCCCCCCAAAAAAAAAACTTATAAAACAGAAAAATAGAGAGTATGAAGCTCACCTTAGGGTGTGGTTTCGGTTTTTGGAGAAAAGATGGAAGAAATGAAGTGATTTTTGGCCTTAGCACCCTTTTCTTGAAGATCTCGAGTTTGAGGGGTTCTTGGATGGTGACTTTTGTGAAAAATCTCCTTGGAATGCACTTAAACCTCGAAAATTTTAGGAGAGGGAAGGAGGAGATGTTCTTCACAACTTAGGGAGGATGAAATGAATTTTGTGAGTGTATGTGTGTGTGTTCGGCCGAGAATGAGAGAGAGGAAGAAGAAGAGACCTTGAGGTGATGTTTGCATGGAAGAATGAGATTGTATGGATGTTTGGAGTGTAAAACATGGATATCCCCAATGTAAAAGTGAGGTGTCATGGTAATAGTCAACTTCTTCCTCTTGGGCTTGTCTTGGGCCGAAATTTGGAAAGAAAAAGAGAGTATTGCGCTTTAACGCCCCTAAGCCCAATATTAGAGTTAGGTTGGATGATTTTTGGTCCAAATAAAATATAATATGATTTTTACACTTTGTTGGGCTAGTTTGAGTTAATTATGATTCATAATATTTAATTTATTTCATTCTAGGCCCAATATGGCCCAAAATGTTGAAATGAATGAATGTGGGTCCAATTAGAGCCCATTTAAAGGTTCTAAGCCCATGATAGTCAAATTGGAAGCTTATTGGGCCATTGAGTCCAATAAGGAAGTCCTAGTCCAAAATGGACCTAAACAAGAACTTCTAGGGTTTCCAATTGCTTATTGACTATTTGTAGCACTTGTATGGTGTATTTGATTGAAATTCTGTTGTCATATAGTAAGTATCACACATGTTTTTAAGTTTTTGATTCAACATTTTACTTGAGTATAGTGATTACAAGACACAAAATTTCTAGTTGTGACAAATGCTCACTTGTTATGAAAAGTATAACATTTAAAGTGACATAAATGATCACATATACTTAAAGTATAAATAAAGTGTTTGATTTCATGTATACATATATAAACATGTTTTATTTCGAAAATACAAGATGTTATCGAGAATATATATTGCATACGAAAGTTCCTATGTAGTAGTTATGAATCACATATGATTCACTTGATAAAAAGAGTATATAGTGAAACTTTATGTTACACACGATATCAACCGTGTGTTTAATTGTATCCCCCCCCCCCCCCCCCCGCCCTTAAAAGTGTATAAAAAGCTTGATAAAACATTTGAAAGTGTAGTTTATAGGGGTATGAACTCACTTGATTGATTGGAGAAAGCGAGATGAAAATCGAGCAGAACTTCGGCTTGTGAAAGTCGATTTTCTCGGGATTCTCGGGAATCTCGGGAGTCTCGGGAGCGTAGAATCCTTCCTTTGGAACTTGAGTGTGAAAACCGGGGCTTCGGGAGGGCTTCGGGAGCTTAACCGCAGAGTTTCAGCACGAGAGATGGAAGAATGGAGCACCTAAACCCGGCACCCCAAGAGTTCTATTTATAGGGGGATTTTTGAGTACCACGTCATGGAAAAGGGAGTGCCACGTCGTGGGGAGCAATTCTATCCTCTTCCATTGATTGGACGTCCTCAGTCACTTGCTGGGTCGCGGCAAAACTGTGCCACGTCGTGGCAAGCCTGACAGCCTCGGATTTTGGACCCCGAACTTGTAAAATCCATAACTTTCGCGTACGAGCACCGTTTTCGACGTTCTTTATATGCACGCATAGCTGAAAATATGATCTACAACTCTCGCTTAGACTTCATCGGCTAATTTTGACTTTATTTTTAATTATTTATTTTTAACGGGCCGGGACACGAAAAATCCGTTAAAAATCCATAATTTCTTCATCCGGTGTCCGTTTTCGTCAGACTTTTCGCTGTTGCACTACTAATGTTGAGACCTTCGATTCTCATTTAGGTTGTTTTTTTCAAAAGTCTCTCGAGCTCTATTTTGAGTTTTTAGCTGTCTACTGCTATACCCGAATCTTGGAAAAATCATAACTTCCTCATACAAAGTCAGATTTGGACGTTCTTTTATCTACTCTCACAGTTTAAAGTTATCTACAACTTTCATTTAGATACTTAAGGCTAAAAACTATTGTACTGAAACTTTGCGTTTTTCATTTAATCAGCATTGTCGGTTTTGTCGGAAATCTTAGAGTGGTCATAACTTCTTCGTTATAACTCAGATTTTAGTGTTCTTAGTATTTCTATAAACCTTGACACATTATCTAGCATAATAAACATCCTTATAGAGACTTCTGCACATTTTATTTTCAAAGTTAATTTCATTATTTCAAAAGTAGCCACAATACTTGACTTTTTAGGTCATTACATAGAGTCAAAATATCGGGTTGTCACACTTGGAGTACCTCATAATTCTTTTCCTTTCTGAAGAAATCCCCGAAGTACCACTCGTACAATACATCAAGTTCAATCCAAAGATCCATACGGTTGATCTGTTGATGAAGAATGTATACATAGGGGTGATATATAATCAAGGTTCTACAGGTTTAGAATTGATGATTCCACTTTAACTTCTTTTTCCTCGATGGGATATGAGCTTAAAGAAGAATCAGTTATTCGACTATCTTTTCAATCTTAATTATATACGACTCGTATACACGAGATTGTGATCGTTGATCCATGTATGAATTCTAATATGAACTTCAGGACGGAGAACTGCCCAATGCTACGAGTAATCGCATCGTCATGTGAGTAAACTTAGAACCCAGTACAACTTCTGTAAACAGATCGCCCTACAGTTTAAACACCTACGGAGATACAAGAACAATCCGCACAACTTAGCGAACTACTCAGCTATAGAATTGGAAGACCAGGCTTCTAACCCTGGAGAGCTCCGGTCTTATCCTTCCAGGAGTAGACGGATTGTATCATATGTGCCTCAACGATCGGGGACTCCGTTAAGATTTCCATAAGAAATCGTTATCTCTGCCTCGCATAGATGAATTGGTTGAGCAAACGCAAGGAAAGAATTACTTTTAGAAATGGACCTGAGATCCGAATATCACCAGTTCGAGTGTTAGAGAAGGATGTCCTGAAGACTACCCTCCGAACTCGATGCGGACACTTCGAGTCTGTAGTGATACCCCTCGGATAGGACCAATACGCCCATAATATTCATGAGCTTAATGATTAGGGTACGCCATTCTTACTTAGATCAGCTCGTCATTCTCCTTGTAATGACTTACTTATCTATCCTCGTAGTAAGAAGAAACCCATGGAAACATTAACCTCGGAGATACTTTTTGCAAAGTTCTCTGAACACGAGTTTTGGAATTAAAGAGTCAAAATTTCCTAAGACACACTATTAGTGATGTGGAAATTCTTGAGTACTCTGTCAATTTATCCAAAACCGTTGGGAATTTGTCGGCACCAGAGACGCTGACAGAAATTTGCCAAATTCTAGGTCTTGCAGATCTACTATCGTAGTCCATTAAGATCTCCTCGCAAATTACAGAAACCCTTACGACTTTGACCCAGCAGGGGGTGGCCCTTGACTGGGAAGTTAAGCAAGAGAAAGAACCTTTGGAATTCCAAGTGTGAGACCAAATTCTTTAGGAAGTCTCACTCTTGGAATGGCTTAATACGCTTCACATCGCGTGGAAAGCTAAATCCAAGATAGTCAGGACCTCCGAGATTCTTACCAAAATCGGTCCTATATCTCACAAACTAGACCTACTCCGCGAACTTAGTAACGTACATTTTACCCTTCACGTCTCGATCTTGAAACCGTACATTTCCGTTAGGACTCTCATAAGTCCACTCGACGAGATCGAGATCAACGAGATCCTCGCCTTCGTGGAAGAACCGTAGTGACCATCGACTGAGAGGTCAAACGGACGAAGCAACGTCGCCTCCCTTTAGTGAAGGTTCGTTGGGATACCAACCGAGGACCCTAATTCACTTATGAGCGCAAGAACCTATCGATTTGGAAGTTTTCCTACCTCATGACTCGATCATTCATACCTACTTCCTTGCCTAAATTCTAATTTCGGGACGAAATTCCCTTTGAGAGGGGGATGATGTGACAACCCGAAATTTTCCATCTAGTACGGCCTAACACTTCTTTGAAAGTCAAACTCATTACTATTATCTTTTAGCACAATTAGAGGTTTATTTGAGCATTCTGAGCCTTGTACACTTGAGGAATAAGTGTCGGGGTTGTCACACATGTGTTGCACTGACCCCGGCCCCGTTAGCCTCTCTATTATTGATGAGGAGTCTTGGGTCTCTTCCCGAGACCCTCCACTATATGAAGCTGATCTGACCCCTTCTTCCCGAGGTGCTCCAGATCGATCTCCCGCTCTCGGCTCATGAAATCATATCATTCGGGGTCTCGTACCCTAAAATACTTACAAACTCTCTGATGTCGTCCCGCAACATATCATGATACCTCATCTTCTTCATTTCCTCATCTGCTGCATACTGTGATACCAATAAATTCCTCTCCCGAAAATTGGCGGTGATCTCTGCCACAGTCTTGGTAGCCTCAGCAAGGAATGCGCCCAAGAGCTCATCCAAGCTCTCTGAAATACTGCGATAAACTCCCACATCTGCTCGCTAATCAACTCAGCACCTGCACCTGAGCCACAGCCCAAACCAGAACCTGAACCACCTCCTAGAGTGCTCATCTCTAAACTGAAATACACAATCCAACAATCAAAACATACCCAATAATCCTTCTCCCATCAGCTTCATAGATTCTCCAAGACACTCACCGATTCGAGTATGGATCTTGTGCTTCTAGTAGTACGGGCCCAATACTACCTTCCAAACCTACCCATACTTTCCTCGACAATCCTCCTGAATCCTCTCAGTCACTTTCTCACCCAGTGCGCCCTAACTCACTAAATCGCACCACTAACCCACTGAAGCACATCCTAGGCATTCCTAGGTTCCTGACCTCACGCTGCCATAAGCTGCTGAAGAACTCCTCATAATGCCAGTCATCCACATGATGAATATCGTCATATTCACTTAGTAACTGACTCCCATCATCCTAGAGTTCCACAAAGCATAAAATAAGAAGCATTCGTTCAGTAACACTCCAATCCATAGAACTATCATAGAACATTCACCCCTTTTTGTCGGTTTCCTTATGCATGAAAATTATACACAGAATAGGATCAAATAGACTGTCGAATAACAGACTCTACCCTAGGACCACAACCAGACAAGAAACATGAAATAAGGCCAAATCAATTATTCTAAGGCTATAAGATCTTAACCATATACAATTTTTAGAGCATACACTTAGCAATTACTGATTCCAATAGATATTCCCATCTCATCATAGCATCCAATACTCCTAACGCTACAAAGCATCACATATCATGCCAATCTATTACTGACTAATCAACACAAGCATGCAAGTTAACCAGCTCATACAACATACATATAAAGGTATCTCTCCTAGTCCTAACTAGCAAGCGATCCACATATTCATAAATCAGGTCATAACAAATAACATGTATGTTATTCTGGGAAAACTTACTTGAGCTCTATAACATCCATGAAATTCATAAAAATTTAAAACTTTTTCGAGCATCCAAAAACCATTATTTATTACAAAATGTTTTCAAAATAGTGTTGGGTTTTGAGCATTCTAAGACTCCTATGGTGTACATTCAACCCTAGAAACCTTGGATCTATGTTTTCTCTAAATACATGCAAATTTGATTTTCCAAGGTTTACTTCCTATCTAGCATGTTATGGGGAACTTGTAATACAAAACTCAAGTAGAATAACATACCTTTTAGTAGCTTGGATTCCTTGATGACTTTGTGAGCCTAGCACCCCAAATGTAATACCTCAAATGCTTCACACAACACAACAATTCTTGGAATAACCTTGATAGAAGTTCACTATAGTCAGAAAAAAATCGGCTAGCCCTCTTATTTGCTTGTAGTAGTGCCGATTTTTCTTGCATAGGGTTCTTTATATAGTTGTGGCACAAGTAGGGTTACACCATGTAAACCTAAATTGTCATGGCTTTCCATATTCCATGACCCATGGGTTTGTAATCTCCATGGACTATCCATGGAGCACCTTATGGGTTTTAACCCAATATATACAAACTATGGATTATTAGCCTACTATACAATAATAGATTATTTACACAATCAACCCCATATATTTAATTAGTCTCTTTTTGATCACTTAATTAATTCTAGATTAATTCTTTGATCAATACTAATTAAATAATATTGTTAATATATTAGTACTTATAATATATTAATAAACCTTAAGTGTCCTTTCTCTCATTTTGGTCTATCCAAGTATTGCAATGCCATGCAACCCAAATGGACCATGTCGGGTCGGTTCAAGTACATACCAAATATAGTTATGGACTTAGACACTATATCCAACAAGTAGTTCCATATCAGAGTATCCCAGAAATCAAAATCATAAAATGTGAAAAGGTGCACGATCAAGCCTTCTCCTTCCCGCGATCATCCGAAGTACCTGAAACAAAATCCATAACTGTAAGTCTGGAGCTTACAGATACCATAACAGCACACATACTGAGCCATCAGCCTGACTTGTGACAACCCCAAATTTCCGTTTGTTTTAACTCTGTAAGTAAGCACGTCAAAAAATAGCCAAATTTATCCCAAAATATTTTTGGCCAGATTTAATCCCGTTGGAATATTTTATATAATATTCGTCAAGCGACCCAAAAATAAGGAAGTATAAATTTAGAGTTGTCGTGTTTAGCGTAAGTCGCAGAACTCCAAAAATTTGGAATTTACGGACGAAAACTCGGAATTTTTGACCACGAACCCCCGGGAGTATAAATATGACACTTAGTAATTTTCTCTCATTTTCCAACTTCCAACCTCAAGAACACCCAAGGATTCTCTCAACTATCCTAAATCCATCCCGTCAAATCCGCCAAAAAATGATCATCAAAGCTCCTAGAACGTAAGTGCTCTTACCCTAGCTTCCTATGTACTTAATAGAGTTTTACACTTGAAATCATCCAAGAACACCAAGAACAAGGTGTTTACGGTCCAAGAACATTCTTGGACCGTAAACCCTTAAATGGGTGCCAAAGTGTGCCTTGGTTCATCCTAAGCCTTGACAACTAGCATAGATCCCTTCCTAGATGAGTTTAGCACTCAAAAATCATCATTTCCCCATGTCCATATGAGTTTACGGTTTGGGGAGTTCATCCCAAAACCGCAAACACCTCCAAAAGGTGTTTAGATGCCCCTAATGCCTTCTAATGTTTGTATAAAGGAGTAGAACCCTACATGCATGAACTAGGAACCCCAAAATCATGGAAGGAAGGGATAAACATGAGTTTACGGTTTTAGAGCATCTCCCAAAACCGTAAACACCTTTTCAAGGTGTTTAAGTGCCCTTAACACGTTCCTATGCTTGTTTAAGTGTCTAGAAACTTGCATGTATGAGTTAGAACCACCCAAAACACAAAAGAAATGGACAAACATGGGTTTACGGCTGTAAACCCATCTTTTTAAGACCGTAAACACCCAAGGGGGTGGTCCAAGGACCGTAAACTCCCTAATTGTGTTCATTTTGAGCCCCAATCACTTCCTTTGCCCTTGATTTTAGTCTAGCATAATTCCTTGAGTGATATAAGACCTTCAAAAACCCAATGGCACCACAACCATGAGTTTACGGCCGTAAACTCATGGGGGAAGTGGTATTGAAGCCGTAAACACCCCTAGGTACTACCATTTGAGGAGTAAACTCCAAAGTGAGACTATACTCTCTTTATATGCAACCCTTGGTACTCCTAGCACTTGTAGCAAAGTGTTTCATGCTTTAGGGCGTGCTAACTTGCATAATTAATTGTTAAATGACTAATTGGATACTTAAATATATTGTTACATGTTAAATAGGATTCGTGTGTGTGGTCAAGTCCTCACTTGACACTTAGTATCCTATACCATCCATTCATCCGAATCGCCCACGACAGGTGAGTTCATACCCCTGAATTAACCTTTTAAATGATTTTAACTGCTTTTATAGGGGGGGGGGAATACAAGTTGAACTGTACAGTTATTGGATAAATCACATGTGATTAATAACTGTATAGCAAAATAGATTTTGCATGTTAAACTGTTAATCTAGATTAAAGGTTTCCAAATCATGTTTTTGAATCTTGTTAAAGTATGAATATCCCTTTTTGGATCATTAAAGGTTATCCAAAGTTTTTTTCAAAGTTTGTTTACTTAAGAGACATCCAGTCGTGATTTCTTATCAAAGGTTTTCTTCACTTAAACCGTTTTATACAAATCATTTTTCAAAGTTGTTTATGAAAGGTTTTTTAAAGGATTTCCAAAGGTTTTCAAAGCTTGTTTTACAAAATGACATCAAGTCGTAAATTCTTATTTTTAAAGGTTTCCAAAGGTTTTACCAAAGTTTTCTTCTATGCTTCTATTTCGTTAAATGCATGCCTATATTTGTATAGTTATATAAATAATGTTTAAAGGACATAGGAAGGCTAGTTCGCCCTATTTCCTTTTCCTCGTTGGGATGTGGTCTGGTGGGTATCGGTTATCCGTCCGAAGGTCGTTTAAACATTAATTATATATCATGTATACATGTATGGACATAAAACCTCTCTCTCTCTCTCTCAGCCAATTCATCGCCTTGAGTAGTACAGGCATCCTTCTATTATTCATGTTTCTTGAACCCTAGTAACTATTATAGGAATAGTTAGGAGACTTTATCTCTATCTCTACCTCTATCTCTATCTCTATCTCTATCTCTATCTCTATCTCCATCTCTATCTCTATCTCTATTTCTCTCTATCTCTCTCTGTCTCTTTCTCTTTTACTTTAGAATGTGACACACTATTTCCCTCTACGATGCTTCATTGCGCCAACGCCATGTAACCAGAATCTTCGGGAAGGAGAGCGAACATCATGTGTATAGATCTATACGGGATTGACACTCCCACACCCAGACTACAGGCTACAGTCCGCGCTGGTAAGGCCCATGGGTGACATAATGCCACTACCTCTAATGCCACTACCTCTACGTGTGACCTGTAGGGTCATCGGATGCTCTATCGTCGACCAGCATGGTTACATACGGGTTCACATTCACCCTTTTAGTTTAAGACTTTGCTAGCTGTATCGTTCACTCGATACTGTCTGGAGTCTGTATTTTCTTGTTTTAGACTTTGCTAGCTGTATCGTTCATTCGATATTGTCTGGAGTCTGTACTTCCTTTTGTTAGACTGAGCCAGATGTATCATTCATTCGATACTCTCCTGGAGTCTATATTTTCTTTCGTTTTAGTCAGCAGTGTTACTGCTGAGGTATATATATTATTTTCCCCTAGTATTTTCACTTATGATTTTCTCATTACTCTTTTAAAGTCAATTCTGTATTTGGTAAGGATAGTAATTTGGGGAAAACTACTCCTTAAAACATAAATCGGTTGGGTCTTGGTAGAAGACTGCTTTTATTTAGAAAATATAGGATTTTCTGGAAAGGACGCTAATACACCCTAGATTCTAGACTATTGTCTTTCATAAAGTTATTTTGAATGAAAATGCATATTTATACAAATGACACTAAATACTTATGGACTCACCAGCATTATAAAATGCTGATACTCGCTTTCAAAATAACTTGTATTCTCAGGTCAGCGATAGACAGGTACATCCCGGGAGCTTTGCGAAGTCAGTCTAGAACCGAGCTGCATCTATATTGTGACAACCCGAAATTTTCCATCCAGTATGGCCTAACACTTCTTTGAAAGTCAAACTCATTACTTTTATCTTTTAGCACAATTAGAGGTTTATTTGAGCATTCTGAGCCTTGTACACTTGAGGAATAAGTGCCGGGGTTAATCGGCTGAAGTTCTAGCACAAAGAAATGGCCATAAGCACATTAACCATAAGTTCACGGCCACCACATGGGATTTTACGGCCGTAAACTCCATGTGGGCCGTAAACTCACCTTATATGGTGATGATAAAGATCATTTGTTCATTTCTTTCATTTCCTTGGCCCAAATCCTCTCAAGTATCATCCCGATCTTCGTCCCCGATCTCCAAAAATCGTAAGTATCTTGCCCTAACTAGTTGATATCATAGATGATCTAGTGATCTTACATGGTTTCATCCGTGAAATCATTTTGTTTTGTAGATTTTCAAGTTACACCAAGAACACACACTAGTGTTCTTGTCCAGAAACGACCATTCAAGCTTCTAGATCGTAAGTGCCCTTGTTCTAACTCGTTCTACACTAGGTTTAACATGTTTATAGCCTAGAAATCATAAGGAAACACAAGAGTAAAGGAGTTTACGGCCAAGACATGTTCTTGGGCCGTAAACCCCTATAAGTGGGGCAATTTGCACCCTAACTCCTTCCTTATGCCTAGAACCCAGCTTAGATCATATCCTTGAAGTGTTAACGACCATAAGCATCCAAGAAACCATGTTCCCATAGATTTTACAGCTGTAAACTCATAAGGATTGGTCCTTAGGCCGTAAACTCTATAAAGGGGTGATAATGTGCCCCTAATGCTCCCACATGGCTAGAACTTAACATAGAACCAATCCCCAATGAGCTAGGAACCTCAAAACATCACATGGTACTTCCTACCATGATTTTACAGCCGTAAACTCATGGGGAAGTGGTACTTGGGCCGCAAACTCAAGTTAAGGTCATTCTTGGACCTTAAACCCACCTATCCTCTAGTTTAAGCATTGGAACACTTAACCACTTAAACCCTTAGAGTTTTTAGCAACTTTTGGTGACCCAATGAGAGTTTACGGCTAGGAGTTTACTCCCCTGGGCCGTAAACTCCAACAAACGTGGTCAGTAGACCATAAACTCTCGTATAAGGCTTTGCACTCCTTTGTTGCAACCCGATAGCATCCTAGCACTTGACCAAAGTGTTTTCCTCGCAATAGAATGTTTTTACATGTTTAATTAGTGTTTTAATCACTAATTGTTTATATACATATGTCTTCATATGTTATTAGGATCATAGAGTGTGTTCAAGACCTCACTTGACACCTAGCAATCCTACATCTTCAGTTCATCCGTACCACTCACTACAGGTGAGTTCATACCCCTTAATCAATGTTTTTAAATGTTTTATGGGGGGATACAAGTAGAATCATGCTAGTTATTATATCAATCACATGTGATTAATAAGCAGCATTAAAATGATTTACTACTCATTTGCTATTTTACCAAACAGTTTTCTTCACATGATTTTCATAAACGTTTTATATGTTTAAAAATCCTTATTAAACTGTTCATTTTACACTGTATGTTTCACTTCAAACTCATTTACAATTGTGTTTCAAACAAATGTTTGTTTATACTTAAACTGTTTATCAAACTGTTTTGCTTCAAACCGTTTTACAAATTCTTATACTTATCAAATACATTTACTTAAGCTCTGTTATACTTATTATCAATTGCATGTCTATGTATATAGAGTTATATAAGCAATGTTTAAAAGGCTTAGGAAGGCCTACCCGCCTTATTTCCTTTTTGCCGTTGAGATGTGGTCTGGTGGGGTATTGGGTATCCGTCCGAAGGTCGTTTAAATATTAGTTATATATTATGTGTACATATATAGTCATAAAGGTTCTTCCAGTTCATTCAATACCCTTGGGTAGCAAGGGTATACTTCCATGATCATACGTACCACTTCCATCACTAGTAAGTTACCATAGGGGTAGCACAGGAGGGTACTAATACCATTGCTAGAACAATGAAACATACAATGAGTCAGTTCATTCATGAGTCAGTACGAGTAATACATACAGTACATTACTATACATGCTAGATAGAGAGGGAACATACATTACAACTAGCACACGCAGAATGTTTCAGTACATACAGGCTAGACAGAGAAAGAGTACACTTTTAGTTAGCACATTCATTACATATACATTCATGCAATTATGTGAACCATTGAGCAGGTCATGGCACTTCCTGCCATGACCGCTCTTGTATCCCAAATCTCCTTAATTGGGGAGCGTATGAGTTTGCGTATAGATCTATACTGGATTGACTATCCTACACCTTGTTGCTCGCTACAGTGGGACTTGCAGGTCTACGGGTGCCAAATGTCATTTCTTACGGCGTCTTACATCTTCATTTTACTAGAGTCGGTAGCAGGATACAGGTCGATCACATGTTACTTTAAATTACAATAGATTTAAGGTAGTTAGTACGGTGGTAGTTCGATACTACACCATAGTACTATTTCATTTTCCCATTACATTCACTTCGTGAACATTCACACGATGCACAGTAATGTAGTAGCTACATTTTTGGTTAATGATAGTCAGATTTGGGAAAATACACACTCTTACAGGAGACACACACAGATACTAGATGCCTTGGTAGAAGGCTACTCTCGGTAGGAAGCATAGGGCTTTCTAGGATGTTCAAAACGTTTTCATACTTACAGTTCATATACATAAAAATACTTACATTTCATATACATACAAATACTTACAGTTCATATACATACAAATTCTCACATACAAATTAAGACACTAAAATACTTATGATCTCACCAGCTTTAAAGCTGATACTCTCTTTCAAAATAACTTGTATCCTCAGGTCAATAGTAGACAGGTACAGATGCAAGGTTTAGAGAAGATGGAGCTCGTTCAAGACTCATCTTTCATTTTGTTTTATACTTTAGTGTCTATTATAATTTGACTAAACACAATTGTATTAAAATTATATTATTAATGCAATGGATGATGTTGTTGCCTGTTTACTACTTTGCATTGTTGTAATACTGTACATGACGTCCTCCGCCCCAGAACGTTTCCGCCGTTCATGGTTTTGAGGTGTGACATATATTATTCCTTGTATTACTTTGATGTTTCTATGACATGTAAACTATGTAAAATTATTACTATTAATGCAATGGTTGTTGTACTTTGATTACTATATTGCATATGTTGTGATACTTGACATGACGTCATTCACCCCAGAACATTTCCGTCGTTCCGGTTTTGGGGTTGACATGACTAGACCGCCTCGCAGGGCCTAAAGCCTATATGAACTGCTCTCGAGCCTTCGACACGTCTGGATCGCCTTGCAAGGCCTACAGCCTATCCGGACAGCTCTTCGAGCCTGCGGCCTGACTGGACTGCCTCACATGGCCTTCAGTCTATCCGGTCCGCCCTGGGTCTGTTGGCCTTTAGCACAAAATAGGATCGCCTCAAACCAACTACACACACATATGTCAACATACTCATAATGCATAACAACCAACAGACAAGCACAGATCATACAAATCACTAAGCATAGCATCATCCTGTCTACCAGGATACCAATCTAACATATCATTATAGCATAACCACATCCTACATACCAGGATACTGTTCTAACAGATCCTAACTGCATACAAGTATACTATAACAATCCAAAAGGGTTGGCCTTGGTGCCTTCAACCCTTTAGTATAGTGAGATAAACTCACCCCATAATGTCGAACTGAACTGAAAAGATCACCCTCCCGAATCACAGCTACGGACTCAACTGTAACATCCATAAAATACATAAAAATTTAAAACTTTTTCAAGCACACAAAAACCATTACTTATTACAGAATGTTTTCAAAATACTTTCATATCAGAGTATCCCTGAAATCAAAATCATAAAATGTGAGGAGGTGCACGATCAAGCCTTCGTCTTCCCACGATCATCCAAAGTACCTGAAATAAATTCCAAAATTGTAACCCCGAAGCTTAGTGAGTTCCCCTAAAATACCTGCACAATAAATAACACACATATAATAACAACATACTATGGGGCCAATCAACCATCGGGTTGGAATGCCTCAGGCCCTCAACAATCGGGGTTGGAATGCCAACATACTATGGGTCCAATCATCCTTGGGATGGTATACCTTTAGCCCACAACCATCGGGTTGGAATGCCCACATACTATGAGCCCAATCATCCTCGGGATGGAATACTCTCGGCCCACAATCATCAGGTTGGAATGCCCACATACTATGAGTTCAATCACCCTCAGGATGGAATAATCTCATCCCACAACCATCGGGATGGAATTCCCTGGTTTGTTGGTTCCCGCACAAAGCAGAAAAGCCTCAACCACCAATCAATCATATGCACATATAGCAGATAATCACCGTATAGTCTACAGACAGTCAAACCAATCTATAGATCACTAAGCATATCAACATCTTATCTACCAAGATACCGATCTAACTGATCATAACCACAAAGAAACATCTTATCTACCAGGATATCGATCTAACAAATCTCACTAATAATAAAGCAGGATAACAATCCAGATGGTCGGCCTTGGTGCCTTCGACCCTTGAGTATAGTGAAGAAAACTCACCTCACAAGTAGTGTTGAACCGATAAATTGAATCCCAACTCATAGCTCCAAACTTAAATGCATGTAACCACCATATGATTGATTCCATTAGAATCCCAAATCACCAAAATATCCTCAGAAGTCAAACTTGGTCAACCATTGGTCAATGTCAAAGTCAACGATCAAGGTCAACATTCCATGTTGACCCAACTCATCGAGTTCATCTACTGACTCGTCGAGTTCCTTCAGAATTTAGAAACCAAACGCTCGAGTCAACTTGTCGAGTTACCTTAGTAACTCGTTGAGTTCTTTAGTGTCCAGAATATTGGGAAAACCCTAATGAACTAGCCGAGTCATCTCACCCACTCGTCGAGTTCACTCAGAATCCAGAAGACAGGTAAACCCTATCCAACTCGTCGAGTTGGCTACGTAACTCGTCAAGTTTTTCTTGTCTTATCATGTTCAGCCCTTTTTAGTCGACTCCAAGGCCCCAAACTACAGATCTAGCCACTTAAGATAGAGATACCACGTAAAGTTGCTAACTTTACGTGCATGCAAGGCTTCAAAGGGGTTACAACACTAAAACCAAGCTTGATAAGAGGTTTAGATCATGGAGAAGGGCCAAAGCTTGATGAAGTCGAGAAATTTATGTCCATGAGGGCCTAGAGGAGTCTAGATCTAAACTCCTCACTTCAAAATGTGCTCAATACTAGAAATGCCTCAAGAATAAGCTAGAAATGGCCCTAAACTATTAAATGGAGAGATCTAACAAGAAAATTATCAAGGTAATGACTTTTTGCCTTCAAATGAATGCCAAAACGAAGTAGATACTGGATCTACAAGCTCCTTCTCGTTCCAAGCTTCTCAATCTTCAAGTATCTTCAAGAAATGCACCAAACACACACTCTTTAGCCTCACATACACTCAAAATAGAGGTTAGCTCGATTAGGATTTGCTTTTGGACGTGAAGGTGGTAAGGGAGGATGGAGGGAGGACTTCAAATCCTTTAAATAGGGTGTAAACTCTAAAAATTAGGGTTTCGAAGCACAACCTCAACTCGTCGAGTTGGGTTCTCCAACTCGTCGAGTAGGTCCTAAAGTTCATGTGGCCTGATCAGTTTCTATACGACGAGTTGGGGCAGCTAACTCGTCGAGCATGTCTAAAAATATGAATATAAAGCTTTAAATTTTATACTTGGGATTCGACATGTTACATCAATACCCTACAACCACCATAGGACCGATTCCATCAAAATTCCAAATTACCAAAATACCCTCAGAAGTCAAACTTGGTCAACCATGGTCAAAGTCAAAGTCAACAGTTAAGTTCAACAATCCATGTTGACCCAACTCGTCGAGTGCATCTAGCAACTTGTCGAGTTCCCTCAGTGTTCAAAAAATCAGGGAAAACCCCTAACTAACTCGTCGAGTTATCTCATCAACTCGTCGAGTTTACTCAGAATCCAGAAAGCGGGAAAACCTGACTCAACTCGTCGAGTTCCTTCAGCCTTTTCATATTTGGTCCTTTCCATTCGAATCCAAAGCCCCAAACTACATATCTAGCCTCTTAGGACTGAGATACCATGTAAAATTGCTAACTTTACATGCATGCAAGGCATCAAAGGGACATGGAGGGTGGCCAAAGATTGATAAAGCTTGAGTCTTTAGGCCTAAGGGACCTAGAGGTGTCCAGATATGAAGTTACAACTTCGAATGATGCTCATCTTCCAAAAGTGGATCCAAAATGGGCCAAAAGACACTAAACTTCCATATGAGAAGATCTAAGAAATGGAAAGCCAAGGTAAAGACTTTTTACCTCCAAATGGTTGCTAACATAGTGTAAATTCCAGATCTACAGCTTCTCCCTTCACTCCAACTTCTTCAAGCTCCAAGTTCCTTCACATCAACACCAAAATCACTCTCTAAGGCTTTCACACACACACAAGAGGCCAGTGAGGGGACTTAAGGTCCTTTCAATAGGGTACAAACCCTAGAAATTAGGGTTTTCATGCACAGCCTCAACTCGTCGAGTTGGGGTCCTCCAACTCGTTGAGTAGGTTCCATAAACCACGCGGCCTGATTAGTTTCTACACGACGAGTTGGGGCCTCCAACTCGTGGAGTAGGTCTTATGTGATGTATAAAAATCCTTAAAATTTCATACATGGGAGTCAGGATGTTATAAGCTCGGCTGATTGCATGCACCACACCCTTTTCTTAAAATATGATATAAAAAATTGTTTTTAAATTAATAAATCATTAATACATGTTCTTCCCCGAAAATCAGAGTAATTAAGTTATAACAAAACAATGACAAATCATAGTAGTTCACAGAAAGTGGAAACATATGGTGTATGCTCTGCAATCATATCGAGCCTTTCCATTTGAAAACCAAAGTACCTGAAACATAAACTAAAAACCGTAAGCACAAAGCTTAGTGAGTTCTCCAAAATATCTCATAGCATATAGCCACAAAATATCATCCACAATATATCATGTAACATGCATATAGTTGCCATGGGCTCCCCCCATGGTCTTTACCAGGAATGTCATAGGCTCCCCCCATGGTCTTATATCCAAATTACATGGGCTCCCCCCCCCCCATGGTCTTATATCCAAATGTCATGGGCTCCCCCCATGGTCTTATATCCAAATGCCATGGCCTCCCCCTATAGTCTTATATCCAAATGTCATGGGCTCCCCCATGGTCTTATATCCAAATGTCATGGGCTCCCCCATGGTCTTTCATGCAAGTATCACAAAGACAACTAACATTCCACATAACAAGTAATGGGTCGTTATTGGTGCCTTCGACCCATGGATATAGTGAGAGGACTCACCTTACATTGCCGAATCACAAAGACAAACCCCAGCTGTTGGTTGATAGATCCCCGAACGGAAACATCAAAACAACACCCAATTAACAATTGGGTGCCAATGCATAACCAAAAATCCATACTTGGTGTAAAAAGACTATTTTACCCCTAATCCAGCTTGGTCCAAAACCAAGACCCACACTCATACTCTAGAGGCCCAAAAGCCAAACAATCAATCAAGGCCCAATTATGGCCCAATTTCCCAAATAGGGCCTAAACTCCTTACATGGGCCTTATCCTAAAACCCATTCAATTTTCCAAGTCGGCACACTTGTTCTCAGATGACCCAACAAGAACCCAAACACCTAAGCCCAAAAGAAAGGCCCAACTCGAAGCCCAAACAAGATTAGGGTTTTCACATAAAATGAAAATTAGTCTTAAGTAAAAACACTTAACCCATTAAGTCCATCGCTCTACTAGGTCAATCATATAATGTGGTCGGGCATAACTCAAAATTCCAATCTCACGGTCCAACAATGCGGGTCCTGACAAGTCCAAAGCAAAAGTCTCCAAGTATAGGGTTTTCTAAACTCTAATTAGGGTTTCTAAACCAAACACATGTCAATTAGGTCAAAAGGTTAAGTTTTTAGATTAATTAGAGTTTCAATAGGTCAGGCACCACCCACTGCCACCTCGGGCCGGTGATGGTCGACGGTGGTTCACGGCGGCAGCCACCACCTCATGGTGGTTGTGGTGGTTATGATTCTAGACCAAAACATATCAAAGTTTTCCAAAAACAATCCAATCACATACAAATGTACATAGGCACCCAAGGTAGCGGCATAATGGCGGCATAAGGTGGCAGTCACCACCTCACGGTGGTGGTGACAAGTTTTCCTTGATTTTTCCGGCCAAAAATACATTTATACAACATTACACCATAAAATACACACATATTTGCTCCATAATACACACATACAACCACCTTCCATAGTGGCTAACTGCGGTAGAGGGTGGAAGAAAGATAATAGCCACCATGGTTGGCTGCCATGGTGGTTCCCATATTTTCCGGCCAATAGAAAAAGACACCCGCGTCTGACTTAGCAGAAGCAACACACCCATACGAGGCCCTTCGAAACACGCTCCCAACACAGCCACTTTAGGTGGCAAACCGCAACCGGAGCACAGCAAACAGGTAGTCACTTGGAGCTACGGCGGCGACGGAACGTGGGCTATGGCGTAGAAACCGAGGAATGGAGAAGAATATATGTCCGAGAATGACGGCAGTGGCAACCACAACGTCAAATTTGCTCCTTCGATCTCCAACTGATGCGGCGTCTTCCCGTTTCCCGTCGGTTTTCGATAATTCCGGAAACAAAGGTCGTCGTTGGACGCTCGGTGGTACTAAGAGGCGATCGAAATCAATAACAGCGGCTGGAGCTTGATAAGGTGGTAGCTACAGCTAGCGCAAATATAGGGTTAGGGTTTGTTTTAGAGAAGGTGACGGTTTTATACCCGTCTAACTGTTAACTTATCTCGTAATTACACTTCTAGCCCCTCCATTTCAATTCCTTTCAACTTAAATCCGTAATTTACCAAACAACCCTCAACCTTCACAATTCTTTACAAAACCAATCCAAAACTTACATTTTACAACCCTCAAAATACAAATTATGAGATTTAACTCCTCGAATCCAACACCTTGCTAAATTATGATTGATTTATGGCTACAATAGTATAAAATAAAATATAATTTACATCTCGGGGTTTAGGATTTGTTATTTAATTACTTAATTTCAAACGGAATGTTACATTTTAAATATTTTTTGCTTAAACACCAAGTCATGTTATTTTATGTTAAAATTTTGTTTGACATGCAAAACTCATTTTCATACAAAAAACATAACATACAATAACATAAAAATAAACCCATGATCCAACTCTGCTAGCAAAATCTAAGCAGTTTAATGTTGCCATGTCTAGTGCTAGAGGCCCGAGGGGCCATGATATTTATGCGAAGGGTGAAAGAACACATGAGTGTGTGTGTGTGTGTGTGTGCGGTAAGTCTACATGTGGCAAGTGTGGATAGAAGGGCCACCTTCGCCAAGAATGCACCCTGGAAGTAGAATTATGTCATCATTGTCATCAGTCTTGTCATATCAGGGCAAACTGCCCATGTTTAGTGGTTGGGGCGGCTCAGTTTCCATTGCAAAAGTTTCTGAAACCCTGAGATATTACGGGTATGTATCTTATTCTTCGCTTACATGCTTTAATCATTATGCTAATAATTCTGTGTTTGTGTGTGTGAAATGTTATGCCCTAATTATCTAAGAATAGAAGCACCTATATAAGTAATATAGTTATTTATTCGGAAAGTTGTCATATAACATTTTACATGCCATGGGTCATGTTTAGAAGAGGATTGAGTATTCCACTTAGGAGACCAGCATTCGGTATGGTCTTTGGTACGTATCTAAGAATCCGCAAGGTGGCCATGTCGAGTTTGAATGCAGGATATGTAAAGGTTCTTCAAGGATTCGAGGAAATGAGTAATGGGTTTAATCATGGGTGTAAGATAAGTAGACATCAAGTTTGTGGGAATATTGAAACTCAAGTTGGTGAAGATCTGTCATGATTGATAGGTATAAAAGATTGCTCAGAACGAAGTGTCGGATGAGTATGTGACAATTCATGTCTTTAGGATGCAAGAGGGATGCTCGCGTCAGGGTTTTTTTTAGGAAAGGATCTTGTGGAAATTGTTTATCCCCATCTGGGACAACAAGGTCAGAATTAAAGCGTTTGTATCACTCAGGAGGGATGTCAGCTGATTGTTGTGAGGTTGTTAGTCAATTACTACTGTTGGTAGGGAAAGAGCATAAGAGAACCATCAGTGCAGAGTGTAAGTGGCAAATTAATCATTCGTGTTGGTTCTGGTGATTGGATTGTGAAGAGGATTTAAATGGACTATGATAGAGATATATAGAGTGCATTGATCTTTTCAATAAGTGGGTAGTTGGATTAATGATCCGTCTGTTTCGGTCAAGGGTTATAGTTCGATGACATGAGCTTAAGTGGCTTAAGGATTTGGAGTTGTATTATGGGAAGTACTTGGGATTATTGATCTCATTGAGATTTCGGGAAGTATTTATTTGGTTTTGGAATGTGTGTGATCGCTAAGGTTGGCTAGTAATGGAATGTTAGCTCTTGCAAGCTCAGGTTGTTGACAAGTTGGAATTGTAAGGTTGAGAGATGGATTACAAATCCATGAATTTTTGGTGGAGTGGATGCACATCAGTAGTGACGTATGGTGGGTATGTGGATGGATCTAGGTTGAGGGTTGTGTTAGAGCCTCTCTGCCTATTCTTGTCTGATGAAGGCTTGGGGGTTCGAAGCATAACCTGAACATTTGATTAGGTATAGTCGAAAGCGGGTTTGACTCATAACGATTATGGTTGCTATGGTAGATGAACTATAAAATAATGGGTTGGGTCCATGATAGTATGGAAGTGTTGTTAGAATACAGGGCAGTTGTAGCATTCACAAGGTTAGTAGGTTGATGTGGGAATGTTGTAAGCCTACAGGGTAGCTGTAGCATACAAAAGGATGACAGACTGTTAGGGAACTATTGTAAGTGTGAGATCGGATCGTAGCTTTCACCAGAATGAGGTAGGCCATTATGGGAATGGTCGTGGTACTGAGGAATGATCAGTACATGCCCGGGTGGAGGTGGACAATATTGTCAGAGGATTACTATTAGTTGGTATGAGGATCATTGGAACCGAGGCGAGGTTACACATGTACAACACTCAATTGGGTGAGACATATGGGTGAGGCCCATTCGATGGTGCAGTCTGGATGAGACCAATGGGTAAGGTCGTATGGTTATGATCGTACGGTTGAGACCCGATAGAGATCTGTTGGATCAAGGTATCAGATTATGTTTAGAAATGGGGGACTCTGTGATCAGTGATTGGTATTCGTATGATGTATAGGCTAGGGTAGCCTTTATTAGTTAGACTCTCAGTAGGATTCTGGTGGTTGGACCAGGTGTGAGGCTGTCAGTTACAACGGTAGATTGGGGATTTTATATCTCAGTTTAGTGAAAGGTCTCCGTGGAATAAGAATATTTTGGATAAATGAAAGTGTAAATCTTTAGATTTCAGGATATGGGTCATGTATCGGGTTGGCAAATAGGCGGGACTCATGTTGAGAGTTGAAATATCGTTTCATCGTCAATTTATGGTGAAGGAATCTTTTTTAAAGGTGATGTTGGATAGTACATGACCAAATGACATTTTTTAGTTCACTGCAGTGAGGGGTCCTAGTGGTTATGTTTCGGGATGGTCTTACATGTGTGGAGATCAAGAAAAGTTTTGGGGGTTTCAGAAATATAGCAGTGAGGTGGTTGTTTGATAGTTAAGGGATCAATGATTTGTTCACCATTAGGAGTATGAGTTCTAACAAGGTTGGATTTCAATGGTAGCCTTGTAGGGTCACTAAGAGTATGAGACATCATTTCTGGTGAATTTTGGATTTAAGCTCGAGAAGTTTTAAGGTAAAGTAGAGTTGATAGAATTGTAGAGCTTCTCATTACCTTTCAGTGGATATAAAGAACATCAAAATCGGACTTAGAACGAAGAAGTTATGGCCTTCGGAAGATTGATGGTATTAGTCTCTGGCCGAGTATGTTGAGCGTACTGGGTCGAAGTTGGTTGCGGAGGAAACCCATGTACGTTTGGCGTACATGGATGTACATGGGGCATATGGTCAACAAGGGCAAACCCTAGTTTTTAGGGTGTGTGCCCAATTTAAACCCCTTAATTCACTCTTAGACATTCCTATCACTAGCCTCCACCACTCCAAACCCTAAGAACGAAACCCTAATTGCCATTTTAGTTTCTGAGATTGGAAGTGAACCTTGAAGGTGTTTTTGGTGATTTTGAAGGGCGAAGAACTCTTGGAAGTTGCATTGGTGTGGCTAGAGCTTGTGGATCCATAATCATCACCAATTTGGGAAGCTTTTGGAGGTATAAAGCTCTTAACTTGTTGCTTCATTTTGATAGATCTAGTTAGGACTTGTTTTTGTGCTTTTATGGTCCTTTTGAGTCACGCATGAGAGTATGAGCTACTCCAGAAAATAAGGATGATAGACCTTAGCATTTTGAGGTCCCTTGTTAATAAAAATGCAATCTTGATGAGTTATATTGGACCATGCATGAGTTAGGGTTCTTATCATGGATTTTATTGAGTATTGGGTCCTATTAGGACTTGCAAAGGAGTAAAGTTGCCAACTTTACGTGTTAAGACATCATTTAGGATCCGATCTGAGAACTAAGCTTGGTGACTTAACCGATTAAGCACTTATGGTGATTTGGGTTGGCTGTGGAGTATGTTGGGCATACCCAGCTCGTACGTTGCGTGTACTGGCCAAAGAAGGTGTACGATAGGCGTAAGTCTGCGTACGTCGAGTGTACTCAGAAACCCTTGATTTTTGTTGAATTTTGTGTTTTGAGCCATATTTGGACTACTAGATTTTTGGGCCTTGTTGGGCCACTAGTCCTTCTGACTTTAGGTCATTGTTAGGCTTTGGGCCTTCTTGGATTTGGACCCATAATGGGCTTTAGGTTTCATTTAGGAATTTGGGCCATATTGGGCTTTTAGAGCCATTGGGTTGGGCTATGGTTATTGGGCCAAGTGTGGAAAAGGTAAAATGGTCTCTGGGATTTGGACAAATGAATAAGATTCCTAATTATGGTTTGTGGCCCACTTATTATTTAGGGTTTATTTGATTGATTAGCACAGGGATTCTATGGATTAGCAGTCCAAGCATTTATCTAATTATCAACAGTTTGAGGTGATTATCCTCAATATGTTTGGCGGGTCGAAGGCACCAATGCTGACCCATGATTATTTTATGATTAGTATGCTAGTTGTCTGTGTGACCTTTGCATGTGTGATATGTGTTATGTATGTCGGACGGGGTCTGATGCTAGGCGGGGCCTGATGAGTGTATTGTATGTTGTCTATTCTTGTGACTCTCACTTTGTTTTGTATGTTATATGTATATCGGGTGGGGACCGATGTCAGGCATTGCCTGATGGATGCGTTATAGTATGCTAGTTGTCTTTGTGACTCGTGTATGTCTTGAATGTGTTGTATGTACAATTGGTAGGGCCTGATGAGTGTGTTGGGCAGGGCCCATCATATATTACTAACATATTGGTGTTTTTGGTTGAATTAAAAATGAAATATTTACCTTATAATTTTGGACCATTTCACATGGAGCATAAAATCATAACCTAGGTCCACAAAGTCGCTCAATGCTTAAGAACACCTGCATGGATAGATAAGAGTGACCAAGCTCTCATTTTTATGACTTATCAACCCTAAAAATGTCTGAAAGGACACACAAATGGATAGGACTAAGTCGTACTCATAAGAACCAACGTTATGGGGACAAAAGCATCGAATTCTTAAGCATAAACTAGATCTATCATAAATAACTTCAAGATGGAAAATATTTACCTTCTAGGGAATGATTATGACTTGCAAATTCCAGATCCACAAATCTTGGAGCTTCCCAAATGTTCCTCAATGAAGTTCTTCCTTCATAAAAGCACATTAAACGCTCAAATGATGCAAAAACTCACACAAGGATATTAGGTTTTCGAGGTGGCTACTTAAAGGGGATAAAGGCTGAGAATGTAAGGCCTCAAGGGAGTTAGAGCATTTTAATAAGGCTCAAACCCCCAAGATTAGGGTTTTGGTCCTGGGCAACTAAACGTTGCATAGCCTGATCTATGCCATATGTAGATCATTAAACACCCATCTCAAGTTTCCCTCACACGTGTTGCATAGGAGACTTCCTTACGCCCCCGTGTAGGATCAAGTTCACCAAATTTTACATTTTAAATTACAGTATGAATTTACCTGCAACGACCGGGTGTTACATTATCTTTTGATTTAAAACCTTTCCATTCTCATCTTCCAATGGTCATATTCTTCTACAACCAATAATGGGGCGTGTGAAAGGCAACCTACACTGTTTTCAATTTGCATGATACAATATTTGGTTTCAATTAGGAGCAACCATTGTTATGTTTTTTAGCGATAGTGGTATATATGAAAAACTTTTATCCTTTAGATGCGTAAATGAAAGAGAAACCAAGGTAATCTATAACAATGATAATATGTTAAAGATGGATTCAAAGGACAGCCACTAAGCCTCTGATACCAATTGTTAAGAAAATATATCCTGAATAATATTCGAACAAGGTATAATAACTTATACCTTGAGTAAACACCAACTAATGGATGTGCTTAATGAGTCCCAGTCAAGCCTAGAGTAGATCCAGTTGAGTCTTAAATATATTAAACCAAGATGTATACAATGTAAATTAGTAAATAAGCAAGAATATAACTTAGAAAAATAAATGTAAGAACAATGAGAACGTTTGACAAGTGGTTTTAATAACTTTTCTCTTTAAAAGAAGTGATCAAAAAAGGTACATCCAAACATTGGATTGACTTTCCATTATATAGGCGAAGTTAATATGCTAGGAAACAAAAAAAAAAGTACATCAGAAAGCTACTTGACATACAGAACCATACACTGACAATAGATCACAATTATCTCATTTTATATTGTCTAGACAAATCATAAAACAAAACAATACTTATTTTATTCAGCATTACTTTGGATTGACACTTGCTCAGATGACAAAACACTTCGGATGGATGGTTGATCGAACAAAAACTATCTTGGATCATCACTTTGCTTGTAGACTAAGGATCACTTTTCTTGAACTATCAATCCTTCAAGGGATGGACCAAACATGTTAATTTAGTTTCATTTATGGTTGTTAGTATCATCTCCTTATCCCACATCATCAAATAACTGAATTCCACTAAATAAATAAAAAAACTCGTCGTCAGTGTTTAGGTATGTAGGTGTTTGAAATATTTTGCACGAGATATGATCATAAGTTGTTGTGGGTTTCTATGCAACAAAAATTGTTTAGAGTATATTCATTTACTTCTACACATTCTTCACCGTTTTTGTGGAAAAGGCATATCCTAATACCTTCGTCTTTTAAAATTAGATCATGTAATATAATACAAGTGTGTACTGTATTTTTAATTTTTCTAGGAAGCATTACTTGTGCGGTTAGCCAAACTATAATCAATGAGTTTTTAGGATACCAAAATCTCATTCCACGTCCTTCTTATCCTCGTTTCCTTCGACCTTTTTCTTATCACTATTTGGATACGTAAATGTTTTCACAAAAGTAGCTCAATTAGGGTTAACTCATCGACTAGATAATACTCATTCTTGTATCCTAGTTTAGAAAAGTGTGATGTGCTCCGTTGTGATTAGGTCTCGGAGACCAATGCGCGTTGCGAGATGCGACCAAGGAACCAATCTTTTTTTCAACTTTTAGAACTTATTTTTTATCAAAAAAAAAAAACTAAAAATACAGAAATTCATAACTTTTTATCCTTTTTCCAATGATATAAAATTCAATTTTTTTTACGTCAAATTCACAATGTGAATCTTCGAAAATTCACAACATGAATCCGGATTCACACGGTGAATCCGAAAAATATTTTTCACATTCAAAATGTTAATATATGAATTTAGATATTTTTAGATTATTTTTTCGATAAAGAATAAGCTCTAGAAATTGAAAAAAAGATTTGGTTCCTTGAAGAACTCATAATTATGGTTCTCTATTGAACTTTTCCCTATATATATATATATATATATATATATATATATATATATATATATATATATATATATATATATATGTGTGTGTGTGTGTGTGTGTGTGTGTGTGTGTGTGTGTGTTAAAATTTAAGTAGACATCAAAATTCATTTTTACCAATAACTAACTGAAGCACCATAAACATTAAACATATAAAATGAAACCAAAATCTAATATTCATGCCATATGCAAAGTGAAAACAAACTTGACAGTAATTAGTCAAAACTCAAACCAATACCTAACTAAAACACCATAAAATTTAAGAGAAGAAGAGAATGTTAAGCATTGTTAGTGTTAACTGTGGGATCAATAAACAGGAAGGTGGATCAAGAAAGAGGTGGGAAGATGAAGAGCTTACTCATCAATAATCACAAAGAGAAGAAAAAGATTTCCGTGTGATCGTTGTGTTGTGTCGTTTAGTATTCTTATACGCAAGTCTCTATGGTAGAAGTAGGTCCGACCAATAATTAAACAATTGTAGTTCCGTGGGCTTTATTAGATTATAAGTATTTTCTAAGTAAATGGCCACACACAGGATGCCCCAAAGTGTAGGATGTGCTTAGATGCGGATACATCACCTCACATCATTTAGGTCGTTTCCCACACTTCTATTGAACTTAGGCCATCGCAACGCAACGCAACCTCACAACGGTCACAACAAGAGCACTTTTTTAAACCAAGTCTTGTATTGTACATCATTAACCAGAAATGGACATTTTGGTGACCGTCCATGTAATTCATCATTGAATAATAGTGATTAGTCGGGTTACTCTTGAACGCCTCTAATGTGATGATCTCACCATGTTGTTGGGTAATTCCTCCAACTTCATTGTTTACAATCAATGTTGCCAACATTCCAAGAAATCCATGTTTAGGTTCATGTGTTAAGTATAAAAATTGGATGTCATTGACAATCAATCTATGAAAATATTCTTTTTAATCAAAAGTGCATATATGCATTGTTGTAATGGACCGAAGCCCCTTTTTCCCCACTCATCCTCTAAAAAATGCAAATTCTCATTCCGTATCATCAACTATTTGTATGAATAGTTCTCTTTGCAACCAAAATATTCTTCTGAAAATGTCAGCACCGCATATAAGATCCTCAACAAATTAATCATGCAGAAGACGATATGTGCAACTTCATGATCTTTGTCTACCCAAGTTATTATAATTGCTGGGACGTTTGAACTTATGGTATCTTGAAAAAAGAAGTAATGTAGTTTGGGTAATTGTTGACAAAACATAAGTGTTACGTGCATATCTATTATCAAATGAAGACTCATCGTTTGAACTTGAAGATGAAAGTACACACATGTATTCTCAAATGAATCCATTCAAACTTGTAAAATGTTTTATAGAGTTGAAATTGATAGATAATTGATAAAAGTTTCTTATAAAAACAAGATGATTGGACATCTATTTATAATCTTTTTTATAATTTCTTTTAATTAAAAAGAAAAGTAATCATTGTAAAAGTAGTTGTTCCTAACGTTCCGTTTCTCTCGACATGCTCTCCCCAATGTGGGCTTCTTCAATGCACCGGTATATTGGTGATTTTAGTGTTATCAACATATTTTTGGTGTAATTATTATTAATAATAAGATAGGCCACTGAGCTTCATTTACTAATCGAGCTTGAAGGTGCGAGGGTGCACACTTGGTGTGATAATTATGAACATAGGTCCGGGGGGCAGCGCCTCTGGGTGCAGGGTTCCAAGGGGTTGCAGCCCCTTGGTAGGGTCTAGGGGCAGCGCCCCGAAACCAAAACGGATTTTACATCGGCTCCATGCAATTTCCCGCCAGAACTCTCCTGATGACATCTTAATGATGTAAGCGTTAGTTATGTCTAATAACTACAGGTTTTTACGCCAAATCTGGAGTCAACCACCATAACCTCTTTTCCCTTTAGTATAAGAACCTTTCTCTGGTTCCAGAAAAAATGTTAGAACTCTATATTTTGTGCTCTCTATCTATACAGAACACAAAACAGCAGGGTATATTTTTATGTTTTGATTTTGGAAGTGGCCTAATTTTCAAAATTGCATTTTTTGGATTATCACAAATCGGATTCTGTGATATCCCCAGGTATAAGGGTCGAAATCACAGATTTTGGAAAGTGATTGCAATCACGATCCTAGAAATTATCCAAGTTAATTGATATTCTAAGGCCCCAATAATTTTACATGGTACAGACATGGTAAGGCGGTCTTCCAACATGCATGTGTTATACTCCTTCACATGCCCCGTCTAGACTCCTTCACAAAGCCATATCCACTATCTTTAGGGGCCAAACTTGCAACAATCACGAACTTTTGACTAATGTGTTATATTAAACAAACCTCTAGACCAGACATGAAATTTAATCTATAAATGATTTGATATAATATTATGTTTTTTTATGATCAACTATTCTTATGATAGACTTGTTGCCTTATGGTAATTTTGGTGATTAGTTGTAAAAAGAATGATGCAAGATCCTCATTGGTCATCATCTTATAAATACGTAAGAGAAAACAATTCATAAATAAAAGATAAACATGTGGTACATAATCAATCACCTTGTGAACAGGCAAACTAAAAAATGAGCTATGGTAATAGAGTTGTGTTAAAATATCATAACTGCATTAGTGTTACATTGTCAGATCTAAAACCAACAATATTTCTTATAATATTTCAACAATTTATCAAATGGTCTATCAGTGATGCGAATACGAGTTCACAATCTGAAATGACATCAAATTCCGAAATGCATCCCAACTCCGAGATGCGTTCAAGTTCTGAAATACATTACAATTCTGAGCTGAATGTTGAGTGTGAATGGGATCCTGATAGCGAATGGGATGTTGAGTGTTAAAGAGGTCCAAGTTGTGACTGGATGTGAACCAATACGAACGATCGCAATGACCCGCAATCAATAAACGAATGCGAACCACGAAGTATTACTGGATGCGAACGGCTAGTGGTTGCCAACGACTTGTGGATGTGAAAGCTATTTGTGTGTGAATTTTACATGGATGCGAATTGCTTTTTGGTCCCGAACAACTTACTGATTTCGAAGTACTTGCTGTTGGGTGCGAGGATTACTTGATGGGACCATTGTTGCGAGAAGTTTACATGGCTGATTGCGTGGTTTTGGCATTGTTACCTTAAGGACGAAGATTCTAGATTTTTAGTTATTTTTAGAAACAATTTGATTTTATTTTATTTTAAGCTTTTATTTTAGTTTCGTTTTTATAAGCATTTGTAAGGCTATAAATATGGCCATCATTGAACATTATTGAATGAATGAGAGTTGATTGTAATTGAACTTTAAACGTTTGTTCTTGTTTTCTTCAATTATTATATATAATTCGGATTGTCGTCATTGTTCGGGAGACATTTCTCATTCATGACTCGATTTCAAGTCAATAGATCTTGTCTTGTCATAGCATATCATTTCACGGATGATTTTCTAGAACTCAAGTTAATAGGTTTTAACTTGTTTTCACCCGATATTCAATCTATAAATCTAGATTGTCTACCAAATATATCCCTTTTTGTTATTTTTCTTATCGATCTTGTTGTTATTTCTTATTTTTCCACTGCATTCATATAATCAGAAAAATCCAAAAAGAAGTTAAGCCCTCGTACACACATCAATCAGTCTATGTTCTATTCAATACAAAAATCCTAAACAGCGTTTCCCAAAAGATAGTGATTTTATTAAGATATTCAAAATCTATAAATATTCTTAACTTTTGACTTGGCAACTACTTCGATTATATAATTATTCAAGTATTCAAAGTTGAAACAAACAGAAACTTGAAACATGGAACAATAAGTTTTGTTTAAATCCGTTGATTGGGATGGCTTTTTATCCCCTATAAAATTTATAGGTTGTGTAGGTTGACTTTTGAATCCATAATAATAATAATAATAATAATAATAATAATAATAACATCCGTGATTAGATTCAGATATTAAAATCCAGCAGGCAAAAGAAAGAAAACATTTAGTCGGTGGGTCCCCCCCAAGCATCATCTTTGAGATTCTGTCTGGAAAGTATGCGTTGCTTTCGGGCTGCTTCTTGTTCCTTGAGTTGTTTTTGGGTGAAACTTGTGGAAGGCAACTTGAGTCCCATTCCATGAGCAATTAACCTTTGGGCAGTTCTTGCTGATGTTTTTGGCCTTTGTCGAGGTGGCTCCAAATCTGTCAAAATTTTTATAACCAAAACTGGCTCTCTTCAGAAACAAACATGTAAAACTACTGCCTGCTATAATCTATATAGTGTTTGGCTTTAAGTTGTTCGTTTGTGGAATGGACCAATCTTTAAGGAATTTCGTTCTTCCCATTTTCTCATTTTTCATGCCTTAAAGAGTAGTATTTTCTAAAATTAACTAGAAGAAAAAAAATGACTCGAATAAATTACGTTTTTGATCCCTGAGCATAGCTCATTTTCGCCAAAAAAGTTCTCTTCTTTTGACTTTTTGGTTTGGTCACTATTCCAAGTAAAATGACCATTTTTGGTGGCTAAGTATTCGCTCGCTGATTTTTGCAATTTTCATCCCAGAGCATTTGTTTTTTTTTTTACTTGAAACTGGGCCAAAAAACTTCAAACAACGATCAAAATTGCAAGAGAACTATTTAGGACGAAAATTGAAAAAATCAAAGCATTGCTCAGGGACCAAAAATGTAATTTATAATCATATTTGGGTTTTAATAAAGTTTAATTTATCAGTTTTGCAAATAATAATATATCCTATAATAACAATTAAATAATATCTAGAATAGTGCTAAGACTACTATACCTCTTACTTAAATATAATACAGAAAACTCAATTCCAAACAAACTTTAGTTTTCATTGAAAAACTATGTTGGTTAATGATGACCCATCAAAAAAACAAAAGGCAAATATTGTCTAGAAAAGTTGCGTGACATGGGTAAGAATTCAGAATTTTATAATTACCTTTTTCTGGAATGGAGCTTAGGAGTACATCATTCTCATCAAGTACACGAACTGTAAATGGGCATTTAATCAAGTTACATGCCTCAACAGCTGCAAAACCCAACAAAACAATATATCCTTAAATAACAACCAAACCACTATCCAAATTCCAAATTCAATTATGTTGCTCACTCTACCATTCATCATCTAAAACATGTGCAATGAATTAATCTGATAAGCTACATGAGTCAAAAAACTACTTAATAAAATAAGTCAAGGGAAAGCAGACTTTCCCCATTGAGTCCTAAAATTTTCCCTTATTTATTTTTTGTCCTTCCACTTCCTCCAATCGATGCATAATGTAGCAAGCTATTTATGGCCCAATCTTCTAGACTTAATATAGAAATAACGACTTAATAGAGAAAGTCAGGGAATGGCTTGGTTGTACCAAAATCCCTTACTTTCCAGAATTTTTCTAAGAAAAATGAAATTTCTGAAAACGTGTTTGGTTTATTATTTTTTCTAAAAATGTTCCATGTAAAGAGAGATTTCCAATTTTCTAAATTACAATTTACAAGTAACTTGGAAAACTAACAATTATTGTTTTCCACACTTCTCCAATTCCAAAAGTTTTCTATAATAAGTTAAATATTGTACTATACTATTTAAAATAACAAAAAAAAGGAAAATGAAAACCGATAGAAAAATACTCATCCAAACATGTTTTCTAATTTATCTTAAATGGAAAATGAAAACTCAATCAAACACGTTTTCTAAAAAATTTCTACTGAAAACTGCACTCTTTTTTTTTTTTCTGAAAACAGTTTTCCACAACCAAACACACGAGTCCTAACCTCATATCTACCAATCGTTTCATCATTTTTCTCAAAATACTGTTAGAGAAATGATTTATCCAGACAACACTTAAGATAAAAGGAAAAAAGAAATAAATATATTCAAACATTAATTAAGCATACCAATTGCTGGTGTTCTGAAGACAGCAAATGCAGTGGTATCATTAACCCAACGTATCACAAAATCATGAGAAACAAACTTGTCCAACAAATTCTCAAGCCCACTTGTACTCATATTTGCTTGGAAGCCTTCAAGAACAACAGCATGTCGAGTACCATATTTTACTGAAATCAATCACACAAAAAAAATAATAATAATAATAATAAGCTTGTTATGCGTTACAACAGTTTTGAAAAAATCTAGCAATTATTTTCTTTGAAATATGTACGGAATAAATACTTTGTATTTGGATGAGATTGCTAGAGTTTTTTAAAGTACAATGAATGGTGTAATAGGAAGAAATGAAAACAGAAAGCTATAAATATAATAACCAAATGATTAAAAGTAAGCCTTTTTATTTTTCGTAAAAGTATGTATATTTTCTCAATGGCTTTGATTTTGATCAATTAAAATTCCAAGAGTAAATTACACGAATGGTCCCTATGGTTTGGGGTGATTTGCGCATTTGTTCCCTAACTTATTTTTTTAACTCGGAGAGTCCCTAATGTTTGTTTTTGTTATGCGTTTGGTCCCTACTTTTTGTTTTTGTTTCACGCTTGGTCCCTGTCTTACCTAAAAAGACTATTATTTAAATAGGGAAAACTGGTATGTTAGGTAGGATAATGTGAGGGGGTTGGGGTTGTGGATGTGTTTATTTAAATAAGTTAAAAAAAAATCAAGGGCAAAATAGTCTTTTTAGGTGAGATAGGGACCAAGCGTGTAACAAAAACAAACAGTAGGGACCTTCCGAGTTAAAAAAATAAGTTAGTGACCAAACACGTAAATTACTCTAAACTATAGGGACCATTCGTGTAATTTACTCAAATTCCAAATTACTGAGAGAGATAATTAAGCAAGCAATAAGGAAGTTACAGTTACAGACTTACAGTCTGTTGTGGGTTGATGTCCTTGAGAAGTAGTTTGATTTAGTGAATCATCTTGAATAGAAAAAGAAGATTGTTGTTGATCACTATACAAATACAAGCCCTCCTTTTGTTTTTCATATGAAAATGTGCCCCTCCCACGCCTTGCAGTAGGAGTTTGATCTTTTTTATCTTCAACTCTCAGTTTTGATAATTTTACTTCTGCAGACAGCAACTCATCTGGAGCACGATCTGCAACAGCTTCCCAGTCTGCAAAATTCCATTCCCACAATATAATATAATATATACATCAATTGTTAGCATAAAAACCAAGATAGAATAAAGTTTAAAGCCATTTCATGGCAATATTAACAAACATACTTGTTCTCATGTAAGCATATGATGCTACTACTAAAGAAGAAGAACAAGAACAAGAAATATTTGGTAGGATGGAATCATGATGGTTCATTCCGTTGTTTGTTTTGTGTCAAGGAAGGAATGGAATGAACCGTTTTCTAAAGGAATGTAATTACTTTCGTTTTCTTTATTATCCATTACCTAGTTATTCCATCATGGAATGGAATGAAACACTGCATCATAGTGATAACTCATTTATATATATATATATATATATATATATATATATATATATATATATATATATATATATATATATATATATATATATATATATATGTAAACTATAATAGACTAGAGCTGAATGTAATTAGTGTATTTACATATAACGTAAAAAATGCATTCCATTCCTACAAACCAACCAAACATGATCATGGCTCATTCCATTACCCTATTAATTTCAAATTTCCTTTCCCTATCACTGAACCAAAAAGGTACAAGAAGCTACTTGTGTTTGTTATCATGTTGGAATCTACAGCTCTTTTAAATAAATATATAGATAATACTCTTGATTTATATGATTTTGCAGAGTCACTTAATCTCCACTGCTGCTTTGGCCAGAATCATAGCACTAAGAAACCAATCAACCATGACTCTAGAATGTACAAAAACTCAATGTTCATAAAGTAAATCAAGACAATAAGTAAGTGACAAAGTTTATACCATCTTCTGAATTGTCATTACATGAAGAAGCCTCATTATTTGAATGGTAGTCTTCTTTTGCCTCCATATTCATTGATTCACTGAAAAAGAGCCAGCATCAATGATCAAAAAACAGTGAAGATTACATGAAAAGAGTTTCACATATGTGTGCCCATGGATTATTTTATCAAGAAAATAACAAAAACTGAAAAGGGTGAATATTTATAATGAACTTGTCAGATAATTACAATTATCAGATAATTAGCTTTGGTAATTAATTATTATACAGTTAAAGATACTCTTGAATACATTTTTTAGTATAAATACATGTACAAGGTGCCACTATTAAATAAATGACAGAATGCACAATATTTCTACACCTCACAGAAATGTTAGTTGTTAATAAGGATATTGACACAAAGCACTAAAGTTTGTCAATTATTGACGGTTTTACCCTAAGTCTGATTTTATGTGCATTAATGCCCCAAGTTTGCAAAGTTATTTTATTTATGCCAACATAATCCATAATCCATAATCCATAATCCATATGGCAAGCCAACATGGCATTAACGGGGACTTTTGGGATGACATGGCAATCCTTCGGTCCTTCCATTGTTGTTCACAGTTTCAGTCCCCAATTCTTACATTGCTATTCTAATCTCAACCTTTGATTCAGCACAGGCACATATAGAACACACACACACTACACAAATACAACAAACACTACACTAATCTTGCTTATTCAGGGGGTTTACCTATCCGCTGCAATCATTAAATTCAACTGAATTGGCGTCTGAACTTGGGACCAAGGTTAGGGATCGTTCGTTTACTCTGAACTCACCACCGAAATCTCGTAGATTTTCTCTTATTTTGTAAGCCTGAGTGAAACGACGCCCCTGAAACATTTTGGGGTTTGTTTTTTATCAAGAACTCCACGCCATCAAACATTTTGGGGTTTGTTTTCAACCAAACCAAATATAAAATCAAACCTGAGATCGAATAACAGGGGATGGATTGTTCCCGGCAGGTGCGTGTATGCTGTGTTTCACCCCACAGAAAATCGAAGAACAGGGGCTGGATAGTTCCCCTTCTTCCCTTCGAATCCAAGACTTTTTATGTGTGTCGCTTCCCCTCTTTTGAAATCGATCACATGTGCTGGGATTCTTTTGAAGGAGAACAGGGGCTGCCCCTTTTTCAGGAGGTGGCCGGTGGCTGCCGATGGGGGTCGCCGAGAGCTTCGATGGAGGCAGACAGCAGACGCAGTTCAGTTGAAGAAGAGAAAAAAAGGCGTAACTTTTTCTGAAGGGTTACAAGGTTCGGCGTGTTTGGCTGCTTGCCATGTTTTTTTTTTTTTTATTCGTGAGGTTCGTCTGTTCGATGTGGTTTTTTTACCAAACGGTAACACAACCTCAAGGGACCGTTATTTAGGGGGTGTTTGGCTTAGTTTTTCAAACCTCAAAAGTCTTTTTTTGGAAAAGTTACAAAAAATCAAGATTTCCTGATTTTTCCAAAAAATTCATTTTCCTTATGTAAAACTTCAAAAGTGGCTTTTAAAATTAGTTTGTCAAACATCTTTTGTTTCTTTTTCTTTTCCAAAAAGAACTTTTGGCTGTGAAAAGTCAAGCCAAACACCCATTTATAGTGTAAAAGTGAAAATTATGGTTTGGATTGGGTTCGGTTTTACTGTTGTTTTGGTGCGATTTCAATGTCTAAGTCTAAAATAAGTCATGTCCAAACTAGATTTTTCAGATGACTTTCTTTTATTTGCAAAATTTTATTGACTTTAATTTTGAACGGCCATGTTAGTTAATATTTGTCTGGGATTAAACCTTGATTAGAAACTTCTAATTAGTCTCCTTGTTACCCAATAAACCCTGGTTAGAAACTTCTAATTAGTCTCCTTGTTAGCCAAGTGGGCTATTTATTTCTATATTTTTGTTGAAAATAAATCACCATTTTGATTCACTTTATTCATGCAAGTTACATTTTATTATGTTATGTTTGCTTCATTTCATTCGATCAATATCTCTAACACTTAAATAATATCATTTTGATTCACTTTATTTCATAAAATTCATAAATTTTTGCTATGTCTAACTTCACCATACTAATTCCTCATCATTAAACAGCAAAACACACCAAACATTAAACAATAAAACACACAAAACATTAAACAAAAAATTTTATATATATATATATATATATATATATATATATATATAGATAGAGAGAGAGAGAGAGAGAAAGTTAAGTTCAAATGAGAACACTAAATAAAGTGAGAACGTGAGAACACAATCTATGTGCTATTATTCTTTTTTCAATTTAATATGTATAGTATTATAGTAATTATAATATTAATATATTCAATTTTATAATGCTATTCTACTATAAACTTTATATATATATATATATATATATATATATATATATATATATATATATATATAGTAATTTAATAAATTCTAATGTGAATGTTAAATATGTTATTGTTCATATATTCGTTGATGAATAATGTCATAAAGTTGTACATACAAAATTTTAATGTGGATATTAATGTGTTATTGTTCATATATTTGTTGATGAATAATGTTATAACGTTGCATATACAAAATTCATAGCAGAATAGTAACATAAAATAGTGTTCTCACGTTCTCACTTTATTTAGTGTTCTCATTTGAACTTAACCACTATATATATATATATATATATATATATATATATATATATAATACCCCAAATTTGTTTCATAACTTTTTCAAATGCTATGGTTTTAAAAACATTTGGAGTTAACCCACATTTAACAAAAACCAGTCCCACAAAAAACATTTACAAATTTAAAACAATGGGGTGTTACCATTAAGCATCAATACAACCATAGCAAACAAATAAGAATTACATCAATACAATTAATAAGGAACTTAACAAGTTCCACTCCATTCTCTATCACTTGACTTCTAGCTTCCAACTATCATTTTCTTTTCTTAAGTGTAACCTGAGATGCATGACATTAAAAAAAGATACGTAAGACAATAATGTCTCGTGAGCTACGTGGGTTTGAGACCCAAAACATTTATCACATTTTCATCAAAAGGTTTCATCCATGCAAAACATAGTTTTAGACCATAAAACATTTTCAATCATTTTCAAGGAGATCTCATTTCATACATTTCATAAATATCGTTTCATATCTTCTCATTCCATTTCCTTTTATTTCATTTCAAAAGCCATATTTCCATATTTCATTTTCTTTTATCATTAAGGGCTAATTATGGTATTATACAGCTGCCATTTTTATACTTAGGGTCTATGTCTAATAAAGGAACCACTCCCAAGTCTAGACCAAGGTGGAAAAACAAATCAATCCACCAAGGCATCATTATCAAGGCTAAGGTGGAAAGAATAAATCAATCCACCAAGGTATCATTTCCAAGGCCAAGGTGGAAAGAACAAATCAATCCACCAAGATATCATAATAGGACATCTATCTCGCGAAGGGGAGGCGCCACCCCGATAGATTCCTCCAGTGCCTCTTACGAGGTATCATGGACTGGGCAGTTTTCATTTCATTACTTTCCAATTCCTTTCATTACTTTCCATTCCTTTTCGTTACTTTGCATTTCTTTTCATTACTTTCCATGCTTTACATATTTCATACATTAGTATCATAAAATCATTTCAAATGTAAAGCATCTATATTTCAAAACATTTCAATCATATTTTCAAAACATTCAATCTTCCAAAACATTCTTTTCTTTCAAAAACATTATTGCCTTTCAGCACACTTTCAAAATACCCTTTTCAAAAACATTTAACGCTTTGGTTCCAAAACATTTCATATATCAAAGCATTGCATTTAATTATCATAAAATCATTTTGCCATGTGCCCCAAAGTGGGAAAAATGCCAACACGTACTCACCTCAATCACACATAGGTCAGCTAGTGCTCTGCTAGTTCCTTTTCCCTATACCGATCCTCTTCAAACACTACCTACACCATATATGGACACAATTCATTAGAATGACCAAAATACCCCTCAAAGGTTCAAATACTAAATTTTATTGTTTCATATCATTCATCATCCAAAAATATGAATGTAGGCGAAAACCGTGCGTAAATTCGAGTTCGTATGCAAAAGTTATGAAGAAAACAAGAAAGTCTTCAAGTCAGGGATTTACACGGGCCATGTAAATTAAAGCATGAATTTACACGGGCCGTGTTTTCATGTCTGGACACACCCAAAACTCGATTTTTCTCAAAATAACACCCTACTTTGCATAGTTCTTGAAGACCCTTTTCTCATTCACTTTGTACCATTTATTTAGGTTCTCACACATGTTTAGGAGGTGTTTTATCATCTTAAAACACTCTGCTTAATCCAATAGGTGTTCATTGAAACCTTTAGATCATGATGATCCTCAAGTGTTTAAAAGAAGGGTAAACTAGTCCATTTTTCACTTCGACATTCCAAAGCTCATAAGGCTTATTCCCAACTTATTGAGCGCTCGAATAAGTTGGGAATAAATGTTGTCAAGCATATAAAATCTTAATTAATCTCATTGTAAGTACAAAAACTAACCATGGAATCCTCAATTCTATTCCATGTTTCCCAAATTTCCCTTTAGGCTAAAACAACCACTAGAACCACTTATACCTCAAGAGATCCTTCATGTTTATGTTCCAATTCCATCTCAAAAGTGTCAATTCATGTTCATGAATGTCATTCACTTACAATATGTCAATCATCATATAGTTATCCATAGATTTCCCAAAATACCCTTATGGCCAATAATTCAATATATCAATCAAGGAGTCAAGAAATCACCTTATGGTTTTAATTTCAATCATTCTAAAAGTATCCATTCATACTTATGAACTTCCTTTACTCCTCAAAAGTCCAACAGCTATGGATTCCATTGTTTTCATCATATTGTCCCCAAATCCATATCAATCCAAGCTTATACATGATTCTACCATCATGGATGTGTTTGAGCATTCCACTTAGATTCATTTCCTTCAAATAACATCTAGGTCATTGAATCAATACTAATCTAACATATAAACATGAAATCTTTAATTTTAATTTCTAGGGTTCATAAGGGTTTTCACCCAAATCCTCAAATCCATCAATGGGATGAATGGATTGAGATTGGGATCATCAAAACAAATCAATGGAGGTTAGAAAACCAAACCCTAATCAATGAAGCAAACTAATTTTGACATTGGGGTTTTCCCCAAACCTTGAATTCGAAATATAGAGTTAGGGGATGAGAAATTATACCTCTCAAGCTTGATGTTGCTTCATATCTTCAATTCCTAGCTTGAGTCCTCAATAACCACTCTAAATATTCCTTTGTTTCATAAAAAATCACCATTTCCTTCCTCCTTTCTCTCAATCACGTTTCTCCTCTCTTCAAGTGAAGAGAACCCCATCTAACTAGTGACTACTTTCGACAATTGGCACAAATGACCCCTAACCTACTTGTTCTCAATTCTCATATTTAACACCATTTGATCAATAACTAAAAGGAAACTTATATTTTTCACACTTTGACCCCAAAGTTATTCATTTTTATCTAATTAGTCAAACGACTATGTTAACATTAGACACAAATTTTGCTATTTGTCGAAACTAGTCCTTCAACTTTACGACTTTCGTCAAATTACCATTACTTCAACTACTTTCACATTTGCTTAAAAGGTTGACATAATGAGTCCTTGACCATCCAATTCTTAACATTCATCATCCATTTAACCTTGGTGAGTCAACTCTTGGTCAAAATACTTTTCCAAATTGACACTTTGGGTCCCTTAACTTTGAAATGTTAACATCTCAACCTTTAACTTTGCGAGCTTCATATTGAATAATGATATGATTATCTCTTGATTATTTATTTAAAAAATTCTCCTATTATTTATTTATCCATATTAATTTACGAACCTGGTCTTAAATTTTAGGATGTTACAATATATATATATATATATATATATATATATATATATATATATATATATATATACACTATCTTATAAAGGAAATCTAACTATTTCTAAAAATAGATTGATTATAATATTAATATTTTTTTAAGACGTTCTAATTATTAAGCTAACAGTACGACTAGCCTTCAATAAAATAATATTAGAATTTTGAAATCGGCCCTTTCATATAAAGTTAATGTTTGAATACTAAAATGTAGGGAAATATGCCTCCTTTATCTCATATTTTGACCCACTCTTCAAAATTTTGCATTGGCCTTCCCTCATATCTCAGTTATCACATTGATGATCAACTTTGTCCTGCACTACAAATACTCTTTAGAAACCTGTGACATCCCCAAAATCTCGGCCAGAAAAGACTGGTTTAATTTATGCTTTTAAAATTATTTCAGAGTAATCCTTTGATTAAAAGAGTCGCGGAATTCGTTCCCAAAACAAAATATGATAAAATAAGATTTACCAAAGCATTTCTTAAAGAAATGTATTTTTCATTATATTACAATACTCAGGATGTCATGTTCCGATAAACAGACCAAAAGCATAAACATTTCGATACAGACCTTACAACAATTATTTACAACAACAGGTCTATAATCCAAAAATAACTTGACAAGTCATCCAACTTATGCTCTGACACCACTACCTGTAATACAAAGAAACTGAGTGGGTCAGGCTTGGGAGCCTAGTGAGCATATAGGGTTTTCAACCCACAATAAATAATTATATTTAATTCCACCAACCAACAATAACCCAATTACCCATTCCCGTTATTCTCACTTTACATCCCTAAGACAACTAACATAAGGGACCTAGTCTAAGAATATTTCATCGGGACGACAACACATGCTTCGGGGGTTCCTCAGCAATATAAGTCAAATAAGGCAACCGTGAGGGGGATGGAGTACAACGAATGAACACCCAAGTTCATTAACACCTACAGGTGGCGAGTCTGCTAGCGTTCCACATGACTGTCTAGAAAAGTCTGTGGTCATCATCTAAACTCCGCTAGATGACTAAATCAAAAACATCGAGGCCTCTCATCTTTTTATCACAAGACAACTATCTACCCATTTTCTACCCAACATTTTAGTAGATAAAATATACATTTTTATACATAGTCTAAAACCTGTATATTATGTTCATTCAAAACACATTCCAGATAAAAGATGAGACACATACACATAACACGTATTTCATAGAGAATAAATCATATCCATGAGATAGAAGAAAGTGAATATACATTCACACATATAACAACAAAATATACACATAACACGTATTTCGTATAAAATACTTCATAATTATGCGTTAGAAGAAAGTAACTACACACTCACTTGATCAGAAGATGATCAGACAGCACTACCGCTTGTAGAAGTAGTATTCTTCGGTAGATCTGGAAGATCTTCACAAAAACCGAACTCCTCGTGGGTAGAGCTTCGGCTTAGGAATTACACTTCTCGGGATATTCGGGGCTTCGGGACTTGCTTCGGGATATTTCTTGCACGTAAATCAAGGTAAAACGGGAAAGAGAGGAGAGAAAATAGCAACCCTAAACGGCTGGCCCTTCAAATGTATTTATATGGCAAATTTGGCTCTTGCCACGTCGTGACACCCTTTTTCCACGTCGTGGGCTTGGTCGTCACTGCATACGTCATCGCAAGTTGCGTCTGGGGGACTCCCGAAGGTGTCAGAAGACTTGCCACGTCGTGGCACTGCTTGCCACGTCGTAGTCTCTGACACAACTTTGGGGTTCACGCCCCGAACTTCAGAAATTCATAACTTTCGCATACGAACTCTGTTTTCGACGTTCTTTATATTGACGCGAAGGTGAGATTATGATCTACAACTCTCTTTTAGACTCCGTTGGCTAATTTTGACTTTATTTTTAATATATTATAAATATATTACTTATATATTATTTTCAGTAGGCCGGGACAGGAAAACTCCGTTCGAAATTCATAACTCCTTCATCTGAACTCCATTTTCGTCTGTCTTTTTATCGTTGCACCGCTATTGACGAGATCTTCGACTCTCGTGTATATTGTTTCGGTTAAGAATCACTCGATCTCATATTTGAGTATTTGGGCTGCATACCGCTAAGTCGAAACTTCGGAAAATCATAACTTCCTCATACGAAGTCAGATTTGGGCGTTCTTTTTATGCACGCTCTCGGTTTAACGAACCCTACGACTTTCGTTTAGATCACTATGGCTAGATATCGCTCTATCTTAAATTCATATTTTATGTCATTCGGGGTTGTGCCGACTCTGTCGCGAAACTTCGACAGGTCATAACTTCTTCGTTATAACTCGGATTTCGACATTCCTTATATCTCCGAAATCCTTGTTTCGACCATTAAAACTTTATGTAAAGATATCGAGCTTATCTCACACTTTAATTTTGACGCTTATTTTTATCCTTTATTAATTATATCTTTCTAATTAAGTAATTAGCACACAAATACACATAATTCACATAATACTCAAATATTTCATCATTAATACTTCAAAAAGAGTTACAATGGTTAGCCTAGACTATTACATCAACGAAAATGCCTATCCTGGAAACGCGAGCATTACAAAACCCTAGAAGCATAAGCACTAGATGGTGCTACTTCCATCAACACCCAGGGACAGAAGATGTAAAGGACGGCCACCACACTTAACCACCAATGACTCTCTCTCTCTCTCTCTCTCTCTCTCTCTCTCTCTCTCCTTATACTAAGGCAATGAAGTACATGAATCCCGATGCCTTTAACAATTGTATACGATTTTTTTTCTTGAAGATCGATGCTTGAAGCATTTCCTAAAAAGTATTGGTGACCTCCTTTCGCCTATGTCTCAGCATCGAGTATTCAAGTTGAAATAGATTCAAGGTTCAAATTTCACATGACATATCAAAGGGGCTCAAATTTGCTTATGGTTTATGTATGATAGTGCAACTGTCAAGAACATGCCCATCTCTAGCTAGGAAGGTAACCTTCTAACATGTGCTAGCTTGGGGTTTTGATTAAATTAATTTTTGTTTGTGGATTGATTGTTAGTTTCAAATTTAGTGACTTTATTTGGTATGAAACTTCCATAATAATAAGGCCTTAAAGGTAGGGATAAATGCAAGAACTAACAATATATATTCATTTTTTCTCTCTTCAGTAGTTCAAAATTTTCATGAGTATAAAAACGAAAATTATAGTCATCTGGTGAATATGACATTTTATAGGCCAATTTTGGATAGGTTATATGTTTCATAAAGAATGAAAGTGGCTAGAAACATACCATATGCAGCACAAGACATACAATAAGGAGAAGAATATTAACATTGTTATGGGTGTTTGAATCAATACTGGAATTAACAGGATCAACAATGGGTTGAATGTGCCCTTTGGTAGATGCAAGGTGCAAAGGTTATATTTGGGGTAATACAATCATTTTACATGCATTTAAAGTTATTTTAATGATGTTACTGAGAAAAGCCAAAAATGTCCGAGAATGTTAAAATCGGGACCACATTTGCAAAAAGATTTTCATGGGCTTGATCAAAAAAACACACTTAAACAAAGGGACCAAAACTATAATTTAGTCCTTTATTTTTTTATATTATTTTATTTCTTATTAAATTTTCACTTCCAGCATGACTATAATTTGCTAATCCTAATGACAAACAACACAGGTGCTCATGGATGAAATGGTAGGAATACTGAATACATGATCCTTTTTGATTAGTTAGAGTTAACTTATTTTGTTTGTTCAATCATGGTCCACCATTGTTAACATAAAATATTTAAAATTCATTTTTTTTCTTCTAATTATTTAAACATATTAATGAGTATGTATGTTTTATAAAAGACAAGTTACAAGGTTAGGCATGTAAAAGTTGTTTTCTTTGTAGAATTTGTACAAAATATCAATATTTTTTTGTAAATCGTGAGACTATCCAAGACAATGCTTATGTTGGTAGTTTAGCAATAAACACAGTTGTACATATATTTTTTTCGAAGTGATTGTTTTTGCATCAATTTTGTTTTCTGCTACACATTCTTTGGAATATGATATCTCCTCAAAAAGAAAATAAATGTCGAAAGGAAACTATTTGCTAAGTTTTATAAATTTATTTTCATATAGAAATGATATGATATTATTGTGTATTTGTGGGTTTTTTAATGTATTTGTTTTTGATGAGTGTGTTGTGTGTGTCAGTTTGCTCCTATTTCCAATTTGTAAATGTCGAAAGGAAACCATTTGTTTGTTTGTTTGTTTTTATTTGATTATTTATTATTATTATAGCATCGAAATGTTTTGTTTCTTTTTGTTATTAGAGTATCCTTAGGAAATGTACAATGACTTCACCCATACCAAGTCAATTTGCTTGTAATTGTAATCAGTTATATCGGATTCGAATATTTTTGAATCTGTTCTAGGCACCTCTTTAAACACGTGATAAAATTTCGTAAAAGGTAGTTGTTTTTTACTTGTGTTGTATCATTAATGTAAGAATTTATATCCACCATAAAATTTGGTTATACATTGGAGCTCTATGTTATTTTATTATTTATAAATGTTAGGTGCTTTTTTATTGATAAGATTAGGGGAAAGGTTGATCCATCCAATATATGATTATCACATTTGGATATATAAATTAATCGACCATCATGTATTTTATTGAGATTTCTCAAAAGTATTAGATAATTTATGATCTAACTAAAATATATTACTTTTTAAAATTGAATTTAAATATTTTCAAGTAGCGTTGGCATTGTAATCCTTAACGATTCTATAAAGCTAAAAACTAGAACCGTCCCAATCGGTTCCAAACTTTAGGTACCAGAACAGTAACCAAAGTTATCGGTTTTAGTGTCGGAACTGGGGTTACGGAGTGGTTCTGGTTCATCCCTAAACATACTTATATTTTGAAACCAAAAATATTTTTGTCTAAACAAAAAACAACAACATATGTATTGCGATGGTTATAACTATTCGTTATTACAAAACTCGCCGATAACAATATAAATGTTCCCGAATGACTCTAATTGCAGAAAAAAATTATTCACCGTCACTGCTTTGCGCGAGTAAACCACTAGTGTGTGTGTGTGTGTATATATATATATATATATATATATATATATATATATATATATAACTGTAGGGTTTCAAAGTACCCCATGGATTATGGCAATGGGCCCCCTTGATGAAGTGTAGGTTAAAAGCCCAAGACTTGTCTTTACCCTATAAATAGTCATGTATTATTCATAATTAGGGTTAAGAGTGAGGCAAAATGTAGCCACCACGTTGTGAGGTTTCTTGTAGAGTTAGATTCTTATTCTCAAAGTGTAATTTGTTCCTCATAATTGAATAAATCGAGTGATCATTCGACATATCTTCATATTTGAGATTGTTCTTATTTTTCGCATCTTGTTCATCAAATCTAAATTAGGGTTCTAATCCCAACAAGTGGTATCAGAGCGGGTCTTTGAAGATCTATTGATTTTTGAAGTATCGGTTCTTGATTTGATGATTTTCTGCACAAGTTATTGAAGATTATTGGTGTTTTGGCGGATTGGAATCAAAATTCTGTTCAATCAACTGTTCATGGAGAATTATGTTACTGTACATCACTGTTCATCTGGAATTCTTTTATCTGATTCGTTTTTCTGTTCATATTGGATCATATCGTTTCCTTAATCCCAAATGAATTAATTTTATTCCTCTGTTTTAAGCCATTGGATCCGATCGTATTTACTTTTGTTTTGGCCCAATAGTTCAGTCCTGTCACTGTTCATGAGGCGTGTATTTGATGATGATCGAGGTTTCTTTTCTTTGGCCCTAATATTTTGTTTGAGTTTCCAATAGCGTGTTGTTCTGTGCTCAAATTCATCTGGAACTCTTTTATCTTTTGCCCATCTGTTCTGGAATCAATCTTTGTGAGTAATGGCATTATCGAGATCAATTTTGATTTTATCAATTGATTCTTTGTTTAAATAAAGTCTATCCGCTCATTCTCGCTTCAACATCAATTTTGTTTCTTGTTTATGTCACTTGTTGAAATTAATGATGATACGAAGATTTGATGTTTTCTAGTTTTCAAAATACAGATAATGGTGGTAGTGAACTCGACTGATGAGCTATTTGATCATGAAATCAATTTGAAGAAGTGGGATTTGGTGTTTGTGATGTATTGGGCTCCGAATGGTTAATTTAACTCATAGGTTGAGTTATACGAGCGAATGAAATCGTGACAGGAACTCAATGGAATGAAATCACATTTGTAAGGGTGTTCTTGCGAGTCAAACTAAAAAGGTCAAAATTGGAATTGAAATATAGGTATCGGAAGCACATCTTTCATCTGCCATCGGAAATAGAACAGATGTTCTTACGGGTCAATGCGAAAGTCAAATTTTTGTTACCTACAAATGTTCGGCTCGAAATTGGCGCTGTGTTTGATCGATTTGGATGAACAACAACATTTTTTTCGCTCTTCGTTCACATTTGGAATTTTGACTCTCAATCAACAATTAACATTCACAACAAAAGTCAAGAACAATCAAGACGCGCATCTCAAATAAGAGAACATTCGCTTCACAGAGTGATAAGAAAACGAATCTCATCAAACAAAAGCGAAAGTCAAGAAGCAAAAGTCAAGAAGCGAAAGAAGGGAGGACAAAAAACGAACCTTGTGCTTGGATTCATCTCAAGAACATGTGATTGGATTCGGTTTGGATAAGGATTCGCATTTGGTCTGTGATCTATTGATTTGAAGCGAAAGGTGATGGAATCGGATTCGCATCGTGATGCTCGGAACGAACCTAGTTTTGTTTTTGTCTCGATGAGCTTGGAACGAAAGTAGATGCAATTGATTGGAATCGTATCTGTGGTTTCGTTTGTGAACACTCGTATGAGTCACCGATACAGTCGCATTCGTTTATTGGGGTAATTGGGGAAGAACACTACAAAGTTTCATTTTTGATCCCTGCCACTTCAACAACTTGACACTTTTGGTCCCTATTGCTTTCACAGTTTGACGATTATGGACCATTTCAAGATTTTGTTACAAATAAAGGGGAATATTGATGCAAAATTACAATTTCAGTCCCAAAATTTTTGCAAAGTGACAATTTCAGCCCATTTTTCGACTAGTTTACAAATTTGAGGGCTGGTGAATAGTTTTGAATTCTTTAATGCACATATTTTTTCGTGAACAGCAAATTATGGATTCCATCAAGTCTTGGCGGTTCGAAAAGTCGTTTTTCGTGATAACGTCAAAGTCTCACGACTTTTTCGGATTTTATACTTCATTGTGTATATCATTTTGTCACGGGGAGCATAGTAATTTTTTATCCATTCAAGATCATTCTCATGACCATTTGAAGGCTTTATAATCACATTTTTTATTATAAACCGGGGGAGAATTTGGTATAACCATTCGAAGTTGGATTTGTGACTTTTCAAATTTGATGATTTTTGATAAAGCTTGTGGTAGAATTATGAAGGTAGCTTTTACAGTAACAGTTCTTCGTCGAGCTCTTCTAAAGCTTTTGTAGAGAAGTATCCTTTACAGTAGCAGTTCTTCATCGAGCTCTTCTAAGGACTTGTTATATCTCCGACTTCTAGTATTTTATCGATCAAGTGGCGTTACGAATCTTAAAATTTGGGTTGTTACATGATAATTTTTGGTGGCTTATATCATTAACTTATTTGAAGATCATTGTGACTTGGAGGGGAAGTTCTTCAAAGACAAGAAGTGTTCGGTTTCTAAATTCTGAAATGGGTTTTTATGGTGGATTTGGTTTCATTGAAGATCTTTGGGATTACATTAGAAAATGAAGTTTAAAGACATTACTTCAGTGCTTGGTTTATATATCCTAGAACCCGTTTTTAAGACTATTGAAGAATCAAGATTCGTGGATTACTTCAAATATTCCTCGTTGCAAGATCATTTCTTATTTGATAGATGCTTGTTTTGTATGTTAAAGCATTGTCATCCATTCCATACTTTGAGGGGGAGATTGTAGGGTTTCTAAGTACTCCATGGATTCTGGCAATGGGCCCTCTTGATGAAGTGTAGGTTAAAAGCCCAAGACTTGTCTTTACCCTATAAATAGTCAAGTATTATTCATAATTAGGGTTAAGAGTGAGGCAAAATGTAGCCGCCAAGTTGTGAGGTTTCTTGTAGAGTTAAATTCTTATTCTCAAAGTGTAATCTGTTCCTCATAATTGAATAAATCGAGTGATCATTCGACATATCTTCATATTTGTGTTTGTTCTTATTTTCCGCATCTTGTTCATCAAATCTCAATTAGGGTTTTAATCCCAACAATAACAAATAAATAACTTTGTTATTTCAGTTATTACAGTGCAATTATATGGTATAAAACCGAACCGCACCATCGGTTTTATGTTTAGTTTCGGTTTTTCAGTATCGGTGTTTCGGTTTGTTTGTGGTTTTTTGATTTTCGGTTCGGTTTTTGCTTACCCGTACGTAAAATATAACGTACCAAAACTAACATAAAATGTTTTCATTTTAAAAATACATTTTGATAAAATCCATAAAGTAACCAATCATTGTTTCAAAACAAAACCATAAAATCAGAGTACTAATATCATCTCTCAAAATATATATCAGCAGGAGGATGTGTACGATCATGCCTTCATATTGCCCTGCTCATTTGAAATACTTGAAACACTTAAATCAACGATTGTAAGCCAAAACTTAGTGAGTTCCCCCAAAATACCTCACCCAACAATACACATACAATGCATACACACATGAGCCTTCAGTCTACCTGGACCATCTCGCAAGGACTACATGATGTCTGGACCGCTCTACTGATCATGCAATTACTTGACTGCCTTATAAGGCCCACAGTAGCTGGACCGCTCCCTAGGGCCTATAGTCTGACTGGACCGCCTTGTAAGGCCTACAGTACACATGGACTGACTGAGTATCTTGGCCTACAACACAAAGCGGGATCGCCTCAACCCAACCACAACATGTCGACATATAACAAAGAAAGCACACGTAATCATAACATATCTACCAATCCAACATACTACTACTACACCATACCAACATCCTACATACAAGGATACATACTATAATACAAAGTATAGTGAGAAACCTCACATCGTAGTCTACCAGACAAACAATATTTCTCACACAATCCAATAACTAGTACTAAGAGCCTCCTATACAACAATCAGAGACCATTCCTCAATCCAAAGTCCAAAAATCTCAAGTTAACCAAAAGTCTAATTTATTAAAAAGTCAATGATCAACGGTCAAGGCCAGTGATCAAATTGATGCTTTAAATATATTCATGTCCAATGTATGTCTTTAACTCTAGCTAGGTTAAAAATGATGAAAATGAGTTCAAAACCCCATGTAAGGACTCAAAACTCAATCATTCTTCAGATCTAGGACATATAATCACAAGAGGACCTCAAGGATCCATAAATTTTCCAACTTTATGGAATCTAATGGTCAAGAAGATGAGCCAGAAAGTGGAGGAGGGGCTTGCTTGCTGGATCTTCACACAATGGATGCCTTATTCTTATTCTCACCAAAAATCACCACAAAATTTCAAAAACTCAACAACGGTGGATATGGGTGCTCCTAGGTCGAAAGGGATGTGGCGGAGGTTGCAGGTGTGCAAACCCTAGCCATCATATCCCTTAAATAGGGCTTATGACCTGAAAATTAAGGTTTTGTGACTTGGCCGCCGTCACATCGTGGCCAACATGTGACAACCCGAAGTTCTTTCCGTCATTTGTACCCCTTTCCGTTAATAAATTCGTCGTTTTCAAATTCATTTCCGTTTACGTTATTAAATTAAGTCATTATATTTGAATCGTTTATTATGAATTAATGGGTGTTCAAACATGTCAATAACTCATGAAAATATTCTAAATTAAAAATTAGTAAATATTTAATTTCGACCATAACGAATTACGACAACTTTATCGGGTGTAACCAAAAGCATCGTATAACGTCAATATCGGGTAGAATTTCACCGAGTCTCAAAACCAACCCCTATATAAAGGTTGAGTAGACAACTTTTGAAGAATTTTGCCCATCTCACAACTTTCTCTCACTACTCTCTCTCTCTAGAACTCGAAATTGGTCCAAAAACCCCCTTTCAAGCCTCAATTTGGTAAGCAATCTACCCTAACTTGTTATCTAACTTGATTGGCATGCAAATCTATGTTTGAATCACCCAAAAATACCCATGAACATGTGTTTACGGTTTGGGGACCCTCCCAAAACCGTGAACTACTCTAAGGAGGGTTTTGAAGCCCCAAAACCCCTCCAAATCACTTCTAGTGCTTAGTTAAGACCTTTAGGCTTGCATGCATGAGCTTAGGACCCCAAAATCGCACCAAATGAGGCATGGACATGAGTTTACGGTCCAAGAACATGCTTGGACCGTAAACCCTCATTCATAGACCTTAAACACCTTTTAGGGTGTTAGTTTGCCCCTAAACACCTCCAATGAACCTCCATGAATGCACAGAACCTTATAACCCTTCAAGAAATGCACCAAAACATACATAAATGGGACAAACTAGAGTTTACAGTCCAAGAACATTCTTAGACCGTAAACTCATCTTCTTAGACCATAAACTCATCTCCTTAGACCATAAACTCATCTCCTTAGACCATAAACTCTTCAAATGGGTGTTAAAGTGCCTTTAACACCTTGTATTGCTTGGAATTGAACCTAGAACCTTGTATGCTTAACCTTCAACCACTAAAACCCATGAATCTTGGACAAAAATGAGTTTACGGTTGTAAACTTATGTGTTTATGGTAGTAAACTCCCAAGAACATCTTCATAGACCATAAACTACTTTTCCAAGGTCAATTCAAGTCCCAAACACTTCCTAAGCCATAGAATCAACACTAGAACCTTCCTTTGTGCATTGTAATTGACCTAAGACCACAAAAACACATTGAACATGTCACACAAGAGTTTACGGCCGTAAACTCATAGTTTCTGCCGTAAACTCCTCAAATGGTCCTTAGGTTGTTCAATTCTCATTCAAAAGCCTTGAAACCAAGTCTAGCATCAATCCACAAGTGTTATAAGACCATTTAGCAACCAAGAACACCCCCACCATGAGTTTACGGCCGTAAACTCATGGGTAATGGGTCATTTGGACCGTAAACTCCCAAAGGAGTTTACTCTTGGGGAGTAAACTCCATATCCAAACCATACTCGTCCATAGATGCTACCCGGGTCACTCCAAACACTTGGATTGAAGTGTTTTCACGTCTAGAAGTGTTTACTCTTATATAATTAGTGGTTTGAAGCCTAATTAGATACATTTGTGTACCATTCCATATTACATAGGAACCTCACGCGTTATCAAGCCCCGAACTGACACTTAGCATCCAAATCGACTCGTTTTCTCGACTGGTGAGTTCATACCCCTACCCTTTTTCAGTGTTTTTCAATGTTTTCAGGGGGAGAATACAAGCAAAAGTACAAGAATATCTTGTACTTAGAGTATTTATTACATTTAAACTGTTTGATATTCACATGCTTTTAACAATGGAAAACAATATTAACCGAACATTAAACTATGTGTGAAACTCTTATATATTGTTATGTTTTATATTTCACAAATGAGTAGTTTCATATCATTATTGTTAAAAGCAACATATTGATACATTTGATTTGTCCTCGGTAACACTCCACAGAGATACGCGATTGGAGGATTCATTGTTTTTCCTTATTATTACTAGTAAATTTGTTATTCCTATAAATTGGAGACACGTCCTCGGAAACACTCCACAGAGATACGCGAGTGGAGGATCGCCTCCATAACCAGAATATCTTAGATAGGGAGCGTGACTTGAGTGTATAGATCTATACGGGGCTGACTACCCCACACCTGGCTGCTAGCTACAGCCGAACCGAAAGGTTCAAGGGTGACGAAAGTCATAAAGTGATATGTACTACATATTGTCATATTTAGTCTATAGTATGGTTATGGAACTCGCAATTTGGGTAACAAAGATTTACTTGTTAGTAATAATGGGTTAGTAATTTGTTTACTTTATATTTATTAGTTTTATGTGTATGTTAAAACTAATACACTTCACAACGATAACTAGGTTTTCAGTATACATCTTTCACATTACATTTCAGCTCGGTAACCAACTTTTAGGAAAATATGGGATTTTCCTGGGATAACAGTTGTACATAACCAGATTTGTGTAACATAACAGATAACCAAACTTTACATATAAGAAAATATGGGATTTTCTTGGATTTGTAACTTTTTCAGTAACTGAAAGGAAACTTGTACATTTTCAGAAAACAAAAACACTTATGAACTGTGACAACCCGAAATTTCCATTCTGAACAAACCATTTCAATCCAATAGAAGTTAGAATAGTTACAGTGAAAACTCAGATTTCGAGTATAAGTTTGGCAGTTTTCAGGATTTTACGCTTAAGGAGATATTAGGAGAGTGGACACACTAGGGTTTTGTGCAACACCGTTATTCCAATACTCTAGTACATTAGAGTTCGTTCCAGGAATAAAAATATTTTCTGCCAAAAATATCTCAGGACTATAAATAGAATTCTGAACCAAATTGGTTCATTTGTTGAATTCCATTTAGAGAAAAGTCAAAATTCTCTCTCACGGATCTTCGGGTTTTTATCCCAAATTGTGAGTACTTCGATCTAGTTATGTTATATAGCTTAGATTATGTTTAGAAACATCAATTACATATCAAAACAACTAGACTCGGGAGTTTACCGCCCAAGAACGTTCTTGGGGAGTAAACTCCATTTTGAGGTCCTAAAGGGTTCCAATGACCCTCAAATCTTTAGAACTCGAACTAGAAGCCTCCATTTCATGCTTTAGACCACAAAACAATTAGGAATCATGGCTAGAAGTGAGTTCACGGCCAAGGAGCTTCTTAGGCCGTGAACTCCATGTTTTAAGTGCCAAAATGCTTTGAAACACTTCCTAAGGCTTAGAATTTATTTTAGACAAGTACCCTAAAGTGTTTAAAGCCTAGAAAACATAAGAAATCACTAGTATTGAGGAGTTTACGGCCAAGACAAGTTCTTGGGCCGTAAACACCTATAAAGGGGTCAAATGACACCCTAACTCCTTCCTTAAGCCAAGAGACCAATTTGGGCATGTACCTAAATGAGTTTTGGACTAGATAACACACTTAGAACACCAAGAGTAAGGGAGTTTACGGCCCAAAAGGTTCTAGGGCCGTGAACTCCATAAAATGGTGCCAAATGGTGCCATAAACTCTTCTAAAGCCAAGTACAAAAGCCTAGTTTAGTTCCTAGTTAAATTAGAGACTTGAAAACACCATAAACACCCTCCCAAGGGAGTTTACGGCCGTAAAATCCAAGGGTATATGGTCCATGGGCCATAAACTCCTTAAAGGAGTTAATATGGCCCCCAAACACTTGATTTAGCCTTGAAACAATTCACCACATGAGTTGTATAATTGTTAGACTTCATTTAGGGGCTTTGTTGAGAGTTTACGACCAAGAGTTTACTCCCCTGGGCCGTAAACTCCAATTCATATGGTCATTTTACCATAAACTGCCATTAGAGGCATTGCACTCCTTTGTTGCAACCCATTAGCCTCCTAGCACTTGACCAAAAGTGTTTTCCTCGCGTTTAAATGTTTATACTTGTATAATTAGTGTTTTAATCACTAATTATTTATATACATATGTCTTCATATGTAATTAGGATCATTGTGTGTGTCTAAAGTCTTCACTTGACACCAAGCACTTGTCCGATCCTTCCTTACGATAACAATCCGTTCGATTCCAGTCACTTACTGCAGGTGAGTTCATACCCCTTAACTAATGTTCTAAACTATTTTTAAATGTTTTATGGGGGGGGATACAAGTAGAATCATGCTAGTTATTATATTAATCACATGTGATTAATAAGTAGAATTATGCTAATTATTATATCAATCACATGTGATTAATATACAACATTCAAATGATTTGGCTACTCATTAGCCGTTTTACCAAACAATTTCCTTCAAATGATTTTTATAAACATTTTATATGTTTTAAACTCCTTATTACACTGTACATTTTACTCTGTATACTACATTGCAAACTTATTTACAATTGTGTTTCAAACAAATGTTTCTTTATACTAAACTGTTTTATCAAACCCATGCCTTCAAATTGTTTTATAGATTGACATCAAGTCGATCTTTTCTTAAGATATTAATTTTGTTCAAATGTTTTACAAAAATTATTTATGCTTTTATATTATAAATTGCATGCCTCTATATGTATAGTTATATAAGAAATGTTTAAAAGACTTAGGAAGGCTATCCACCCTATTTCCTTTACACGCTTGAGATGTGGTCTGGTGGGATATCGGGTATTCGTCCGAAAGTCGTTTAAATATTAGTTATATATCATGTGTACATATATAGTCATAAAAGGCCCTTCCAGTTCATCAGATACCCTTGGGTAGCAAGGGTATACCTCCATGTCCATACGTATCAGTTAGATCACTAGTAAACTACCATATGGGTAGTTTAGGAAGATACTAGAACTATTACTAGAATGCAATATCATACAATGAGTCAGTTCATTCATGAGTCATTACTTTCTAGATCATTACTGTACATTACTATACTTGCTAGGTAGAGAGCACGTACATGACAGCTATAACATTACATTACTATACTTGCTAGATAGAGAGAACACACATTACAGCTAGCACATGTGGAACATTACAGTACATTACTATACTATTACATGATCACACTTACATAAGTACAATTACATGATCACACTTACATGAGTACGCTTACATATACATAGGACAGACGTCACTAGGTGCTATAGCATGGAACGAGTTCAGGATCTAATTATACCGATGAATCACAACGCAATTGTGATCGTTATATCGAGTATACATGATCATAGTAATGTGGATGGTCATGCTTGCATACATGCAGGATTCATGGGTAGGTCCCAAAATCCCTTTGATAGGGGAGCGTATAGTCTGGGATCTAGACATCACATTATACCTTATCCCTCAAATAAGGCAGTTGGGTACCGATGTAGTCATTTATTTCAAATGCTGCAGTACTCATAAGTATTACCTTGGTCTTAAGGTAATTGGTACGGTTGTAGTTCGGTACTACACCATAGTACTATTTCATTTTCCCATTACATTCACTTCGTGAATATTTCACACGACGTACGATACTGTAGAAAACTATATTTTTGGCTAATAGTAGTCGGACTTGGGAAAATACACACTCTTACTAGAGACACACACAGACACTAGATTGCCTTGGTAGAAGGCTACATCGAGATCAGTTAAGTCTTGGTAGAAGACTCCTTTTGTTACTAATAGGAATCATAGGGATTTCAAGGGTTTTTCAAACGTTTACAGTTGTTTTACAAACATCTTCATACTTACAGTTCATATACAAATTCTTACATAAAAATACTTATATACAAATTAAGACACTAAATACTTATGATCTCACCAGCTTCAAAGCTGATACTCGCTTTCAAAATTACTTGTATCCTCAGGTCATCATAGATAGGCACCGATGCATGGAGAAAGGAAGATGGAGCTTGTTTAAGACTCGTCTTTCATTTTGATTTATGCTTTAGTGTTTATCAAAATTTGACAGAACACATTTGTATAATAATTATATTATTAATGCAATGGATGATGTTGTTGCTTGTTTACTACTTTACATTGTTGTGATATTATAGATGACGTCCTCCGCCCCAGAACGTTTCCGCCGTTCTTGGTTTTGGGGTGTGACAGATTGGTATCAGAGCATTGTTTATAGTGAATTAAGTATATCAACCCATAAAAGATATACTAACTATAAATACATAAGGGATTTAAAAATACTCTGACCAAGAGTTTATACTTTAAATAGTAAAATATTTAAGTAAGTATACGTGCTGCATTCATACTAAAATCAGTGCACTAGGACAGTACAAAAGAATGACGATTGTTGGGCAACACAAGTGGGCTTAGAGACATATGGTCAAAACTGGGAAGATATAGCCTGATCACCTATATTATCCGAGGGTTGACTAGCATGTGCCTAAGTTTAATTGTGTGGTTGCAACAATGCTAAAATCTTTCCAACCCTACAACAATGAGAACAATAGAACATAACATTAAAATTAAAATAGTATAGGAGTAATTGGTGTTACTATAAGTACGTTATACTTGAGAACTAAAACGGGATCTTCATTACTAAGTTGATAGTTGCTAAGTGGATACACTGAGGCTATATGTAATTAGGATGTTATAGACTTAGAATCTGTGGAAATTTTACTTCACCCCTATTCTGTGTGAATACGGAGTTAAGGTCACTTATTCGAAGGTCTATCCTATTTAGATTACACATAGCTGGTATGCACTTCACAAATAGTGATGTAACTAATGAAGGTTTTCTAAATAATTATCTAGATAGTTCTTCTAATAATTATTCTCTTACCCTAAATTCTCGCATAGAAAACATAGCCGGACTCCATCCCCTCGGCAACCAGTATCTTCCGAATGAAGTCATAGCTGGTTGGTTTGGAGAAGAACCAGATAATGATCATCCTATCCCCTTGAATGATCACCATGATGAAGACCTTTCGTATGATGCTAACTCTGAACCAGAGGTTGAGAACCTACCCCGAGAAGCTCCCTTTCCAATTCCTAACCCTCGTCCGGCTTTTCATGGCCCAACCCTGAGTGAGTGGAATGCTTGGAAACATGGAGCCAAGGACAAGATCAGTCTATGCCATTTGATGGTGACCGAAGCTTTTACGACTTGAGCAATGGGGGCTCAGCAGATAGAGTCTTGCCAATCTTGGTCCGCAGAGTGGCCCGAAATGAGATTCAAGGCAGGACAACCCTACATCAGATTACCGAAGTTGTCGCCTATGCTAGAATGCATACCCTCCGCACCATTCATCTAGAAGATGCTCACGAGAGATCAGAGAGAAACCATGAAACCCTGTTTCAAGCACTGGCTGAATCACGAGCCAAAGTCATGGAGCTCCGAGTACGCCTTCGGGTGTACGGAAGACACCTACTTGACATGGAACGTCAATTGGCGGAACTAAGAGTTCACCAGAGGGATGACCGTCGCCAGTAGTAGACGCTTTACTTTATTTCTTTATTAAAAAGGAATCGTGTTTTTCTGTCTATGCCCGATGTGGCATTTTCTATGAAATTATCTTGTACTGTAAGTACTTTAGTTAGGTCTTTATGCTGTCAGGAACTATCTTCTGTGGATATGATGTAAGACCTTTACAAGGTCATTTTCCAGAATTTTTACATCGTGAATATCAAAGATATTGACAGCCGGCTAACTTTTGTGTCATTCTTCATTCAAGTACTCTTATCATACTCTCATTGGAGTCTATCTGAAACCTGCCTTAGTCAAGTCATTGGACTATAGCAAGTTAGATCCGGAGACATTTCCAAGTCTCTTTCAGTGGTTGGATCTTGTTATTCACCAACCCACGATACCTCGGCTTGAACGACAAACGTCTTGAGACCATTCTACGAACTTACTTCTACTCATTACTAGGACTGCATCATAGGGATGTAGGTCAAAACCTTCGCGAACATACTTCCATTCCGTACTAGGACTGCATCATAGGGATGTAGATCAAACTTTCGAGAACATAGTCGTACTCTTTACATGAATAATGTAAGTACATCAAGGGTCAACCAGAATCGCTCACAAAACCCTTATCTTTCGTGTTACAGAATCATGTCGTCATCCGGAAGAAATCAGTCGAATAGCGAAACCTCCTCTTTTCCTATGGACGCCGCTACCTTTCAAACAGCAGTTACAGCTTCCGTGGTGGCTGCCGTAACCACGGTCCTTGCGCACCGTAGCACTATCAGCACAGTCAATGCTGCTGATGGGAATGAAGTTTCCAATCGTGGTATCCATCCAGGAAATCGCCAAACAGTAACAGTCACAGGCTCGCAAAGCCGAAAAGCAGAGAACAAGAAACGAAAGCGTCAAGCCCGGAAAGAACGCAAGAAATCCCAAAAGCTGGCTATACAACAGCAGCAAGTGGAAACCCCTGCCGTTCCCGTACCAAGCAGGCCATACAAAGGAATACTCCCGAAGTGTGACCGGTGCAACTACCACCACAAGGGAATTTTCCGAGCCTGGCAATGCAATAATTGCAACAAGATGGGGCACATTGCTCGTTTCTGTAGAACTACCTCCACCACTGGAGCAAGCCTAGTTTGCTATAGTTGTGGTGAGGCAGGGCATTATCACATGAATTGTCCAAAAGAGAAGATCAACGAAAGCAACCGTGTCCCCATAACTCCTACTCGACACTTCACTTCCTCCACTGATGTGGGTGCTGTCTAGATATGTCACCAATGCGGTGAAATTGGACACCTCAAGAAGGATTGCCCGATAACGCAGAACTCTGGCGCAGTCGGGAAAATTCTCAGGATTACAGCTGCAGGAGAGCCTGCTCCGGAACCACGTTAAATGTAACTTAGGCGTGTTGTTGTAACAGACATATAAACTATCCAGAACTAGTGCAACTAGAGTCTTACTTTTTGCGAGATTCTGTCAGTATAGAGATTCTCGGGCTGCGTATACTTGTCTTTTGTAGTATACCTTTTTTCGCAGCAATGGTCTTGTTGTAAGTCTAAAGTATTGTAACTCTGTTGTTGTTAGGGTGCAAAGTCTCTCTTGGATGTAATGTTTTAGGCTTTCCTCTTTGTATGTGTAAATGGGTTGAGTCTTTCCTATAAATAGGAAGTGAGTGACTCCCATTATGTAAGAGTCCATTTTGGAGTGTTAGACTAGAGAGAGAATTTGTATACAAACCCATTTGTATAATCTTTCCAGATCTAATAAGAGCTTACAAAGATTTATTTACTCCATGTGTTCTTGATTTGTATGATGAATCACTAGATCTTTCCTAATTCCGCACAAGCCATCAGAATCAACACCACTACAATTGGTATCAGACGGGTGTTCTTGAATCTCATCAAGAATTGATCCTTGATGGCTATTTTGATTTGGTGATTCTTATTATTCATTGATCTTCGTGTTTAGAGAGTGTTTTTTTGTTCTAGAAGTCGAATTTTTCTTTGATCTGATCCATAATTTGACTTTCTCTCTCTCTAGAATGCTTGTTTGTATCACTTTATCACTCTAGAAAACCCATTCAAAATCACTTTCTCTCTCTAGAAAATTTCAAGTTCTTGTAATCATGGAGAAATGGATGATACGTAGTGAAGATGTTCAAAGTGAATGCTCATTTGAATATCTTCTTTATAGCTTAACAGTTGGATTGATAAGTGAATGTGATATTGTTGTAAATGGAGAAAAGAATGAAGTTGGAGAATTAATTAGTTGTCCAATTTTTCGAACCAAACATCTGTTTGATCATTTGGTTACAACATATCAAAACAGACGAAGAAATAGACGAGATGGAGAAGTCATAAAAGGAATTTCTCGTGCTGAATGCAAATATGGAAGTAATAAACTTGAATATTATGCAGATTGTCGTGAAGCTCGGGATGGTGTTCTTGATGATGATGATGTTCAAGAAAAAGGAGTTCAAGTTGATTTTCAAGATGAAAAAGTTTTTTGCTCGATTGGAGTTCAAACCGATGATATTTTGTGTTCTTGTGATTCGTTTGAAGGAATGATTCCTTATCGGAAGCCGGTGGTTCAAGAAATTCACAAATATCAAACTCCAAAAGATTTGATTCAAACTCAAAATGTTCATGTTGTTGAAAGTGGGTTTGTTCATGAAGTCAAGTCTTCAAGATGCAAAAAGATGAAAAAGAAAAAGAAGAAGAAGATGAATCGAAAGAATAAGCGGGTTTACTCACAAAAATCGTCATATGTTATGAAGCCAAAATCCGTGAAGCAAATTTGGGTTCCAAAGCAACAATCTACAAATGTTGCATTGAATTTGAAGTCAAAACCTAAAAGTGTTGGTGGTTCTTTTGAAGATGTTCTTGGATCGTTGAAGAACACGAAGAACGAGTTGTACATCTCGCATGGTGGGTGGTACAATGTTCGATTTGGAGATTTTCTCATTCCGACAAAAGAACCAAGATCTTCCAAATTTGATTCGTTTGTTGAAAACAGAACTCGATTCGTCAAAAAGGTATCTCAAATTCTCAAATGGATTCCAAAACGTCCATGATTTCAATTCGTATTTTGCGTTTTTCATTTTTGATCGATTTGCCTCATTGGATCTAATCTGTTTCAACTCATTTGTTGTGATCCAATAATTTTTTGTTGATCAAGTCCCGATTCAATCTATAATCCGTTTGTTGATTTGATTCTAAAGTTTCAATTGCTCGTTTGAATCAAGATTTAAAACCAAAATTAATTGTGATCCATTTGTTTTTTATTCAGCCCAAATTTCAACATATTACTGTTCATCACGAACCCAATCAATTTCGTATTTCTTTTACTGTTCGTTGTTCAATTTGGAGCCCAAAACGAATATTAATGTTCATGATCAATTCATAAGTCCAATAACAAATCCATAACTATTCATTGATTGTTTCGATCTAGCCTAAATCCAAACGAGACGTCATTATACTTCTTTATCTTTCAGTTAATTTTTCTTGAAGATTATTGATGACGATCAAATATAGTAGCAAATTCAAAGTGTTCTTGAAATCGATTGGGATTATTGTGGTCGAATCTGTGTTCTAAAGAAGAATTAAAACTTGTTTTTCCCTTGATTTCTTCGATTGATGATCCGTGTGATTTTACTCAGACTCAAATCGATTTTTCTCCAATAATCGTATGATCAATCTTTGTCTTCTATTTTGATTTGTGTCATCTTTCGATCTTGACTTATAAATCGGTTTTTGATGATTTGTGTATGATGAAATCGAGTTTGTTCGTATCTAAACTTTGAAATCGGAAATTGATTTTGAGCTTTTGTAAATCTTGGACAAGAACATGATGAACAAGTGATGAAGAACTGTTCGAACAGTTTGTTTGATCTGAACTTGCACTAAAAAGTTTTCAATTTGTGTTTGTTAACTGAAAAATTCGAAAAGTCAAAGACGAGTTGAAAAAATCAAAATCGAGGTTCTTGCAAAATCAAAACTGGAATCGATTGAAAAGGAAGGGTTCTTTATGATTTCTGAAGTTCATTGTTTGATGGGTCTTGCAAATGGAACACTAGATTCGTGTTTAGAATGATTATTAGGACGAAGGCAGATGAAATTGCAATTCAGTTTGAAGATATGTTTGATTGGATGATTCGTGGTCAGGAAGTCACAATCGAAGGTCTACTGATTGATGATTTGAAATCGAAGGCCTTTTTAATTGAAGGAAAAGATAGTCTGGTAGAGATCGAAGCTTGATGACGAACTGTATTTGATTTCGAAGGGTAGTTGCTTTGGGAACAACTGTAAGAAACGAAGAAACGATTTGTTCGTTTTGTGTTAGATTGAAAAGCGAAGAACAGTCGATTTTGGTGTTTGGGGCGTATGATTGATTTTGGTATTGATATTCGAAGACTGTGAATTGGAAAGATGAACTGTGTTTTAGGTTTGATTTGGGAAAAACAAAGAACTTGAATTAATGAAGATTTGGGAATCGATTTTCAGTGATGTTGATTTACGAAGACTGGGAAGTTTTGGATAAAAATTCGAAGGGTATATGGATGAATTGAAAAACGAAAAGTTTGGAGTCCATATTCGAAGGGTACCAAGGTGTTTGGCATTTGAATGAATGGTTACTGGGTTTTTTTATTTTCGAAGGGGAGAAAGAAAAAGTCTTTATACGTATTCAAGTCTTCGTATGTTTGTTACCTGGTTACTGGCTAACAAATTGAAGAAGAAAATCAAAAGTTTCGAATATCACCCCTGAAGTTTCGAAGACATGGCACAAATGGTCCAATTTCGAAATGGTGACAAAAGTTGTGAAGAATGACATAATTTCTCTATTAGCCCCTGCAGTTTCGAAATATTGGCAGAAAATACCCAACTTCGAAATTGGGAAAATTTTCTAAGAAATTGAAGAATGTTCATTTCTGGTCCCTGCAGTTTGTGCAAATTGACGCTTTCTACCCAGCTTTGGAAAAGGGGGAGAGTTTGGCATATTTGGCTGTTTTGGACGCAACGGGTCCCTGCAACTTTCAGAAAGTGACAATTTCTACCCGGATTTTGAAAAATCTTGCAACTTTCACCCAAAAAGTCAAAATTTTTCATAAATTGAAAATTTTTTTTGTGGCTTTTTCGTGATTGTTTTTCCGTGCAAGATTTTTGGTACACATCAAGGGGGAGTATCGTGAAGACTATTCCTCGGGCGCTTCTCATCCTTAGTGGGTTTTATAATCATTTTTTGATTATAAAAAGGGGGAGAATGATGGGTATTCGAAGCTTCTCGGGTTTGTCGAATATTCATTTGCGGATTTGAAGACCGATGTTACTTCGAGGGGGAGTTTGGTCTTGATCGCGCTAGCTCGTTGGAGATTAAAGCCGGACATCCAATCCTAACTTTGAGGGGGAGAATGTTAGGGTGCAAAGTCACTCTTGGATGTAATGTTTTAGGCTTTCCTCTTTGTATGTGTAAATGGGTTGAGTCTTTCCTATAAATAGGAAGTGAGTGACTTCCATTATGTAAGAGTCCATTTTGGAGTGTTAGGGAAGGATGTCCGGAGGACTATCTTCCGAACTCGATACGGACACTTCGAGTCCGTAGTGATACCCTTCGGATAGGACCAATACGCCCATAGCTTTCATGAGCTAAACAAACGGGGTATGTTTTTCTTACTTGGATTAGTTCGTCATTTCTCCATGTAATGACTTACTTATCTACCCTCGTAGTAAGAAGAAAACCCATGGAAACATTACCTTCAGAGGAACTTTTCGCGAAGTTCTCTAGGCACGAGTTTTGAAATTGAAGAGTCAAATTTCTGTGACACACTGTTGTAATATGGGAAACTTTGAGTACTCTTTCAATTGGTCAAAGCCGTTGAGCATTTACCGACACCAGAGACGCCAACAGTCATTCGCCAAATTCTAGGTCTTACCGACCTACCGTCTTAGTTCATTTAGAACTCCTCGCAAATTACAAAAACCCATACGACTTTGACCCAACTAGGGGTGGCCTTTGACTGGGAAGTTAAGCAAGAAGAGGAACCTTTGGAATTCCAAGCGAGTGACCAAGTTCTTTAGGAGAACTCACTCTGGGAATGGCTTAATACACTTCGTATCGCGTGGAAAGCTAAATCCAATATAGTTAGGACCTCCGAGATTCTTATCAGAATCGGTCCTGTGCCTCGCACAAACTAGACCTACTCCACGAACTCAGTAGCATACATCCTACTCTTCGCGTCTCGATCGTGAAACCATACCTTTCAGTTGGACTCTTGTAAGTCCACTCGTCGAGATCCTCGCCTTCGTATTAGAACCGTAGCGACCCTCGATCGAGAGGTCAAGCGGACGAAGCAACGCCGTCGCTAGTTAGTGAAGGTTCGTTGGAATGCCAACCGAGAATCCGATTTCAATTAGGTGCGCTAGAACCAATCGATTAGGAAGTTTTCCTCCTCACGACTCGATCATTCGTACATACTTCCTTGCCTAAATTCTAATTTCGGGACGAAATTCCCTTCAACAGGGGGATGATGTGACAACCCAAAATTTCCATTCTGAACAAACCATTTCAATCAAATAGAAGTTAGAATAGCTACAGTGAAAACTCAGATTTCGAGTATAAGTTTGGCAGTTTTCAGGATTTTACGCTTAAGGAGATATTAGGAGAGTGGACGCACTAGGGTTTTGTGCAACACCGTTATTCCAATACTCTAGTACATTAGAGTTCGTTCCAGGAATAAAAATATTTTCTGCCAAAAATATCTCAGGACTATAAATAGAATTCTGAACCAAATTGGTTCATTTGTTGAATTCCATTTAGAGAAAAGTCAAAATTCTCTCTCACAGATCTTCGGGTTTTTATCCCAAATTGTGAGTACTTCGATGTAGTTATGTTATATAGCTTAGATTATGTTTAGAAACATCAATTACATATCAAAACAACTAGACTCGGGAGTTTACCGCCCAAGAACGTTCTTGGGGAGTAAACTCCATTTTAAGGTCCTAAAGGGTTCCAATGACCCTCAAAGCTTTAGAACTCGAACTAGAAGCCTCCATTTCATGCTTTAGACCACAAAACAATTAGGAATCATGGCTAGAAGTGAGTTCACGGCCAAGGAGCTTCTTAGGCCGTGAACTCCATGTTTTAAGTGCCAAAATGCTTTGAAACACTTCCTAAGGCTTAGAATTTATTTTAGACAAGTACCCTAAAGTGTTTAAAGCCTAGAAAACATAAGAAATCACTAGTATTGAGGAGTTTACGGCCAAGACAAGTTCTTGGGCCGTAAACACCTATAAAGGGGTCAAATGACACCCTAACTCCTTCCTTAAGCCAAGAGACCAATTTGGGCATGTACCTAAATGAGTTTTGGACTAGATAACACACTTAGAACACCAATAGTAAGGGAGTTTACGGCCCAAAAGGTTCTAGGGCCGTGAACTCCATAAAATGGTGCCAAATGGTGCCATAAACTCTTTTAAAGCCAAGTACAAAAGCCTAGTTTAGTTCCTAGTTAAATTAGAGACTTGAAAACACCATAAACACCCTCCCAAGGGAGTTTACGGCCGTAAACTCCAAGGGTATATGGTCCATGGGCCATAAACTCCTTAAAGGAGTTAATATGGCCCCCAAACACTTGATTTAGCCTTGAAACAATTCACCACATGAGTTGTATAATTGTTAGACTTCATTTAGGGGCTTTGTTGAGAGTTTACGACCAAGAGTTTACTCCCCTGGGCCGTAAACTCCAATTCATATGGTCATTTTACCATAAACTTCCATTAGAGGCATTGCACTCCTTTGTTGCAACCCATTAGCCTCCTAGCACTTGACCAAAAGTGTTTTCCTCGCGTTTAAATGTTTATACTTGTATAATTAGTGTTTTAATCACTAATTATTTATATACATATGTCTTCATATGTAATTAGGATCATTGTGTGTGTCTAAAGTCTTCACTTGACACCAAGCACTTGTCCGATCCTTCCTTACGATAACAGTCCGTTCGATTCCAGTCACTTACTGCAGGTGAGTTCATACCCCTTAACTAATGTTCTAAACTATTTTTAAATGTTTTATGGGGGGGGGGGATACAAGTAGAATCATGCTAGTTATTATATTAATCACATGTGATTAATAAGTAGAATTATGCTAATTATTATATCAATCACATGTGATTAATATACAACATTCAAATGATTTGGCTACTCATTAGCCGTTTTACCAAACAATTTCCTTCAAATGATTTTTATAAACATTTTATATGTTTTAAACTCCTTATTACACTGTACATTTTACTCTGTATACTACATTGCAAACTTATTTACAATTGTGTTTCAAACAAATGTTTCTTTATACTAAACTGTTTTATCAAACCCATGCCTTCAAATTGTTTTATAGATTGACATCAAGTCGATCTTTTCTTAAGATATTAATTTTGTTCAAATGTTTTACAAAAATTATTTATGCTTTTATATTATAAATTGCATGCCTCTATATGTATAGTTATATAAGAAATGTTTAAAAGACTTAGGAAGGCTATCCACCCTATTTCCTTTACACGCTTGAGATGTGGTCTGGTGGGATATCGGGTATTCGTCCGAAAGTCGTTTAAATATTAGTTATATATCATGTGTACATATATAGTCATAAAAGGCCCTTCCAGTTCATCAGATACCCTTGGGTAGCAAGGGTATACCTCCATTTCCATACGTATCAGTTAGATCACTAGTAAACTACCATATGGGTAGTTTAGGAAGATACTAGAACTATTACTAGAACGCAATATCATACAATGAGTCAGTTCATTCATGAGTCATTACTTTCTAGATCATTACTGTACATTACTATACTTGCTAGGTAGAGAGCACGTACATGACAGCTATAACATTACATTACTATACTTGCTAGATAGAGAGAACACACATTACAGCTAGCACACGTGGAACATTACAGTACATTACTATACTATTACATGATCACACTTACATAAGTACAATTACATGATCACACTTACATGAGTACGCTTACATATACATAGGACAGACGTCACTAGGTGCTATAGCATGGAACGAGTTCAGGATCTAATTATACCGATGAATCACAACGCAATTGTGATCGTTATATCGAGTATACATGATCATAGTAATGTGGATGGTCATGCTTGCATACATGCAGGATTCATGGGTAGGTCCCAAAATCCCTTTGATAGGGGAGCGTATAGTCTGGGATCTAGACATCACATTATACCTTATCCCTCAAATAAGGCAGTTGGGTACCGATGTAGTCATTTATTTCAAATGCTGCAGTACTCATAAGTATTACCTTGGTCTTAAGGTAATTGGTACGGTTGTAGTTCGGTACTACACCATAGTACTATTTCATTTTCCCATTACATTCACTTCGTGAATATTTCACACGACGTACGATACTGTAGAAAACTATATTTTTGGCTAATAGTAGTCGGACTTGGGAAAATACACACTCTTACTAGAGACACACATAGACACTAGATTGCCTTGGTAGAAGGCTACATCGAGATCAGTTAAGTCTTGGTAGAAGACTCCTTTTGTTACTAATAGGAATCATAGGGATTTCAAGGGTTTTTCAAACGTTTACAGTTGTTTTACAAACATCTTCATACTTACAGTTCATATACAAATTCTTACATAAAAATACTTATATACAAATTAAGACACTAAATACTTATGATCTCACCAGCTTCAAAGCTGATACTCGCTTTCAAAATTACTTGTATCCTCAGGTCATCATAGATAGGTACCGATGCAAGGAGAAATGAAGATGGAGCTTGTTCAAGACTCGTCTTTCATTTTGATTTATGCTTTAGTGTTTATCAAAATTTGATAGAACACATTTGTATAATAATTATATTATTAATGCAATGGATGATGTTGTTGCTTGTTTACTACTTTACATTGTTGTGATATTATACATGACGTCCTCCGCCCTAGAACGTTTCCGCCGTTCTTGGTTTTGGGGTGTGACATGAACTCTCCAGCTTTATGCTGATTTTCAAACTGCTTGTATTCTCAAGTCCACTTTAGACAGGTACCCAACGATCCTTTTTGGCGAAGTCGGAGTGCGTAGAAGATGTGCCTTTTCTTTTGTTCATATATACATATCTATAACAACTGTAACACTTGGTTTTCAAACAAATGTAAATTCTAAATATGTAATGTAATGTTTGTTTACTTCGCTTACTATGTACATTGGATTTGATACTCAACATGGAGTCCGCCTCGGAAACGTTTCCGCCTTGGGTTTCGGGGTGTGACAGATTGATATCAGAGCCCTTGTTTATAGTGAACTAGGTATACCAAACCTTACATGGTATAAAACTATAAACACTAAGGGGCCTAAGTGCTCTGAATTAAAAGTATGCTTTAAAATATAAGTATTTTCGAAAAGTATATAAGTATACCTAACCGTCGAAATCCGTAACTACAAGTAGAACAAAACATAAGTAAATGGGTGTTGTATGCTGCGGTTAAACCTGGGCAGTTCTGTAGTCGTGTCTAGGATCAATATGGCCTGGCCAACTATATTCATTCGAGACACGGCCAACATGTGCTTGGGAGTGACTGTGGTATGCGGCATGCCTAAAACTTTCCCAATACCAAACAATGAGTCGTCGTCGTAGCGAATCATGAAATACTATGGGAGTATTTGTAGAGCCCGCTTCGTTATAGAAATCCTCATTCCAACGTTGCTCCTCGATCATTCTCTTAGCGATAATTTATCTGCTTTGATAATTCATTCATGCTTTATCGCTTAATAGAATTCAATATCTGTTGATTCAATTTAGAGGACTTACCATCCTCTCTTTCCTGATCTTTATAGATCAAGATGCCTCCATGAAAAAGACCCAGTGAGACAACCCAAATTGTTCTGTTACATTTCCCTGTTACCGTTAACGGAATATTCCAGTTTATAAAAGTTTCGTTAATTAGAGGTCGTCAATTTAATAAACATTCCATTTGTTTACATTTAATATGTTGTTAAGTCGTGACAAAAGAAAATAAAAACTCGTATTACACATTTCCATTTAGTTGGAAAAGTTAGTTTTTATTATTACGACCACTAAATCGGGTGCGACCAAAAGCCCCGTTTAACGGCAGTATTGGGTAGAATTCCACTGAGCCTCGACTCAAAACCCTATATAAGGGTGAGTGGACTCCATTTGGAGCTTTTCCACCCTCTCTCTCTAGACCCGCTTTCGCCCCGAATCCGCAACCAAACGCTTAAGTCCGTTTACCCTAGCCTATTCTAAATATATTGATTCATGTTTATAGCTTAGAAATCGAACCTAGAAGCTGTTGAAAAGGAGTTTACGGGCAAATCTCCTCCTTAGGCCGTAAACACCTAAAATGAGGCCAAAATGACCCCCAAAAGTCCCTAAAAGCTTGGAAATAAATAGAGGAATTAGCCTAGGAGTGTTTGCACATTTAAAACAATCATTTTGAGGCCTAAAAGAGAGTTTAAGGCCCAAGCATATGACAAGGCCGTAAACACCTCTAAACTATGTCAAAATGCCTCCAAAACACTCCCAAACCACCCTAGGGCTTAACACATAAATTAGGGGCTTATCCTCTTGGGTTTAGATCACTTAAAAATTAAGAATTGGAGGATTAAAAGGAGTTTATAGCCCAGACATGTGTCAAGCCGTAAACTCCCCAAACCAGGCCAAAATGTTGGTTTTTGTCCCCCAAATGGCCTTAGACATTTACCATAAAATACTAGGATTGAAACAAGGGCTTAAACTCAAAGAATGGAGGGTGTATGAGAGTTCACGGCCAAGCCATAGAGCTTACGGCCGTAAACTCTCAAAGGTTGGTCATTTGGACCATAAACTCTAAAGGAGACCCCTTTTGGAACCCCAAACACCCCTATAGCCTTGAATAAATTACTAGAAGTGATATAAGGGCTTGAAACTTCACAAAACTCAAGGGATGAGAGTTTACGGCCGTAAACTCCCTTAGGAGTTGTCCCTAGGCCGTAAACTCCATTATAGTGCCCTTAAAGACCCTAAACCCACTCATGCCTTTTGGAATTGGACCTAGAATAATTCCATGAACAAGTAGAAGCCTTAAAACACACTAGATACCCTCACCATGAGTTTACGGCCGTAAACTCATGGTGAGTAGTCCCTGGGCCGTAAACTAAGTAATAAGGGTTTACTCTCGGAGAGTAAACTCCACTCCTAAGCCATATACTCGTTTAAACGCTACCCGGGACACCCAAACACTTAACCAAAGTGTTTTCCGCTCCTTTGAGCGCATATATTTGTTTAATTAGTATTAAATATACTAATTGTATGTGAACATATGTTATCATATGTTAAATAGGTCATTGTGTGTGTTCGAGTCCTTGCTTGACACCGAACGCCCAAACGACACTTTCGTCGGACCTACTTGCGCCAGGTGAGCTCATACCCCTAAATGAACCTTTTAAATGCTTTTACATGTTTTATAGGGGGGGGGGGGGAATACAAGTTAAACATGCCAGTTATCATATCAATCACATGTGATTGATAACCCGCATGCACAAGATTTTACCACTATACACTGTTTAACCGAGTAGGACACTATAATGGTTTTCTAAAAAGGATTTTCATTTGTTTCAAAACTCTTACTTATACTGTTTTGTCACACCCCTAAACCAGAACGGCGGAAACGTTCGGGGGCGGAGGACGTCATATTCAGTATCATAACAATTCATAGAAAGGAAAGTACACACCACCATATATATTTAAGTTTCCAAAATGTTTACATAATTGTATCCGTTACATGTTCAAAAGTTAAATACATAAACATCTTTCAAAAGAAGTAATTAACGTCAACACGTTAATCTCCAAAAGTTGATTTCCAAATCTGCTTAGCGGTTCCCTGAGAATACAAGTTATTTCAAAGAAAAAGTGTCAACATTTAAGTTGGTGAGTTCATGAGTAGTGTTTTGAGAAAATGTACGCCATTCGTAAGTTCGTGTATGTTTTCCATAAAACGCAGTGTTTCAAATGTAAAGAGTTATGATTTGTTGTGTTGAAAATGAATGTATTAGATCCAGAAAAATCCCATATTTTCTTATAAAAGTATGAAATGCATATGAATGTTCGTGTTATAAGTTGTAAGTAGTTGCACTAGGAAAATCCCTTATTTTCCTATTAGTTGTTTGGTTTGTATACAGGAAAAACCCTTATTTTCCTAACATACTGGCAGTCTCCAAGACCGAAAATCGCAAGCAACCGACGTGCTCGTAAGTTGTGTCATAGTTTTACATAGTAAAGCTATACGAAGATCGCACTTGTTAGATGAAGAATAGTTTTAATAGCTACTCGTTTATAAAAGCATAATACCATAATAATTGTATATCCGGTGAGTTTTATAACCATACTAAACATAATATGCCTGTGGCGACGTTCTTCAGGCGTCGTAGCGTTATGACAACTGTCACCCCAAAAGACGGACTGTAGCTAACAGTCAGGGCGTGGGATCATGACTTCCCGTATAGATCTATACACATTTGACACGTTCTCCGAACGGGAGACTCTGGTTATAGACAAGACTTGTAGCGATACCTTTTAGCAAAAAGGCAGTATTTGAAGATGTGCAAGTGTCACGGATTCTCAACTAAGTCTGTATTAAAGTAATAGTTTTGTATGCAAAGTTCATCCTTTTCACAATGTTTGAACAAGCATAAATCATAAGTTCTTTGAATGCATAAAATGATTTAGTAAAGAATGTTACCCTTGATATGATGTATTTGTAAGTAAACGTATAAATAAAACATATTTCTATTTATAAAACATATTGTACCCCAAGAGGGTAAAGCTGTGTTGTGAGGTGTTTTACATGATAATAACTTCCTAAGATAGTTAAAACAACAGTATGAAAAGTATAGTAAAGATCGATGTTTCACACGATTATAGTTGTGTTTTTACTTGTATTCCCCCCCTAAAAGAGTATAAAAAGCATTTAAAAATATATTTAAAGTGTGGTTGCAGGGGTATGAACTCACCCGAAAGTTTGAAGATAGCGAGATGGAAAACCGGGTAGAGTTTCGTCTTGGGAAATGGATTTTTCTCGGGATTCTTGGAAATCTCGGGAGTAAAATCGACCCTCGGGACTTGAGCAAAAAGACCAGAGCTTCGGGTTTGAACGGGCATGGAAATCGAGGCAAGATCATGAGAGAAAGAGAGAGAATGAGCAAAATTTCCGGAAAGCCTCGCATCCCTTTTATAGGGGTGCTGAACCGCCTCGGTACGTTGGGCGTACGAGGGTACGCAGCGCGTACTGGGGCGTCATCGCTTACGTACTTCGGATGGGAGGGCGGGTCGGATGGGACGGCGGGTCGGATGGGGCGGGTCGGAAGCTTCGCATAGGGGCGACGTGGACGATCCGAGGCCCTTGATTCGAGTACGCGGGGCGTACGAGGGTACGCAGGGTGTACTCCGGTCTTATCTGCTGACTCCCCTTCGGATATTACCAAGAATTTATATTTAAATTTAAATTTATTTTAAATAAACTTCTAAAATTCATATCTCCTTCATACGAACCCCGTTTTCGACGTTCTTTATATCCACGCGTAGGTGAGACTAAGATCTACAACTTTCGTTTAGATTCCGTTGGCAAATTATGAGATTATTTTTATTATTTATTTATTAAAATGACGTGATTAAGGAATTTCTTTAAAAATTCATAACTTCATTATCTGACGTCGGTTTTTGCCAGACTTTTTACCGCTGAAATACCATTGACGAGACCTTCGATTCTCGTTTAGGTCATTCCGGCCAAAAGTCGCTCGATCTCCGATTCGAGTTTTTACGTAACTTCGTATTGTCGGTTTTTGTCGGAAAACTTAGAATGGTCATAACTTCTTCGTTATAACTCGGATTTTAGTGTTCTTTATATGCTTGGAAACCTTAAGACGATATCTATTACATAGCATACTCCAAACAGAGCCTTTGAATACTTCATTTTTCGATGATATTCTAATTACTTTTTCAAGGAGGTTACAAGACTCGAATTTCAAGGACCTGAAATGACGGGTTGTTACATCATCCCCCCGTTATAGGGAATTTCGTCCCGAAATTAGAGTTCATGCTACGGATAGAAGTTTTATTTGCTCCTCATGTTCCTAATTGAACTTGGTTCCTCGCTTGGCATTCCAGCGAACCTTTCACTATCGGGATACAACTTTGCTTCCTTCGTTCGACTTTACTGGCATGATAACTCTTCTTGGTCGAACGTATGTTGAATGTTTTTGTGGACTGTGAGAGTAGTACATCTTGTACCAATCGACAGAAAGGGCATGTGTTGAGCTTCTAAGTTTATTTGTATGGCAGCACGATCACTAGTAGTCTTAGGCAGTCTCCGTCCTGAAGTTCATATTAGAAATTCATACATGGTTCCACGATCAAAATCTCGTGTATACGAGTTGTATATAATTAAGATTGAAAAGGTAGTCGAATAACTGATACTTCTTTAAGCTCACATCCCATTGAGGGAAAAAAGAAGTTAAAGTGAAATCATCAATTCTAAACCTGTAGAACCTTGATTATATATCACCCCTACGTATACATTCATCAGTAACAGATCAACCATATGGATCTTTGGATTTGAACTTGACGTACTATATGAGTGGCACTTCAGGGATTTCTTCGAAGAAGGAAAGAATTATGAGGTACTCCATTCGTGAGTAATTGGTGTTCTGATATGACGGCTTCGCTGGAAAGGCGATTTCGAAGATAGAGGTGTACGTATGAAACTGTTTTTGTGAGAATCAAATTGAATCAAGTCGTATGATAATGTCGGAATCATAAGGAAACTTAAAGACATTAGATTTGAACATAAGACATTTACTAACAAAACACAACTGTGCAACCATCAATAGGGTTACAGTACTTTAGACTACTACAAGACTATTGCTGCGAATAAGGTATACTACAAAGGCAAGTATACGCAGCATGAGCATCCCTATACCGATGGGATCCCGCAAAAGACAAGGCTCTGGTTGCACTAGTTTTGGATGGTTTACAAGTCTGTTACCACGAAACGCCTAAATTACATTAATGTGGGTTCGAAGTAGGTTCTCCTGCAACTGTGGTCCTGAGAATCCTACCGTTTATGCCAGTATTCATTATGATAGGGTAATCCTTCTTGAGGTGCCCTTATCTCCTCGCCTTGGTGGCATGACTGGCTAGTGCTAGCCCTAGTGGCGGGAGTGGGGTGTTTAGCTAGTGTTAAGTGGGCACGAGTGCCTTTCTCAATACCCCACCTTGGGAATTGCATACTAAGGCATTCTGCAGGAGTTGCCACTTGTTTCTTTATGAATCTAGATCCTAATGTGCATGTTTCAGCGGGCCTTCATTACTTCGCCTATCACTTCGACTGATCGGGATCGTGTGGTTTTGGGTTTAATTACTTACGTTCTTCTAAATGCTAGCATATTCACTCGATGCATTAGGGTAGCTACGTTTTGAAGTTCATGGCTGAATTCACTACTAGTTTATGAGTTTGGATTTGACTTGTTGTATGCGCGGTATTTCTAAATGATCTGATGGGGGATACTACGGGAAGGTTGTAATGATTCCTCATATGAGTACTTCGGGGTTTTGAAACAAGAAACCAATTGAGGTTTGTGTGGGGTTTGTCATTATAAATCGATCGAGTTTCGTTAGTCGATGGTTAAAGTGAAAGGGTCCTTTATAACACATGGAACTGGTATGGGTAGGGCCACACCAATCCACGTCGAATGCCAATGTCGGTACTTCTTATTGTAAGACGTTCGTTAGTGGGATAGAGCATTATGCGTATGTGTTTTTCAGTGCTTTTTAGTCTATCTCTATTATTACTACTATGAAAGTTTTGTTTAATGATTTGGGGTGTTTGTTCGAGTAGATTTTTAAACTTGTGACTCACAGAACTCTTCTGCGTTCCTACTATCAAATGGAATGTATGCAATTAAGTTATCAAGGAGAAATGTACCCATAATAACTGTGGGGTCTGCAATAGCCTCCTCTTGGCTCATCGCAAATACTTGGCCTTCTCCACCAGCATTCATGATGCTTGACTTCAGGCAGTCCCTTCGGAAGTGTCCCCTTACTCCGCACTCATAACAAGCGCGGTCTACTCCTACATTTGTGGCTAGAGCAGTGGGTTGGGCTAGTTCTCTGCAGTAGCGGACGGTGTGTCCCTTTTTATTGCACCTAACGCAATACATTTCACGGCAAGATCCGTGATGATGAAAGTTGCATCGGTTGCACTTAGGCTGGTTGCCGTTGTATGACCTTTTGGGTGTAGGGGTAGGGTTTGTTGACTGCTTTTTGGCGTTTCTTTGAGTTGATTTGCCTCCCCTCTTGCTACAGGGTTTTCGTTTCATGTTCCTGTGTTCGCACCTTGGGGCATTCTTATAGGTATCTACTGGTAGGTGGTTTCGATTGTTTCTTTGATTAGGATTTTTGATATCGTTTCCTTCTCTGCTTGAGTTGACATAGTTATTGTATGCTATAATGGCTGCCACCGTGGCTATAACTGTAGCTTGCAAAGTGGCGGTGTCCAATCGTAGGAATGGGGTTGCGTTGGTAAGTTGATTATTTCCGGCCCTTGCTGCGCCGCTAAAGTTTGCTTGAGACAGTGCAGCTGTTACTGCCGCAGCGATAGCAGATTGCACTATGTTGGGGTCATATTGAGGAGGTGGTGGTGGGGTTGCGTTTCTACGTGCTGATCTACGAGGAGACATTGTTCTGATAAGGAAATAACATGAAAACTATAAGTTTTAATGATTCGAAAGTCGCGTATTAGTGATTTGCTATTTCAGAAGTTTGGCTCACCCCTAAATAGGGTTTTGAGTTCGACTCATGAGGAGAGTAGATAAACTCATGAATTTGAGGGGTATGCAAAGGGTTTAAATAAAGGAAATACATCATATATTATAAAACAGGGTGCGTCACATTTTGTAGTTAGGAAATTTTTTTTTGACCTATCTAAAGGTCTCCAATTACAAGGTTAAGGAAAGTAAGGACTTTATCCGAGGTCTTATGCTATGACAAACTTTTGGAAGTTAGATGGGTTTTATTTGTTACGCGAGCTGGCTACAGGGGCCTTAGATTCTGCCAACTGACGCTCCATCTCGAGCATACGTAGTTCATGTCTTGCTTGGCGTGCCCGAAGTTCTATCACTTCGGTTTGAGTTGTCGTTAGCTCTCTCTGCAACGCTTCATTTCGATTTACGATTCTCCCGTGAGCTAATCCTAACTGTCGGATGCGAACTGTGTTGACTCCAGTGTTCGCATCATTTTCCTCAGTTCGATGGATGGTCGTCCGTCCTTGTTCACCAATGCGAGAAATCCGACGAACCAATATAGGAAGGGCTCTGTCTGCTGAGCCTCCCTCGCTTAGGTTGTAGAAGCTTCGGTCTCCATTGAATGGAATGGGTTGATCTTGTTCGCGGCTCCACCTATCCAGGTTAGTTGCCCAAAGGGGCGTCGAGCCATGAAATTCCGGTCGAGGATTAAGGTTTTGAATTGGAGTCGTTAAGGGTAGGTTATTGTTCTCGGGATCTGAGTCTGATTTCTTCTTGCATTCCTTCTTCAGGATCATTCTCTATCCCTTCTCCATTGCCTTGGTTGGGGTAGTAGGGGTCACCGAGGTGATGGAATCCAGCCATTGAGTCTATACGAGAATAGGGTTAAGAGTTGACTATATGCTAAAGCACATGGAATTTACTTTTAAGTTTAAGGGTTGAAGGCACTCGAATACTCCCTTAGTATTCTTTAACGATATGCTTTTGGTAAGTTTTAAATTTGTTGTCCATTGCAGACACTCCTTGGTACACGTTAGTCGGCTCTCGGACAAATATAGTTGATCAGGCTATATCTGACCCAGTTCCGATTACATGTCCCAAGGCGTACCTGCACTGCACAACTTATTTATAATACTTCTAAAATGGTCCGATGTGAAACTGATATTAGTACGAAATGAATGCATGCTTACTTTACAAAAACTAAATAAATTTAATTTCAAAAGTATGACTATTCTCAGAGTGTTTTTGCCCAGTTGAGTTTATAGTCGTATACCAAAAATGGTTTTGATATACTTAATTCACTATAAACAATGCTCTGATACCAATCTGGTTTTCTAAAAAGGATTTTCATTTGTTTCAAAACTCTTACTTATACTGTTTTATCTAAATTCATTCTAAACTGGTTTATGAAAGATTTCCAAAGGTTTTCAAACATGTTTTTATAAAAGAATACAAATTGTGATTTTCCCGAGTATAAAGGCTTTTCATCAAAGTTCACTTTCACGACGTATGATTTTACTTGTTAGTTACTGCTGCTTCGCTTTCATGTATTTTAAACTCCTACTCGATAATGCTTTCACTTCGTGATGCGTTTATACCTGTTATTTTCTCTATTTCACTTATACTTGTAGTCGCTTATACCTGGTAGATGCTTTTACTTCACTTATTGTCGTCTCTACTTCGTGATACACTTATACTTGGTACACTTATACTTCATGATTCGATTATCCCACTCTGTACGCTTATACTTCACGACTCGCATATTTCACTGTACGCTTATACTTCACGACTCGGACATTTCACTGTACGCTTATACTTCACGACTCGGATATTCCACTGTACGCTTATACTTCACCAGTCGGTTATTCCACACTGTACACTTATACTTCACGATATGATTCCACTTGATACACACTCAAGCGTAGTTAGATGTATGTCTGTGCTTGTATAGATGCATATAAATAATGATTGAAGGACTTAGGAAGGCTTGTCCGCCCTATTTCCTTTTCTTCGTTGAGATGTGGTCTGGTGGGATCGGATGTCTATCCGAAGGTCGTTTGATTCATTACTTATATATTATGTACACAAGCATAGGCATACGGGTTTACTTCAGTCAATTCAGTTAAGAGTCTCTACCTCTAGTTCAGCATTTACATTAGAAACCCACTAGTTGGAAGTCTCTACCCACTATTTGGGATGCATCTTCAGGACACGGCCTTCTTCGTCGTCTAGTCGGTAACCAGAGTCTCCTGTAGGGAGAGCGGACATTATGTGTATAGATCTATACGGGATTGACAACCCCGCACCCAGACTGCTAGCTACAGTCCCGGCCTACCAAGCCAACGGGTGACAAATGTCACATTTTAGACGCTTGTAGGGCGTCTGGTATTCTAGTCAGTATGGTTACGAGTATCCCGGGTTACCTTATAATTCATTGGCTTTAAGGTAACGGTATTTTGCCAGCAATTTACACTGTATGCTGGTAATTCATTTTCAGAGTCACACTGTTTTGACCTTACAAGACGTATCTTTCATTTGATACTGTCTGGGGTCTGTTTTCTCTGTTTTTGACCTTACAAGACGTATCTTTCATTTGATACTGTCTGGGGTCTGTATCCACTGTTTTAATCCTTGCTAGACGTATCATTTAGTTGGTGCTGTCTGGGCTTTATGTTCACCGTAATAGACCTTACTAGTTGTACCTTTCATTTGGTACCACCTGGGGTCTATGTCTCTTTCTGTTACATTGAGCCAGGCGTGTCGTTCGTTCGATACTCTCCTGGAGTCTATGATTCCTTGCCTTAGTCAGCAGTCCTCACTGCTGAGGCATATGTTATTCCCTGATGTTGTTTGCTTTCCTCAATAATCAAATTCAGTATTTTGATAATGATAGCAATTTAGGGAAAACCACTTTTTACCACATAACACTGACCAGTCTTGGTAGAAGGCTGCTTTATTTAAAGAAAATATAGGATTTTCTGGAAAGAACTCTAATACACAGTAAACACTTAATCTACTACTTCATAAAGTTATTTGACAAAATGACACTAAATACTTATGAACTCACCAGCATTGTAAAAATGCTGATACTCGCTTTTCAAATAACTTGTATTCTCAGGTTAGCATTAGACAGGTACATCTCGGAGTTGTTGATGAAGATGGCTTAGTGCCTCGCTGTACTTACATATATCTATCTGTATTACTTGTATTACTTTGGTGTATTGTAATGTAACCATGTAAAACTATTACTATTAATGCAATGTTTTGTTGTACTTTGATTATTATAATGCATGTGTTGTGATAATTGACATGACGTCATCCACACCAGAACGCTTCTGCCGTTCCGGTTTTAGGGTGTGGCAGATTGGTATCAGAGCATTGTTTATAGTGAGCTAAGTATATCAATTCATAAAAGATATACAACCTATAAACACAAAGGGATAAAACACTCTGACCAAGAATTATACTTTAAAATATAACCATATTTTCCCAAAGTATAATAACATCCAGAATCTAAACACTCGACAAAAGTATCACAAGAAGAACAATAATAAAAGTCTTCGGATGTTGAGCATTGCCGTCAAACCTGGGTAGTTATGTAATCGTAAGCTGGGATAAATGTAACCTGATCAACTACATTTATCCGAGATGCGATGAACGTGTGCTCGCGAGTGATAGTGGTGTGCAACAGGTCTGAAACTTACCAACTAGGAATGCTAGAGCCAAACATAAAGTTAAAATACTATAGGAGTATTTTAGAACACTAAAAGATTCACACTAAACCCAGAATCATAATCCAAAGATAAGAACCAAACAAGAATTAAAATACCATAGGGGTATTTTAGAATACATAAACAACCTTGCGTGAATAACCAAAAAGATCCTTATTGATATACCTACAACTACAGAGGGTGTACTCCCAAGGTTATATATAATAAGGATCCCATAGGCTAAGAATGTGTGGTTTCGCTCTACTTCCTTTTCCTTGTTGGGATGTGGATATAGAGTGGTATCACATATTCGAAGGCCTATCAGATCTAAGCTGTATATGATTTGTATACCCTGTGTAATCGTAGCAGGACTCGATATGGATCATACAGTGAAATGTTAATAATCTCTTAGGATTCTTTAGACATTTCCATTCTCGCACGCACCCTGTAGAAAACTCTACCCACTTCAGTGCTTGACAGAAGAGTTGATTCCGACCCCGAGGAGGTTCATTGAGAAGACTTCCTGTTCGGAAATAAATGAACTGGGTCGAGACTATTGAATTCACCAAGTGCCCATATCTTTTAGGGACGTCGGTGAGAAACTTCGCCTAAACTTCCGAGATTCCAGTCATCCATCATGAAGTGGTGACACCCAGAGTCGGAATCAGAAGGAAGGCGGAGTAGAAATTCAATATGTCCATATGAGAATAGAGCCCTAGGAAACTACCCGAAGGAAACCAACGCCGATACCAGTCATAGATACGAGGCAGATAGCGGGAGCCAGTGCATGGAACCCGAGAATTGTCTTTTCCTCGTGTTCGTCACACTAATACACCCATAAAATAATACAATTTAGTGAGTTAGTGGTTACACTACTCACTCTATGTGTTAGGTAAAATCGTCGCTTCCCGTTGCCAGATACACGATTAGGGCGGATCCCCGCATCTCTATTGAGGGAATTTAGTCATTTGCCCTTGTGAGCCTCCCTTTCTGCAGTTTCGTTCCGAACTGTTCTCAAATCTCTCCAGGCCGGAGAGTGAAACCTTTCCCAGTATAAAGGTAACGTAGTAGGAATGACTCGCATCTTATGGCCTTCTCCGATACTCACACACTCCTACCTTGATCACCAGGACTACATCATAGGGATGTAGGTCGACACTCAGACGACCAGTACCCAAGGCACGGGAAAAATTTATGCCTAATACTGTCACACCACAAAACCAAGAACGGCGGAAACGTTCTGGGGCGGAGGACGTCATGTAAGGCATCACAACACAGTAAATGTAAATAAGCAAACAACATCATCCATTGCATTAAATATATAATTTTAATACAAGCGTGTTCTGTACAGTTTTAGACACCAAAAATATAATGTAAATCAAAATAATAAGATGAGTCTTGGATGCGCTCCATCTTCTCAAAAGCTGGCCTCGGTACCTGTCTACTGATGACCTGAGAATACAAGTTATTTTGAAAGAGTTTATCAACATTAAGCTGGTGAGTTCATAAGTATTTTAGTGTCGGTGTTTGTTATCAAAAACGGTTGTACCTGTCTCAAGTATAAGTTGTAAAATGTAAGCAATTGTTTGTAAGTGTTTGTAAAAGTTTGAATTCCTCAGAAAAACCTATATTTTCTATTAAAGTAGCCTTCTACCAAGGCTTAACTGTTTTGTATGCTCGTTTGTTGTAAAAGTGTGTAATTTCCCAAGTGTAACTATTATTTAACAAGATATAGTTTGTACATTAATGTTTAAGTGAAATAATCACTAAATATATGTAATGGGTAAATCATTGTAGGACTGTAGTGTTGTATTATAGGAACTATTGCTGTACTAACTACCTTAAACCGGATTTATATTAAGGCATTATGTGATAAATTGCACCATACTATAGACTGGTAACAACGACAACGTATAGTCGAAAAATAAGATATGACGTTTGGCACCCGTAGACCTGACGGTCCTGCTGTAGCTAGCTGCAAGGTGTAGGATAGTCAATCCAGTATAGATCTATACGCAAACTCACGCTCTCCCTCCAAGAGACTCTGGCTACAACTCGGGTCATGACAATTAAGGCATGATCCCATACAGTGGATCACAATTGTTAACGTATTCATGTATATGTAATGTAATGTTACTTGTTCTAGTATCGTTGTATATGTTCTAGTCCTAGTAAAGTTGTATATGTACTCTTAGTAATAAGTATTGACTCATGAATGAACTGACTCGTTGATCTAGAAATTGTAGTAGTATGATCCTGTGTTACCCCGATGGTAACTTACTAATGATGTACTGATACGTATGAATAAAGGAGTACTTTTATGTCTATATATTTACATTTGATATATAATTAATATTGGAACGACCCTCGGAGGGCTACCCGAAATTCCACCAGACCACATCTCAAGCGCGAAAAGGAAATAGGGCGGATGGCCTTCCTAAGCCCTTTAAACATTTCTTATATATCTATACATATATGGGCATGCAATTTATAAGAAGTATAATAAAGTTTAAATAAGAGTATTTAATAAGAAAGGAGTTTGTAAAACAGTTTGATAAACAGTTTGAACAGTGGTAAAATCATTGGTTTTCTAGTTATTAATCACATGTGATTGATGTAATCACATGTGATTGATGCAATAACTATAAGTATTTAACTTGTATTCCCCCCATAAAGTATTTAAAACATTTAAAGTATTTCAAAGGTTAATTAAAAGGGGTATGAACTCACTTGTGGTGAGTGGATTGGATTGTAGTGTCGGATATCGTGCTAGGTGGCAAACGGAGACTTGTTCACACGCACGAGCCTAGTTATCATAATGAGCATATATATATAACTAATTAGCCAAATAATAACTTAATGAAATAAGTTGGGACACTCAGGAACATGTAAACACTTTGTATAAGTGTTATAGGTCCTAATGGTTGCATCTAAGTTGCTACGGGACAAGGCTAAAGGGGTTTAATGTACCAAATGACCTTGAAGAAGAGTTTACTACCCAATAAACCCCACACAAGGAGTTTATGGTCGTAAACCCTTGAGTTTACGGCCGTGAACTCTAATCTTGGTGGTTTTGGGTGTTTTAAGGTGCTAAATGATTTCTAGAATAAGCCTAGCTTGGTGGTTTAATCCTTTGGGTAGTTTAGGGCATAGATAATACTCCTTTGAGGAGTTTACGGCCAAAAGACTATATCCCTTAGAGTTTACGGCCGTAAACTCTCATGGGATGGATGTTTTAATTCTTTTAAGCCTCTTGCACAAGTAGGATAATTTCTAGGCTTTTGTTTAAGGCTAAGGGGGACTCTAGGCACACTTTGGTGCCCTTACTTTGTGTTTACGGCCCAAGAGCATATCCTTGGCCGTAAACTCCCTTTAAGGGGTGTTCTTGATGTTTAAAAGTCCATAAATTAGCTAGGATTAAATGGGGTTAAATGTCTAAAGCCTTAGGAGTAATTAGGACACACTTTTGGCCCTTGAAATTGGTGTTTACGGTCCAAGAAACTCTTGGGCCCTAAACTCCTAAAGCTAGGTGTTCTTGGTTGATTTCTAGCCTCAAATGATCATACATAACATCCTAAACTAGTTACCTAACAAGGAAATGGAACTATATGGCCTTTAAGCTCCATTTTGGAGTTTACTCCCCAAGAACGTTCTTGGGCGGTAAACTCCCGGATCTCACATATTTGACATGTAATCTATGATATGAAGCATAAAACAAGTAGTATAACACAACTAGGGAAGTGTACTCACGATTTGGGATGAAAACCCGAAGATCCGTGAGAGAGAAAATGGCCTTTCTCTAGTTGGAAATGTGAATAATGAATAATTTAGTTTAGAATTCTATTTATAGTCTTGAAATATTTTTGGCAAAAATATTTTTATTCCGGAATTGGACTATAACATTATGAAGTTTTGAAATGCTCAAGTTTCACAAACCCCGTAGCATCCACTCTCCTGATATCTCCTTAAACGTAAGTCCTAATGTACACAAACTTATTCGGAAAAGTCTGAAAATCACTGAAACTAGACTAGCTTCTATTGAATAGATATTGTTCGTACAAAATGGAAATTTCGGGTTGTCACAAATACGTTCAGGACAGAAATGTCCTGGGTTAACCATCGTCTCTCATTACCTTGTATTCCTTTCCGTGTAGGAAAACCATGCCACCGAAGAAGCGTAACCAATCCACAAGCAAGAAACCTGCTCTCTTATTCGATGAAGCTACGTTCCAAGCTGTGACATCCCCAATTTCACGGCCAGAAAAGACCAATTTCGTTTATGCTTTTTAAAATAAAATCAGAGTATTTCATTAAAAGTGTTGCGGAATTTGTTCCCAAAGTCAAACATGATAAAAATTTATCAAAACCTTGCTTTAAGAAATATATATTTTTATTTCATAACAAAACCTCGGGATGTCATGTTCCGATACAGATCAAAAGCATAAACAAGACATTATAAGCCTTACAACAGTTATTTATAACTAATGGCCTATAATCCAAAATCACTCATCATCATCATCCGACTATGCTCGGGGTCCACTACCTGTAATCATAAAAAGCTGAGTGGGTCAGGCTTGGAAGCCTGGTGAGCATATAGGGTTTTCAACCCACAATACATAAATTTATTATGTTTAAACATCAATCAGTCAACCAAATTACCCCAATTACCCATTCCCGTTATCCTCACGTTACGTCCCTAAAACAACTATCACAAGGAACCTAGCCTAAGGATTTTCATTAGGGGTGACAACATTGCTTTCTCAGCAATTTATGTCAAATAAAACAAACATCGGGGTGACAACATTGTTTTCCTTCAACAATTTATGTCAAATAGGCACGTAGTCACATTGTCGCCAAGATTTACTCAACAGGAACTAACAACATCGATCCCCACATACTAACTTTATACAGTGATCTTACTAGATCTAACCTAAAGAATCGATATGAACAACTAACTAACTAAACTGCTTCAGAAATCCTCTAGCAGTAAACAAGGATCGATAAAGATATTGAATGAATGGACTAAGTTTAACTACGAACCTTTGTTCGTAAAAGAAAGAACCACAAGACAATTAAGTCAGGGGTAGTTATCAATGCCTAGGCTGTGGTCTGAATATCGTGAGGTATATAACCCCCAGACGCACCCTATCCAGCATCGAACTTTGCCTAGGCTGTGGTCTGAATATCGTGAGGTATATAACCCCCAGACGCACCCTATCCGGCAATGGAAACACTAACTAATGCCTAGGTTGTGGTCTGAGTATCGTGAGGTATATAACCCCCAGACTCACCCCTATCCGGCATCGGAAATGAAAACACTAACTAATGAAGCTCGTCCGATCACTTCACAAAAGAAACGAAGACTCCAAATCTCTTCAAAATAAAAGCATAGGGAAAATACTAATAAAGTACTCCCGTACGCTCCCGTACCCTGACACGTAATAGTGTCAAAAAGAAGAATTAACGGATGAACACATAGTTCAAAAACTCCTAAGGAACATATAGTTCAAGAACACTTTATGAACATATAGTTCAAACATATGTACCGATTACGAGTCTACTAACGTTCCACTGGACTATCTAAAATAGTTTGTGGCCATTATCTATACTCTGTTAGATGACTAGATCATCTTAAACATCGATACCACTCATCACTTTATTTTATCACAAACCAACTAACTACCTATGTTCTACCCAACATATTTGTAGATAAAAATATATATACAGTTTAAAACTTGTATAGAATATCAACACAACAGTCACCTCAAATAAACAATTAACATATTTACACGTAACACGTATTTTAAGGTAAATACTTCATATCTATGTGTAAATTGAAAGTGAATATACACTCACTTGATTTGATGATAATCGGGCAGCAATTCGTTTCCTAAAACGATCGTTTTTAATAAAACCGGGAGTTTTATTAAGAAACCGGGCTCTGCGAAAGGTCGGGCTTCGAAACCGAAAAGATAAATTTTCCGGGCTTCTCGGGCACTTCGTGGAGTATTCTGGGCTTTACAATCGATATCGGGGCTTTGCGGGATGTTAAGATGAAGAAAATATGGAGAAAGGGGCTAAAAGTGGCAAAATTCCAAAAGTAACCGGAAACCCTCGCAGGTACCCTTCTATATATAGGGTCCGAAGTTTGATCTAACGGCTGAGAAGTCTCCTGATCCGACGGCTAAGAGGCTTCGCAGAGGGGGTCTCGCACATGGCTCGCATGGCTCGCACATGGCTCGCACATGCGAGGGCTCGCTGTCGGCTTCTAAGTGGACCGCGGCTTGCTGGCGCACCTGCGAGGCTCGGAGCTAGGCTATGCGAGGCTCGGACACACGCGGCAGCTGGGCGAAGCTTCGGCTGGGGAGCTGGCTGCTTCGGATTGGGCCTCCTCCTCGGTCGAATCAGAAGAGGACACGTGGCTCGCATGACTCAGCAGCCTCGGTGACTCAGCAGCCTAATGACTCAGCAGCCAGGTGACTCAGCAGGACACGTGTCACTTTCTAAGCGAGGGTGACGTGGCAATTGTGTGACTATGCGAAATTTCTCGGTTTTCGTGCCAAAACTTCTAAACTCCATAACTTTCGCATACGAACTCCGTTTTTGACGTTCTTTATATGCACGCGTAGCTAAAATTATGATCTACAACTTCCGTTTAGACTTCGTCGGCTAATTTTGACTTTAAATTTTATATTATTATTTTTAACAGACCGGGACAGGAAATCCGTTAAAAATTCATAACTTCTTCATCCGACGTCCGTTTTCGTCAGACTTTTTACAGTTGTGCTCCTAATGACGAGACCCTCAATTCTCGTTTAGGTTGTGTCGGCTAAAAATCGCTCGATCTAAAATTCGAGTTTTTTAGCTGTCTACTGCTACGCTGAAACTTCGAAAAATCATAACTTCCTCATACGAAGTCAGATTTGGGCGTTCTTTTTATCGAACTTCTCGGTTTAACGAATACTACGACTTTCGTTTAGATTACTAAGGCTAAAAAGTAGTTTATCAAAAACTCACTTTTTACGACATTCAGCACCGTGCCGGTTTTGTCGCGAAACTTCGACAGGTCATAACTTCTTCGTTATAACTCGGATTTCGGCATTCCTTATATCCCCGAAATCCTTGTTTCGACCACTACAACTTTATGTAAAGATATCGGACTTATCTCACACTTTAATTTTGACGCTTATTTTTATTTTTAATTAATTAAACCCTAATAATTAAGCATAAAACACATAATTCACATAAAATTCACATAATTCCTTTTCATTTCTTCTAAATGAGTTACAAAGGTTAACCTAGACCATTATGTTAATATTAATGCCTAGCCTAGAAACACGGGCGTTACACAAGCTGCAGTCTCAGCAGCCGTAGCAGCTGTCATGGCTCACCTGAATGCTAACACTGCCAATGTTAGCAGGGGCCCTGTCGGGATTTCCAATCCTGGCGATGGACAGCAGCAACCAACACTTTCATGCCCAGTCACCCAAGAACCTTCACCGAACCCACTAAAGAGAAAACTCAAGATTGAGGCGGGAAGTACCTCGGCTCAAGGACCTTCCGAAGGGCAACGAGCTGAGGCAGTCTATACCCCTGTCAATCCTTCCCTCCCGACCTCAAGAAGACCATACCTAGGAGACCTTCCCCACTGCAGCAAGTGCAGCTACCATCATCATGGTGTCTGCCGAGAGCTCTATTGTGCTAGGTGCCACATGTTGGGGCATACTGCTCGCGTCTGCAGAACCCCGATTGAGTTCATTACATAAACCACCAATGTGGCGACGCGTACAGTTTTCCACCTATGTGGTAAAATGGGACACTTCAAGAAGGACTGCCCAACCGAAGGGAAAGACCAAGACACAGGAGGGCCTGACACTACTGCTTAGGGAGAAGCGGCAAGAAACTTGTTAGATTTTGGTACGTCTCTCGATCTCGGATAACTAAACTAAGAATAATAAAAGACTAATTCAAATGTAAATTCTTCCCAGTAAGGCGAAAGTCCAGCACTGTTATAAAATTTAAAAATTCATCAGGTAAAACTATAATGGCTAAACATATACGTTACGACCATGTATATTTAAGATGGACAGACCTAGAGTGAGCGAATGCCGCCTCATTTCCTGTTCCTCGTCTGGTTGTGGATTTAGGACGGGGTCGCTCAGTCAACAGTCCTCCCCACCTTAAATATACATGACTAGTATATGTGAGACGATTATAGAAATGCCTCGTGAGAATCTATTCATGAAAAGGTACTCTATTTGGAAACACTTAGAACTCTCTATAGTTCCGCGTCGACTCTATTGGTCCAAGTATCCGCGGTAGTGATACATAGGACGAAACCCGAGACGCCTAGAACTTGTGTGCCTGTTCGGCACATGACTCTATCGATCTTCACTTTATATCATGTCGGGGTGTGCCAACTTCGACGACTCTATTGATCATGGTTTGACTTCGTGCAACCATGTGTACATCCTTAGTGCTGTGTAAAAAGAACTTTCCCCATAGCCATGTCGGCAAATAAAGGTTTTCCCGAACCTAAACCTAACACAAATAATCAAACCTAATGCGATCCGTCAATCGTCTCTCTTATCTCAAACCTTCCGAAGTACCTAAGAGAGGGTACCGTAAGCTGTTGACCGACCCCTCGTAGTCAGATGGACACCGAAGTGAACGACACTGTAGATACTTTAGAAGACAACAACCATCCGGAGCATACTCAGAAGAATACCCAGAAAGACCCTTCGCACCTCGCACATCAGGTTCGTGAACCCAGAGAACAGAACTCATGAGACTGACCACTATAACCAGGTATATGCATAAAGGTGGCATATAATTGAGATCAAAAAGATTTAAGGTGTGTGTTTCCTCCCTATTCCCTATTCCTCGTTAGGTTGTGGGTTTGGGGTGGAGTCGCACATCTGAACATCCTGCCGACCTCAATTATATACTACTTGCATACACCCGGTAGTTGTAGTTAGGCTAAGCATGAGCTCTACCACGAACCTCTTCGCAAAACACTTTCACCCTATTCCATAACATAGGAGCCGGAGTCAAGAGAATCACTACGGGTTAAGCTAGTAAAGTTCCGAGTGATGAGACCCTATACTCACTAGAATTCACCTAGACCGAGGAAACTCAGAACCTTCGGAAGAGTAGTTGCAGTAGATGCTCTTACTAATCAGGCACCTTGCCCACCCTGTTACAGACAGGTAGTGCCTATCACCCTCCACCCTCTCGCATGGAGGAAATCGTCATCACCCTGTAGACGATGAAATACATTCTCCAAAGTGAACACTAGGATACCGAGAACCACAGGATAACCTTCGCAGCCAAGAATACTTGGTCAAGTGCGAAAATAGTTGCGTTAAGCCTCATGACCCATATCCCGAAGAGATTATAGACTTGACACTAGCCTTGGTGTTAGTCGAGGGATTATGCGGGAGCATACGCTTTCCACACTAGATCAAACCAAAGTCTTAGAGATTCATTGGACTATTAGGTGTTCCACGAATACTATCTCGCGCATAAATAGTAGAACCACCCCCATAGATAGTCCGACACTCGTCTGGTGAAACCCTATATTCCCGACCTCCAGGGTTTCCGCATTTCAAGCTTCGTTAGTGCAGATTCCTTTTGCACAAGCTTGAGATAGACACTCTACAGCAAAACGATAACCATAGTCACGCAACCCACTCGATGATCTAGAAAGTCTCTATCAGCCAGTTGACAGAAAATGCAAAACCAAAACCACCCGAGCTTCCTAAGAGCCAACCCGAAGGACTACGCATCCAGTACGAGTGAGAATGTTAGGAACTTCGGAATGGCGATCACGCCAGTGATGATCTTGCCATAGAAGTACACAATGTTCTAAGTACTAAAAAGCTCTACCCTTCCGAGAGCTTAGGACCATCTGAGAATCCTCATGGAGACATGGTCCAACCCTTTTCAGGCCGCTACTACCTTCGGATATACCACAGGATTCACACCTGATCGATCCACTTCTTAGACTTGATATGTGATTTCCCGACATCACTCTTTGTGCCTCACTCATCTTGATAGAAACCATTGGGAACCCTATGTGACAACCCGAAATTTCCATTTGTACGAACATCATCTATTCAATAGAAGCCAGTTCAGTTTCAGTGATTTTTATACTTTTCCGAACGAGTCTGTGTACTTTAGGGTTTATGTTTAAGGAGATATCAGGAGAGTGGATGCTCCTGGTTTTATTAAATTTGAGCATTTCAAGTTTCATAATGTTACAGTCCTATATCAGGAATAGAAATATTTTCTGCCAAAATATTCCAGGACTATAAATAGTTTTCTGAATTAAATTAATTCATTATTCACAATTCCAAATAGAGAAAAGCCATATTCTCTCTGACGGATCTTCGGGTTTTCATCCCAGATTGTGAGTCTACTTTACTAAATGTGTTTCAATACTTGTTAGATGCTTTATAACATCAATAACATGCTTAGATTACAAGATCCGGGAGTTTACCGCCCAAGAACGTTCTTGGGGAGTAAACTCCAAAACGGAGCCTAAAGGCTTCCTAGTCCCGATTCCTTGTTAGACAACTTGTTTAGGGGTTAGTGTATAAACATTTGGGACTAAAAAGCAACCAAGAAACACAATTTTATTGGAGTTTACGGCCAAGGAACTTCTTGGGCCGTAAACCCCTTTTCAAGGGCATTTAGTGCCCTAAACCACCCCTAATGTTTAAGGACTTAAACCCTCAAATGCTTGTGCTTATTTAGGACATCAAAACCCTTCAAAATCATAAGTTTATAGGAGTTTATGGCCAAGAACCTCTCTTGGGCCGTAAACCCCTTTTTGTAGGGTAAAAAGCATTCCAAGCACACCTTAGGCCTTAAGACAATTTACCTTGAACACATGGGACTTGAATGGAGAACAAAAGGCATCATAATCACTCCTTAAAAGGAGTTTATGGCCAAGGAACATATCTTGGGCCGTAAACTCCAAGTGAAGGCACAAATGTGTGCCTCTTGTCCCCATTAGCCTTAGATAAAATCATGGAAGCCATCCTTGATGTGTAAGTGCCTCAAAACAATTAAAATCCAAGACCCCATAGGAGTTTACGGCCGTAAACTCTAGGGGATATGGACCGTAGGCCGTAAACTCCCCTATGGAGCATTCTAGGGCCTTAAACTACTTCATGTGTTATTCCAACAAAGCTAGGAGTGTACTAGGATCAAGATAACACTTTAAAACACCCAAAACCACCATGTGAGGAGTTCACGGCCATAAACCCATGAGTTTACGGCCGTAAACTCCAAAGGGTGGGGTTTGTTGGGTGGGGAACTCTTATGCAAGGCCATTTGATGTTTCAAACCCTTTTGCCTTGTCCCGTAGCAACTTAGATGCAACCTTTAGGACCTATAACACTTATAAAAAGTGTTTACATGTTCTTAAGTGTTTTAACTTATTTATTAAGTTATTATTTGTCTAATTAGTTATATATATGCTTATTATATGATAACTAGGCTCGTGCGTGTAAACAAGTCTCCGTTTGCCACCTAGCACGGTATCTGACACTACGATTCGTACAACTCACCACAAGTGAGTTCATACCCCTTAAATCAACCTTTGAAATGATTTTAGATGTTTTAAATACTTTATGGGGGGGGGGGAATACAAGTTAAATACTTATAGTTATTGCTTCAATCACATGTGATTGCATTTAATCACATGTGATTAATAACTAGGAAAACAACGATTTTTACCACTGTTCAACTGTTTATCAAACTGCTTTACTTTGGAATGTTTTACAAACTCTTTTACTATCCAAACTTATTTTCAGACTGTGATTCAAACAAATGCTTCTTATACTTAAACTGTTTTATCAACTTATGCCTTCAAATTGTTTTATAGATCGACATCAAGTCGATGTTCTCTTGAAATTATATTTATGCTTCAAATGTCTTTTCAAAACTTATTTATGCTTTTATATATTCAATTGCATGCCCATATATGTATAGATATATAAATAATGTTTAAAGCGCTTAGGAAGGCCATCCGCCCTATTTCCTTTTTCTCGATTTGGATGTGGTCTGGTGGGATTTCGGGTGACCATCCGAAGGTCGTTTCCATATTACTTATATATCATATATACATGTATAGACATAAAAGTACTTCCATATTCATACTTATCAGTACATCAATAGTTAGTTACCATCGGGTAACACAGGAACATATACAGCTATACTAGAAACAAGTACATATACAGCTATACTAGAAACAAGTACATATACAACTATACTAGAAACAAGTACATATACAGCTATACTAGAAACAAGTACATGTACAGCTATACTAGAAACAAGTACATATACAGCCATACTAGAAACAAGTACATATACAACTATACTAGAACGAGAAACATTACATATACATGAATACGTAACAATTGTGATCCACTGTGTCGGAGCATGCCTTAAATGTCATGGCCCGAGTTGTAGCCAGAATTCTCTTGGAGGGAGAGCGTGAGTTTGCGTATAGATCTATACTGGATTGACTATCCTACACCTTGCTGCTAGCTACAGCCGGACCTGCAGGTCTGCGGGTGCCAAACGTCATTCCTTTATTACGACCATTCATTATGTCGTTGTTACCAGTCGATAGCATGGTGCAATTTATCACATTGTAACTTAATATAAATCCGATTTAAGGTAGTAGTAATTAGTACAACAGTAGTTCTTATTATACAAAACTACAGTACTACAATGATTTACCCATTACATATTTTAGTGATAACCTCACTTAAGCATTAATGTACAAACTATATTTTATTAAATGATAGTTACACTTGGGAAATCACATACTTTTACAACGAACGAGTATACAAAACATCTAAGCCTTGGTAGAAGGTTACTTTAATAGAAAATATAGGTTTTTCTGAGAGATTCAAACTTTTACAAACACTTTCAAACACTTACATACATTTTTCAACTTATACATTGAGACAGATTCAAACGTTTTTGACAACAAACATTGACACTAAAATACTTATGAACTCACCAGCTTAATGCTGATAAACTCTTTCAAAATAACTTGTATTCTCAGGTCATTAGTAGACAGGTACCGAGGCCAGCTTTTGAGAAGATGGAGTGCATTCAAGACTCATCTTATATTATTTTGTTTTACATTATTTTGGTGTCTATAACTGTACATAACACACTTGTATTAAAATTATATATTTAATGCAATGGATGATGTTGTTTGCTTATTTACATTTACTGTGTTGTGATACTATACATGACGTCCTCCGCCCCAGAACGTTTCCGCCGTTCATGGTTTTGGGGTGTGACAGATTGGTATCAGAGCATTGTTTATAGTGAATTAAGTATATCAACCCATAAAAGATATACTAATCTATAAACCCAAAAAGGGATTAAAACACTCTGACCAAGAGTCTATACTTTAAATATTAAAATATTTAATTAAGTATACTAGTCTGCATTCATACTAAAATCAGTGTCACAATGACAAGAACAAAAGTATTACGATTGTTAAATATCACAAGTGAGCTCGGGGATGTATGGTCAGTCCTGGGAATGGCATAGCCTGATCAACTATGCTGGTCCTAGGAGTGATTAGCATATGCCCTAGAATGGTTGTGATATGTTAGCAAGTCTAAAAACTTACCAACAATACCACAAGAAGATCAGTAGAACTTAAACTTAAAATACAATAGGTGTATTTTGTGCTACTAGTTACACATATACTATATTCTTATACCTCTCTTCTCGCGTAGATCTAAATGGCTGGATTCCATCATGGCGACCCGTACTTTCCAAATGAAGGCAATGCCGGGTGGATCGATGAAGAGCCCGAAGATGAGCATCCAATCCCTTTGGATGATCACCTCGCAGAAGGCTTTTCTGATGGATCCGACTCCGAGCCTGAAGTCAACAACCTACCGCTTGTAGGTCAAGCCCCGAACAACAACCCTCGACCAGCTTTTCCAGGTCCTACACCCATGTGGGCAAACAACCTGAACCGCTGGAGTGATGAACAGGGTCAACCCTTACCATACTTTGGGGACCGAACCTTTTACAACATCAGCGATGGTGGCTCTGCTGACAGGGCTCTGCCGGTAATCATCCGCAGAATAGCTCGTAATGTCGAGCAAGGTCGAGCAGCCATCGATCGGGTCATGGAGATTGATGCCAATTCAGGTGTCAATACAGTCCGCATCCACCGTCTTGAAAAAGACATGGAACGGACCCGGAGAACCAACGAAACTCTGCAGCAATAGCTGGCTGCCTCCCGTGCTGAAGTCTTGGAACTTCGAGCTCGTCAGAGAGCTCAGGATCGACACCTTCAAGAGGTGTTTCGCCAAGTGTCCGACCTCAGGGCTCGCCCGAGGAATTCCCATCGCCATTAGATGATGTCTAGTACATCTCTGTCTTTTGATTTAGGGATAGCCTTGAACATATGTGCTCTAAGTAGCACTTGTCTGTAAAATATTCCTAACTTTCGATACTCTAATTAGGAATCTAGGACTGTCAGTCTTGTCCTTATGGTATGATGTAAGACCTACTATTAGGTCGATTTTCCTTGAACTTATTACATCAGTAATACCCGTGCTATTGAAATCTATCTAATCTGTGGGAAATCTATACACTTGTGTATTCCTACTAATATTCCTTGTTGTGATTTCAAACACTCATTCAACTGTTGGGCTATGGTTAGTTAGTCCATGGGTCACTCTCACGTTGCTTACAAATTGATTCTTACCATCTTTCTTATCTTTATAAACTTATAGCTGAAAGATGCCTCCTCGCAAGACTCCCAGGAATAGGAATAATCCTGCACCTCCACCGCCTCCACCGCCTCCGGTCGTCGATACTGCAGCCCTGAATGCTGCCGTAGCTGCAGCATTGGCAACTGCCACGGCTCAGTATCACTCATCCGATGCCAGCAGAGGTGGAACCCCTGTTGAATCTATTCCGATCGAAATCCCTGTGCGCTCGAGGGAGTGCTCCTACAAGGATTTCACAAACTGCAAGCCGAAGCCTTTCTATGGCACCGGCGGAGTCATTGCTCTCTCGCAATGGTTCGAGAAGACTGAATCAGTCTTCGAAATCTGTTCATGCCCTGCTACGTGCAAAGTGAAATATGCCGCATGCACCTTTGAGGATAAAGCCCTAACGTGGTGGAACGGCCACGTCAAAGCCCTAACTCTCGTTGTGGCTAACGACATGGGCTGGGCAACGATGATGGACCTCATGACTGAGGAATACTGCCCGAGGGGCGAAGTCCAGAAGTTAGAACATGAACTCTGGAACCTGACCATGAAGGGCACCAATGTGATCGCTTACACTGCCCGATTTAGCGAACTGGTGGCCCTATGCCCCAATATGGTTCCCACTGAAGGGAAAAAGATCGAACGGTACGTATGGGGACTAATGCCCCCGTACCAGGGGAACGTCTTAGCATCGAACCCCGCTACCTTCGACAGTGCCAAGCGACTGGCACAAAGACTCATTGACCATGGAGTCAAGACCCCTGCAACCACAACCACCCTAGCGATCCCAGAACCCTCCAAACCCGCTGGCACCAAGCGGAAGTTTTGGGATGAGAAGAAGAAGCAGCGAGCGGCAAAGAAACAGCAAATCGTGGCAGTGCATGCCGCGGTAACCCCTACTGCAGCTACTACTCCGGTGAGTCGGTATGTTGGAAGTTTGCCCAAGTGCAACAAATGCAACTACCACCACAACGGCGCCTGCCGTGAAATGCAGTGTTCTAACTGCAACAGAAAAGGACACACCGTCCGATTCTGTAAGTTCCCGGCACAACCGATCTCCTAAGTTCCTGGCTCAGGCGCGAGCCCAACTTGCTATGGATGTGGCGAAACAGGCCACTTTAAAAGGGACTGCCACAAGGCGAGGAGTGCTGGGGGAGCAGGGAGGGTACTAGCAATAGGCCACGGGGAAGCAGTAGCTGACCCGACAGTGGTGACTGGTACGTTCCTCCTTGATAACTCCTATGCATGCATTCCATTCGATAGTGGAGCGGAGCGAAGCTTCGTAAACCACAAATTTGCTCGCATGCTTAAGCAACAACCACACGCACTTAACGAACAATTCACAGTAGAAATGGCCAATGGGAAAACTGAAAGTACTAATAGCATATACTTAGGTTGTCTTCTAACCTTAGATAACCATTCATTCCCAATCGACCTTATGCCGGTCTCAATAAAAAGTTTCGACGTTATTATCGGCATGGATTGGTTGAGTCTTCATCGCGCCGACATCATGTGCTGCGAGAAAGCAGTCCGTCTAAACCTCCCGTCTAACGAAACCCTTATAGTCTATGGCAACAAACCTGCTGCGAGTCTTCGCATTATATCTAGTATTCAAGCACAGAAGTATCTGCGCAAAGAATATCACGCATTTCTTGCTCACGTCGTCGACACGAACCTAGGAACGAAAGAACTAAAGAACATCCCAGTAGTGAGCGACTTCCCCGACATTTTCCCAGAAGAACTACCTGGGTTACCTCCGCAACGACAAGTCGAGTTCAGAATCGACTTAGTCCCAGGAGCTACCCTAGTAGCCAAGTCGCCCTACCGTTTAGCACCAGCCGAGATGCAAGAACTCTCTGGTCAACTTAACAAACTGCTCAGCAAGGGATTTATAAGACCAAGTTTCTCACCTTGGGGAGCACCGGTCTTGTTCGTTAAGAAGAAAGACGGATCATTCCGTATGTGTATTGACTACAGAGAACTCAACAAATTGACGATCAAAAATCGTTATCCTCTGCCACGCATAGACGATCTATTCGACCAACTGCAAGGGGCAAACTATTTTTCCAAGATTATCTGAGATCCGGATATCACCAGTTACGAGTGCTAGAGGAGGATGTGCCGAAGACAGCCTTCCGAACTCGTTACGGACACTACGAGTTCGTGGTGATGCCATTCGGATTGACCAATGCGCCCGCAGTCTTCATGGATCTGATGAATAGAGTATGTCGACCTTACTTGGATCAGTTCGTCATCGTTTTCATTGACGACATCCTGATCTACTCCCGAAGTAAGAAAGAGCATGGTAATCATCTGCGACAAGTTCTAGAGACATTACGAAAGGAGAAACTTTATGCGAAGTTCTCGAAATGTGAATTTTGGATCCGAAGAGTCGAATTCTTAGGACACGTGGTAAGCGAAGAGGGAATCCACGTGGACCCATCCAAAATAAAAGCCATTGAGAATTGGTCAGCGCCAAAGACGCCTACAGAAATTCGTCAATTTCTAGGTCTCGCTAGCTACTACCGCAGGTTCATTCAGAACTTCTCCCGAATAGCGAAACCTCTTACGACCCTGACCCAGAAAGGCATGGCCTTTGACTGGGAAGAGAAACAAGAAAGAGCGTTCCAAACGCTAAAGCGAGCCTTGTGCACCGCACCAATACTATCCCTTCCCGAAGGAATAGAAGACTTCGTACTCTATTGCGATGCATCCAATCAAGGACTCGGATGTGTTTTGATGCAGCGAGGTAAGGTCATCGCCTACGCCTCGAGACAGTTGAAGACACACGAGGTTAACTACACGACCCACGATCTTGAACTAGGAGCAGTAGTGTTTGCTCTGAAGATCTGGAGACATTACTTGTATGGAACGAAGAGCACTATCTTTACCGACCACAAGAGTTTACAACACATTTTCGATCAGAAGGAGCTAAACATGAGACAACGACGGTGGGTCGAGCTACTCAGTGATTACGAATGCGATATTCGTTATCATCCGGGTAAAGCCAACGTAGTAGCAGACGCCCTAAGTCGGAAGGAATATTCTGGTCGCAAAGTCAAGTCATTATCAATAACCATCCATTCACACCTGACTAAGCAAATTCAGGCGGCTCAATTTAAGGCCATGAAACCTGAAAATTTGTCGAGTGAATCCCTTAGGGGAATGGACAAGAACTTTGAAGCCAAGGGTGACGGAGCTTTATATTTCATGAACCGGATCTGGACACCGAAACACGGTGGTTTCCGAGACTTGGTCATGACCGAGGCGCACAACACTCGGTATTCCGTCCACCCAGGTTCAGATAAGATGTATCTGGATCTTAAAAAGCTATACTGGTGGCCTAATATGAAAGCAGAGATTGCTACCTTCGTAAGTAAATGCCTTACTTGCGCAAAGGTTAAGGTCGAGTACCAGAAGCCCTCTGGTTTACTGCAACAACCAGAGATTCCAGAATGGAAGTGGGAGCGGATCACTATGGATTTCATAACCAAGTTGCCCAAGACGACGGGTGGACTTGACACCATATGGGTCATCGTTGATAGATTGACCAAGTCTGCACACTTCCTGCCTATCAAAGAAACCGACAAGATGGAGAAACTTACGAGAACATACATTAGGGAAATTGTACGGCTACATGGTGTACCTATTTCAATTATCTCCGATAGAGATAGTAGGTTCACCTCAAGATTTTGGCAATCACTACAACATTCCCTAGGGACGAGGCTGGACATGAGCACAGCCTACCATCCACAGACCGACGGACAGAGTGAGAGAACCATCCAAACACTGGAAGAGATGTTGCGAGCTTGTGTGATTGATTTTGGGAAAGCATGGGATACTCATTTACCCCTTGTCGAATTTTCCTATAATAACAGTTATCACACGAGCATCAAGGCTGCTCCATCCGAAGCTCTCTACGGCCGAAAGTGCAGATCCCCTCTGTGCTGGGCTGAGGTGGGTGATACCCAATTAGCAAGAGGGCAAGCTTCCGACAGTACTCTCACTGGTCCGGAAATCATTCGGGAAACGACAGAGAAAATCGTTCAGATCCGTGAACGATTGAAAGCCTCTAGAGACCGACAGAAGAGCTACGCCGATAAACGAAGAAAACCTTTGGAATTTCAGGTGGGAGACCGAGTCCTTCTCAAAGTCTCACCCTGGAAAGGCTTGATACGCTTCGGCAAGCGTGGGAAGCTTAATCCGAGGTACATAGGGCCTTTCGAGATTCTTGCCAGAGTCGGCCCCGTAGCTTACAAACTTGATCTACCCGACACCCTTCGTAACGTACATTCTACATTCCACGTATCTAACTTGAAAAAGTGTCTGTCCGACGAGACTCTTGTAATCCCACTCGACGAGATCGAGATCAACGAGAGCCTCAACTTTGTGGAAGAACCTGTAGAGATCATGGACCGTGAGGTGAAGCAGACGAAACAAAGCCGTATCCCTATCGTGAAGGTTCACTGGAACGCCAAGCGAGGACCGGAGTTCACTTGGGAACGCGAGGATCAGATGAAGTTGAAATACCCTCATCTTTTCGCTTAATTGTTGTAACTTTATATTTGCTTAAATTCTAATTTCGGGATGAAATTCCCTCTAACGGGGGGATGATGTGACAACCCAAAATTTCCATTTGTACGAACATCATCTATTCAATAGAAGCCAGTTCAGTTTCAGTGATTTTCATACTTTTCCGAACGAGTCTGTGTACTTTAGGGTTTATGTTTAAGGAGATATCAGGAGAGTGGATGCTCCTGGTTTTATTAAATTTGAGCATTTCAAGTTTCATAATGTTATAGTCCTATATCAGGAATAGAAATATTTTCTGCCAAAATATTCCAGGACTATAAATAGTTTTCTGAATTAAATTAATTCATTATTCACAATTCCAAATAGAGAAAAGCCATATTCTCTCTGACGGATCTTCGGGTTTTCATCCCAGATTGTGAGTCTACTTTACTAAATGTGTTTCAATACTTGTTAGATGCTTTATAACATCAATAACATGCTTAGATTACAAGATCCGGGAGTTTACCGCCCAAGAACGTTCTTGGGGAGTAAACTCCAAAACGGAGCCTAAAGGCTTCCTAGTCCCGATTCCTTGTTAGACAACTTGTTTAGGGGTTAGTGTATAAACATTTGGGACTAAAAAGCAACCAAGAAACACAAGTTTATTGGAGTTTACAGCCAAGGAACTTCTTGGGCCGTAAACCCCTTTTCAAGGGCATTTAGTGCCCTAAACCACCCCTAATGTTTAAGGACTTAAACCCTCAAATGCTTGTGCTTATTTAGGACATCAAAACCCTTCAAAATCATAAGTTTATAGGAGTTTATGGCCAAGAACCTCTCTTGGGCCGTAAACCCCTTTTTGTAGGGTAAAAAGCATTCCAAGCACACCTTAGGCCTTAAGACAATTTACCTTGAACACATGGGACTTGAATGGAGAACAAAAGGCATCATAATCACTCCTTAAAAGGAGTTTATGGCCAAGGAACATATCTTGGGCCGTAAACTCCAAGTGAAGGCACAAATGTGTGCCTCTTGTCCCCATTAGCCTTAGATAAAATCATGGAAGCCATCCTTGATGTGTAAGTGCCTCAAAACTATTAAAATCCAAGACCCCATAGGAGTTTACGGCCGTAAACTCTAGGGGATATGGACTATAGGCCGTAAACTCCCCTATGGAGCATTCTAGGGCCTTAAACTACTTCATGTGTTATTCCAACAAAGCTAGGAGTGTACTAGGATCAAGATAACACTTTAAAACACCCAAAACCACCATGTGAGGAGTTCACGGCGATAAACCCATGAGTTTACAGCCGTAAACTCCAAAGGGTGGGGTTTGTTGGGTGGGGAACTCTTATGCAAGGCCATTTGATGTTTCAAACCCTTTTGCCTTGTCCCGTAGCAACTTAGATGCAACCTTTAGGACCTATAACACTTATAAAAAGTGTTTACATGTTCTTAAGTGTTTTAACTTATTTATTAAGTTATTATTTGTCTAATTAGTTATATATATGCTTATTATATGATAACTAGGCTCGTGCGTGTAAACAAGTCTCCGTTTGCCACCTAGCACGGTATCCGACACTACGATTCGTACAACTCACCACAAGTGAGTTCATACCCCTTAAATCAACCTTTGAAATGATTTTAGATGTTTTAAATACTTTATGGGGGGGGGGGAATACAAGTCAAATACTTATAGTTATTGCTTCAATCACATGTGATTGCATTTAATCACATGTGATTAATAACTAGGAAAACAACGATTTTTACCACTGTTCAACTGTTTATCAAACTGCTTTACTTTGGAATGTTTTACAAACTCTTTTACTATCCAAACTTATTTTCAGACTGTGATTCAAACAAATGCTTCTTATACTTAAACTGTTTTATCAACTTATGCCTTCAAATTGTTTTATAGATCGACATCAAGTCGATGTTCTCTTGAAATTATATTTATGCTTCAAATGTATTTTCAAAACTTATTTATGCTTTTATATATTCAATTGCATGCCCATATATGTATAGATATATAAATAATGTTTAAAGGGCTTAGGAAGGCCATCCGCCCTATTTCTTTTTTCTCGATTTGGATGTGGTCTGGTGGGATTTCGGGTGACCATCCGAAGGTCGTTTCCATATTACTTATATATCATATATACATGTATAGACATAAAAGTACTTCCATATTCATACTTATCAGTACATCAATAGTTAGTTACCATCGGGGTAACACAGGAACATATACAGCTATACTAGAAACAAGTACATATACAACTATACTAGAAACAAGTACATATACAGCTATACTAGAAACAAGTACATATACAGCTATACTAGAAACAAGTACATGTACAACTATACTAGAAACAAGTACATATACAGCCATACTAGAAACAAGTACATATACAGCTATACTAGAACGAGAAACATTACATATACATGAATACGTAACAATTGTGATCCACTGTGTCGGAGCATGCCTTAAATGTCATGGCCCGAGTTGTAGCCAGAATTCTCTTGGAGGGAGAGTGTGAGTTTGCGTATAGATCTATACTGGATTGACTATCCTACACCTTGCTGCTAGCTACAGCCGGACCTGCAGGTCTGCGGGTGCCAAACGTCATTCCTTTATTACGACCATTCATTATGTCGTTGTTAGCAGTTGATAGCATGGTGCAATTTATCACATTGTACCTTAATATAAATCCGGTTTAAGGTAGTAGTAATTAGTACAGCAGTAGTTCTTATTATACAAAACTACAGTACTACAATGATTTACCCATTACATATTTTAGTGATAACCTCACTTAAGCATTAATGTACAAACTATATTTTATTAAATGATAGTTACACTTGGGAAATCACATACTTTTACAACGAACGAGTATACAAAACATCTAAGCCTTGGTAGAAGGTTACTTTAATAGAAAATATAGGTTTTTCTGAGAGATTCAAACTTTTACAAACACTTTCAAACACTTACATACATTTTTCAACTTATACATTGAGACAGATTCAAATGTTTTTGACAACAAACATTGACACTAAAATACTTATGAACTCACCAGCTTAATGCTGATAAACTCTTTCAAAATAACTTGTATTCTCAGGTCATTAGTAGACAGGTACCGAGGCCAGCTTTTGAGAAGATGGAGTGCATTCAAGACTCATCTCATATTATTTTGTTTTACATTATTTTGGTGTCTATAACTGTACAGAACACACTTGTATTAAAATTATATATTTAATGCAATGGATGATGTTGTTTGCTTATTTACATTTACTGTGTTGTGATACTATACATGACGTCCTCCGCCCCAGAACGTTTCCGCCGTTCATGGTTCTGGGGTGTGACACCCTAACCTTGTAGATACACCAGTCGGAACCCACTAGTTACACGAGACGGAATCCGCATCCCGTACGTGGAGGTTTGTTGGAATGACAAACATAGACTAGAGTTCGCTTGGGAATGCGAGGACAACCATATAGGAAGTACTCCCTTATCTCTACTTGGCCATTCATACCTACTTCCTTGCCTAGACCTAAATTTCGGGACGAAATTCCCTCTAACGGGGGAATGATGTGACAACCCAAATTGTTCCGTTACATTTCCCCGTTACTGTTAACGGAATATTCCAGTTTATAAAAGTTCCATTATTTAGAGGTCGTCAATTTAATAAACATTCCATTTGTTTACATTTAATATGCCGTTAAGTCGTGACAAAAGAAAATAAAAACTCGTATTACACATTTCCATTTAGTTGGAAAAGTTAGTTTTTATTATTACGACCACTAAATCGGGTGCGACCAAAAGCCCCGTTTAACGGCAGTATTGGGTAGAATTCCACTGAGCCCCGACTCAAAACCCTATATAAGGGTGAGTGGACTCCATTTGGAGCTTTTCCACCCTCTCTCTCTAGACCCGCTTTCGCCCCGAATCTGCAACCAAACGCTTCCAAATTGTAAGTTCGCTTACCCTAGCCTATTCTAAACATATTGATTCATGTTTATAGCTTAGAAATCGAACCTAGAAGCTGTTGAAAAGGAGTTTATGGCCAAAGCTCCTCCTTAGGCCGTAAACACCTAAAATGAGGCCAAAATGACCCCCAAAAGTCCCGAAAAGCTTGGAAATAAATAGGGGAATTATCCTAGGAGTGTTTGCACATTTAAAACAATCATTTTGAGGCCTAAAAGAGAGTTTACAGACCAGGCATATGCCAAGGCCGTAAACACCTCTAAACTATGTCAAAATGCCTCCAAAACACTCCCAAACCACCCTAGGGCTTAACACATAAATTAGGGGCTTATCCTCTTGGGTTTAGATCACTTAAACATTAAGAATTGGAGGATTAAAAGGAGTTTACGGCCCAGACATGTGTCAAGGCCGTAAACTCCCTAAACCAAGCCAAAATGTTGGTTTTTGTCCCCCAAATGGCCTTAGACATTTACCATAAAACACTAGGATTGAAACAAGGGCTTAAACTCAAAGAATGGAGGGTGTATGAGAGTTCATGGCCAAGCCATAGAGCTTACGGCCGTAAACTCTCAAAGGTTGGTCATTTGGACCATAAACTCTAAAGGAGACCCCTTTTGGAACCCCAAACACCCCTATAGCCTTGAATAAATTACTAGAAGTGATATAAGGGCTTGAAACTTCACAAAACTCAAGGGATAAGAGTTTACGGCCGTAAACTCCCTTAGGAGTTGTCCCTAGGCTGTAAACTCCATTATAGTGCCCTTAAAGACCCTAAACCCACTCATGCCTTTTGGAATTGGACCTAGAATAATTCCATGAACAAGTAGAAGCCTTAAAACACACTAGATACCCTCACCATGAGTTTACGGCCGTAAACTCATGGTGAGTAGTCCCTGGGCCGTAAACTAAGTAATAAGGGTTTACTCTCGGAGAGTAAACTCCACTCCTAAGCCATATACACCTTTAAACGCTACCCGAGACACCCAAACACTTAACCAAAGTGTTTTCCGCTCCTTTGAGCGCATATATTTGTTTAATTAGTATTAAATATACTAATTGTATGTGAACATATGTTATCATATGTTAAATAGGTCATTGTGTGTGTTCGAGTCCTTGCGTGACACCGAACGCCCAAACGGCACTTTAGTCGGACCTACTTGCGCCAGGTGAGTTCATACCCCTAAATGAACCTTTTAAATGCTTTTACATGTTTTATAGGGGGGGGGGGGAATACAAGTTAAACATGCCAGTTATCATATCAATCACATGTGATTGATAACCCGCATGCACAAGATTTTACCACTATACACTGTTTAACCGAGTAGGACACTATAATGGTTTTCTAAAAAGGATTTTCATTTGTTTCAAAACTCTTACTTATACTGTTTTATCTAAATTCATTCTAAACTGGTTTATGAAAGATTTCCAAAGGTTTTCAAACATGTTTTTACAAAAGAATACAAATTGTGATTTTCCCGAGTATAAAGGCTTTTCATCAAAGTTCACTTTCACGACGTATGATTTTACTTGTTAGTTACTGCTGCTTCGCTTTCATGTATTTTAAACTCCTACTCGATAATGCTTTCACTTCGTGATGCGTTTATACCTGTTATTGTCTCTATTTCACTTATACTTGTAGTCGCTTATACCTGGTAAATGCTTTTACTTCACTTATTGTCGTCTCTACTTCGTGATACACTTATACTTGGTACACTTATACTTCATGATTCGATTATCCCACTCTGTATGCTTATACTTCACGACTCGCATATTTCACTGTACGCTTATACTTCACGACTCGGACATTTCACTGTACGCTTATACTTCACGACTCGGATATTCCACTGTACGCTTATACTTCACCAGTCGGTTATTCCACACTGTACACTTATACTTCACGATATGATTCCACTTGATACACACTCAAGCGTAGTTAGATGTATGTCTGTGCTTGTATAGATGCATATAAATAATGATTGAAGGACTTAGGAAGGCTTGTCCGCCCTATTTCCTTTTCTTCATTGAGATGTGGTCTGGTGGGATCGGATGTCCATCCGAAGGTCGTTTGATTCATTACTTATATATTATGTACACAAGCATAGGCATGCGGGTTTACTTCAGTCAATTCAGTTAAGAGTCTCTACCTCTAGTTCAACATTTACATTAGAAACCCACTAGTTGGAAGTCTCTACCCACTATTTGGGATGCATCTTCAGGACACGGCCTTCTCCGTCGTCTAGTCGGTAACCAGAGTCTCCTGTAGGGAGAGCGGACATTGTGTGTATAGATCTATACGGGATTGACAACCCCGCACCCAGACTGCTAGCTACAGTCCCGGCCTACCAAGCCAACGGGTGACAAATGTCACATTTTAGACGCTTGTAGGGCGTCTGGTATTCTAGTCAGTATGGTTACGAGTATCCCGGGTTACCTTATAATTCATTGGCTTTAAGGTAACGGTATTTTGCCAGAAATTTACACTGTATGCTGGTAATTCATTTTCAGAGTCACACTGTTTTGACCTTACAAGACGTATCTTTCATTTGATACTGTCTGGGGTCTGTTTTCTCTGTTTTTGACCTTACAAGACGTATCTTTCATTTGATACTGTCTGGGGTCTGTATCCACTGTATTCACTGTTTTAATCCTTGCTAGACGTATCATTTAGTTGGTGCTGTCTGGGCTTTGTGTTCACCGTACTAGACCTTACTAGTTGTACCTTTCATTTGGTACCACCTGGGGTCTATGTCTCTTTCTGTTACACTGAGCCAGGCGTGTCGTTCGTTCGATACTCTCCTGGAGTCTATGATTCCTTGCCTTAGTCAGCAGTCCTCACTGCTGAGGCATATGTTATTCCCTGATGTCGTTTGCTTTCCTCAATAATCAAATTCAGTATTTTGATAATGATAACAATTTAGGGAAAACCACTTTTTACCACATAACACTGACCAGTCTTGGTAGAAGGCTGCTTTATTTAAAGAAAATATAGGATTTTCTGGAAAGAACTCTAATACACAGTAAACACTTAATCTACTACTTCATAAAGTTATTTGACAAAATGACACTAAATACTTATGAACTCACCAGCATTGTAAAAATGCTGATACTCGCTTTTCAAATAACTTGTATTCTCAGGTTAGCATTAGACAGGTACATCTCGGAGCTGTTGATGAAGATGGCTTAGTGCCTCGCTGTACTTACATATATCTATCTGTATTACTTGTATTACTTTGGTGTATTGTAATGTAACCATGTAAAACTATTACTATTAATGCAATGTTTTGTTGTACTTTGATTACTATAATGCATGTGTTGTGATACTTGACATGACGTCATCCACCCCAAAACGCTTCTGCCGTTCTAGTTTTGGGGTGTGACACCCAGCTCAAAGAACAACAATCCTCCGCTACCACCTCCTCCTCAAATTTATCCTGCGATGTTCCAAGCAGCTGTTACTACTGCAATAGAAGCCGCCATGTCACAAATGAACCCCGGTGGTTCAGGAGGTGGTCCCCAGCCTCAAAACCAAGAAGGTAGCCAGGGACACCGAAAGGAATGTTCTTATAAAGATTTCATGAATGCGAAACCCTTGTCCTTTGATGGAACTGGAGGTGTCATTTCCCTCACTCGATGGTTCGAGAAAATCGGATCTATCTTTGAAATCTGTGCTTGTTCAGAGTCTGACAAAGTAAAGTTTTCCGCTTGCACCTTTATCGATAAAGCGTTGAATTGGTGGAACGGCCGAGTCAAATCCTTGAACCTACCTGTAGCCAATGCTATGGGATAGGAAGCCATGAAAGAACTTCTTCTAGCTGAGTACTGCCCTCGGGGCGGAATACAGAAGTTAGAGCACGATATCTGGAACCTGAAGATGAAGGGTTCCGATATTGTCGCATACACTTTGAGATTTGATGACCTGGGGCTACTTTGTCCGGGATTGGTTACCCCGGAGAGTAAGAAGATAGAGAGATTTATTTGGGGGCTGACCCAACCGACCAAAGGAAATGTATTAGCTGCGAGACCGGATACAAATGACAGCGCCAAAAGTTTAGCCCAGACCCTGATTGATCATAGTGATGATGTTGAGGAAACAACCGCCACCCATGAACCGACCAAGAGGAGTGGTGAGAAGAGGAAGTTTTGGAAAAAGAAGAAAGGTCAACCTTCTCAAGGATCTTCAAAGAAACAACAGACAGTAGCAGTCCATGCTGTTACTACTCCTGTTGCTGTTGCTTCTGGTGTGGGACCCACAACTCAAACACCTACTAGCAGGTATGCTGGTAACCTCCCCCAGTATGAAAAGTGCAAATACCACCACAACCCCGTCCCCTGTCGTGAGCTATCATGCACCAACTGTGGTAAAAAGGGGCATACGGTCCGATTCTTCAAAGCACCAGCCCAATCCACGAATCAATCTTCTGGAGTAGGTGTTGGTCAAGCCTGCTACAATTGTGGAGAAGTCGGGCATTTCAAGAGGAATTGCCCCAAGAAGACGACAGTTGATAACACTAGGAGAGTCCTAGCCATGGGACGAGAGGAGGCAGTTGCCAATCCCACCGTTGTTTCGGGTACGTTCCTTCTCGACAACTCTTATGCTAGTATTATTTTCGATTCGGGTGCTGAAAGAAGCTTTATTAGTCATTCGTTCAAACATAACCTTAAACATAATTCCCAACCATTAAGCGAAAAGTTTACCGTCGAAATGGCTAATGGTGAGAAGGAAAGCACTAGCGATATCTTCATAGGTTGTACCCTTACCCTGAACGGCCATTCTTTTCCCATAGATCTTATGCCAGTTTCTATAAAGAGCTTTGATGTTATCATTGGCATGGATTGGTTGAGTCCCAATCATGCTGATATCCTTTGTTACAAAAAAGCCATTTGTCTCAACCTCCCCTCTGGTCAGACTCTCATGATCTATGGAGATAAGCTTAGCTCTAATCTCCGCATCATTTCCTGCATCAAAGTTCAAAAACTTCCGCGGAAGGAGTGCCAAGCATTCCTAGCTCATGTCATCAACGAGAAACAGGAAGTTAAAGACCTTGCGAGCATCCCCGAAGTCTGTAACTTTCCTGATGTCTTTCCCGAAGAGCTCCCGGGAATTCCTTCTGAACGTCAAGTTGAGTTTCGCATCGACCTAATCCCCGGAGCTACCCCCGTATCCAAGTCTCCATATCGCTTAGCTCCAACAAAAATGCAGGAGTTATCTAGCCAGCTTAACGAGCTACTCAGCAAAGGGTTCATTAGACCGAGTTCCTCACCCTGGGGAGCTCCGGTATTGTTTGTAAAGAAGAAAGATGGATCCTTCCGAATGTGTATCGACTACCGCGAACTTAATAAGTTGACCGTCAAGAACCGATATCCCCTTCTGTGAATAGATGACCTCTTCGATCAACTTCAGGGAGATAGCTACTTCTCGAAGATAGACCTTAGGTCAGGGTACCATCAGTTACGAGTTCATAAGAGTGATGTTTCCAAAACATCTTTCAGGACTCGGTATGGATACTACGAGTTCGTAGTGATGCCCTTTGGTCTCACCAATGCACCGGCAGTGTTCATGGACCTGATAAACCGGGTGTGTCGACCCTTCTTAGACAAGTTCGTCATTGTGTTCATAGATGACATACTTGTCTACTCCAGAAGTGAAGAAGATCACAAACAACACTTGAGGCTAGTATTGGAAACCCTTAGATCCGAAAAGCTGTATGCGAAATTTTCCAAGTGTGAATTCTGGATTCAGAAGGTAACTTTCCTTGGTCATGTGGTAAGTGAAGAGGGTATTCACGTGAATCCATCCAAGATAAAAGCGATAGAGAATTGGTCGGCACCGAAGACACCCACAGAAATCCGTCAATTCTTGGGTCTCGCCGGCTATTATCGAAGATTCATCCAAAATTTTTCCAGAATTGCCAAACCTATAACCACTCTGACATAGAAAGGTGTACCCTTTTATTGGAGTGAAAAGCAAGAGACTGCGTTCCAAACGTTAAAGCGAGCCTTGTGCAGCGCACCGGTCCTGTCTCTGCCCGAAGGGACAGAGGAATTTGTTGTTTATTGTGATGCATCTAACCAGGGCTTAGGCTGTGTGCTTATGCAAAGGGGAAAAGTGATTACATATGCCTCAAGACAACTGATGGCACACGAGATCAACTATACCACGCATGACTTGGAGTTAGGTGTTGTAGTCTTTGCACTGAAGATTTGGAGACATTATCTCTACGGGACCAAGTGTACGATCTTCACTGACCATAAGAGCCTGCAACACATCTTCAATCAGAACGACTTAAACATGAGGCAACGACGATGGGTAGAACTACTCAGCGACTATGAGTGTGAAATTTGCTACCATCCTAGCAATGCCAATGTGGTGGTAGATTCCCTTTGCCGAAAGGATAGTTCAAGCCGCAAAGTGAAGACCCTGAAGATGACTATCCATTTCCATTTATCCATGCAAATCCGAGAGGCCCAATTAGAAGCCCTTAAACATGAGATCGTGTCAAGCGAGGCCTTGAGGGGAATGGACAATAAAATTGAGAACAGGGGTGACAGAGTCTATTGTTTCATGGACCGAATCTAGATCCCAAAGTTCGGAGGATTCAGGGAGATTGTCATGGAGGAAGCGCACAAGACTAGATACTCCGTTCACCCGGGTTCTGATAAGATGTACTTGGATCTTAAGAAACAATACTGGTGGCCCAACATGAAAGCTGAGATCGCTGCATTCGTGGGCAAGTGTCTGACTTGCGCCAAAGTGAAAGTCGAGTACTAGAAACCCTCGGGTCTGCTCCAGCAAACCGAGATACCCAAGTGGAAATGGGAGATGATTACCATGGACTTCATCACCAAGTTACCCAAGTGTCCGAGTGGGTACGACACCATTTGGGTAATTGTCGATCGTTTGACAAAATCCGCTCACTTCATCCTGATCAAAGAATCATTCAAAATGGAAAGACTCATGTGAATCTACATCCAGGAGGTAGTTCGATTGCACGGTGTACCTGCATCCATTATCTCTGATCGAGATAGCAGGTTTACCTCTAGATTTTGGTAGTCTCTCCAAAAGGCTCTTGGAACCAAACTAGACATGAGTACGCCTTATCATCCTCAGACCGATGGACAGAGTGAGAGAAATATCCAAACCCTCAAAGACATGCTGAGGGCATGTGTCATAGATTTTGGAAAGTCGTGGGACACACATCTGCCCTTGATAGAGTTCTTGTATAAGAATAGTTACCATACCAGTATCAAAGCTGCTCCGTTCGAGGCCCTCTATGGTCGCAAATGCAGATCCCCTCTATGCTGGGCCGAGGTAGGGGACTCGCAGCTAGTCAAGAGTCAATTCTCCGACAGTGCTCTCACTGGTCCTGAAATCATCCGCGAAACCACAAAGAAGATTATCCATATCCGGGAACGATTGAAAGCTTCACGAGATAGACAGAAGAGTTACGCTGATACACGATGGAAACCTCTGGAGTTCCAGGATGGAGACCGTGTCCTGTTGAAGGTCTCGCCCTGGAAAGGCATGGTACGCTTCGGAAAGCATGGAAAACTTAATCCGAGGTACATTGGACCCTTCGAGATCCTCGCCAGGATCGGTCCTGTAGCCTATAAACTCCAACTACCTCAAGAGCTTAGTAACATCCACCTAGTTTTTCACGTCTCGAACCTTAAAAAGTGCCTATCTGATGAAACCCTCATGATTCCTTTGGACGAAATCGGGATCAATGAAAACTTGAACTTCGTGGAGGAACCAGTTGAAATCATGGATCGAGAGATCAAACGTACGAAGCAAAACCGCATCCTGATATTGAAGGTTCGCTGGAATGCCAAGCGGGGACCGGAATTCACTTGGGAGCGTGAAGACTCAATGAAACAGAAGTATCCACATCTATTTCCAGATCCATGATTTGTATCTTAATTCTGAATTTCGAGACGAAATTCCCTCTAACGGGGGGATAATGTGACAACCCGAAGTTCTTTCCGTCATTTGTACCCCTTTCCGTTAATAAATTCGTCGTTTTCAAATTCGTTTCCGTTTACGTTATTAAATTAAGTCATTAAATTTGAATCGTTTATTATGACTTAATGGGTGTTCAAACATGTCAATAACTCATGAAAATATTCTAAATTAAAATTAGTAAATTTTTAGTTTCGACCATAACGAATTACGACAACTTTATCGGGTGCGACCAAAAGCATCGTATAACGTCAGTATCGGGTAGAATTTCACCGAGTCTCAAACCCAACCCCTATATAAAGGTGGAGTAGACAACGTTTGAAGACTTCTGCCCCTCTCACAACTTTCTCTCACTACTCTCTCTCTAGAACTCGAAATTGGTCCAAAACCCCCTTTCAAGCCTCAATTTGGTAAGCAATCTACCCTAACTTGTTATCTAACTTGATTGGCATGAAAATCTATGTTTGAATCACCCAAAAACACCCATGAACATGTGTTTATGGTTTGGGGACCCTCCCAAAACCGTGAACTACCCTAAGGTGGGTTTTGAAGCCCCAAAACCCCTCCAAATCACTTCTAGTGCTTAGTTAAGACCTTTATACTTGCATGCATGAGCTTAGGACCCCAAAATCGCACCAAATGAGGATTGGACATGAGTTTACGGTCCAAGAACATGCTTGGACCTTAAACCCTCATTCATAGACCTTAAACACCTTTTAGGGTGTTAGTTTGCCCCTAAACACCTCCAATGAACCTCCATGAATGCATAGAACCTTATAACCCTTCAAGAAATGCACCAAAACATACATAAATGGGACAAACTAGAGTTTACGGTCCAAGAACATTCTTAGACCGTAAACTCATCTTCTTAGACCATAAACTCATCTCCTTAGACCATAAACTCTTCAAATGGGTGTTAAAGTGCCTTTAACACCTTGTATGGTTTGGAATTGAACCTAGAACCTTGTATGCTTAACTTTCAACCACTAAAACCCATGAATCTTGGACAAACATGAGTTTACGGTTGTAAACTCATGTGTTTAAGGTAGTAAACTCCCAAGAACATCTTCATAGACCATAAACTACTTTTCCAAGGTCAATTCAAGTCCCAAACACTTCCTAAGCCATAGAATCAACACTAGAACCTTCCTTTGTGCATTGTAATTGACCTAAGACCACCAAAACACATTGAAACATGTCACACAAGAGTTTACGGCCGTAAACTCATAGTTTACTGCCGTAAACTCCTCAAATGGTCCTTAGGTTGTTCAATTCTCATTCAAAAGCCTTGAAACCAAGTCTAGCATCAATCCACAAGTGTTATAAGACAATTTAGCAACCAAGAACACCCCCACCATGAGTTTACGGCCGTAAACTCATGGGTAATGGGTCATTTGGACCGTAAACTCCCAAAGGAGTTTACTCTTGGGGAGAAACTCCATATCCAAACCATACTCGTCCATAGATGCTACCCGGGTCACTCCAAACACTTGGATTGAAGTGTTTTCACGTCTAGAAGTGTTTACTCTTATCTAATTAGTGGTTTGAAGTCTAATTAGATACATTTGTGTACCATTCCATATTACATAGGAACCTCGCGCGTTATCAATCCCCGAACTGACACTTAGCATCCAAATCGACTCGTTTTCTCGACTGGTGAGTTCATACCCCTACCCTTTTTCAATGTTTTTCAATGTCTTCAGGGGGAGAATACAAGCAAAAGTACAAGAATATCTTGTACTTAAAGTATTTATTACATTTAAGCTGTTTGATATCCACATGCTTTTAACAATGGAAAAGAGTATTAACCAAACATTAAACTATTTGTGAAACTCTTATATACTGTTATGTTTTATATTTCACAAATGAGTAGTTCATATCATTATTGTTAAAAGCAACATATTGATACATTTGATTTGTCCTCGGTAACACTCCACAGAGATACGCGAGTGGAGGATTCATTGTTTTTCCTTATTATTACTAGTAAATTTGTTATTCCTATAAATTGGAGACACGTCCTCAGAAACACTCCACAGAGATACGTGAGTGGAGGATCGCCTCCATAACCAAAATCTCTTAGATAGGGAGCGTGACTTGAGTGTATAGATCTATACGAGGCTAACTACCCCACACTTGGCTGCTAGCTACAGCCGAACCGAAAGGTTCAAGGGTGACGAAAGTCATAAAGTGATATGGACTACATATTGCCATATTTAGTCTATAGTATGGTTATGGAACTCGCAATTCGGGTAACAGAGATTTAATTGTTAGTAATAATGGGTTAGTAATTTGTTTACTTTATATTTATTAGTTTTATGTGTATGTTAAAACTAATACACTTCACAAGGATAACCAGGTTTTCAGTATACATCTTTCACATTACATTTCAGCTCGGTAACCAACTTTTAGGAAAATATGGGATTTTCCTGGGATAACAGTTGTACATAACCAGATTTTTGTAACATAACAGATAACCAAACTTTACATATAAGAAAATATGGGATTTTCTTGGATTTGTAACTTTTTCAGTAACTGAAAGGAAACTTGTACATTTTCAGAAAACAAAAACACTTATGAACTCACCAACTTTATGCTGATTTTCAAACTGCTTGTATTCTCAAGTCCACTTTAGACAGGTACCCAACGATCCTTTTTGGCGAAGACGGAGTGCGTAGAAGATGCGCCTTTTCTTTTGTTCATTTATACATATGTATAACAACTATAACACTTGGTTTTCAAACAAATGTAAATTCTAAATATGTAATGTAATGTTTGTTTACTTCGCTTACTATGTACATTGGATTTGATACTCAACGTGGAGTCTGCCCCGGAAATGTTTCCGCCTTGGGTTTCGGGGTGTGACACAACATCATGCCATGTCGTGAGGTCCCAAATGAATGCGCATTTAATTTGGCCTTGACAACGTCATGGTGTATCCTTTTGTTACTGTGTGGTTACCATAAAAATTTATTATTTAAGACTTGAATTGCTAAAACTCAAAGGTGATGTTTACCTGGAATGCAATGTTACAAGTCTCCCCCACTTGAACTAGATTTTTTTCCTTGAAATCCTCAATTGTAAACAGATCGGGCTAGTACTCACGTATCTCCGTCTCGGGATCCCAAATCCACTCTGAGCCCCATCGGTGCTGCCACTACACCTTAACCAAGGGCACCACCTTGTTGGGAAAGGTCTTTCATCTTCTTATCAAGAATTGTCACTGGTCTCTCCATGTAGTTAACACGCTCCTCGACCTGGCTGCTGTCTAATGGGATCACTGTTGCATCATCCACCAAGTACTTCTGAAAGGCCACCTTGCCCACCCGGGCCACCACTCGAAAGGGTCTGATGAACTAGGGGCCTAACTTGCCCTTCTTCTTGAAGAATATAACACCCTTCCAGTGTGATACCTTCAGCAGAACCATATTCCCAACCTGAAACTCCATCTCGGACTGTCGCCTAGCAGCATAACTCTTATGTTGGCTTTGTGTTGTCTGTAACCTCTGCATGATCTATTGGATAATCTATGTCATATGGAGTACCACTTCAGTGCTCCCCATGACCCTATTACCGACCTTTCCTCAATAAATTAGATTCTGATACGTTCTCCCATATATGAGCTCATACGGAGGTGCACCGATGCTAAAATAATAGTTGTTGTTTTATGAAAACCCAACTAAAGGAAGGTTGGAGTCCCAGCTCCCACCAAAATCAATGACGCAAGCCCTCAACATATCTGTAAGTGTCTGCATAGTCCACTCACTCTGCTCATCTATATAAGGGTGATAAGTAGTGGTGAAGTGCAATCTAGTGCCCAACTCCTCATGGAACCTCTTCCAGAACTTGGAATTGAGCCGAATATTTCAATCTGATACAATGGAAACTGGTACACCGTGGCGAGCAACGATCAATTACACATAAACATTAACCAATTTCTCAGTCGAGGAACTTTCCCAAATAGCAAAGAAATAGGCACTCTTGGTCAGGTGGTTGACAATCACCGAGATGGCATCAAATTCCTTGACTGTCCTTGGCAGCTTTGTGATAAAATCCATATTAATCTGTTCCTATTTCCACATGGGAATCCCTAAGTGTTGTAACTTGTCGTGTAACCTTTGGTGCTTAGCCTTGACCTTCCTGCATGTCAAGCATCTTTCAACAAACCAAGTTATCTCCCTCTCCATGTAGGACTGCCAATAATTAAGTCTCAAGTCTCAATACATCTTTTTGGCAAGGTGAATCGAGAACCTGGACTTATGTGCCTCCTCTATCAATTTCTATCGGAACCCACTAGAAACTGGAACCCAAACTCATCAACATTGTGTCAATAATCCCCGACTATCTGTGATGAATCTATCAATCTAACCCCTGATATTCTCCTTCTTCCAGTTCTCCTTCTTGATTACCTCGGTATGAGCCTCCCAGGTCAAATCCAAAAGCGGTGAAATAATGGTCTTCCTCAAACACAATCCTCGAATATGGGCACCAGTTGCCTTGCGGCTCAAGGCATCAGTGACCACATTGCTCTTCCCCTCGCAATCATAATATTTAACCACGTCAAGCCATCTATGTTGCCTCATATTTAGATTCAGCTGGTCCATAAGATATCACAACCTCTTGTGATTCGTTTAGATGGTATAACGAATCCCATAGAGATAGTGTCACCAAATCTTAAAGTAAAACACCACCGCCCCTAACTCTAAGTCGTGTGTTAAATACCTAGCCTCGTGCGGCTTCAACTGCCTGGAGGCATATGCAATAACTATTCCTCGTTACATGAGTATCGCCCCCAACCCTATGATCGAAGCACAATACACCACATAGTCATAAACACCCTTTGGAAGAGTCAATAGCAGAGCCTCTCATATTCTATGCCTTAAAGTCTCGAAAGCAGCCTGCTACTCGGTCCCCCAGTAAAACTCCACACTCTTATTTTTCTAGCGAGTGAGAGGAACGACAATCTTGGATAAATCATGGATAAACCTCTGATAGTAACCTACCAACCCAAGAAAACTCCAGATCTTATATGGAGTCTTCAGAACCTCCCACTGCATAACTGCCTCAATCTTGGTCGGATCAAACAATATATCATTCTGATTGACGAGGTGCTCCAAGAATTAGACCTCTCACAACAAAAACTCAAACTTGGAGAACTTGGCATACAACCTCTTTCGTCAACACTCCAAGTAACTCTCGCATGTGCTCCTCATGGTGCTCCCTAGTCTTGGAGTAGACTAGAATGTCATCAATGAACACAATAACTGACGGATTAAGCATCGACCTACATACATGATTCATCAAATCCATGAAATTTGCAGGTTCATTGGTGAGCCCAAACACATAACAAAAAACTCATACTGACCATGTCGAGTTTGGAAAGTTGTCTTCTCCACATCCTCTTCTCTAACTCTCATCTGGCGGTAACCCGACCTCAAATCAATCTTGGCGGACCAAGACGCACCTTGTAGTTGATCAAAGAGATCGTGAATCTTTGAAAGTGGATAACGGTTCTTCACCGTCAACTTGTTCAACTCTTGATAATCTATGCACATTCGATGAGAATACTCCTTCTTCTTCACAAACAAAATCGATGCTCCTTAGGGTGAACTGCTCGGTCGGATAAACTGCTTGCCCAGCAGCTCCTGGAGTTAAGAGGACACTTCCTACATATCTAGTGGTGCAAGGCGATACGACGCCTTCGAAATCGAGGCTGCACCTGGCTCAGCTTGATCCTAAACTCCACTTGCCTCATGGGAGGCACACCGGGTTGATCTTCTGGGAAGACATCCAAAAACTCCCTAACCGCTGGCACATTCGAAACTGACTTCTTCCCATCATATTGAGTGTCGACCATATATGCGATATATCTAGAACATTCTTGCTGGAGATATTACCTAGCCTTGACAACTGAACAAAAACCTGAACTAACCCTGTTACCCTCTCCATAAACGGTTAGTTCTTACCCACATGGGTTTTGAACCACCACCAGCTGCCTATCACAATCAATCATAACTCCAAATTTGCTTAACCAATCTATCCCTGCAATCATGCATACCCCCCTCTCATATAGGGATTGGAATCAAGTCAATTAGGTAGAGCACCCTGGATATCTCAGAGGTACATTCATAGAAAATGCTCGAAGAAAAAACCTTGTGTTTGTTGGTGATGGACACTCACAACAGATACTCTAACTCCCCAAGGGTCATATCAAAATCCATACTGAAAGACTGAGACACAAATTAACGACTCGCACCTAAGTCAAAAAGCACAAGAGTAGGCAATGAATTCACTAAGAAGGTACCTATCAGAAGCATAAATCATAACCATATAGGAATTTAACTTGACAGAATGATAAATGAATACAAACCATTCACGACGTTGGGTGCCGCACTGGCCTCCTCACAGTTAACTGAAAAGTGAGACCTCTAGCCTTTGGGGCCTCATCCTACCCCTTGGCGGATACTTGTGATACGAAGAGTAGTAAGAGTTGGTGCATGTACATGCCTAGCAACGAGCAATGGATAGTTAGCCTTCACATGGCCAACCTTATCACAATGATAACAAACTTGAGTGCTCTGTTGTGAGGGTTGTTACTGTTGTTGATGATAATCTCTGGAAAGATTGCCCCTTGCCACATTTGTTGCACTTGGTCCCTAAATGACATACACTATCATCCGCCTTCTCGCATTTACCACAAATATGACCTGTTTGTCCTCTAGATCGGGAATCATCAAGCTTGAAGCACTTCGTTGCATGTTTAGTTTGAACTAAGGTCTGCCTTTTCTCATTTGTCTGCGTCTCTATCTCAATCTCTCTCCTCTTCTCATTTGCCTACGTCTCTATCTCAATCTCTCTCCCTCGGGGCCATCGAATGTAACTCTAAAAGGGAACAATATTGTGGGATCGACATAAAGTCAAAAATCTTATTCTTGATCATACTCAAGTATCGTGAGAGCTGAACCAAATTTGAAGTAGTATACTCGAGGCCGAAGTGGGCTCTCTCAGTAAACATCCTGGTAATCTTCATCACCGACACTGTTGCCTACTTCAGTGAAAAATAAATTATAATTTATTTACTTTTGTAGAGCTACTTGACGAGTTGAGAGCCCCAAACTCGTCGAGTAGAAACCAGAATGGGCTCGGGATTTTAAGTCACCTACTTGACGAGTTGAGAGCCTCGACTGGACGAGTAGGGATGCCAGGATGAAACCCTAATTTCAAGGTTTTGCACCCTATTTAAGCATCCTAATCCCCATTTGTTGTCCTCATTTCCAGCCTCTAAGTCCCAAACCCTAGTTTCATAAACCCTAATGCATTTGTGATCTTGTGAGCCATTTTGAGTGATCTTTGTGTGTATTTGAAGCTTATGGAAGAAGAAGAAGCTAGAGGATCCAAGGAGAAGATAGTAGATCCAGATACATCCTTCCATCCTCATCATTTTCTGGTAATCAAGTTTCTAACTTGCCTAATAGTTTCTTAGATCTCCTTATTTGCTATTTATTGAGTTTTTGGTCCAAGAAGCTTGATCCTTGGGATATGGACGTCCCAAGTGAGGATACCTTCAAATATGGGATCATTAGGGTTGTTATGGCATAAAGGTGCAAACTTTATGCCATTGGAGCCCCCATGCAAGCTCTAAGATGTCATCTTGGCCTATTAAGCCTCAAAAGGCCATGCATGGAGGAAAAGACAAAAGCTTTACGTGTTCAAATGATGTCTAAGGCCTAGATCTCTGTTTGTATGCTTTAGTTTGGAGTTGGGATGACTTAAGGACCAAGATCCATGTCCCAAAGATTTAGGGTTTGAGCTAAACTCCTCAAATGGGGGTATTAGTGGGTAAAGTTGGAAACTTTACCGTTGAAAGGACATTTTCAGGGTAGATGAGGAGTATGAAGCTTAGATTTGAAGAGTTGGGGCTTAATCTATTATATGGCCCAAACAGACTGAGGAACTCGGCGAGTCCAGAGAGGGACTTAATGAGTTGAGTCAATTTATCCTGATTCTGTACAAGGTAGAACTTAACAAGTCTGTGAAGGGACTCAACGAGTTGGCTTGTGTTATCACGGCTATGAGTAGCAAGAGAACTCGGCGAGTCAGGGGGATGATTCGACGAGTTGAGTCAACTCGGCTTGTTGACTTTGACTTTGGCTGAGCTTTGACATTGTTTTTTACCAAGGTTGACCCGTGAAGGGGTCTTGAAGTACGGAATGGTATCTAAGGGGTTGTTTTAGTATAGGGCGTGAGTAGAGCCAGTTGCGGGAGCAGAGACATTCAGCTACTTCACTCGACACATGAGGTGAGTTTTCCTCCAGTATGAACGGGTTGAAGGCACCAAGGTCGGCCCGTTTAAGTATGTTAGTATGTTCCAGATTAAGGTTTGATGTCGGGCGAGGCCCGATGTAGGTTTATGTGTTTTTCTGGATTTCGATCTGATTTCGGGGCGGTACCCGAAGAATGTAAGTATGCTTGATGTCTTTGTGAGTCATGCATGTGTTTGTTATTTGTATGTTTCCGGACTATGGTCTGATGCCGGGGTGGTTCCCGAGGAATGCTTGTATGCTTCTGGATTTCGGTTCGATGTCGGGCGGGGCCCGAGGAATGTTTATATAATTATATGTCTATGATTAGGTGGTTAGGCTCAGTTTATGTGTATTAGTAGTTATGCTCATATGTATGCCAAGTTTTGCTCGATGCCGGGCGGGGCCTGATGCCGGATGCGATCTGATGCCGGGCAGGGCTTGATGTCGGGTCGGGCCCGATGCAGGACAAGGCCGATGTCGGGCAATGCCCATTGTAGCAGGGAGGGCCCCAATGTATGTTATATGTGGTCATACAATTATGTGTGGTAGTTCGGGGAGACTCACTAAGCTTTGTGTTTACATTTTTCAGTTCTGGTTTCAGGTACTTCCACTAGTAAGGGGAAGAGCTCGGGATGACTGCATGGCACACACCACAACTATTAGCCTATGAGGATTCACTCTGATGTTTAGACATTTGATTTTGATATATTGACAGATGTTATGATATTTTTTGAGATACACAATTTATGACTTTTATATGATGAATGATACTCATGGTTTTTATTAATGATTTAAAATGAAATTTTTGGACCGTATTTTTAGGATGTTTCAAGTTGGTATCAGAGCCTTGGTTTGAGGGATTCGGGCATACTCTCGGGTGTTTATGAACTCAAATTGAGGACTTGGTATGAAAGTTTTCAAAATAAAATCATTTTTATAAAATGAACTTTGAAAAGAGAAGGGAAATTTTGAAAAGAGAAAGGAATTTTGAAAATGGAAAAAGGGTATGGTCAATCAACCGAGCTCAAGTTAGTACTCTCAAATTACTGATACAAATTTATGTTATGATATGCTTATGAGAACTTCCTGCTAGATTAGGGCTAAGGATCTAGGAAGGATGCCTTATGTTCCTGCTATATGTGTATCAACTTTATGAACTACATGCTAGTACATATTAGTCAGTAATATGATGGCCTGATTAGGACATGTTTGATTATGTGTACTCAATGCTTGAATGTTGCTTGCTTTGTGCTTTTAGGAGTTCTATTTATCTTTAGTTAACAGTAAATGAATATGTTAAGTTACATATTGCGAGGACTAAATAATTTCAGAAGGTTAGGTTTAGCTCTATTTTGCATCTCTTGTTTGAGTCTAACTGTTGTAGGGTAGGACCTCTCATTCGAAGAATTTTCTAGTCTTAGTGATATGTAATAGTATTCGCGAGCTAGTTAGGGGGAGATAGCAGGGACTTCTTATGCAACTGATAGCGGAGAGTGGGTTGGTGATTACCCTAGAGCAAGCCTATGATGAGATTAGCGCGTGGAGCAGTAGTAGTAAATGGGACTTGGTGAAGTCAAAGCAGTTCTTGTGGAAATTACGGATAGATGTGGAAGGTAGTATGGGTGCGTACTTCTGAAAGCAGAGGATCCGTACTCAAATCAAGGAATGATGAGATGAATCTAGGGAACTTGTAGTGTGTATGATCCCTCGATGTATGATGAGTATTATGATGTTTGTTATGGTGTATTTTCATTATGGTGACGTTACACACTAGACTAGTTAACACTTCAGGCGCTGGTGAGCGATCAGGCTCGGGCTCTGGAGTCGGGCAGTTAGACGAGCAGACGAGAGAGTTAATCTCATCTGAGGTCACGCACAACATTTTAGACCTGACTCTTGTGATCTTCGGCACAATCAAGGAGGGTATCTTGGAGCTTTTGGATGAGAGGTTGAGTGCATTCCGTACTGAGGTGGCAGCCATAATGGGGTCGCGTACGCTGACATTCAGGGAGTTCAGAGCCTGTGGAGCTCCCGACTATCATGGGTCTCGGGACCCCATTGCTAGCGGTAGATGGTTGGCAGATGTCGCCAACGCCTTTCGCACCAGCAGATGTCCCGAGGGGGACAAGGTCAGACTTGATTCCTGCCTCCTGAAGGACTGGGCACGAGATTGGTGGGAGGAGGTTAGGAGAGCTATTGGTGATGATGCCGATATCGGTGCGTTGACTTGGAGTGATTTCTCGGCCAGGTTCAGGGCTGAGTTTGCAGCTGTGATTGAGGTGCAACAGATGGTGAGGGGGTTACAAGACCTCTAGCAGACTATGGAGACGGTGGCCGAGATCACCTTTATGTTCAGGGAGAGGGCCATTCTTGTTCTGCAGTACGTGGCAGACAAGGAGATGAAAAAGGACCGATATCATGAGATGTTGCGGAGTGATATCTGCCAGTTTGTGAGCCGATCCAACTGTAAGACGCTAGAGGATATGATCTCTAGGGCTCGGGAGAGGGAGTTGGATTTAGAAATGGAGAGGAAGAGGAAACCAGATGGGGTTCAGACAGGTAGTTCAAGCAAGAAACCCAAGGTATCAAATCACAGATCGAGGAGTTTGTTGGGCTGCAGCTGGTGTGGCAAGTGCGGCAAGATACACGAGTGGGCGTGCAGGGCGGGGAGTTCAGGTTGCTTCAAGTGTGGCCGAACTGGTCATATGAGTAAGGATAATACTGCTACCACCACCACCACAACAGTTTCAGACCTGATTTGCTTTCAATACAATCAGAGGGGCCACAGAAGTGCCCAGTGTCTAGGTTTAGCGATGGTAGGATAGGTGTTGGTGCCCGCTCCTGCTACATTGAGGATTATAGATGGCCGTCAGGGCCGGGCTGAGGCGCCTATGACTAGGAGCAAGGCTTTTCAACTTACTGCAGAGGAGGCACATACAACTCCCGATGTTGTGAAAGATATGTATTCTCTTCTTATTTCTTTAGTTGTATTGATTATCGCTTATGTTACTTGTTTTGTTATAGAATCGTTCTTAGTGAACGGTATATCAGCTCTGGTATTGTTCGATTCGGGGGCTACCCGATCCTGCTACATTGAGGATTATAGATGGCCGCCCTTGTCATATCATAAGACAAGTGATTAGAAAGTTCTTTTTCTAAGTGGGAGCTATATGGAACTGTAAGAGCTTAAGAACCATAAACTAAATGCATCATTGTTTGGAACTAGCAAATTTCAACTGTTGTTGAGTTTACTCAATGGTTGAACAGATACTAATAAATCACATATAGATGCATTCATGTATAATTATCAGTTATGGGCTTGATTAATCCTCAAGGGCGGCCATCTATAATCCTCAATGTAGGGTACATCCTCGATGCACCTCGTAACCCGAACGGTCCTATCATCTGCTATCTCTACATTCAGTAGACATACTAGCTTCCCCGGAGCTCATACGAATCACTTGTTAAGTGCGAGCGACACAAAAGATCGGGTAGCCCACGAATCGAACAATACCAGAGCTAATATACCGTTCACTAAGAACGATCCTATAACAAAACAAGTAACATAAGCGATAATCAATACAACTAAAGAGATAAGGAGAGAATACATATCTGTCACAACATCGGGAGTTGTATGTGCCTCTTCTGCAGTAAGCTGAAAAGCCTTGCTCCTAGTTGTAGGCACCTCACCCCAGCCCTGACGGCCATCTATAATCCTCAATGTAGCAGGAGCCCGACCTTGTCATTTCATAAGACAAGTGATTAGAAAGTTCTTTTTCTAAGTGGGAGCTATATGGAATTGTAAGAGCTTAAGAACCATAAACTAAATGCATCATTGTTTGGAACTAGCAAATTTCAATTGTTGTTGAATCTGCTCAATGGTTGACCAGATACTAATAAATCATATAGAGATGAATTCATGTATAATTATCAAGTATGGGCCTGATTAATCTTGCTCGATATAGTTTGACTACAAAGAGTAAGTAAGTTTTCAAGGGAGAAAACATACATGATTAAAAATCTTTTCATATTTAAGCTAACATCTCAAAGTAAGAATCTTTTTTCTTATAAGATAATTACATAGTGTGATTTGATTATAAATCAAGATGTTTTTCCTACTAATAAATCACTTAGAGTGGTTGTTCTTATTGTTTAACAAAAGCTCTAAGGATAAACCAATTTATCCTTAGCTTAATATAAACATCTAATCCACTTGTTTGGTTGGAAAATATATATGTTCAATATATATTTGTTGCAGTGAGCATAATTCAAAATTTTTTATAAAGTAAACAGTTCTTTTATAACATCATACAATAGACTGCAAGTTCTATTTTTATCCTCTTCAAAACTTGTACTGTCGACATTTAGCTAGTGGCTAGGTGACCCTATCCCACTAGAGAATTCGAAGGCTACCTCGAATATAAAAATATAGATTCAAGTGACCAGGTGATCTTGTGCCACAAGAAACATACTAATGAAAAATGGGTGTTTTGTCGGAATGAGTTGTGAATCGATTCCACAATTCCTAAGATGCTACAAGAAGACTTGGATTACAAAACTCATTTTCTTTATCACAACGAAAGGTTAATGATGATCTCATTAATTTCAATCTTCACTATGAAAAATTTGTTCAAATCAAAGGCTTCAACGAATAAAAGTCGTTAGTGAAATTGAATAAGTATCTATCACCAAATCTATTCATGGATTGAAAAAGATTACATACATCACGTATGTATAGCTCTTTGTCAAACCTTTTGTTTTTTAACTACTAATAGACAAAGACACTTGTGAATCATCTTCCCATATAAATATGATTCACATATATCAAATGAATCAAGCTCATTTTCCTTCAAAAATTCCATCCTTTTGAAGTTGGTATATGTATTTCTTATTTATATTGTCATGATGATTATGACATAGATAAGTTCCAATCGAATATCATTTGATTATATAGGTGTTATGATCAGAACTATTAAATTAATGAAAGATTATAGATTTACTTCATAAATAACATTATGAGAAAATATTCTTTAACATAGAATAAATCGTTTGAGAACATGAATGTGAACATCCATTAAACGATAAGTAAATCTATATTTATTCATAAGTTACAACTGTTACATTTCCCTATAAAGATAGGTACAATACATCTATTGTTTTAATAAAAGACTATAACAACACTTGTTATATCTTCAACACGAAATACCATTTGTTTGTAATCAGTTGATTATTTCTTCCGATCATCAGCACATAATACCAATTATTAGTGTCACATGAAGTATTACATACTCAAGTGAATGATGGAAAAATAAATAGTTCTATCATATAGATATCTGAAGTCTTGTCCAAGTCAGACTTCTTCAGTTTGATGAGATGAGAGAAGCAATTCGTCCTTTAGTGTCTAGTTTCTTCCACAATAGAAACAACACTAATCATTTGGTCCTTTCTTGATTTATGGGTTTATGTTGTATTTCCCTTAACTGAAATATAAGTCTTTATGAGTGCACAATCTCTTAGACTTCCTTTTATTTAATGCTTGAACAGACTTGAAACTATTTCTAGTGTTCTGATTGGATATATGCTTTACTTGATGAGACATCTGATATGTTTCATGATTATCCAATACTTTCTACAAGTCATGGTTAATTTCTTCAGTATGATGTGAGACACATTATCATCATCATCATCATCAGAATAATACTTTCATCAAAGTATCATGATCAGAATAACTGATTGCAGAGGTTATTCAGGTGTGAGATCTTTCAGTAAATATATTATTTCTATTTATCTTAAAGGTAGAGCCTCAAGATATTACACCAGTTATAAAAATTATAACCATCAAATGTTACTGTCTCTTTAAACTTAACAAGAGAGAGGTTTTTCAGGGCGTAAAATTATTAACAGTTTTCAACAAAATTTAACAAAATTTCATTTAGTATTTTTAATATTTAGTCTTTAAAAATTAATACCTTATATTGTTTCTTAAAACATTTATTTATTAAAGTCTAGGATCCAAGTAACGAAACAAGTAAATGGTTAGGCGACCTTTATCCCATAAACTTAATCAAACTTGGTAGGTAGCGATTACCAATTGCATACGATATGTAACTCCTAGATCTTGGGATCCTAAACCACTATTGTTTAGTTTAGCATGTTTATCCCATCTATGCCTCAAAACTTTTATGCTTAGACGACCTTTATCACATAAGAAATTTATCAAATCATCCATTTAAAAAACATGTGAGTTCTATTTCACAAATGTTTAGGTGACCTTTATCCCATAAGCAAATACAAAAACACCTTGACTATTTCTGACAACCTAAATAAATAAGGTGACCCTAAAATCCATATGAACTGCATAAAAATCTCAAATGAATTTTAAATGGATTGCATAGATTTGAAGCTTATGTAAATAAATGTTTATATAGTATTCTTTCATAGTATAATCAACATAATCAATACTCAAAATAAAAGACAAGTCTTGCCTGCTCTGTCTTCTCTAAACCTTGCATCGGTACCTGTCTATTTGTGACCTGAGAATACAAGTTATTTTGAAATCGAGTATCAGCTTTAAAGCTGGTGAATTCATAAGTATTTAATGTCGTTATCTATATAAGTATTAATGAAAAGTCTTATAAGTAAAAGTGTAAACGTTTCAATTTCCTAGAAAATCCCATATTTCCTACTAGTATAAAAAGGTAGTCTTCTACCAAAACAAGACTGTTTTGAAAGTAGTCTTCTACCGAGACTTAAGTGAAAGAAACTAATCAAGTAAGTAATCTTCTCACGAGACCCGCTGTAAGTAAGTAGTCTTCTCACGAGACCCAATGTATGTAAGTAGTCTTCTCACGAGACCCGCTGTAAGTGAGTAGTCTTCTCACGAGACCCGCTGTAAGTAAGTAGTCTTCTCACGAGACCCGCTGTAAGTAAGTAATAATATGATTGGTAGTCCCTATTCTACGTTTGGAACTAAAGGTGATTTCCACAACGAATCACTAGGTCGAAACCCATATTTATTACCAAATCATATATAAGCCCAAACTATACCTATAATAGCTTACTAGGGATATATGAACATGTACCTTTGCTACCCAAAGGTACTAAACTGACTGATTAGAACTATTATGTCCGTATATGTACACATGATATATAACTAAATATTTAAGTGACCTTCGGACGGATACCCGATACCCACCAGACCACATCCTAACGAGGAAAAGGAAATAAAGCCAGTTAGCCTTCCTAAGTCCTTTAAACATTACTTATATAACTATACATATACAGGCATGCTTTTAACAAGGTATCTATCTTAAAGTATCCATGTAAGTGTATCCAAGTAAGTGTATCCAAGTAAGTGTATCCAAGTAAGTGTATCCAAGTAAGTGTATCCATGTAAGTGTATCCAAGTAAGTGTATCCATGTAAGTGTATCCAAGTAAGTGTATCCATGTAAGTGTATCCAAGTAAGTGTATCTAAGTAAGTGTATCCATGTAAGTGTATCTATGTAAGTGTATCCATGTAAGTGTATCCATGTAAGTGTATCTATGTAAGTGTATCTCTTCATATAACATTTAGTATAGACTCATGAATGAACTGACTTTGGTGTATTCTTTGTAATAGGAATAGCAAGTAGTTTCTCCTAACTATACCTATAATACTTACTAGTAAGGTACAAGTATAACGAAGGTATACCTTTGCTAGCCAAATGTACTGAACTGACTGAGGGTACTTTTATGTCTATGTATGTATACATGATATATAACTAATAGTTAATCTACCTAAGGAAGGATAACCAATACCCTAAAGCCACATCCCAATGAGGAAAAGGAAATAAGGCGAGTCAGCTTTCCTAAGTCCTTCAAACATTACTTATATGACTATACATATATAGGCATGCTTTTAACAATTTAAAAGTATAAAAGAAGTTTTGTAAAACATTTAAGGGTTTTGAACAATAAATAAATAATAATGACTTGTTGTCATTTTATAAAGCATTTCAAAAGTAATTCCTTTGATAACAAAGTATAACAGAGTTTGGGAGAAAACATCCAGAATGTAGTACAGTTAAATAAAAAGTTGTTAAACAAGTAAAACATTTTGGAAAGCCATTTGAAGTAATCAGTTTGATAAAACAGCTAAGAGTGTAGTAAATCCATTTGTATGCTGGTTATTAATCACATGTGATTGATATAAAAAACTAGCATGAGTTAACTTGTATTCCCCCCATAAAGGCATTTAAAAACATTTAAAACATTGATTAAGGGGTATGAACTCACCTGTAGTTGGTGGTTTGGATGTATTGACTGATGTATGATCCTAAATGTCAAGTGAAGACTTGTACACATACAAGGATCCTAGTTAACATATATTAGTACATATACGTATCCAATTAGTCTTTAAACAACTAATTAACAAAGTTAAGACATCCTGCGACATGATAAACACTTTATATAAGTGTTATAAGTGCTAAGGTGTGCATCTAAGTGTTGTAGGACAAAGCCATTGAGTTTAGGGTTCAATAGAACCCCTTACATGAGTTTACGCTTTAATGACCGTAACTCATTGAGTTTATGGTCATAAACCCATGATTTTATGGTCGTAAACTCATGTCCTTTTAACCATTTGGTGTTTTGAAGGTTTATAAGTCCCTAGATGTATTTCCCACTTGAAGGTTAAGCCTTTGGAAGAGGTTTGGGCACCATTTCACTCCTTTGAGGAGTTTACCGTCCCTAGACCATTTTTCCTTGGGTTTATGACCGTAAACCCTTATGGTTTATGGTATTTTGATATTTCCAAGTTCTAAGCACATTAAGGAATGAGTCTAGACTAGTTTCCAAAGCTAAGGAAGGGACTAGGGCCACTTTGGCCCCTTAAGAAGGGTTTACGGTTCAAGGAGTTCTTGGATCGTAAACACCTTTGATCTTGGTGTTTCTTTGTGTTTTCTCTATGTATGGAAGTATAATAAGCTCTATGATAATCTAGGATAGAAGTACTTACAATATAGAAGCTTGAAATGAACCAAAATTCCAAGAACACTAGTGTGTGTTCTTGGTGAAACTTGAAGATCGAACCTTTTGGAATGATTTCATGGATAGAAGTGTGTTAAGTAATATAACCACTTAATAGGACTAGAAACACTTACTAGATGAAGATCTTGAAGAAATCTTTGGATGATACTTGAGAGAGTTTGAGGTTTGTTCTTGAAAAGGTGGAAAAATGGTATAAATGACTAAGTGTCACTTATATACCCCCTTCCTTGGGGTTTACGGCCATAAACACCCTTGTTTAGCAGTATGACTCTAAGACTTATATTGCAACGAAGTATGACTCATCTACTTGATTTAACCATTTCAACTATCCAAGATTCCTCTTCTTAGCTATCATAATGCACTTAGAGGATGAATTGTGATAAGGTCTCAAAATCATTAAGATGGTCTTAAAACATGATACTAAAGTACTCTCCCATCTTTTCAGATTTGAGAAACTTTTATCTTTCTGCCTAATTTGATTCTTCTTATTCGCTCTGCCATACATTGGAACCTTTTTCCAATGTCTCAGAATTACACTTAAGCTTGTAAGTATAACCATATTTACTGAGCTTTAGTAAATTATGACGAATAATCTTCTCGATCTTTTGTGGTGGACTGGACCAGTGCACAAGAATGTGTACTCGATCCCTTAGTCCGTTACTTGACTCGCACATCCACGTGAACAAGTAGTTAGTCTTAAGTTTCCAATGCTTGAAAGTTCTCATTCATCATGCTATACAACTTGCATGATTCCAAGTTTCGGTCCAATTGAAACTTGGGTGATGAGGATCTTTCCTTATTTGGTAAATTTAGACATTACCAAAAATGAAAGAATCAATTTCATATTTCCACTCTTGCTATTTATGGAATCATATAGGCAACAATTTTTTTTCACAAACGCCATTGTAAGGATACATAAAATAAATAAAATCAAAAAATTTCCTTTTATTTTTAAAACTTCGCGGAAAAGCTTATCCTTACAATCCATATGAAAACTTGGTGTTATCTATTCGTAAGCAATATATCATAACTCCTAAGAAGTAGCTCAAGAACCCGATCTTCAAACTATGTGATAGAAATCCATCTACGCGATCAGATTCAACATATTCTTTCTTTAAGTTTCTTCACTTTTCTTTGATTCTTAAAACATCAACATGTGACCCAGTCACATCATGTATTAAGAATCTCAGAGTAGAAACTTAGCAGAGTTAGATAGTGGACTTTACCTCAGGTAGAGTCAAACTTATTGACTTTAACACCCTTAGGTAAATTGGCAGCTTCACAACCAATGCCCCTTCCTTTGGCAATTTAACATATGGATGCTTTGGTAATGGAACATGGGACTATCACAGACTTAGCCTTTCTCTTTACCATTTGGTCAACCGAGTTGACTATGGCCGATCCCTTTCCATTGGGAAAAGAGAGCTTTACTGGATATCCAGTGTCATTATTGCCAATGTCCATAAAGTTTTAGGAAGTTGATCTTAGCAAATAGATAAGATCATTAAGGGTCTTGTCATAGTCTGTTTCATAGGAGTCCTAAAGGAGCTCACTATGTGACTTAGAAAGTGACTGAACCACCAACTTTCTCAAGACTTTGACACCCAAGTCTCCCGGCTTGTCAATATGTGACTACATCTCCAAGATGTGATCACACATAGACCTTTTCTTTCCAATAGGGCTTCAGTGACCTTAAACTCTTCAAGAACTTATGGGTTAGGCAGAATAATTGGAGGAGGTGAAAGAAGTATGATTTCCATGGGACATCATCTTCATTTAGGAAATCTTGTTTCAAGAGATTTGGGAAGATCATAAATGTCTATACCAGACATCTTTTTGGGAGATATTCAAGATAGTTGATTTAAAGTCCTTAATATGACACCCAATATGAAATATTAAGGCTAGGACCCAACACCATACTTTTATAACTTGGAAGAGGGATGCCGTAATCCAAGCTATAAAATATTTGAAGGTAGGTGAATGACGATTCACCAATTTCCACCAAGATAAACGAAATGTATTATTAGGTTTTAATTGGATTTGAAACTCCTAGATCTTTTGAGATTCATTGAACTTTTCAATGGCATGTTTCAATCTCGAGTGTGCCCTTCAGGTTTTGTAATTGGGATGCCGAGGATCACAAAACATGGTGTGAATAACCATGCAAATATACTTGGTACCCTTAAGTGTTTACCCCTCAATCAATGTGCCGGTTAACCACACACGCTCCATCGATACTATGATAAACATTAAGTTACCATTTGCCTACCTTGTTAAATACGAGTTAGTGTCCCGGTTAACCACACACGTGTTGGGTTTTGAGCATTCTAACACTCCTAAGTGTACATGAAACCCTAATAAACCTTGGATCTATGTTTTCTCTAAAATACATGCAAATAATAATTTCCAAGGTTTACATCCTAACTAGCATGGCATGAAGAACTAGATTCATAAAACACTAGAAGAATGACATACCTTTTGATAGTGATTGATTGCTTGGAGTTTGAGAGCCTAGCACCAATAATGTGAATGCCTCAAGTGGAATCACAAATCGCCACAAACTTGGAAAAACCTTGAGAGAATAATATGCTATGTAGAAATCGGCCACCACAAAGTCTCACACAACTAGTTGCCATTTCTTGCAATATGTGCATCTTTATATAGTGTGGAGGATTAGGGTAAACCCTAATAACCCATGTCCTTTCCTTTCCAAGGATCCATGGGTTAAAATCTACATGGATCATCCATGGACCCCCATGCATGCTTAGCCCATTCCTAATGAGTTTAAGCCCACATTATATAAAATACAATAGCCCATGTTTAACTAGTCTTCCTTTTAATCACTAAATTAATTCATAATTAATTTAATAGTAAAACTAATTAAATAACATGACTTCATATTAATATATTATAACTTATAGTATTAATAAATCATTAACATACTATTCTCATAAGATTATCCATATAAATTGTTCGGGTGAAGTGCAACCCAAATAGACCATGCCGGGTCGGGTCAAGTATATACCAAATAAGTTATGGACTTAGACACCTTATCCAACAGTCTCCCACTTGGATAAGTCTAATAACTGTATTTTCCTATATTACTTCAGGAACAAACCAGCAATCGTAGCTCTCGAAAACTCTGTTGAACTATGAAGCGCCATTTTAGATAAGTGATCATATAATCCTCTGTTCTCATGATATCAGCTGGACAAATACATGGAACAACGTCATACTTATTGTCCAGCAGTTTGTTTCCCGATTTCCGATTTGTTTGAAAAAGAACTAAATTGAACACATCAATTAGGTTCTGACCGGGCCCGGTACATAGGTCAAAACAAAATCATCGATGGGCCCGGATATCGCTTCTATTTCTTGAAGGAACAGATAAACTTCAACTCATATGCTTGTTCTACTACTTGTTGAATTGTACACAAAGGCACGTTTTATAACACCAAGTTACTGATGCGTTTTCGTACAATCAATGCACAACCAACTGATAGGCAACAACTCATATCTCTAGGTTTGAAGACTTATATGATATTACCGTCTCACGATCACTCGAGATAAATTCCATGAAGTGATACAAGTGAGCGTAGGTTAATTCCAATACTCATAACTTATGAGCACTCATGAATGTTGTAACAACCATTGCTATGTCTAAACACATTTAGCCATCTACAACCTCGATTCATGACAGTCTTAATTCATACCTACTTCCAACATATGAACGACTGTGGAGTGTTTAAATAACTTAGTCATTCAGAAAGAATAACCTAGCTATTCTGGAAGTCAAAAAATGCAAAGTGAAACAGAATAATAATTGAATCCAATATGGTCTCAGAACCCTTTTGAATATAAATAGAACCACCTTTTTATTTATCACCATATTGATTACACATTATTCATTGTATAATGTTTTAAATAATCAATTTAATACTTAAATAAAACAACAGTTGTCCCATGCTCCTAGCATGTACACTTTGTTTTCTAAACAATGGTTATGCCATACTCCATGTATGCAAACTATGTTTGTCTATGATCCTAACTTTGTGAAATAGATCAATTGAAGATGATTCCAATGATGCTCATTTCAAAATCCCAAATCCTTATTGTAAATATAAGAATTCCTAATTCCTACCATTTACCAAAAAATTTGTTAGATTTTAAACTTTTATGCAATGTTCCTCTTGTAACGATTATGCACATAGTCACAAAACTTGTCAACAGTCATTACACAGTATTCCAAAGGAGATCAACTCTATGGAAACGAAGTCTCATATTCAAAGTACATTGCTTTGAACATCCTTCTTGCATTACGGTTTTCTAATCTTACACGGATTGAATAACTTCCACCTATGGAGACATTTCCATAGTCCCATTTTGACTATCACTTCTGAACAAGAGTTGCCTCTTTTCAGAAAATGTCAATATGGTCCGGTCAAAATTAACAATATACTTCAAAATGTCCCTGAGCAACCAATCTTTGGCAAACCTCAGATTGTCCTCGACAATTGCTTAATCACTTTAGTCATATCCAGTTCTAGACTTTTCCCTTCTAAATGGCCCGAGCATTTGGAAAATTTAGAAAGGATGAATATTATAGCACATGAAATCAATCCTATATCTGAATCATATGGGACACAATTCATGATGTCTCACATAAAGACATGATACTAGACCAGTCTTTTGCTACAATATTTTTTTATTTGCCATGTTTTCAAAATTTAACTATGAAGAGGGATGCCGTAATCATAATCAAATTTTGATAACGCAATATATATATATATATATATATATATATATATATATATATATATATCCTTGACTAAAGATGATTAAAATCTCAATCTAAGCTTTTACAAATGAATTGAAGTATAATTTCCTCTCCCTTAATTATAGCAAAACGATTTTTCAACCCCTGCAACTTCACGAATTGAAACTTTTGTTTTACTATAATTAACATTGCTAGATTGCAATAATAATAATAATCATAATTATCATGCTCCCACTAACATGATGATTATTAGCATAACATTTATGCTCCCACTAGCTTTGACATGTATTCAAAAATCGGTTGGACTTCTAAAATTTAGATTCATACACCCTTCCGTAGATAGCTCACATCTGTGTCTAAACAATTTCAACAACTATGAAAAGGGATGTCGTAATCATAGTCTCAATTGTTTAGACCTTTACCATTTCTCACAAGTCCATGTTAGTGTGCCGGTTAACCACACACGCTCCACTAACAACTTTTGAAAATTCAAATAGCACAATTGCTATCTACTTAAAATCTACTTAGTGAAAGTATTTCCTCACCATCATTCTCATGAATCGGAGAGAAACCTTATGACACTTAGATTTTATGGTGTATGAGTTCCTATCCATGTGAATTTGTCAAAACCATAATCACAAGACAAGGTTAGTGACAAATTCAGCCTTACATGGATTGAACTTGTTAAATCTTAATTTCTTATCACCTGGTAGCACAAGGCCCATCAATGCTTCCAAGCTGTTATGCTCACAATTTAGAACTAACATAACTCATATGCATAGTCAACTTAGTTGGCACAAGAATTGTGTCAACATGATAGGTTACAAATCTCATGTCATGTGCTAGTGATAAAACACAGGTTTTACTCTTGATTATCTTTTGAAACTCTTTCAGGATCTTTAAGGCTCCCACTGTCCTCTTGACATATAAGTTTCCCTAGTCAAGGACCATTCCCTGACAAAACAAATATTCAAGGGATAGTGCGGATTCTTATCAAGACTAACACTTCACACAATTAGTCTTAGTTGGTCTTTGTCTTATCGAAGACATCACAACTTACCAATTTCAAATGTACAAGAGTAGAAAAGATTTTAGACTACATTTGATAAGTGTTTTAAACCTTACTTTATGTCACTCAATGTTACAATCCTGGAGTATAACTCTAAGAATTGTTTTGGAACGAAGTATGATTCATCTTCTTGATTTTAACCATTCCAATAATTCATGACCCCTCTTCTTAGTCATAACAATGCACTAAGATGTCCTTAGAGTATGAATTTGTGATATGGTTTCATGATCATTAGGATGATCACAAAACATGATACTAAAGTACTCTCCCATCTTTTCAGATTTGAGAAACTTTTATCTCTCTGCCAAATTTAATTCTTCTCATCCGTTCTGCCATACATTAAAACCTTTTCAATATTACAGAATTATACTTAAACATGCAAGTATAACCTTACTTACTAAACTTTAGTAAATCATGACGAATCGATATTTCTGGTGGACCATGACCAGCACACACCCAGTGTACCCGATCCCTTTAGTCCTATCCTTGTTCACATAAGGAGTTAGTCTTAATTTTACAAAGATGAAAATTCTCATCCGTCATACAATACAGCTTGTATGATTCCAAGTTTCGGTCCAATTGAAACTTGGGTGATGAGAACCTTTCCTCATTTGGTAAATTCTGACACTACCACAAACGAAAGAATCAAATCCACTTTCCATTATTGCTATTACTGGAAACATATAAGCAACAATTTTTCACAAATGCCACTGTAAGGATATTTTTAAAATAAATAAAATTAAAACCTTCTTTTATTTTAAAAACTTTAACTTATCCTTACAATCCAAATGAAAACCTTATTGTTATTTATTCCTAAGTAATATATCATAACTCTTAAGCAACAGCTCAAAATTCTGATCACCAAACCATGCGATCGAAATCCATCTTCGCAATTAGAATTAGCATATACTTCCTTTAAGCTTTCTATCTTTTATTTGATTCTTAAAACATCAACATGTGACCCATTCACATTATGTAATAAGAATCTCCAAATAGGAACTTAATAGAGTTAGACAGTGGACTTTAACTGAAGTAGAGTCAAACTTCTTGACTTGATCAACCTTATGATCTTTTAGGTAAATAAGGTAGCTTCGTAATTAGTGTCCTTCCCTTTGGCAATAAAACATATTGACCCTTTGGTAATGGCACATGAGAATATCTCAGACTTAGCCTTTCTCTTTACCATTTGGTCAACCGAGTTGACTATGGTCGATCCCTTTCCATTGGGAAGAGAAATCCTTTTTCTAGATATCCAATGCTACCATTGTCAATGTCCATTTAAGGTTTGGGAGAATAAATAGAGGAGGTGAAGGAAGAGAAGCATGATGTTGAGGGACATCATCTTTAAGAGGAAAGCTTGTTCCAAGCGATTTGGGAAGATCATAGTTGTCTGAACCAGACATCTACAATGGGAGAAAACCAAGTTAGTTGATTCAAGTCCTTAATATAACACCCAATATGAAATATTAAGGCTATGACCCAACACACTATTTTATAACTTGGAAGAGGGATGTCGTAATCCAAGCTATAAAATATTTGAAGGTATGCGAATGACGATTCACCAATTTCCACCACGAAAATGAAATAATTTTATTAGGTTTTTCCTGGGTTTGAAATTCCTAAATCTTTTGAGACTCATTGAACTTTTCAATGGCATGTTTCAATCTCGAGTGTGCTCTTCAAGTTTTGTGACTAGGATGCCGAGGATCACAAAACAAGGTGTGAATAACCATACCAATTCACTTGGTACCCTTAATATTACCACCTAATCAATGTGCCGGTTAACCACACTCACTCCATTGATCTATGACAAACATGAAGTCACCCTTCATGATCCTTACTAGTCCAAGTTAGTGTGCCGGTTAACCACACAAGCTCCACCAACGACTTGGTAAGGTACAAAGTGTGAATTCCATGGACTAGCACCATGTTCACATTTTTCCTAAAGTAACTAAGATTGGGAATTAAAATATTTAGTTCATTTATAATAATCATTATACTTTTAATGAGGATTTAAAGTCATTGTCCTACCCGTTTAGCTAACGACCCTCCACCGATCAAGGAAGCGGTGGGTGAGAGTGGACACCCATTAAGTTGCCATTTTATAGGCAACAACCTTATACCCCCCCTTATTGAATGGCTTCGTGAATGAGGCCTACTAACGGTAAAATGACTTAATCATATACATATATATATAAATATTAACCATTAGTCTTATAATAGTATAAGGGTTGAATTTTAACTTTTAAAACTCTAAGGGTTTGGAATTAAAGTTTGTGTGAGACTTTACAAATTCCAAAACTTGAGGGCAAGTTTTGAACAATTCATAAACTTTAGGATATTCATAACTTATGAGTTTTAATTAAGAGTTTAAAACCTTTTAATGAAGAGACTCTTGGAAATGCATAACTTGATGAAAAGTTATGGAGTCCATAAAATCATTTATTAGAAAAAACTCTTTAAAAGTGTAACTTATGACTTCTTAAAAAAAATATTTAAAAGAAAAACTTTTGGAGTTCCATAACTTGAGGACAAGTTATGGAGTTCATTCAATGTAATAAAGATCAAGAATTATTCTATCAAACAATTTGCAAACAATTCCTATGATCTATCAAAACTCATAAGTTCATGAACATTCATAATCAACAACTTTCAAGAATCATATAAGCGTATATAAACTTGAAACTTTGATTATAACTTTGAAATTGGTCCACCATCATCATTACCACATCAAAAGTAGGTTTTATAAGTCTAAAACAGTTTAAGGTAATGATTCTAGACCAATTCCAACACTAAAACTCGAAATCTGCACTCAGGTCTGCCAACTCGTCGAGTGCATGAACTGACTCGGCGAGTTGGTTGAATATATGCATGGACTCGGCGAGTTCCATGAAGGACTCGGCGAGTCAGCTATGCAGAATGCAGATTTTCGACATTTTTCAGCAATTTACATCAAGTATTTAAGAAAACAAGCCTAGGCTCTGATACCACTGTTGGGTTTTGAGCATTCTAACACTCGTAAGTGTACATGCAACACTAATAAACCTTGGATCTATGTTTTTCTAAAATACATGCAAATAATAATTTCCAAGGTTTACATCCTAACTAGCATGGCATGAAGAACTAGAATCATAAAACACTAGAAGAATGACATACCTTTTGATAGTGATTGATTGCTTGGAGTTTGAGAGCCTAGCACCAATAATGTGAATGCCTCAAGTGGAATCACAAATCACCACAAACTTGGAAAAACCTTGAGAGAATAATATGCTATGTAGAAATCGGCCACCACAAAGTCTCACACAACTAGTTGCCATTTCTTGCAATATGTGCATCTTTATATAGTGTGGAGGATTAGGGTAAACCTTAATAACCAATGTCTTTTCCTTTCCAAGGATCCATGGGTTAAAAGCTCCATGGATCATCCATGGACCCCCATGCATGCTTAGCATATTCCTAATGAGTTTAAGCCCACATTATATAAAATGCAATAGCCCATGTTTAATTAGTCTTCCTTTTAATCACTAAATTAATTCATAATTAATTTAAGACTAAAACTAGTTAAATAACATGACTTCATATTAATATATTATAACTTCTAATATATTAATAAATCATAAACATACTATTCTCATAAGATTATCCATATAAATTGTTCGGGTGAAGTGCAACCCAAATGGACCATGCCGGGTCGGGTCAAGTATATACCAAATAAGTTATGGACTTAGACACCTTATCCAACAACACACTCCACTAACCGACTTAAACAAAGTGCAAAGTGTAATTTCATGGGTTAGCACCAAATTCACATTTTCCTAAGTAACTAAGATTGGGTATTTATATAGGTTTAGTTACTTAGTATTTATCATTAATACTTTTAATGAAGGGAGAATTCTAGTCTTTGTCCTACCCGTTCAGCTACGACCCTCCACCAGTCAAGGAAGCGGTGGGTGTGAGTGGAGACCCATTGAACTGCCATTTTATAGGCAGTACCCCTATACCCCCTTATAGACCGGCTTCGTGAATGAGGCCTACTAACGGTAAGACTGACTTTACTCTTATATATATATATATATATATATATATATATATATATATATATATATATATATATATATATATATATATATAGAGAGAGAGAGAGAGAGTTAGGTTCAAATGTTTTCAGTATCTATTGTGTGCATGTATGACTGATTCTGGACCAATCATTTTAGTTATTTTAAGAAAGTAATTAATGCATATTAAATGCTGAAGATGTAATTAATATTCATTATATCTTCAACATGTTATATGCATTAATTACTTTCTTAAAATAACTAAAATGATTGGTCCAGAATCAGTCATACATGCACACAATAGATAGTGAAAACAAAATAACCTAACCCTATATATATATATATATATATATATATTAACTTATAATATTATAAAGTATAAGGGTTGAATTTTAACTTTTAAAATTCTAAAGGCTAACATGGAATTAAAGTATTCATAAGTGAAAACTTTTCAAATTCCAAAACTTGAGGGGAAGTTTTGAAACTATTCAAAACTAATTAATTTCATAACTTAGGTGTTTAAAGTAGTTTTAATCCAAAAATTCTTCAAGTTCCATAACTTGAGGACAAGTTGTGGAAGACTTTAAATTATTAAATAATGTAACTTTTTTTTTATTTTGTAACTTACATAATTAATTAAGGTTACACATTTTATTACTTAATGAAGTGACTCTTGAGCCTCCATAACTTGAGGACAAGACTCTTCATTCTTTTTAACCATTCCCAACTTTAATGAGTTTTATGAAACTTAAATGTGACTTTTCATATAACTTGAGGACAAGTTACAAAAACACATTTTAGAATTAACTCTTAGATTAAAATGGATGGAAAACACATAATCAATTAACTTGTCTTTTAATCTAAGCAACTCATAAGAACAAGATAATTCAAATCAAACTTTTTCATGTAATTAGTCTAAACCTTAAACTAATACAAAACATGAATCTATTGACAATTATCTTTGAAATTGAATTAGCATGAACATTACCACATCAAAAATAAGTTTATAAGTCCAAAAACATCTTAGGGTAATGTTCCTAGTCCAATTCCAGCTAAAACAATCGAATATATGCTGTCTGGGGGTCCAACTCGTCGAATGCACGAACAAACTCGGCGACTTGGATGCATTTTGCCTTGGACTCGGCGAGTCCATCAGTAGACTCGGCGAGTCTACTGAGCAGACAACATAAAAACTCGATTTTTCAGCCAATTTTGCAAGTATAACAAGAAAACAAGCCTACGCTCTGATACCATTTATGGGTTATGAGCATTCTAACACTCCTAAGTGTACATGCAACCCTAAATACCTTGGATCTATGTTTTTTCTATTATACATGCAAATATGAACTTTCCAAGGTATTCATCCTAACTAGCATAATAACATTGATTCAAATGAATATCTCAATTTAGAATTACATACCTCTTTGTAAGGGCTAGAATGTTGTAATAGTCGAAGGGTCAGTTTGATTGTTACGAAGTATCTGTTGTCTTCGTATATATAGGTCTTCGGATGTATTGTTATTTTACTAAGGCATTATAAAGTCAAGTCTGAACTCTTAGTCCTTAGTACTGTTATGCTTTTGTTCTCCTATAAATAGGGATCTGTAATAGTATTCAGGAGTCTAGAACGGAGATTTACAAATTAGTCATTGTATTCTGTGAACTCAAAAGCATAATACGAGCTGATCAAATATTCTATTTACTTCTTTGTTCTTCTTTTGAAATCATTTACTCAATTCATACTTGAATTACATTCAAACTGGATTCCAAATCTTCCCAACATGGCTTGTATTCGCATAAGTCAACAAGAGCTACCTTACTCTTCTCAAATGAGTTAAGAGTTTTCTGTTTTGTCCTTTATAACAGAGGTACATTTCGATTCTTATCCAATCTTTTTATACCAAACAATTCTTTTAATCCAAATTTTTGAAGAGATTTGTCCTTGAGGTCTTTGATCAAACCAATCAAAACTTAGACAAATCACAAGTCTTTGTTTACGATCTAACATCATGAGTCCGTGATGGAGGTGAAACCCAAATATCATAAACCTTAAGGAATTGACGGGGAACTATGTTCCAGAAATTACGAAACATTTGTTTCAGTACCTTTTATACTCAAAATCATATTCATTTTTTTGAGTGATCTTAATCAAACATTCGAAACCCACGATGGTTGTTCCTAACAAGATCCAACATAAATTTTTTTTGTATGAATATGATTTCTGTGTGAGTATATTTCGAAAATCCTAGTTACTTTGAATATCATTCAAAACCAATTTGTCACTGACTACATTGGTCACACAAATAATTTCGGTTACAATTTATCATCTTATGTTAAGGTTGATATGTAACGAAATTTTCGAAGCCACCCTTATGCCATATAAAAGAAACCCTTCGAAACTTCTCTACAAGTTATCGATTGTAATTCACGGGAAATCAAGCAAGCTGTTAATTATCTCTCTTGATAATTTTCGAAGAAATCTTTGCCCGGGATTCAATTGTTTTGTGTCAAATTAAATTTTTGACATCACAGGTTTCAATTTTTTTTTATTATTTGTTTCTTCTCTAATTTTTTTTTTTGGAACACAACACATACGAAATCCTTGAGGTTTGAGTATTACCAACTCAATCTGAGGATTTCAAATCTCTGGCATATGACTTCGTTTTTTCAACCCAGAAGCAAAAGAGCCTTACCTCTATTCGAAGGAATCCGACGGTTACACTTCTTTTGGGGAATATCAAACAGTCTTGTCTCTTGGTGACGTATGGTATACGATACGAGTTTTAGGCGTGCTGACAGTTACGGTTGTTACTTTTTGATGAGTACGGCCCGTCTTTCAAGGCGCCATGTCAGCAAGCATTTAATGAATCCCGCTTCAAATTCAAAATTCTAGGGTTACATATAAAAAGGGAACTCAGAGGTCTATAACACTTTACGCGATCAAACATACTCAGTCATACAAGTTCTCTTTATAATTCATCTATCAAACACTTATCTTCTTCAATCATCTTGATCATACTCATCAATGGCGACTCACAAACAAGACAGTGTTACATCTTCACCAACAACTGAAGAAGTCGTTAGTGTTCCAATATTGAAGATCCAAGGTTCAAATTACCAAGTGGAGTCTGATTTATCCAAATATCCGGATGAACTCAAAATGTTGGTGGTTGCTTTACAAAATTCGGTTCTGTCCAAAGCTATGTTTGATTTCTTTGTTGTTCCTATGTCGTGGTTATCAAAGGCTGCTTCCACTGCATCGTACAACAAGGAGACTGGTTGCGTGGAATTTACAATGGTGAATGATACTCGTATTAGGGTATCTAAGCGGTTATTTTGCAAAATTTTGGGGATTCCGAATACTGGTACGTATGACGAAATTTCATCTTCCCAAGTAGTGTTCATGTTCAACGAAATGGGGCATCAACCTCCATTGACGCGTATCAGTGACTTTAAGAAGTCTGGATTACCTACGGTATGGAATTTCTTGTTCGGCATTTTTCTTCGATGTCTTACTGGAAGAACCATAGGTCTTGACAAAGGACGAATGGAAGTTTATGCAATGGTGGCAGGGATTTATTATGATCTGAATGTTGATTACTCTGAACAGTTGTGGACAGAGTTTTTAACAAGTATTTCCAAGACAAGTGCCAAATAGGGAATCTTATGTGCTCGATATTGGAGTTTGATTATTCAATATGTTTACAACAAGGAGAAGATCGAAGTTCCCGATTTTGAAGAAAAAGCAGTATTTCACATGTATGGCAGTACGAAGGAAGTTGCTGATGATCCTGAGGTTTTTACATCCATAGCTCGTATTCTGGATGCGATGCTCAAGAAGGTGGATCCAACAAATGAAGTTTTGGTGTCATATTTGCAATCAATTGACACAACAGTTGTGACAGGAATGTTGTATGAAGAAGAGAAGAGGAAATCCAAGAAATCGAAGAAGACAGATGTTGGGTCTTCGGAAAAATTGGTGAAGGATGAGAAGAAGAAGAAATCTCCACTAACTAAATCTTCTACAAGTGAAGATGTTTCTCTAAGTTTAACAACAGTTGCTGATACACCTGTTATTGAAGCATCCCCTTCGAAAGAAACTATTCCATCGAAGACATGAGTTTTTCGTCGAGTAAAAATAAAGCGAAAGTCTTCGTCTCAGCTTGTTAAGAAAACACAAGTTACACATCAGGGTGTAACTGTTAGGGAAATTCCAGCTCCGGTGTCTCCATCATCCAAAAAGCGAAGGGCTGAAGATCTTGAAAAGTTTCTAAAGAAGAATCAAAGAATAGAAGATGTAGAGCAAGTTCCTGAAACACCGGAGATTCGAATTCATGAAGAAGCAAAGACCAGTGTGTCTGTTGGTCTTTCGAAGCCTATTGAACAAAGTCCTGTTGTTTCATTACCTCAGATTACATCGACTACTGATTCTCCTACTTTTCAATCTATCATGGATCAACCATTCACTACCATATTTTCAACACAATCAACTGATCCACCGAACCCATCATCCCCAATTGATGAAACTATGGCTGCTGATGATGAAACTGATACTGAAGGCTTTGGAGGTACATTCGAAGCTCTTCATTTTGATCATGCCGAAGAAGATTTTCCAGACCACATGTTGATGACAATGAAGCAATTCAAGATCTTGAATTCAAAATTGAATTCAATCTTGCAATCACAAGCTGATGTGGGTAGCGGTGGGGTTACAAGTTTGGAAGTTGATTCCTTAATCAAGATGATGGAAGGCCGTGTGATTTCGAAGGCATCTGGGCTCATTCGGGATTCAGAAAGTCGTATTCTTGAAAAAGTTGATCAACATGATGTTTCCAATGAGAATCTTATTAATTCTCAGAGATCTGATTTTGTACGGGAGTTGGAAGATCTTAAAATGGTTACGAAGGAGTGTCATGTGCTCTTCGTACAGGAAGTCAAGAAAGTACGAGAGGATGTCAACTTACAGATCAGAGAACTTCGCGAAGACATGCAGAAGGAAGTTCAAATTGCTCAGCAGGATTACGCTTTAGCAAATCAGAAAATTGACATTATTTGTGATGCTGTTGTCAAATGTGTTAAAATGTTTGAGCAGATAAATCCACAACTAACAAATATTTCTGCCAAAGAAGAACAAAGCTTTGGAGAATTGGTCAGGTTGCTGAAAGAATTACAAGACTTGTCTTCGAAGAATGTCTCTTCGATTATTTCTCAAGAATTTCTGTCTCAAAAATTTTCTCAATTCGAAGCCATCTTACACAAGAATTTGGCTCCACTACTTCGCATTTCGAGCCTTTTACCAAACGTATCAGATGCCCCACCTGCTTTCACAGGGGTGCAAGGGGGAGAAAAGATTGATCATACAAAGGCTGGGGAACAAATGAAGACAACCGAAGATACGAAGGTAGTCGGAAAAGTATACCCTTCGAAAGTGGTAGTAAAGCCAACTGTTGTTTCAGCTGATCCAGTCATTTCGACTGTGATTACAACAGTTCCAATTTCAAAACCTATATCAAAAGGTATTGTAATTGAGAAACAAAGTGATGTCTCTTCTTCAAAGAATATGGCTTCGTCAAACATTAAAGACAAGGGAAAAAGAATTATAATTGAGAAGACAGATAAAGAGAAGAAAGTTGAGGTGGCAGCTGAGGTTGAAAGAATGAGACATGTTCAAAGTATAATGAGACAATGAGCTTTGGATAATTCGAAAGTTGACAAGGGTGATCCTTCGAAAGTTTACAACTACGAAACAATAGAATGCAGGGTGATGTTTGATCACATGTATTCTTTTGAGAAGGTCCCTAAAAAGAGCTATGTGGTTACAAACACAGATTTTGGTCAACTTGATTTTCCTGTCAATGAAATGATGTTTGTTATGCCACAATTTAAAGCTGAAATGAAATCATTGGAAACCGAAGAGGGAAAGAAAATGAAAATAAGATTTCATGCAGTGTTGACTAAAGCTCAGGAAGAAGTGTGGTTTTTAGAAAAGATTAAAAAGGTGATATCCATAAAAAGGGATATTGTATTCGAAGGGAAGTTTGAAAATCTCAAGTATACTGTGGCAAGAGCAAGTGGAAAGATACAAGAATTTACAGTGGCGGACTTTCCTTTGATGAATACGTATGATCTAATCAATATCGCCTTGATGCTCAAAGCCAAATCATTTTCTTTTCTTCAAGACACCGAGCCAGATGTTTTTAATCTTGGGTGCAAGCACATCAAAATATTTTTGTAGAATTACTTTGAGTGTTTGGCTCAAACAGATGTCGAACTTGCTACTGTCAAAGGCTTCGACATAACTGCACCAATGGCACCAACGAAGAAACAGACTGAGCTGAACAAGTACGAAGATGGTGAAATTTGTTTAAAGCCACTGGGGATTGCTTTTGTAGGAAAAGATAAAGTTGGAAGAGCTAAAAGATTTTTATTTCAAACTTGTGAAGTGGAGAGATACTGAAATTTACAATATACGAATTTAATTGTTCGTATGAACCACTGCAAGAAAAACAATGAAGGAGACAAGAAAGAGATAAAGAAAGTTATCTCATGGTATATGGAAATCCGAAGAGTGCTGATGTATGATGTTCAATCACTGACGTCTTGAAGACTTCGACCTTGATTCCAAAGGGGGAGATTGTAAGGGCTAGAATGTTGTAACAGTCGAAGGGTCAGTTTGATTGTTATGAAGTATCTGTCGTCTTCGTATATATAGGTCTTCGGATGTATTGTTATTTTACTAAGGCATTATAAAGTCAAGTCTGAACTCTTAGTCCTTAGTATTGTTATGCTTTTGTTCTCCTATAAATAGGGATCTGTAATAGTATTCAGGAGTCTAGAACGGAGATTTACAGATTAGTCATTGTATTCTGTAAACTCAAAAGCATAATACGAACTGATCAAATATTCTATTTAGTTCTCTGTTTTTCTTTGATGTATAATGTCTTCATGAAGCTTGAGTGCCTAGTGCCCTAAGTGTGACACCTCAAATGGTTCACACAGCACCAAATACACTTGGAATAGATTGAGAGAACATACACAATTCATGAAATCGGCTAGCCCTTTCACTTATCCATAGTGTCCGATTTTGTCAACAATAAGATGCTTATATAGTTAGTGACAATTAGAGTAAACCCTAATTGTCATGGATTTCCATTTCCTTGGATCCATGGGTTCAGATATACCATGGAGCATCTTATGGGTTTTATCCCAACTTGACAATCCATGAAGCATTAGCCCACTATACAAGTACGAATGATTTACACAATCAACCCATATATTTAATTAGTCTCCTTTTGATCACATAATTAATTCTAAATTAATTCTTGATCAATACTAACTAAATAATCCTATTATAATATTAGAACTTATAATATATTAATAATCCTTAAGTGTTATTTCTCTCATTATAGTCTATCCAAATGCATGATGCCATGCAACCCAAATTTACCATGTCGGATCGAGTCAAGTCTCACCAATTATAGTTATGGACTTAGACATTAATCCAACAGTCTCCCACTTGGATAAGTCTAAAACTATTATTGTGTATGACTTCAACAACCGACTGGCAAACGTAGCTCTCAAAAGCTTCTGTCGAACTCTACCCTTGTAGATGAACTCTGACCTTTGTCAGTGACTTGTCCATTCAAAAGCCTTAGGGACATGTCTAAATCCTTCCTTAATCCTTCCTTGATGTGTTTATCTCATAAAAAGCACAAAAATCTCTCATTTATATGTGTTTACGGTTTGGGGAGCTCCCAAAACCGTAAACACCCCAAAGTATGTATAAATGACTCATATTCCTTCCTATGCCTTAGTCACTAACATGGATCCATTCTTTGTTGAACATAGGACTTGAAAACATGAAAACACCACTTTCCATATGGGTTTATAGTAGTAAACCCAAAAGGAAATGGCCTTGGGGCCGTAAACTCCTCAAAAGAGTGTAATGATGCCCTAATCTCTTCCAAAGGCCTAACCATCAAGTAGAAATGCTTCAAAGGACTTGTAAAACCTCAAAACAACTTATGGTCAAAGAGTGAGGAGTTTACGACTGTAAACTCTTGATTTTACGACCGTAAACTCATTGGGTAATGGTCATGAAAACCGTAAACTCCAAAGGAGTTTACCCTTGAACCCCAAACACAATAGCAAGGTCCTTTAGCACTTAGATGCAATCCTTATGACTTGTAGCACTTATATAAGGTGTTTTACATGCCTTAGGATGTCTTAACTTTATCAATTAGTGGTTTAAAGTCTAATTGGATACTTATATGTGTGATTATATGTTAACTAGGATCATTGGGTGTGAACAAGTCTTCACATTTCACCTAGCTATCCTACATCATTCAGTTCATCCAAACCACCATCTACATGTGAGTTCATACCTCTTAATCAATGTTTTAAATGATTTTAAATGCTTTAATGGGGGGGTGGTGGGGAGAATACAAGTAGAAAACAGCATGTTAATGAATCAATCACATGTGATTTATAACTGTGTTTTCATCCAGCTGATTTCACATACTTCAAAATGTGATGCATGAAATAGTTTTCTAACGTAAAAATACTTTGTTTTCAAATGTATTACGTTTGAAATATTTATTAAAATGACATCAAGTCATTGTTATTTTATTGTTCAAAACTCTTAAATGTCTTACAAAACCATTTTTCATCTGCTTGATCAAAACTATATCTATACACTTATGTTCTTATATATATGTATTGTCATGGTAGTTTTCATCCTTCATTCAGTTTCCACACTCTTGTGTAGCAAGGGTGTATAAGCCTTCTTGGACATCAATTGCCTTCCAGTAAACTACTATAGGGATAGTTAGGACATACAAAACATTATTCCTATTACAAGGAATTACACCAGAGTCAGTTCATTCATGAGTCTATACTGAATGCTATATGAAGAGATACACTTACAGGTATACACTTACATGGATACTTGTACCTAGATACTATTACATATCATACATGTAGTTTAGTTCTGTCTATCCTAGTACAAAAGGATAGCATACGAGACTAACCATTCTGGCACCCACCTGTTAGCAACAGAGGTAATGAACATCTACGGATGCCTACGGTTAATACTTATACTAGGGGTACCTTTAGGGGACTAACCATTCCTTCAACCAGCTGTTAGCTACAGAGGAAAATGAACATCTACGGGTATTCAAGGTTAATACGTTTTGACAGTCGCGATGTCGTGTTTATCCTAATACAAAAGGATAATACTTATATGGCTATAGTTCCCCTAATACTTTTATTTTGTGATACATTCACATAAACGATGAGGTAGACTATATATTGTTAATAGTAGTCATAAGAGGGAAAACCATCTTTGTTACAGCAAAACATACAAGTCTTTGTAGAAGACTACTTTCAAAACATACAAGTCTTGGTAGAAGAATACTTTCAAAACATTCGAGTCTTGGTAGAATACTACTCTTATACTAATAGGAAATATGGGATTTTCTAGGGTTTTCATACTTATATCAAATGTTTCATTCAAAGATTTACATGGCATTCGTAACAGCTTTCCAAAAAAGGGTAATGACACCTAAATACTTATGAATTCACCATCTTTGTGCTGATACTCACTTTTAAAATAACTTGTATTCTCAGGTCACCAGTAGACAGGTACGATGACCAGGTTTTGAGAAGACGGAGCACAGAGAAGACTCGTCTTTTATTTTGATTACATATTTTGGTGTCTTATTACAATGTGAAAGATAATAAACAATCAGAAAATTCGAAGCTTGATAAAGACTCAATTTCGTGTTCGAATCAAAACACAAATGCAATATATGGTGGTCCAATGGAGGGGGAGCACTTGGATTCGAATAGTTTTGTTGAAGGGGAACATTCTTACGAAGTAGAAGTAATGTCAACCAATGTTAATGTGGAGGGGGAGCCAATCATCGAAGGAGAGCCAAACATCGAAGCGGAGCCAATAATCCAGGGGGAGTCAATCATCGAGGGGGAGCCCATACTTGAGAAGGATCCAATTCTTGAAGAAGAACATTTTGATGATGTTGAGGATGCATGTTCAATAAATGGATCAGAAAATGATGCTATGTTTGAAGATGCACCTTTGGATTTTGATCCTGATTATCCACCATTAGATAAATGGACAAGAAATCATCCAAAAGAACAAATTCTTGGAGATCCACAAGCGGGAGTATTGACAAGGGCTCAACTTCATGCAAGAAATGAGGTATTAAATACTCACCAAGAGTTATGCATGTTTAATGTTTTTATTTCCAAAATCGAACCAAAGACAGTTAAGGTTGCAATGGAACACTCTGATTGGGTTGTTGCTATGCAAGCTGAATTGTCTAAATTTGAAAGAAACAAGGTTTGGAGATTAATTCCTAAACCTATTGATGTTTCAATTGTTGGACTTAAATGGATTTTTAAAAACAAAACTGACAAAGATGGAAACATTATTGGAAATAAGGCCAGACTTGTTGTTAAAGGATATTCTCAACAAGAAAGAATTGATTATGAAGAAACATTTGCCCCTGTCGCGAGACTCTAGGCTGTTCGTATTTTTCTAGCTTATGCAGGATGATATGCGGTACTAAAATGCAGTCTAATACCCAACTCCTCATGAAATTTCTTCCAGAATCTGGAAGTGAAGCGCACATCACGGTCTGAAACAATCGAGTTCGGCACCCCATGCCGAGATACCACTTCCCTCACATCCACCTCCGCCAATTTCTCTGCTGAAGAACTTTCACTGATGGCAAGGAAGTGAGCGCTCTTCGTCAACCTGTCCACAATCACCCAAATTGCATCAACTCCTCTGGCAGTCCTCGGCAATTTGGTGATGAAATCCATAGTGATCTGTTCCCACTTCCACTCGGGAACCTCCAATGGCTGCAACTTGCCATGCGGCCTCTGGTGCTCGGCCTTAACCCTACGGCAGGTCAAGCACCTCTCAACAAACCACGCAACATCCCTCTTCATACAGGGTCACCAATACTGCTTTCTCAAATCCAAATACATCTTAGTAGCCCCCGGATGGATCGAAAATTTCGACCGATGAGCCTCCTCCATCAAAATGGTACGCGTTCCTCCCACAAACGGCACCCAGATACGCCCCTGAAAAGTCATAAGCCCCCGACCATCAGTAACGAACTCTGAAACCAAACCAACAACCCATTCCCTCTTCTGCATCTCAGGTTGCACAGCCTCGACCTGTGCCCCACGAATGGCGTCCAATACCGGAGCTATCACAGTCAATCTCAGACATACATCCCGCAGTGGAGTGCTCTCCGCCCTGCAGCTCAACGCATCGGCTACCACATTAGCCTTGCCTGGGTGGTACAGGATCTCACAATCATAATCCTTGACCACATCCAACCACCTTCTCTGACGTATATTTAGGTTGGGCTGATCCATCAAATACTTCAAACTCTTATGGTCCGTGTATATCGTACACCGAACCCCATACAAGTAGTGACACCAAATCTTGAGGGTGAACACCACTGCCCCCAACTCTAGATCATGGGTGGGATATCTCGTCTCATGAGGCTTCGACTGCCTCGATGCATATGCTATCACATGCCCTCTCTGCATCAGCACCGCTCCCAGCCCCAAAATCGATGCATCACAATATACCACAAAGTCCTCCATCCCTTCCGGGAGAGCTAATACCGGGGTTCGCACAACCTTTGGCAAATAGTCTCAAAGGAGGCCTGCTGCTCGGGGCCCCATGAAAAAGCAACACCCTTCCGGGTCAATCTGGTGAGTGGCACTGCGATCTTGGAGAAATCCTTGATAAATCTCCGATAATACCCTGCCAACCCTAGGAAACTCCTGATCTCAAAGGGTGACTTCGGCATCTCCCAACTCATCACCACCTCAACCTTGGTCGATCAACCAATATCCCTTCCTGGTTAACAAGATGTCCTAAGAACTGGACCTCCCGCAACCAGAAATCACACTTGGAGAATTTGGCGCAAAGCCTCTCTGATCTCAGAACTCCGAGAACCTCTCTCAGATGCTCCTCATGCTGCTCTCTAGATCTCGAATATACCAGAATGTCATCGATAAACACAATCACCGACCGATCCAGCATCGGCCTACACACTGGGTTCATGAGATCCATGAACACCGTCGGGGCATTGGTGAGCCCAAAAGGCATCACTACAAACTCATAATGCCCATAACGTGTCCTGAACGTTGTCTTCTGGACGTCCTCATCTCGCACCCTCACCTGATGATATCCAGACCTCAAATCGATCATGGAGAACCAAGATGCTCCCTACAACTGATCGAACAAATCGTCGATCCTTGGCAACGGGTAACGGTTCTTGACCGTCAGCTTGTTCAACTCCCGGTAATCAATGCACATCTGGTGTGAGCCATCCTTCTTCTTGACGAACAGGATAGGCGCTCCCCACGGCGAGCTGCTCGGCCGAATAAACCCCTTCCCCAGCAGCTCCTGAAGCTGTGAGGATAACTCTTGCATCTCTAGAGGTGCAAGGCGATAAGGCAGCTTAGCGATAGGCGTAGCCCCCGGAACCAAATAGATACTGAACTCCACTTGCCTCAGAGGAGGCACACCCGACAACTCCTCAGGAAATACATCCGGGAACTCACGCACCACCGGAACCTCCTCAACTGAACTCGGCCTCTCGTAAACCACCCACGAATCCATCACATATGCCACATAACCCTTACAGCCCTGCTGTAGACACTGCCTTGCCCTAGCGGCCAAACAAAACGCTGATCCTGATCATGTACCCTCGTCGTACACCGAAAGAACTCCCCCACTAGGGTCTCGTATGGTCACCAGCTGACGCTCGCAGTCGATAACCGCACCGAATCTGCTCAGCCATTCCATGCCCATAATGACACAGACATCACCCATCGCAATAGGAACCAGATCAATCGGGAACTCAACACCGAAAATCTCGACTACGCAACCTCAGAGAACCTCCGTGGCATATATCACTCTCTCATCAGCTATGGAAACTCTCAGAGGCCGACTCAACGCCTCACGACTAACACTGATATGCTGACTAAAAGCCAAAGATACAAAAGACAGACTCGCACCCGAGTCAAATAACACCAAGGCAGGTACAAAATTCACAAGAAAAGTACCTACGCATAACATAACATAAGCATAATATCTGAACATCAAAATAAATACATGAAAGAATACATACCAGCCACGACATCGGGCGCTGCGCGGACCTCCTCTGCGGTCAGCTGAAAAGCTCTCCCTCGTGCCCTCGGCGCCTCGGCCTTCACTGGCCGACTCTCTGTAGCTCTGATGGCGGCAGGGGCGGATCCCTGAGGTGCTCCCTGAGCTGATCCCCGCAACTGCGGACACTCCGCCTTCTGGTGTCCGGTCTGGTTGCAGTGAAAACACACCGCAAATCCCTTGGGGCAGTCCTTGGCCATATGCTCCTCCTTGCCACACTTGTAGCAAGATCCCGCTCTGCAGACTCCATCATGACCCTTGCCACACTTCCCACAAGTGCGGCCCTTCTGGCTCCCTGGTTTGGGATCAACGGGCTTTGCCCGCTTGGCTGCCGGCTGAGACTGTGTCGGTCGCCGATCCCTCCCCTGAGACTCCGCCTCCTCCCTGGCCTGAGTCTCTAGCTCAATCTCCCTATTCCGGGCATTTTCCTGAAGCTCAACAAATGTCCGGTACGACGAGTTCGCCGCGAACTCCTGAATATCTCGCCTCAAAATGCTCAAATATCGGCTCATACGTGCCTGCTCAGTGGACACGTGCTCAGGGCAGAACATCGCCCTCTCATGGAACATCCTGGTAATCGCTGTAACTGACTCAGTACCCTGCTTGAGGGTCAGAAACTCCTGGGCCAAACGCTCCCTCTCCACCTGGGGAACGTACTCATCTCGAAACATGGCAGTGAACCTCTCCCAGGTCACTTTCGCAAGCTCAGCAGGCGTAAAATGCACCGTCACAAACGTCCACCAGTCCTTCGCTCCCAAGTAGGGGTGCAAACGAGCCGAGTCGAGCCCGAGCCTAGTCAGGCTCGGCTCGGGCTCGTTTAAGTTATATGAGGCTCGAGCGTGAGCTCGGCTCGTATCGAGCTTTCTTTTACTGAGCTCGGCTCGAGCTCGTAAAGAGTTATACAAGCGCGGCTCGGGCTCGGGCTCGACTCATTTTTATCGGGCGTGCCTAAATAAGCTTAAGCTCGGCTCGAGCTCGTTAAAAAGCTCATTTACTAATACCCGAAATTCGTAATTCCCCTTATATATTTTTATTTTAGTATATATATATATATATATATATATATATATATATATATATATATATATATATATATATAATAATAATAATAATAATAATAATAAATAATATTATATAAAGGCTCATTTAGGCTCGCGAGCCTAATCGAGCTTTGTGACATAGGCTTGAGCTCGAGCTCGTTTAATAAACAAGCTTAATATTAAGCTCGAGCTCGGCTCGGGCTCGTTTAAAATCAGTTTCTAGTCGAGCTTTTAACGATCCGATCTCGAGTAGCTCGCGAGTAGCTTGGCTCGTTTGCACCCCTACTCCCAAGCGAAGCTGGTTCAGCGCGAACCGAACCTTCAAATGCTTAGGAGATGAGCAAGTGAAGAAACACCCCTCTATATCATATATCCACCTCATAGCTGCCACCGGATCCTGGGTCCCATCAAACTCTGGTGGTTTTGTGTTGCTGAACTCCCGGAACAATAACGCATCACCACCTTGCGGCCTCGCGGCAGCAATCGCTGCGGTGGCCGCTACAACAGCAGCCTCAGAAAGAGCGGCATAACGCTCGTCAAAGGTCTCAATCAGCGTGGTCTTTATAGACCCAAACATCTCCGGTATCTCTGCCCTGATGGCCGCAGCCACCTCCTCATGGATGATTCGGCGGATCTCCTCATCACTGGTACCACTGCTCTCAGGCATCAAGCGTGTCCTCACCATGATCTACCTCTGAAATACAACATACGATAAATTAGAACCCATACGAGCATACTCACACTCGTCAACTCTTTCCTCCTTGATCCTTGGTATTCCAAAGATTCTTACTTGGGCTGTACACCGCTCCTGTGCTTTCAGTAGTACGGGCCCAATACTACTGTCCGCACCGTATCAGAATACACCCCAAGTCCTCCTCTTCGGATCCCAAATTCCAAGTACTCTATCATGCATAGACCACTCTCTAATAGATCTCTCATAAGCCCCTCGTTGCTACCTACTCAATCTCAAGCATCTCATAGCAGCTCACCTCTTCCTAGGCTAAGGCGTCACAAATCAGGCCACTCTAGTCCTAATAGGAATACCTAGCCTACTCTAGCATGCGAATACATCATATCAGTATCAATATCACATAACATAAGGGTATTTTGGTAAATCACCGTTCGGGCGCGGACTGATCGTACACACAACTCTGCTCTGCGTTTTTCAAAAATCTTTTATTCTTTTTGAAAATACTTCTCAAATCCTCAGTTTGAGTTCAAATACGCCCGAAGGTGTACTCGAATCCCTCAAACCAAGGTTCTGATACCAACTTGTAACACCGTGAATTTCAAAATATTTTTTCACAAATTATAATAACATTTCACAATTAATTTTCATAACAACATTAAGTTTAAAATCTCAATTCACATCATACAAAATCCCAAGCTCATATATATATATATATATATATATATATATATATATATATATATATATATATATATATATATATATATATATATATATATATATCAAAAATCCCATGCGTGTGTACAGATCAAGCCGGCACCTTCCCACGGTCATCGCTAGTACCTGAAACAACAACACTAACACTGTAAGCACAAAGCTTAGTGAGTTCCCCAAAATACCACACATAACACATATTAGCCACTCGAGGCTGTAACTCTATGGGTCTGTGCACCCAAACTCTGTGAACCCTCAGGTTCTAACTCTGTGAACCTTCCGGTTCCAACTCTATAAACATGCACAGCATAAATCACGTAGAAATAATGTATTACAACATATCACATACATATAGCATACAAATACTCTGTCACATAACTCTGATTACCTACTCAAGGTAAAGTGTAGTGAGAAGACTCACCTCGTGTATCTCGATAACTCGCGAATCCGGGAAATCACTCGTGCTCGATCCTCCGAGCTATAATCCTCCTATAACATCACATGTCTCTTAATTAACACTTTTACCACTAAGATTGACTACCCCTATCAAGTCAACACTGGTCAACTCTAGTCAACGGTCAACGGTCAACTTTGACCGGACTCGGCGAGTGCACTAGGGCGACTCGGCGAGTCTAAGCGTTTTCACCAACTCTCTAGGATTCCCTTTTTGACACGTCGAGTATTCCCCTAACTCGACGAGTTCCACCTGGTATGAATCGCGGGGCCACCCCGACTCAACTCGCTGAGTCTCAAGAACAAATCGGCGAGTTCCAATTCGACTCAATCCACCTGTCAACCCTCTCTAACTCTCCCTGACTCACTGAGTCAACTCATAACTCGGCTGGACCACTCACTGAGTGGTTAAGGACAATCTTCATGCTACTCACCGAGTCTGTTCTTCAGACTCGGCGAGTCCATGCCATGCATCAACTCAAACTTGCTTCTGAGGTCAGATCCGCTCCAACAACTCATAGATCTGGCCCTCCTAAGCTTATTCATCACATAAAGTCCATATCTTGGTGCTCATAACACACCCCATGAATCATAAATGGTGTTTTGACCTTAAGGACAAAGACCCCAATCCAAAACCCCCATGGATTCATAAAAAGCTTGGGCAAAGGGACACTCTGGACCTCCAAAGGTCCATATCTAGAACCTAACTCGCTTAAGGGACCAAGGAAGCACTAGATCTAGCCACAAAAGGGCTCAATAAGCCCTAAATCAACATAAACATCAACATAACAGAGAATAGCTCGAAGGTAGTACCTCAAATGTGATGTTCTGGACCTCAAATCTTCAGGAAGTGGCTCCTCTTGATTCCCCTTAGCTATTGCTTCCTTTCCCTTGCAATATAACACCTCCAAGATCAATAATGGCCCCTTGCTTTGCTCCAAACGCTCAAACTCGCTAGGGTTTCACTCAGGGGTCTGGTGAGCACAAATGACGGCCTTAAGGCCCTTTAAATAGGTCCCAAACCCGAGAAATTAGGGTTTCATTAAACAGCGCGGACTCGCCGAGTCTAGGCGCGAACCCGCATCCAGAACCGCGATCCTACTCGGCGAGTTTGAGCTCCAACTCGCCGAGTCCCCTCACAAAACACCAAAAATATAAGCATAAAAGATACCTGGAAATCCGGGCTGTTACATACGGTTAATACTTATACTAGGGGTACCTTTACGGGACTAACCATTCATTCAACCTGCTGTTAGCTACAGAGGAAAATGAACATCTACGGGTATTCAAGGTTAATACGTTTTGACAGTCGCGATGTCGTGTTTATCCTAATACTAAAGGATAATACTTATATGGCTATATTTCCTCTATTACTTTTATTTTGTGATACATTCACATAAACGATGAGGTAGACTATATATTGTTAATAGTAGTCGTAAAAGGGAAAACCATCTTTGTTACAGCAAAACATACAATTATTGGTAGAAGACTACTTTCAAAACATACAAGTCTTGGTAGAAGACTACTTTAAAAACATACAAGTTTTGGTAGAAGACTACTTTCAAAACATTCGAGTCTTGGTAGAAGACTACTCTTATACTAATTGGAAATATGGGATTTTCAAGGGTTTTCATACTTATATCAAATGTTTCATTCAAAGATTTACATGGCATTCATAACAACTTTCCAAAACAGGTTAATGACACTTAAATACTTATAAATTCACCAGCTTTATGCTGATACTCGCTTTCAAAATAACTTGTATGCTGATACGATGGCCAAGTTTTGAGAAGACGGAGCACAGACAAGACTCGTCTTTTATTTTGATTACATATTTTGGTGTCTTATTACAATGAAAGAACACATACGTATTAAAACTTTACTTTTAATGCAATGGATGATGTTGTTGCTTGATTACTACTTTACACTGTTATGATAGTTCGCATGACGTCCTCCACCCCTGAACGTTTCCGCCGTTCTTGGTTTTGGGGTGTGACAGATTGGTATCAGAGCACTGTTTATAGTGAATATAGTATATCAACCCATAAAAGATATACTAACTATAAATAAATTGGGATTAAAACACTCTGACTAAGAGTTTATACTTTTAAATACTAAAATATTTAATTAAGTATATGTGCCTGCATTCATACTAAAATCGGTGTCACAACGACAAGAACAAAAGTATTACGATTGTCGAATATCACAATTAAGCCTGGGGATATATGGTCAGTCTTGGGAGTGGCATAGCCTGATCAACTATGCTGGTCCAAGGAGTGATTAGCATATGCCCAAGAATGGTTATGATGTGGCAACAAGTCTAAAAACTTACCCACACAACCATAAAGAAATACCATAGGGGTATTTGGTCTTACTGTAATTATCTTAGTTAGTTTGTGTATTTAGTTATTTCTTATATCCCTTTTCTCGCGTAGATTTTAATGGATGGATTTCACCAATGCGACCGTACTTCCCAAACCAAGGCAACATTGGATGGCTAGAGGAAGAACCAGAAGATGATCACCCAATCCCTTTGGATGATCACCATGCTGAGGGTTTTTTTGATAGTTCTGACTGGGAGCCTGAAGTCAACAACCTACCTCCAGCTGCTCAAAACCCAAACCTGAACCCCCGTCCCACATTTCAAGGACCTACACCTTTGTGGGCCACAAACTTGAATACATGGAGTCAGGAACAGGGTCAACCTATCCCCTACAATGGAGACAGAAGCTTCTACAACCTCACTGAGGGAGGTTCTGCTGACAGGGTCCTACCCATCATGGTTCATAGGATTTCTCGGAACACGATACTGGGTCAATCAACTATCAATCGAGTCTTGGAGATTGACGCCAACTCTGGCGTTAACATTGTCCGCATTTGCCAACTAGAGTCTGCTCATGAAAGGACCCTGGTCCGCAATGTAGCTCAGCAGAGGGAACTTGCTGAAACCCAAGCTGAGGTTAGGGAACTTTGAGCTCAGCAACCGAGAGCTGACAAGCGTATGAGGGACATAGAACGCCTACTGTCAGGATCAAGAACTCATGCTAGAAGTTCTCGTCGCCGATAGAATCTCAACGACTCATCTTTTGGATATAACCTATTTTATGTAAAAACTTTGGTCTAATTTCCTATCTTTGTAAATCTTAGACCGTTAGGTCTTGATCTAGTCATAGTTCTGTCAAAATTTTCCTATCTTGGTTGATGTAAGGCCTACTTCTAGGCCATTTTTCCCAAACTTGTTATATCTGTAATTCCAGTATTATTGACAGATATCTAATCATATGGAAATTATTATCCAAATTCTATCATCTTCATTCAAACATACTATTCATTGTGCTGTTGGACTATGGAGAGTTAGTCCATGAGTCACTCTCATTATTCATTTATTCTTATCAAAGTTGCCATCTTTTTAAATGTATAGTTAAAAGATGCCGCCACGCAGAAGCCCAAAGCGTAACCCAAATAACGAAACACCAATACCACCTCCTCCTCCACCTCCTCAACCACCCCAAACACCTCCTCCTTTTGATGCCACTATGTTCTAAGCAGCCTTCACAGCAGCCGTAGCAGCTATTGTGTCAGCCATCAATACTCATGCCCCTAGTGGATCGGGATCAGGTGCGCATCCCTCCAACCACGACGAGAGCCATGGGCATCCTAGGGAATGCACCTACAAGGAATTTACAAATTCTAAACCCCGGAACTTTAATGAAACTGGTGGGGTTAAGATCTTAAGGCAATGGATTGAAAAGACGGAAACAGTCTTTGAAATCTGCGCCTGCCCGGAGGGCAACAAGGTCAAGTTTGCTACTTGTACCTTCTCTGACAGAGCACTAACGTGGTGGAATGGCCATGTTAAGTCTCTGACTATAGCGGTGGCAAATTCCATCAGCTGGGAAAACTTGAAAGTCATGCTGATGAGAGAGTATTGTCCTCGAGGGGAAATACAAAAACTCGAACAGGAACTCTGGGGTCTAGAAATGGTTGGTTCCGACATATCAACCTATACGAATAGATTCTGTGATCTGGCAATTCTATGCCCTGATATGGTTGCTCTCAAGAGCAAGAAGATAGAGAGATATATCTGGGGACTATCGCCCCAGATCCAGTCAAGTGTGTTAGCTTCCAAGCCTGTCACTTTTGACAGCGCCAAGGAGCTGGCACAATCTCTCATGGATCACGGGAAACATCAGAAACCAAAAATCCCTACGCCCCAGCCACAAAAGGGAAACAACGACGACAACAAGAAGAAGGGGTGGAACAAGAGAAAAATAGGGGCTTTGCAAGATTCCTCGAAGAGACAACAACTCGTGGCGATCAATGTTGCCACGGTAACCCCTGTTGTCCCTGCAAACCCCTTACCAACAAAAACTTATGCTGGAAATCTTCCGAAGTGCACCAAATGCAACTTCCATCACCATGGACCTTGCAAGGAAATGCAGTGCTCTAACTGCAACAGGAAGGGGCATTCAGCCCGTTTCTGCAAGACTCCAGCAGGGCCGACCGCCCAAGTTCCTAACGTCGGTGTGGGCGAAGCTTGCTACGGTTGTGGCGAGGTGGGCCACTACAAGAGGAACTGCCCTAAGGCGGGGATGGATGGCGGAGTAGGAAGAGTTATGGCCATGGGCCACGAAGAAGTAGTAGCGGATCCTATGATAGTTACTAGTACGTTTCTCCTCGATAACTCATATGCTTGCATACTTTTCGACAGTGGAGCGGAGAAAAGTTTCGTAAGTCATAAATTTGCACACCTACTTAAACAAAAACCATGTGTATTAGATTATTCATTCACGGTCGAAATGGCAAACAGGAAAATAGAAAGTACTAATTGATGGGTTTAATACAAACAATCCTATGTGTGCATGCAACCCTAGTATTGGATCTATGTTTTCACTATTAGTTATACAGCTTTATGAACACAAAAAGAAACCTGGCATGCTACTATAATTTTCGAAATTCATATATAAAGCTAGAATACATACCTTTTGTTGTTATATAGCAATAACAACTAGTTCCTTGAATTTCCTTAGCTCTTGAAAGCAAGTACCACAAGTGTAGTACCTCTAATGGAGTCACAAACACCATATGCAACTTGGATGAAGAGGAGAAGAAAAGGAGGCACCAAAAACGGCTGGAAACCCTAATGAAAGTCTTGTCCACGTTTTTGGGGCATAGGGGCCCTTAATATACATGTAGGCTATTAGGGTTTACAACTAGGAAACCCTAATTTGACTGCTTAGGCCCTAAGCAGCCCATGGACTCCTTAAACATATCCCTTGGATGATTTCTAATGGGCTTCCCATAGAATTCGTCCAACCTATATATTATTAGGTGATCCATAGCCCAATTATAATTATCTTATAATTACAACTTCAGTCCCCTAAGTTTAATTAATCTCTTTTAGCCACAAAATTAATTAACAATTAATTCTTGACTAATATTAATTAAACAATATGATTTCTCCTTTAATATATTATTCTCATAATATATTAATAAATCATATTTAAACCTTTCTCTCCTTAAATCATCCTACATATTGCTATGGTGAAGGCAACCCAAAAGGACCATGCTCATAATCAGGTCAAGTACATACCAAAACAGTTATGGACTTAGACACTAATCCAACAGTCTCCCACTTGGATAAGTCTAATAACTATTTTCCGTAGGACTTCAAAACCTGATCAGCAATCGTAGCTTTCAAAAGCCGCTGTCAACTCTGATCTTATCAGATAGCGTGTCCTCTAGATAAGGGATTATATATTCCTCCATTCTCAAGATATCGTATAGACAAAAGACATGAATTTCAATCATTCTCTCTATACTATTTCCCGACTTCTGATTCATGACGACTGATAACAGACTACAATTGAACACATCAACTTAGTCCCGGCTTGGCCAAGCGCTTAGATGTCATCACTAAATCATCGAGAGGCCCACATATATCGCTTTTATCCCACTTTGGGTAAAAGGAATGGATAAACTTCGACTCAAATGCTAGCTTGCATTTACTGATCGAATCACACACAACAATAAGTTTTATAACACCAATTTACTGGTGCGTTTACTTATTATCAATGTGTAACTGACCAACAAATAACAACTCACACGTCTCGGTTTCAAGAATATACAATATTATCATCTCACTAATCACTCGTGATAAAACCGTGAAGTGATCCAAGTGAGCGTGGGTTTAATCCAATACTTTAATCTTATCAAAGCACTCACGAACTCTGCAGCAAACTTGTGCCATGTCTAAACACTTCAGACAATCTACAGACAGATTCATGACAGTCTTTATTCATACCTACTCCCAACGTATGACCAACTGTGGATGTTTGAATAACCTAGTTATTCTGGAAGTCAAAACATGCAAATTGAAACATGACAACAATACTTAATCCTATATGGCCCCAAACTTGTGAGAGTAAATAAAACCCTTCTATTTATCCACCATATTGATTAATCATTATTTATCATTTAATGTTTCGGATAATCAACTCATTACTTGAATTATACCAACAATTGTCCCATGCTCTAAACATGCACACTTTGTTTCCTATGGTCCATGCTTTGTGAAATAGATCACCTGGAAACTTTTCCAATGATGCTCATTTCACAATTCCTTAATCCTAATTATTAGTGTAGGAACACAAGGTTCTTGCCACTATTAGAATATGCTAGATTCTAACATTTTATGCAACGATCCCTTTGCAAAATCATAGCACAAAAGTCACCAAGACGTAGCTAATGAAATTACAAAGTACTTTCTTAGAAATTGTTACAAGACAATTCCATAGATGTGAAGTCTCACATTCAAAGTACATTCCTTTGAACATCCTTCTTGCATAAAAGTTTCTAATCTAGGCATAGACTCTCAATATCCAACTCCCAATATGGAAACATTTCCACATTTTCCATATGACAACTCATTCTTAATAGAATCTTATCTATTCATAATAATGTCGATATGGTCCATCCAATACCATACTTTCAACTACTTACAAGCGATCAATCCTCAGCGAACTTTGGATCATCCTTTGATAGTTGTTTAAATTCTTTCAGTCAAAACCAATTCTATTCCTTTTTCCCTCTTAATGCGCTAGGCATTTGGAAAATTTTAGAATGGTAAAATACTATAGCATTTACAATCGATCCTATACCCGAAGCGTATGGGACACGATGCATAATGTCTTACATAAAGATATGATACTTTACCAATCTTTTGCCATAATATTTTATGTGTCATGTTCTCACAATTCGAACTATGAAGAGGGATGCCGTAATCATAATCGAATTTTAAGAACACACAATGTATCCTTTGACTGAAGATATTAAAATTTCTTAATCTAAGCTTTAGATTTTGAAACGAAGTATAATATTCTCTCACTTAATTATAGCAAAACAACTTTTCAACCCATGCAACTTTGCAAATGGAATCTTTGTTTTTCTATAATTAATATTGCTAACTTGCAATACTCGCCATAACAATCATACAAGCATAACACTTATGCTCCCACTATCATGATGATTATCATATAAGCATAACATTTATGCTCCCACTAGCTTTGACATGTATTCAGAAAACAAATGAACTTTCAGAAAACAATGCCTATTGAATCTCTGAAATTCATATTTCTAATACCAGATGCTTCGATAAGCCTTTATCTAAGCTTCTTAACCTTATACACCTTTGCCTTAGATAGCTCATATGTGTGTTTAAACAATTCATAACTTATGTTACTAAGTTCCAAATGTTGAAACTAATTGCCAAATCTCACAATTCGAACTATGGAAAGGGATGCCGTAACCATAATCGAATTTGAGAATACAATTTTCACAATTGCTATCTTCTTAAAATCTCTCTTAGTGAAAGCATTTCCTCACAGTCATTTTCATGAAGGAGGGAATCTTATGGCACTTAGATTTTATGGTGTATGAGTTCCTATCCATGTGAATTTGCCAAAAACAAGGTTTGCGACAAATCCAAACTCATATGGACTGAACTTTCTTAATCTTGATTTCTTGCCCTATGGTAACACGAGTGCCCACCATGCCTTCCAAGTAACTTGTCCTTACATATCAATTTACTTTCCATCGACTAAGGCTTTAGTGTGTATTCAAATGAGAACTCATAGAACTCATATACGCAATTAACTCAATTGGAATGGCACAGAAACAAAACAATGTCAGCACGATAGGTTGTAAACCTCAAGTTGTGTGCTAGTGATGATCGATAAGGTTTATTCTTGATTTGTTCTTGAAACCTTTTCAAGACCATTAAGACTCCCACTGACTTCTTGACATATAAGATTCTCTTGTCAAGAAACATTTCTTGACAAACAAATATTCAAGAGTTAGTGAAGCATTTATCAAGACAAAACACTTCACACAATTGGTCCTAGTTGGTCTTTGTCTTATCCAAGACAGCACAACTTACCAATTTCAAATGTGCAAGAATAAGAAAACTTTTCCAAATTCCACATTTGATGAGTGTTATAAACCTACTTAAGACTTTTCACTCAATGTCACAATCTTGACTCTAAGACTTGATATTGGAACGAAGTATGATTGACTTATTGATATATCCATTTCTACAATACTTGATACCTCTTCTTAGACATGCAAATGCACTAAGACTCACTTAGAGGATCAATTGAGATATGGTTCTTAATCATTAAGACTTATCATAAAACACAATAAAAGTTACTCTCCCTTCTTCTTAGAATAGAGAAACTTTTATCTTTCTGCCTACTTGATTCTTCTTTATTCGTTCTACTATTCATTGAAACTTTTTCAATCAACTCAGAATTATACTTAATCTTATAAGTATAATCATATTTACTAAGCTTTAGTAAATCATGACGAATATCTTTGTCACTCTTGTGGTGGACTTGATCAACACGCAACCTTGTGTACTTGATCTCCTTGTCCTTTAATTGACACTTTGCCAAAGAATTAGTCTAAGTTTCCCAAATGTAAAAGTTTTTCATTCATCATACAATACACATTGCATGATTCCAAGTTTCTGTCAAATTGAAACTTGGGTGATGAGAAACTCTCCTTACTTGGTAAATTCTTGACACTTCCACAAATAATACAATTAAGAATCAAATCCATTATTGCTAATAATAGAAACATTCAAACATTAATTTTTCATACATGCCATTGCAAGGATAAATAAATAAGATAAAATCAAAATTCATTTTATTGCGGAAAAAATTTGTCCTTACAATGTAATTCAATTGAAAAACTATGTTATTACATATTTCTTAACAATCTATTCTAACTCCAAGTAGTAGCTCAAGAATCCATTCTTCAAGTAATGCGATCGAAATCCATTTCTTCATGATCAGATTCAGCTCACTTCTTTTCTCAAGCTTCCTCTCTTTTCTTCGATCCTACAAAACATCAAAATGTAATCTTATCACATCATGTATTAAGAATCTAGAATAGGAACTTAAAAGAGTTAGTTAATGGATTTTACCTGAAGCAGAGTCATACGTCTTGACTCTCCCATCTTTTAGATCTCTCAGATAATTAGGGCAACTTCGTTTCCAATGCCCCTTCTCTTGGCAATAAAAGCAAATAGACTCCTTTGGCACAACACATCGGACAATCACAGACTTAGTTCTTTCTGGACTTCCAATGTTGCCAGTATCCATTGAAGTTTGGGAGTTTGATTCACTAGACAAATTTGCTTGACCAGCACGCCAAATCATTGTTGATTCAGCAGCTATAAGCAAGTAGGTGAGATCAATTAGGGTCACGTCGTGGTCAATCATATAGTACTCTCTAACGAACTCACTATATGATTCAGGAAGTGACTGAAGAACCCAGTCAATATCCAACCCACTTGAAATCTCGACACCCAACATGTTTAACCTATCAATGTATGACTTCATCTCTAAGACGTGCGCACACACAGGTTTCCCATCTTCGTGTTTACTTGCCAAAAGGGCTTGAGTGAGCTTGAACTTTTCAAGCCTTTGAACTTGTGGGTCAGGGAGAATAATTGGAGGAGGTGGAGGAAGTGAAGCATGACTCTCATTTCCTTGATCGTATCTCGGAACGTCATCTTCATTTGGAAAGCTTGTTCCAAAGGATTTGGGAAGACTATTGTAAGATTCAGACATCTACAAAACGGGAGAAAATTCACGTTAAGTTGATTAGAATTCTTGATGCAACACCCAAAAGAAACATCAAGCTAGGATCCAACACAATACTCTACAACCTAGAAGAGGGATGCCGTAATCTAGTTGCAGAATATTTGAAGGTAGGTAAATGACGATTTACCAATTTCCACCATGAAAAACGAAAAAGAAGTTTAAGTTTTAAATGAATTGAAACTCCTAGATCTTTTGAGACTCATTGAACTCTTCAATGGCATGTTTAATCTCGATTATGCCCTACTATTCGTGACTGGGATACCGAGGATCACAAACAAGGTGTGAATAACCATGCGAATCACGTGGTGCACCCAATGTTACTATCACCTAATCAATGTGCCGGTTAGCCACACACGCTCCATTGATCTATGACAAACATCGAGTCACCCTTCGCTACCAATGTCATCCCCAAATTAGTGTGCCGGTTAACCACACACGCTCCACTAACGTTTGACAAGGGTACGAAGTGTAATTCCATGGGTTAGCATACAATTTCACCTTTTGCCTAAAGTAACTATGATTTGGGAATTTGAAAAAAGCATTTAGTTACTTTGTACTTCATTATACTTATAATGGAAGGTTTCTGTCCTATCCTACCCGTTCGGCTAACGACCCTCCACTAGTCAAGAGTGCGGTGGGTAAGAGTGGATACCCATTCAATCGCCATTTTATAGGCAATTTCCTTAAACACCCCTTATAGACTAGCTTCGTGAATGAGGCCTACTAACGGTAAGACTGAATTTTTAGTTATACATATATAATATTAAACTTTTAATGTTATATATAGTATAAGGGTGTATTTTACACTTTTAAAATACTAGGTGGTTTAAATTATACTTTTAATTAACCAAAATCATTATGGATTTATTAAATCTCTTTTAATTATACACTTAATTAATTTAATAAAACCATAAGGGTTTAATTTGAACTTTTCAAAATCAGGGTTTTGGATTTTAGACTTTCAAAATTAACTTTTAATCAACAATTTAAATTCCAAAACTTGAGGGCAAGTTTTGAAACTCTTCAAAACAATTAGGTTTTAATCTCACTTAAAATTTTGAATTTGAGACATTTAAATTAAAATTTTAAATATTAAAACTGTTGATTTAATAATTACCATAAATTAAACAATTAATTTAAATTATTAAATCACAAGGGATTATCTAGATCATGAGGATAATTACCAATTATACATCTAAGATATCCAAATCCCTTGAATCCCTCTCTAAATCTCGAAAATAAGGGATGGGATAATTCAAGATCTTTAATTACCATATTTAACAATTAAAAGATAATTACAAGATATGGGATTATCCAAATCCCTAAAATTTAGGATCTAACCTTGGGGAAGGAGGTAATTTCGAAATCCAAGGGTTAGAAAACCCTAGATTTCAAAATCTTGGAGGCTAAGGAAAGGATTTGGGAAACCCTAGCAAAAATCGCCATCTAGGGTTTAGCAACCCTAATTGCGAAAAATACCTAGCCTTTAGGGTTCATTAGCCATAAACCCTAATATGTCAAGTTCATAAATTTGAATAAAAGCTAATTGAAAACAAAAACCAATGGCTCTGATACCACTGATGGGTTTAATACAAACAATCCTATGTGTGCATGCAACCCTAGTATTGGATCTATGTTTTCACTATTAGTTATACAGCTTTATGAACACAAAAAGAAACCTGGCATGCTACTATAATTTTCGAAATTCATATATAAAGCTAGAATACATACCTTTTGTTGTTATATAGCAATAACAACTAGTTCCTTGAATTTCCTTAGCTCTTGAAAGCAAGTACCACAAGTGTAGTACCTCTAATGTAGTCACAAACACCATATGCAACTTGGATGAAGAGGAGAAGAAAAGGAGGCACCAAAAACGGCTGGAAACCCTAATGAAAGTCTTGTCCACGTTTTTGGGGCATAGGGGCCCTTAATATACATGTAGGCTATTAGGGTTTACAACTAGGAAACCCTAATTTGACTGCTTAGGCCCTAAGCAGCCCATGGACTCCTTAAACATATCCCTTGGATGATTTCTAATGGGCTTCCCATAGAATTCGTCCAACCTATATATTATTAGGTGATCCATAGCCCAATTATAATTATCTTATAATTACAACTTCAGTCCCCTAAGTTTAATTAATCTCTTTTAGCCACAAAATTAATTAACAATTAATTCTTGACTAATATTAATTAAACAATATGATTTCTCCTTTAATATATTATTCTCATAATATATTAATAAATCATATTTAAACATTTCTCTCCTTAAATCATCCTACATATTGCTATGGTGAAGGCAACCCAAAAGGACCATGCTCATAATCAGGTCAAGTACATACCAAAACAGTTATGGACTTAGACACTAATCCAACACTAATTGCGTATACGTAGGTTGTACTTTAACTTTAGATGGCCATACTTTCAAGATAGACCTCATGCCTGTCCCAATTAAATGTTTCGACTTTATCATCGGCATGGATTGGTTGAGTCTTCTTCGTGCCGACATCATGTGCTTTGAAAAAGTAGTCCGTCTTAACCTTCCTAACAACGAAACCATAGTTATCTATGGCGACAAACCTAGTACGAGCCTTCGAATCATTTCGTGCATCCAAGCCCAAAAGTGCTTACGAAAGGAATATCATGCATTCCTCGCACACATCGTCGATACGAGTCAAGAAGTAAAAGACATTCAAAACATCCCAGAAGTACGCGACTTTCCCGACATATTTCTAGAAGAACTCCCAGGATTACCACCACAATGCCAAGTCGAGTTTAGAAGTGCCAGGGGCTACTCCCATAGCCAAATCTCCTGATCGTCTGGCATCGGCAGAGATGCAGGAACTTTCCAATCTGCTTAACGAACTTCTCAAGAAGGGATTCATTAGGCCAAGCTTCTCACCATGGAGAGCATCGGTCTTGTTCGTCAAGAAGAAAGATGGATCGTTTTGTATGTGCATCGACTACAGAGAACTCAACAAGCTTACCATTAAAAATCGTTATCCCTTGCCCCGCATTGACGATTTATTCAATCCAATTCAAGGAGCCAACTACATCTCGAAGATAGATCTACGATCCGGATATCATCAACTACGAGTGTTAGAGGAGGATGTTCCCAAGACAGCCTTCTGAACTCGTTATGGACACTACGAGTTTGTAGTAATGCCATTCGGATTAACTAACGCACCCGCAATATTCATGGATCTGATGAATAGGGTGTGTCATCCTTACTTAGATCAGTTCGTCATCGTCTTCATTGATGACATACTCATCTACTCTCGAAGTAAGGAGGAACATAGTCAACATCTCCGCAGAGTATTGGAAACATTACGATCGGAGAAGCTCTATGCGAAGTTCTCTAAGTGCGAATTTTGGATCCGACGAGTCGAATTCTTGGGCCACATTGTTAGCGAAGAGGGAATACACGTGGACCCTTCCAAAATCAAGGCCATTGATAATTGGTCAGCACCGAAGACACCTACAGAAATTCATCAATTTCTAGGTCTAGCTGGCTACTATCGCAGGTTCATTCAGAACTTCTCCCGCATAGCGAAACCAATTACGACATTGACCCAGAAGGGCGTGGCCTTTGACTGGGAAGAGAAACAAGAAAGAGCATTCCAAACATTCAAGCGAGCCTTGTGCACCGCACCAATAGTATCCCTCCCCGAAGGGATAGAAGACTTCGTGGTCTATTGCGATGCATCAAATCAAGGACTCGGATGTGTTCTGATGCAGCGAGGTAAAGTCATCGCCTATGCCTCAAGACAGCTAAAGACACATGAGGTGAACTACACCACCCACGATCTTGAACTAGGAGCAGTTGTGTTTGCTCTGAAGATCTGGAGACACTACCTGTATGGTACAAAAAGCACGATCTTTACAGACCACAAGAGTCTACAACATATATTCGACCAGAAAGAGCTCAACATTAGACAACGACGGTGGGTCGAGCTACTCAGTGATTACGAATGCGAAATTCGTTATCATCCGAGTAAAGCCAATGTAGTAGCCGACGCCCTAAGTCGGAAAGAATATTCTAGTCGTAGAGTCAAATCTTTGACTCTAACTATCCATTCACACTTGTCCATGCAAATTAAGGAGGCTCAGCTCGACGCTTTGAAACCTGAAAATGTGGCAGGTGAATCCCGGAGAGGGATGGATAAGAATTGAGAAGTCAATGGTGGCGGAGCCTTATACCTTATGGATCGGATCTGGACACCGAAACACGGTGGCTTCAGAGACTTGGTCATGACCGGAGCTCACAACACTCGTTATTCCGTCCACCCAGGTTTAGATAAGATGTATCTGGATCTTAAAAGGTTATACAGGTGGCCTAACATGAAAGCAGATATTGCTACCTTCGTAAGTAAATGCCTTACTTGTGCGAAGGTAAATGTCGAATACCAGAAACCCTCCGGCCTTCTGCAGCAACCGGAGATACCCGAATGGAAGTGGGATCGGATCACTATGGACTTCATAATCAAGTTGCCCAAGACAAAGGGTGGACTTAATTCCATATGGGTCATCGTTGACAGATTGACTAAGTCTGCACACTTCCTACCAATCAAAGAAAATGACAAAATGGAGAAACTTACGAGAACATACATTAGGGAGATTGTACGACTGCATCGTGTTCCCTTATCTATTATCTCAGACAGAGATAGTAGATTCACTTCTAGGTTCTGGCAGTTGTTACAAAGTTCCTTAGGAACTAGGTTGCACATGAGTACAGCCTACCATCCACAGACCGACGGACAAAGTGAGAGAACTATCCAAACCTTAGAAGATATGTTGCGAGCCTGTGTGATTGACTTTGGGAAATCTTGGGATACTCATTTACCCCTTGTCAAATTTTCCGACAACAACAGTTATCACACGAGCATAAAGGCAGCTCCTTTCGAAGCCCTCTATGGCCGAAAGTGTAGATCACCTTTGTGCTGGGCTGAGGTGGGTGATACCCAGTTAGCTAAGGGACGAGTTCCTGAAAGCACTCTCACGGGTCCGGAGATCATTCGGGAAACGACAGAGAAGATCGTTCAAATTCGTGAACGATTGAAAGCCTCTAGAGACCGACAGAAAAGCTATGCTGACAAGCGAAGGAAACCATTGAAATTTCAGGTGGGCGACCACGTTCTACTGAAGTTCTCACCCTGGAAGGGCTTGATACGCTTCAGAAAGCATGGGAAGCTCAATCCAAGATACATAGTTCCTTTCGAGATTCTTGCCCGAATCGGCCCCGTAGCTTACAAACTCAATCTACCGTGCGAACTCAGTAACGTACATTCTACCTTCCACGTCTCAAACTTGAAAAAGTGTCTGTCCGACGAGACTGTCATTATCCCACTCGATGAGATCAAGATCAACGAGAGCCTCAACTTCGTGGAAAGAACCAGTAGAGATCATGGACCGAGAGGTCAAGCAAACGATGCAAAGCCGTATCCCGATAGTGAAGGTTTGCTGGAACTCCAAGCGAGGACCAAAATTCACTTGGGAGTGAGAGGATCAGATGAAACTAAAATATCCTCACCTTTTTGCTTAGTTATCTGTAACTACTTTATTTGCTTAGACTTTAATTTCGGGACAAAATTCCCTTTTATGGGGGGATGATGTGACAACCCGAAATTTTCATTCGGTCAAACCCTAAAGTCAATCACTTCAATTTATAAGTCAAGTTCATTTTCATTTGTTTTTGGCAAATTTAAAATTCGTTTGATTATTTTAATAATTAATCTTCAAACGAACGGGTGAAAGGAAGTGTCGTCTCAAGTCTTGAAATTCCAAAACCGCAAGTACCACGTAGTTAGGAGATTCACGGTCAAACTTTTATGTTTGGGCCGTAAACCCCTCCAAAAACCGTAAACTCATGCCTTAAGCATGAGTTTACTCCCCAAAATACTTCATTTCTTACTTGCAATCTCAAGAGCAAACTCCAAACACTCTCAACTACCATCTCGTCTTTCACCCGATTTCCAGAAAATGTAAGTACTTCTTGGCTTGATTTGTTGTTATATCATAAAAACTAGTGATTATACATCTTTAATCCATCAAATTTCATGTTTTGATTAAATTTCCAAAACACCAAGAACACCAAGAACACACACTAGTGTTCTTGGACTTTTAGCTCATTTCAAGCTTCCATATAGTAAGTACCTCTATCCTAGAGTCTTATAAAGCTTGTTATACATATTTGCATCAAGGAAATGTCCCAATAACACCAAGAACAAGGTGTTCATGGTTTTGGGAAGCTCCCAAAACCGTAAACACCAAGTAAGGTGCCAAAGGGTGCCTTAGGGTGCCTTAGTCCATTCACAAGCCTTAGGGACATGTCTAAATCCTTCCTTGATCCTTCCTTGATGTGTTTATCACATAAAAAGCACAAAAATCTCTCATTTATATGTGTTTACAGTTTGGGGAGCTCCCAAAACCGTAAACACCCCAAAGTATGTATTAATGACTCATATTCCTTCCTATGCCTTAGTAACTAACATGGATCCATTATTTGTTGAGCATAGGACTTGAAAACATGAAAATACCACTTTCCATGTGGGTTTACAGTAGTAAACCCAAAAGGAAGTGGCCTTGGGGCCGTAAACTCCTCAAAAGAGTGTAATGATGCCCTAATCTCTTCCAAAGGCCTAACCATCAAGTAGAAATGCTTCAAAGGACTTGTAAAACCTCAAAACAACTTATGGTCAAAGAGTGAGGAGTTTACGACTGTAAACTCTTGAGTTTACGACCGTAAACTCATTTAGTAATGGTCATGAAAACCGTAAACTCCAAAGGAGTTTACCCTTGAACCCCAAACACAATAGCAAGGTCCTTTAGCACTTAGATGCAATCCTTATGACTTGTAGCACTTATATAAGGTGTTTTACATGCCTTAGGATGTCTTAACTTTATCAATTAGTGGTTTAAAGTCTAATTGGATACTTATATGTGTGATTATATGTTAACTAGGATCATTGGGTGTGAACAAGTCTTCACATTTCACCTAGCTATCCTACATCATTCAGTTCATCCAAACCACCATCTACATGTGAGTTCATACCCCTTAATCAATGTTTTAAATGATTTTAAATGCTTTAATGGGGTGGGAGAATACAAGTAGAAAACAGCATGTTAATGAATCAATCACATGTGATTTATAACTGTGTTTTCATCCAGCTGATTTCACATACTTCAAAATGTGATGCATGAAATGGTTTTCTAACGTAAAAATACTTTGTTTTCAAATGTATTACGTTTGAAATATTTATTAAAATGACATCAAGTCATTGTTATTTTATTGTTCAAAACTCATAAATGTCTTACAAAACCATTTTTCATTTGCTTGATCAAAACTATATCTATACACTTATGTTCTTATATATATGTATTGTCATGGTAGTTTTCATCCTTCATTCAGTTTCCACACTCTTGTGTAGCAAGGGTGTATAAACCTTCTTGGACATCAATTGCCTTCCAGTAAACTATTATAGGGATAGTTAGGACATACAAAACATTATTCCTATTACAAGGAATTACACCAGAGTCAGTTCATTCATGAGTCTATACTGAATGCTCTATGAAGAGATACACTTACAGGTATACACTTACATGGATACTTGTATACTATTACATATCATACATGTAGTTTAGTTCTGTCTATCCTAGTACAAAAGGATAGTATACGAGACTAACCATTCTGGCACCCACCTGTTAGCAACAGAGGTAATGAACATCTACGGATGCCTACGGTTAATACTTATACTAGGGGTACCTTTAGGGGAATAACCATTCCTTCAACCAGCTGTTAGCTACAGAGGAAAATGAACATCTACGGGTATTCAAGGTTAATACGTTTCGACAGTCGCGATGTCGTGTTTATCCTAATACAAAAGGATAATACTTATATGGCTATAGTTCCCCTAATACTTTTATTTTGTGATACATTCACATAAACGATGAGGTAGACTATATATTGTTAATAGTAGTCATAAGAGGGAAAACCATCTTTGTTACAGCAAAACATACAAGTCTTTGTAGAAGACTACTTTCAAAACATACAAGTCTTGGTAGAAGAATACTTTCAAAACATTCGAGTCTTGGTAGAATACTACTCTTATACTAATAGGAAATATGGGATTTTCTAGGGTTTTCATACTTATATCAAATGTTTCATTCAAAGATTTACATGGCATTCGTAACAGCTTTCCAAAAAAGGGTAATGACACCTAAATACTTATGAATTCACCAGCTTTATGCTGATACTCACTTTTAAAATAACTTGTATTCTCAGGTCACCAGTAGACAGGTACGATGACCAGGTTTTGAGAAGACGGAGCACAGAGAAGACTCGTCTTTTATTATGATTACATATTTTGGTGTCTTATTACAATGAAAGAACACACATGTATTAAAACTTTACTTTTAATGCAATGGATGATGTTGTTGCTTGTTTACTACTTTAGACTATTATGATACTTCGCATGACGTCCTCCACCCCTGAACGTTTCCGCCGTTCTTGGTTTTGGGGTGTGACAAACTCTGACCTTATAGATGAACTCTGACCTTCGTCAGTGACTTGTCCATTAGATAAGGGATCATATATTCCACCATTCTAGATATCATATGGACTGAGACATAGATTATAATCATTCTCTCTATCCATTTGTTGTTTCCCGATTTCTGATTTATGACGACTCACTAATTGAACAAATCAAATCAGTCCTAGCCCGGCCGAGCACTTACATTTGTCATCACCAAATCATCGAGGGGCCCACATATATTTCTTTTATCCCAAAGGTAAATGGAATGGATAAACTTCGACTCATATGGCTTCTTCTACTACTTGTTGAATCATACACAAAGGCACATTTTATAACATCGAGTTACCGAATGTGTTTTCGTGCAATCAATGTACAACCAACTCATAGTAACAACTCGTATCTCTATGTTTGAAGAATATAAGATATTATCGTCTCATGATCACTCGTGATAAAATCCATGAAGTGATTCCAATGAGCGCGGGTTGAATCCAATACTCAGAACTTATGAGCAGTCATGAGTGTTGTGGCCCTTTGTCCAACATCTTAGACCTTTACAAGCCAACCCATGACAGTCTTAATTCATATCTACTTCCAACATATGACCGACTGTGGATGGTTTGAATAACTTAGTCATTCAGGAAGAACAAGCTAGTTATTCTAGAAGTCAAAACATGCAAAATGAAAAACAAGAATAATTGAATCCAATATGGTATCAAAACCTATGAACATAAATAAAACACCTTTTATTTATCACCATATGATTACACATTATTCATTGTATACTGTCTCAGCTATCAACTTTATTCTTTAATTTAAAACTATAGTTGTCCCATACGCCAAGCATGTACACTATGTTTTCTAAACACTAGTCATGCCATACACCAAGTATGCATACGATGTTTGTCTATGATCTTCACTTTGTGAATTAGATCAATTGAACATAACTCCAATTATCCTCTTTCAAAGTCCCAAATCCTTACTGCAAATGCAAGAATTCCAAATTCATGCCATTTACTGAAATCTGTTAGATTCTAAACTTATACGCATTGATCCTCTTGTAATGATTATGCACAAAGTCAGAAAGACTTGACAACAATCATTTCAGAGCATTCCAAAGGAGATCAGCTCCTTGGAAACATCCTTCTTGCATTAAGTTTCCTAATCTTACATAGATTGAATAATTTCTAACTTTGAAACATTTTCATATTCCATTTTGACTATCACTTCTGAATAAGAGTTGCCTCCTTACAGATTATGTCAATATGGTCCTTCCAGAATTATCACTATACTTCCAACTGTCCTTGAGTAAACAATCTTTGGTAAACCTTAGATTGTCCTCGACAATTTTTTAATCCTTTTAGTCATATCCAATTCTAGACCTTTTCCCTTCCTAATGCCCCATGCATTTGGAAAATTTTAGAAAGGATAAATATAGCACATGTAATCGATCCTATATCCGAAGCATATGGGACACGATTCATGATATCTCACATAAAGACTAAACCAATCTTTTGCTATAACATTTGCATTTCTATTTGCCAAGTTCTCGTAATTCAGATTATGAATAGGGATGTCGTAACGCAAATAATGAACCCATATACAGAATTTCCTTATGTTGAGCCATTCCAACATAAAATTCATATATATATATATATATATATATATATATCCTTGACTAAATACGATTAAAACCTCAATCTAAGCTTTTAGATTTGAGATGAAGTATAATTTCGTCTCCCTTAATTATAGCAAAACAACTCTTTCCTAATTAAAACTTTTGTTTTCTATAATTAACATTGCTAACTTGCAACCTTTACCAAAATTATCATGCTCCCACTAACATGATGATTATTATCATAACATTTATGCTCCCACTCGCTTTGACATGTACTTAGAAATCATCTGGACTTCTAGAAATCAATACTTTATTGACTTTCTTAGCAAAGTTCAGATTTCCGATACTAGATTGCTTTGATAAAACTTTATCATAATCATACACCTTATCTTAGATAGCTCACAGGTGTGTCTAAACAATTTTAATAACTATGAAAAGGGATGCCGTAATCATAGTCTTGATTGTTCAGACCTTTGCCATTTCTCACAAGTCCATGTTTGTGTGCCGGTAAACCACACACGCTCCACTAACGACTTTGAGAATGCAAATATCACAATTGCTATCTAGCTAAAATCTACTTAGTGAAACTGTTTCCTCACCGTCATTTTTATGAATCGGAGAGAAACCTTATGACACTTAGATTTAATGGTGTATGTGTTCTTATCCATGTGAATTTTGAAAACCATAGTCACAAGACAAGGATAATGACAAATCCAAAATCATATGGACTGAACTCAATCTTAATTTCTTGCCACCTGGAAGCTCAAGGACCTGCAATTGCTTCCAAGTTGTTGTGAAACCAATTGAGAACTCTAAGAACTCATATGCAAAGCCAACTTTAATTGGAATGGGCACATAAGATGTCAACACGCTAGGTTATAAACCTCAAGTCGTGTGCTAGTGAAGAACTTCAGGTTTTTATTCTTGATTAGTTCTTGAGACTTTCAATACCTTTAGGACTCCCACTGTCCTCTTGACATATAAGACTCACTTATCACATATTCAAGAGATAGTGTGGATTCTAATCAAGACAAACACTTCACACAATTGGCCTTAGTTGGTCTTTGTTTTATCCAAAACATCACAACTTACCAATTTCAAATGTACAAGAGTAGAAAACTTTTACTCTTACATTTGACATGTGTTTTAAACATTCTCTAAGACATGTCACTCAAGTTACAATCTTGGAGTATGACTCTAAGACTTATATTGAAACTCTTGGGTTCATAACTTAAACAATTAATTAAATGGTTTAAATTTTGAATTTAATAATTGGAATTATGATGTTTTTATTGAATAATTCAATTAACTCTTATAGATTTTATTAATAGATAATTAAAGTGTTTAATTAAAAGAGAATTAATAATACCATAACGACATGGTTTAAGTTTAATTAAATTAAGACTATTTTTTAATTAATAGATTAAACCACCAAGTATTTTAAATGTCCAAAATACACCCTTATACTATTATAATATTAAAAGTTTAATATATTATATGTATAAGAGCAAGTCGTCTCACCATTAGTAGGCCTCATTCATGAAGCCGGTCTTTAAGGGGGTATAAGGTTATTGCCTATAAAATGGCAGTTTAATGGGTGTCCACTCTCACCCACCGCTTCCTTAACTGGTGGAGGGTCGTTAACCGAACGGGTAGGACAAGGACTATAATTCTCCCTTCATTAAAAGTATTAATGATAAATACTAAGTAACTAAACATTTATAAATTCCCAATCTTAGTTACTTAGGAAAATTTGAATAAGGTGCTAATCCATGAAATTACACTTTGCACTTTGTTTAAGTCGTTAGTGGAGTTGTGTGGTTAACCGACACACTAACCTGAATTTAACAAGGTAGGCAAAGGGTAACTTAATATTTATCATAGTATCGATGGAGCGTGTGTGGTTAACCGGCACATCAATTGAGGGGTAAATATTAAGGGTACCAAGTATATTTGCATGGTTACTTCATACCTTGTTTTGTGATCCTCGGCATCCAAGTCACAAAACCTGAAGGGCACACTCGAGATTGAAACATACCATTGAAAAGTTCAATGAATCTCAAAAGAATCTAGGAGTTTCAAATCCAATTAAAAACCTAATAATTTATTTCGTTTTTCATGGTGGAAATTGGTTAATCTTCATTCACCTACCTTCAAATATTCTATAGCTTGGATTACGGCATCCCTCTTCCAAGTTATAAAATAGTTTGTTGGGTCCTAGCCTTAATATTTCCTATTGGGTGTTATATTTGTTGGGTTATGAGCATTCTGACACTCCTAAGTGTACATGCAACCCTAAATACCTTGGATCTATGTTTTCTCTATTATACATACAAATATGAACTTTCCTCTATGATGTAGAATGAACTTTCCTAACTAGCATAATAACATTGATTCAAATGAATATCTCAAGTTAGAATTACATACCTCTTTGATGTAGAATGTCTTCATGAAGCTTGAGTTCCTAGTTGCCCAGGTGTGACACCTCAAATGGCTCACACAACACCAAATACACTTGGAATAGATTGAGAGAACATACACACTTCATGAAATCGGCTAGCCCTTTCACTTATCCATAGTGTCCGATTTTGTCAACAATAAGATGCTTATATAGTTAGTGACAATTAGAGTAAACCCTAATTGTCATGGCTTTCCATTTCCTTGGATCCATGGGTTCAAATATACCATGGAGCATCTTATGGGTTTTATATCCATGAAGCATTAGCCCACTATACAAGTATGGATGATTTACAAAATCAACCCATATATTTAATTAGTCTCCTTTTGATCACTTAATTAATTCTAAATTAATTCTTGATCAATACTAATTAAATAATCCTATTAATATATTAGAACTTATAATATATTAATAATCCTTAAGTGTTTATTCTCTCATTATGGTCTATCCAAATGCATGATGCCATGCAACCCAAATGGACCATGCCGGGTCGGGTCAAGTCTCACCAATTATAGTTATGGACTTAGTCATTAATCCAACAATATTAAAGACTTTAAATCAACTATCTTGAATATCTCCCAAGAGATGTCTAGTTCAGACATCTATAATCTTCCAAAATATCTTGGAACTTCACTTCCTCCACCTCCTCCAATTATGCTCCCTATCCCACAAGTTCAAGGTCACTCTAGCCCTATTGGCAAGCAAAGTCTATGTGTGATTGCATCTTGGAGACAAAGTCATTGACAAGCTGGGAGAGTTGGGTGTCAAAGTGTTGAGAAAGTTGGATGTCCAATCACTTTCTAAGTCATATAGTGAGTTCCTTTGGGACTCTTTGTTGAAATAGTGTCTAAGCCCGTAACTATATTTGGTATGTACTTGACCCGGTTATGCATGGTCCTTTTGGGTTGCCTTCTCCAAAGCAACTTGACAAGGTAATTTAAGGAGAAAGAGAGAGTATTATGATTTATTAATATATTATAAGAATAATATTTTAAAGGAGAAATCATGTTTATTTAATTAGTATTGGTCATAAATTAATTAGGAATTAATTTGGTGACCAAAAGAGATTAATTGAATAAAGGGGTATAAACTATCAAATGTATGATAGTTGAGTTTTGGGTTAAGGAAACCTAATGGGCTTAAGGGGGAACGAAATTATGATGGGTATCCATCATATTTTCGACCAAGGCCTTATTCCAGAAGGTTCCTTGGGCTGCTTAGTGGCTAAGCTGTCCATTAGGCTTTAGACTGAAACCCTAGTAACATGTAAGTATAAATATGACCCCTAGGGCATTGAATTCGGCTGCCACTTGATTCTAAGAGAGCCCTATGCCGATTTCTAGCCTCTCTCTCCCTCTCTTATATTGCCTTCTTGCTTGTGGGGTTTGTGAACCATTAGAGGAGTTGCATTTGTGACTCTAAGCTCAAGAGAAGAAGAAAGGAAGATCTAAGCCAACATTTGAAGAGGTAAACATCTAGATCTAATTCTACATGTTGTTTTTGTTATTAGTATACTAGATTAGGGTTTGTAAGTCTTGGAATCAAAGCATATTCAATAGAGAAACCTAGATCCAAGCATTAGGGTTTGTATGAGCACATAGGAATGTTTCTTATGCATAAAACCCATCAGTGGTATCAGAGCTTTGATTGGTTTATGTTGTATGTGATGCTTAACTGTTTTTTTTTGCTAAAAATCGAGTTTTTGGCCTCTGCCTGACTCAACTCGGCGAGTCAGTATCTGGACTCGGGGAGTTGGCCCCTACTCGGCGAGTCAGTGCGTCAAACAGAGGGTATTTTGGGATTTAGCTGCTGTTTTGACTTGGATTTGATGCTTAAATTGTTTTATGAAGTTAAAATCCGAATTTTATCTTAATTAAGTGATTATCCTTGCCAAAACAATAGATAATTTCAAATCTTTTAAATATTGGTTGTTGATATGATAAATATGGATTATTTAAAGTTATTTGGTAATTATCTAATGACTAAAATGAGATTAGGTCAAATATAGATAATTATGAAATTAATTGTTTAATTTGGATTATTTGTTATTTGATCCCTTGTGTTTTGAAAAGTTCAATACTTGCCCTCAAGTTTTGAAATTTGAATTTGTGACTAAAAGATTAATTTTGAGTAATTTAAATTTCAAACCCTTAGAATTTTACAAGTTTAAAATTCAACCCCATACTATTATATATAATTACAAGCTTAATTAATATATATGTATAACTTAAAATGCTAGTCTTACCGTTAGTAGGCCTCATTCACGAAGCCAGTCTATAAGATGGGTATAAGGTTGCTGCCTATAAAATGGCGCTTAATGGGTGTACACTCACACCTACCGCTTGCTTGACTGGTGGAGGGTCGTTAGCCGAACGGGTAGGATAGGGCAACCCTCTCCTCATTAAAAGTATAATGTTAAATATAAAGTAACTACATGTTTTATAAATTCCCATTCCTAGTTACTTTAGGGTAAAATGTGAAAATGATGCTAATCCATAGAATTACACTTCGTACCCTTGTCAAACGTTGATGGAGCGCATGTGGTTAACCGGCACATCGATTTGGGGATGACATTGGTAGCGAAGGGTGACTCGATGTTTTTCATAGATCAATGGAGCGTGTGTGGTTTACCGGCACATTGATTAGGTGATAGAGACATTGAGTGCACCATGTTGATTCGCATGGTTATTCACAAATTTGTTTGCGATCCTCGGTATCCCAGTCGCAAATTTGAAATGCATATCGAGATTTAAATATGCCATTGAAAAGTTCAATGAATCTCAAAGATCTAGGAGTTTTCAATACATTTAAAACCTAAATTGCCTTTTTCGTTTTTCATGGTGAGAATTAGTGAGTCGTCATTCACTTACCTTCAAATTATTTACTTTTAGAGTATGGCATCCCTTTCTAAGTTGTAAATAATGTTTTTGGATCCTAGCCCTAATTTCTCATTTGGGTGTTTAATTAGGGATTCATTTCTAATCAAAATTTGTTCCTTTCCTTTTTTCAGATGTCTCTAAACAACAACAACAACAACAACAACGCTTCTGGGTCATTCTCGTTGATGAACTTGTGTCAGAAAGTGACATTTGATGAACTTCCTCGATGAAAAGCTTGAGAAGATCATCCCAGATGTTGCTACTCCTGAAGAATTAGCCGCCTTTGAGGCCCATGAGCGTGATGCCACGAAAGTTCACTGCATCATGCTGGCCACCATGAACCTCGAACTCCAAAAGTCCTATGAGGACATGTATCCGTATGAAATGCATCAGGATTTGCTGGACTAGTATCACTAGAGCGCGAGAAAAGAGCGCTATGAGATCATTACTAACATGATCACTGCTAAGATGGGGAGTGGAGAATCCCTAACCCCTCATTTGCAGAAAATGCAGAGGTATGTTGATCATCTTCTCAAACTTAATGTTAAGTTTGATGAGGATTTGGCTATCGACATAATCCTCCACTCCTTGCCCTCCTGCTACAATAAGTTTAGGATGACCTACCACATGAACAAAGAGGAGGTCTCCTTGAGCAAGCTCCAAGGACTCTTGAGGATTGCTGAGAGCAACCTCAAAGACAAATCCGTTGCACCGTCCCCTGCTGTGGCCGCTCCTGTGATGGCAATAGGTCAAGGAAAGGGTAAAAAGAGGAAGGCTCCATGTAAGAGCCACCATAAGGGAAAGCCCTGAGATGGTTCGTCCTCAAGTGGGACCAAAGTTGGCCCTGCTAAGCCCTCTTCCGATCCCAAAGAAGCAGAGTGCTTCTATTGCCACCAAAAGGGCCACTGGAAGCGAAGCTGCCCACAATATCTGCAGGACATAAGAGATGGGAAGATTAAGCCCACCTTTGAAGGTATGTATTCTATTAAATCTAATAACTCGTCATTTGCTACTTCATGGGTTCTTGATATAGGGTGTAGTTACCACATTTGTTCTGATATGCAGGGCCTAAAAAGAAGTAGGGAGATGGAACATGGGAAGATGAACCTGATTATGGGAAACAGAAGATCGTCGCCTGTGACCAAAGTCGGTGTTTATTCTTTAGTGTTAAGTAATGGGTTAGGGATAAATTTAGACAATTGCTGTTATTCGCCAGATATGACAAGAAATATTATTTCATTTCACGGGTTGTTTAGAAAAGGTTTCAGACATTCTTTTGATAATAATAATGGTTCTATTAACGTTTATTTGAATGGTGTCTTTTATTTCAATGCATTACCTTGTAATGGGATTTATGAATCTGTGATGATTGTTGATAATTTAGGAAATAATGTTTTGAACATTGATTCGTCTACTAGTTTAGACAAAGCATGCTTCTGGCATTGTCGCCTTGGCCATGTCAACAAGAAACGCATAGCCTAACTCCAAAAGGATGGAGTGTTGTAGTCATTCGACCTTAGGGACGATGACACGTGTGAATCTTGTTTACTTGGGAAGATGACCAAGTCACCCTTTACTGGCACTTGTGAAAGGGGTGAGGGTTTATTGGATCTCATACACACCGATGTATGTGGGCCCTTTAGATCCACCACAAGGGATGCTTGCCACTTCTAAGTGACTTTTACAGATGATTATAGTAGATATGGATATATCTACTTAATCAAGCAAAAGTCGAAAACCTTTGAAAAGTTCAAAGAGTTTAAGAATGAAGTGGAGAATCAGCTGGGCAGGAAAATCAAGATGCTTCGGTCAGACCGAGGAGGAGAGTACCTAAGTCTTGAGTTTCACAACTATCTAAAAGAATGCGGAATCGTTTCGCAATTGATGCCTCCGAGGACACCACAATTGAATGGTGTGGCTGAGAGACGTAAACGGACCTTGTTGGACATGGTTCGTTCTATGATGAGTCGAACTTCGTTACCAATAGCTTTCTGGGGGTATGCCTTAGAGACTGCCGCCCATATACTTAACTTAGTTCCCACCAAGAAGGTTTCCAAGACTCCTCACGAGATGTGGACAGGGAAGGCTCCCTCGTTGGTACATATCAAGGTTTTGGGTTGCAAGGCTTTCGTAAGACGAGAGACTACGACAAGCTAGAACCTCGTAGTGAGAAGTGTTATTTCATCGGCTATCCGTAGATGTCTTTTGGCTACCTTTTCTATAGACCGAGTGACAATGTTGTCTTCGTTGCTAGAAGAGGAGTTTTCCGAGAAAGGGAATTGATAAGCCAAGAAGATAGTGGGAGGCAAATTGAACTTTAAGAGATTCAAGATCAAAACGATGAAGGAACCTCTGACACTGGCACTTAACTTGAGGTGGAAACTCCTGTTGAACCTTTTCACGAGTCCTTACCTCTTCGACGTTCCACTAGGGCAAGTGTTCCACCCCAGTTTTATGGTTTTCATATTACTACTGAAGGGGATACATTTATTAGTGATAGTACACTAGTAAATTTGGATGAACCTAGCAGCTATAAGGAAGCCATGGCAGGCCCAGAGTTTGCGAAATGGAAAGAGGCGATGGACAGCGAGATTCAGTCCATGTACGACAACCAAGTTTGGAATTTGGTTGATAATGTACCGGGTCGTAAGACAGTCGGGTGCAAGTGGATCTTCAAGAAGAAGACGGACATGGATGGGAAAGTGCACACTTATAAAGCGCGATTGGTTGCGAAGGACTTTACTTAAACTCCCGGAGTTGACTATGATGAGACCTTCTCACCAGTTGCGAAGATAAAGTCTATTAGGGTGATGTTTGCAATAGCTGCATTTCATGATTATGAAATATGGCAGATGGACGTGAAAACCGCTTTCCTTAATGGAAAGTTGGCTGAGGATGTCTACATGAATCAGCCAGAGGGTTTTGTCGATGCGAAGCATCCAAATAGAGTATGCAAGCTTGAGAAATCCATTTATGGATTGAAACAAGCGTCTCGCAGATGGAATCTTTGTTTTGACGAGAAGGTTAAAGAGTTTGGCTTTCTGCGATGCGAAGATGAATCTTGTGTGTATGTCAAAGCCAGGGGGAGTATAGTGAGCTTCCTCGGATTGTATGTCGATGACATACTGCTCATAGGAAATGATGTCCCAACCTTGCAGGAGGTCAAATCCTGGCTTGGGAAATGTTTCACTATGAAGGACTCTGGAGAGGCTGCTTATATTCTGGGAATAAGAATAGTAATAAAAAGGGAAAAGAGAATGATAGGACTCAGTCAGGATACACACTTGGATAAGGTACTAAAGCGTTTTAGTATGGAAAATTCCAAGAAATGGGAGTTGCCAATCCAAAGCAATACCAAGCTGAGTAACACTCAGAGCCCGAGTACAGAGGCAGAGATAGCTGATATGAGCCAAGTACCTTACGCTTCCGCAGTAGGCTCTATCATGGACGCTATGACTTGTACTCGCCCTGATGTGGCCTTCGCTTTGAGCATGGTTAGCTGATATCAAGGGAATCCTGGTAAAGCTCATTGCATTGCAGTTAAGAATATTCTTAAGTACCTTCGGAGGACCAAGGAATGGTTTCTAGTCATCGGTGGGAGTGATTACTGAAGGGTACGAGGGTACAGTGACGCTAGTTTTCAGACGGATCGGGATAACTTTCGATCGCAGTCGGGCTGGGTCTTTACCCTAAATGGAGGAGCAGTGACTTGGAAAAGTTCCAAGCAAGAGACGGTAGCTGAGTCAACGTGAAAATCATAGTATATTGCGGCGAGCGAAGCGTCAAAGGAGGCTATATGGTTGAAGAACTTCATTGGAGACCTTGGATTTGTGCCATCCATAAAAGAGTCGATGGAAATTTTCTGTGATAATGAAAGAGCGGTTGCCTTGACCAAGGAACCGAGAGATCATGGCAGATCTCTACATATTGACAGAAAATACCATTTTATCAGACATCGGGTAGAAGAGGGACTCCTCGTTGTGAAGAGGGTATCATCAGAAGAAAACCCACCAGATCCCCTTACGAAGGGACTGAGTAGGGTCAAACACTTGCAGCACGCTAGAAGCATTGGGCTGAAGGATGATATAAGTTTGGATTAAACAGGAAATGTGTAATAGATAGTTTGTACTTGACATTCGATGAATAAATAAAATGTGTTATTTATGAGTAAAGCTACTATCTTTTGTTGGTTATTTATCTATTGTTTCCAATTTGCATGTTTTGACTTCCTGAATGATAGGATTATTCAAAAAGGTCCGCAGTCGGTCATATTTTGGAAGTATTGGAAGTAGATATGAATGAAGACTGTCATGAATTGTTTGTAGATTGTCTAAAAGGTTTTGGACATAGGAAAGGTTTGCTGCAAAGTTCATGAGTGCTTATGAATATGAATTGAGCATTGGAAAAAACCCGAGTTTGCTGTATCACTTCGTGGTGTTTTACCTTAAGTGATCGCAAAGCGATAACATCATATAGTCTTAAAACATAGAGATATGATTGTTGTTTGCTGGTTGGTTATGCATTGATAATGTGTAAACGCATCAGTAACTTGATGTTATAAAATGCATTATTGTGTGTGATTTAATTAGTAAATAATGGATGCATATGAGTCGAAGTTGATATGTTCCTTTTATTCTATGAGAATAAAAGTGATATATTGGCCACTTGATGATTTGTTTTGACTTATGTGTCGGGCCCGGTCAGAATGAAGTTGATATGTTCAACTAAATTCTATGTCAAACAAATCGGAAATCAAGGAACTCCTGATGTACAATAAGCATTGTCAGCATGATATCCAGAACAGAGGATTATACGATCCCTTATCTAAGGACAAGTTGATCAGAGTTGACAACGAAGTATAAAAGCTACGATTGCTAATCGGATTCTGAAGTCGTATGAGAGGATATAGTTACTAGACTTATCCAAGTGGGAGACTGCTGGAATAGTGTCCAAGCCCGTAACTATATTTGGTATGTACTTGACCCGGTTGTGCATGGTCCTTTTGGGTTGCCTTCTCCAAAGCAACTTGACAAGGTAATTTAAGGAGAAAGGAGAAATCATGTTTATTTAATTAGTATTGGTCATAAATTAATTAGGAATTAATTTGGTGACCAAAAGAGATTAATTGAATAAAGGGGTATAAACTGTCAAATGTATGATAGTTGAGTTTTGGGTTAAGGAAACCTAATGGGCTTAAGGGGGAATGAAATTATGATGGGTATCCATCATATTTTCGTCCAAGGCCTTATTCCAGAAGGTTCCTTGGGCTGCTTAGTGGCTAAGTTGTCCATTAGGGTTTAGACTGAAACCCTAGTAACTTGTAAGTATAAATATGACCCCTAGGGCATTGAATTTGGCTACCACTTGATTCTAAGAGAACCCTAGGCCGATTTCTAGCCTTTCTCTCCCTCTCTCATGTTGCCTTCTTGCTTGTGGGGTTTGTGAACCATTAGAGGAGTTGCATTTGTGACTCTAAGCTCAAGAGAAGAAGAAAGGAAGATCTAAGCCAACATTTGAAGAGGTAAACATCTAGATCTGATTCTACATGTTGTTTTTGTTATTAGTATACTAGATTAGGGTTTGTAAGTCTTAGAATCAAAGCATGTTCAATAGAGAAACCTAGATCCAAGCATTAGGGTTTGTATGAGCAAATAGGAATATTTCTTATGCATAAAACCCATCACTCTTATGAAACAGACTATGACAAGACCCTTAATTATCTTATCTATTTGCTAAGATCAACTTCCCAAAACTTAATGGACATTGACAATGATGACACTAGAAATCCAGAAAAAGCATTCTCTTCCCAATGGAAAGGGATCGGCCATAGTCAATTTAGTTGACCAAATGGTAAAGAGAAAGGCTAAGTCTGAGATAGTCCCATGTACCATTACCAAAGGGTCCATATGGTTATATTTCCAAAGTAAGGGACATTGATTGCGAAGCAGCCTATTTACCTAAGGATGTTAAAGTCAATAAGTTTGACTCTACTTCAGGTAAAGTCCACTATCTGACTCTGTTATGTTTCTTTTCTGACACTCTTATTACATGATGTGACTGGGTCACATGTTGATGTTTTAAGAATCAAAGGAAAAATGAAGGAAACTTAAAGAAAGAGTATGTTGAATCTGACCACAAAGATGGATTTCTATCGCTTGATTGAAGATCATATTCTTGAGCTACTTCTTAGGAGTTATGATAGATTGCTAGGAAACATGTAATAACATAGTTTTCATTTCAAGTTACATTGCAAGGAAAAAGTTTATTTCCGCATTTTAAAATAAATAAAAGTTTGTTTTACTTTATTTTATATTTCCCTACAATGGCATTTACGAAAACTTGATGTTTGTATGTTTCTAGCAACATTGGAAAAATGAACTTGACTCTTTCATTTGTGGTAGTGTCTAAATTTACCAAGTAAGGAAAGATTCTCATCACCCAAGTTTCAATTGGACCGAAACTTGGAATCATACAAGGTGTTGAGTGTGATGTGTGAGAATTTTCATCTTCGGAAAATTAAGACTAGTTCCGTGTTCACATGTATATGTGACTCAAGAGAAGGACTAAGGGATCAAGTACACTTTCTTGTGCACTTGTCAAAGTCCACCACAAAAGATGGATAAGACTATTCGTCATGATTTACTAAGGGTTAGTAAATATGATTATACTTACAAGCTTAAGTATAATTCTGAAACATTGAAAATTTTTAATGTATGACAGAACGAATAAGAAGAATCAAATTATGTAGAAGGATAAAAGTTTATCAAATCTGAAAAGATGGGAGAGTACTTTAGTATCATGTTTTAAGATCATCTTAATGATTTTGAGACCTTATCACAATTCATCCTCTAAGTACATTATGATAGTTAAGAAGGGGGGGTTATGAAATGTTGAAGTGGTTATATCAAGAAGATGATTCATACTTCATTCCAAAAACAATTCTTAGAGTTATACTCTAAGATTGTAACTTGAGTGACATGTCTTAAATAAGGTTTAAAACACTTGTCAAATGTAAGAGTAAAAGTTTTCTACTCTTGTACATTTGAAATTGGTAAGTTGTGATGTTTTGGATAAAAGAAAGACCAACTAAGGCTAATTGTGTTAAGTGTCTATCTTGATTAGAATCCACACTATCTCTTGAATACTTGGAAAGAAAGTCTTATAGGTCAAGGAGACAGTGAGAGTCTAAAAGATCCTGAAAGGGTTTCAAGAAGTAATCAAGAACAAAAACATGTACTTCATCACTAGCACACAACTAGAGGTTTATAAGCTATCGTGTTGACATTTCTGTGCCCATTCCATTTAAGTTGGCTATACATTTGAGTTCTACATGTTCTCAATTGTTTGCATAGCTACTTGGAAGCACTGGCAGGCCCTTGAGCTGCCAGGTGGCAAGAAGTCAAGATTGCACAAGTTCAATCCATATGAGTTAGGATTTATCAATAACTTAGTCTTGTGATTATGGTTTGACAAATTCACGTGGATAAGAACACATATACCATAAAATCTAAGTGTCATAAGGTTTCTCTTCGATTCATGAAAATGATGGTAATGAAACTCTTTCACTAAGTAGATTTTAAGTAGATAGCAATTGTGATATTTGTAGTTCTCAAAGTCGTTAGTGGAGCGTGAGTGGTTAACCGACACACTTACATTGACTTATGAGAAATGGAAAAAGGTCTAAACAATTGAGACTCTGATTACGGCGTCCCTTTTCATAGTTCTAAAATTTTTTAGACACACCTGTGATCTATATAAAATAAGGTGTATGATTTTGATAAAGTCGTATCAAAGAAATCTAGTATCAGAAATCTGAACTTTGGTAAGAATGTCAATAAAGTATTGACTTCTAGAGGTCCAGCTGTTTTCTGAATACATGTCAAAGCTAGTGGGAGCATAAGTGTTATTATAATAATCATCATGTTAGTGGGAGCATGATAATTATGGTAAGTATTGCAAGTTAGCAATGTTAATTATAGAAAACAAAAGTTTCAATTTGTGAGGTTGCAGGAGTTGGAAAAGTTGTTTTGCTATAATTAAGGGAGAGGAAATTATACTTCATTTCAATTATGAAAAGCTTAGATTGAGTTTATAATCATTTTAAAGAGCTTATATTGAGATTTTAATCACCTTTAGTCAAGAATATATATATGAATTTCATGTTGGATTGGTTCAACATAACAAAATTCTATATATATTGCGTTCTCAAAATTTGATTATGATTACGGCATCCCTTTTCATAGTCAAATTTTGAGAATATGGCAAACAAAAATTATTATGGAAAAAGACTGGTCTAGAACCATGTCTTTATGTGAAACATCATGAATCATGTCCCATTTACTTTGGGTACAAGATCGATTACATGTGCTATAATATTTATCCTTTATGAATTTTCCAAATGCCTTGGGGCATTAAGGAGGAAAATGTCTAGAACTGGATATGAATAAAGTGATTAAGCAATTGTCGAGGAAAATCTAAGGTTTACCAAAGATTGTTGCTCAGGGACAGTTGGAAGTATATTGTTAATATTGGAAGGACCATATTGACCTAGTCTGAAAAGAGGCAACTCTTGTTCAGAAATGGTAGTCAAAATAGGAATATAGAGTTGTCTTCATAAGTGGAAGCAATTTGTGTAAGGTTAAAGAAAGTTAATGCAAGAAGCACGTTCAAAGCAATGCGCTTTGATTTTGAGACATCGTTGCCATGGAATTCTTCTCCACTGGAATACTCTGTAATGATTGTTGCCAAGCCTTTGTGGTTTTGTGCATAATCATTACAAGAGGAACAATGCATATAAATTTAAAATTTAAACAAATTTCGATAAATGATAGGAATTTGGAATTATTACATTTAAGACAACGAATAGGATCATTGAAAGTATGTTCAATGGATCTAGTTCACAAAGAAAAGGATCATAGACCAACATAGAGTGCATACTTGGTGTATGGAAAAGCTATTTTTTAGAAAAACATAGTGTACATGCTTGGAGCATAGGACAACTAGTGTTTTTAATTCAGGTATAAAGTTGATAAAACCGAAACAATGAATAATGAGTAATCAGTATAATGATAAATAAAAATGGTCTATTTATATTCATAGGGTTTGATCCCATATTTAATTCATTTATTCTTGTGTTTCACTTTGCATGTTTTGACTTCCATAATAACTAGGTTATTCTTCCGGAATTACTAAGTAATTCAAACCATCCACAGTCGGTCATATGTTGGAAGTAGATATGAATCAAGACTGTCATGGGTTGGCTTGTAGAGGTCCAAGATGGTGGACAAAGTTGTGCTACAACACTCATGAGTGCTCATAAGTTTTGAGTATTGGATTCAACCCGCACTCTTTTGAATCACTTCATGGATTTTATCACGAGTGATCATGAGACGATAATATCTTATATTCTTCAAACCTAGAGATATGAGTTGGTTGTACATTGATTACACGAAACCGCATTCGGTAACTTGATGTTATAAAATGTGCCTTTGTGTATGATTCAACAAGTAGTAGAACAATCCATATGAGTCGAAGTTTATCCATTCCTTTTACCTTCCAGATAAAAGTGATATATATGGGCCCCTCGATGATTTAATGATGATACATGTGAGTGCTTGGCCAAGCCAGGACTGATTTGATTTGTTCAATCAGTCATTCGTCATAAATCGGAAATTGGGAAAAAACAAATGGACAGAGAGAATGATTATAATCCATTTCTCAGTCCATATGATATCTAGAACGGAGGAATATATGATCCCTTATCTAATAGACAAGTCATTTACAAGGTCAGAGTTCGACAACGGCTTTAAGAGCTACGATTGCCAGTTAGGTTTTGAAGTCATACTCAATAATAGTTTTAGACTTATCCAAGTGGGAGACTGTTGGATTAATGTCTAAGTCCATAACTATATTTGGTATGTACTTGACCCGACCCGACATGGTCCATTTGGGTTGCACTTCATTGATACAATTTATATGGATAGTCTTTTGAGAATAGTATAGTTATGATTTATATTAATATATTATAAGTTCTAATATATTAATATGGAATCATATTATTTAATTAGTATTGATCAAGACTTAATTTAGAATTAAATAAGTGATCAAAATGAACTAATTAAATATGGACTCTTATATATATGGAATGGGCCAAGTTCATTTAGGTTGGGCTAAGCTTTCATGGATAGTCCATGGAGTGTTTAACCCATGGATCATATGAAATGAAAGGTCATGGGTTTAACCCTAGTCTCCATACTATATAAAGATGTCCTTGGTTTGTGAAATTGGCACTAGTTTGGGTACATTAAGAGGGCTAGCCGATTTCACTAGAGAGAACCAAAGTATTCTTATTCTCAAAGTCCTCCAAGATGTTTTGGTGATTTGTGATTCCACTTGAGGCTTCCACACTATTGGGGCTAAGCTCTTAAAGCATGAAGACATCAAGCTACACCAAAAGGTATGTCATCTAACTAGTCTTTGTAGTATAGTTGCCTCATAGTATGCTAGTTAGGATTAAAACCTTGGAAAGTTCTTATTTGCATGTATAATAGAGAAAACATAGATCCAAGGTTTATTGGGTTGCATGTACTCCATAGGAGTGTTAGAATGCTCAAAACCCAACACTATATTGATAAGAGACAGTCTGAGTTGGAGTTTTAGGTTAGAGATATGGTTCTGCTGAAGGTGGCACCCTGGAAGGGTGTTATACGCTTTAGGAAGTGGGGGAATTTGGGTCCCCGATTTATCAAACCCTTTAGATTGGTGGTCACAGTAGGCAAGCTGGCTTACCGGTTGGATATGCTTGAGGATCTTAGTCAGATCCATATCACCATCCATGTTTCTTAAATTCATATTTGCTTGGTTAATGAGATGGTGGTGATTTCGTTAGACGACATTCATTTCGTTGAGCGGTTGAAATAAGTGGAGAGGTCGGTGGCTATTATGGATAGGAAGTTGAAAATCTTACGCAACAAGGTAGCACCTTTAGTCAAGTTTAGTGGCTGCAACAGAAGGGTTCTAAATGCACTAGGGAGCCCAATTCAGAGATGCACGAGCACTACCTAGATCAATTCACAATTGAGTATTTCGAGGACAAATCTAGTTCAAGTGGGGGAAAATTATAACACCAACTTTCTGGTATGTTTCTCTTAAAAGTGTTATTATTCAAATTTTTATATTTGGTGACCACGATGTTGTGAATGAGATCCTTTAACATGGTCAGGGGCAGAAAGTACACGTGTCATGGTGTAGCAGCCAGATAGCCACGATGTGGAAGCTATTTAATGATAAACCCTAATTTCTAGGGTTTATGCCCCTATTTAAGGGATGTGATGGCTATGGTTTGCACACCCTCATCCTCCATCACCCCCCTCCTCCCTCCTAGAAACCTTAACATCCATTGTTGAAGTTTTTGTGTCTTATGGTGAATTTTGGTGTTTTGAAGAAGAAGAAGGTGATCCTTGGTCATTGATTCAACAAGAAACATTCCTTATCATCTTTGTGTACTTATTCTAGACCATTGTAAGTGTCTAAGCTCAATCTTCATGCATTATACTTCTAAATGTAGACTTACATGCTAGTATTTTCATGATTGGAAAAGTTTGGATGAATGGATCTCATAATGTTAGCAACTTTATGAATCCTTGAGGTCATTTTAGGGTTTGGTGTTGTAGATCCAGACACTTATTGAGTTTTAATTACTTCTATGAGATTTGAACCTCATTTTACATCATTTTGACCTAGTTTGAGTTCAAGACATTCATTGTTCATGCATGTCTATAAAGCAACGATTTTTATGACGACTTGGGTGTAAGAATTCCTTTTGGAAAGTATGGATGGATGGCTTGAAGGGATAAGAGCCTCATCCAATAAGCTGGTCTAGACAATTTCGAAGGCGTTAAATATTGGTCTCAACGTCGTGAGGTTATGCATTTTCATGATTGTTTTTTCGGGAGACTACCACGACATCGCAAGGTATTGCCCATGACGTGGCAACTACCTGAGTAGTCTTTTCTCCGTTGACGGTTAACTTTGACAAACTTTGACTATATGTTAAATTAAGGGTTTTGGGTTATAGTTTGAGACTTGGTCCTTATTTGTTTTATAGGTAACCTATAAAGCCGGTTTTTTGATCTGTGGTTAGTGTTGTTGTCTTCTAGACTATGATGTGAGTTTTCTCACTATACTTTGTACTGTAGGAAATTGGTATATAGTAGTGATCTGTTAGATTGGTAGATATGTATGATTACCTGGATAGTTGGTTATTGTTCATCTATTTTCACATGTCGACATAGTGTATTTGGGTTGAGGTGGTACAACTTTGTGTGGTACGCCAACAAACTTGGGGAAATCCAACCGTTTGATGTGTGTTCAAGGGCAATCCAGTCTGAGGACTATAGGCCCTGGGGGAATTCAGTCGGGTGGTTGTGGGCTCGGGGTTAATCTAGTTTTATATTGTGGGCATGATGTGCAAGCATTGTATATGTATTCTAATGTGGAGTCTTTTGCTGGAACACACTAAACTTTGGCGTATAGTCTTTCATTTTAATGTTTTCATGTACTTCAAATGATCAGGGCAAGGCGAAGGCATGCTTGTACACATACTCCTACTAATTTTTGTGATTAAGTGGTTATTTTTATTGGATTATGTGTCTAAGCCCATAACTATAACTGGTATGTACTTGACCCAAGAGTATCATGGTCTATTTGGGTTGCCTTCACTAGAGCAATTTGATAGGATTGACTTTTGAGAAGAGGTTATTTATGATTTATTAATATATTATAAGTTCTAGTATATTAATATGAAATCATGTTATTTTATTAGTATTGATCAAGAATTAATTTGGAAGTAATTTAGTGATAAAAAAAGACTCTTTAAATTAACGGGGATTGATTATGTAAGTCAGTGATATATATATATATATATATATATATATATATATATATATATATCATGGTTGTAAAAATCAGTCTAGGCGGCCGATTAATCGGCGCCTAGGCGCTTGGTGGCCTCCAACCGCCTACGAATAGTAGTTAGAGGGTAAAAAGGTCGGCTTTGGTCAATATCGGTCAAAACCGGTCCAAATCGGATCCAAAATCAGGCTCAAAGGACCCACCGACTCAAAGGAGACAGCTGGCCCTAAGCATAGTTGGATATGGATTTCAATAAGCCTTCTACACTTTTTGTAGAAATATTTTGAAACCCTTGATATTTTATCCCACCAACGATGTGGGATACTCAATTGAAAAAAACACAGGAACACACAAAGATAAATTTATTTGTTTCCTTTTCTTTTGATTTGGTTTGATCGACGACACCAAAACAAAATCAACAATTCATTCTTGCTTCTTCTTCTATTTTCTGTTTCGTATGTTCAGAGGGTGTTTGGGATTCTCGGTATAAAACTCGATCACGTTAGTTCTTCAATCTCGACTCCAATTAGAAGATGATAATCAACAGAGGTTAGTTCTTTAAGGTGAAAACAAATATATGTGAGGATTACATGGCATCGGATGTAGAGCACTCATAAAATCGATGCAATCAGCTCGTTCGTTCTCATCACATTTTCTTTAATTGAGTAATCTGATTCATGTTAAAACTTGTTTGCTTATCATGATTTTTCTATCGATCTTATATTCTAATTCTTGATTGATTTACTTATAGTTGATTGAAGTTAGGATTAGATTCGGTTCACAATAATTGATCGATGGTAGTAAATATTTGATAATATTGATCTGGTTTATTAATTGGTTCAAAGGTTGCTCCGAAAATCAATGATATATTTTCGATTTCTTGTTTATGGATGAAATCTGTGTCGATAAATTTGATGATTGTTATTGATAGATACTCATAAAATACGAATGATGGAGCGATATATTTCGATATGAAAAGGATTATTTGGTGGCTTGAATGAACTCAATTGTGTAATAAGTTAACTAGCAAGCCAAGTGTTTGTATAAATTCTTAAAAGAAACTTTTGTACCAAATTTTCATAGCACAACACCTAAAGTGGGTTTTCTTAATGTTATATTTATTAATGTAAATTATGTATTACATATTTATTATTTGTTAACTTGTTTGCTTATATTATTAGGCTTACTTTTATATTTATTAAATTTTTAATAATTTTTTTAATAATTAATGGTCCCCGCTTAATCCTCGCCTAACAAATTAATCCCTTGACATCAGTCCACCGATTAGCCTACGTTGAGCAATTTCTACAATCTTGATATATATATATATATATATATATATATATATATATAGTTTGGGCTATTAGATCCATGATGAGCTAAGTTTATGTAAGTATCCATGAAGAGTTAGCCCACATGAAAATGGATCATAACCCAAGTGTATGGATTAGGGTTTACCCATGACTCTTGGATTCCTACAATATATATATGACACCCCTTTGGCCTATAATGGGTGGAACATGTATTCTTGGAGAAGCATAGCCGAATTTTAGTGCTCCATATTCTCTCTCAAAAGCCCTCCTTTGTTCATGGTGTTTGTGAACCATTTGAGGCATCACACTTGAGGTGCTGAGTTCTTAAAGGCCAACACTACAAGCTACAACAAGATGTAATTCTATAACTCATTTTTATGTTCTTTATGTCAATTTTATGATAGTTGTAGTCTTAATGCTTTGGAAACAGTATTGCATGTATAATTAGAAACAACATAGATCCAAAGCATTTAGGGCTGTATGTGCACCATAGGATGTTGTAGTATACAAAACCCTATAATTTTGATACACAAATTTATATGGTTTTGGTTGAAAAACAATGTTTGACAATTTTATGGATTTATGAAATTGCCGTTTAAAAATGAAATTTTTTGTCATGGGTTTTGGCATGTTGCATAACATCAAGACTTCTTAAGTAAAAAAGAATTTCATGTGTATTTTAAAAACATATTTAATGGTTGAATTTGGTTGGTACTTACACTAATTCATCTTTATTCAAATGTATTACACCTTATCGATGTTCTTTTATTGAATCCCCTTTTCCACATAATGAAATAGAGAAAGCAGTGTGGGACTATAGAGAAGATAAGTCCCCGAGACCATATGGTTTCAATTTTGGGATCTTTAAGTGGTATCGGTACATCATTCAAGAAGATGTTACTGATCTTGTGGTGTAATTTCAAGATACTAGTGTTATTCCTAGAGGATGCATTCATTATTTTATAACAATGTTCATTAAGGTTAATGATCTGAAGTTTATTAAGGATTTTTGTCCTATCACTTTGATTGGTTTCCATTACCATATTATTTCCACACTTATTGACAATATATATGAGAATTTCATTAGTGAACTTATTAGCATGGAACAATCGACGTTTGGCAAAGGTCGACAAATTATTAAAAATCCATTAATGTTGAATAAAATTGTGGGGGTGGATCCAAGCCAAGAAGAAAGAAATGATTATTTTAAGATGTTGTTTGAAAAAGCTAATGCTTTAATCTCAGGATACTTTTTGATATATTTTATATCACATATGGGTTTGGTTATATTTCGTACGCTTAGATAAAAGTTTCCTTTGTTTCTTCGATTATGGTCCATTATTATGAATGAGTTTCATATTGATTGTGATGCTAAGGTGATCCGCTTTACCATTTTATTTTTATTTTGCCTATGGAAGGGTTTCATGTGATATTATAGGAAGCTAAAAATGCCAGCTCCTTTAAAGGAGTGGAAGCGGAAGACTTATGCGGATAATGTATCCTGTGTATGTGGAGGTGTTTCAGTTTAGCTCCAACTTAAAAAATCAATTTACCTAAATTGAGCTGAGTGGAGTGAGGTTAGCTTTGACAAGGTTGAAGAGGTTGTTGGTGTACTTAAGTGCTCGACGATTCATCTCCCTTTTGTGTACCTTCGATTGCTCGTAAGTGAGAATACCAACCGAGTTACTTCATGGAAGGGTGTCATAGATAATTTTTTTCTCAAGGTATCTACTACAATAAAAACAACATTATCCTGTTAGAAGAATATTAGCTCATTTAAAGGTATTGTTAGGGAGTTTGGCATCTTATTATATGTGTGTTTTTAAATTTTTTCAAACACCATAAAAGATTCGTAAGAAACTTAGGGAGAGGTTCTTTTGTGATACTGATTTATAAGAACATAAAATGGCTTATGTTAGTGAGAAGAAAACAATGGCAAGTATATCGGTGATAAATTCCTTTTTCGTTTAGCCGTGGCCTTTTCTTTAAGTGTCTCTGGTGTTTTTTCCAAGGTTATGGCGCATTGTGGATTCGAGTTATTAAAGCTACCAACATGACAAATCTAATATCGATACATATGAGATTCAAAATGCTTACAATGGTCCGTGGAGTAACATCATCAGAGTTACCTCACAACTTCATTCAAAGGGCTCGAGACAATTGAGTTTTGGTCGATTAAATTGGGAAGAAGGTGAGCATAATAAACTTTTGGTAGACATATGGATTGGTTAGTCATCATTTAAACAAAAAAATTCATAAATTTTTTGCTTTAGACATCAATCCGGATTATGTGATAGTGGAGAGGGTTACAATGCACTCGTGGTTACGAGATTTGCATAAATTACTAAAGGGTGGAGTTGTGGATCAACAATAGCTCTATTTGGAGGTGCTTTATTAAGATTTTTTTGTTCACAGAGTCAAAAGATCAATTTTCATAGTCCCTTCACCCATTAAGGGATTAACATTTTCTCCATGAGTGCGGTTATTCGTAACCTACTAAATGGAACAAGTATATTCTTGTCATGTTGAATGTTTTTCTTTAGCATGTCACTATTGGACATATACTTATTTGCATAAATCTTTCAAAGAGATTGACATGTTGTCCACTCTTTGTTCGATTTGAGACCCAATATGTAAACAGTTAATCATATTTTTGTCTCAAACCTGATTATGTAAGTTTGGCCGCTTATTAATGGGTGGTGGGATCTTCAATGTCCCTCATCTATGTTGATTGCATCTTGTTAAAGTGGGTGGATTTGATGCATCTTAATGAGGTCAAATGAAGTGTTTCGAATAGATGATTAGTACAATTATTTGGATCTTTTAAAAGTTTCATAACAACATGGCCTTTGGAACGGTAAATTCTAAGAAATTGGTTATCTTTGTTGACATAATTTTCTATTCATTTTTTTTGGATTAGCAATAGGCGGTAACCTTGTAATTTTAGTTAGATTGAGTAGCTTTAAAACCCTACTATTGCTTCCATGCCTTTATAATATTTCGGCTAGCTACTTATTAGTATCTTGACGTCCTAAAACCCTTGTTATTTGATTTTTGTTATTTGATTTTGAAAGTTAGTTAGCTATTTATCTTTTCTTAGTTAACTAGGTGTAAAACCTTGTTATTTGATTTTGAAAGTTAGTTAGATATTTATCTTTTCTTAGTTAACTAGGTGTAAAACTCATGTATTACACATGTTAATTAAAGAAAATAAAATATTAAAATATAACTAATAAGTATTTACCAAAGGGCTTCTAGCCCAACGGTATCCGGTGTTATCCTCCCTCCTTTAGGTCGAGGGTTCAAGTCCCATGAGGGACATAGGTGGAGAATTAGGAGTAGTGTAGGAGTATAATAGATTCGTCGTTTCAAAAAAAATAATAAACTAATAAGTATTTTTTAAAATAAAATTTTGAAATAAGGAATGAATAAATTCGTCATTGCCTTTGAGTGCTCTGTTTTTGAAATTATCGTTACGAATCGATTGCCAAAAGACTTGTGAAAAGAGTGTATATCTTAGTTCTTCTTTAGCTCCTCATATAAATACTGAGATGATTGCCTATTATATTTTTCAAATAAATATTATTTGTCACAAATATAGAAATCGCAACATGTATTTTGTCGATCTAGTCATTTAATCTACTCTAATAAATTAAAATGACTTTGCCACATGTCCTTCTCTCATAAGATTAGCCAAATGTCATTTTGTCATAATTTGAAATATATTTATTTTCCACTTGTCATTACTTTAATTTTCATTTTTAATATATCATTGATTTACTTTCCATAAATTAAACCTACCATAATGACTATCAAATTTTAAATTTCAAATTCAATTCCAAATAAATTTACAATTTAAACCTTTATGTTTAATATTTTGTTATAATTAACCCGTTTAATACATACTAAACTCATAATTTTAATTAATTTATTCTTTGCATATTTTTTTCTCATAATTTTCACTTATTTCAATTTCAAATTCAAATAAAATTTCTATTTAATCGTTCATACTTAACATTTTGTTTTAATCAACCCGTATATTATACGGGTCTCACAACTAATTTCTTTATATAATTAAACAATATAGATGACAATAATAAAAAATATTATGTTACATGTAGATGGAAGGAAAGTAAGAAGCCACATCTTTAACATTTTCAAGATAATCATTTTAAAACTTAAACTATATACATTTCTAGATCATAACATTATAATGTAATGATTCATTGGACTCTATGTTGTAGAGCTCTATAATATCCATGTATGTTTTTTTTATTTTTTATTTTTTATATACTAGTAAATAAAATACATATATTAGTTATTAAAAATAATAAGAGATTATATAATCAAATATGTGTTTTCGTGTATTTTGTCCATATATCAATTATTATAAAATATATGTATTTGGATAATCAAATTTATGTTTTTTATGTTTTGTTAATCAAAATACATATGTTAATTATTAAAAAATGCCAATTGAGAATAGCCCAATTAGTAGAGATATAACCTCTTAGTTTGCAAAGATGGAGATTTAAGGTTGGATTCTTGGTGGTAACTCAAATTAAAATATTAACACTAACATCTAACTAGTGAATTTGTCGTTAAAAAAAATTATTAGAAAACTAAGTGATTGAATAATAAACTTATGTGCTCGTCTATTGTGTCCTTATAAATGTTGTCCTGGTCACCACGTGTTATCTAAAAAATCGATTGTATAACAAAAAGCAAAGATTTGAAAATTTTAAAAATAAAACAACTAAACATAAAAAAAAAATAAAAAAAAAATAAAAAAAAAAAGTAATGAATAATATAAAAGATTAAAAATGAACGTGAATACAAGCTTGGGCCGTTAGATACAAGGCCACGACATCCGGAAACAAGTTGCACCAAATTCCATAAGGCATACTGCATACATAGGCCAACAAGAAGGGGATATGGATGAATCAAGTCCAAGTTGTATAGGATTATCCCCGTTTTATGTCACTTCAATGATGGTGTTGCTTTTTCCTTTATGCCAATGCCTTTTAACCATGGTACACATATCTTATTCCCAATATAGCATCCATTCCCTCCTCTCATGTATACACACTTGATTTAGAAACAATTTATTCATCTCGGATTCCATCCAAATGTGTCTTCTTTAGTGGAAGCAATAGTGACCTGGTGTTCTTTTCCGTTCAAATCCAACCGCGTTTTAACTTATTCCTTGGTTACCGCCCGCATAATTCCTTGTGATTATCTTGTTATGTCGATTTGAGGCATGACACGATGGGTTTAAACATATTTCATGACTTCATGTGATAGCTGTTTACTTATCTATAGAAAGGACGTCATATATATATATATATATATATATATATATATATATATATATATATATATATATATATATATATATATATATATATATATATATAGAGGGTGGGGTTCAATAGAGAACCATAATTAACCAATGAACCAATCTTTTTTTTTTTCAACTTTTAGAACTTATTTTTTATTAAAAAACTAAAAATATAGAAATTCATAATTTTTTATCATTTTCCAATGATATGAAATTCGATTGAAAAAAAATTTCATCAAATTCACAATATGAATCTTTGAAAATTCACAATGTGAATCTAAATTCACACACTGAACCCGAAAAATATATTTAACATTCACAATGCTAAGTTATGAATTTAGATAATTTTAGTTTTTTTTTTCATAAAAATTTAAGGGATACTTCTATTAAACATACTAGTGATTTTGTAAAAAGAGTTTAAAAAAAAAATAAGTTTTTGAAGTATTTATTTTTAAATTTAAGAAATATTAATTTCAAAATTTTATATATAATGAACATAATATGATCCAAAATATTTATGATTCAAAAAAAACTTTTGAGTCAACTTGTTTGTGATCCTTCATTCCTTATGATGTAAAAATATTTAGACTCAAATATTTTATAATTCTTAATTATATCTTTTATGATTCAAAATTAAATGATTCAAAATCAAATGATTCAAAATAAATACTTTGCAATAATCATATCAACATTTTATGACCTACTAGTTTTGTTGTTCTCTAATAACATTAATAAGATCCATTGCCTATTTAAGTTGTTATTCAAGTTGCTCGACTCTTGCGTTGTATTGGTCTTCTTGGGCCTTCATTGTTTCTTTAAGCTCTTCATTTTGGTCTTTTCGTTTAGCAACAAGCTCCCTCAATTCTTCCATTTCATCATTTTTTCGGAATGTAAGATAGATCTGTTCTACCATTAATCTTGGGAACCGCCTTTACAAAAGAGCCTAAAACATAAAGTCTTTTTTTTGTCATGACCACCACCAACATCATAAAATATTTTGTCATCATCAAATTCAGCACCTTCGGCTTCCATCTCTTCCCGTTTTTTTGTATAGGTCGCTAACAAAATAATAATAAATTAAATTAAAAGATGTCAAAATTATGAATGACATTCAGGACTAGCTATAATATAAAAGTTTAATTGCACTGAAATGAATATTACATGAATTTGTCAATCTTTTTCATTTGTAAAGTGACTCCATCGTGAAGAACATGACCAATAAGGTCACGACACTAAAATTAAGAAAACCTATCAAAACAAATTAACTAAAGCTACGAAGCCTAGACAAATAACTATGTGACCAACATATGAAATCAAACAACTATTTCACATATACAGTTTAAAGAAACATGATACAAATTGCGAAACCTTTCGCATACATACTCAAAACAAGTATCAATATGCAAGACCTAACAGTCTCCCCCTTTGTGTTGAGGCACAAAAGTTGTCTTCACTTGGCTTCCTCAAAAACTTATGGAATGGTACCAAGAATAACAATGCGGACAATCATCCACCATCGTAATATCTCAGAAACGCATGTCATGTCAATCTTTGTATTTTCCTTGCATATCTCTACTTTAGTTAGAATTCCAATCAATGTAGCAGATGTATAATAATGCTTGTTGTTGAGAATAAATCTCAGATCGTTTAGATCTTTCACAGGTAAAAAGATGATGAACAAACAATTCAAACACAATATGAATATGAACACAGTATAGAATCAACGTAATGCTTATGATTCAAATATAGTCACGCCTCAACAGAGCTCGATGAAGAACTTCCACTGTAGAGGCGAGGTAGGGTTTACAAAACTCTAATAAGAAAAATAATGAAAGCGTTAGTAACAAAGGTTGCATGCATGCACCTTGAATACTAAATCCTAGAGAAATAATGCACGGTTGGACAGGCCTAAACCAGCAACCAAAACTGGGCTAAGGACCGAGCCCATGACGCAACACAATAAGCCCAACAATCTCCCCCTTTGCGTCAAATGAGGCGATATATTATTTCTTTTGAGTTGGCTTCACAGTCTTCACCACCTTGAACAGCCGAGGGATGATTGCAAGAATTGTCTGCCGAAATTGAAGGTACCATCTCAGCATATCAGTAAACATCTTCTTGTCAGCCATTGAGTTCTGATTACACCTCTGAATGATCTCCAAAATGTGCTCCAAGCAAGAGGTTGAGAACAGATGCTTATCAACAAGAGCGAACAGGCATTTCTAACCTTCGCCTCTGATAAACATCACAGTGTGGTTCTTTGTGTCAATTTTGCCTTTGACCATCGAGTTAATATCGCCAGCTCTTCCCATTGGTTTGATCGTGGTTCGCTTGTGAATAGCTGAGGCGATTTCTTGATCCATCTTCGCTACTTCGTGAATGTATTAGACAAGCATTCAGTTGATATGGTCAATGATCGGCCGATACTCCTGAGGATTTAACAGCAAGATGTCATTGAGGAGTATCCAGTCGTGGGGGTTGAGGTTCGATTAGGGTTGTTAATCGGGTTAACCCGATCGGGTTTCGGGTTAAACAGGTCGGGTTAGTCGGGTTTTTCTAGAAAAACTATTCACCCAAAACCCGACCCTAATAAGGTACGGGTTAATCGGGTTTCGGGTTTGTAGGGTCGGGTTAATCGGGTTAGTCGTGTTGAAGTTGAATTGTAAGATGAATTTATGTTGTGCCATTTTAATACATAATCCACATGTATAGGGACTTAAAATGTAAAGTTGGTATTGGATATGAAATTTTGGAGTTTCTTTTACCATAATATTAGTAATCTAAACAGTGAATAAAATTCGTAAAATTGTTACAACACAACCGTACTGCATTAAGAAGAGAGGAAAGTTATGCCATTTTAAACATCTGTATACATAGTAATTTTACTATCTGGTTTGTTTAATTAAGAAATATGTATTAGTTGTAATATCTCATGGGATCTTGAATTCATGTCATTCAACGCAGTAAAAAAATTTGGTAATAAATTCTTAATCGGATTATTCGGGTTGACCCGAAACCCGAATTGTTTTGAAAAAATCAACCCTAAACCCGACCCTAATAATAATTCGGGTTAATCGGGTTAACCTGAATAACCCGATTAAGAGTTCTGACCTTATTAAACCCAACCCTAATTACCTTATTCGGGTTTAGGTCAAGTCGGGTTAATCGGGTTCGGGTTTTTTTGACACCCCTAGGTTCAGTAGATCAGCAAGAGAAAAATTGTGAACCAAGCCTTCAGAGCCTCGAGTTACTTTGAATTTTACGTTAACGAACTTCCCTGCTGAATAGGGCTTCAGAACCTTGACAGTTGTGATCTTCTGCGAACTCCAGGTCAAGTACTAGGGTTGAGCCAACTCCAGATAGAACTCTAACAGATCTCGATCCACCTTCGGGTCTGGAGACGGGATGGCCACAATTAAGTTGAAGCAGTGAAATATGAATGCCTTTCGGGTGATTGGCATGTCAAATAGTTGAGTTGAAGCGTCTATGGCACTTCTTTAAAGCGAGTCAATAATCCATTCTGGAAAAATGGACTTCTTCTTCTCCAAAAGCTCCTTTTCTTTTTCCTTTTTCTCCACGTCAGCCTTTTGCTTCTTGAACTTTTCTTGAAGCTCTTTGTCAGAAGATTTTGTTTTCTGAAAAGGCTTAGCGGGATTTTCTTCAAAAACATCATCTTCATCATCAGTGTCATCTTCACTAATCTTCTTTTTCTTATTGTCTCTTTTACTGAACGAAGCTTCATTAACCTTCGATTCAGTGGATGAGTTAGGTTTAGGAGGAGGTTGAGTTTTCACCTTTGCCTTATCTTCCCCTTGTTTCGGCTGGACCTCAGTCACCAGAACACCCTCAATGTGACTAAGGATGTCGAATGTAGATCGTAGCTTTTCAGCCAAGTGTCATCTGATGGTGATGGTCCTAATTGGATCATGGGCATCGACAAGATGAAGTAAAATAGAATGAACATCACCAACAGAGCTTCGAATAACCTCCCGTTTAGATTTCAAATCGTTAAGCTCAACGGTTGTAGTGCGAAGCTTGAGGTTCTGCATCTTTAGCTGAGAGGTTCGTTTGTCCAGCTCATCCATGATACAATTTTCCACAGCCAACTCTGCCTCCAGTTGAGTCAAACGGTCATTGACATTATCATGCAGAGTGGCATTGGCAGCTTTGATGGCTTGACGAGCAGTTTCAAGATTGGACCGTTCAGCTTGAAGAGAGCGTTGAAGGTTATCAACCGAAGCGTTAACGGTCTGAGAGTTCTTCTGAGCAGCTGCTTGCAGGGAATCCAAAAAGAGATGAGCCTCAAAAACTAGTTTATCGACTTTTGCGGTCGCATCTTTGCATTCCTTCTTGGAGGCCTCAACAGCAATAGAAGCCTTTTGGCATTGGGAAGTAGAGGCATCAAAGGCCTTTGCTGCAACAGATAGGGAAGCGTCTTGTTCTTTGACCACAGAAGAGAACAAGGCTTTTAAAGTAGTGTCAGAGTAAGCACCGGTGGAGGAGGAGGAAAGCAGTTGATCAAGTTTGTCATTGACTGCTTTGAGATGGCGCCTGGTTACAGGAGCATCTTCGTCTTCATCACTTTGTACACGGTAAGGACTGAAATAAGTGGAATCAAATTCCAAGTCCTCACCGCCCAGAACCGTGTTTGTTTTAGTGGATTGGGTTGCAGATAGTGGTTTAGTGGTAACCAGAGGTTCGGTTGTGACAGGTGGTTCAGTTGTAACAGGTGGTGTGGGCACTGAAGAATGAGCCCCCGTAGTACTTGTGGTAGTGGTAGTTTTTGTGAAGATTGGATCAGGGATGGGAATAGTGGTTGATGGTTGAGAGGTAGTGATGGGAAAATTAGAGGGAGTGAGACTGGTACAGAAACAGGTGTAGGAGAAGGGGGTAGTGAGCGAATGGGTATTTCTGGGGTAGGCGAGCGAGGCGGGGTATCACCACGACCCGAAGCCTCCTCATCAGAGCTTTCGCTTTCTGATTCTGAAGGAGCAGTAGATTTGTGTTTAGGAGGAACATACTCTGATTCTGTATCGTTTGAGGATTGAAGTATGAGCCTTCGAGCGGGCTTCTTCTGCTTAGGTTGTGTAGGAGCAACCTTGTCTGACTTTTGCTTCTTGGGGGTTTGACCCTTGGTTGGTTTAGTGACATTCGCCTCCTTGTTTGTCTCTGTTTTCTTTCCCCTCTTGGCTGGTTTGTCAGCCTCTTCAATGGAGCGAACCATGGCTGGTGTGTGTTCCCTTGGACCTGCAGAAGGATGCTTCTTGTATTGTTGAAGAACATTGCTAGCGTCAGACACACAGGCCAGCATGGCGTCAGGGATCGATCCAATGAAGGAATACTTATTTGGATCTGTGATGATAATCTTTGTGGTGTGAAAGGTGGCGATGGAGGAGAGAAGAGAGTCCACCATGGTTGGAACATGGAGACGATCCATTGCCCACTTAGTGATGATGGACCAGTACCTTCCACAGGAGATCTCTAAATGTCTTGATGAAGAATACAGGCTTTGGACCAGTTTTTGTCAGATAATGGTCCCATAGTCCAAATCAATCCTGTGATACAGCCCATAAAACACAGTTATAAATGACTTTCTTGCTCCATCTGAAACCGGCACTTCGCTTAGAGATTCCGTTGAACCGGAGAGTGAAAAGGCCATTCCATTGAGGAGGATGGCAAGACTTCTTGAACTTGGTAACTATGGTGAGGGTTTTAGTGTACCCTTTTTGATAGAACATGGAGAACAATTGACAAGTAGTGATCGATTCAGGGTTTACCAGAGATTGGTCTTGCGAAAGACCAATTAGGGCACAGAAGCGAGTCTTGGAGATGGAGGTCTTCTCGTTGTGGATGTTAAAGTGAATCCTCTCAGCTACCTTGTCATAGTAAGCTGTTGAGTAGATATGAGAAAGGCAGGACATGGGAACAACTTCGACCTTTGACAGAGCGTCGACAAGAGGTGAGTACTTGAGACATTCAACGACATACAACATGTAGGGTTCATAGATGAAGGGTGTTAGGTCAATGATAAGGTTTTGTTGAGGGTTAATAGTGAGAAGGTTGGAGTGAGCAGATGTATCATGAACAGAAGAGGAGTCTACCATTGTTGAAGCTTTAAGATGAAGAAGGTGAACAGTGAGAGAAATTGCTCTCTTCTTTTGAGAGAATTTGTAAGTGATAAAAGGGTAAAGTGGAGCGTGCCAGATCCTTTTGTACATACTAGTAAGAGAGAGAGAAATCCGGATGATATCTTGGATTAATTTGAAAGCGTGCCTGATGTGACGGAGTGAACAGTTGTCATTCCCGATGATGATGACGCAGGAAAGAGAAGGGATGTTTCCTTTTTACACGCCATTCCATAAAAAGCGCTTTTTCAAATCGTCAAAACGATTGGATAACTGCTGACTCAGCTTTAACTTTATCCAAAGCGTCACCCTCATATTTCACATGAGCCGTCATTGCCTTTTAACTTTATCGAACATTGGAATACTTGTAGAAACGAAGCTGTAACAAGTAGGTCAGGATTAATAGAACCAGATTTTGGAAAATCAAAGATTTTCGTGCATAGAGGGTAAAAGATAAAGAAATAAAGCATACTTTTTGTGGGTAGATGTGATGTCTTGTTGAGACATTAAGCAATTGATTCTGGGCACGAATCTCTTCCTTCAAAGTCAAGAGAGAATTTCAAGTGCTTGTCTGGCTTCCAATTAAATAACGATCAAGTACTTTTTAAGAAGTATTGAAAGGCATCTTTTTAATTAAAGCTATAAAGAGTGGCTTCGCTTCAATTCATGATATCGATACTTGAAATAAGACCGAAACTGAACGAAGTACTTGTGAGATCAATGTGATCTGTTGAATAAGTAGGTAGGGAAGATATTTATTGACTGGTGGACAAGTGAGAAATCTCAAAAAAAAAAAACTTAACTGGATCCTTGGGGAAGAAAAATCTTGGTGATAGACATTTTAGAAGGATCACTCAAAATAAAAAGAGATTTCATATAAGAACTGCAACATAGTGATGTTGTACCGTCAATTCATTAATGGTGTTGAATTGTGGGTTTCACTTAGTACGTAGTGACACGAGACTAAGATCATTAACACAAATTTTTGTATAACCATAAACCTCAGTGGTAAATGCTGAGAGTCTCAAGGGTTACATTGGTGAGATGAAGTGTGATGAAGAAAAATGATATATGTGGTATAAGAAACGAATGTACCTCTGCTGTAAAAGAAGGACCAAGCAGAAAACTCTAAGCTCAATATGAGAAGAGTAAGGTTGCTCATGATTAGAGTGAATGTAATAGCCTAGTTTGGGAAAACATGATTTGTATGTATCATGTTATTAAGGCTTCACTCAAAATCGATAGAGGCTTTAGTCAACATGCAGCAGCATGCATCTAGGGACACGTAAGAAGTTTAGAGAAAAGAGAGTATACCTTCTGGAGCTTCATCATCGAGAGTAACACTTATACAAAAGAGAGCATTAGATAAACAAATATTTTTGTATTTTGTGAAAATGTTTAATTAAACGAAAATGAAAAATGTTATTGGGTTTTATAAAAAAAATGAAACAGAGAAATATTTTTGGGTTTTATGAAAATAAAGAAAACGTAAAATGAAGTATTTAAAAGAGTGTACAAAAGAATAAAATCAAAATGCCTTGATAAGAAAAAGAAGCAAACGAGTTCAGAAGGACTGAACCTAAAATAGACTGAACGCTCGGTTCATTTCGGTTCTTGGTCGAGCTTCACCTGAAATAGACCGAACCCGAAATAGAGCGCACGTTCGGTTCATTTCGGTTCGCTCTATTTCGCTTCTTACCTTTATTGAAGCGAAGGCGATTTTGGTACAGATTCTGCTTCCATCGTTCCTAGGCCTTGCAAAATCTTATTGAAACTTGCTTCAGGTAAAGCCTTAGTGAATATATCTGCCAGTTGATCAGTTGTCCTTACGAAGTGAATTTCCACATTGCCATCTTCCACGTGATCTGTGATGAAGTGATATCTCAGAGCTATATGTTTAGTCTTCGAGTGTTGCACTGGATTGTGACAAATCCTAATTGCACTTTCAGAGTCGCAATATAGTGGGATTTTCTTCATGTTTAACCTGTAATCTCTGAGCTGACTTTGTATCCATACAACTTGAGATGTGCATGATGTAGCAACGATGTATTCAGCTTCTGCAGCGGAGAGAGGAACACAGGTTTGTTTCTTTGATTGCCAGCTAACCAATTTACAATCGAGAAATTGACATCCTGTAATGGTGCTCTTACGATCCAATCCACATCCACCTAAGTCAGCATCTGAGAACGCTTGGAAAAAGAATCATGAATTGGCTGGATACCACAGACCGAGAGAGGAAGTTCTTTTCAGATAGTGAAAGATGTTTTTCACAGCTTGCATATGAGGTTCACGTGGGTTAGCTTGGAATCTAGCACAATAGCATACTAAGAACATGATGTCAGGCCTGCTGGCTATGAGATACATTAGTGACCCAATCATTTGACGATAGAGCGTCATGTCAGCGGCTGGCTTCTCCAACGAAGGTGTAAGCTTTGTCCCAAAAGCCATTGGAACTTTAACTCTGGAGTCTCCCATCATGCCAAACTTAGCAAGCAATGTATTTGTGTATGCCTCCTGATTGATAAAAATGCGTTCGGGTCCCTGTCTAATGTTTAAGCCAAGGAAAAAGTTAATTGGACCCATTGAGCTCATCTCAAATTTAGTTTCCATCAACTTCCTGAATTCAGCTGTTATGCTAGGATTCGTGGAGCCAAAGATGATGTCATCAACATAAATTTGGACTATCATAAGGTGGTTATCCTCTCTCTTGCGAAAGAAGGTTGGGTCAACCGAGCCTTGTTTAAATTTTGACAGCTTCAAGAATCGAGTGAGGGTTTCGTACCATGCTCTGGGAGCCTGCTTCAAGCCATATACCGCTTTGTCTAGGATGTAACAGTGATCTGGATGCTTTTCGTTCACGAAACCTGGCGGTTGCTCAACGTACACCGTTTCTTCAAGTTCTCCATTGAGAAAGACACATTTGACGTCCATTTGATAGACTTCAAAGTTTTTGTGTGCAACATAGGCAAGAAATATTCGAATTGAATCTAGTCTAGCAACTGGAGCGAAGGTCTCTTCATGTAACATCCCAAAATTTAAGCCCAAAAATTTCATTTTTGATTAATTAATTCTTAAAACATTCATTAGAAAATATTGTATAAACACGTCATATCAAAACCAAGTATCATGTCTGAAACCCACAATCATGAATAAATAACATATCAGAGTACAATCCCAGAAAGCATTGTGCGGAAATCATATGTGAGTGTGTGTGATGCCATGCTACGCCGCCGGCTCCTTCCCCTTGGATGAAGAGGTACCTGAAACTAAAAACTGAAACCGTAAGCACAAAGCTTAGTGAGTTCCCCATCATACCATATACCATACAATACCATCAGTATCTTTCAACCGGTAATCCTCATCGGTATCTTTCAATTGGTAATCATCATCGGTATCTTTCAACCGGTAATCATCATCGGTATCTTTCAACCGCTAACTGGGGACTAGTCCACCCCTACCACTAGCATACAACAACAAGATATAAGCACGCATTCAAACATATCCGGGTATTGACCTACCCTTTGGTCCCATGGACCACTATCAGGGAATCTATCCCTATCATGCAACATATCATACAGATATAACACATAACTAAACGCATACTGTTGGGTAGCAGATTTATTTTGTATTGCGTCATTGGGATCGATTAATAGTCCATGTTTTGTACTCCGGTTTGGGCCTGTCCAACTGTGAGCTGATAGGGTTTAGTATATAATAATGTGCTTGCATGCATATTAGGTTAATGATTGATAGCAATTACGATTGCTTTACAGATTTTCATCATCGTTCTTGTAAACCCTAAATCCTCTACAGTAGAAGTTCTTTATCAAGCTCTTCTGAGGATTGTTTATTAATCATTCGACATCTTTTGATCCATTCTTGTGTTCTTGCTGTTTACTCGTTTATTTCTTTACCTGTTTTATAGATCTAATCGATCTTCAAGTTAGTTTTAACTTATCAATTGGTATCAGAGCAGGAGGCTGTGTAATCGATACACTTCTTTTCTGTGAAAAAGGTTTCGATTAGGGTTATTCCGCATTTATTGATATTTATTGAGCCGTCATCTCATAATTGACGTATCTCGATATTTATTGTTTTGCCCTAATTTGATATATTACAAGTCTGATCTTTGAACAGGTTATTCGATCAATTATGGACGAGTCGCAATCCAATCCCATTAATATTTCGAACAACATTGGATCAACAACGAAGATTCCCATCTTGTACACCCATGATTATGAAGTCTAGGCGCATCACTTTGAAGATTATGTTATAGGATCTGAGGATAATGGATACCTCATCTGGGAAGCAATCTTTTCTGGACCTTTTTCTCATTCAGCAATGTAACCCCAAAAATTTGAAAACAATTTTTCACATTTTATAAAGGCAAAATTCATTTAGTATTCATAAAAACATCATTGTTTGTAATCCATTTCATAACATATAAAAACCCCAAGATCACATAATATAAAAATCCCGCGTGTGTGCACTGATCAGGCCGGCGCCTTCCCGCGATCTTCACTAGTACCTGAAACAAATAACACCAAAACTGTAAGCATAAAGCTTAGTGAGTTCCCCAAAATACCATATAACACATATTAGCCACTCAAGGCTATAACTCTGTGGGTCCGTGCACCCATACTCTGTGAACCCTCAGGTTCTAACTCTGTAAACAAGCATAGCATAAATCACATAGAAGAATGCAGTGCAACACATAACATACATAGCATACAAATACTCTATCATATAACTCTGGTTACCTACTCAAGGTAAAGTATAGTGAGAAGACTCACCTCGCGTGTCTCGATATCTCACAACCTGGGAATCCCTCGTGCCCGATTCTCCGAGCTCTAATCCTCCTATAACATCATATGTCCCTAGTTAACACTTTATATCTCTAATGTTGACTATCCCTAAGAAGTCAACACAGGTCCATTCTGGTCAACGGTCAACGGTCAACTTTGACCGGACTCGGCGAGCGCTAGGGCGACTCGGCGAGTCTAGACGTTCTCACCAATTCTCTAAGATCCCCTTTCTACACGTCGAGTATCCCCCCTGACTCGACGAGTTCCTCCTGAAAGAATCGCGGGGCCACCCCGACTCAACTCGCTGAGTCTGAAGAACAACTCGGCGAGTCCCAGTTCGACTCAGTCCACCTGTTAACCCTCTCTAACTCGCCCTGACTCACCGATCCAACCCATAACCCGGACAGGACCACTCTAAGGCAATCTTCAAGCTACTCGCCAAGTCTGTTCATCGGACTCGGCGAGTCCGTGCCATGCAACCGCTCAAACTGCTTTCTAAGGTTAGATCTGCTCCGACAATTCATAGGTCTGGCCTTCCTAGACTGGTTCATCACGTAAAGTCCTCATTTGGGTGCTCATAATACACCCCGTGACTCATAATTTACGTTTTGACCTAAGGCATAAGGATTCCAATCCAAAACCTCCATTGATTCCCGAAAAGCTCAGGCATGGGACATTCTGGACTTCCAAGGGTCCCAATATAGGGTTCCAATCGCTTGGGGGACTAAGGAAACACTCAATCTAGCCACAAAAGGGTTCAATAAACCCTAAATCCATATACACATCAACATAGAAGGGAACAACTCGAAAATATTACCTGAATAACGTTGCTCTGTGTCCCCAACCCTCAGAATATGGCTTCTCCTGTTGTTCCCTTAACCAAGCCTCCTCCTCCTTGCAAAATAACACTTCCAAGATCAATAATGGTCTTCTACCTTGCTCCAGATGCTCACAATCGAATTAGGGTTTCTCTCAAAGGACTAGGGTGAACAATGACGGCCATAAGGCCCCTTATATATGTCCCAAACCTGAACGGTTAGGGTTTCGCTAAACAGCGCGGACTCGTCGAGTCCATATCCGGACTCGTCGAGTCCAGTCGCGAACCCGCGACCAGTTCCGCGATCCTACTCGGCGAGTCTGAGCTCCAACTCGCCGAGTCCCCTCTTAAAACACCCAAAATCATAAATATAACGATACCTGGAATTCCGGGCTGTTACAACTCTCCCCCACTAGGACTAGACTTCGCCCTCGAAGTCTCACTCTGAAAATAGCTCCGGATGCTGCTCCCGCATCTCACGCTCCGGCTCCCAGGTCATTTCCGATCCCTTCCGGTGCTGCCACTGAACTAACACCAGAGGTATCTCCTTATTCCTCAGAACCTTGATCTTCCGATCTCTGATGGCCACTAGTCTCTTGGCATAATTCAGGCTCGCATCCACCTGAATGTCCTCTAATGGAACCACTGCCGACTCATCGGCTATACACTTTCTCAATTGCGACACATGAAAAGTGTCGTGGATCTGTCTCAATTCCGTTGGCAACTCCAAACGGTAGGCCACCCGGCCTACCCTCGCAATCACACGAAAAGGCCCAATATACCGGGGCCCCAACTTGCCCCTCTTCCTGAAGCGAATCACTCCTTTCCAAGGAGAGACCTTCAGGAGTACGAAGTCGCCGACCTGAAACTCAAGCTCGGACCGTCATCTGTCTGCATAACTTTTCTGTCGGCTCTGGGCGGTCAATAACCTCTGTCTAACCTGCTGAATCTGCTCTGTCGTCTGAAGCACGATCTCTGTACTGCCCATCACTCTCTGTCCCACCTCTCCCTAACAAATGGGGGTCCGACACCTCCTACCATACAACAGCTCAAAGGGCGGCATACCGATGCTCGAATGATGGCTGTTATTGTAGGAAAACTCTGCCAAGGGCAAATACGCATCCCAGCTACCCCCAAAATCCAACACACACGCCCGAAGCATGTCCTTGAGCGTCTGAATCGTCCGCTCACTCTGACCGTCTGTCTGGGGATGATATGCGGTACTAAAATGCAATCTAGTACCCAACTCCTCATGAAATTTCTTCCAGAACCTAGAAGTGAAACGCACATCACGATCTGAAACAATCGAGATCGGCACCCCATGCCGAGATACTACTTCTCTCACATACACCTCCGCCAATTTCTCTGCTGAAGAACTCTCACTAATGGCAAGGAAATGAGCGCTCTTCGTCAACCTGTCTACAATCACCCAAATTGCATCAACTCCTCTGGCAGTCCTCGGCAATTTGGTGATGAAATCCATAGTGATCTGTTCCCACTTCCACTCGGGAACCTCCAGTGGCTGCAACTTGCCATGTGGTCTCTGGTGCTCGGCCTTAACCCTACGGCAGGTCAAGCACCTCTCGACAAACCACGCGACATCCCTCTTCATGCAGGGCCACCAATATTCTCTCCTCAAATCCAAATACATCTTTGTAGCCCCGGGATGGATCGAGAATTTCGATCGATGTGCCTCCTCCATCAAAGTAGTACGCGTACCGCCCATAAACGGTACCCAAATCCGACCCTGAAAGGTCATCAACCCTCGAACATCAGTAACGAACTCTGAAACCAAACCAACGACCCGTTCCCTCTTCTGCATCTCCGGTTGCATAGCCTCAGACTGTGCCCCACGAATGGCATCCAGTACTGGAGCTATCACGGTCAACCTCAAACATACATTTCGTAGTGGAGTGCTCTCCCCCTTACGGCTCAACGCATCTGCTACCACATTAGCTTTGCCCGGGTGGTACAGGATCTCGCAATCATAATCCTTGACCACATCCAACCACCTCCTCTGACGCATGTTTAGGCTGGGCTGGTCCATCAAGTACTTCAAACTCTTATGGTCCGTGTATATCGTGCAACGAACCCTATACAAGTAATGACGCCAAATCTTGAGGGCGAACACTACCGCCCCCAGCTCTAGATCATGCGTGGGATATCTCGTCTCGTGAGGCTTCAGCTGCCTCGATGCATATGCTATTACATGCCCTCTTTGCATCAGAACTGCACCCAACCCTGAAATAGATGCATCACAATAAACTACAAAATCCTCCATCCCTTCTGGGAGAGCTAACACCGGGGCTTCGCACAATCTCTGGCGAAGTGTTTCAAAAGAGGTCTGCTGCTCGGGTCCCCATGAGAATGCAACCCCCTTTCGGGTCAATCTAGTGAGTGGCACTGCAATTCTGGAGAAGTCCTTAATAAATCTCCGATAATACCCTGCCAATCCAAGGAAACTCCTGATCTCAGAGGGTGACTTCGGCACCTCCCAACTCATCACCGCCTTAACCTTGGCCGGATCGACCAATATCCCTTCCTGATTAACAACATGTCCTAGGAATTGGACCTCCCGCAACCAGAAGTCACACTTGGAGAACTTTGCATAAAGCTTCTCCGATCTCAAAACCCCAAGGACCTCCCTCAAATGTTCCTCATGCTGCTCTCTAGATCTCGAATACACAAAAATATCATCGATAAATACAATCACTGACCGATCCAACATCGGCCTACATACCCTGTTCATGAGATCCATGAATACAGCCGGGGCGTTGGTGAGCCCAAAAGGTGTCACCACAAACTCATAATGCCCATATCGCGTCCTGAATGCTGTCTTCTGTACGTCCTCATCCCGCACTTTCACTTGATGATATCCCGACCTCAAGTCGATCTTGGAAAACCAAGATGCTCCCTGCAACTGATCAAATAAATCGTCGATCCTCGGTAATGGGTAACGGTTCTTGACCGTCAACTTGTTCAACTCCCGGTAATCAATGCACATCCGGTGTGAACCATCTTTCTTCTTGACAAACAGAATAGGTGCTCCCCACGGCGAGCTGCTCGGCCGAATGAATCCCTTCCCCAGCAACTCCTGAAGCTGCGAGGATAACTCTTGCATCTCTGGAGGTGCAAGACGATAAGGCACCTTAGCGATAGGCGCGGCTCCCGGAATAAAATCAATACCAAACTCCACTTGCCTCATAGGAGGTACTCCCGGCAGCTCCTCGGGAAAGACATCTGGAAACTCACGCACCACCGGTACCTCCTCAACTGAACTCGGTCTCTCGGAAGTCGCTCGCGTATCCATCACATACGCCACAAAAGACATTGCCTCGCTCTGGCGGCCGAACAAAAGGCTGATCCCGAACGCGTACCCTCGCCGTACACCGAAAGAACTCCCCCACTAGGGTCTCGTATAGTCACCAGCTGAGGCTCGCAGTCGATGACTGCGCTGAATCGGCTCAACCAGTCCATGCCCACAATGACACAGACATCACCCATCGCGATAGGAATCAGGTCAATCGGAAACTCAACCCCGAAAATCTCTAACACACATCCCCGGAAAACCCCTGTGGCACAAATCACTCTATCATTATGCTATGGAAACTCTCAGAGGCCGACTCAATGCCTCACGACTAACACTGATATGCTGACTAAAGGCCAGAGATACAAAAGACCGACTCGCACCCGAGTCAAATAACACTAAAGCAGGCACAGAATTCACAAGGAAGGTACCTACGCATAACCTAATATAAGCATAATATTTCAACATCAATATAAATACATGAAAGGAAACGTACCAGCCACCACATCGGGCGCATCGCGGACTTCCTCCACAGTCAGCTGGAAGGCTCTCCCTCGAACTCTCGGTGCCTCGGTCTTCATAGGCTGACTCTCTGTAGCTCTGACGGCGGCAGGAGCAGATCCCTGAGGTGCTCCGCGCAGCTGCGGACACTCAGCCTTCCGGTGTCCAGTCTGGTTGCAGTGAAAGCACACTGCAAACCCCTTGGGGCAGTCCTTGGCCATGTGCCCTTCCTTGCCACATTTGTAGCAAGACCCCGCTCGGCAAACTCCGTCATGCCCCTTGCCGCACTTTCCGCAAGTGCGACCCTTCTGGCTCCCTGGTCTGGGATCAGCAGGCTTGGCCCGCTTTGCGGCCGGCTGCGACTGTGCCGGTCGCCGATCCCTCCCCTAAGACTCCGCTTCCTCCCTGGCCTGAGTCTCAAGCTCGATCTCCCTCTTCCGGGCATTTGCCTGAAGCTCGGCAAATGTCCGGTACGAGGAGTTCGCAGCGAACTCCCGAATATCCCGCCTCAAGATGCTCAAGTAGCGGCTCATACGTGCCTGCTCAGTGGGCACGTGCTCAGGGCAGAACATCGCCCTCTCGTGGAACATCCTCGTGATTGCTGTAACAGACTCAGTACCCTGCTTCAGGGTCAGAAACTCCTGTGCTAAACGCTCCCTCTCCACCTGGGGAACGTACTCATCTCGAAACATGGTGGTGAACCTCTCCCAGGTCACCGCAGAAAGCTCAGCAGGCGTATAATGCGCCGTTGCAAACTTCCACCAGTCCTTCGCTCCAAGCGAAGCTGGTTCAGCGCGAATCGGACCTTCAAATGCTCAGGAGACGAGCAAGTGAAGAAGCACCCCTCAATATCAGATATCCACCTCATCGCTGCCACCGGATCCTGGGTCCCATCGAACTCTGGTGGTTTTGTGTTGCTGAATTCCCGGAATAGTAACGCATCCCCACCCTGCGGCCTTGCAGCAGTCACCGCTGCGGTAGCCGCTGCAGCAGCAGCCTCAGTAAGAGCGGCATAACGCTCGTCGAACGTCTCAATCAGTGTGGTCTTTATGAACCCAAAGATCTCCGGAATCTCTACCCTGATGGCTGCAACTACCTCCTCCTGGATGATCCGGCGGATATCCTCCTCACTGGTACCACTGCTCTCGGACGTGAAACGTGTCCTCACCATGATCTACCACTGAAATACGACATACAATAAATTTAGAATCCCCACGAACACACTCACACTCGTCAACTCTTTCCTCCTTGATTCTTGGCATTCCAAAGATTCTTACTTGGGCTGCACCCCGCTCCGGTGCTTCCAGTAGTACGGGCCCAATACTACTGTCCGCACCGCACCAGAATGCACTCCAAGTCGTCCTCTTCGGATTCCCGGTCTCAAGTACTCTATCATGCGTAGACCACTCTCTAATAGATCTCTCATAAGTCCCTCGCTGCTACCTACTCACTCTCAAGCATCTCATAGCAGCTCACCTCTCCCTAGGCTAAGGCATCACAAATCAGGCCAATCTAGTTCTACTAGCAATGCCTAGCCTACTCTAGCATGCAGATACATCATATCAATATTAACATCACATAATGTAAGGGTATTTTGGGAAATCACCGTTCGGGCGCGGGCTGATCGTACACACATCTCTTGCTCTGCGTCTTTTCAAAAATCTTTTAATCTTTTGAAAATTACATCCCAAATTCTCAGTTTGAGTTCAAATACGCCCGAAGGTGTACTCGAATCCCTCAAACCAAGGCTCTGATACCAAATTGTAACCCCAAAAATTTGAAAACAATTTTTCACATTTTATAAAGGCAAAATTCATTTAGTATTCATAAAAACATCATTGTTTGTAATCCATTTCATAACATATAAAAACCCCAAGATCACATAATATAAAAATCCCGCGTGTGTGCACTGATCAGGCCGACGCCTTCCCGCGATCCTCACTAGTACCTGAAACAAATAACACCAACACTGTAAGCATAAAGCTTAGTGAGTTCCCCAAAATACCACATAACACATATTAGCCACTCGAGGCTATAACTCTGTGGGTCCGTGCACCCATACTCTGTGAACCCTCAGGTTCTAACTCTGTAAACAAGCATAGCATAAATCACATAGAAGAATGTAGTGCAACACATAACATACATAGCATACAAATACTCTATCATATAACTCTGGTTACCTACTCAAGGTAAAGTATAGTGAGAAGACTCACCTCGCGTGTCTCGATATCTCACAACCTGGGAATCCCTCGTGCCCGATTCTCCGAGCTCTAATCCTCCTATAACATCATATGTCCCTAGTTAACACTTTATATCTCTAATGTTGACTATCCCTAAGAAGTCAACACAGGTCCACTCTGGTCAACGGTCAACGGTCAACGGTCAACTTTGACCGGACTCGGCGAGCGCTAGGGCGACTCGGCGAGTCTAGATGTTCTCACCAATTCTATAAGATCCCCTTTCTACACGTCGAGTATCCCCCCTGACTCGACGAGTTCCTCCTGAAAGAATCGCGGGGCCACCCTGACTCAACTCGCCGAGTCTGAAGAACAACTCGGCGAGTCCCAGTTCGACTCAGTCCACCTGTTAACCCTCTCTAACTCGCCCTGACTCACCGATCCAACCCATAACCCGGACAGGACCACTCTAAGGCAATCTTCAAGCTACTCACCGAGTCTGTTCATCGGACTCGGCGAGTCCATGCCATGCAACCGCTCAAACTGCTTTCTAAGGTTAGATCTGCTCCGACAATTCATAGGTCTGGCCTTCCTAGACTGGTTCATCACGTAAAGTCCTCATTTGGGTGCTCATAGTACACCCCGTGACTCATAATTTACGTTTTGACCTAAGGCATAAGGATTCCAATCCAAAACCTCCATTGATTCCCGAAAAGCTCAGGCATGGGACATTCTGGACTTCCAAGGGTCCCAATATAGGGTTCCAATCGCTTGGGGGACTAAGGAAACACTCAATCTAGCCACAAAAGGGTTCAATAAACCCTAAATCCATATACACATCAACATAGAAGGGAACAACTCGAAAATATTACCTGAATAACGTTGCTCTGTGTCCCCAACCCTCAGAATATGGCTTCTCCTGTTGTTCCCTTAACCAAGCCTCCTCCTCCTTGCAAAATAACACTTCCAAGATCAATAATGGTCTTCTACCTTGCTCCAGATGCTCACAATCGAATTAGGGTTTCTCTCAAAGGACTAGGGTGAACAATGACGGCCATAAGGCCCCTTATATATGTCCCAAACCTGAACGGTTAGGGTTTCGCTAAACAGCGTGGACTCGCCGAGTCCATATCCGGACTCGTCGAGTCCAGTCGGGAACCCGCGACCAGTTCTGCGATCCTACTCGGCGAGTCTGAGCTCCAACTCGCCGAGTCCCCTCTTAAAACACCCAAAATCATAAATATAACGATACCTGGAATTTCGGGCTGTTACAAGCAACTTCAAGGATTATTAAAACTCAAAAGGAGTATAATGATCTTCTGGAAGACGTTAAAGATATTGCACAAGACGAAAAAGATAAATTTCAGTGCAATATCAAAGCGTTAAGATTGATCAGATTCGCTCTTCAATCCGATACTTTTAGGCTGGTGAGTTTCATGCACGACTGCAAAAGAGATATGGGACAGGCTACGTGAATTGTACTCGACAGACGAAGATCTTGAACACTCCATTCAAACCTTACTCTTGTCCGAGTTTGGTGAATTCAAGCAAGGAGCCGAAGAAACCGTGACTCAAACGTTCGATCGCTTCAATCATCTTCTTAGCAAGATGATCAAACATGACATCGAAAGGAAGCTTATTGAGCAGAAGGTTACGTTTTTGAACGGACTCAGATCTGAGTGGAGAGCAGTTGTGTCCACAATTAAAGTACACGAGCAATTCAAATCCTATTCTTTGGCGAAACTGGTGGGCATCCTAAAATCTCAAGAAAAGATCGTGTTACAGGAGAAAAATGTGGTTTCAAGCCTGGGTTCGCTGGCCCTCCTGTCCAAAAGCAAAGCAGTGATGGAAGAAGAAGACCTCAACTTGGAGGACTATGACCTCACTTCTGAAGACTATGCTATGATGGTGTCAAACCCCAAGAGGTTCATCAATAAGAGATTCCCCACTAACAAGAACCGAAATTGGCAGGGGAGTTACAGTTCTGAAAAGGTCATAAATGAACCGAAGGATGAAGAGTCAAAGAAGGAACCGAAGGCTGAAGGAGATTCGGGAGTGAGCTGCTATTATTGTGGAGGAAAAAACCACTATGCAAAAGATTGCGTCCTCAAAAAGATGGCAGAAAAGGATGAGGAAAAGGATGAAGAAGCTTTGTTGCAGAAAAAGCTAGATGAAATCAGGAAGAAGAAATCTACTGCTAACCCTCCTATGAATGCGTTAATTGTGCAGGGTTCGGTAGCCGATGATGAGTTCGGTGGCGTGGAGGTCTGGTCAACCGACTCTGAAGATGATGAAGTGAGGAAGCCTTCTCATGGAAAGGCTTATGTGGCGAAAGAAGAGAGCAGTGGAGGAAGATGCTTGATGGTATCCGACGTATCTTAGACGAGGGGATACAACACTGATGGTGGGAATGATGACACGAAGGAGCAACAGAACTTGTGCTTTACAGCCAAACCGCTCAGCGTGCAGTTCAACGAGCTCGATGAACTGATCAAGAAGGTACAATCAGTTGTTGTCTCATTTAAAGTCCCACAATGCTCATATGAAAAAGAATTAAAAAGTGTTAATTCAAGAATCTCTCATCTAGATAGTAGTTTAACTCAAACTCGAGTCACCAATTCTAACCTAACTGACCAATTAAGCAGGGTGTCTTCGAAGAGTGAGGAACGGCGGATGTGGATCGAACTGAAGGAGTCGGAATTAATCAAAATAAAAGATGAAAACATTTATTTGCAAAGAGACAATTTAAAGCTTTTGAAACAGCAAAATGTTTTTTGTTTGATTGCAAAACGTCTTTACACTAATATTACGCAGCTTCATTTGGATTGTGAAATAGGACAAAAGAGTCATCGCATGATTTTACCCTTCCTTGAGTTTAAGGAGGATGAAATTGATGCTGAAGCGTATAATTGTGAGAGTGTTATTTCATCAGAGGATGTTAATCCAACGTATATGTATGGACTGGACAAAATTGAATCTTTTATTAAGTCCAAGGACCATAAGGACATGCTTAAAAACCTATTGGATGAAAATGATAAACTGAAACTAAGAACCGAAACCATACAAAAATTTGACTCTTTAAACGCCAACTTGAGCTCAGAAAATAAAATTGATGTTGAAAATGCATCTAAGCTTAATGAGGACGACAATATGAGTGAAATTTCTGTAGAGGATACAGTTGACTGTTCAGAATTTGTCAAGAGAGAACCCGAAAACCACAAGAATCGTATTTCAGAAAATTCAGTGGAGTTCGCTCGTATGTCCCAACAAAAGTCCCCGATTCTTGCAGAGAAGGCAGTAGTGTATCAAAAGTAAGAACCACTCCAAATCAGGTGTACAAGGTAACAGGCGTAACCGAACATCAGACTGCTGAACTCACAGCCATTGTAAACGAAGACAATGCTGATGGTAGCGATGAGTTCTTCTGGTCAGCTCCCATTGATAATGTTGATGAAACGGTAGGTCTATCTGAAAGGACTTCATGGAAAAGCAAAGGCAAATATGTGCCAGAACCTTTGAATAAGCCTGATAGCTTCAATGTGCCAAGTACTAGTGGTACAAAAGATAATCCTCAAGAAAAAGGAATTCCTGCAAAGGATGTCACTCCTTCAAGTGAAACTTCATCAGTTCAGAGTGAACCAGCTAAAGAAAAACAAAAACCGAAAGCTAACATCCATCATCAATCGAAGCAGATGAGAAATCAAAAACGAAAAAGGAATCAGAGATACAGGAAGAATCTCTCTGAAAGAAAACAGTTTTGGCAATCTCAGAATGCCTATTTCTCACATCAGACAGGAACTTAAAGTCAGAGAAAAGTCATGTTGGATCGAAAGAGAGAAACAACAACCGAAAGCAAAGGTTCGGTTTAGAGAATGACTTCAACCGAAAGCAGAGGTTCGGTTCTGAGAACAAAAGAGATCAAAACTCTAGGGTCGGTCCCACTGATGATCAAAAGCAAAAGGGTCACCTAGAGTCTCCAGCCAAGAAGTCATCTCAATCTAAGCTCTCTCATTCTAACTCTTCTAATTCTTCAAACTCTTCTAACTCTTCTCCACCTCATCCTAAATTCCATTCTGTTCCTTCTCAAAAATCTCAATCATCAGCTGAACAAAAAGGAAAACAGAAGGTTTCAGTGGTTAAACCAGAGTCAAAACCGAAAGCATCGAATCCCAATAAAATTAAAGTTTTTACCATCAAAAAGAAAGATGAAACAACACTAATAAAAAGAACATATTTAGTTGACATCTCTCTTACTATTCCTGTTCCTGTGAAAGGCTCACGAGGACCCAAGAAAATTTGGGTTCCTAAATCTGCTTAATTTTTGCAGGTTATCAGTGACGAGCAGTTTGACGAAGAATGGTACATTGATAGTGGCTGCTCGCGTCACATGACAAGAAGGAAGGAAGAGCTAAGGGAATACAGGTGTCTTTCAAACGGTGGAAATGTCAAGTTCGGTAACAACTCCTTCGGCACCATAAAAGGCTATGGATTGATTACAAACGGTGATTTCACGATAAGGAAGGTTGCATACGTGGAAGGACTACAACACAACCTCATCAGTGTATCTCAGCTTGTTGGAGGTACCGGTCTCAAAGTCTCATTCGACGATGAGGGTTCTGAAATCATTGAGAAGAAGACGAAAAGAGTTATTCTCAAATCGGAGCGTAAAGGTGAGATGTTTCCTCTAAACCTCAAACCCATCAAAGGAAACCCAGCTATCTGCCTGTTATCAAAAGCACAATCTGACGAAAGCTGGCTATGGCACCGAAGGCTCTCTCACCTCAACTTTAAAGATATCAACAAATTTGTTACTGGAGGTCATGTTCGAGGTCTTCCATTGCTCAAGTACGATAGAGACCATTTGTGTGCTGCATGTGAAATGGGGAAGCAGAGTCGTCAAAGTCATCCATCTATAATAAACACTAAAGTTGTTGAACCACTAGAATTACTTCATATTGATTTGTGTGGTCCATCATCTATCGAAAGCATCGGTGGTAACAAGTATATTCTTGTTATTGTTGATGACTTTTCGCGTTTTACATGGGTGTTCTTTCTGAAGCTTAAATCTGAAGCGACTCACAAGCTAAAAGTGTTCATCAAGCAGATTGAAGTACAGCTGAAGAAGGTCGTTCGCAACATCAGGAGCGACAATGGATTGGAGTTCAAAAATAGAGAATTCGAAGAATTCCTGGCAGAAAAGGGAATTAGTCACAACTTCTCAGCTCCCTACACACCTCAACAAAACGGGATTTTCGAAAGAGGAAACCGATCTTTGTGTGAAGCAGCCCGAACCATGCTAAGTTTCGCTTCCTTACCTCTTTATTTTTGGGCTGATGCTATTTCTGCTGCTTGTTTTACACAGAACAGGTCATATCTCAACAAGCGCTTCACTCTCACTCCTTATGAGATCATCAACAACCGGAAGCCAAATGTGAAGTTTTTCCATGTGTTCGGTTCACGGTGTTTTATCTTCAATTCTAAAGAACACCGCAACAAGTTCGATGTCAAAGCCGACGAAGGGATATTTCTAGGCTATTCTCTCCCTTCTAAAGCGTATAGGGTATTAAACAAGCGTTCGAGGAAAATAGAAGAAACTTACTACGTGACTTTTGATGATAACTATGTCAAAAGGCTAAGGGCCAACGAAGACACAGCTGGAGAAATCTTTCCTCAAACTGGCCAAGTCACAGCCTCGATCGCTAATCTATTCGAGAAGTTCATGGAGCTATTTGATGAACCAGAGAAGGCCACTCTCTCTGAAGCCAGTGCAGCAGACAACAAGGTAGATCACATGAAGCAAATTGTTGAAGACGCTGCAAGGAGAATGAATGAAGGAGGATCAAGTTCTGACGATCCTCCACAACACAATGCTTCAGTCGAGGGGGAGGATCCACCATCATCATCACAGCCGAGCTCACATGTTGAGGGGGAGCTAAGGTCTCAAACTACTACCGAAAGTACTTCACCAACCGAAAGTGTCTCACCATCCGAAGGTGCATCAACGCCCCAAAGCTCAGCACCACAAGAAACCACTGTAGCTCAAGATTCTCAAGACATTCCAGTAAAATCATCTATCGAGGGGGAGCATGCTGATATGTCTTACGACTATGAAAGCCAGTCCGATCCAGAAGAAATGATAAACGCTGAATTAGCTCCAACCTTTGATCCAAACTACCCTCCTCTCACCAAATGGACCAGAGATCATCCTGTCTCTCAAGTTATTGGTGATGTATCTGAAAAAGTTCTGACTCGATCACAACTCAAGGCAAAATAGACTTCCTTGTTTTCAAAAGTCGAATTCTGCATGTTTAACTCATTCGTATCAAAAGTTGAACCAAAGACAATTAACACTGCTCTTGATCACTCCGATTGGGTTCAAGCTATGCAAGACGAACTGAATCGGATTCGAAAGGAACAAAGTTTGGCGACTTATTCCAACTCCTCCAGATGCCTCGGTTGTTGGTCTCAAATGGGTCTTCAGGAACAAAATGGACAAGGAAGGGAACGTTATAAGGAACAAAGCACGTCTGCTAGTGAAAGGATACTGTCAGGAGGAAGGCATTGACTATGAAGAGACTTTCGCTCCTGTAGCTAGGCTGGAATCTGTTAGAATATTTCTAGCCTATGCTGCCCACAAAAACTTTGAGGTCTACCAAATGGATGTCAAATGTGCATTTCTCAATGGTCAACTCGAAGAAACAGTGTACGTGGAGCAACCTCCTGGCTTCGTAAATGAAATGTATCCTAATCATTGTTATATTTTGGATAAAGTCGTGTATGGACTGAAACAAGCTCCGAGAGCCTGGTATGAAACGCTGACTAAATTCTTAAAGATGTCCAAATTCAAACAAGGTTCGGTTGACCCAACCTTCTTTCGCAAGAAGGAAGGTAACCACCTTATGATCATTCAAATTTATGTCGATGATATCATCTTTGGCTCAACGAATCCTAGCCTAACAGATGAATTCAGAAAGCTGATGGAGACTAAATTTGAAATGAGCTCAATGGGTCCTATTAACTTTTTCCTTGGTTTAAATATTAGACAGGGACCCGAAGGCATCTTTATTAATTAGGAAGCTTACACGAAGACTCTCTTCGCAAAATTTGGCATGATGGGAGATTCAAAAGTCAAAGTTCCAATGGCGTTCGGCACCAAGCTCACTCCATCCTTGGATAAACCGGCAGTTGATATTACGCTGTATCACCAGATGATCGGTTCACTGATGTATCTTACTGCTAGCAGGCCTGATATCATGTTCTTTGTTTGTTACTGTGCTAGATTTCAGGCGAATCCGCGTGAACCTCATATGCTTGCAGTGAAGAACATACTCCGTTATCTCAAACGAACTACCTCTTTAGGCCTATGGTATCCATCCAACTCAGGCTTCTTCGTTCAAGCCTACTCAGATGCAGACCTTGGAGGTTATGGATTAGACAGGAAAAGCCCCACTGGAGGCTGCCAATTCCTTGACGGGAAGTTGGTTAGCTGGCAATCAAAGAAGCAAACGTGTGTGTCTTTGTCTACAGCTGAAGCAGAATACATTGCAGCTGCATCCTGTACCTCTCAAGTGATTTGGATCCAGAGTCAACTCCGAGACTATGGACTCAATATGAAAAAGATCCCACTATATTGTGACTCTGAAAGTGCAATTAGGATCTGTCATAACCCAGTGCAACACTCCAAGACCAAGCACATAGCACTGAGGTATCACTTCATCAAAGATCATGTGGAAGATGGAAACGTTGAAGTACACTTTGTTAGAACCACTGATCAATTGGCTGATGTCTTTACGAAAGCTCTTCCTGAAGCGTCATTCAACAAAATTCTACAAGGGCTAGGTATGATGGAATCAAAGTCAGTACCACAAACTACCTCTCAACCTCAAACGTCAGAAGCGAAATAGACCGAACGTTCGGGTTCGGTTGAATCATCTGCACTCGCTCATCATTTCAAAGGGAGTTTTCTTGGTTGTAAATTTCATGTACAAAGTTGTTTATCTTATTGTCAAAAGTATTTCCTTTTTGAAAGTCTAAATTCCTTGGTTTTTCAAAAAATTTTCAAAACCGAAACCAACCGAAGGTTCGGGTTCGGTTTTTCAAAATTTTTCAAAACCGAAACCAACCGAATGCTCGGGTTCGGTCTTTCAAAATTTTTCAAAACCGAAACCAACCGAACGCTCGGGTTCGGTTTTTCAAAATTTTTCAAAACCGAAACCAACTGAACGCTCGGGTTCGGTTTTTCAAATTTTTTCTCAACCGAAACCAACCGAACGCTCGGGTTCGGTTCCAAAGTTTTTTTTTCTCAATGTTTTTCTTTTCTTTTCCAAAATTTTTTTTATCTTTTATTTTCTTTCTTAGTATTATTTTTCTTATTATTTATCATTTTTTTTATATATATCAAAACTCCAAAAATATTTTGTTCTTCATTTGCTTTTTGTCTTTAATTTTTCTATGTGTATTCGTTCGTTTATGGGGATATAATTGTTGGATTAGTTAAGTGTCCCTAGAAGCATGCTGCTGTATGTGCCCAAAGCCTCATCAGATTCTGAATAACAGCCTTAATGACTTGGTATACACAAACCTTGACTTCCCAATTAGGCTATCACATTTATTCTAATCGAGAGCTACCTAACTCTCTTCTCACATGAGATAAGAGTTTTCTGCTTGGTCCTACTTTTCATAGCAGAGGTACTTTTCTTTCTTACACCATCTCCATTAAATTCGTTTCATCAACGTAACCCTTGAGACTCTCAGAAATTACCACTGAGGTTTATGGTTACTCAAAAACTGTGTTTATGATCTTAGTTTCGTGCCACTACAAGCTGAGTGAAACCCAAAATTCCATACCAAATCTGAATTGACGGTGAACAATTAATTTGCTCAAGTTTTCACTAATGAATTGACGGACGTATCCTCATGAAATCTCAAGTTTTTCTTTTGTGTGATTCCTATGAAATTGTTAAACACCATAACATTTCTTCCCTTGGGATCCAGTTTTAATTTTTTTTTTTTGAGATTTTATATTTTCCAAGCCACTTTAAAATCATTTCCTACCTACTTGTTCAACAGACTACACCGGTCTCACAAGTACTTTGTTCACTTTCTATCTTATTTCAAGATTAGGACTGTTGAATCAAAGCTAAAGCCACCCTAAGAAGCCTAATTAAAAGAAGCCTTTCAACACTTCTTAATAAGTGTTTGATCGTTATTGAACGGGGAACCACATTTACACTTTAAGGTCTCTCTTGACTTTGAAGGAAGAGATTCGTGCCCAGGATCATTTGTTTTGTGTCTTTATTGACATCACAATTTTTCCTAAAAAGATTTGTTTTATTTCTTTTTCTTTTACACCCTTAGCACGAAAATCTTTGATTTTCCAAAATTTTGGTTCTAATAATTACAGGCTTTTTCAATGGATTGGCGGTTAATTATAAGCTGTGGTCAATTTTCATCCACGTGGGCGTATTATTCAAAAGATGCCGTTACATGGATAAGATGAAGGGTTGCTGACTCAGGCGGGAGTCTAATTGATTTGATTTCAAACGGCGGTAAAAAGGGAACGCATGCGAATTTGAAGCGTCTAATCTCTAACTGACGTCGCAGACGCGTGTGCGAATTTGAAACGGTTCCTCTTTGGCACAAAAAGGCGCGTGTGAATTTGAAACGGTTTATCAGAAACGGCGCTTGACAGGAGGCGTGTTCTCCGGATTCTGACACTCTCTCTCATGCGTGATCATCGGTTCCCCAACTGTCACGCATCAGTCACCTCCGGAAAACTCTTGGTATTTCGATAGAAGATTTGGGCAGATCTTTCTCTCTCCTTAAACCACAGTATAAAAGGCATTAGCATCCACCATTTACCTCTTTACTGCAATCCAAGTTACCAGAGCAAAAGAATTTCCTGAACCCTTACTGTTCATCATCTTCTTCCCATCTTCACGAATGGCAGATTCATCCTCCGTTCACGTTACTTCTCACATCCTTTCCATTCGCCCTCAACAGTGTCTCGTAATCGATTTAACCCCTCAGGCATATGACTCCTACATGTTCCCAATCATCGAGTGCTTGAAGTATTCGCCAATAGCACCTGCACTTTCGAGGGTGGAATCAGTGCCCATGGAGCTCTTATCGCAGATTTATGCGACTGCACACTATGATAAAGTGGTCGATAGGATCTTCTTCGAGGTTTCTGATCACAAAGCTTCTATTTCCAAGCAACGATTTGGCTCACTGCTAGGGTTTGAAGCTGACCCTTCAAGGGTTAATTCGGAGACTATTCCGATGGGGCATCTCTTCAACATGTTCTATAATATGGGGTACACGGAGGTGCTAACTTCCGTCGCTAAGTTCAAGAAATCATGTTTGCCGCCACAGTGGAACGGACTGTTCACTGTACTTTTCAAGGGTCTCTCAGAACGGAGCTCAGGTTCAGATGGCTCCAGTCGACTATTCCTGTCCATTCTGTACGGAGTTTACAACGGCGTCAACGTCGACTATGGGTTGGTTCTCTGGCAACAACTCATCCAGAGTTTATCTTCTTCTTCACGACATTCTGAGGTGTCGTATGCCAGGTTTTGGACCTTGATCACTAAGTGGGCGATGGATAAGAACAATGTCTCCACTGTTGCCGGCGCACCAATGTCTTCGAATGGTACATTCCATACCACGAAGATCATCGTCTCAGATGCATCGAAATTCCCTTTCAATGGTTCCATCCCGGAAACCATGTACGCTGATGTTCCAGCTGACAGCAGGATCATCCGGACCTACAAGGAGTTCAAGAAGTCTGGTCCGAGGGATCTCACACCGGAGATGCTCAAGTCAATTCACGATGCTGATAAGCCTGTTCATAGAGGCAAAAAGGCAGACAAAGGGAAGCAAGTGGCCAAAGGGGCTAAAGGCCCTTCTCCTAAAAAGAGGAAAGCTACTAAAGCTGCTCAGTCCCCGCAGCAGAAGAGGCGAAAGACTCAACCAAAGCGAAAGCTCATTATTTTTTCCTCTTCCAGTTAGTCGGAGGGTGAGAGTTCGGATTCGGACGACTCTCCGAGAGGCAACACACCTCCAAGGGGCAACACACCACCCAGATCACCTACCCCTGAAATGCAAATCCATACCTCTCCTCTTCCCTCTCCTACTCAAACAATTCCTACTTCCATTCCCACCATAAACCCCACTACCCATATTCCCAAAACCTCATTCCCTATACCACCACCCATTTTCACCGATGCAACATCAACACCTACTGCAAAGGTTACAACCAACGTATCTGATGCGGGGGTTCATACCAATGCTCCCGAACCACCGCCAGCAGCCGAACCCAGACACACAACCGAAACCCAACAACCACCCGAACCCACCCCTACTAAAAAACAAACCGAACCTACACCTACGCCTACCCCTACACCCGAAACAACCCAACCAGAACCCACCCATACAACCGAACCACCACCAGCTTCACCACCACCCCCATCTCCCGGTCATGCCTCTGACGGAGATAACCCTTTCGTTGGCGGGGAAAACATGACATTTGATTCGGTCTATTACAGTCCGTTTCAAGTGCAGAGTGACGATGACGATGACGCTCCGGTCACAAAGAAGCATCTTAAGGAGCTACATGACAAGGTCGAATTGCTCATTGCTTCTTCCTCCAACTCTCAATCATCCCTCTCTGAAGCCGCTCTTCAGAAGATTGTTGATGCATTCTCCAGGGCTCAGCAAGATTCGGTCGCTTTTGCAACCGCCGCCATAGACGCCTCGACGAAAGCTTGTGAGGCTGCGACCAAAAAAGTCGATAAACTATTCTCTGACGCCTCTACCCTGTTACAATCTTTGCAGGAGAGTGCCACTGCTACCAAGACAACGTTGGAACCAATTGTTCAAGAGTTGGCCACGTTTGTCTCCACGTAGTTGAAGTCATTTGCCACACTTCGCCAATCACTAAGTGACGACAACTCTGCCCTTCATGCCTCTATCGACGAGCGCCTCTCTAAACTCCAAGAGGATCTGGCTGCTGAAAACTCATTGATGGATGTTCTGGCAAAGAAGACCACTGCCCTAAAGGTCAAGAGTGCTCAACTCTCCAATTCTCAACAACAACTTGACACTCTTCGATCCGAACGGGAGGTAATCAAGACGTGTGTTTCGGATGTCCACTCAGCAATATCTAACATTCTTGAAGCGCACGATCCGATCCTGAACCATTCTGTGAGGCATACCCTTGCAGAGAAACTCGCTCCTGCCCTGGATCTGCTAAGTAAAATTGAAGGGCTACCCAATTGTGTCCACTCCGAAACAAGGGGGAGAAAAGGAGTCCGGATCGCAACCACCTCATTCCTCAAAGGCAACTCACACCACCGAACCTCCTCCTACAGGCCAAGCCTCTGGTTCGGGTGTGAAGGACAAAGGCAAGAAACTTGCTGAGGATGAAGAGGAAGATGATCAAGAAACCATTGCCGACTTGCTTGAACGCAAAAGTCGTCGCAATGTTGAAGATGATAATGCTCGTGTGGTGAGAGAAGCTGAAGAAGCTGAACGCAAACAGAAAGAAGCCCACGACCTTCTCGAGAGTAGGAAAACTCTTTTTCCTGCTTGGACTCGAGAGAGGATGATAAAGGAGGCAATCGATACTCCGATTATCTTATGGCTTGAACCGGCAATCTCCTTTGACTGCTACAACTCCGTCGACTCTCAGTTCGACATGCCCTTAACCCGAAAGGCGTTCATCTTTCACGCCTTCGCCAACGTTGCTGAGTTCCCTCATCCTCATCCGGAGGTTGATCGGGAATTGATTGAATTCTATCTGAAGGCTGCTCAATCTCAATGCCAAACCTGGAGCGCTCAGAAGATCATCAACGTTCGGGTTCTGAAGCCATATACTGAAGGGAGATTTATCAACGTTCGGTTCAAAGTGCTCAGAGGGTCTGCAAAAACCGAACATGCCATCTCTTTAGCAGATCTACCGAACCTCAATCCTCATGATTGGATTGTTCTACACAACATCCTTCTGACTAATGAAGCTGAATATGGTCCGATCATTGACCATCTCAAGAGGATGTTGGTGTGCTACATCATGGAGGTCGCACTGATGGATCAGGAGGTTGCCACTGTCTTCAAGAAGAAACCGAAGATCGCTCCTGTTGGCTCGGCCAGTGATCTAAACCAGATGAAGATGGGAAAGATTGATCCAAGGCGAAACTCAGTCATGTTCACTAGGAGTGAAGGACATAAATGTCTCTTTGCCTTAGCGGATAAACATCTTTATACCACTGCTTGTCTAGAGCACGTGTTGGGGATCATCCACAGATGCAAAGAAAATACAGCGGATGATATCAAATACTTTGACGACATGATTCAGTGGTACATCCGGTTCAGACAGACGATACTCGCCCTTATCTCGCGTCTGTTTGAGACTGTAAAGAAGAAGGCTCCTGCTGCTGGCCCAAGTAAGAAGTAATGATCTCGCTCCAATTTGACGCAAAGGGGGAGATTGTTGGGTAGCAGATTTATTTTGTATTGCGTCATTGGGCTCGGTTAATAGTCCATGTTTTGTACTCCGGTTTGGGCTTGTCCAACCGTGAGATGATAGGGTTTAGTATATAATAATGTGCTTGCATGCATATTAGGTTAATGATTGATAACAATTACGATAGCTTTACAGATTTTCATCATCGTTCTTGTAAACCCTAAATCCTCTACAGTAGAAGTTCTTTATCGAGCTCTTCTGAGGATTGTTTATTAATCATTCGACATCTTTTGATCCATTCTTGTGTTCTTGTTGTTTACTCGTTTATTTCTTTACCTGTTTTATAGATCTAATCGATCTTCAAGTTAGTTTTAACTTATCACATACCAAACCAAGATAGATTATCACAAATACAATTATCTTCTAAATACTCCTCAATGGTGGGCCGACATTGTGGCCTTAGACCCACCCTACTGGAAGGTAACTCACCTCGTATCTGTTGAACTGTGCGGGAATCCTCTGATTGCTGCCGCGGCTGCTCCAGAAGTTCTCCAGCTAAAATTCCGACATAACACTTAGTCAGAAACTGACATCTACCCTTAGGGTAAAATGACCATTTTACCCCTTGAACAAGTCAAAGTCAAAGTCAACTTCCAGTTGACCTGACTCGCCGAGTTGACTCGTCAACTCGCTGAGTCCCTATCCTTTCATCAGACCTCATACCCGTCTCTACTCGTCGAGTTAGGCGATGAATCGACGAGTTTTCCTTCTAAATGAACACCGACTGAATCTACATCCGACTCGTCGAGTTGTATGAACAACTCGTCGAGTTCATCGTGTAACAACGGAAATTTTAAAACAAAATTTTCATTTCTTAAAAATGTATTTTCATCCAAATAAGGCATAAAGATCCAATGTATCATGTCATAGTACAAATCACATAAATCCCAAGATCATAAATCGTCCATCAGTGTGTACAGATCATGCCGGCGCCTTCCCACGGTCCTCGCTAGTACCTGAAACACATACACAACAACTGTAAGCATAAATGCTTAGTGAGTTCCCCAAAATACAACCTACGCACATACGCCTTTCCAGGCCCCGACCTTCCGGTCCATGTGTCTCAGGGGACTTCCGTCCCGACTGGGTAAACCTTCCGGTCCTACCCATGCCAACCTTACGGTCCACAATACAACGCCTTCCGGCCCATAACATATTCGCCTTCCGGCCCATAACATAATGCCTTCTGGCCCCTATCAAGCATATCATACATAACACATATAACAATTAGCATATCACATATAGCACATATATTTCATACTATATCCGACCTTCCGGTCACACAGTCAAAACCCTTCCGGGCACAGTATAGTGAGAACACTCACCTTGTGGATATCGACAGCTAGCAAATCCCGGAATCACTTGTGCTCGATCCTCCGAGCTACAATCCCTCTATAACATCATGCGTCTCTTATTAACACTTTTACCACTAAGGTTGACTACCCTTTTCAAGTCAACACTAGTCAACTCTGGTCAACGGTCAATGGTCAACTTTGACCGGACTCGGCGAGTGCACTAGGGCGACTCGGCGAGTCTAGACGTTTTCACCAACACTCTAGGATTCCCCTTTTTGACACGTTGAGTACTCCCCTGACTCGACGAGTTCCACCTGGAAGAATCGCGGGGCCACCCCGACTCAACTCGCCGAGTCTCAAGAACAACTCGGCGAGTCCCAGTTCGACTCAGTCCACCTGTCAACCCTCTCTAACTCGCCCTGACTCATTGAGTCAACCTATAACTCGGCAGGACCACTCACTGAATGATCTAAGGGCAATCTTCAAGCTACTCGCCGAGTCTGTTCGTCAGACTCGGCGAGTCCATGCCATGCAACCACTCAAACTTGCTTCTAAGGTCAGATCCGCTCCAACAATTCATAGATCTGGCCTTCCTAAACTGATTCATCACGTAAAGTCCTTATCTTGGTGTTCATAACACACCCCATGGCTCATAAATGGTATTTTGACCTTAGGCATAAGGATTCCAATCCAAAACCCCCCATTGATTCACGAAAAAGCTTGCGTAAAGGGACACTCTGGACCTCCAAGGGTCCAGATCTATAATCTAAATCGCTTAAGGGACCAAGGGAGCACTAGATCTAGCCACAAAAGGGCTCAATAAGCCCTAAATCAATATAACATCAACATAGCAGAGTATAGCTTCGAAGATGGTACCTCAAATGTGATGTTCTGGTCCCCAAACCCTCAGGAAGTGGCTCCTCTTGTTTCCCCTTAGCTGATTCTCCTTTTCTCTTGCAAGATGACACCTCCAAGATCAATAATGGCCTCCTACTTTGCTCCAAACGCTCACACTCGCTAGGGTTTCACTCAAGGGACTGGTGAGCACAAATGACGGCCATAAGGCCCTTTAAATAGGTCCCAAACCCGAGAAATTAGGGTTTCATTAAACAGCGCGGACTCGCCGAGTCCATACCTTGGACTCGCCGAGTCCAGGCGCAAACCCGCGTCCAGAATCGCGATCCTACTCGGCGAGTCTGAGCTCCAACTCGTCGAGTCCGCTCACAAAACATCAAAATTTAAAGCATAAAAGATACCTGGAAATCCGGGTTGTTACAACTCTCCCCCACTGGAACTAGACTTCGCCCTCGAAGTCTCACTCTGAAAATAGCTCTGGATGCATCTCACGCATCTCACGCTCCGGCTCCCAGGTCATCTCTGATCCCTTCCGATGTTGCCACTGAACCAACACCAAGGGTACGTCCTTGTTCCTCAGAACCTTGATCTTCCGATCTCTGATGGCCACCGATCTCTCGGCGTAATTCAGGCTTGTGTCAATCTGAATATCCTCTAATGGAACCACTGCCGACTCATCGGCTATACACTTCCTCAGCTGCGACACATGAAAAGTGTCGTGAATCTGCCCGAACTCTGCTGGCAAGTCCAAACGATAGGCTACCCGGCCTACCCTTGCAATCACACGGAATGGACCAATATATCGGGGCCCCAATTTGCCCCTCTTCCTGAATCGAATCACTCCTTTCCAAGGAGAGACCTTCAGGAGAACGAGATCGCCGACCTGAAACTCAAGCTCGGACCGGCGTCTGTCTGCATAACTCTTTTGTCGGCTCTGGGCGGTCAGCAACCTGTGTCTGACCTGCTGAATCTGCTCTGTCGTCTGAAGCACGATCTCTGTACTGCCCATCACTCTATGCCCAACTTCTCCCCAACAAATGGGGGTCCGACACCTCCTCCCGTACAACAGCTCAAAGGGTGGGATACCAATGCTCGAATGATGGCTGTTGTTGTAGGAAAACTCTGCCAAGGGTAAATACATATCCCAGCTACCCCCAAAATCCAACACACATGCTCGGAGCATGTCCTCAAGCGTCTGAATCGTCCGCTCACTCTGACCGTCTGTCTGGGGGTAATATGCGGTACTAAAATGCAGTCTAGTACCCAATTCCTCATGAAACTTTTTCCAGAATCTGGAAGTGAAACGCACATCACGGTCTGAAACAATCGAGATTGGCACCCCATGCCGAGATACTACTTCCCTCACATACACCTCCGCCAATTTCTCTGCCGAAGAACTCTCACTGATGGCAAGGAAGTGAGCGCTCTTCGTCAACCTGTCCACAATCACCCAAATTGCATCAACTCCTCTGGCAGTCCTCGGCAATTTGGTGATGAAGTCCATAGTGATCTGTTCCCACTTCCACTCGGGAACCTCCAATGGCTGCAACTTGCCGTGCGGCCTCTGGTGCTCGGCCTTAACCCTACGGCAGTTCAAGCATCTCTCAACAAACCATGCAACGTCCCTCTTCATACAGGGCCACCAATACTCCTTCCTCAAATCCAAATACATCTTTGTAGCCCCGGGATGAATCGAGAATTTCGATCGATGCGCTTCCTCCATCAAAGTAGTACGCGTACCGCCCACAAACGGTACCCAAATCCGACCCTGAAAAGTCATCAGCCCTCGACCATTCGTAACGAACTCCGAAACCAACCCAACGACCCGTTCCTTCTTCTGCATCTCAGGTTGCACAGCCTCGGCCTGTGCCCCACGAATGGCATCCAGTACCGGAGCTATCACTGTCAATCTCAAACATAAATCCCGCAGTGGAGTGCTCTCCGCCCTGCGGCTCAACGCATCGGCTACCATATTAGCCTTGCCTGGGTGGTACAGGATCTCACAATCATAATCCTTGACCACATCCAACCACCTCCTCTGCCGCATATTTAGGTTGGGTTGATCCATCAAGTACCTTAAACTCTTATGGTCCGTGTATATCGTACACCGAACCCCATACAAGTAGTGACGCCAAATCTTGAGGGCGAACACTACTGCCCCCAACTCTAGATCATGGGTGGGATATCTCGTTTCATGAGGCTTCAGCTGCCTCGATGCATATGCTATCACATGCCCCCTCTGCATCAGCACCGCTCCCAGACCCAAAATCGATGCATCACAATATACTACAAAATCCTCCATCTTCCGGGAGAGCCAATACCGGGGCTTCGCACAACCTTTGGCGAAGTGTCTCAAAGGAGGTCTGCTGCTCGGGACCCCATGAGAAAGCAACACCCTTCCGGGTCAACCTGGTGAGTTGTACTGCGATCTTGGAGAAATCCTTGATAAATCTCCGATAATACCCCGCCAATCCAAGGAAACTCCTGATCTCAGAGGGTGACTTCGGCACCTCCCAACTCATCACCGCCTCAACTTTGGCCGGATCGACCAATATCCCTTCTTGGTTAACAAGATGTCCTAAGAACTGGACCTCCCGCAACCAGAAATCACACTTGGAGAACTTTGCATAAAGCTTCTCCGATCTCAGAACCCCAAGAACCTCCCTCAAATGCTCCTCATGCTGCTCTCTAGATCTCGAATATACCAGAATATCATCGATAAACACAATCACTGACCGATCCAACATCGGCCTACACACTCGGTTCATGAGATCCATGAACACAGCCGGGGCATTGGTGAGCCCAAAAGGCATCACCACAAACTCATAATGCCCATAACGCGTCCTGAATGCTGTCTTCTGGACGTCCTCATCCCGCACTCTCACCTGATGATATCCAGACCTCAAATCGATCTTGGAGAACCAAGATGCTCCCTGCAACTGATCGAAAAAATCGTCGATCCTCGGTAATGGGTAACGGTTCTTGACCGTCAGCTTGTTCAACTCCTGGTAATCAATGCACATCCGGTGTGAACCATCCTTCTTCTTGACGAACAGGATAGGCGCTCCCCACGGTGAGCTGCTTGGCCGAATAAACCCTTTCCCAAGCAACTCCTGAAGCTGCGAGGATAACTCTTGCATCTGTGGAGGTGCAAGACGATAAGGCACCTTAGCGATAGGCGCGACCCCCGAAAACAAGTTAATACCGAACTCCACTTGCCTCACAGGAGGCACACCCGACAACTCCTCAGGAAAAACATCTGGAAACTCACGCACCACCGGAACCTCCTCAACTGAACTCGGTCTCTCAGAAGCCACTCACGTATCCATCACATACGCCACAAAACCCTTACAGCCCTGCTGTAGACACTGTCTCGCCCTAGCGGCCGAACAAAAGGCTGATCCCGAACGTGTACCCTCGCCGTACACCGAAAGAACTCCCCCACTAGGGTCTCGTACGGTCACCAGCTGACGCTCGCAGTCGATAACTGCGCCGAATCTGCTCAACCAGTCCATGCCCACAATGACACAGACATCACCCATCGCAATAGGAACCAGATCAATCGGAAACTCAACCCCGAAAATTTCTAACACACATCCCCGAAGAACCTCTGTGGCACAAATCACTCTTTCGTCAGCTATAGAAACTCTCAGAGGTCGGCTCAACACCTCCCGACTAACACTGATATGCTGACTAAAGGCCAGAGATACGAAAGACCGACTCGCACCCGAGTCAAATAATACTAAAGCAGGTACAGAATTCACAAGAAAAGTACCTACGCATAAACATGAAATAAGCATAACATCCCACATAGAATAATAATTCCACGAAAGAATACATACCAGCCACAACATCAGGCGCCGCGCGGACCTCCTCTGCAGTCAACTGGAAAGCTCTCCCACGAGCCCTCGGGGCCTCGGCCTTCACTGGTCGAGTCTCAGTAGCCCTAGCAGCAGGTGCAGATCCTTGGTGAAGCTGAGGGCACTCGGACTTCCGATGGCCGGTCTGGTTGCAATGAAAGCAAACCGGAAACCCCTTGGGGCAATCCCTAGCAATGTGCCCCTCCTTGCCACACTTATAGCAAGCACCTGATCGACATGTCCCCTCATGACCCTTGCCGCACTTTCTGCAAGTGCGGCCCTTCGGACCTCCCATCCTCGAATCGGCGGACTTAGTCCGCTTGGCTGCCGGCTGACACTGAGCCGACCGCCGATCCACCCGTTGAGACTCGGCCTCCTCCCTGGCCTGGGTCTCCAACTCGATCTCACGCTTCCTGGCATTCGCCTGAAGCTCAGCAAAAGTATGATATGTCGAGTTCGATACGAACTCCCGGATATCCCTCCTCAGCACACCCAAATACCGGCTCATCCGAGCCTGCTCCGTGGACACCTGCTCGGGGCAGAACATCGCCCTCTCATGAAACTTCCACGTGATCACCGTGACAGAATCATTACCCTGCTTGAGGGTCAAGAACTCCTGAACCAACCGTTCCCTCTCCACCGGGGGAACGTACTCGTCTCTGAACATAGAGGTAAACCTCTCCCATGTCACAGATGAAACCTCTGCCAAAGTGAAGTTCGTCGTCACGAACTTCCACCAATCCTTTGCTCCCAGACGGAGCTGGTTCAAAGCGAACCGTACCCTCAGATGCTTCGAACATGAACAAGTGTAGAAGCATCCCTCGATATCTGCAATCCATCTCATCGCAGCGATCGGATCCTGCGTCCCATCAAACTCAGGTGGCTTCGTGTTGCTGAACTCTCGGAACAGCAATGACTCACCTCCCTATGGTCTGGCAGCGGCCACAACTACGGTAGCTGCAGCGGCTGCAGCCTTAGTCAACGCGGCGTACCACTCATCAAAGGTCTCCATCAAAGTGGTCTTAATAGACCCAAACATCTCCGGAATCTCAGCCCGGATCGCTGCAGCCACCTCCTCATGAATCATCTGACGAATCTCCTCGTCACTCACATTACTCGTACTAGGTCTGTGGCGTGGTCCAACCATGATGCCTCTGAAATACAACATAAAACTATCAGAGACTCTATCGAGCATAATCGCACTCGATAACGCAACCCTACTTAGTCTCCGATACCCAGGGATTGTTACTTGGGTCGCCCACTGACCCGATGTCTTCGGTAGTACGGGCCCAATGCTACCGACTACACCGTATCAGCATTCATCCCAAGTCTTCCTCCCCAAACCCCGGATCCTGAGTACTCTACTCTTGCCATGGACTAACTACCCGCTCGCTCTCAAAGCATCTCATAGCAACAGATTTTCCCTAGACTAAGGCATCACAAATCAGGCCACTCTAGTCCTATTATGGATACCTAGTCTTCTAGCATGCATATCATATCATATCATATCTCATAACACAACATTGTAAGGGTATTTTGGGGATCTTTACCGTTCGGGCGCGGGCTGATCGTACACACTGCTTCATTCTTGTTTACCACAAAATCCTTTATGAAAATTTTATGCCTTTGTTTTTTAAAAGTTTTCCTCAAATCCTCGGTTTGAGTTCAGTTACGCCCGAAGGTGTACCCGAATCCCTCAAACCAAGGCTCTGATACCAACTTGTAACAACGAAAATTTTAAAACAAAATTTTCATTTCTTAAAAATGTATTTTCATCCAAATAAGGCATAAAGATCCAATGTATCATGTCATAGTACAAATCACATAAATCCCAAGATCATAAATCGTCCATGAGTGTGTACAGATCACGCCGGCGCCTTCCCATGGTCCTCGCTAGTACCTGAAACACATACACAACAACTGTAAGCATAAATGCTTAGTGAGTTCCCCAAAATACAACCTACGCACATACGCCTTTCCAGGCCCCGACCTTCCGGTCTATGTGTCTCAGGGGACTTCCATCCCGACTGGGTAAACCTTCTGGTCCTACCCACGCCAACCTTACGGTCCACAATACAACGCCTTCCGGCCCATAACATATTCGCCTTCCGGCCCATAACATAATGCCTTCCGGCCCCTATCAAGCATATCATACATAGCACATATAACAATTAGCATATCACATATAGCACATATATTTCATACTATATTCGACCTTCCGGTCACACAGTCAAAACCCTTCCGGGCATAGTATAGTGAGAACACTCACCTCGTGGATATCGACATCTAGCAAATCCCGGAATCACTTGTGCTCGATCCTCCGAGCTACAATCCCCCTATAACATCATACGTCTCTTATTAACACTTTTACAACTACGGTTGACTACCCTTTTCAAGTCAACACTAGTCAACTCTGGTCAACGGTCAATGGTCAACTTTGACCGGACTCGGCGAGTGCACTAGGGCGACTCGGCGAGTCTAGACGTTTTCACCAACACTCTAGGATTCCCCTTTGTGACACGTCGAGTACTCGCCTGACTCGACGAGTTCCACCTGGAAGAATCGTGGGGCCACCCCGACTCAATTCGCCGAGTATCAAGAACAACTCGGAGAGTCCCAGTTCGACTCAGTCCACCTGTCAACCCTCTCTAACTCGCCCTGAATCATTGAGTCAACCTATAACTTGGCAGGACCACTCACTGAATGATCTAAGGGCAATCTTCAAGCTACTCGCCGAGTCTGTTCGTCGGACTCGGCGAGTCCATGCCATGCAACCACTCAAACTTGCTTCTAAGGTCAGATCCGCTCCAACAATTCATAGATCTGGCCTTCCTAAACTGATTCATCACGTAAAGTCCTTATCTTGGTTTTCATAACACACCCCATGGCTCATAAATGGTATTTTGACCTTAGGCATAAGGATTCCAATCCAAAAACCCCATTGATTCACGAAAAGCTTGGGTAAAGGGACACTCTGGACCTCCAAGGGTCCAGATCTATAATCTAAATCGCTTAAGGGACCAAGGGAGCACTAGATCTAGCCACAAAAGGGCTCAATAAGCCCTAAATCAATATAACATCAACATAGCAGAGTATAGCTTCGAAGATGGTACCTCAAATGTGATGTTCTGGTCCCCAAACCCTCAGGAAGTGGCTCCTCTTGTTTCCCCTTAGCTGATTCTCCTTTTCTCTTGCAAGATGACACCTCCAAGATCAATAATGGCCTCCTACTTTGCTCCAAACGCTCACACTCGCTAGGGTTTCACTCAAGGGACTGGTGAGCACAAATAACGGCCATAAGGCCCTTTAAATAGGTCCCAAACCCAAGAAATTCGGGTTTCATTAAAGAGCGCGGACTCGCCGAGTCCATACCTTGGACTCGCCGAGTCCAGGCGCGAACCCGCGTCCAGAATCGCGATCCTACTCGGCGAGTCTGAGCTCCAACTCACCGAGTCCGCTCACAAAACATCAAAATTTAAAGCGTAAAAGATACCTGGAAATCCGGGCTGTTACACATCGTCGACTGATACTCATGTCCTGACTTGACTCGCCGAATTATATGAACAACTCGTCGAGTTACTCTTCATCCTATGAACACGTTCTGTCCTCGACTCGCCGAGTCCCATGAAGATTGCCTTGGACTCGCCGAGTACCATGAATTCCCATAATACTTTGCTTAGTCTAGAACGTTGGGTCACTCCCCGGGACGCCCTAAAACCTTTCCTCACTCAACTGGTCCTTACGACCTTCACTGATTATGGGACCAGAGCTCTTGGACTCGCCGAGTCCAAGAATGGACTCACCGAGCCTAACATATTCCTTACTAAGAACCTTGATTTATGATGTACAACACTTATGTAAATGATAGATCCAGGCCCCTAAACTCGATCTAGCACGTAAAGTTACAAACTTTACGTGCATGCATGGGACATTAGAGCTTAAAAGGCTCTAGAATGGTTCTTTTGTTGCAAAGGGCGTTCCTTGGTGCAATAAGCAACCTAGATCTGACTTGTGGTTCATAAAATGACATACTACAGAAGCCCAAACCCACAACCATGTTTGCAAACATGTTGGCCACCAAAAATGGCTCATAAAAGCCCTAAATCACCCCAAAGAGGGATCTAACAAAAGAATGAGCAAGGTTCAGACTTTATACCTTCCAAACACTGTAAATGATGACCCAAACTTGAATCCTTCAGTCCCCTCTTGATCCTTCTATGCTCTTCCTTCTTCATTGAGACCAAACTCACAAGAATCACTCAAAAGCCTTAGATCTTCACAAAAACGGCTAGGGTTTGCTATGAGGAGTGTTTGGGAGCATAAAGGGAAAAGGAGGCAGCATAAGGTCGTTTAAATAGGGTGAAAACCCCCCGGATTAGGGTTTTTGTCCTAACAACGGCTACTCATCGAGTCCGGGATTCAACTCGCCGAGTCCGCCACTTAAATCCCGCGCCTCATCCCGCTTCTACTTGGCAAGTCAGTCCTTCGACTCGCCGAGTCTAGGGCCAAAAGTGCAAAAATAAAGAAGATTAATTACAGAACACATATCAAGAACCAGGTGCTACACTTCATAGTCGATACCTTCCTCTTGGCAGTAACCTTTTACAACCAACCGAGCTTTGTTGTGAATACATTCCCCTCCTTATCCATCTTATTTCTGAAAACCCACTTGAGACCAACAACCTAAGCATCTTTTGGAGTTGGAATAAGACGCAACACTTTGTTTCTTTTAAACTCATTTAACCCGTCTTGCATGGCTTGGACCCAGTCAGAATGGTCAAGAGCCGAATTAACAGTCTTCGGCTCAACTTTGGAAACAAAAGAATTGAACATGCAAAATTCTACTTGAGAGAATAGTGCAGCTTGTTTTGCTTTGATCTGAGATCGAGTTAAAACCTTTTCTGAAGATTCCCCAATAATTTGACTTTGAGGATGGTCTTTGGTCCATTTAACAAGAGGTGGGTAGTTTGGATTACAAGAGGGATCCAGTTCTGCATTGATCTCTTCCTCCAATTCAGATAGAGTATTATCATCATTGATATGCAAATTGTCCCCCTCGAATGATGACATGAGTTCAATGTCTGGATCAGAATGTTCCCCTTCGTCTGGTTTTTCAGCAGAGCTGGAGGATTGTGACATTGAGCTCTCCCCCTGGAATGAAGAACCGTGATCTTGTTGTACAGACGGACCCTCGCCTTGGATAGAGGGAAGGTCATTAGAAGGTTTGCTTAAAACTGGTGTTTCGGTTACTTTCGGTTGATCGTCAGCCATCTTTCGTGCAACATCATCAATGACTTTCTTTAGACTGTCAACTTTATTATCTTTTGCCTTGGATTCAGATTCGACAGCCTTTTTAGGTTCATCAAAAAGAAGCATATATTGCTCAAAATGATTTGAGATAGGAGCAGTAACATGACTGGTCTTTGGAAAGATTTCCTGCAGTTCATCTTCAGTGGTCTTCATCTTCTTGACATAGCTATCATCAAAAGTGACATAATATGTCTCTTCAATCTTCTTAGAGCGCTTGTTCAGAACTCTATAGGCCTTCGAGTGCAAGGAATAGCCCAGACAAATTCCTTCATCAGCCTTGGCATCAAACTTGTTTCGATTCTCTTTGGAGTTGAAGATAAAGCATCTTGAACCAAACACATGAAAGAATTTCACATTTGGCTTGCGATTGTTCAAAATTTCATAAGGAGTAATGGAGAATCGCTTGTTTAGATATGATATGTTTTGAGTGTAGCAATCAGCAGCAGTTGCATCAGCCCAGAAATACAAAGGCAATGAAGTGAAGCTTAGCATAGTACGAGCTGCTTCGCATAGAGATATGTTTCGCCTTTCAATGATTCCATTCTGCTGTGGAGTATATGGGGCCGAGAAATTATGAGTCGTTCCCTTGTCAACCAGAAAATATTCGATATCCTTGTTCTTGAATTCCAATCCATTGTCACTCCTAACATTAAGAACTACTTTCCTTAGTTGAACTTCTACCTGCTTTATGAAGAGTTTGAGATTAGGAGTAGCCTCTGATTTATGCTTCAAGAAGAACACTCATGTAAAGCGAGAGAATTCGTCGACAATGACCAAAATATACTTGTTCCCACTAATACTTTCAATGGAAGAAGGACCTCATAGATCGATATGTAATAGCTCCAGTGGTTCTATCACCTATGTGTTGATAATAGAAGGATGACTTTGTCGACTTTGCTTTCCCATTTCACAAGCTGCACATTTGTGTTCTTTGTCGAATTTGAGAATTGGAAGACCTTGAACATGATCTCCTAAAACCAGCTTGTTGATATCCTTGAAATTAAGATGAGAGAGTCTTTGATGCCATAACCAGCTTTCGTCTGAGCGAGCCTTCGTGAGTAAGCAAACAGCCGATTTACCTCGAATTGGATTGAGGTTTAAAGGGTACATTTCCCCCTTTCGCTTCGATTTCAACAGAATGTTATTGGACTTCTTCTTGACTATCTCTGAGCCTTCATCGTCAAACGATACCTTCAATCCGGTCCCAACTACCAACTGTGATACGCTGATAAGGTTGTGCTGCAGTCCTTCAACATATGCGACCTTTCTTATTGAGAAATTACCATTCGTAATCATTCTGTAGCCTTTGATAGTTCCATATGAGTTGTTGCCATACTTCATAATTCCACCATCCTTGAGAGACCGAAACTCCCTCAGTTCTTCCTTCCTTCCTGTGATGTGATGCGAGCAGCCACTATCAATATATCATTCTTTGTCAAACTACTCGTCATGTATAACCTGCAAAATATTAAGCAGATTTAGGAACCCAAAGTTTCTTGGGTCCTTGTGAGCCTTTTACAGGAAAGGGAATAGTAAGACAAATATCAACCAAATAAGTACGTTTAATTAAAGATTTTTCATGTTTTCTTTTTATTGTGAAAACTTTAATTTTGTTTGGCTTAGGTTCTTTAGATGTAGGTTTTGAGATTTTGACGTCGACTCGCTTTTGGATGTCTTTCAGGCATTTGTTGTCTTCTGGAAAGAGCTTTCCTTTTCCTTTCAAATCTTTCAAAGGATAAGAATTAGAATAAGAATGGGAGGAATAATATTTAGTAGAGATCTTGGTCCGTTGATTATTACTCTTCCTTGATTGAGAACGGGAACACTCTTCCCTTTTGTTCTTCTGATTGACCTTTGGACCGAACCCATTCTATCGGTTGATATTATGTTGAGGACCGAAACCTCTCTTTCAGTTGCTGAAGTTCTATAGACTGAAACTGTTCTTTCGGTTGCTTACGCTCTGAGGGCCAAAGCTTTCCTTTCAGTTGCTGATGTTCTGAGGACCGAAGCTTTCCTTTCGATTGCTGATGTTCTGAGGACCGAAGCTCTCCTTTCGGTTCCTTGTTTGCTGTGGACCGAAACTACCCTTTCGGTTCCTTTCATTCGAGGGACTGAAACTATCCTTTCGGTTCCTTTTATTCGATGGAGCGAAACTATCCTTTCGGTTCCTTTCATTCGAGGGACCGAAACTATCCTTTCGGTTCCTTGATTCTTCTCGAGACTTATGCGTCCTTTCGTACCTGACATAATGAGGATTTTTTGATCTCCAAAACTATTTTCTTTCTGAGAGATTCTTCTTGTATCTCAAATTTCGTTGGTGTTTTCGATCTGCCACCTGTTTTGGATATTTGTGGATGTTAGCCTTTTTCTTCGAAACATGAGATTTGCTTTCGCTCTTAGACAAAAATGTTTCACTGGTAGTGAGCGTTGGTTTGTCCAAAAATGTTTTGGTGCCACTAGTGCTTGGCACATCATATCTTGCAGGCTCATTAAGTGGTTCGGGCACGTACCTCCTTTTCACTCTCCATGAGGTTTTTTGAGATAGGCCTTTTGTCTCATCAGCGTTGTCTATTGGTGCTGACCTAAAGAACTCATCACATCCAGCTGCATTATCTTCTTCCACCATAGCAGTCAGTTCTGCTGTTTTTTGAGGAGTGACTCCTTGAACTGTGTAGACTTGATTTGGAGTGGTTTGTACCTTTTGATACAAAACGGCTTTTGCCTTGAGAATTTTGGTCTTGTCCGTCGACGAGCGAATGAACTCAACGGAATTTTCAGAAATGAGATTTTTGTGAGTTTCAGGTTCGCTTTTGACAAATTATGTGCAGTCAACCACATCCTCTGCATAGATTTCACTCAGGTCATCGTCCTCATTAAGTTCAGATGCATTTTCAACATGAATTTTATTTTCTGAACTTAATTTGGCATTCAATGAGTCAAATTTCTGTACAGTTTCGATTCTTAACTTCAATCTATCATTCTCATCTAACAGATCTTTTAGCATGTCCTTATGGTCTTTGGACTTTATGTAAGACTCAATTTTGTCAAGACCAATTTTGTAGGCAGGTGAGACCTCATTAGAAGATACAACATTTTCACAGTTGTAAGCTTCGGCATCGACTTCATCCTCCTTTAACTCATGGAAGGGTAAAATCATGCGATTTATCTTCTTTCCTATTTCACAATCGAGATGCAACTGAGTGATATTAAAATAAAGTCTTTTAGAAATCAAACAAAAAACATCTCGATGTTTTAAAACTTTAAGATTGTCTCATTGCAAATAAATTGATTCATCCTTAGACATAATCAACTCTTTCTCTTTCTGCTCAATCCACATCCTCCTTTCCTCACTCTTCGACGATATCCTGCTAATTTGATCAGTCAGGTTAGAGTTTGTGACACGGGTTTGGGTAAGACTACTACTTATACTAGAAAATTTAGATTTTAAGCTATTCAGTTCCTTTTCATAGTTAGTAACAGGTATTTTCAGAGAAGCAAGAATATTTTGTACCTTCTTGATCAACTCATCACACTCGTTGATCTGTGCACTAACAGGTTTCGCAGCAAAACACCTGTCCTCTCGCTCCTTCTCACCTTCCAGCCCACCGTCAACAGTATATCCTCTCATTTGAGATACTCCTTCGGTCACCATTAGACACTTTCCTGCAGCAGGTTCTTCTTTTACCAGCATCGCCTTGCCATGAGTGGGTTTTTGTACTTCTTCGTCCTCTGAATCCGTGGACCATACTTCCATTCTACCGAATTCATCATGGTTACGTGTATCCTGTACAATCAAAGCATTCATTGTTTTATTGTTAGCAGTTGATTTTATTTTCTTGATCTCCTCCAATCGTCTCAGGTGGCACGCTTCCTCGTCATTCTCATCTATCTTTTTTGCCTTCTTCTTCAGCATACAGTCTTTGGCGAAGTGATTCTTGCCTCCATAGTAATGGCAATTAAATCCTGAGTCACCACCAATTTTCACCTCTTTCTTGGATTCTTCTGACTTCGAACCTGTCTTCGGTTCCTCCTTCACCTTTTCAAAGCTGTAACTTCCCTGTCAGTTTTGGTTCTTGTTGGCTGGGAACTTTCTTTTGATGAACTTTCTATGGTTGGACACCATCAGGGCATACTCTTCACCAGTTAGATCATAGTCAGCAAGATCCAATTCTTCTTCTTCTTCAACAGAACTTTTCCCTTTTGAAACAAGGGCTAACGAACCCATAATGGAAACCACATTCGTTTCTTTTAACAAAGCACTTTCATGGGACATCAGAATTCTCACTAATTTCGCTAGAGAGTATGATTTACACTGTTCGTGAGCCTTTACAGTGGACACGACTTCCATCCATTCAGGTCTTCAACCGTTCATGAAGGTAACCTTCTGCTCAATAACCTTCCTTTCGATCCCATGCTTTATCATCTTACTTAAAAGATGATTAAACCGATCAAAAGCTTGAACAAGTTTCTCTTCGGGCTTCTGTTTGAATCACCAAATTCAGAAAGCAGCAGAGTTTGTATTGAATGTTCTAGATCTTCATCAGTGGAATATAATTCTTTCAACCTGTCCCATATCTCTTTAGCTGTAGCGTAGGAACTCACCAAACGAAACGTATCTAATTGCAAAACAAACCTAATCATTCTTAAGGCCTTGATGTTGCATTGAAACTTCTCCTTCTCATATTGAGGAATGTCTTTTACATCATTCACAAGCTGATTGTACTCCTTTTGAGTTTTAACAATCTTTGAGGTGCTTGAATGAGCAAACGGGCCAACTGTGATAGCTTCCCAGATCAAGTACCCATTATCTTCTGAGCCAATCTCATAATCTTCGAAGTGGTGTGTCCAAACCTCATAATCCTTAGTGTATAGGATTGGAATCCTAGTAATTGATCCGATACTATTGGATATGTTGATCGGATTGGTTTGTGAATCATCCTATGACATTGTGATGAAGTTTGATTGATAACCTGTTTAAGATCAGACTTGTAATTTTATCGATTAGAGTAAGATCGACAATTAATGAGATACGTCAATATGGAATGACGGCTCAATTAATATCAATCAATGCGGAATAAAACCCTAGTAACTTCTTCAACAGAAGAGATGTGTATGAATTACACAGTCTCCTGCTCTGATACCAATTGTTAAGAATAAATATTAGATCGTTTAGATCTTTCATAGGTAAAAAGATGATGAACAAACAATTCAAACACAATATGAATATAAACACAGTATAGAATCAACGTAATGCTTATGATTCAAATATAGTCATGCCTCAGCAGAGCTCGATGAAGAACTTCCACTGTAGAAGCGAGCTAGGGTTTACAAAAATCTAATAAGAAAAATAATGAAAGCGTTACTAAAAAAGGTTTCATGCATGCACCTTAAATACTAAATCCTGGAGAAATAATGTATGGTTGGACAGGCCCAAACCGGACACCAAAACTGGGCTAAGGACTGAGCCCATGACGCAACACAATAAGCCCAACACTTGTCCTATAAGAACATCAAGTAATTTCTCACTGTTCTATTCTCACGTACTTTATATACAACTCCCCATGGCTTATTTTGGATTATACCATCTCACATCTAATCGACATATATTTGGTTACTTAGATGGTTTCATAGTAGTATTCTTCTGCAATACACTAGCCACCTCCACATCTATCTTGCAAATCTCCATGCAATACGATATAATCATCTTCTTTAAGCGGTGTAGTTGAGTTGCATAGTTTGTCTTTTCTTTTAATAAAATGTTGAACTGAACATTCCAATATGTGGATTCATCATTGGCTAATCAACAAATGTGAAATCAAATTTTTTATTATTATTTCCTCTAATCGTGTTGAATCTATAGTTCATAAATCCATCCACCTCAATTGCTTCACAATTTTTCACCGTTGAGATCTTCTTCAAAGTCCACACTTCATATTGTGTGGCCTTGACTACGAGGCATAGAATTTAGAGTGCATCGTGTTCATACTAGCATTGTTCAAAACAACACCTATAGTGTTAGAAAAGCTCCTAAATATGAATGCCTTTGCAGTCAAAGGAAAATCCAATTGATTATCACTTTTATTCTCCATATCAATAGATGATCTTGGATTAAGCCAGTAAATCTCCATATTATAATGGCTTCTTTCAAGATTCTATCAACATTCCATTATGGCAATAAAGCTTTCAAAGTATCTTATGTAGCTTCTTGTTCTCTTTTTTTAGCCTCTTGTTTTGTAAGCTCAATCTGAAGTTGCTTCATCCTTTCAAGCTCTTCAACTTTCTTTTTATAAGCTTCATTTTCTACTTCAACATCATTTAGATTTATTTTTGGTTGATTAACAATCTATACCGTAGAAGATCTAGAACTGATAACTTAAGTATTTGAATTATCAACTGGAATCGTTATTTGAATTCCTTCCAATTGCTTCATCATTGTCTAACTTCGAATAGCAACATTGTTTGTAGTTTCATGCATCTTTTCCATATTTGGAGCTTGATATGGATTTTGAATTTGAATAGGATCTCCATCTCCCCCTTGTTGCGTAATAGCTCCACTATTCACAAAACCACTTCTAGATGACAGAAAAGGTTTATGCTTCACATCTAAAAGCTTGTAAATATAGTCAATATATAGAGCATCGTTATTTTTGGTAATCTTGAGAAGCCTTTGATTAATCTGAAAGTTGTGACCTTTAACAAGTAGCAATTCATCTTATTTATTTTCAAGGTCATTTTTGACATTTATCATCTCCTCCATAAGGGAAGTAGTTTTTATTTCTTTTACCGTAATTATATCGGCCAACTTTGCTTCAATAACATAATGGGAGTCCAATGTATTCATAGATTCTGTATACTTCGCATTATGAGTGGTGTTTTCAGCAAGCATCATTATCTTGAGATATTTGATTTCATTTACTTTAACATCCATTTTCATATTAGTTTCATTAACAAGATTCTCATACCCCTCAGTTAAAATTTTTCTTTCAGAAAATAAGGTGTGCATAATAACCTCATGAGCATGCATCATATACTTAAATTTTGAAGTAGAGAACACATCAGAATGATGCACAAGCATGCTTATTTACCTGCTCATAGCCTTGTAATCACGTTTAGACATGGGATTATCGGCTTGTTCTTCATAAAGATCACGCTCATCATGTTGTGAGAAGAACTTTTGATTGATTTGCGGAAATGTAAGTTAATCTTAGTGGATCTTTTGATAAGCTCAACAATAAAGAAATATACAGGATGATAAAGATATATATATATATATATATATATATATATATATATATATATATATATATATATAGAGAGAGAGAAGATTAATAGTAAACAGATATATAGCAACAAGATTAATCAGTAAACATAAGCAAGTAATAATACTTAGTTGAATCGTAACATGGTTTGCATTCATACACAAGTTAGTAAATGATGAACAGCATAAGCAAGAGACAATGAAGATAATGAATACTTGTATTTGATAAAGAGTAATACAATGAAAGTCTGGGAAGTGGTGGTAAATATTTATAAGTCAGACGGCCATGTTTGCCGCACTTGAACTGAAATAACTCATCTAACATACAATGTTAGAAAAGGTGAGCATTATTTTCTAACACTTCGGCGTACTAAAGACAAAACATACTCTTCTTTAGGTCAACATCCTTCACTCCGGTATTCCAAGTCTTTAGTGTTGATCTTCAAAGTCTCTAAAACTGATCCTCAAACAAAAGCTCTACCGCAACAATAAAAACAGGACTTCAGTATTTCAACACAGTTTATAGTTGTCGAGGGTCACTTCCATGTTTCAATGATTTCCACCTAAGTGACCTCGTAGCTATCACTGTCACTTATAAAGTTTGAGAAACCTAATAATGATCCACCAAAACTTCCTAACTTCAATAATCCATTTGATTCTTTTGGAGATTTCAAACTTCATCTCTTCAGTGGTGAACTTGGACATTTAAGCCATTGAAAGACAATGACTGGTAGGAAGAAGTTTTCACTATCTCAGGAAAGCTTGAAAACAATGCCAAGTTAAGGAAGTTTGTTGCCCGGGGATTAAGTCTTGAATACCTTTTGTTTTGTATTTAGAGTGTTCAAATGGTGGAAGTTCATCTTCTCTACAAGGACTGAATGGATCTCGACATCAATTCTTTCGAAGTCACATACAAGGGCTTTGAGGAAATCAGTAGCCCTAATATATACATATTCCATCGTGGGGTATTTTTGAGCTTTGAATTGGAAGACCCTATCAATCAGTAAAATGTGTTTAGGATTCATGAAGATGACGTCTACTTGAGTTCGGTGATATTCTTTACAGAATTGCGAAAGATTGTATTGATAATGTGTTTCTCCTTTGAAAGATCTTGGTTTGATTGTTGTAACATCATCGGGTATATCATTTGACCAAATTTCCTCTTTTGATTTGCCATACTTGTTGTGAAACAAGTTTAATCTTTCAAACTACATAGGCATTCTTTGTTCATCTAGGATATTATGGTCAAATGGTTTAAATACTAGGCAATATTTAGCGTTGGGAGAGAAATGAATGTCCCAGTATGTTCCAGTAGGGGTGGGGGAGGGGTGAGAATATGTGAGATGAGGAACATAATCCATATCCAAGAGTCTTCGTATCGGATTTACCCAAGAATTTATTAGATATTCATCGATTATTATATCAAATCCATGAGTCTTACATATGTATTCGACTACGTTGGTTGACCTCCAACCCACCTTCTTTTTTCTTGCCTTGGGAGAGTCGAAGGAATTATCAACAGACATGGAAGGCTCTAGTTCTGTTTCTTTGATGGGCAAGGGATTCTTCGGAGAGGTTGGACGAGTTGGAGTTTTGTTCTTCGGAAGAGATCTTGGATGGGACTATGGTGGAGTTTTATCTTTTAGATTCGGAGGAGGAGTTGGAATCTTGGGAGGAGGGACTTTGGTATTTTTTACTGCAAAGAGGAGCTTGTACTTCCATTAAGTTAGACTGCATGAGATTTTCCCCCTTTTTAGAAAGAAGGTTACCTCTTCTCCTTAAACAAATGTTTCAGTTCATTTAGCTTGGTAAACATTTTACCAAATTGAATCAAGATTTGACTGCTGAGGTCATTGGTGGTTAGCATTGTAGAATGCTTGAGATGAAGATAGATGTCCTTTAAAATGGTGAGTATTTCATCTATACTCTTTCTAGTTGAGACTGATCAACGTAGACCTTGGATTGTATCTTGAAGTTCTGTATAACCAGCATCATAAGCCATGCGTGTCTCATCAATAAAAAGCTTTGACTTCACTTCCTGTTTACCGGTCATCTTGATCAATTGATCCTTTAACTCTTTGATATCAGAAAGAAAAGTCTTCGGCTTTCTTGATCAACTATTTATGATTTGATTGTCTTTGTTGATCAAGTTCCTGGATCCCCATCTCAATTCGTATTAAGATCCTACCAGCAGTCCATTTTTCTCTTGATTTAAATGTCCGTAAGTATTTCCTCGAAAGACTAAAGAGTTTGAGGTGCAGGTGACTGTGGGGGATGTTGAGAGGACATTGTAGTCATAACTTGATAGATTTTGCTTTTAAGATCAAGGATTTCTCTACTTGACATTGCAACTTTATTTCTCTTATTCTGCTTTTGTTTGGAAGTGGACTGCTGTGATCCACATGATTCTTCATCCTTGAAAAACCTGTCAAAATCTTCAAACTGGCCTTGTTTTTGTACTTCTTCCTCTTCATTGAAAACAAAATCAAATCCTCATTCCTGATTGATTTGAATTTCGCTTCCACTGTTATTGGAGTCACCAAATTCAATTGGTGAAGGAATGGGCTTTTATCCTCCAATAAGATTTCCGTTGGTTTGTCAAGCTCTTTGCAAAGTTTCTTCCATTTCAACAATCCATCTTTGTGCAGTCTGGAGATCATAGATTGTGTTTAGGTTGATGATCTAGTCTACCCATTATGATGCAACGTATTTGATCTCCTCCTCCTCCCTTTGTTGAGGCAAAGTTTTTATTTTCTTTCTTGCCCTGAAAGGCTTTTCGAAGGCTTCAAATCGTTTCTTTTTAGATTCCATGGAGGGCTGGTGTAACACTCGTGTTTCTAGCCTAGGCATTTATATTGAGTTGATAGTCTAGGTTAACCTTTGTAACTCATTTTGAAGAAATGAAAAGGAATTATGTGAATATTATGTGAATTATGTGTTTTATGCTTAATTATTAGGGCTTAATTAATTAAGAATAAAAATAAGCGTCAAAATTAAAGTGTAAGATAAGCCCTATATCTTTACATAAAGTTGTAGTGGTCGAAACGAGGATTTCGGGGATATAAAGAATACCAAAATCCGAGTTATAACGAAGAAGTTATGACCTGTCGAAGTTTCGCGACAAAACCGGAACGGTGCTGAATGTCGTAAAAAGTGAGTTTTTGATAAACTAATTTTTAGCCTTAGTAATCTAAACGAAAGTCGTAGTATTCGTTAAACCAAGAAGTTCGATAAAAAGAACGCCCAAATCTGACTTCGTATGAGGAAGTTATGATTTTTCGAAGTTTCAGCGTAGCAGTAGACAGCTAAAAACTCGAATTTTAGATCGAGCGATTTTTAGCCAACACAACCTAAACAAGAATTGAAGGTCTCGTCATTAGGAGCACAACGGTAAAAAGTCTGACGAAAACAGACGTCGGATGAAGAAGTTATGAATTTTTAACGGATTTCCTGTCCCGGTCTGTTAAAAATAATAATATAAAATTTAAATTCAAAATTAGACGACGAAGTCTAAACGGAAGTTGTAGATCGTAATTTTAGCTACGCGTGCATATAAAGAACGTCAAAAACGGAGCTCGTATACGAAGGTTATGGATTTTAGAAGTTTTGGCGCGAAAACCGAGAAATTTCGCATAGTCACAATTGCCACGTCACCCTCGCTTAGAAAGTGACACGTGTCCTGCTGAGTCACCTGGCTGCTGAGTCATTAGGCTGCTGAGTCATGCGAGCCACGTGTCCTCTTCTGATTCGACCGAGGAGGAGGCCCAATCCGAAGCAGCCAGCTCCCCAGCCGAAGCTTCGCCCAGCTGCCGCGTGTGTCCGAGCCTCGCATAGCCTAGCTCCGAGCCTCGCAGGTGCGCTAGCAAGCCGCTGTCCACTTAGAAGCCGACAACGAGCCCTCGCATGTGCGAGCCATGCGAGCCATGTGCGAGACACCCCCTGCGAGCCGTCGGATCTCCGAAGCGTGCCATCTTCTCAGCCGTTGGATCAAACTTCGGACCCTATAAATAGAAGGGTACCTGCGAGGGTTTCCGGTTACTTTTGGAATTTAGCCATTTTTAGCCCCTCTCTCCATATTTTCTTCATCTTAACATCCCGCAAAGCCCCGGTATCAATTGTAAAGCCCGGAATACCCCACGAAGTGCCCGAGAAGCCCGGAAAATTTATCTTTTCGGTTTCGAAGCCCGACCTTTCGCAGAGCCCGGTTTCTCAATAAAACTCCCTGTTTTATTAGAAACGATCGTTTTAGGAAACGAATTGCTGCCCGATTTTCACCAAAATAAGTGAGTGTGTAGTTACTTTCAATTTACACATAGATATGAAGTATTTACCTTGAAATACGTGTTATGTGTAAATATGCTAATTGTTTATTCGAGGTGACTGTTGAATTGATGTTTTATACAAGTTTTAAACTGTATATGCTTTTTATCTACAAAATATGTTGGGTAGAACATGGGTAGATGAAATAGTTGATGTGTGTTAAAATGGTGAGAGGCCTCGATGTCAATGTTGTGTTGTTGTTGTAGTCATCTAGCGAAGTATAGATGACGACCACGGACTTTCTAGATAGTCTAGTGGAACACTAGCAGGTTCGCAACTTGTAGGTGTTGATGAATTAAATATTCATTGGCGTACTTCATCCCCCTCATGGTTGCCTTAAGGACATGTATGGCTGAGGAAACCCCTTAGCAGTAGTGTCCATCCCGATGATAATCCTTAGGCTAGGTCCCTTGTTATAGGTGTTTAGGGACGTAAAGTGAGGACCACGGGAATGGGTAATCAGGGTTATTGTTGATTGGTGAACTTAATAGGTATATTATTATTGTGGGTTGAAAACCCTATATGCTCACCAGGCTCCCAAGCCTGACCCACTCAGTTTTATGATTACAGGTAGTGGACCCCGAGCATAGTCGGAGGATGACGAGAGATTTTTGGATTATAGGCCAGTAGTTGTAAATAACTGTTGAAAGGCTTATAATGTCTTGTTTATGCTTTTGATCTGTATCGGAACATGACATCCCGAGGTTTTGATATATATATATATATATATATATATATATATATATATATATATATATATATATATATATATATATATATATATATATGGAAAATATATACCTTCTTAATGAAGGATTGTGATAAACATTTATCATATATTGTTTGGGGACCAATTCCACAATATCTTATAAAAAGATTTCTCTGATTTTATTTTAAAGCATAAATTAAATCGGTCTTTTCTGGCCGAGAAATATGGGGATGTCACAGCTGGTGATTGCTCCAACTATCATCTACAATCGAATTCATTTCAGTCACCACTGGGGTGTCCCCCGGGTCCACGGATCCTTGCACATTGGTACTCACCATGCCTATGCCACTTGGTCGCAATGTCGACGACGAAGAATATCTAGTGATTCCTTGGTCTCCTTGGTCTATAACCAACTTTTTCCTCGACCCTGTTCTGGTAAGGGTCTCTGAAAAAAGGACCTTGCACTATATTATGTTTTTGTAGTGCATATGATAGATAAAGAAAGATGGAGTGCTGCTCCTCAGGTGTAAAAAGCGTGCAAGTGCGTTCTCCTAGAGACCTAAAGAGTTTTGTCGAAACCAAGATCCACTTGGAATCCTGATTGGGCATTGTCTCTATGATCATGATCTGAAACCATTACACTTATTGTAGTGGAGTGGATGGATGGGGTATGAACAGGTGGTTCAGCATGGAATCAAATAACTACTGGAGATTGTTGAGAGTCTCCGGTATTTGTTGTGGGTCGCTTTTGGTTTAGAGGGGTAGGGAGTTTTAACTTCTTCTTTCAAAACAAATCCTGAGACACATTTGTTGCTTCAACTTCTTCTTCATTAACATTCATCAGTTCTTTGGTTTGGATTGGATCTTCAGTCACCATAGGGTCCTTGGTTACAATCTTCCTTTTCTTGGAGACTTCGGCCCATTTGGTTCCAGTTTTTTGTTGGAGTCTTTCTTATGGAAACCAACTTGACTCTATTTTATTTGGGCTTAAGGACTGGATGTAACATCTGAATTTCCTCGTATATTACTTTATTTCAATATATTGGATTTTAGGGAGGGACTCGATGAGTTGGTGCCTCAACTCGTCGAGTAGGATCGCGCCTGATGACGTGTTTAATGAATGTACTCGACGAGCCGGTGAGCTGACTCACCGAGTCCCTAATTTCCTAGGCATGTGGCCTATTTAAAGGAGCTTATGGCCTTCATTTATAGGCACACTCACCTTTAAGAGACCCTAATCGGTCCTGAGATCATAGAGAGAAAGAAAGAAGGTTAATTGTCATCATCTTGGTGCATTATTAGAAGAAAGAAAAGATTTTGCAATTTATTTTGGCTAGAGGGGTTCAAATCTACTTCCATTCCATTCTAGGCTGCTGTTTAAGGTATAAATCTATACTTATTTTCGTATGATTAGTAGATCTCATGAATTAGGGTTTCTTTACCCTCTTTTAGTTGAAGTTATGATGTATATGAAGCCCCTTTGAGTCCTATACTTCAGATCTGGACCTTGAGATGTCCAGAGAGTGCCATGATTCAACCTTTATGCAGTCACATAAGAGTATTGGGTCTAAAACAACATTATGAGAGTTATTTTGTCAAATGGAGCTACATCTGCGATGCATGGACGTAAAAATCAGACCTTTACGTGACTCTTGGGTGCTAGAAACTTAGATCTATAAGCTAGAGTCACGGATTTGACCTCAGAAGGCTAAATGAGAATTTCATGGGGTTTACTCGCCGAGTTTGTAAGATGACTCGACGAGTCGTAGCGAGATTGACCTGATATCTTTGACTCGGTATGAACTCATTGAGTTGAGGGGAAACTCGACGAGCTGAGTGGACCCTAGGGCGAGACTCGAAGAAATGCGACTGGACTCGGCGAGTCACGGGAGTGCACTCAGCGAGTCAGGTCAACCTGAACAGATTGAATGTTGCTGACTTCAGTTGATTAATTAATGGGTTAATAAGGGATACTTGAGCAACGGAGGGGAAAATGGTCTTTTACCCATTCTGAGAGACAGAAAGAGAACAATAGGGTTTATGTGTAAAGGGATGGATAATGATTGTGATGTTTGTCTAAATATGTTAGGCTAAGGCTAGTTCAGGATTCCGAGAGATTGGGTGTATTCTTCTAGCTGCGAGGTGAGTCTTCTCACAATACTTTACCTGGAATGGTAACTATGTGTGACTGGAAAGTATTACGTATTTGCATGAGTTATGTGACTTATGTGATATGTTTATTATGATATGTATATGTTGTATGAATTGGGCCAGAAGGCAAGTCATGGTAGGGCCGGAAGGTCTACCAAAGTTGTGGGATCGGAAGGTCCCATTAAGACACATTTACCGGAAGGTCTTATAGTGCTATAGCCTCGAGAGGCTAATATGTGTATGTGGTATTTTGGGGAACTCACTAAGCATTTATGCTTACCGTGTTACGTGTTATGTGTTTCAAGTACTTTAGAGGATCGCGGGAAGGCACCGACATGGTTGTACACCTGCATCGAGATGGAGTTATGATCCTAGATTTGAATGATTGTTTTGGAAACTTGTGAGTTGACTTTTGAGAATTAATGATGTGACATGTGTTTTTATGAATTTAAAAATGAAAATTTTGGTCGTTACAATTTGGTATCAGAGCCTTGGTTTGAGGGATTCGGTAGAGCCTTTCAGTTGACTGCGGAGGAGGTCTGTGCAACAATCGATGTTGTGGCTGGTATTCTCTTACTCATTCTGTTATTGTAAAATATTATGCTTATACTATTATATGTACAGGTACTTTTCTTTGGAATGATGTACCTGCGTTGGTGCTATTTGACTCGGGTGTGAGTCGATCCTTCATGTTGATAGCCTTTAGCCATCACATTAGCATCCGACAAAAGGCGATGAGTCAACCTCTGCGAGTTTCCATAGCCAACGAGCGCGCGGTTTATGCTACTGATGTAATTCAGGGATGTATACTTGAGATTTTTGGTGTTGAGTTTCCGATCGATCTGGTACTGATTGCGATGGGAGATGTCTGTGTCATTGTGGGCATGGACTGGTTGAGTCGATTCGTAGCGGTTATAGACTGCGAGCGTCAGTTGCTGACCATATGAGACCCTAGTGGGGGTGTGCTTACGGTGTACGACAAGGGTGCTAGGTCCAGATCATCCTTTTGTTCTGCGGCCCGAGCGAGACAGAGTTTACAACAGGGTTGTATGGGTTTCCTAGCTTATGTGATGGATACGCAGGTTGCTGATGCTAGACCATGTTCTGTTTCTAATGTGCTGATAGTGTGCGAGTTTGCTGATGTTTTCCCCAAGGAGTTGCCGGGTGTGTCTCCTAAGAGACAGGTGGAGTTCCGGATTGATCTGATTCCGGGTGCGGCACTGATTTCCATGGCACCTCATCTCCTTGTGCCGCCAGAGTTACAGGAGTTATCCTCTCAGATTCAGGAGCTGCTAGGGAAGGCGTTCATTAGACCGAGTAGTTCGCCATGGGGAGCTCCGATCCTTTTTGTGAAGAAGAAGGATGGTTCACACCGGATGTGGATTGACTACCAGGAGTTGAACAAGTTGACGGTCAAGAACTGTTACCCACTACCGAGGATCGACGATTTGTTCAATCAGTTGCAGGGTGCGTTTTGGTTTTCCAAGATTGACTTGAGATCTGGGTATCATTAGATGAGGGTGCGTGATGAGGATATTTAGAAGACCACATTTAGGACTCGTTATAGGCATTACGAGTTTGTGGTGATGCCTTTTGGGCTCACCAACGCATCGACAACATTCATGGATCTCATGAACTGGGTGTGCAGGCCTATGTTTGATCGATCTATGATCGTGTTCATCGATGATATCTTGGTGTATTCGAGATCTAGAGAGAAGCACGAGGAGCATTTGAGGGAGATTCTTGGGGTATTGAGATCGGAGAGGCTTTATGCCAAGTTTTCCAAGTGCGTTTTCTGGTTACGAGATGGGGTACCTCTTTAATCAGAAGGGGATTTTGGTCGATTCGGCCAAGATTGAGGTTGTTATGAGTTGGGAGGTGTCGAGATCCCCCACTGAGATCAGGAGTTTTCTGGGGTTGGTCGGTTACTATCGGAGGTTTATAAGAGATTTCTCCAAGATTGCCGTTCCTCTCACCAGGTTGACCCAAAAGGGTGTTGCTTTTGTTTGGGGTCCTGAGCAGTAGACCTCATTCGAGACTCTTCGCCAGAGATTATGTGAAGCTCCAGTGTTATCCCTTCCTGAGGGGATGGAGGATTTTGTGGTTTACTGCGATGCATTTATATCGGGTTTTGGTGTAGTGCTTATGCAGAGAGGGCACGTGATAGCTTACGCTTCAAGTCAATTGAAGCCTCATGAGACGAGGTATCCCATCCATGACTTGGAGTTGGGGGCGGTGGTGTTCCGCCTCAAGATCCGGCACCAATATTTGTATAGGGTTCGGTTTACCATATACACGGACCACAAGAGCTTGAAGTATCTTATGGATCAGCCCAACCTGAATATGCGCCAGAGGAGGTGGTTGGATGTGGTAGAAGATTATGATTGTGAGATTTTGTATCATCCGAACAAGGCTAATGTGGTAGTCGATGCCTTGCGCCGCAGGGCGGAGAGTGCCCCGATTCGAGATATATGCATGAGGATGATAGCGATGACTCCGGTATTGGATACTATTCGAGAGGCCCAAGCGGAGGCCGTGAGACCGGAGAACTGCAAGAGGGAACGGGTGATTGGGCAGATATCCAAGTTTGTGACGGATAGCCAAGGAATTATGACCTTTCGAGGGCGGATTTGGGTGCCCTACATGGGCAGAGCACGTAGCTTACTGATGGTGGAGGTGCACAGATCGAGATTCTCGATCCATCCTGGGGCCACTAAGATGTATTTAGACCTGAAAAGAGATTATTGGTGGCCTTGCATGAAGAGGGATGTTGCATGGGTAGTTGAGAGGTGCATGACATGCCACCGGGTCAAGGCAGAGCACCAATGTCCACACGGTCCATTGCAGTCTTTGGAGATTCCCTAGTGGAAGTGGGAACAGATATCTATGGATTTCATCACCAAGTTACCAAGGACGACGCGCGGAGTTGACGCGATTTGGGTGATTGTGGATCGAATGACCAAGAGTGCTCATTTTCATGCCATTAGTGAGAGCTCTTCAGCCAAAAAATTGGTTGAGATTTATGTGAAGGAAGTTGTATCTCGGCATGGAGTGCCGATCTCGAATGTGTCAGATCGAGACGTGCGTTTTACTTCCAGGTTTTAGAAGAATTTTCACAAAGAGTTAGGCAAGCGCTTGCATTTCAGTACTGCATACCACCCGCAGACAGATGGACAAAGTGAGCGGACAATCCAGACGCTCGTGTCATGGCCTTCGGAGGAAGTTGGGACACTTATTTACCTCTGGCTATGTTTTTGTACAACAACAACCATCACTTGAGCATTGGTATGCCTCCCTTTGAGCTCCTATATGGGTGGAGGTGTCGTACTCCCATCTGTTGGGGAGAGATGGGGTAGAGAGTTATGGGCGGCACTAAAATAGTGCTGAAGACGACCAAGCAGATTCAGCAGGTCAGATAGAGGTTACTGACAGCCCAGAGTCATCATAAGAGTTACGCAGACAGGCGACGATCCGAGCTTGAGTTTCAGGTCAGAGATTTTGTGCTCCTGAAGGTTTCCCCATGGAAATTGGTGATCTGGTTCAGGAAGCGGGACAAGTTGGGGCCTCAATACATTGGACCGTTTAGGGTGATCGCCAGGGTGGGCAAGGTAGCATATCAGCTGGAGCTACCTGAGGAGTTGAGTCAGATTCATAACACCTTCCGTGTATCCCAGTTGAGGAAGTGAGTAACGATGAGACAGAAATTGTCCCGCTGGAGGACATTCAAATCAATGCGAGCCTGAATTATGCTGAGAGACCGATCCCAGTTTTGGATAGGAATGTAAAGGTTTTGAGGAATAAGGAGGTGCCTCTGGTTCAAGTCCAACGGCAACATCGAAGGGGGTCTGGTTTATTTGGGAGCCGGAGTCAGAGATGCGGGAGCATCATCCCGAGTTATTTGCGGAGCACGACTTCGAGGGCGAAGTCTAATACTAGTGGGGGAGAATTGTAACATCTGGATTTCCAGGTATATTATTTTATTTAAATATATTGGATTTTGGGGAGGGACTCGATGAGTTGGTGCCTCAACTCGTCGAGTAGGATCGCGCTTCATGACATGTTTAATGATTGGACTCGACAAGCTAGTAGGCTGACTCACCGATTCAGTGCTGCTAAGGAAAACCCTAATTCCCCGGGCATGTGGCCTATTTAAATAAGCTTATGGCCTTCATTTGCGGCCACACTCCCTTTTGAGAGACCCTAATCGATCCTGAGAGCATAGAGAGAGAGAGAGAGAGAGAAAGCTAATTGTCATCATCATGGTGCATTCTTACAAGAAAGAAAGAGATTTTGAAAGCTACTTTGGCTAGAGAGGTTCAAATCTACTTCCATTCCATTCTAGGCTGTTGTTTAAGTTATAAATCTATACTTATTTTCGTATGGGGCATGTGGCCTATTTAAAGGAGCTTATAGCCTTCATTTGCAGCCACACTCCCCTTCGAGAGACCCTAATCGATCCTGAGAGCATAGAGAGAGAGAGAGGGAGAAAGCTAATTGTCATCATCATGGTGCATTCTTACAAGAAAGAAAGAGATTTTGCAAGCTTTTTCGGCTAGAGAGGTTCAGATCTACTTCCATTCCATTATAGGCTGTTGTTTAAGTTATAAATCTATACTTATTTTCGTATGATTAGTAGATCTCATGAATTAGGGTTTCTTTACCCTCTTTTAGTTGAAGTTATTGTTGGATTAATGTCTAAGTCCATAACTCTAATATGTAAGACTTGACCCGACCCGGCATGGTCCATTTGGGTTGCATGGCATCATGCACTTGGATAGACTAAATGAGAGAAATAAGACACTTATGGTTATTAATATATTATAAGTTCTAGTATATTAATAATAAGAATAATAGTATTTAATTAGTATTGATCAAGAATTAATCTAGGATTAATTAAGTGATCAAAAGAAGACTAATTAAATATATGGGTTGATTGTGCAAATCATCCATAACTTATATAGTGGGCCAAAGCTCCATGGATAATCAAGTTGGGTTAAACCCATAGGATGGTCCATGGATGCTCCATGGAGGTTACATAACCCATGGGTCATGGAAATGAAAGGTCATGACAATTAGGGTTTACATGGTGTAACTCTAATTGTAACATACTATATAAGCATCATATTATTCACCAAAATTGGTACTAGTGGGTGTACTAGAAAGGCTAGCCGATTTCATGAAGTGTGGGTTTTTCTCTCAAGTCATTCCATGTGTATTTGGTGTTGTGTGAACCATTTGAGGTGTCACACTTGGGGCACTTGGCACTCAAGCTTCATGAAGACATTCTACATCAAAGAGGTATGTATTCTATCTTGTTATATTGATAGTTTTGTATGCTAGATTAGAATAATACCTTGGAAGTTCTTATTTGCATGTATAATAGAGAAAACATAGATCCAAGGTATTTAGGGTTGCATGTACACTTAGGAGTGTTAGAATGCTCAAAACCCAACAGTGGTATCAGAGCCTAGGCTTGTTTTCTTGTTATACCTGCAATAGAAGCTGAATAAACGAATCTGGTGCTGTCTGGCCATCAGACTCGGCGAGTCCATCAGGAGACTCGGCGAGTCCATGCCTAAAAAGTGATGAATTCGATCCAACTCGCCGAGTTTGTTCATGCACTCGACGAGTTGGACCCCCAGATAGCATATTTTCGAGTTTTTTGGCTAGAAATGGACTAGGAACATTACCCTAAGTTGTTTTTGATCTTATAAACTTGTTTTTGATGTGGTAATGTTCATGCTAATCCATTTTCAAAGATAATTGTCAATAGATTCATGTTTTGTATTAGTTTAAGGTTTAGACTAATTACATGAAAAAGTTTGATTTGAATTATCTTGTTCTTATGAGTTGCTTAGATTAATAGAAATGTTGAGTGAAATAGTTGTTTTCAATCCATTTTAATCTAAGAGTTGAGTATAAAATGTGTTTGTGTAACTTGTCCTCAAGTTACATGAAGAGTCACATTAAAGACTCATAAAACTCATAATAGTTGGCAATGGTTACAAAATGAAGAGTCTTGTGTCATTGAATAATTTTTTATGACTCCATAACTTGTCCTCAAGTTATGGAAGTTCAAGAGTCACTTCATTAAAGAAAAATATGTAACCATAATTAAATCCATAAGTTATAAAATAAAGAAAAAGTTAGTTCTTTTATTAGTTTAAAGTCTTCCATAACTTGTCCTCAAGTTATGGAACTTGAAGAGTTTTTGGATTAAAACTACTTTAAACACATAAGTTATGGAATTAATTAGTTTTGAATAGTTTCAAAACTTGCCCTCAAGTTTTGGAATTTGAAAAGTTTTCAAATATGAATACTTTAATTCCAAGTTAGCCCTTAGAATTTTAAAAGTTAAAATTCAACCCTTATACTTTATAATATTATAAGTTAATAATATATATATGTATAAGAGTAAAGTCAGTCTTACCGCTAGTACGCCTCATTCACGAAGCCGGTCTATAAGGTGGGTATAAGGTTGTTGCCTATAAAATGGCAACTTAATGGGTGTCCACTCTCACCCACCGCTTGCTTGACTGGTGGAGGGTCGTTAGCCGAACGGGTTTGACAGGACTAGAATTCTCCCTTCATTAAAAGTATTAATGATGAATACTAAGTAACTAAACTCTTAATAATACCCAATCTTAGTTACTTAGGAAAAATGTCAATAAGGTGCTAATCCATGAAATTACACTTTACACTTTGTCTAAGTCGTTAGTGGAGCGTGTGTGGTTAACCGGCACACTAACTTGGACTTAACAAGGTAGGTAAAGGGTGACTTAATATTTATCATAGTATCGATGGAGCGTGTGTGGTTAACCGGCACATCGATTGAGGGGTAATTTATTAAGGGTACCAAGTGATTTGCATGGTTACTTCACACCTTGTTTTGTGATCCTCGGCATCCCAGTCACAAAACCTGAAGGGCACACTCGAGATTGAAACATGCCATTGAAAAGTTCAATGAATCTCAAAGATCTAGGAGTTTCAAAACCAATTAAAACCTAATAATACATTTCGTTTATCTTGGTGGAAATTGGTGAATCGTCATTCACCTACCTTCAAATATTTTATAGCTTGGATTACGGCATACTTCTTCTAAGTTATAAAATAGTTTGTTGGGTCCTAGCCTTAATATTTCATATTGGGTGTCATATTAAGGACTTAAAATCAACTATCTTGAATATCTCCCAAAAGATGTCTGGTTTAGACATTTATGATCTTCCCAAAATCTCTTGAAACAAGCTTTCCTAATGAAGATGATGTCCCAGGGATATCATACTTCTTTCTCCTCCTCCAATTATTCTCCCCAACCCACAAGTTCTTGAAAAGTTTAAGGTCACTCAGGCCCTATTGGCAAGGCAAGGTCTAGGTGTGGTCACATCTTGGAGATGTAGTCACATATTGACAAGCCGGGAGAGTTGGGTGTCAAAGTCTTGAGAAAGTTGGTGGTTCAATCACTTTCTAAGTCACATAGTGAGTTCCTTTGGGACACCTATGAAACAGACTATGACAAGACCCTTAATGATCTTATCTATTTGCTAAGATCAACTTCCTAAAACTTTATGGACATTGACAATGATGACATTGGATATCCGGTAAAGCATTCTCTTCCCAATGGAAAGGGATCGGCCATAGTCAACTCGGTTGACCAAATGGTAAAGAGAAAAGCTAAGTCTGTGATATTCTCGTGTACCATTATCAAAGGATCCATATGTTTCTATTGCCAAAGGAAGGGGCATTGGTTGCGAAGCTGCCAAATTTACATAAGGATGTTAAAGTCAATAAGTTTGACTTTACTTCAGGTAAAGTCCACTATCTAACTCTGTTAAGTTTCTATTATGAGATTCTTGATACATGATGTGACTAGGTCACATGGTGATGTTTTAAGAATCAAAGAAAAATGAAGAAACTTAAAGAAAGAATATGCTGAATCTGATGGCGTAGATGGATTTCTATCGCATAGTTTGAAGATCGGATTCTTGAGCTACTTCTTAGGAGTTATGAGATATTGCTTAGGAATAGGTAACAACAAGTTTTCATATGGATTGTAAGGATAAGTTTTCCGCAAAGTTTAAAATAAAAGAAAAATTTTTGATTTTATTTATTTTTAAAATATCCTTACAATGGCATTTGAGGAAAAATTGTTGCTTATATAATTCCGTTAAGAGCAAGAGTGGAAATATGAAATTGATTCTTTCATTTGTGGTAATGTCTAAATTTACCAAATAAGGAAAGATTCTCATCACCCAAGTTTCAAGTGGACCGGAACTTGGAATCATGCAAGTTGTATAGCATGATGAATGAGAACTTTCAAGCATTGGAAAATTAAGACTAATTACTTGTTCACATGGATGTGTGAGTCAAGTAATGGACTAAGGGATCGAGTACATAGTCTTGTGCACTGATTTAGTCCACCACAAAAGTTTGATAAGACTATTCGTCATGATTTACTTAAGTTTAGTAAATATGATTATACTTACAAGCTTAAGTGTAACTCTGAGACATTGGAAAAGGTTTCAATGTATGGCAGAGCGAATTAGAAGAATCAAATTAGGCAGAAGGATAAAAGTTTCTCAAATATGAAAAGATGGGATAGTACTTTAGTATCAGTTTTGTGATCATCTTAATGATTAAGAAACCATATCAAAATTAGTTCTCTAAGGAAATCTTAGTGCATTCTTATGACTAAGAAGAGGGATCTTGAATTGTTGAAATGGTTAAATCAAGAAGATGAGTCATACCTCGTTCCAATACAAGTCTTAGAGTCATACTCCAAGATTGTATTTTGAGTGACATGTCTTAAAGAAGGTTTAAAACACTTGTCAAATGTAAGAGTAAAAGTTTTCTACTCTTGTACATTTGAAATTGGTAAGTTGTGATGTTTTGGATAAAACAAAGACCAACTTAGGCCAATTGTGTGAAGTGTTTGTCTTGATTAGAATCCACACTGTCTCTTGAATGTTTGACAAGGGAGTCTTATAGGTCAAGAGGACAGTGGGAGTCTTAAAGGTCTTGAAAGTCTCAAGAACTAATCAAGAATAAAACCTGAAGTTCTTCACTAGCACACGACTTGAGGTTTATAACCTATCATGTTGACTTATTCTATGCCCATTCCAGTTGAAGTTGGCTTTGCATATGAGTTCTTAGAGTTCTCAATGTGTTGCATAACAACTTGGAAGCAATGGCAGGCCCTTGAGCTGCCAAGTGGCAAGAAATTAAGATTGAGTTCAGTCCATATGAGTTTGGATTTGTCATTATCCTTGTCTTGTGACTATGATTTTGACAATTCACATGGATAAGAACACATACACCAGTAAATCTAAGTGTCATAAGGTTTCTCTCCGATTCATGAAAATGATGGTGAGGAAACACTTTCACTAAGTAGATTTTATCTAGATAGCAATTGTGATATTTGCATTCTCAAAGTCGTTAGTGGAGCGCGTGTGGTTAACCGGCACACTAACCTGGACTTGTGAGAAGTGGCAAAAAGGTCTAACTATTATGATTACGGCATCCCTCTTCGTAATTGTTTAGACACACAAGTGTGCTATCTAAGGGAAGGTGTATGATTTTGATAAAGTTTTATCAAAACAATCTAGTATCAGAAATATGAACTTTGGTAAGGAAGTTAGTTGATTTCTGAGTACATGTCAAAGCTAGTGGGAGCATAAGTGTTATGCTAATAATCATCATGTTAGTGGGAGCATGATAATTATGATAAGTATTGCAAGCTAGCAATGTTAATTATAGAAAAACAAAAGTTTCAATTGGGAAAAAGTTGTTTTGCTATAATTAAGGGAGAGGAAATTATACTTCATCTCAAATCTATAAGCTTAGATCGTGAGGTTTTAATCATTTAGTCAAGCATATATATATGAATTTCATGTTGGAATGGCTCAACATAAGGAAATTCTGTATATGGGTCCATTATTTGCGTTCTAAAATTCGATTATGATTACGGCATCCCTTTTCATAATCTGAATTATGAGAACTTGGCAAACTGAAATGGACATATTATAGCAAAAGACTAGTTTAGTCTTTATGTGAGACATCATGAATCGTGTCCCATATGCTTCGGATATAGGATCGATTACATGTGCTATAATCATCCGTTCTAAATTTTTCCAAATGCCTAGGGCATTAAGAAGGGAAAAGGTTTCGAACTGGATATGACTAAAAGGATTAAACAATTGTCGAGGACAATCTAAGGTTTACCAAAGATTGCTTGCTCAAGGACAGTTGGAAGTATAGTGATAATTCTGGAAGGACCATATTGACATAGTCTGTAAGGAGGCAACTCTTGTTCAGAAGTGATGGTCAAAATGGAATCTGGAAATGTTTCAAAGTTAGGTTTTTTAAATATGTGTAAGATTAAGGAAACTTAATGCAAGAAGGATGTTTCCAAGAAGTTGATCTCCTTTGGAATGCTCTGTAATGTTTGTTGTCAAGTCTTTATGACTTTGTGCATAATCATTACAAGAGGGTCAATGCATATAAGTTTAGAATCTGACAGATTCCAGTAAATGGCATGAATTTGGAATTCTTGCAATTTCCAGTAAGGATTTGGGAGTGTGAAAAGAGAATCATTGAAGTTATGTTCAATTGATCTAGTTCACAAAGTAAAGATCATAGACAAACATAGTATGCATACTTGGTGTGTGGCATGACTAGTGTTTAGAAAACATAGTGTATATGCTTGGAGCATGGGACAACTATTGTTTTAAATTCAAGAATAAAGTTGATAGCTGAAACAGTATACAATGAATAATGTGTAATCATATGGTGATAAATAAAAGGTGTTTTATTTATATTCATAAGTTCTGAGACCATATTGGATTCAATTATTATTGTGTTTCACTTTGCATGTTTTGACTTCCCGAATAAACTGGGTTATTCTTCCGGAATGACTAAGTTATTCAAACCATCCACAGTCGGTCATATGTTGGAAGTAGATATGAATTAAGACTGTCATGATGGGTTGTAGAGGTCTAAGGTGTTGGACAAGGCTACAGCAATCATGAGTGCTCATAAGTTATGAGTATTGGATTCAACCCGCGCTCATTGGAATCACTTCATGGATTTTATCACGAGTGATCATGAGACGATAATATCTTATATTCTTCAAACCTAGAGATATGAGTTGTTACTATGAGTTGATAGTACATTGATTGCACGAAACCGCATTTGGTAACTCTGTGCTATAAAACGTGCCTTTGTGTATGATTCAACAAGTAGTAGAACAAGCCATATGAGTCGAACTTTATCCATTCCTTTTACCTTCGGGATAAAAGCGATATCTGTGGGCCCCTCGATGATTTGATGATGACAAATGGAAGTGCTCGGCCGGGCCAGGACTGATTTGATTTGTTCAATTAGTCAGTCGTCATAAATCGGAAATCGGGAAACAACAAATGGACAGAGAGAATGATTATAATCCATGTCTCAGTCCATATGATATCTAGAATGGAGGAATATATGATCCCTTATCTAATGGACAAGTCATTGACAAGGTCAGAGTTCATCTACAAGGTCAGAGTTCGACAGAAGCTTTTGAGAGCTACGATTGCCAGTTGGTTCCTGAAGTCATACGCAATATTAGTTTTAGACTTATCCAAGTGGGAGACTGTTGGATTAATGTCTAAGTCCATAACTATAATTGGTAAGACTTGACCCGACCCGGCATGGTCCATTTGAGTTGCATGGCATCATGCACTTGGATAGACTAAATGAGAGAAATAAGACACTTATGGTTATTAATATATTATAAGTTCTAGTATATTAATAATAAGAATAATAGTATTTAATTAGTATTGATCAAGAATTAATCTAGGATTAATTAAGTGATCAAAAGAAGACTAATTAAATATATGGGTTGATTGTGCAAATCATCCATAACTTATATAATGGGCCAAAGCTCCATGGATAATCAAGTTGGGTTAAACCCATAGGATGGTCCATGGATGCTCCATGGAGGTTACATAACCCATGGGTCATGGAAATGAAAGGTCATGACAATTAGGGTTTACATGGTGTAACTCTAATTGTAACATACTATATAAGCATCATATTATTCACCAAAATTGGTACTAGTGGGTGTACTAGAAGGGCTAGCCAATTTCATGAAGTGTGGGTTTTTCTCTCAAGTCATTCCATGTGTATTTGGTGTTGTATGAACCATTTGAGGTGTCACACTTGGGGCACTTGGCACTCAAGCTTCATGAAGACATTCTACATCAAAGAGGTATGTATTCTATCTTGTTATATTGATAGTTTTGTATGCTAGATTAGAATAATACCTTGGAAGTTCTTATTTGCATGTATAATAGAGAAAACATAGATCCAAGGTATTTAGGGTTGCATGTACACTTAGGAGTGTTAGAATGCTCAAAACCCAACAGTTATGATGTATATGAAGCCCCTTTGAGTCCTTTACTTCAGATCTGGACCTTGATACGTCCAGAGAGTCCCATGATTCAAGCTTTTTGTAGTCACATAAGAGTATTGGGTCTAAAACACCATTATGAGAGTTATTTTGTCAAATGGAGCTAGATCTGCGATGCATGAACGTAAAAATCATACCTTTACATGACTGTTGGGTGCTAGAAGCTTTTCATGGGGTTTACTCGCCGAGTCTATAAGATGACTCGACGAGTCGTAGCGGGTTTGACCTGATATCTTTGACACAGTATGAACTCATTGAGTTGAGGGGCAACTCGACGAGATGAGTGGACCCTAGAGCGAGACTCGAAGAAATGCGACTGGACTCGATGAGTCAGGTCGACCTGAACATATTGAATTTTGTTGACTTCAGTTGATTAGTTAATGGGTCAATAAGGGATACTTGAGACATGGAGGGGCAAAATGGTCTTTTACCCATTCCAAGAGAGAGAAAGAGAACGAGAGGGTTTTATGTGTAAAAGGATGGATAATGATTGTGATGTTTGTCTAAATATGTTAGGCTGAGTCTAGTTCAGGATTCCAAGAGATTGACTGTATTCTTTTACCTGCGAGGTGAGTCTTCTCACTATACTTTACCTAGAATGGTAACTATGTGTGACCGGAAGGTCTTACGTATTTGTATGAGTTATGTGACTTATGTGATATGTATATGCTATATGAATTAGGCCGGAAGGCAAGTCATGGTAGGTCCGGAAGGTCTACCAGAGTTGTGGGACCAGAAGGTCCCATTGAGACACATTGACCGAAAGGTCATACAGTGCTATAGCCTCCAACGGCTAATATTTGTATGTGGTATTTTGGGGAACTCACTAAGCATTTATGCTTACCGTGTTACGTGTTATGTGTTTCAGGTACTTCAAAGGATCGCGGGAAGGCACCGGCGTGATTGTACACCTGCATCGAGATGGAGTTATGATCCTAGATTTGAATGATTGCTTTGGAAACTTGTGATTTTACTTTTGAGAATTAATAATGTGACATCTGTTTTTATGAGTTTAAAATTGAAAATTTTGGTTGAAAATTTTGGTCGTTACACTGGATTAGTAGTCTGCGGTATGTGGCTAGGCAGGAAGAGCGATATGGTGTTGTATGACTCGTAGCTAGGGCTATAAACGAACCAAACGAAAAGGAACAAGGGCTTGTTCATGTTTTTTCGCTTAAGTTGGCCGAACAAACAAATGAACACAAATGAATAAACGAATGAAATTTTCTTATTCATGTTCGTTCGATTAAGAAATTACCTTGTTCATGTTTGTGTGTTTATGTTCGTGAACTTGTTAAACGAACATAAACGAAGGAATATAAACGAACAAAGATAAACAAACACAATTGAACATATATGAGCATAAAAAACATATAATATAGTAATTTAATAAAATAATTTGAATATAAATGATTATAAAAAACTTAAACGAACGAAGATAAACGAACATTCACGAACATAAATAAACGAATGAGACCATTTTTCATGTTCGTTCGTTTAACTAAAAAAGCATAAATTTTTGTTCATGTTCGTTCATTTATTAAATAGAAGAACATAAATGAACTTCCCATCGAACGGTTCATGAATGGTTCGCCGAACTTTCAGTTTGTTTACAACCCTACTCATAGCCTCAATGTCATCAGTTACTGTAGAGTCAAAAAGTCCAATGGTAGTCAAGATGTGCATCGGTGACTGTCTAATGCGACCATAAGTAGATTAGTCTTAAGGAAGAGAGTAACTTTTGATATCTCAACATGAAAAGCAACTGAGTTCATCTCCAAGGCTGATTCCAGCTTCTTTCTGAAGGTCCACCAAGTAAAGGGACAAGAATCTTGCAAAATGAGATCAGTGAGTCCTTCTTGGGTGATCCTTTTCCAGCATACTGAGTAAAATCATCCCAAATGATGGTTCCATAATCAATAGCTTCGCAAATGAAGATACTCTAGACAATGTCCAATAATTGTTTCCCCAGTGTAACAACAGCAAAATTCAGGTCAAAATTTAAACTTTTATAAAACTGTAATTGAGTATACTAAGTGGTAAATATCGTAACAAGATTTTCATACATATAAAGAACACAAAAATCCGAGTTATAACGAAGAAGTTATGACCATTCTAAGTTTTCCGACAAAAACCGGCAATACGAAGTTACGTAAAAACGCGAAGTTTCAATAAAATACTTTTTGACCTTAAGTGTCTAAATGAAAGTCATAGGTATCATTAAACTACAAACGTTCATAAAAAGAACGCTCAAATCGGACATCGTATGTTTAAGTTATGATTGTTCCAATTTCGGCTTAGCAGCAGACAGCTAAAAACTCGAATCGGAGATCGAGCGACTTTTGGCCGGAATGACCTAAACGAGAATCGAAGGTCTCGACAACGGTATTTCAACGGTAAAAAGTCTGGCAAAAACCGACGTCAGATAAAGAAGTTATGAATTTTTAAAGAAATTCCTTAATCACGTCATTTTAATAAATAAATATTAAAAATAATTTCGGAATTTTCCGACGGAATCTAAACGAAAGTTGTAGATCGTAGTCTCACCTACGCGTGGATATAAAGAACGTCGAAAATGGATTTCGTATGAAGGAGATATGAATTTTAGAAGTTTATTTAAAATAAATATAAATTTAAATATAAACTCTTGGTATTATCTGAAGAAGAGTCAGCAGATAGGACCGAGGTACGCCCTGTGTACCATCGTACGCCTCGCGTACTCAAATCAAGGGCCTCGGATCGTCCACGTCGCCCCTACTCCTCTATGCCCTCCCATCCGAAGTACGTAAGCGATGACGCCCCAGTACGCGCCGCGTACCCTCGTACGCCCAGCGTACCGAGGCGGTTCAGCACCCCTATAAAAGGGATGCGAGGGTTCCGGGAAAACTTGCTCATTTCTTCTCATTTCTCTTGCGTTTTGCTTCGTTTTCCGTGCCCGTTCAAACCCGAAGCCCTGGTCATTTTGCTCAAGTCCCGAAGGTCGATTTTACTCCCGAGATTCCCGAGAATCCCGAGAAAAATCCGTTTCCCGAGACGAAACTCTGCTCGGTTTTTCGTCATGCTTTCTTCAATCAATCAAGTGAGTTCATACCCCTACAACCACACTTTAAATGCTGTTTAAATGCTTTTGAAACACTTTTAAGGGGGGGGGGAATACAAGTAAACACACGACTAAAATCGTGTGAAACATCGATCTTTTGCTATACTTTTCATACTGTTGTTTTAACTATCTTATGAAGTTATTATCATGCAAAACACCTCACAAGACAAATTTACCCTCTTGGGGTACAATATGTTTTATAAATAGAAATAGGTTTTATTTATACGTTTGCATACTACATCATATCAAGAGTAACCATTTCAACTATAACATGATGCTTTTACAAGAAAACTCAACTCATCATCACGTTTTTGTAACACGGTAGAGAACGAAATCATTTCATACGAACGATTTTCATCATATTACTCGTGAACTTGTTGTTAGCAATCATGTGATGGCATATGGCTTTGTTTGTACCAAACGAAAGTCCCCACCTATAACCAGAGTCTCTTGGAGGGAGAGCGTGACAAGTGTGTATAGATCTATACGGGGCTGACAACTCCGCACCCTGGCTGTTAGCTACAGTCCGTCATTGGGGTGACAAATGTCAACATTAGGTACTGCGTCTAGTATGGTTATGAGGAACTCACAACACGCGGAAACAATGACTCATGCATGTAGTAATACATAACTCAATCATGCTTGGGGGGTAATAACTATATTCTAGGGTATTATCGGCATGATCAAAACTCAGGTTAAAACACTTCCACAACTAGTTTTACTTAACAATAAGACTGTACTTCACTTTTAGGAAAATAAGGGATTTTCCTGGTTCAAATACATTCATTTTGTACAATAACGATTTACAACATCATTCTTTTGAGCATGTCATAGTTTCTTATAGCTTACGGTCTTGGTCATTTGAGACTGCATTTCACTTTTAGGAAAATAAGGGATTTTCCTGGTTCAAATACATATAGTACATACAACAATCTTTCAAACTCATTTCATACATCTAATAGAAAATAAGGGATTTTCTGGAAAACATACACGCACTTTCGAATGGCATACATTTTCTCAAAACACCACTTATGAACTCACCAACTTAAATGTTGACACTTTTTCTTTGAAATAACTTGTATTCTCAGGAAACCGCTAGACCAGGTAGCAACTACTTTTGAAGACTAACGCGCTGGCATTAGTAACATATTTTGGATCACCATATTGTATTTGATGACTTTTGCAAACATGTAACACATACAATTATGTAAACTCTTCAAATATATTTATATATGGTGGTGTGTACTTTCCTTTCTATGAACTGTTATGATACTGAATATGACGTCCTCCGTCCCCGAACGTTTGCGCCGTTCTGGGTTGGGGGTGTGACAGATTGGTATCAGAGCATTTTTATAGTGAATTAAGTATATCAAAACCATTTTGGTATATAACTATAAACACAACTGGGCAAAAACACTCTGAGTAAGAGTCATACTTTTAAAATTAAATTTATTTAGTTTTTGTAAAGTAGGCATGCATTCATTTCATATTAATAACATGGTCAGTATCATAATTAAAACAATATAGAAGTATTATAAATAAGTTGTGCAGTGCGGATATGCCTTGGGACATGTAATCGGAACTGGGAAGAATATAGCCTAATCAACTATATTTGTCCAAGAGCCGACTAACGTATGCCAAGGAGTGTCTGCAATGGGCAACAAATTTAAAACTTACCAAACTTATAAACTTTAGAATCAAACATAACATTTAGAATACTATAGGAGTATTTTATGCATACGATAGTTTAACTTTGATGTCAACCTTATGTGCCTTAGTTCTAGACAATCCTTATCTCCCTATTCTCGTACAAACACAATGGCCGGATTTCCACCTAGCAGGAGACCCCTACTACCCAAACCATACAATCATTAAAAGACTTATTGTCTTGATTGTTATTTCTGTTGGGTTTTGAGCAATCTAACACTTCCTAAGTGTGCATGCAACCCTAATAAACCTTGGATCTATGTTTGTCTAAATACATGCAAAATAATAATTTTCCAAGGTTCATAACCTATCTAACATGGCATGGGGTACTTTTAAACATAAAAGAATTAGATGCGATTACATACCTTTTGATGATGAGTTTGATTCCTAAGGAGTTTGAGGGCCAAGCACCAATAGTGTGAATGCCTCAAATGGAATCACAAATCACCACAAACTCTTGGAAAACTTTGAGAGAGTGTATACACACATAAAATCGGCCACACACAAAGTCTCACACAACTAGTGCCACTAGTGGCTATTTCATGCAACATAAGCATGCTTATATAGTGTACATGATTAGGGTGAAACCCTAATAACCCATGTCTTTTCCTTTCCAAGGATCCATGGGTTAAAAGCTCCATGGATCATCCATGGACTTCCATACAAGCCGAGCCCATTAACAAATGAGTGTTAGCCCACACTATATAAAACCAATAGCCCACAATCTAATTAGTCTTCCTTTTAATCTCCAAATTAATTCATAATTAATTTAAGACTAAGACTAATTAAATAACATGACTTCATATTAATATATTATAACTTATAATATATTAATAATCATATGTGTATAACTCTCATAAAATTATCCATAAATAGTTTGGATGAAATGCAACCCAAATGGACCATGTCGGGTCGGGTCAAGTATATACCAAATAAGTTATGGACCTAGACACCTTATCCAACAGACTCCCACTTGGATAAGTCTAATAACTATATTTGCATATGTTACTTCAGGAACTAACCAGCAATCGTAGCTCTCGAAAACTCTATTGAACTATGAAGCGCCATTTTAGATAAGTGATCATATAATCCTCTGTTCTCATGATATCAGCCGGACAAATACATGGAACAACGTCGTACTTATTGTCCAGCAGTTTGTTTCCCGATTTCCGATTTGTTTGACAAAGAACTTAATCGAACACATCAATTTTAGTTCTGACCGGCCGGTACATAGGTCACAACAAAATCATCGAGGGGCCCAGATATCGCTTCTATTTCTAGAAGGAACAGATAAACTTCGACTCATATGCTTGTTCTACTACTTGTTGAATTGTACACAAAGGCACGTTTTATGACATCAAGTTACTGATGCGTTTACGTGCAATCAATGCACAATCAACTCATAGGTAACAACTCATATCTTTAGGTTTGAAGATTTATAAGATATTACCATCTCACGATCACTCGAGATAAATTCCATGAAGTGATACAAGTGAGCGTGGGTTTAATCCAATACTCATAACTTATGAGCACTCATGAATGTTGTAGCAACCATTGCTATGACTAAACCCATTTAGCCATCTACAAACTCGATTCATGACAGTCTTGATTCATACCTACTTCCAACATATGAACGACTGTGGAGTGTTTAAATAACTTAGTCATTTGGAAAGAATAACCTAGCTATTCTGGAAGTCAAAACATGCAAAGTGAAACACAATAATAATCGAATCCAATATGGTCTCAGAACCTTTTTGAATATAAATAGAACCACCTTTTATTTATCACCATATTGATTACACATTATTCATTGTATAATGTTTTAAACAATCAACTTAAGACTTGAATAAAAACAACAGTCGTCCCATGCTCCTAGCATGTACACTTTGTTTTTCTAAACAATAGTTATTCCATACTCCAAGTATGCACACTATGTTTGTCTATGATCCTTACATTGTGATGTAGATCAATTGAACATGATTCCAATGATACTCATTTCACGATCCCAAATCCTTATTGTAAATGTGAGAATCCCCGATTCCTATCATTTACCAAAAATCTATTAGATTTTAAACTTTTATGCAATGTTCCTCTTGTAATGATTATGCACAAAGTCACCAAAACCTTGTCATCAGTCATTACAGAGTATTCCAAAGAAGGTCAACTTCTATGGAACGGAAGTCTCATATTCAAAGTACATTGCTTTGAACATCCTTCTTGCATTAAGGTTTTCTAATCTTACATAGATTGAATAACTTCCACCTATGGAGACATTTCCATAGTCCCATTTTGACTATCACTTCCGAACAAGAGTTACTTCTTTTTAGAATATGTCAATATGGTCCTTTCCGACAACTTACATCATACTTCCAACTTTCCCTGAGCAACCAATCTTTGGCGAACCTCAGATTGTCCTCGACAATTGCTTAATCACTTTAGTCATATCCAGTTCTAGATTTTTCCCTTCTCAATGCCTTAAGCATTTGGAAAATTTAGAAAAGATGAATATTATAGCACATGCAATCGATCCTATATCCGAAGCATATGGGACACGATTCATGTTTAACATAAAGACATGATACTAGACAAGTCTTTTGCTACAATATTTTTTATTTTTTATTTGCCATGTTTTCAAAATTTAACTATGAAGAGGGATGCCGTAATCATAATCGAACTTTGAAAACGCAATATATATAGAATTTCTTCAAGTTTGAACCATTCCAACATAAAATTCACATATATATTCTTGACTAAAGATGATTAAAATCTCAATCTAAGCTTTAGAATTGAAATGAAGTATAATTTCCTCTCCCTTAATTATAGCAAAACAACTTTTCAACCCCTGCAACTTCACGAATTGAAACTTTGTTTTCTATAATTAACATTGCTAACTTGCAACACTAAACGTAATAATCATGCTCCCACTAACATGATGATTATTAGCATAACACTTATTCTAATCTGCTGGACTTCTGAAATTTAGATTCATACACCCTTTCTTAGATAGCTCACATGTGTGTCTAAACAATTTTCAGAACTATGAAAAGGGATGCCGTAATCATAGTCTCGATTGCTTAGGCATTTGCCATTTCTCACAAGTCCATGTTAGTGTGCCGGTTAACCACACTCGCTCCACTAATGACTTTTGAAAATGAAAATAACACTATCTACGTAAAATCTACTTAGTGAAAGCGTTTCCTCACCATCATTTTCATGAATCGGAGAGAAACCTTATGACACTTAGATTTTATAGTGTATGAGTTCCTGTCCATGTGAATTTGTCAAAACCATAATCACAAGATAAGGTTAGTGACAAATTCAGCCTTACATGGATTAAACTTGTTCAGTCTTAGTTTCTTGTCACCTTGGTAGCACAAGGCCCACCAATGCTTCCAAGTTGAACTCTGATAACTCACATGCAAATTCAACTTATTTGAAGTAGGTACAAAAATAAGAATTATGTCAACACGATAGGTTGCAAACCTTAAGTCGTGTCCTAGTGATAAATTACAGGTTTTACTCTTGATTAAATCTTGAAAGTCTTTCAGGATCTTTAAGGCTCCCACTGTCCCCTTGACATATAAGTTTCCCCAGTCAAGAACCATTCCTTGACAAAACAAATATTCAAGGGATAGTGCGGATTCTTATCAAGACTAACACTTCACACAATTGGTCTTATTTGGTCTATGTCTCATCCAAGACATCACAACTTACCAATCTCAAATGTACAAGAGTAGAAAACATTTTACTCTTACATTTGACTAGTGTTAATAAATCTTCCTTTCTGTCACTCAAGGTTACAATCTTGGAGTATGACTCTAAGAATTGTTTTGGAATGAAGTATGACTCATCTTCTTGATTTTAACCAATCCAACAATTCATGACCTCTCTTCTTAGCCATAACAATGCACTAAGACGTCCTTAGAGTATGAATTTGTGATATGGTTTTGTCACACCCCGAAAACCAAAGGCGGAAACATTTCTGGGGTTGACTCCACGTTGAGTATCAAATCCAATGCATATAGTAAAGTAGTAATCACAAAACATTACATTACATAATATTGTTTACATTGGTTCAAAAGTAAAATTGTACAAGTGTTTAACATATGTAATATGAACAAAAGTAAAGACGAGTCTTCGGGACGCTCCGTCTTCTCCAAAATATTGCAATGTACCTGTCTAACGCTGACCTGAGAATACAAGCAGTTTGAAAATCAGCATAAAGCTGGTGAGTTCATAAGAGGTTTAGTTTTGAAAAGACGAGTTCCTTTACGTTCGGGAAAAGTTGTTGATAAAGAAAATCCCATATTTTCTTATGAAAACAGTTTGGTTAACCTTTGTTACAATTTCGAAAATGGTTGGTTATGACATTCCAGGGAAATCCCATATTTTCCTTATAGTTTTAGTTATTCGTTTGTTTCTTTATTCGTTTATGTGCTGTTGTGTTACCCAGGAAAATCCCATATTTTCCTATGTGTTAAGTTGTCTATTAGTATCTAGGTTCGTTACTGATTTTAATGTTATCCCAGGAAAATCCCATATTTTCCTATGTGTGGTGTTTTGTTCTTAAGTCTGATTTCGAAATACCAGTAATTACCATGTGAGTAGTATTATTTATGTGTTCTACTTCTTTAGTTATTCTACAATCGAATGACTATAATCTACTAACTTAGTTGAAATTTCGAATATTTGGAATTACACAGAAGCGTACTTTATAGTATTTTCGAAATTCTGCTGAGTTCCAAAGGAGTATATTAGTTGTATATTCGAAGCTCTGTCGACATTCTGAGGCGGATATATTTGAAACTCAGAAGAGGTCCAGAGGTGTATTTTCGTAATAAATTCGAAACTCTGGTGACACTTAAGGAGTACACTAACTGTATATTCGAAGTCTTAGTGTCAACCAAATGCGTCATTTCGTATTCGTAGACGTATTCGTATTCGTAGACGTATTCGTATTCGTAGACATATTCGTATTCGTAGACGTATTCATATTCGTAGACGTATTCGTATTCGTAGACGTATTCGTTCTAAATTACATTTGTATTCGTATTTGTAGACGTATTCGTATTCGTATTCCTATTAGTATTCGAATTCGTTATTCGTATTCGTACTTAGTTATATTCGTTATAATTAGTATGATCTCTTTTACAAAAGACAATATAGATCAAAACACTTTTCAAAAGAAATCTTTAATTTACCTGCAATTCGAAACATTAGTTATCATATTCTTTGGAAATCATGACATTTAGAAACTAAAATCATTAAGTTGTAAATCAGTTTAAGTACAAGATACACTTGTACTTTTGCTTGTATTCCCCCCTGAAAACAGTTAAAAACAGTGAAAAAGGGTAGGGGTATGAACTCACCGGACAAGAAACGTGACGAATTCGGATGCTAAACGTTGGTCCGGGGCTTGCAAATGCACGAGGTTCCTAAGTATAATTTAAAGATACACATTTGTATCTAATTAGGACTTAGATTAATTATTTGTTAGGGACAATTACTTGTAGTCGCGGAGACACCCCATTACGAGTGTTTGGAGGGACCCGGGTGGCGTTTAAGGACATGAAATGACACTAGGGACTTGGGACTTGAGTTTATTCCCCATGAATAACCTCATACAAGAGTTTTTAGCCAATAACACCCACTCCCCATGAGTTTACGGCCGTAAACTCATGGTGGGGTCAATTAGGGGCAAAAATGGCTTAAATCACTTAAGGGAATTTTTCTAGGCTTGGATCAAAGGCTTGGAATGGATTTTGAAACATCAAATGACTTATTTATGGGAGTTTACGGCCTAGCATAGGCTCCTTGCCGTGAACTCCTTAATACCCATGAAAATTGTGTTAAATGATGCTAAAAAAATCACATGTGATTGGTAAATTTATCCCAAGGCCTTACATGCAATTCCTTAATATTTTGAAGGGGTTTTGGAGTTTACGGCCTATGAGACGCCCCTCATGGCCGTAAACTCTCTTAGATGGTGATTCCATGTGATTTAAGGTCAAGAACTTGATTGTAAGGACTTCTAAAATTCATTCCAAGGCTTTAGGGGTGTTTAGGTAGCATTCTAACACCATGAATCAAGGAGTTTATGGCCCAAGCACAAGCCTTGGACGTAAACTCATATAAATCCCTCAAATAATGTGTTTAAGGTCCTTAAACTATTTTTGGTTGGTCCTATGATTTATTCCAAGGCTTTTGGTGGTGTTAGATGGCTTTCTAACACCTTGAAATTGATTTTACACCACGATTTAAGGAGTTTACGGCCCAAGCACATGCCTTGGCCGTAAACTCATATAAGTCCCCAAAAATTATGTTTAAAGTGTTCCAAGGCTAAAGCAATTATTCTAGAAGTCATATCCATGGCTTGTTGGGGTCTAGGAAGGGTTTAAGGTAATAAAAGTCCCAACTTTACAGTTTACGGCCTAAGCATGAGGCTTGGCCGTAAACTCCTTCAAACCCTTCAAAATGCATGATTAAAGTGCTATAAGTCCATTACATGAAGTCATTTAATCATATCTAGGTCCCAAAATTGTCTAGGAGGGGTTTAAGGGCTCAAAAACCCTATATTTTTGAGTTTACGGCCTAAACACCATCTTTGGCCATAAACTCCTATTCAAGTCTCCAAATTATAGTTTAAGGCATTCTAAGTCTATTCCATAAAGCCATCTAGCCATATCTAAGGTCCAAATGTGTTTTAGAAGGGTTTTTGTGCTCCAAAACCCATTTTATATGAGTTCACGGCCTAGGGCTATTCCTTGGCCGTAAACTCATGAATATGGTCCTTTTCTATGATTTGAACTCGAATTTGAAGGCTATGAAGGTTACATATCAAGTTATGGAAGGTACCTCAAGGATTTGGAGCCTAAAATTGATGATTTGGACCCTTAAACTTGGATTTTAGGAGAGAGGTTAGAGAGAGAGTAGAGAAAGGAAGCAAAAGCTTCAAATGAATGTTTAAACACGTTTATATAGGTCCTAAAACTTGGACACGGTGGAATTCTACCCGATACCGGCCTTAAACGAGGCTTTAGGTCACACCCGATTAAGTTTCCGTCACCCGGCGGGGACGTTTCTAACTTTTTGAAATAAACATTTTTGGGCTAGATTCATGAGTTCCTAAAGGGTTTGGACACTCATTGGATTATAATAAACGTATAAATTTATTTACTTTAACCCAAAACAGAAACGAAACGAATTGATTAACGGCAAATTTTACGGGTAGAACGGGTTTTTCGACGATGGAAAACTTCGGGTTGTTACATTATCCCCCCGTTAGAGGGAATTTCGTCCCGAAATTCAAAGAATAAGATATAGATCATTAAATTGGAATGAGACACGAATGGATTTGTTGCCTCGGATCTTCACTTTCTCAAGTGGAATCAGGTCTCTACTGGGTGTTCTAACGAATTCTCATTATCGGGACGTGTCTTTGTTTTGCACATTGATTCTCTCTCAATCTACAATATCAATCAGTTTTCTCATGGAAGTTCCAACCCTGGACGACTTCGACTTCCTCAAAGGAATCATTAGGGTTTCATTGGGTAGATGCTTCTAAGGATTCGAAACGCGAAGTACCGGATGGATGTTATCAAGCTCTAAGGGCATTTGAAATCTGAAGATTGCAGAATCGACTTCTACGAAGTTCTCGAATGGTCTGATGTGGAATTAAACTAGACATTCGAAAGAAATTCTCGGGAATCCTTCGGGAAAGACATTTAGAGGAAAGAGCTGTTAACTTCCCGTTTCTCAATGATCACAGAAACGAGGGATGCGTGGTAATTCATATCGGGAACACTTTTGAGTTCTAAGGCATGGAATGATACGAAGGTTTGATGCCGAAGGTCACAAGAGTCGGGTCGAGGAAAAGGTCTAAACGGGTGACCCTTTCAAATCTAAGGATATCGACATGAATGAGACTCGGTCATTTCATGTCAATCATAGCATCAAAATGTTTCGTGAAAAGTTTCCCATTTGGATCGAATGGAACAGGACAATCCTCCGGACTGATGAATCAATCTACGGGTACGAAGTTAGTGTTCTCTATCTCACTGGTTAGTTATCTTGACGGTGCACGTTTTGATTATTGACAAAGGATTTAGTCTAGATAGATATTTGAATGAATGATTAGCAAATTTTTACCACATTAGAATCGAGAAGGATCACGGGCACAAGATTTATCAAAGAGAAGTATACTTGTAGCAACGGTGGGATCAGCGGCTATCCTTTCTTGTCCCATGGTTAGGACTCTCCCGGTGTTGCCAGATGTTACTGTCTTCGGACAGTTTTGCTTATAGTGTCCGACCTCTCCACAACTGTAGCAAGTTTGACCGATACCTGCTCCGGAAGCCTGACTAGTTGACGGGGTTGGGGTTTTGCAGGTTCGTGAGAGGTGACCTTCCTGGCCACAACTTCTACAAAACTTTGCACGACAAGGGCCAGGGATGCGATGGTGGTAGCTGCAATGGTTACACCATGGGAGGATACCGACATATCCGGTGACAGGTGCTTGAGATGTGGAATTGACAACAGAAACAGCAGCAGGGATAGTGGCAGCGTGGACTGCCACTATTTGCTGTTTCTTTGAGACTTCTGGGGAAGACTGACTTTTCTTCTTCTTCTTCCAAAACTTTCTTTTCTCGCCACTCTTTTCTGTGGGCTCGGGAGTGGCATCTGCTTCTTTTTGGTTTTCATTGTGGTCGATCAGGGTTTGCGCTAGACATTTAGCGCTGTCATAGGTATTTGGCTTTGCTGCTATAACGTTCCCTTTTGTTGGTTGTGTTAATTCCCAAATGAACCTTTCTACCTTTTTCCTTTCCAGGGTAACCATTCCCGGACAAAGGAGTGCCAGGTCATCAAACGTTGAAGTGTAAGAGGCGATATCGGAACCTTTCATCTTCAGGTTCCATAGCTCTTGTTCCATCTTCTGGATTTCACCCCGAGGGCAATACTCCGCACGTAGTAGTTCTTTCATTACTTCCCATCCCATAGCATTAGCTACAGATAAGGTCAGGGATTTGACTCGGCCGTTCCACCAAGTCAAAGCCTTATCGAGGAGAGTACAGGTGGCAAACTTTACTTTGTCGGAATCCGAACAGGCACAGATCTCGAAAACAGATTCGATTTTCTCTAACCATCGAGTTAGAGCAATGACACCCCCTGTGCCATCGAAGAATGTGGGTTTTGCATTCATAAAGTCTTTATAGGAACACTCCTTCCGGTGTTCCTGATTACTTTCTTGGTTTTGAAAACCACTTCCTGGACCATTGGGGTTAAATTGAGGTAGGAGAGCTGATATTGTGGCAGAAATGGTTGCCTGAAGAGTTTCCAGATCGATTTGAAGAGGAGGCGGTGGCGGCGGAGGGTTGTTGGTGTTCCTCGTGCTAGATCTCCTTCTCGGAGGCATCTTGATCTATAAAGATCAGGAAAGAGAGGATCATAAGTCTTCTAAATTGATTCAAGAGATATGGATCAGGGGATATCTCATCAATACAGATATAACATCATATTAAGCGATAAAACAGGAGGGAAGGATCAAAGCAGGAAGTTTTATAGCTCCAGGAATGATCAAGGAACAATGCATACACGAAGGTTTCTACTAAAGATCGGCTCGAGAAATACTCCCATAGTATTTCATGGTTCGCTGCAACGACGATTCGTTGTTTGGGATATTGGGTAAGTTTTAGGTATGCTGCGTACCGCAGTCACTCCCAAGCACATGTTGGCCGTGTCTCGAATGAATATAGTTGGCTAGGCTATACTGATCCTAGACACGACTACATAACTGCCCAGGTTTAACCGCAGCGTACAACACCCATTTACTTATATTTTGTTCTATTTGTAGTTACGGATTTCGAGGGTCGGTATACTTGTATACTTTAGAAAATACTTATATTCGTAGAGTATACTTTTAGTTCAGAGCACTTAGGCCCTTTAATGTTTATAGTCTTATACCAAGTAAGCTTTGGTATACCAGTTCACTATAAACAAGGGCTCTGATACCAATCTGTCACACCCCGAAAACCAAAGGCGGAAACATTTCCGGGGTTGACTCCACGTTGAGTATCAAATCCAATGCACATAGTAAAGTAGTAATCACAAAACATTACATTACATAATATTGTTTACATTGGTTCAAAAGTAAAATTGTACAAGTGTTTTACATATGTAATATGAACAAAAGTAAAGACGAGTCTTCGGGACGCTCCGTCTTCTCCAAAAGATTGCAATGTACCTGTCTAGCGCTGACCTAAGAATACAAGCAGTTTGAAAATCAGCATAAAGCTGGTGAGTTCATAAGCGGTTTAGTTTTGAAAAGACGAGTTCCTTTACGTTCGGGAAAAGTTGTTGATAAAGAAAATCCCATATTTTCTTATGAAAACAGTTTGGTTAACCTTTGTTACAATTTCGAAAACGGTTGGTTATGACATTCCAGGGAAATCCCATATTTTCCTTATAGTTTTAGTTATTCCTTTGTTTCTTTATTCGTTTATGTGCTGTTGTGTTACCCAGGAAAATCCCATATTTTCCTATGTGTTGAGTTGTCTATTAGTATCTAGGTTCTTTACTGATTTTAATGTTATCCCAGGAAAATCCCATATTTTCCTATGTGTGGTGTTTTCTTCTTAAGTCTGATTTCGAAATACCAGTAATTACCATGTGAGTAGTATTAGTTATGTGTTCTACTTCTTTAGTTATTATACAATCGGATGACTATAATCTACTAACTTAGTTGAAATTTCGAATATTTGGAATTACAAAAAAGCGTACTATATAGTATTTTCGAAATTCTGCTGAGTTCCAAAGGAGTATATTAGTTGTATATTCGAAGCACTGTCGACATTCTGAGGCAGATATATTTGAAACTCAGAAGAGGTCCAGAGGTGTATTTTCGTAATAAATTCGAAACTCTGGTGACACTCAAGGAGTACACTAACTGTATATTCAAAGTCTTAGTGTCAACCAAAGGCGTCATTTCATATTCGTAGTCATATTCGTATTCGTAGACGTATTCGTATTCGTAGACGTATTCGTATTCGTAGACGTATTCATTCTACATTACATTCGTATTCGTATTTGTAGACATATTCGTATTCGTATTCCTATTAGTATTCAAATTCGTTATTCGTATTCGTACTTAGTTATATTCGTTATAATTAGTATGCTTTCTTTTACAAAAGACAATATAGATCAAAACGCTTTTCAAAAGAAATCTTTAATTAACCTGCAATTCGAAACATTAGCTATCATATTATTTGGAAATCATGACATTTAGAAACTAAAATCATTAAGTTGTAAATCAGTTTAAGTACAAGATACACTTGTACTTTTGCTTGTATCCCCCCCTGAAAACAGTTAAAAACAGTGAAAAAGGGTAGGGGTATGAACTCACCTGACAAGAAACGTGACGAATTCGGATGCTAAACATTGGTCCGGGGCTTGCAAATGCACGAGGTTCCTAAGTATAATTTAAAGATGCACATTTGTATCTAATTAGGACTTAGATTAATTATTTGTTAGGGACAATTACTTGTAGTCGCGGAGACACCCCATTACGAGTGTTTGGAGGGACCCGGGTGGCGTTTAAGGACGTGAAATGACACTAGGGACTTGGGACTTGAGTTTATTCCCCATGAATAACCTCATACAAGAATTTTTAGCCAATAACACCCACTCCCCATGAGTTTACGGCCGTAAACTCATGGTGGGGTCAATTAGGGGCAAAAATGGCTTAAATCACTTAAGGGAATTTTTCTAGGCTTGGATCAAAGGCTTGGAATGGATTTTTAAACATCAAATGACTTATTTATGGGAGTTTACGGTCTAGCATAGGCTCCTGGCCGTAAACTCCTTAATACCCATGAAAATTGTGTTAAATGATGCTAAAACAAATCACATGTGATTGGTAAATTTATCCCAAGGCCTTACATGCAATTCCTTGATTTTTTGAAGGGGTTTTTGGAGTTTACGGCCTATGAGACCCCCCTCATGGCCGTAAACTCTCTTAGATGGTGATTCCATGTGATTTAAGGTCAAGAACTTGATTGTAAGGACTTCTAAAATTCATTCCAAGGCTTTAGGGTGTTTAGGTAGCATTCTAACACCATGAATCAAGGAGTTTACGGCCCAAGCACAAGCCTTGGCCGTAAACTCATATAAATCCCTCAAATAATGTGTTTAAGGTCCTTAAACTATTTTTGGTTGGTCCTATGATTTATTCCAAGGCTTTTGGTGGTGTTGGATGGATTTCTAACACCTTGAAATTGATTTTACACCATGATTTAAGGAGTTTACGGCCCAAGCACATGCCTTGGCCGTAAACTCACATAAGTCCCCAAAAATTATGTTTAAAGTGTTCCAAGGCTAAAGCAATTATTCTTGAAGTCATATCCATGGCTTGTTGGGGTCTAGGAAGGGTTTAAGGTCATAAAAGTCCCAACTTTGTGAGTTTACGGCCTAAGCATGAGTCTTGGCCGTAAACTCCTTCAAACCCTTCAAAATGCATGATTAAAGTGCTATAAGTCCACTACATGAAGTCATTTAATCATATCTAGGTCCCAAAACCCTATATTTATGAGTTTACGGCCTAAACACCATCTTTGGCCATAAACTCCTATTCAATTCTCCAAATTATAGTTTAAGGCATTCTAAGTCTATTCCATAAAGCCATCTAGCCATATCTAAGGTCCAAATGTGTTTTAGAAGGGTTTTTGTGCTCCAAAACCCATTTTATATGAGTTCACGGCCTAGGGCTGTTCCTTGGTCGTAAACTCATGAATATGGTCCTTTTCTATGATTTGAACTCGAATTTGAAGGCTATGAAGGTTACATATCAAGTTAGGGAAGGTACCTCAAGGATTTGGATCCTAAAATTGATGATTTGGACCCTTAAACTTGGATTTTAGGAGAGAGGTTAGAGAGAGAGTAGAGAGAGGAAGCAAAAGCTTCAAATGAATGTTTAAACACGTTTATATAGGTCCTAAAACTTGGACACGGTGGAATTCTACCCGATACCGGCTTAAACGAGGCTTTAGGTCACACCCGATTAAGTTTCCGTCACCCGGCGGGGACGTTTCTAACTTTTTGAAATAAACATTTTTGGGCTAGATTCATGAGTTCCTAAAGGGTTTGGACACTCATTGGATTATAATAAACGTATAAATTTATTTACTTTAACCCAAAACGGAAACGAAACCAATTGATTAACGGCGAATTTTACGGGTAGAACGGGTTTTTCGACGATGGAAAACTTCGGGTTGTTACAGGTTTCATAATCATTAAGATGATCATGAAATACGATACTAAACTACTCTCCCATCCTTTCAGATTTGAGAAACTTTTATCTTTCTGCCTAATTTGATTCTTCTCATTTGTTTTGTCATACATTGTAACCTTTCCAATGTTACAGAATTATACTTAACCTTATAAGTATAATCATATTTACTAATCTTTAGTAAATCATGACAAATAAATCTTTGTGGTGGACCTTGACCAGCGCACACCCAGTGTACCTAATTCCTTAGTCCTTCAATTGACTCACATATACATGTGATCAAAGAATTAGTCTTAATTTTCAAAGATGAAAATTCTCATTCATCATACAATACAACTTGTATGATTCCAAGTTTCTATCCAATTGAAACTTGGGTGATGAAAAACTTTCTTCATTTGGTAAATTCAGACACTACCACAAATGAAAGAATCAAATTCACTTTCCAATACTGCTATTACTGGAAACATATAAGCAACAATTTTCCACAGATGCCATTGTAAGGATATTTTTTTTAAAATAAATCAAATTAAAACCTTTTTTTTTCTTTTATTTTAAAACTTTGCGGAAAAACTTATCCTTACAATCCACATGAAAACCTTGTTGTTATCTATTCATAAGCAATATATTATAACTCTTAAGCAATAGCTCAAAATTCTGATTGCCGAACCATGCGATCGAAACCCATTTTCACAATCAGAATCAACATATACTTACTTTAAGCTTCCTATCTTTTCTTTGATTCTTAAAACCATCAACATGTGACCCATTCACATTATGTAATAAGAATCTCCAAAAAGAAATTTAATAGAGTTAGTCAGTGGACTTTAACTGAAGTAGAGTCAAACTTTTTGACTTAATCAATCTTATGATCTTTCAGGTAAATATGGCAGCTTTGCAATCAGTGTCCCTCCCTTTGGCAATAAAACATATACACCCTTTGGTAATGGCACATGGGACTATCTCAGACTTAGCCTTTCTCTTTACCATTTGGTCAACCGAGTTGACTATAGCCGATCCCTTTCCATTGGGAAGAGAAATCTTTTTTCTAGATATCGAATGCTACCATTGTCAATGTCCATTTAAGACTTGGGAAGTTGTTCTTTTAATCAAATTTGCTTTACTGGTGTTCCAAATCATTGCTGATTCCACAACACCAAGCAAATAGATAACATCATTAAGGGTCATGTCATAGTCTGTCTCATAGTAGTCCCAATGAGACTCACTATGTCACTAAGAAAGTGATTGAACATCCAACTTTCACGAGACTTTGACACCCAACTCTCCCGGCTTGTCAATATGTGACTTTATCTCCAAGATGTGAGCACACATAGACTATGCTTGCCAATAGGGATTGAGTGACTTTAAACTTTTCAAGAACTTGTGGGTGAGGGAGAATAATTGGAGGAGGTGGAGGAAGTTAAGCATGATGTTAAGGGACACCATCTTCAAGAGATTTGGGAAGATCATAGTTGTCTGAACCAGACATCTATAATGGGAGAAAATCAAGTTAGTTGATTCAAAGTCCTTAATATAACACCCAATATGAAATATTAAGGCTAGGACCCAACACAATATTTTATAATTTGGAAGAGGGATGCCGTAATCCAAGCTATAAAATATTTGAAGGTAGGCGAATGACGATTCACCAATTTCCACCTTGAAAAACGAAATAATTTATTAGGTTTTAATTGGATTTGAAATTCCTAGATCTTTTGAGATTCATTGAACTTTTCAATGGCATGTTTAAATCTCGAGTGTGCCCTCTCAAATTTTGTGACTGGGATGCCGAGGATGACAAAACAAGGTGTGAATAACCATACCAATTCACTTGGTATCCTTAATATTATCACCTAATCAATGTGCCGGTTAACCACACACGCTCCATTGATCTATGACAAACATTAAGTCACCCTTCGTGATCCTTACTAGTCCAAGTTAGTGTGCCGGTTAACCACACACGCTCCACCAACGACTTGGTAAGGTACAAAGTGTGAATTCCATGGGCTAGCACCAAATTCACATTTTTCCTAAAGTAACTAAGATTGGGAATTAAATAAAACATTTGGTTACTTTATAATAATCATTATACTTTTAATGAGAATTTAAAGTCATTGTCCTACCGGTTCGGCTAACGACCCTCCACCAGTCAAGCAAGCGGTGGGTGAGAGTGGACACCCATTAAGTCGCCATTTTATAGGCAACAACCTTATACCCACCTTATAGACCGGCTTCGTGAATGAGGCCTACTAACGGTAAAACGACTTGTTCTTATACATATATATAATAATTAACCATTAATGTTATAAATAGTATAAGGGTAGAATTTGAACTTTTAAAACTTCTAGGGTATGGAATTAAAGTTTGTGTGAGACTTTACAAATTCCAAAACTTGAGGGCAAGTTTTGAACAATTCATAAACTTTTGGATATTCATAACTTATGAGTAGTAATTAAGTGTTTTAAATCTTTTAATGAAGAGTCTCTTGGAAATCCATAACTTGATGACAAGTTATGAAGTCCATAAAACATTTATGGGAAAAACTCTTCAAGAAAATGTAACGTACAACTTCTTAAAAAACATTTAAAAGAAAAACTCTTGGAATTCCATAACTTGAGGACAAATTAAGAATTCCATTAAAACACATTAAGATCAAGAATTAACTAACAAACAATTTACAAAAAATTCCTATGATCTAACAAAACTCATATGAACATGAACATCCACATCAACAGTTTCAAGAATCATATTAACACATATAAAATTGAAATTTTGATTATAACTTTGAAATTAGTCCACCATCATCATTACCACAACAAAACAGGTTTTATGAGTCCAAAACAGTTTAAGGTAATGATTCTAGACCAATTCCAGCACCAAAACTCGTAGATATGTTGTCTGGGGGTCCAACACGTCGAGTGCATGAACCAACTCGCCGAGTTGGATGAGTTTTGCCTTGTTCTCATCGAGTCCCTTCATGGACTCGGCGAGTCAGCTGTGCAGATAGCATAAAATCTTCGATTTTTAGCAATTTGCATCAAGTATTCAAACAAGCAAGCCTAGGCTCTGATACCACTGTTGGGTTTTGAGCAATCTAACACTTCCTAAGTGTGCATGCAACCCTAATAAACCTTGGATCTATGTTTGTCTAAATACATGCAAAATAATAATTTTACAAGGTTCATAACCTATCTAACATGGCATGGGGTACTTTTAAACATAAAAGAATTAGATGAGATTACATACCTTTTGATGATGAGTTTGATTCCTAAGGAGTTTGAGGGCCATGCACCAATAGTGTGAATGCCTCAAATGGAATCACAAATCACCACAAACTCATGGAAAACTTTGAAAGAGTGTATACACACATAAAATCGGCCACACACAAAGTCTCACACAACTAGTGCCACTAGTGGCTATTTCATGCAACATAAGCATGCTTATATAGTGTACATGATTAGGGTGAAATCCTAATAACCCATGTCTTTTCCTTTCCAAGGATCCATGGGTTAAAAGCTCCATGGATCATCCATGGACTTCCATACAAGCCTAGCCCATTAACAAATGAGTGTTAGCCCACACTATATAAAACCAATAGCCCACAATCTAATTAGTCTTCCTTTTAATCTCCAAATTAATTCATAATTAATTTAAGACTAAGACTAATTAAATAACATGACTTCATATTAATATATTATAACTTATAATATATTAATAATCATATGTGTATAACTCTCATAAAATTATCCATAAATAGTTTGGATGAAATGCAACCCAAATGGACCATGCTGGGTCGGGTCAAGTATATACCAAATAAGTTATGTACTTAGACACCTTATCCAACAATTTCTTTGGCAGCGATGCCGCCTCGTAGATCTGCACGTCGCATCAACAATGCAACACCTACGCCGCCGCCACCACCCCCATAATATGATCCTGTCATGGTTCAAGCTGCTATCACTACAGCAGTAGCAGCTACTCTTACGCAGATAAACACTAACGGAGCTGGTGGAACTGGAACCAGTACCAACCACTTGAATCATGGCACTGGCTATGGTTATATCAGAGAATGCACATACAAGGAATTTTCAAATGCAAAGCCAAAAACTTTCGACGGGGTAGGAGGATTTATTGCACTTATGCAATGGTTCGAGAAGACCGAAACGGTCTTCGAGATATGTGCATGCCCAGAGACCAGCAAAGTCAAGTTCGCCGCTTGCACTTTCTCTGATCGAGTCCTCACCTGGTGGAAGGGACATGTGGAAGCCCTATCTCTCCAATTTGCTAATGCCATGAGCTAGGAAGATCTCAAAATCTTGATGCTGGAAGAATACTGCCCGAGGGGCGAAATCCAAAAATTAGAGCATGAGCTATGGAACCTAAGGATGACCGGATCGGACGTAATCGCTTACACGGCTAGGTTTAGTGATTTGTCAGCCTTGTGCCCAAATCACCTGTAATTGAGTATACTAATTGGTAAATATCGTAACAAGGTTTTCATACATATAAAGAACACAAAAATCCGAGTTATAACGAAGAAGTTATGACCATTCTAAGTTTTCCGACAAAAACCGGCAATACGAAGTTACGTAAAAACGCGAAGTTTCTATAAAATACTTTTTGACCTTAAGTGTCTAAATGAAATTCATAGGTATCATTAAACTACAAACGTTAATAAAAATAACGCTCAAATCGGACATCGTATGTTTAAGTTATGATTGTTCCAATTTCGGCTTAGTAGCAGACAGCTAAAAACTCGAATCGGAGATCGAGCGACTTTTGGCCGGAATGACCTAAACGAGAATCGAAGGTCTCGACAATGGTATTTCAGCGGTAAAAAGTCTGGCAAAAACCGACGTCAGATAAAGAAGTTATGAATTTTTAAAGAAATTCCTTAATCACGTCATTTTAATAAATAAATATTAAAAATAATTTCGGAATTTGCCGACGGAATCTAAACGAAAGTTGTAGATCGTAGTCTCACCTATGCGTGGATATAAAGAACGTCAAAAACGGAGTTTGTATGAAGGAGATATGAATTTTAGAAGTTTATTTAAAATAAATATAAATTTAAATATAAACTCTTGGTATTATCCGAAGAAGAGTCAGCAGATAGGATCGAGGTACGCCCTGCGTACCCTCGTATGCCCCGCGTACTCATATCAAGGGCCTCGAATCGTCCACGTCGCCCCTACTCCTCTATGCCCTCCCATCCGAAGTACGTAAGCGATGACGCCCCAGTACGCGCCGCGTACCCTCGTACGCCCAGCGTACCGAGGCGGTTCAGCACCCCTATAAAAGGGATGCGAGGGTTCCGGGAAAACTTGCTTATTTCTTCTCATTTCTCTTGCGTTTTGCCTCGTTTTCTGTGCCCGTTTAAACCCGAAGCCCTGGTCATTTTGCTCAAGTCCCGAAGGTCGATTTTACTCCCGAGATTCCCGAGAATCCCAAGAAAAATCCGTTTCCCGAGACGAAACTCTGCTCGGTTTTTCGTCACGCTTTCTTCAATCAATCAAGTGAGTTCATACCCCTACAACCACACTTTAAATGCTTTTGAAACACTTTTAAGGGGGGGGGGGAATACAAGTAAACACACGACTAAAATCGTGTGAAACATCGATCTTTTGCTATACTTTTCATACTGTTGTTTTAACTATCTTATGAAGTTATTATCATGCAAAACACCTCACAACACAAATTTACCCTCTTGGGGTACAATATGTTTTATAAATAGAAATAGGTTTTATTTATACGTTTGCATACTACATCATATCAAGAGTAACCATTTCAACTATAACATGATGCTTTTACAAGAAAACTCAACTCATCATCACGTTTTTGTAACACGGTAGAGAACGAAATCATTTCATACGAATGATTTTCATCATATTACTCGTGAACTTGTTGTTAGCAATCATGTGATGGCATATGGCTTTGTTTGTACCAAACGAAAGTCCCCACCTATAACCAGAGTCTCTTGGAGGGAGAGCGTGACAAGTGTGTATAGATCTATACGGGGCTGACAACTCCGCACCCTAACTGTTAGCTACAGTCCGTCATTAGGGTGAAAAATGTCAACATTAGGTACTGCGTCTAGTATGGTTATGAGGAACTCACAACACACGGAAACAATGACTCATGCACGTAGTAATACATAACTTAATCATGCTTGGGGGGTAATAACTATATTCTAGGGTAGTATCGGCATGATCAAAACTCAGGTTAAAACACTTACACAACTAGTTTTACTTAACTATATTCTAGGGTAGTATCGGCATGATCAAAACTCAGGTTAAAGCACTTCACTTTTAGGAAAATAAGGGATTTTCCTGGTTCAAATACATTCATTTTGTACAATAACGATTTACAACATCATTCTTTTGAGCATGTCATAGTTTCTTATAGCTTACGGTCTTGGTCATTTGAGACTGCATTTAACTTTTAGGAAAATAAGGGATTTTCCTGGTTCAAATACATATAGTACATACAACAATCTTTCAAACTCATTTCATACATCTAATAGAAAATAAGGGATTTTCTGGAAAACATACACGCACTTTCGAATGGAATACATTTTCTCAAAACACCACTTATGAACTCACCAACTTAAATGTTGACACTTTTTTTTTGAAATAACTTGTATTCTCAGGAAACCGCTAGACCAGGTAGCAACTACTTTTGAAGACTAACGCGCTGGCATTAGTAACATATTTTGGATCACCATATTGTATTTGATGACTTTTGCAAACATGTAACACATACAATTATGTAAACTCTTCAAATATATTTATATATGGTGGTGTGTACTTTCCTTTCTATGAACTGTTATGATACTGAATATGACGTCCTCCGCCCCCGAACGTTTCCGCCGTTCTGGTTTGGGGGTGTGACACCCAGGTTGTTGTAACATCCGGACTCCCAAGTATCTAATTTATGCTTTAATATTGAGTTTTTGGAGAGAGACTCGGCGAGTCGGCGCTCAGATTCGCCGAGTAGGAGCGCGGATGGTCAGACTGATTTAATGGCGGACTCGACGAGTCCATACTGTTTAATGAAACCCTAATCCTTGGGGTTTGAGACTTATTTAATGGGGCTTATAGCCACCATTTGCGGCTACCAGACCCTTAAGAGAAACCCTTATTGTGCTTGAGCGTTTGTGAGAGAGAACAAGCCATTATTGGACCTTTGTGGGTTTGTTTTGCAAGAAGAAGTTTGTAAGTCCCCAAAATTGCTTGTGTATCAATCAGATCCAATCGATGGTGCGGAATCCCAATCAATTGGATGATGTCAGATCAAATAGAAGAGAAGGAGAAGAAGAATTAAGATGAATCTAATGTATTGATGATTGAGTTATGCTCCGTATAAGAGATTCACACACACACACACACACTAGTTCCTCTCTAGTTTCTCTCTCTTCTCTAGCCTAACACTCCCACATGCACTGCTTTATTTATAGTACTTCCAGCAGTACATGAGTGTAAAGCTGCACACGTGTGTATGGCCGTACGCAGGGTGTGCGGCCGCACACACATGTGTAACCGTACACAACCACAAAATTACATATTACATTATAGAAAAATATATTTTCCTAGAAAAGCAAAGTATAAACCAATAATTATGACCCAACAAAGTTGATTCTAGCTTGGAGGAGGCCAAGGAAGTTGCATACTCGTGGATTTCAAGCAGAGGGTATCATCTTTGAGGTAGCATATCGACCCTCTTTCTGTTTTGTTAAGGCATCCATGGATCTAGGGTTTCCTATGCCCTTTATTGGGTTGATTTGTTGAGAATAAGGTCCCTTATCATGTTTAGACTTCAGATCTGGACCCATAGTGGTCCAGAGAAGGTTATCCATCTTGCTTTATGTTGGGTTATGGTAGAAGTGAACTTTGAGTGTTGTATTTAGGACCAAATCATAGTGTAGTGTCATTTGGACGTTGCATGTGTATCAAGTTCGAACCTTTACATGTTTATTGATCTCGGGGAGGTTAGATCTATGGATTAGAGGAGCAGATCTTGTTGGATAAGGTGTTTAAGTCCATAACTATTTCTGGTTAGTACTTGACCCGACCCGGCATGGTCCATTTGGGTTGCATGGAACCATGCAATTGGATAGACTAAATGAGAGAAATAACACTTGGAGATTATTAATATATTATAAGTTTTAATATATTAATAATAGTATTTGATTAGTTTGATCAAAGAATTGATCTAGAATTAATTAAGTGATCAAAAGATAACTAATTAAATATATGGGTTGATTATGTAAATCATTCATATCTTGTATAGTTGGCTTAGAGGCTCCATGGATTATCAAGTTGGGTTCCACCCATAGGATGATCCATGGGAGTTACAAACCCATGGGTCATGGAAATGAAGAGTCATGACACATTAGGGTTTACATGGTGTAACCCTAGATGTGTCAATACTATATAAGAATCCCATTCTCCACCAAAATCGGCTACACATATGAAACAAGAGGGCTAGGCCGATTTCAAGAAGTGTGTATTCTCTCAAACGTCTTTCCAAGAGCATTTGGTGTTGTGTGAAGCATTTGAGGCATCATACTTGGGGTGCTAGGCTCACAAGGTTTCAAGGAACATAAGCAACAACAAGGTAAGTTATTCTATCTTTCATTCAAGTTAAAAATTGTTCCCCATGTATGCTAGATAGGAATATAACCTTGGAATTCAACTTTGCATGATAATTAGACAAACATAGATCCAAGGTTATTAGGGTTGCATGTACACTTAGGAAGTGTTAGAATGCTCAAAACCCAACAGTGGTATCAGAGCCTAGGCTTGTTTGATTGTTATTTGTGCTTAAAAGTTGAAAAAAGTTGAAAAGCTTGTTGTCTGCCTGATGAACTCGTCGAGTCCATGGGGAGACTCGCCGAGTTCACTTGTATCTTCAACCTGCTCGCCGAGTAGGTTCATGCACTCGGCGAGTAGGAGCCACAGAGTGCAGATTTTCGGCTTTAGTTGCTGGAAATGGACTAGAAACATTACCCTAAACTGTTTTGGTACTTGGAAACTTGTTTTAGATGGTGTAATGTCTTTGCTAATCCATTTACAACAACTAGTCATCAAAATTACGAAGTTTTAAGTGTAATTTTGATTCATGAAGGTGTTCATGTTCATGTTCTTGATCTTATGATGTTTAGATGATCATAGGAATTATTTGTAACCTATGTGGTAGTTTAATTCTTGATCATAATGTGTTTTAATGGAGTCCATAACTTGTCCTCAAGTTATGGAAAACCAAAAGTCACTTGAATTAAAACCATTAAAAGAACACAAGAGTTAGAAAAATGAAGAGTCTTCATTTTTATTACTCTAATAAACTCACAAGTTACAAGAAATGAAAAGTTTTGAAAGTTTACAAAACTTGCCCTCAAGTTTTGGAACAAGTAAAGTCATCCTACAACTTTAGTTCCAACCCTTCGAATTTTAAAAGTTAAAATTCTACCCTTATACTTATAATATTATAAGTTAATAATATATATATATATATATATATATATATATATATATATATATATATATATATAAGATTAAAGTCATCTTACCGCTAGTACGCCTCATTCACGAAGCCGGTCTATAAGGTGGGTATAAGGTTGTTGCCTAAAAAATGGCAACTTAATGGGTGTCCACTCTCACCCACCGCTTGCTTGAATGGTGGATGGTCGTTAGCCGAACGGGTAGGACAAGGACTTATAAATTCTCATTAAAAGTATGATGAATATTATAAAGTAACTAAATGTTTTATTAAATTCCCAATCTTAGTTACTTTAGGAAAAATGTGAATAAGTTGCTAATCCATGAAATTACACTTTATACTTTGTTTAAGTCGTTGGTGGAGCATGTGTGGTTAACAGGCACACTAACTTGGACTTAACAAGGTAGGTAAAGGGTGACTTAAGGTTTATTCTAGTATCGGTGCAGCGTGTGTGGTTTACCGGCACATCGATTGAGTGATAAACTTTAAGGGTACCAAGTGATTTGCATGGTTACTTCACACCTCGTTTTGTGATCCTCGGTATCCCAGTCACAAAACTTGGAGGGCACACTCGAGATTGAAACATGCCTTTGAAAAGTTCATTGAATCTCAAAGAATCTAGGAATTTCTAAGAACCAATCAAAAACCTAATATTTAATACTTTGGTTTTCGTGGTGGAAATTGGTGAATCATCATTCACCTACCTTTCAAATATGTTATAGCTTGGATTACGGCATACCTCTTCTAAGTTATAATATATTGTGATTGGATCCTAGCCTTAATTTTAAATTTGGGTGTTTTATTAAGGTCTCTCTTAATGTCTAAACTAATCTTGTCCTCTTCCTTCAGATGTCTTCAAACAATGCTGTTTCTGGCTCTAATCCTAATGGCTCCTTTACGCTTATGAACTTGTGTGGGAAAGTCACTTTTGATGGATCCAACTTCAATGAGTGGATCAGGAACATCAGGATGATTACCCGCTATGAGGACAAAGAATATGTCCTTGACAAGGAGCTTAAGGAGATTGATGAGACCACTGCAACTCCTCAGGAGATCGCTGACTTTTAGGCACATGAAAGGGATGCTACCAAAGTGTCATGCATCATGATGGCCACGATGACAGCGGAACTCCAAAAGTCCTATGAGAATTTCTACCCTTATGAAATGCACCAAGATCTGATGGAAATATACCATCAAAGTGCATGACAAGAAAGGTATGAAATCATCTGCTCCATGATAACAACCATGATGAAGGACGGGGAATCCGTCACGAGCCACATGCAGAAAATGCAAAGGTATGTGGATCGATTGCTGAAGCTTAATGTGAAATTCCCTGAGGAGCTTGCATTAGATATCATTTTGCACTCCTTACCATCGTGCTATGATCAATTCCGCATGACATATCACATGAATAAGGAAGAGGTCACACTCAGCAAACTTTAGGGACTTCTCAAGACCGCAGAAACAGGTCTTAAGGGGAAGTCGGTTGTTAACACTCCTACTCCAAACTCTACTCCGGTTTTGGCAATCGGGAAAAGTCGAGGGAAGAAGAGAAAGAGCTCTTCAAAGGGTACCAAGGCTCGGACCCTTGATGGCTCTTCTTCAAGTGGAACCAAGAAAGGTTTCATCACTCCTTCTTCTGACCCAAAGAGGCTGAATGCTTCTATTGCCATGAAAAATCACATTGGAAGCGGAACTGCCCAAAATACCAGCAAGATGTGAAGGATGGGAAAGTTAAACACAACCATGCAGGTATTTACACTATCATTTCTAATAACTCACCCCATTCTAAATCTTGGGTCCTTGATACCGGTTGTGGTATTCATATTTGTTGTGACTTGAATGGACTAAGAAGAAGTGAGAATGTGGAGCAAGGAAGAATAAACCTAATCATGGGGAATAGGAAAGCTCTACCTGTCACCAAGATTGGAGTTTATACTTTATTGCTAAGTAGTGGGTTTAGTTTAGATTTGAATAAGTGTTGTTATTCACCAGAAATGGCAAGAAATATTATTTCCTTTCATGCATTGTATAAACAAGGTTTCAACTTTTCATTTGATAATGAAGTTGGTTCGATTAATGCTTTCTTTAATAATGTTCTTTATTTTAAAGCATTACCTTGTGATGGCGTGTATGAAACAGTATCTGTGGTTGATAACTTAGGAAATAATGTATTGTGTATTGATTCTGTTAATCATAACTTGGATAAAGCATCATTATGGCATTGTCGTCTTGGACATATAAGCAAGAAACGCATAGGCCAACTACAAAAGGATGGAGTCTTGGAGTCATTTAACCTAAAGTCAGATGATAGTTGCGAATCATGCTTACTTGGAAAAATAACAAAGTCACCCTTCACAGGCTCGTGTGAGAGGGGTGAAGGTTTGTTGGACCTTGTACACACGGATGTGTGTGGACCATTCAAACATGCCACAAGGGATGCTAATCGTTATTATTAATCGTTATTATTTGACTTTCACTGATGATTACAGTAGATATGGATATGTCTACATGATCAAGCATAAGTCGGAGACTTTCGAAAAGTTTAAGGAATTTAAACAGGAAGTCGAGAATCAATTGGGCAGGAACATTAAGATGCTTCGATCCGATCGTGGTGGTGAGTATCTTAGTTAAGAGTTCCTTGACTATCTAAGGGAATGTGGGATAGTCTCACAATTGACACCTCCCAGGACACCACAGTTGAATGGTGTAGCTAAGAGGCGTAATCGAACCCTGTTGGATATCGTTCATTCCATGATGAATCGAGCTTCGCTACCAATCTCATTTTGGGGGTATGCCTTAGAGACTGCCGCCCATATCCTTAATCTAGTCCCTACAAAGAAAGTTGCCAAAACTCCTCACGAGATGTGGACTGGTAAAGTACCTAAACTAGACCACATCAAGATTTAGGGTTGCGAGGCTTTCGTGAGACGCGAGACTCATGATAAGCTCGAACCTCGAAGCGAGAGGTGTATTTTCATCGGCTACCCACAGCAATCCTTTGGTTAACTCTTCTACAGACCTAGTGAAAATTCGGTCTTTGTAGCTAGGAGAGCTTTCTTTAGAGAGAAAGAGAGAGTTCATAAGCCAAGGAAACAGTGGGAGGCAAGTTGATCTCGAAGAAATTCAAGAGTCAAGCGGTGAAGGAACTTCAAACCCTAACACTCAACTTGAGGAGGAAATTCATGTTGAGCCAATTGACAATTCTGTACCTCTGAGGCGGTCCACAAGGGCCAGGAATGCTCCTGAGCATTACTATGGATTCCACATTACTGCAGAAGGTGATACACTTATCAGTGATGAGACACTGATAGGCCTGGATGAACCTAACAATTACGCGGAAGCCATGGCAGGCCCTGAGTCAGCCAAGTGGAAAGAGGCAATGGACAGCGAAATACAGTCCATGTATGACAATCAAGTTTGGAACTTGGTTGAGAATGTACCAGGTCGTAAGACAGTAGGGTGCAAATGGGTCTTCAAGAAGAAGACCGACATGGATGGTAAAGCACACACTTATAAGGCTCGACTGGTTGCAAAGGGCTTCTCTCAAATTCCTGGAGTGGACTATGATGAGACCTTTTCTCTAGTAGCCAAGATTAAGTCTATTCGGGTTCTGTTAGCCATAGCTGCATTTTATGACTATGAAATATGGCAAATGGATGTCAAAACCGCTTTCCTTAATGGAAAGTTGGCTAAAGATGTTTACATGAGTCAGCTAGAAGGTTTTGTCAGCAACGAGTACCCTAATAGAGTGTGTAAGCTTAAGAAATCCATTTATGGATTGAAGCAAGCACCACGCAGATGGAATCTTTGCTTTGATGAAAAGGTCAAGGAATTTGGCTTTTCTAGGAGTGAAGATGAGTCTTGCGTGTATGTCAAGGCTAGTGGGAGTATAGTTAGCTTTTTGGTATTGTATGTGGATGACATACTACTCATAGGAAATGACATCCCAACTCTGCAGGAAGTTAAGTCCTGGCTTGGGAAGTGTTTCTCTATGAAGGACCTAGGAGAAGCTGCCTATATTCTAGGGATAAGGATCTTGAGAGATCGGAGTAAAAGACTAATTGGAATTAGTCAGAGTACCTACTTGGATAAGGTGCTGAAAAGATTCAGCATGCAGGACTCCAAGAAAGGAGAGTTACCCATCCAGAGTAACGCCGGATTGAGTAAGACACAAAGCCCTAGCACTAAGGCTGAGATAGCAGAAATGAGTCGAATACCTTATGCTTCGGCTGTAGGATCGATCATGTATGCAATGACGTGTACTCGACCTGATGTAGCCTTTTCCTTGAGCATGGTTAGCAGGTATCAGGGGAACCCTGGCAGGGCACACTGGACTGCGGTAAAGAATATCTTCAAGTACCTACGGAGGACTAAGGACTGGGTCCTTACCCTCGGTGGGAGTGATGACTTGAGAGTTGTAGGGTATAGTGATGCTAGCTTCCAGAATGATAGGGATAATTTCCGCTCTCAGTCGGGCTGGGTCTTTACCCTAAACGGAGGAGAAATTTCTTGGAAGAGTTCCAAGCAAGAGACAGTGGCAGATTCAACTTGTGAATCAGAGTATATTGCAGCTAGTGAGGCAGCAAAGGAGGCGATATGGCTGAAGAACTTCATTGGAGACCTTGGAGTTGTACCAGCTATTAAAGAGCCAATGGAAATTTTCTATGATAGTGAAAGCGCTGTTGCCTTGGCTAAGGAACCAAGGGATCACGGGAGATCCAGACACATCGACAGAAAATACCATTTTATCATACATCGGATAGAAGAAGGACTCCTCGTGGCAAAGAGGGTATCATCGGATGAGAACCCAGCAGATCCCGTCACGAAGGGACTGACTCGGGTTAAGCATCTCCAGCATGCTCGGAGCGTAGGGCTGATGGATGATATTAGATTTAGTAGTTAGATAACCTTGAAATTTGTAAAGTGTAGTTGACATTAGATGATAAATAAAAGGTGTTTTATTTATGAGTAAAGTGTTGCTCTCTCTTGTTGGTCGTTTACTATATTTCTTTTGCATGTTTTGACTTCCAGAATAATTTTGTTTGGTATAACATATTATTCAAACCTCCACAGTTGGTCATATGTCGGAAGTAGGTATGAATCAAGACTGTCATGATTGGTTGCAGAGGTCTACGGTGTTGGACAAGGCTACAACAATCATGAGTGCTCATAAGTTCTGAGCATTGGACTCAACCCACTATCACTGGAATCACTTCATGGAATTTATCTCGAGTGATCGTGAGATGGTAATATCATATAAGTCTTCAAACCTAGAGATATGATTTGTTACTTACAAGTTGGTTATGCATTGATTGCACGACAACGCATTGGTAACTCGATGTTATGAAACGTGCTTTTGTGTATAATTCAATGAGTGGTAGAACAAACATATGAGTCGAAGTTTATCTGTTCCTTCTTGGATTAGAAGATGATATCTGGGCCCCTCGATGATTTTGTTTTGACCTATGTACCGGGCCCGGTCAGAACTAAGTTAATGTGTTCAATTAAGTTCTTTGTCAAACAAATCGGAAATCGGGAAACAAACTGCTGGACAATAAGTAAGACATTGTTCCATGTATTTTTCCGGCTGATATCTAGAACAGAGGATTATATGATCACTTATCTTAAATGGCGTATCAGCATCTTCTAAGTTCTGAGAGATCTTGAAAGAGCTACAATTGCCGGTCGGTTCCTGAAGTACTGGAGTTATAGTTATTAGACTTATCCAAGTGGGAGACTGTTGGATAAAGTGTCTAAGTCCATAACTATTTTTGGTTAGTACTTGACCCGACCCGGCATGGTCCATTTGGGTTGCATGCAACCATGCAATTGGATAGACTAAATGAGAGAAATAACACTTGGATATTATTAATATATTATAAGTTCTAATATATTAATAATATTATTTGATTAGTTTGATCAAAGAATTGATTTAGAATTAATTAAGTGATCAAAAGATAACTAATTAAATATATGGGTTGATTATGTAAATCATTCATATCTTGTATAGTGGGCTAAGAGGCTCCATGGATTATCAAGATGGGTTCCACCCATAGGATGCTCCTTGGATGCTCCATGGGAGTTACAAACCCATGGGTCATGGAAATGAAGAGTCATGACACATTAGGGTTTACATGGTGTAACCCTAGATGTGTCAACACTATATAAGAATCCCATTCTCCACCAAAATTGGCTACACATATGAAACAAGAGGGCTAGGCCGATTTCAAGAAGTGTGTATTCTCTCAAAAGTCTTTCCAAGAGCATTTGGTGTTGTGTGAAGCATTTGAGGCATCACACTTGGGGTGCTAGGCTCACAAGGTTTCAAGGAACATAAGCAACAACAAGGTAAGTTATTCTATCTTTCATTCAAGTTAAAAATTGTTCCCCATGTATGCTAGATAGGAATATAACCTTGGAATTCAACTTTGCATGATAATTAGACAAACATAGATCCAAGGTTATTAGGGTTTCATGTACACTTAGGAAGTGTTAGAATGCTCAAAACCCATCAGATCTGACCACAGATGGTCATTTGAGTTTGAGCATGGCTTGAACTCGCTGAGTCTTAGAACAGACTCGGCGAGTAGGATGAGTTTCCCCCATAAATCACGCAGATGGTAACTCGCTGAGTTGGGGAAGTGACCCAGTGAGTCATTTGGGGTTTTGAGGATACGAATTCATGACTGAACTCACCGAGTCACGATTGTGCACTCGGCGAGTTTGGTCAAAGGGTTGACCGTTGACTTTTAGGGTTGGTAAACTTTAGAGTATTTGAGCCTTGAGAGGGGTAAAATGGTCTTTTACCCTCCTAAGAGTGCTAAAAGAGGGAATAGTCTAGCCTTGGGAATTGTGTTGATGCCGAGTGTTTATTTTCGGATGATGAGGCGGAGGCTAGATCCTATTTCACGGAGACCGAGATTTCCGAGTTACCGAGTTACACGAGGTGAGTCTTCTCACTATACATTACCTAGGGTGGTATTACGAGTTGACCGGAAGGTCTTATGTGCTATGTATGAAATTGTGTGCCATGTATGAGATTATGTGATATGTGATGTATGTATGATATATAATTGTATAGACCGGACCGGAGGGTCCAACGATTCAGACCGGGTCGGAAGGCCCAACGAGCTATGACCGAACTAGAGGATCCAACGAGCTACGGGACTGGAGGGTCCTACTGAGACACATCGGCCGGAGGGTCGTACAGTAGCCTCGAGTGGTGTATGTGTTGTATGTGGTATTTTGGGGAACTCACCAAGCATTTATACTTACAGTTGTTGTGTTATGTGTTTCAGGTACTAGCGAGGACCGTGGGAAGGCGCCGACATGAACCGTACACACCGAGAGGAGATTTGATTTATGAGCTTGGGGACATGTTTGATTAATAACTATTGTCAAACACTTTTTGAGAATGTTTTATATTTAAAATATGGTTGTTGAAAAACGAAAAATTTGTTTGAAAATCTCGTCGTTACAAGTTGGTATCAGAGCCATGGTTTGAGGGATTCGGATGCACCTTCGGGCATATTTGAACTCAAACTGAGTATTTGAGAGATTTTTTTTAATAAAACAAGTTTTGAAAGAGTAAGAGGTTTAAAAAAAGAGAAGAGCAGAGCAGTGTGTACGGTCAGCAAGCGCACGAACGGTGAATCCCGAAAATACCCTTACATTCTGTGTTATGAGAATATGATATGTTGTGTTCTGCATGCTAGAGTAGGCTAGGTACTCATATTAGGACTAGAGTGGCCTGATTTGTGATGCCTTAGCCTAGGAGATTATTGCTGCTATGAGATGCCTTGAGAGTGAGTAGGTAGCAGATGAGAGATCTATTGGAGGGTAGCCAATGCATAGCGAGAGTAGAGTGCTTGCGATCCAGAATCCAAGGACGAGGACTTAGGGTGAATGTTGATGCGGTGTGTTCAGTAGTATAAGGATCGTACTACTGAAGACACCGGATCAGCGAGCAGTCCAAGTAAGAATCCTTCGGATATTGGAGGACGAGTAGGGTTGCGTTATTGAGTGTGAGTATGCTCGATCAAGTCTCTGATATTTTTATGTTGTATTTCAGAGACATCATGGTTGGGACACGACACACACCGGGGAGCAGTGGTGTCAGCGACGAGGAGATCCGTCGATTGATTCATGAGGAGGTGGCTGCTGCCATCCGGGTTGAGATTCCAGAGATGTTCTGGGACATCAAGACCACATTGATTGAGAACTTTGACGAGTGGTATGCAGCAGTGACTGAGGCTGCGGCTGCTGCAGCTACTGCTGGTGTTGCTGCTGCAAGACCTCAGGGAGATGACTCGTTGTTGTTTCGGGAATTCAGCAACACGAAGCCACCAGAGTTCGATGGGATTCAGGACCCAATTGTTGCGATGAGATGGATTTCTGACATCGAGGGGTGTTTTTATACGTGTTCTTGTCCAGAGTACTTGACGGTACGGTTCGCTCTGAACCAGCTCCGCTTGGGAGCGAAGGATTGGTGGAAGTTCGTGACGGCAAGCTTCACTCTAGCAGAGATTTCTGAGGTGACCTGGGAGAGGTTCACCGCCATGTTCAGAGACGAGTATGTTCCCCTGGTGGAGAGCGAACGGTTGATTTAGGAGTTCTAGACCCTCAAACAGGGTACTGATTCTGTTATAGTTGTTACCAGGAAGTTTCATGAGAGGGCGATGTTTTTCCCTGAGCAGGTGTTTACTGAGCAGGCTCACATGAGCCGGTATTAGAGTGTTCTGAGGAGAGATATTCGGGAGTTCGCGTAGAACTCCACTTACCGGACATTTGTTGAGCTCCAGGAAAATGCCCGGAAGAGGGAGATTGAGTTGGAGACTCAGGCCAGGGAGGAGGCCGAGTCACAGAGGATGGATCAGTGGCTGGCTCAGTCATAGCAGGAAGCCAAGCAGGCTAAGCCCGCTGATTCGCGATCTGGGAGCGCGAAGGGACACACTTGTGGGAAGTGCGATAGGAGTCACGAGGGGTCATGCAGGGCAAGGGTAAGCTACAAGTGCGGGAAGGAGGGGCATATCGCGAGGGATTGCCTCAAGGGATTCTCTGTTTTCTTCCATTGCAACCAGACCGGCCATCGAAAGGCCGAGTGCCCTTAGTTACACTAGGGATCTGCGCCTGCGGCTAGGGCTATCGAGGTTCGGCCAGTGAAGGCCGAGGCACCAAAGGCTCGTGGGAGAGCCTTCCAGTTGACATCGGAGGAGGTCTGCACAGCACCCGACGTTGTGGCCGATATGTATTCTTCTCTCTATTTATTTGAGTCTGAGATATTATGCTTATATCATGTTATGCGTAGGTACTTTTCTTATGAATTCTGTGCCTGCCTTAGTGCTATTTGACTCGGGAGCGAGTCGATCTTTTGTGTCGTTAGCTTTTAGTCGTCATATCAGTATTTGTCAAGAGGCCTTGAGTCGACCTCTGCGAGTTTCTATAGCTAACGAGCGAGCAGTGTATGCCACGGAGGTGATACAAGGATGTAGACTTGAGATCTTCGGTGTGGGGTTCCCGATCGATCTAGTCCCGATTGCGATGGGGGACGTATGTTTAGTGGGCATGGATTGGTTGAGCCAATTTAGAGCTATTATAGAGTGTGAGCGTCAGCTGGTGACGATTTGAGACCCTAGTGTGGAAGCACTTACGGTGTATGGTGAGGGTACCCGTCCTAAGTCAGCATTTTGTTCAGCTGCTAGGGCGAGTCAGAGTTTGCAGCACGACTATAGGGGATTTGTGGCTTTTGTGATGGACACGCGAGTGGTCGTTGGGAGGCCAAGTTCGATTGATGAGGTCTCGATTGTGCGGGAGTTCCCTGATGTTTTCCCCGAGGAGTTTCCGGGTGTGCCTTCCAAGAGGTAGGTGGAGTTTCGTATCGATTTGGTACCGGGGGTGTCACCTATTGCCAAGGCACCCTATCGCCTTGCGCCGCCCGAGATGCTGGAGTTATCCTTGCAGCTTCTGGAGCTGCTGGGAAAGGGGTTTATTAGACCGAGTAGCTCACCTTGGAAGCGTCGATCCTTTTTGTCAAGAAGAAGGATGGTTCACACCAGATGTGTATTGGTTACCTGGAGTTGAACAAGCTGATGGTCAAGAACCGTTATCCGTTACCGAGGATCGACGATCTGTTCAATCAATTGCAGGGAGCGTCTTGGTTCTCCAAGATAGACTTGAGGTCGGGATATCACCAGATGAAGGTTCGGGATAAAGATATCCAGAAGAAAGCGTTCATGACTCGTTACGGGCATTACGAGTTCGTGGTGATGCCTTTCGGGGTCACTAATGCACCAGGAGCGTTCATGGATCTCATGAACAGGGTGTGCAGGCCGATGTTGGATCATTCGGTGATCATATTCATTGATGATATCTTGGTGTATTCAAGATCCAGAGAGCAGCATGAGGAGCATTTGAGGGAGATCCTCGGAGTTTTGAGATCGGAGAGGCTTTACACCAAATTCTCCAAGTGTGATTTTTGGTTACGGGATGTCCAATTCCTAGGGCACCTCGTTAACAAGAAGGGGATATTGGTCAATCCAGCAAAGATCGAGGCGGTGATGAGTTGGGAGGTGCCGAGGTCACCTACCGAGATCAGGAGTTTCCTTGGGTTGGCTGGTTATTATCGGAGATTTATCAGGGATTTCTCTAAGATTGACGTGCCACTCACCAACTTGACTAGGAAGGGTGTTGCTTTTTCATGGGGTCCGGAGCAGCATACCTCATTTGAGACACTTCGCCAAAGATTGTGCGAAGCTCCGGTGCTCGCACTCCCGGAAGGGATGGATGATTTAGTGGTGTACTGTGATGCATCGATATCAGGGTTGGGCACGGTGCTTATGCAGAGGGGGCATGTGATAACATATGCATCGAGGCAGCTGAAACCTCATGAATCAAGGTATCCCACCCACAATCTGGAGTTGGGGGCAGTGGTGTTTGCCCTCAAGATCTGGCATCACTATCTGTACGGGGTTTGATGTACTATATACACGGACCACAAGAGTTTGAAGTATTTGATGGATCGGCCCAACCTAAATATGCGCCAGAGGAGATGGCTGGATGTGGTGAAGGATTACGATTGCGAGACCCTATACCACCCGGGCAAGGCTAATGTTGTAGTCGATGCCCTGAGCCGTAGGGAGCAGGGCACCCCGATACGATATGTTTGCATGAGATTGACAGTGATGAATCCGGTATGGGACATCATTCGAGGGGCCCAGGCGGAGGCCTTGAGACCGAAAAACCACAAGAGGGAGCGAGGGATTGGGCAGGTATCGGAGTTTGTTACCGATAGTCGAGGACTTACGACCTTTTAGGGTTGGGTTTGGGTACCGTTTGTGGGCGGAACACATACCGTCTTGATGGAGGAGGCGCATAGATCGAAGTTCTCGATCCACCTCGGGGCTACTAAGATGTATTTGGACCTGAAGAAGGAGTATTGGTGGCCCTGTATGAAGTGGGATGTTGCATGGTTCGTAGAAAGGTGCTTGACCTGTCGCAAGGTTAAGGCCAAGCACCAGCGTCCGTATGGTATGTTGCAGCCATTAGAGATTCCTGAGTGGAAGTGGGAATAGACCACCATGGATTTTATCACCAAATTGCCGAGGACTGCCGGGGGTGTCGATGCAATTTGGGTAATTGTGGACAGGTTGACGAAGAGCGCTCACTTCCTTGCCATCAGTGAGAGCTCTTCCGCAGAGAGGCTGGCAGAGTTGTACATTAGGGAGGTGGTATCGCGGCATGGAGTGTCGATCTCGATCGTCTCAGATTGAGATGTGTGTTTCACTTCCAGATTCTGGAAGAATCTTCATGAGGAGTTGGGTACGAGGCTGCATTTTAGTACCGCATACCACCCACAGACAGACGGGCAGAGCGAGCGGACGATTTAGACGCTAGAGGACATGCTTCGGGCATGTGTATTGGATTTCGGCGGGAGTTGGGACACGTATTTTCCCTTGGCTGAGTTTTCCTATAACAACAACCATCACTCGAGCATTGGTATGCCACCCTTTGATTTGTTTTATGGAAGGAGGTGTCGTACCCCCATTTGCTGGGGCGAGGTAGGGCAACGTGTGATGGGTAGTACGGAGATAGTGCTTCAGACGACAGAGAAAATACGGCAGGTCAGACAGAGGTTATTGACCACTCAGAGTCGCCATAAGAGTTATGCGGATAGGCAACGATCCGAACTCAAGTTCCAGGTCGGTGATTTTATGCTCCTAAAAGTGTCCCCTTGGAAAGGAGTGATCCGTTTCAGGAAGAGGGGCAAGCTGGGGCCTCGGTATATTGGGCTGTTTAGGGTGATCGCAAGGGTGGGCAGAGTAGCTTATCGTTTGGAGTTACCTGCGGAGTTAGGTCGGATTCATGACACCTTCCACGTATCGCAGTTGAGGAAGTGTTTGGCCGATGAGTCGGCGGTGGTACCGTTAGAGGATATCCACATGGATGCGAGTCTGAACTACGTTGAGAGACTGATTGCAATTATGGATCGGAAGGTCAAGGTTTTAAGGAACAAGGAAGTGCCCCTGGTGCAGGTCCAGTGGCAACATCGGAGGGGGTCCAAGCTGACATGGGAACCGGAGCGCGAGATGCGTGAGCAGCATCCAGGGTTGTTTGCGGAATGAGACTTCGAGGACAAAGTCTGATTCTAGTAGGGGAGAATAGTAACATCCAGACTCCCAGGTATCTTATTTATGCTTTAATATTGAGTTTTTGGAGAGAGACTCGGCGAGTAGGCGCTCAGACTCGCCGAGTAGGAGCGCGGATGGTCAGACTGATTTAATGGCAGACTCAGCGAGTCCACGTTGTTTAATGAAACCCTAATCCCTGGGGTTTGAGACATATTTAAAGGGGCTTATAGCCACCATTTGCGGCTACCAGACCCTTGAGAGAAACCCTTATTGTGCTTGAGCATTTGTGAGAGAGAAGAAGCCATTATTGGACCTTTGTGGGTTTGTTTTGCAAGAAGAAGTTGATTCCAGAGAAGGTTATCCATCTTGCTTTATGTTGGGTTATGGTAGAAGTGAACTTAGAGTGTTGTATTTGGGACCAAATCATCAAGTAGTGTCATTTGGATGTTGCATGTGTATCAAGTTCAAACCTTTACGTGTTTATTAAGCTTGGGGAGGTTAGATCTATGGATTAGAGGAGCAGATCTGACCTCAGATGGTCATTTGAGTTTGAGCATGGCTTAAACTCGCCGAGTCCAAGAACAGACTCGGCGAGTAGGATGAGTTTCCCCCATAAATCACGCAGATGGTAACTTGCTGAGTTGGGGGAGTGACTCAATGAGTCATTTGGGGTTTTGAGGACGTGAGTTCATGACTGAACTCACCGAGTCACAATTGTGCACTCGGCGAGTTTGGTCAAAGGGTTGACCGTTCACTTTTGTTGACTTTTAGGGTTTGTCAACTTTAGAGTATTTGAGCCTTGAGAGGGGTAAAATGGTCTCTTACCCTCCTAAGAGTGCTAAGAGAGGGAATAGTCTAGCCTTGGGATTTGTGTTGAAGCCGAGTGTTTATTTTCGCATGATTAGGCGGAGGCTAGATCCTATTTCACGGAGACTGAGATTTCCGAGTTACCGAGTTACATGAGGTGAGTCTTCTCACTATACATTGCCTAGGGTGATATTACGAGTTGACCGAAAGGTATTATGTGCTATGTATGAGATTGTGTGCCATGTATGATATTATGTGCTATGTGATGTATGTATGATATATAATTGTATAGACCAGACCGGAGGGTCCAACGATTCAGACCGGCTCGGAGGGCCCAACGAGCTATGACCGGACCAGAGGGTCCAACGAGCTACGGGATTGGAGGGTCCCGCTGAGACACATCGGCTGGAGGGTCGTACAGTAGCCTCGAGTGGCGTATGTGTTGTATGTGGTATTTTGGGGAGCTCACTAAGAATTTATGCTTACAGTTGTTGTGTTATGTGTTTCAGGTACTAGCGAGGACCGTGGGAAGGCGTCGGCATGAACCGTACACACCGAGAGGAGATTTAATTTATGATGTTGGGGACATGTTTGATTAATAACTATTGTGAAACACTTTTTGAGAATGTTTTATATTTAAAATATGGTTGTTGAAAAATGAATTTTTTTTTTTGAAAATCTCGTCGTTACAGTTGTTCTTTCCACCAATTCTTCCAGATAAGCGTTTCATTAATAATTTTTGCAGCAATGGCTTCTAATTGGTTTGTAGTTACTAAGCCAGGGTTAATTATTTGATCAATATTTTCTGATAGTCTTTCAAAATTTTCATTTAATTGATTAAGTGATTCCTCTATGTCAACCGTAGAGGTTGTCATCCCATAGGTTGTTTCATTTGATTTTGCACTTGTTTTAATCTAAGATTAAAATCTTTTATTATGTCTGTAAGAACAGCTTTATGGGCAACTTCTTTTAGTAGATCATCGATTTGTTTTAGAAATTTTATTAAAATTTTCTAGTAGTTTGGAGTTATGTTCTATTATGTTGTTCATTTTTTATAACTGATTGTTATCAATTTCCCCTCCATTTTGAAGGGCCATACTTAAATCTTTCTTAAACTGATTGAAAGGTTTATTATTTTTTCAGATATCTATAGAAATATCTTTTTGTGTCCCAAAATAGTGATTTATTTTAAATGTACTTAACCAGCATCTTGCGCCAATATGATTTATAATGTTTTAAAGGTTAGCTAGGGTTTGAATGCCTACATTTCAATTAGAAGAAAAATAATTTTTTTTGAGTAGGATCATCAAGATTTTTGAGTCTCAATGATTTACACTTTTTGTAAATGTGAGGAAGGTCTATCTTACTCATTTATTACTTCTCTATGTTGGCTAATGGTTTGATTTAAATTATCAACCCTAAAAGACATACTTCTTATGTTTTAGAGTATATCTCTTAGAGTAGGTTCCATATATTTGGATGTTTCACCTATATGAAGAGAATCTATTGAGATTCTAGGTAGTAGCTTTTCTCCTAAAGATGTTTTTAGGCTATGTGTAGCTTTTCTCCTAAATCATTTTTGTTTCTGGCTATGTTTAAAGCCCAAGAGCTATCCTGAGGATCTATGTTAGAAAATTGTTTATCTTTGACATGTCGTATTTCTGAAAATACATCTTCAAGTTCTAGGTATTCTTCTTTTTTATAGTCTATGCTATGATAACTATTTGTCAATGCATATCCTATGAGGTAGGTTAGTGTGAAGGGTTTATCTCCCGGATTCATGAGATCAATTCTTTCAAAGTGATGAATAAAAGATAAAATCTTATTTTAGTTTGTTGATTTCAGATCTAAGGGAAATTTGGGATAAACTGAAAACATGGATTTTTGGTAAACAAGATTTCATTTGGCTGTACCAAGTATACTATCTTGTCGATGATTGATTCTGTCATCAATTAAGGGCATTTTTATTGGAGAATTAATTCCTTCTTTAAATTGAGATTTGATTAGAATTTTTACTGCTCCGATGTGGACCACTCTAATTTTTTTATCTTATTTCTGTGGGAATATCTTTTAGGTTTTTGTTTATCTGTTCTTTGGTTAATAGTGGTAGATAAACCGATCATGTAGTATGTTTTATGTCGACATACATTTTTTTTGTACTAACGGAGTAAAATATTTCGTTTTTTTATTTTTAGCGTATTCAAAATATTAAATATTGAGGGAATATTTCTAAATATATTTTCTTTCTTTATTGTAAGATCTTACTTTCTTAAGTTTTGAAAGAAGTTCTTATTTAATCATTAGGATTCCTTGAGAAACATCTTCATGTTCAATAAAGATTAATGTATGATATGAAGGTTAATCTTCATAATCTTCTCTACCTTTACTTTTTTAAGGATAAATCCATAACAAGGCTCTGATACCAACATTGGTTACGGATGAAGTTAAGATAAAAGCTTATCTTTTAACTCAGTTAAATAGTTTTTATTAGAGTTAAGACCATTTTCTATAAGATTTTGTACATGAATGTGTGCAAATCTACTACTTTTAGCATTTTCTTGCCTTCTAAAATCATCACGTAGAGACGATTGTAGCGTTTAAATCTTAGATTAGTTGCAGATGAAGTTAAGTTAAAAGCTTATCTTTTAACTACGTTAAATAGTTTTTATTAGAGTTAAGACCCTTTTTTGTTAAGATTTTGTACACGAATGTGTGCAGTTCTTCTACTTTTAGCATTTACTTACCTTCTAAAATCATCTCGGAGAGACGTTTGTAGCGTTAAACCTAATGACACAGCGAAAGACATACTGCCAGATAGCTGGAAGCTTTCCCTTTTAGAATTATGCAATTCCCTTAAGTTTTGCCTAATAACCCATCTTGTAAAGAGTTGTGAAGATATCAGAATTCCTAAGGTTCTTTAAGGTGGTTGAAGGAAGAATTATGAGGTTGATGGATTCGACAAAATTGGGTTTGGTGAGGACCGCCATTGATTCATCAACGAACTTGAGATGAACTTCATCGATTGGGGAAGTAACTGAAGAGCACTGATTGGGGAACAAGCTCAGTGAAAGCATCAAAGCGTCCAAACAATGGGTGTTTGGGGAAGTAACTGATCATCAGCTTGATTATAACGTCATAGAAATCATGATCATTGAAGGTTTCTCGATAGTTGCTTGCTGCAATTGTGGGGCTTGTGTTCTTAGCAGTTGAGGTTGAGCCAGTTGGCTTTGATTGCTTCTTAGAGACTCCGGATTTCATCATAATTCATTTGAAAAAGGTTTTGAAGAACTTGCAGAAAACGTTTTAGCAAGATGATGAAGAAGATGGTCGCCAATTAGGGTTTAGAAGGTGTAAAGCTTTATTGGGAGAAAATGGGGGGTTTTATACCTCCGAATTTGAAAAATGAATCCAAAAAAGTAAAGTTTTTAACAGCTATAAAAACCGAAGGGTTTCTATCGTTTGGATTATTTTAAAGAAAAATATTTATCCAGAAATGGCGAGCGTTAAATGCAATTAAGGGGTGCATTAAATGAAGGTGATGATTAAACGGGTAAACGTGGGGTGATGGTTGAATTAACTATAATAAATCAAGGGTTAGAGGGATTACTTTTCGTTTGATGGTTGAGTTTGGACTATTCACACCACAAAATGTTTGGTAATGTATTTTTATTGGAAAGAGAAATGTTTATTTCATTTTTAAAAGGAAAAAGGTACGGTTTTTTAAAAGATACATTTAAATGTTTAAAAAAATTTAATGAAAAGGAATAAAAGCATTCAAAAGGTTTTTCCAATTTATTAAATAACAAACCTTTGAAAAACATTATTTATTGCGAAATACAACCCAAGACTTCATGTTCTTGGAGGAAGCACTATAGTATATCAAATGATAGAGACTGCGAAATCATGAGCACTTTTAGGATATGATCCTTGATGAAGAGATATCGTAGTTCATGGTTCTTTATCTTTGAGTGATGAATTGAATTATGAGAAACAAAAATTGCCCTATCTGAGTCATAATAAATCGATATTTGTAACATTATATAGCCATAATCGAGGAGTTGTGTTTTCATCTAGAGGACTTGAGAGTAGCAACTGGCCGCGAAAACATATTTTGCCTCTATGGTGGAGAGTGAGATGCAATTTTCTTTCTTGAAGAACAACTCACCAGTCTCCCACCGAGGAATTGACATTCTATGGAAGTGATCGTGTGTTCTAATTGGCATCCCACATGGTTTGATTTTGTATAGGCCTGCAGACTTAAGTGGTTTCCCTGGGTACCAAAGACCTAAAGCTTTACTCCCTTTGAGGTAGCTGGAAATCTGTTTGACTGCATTCAGATGAGAAACCTTGGGATTAGCTTGATATCTAGCAAACAAACCCATTGCGAAGACGATATTCGGTCTATTCACGGTCGGGTACAGTAGAGAACCAATCATTCCTCAATATAAACTTCGATCAATTGACTGTCTGGTGGGATCTGCGGTGATCTTGTATCCAATGGCCATTAGAACCTTTGCCAAAGAGCAGTTATCCATAAAATATATCTTTAACAATTTTGCGGTATACTTTTCTTGATGAATGAAGATTCCTTGTGGGACTTTCTTGATTTGAAGACCAAGAAAGAAATTAATCTCTCAATTCATGCTCATTTGAAACTTACTGTTCATGAGGTTGGCAAAGTCATCTACCATATCTTGATCATTTCAACTGAAAATTATGTCATCTACATAGATTTATAAAAGCATTAGATACTTTTCACTTAAACTTCGAAAGAGGGTAGGATCAACGACCCCATTATTGTATCCAAATGTGATAAGAATCATAGAAATATTTTCATACCAAGATCTTGGTGCCTGCCTCAAGCCATACACAACTTTATCCATTTTGTAATAGTGATGAGGAAGATTAAGATTCTGAAAAATTGGAGGTTGCTATAAGCATACCTCTTATTTCAGTTCTCCATTGAGGAAAATGATTTTTACATCCATTTGATGTACTGTTACATTCTTGTGCGCCACATACGCCAAGCTTATGCATATGGCCTCTAGCCTTGCAACTGGAGCGTATGTTCCATCATAGTCAATTCCTTCCAATTAAATATAATCCTTAGCTACAAGTTGGGATTTGTTTCTAATTACAACACCTGAGTCATTCAATTTGTTATGAAATATCTAGTGAGTTCCAACTAAGTCATGTCCCTTTGGCATGGGGACTAATTTCCACACTTTGTTTCTTTTAATTCTGCAAGCTCTTCTTGCATTGAAACGATCAAATCATGATTCAGAAGTGTGTATTTGATGGTTATTAGCTCAGTAGAAGACATGAATGCTGCATAATGACAATGTTTAGTTAAAATCATTAGAAGGCAAGTATGTATACCTACATGACTTCCTATTATTTCGCTGGGTGGATTATCTTTTGTCCAGATGTGTAGACGTGATTGATGATGTTCAACAATTGCATTGGATTGAATATTTTTAACATCGGGAGGTGTTTCTCTTTGAACATCTTGAACTTTTTCCCCCTTGATTTGAGAACATCCTACTGATAAGTCTTGCATAGGTTGCTCTGCTTAAGGTGAAGGTTCCCCTTGCAAAGTTGATGGCCCACCCTAAGTTAAGCATTAGGAATTACAAAAAACTTCGGGAACTTCACCTGTTTCTATATCTTCAACATCTTCTTTTGATTCTTTAGATTGTTTAGAGTTCCTTCATCGATTGTTATTGACAACTAGAATTGCCTCGTCTAAGTATGGGACCTCGATGGTTGTGATTAATTGAGGATTGGAGGGATTGCTTTCCCCTCAACCAGCGAGGAAAAAGTCATATGCGAAGATTCTTCAGAGAATAAAGTTCTAGACTCTTACGTGTGTTGTAATTGTGTAGAAGGAGATACTAAGATTTTATATAGTCTTGCAGTTTTTGGAGGATCGAAGAGTGTATCATAGTTGATTTCTATGATTTTGAGAGGTCCAGACGTGATTGGAATATGCTTCTCCATTACAAATTTTGTTTCATTGAGAGGAATAGTCTTCCAGACATAAAAATCACCAAATTTCATGTTAAAGCTTTCTTTTATAAATCTTATTCTTCAGATGATAACTCTATATGCCAATTTGTTTTTAGAATATCCTAAAAATATTTCTTCGTCTGAGTTGGGTGCAAATTCGCTCAAGTTCTCCTTGTTGTTGACCACAAACCACCTACAACAAAAATATAAAAGCATCGAACATTTGTCCTACAATTGTTCAAACATGCATACGTAATCTTGTTGAGGCGTGTGTTGATGATGTTGCGGTTTTGTACAAAGCATGATGTACAAACTGCTTCTTCCAAAAAATAGAGAGGCATGGTGAATCAAGAATCAACCGATGACTGCCCTTTGTTTATTCTCCACACTCACAAGCAATCCATAAAGTGTCATTGTTAAATTTTAGGAGATGCAATCCTCACACCATCTCTCCGATAACCAAGTTGTTGATATATAAAAAGTTGAGCTAAGCAAGTTTCCTGTGGCAGAGCCAACTAACCTTGGTGACTGCTTTTGAAAGAAAACACAGTTGTGGTTTACCAATGACTAAAGATATGTCTGATGAGGACATTGTACTAGAAACCTTTGATTTGATTAGACATCTTGATCTATCTTGCGTCATGATGTAGCTGTATTCATCATCAAATTCAACATGAGGACCAAATTTGCAGAGTTGCCCAACACTAATGAGATTCTGTTTTAACCGTTCAACTTAGGCAACCCTTTGAATTGAAAAGTTTCCATTTTTTAGAACACCATATCCTCGAATTGTTCCATTTTCATTGTTTCCAAAAATTACGTGATCACCATGTGTGACTGCCTTAAAGTTAGGAAGGTATTCTAACCTTCCTATCATGGGCAAGGATCAGGCGTTATCGATTAACCTTTTAATTTCATGATCCTCCTCGCACATGGCGCGCAGTATTAGTTAGTTAATTTGGGCACCCAAACTTGTTTTGGGGCCCGCAACAACATAATACGATTTCTTAAGTATATAGTGTGAAGTTTTGTTGTGACTTTTGACGATATGTTGTTCTTTATCTCATTTTTCTTCCAAATCATTTTGGGATAAAATCTTTCTTTTTGGCTCTAAATTCATTTTCCTTAATGGGTGGATACGAAGTAAAAGTCAGTTTCTTTTCATTTATCCATAATTTTTTTCCTATATTTGGATTTAGGAACATAATCGATATGTTTTTTTAAGATTTTGTTTCATTTATGACTTTTGCTTGTTCTTTTGATTGACAACTACAGTATTATCAATTTTGACTAACTTGAGTTTTTGGTCAGACTTTTATTCAGAGGAACAAAAACCACAATGTTGTTATTCTTGATTGGTTTGGTTTCACAGGTTTGAGATCTTTGGGACTTGGTGACCTGTTGGGACATTCAATTTTTTATTCCTGGTTTAACTTTTGCGAAGAGTTAGATTTGTCAAAATGTTTTTTCTCAGAGTTATTTTGAAACAATTTTCCAATCACAGAGTCTTTTGAAAACACTTCCTTTAAAAATGGTGACCTTTTGTTTCCAATAACCTTGTGATTCGACTCAACTTGCCTTTTCTCAAAACGAGATTTGATTTCATCTTTTAAGGCTTGCTTTGCTTCCTCTTTTGGCAACAAAATATCATATTTGCTCAGGTTAGTTTTTTTTCTTTTAAGATGTTTGGACTTCGGTAATGGGTCTAGGTGAAGAGTCAGCAGAACTGTGTTCTTGACATTTAGAGCATTGTCCTATCTCAAACTTATCTATTCTTACTCCCTGAGGAAGAGCTTAAATCTTAGTGGTGGATTTAAGAGAAGTCTGTGGTGAGACTTTTGTTGAGTGGGATACTACAGAGGGTCCAATAGTCACTTTTTATGGGACATTTGATTTGGGAGTTATGTAAGGTCTTTCTAAGATTATCTCCTCGTCAACATGGGACTTTCGGGACATGTTTGGTCCTTCCAAAATGATTTCTTCATCCATGTTAGATTCTGATCAAGAATACATCATTCCAATGACTCGTATGGGATGATTATCAGAGAGTCCCGTTGTTTTTAGGAGAATCTCTTCAATGCCATAATTGTTGATCAACACACGAAGTTTTCCCAAAATGACATTGGATGTCTTGACGATAGGTGTTGTCATTGATTGGGAAGTGAAAGGTCCTGCCAGGTGGGGCACAAGGATGTTTGACATCAAACCGAGGTGGAGATTTCTCTTCAGTGCTGTATCGATTTGACCATCCCCAAATGTAAGTATTGTCTACAGAACCATTATTGACTATGTTTTCAATTGATCCAGTTTCATTAAAGAGCTTTTCTATTAACTTGTTTAAACATATAATTTCAGCTCAGGCTAGATCTCGTTGATTGGAAGCAATATCTTACTGAGTTTCACTAAGCAACCTAGCATCTTTTTCTAGTTTCAGATCTTTTTCTAACATAGTAACCTTAAGCTTTTTGTCTTCTAGTCTTCTTCTAAAGTGGTATATCTCTTGGGTCGCTATGTTCTTCTAATTTAAGGTTTTGTTATAAACCTGAAAGAACGTCAACACACAATTGAGTGAGTTTTTGTAGATGTGGTTCACATTCATGCATGTCATTGTTGTTTCACTAAATAAGAAAATTTACCTATTTAATGATGTTTATATTCCCATCCTTTTCCATGAAGCAGTAGTTTTCCTTTAGCTTTTTAGTGTTCTCATTTTTCTTTGCGACCAGACACAGCTTGCCTTGTTTGTCTTCATTGTCCTCATCTTCATCTCCCGAAGACCATACTTGATGTTCTCTTCTAACTTATGCTACAAATGCTTCCTTAATAGCTCTTCCTTAGCTTCTTGAGCCATTCTCAGATAGAATGCTTTGTCTTTCATCACATTGGCTTTACAATACCTTGCAAAATGGTTCTCTTTGGGAAAGTTTTGACCAGGGTTCTAAATAACATGAGACGTGGGCTTGGCGGCAAGGTCAAAGTTAAGCCATGACGAGCCATGGTGTTTTTCAAGGCATGAGTATTTTAAATACATTAAAAAGATAAATATTATAATTATTTAATTTGATCAAATATACTGTAACATCCTGAATTCGAGTATATCAATTTAATTATATATTTATTGTTTTATTGAGGAACTCGACGAGTTGATGCCTCAACTCGTCGAGTAGAGTCCGATCTGCTGGCGCATTTTCACGAGCGGACTCAACGAGTTGGAACCCGACTCGCCGAGCTGGTGCGGATTAGGAAAACCCTAATCCCCGGGTTTGGGAGCCTATTAAAAGACCTTTATGGCCTTCATTTGCGGCCACCTTGTTCCAGAGAAACCCTAGAGAGCCGAGATATGAGTTTGAGGGAAAGAGGAGGCTATCTTTTCATCTTTTTGTGTAGTTTTGCTTGATGGAAGATAGAAGCACAAATCTAGAGTGTGAAGGGGACTAGATCTAAGCTAATCATCTTTGGAGGTATAATCCTTTCCATTTTGTGTTCTGTTGGTTGGACTTCTTGATTTTAGGGTTTTTACCCTCATTTTATGAAAGATCTATTGAGTATGTGGTCTACTTTGGGATTATGACATCAGATATGGACCATGAGAGGTCCCTAGAGTCATTACCTTCTAGATTTTTGCAACAAAATAAGCAATTGGAGACTAGGTTGCCATTTACAGTGTTATTTTTCCATTTGAGGCTTGTTTTGGGTTGCATGCACGTAAAGGTTGCACCTTTATGTGACTTTTGAGTGTTTAAGGGTTAGATCTATGATTTGGCTAAGCGGATCTGACCTCAGGAGGTCGTATGAGCAAGTCCATGGAGGAAACTCGTCGAGTCCATATGTCGACTCGATGAGTCGGACCGGGTTGCCCCGGGGTCTGACTCTAGTGGTGACCCGGTGATTTGAGGGGTGACTCAGTGAGTCGAGTGATGCTTAGAAAGGGAAGAGTATGTGGGGATGATGGAACTCGTCGAGTCGTCGTATGCACTCAGCGAGTCTGGTCAAAATGGATAGTTGAATTTTAGGGTTTGTTAATAAATGGGCCTCGGGCCAGTAGAGGGGTAGAATGGTCTTTTACCCTTCCAGGGATTTGCATGAGAGAATATCCAAAATATGAAGAGACATTTATTTAGTGAAATTTATTATTGTGACCGGGCGGAGGCTAGGCCAGTATTCTGATATCGAGATTTCACCGAGATTCCCAAGGTGAGTCTTCTCACTATACCTTACATAGAGTGTTAATCAGAGCTATGTGACAGTGTATCTTGTATGCTATTTATGTGTTGTGATTCTATGTGATATGTGATATGCATGATTCAGAGTTTATATAGTTAGGACCAGTGGGTCCATAGAGTTATGGGTCCAAGAGGGTCCCACAGAGATATTCGACCAAAGGGTCATCAGAGTTACAGCCTTGAGTGGATGATATGTGTCAATGTGGTATTTTGGGGAACTCACTAAGCATTTATGTTTATAGAGTTTTGTGTATGTATTTCAGGTACTAGTGATGATCGTGGAAAGGCACTGACATGATCTATACACACTCATGGAGCTTTTGTTTTATATGATTCTGGGATATGTTTTTCTATGATGACAGTGGATACACTATGTTTATTATTATTTTATGAATTAAAGTATGTTTTTAAAATTGTGAAAACTTATTTGGAAATTTGGGTGTTACAAGTTGGTATCAGAGCCTTGGTTTGAAGGATTCGGGTGCACCTTTGGGCGTATCTGAACTCAAACTGAGAATTTGAGGGATTTTCAAAATTAAATTCACAAAATTTTTCTCAAGAGTAAAAAGTTTTTGAAAGAGCAAAGCAGAGCAGTGTGTACGATCAGCTAGCGCCCGAACGGTGATTTCCCAAAATACCCTTACATTATGAGTTATGAGATATGTTATAGTATGCATGCTAGAGTAGGCTAGGTATTCTTATTAGTACTAGAGTGCCCTGATTTGTGATGCCTTAGCCTAGGGGTTTTGTTGCTAGGAGATGCTTGAGAGTGAATAGATAGCAGCAAGGAGCTTATGAGAGATCTGCTAGAGAGTAGACTATGTATAGAGAGAGTAGATTACTTGGGACTTGGGATCCTAGGAGGAGGAATTAGGGTGAATATTGATGCGGTGTCGATGTTAGTATTGGGCCCGTACTACCAAAGACACCGGATCAGTGCGTAGCCCAATTAAGAATCCTTAGGGTACCAGGGATCATGTAGGAATGGGATATCGAGTGTGTGTACACTCGAGCGAGTCTCTGATATCTTGTGTTGTATTTCAGAGAGACATCATGGTTGGGACACGCCACAGGACAGGGACTAGCGAGGGGGTAGCGATGAGGAGCTCCGCCAGATGATTCATGATGAGGTGGCTCCTGCCATCCGCGCTGAGATTCCAGAGATGTTAGGGTCTATCAAGACCACACTGATTGAGACTTTTGATGAGCGGTATGATGCCCATGCTGATACTGTTGTTGCTACAGCCACTGCAACCGTTGCTGCTGCCAGGCCACAGGGGAGTGACGCGTTGCTGTACCGGGAGTTCAGCAACATGAAGCCACTAGAGTTTGATGGGACTCAGGATCTGATACCCACGATGAGGTGGATCTATGACATTAAGGGGTGCTTCTACACATGTTCATGTCCCGAGCATCGGAGAGTTCGGTTCGCGCTGAACCAGCTTCGCTTGGGAGCGAAGGACTGGTGGAAGTTTGTGACAACGCACTATTCTGCTGCAGAGCTTGCTACGGTGACCTGGGAGAGGTTCACCGCTATGTTTCATGATGAGTACGTTCCCCCGGTGGAAAGGGAGTGTTTGGCCCAGGAGTTCTTGACCCTCAAGTAGGGTACTGAGTCTGTTACGGTGATCACCAGGATGTTTCATGAGAGGGCGATGTTCTGCCCTAAGCACGTGTCTTCCGAGAAGGCACGCATGATTCAGTATTTGAGTATTTTGAGGAGAGTTATCTGCGAGTTCGTGGCAAACTCGACGTACCGAACATTTGCCGAGCTTCAGGAAAATGCCCGGAAGAAGGAGATTGAGCTAGAGACTCAGGCCATGGAGGAGGCAGAGTCTCACGGGAGGGATCGGCAACCGGCACAGTCCCAGCTGGCTGCCAAGCGGGCTAAGCCTGCTGATTCGAGATCAGGGAACCAGAAGGGCTGCACTTATGGCAAGTGCGGAAAGAGTCATGAGGGAGTGTGTAGAGCAGGGTCTTGCTACAAGTGTGGCAAGGAGGGGCACATGGCCAAGGATTGCCCCAAGGGATTTGCAGTGTGTTTTCACTGCAACCAGACTGGACATAGGAAGGCCGAGTGTCTGTAGTTACGAGGGTCAGCTTAGGGAGCTTCTCAAGGATCTGTCCCCGCTTGTGACAACCCGAAGTTGTCCATCGCCGAAACCCATTTCGTCCATAAAACCCATCTATAGCAGTTCATTCCGATCCCTTTTTTGGGCTAAGTTATTTAAATTTATAAGTTTGTTTTAATCTTATAAGTGCTCAAATCCTTTAAAAACTCATGAAATGGCCCAAAATCATTAAATTGAAAATATCCAAATTCTATCCCGCCGGGTTACGATATCTTAATCGGGTGTGACCAAAAGCCCCGTTTAACGTCGGTATCGGGTAGAATTACACCGTGTCCCGAACTTAGGACTTATTTAAGGCACAAAAGACTTCATTTGAAGCCTTTCCTCTCTCTCACTACTCTCTCTCTAACCTCTCTTCTCAAATCAAATCTAAGGGTCCAAAAACATCAATTTAAGGCTTCAGATCATCAAGGTATCTTCCCCAACTCCTAGTATTTCATCCTTAACCTGCAAATTCGTGATTTATCAATGATTTAGGACCAAAATCATGTGTTTACGGCCCTGGAACACCCATGGGCCGTGAACACATATAAAAGGGGTTTTATGCCTTTAAACCCTTCCAAAACACCATTGAGGCTTAGATATGACTTATAGAATTATGGAACTGGACTTGGAACACCTTGAACATCAACTTAGAGGAGTAAACATGAGTTTACTGCCCAAGAACATGCTTGGGCCATAAACTCATCATCATGGAGAGTAAACTCCTTCTAATGTGTTAAATTGCCATTTAAACACACCAATAGCCTTGAGATAAATTCTAGAATCAACCACAAACGTATTGGAAGCCTTAAACTCAATGAAAACACCTCCCTTAGGAGTTCACATCCATAAACTCTCCCAAAAGGGGTTACTGGGCCGTAAACTCCCAAATCATGGCCAAATGACACCCTTAATTCCTTCCAAGGCTTGTGTAGTAGCATAAAATCACATGTGATTAAGGGAGGACCACCAAGAAACATTTTGGATATGTGTAAAAGAGCTTACGGCCATAAACATAGAGTTTACTGCCGTAAACTCTTCAAATGGTCCCTAAATTGTCCAAACCACTTTTCCATGCCTTGAAACTAACCCTATAATTTTCCCTCAAGTGATATGAAGCCATTTTGCACCATAGAACACCCCACCATGAGTTTACGGTCGTAAACTCATGGGGAATGGGACTTAGGGCCGAGAACTCTAGTATGAGTTTACTCTTGAAGAGTAAAATCCATATCCAAGCCTTGTGTGTCCTCAAATGCCACCCGGGTCCCTCCAAACGCTTGTAATGAAGTGTTTTCGCGATTAGAAGTGTCTTTCCCTAACAAATATATTATTCAAGTCCTAATTAGATACAAATGTGTATCTTGTCATAATACATAGGAATCTTGTGCGTTTACAAACCCAGAACTGACGTTTAGGATCCAAACCGACGCATTCCTCAACCGGTGAGTTCATACCCCTACCTTTTTTTTTTAAATGTTTTTCAAATGTTTTCGGAGGGGGGGGGGGAATACAAGCAAAAGCATAAGGAAATCTTGTACTCAAACTTATTATTTTCAGTTCAAGTGTTTATATTCTGTATGTTTTAATATCGAAAAACTGTGTTAAACAATTAGTTCGAATTACGAAGTTAGCTTTCAGATTAATCATAGATTTATTGATAAAATGTTACAATCCAAATTATATATCACAATCTACGAATAATTCATACTAATCATCAATTAGAACTAATACGAATACGAATACGAAAGTACAACTAGGAATAGAACGAATAGGAATACTAAAGTAATAATGCGAATACGAATACGAATACGAATAGTATTAGGAGTAGGAATAGGGATACAAATACGACTGCGAATACGAATACGAATAGTATTAGGAGTAGGAATAGGGATACGAATACGACTGCGAATACGAATACGAATACGAATACGAATACGAATACGAATACGAATACGAATACGAATAGAATTAGAATTAGGAGTAGGAGTAGGAATACGAATACGAATGTGAATACAAATACAAATAGGACTACAAATATAAATACGAATACAAATATAAAATACGAATATGAATATGTTCAAGAGTAAGGATACGAATAAGAAGGCACACATCTAGGTACATTCAAGTGAAACACAATTAGGATATCGAAGTACGAAGCTAATATAACAAGTATAAAAGGTAATCAAACATTACATTGGGATTCAATAACTAAACTTACTTTTAGGAAAATATAGGATTTTCCTGGGATGACCATTGTACATAATCAGAATCGTGTAACCTAACAGTTAACCAGACATTACTTTTAAGAAAATATAGGATGTTCTTGGGTATCAATCTTTTCGGAAAAATAAAGGAAACTCGTACCTTTTCAGAAAACAAACATCTTATGAACTCACCAGCTTTATGCTGATTTTGAAACTGCTTGTATTCTCAGGTCCATTTTAGACAGGTACCCAGTGATCCTTTTTGGAGAAGACGGAGCGTACAGAAGACTCGTCTCTACTTTTGTTCATATATACATATGTATAACACTGGTAACACTTTATTTTTGAATAGATGTAAATTCTAATATGTAATGTAATGGTTGTTTACTTGCTTACTATGTACATTGGATTCGATACTCAACGTGGAGTCCGCCTCGGAAATGTTTCCGCCTTCGGTTTTCAGGGTGTGACAGATTGGTATCAGAGCCCTTGTTTATAGTGAACTAGTATACCAAACCTTACATGGTATAAAAATATAAACACTAAAGGGCCTAAGTGCTCTGAACTAAAAGTATACCTCGAATATAAGTATTTTCAAAAGTATACAAGTATACCCAGCCATCGAAATCCGTAACTACAAGTAGAACAAAACATAAGTAAATGGGTGTTGTACGTTGCGGTTAAACCTGGGCAGTTATGTAGTCGTGTCTAGGATCAATATAGCCTGGCCAACTATATTCATTCGAGACACGGCCAACATGTGCTTTGGAGTGACTGTGGTGTACGAAATGCCTAAAACTTACCCAATACCCGAACAATGAGCCGTCGCTGCAGCGAATCGTGAAATACTATGGGAGTATTTCTCGAGCCAAATTCGTTATAGAAATCCTCATCCCAGCATTGCTCCTCAATCATTCCTTTAGCGATAATTTATCTGTTTTGATAACTCCTTCCTGCTCTATCGCTTAATAGAATTCTATGTCTGTCATAAAGAGATATCCTTTGTATCATATCTATTGATTCAATTCGGAGGACTTATCATCCTCTCCTTCCTGATCTTATTAGATCAAGATGCCTCCAAGAAAGAGACCCAACTCAAAGACCAACAACAATCCTCCTCCACCACCACCTTCTCTTCAAATCAACCAGGCAACCCTTCAGTCAGTTTTAACTGCAACATTTATGACAGCCATGTCGCAAACGAACCCCGGTAGTTCAGGAGGTGGTCCCCAGCCTCAAAACCAGGAAGGTAGCCAGGGAAACCGAAAGGAGTGTTCCTATAAAGACTTTATGAATGCGAAACCCACATTCTTCGATGGCACAGGAGGTGTCATTGCTCTAACTCGGTGGTTAGAGAGGATCGAATCTATCTTCGAGATCTGTGCTTGTTCAGAATCCGACAAGGTGAAGTTTGCCGCCTGCACTCTCACCAATAAAGCTCTGACTTGGTGGAACAGCCGAGTCAAATCCCTAACTATACCTGTAGCCAATGCTATGGGTTGTGAAGTTATAAAGGAACTTCTGCACGCAGAGTATTGCCCTCAGGGTGAAATTCAGAAGCTGGAGCATGAACTATGGAACCTGAAGATGAAAGGTTCTGATATCGCAGCTTACACTTGAAGGTTTGACGACTTGGCACTTCTTTGTCCGGGGATGGTTAACCCGGAAAGCAAAAAGGTAGAGAGGTTCATCTAGGGGTTGACCCAGCCAACCAAAGGAAACGTTTTAGCTGCGAAGCCGGATACATACGACAGCGCCAAATGCCTAGTGCAAATCTTGATCGACCATAGTGAGGATGTAGAGGAAGGAGCCACCACTCCTGAATTGACAGAAAGAAGTGGTGAGAAAAGAAAGTTTTGGGAGGCGGGGGCGAAATGTCAGCCCTCATAGGAGTTCTCGAAGACACAACAGATGGTGGCAGTCCACGCTGCCACTACCCCTGCTGTCGTGTCTTTCATCGGTTCCTCAGCCCAAGCACCTATCACCGGATATGCCGGTGTTCTCCCGTGGTGTAACCAGTGCAGTTACCACCACTACATCCCCGGTCCCCGTCGTGTAAAATTTTGCAAAAATTGTGGCCAAGAGGGTCACCTTGTGCGGAGTTGCAGAACACCAACAAATCAAGCTTCCAAAGCGGGCATCAGTCAGGCCTGTTATATTTGCGGTAAAGTCGGGCATTATAAGAGAAACTGCCCCAATGCAGCAACAACTGGCAACAGTGGAAGAGTCCTAGCTATAGGACAAGGTGAGGCAGCCGCCGATCCCACCGTTGCCTCAGGTATATTCCTCTTCGACAACCCTTCTAATTGCAATCCTTTTTCAATTCTAGTCCTGAAAGATAAACGGTTACTTATTCATTCGAATCTCTTTAGAAACATAGTCCTCAATTAGTAACCAAAACGTCCTCCATCAAGGTAACCAACAATGAGAAAGATGGTGTGTTACATTCTAAAACGCGTATCCCAAGGAGCATAGAACTTTTTGAAATCCTCATTAGGATTGATTCCGTAGCCTACAAACTCCGACTACCCTCAGGACTTAGCAGCATCCATCCGGTATCCCACGTCTCTGTCCTTAAGGAGTATCTACCCGATGAAACCCTAGAAATTCCTTCGATAAGACCGAAATCAACGAAAGTTTGAACCCCATGGTAGAACCAATCAAAACTATAGATCGAAAGACCAAACGTACGAAACAAAGTCATATCTCAATAGTGAAGATTCGCCGGAAAGCCACACTAGAACTTGAATTCACGTGAGAGCGCAAAAATCCAACAAAGTAGAAGTATCCGTATTTCTTTCTGAATCCTTACATCGTATCTAAAGTTTGAATTTTGGGACGAAATTCCCTCTAACGGGGGGAGAATGTGATAACCCGAAGTTGTCCATCGCCGAAACCCATTTCGTCCATAAAACACTTCTATAGCGGTTCGTTCCGATCCCATTTTTGGGCTAAGTTATTTAAATTTATAAGTTTGGTTTAATCTTATAAGTGCTCAAATCCTTTAGAAACTCATGAAATGGCCCAAAATCATTAAATTGAAAATATCCAAATTCTATCCCGTCGGGTTACGATAGCTTAATCGGGTGCGACCAAAAGCCCCGTTTAACGTCGGTATCGGGTAGAATTACACCGTGTCCCGAACTTAGGACTTATTTAAGGCTCAAAAGACTTCATTTGACGCCTTTCCTCTCTCTCACTACTCTCTCTCTAACCTCTCTCCTCAAATGAAATCTAAGGGTCCAAAAACATCAATTTAAGGCTTCAAATCATCAAGGTATCTTCCCCAACTCCTAGTATTTCATCCTTAACCTTCAAATTCGTGATTTGTCTATGATTTAGGACCAAAATCATGTGTTTACGGCCCTGGAACACCCTTGGGCCATGAACACATATAAAAGGGGTTTTTACGCCTTTAAACCTTTCCAAAACACCATTGAGGCTTAGATATGACTTATAGAATTATGGAACTGGACTTGGAACACCTAGAACATAAATTTAGAGGAGTAAACATGATTTTACTACCCAAGAACATGCTTGGGCCGTAAACTCATCATCATGGAGAGTAAACTCCTTCTAAGGTGTTAAATTGCCATTTAAACAAACCAATAGCCTTGAGATAAATTCTAGAATCAACCACAAACGTATTGGAAGCCTTAAACTCAATGAAAACACCTCCCTTAGGAGTTCACGGTCGTAAACCCCCCCAAAAGGGGTTCCTGGGCCGTAAACTTCCAAATCATGGCAAAATGACACCCTTAATTCCTTCCAAGGCTTGTGTAGTAGCTTAAAATCACATGTGATTAAGGGAGGACCACCAAGAAACATTTTGGATATGTGTATAAGAGATTACAGCCGTAAACATAGAGTTTGCTACCGTAAACTCTTCAAATGGTCCCTAAATTGTCCAAACCACTTTTCCATGCCTTGAAACTAACCCTAGAACTTTCCCTCAAGTGATATGAAGCCATTTTGCACCATAGAACACCCTACCATGAGTTTACGGACGTAAACTCATGGGGAATGGGACTTTGGGCCAAAAACTCTAGTATGAGTTTACCCTTGATGAGTAAACTCCATATCCAAGCCTTATTGTCCTCAAATGCCACCCGGGTCCCTCCAAACGCTTGTAATGAAGTGTTTTCGCGATTAGAAGTGACTGTCCCTAACAAATAAATTATTCAAGTCCTAATTAGATACAGATGTGTATCTTGTCATAATACATTGGAATCTTGTGCGTTTACAAACCCAGAACTGACGTTAGGATCCAAACCGACGCGTTCCTCAACCGGTGAGTTCATACTCCTACCCTTTTTTTTTAAATGTTTTTCAAATGTTTTCGGGGGGGGGGGGGGATACAAGCAAAAGTACAAGGAAATCTTGTACTCAAATTATTATTTTCAGTTCGAATGTTTATATTCTGTATGTTTTAATATCGAAAAAGTGTGCTAAACAATTAGTTCGAATTACGAAGTTAGCTTTTAGATTAATCATAGATTTATTGATAAAATGTTACAATCCAAATTATATATCACTATCTATGAATAATTCATACTAATCATCAATTAGAACTAATACGAATACGAATACGAAAGTACAACTAGGAATAGAACGAATAGGAATACTGAAGTAATAATACGAATACGAATGCGAATACGAATACGAATACCAATAGTATTAGGAGTAGGAATAGGGATACAAATACGACTGCGAATACAAATACGGATAGTATTCGGTGTAGGAATAGGGATACGAATACGATTGTGATTACGAATACGAGTAGAATTAGAATTAGGATTAGGAGTAGGAATACAAATATGAATGTGAATACGAATACGAATAGGACTACAAATATAAATACGAATACAAATATAAAATACGAATATGAATATGTTCAAGAATGTGACAACCCAAGTTGTTCCGTTACATTTCCCCGTTACCGTTAACGAAATATTCCAGTTCTAAAAGTTCCATTAATTAGAGGTCGTCAATTTAATGAACATCCCAAATTGTTTACATTTAAAATGTCGTTAAGTCGTTATAAAAGGAAATAAAAACACAGGACACACATTTCCATTTATTTGGAAAATGTTAAGTTTTATTATTACGACCACTAAATCGGGTTCGACCAAAAGCCCCATTTAACGGCAGTATTCGGTATAATTCCACCGAGCCCCGACTCAAAACCCTATATAAGGGTGAGTGGACTCCATTTGGAGACTTTTTACACACTCTCTCTCTAGACCCGTTTTTGCCCCAAATCCGCCACCAAACGCTTCCAAATCGTAAGTCTCCTTACCCGTTTTCGCCCCAAAGACACAGAAGGAGCCTGACACTACTGCTTAGGGAGAAGCGGCAAGGAACTCGTTAGATTTTGCTACGTCTCTCGATCTCGGATAACTAAACTAAGAACAATAAAAGACTAATTCAAATGTAAATTCTTCCCAGTAAGGCGATAGTCGCAGCACTGTTATAAAATTTAAAATTCATTAGGTAAAACTATAATGGCTAAACATATACGTTACGGCCATGTATATTTAAGATGGACAGACCTAGAGTGAGCGAATGCCGCCTCATTTCCTGTTCCTCATTTGGTTGTGGATTTAGGGCTGGGTCGCTCAGTCAACAGTCCTCCCCACCTTAAATATACATGACTAGTATATGTGAGGCGATTATAGAAATGCCTCGTGAGAATCCGTTCATGAAAAGGTACTCTATTCGGAAACTCTTAGGACTCTCTATAGTTCCGCGTCGACTCTATCGGTCCAAGTATCCGCGGTAGTGATACAAAGGACGAAACCCGAGACGCCTAGAACTTATGTGTCAGTTCGGCACATGACTCTATCGATCTTCACTTTACATCATGTCGGAGTGTGCCAACTTCGACGACTCTATTGATCATGGTTTGACTTCGTGCAACCATGTGTACATCCTTAGTGCTGTGTAAAAAGAACTTTCTCCGTAGCCATGTCGGCAAATAAAGGTTCTTCCGAACCTAAACCTAACACAAATAATCAAACCTAATGCGATCCGTCAATCGTCCCTCCTATCTCAAACCTTCCGAAGTACCCAAGGGAAGGTACCGCACACTGTTGACCGACCACTCGTAGTCAGATAAACACCGAAGCGAAAGGAACTGCAGATACTCTAAGAAGACGACCACCATCCGAAGCATACTCCGTAGAATCCCCCGGGAGACCCTTCGCACCTCGCACATCCGGTTCGTGAACCCAGAGAATAGAACTCATGAGGCTGACCACTATAACCAGGTATACTGCTGGCACAAATCAAGTATTGGCGGTTAAGCCAAGCATGAGCTCTACCACGGACCCCTTCGCAAAACACTTTCACCTTATTCCATAACATAGGAGCCGGAGTCAAGAGAATCACTGCCGGTTGAGACAGTAAAGTTCCGAGTGATGAGACCCTATACTCACTAGTGATGACCTAGACCGAGGAAACTTAGAACCTTCGGAAGAGTAGTTGCAGTAAATGCCCTTACTACTCAGGCACTTCGTCCACCCAGTTATAGACAAGTGGTGCTTATCATCCTCCACCCTCTCGCAAGGAGGAAATCGTCGTCGCCCTGTAGACGATGAATTACACTTCCGAAGTGAACACTAGGATACCGAGAACCACAGGATAACCCTCGTAGCCATCAATACTTGATCAAGTGCGAAAGTAATTGCGTTAAGCCTCGTAACCCAGATCCCGAAGAGATTATAAACTTGACACCAGTCCTGGTGTTAGTCGAAGGGTTATGCAGGAACATGCACTTTCCACGCTAGAATAAACCTCAGTCTTCGAGATTCCTTGGACTATTAGGTGTTCCACGAATACTATCTCACGCAGAGATAGTAGAATCACCTCCCGAGATAGTCTAACACTCGTCTAGTGAAACCCTATCTCTCCGACCCTCAGGGTTTCCGCATCTCAAGATTCTTAAGTGCAGATCCATTTTGCACGAGCTTGAAATAGACACTCTATAGCAAGCAGACGACCATAGTCACGCAACCCACTCGACGATCTAGAAAGTCTCTATCAGCCAGTTGACAGGAAACGCGAAACCAAAGACCACTTGAGATTTCTAAGAACCAACGTGAAGGACTACATACACAGTACGAGTGAGAACGTTAGGAACTTCGGAATGGCGATCACGCCAGTGATGATCTTGCCATAGAAGTACACTATGTTCAAAGTACTGAAAGGCTCTACCCTTCCAAGAGCCTAGGACCATCCGAGACTCCTCGCAGAGATTTGGCCAATCTTCGTCAGACCACTACTACTTTTGAATGTGCCACAAGATTCACACCCGATCGATCCACTTCTTAGACTTGATATGTGATTTCCCGACAACACTCTTTGTGCCTCACTCATCTTGATAGAATCCATTGAGAACCCTAACCATGTGAATACACCAGTTGGAAACCCACTAGCTACACTAGACGGAATCCGCATCCCGTACGTGAGGGTCTGTTGGAATGACAACCACAGACCAGAGATCACTTGGGAATGCGAGGACAACCGTATGGGAAGTACTCCCTTACCTCTACTTGGCCATTCATACCTACTTCCTTGCCTAGACCTGAATTTCGGGACGAAATTCCCTCTAACGGGGGGATGATGTGACAACCCAAGTTGTTCCGTTACATTTCCCCGTTACCATTAACGGAATATTCCAATTCAAAAAGTTCCGTTAATTAGAGGTCGTCAATTTAATGAACATCCCAAATTGTTTACATTTAAAATGTCGTTAAGTCTTGATAAAAGGAAATAAAAACACAGGACACACATTCCCATTTATTTGGAAAATGTTAAGTTTTATTATTACGACCACTAAATCGGGTGCGACCAAAAGCCCCATTTAACGGCAGTATTGGATAGAATTCCACCGAGCCCCGACTCAAAACCCTATATAAGGGTGAGTGGACTCCATTTGGAGACTTTTTACACTCTCTCTCTATACTCTCTCTCTAGACCCGTTTTCGCCCCAAATCCGCTACCAAACGCTTCCAAATCGTAAGTCTCCTTACCCTAGCTTGTTCCAAACATATTGGCTTGTGATTATACCTCAAAAATCATCCAAGAAGGCATGGAATAAGGAGTTTATGGCCCAGGAACAATCTAGGGCCGTAAACCCCTAATATGGTGCCAAACATGCCTTTAAACTCATCCTTAAGCTTAGAGACTATTAGGAGACTTAGCCTAGGAGTGTTTGAACCCCAAAACAACAAGAATTGTGGCATAAAAGAGGGTTTACGGCCCAATCACATGCTTAGGCCGTAAACACCCTCTAAACTTGTTAAATCAAGTTCTAAACACTCCCAAACCACCCAATAGGCTTATGTCATAATTTAAGGACTTAGTATTTGGGGTTTTGATCACTTAAACACATCAAAATGAAGGGGAAAAAGGAGTTTACGACCCAAGTATGTACCAAGGCCATAAACTCCCCAAAACACACCCAAAAGACAGTTTTAATTCCCCAAAATGGCATCACACTCCATTATAAATTGCTAGAAGGGTATTAGGGGCTTAAAACCTTAGTTAACTCAAAGAATGAGAGTTTATGGTCGTAAACTCCCATAGGAGTGTCCCTAGGCCGTAAACTCCTATAAGGTGCCCTTGGAAGCCTTAAACCCACTCATGCCTTTTTGGAAAAGTACTTACAATAATTCCATGAGCAAGTAGAAGCCTTAAAAGACCCTAGAACCCATCACCATGAGTTTACGGCTGTAAACTCATGGTGAGATGTCCCTGGGCCGTAAACACAACTTTAGGAGTGTACTCTTGGATAGTAAGCTCCATTCCTTAGCCATACACACCCTTAAACGCTACCCGGGACACCCAAACACTTATCCAAAGTGTTTTCCGCTCCTTTGAGCGCGTATATTTGTTTAATTAGTATTAAATATACTAGTTGTATGTGAACATATGTTATCATATGTTAAATAGGTCATTGTGTGTGTGCTCGAGTCGTTGCGTGACACCAAACGCCCAAACGGCACCTTCATCGGACCTACTTACACCAGGTGAGTTCATTGTTGGTTTTTGAGCAATCTAACACTTCCTAAGTGTGCATGCAACCCTAATAAACCTTGGATCTATGTTTGTCTAAATACATGCAAAATAATAATTTTCCAAGGTTCATAACCTATCTAACATGGCATGGGGAACATTTAAACATAAAAGAGTTAGATGAGATTACATACCTTTTTGATGAGATTGATTCTTTGGAGTTTGAGAGCCAAGCACCAATAATGTGAATGCCTCAAATGGAATCACAAATCACCACAAACACTTGGAAAACTTTGAGAGAGTGTACACACACTTATATTTTCGGCCACACACAAGCATACACACTAGTGGCTATTTCATGCAACATAAGCATGCTTATATAGTGTACATGGTTAGGGTGAAACCCTAAAAACCAATAGCCCATAATCTAATTAGTCTTCCATTTAATCTCTAAATTAATTCATAATTAATTTAAGACTAAGATTAATTAAATAACATAACTTCATATTAATATATTATAACTTATAATATATTAATAAACATATGTGTATAACTCTCATAAAATTATCCATAAATTGTTCGGGTGAAGTGCAACCCAAATGGACCATGCCGGGTCGGGTCAAGTATATACCAAATAAGTTATGGACTTAGACACCTTATCCAACATTCATACCCCTGAATGAACCTTTTAAATGTTTTTACATGTTTTATAGGGGGAATACAAGTTAAACATGCCAGTTATCATATCAATTACATGTGATTAATAACCCGCATGCACAAGATTTTACCACTGTACACTGTTTTACCGAGTAGCACACTATAATGGTTTTCAATTGTTTCAAAACTCTTACTTATACTGTTTTATCTAAATTCATTCTAAACTGGTTTATGAAAGATTTTCTAAGGATTTCAAACATATTTTACAAAGAATACAAATTGTGATTTTCTCCAGATATAAAGGTTTTTCATCAAAGTTTCCCTTTTTCGACGTATACTTTTACTTGTTAAATACTGCTGCTTCGCTTATACTTATTTTATACTCCTACTCTGTAACGCTTTCACTTATACTTGTAGTCGTTTATGCCTGATGGACGCTTATACTTATTCATACTCTTACTTAGAGATACAATTCTACTTCACTTATACTTGATATCGCCTCTACTTCACTTATACTCGATACACTCTTACTTCACTTATTGTCGTCTCCACTTCGTGATACGCTTATACTTGTTCGAAACTCTTACTTCACTTGCGACCACTCCTACTTCACTTGTTAGACACTCCTACTACACAAAGATCACTTATACTTGATACACACTCAGTCGTAGTTAGATGTATGTCTGTGCTTACATAGGTACATATAAGTAATGATTGAAAGACTTAGGAAGGCTCGTCTGCCCTATTTCCATTTCTTCGTTGAGATGTGGTTTGGTGGGATCGGATAGCCGTCCGAAGGTCGTTTGACTCATTAGTTATATATTATGTATATGAGTATGGACATATAGGAATTCTCTAGTCAGATCAGTTAAGAGTCTCTACCTCTAGTCTACACTTACATTAGAAACCCAGTATTGGGAAGTCTCTACCTCTAGTTTAGCACTTACACACTACCCACTATTTGGAAGTCTCTACCCACTATTTGGGATGCATCTTCAGGACACGGCCTTCTCCGTCGTCTAGTTGGTAACCAGAATCTCCTGTATAGAGAGCGGACATTGTGTGTATAGATCTATACGGGATTGACAACCCCGCACCCAGACTGCTAGCTACAGTCCCGGCCTACCAAGCCAACGGGTGACAAATGTAACATTTTAGACGCTTGTAGGGCGTCTGGTACTCTAGTCAGTACGGTTACGAGTATCCCGGGTTACCTTATAATTCATGGCTTTAAGGTAACGGTATTTCGCCAGCAATTTACACTGTATGCGGGTAATTCATTTTCAGAGTCACACTGTTTTGACCTTACAAGACGTATCTTTCATTTGATGCTGTCCGGGGTCTGTATCCACTGTATTCACAGAATCCACTGTATTCACTGTATTCACCGTGTTCACTATTTTAGACCTTGCTAGACGTATCTTTCATTTGATATTGTCTGCGGTCTGTATTCACTGTTTTAGACCCTACTAGTTGTACCTTTCATTTGGTACCTTCTGGGGTCTGTGTCTCCACTTGTTAGACTGAACCAGGCGTGTCATTTGTTTGATACTCTCTTGGAGTCTATGGTTCCTTGCCTTAGTCAGCAGTCCTCACTGCTGAGGCATATGATATTCTCTGATGTCGTTTGCTTTCCTCAATAATCAAATTCAGTATTTTGATAATGATAGCAACTTAGGGAAAACTACTTTTTACCACACATCACTGACCAGTCTTGGTAAAAGGCTGCTTTTATTAAAGAAAATATAGGATTTTCTGGAAAGGACCCTAATACACTGAAATCTCTTAAACTATTACTTTATTAAGTTATTTGAATGAAATGTCACTAAATGCTTATGAACTCACTAGCATTTGTAAAAATGCTGATACTCGCTTTTCAAATAACTTGTATTCTCAGGTTAGCATTAGACAGGTACATCCCCGGAGCAGTTGATGAAGATAGCTTAGTGCCATGCCATACTTACTTATATTTACTTGTATTACTTCGATGTATTGTAATGTATCCATGTAAAACTATTACTATTAATGAAATGTTTTGTTGTACTTTGATTACTATAATGCATGTTTTGTGATACTTGACATGATCTCATCCACCCCAGAATGTTTTCACCGTTCCGGTTTTGGGGTGTGACAGATTGGTATCAGAGCATTGTTTATAGTGAGCTAAGTATATCAATTCATAAAAGATATACAACTTATAAACACAATGGGATAAAACACTCTGAACAAGAATTATACTTTAAAATATAACCATATTTTACCAAAGTATAATAACATCCAAAACCTAAACACTCGAACACAAGTATCACAAGAACAACAAGAACAAAAGTCTTCGGATGTTGAGCATTACCGTCAAACCTGGGCAGTTATGTAATCGTAAGCTGGGATAAATGTAACCTGATCAACTACATTTATTCGAGATGCGATGAACGTGTGCTTGGGAGTGATAGTGGTGTTGCAACAGGTCTGAAACTTACCAACTAGGAATGCTAAAGCCAAACATAAAGTTAAAATACTATAGGAGTATTTTAGAACACTAAAAGATCCACACTAATCCCATAATGAAACTCAAAAGATAAGAAACAAACAAGAATTTAAAATACCATAGGGGTATATTAGAATCCATAACCAACCTTGCGTGAAGAACTAAAAGATCCTTATTGATATACCTACAACTACAGAGGGTGTACTCCCAAGGTTATATATAATAAGGATCCCATAGGCTAAGAATGTGTGGTTTCGCTCTACTTCCTTTTCCTCGTTGGGATGTGGATATAGAGTAGTATCACATATTCGAAGGCCTATCGGATCTAAGCTATATATGATTTGTATACCCTTTGTAATCGTAGCAGGACTTGATATGGATCATCCAGTGAAATGTTAATAATCTCTTAGGATTCTTTAGACATTTCCATTCTCGCACGAACCCTGTAGACAACCCTAACCACTTCAGTGCTCGGCAGATGAGTTGATGCAGACTCAGAAGAGGTTCATTGAGAAGATTTCCAGCCAGGAAACAAATGAACTAGGTCGAGACTATTGAATTCACCAAGTGCCCATATTCTTTTAGGGACAGTGGTGAGAGATTCGCCTAAACTTCCGAGATTCCAGTCATCCATCATGAAGTGGTGACACCCAGAGTCGGAATCAGAAGGAAGGCGGAGTAAAAATTCTATATGTCCATACGAGAGGAGAAAACCCTAGGAAACTACCCGAAGGAAACCAACGCCGATTCCAGTCAATGATACGAGGTAGACTGAGGGAGCCAGTACATGGAACCCGGGAATTGTCTTTTCTTCGTATTCGTCACGCTAATACACCCATAAAATAACACAATTTAGTGAGTTAGTGGTTACACTACTCACGCTATGTGTTAGGTAAATTTCCCGTTGCCAGATACACAATTAGGACGGATCCCCGCATCTCTATTGAGGGAATTTAGTCATTTGCCCTTATGAGCCTCTCTTTCCGCAGTTCGTTTCGAACCGTTCTCAAATCTCTCCAGGCCGGAGAGTGAAACCTTTCCCAGTATAAAGGTAACTTAGTAGGAACGACTCGCATCTTATGGCCTTTTTCCGATACTCATACTCTTACCTTGATCACTAGGACTACATCATAGGGATGTAGGTCGACACTCAGACGACTAGTACTCAGGGCATGGGAAAAATTTATGCCTAATACGTTCAGGACGGAAATGTCCAGGGTTAACCATCGTCTCTCATTACCTTGTATTCCTTTCCGTGTAGGACAACCATGCCACCGAAGAAGCGTAACTAATCCACAAGCAAGAAACCTGCTCTCCTATTCGATGAAGCTACGTTCTAAGCTGCAGTTTCAGCAGCCGTAGCAGCTGTCCTAGCTCACCTAAATGCTAACACCGCTAATGTTAGCAAGGGCCCTGTCAGGATTTCCGATCCTGGCAATGGACAGCAACAACCAACACTTCCATACTCAGCCACCCAAGAACCTTCACCGAACTCACTAAAGAGAAAACTCAAGATTGAAGAGGGAAGTACCTCGGCTCAAGGACTTTCCGAAAGGCAACAAGCTGAGGCAGTCTATACCCCTGTCAATCCTTCCCTCCCGGCCTCAAGAAGACCATACCTAGGAGACCTTCCCCACTGCAGCAAGTGCAACTACCATCATCATGGTGTCTGCCGAGAGCTCTATTGTGTTAGGTGCCACATGTTGGGGCATACTGCTCGCGTCTGCAGAACCCCGGTTGAGTTCATTACATCAACCACCAATGTGGCGACCCGTATAGTTTGCCACATATGTGGTAAAATGGGACACTTTAAGAAGGACTGCCCAACCGAAGGGAAAGACAAAGACACAGAAGGAGCCTGACAGTACTGCTTAAGGAGAAGGGGCAAGGAACTCGTTAGATTTTGGTACGTCTCTCGATCTCGGATAACTAAACTAAGAACAATAAAAGACTAATTCAAATGTAAATTTTTCCCAATAAGGCGATAGTCGCAGCACTGTTATAAAATTTAAAATTCATTAGGTAAAACTATAATGGCTAAACATATACGTTACGGCCACATATATTTAAGATGGACAGACCTAGAGTGAGCGAATGCCGCCTCATTTCCTGTTCCTCGTTTGGTTGTGGATTTAGGGCGGGGCCGCTCAGTCAATAGGGACCCCACCTTAAATATACATGACTAGTATATGTGAGGTGATTATAGAAATGCCTCGTGAGAATCCGTTCATGAAAAGGTACTCTATTTGGAAACTCTTAGGACTCTCTATAATTCCGCATCGACTCTATCGGTCTAAGTATCCGTGGCAGTGATACAAAGGACGAAACCCGAGACGCCTAGAACTTGTGTGCCTGTTCGGCACATGACTCTATCGATCTTCACTTTACATCATGTCGGAGTGTGCCAACTTCGACGACTCTATTGATCATGGTTTGACTTCGTGCAACCATGTGTACATCCTTAGTGCTGTGTAAAAAGAACTTTCTCCGTAGCCATGTCGACAAATAAAGGTTCTTCCGAAACTAAACCTAACACAAATAATCAAATCTAATGCGATCCGTCAATCGTCCCTCTTATCTCAAACCTTCCGAAGTACCCAAGGGAAGGTACCGCACACTGTTGACCGACCCCTCGTAGTCAGATAAACACCAAAGCGAAAGGAACTGCAGATACTCTAAGAAGACGACCACCATCCGAAGCATACTCCGTAGAATCCCCCAGGAGACCCTTCGCACCTCGCACATCCAGTTCGTGAACCCAGAGAATAGAACTCATGAGGCTGACCACTATAACCAGGTATACTACTAGCACAAATCAAGTATTGGCGGTTAAGCCAAGCATGAGCTCTACCACGGACCCCTTCGCAAAGCACTTTCACCCTATTCCATAACATAGGAGCCGGAGTCAAGAGAATCACTGCAGGTTGAGCCAGTAAAGTTCTGAGTGATGAGACCCTATACTCACTAGAGATGTCCTAGACCGAGGAAACTCAGAACCTTCGGAAGAGTAGTTGCAGTAGATGCCCTTACTACTCAGGCACTTCGTCCACCCAGTTATAGACAAGTGGTGCTTATCATCCTCCACCCTCTCGCAAGGAGGAAATCAACGTCGCCCTGTAGACGATGAATTACACTTCCGAAGTGAACACTAGGATACCGAGAACCACAGGATAACCTTCGTAGCCAAGAATACTTGATCAAGTGCGAAAGTAATTGCGTTAAGCCTCGTAACCCAGATCCCGAAGAGATTATAAACTTAACACCAGTCCTGGTGTTAGTCGAAGGGTTATGTAGGAACATGCACTTTCCATGCTAGAATAAACCTCAGTCTTAGAGATTCCTTGGACTATTAGGTGTTCCATGAATACTATATCACGCAGAGATAGTAGAATCACCTCCCGAGATAGTCCAACACTCGTCTAGTGAAACCCTATCTCTCCGACCCTCAGGGTTTCCGCATCTCAAGATTCTTAAGTGCAGATCCATTTTGCACGAGCTTGAAATAGACACTCTATAGCAAGCAGACGACCATCGTCACGCAACCCACTCGACGATCTAGAAAGTCTCTATCAGCCAGTTGACAGGAAACACGAAACCAAAGACCACTTGAGATTTCTAAGAACCAACCTGAAGGACTACACACACAGTACAAGTGAGAACGTTAGGAACTTCGGAATGGCGATCACGCTAGTGATGATCTTTCCATAGAAGTACACTATGTTCAAAGTACTAAAAGGCTCTACCCTTCCGAGAGCCTAGGACCATCCAAGACTCCTCCCAAAGATTTGGCACAATCTTCGTCAGACCATTACTACTTTTGAATGTGCCATAAGATTCACACCCGATCTATCCACTTCTTAGACTTGATATATGATTTCCCGAAAACACTCTTTGTGCCTCACTCATCTTGATAGAATCCATTGAGAACCCTAACCATGTGAATACACCAGTTGGAAACCCACTAGCTACACTAGATGGAATCCACATCCCGTACATGAGGTTCTGTTGGAATGACAAACACAGACCAGAGATCACTTGGGAATGCGAGGACAACCGTATGGGAAGTACTCCCTTACCTCTACTTGGCCATTCATACCTACTTCCTTGCCTAGACCTGAATTTCGGGACGAAATTCCCTCTAACGGCGGAATGATGTGACAACCCAAGTTGTTCCGTTACATTTCCCCGTTACCGTTTACGGAATATTCCAATTCAAAAAGTTCCGTTAATTAGAGGTCGTCAATTTAATGAACATCCCAAATTGTTTACATTTAAAATGCCGTTAAGTCGTGATAAAAGGAAATAAAAACACAGGACACACATTTCCATTTATTTGGAAAATGTTAAGTTTTATTATTACGACCACTGAATCGGGTGCGACCAAAAGCCCCGTTTAACGGCAGTATTGGGTAGAATTCCACCGAGCCCCGACTCAAAACCCTATATAAGGGTGAGTGGACTCCATTTGGAGACTTTTTACACACTTTCTCTATACTCTCTCTCTAGACCCGTTTTCGCCCCAAATCCGCCACCAAACGCTTCCAAATCGTAAGTCTCCTTACCCTAGCTTGTTCCAAACATATTGGCTTGTGATTATACCTCAAAAATCATCCAAGAAGGCATGGAATAAGGAGTTTATGGCCCAGGAACACTCTAGGGCCGTAAACCCCTAATATGGTGCCAAACATGCCTTTAAACTCATCCTTAAGCTTAGAGACTATTAGGAGACTTAGCCTAGGAGTGTTTGAACCCCAAAAAAACAAGAAATGTGGCATAAAAGAGGGTTTATGGCCCAAGCACATGCTTAGGCCGTAAACACCCTCTAAACTTGTTAAATCAAGTTCCAAACACTCCCAAACCACCCATAGGCTTATGTCATAATTTAAGGACTTAGTATTTGGGGTTTTGATCACTTAAACATATCAAAATGAAGGGGAAAAAGGAGTTTACGGCCCAGGTATGTACCAAGGCCGTAAACTCCCCAAAACACACCCAAAAGATAGTTTTAATTCCCTAAAATGGCATCACACTCCATTATAAATTGCTAGAAGGGTATTAGGGGCTTAAAACCTTACTTAACTCAAAGAATGAGAGTTTACGGCCGTAAACTCCCATAGGAGTGTCCCTAGGCCGTAAACTCCTATAAGGTGCCCTTGGAAGCCTTAAACCCACTCATGCTTTTTTGGAAAAGTATTTAGAATAATTCCATGAGCAAGTAGAAGCCTTAAAACACCCTAGAACCCATCACCATGAGTTTACGGCCGTAAACTCATGGTGAGATGTCCCTGGGCCGTAAACACAACTTTGGGAGTGTACTCTTGGATAGTAAGCTCCATCCCTTAGCCATACACACCCTTAAACGCTACCCGGGACACCCAAACACTTATTCAAAGTGTTTTCCGCTCCTTTGAGCGTGTATATTTGTTTAATTAGTATTAAATATACTAATTGTATGTGAACATATGTTATCATATGTTAAATAGGTCATTGTGTGTCTGTTCGAGTCCTTGCGTGACACCGAACGCCCAAACGGCACCTTCGTCGGACCTACTTACACCAGGTGAGTTCATACCCCTGAATGAACCTTTTAAATGCTTTTACATGTTTTATAGGGGGGAATAAAAGTTAAACATGCCAGTTATCATATCAATCACATCTGATTGATAACCCGCATGCACAAGATTTTACCACTGTACACTGTTTTACCGAGTAGGACACTATAATGGTTTTCAATTGTTTCAAAACTCTTACATATACTGTTTTATCTAAATTCATTCTAAACTGGTTTATGAAAGATTTTCTATGGATTTCAAACATATTTTACAAAGAATACAAATTGTGATTTTCTCCAGATATAAAGGTTTTTCATCAAAGTTTCCCTTTTTCGACGTATACTTTTACTTGTTAAATACTGCTGCTTCGCTTATACGTATTTTATACTCCTACTCTGTAACGCTTTCACTTATACTTGTAGTCGTTTATACCTGATGGACACTTATACTTATTCATACTCTTACTTAGAGATACAATTCTACTTCACTTATACTTGATATGGCCTCTACTTCACTTATACTCGATACACTCTTACTTCACTTATTGTCGTCTTTACTATGTGATACGCTTATACTTGTTTGACACTCTTACTTCACTTGCGACCACTCCTACTTCACTTGTTAGACACTCCTACTTCACAAATATCACTTCTACTTGATACACACTCAGTCGTAGTTAGATGTATGTGCGCGCTTATATAGGTACATATAAGTAATGATTGAAAGACTTAGGAAGGCTCGTCTACCCTATTTCCTTTTCTTCGTTGAGATGTGGTCTGGTGGGATCGGATAACCGTCTGAAGGTCGTTTGACTCATTAGTTATATATTATGTATATGAGTTTGGACATATAGGAATTCTCTAGTCAGATCAGTTAAGAGTCTCTACCTCTAGTCTACACTTACATTAGAAACCCACTATTGGGAAGTCTCTACCTCTAGTTTAGCACTTACACACTAACCACTATTTGGAAGTCTCTACCCACTAGTTGGGATGCATCTTCTGGACATGGCCTTCTCCATCGTCTAGTTGGTAACCAGAATCTCCTGTATGGAGAGCGGACATTGTGTGTATAGATCTATACGAGATTGACAACCCCGCACCCAGACTGCTAGCTACAGTCCCGGCCTACCAAGCCAACGGGTGACAAATGTCACATTTTAGATGCTTGTAGGTCGTCTGGTACTCTAGTCAGAACGGTTACGAGTATCCCGAGTTACCTTATAATTCATGGCTTTAAGGTAACGGTATTTCGCTAGCAATTTACACTGTATGCGGGTAATTCATTTTTAGAGTCACACTATTTTGACCTTACAAGACGTATCTTTCATTTGATGTTGTCTGGGGTCTGTATCCACTGTATTCATAGAATCCACTATATTCACTGTATTCACCGTGTTCACTGTTTTAGACCTTGTTAACGTATCTTTCATTTGATATTGTCTGCGGTCTGTATTCACTGTTTTAGACCCTACTAGTTGTACCTTTCATTTGGTACCTTCTGGGGTCTTTGTCTCCACTTGTTAGACTGAACCAGGCGTGTCGTTTGGTTGATACTCTCCTGGAGTCTATGGTTCCTTGCCTTAGTCAGCAGTCCTCACTGCTGAGGCATATGATATTCCCTGATGTCGTTCGCTTTCCTCAATAATCAAATTCAGTATTTTGATAATGATAGCAACTTAGGGAAAACTACTTTTTACCACACATCACTGACCAGTCTTGGTAGAAGGCTGCTTTTATTAAAGAGAATATAGGATTTTCTGGAAAGGACCCTAATACACTGAAATCTCTTAAACTATTACTTTATTAAGTTATTTGAATGAAATGTCACTAAATGCTTATGAACTCACCAGCATTTGTAAAAATGCTGATACTCACTTTTCAAATAACTTGTATTCTCAGGTTAGCATTAGACAGGTACATCCCCGGAGCAGTTGATGAAGATAGCTTAGTGCCATGCCATACTTACTTATATTTACTTGTATTACTTCGATGTATTGTAATGTATCCATGTAAAACTATTACTATTAATGAAATGTTTTGTTGTACTTTGATTACTATAATGCATGTGTTGTGATACTTGACATGATGTCATCCACCCCAGAACGTTTCCGCCGTTCCGGTTTTGGGGTGTGACAAAGAATAAGGATACGAATATGAAGGCACACATCTAGGTACATTCAAGTGAAACACAATCTTTTCGGAAAAACAAACATCTTATGAACTCACCCGCTTTATGCTGATTTTCAAACTGCTTGTATTCTCAGGTCCATTTTAGACAGGTACCCAGTGATCCTTTTTGGAGAAGATGGAGCGTACAGAAGACTCGTCTCTACTTTTGTTCATATATACATATATAAAACACTCGTAACACTTTATTTTTGAACATATGTAAATTCTAATATGTAATGTAATGGTTGTTTACTTGCTTACTATGTACATTGGATTTGATACTCAACGTGGAGTCCGCCCCAGAAATGTTTTCGCCTTCGGTTTTCAAGGTGTGACACCGCTGCTGCTCGAGCTAATGAGAGTCAGCCGTTGAAGGTCGAGGCGCCGAAGGCTCGCGGGAGAGACTTCTAGTTGACAGCGGAGGAGGTCCGCGCAGCACCCGATGTTGTGGCTGGTATGTATTCTTTCATCTGTTTATTTTGTTTTTTGAGGTGTTATGCTTATATTGTGATATGTGTAGGTATAGTTCTTGTGTGTTCTATACCTGCTTTGGTGTTATTTAACTCGGGTGCGAGTCGTTCTTTTGTGTCGTTAGCCTTTAGTCAGCACATCAGTATTCGTCGAGAGGCCTTGAGTCGACCTTTGCAAGTTTCCATAGCTGACGAGAGAGCAGTGTATGCCACTGATATGATTCGAGGATGTGTAATCGAGATCTTCGGCGTGGAGTTTCCAATTGATTTGGTCCCGATTGCTATGGGAGATGTATGTGTCAACATGGGATTGACTTGTTGAGCAGATTTGGAGTGGTTATCTACTGTGAGCAACAGCTGGTGACCATACGAGACCCTAGTGGGGGAGTTCTTACAGTTTATGGCGAGGGTTCCCGTTCTGGGTCAGCATTTTGTTCAGCCGCGAGAACGAGCCAGAGTCTACAGCAGGGATGTAATGGGTTTGTGGCTTATGTGGTGGATACGAGGGTAGGTGCAGAGAGACCGAGGTCGGTCGATGAGGTTCTGACAGTGCGTGAGTTCCTGAATGTTTCCCTCGAGGAGTTGTCGGGTGTGCCTCCCGAGAGGCAGGTGGAGTTCCGTATCGATTTGGTTCTGGGGGTAGCACCTATCGCCAAGGCGCCCTATCGCCTTGCACCTCCAGAGATGTAGGAGTTATCCTTGCAGCTTCAGGAGCTACTGGGAAAGGGGTTCATACGGCCGAGTAGCTCACCGTGGGGAGCGCCGATCCTTTTTGTCAAGAAAAAGGATGGTGCACACCGGATGTGCATTGATTACCGGGAGTTGAACAAGTTGACGGTCAAGAACCGTTACCCCTTACCGAGGATCGACAATTTGTTCGATCAGTTGCTGGGAGCGTCTTGGTTCTCCAAGAATGATTTGAGGTCTGGATATCATCAGATGAGGGTGCATGATGAGGTTATCCAGAAGACAGCGTTCATGACTCGTTACGGGCATTACGAGTGCGTGGTGATGCCTTTCGGGCTCACGAATGCACCGTCGGCATTCATGGATCTCATGAACAGGGTTTCCAGGCCGATGTTGGATCATTCAGTGATTGTGTTCATTGCTGATATATTAGTGTATTCGAGATCGAGAGAACAACATGAGGAGCATTTGAGGGAGATCCTCAGAGTTATGAGATCGGAGATTCATCCAGGATTTCTCCAACATTGCTGTTCCTCTCACCAGACTAACCCGAAAGGTCGTGACTTTCAGTTGGGGCCCGGAGCAGCAGGTCTCATGCAAGACACTTCGCCAAAGATTGTGTGAAGCCCCAGTGTTGGCCCTCCCGGAGGGAATGGAGGACTTTGTGGTATATTGTGACGCTTCGATATCGGGACTGGGTGTGGTGCTGATGCAGAGAGGTCATGTGATAGCATACGCATCGAGGCAGCTAAAGCCTCATGAGGCGAGGTATCCTACTCACGATCTGGAGTTGGGGGCTATGGTGTTCCCCCTCAAGATCTGGCGTCACTATTTGTATGGGGTTCGGTGTACCATATACACGGACCACAAGAGCTTGAAGTATTTGATGGATCAGCCCAACCTAAACATTCGTCAGAGGAGATGGTTGGACGTGGTAAAGGATTATGAGTGTGAGATCATGTACCACCCGGGCAAGGCTAACGTGGTACCCGATGCCTTGAGTTGTAGGGCAGAGAGTGCCCCTTTGCGAGATGTTTGTCTGAGGTTGACCGTGATGACTCCGGTGTTGGACACCATTCGGGAGGCCCAGGTAGAGGCCATGAGACCGGAGAAGCGCAAGCGAGAGTGGGTGATTGGTCAGATATCTGAGTTCATTGCCGATAGTCGGGAGCTAATGACCTTCCAGGGCCGGATTTGGGTGCCATTTGAGGGCGGAGGACATGCCATTTTGATGGAGGATGTGCACACGTCGAGGTTTTCGATCCATCCCGAGGCCACTAAGATGTATTTGGACCTGAAAAGAGACTACTGGTGGCCCTGTATGAAGAGGGATGTGGCGTGGTTTGTGGAGAGGTGCTTGACTTGTCGCAGGGTTAAGGCCAAACACTAGTGTACACATGGCAAGTTGCAGCCGCTTGAGGTTCCCCAGTGGAAGTGGGAACAGATTTCCATGGATTTTATCACCAAATTGCCAAGGACTAGGAGAGGCATCGATGCAATTTAGGTGATCGGTGACCAGCTGACAAAGAGCACTCATTTTCTTCTTATCATCGAGAGCTCTTTCGCGGAGAGGCTGGCAGAGGTGTATATGAGGCAGGTGGTATCACGGTATGGTGTACAGATCTCGATTGTGTCAGATCGAGATGTGTGTTTCACTTCCAGATTCTGAAAAAAGTTCCATGAGGAGTTGGGTACTAGGCTGCATTTCAGTACCGCTAACCACCTACAGACGGACGGACAGAGTGAGCGGACGATTCAAACGCTCGAGGACATGCTTCGGGCATATGTATTGGATTTCAGAGGGAGTTGGGACACGTATCTGCCTTTGGCTGAGTTTTCTTATAACAACAGCCACCATTCGAGCATTGGTATGCCTCCCTTCGAGTTGTTGTATGGGAGGAAGGGTCGAACTCCCATCTGTTGGGGAGAGGTAGGACAACGAGTGATGGGTAGCACGAAGATAGTGCTTCATATGACTGAGCAGATATAGCAGGTCAGGCAGAGGTTGCTGACGGCTCAGAGTCGTCACAAGAGCTATGCGGATAGGCGTCGCTCGGACCTCGAGTTCCAGGTTGGTGATTTCGTTCTCCTGAAGGTGTCACCTTGGAAAGGTGTGATCTGGTTCAGGAAGAGAGGCAAGTTGGGGCCTCGATATATTGGTCCATTTTAAGTGATTGCGAGGGTAGGTGGGGTAGCATATCGTTTGGAGTTACCTACAGAGTTGAGTCAGATTCATGATACCTTCCACGTGTCTCAGTTGAGGAAATGTATTGCCGATGAATCAGCGATGGTACCGTTAGAAGATATTAAGGTGGATGCGAGCCTGAATTATGTTGAAAGGCAAATTGCGATTCGGGATTGGAGAATCAAGGTTTTGAGGAATAAGGAGGTGTCCTTGGTACAGGTTCAGTGGCAGCATTGAAAGGGGTCCGAGCTGACATGGGAACCAGAGATTGAGATACGTGAGCAATATCCAGAGTTATTTGCAGAGCGAGACTTCGAGGGCGAAGTCTGATTCTAGTGGGGGAGAATTGTAACATCCTGAATTCAGGGATGTCAATTTAATTATTTATTTGTTGTTTTATTGAGGAACTCGACGAGTTGATGCCTCAACTCTTCGAGTTTAGTCTAATCTATTGGCGCATTTTCGCGAGTGGACTCGACGAGTTGGAACCCGACTCGCCGAGTCGATGCTGATTAGGAAAACCCTAATCCCTGGGTTTGGGAGCCTATTTAAAGACCTTTATGGCCTTCATTTGTGGCCACCTTGTTCCAGAGAAACCCTAGATAGCCGAGATAGTGAGTTTGAGGGAAAGAGGAGGCTATTTGTTCATCTTTTTGTGTGGTTTTGCTTGAAGGAAGATAGGAGCACAAATCTAGAGTGTGAAGGGGACTGGATCTGAGCTAATCATCTCATGATATCATCTTTGGAGGTATAATCCTTTCCATTTTGTGTTATATTGGTTGGACTTCTTGATTTTAGGGTTTTTACCCTCATTTTATGAAAGATCTAGTGAGTATGAGGTCCTCTTTCGGATTATGACATCAGATCTGGACCATGAGAGGTCGCTAGTGTCATTACCTTCTAGCTTTTTGCAAGAAAATAAGCAATTGGAGACTAGGTTGCCATTTCTAGTGTTATTTCTCCATTTGAGGCTTGTTTTGGGTTGTAGGCACGTAAAGGTTGCACCTTTACGTAACTTTTGAGTGTTTAAGGATTAGATCTATGATTTGGCTAAGCATATCTGGCCTTAGGATGTCGTATGAGCAAGTCGATGGATGAAACTCGCCGAGTCCATATGTAGACTCGACGAGTCAGACCGGGTTGCCCTGGGGTCTGACTCCAGTGGTGACCCGGTAAGTTGAGGGGTGACTCAGTGAGTCGAGTGAGGCTTAGAAAGGGAAGAGTCTGTGGGGACGATGGAACTCGCGAAGCCATCGTATGTACTCGACGAGTTTGGTCAAAATGGACGATTGACTTTTGGGTTGACTTTTAGGGTTTGTCAATAAATGGGCCACGGGCCTCTAGAGGGGTAGAATGGTCTTTTACCCTTCCAGGGATTTTCATGAGAGCATATCCAAAATATGAAGAGACATCTATTTAGTGAAATTTATTATTGTGACTAGGCGGAGGCTAGGGCAGTATTCTGATATCGAGATTTCACCGAGATTCCCGACGTGAGTCTTCTCACTATACCTTACCTAGAGTGGTAATCGTGTCGGGTTTTGGTATAATACAACATCCTATAGTGCACATACAACCCTAAATACCTTGGATCTATGTTTTCACTAATTATACATGCAAATGGTTTCCAAGGCATTAAACCTATAACTAGCATGCATTTGACATAAACCATATAATATACTAGTTAGGGAAACATACCTTTTATATGGCTTGAAGTCTTTATGTATTTAGCCTTAAGAGCTTAGCACCAATAGTATGAAATGCCTCAAATGGAATCACAACACACCTAGGACAAAGGTGGCTCTTGAGAGAGAATTCCACGCACCAAAACACCTCCATATTTCTCTAACAAAAGAAGTGGTGATTTTGGCTATGGAGTAACCTATTTATATGTAGGATTCCAAGGGTCATGGGTATAACCCATAATCCATACCCATGGGTTTTATGATCCATGGTTCATGTGCCCCAACTCTTTATGTATCCATACATAAACTTGGTCCAACATGGGTCATAAGCCCAACACATATAAATATAACTAATTATCATAATTAGTCCCCATAGATTTAATTAGTCTCTTTTGATCACTAAATTAATTCCAAATTAATTCTTGATCGATACTAATTAAAACATATGATTTCATATTAATATATTATAATTTATAATATATTAATAAATCATAAATAACCTTCTCTCAAAAGTCCATCCTAACAAATTGTCCTGATGATATGCAATCCAAATGGACCATGCTACTCTCGGGTCAAGTACATACCAATAATAGTTATGGGCTTAGAAATCTAATCCAACAGTCTTCCACTTGGATAAGTCTAAAACTATTATTGCAAGTACGACTTCATAACCCGACTATCAATTATAGCTCTTAAAGCCGCTGTCGAACTCTGAACAAATCAATCATGCGTCCATTATATAAGGGATCATATATTCCTCCATTCTAGATATCATATGGACTGAGACATGGATTATAATTATTCTCTCTATCCATTTGTTGTTTCCCGATTTCCGATTTATGACGAGTGACTAATTGAACAAATAAAATCAGTCCTGGACCGGCCGAGCACTTCCAGTTGTCATCATCAAATCATCGAGGGGCCCACATATATCGCTTTTATCCAGAAGGTAAAAGGAATGGATAAACTTCGAATCATATGGCTTGTTCTACTACTTGTTGAATCATACACAAAGGCACGTTTTATAACATCGAGTTATGTGACAACCCGAAATTTTCCATTCTAATCAAACCACTTCAATCCAATAGTAGTAGAGCAGCTACAGTAAAATTTCAGACTTATGGAATAAGTTTGGCAGTTTTAGGGTTTTACACCTAAGGAGTTATTAGGAGAGTGGTTGCACTAGGATTTTGTGCAACACTGTAATTCCATTACTCTAGGTCATTAGAATCCATTCCGAGAATAGAAATATTTTTTGCCAAAAATCTCAGGACTATAAATAGAATTCTGAACCAAATTGGTTCATTATTTGATTTCCAATTAGAGAAAAGCCAAATACCCTCTCACGGATCTTCGGGTTTTCATCCCAGATTGTGAGTCTACTTTCATAAATGTGTTTTAATACTTGTTATATGCTTTATAACATTGTTTAAATGTCCAAAACACAAGATCCGGGAGTTTACCGCCCAAGAACGTTCTTTGGGAGTAAACTCCAAAATCAAGCCTAAAGGCCACCTAGTCCCATTTCCGTGTTAGGCATCTAACTAAGGACTTTATGAATGATCATTAGAGGCTAGAAGCAAATCAAAACCAAGTAGTTTGAGGAGTTTACGGCCAAGGAACCACCTCTTGGGCCGTAAACTCCAAGTAAAGGGCACAAATGAGTGCCTTGTGATCCTTTAACCTTAGAACAAGAACCTAGAAGCCTTAAAATCATGTCTTAGGCCAACAAAACAACTAGAAACCCACTTTGGAAGGGAGTTTACGGCCAAGATGCTCCTTAGGCCGTAAACTCCAAGATTTAGTGCCAAAACCACTTCAAACTCTTCCTAGGGCTTAGTCTTCATTTTTAGCAAGCACCTTAATGGGTTTAGGACCTAGAAAAATCATGAAAAGCTTAAGTGTTGAAGAGTTTACGGCCAAGAGTATTTCTTGGGCCGTAAACTCCTTTAAAGGGGTCAAAGGACACCCTAGACACTTCCTTAGGCCAAGAGACTTTTAGGGCAAGTACCTAGATGAGATATGGACTAGTTAAAATTCTTAGAACCTCATGTGTGAGGGAGTTTACAGCCCAAAGAGTTCTATGGCCGTAAACTCCATCAAATGGTTCCATTTAATGGCATAAACCTCCCTTAATCCAAGTATTGAAGCCTAGACTTGTTCCTAGAAATGTTAGAGACTTGAAAGGACAATAAGAACCCTCCCAAGGGAGTTTACGGCCATAAACTCCAAGGGAAAAGGGTCTTTGGGCTGTAAACTCCCTAAAGGAGTTAATGTGGTGCCCAAACACTTGTATAACCTTGAAACAATTCCCCTCTAAGGTTGTAGTACTTCCAAACTCCATTCCATGGCTTGGTTGAGAGTTTACGGCCAGGAGCTTACTCCCCTGGGCCGTAAACTCTAATGAATATGGTCTTTTGACCTTAAACTTCCATTAGGGGCATTGCACTTCTTTGTTGCAACCCATTAGCCTCCTAGCACTTGACCAAAAGTGTTGTCCTCGCGCGTAAATGTTTATACTTGTATAGTTAGTGATTAAATCTCTAATTATTTATATACATATGTCTTCATATGTATTTAGGATCATTGTGTGTGTCTAAGTCATTACTTGACACCAAGCACTTGTCCGATCCTTCCGTACGATAACAGCCCGTTCAATTCCAGTCACACACTGCAGGTGAGTTCATACCCCTTAACTAATGTTTTAAACTATTTTAAATGTTTTATGGGGGGGATACACGTAGAATCATGCTACTTATTATGTCAATCACATGTGATTAGTAAGTAGGATTATATTACTTATTACATCAATCACATGTGATTAATATACAACATTCAAAAGATTTGGCTACTCATTAGCCGTTTTACCAAACAGTTTCCTTCAAATGATTTTTATAAACATTTCATATGTTTTCAAACTACTTATTACACTGTACTTCTTACTCTGTTTATCATATTTTAGACTTATTTACAACTGTGTTTTCAAACAAATGTTCCTTGTACTCACATCGTTTTATCAAACAAATGTTCCTTGTACTTATATTGTTTTATCAAACTTATGCCTTCAAATTGTTTTATAGATTGACATCAAGTCGATCTTTCCTTAGACTAATATTTATATTTCAAATGTTTTACTAAACTTATTTATGCTTTGATATTATAAATTGCATGCCTCTATATGTATAGTTATATAAGAAATGCTTAAAAGACTTAGGAAGACTATCCACCCTATTTCCTTTTTGCGCCTTGAGATGTGGTCTGGTGGGCTATTGGGTATTCGTCCGAAAGTCGTTTAAATATTAGTTATATATCATGTGTACATATATAGTCATAAAAGGTCCTTCCAATTCATCCTATGTCCTTGGGTAGCAAGGGTATACATCCACGTCCATACGTACCACTTAGATTACTAGTAAGCTACCATATGGGTAGTTCAGGAAGATACTAGAACCATTACTAGAACGCGATATCATACAATGAGTCAGTTCATTCATGAGTCAATACTTTCTAGAACATTACTGTACATTACATATACATCTATACTAGGACGAGAACATATACAACTATACTAGACGTTTACATTACTATACTTGCTAGATAGAGAGAACACACATTACAGCTAGCACACATAGAACATTACAGTGCATTACATTGCATATACGAGAATAAGTTAGTTACTGTGATTTTAATCGAAGCATGACTTAAAACCTCATGACTAGAGTTGCGGGCAGAGTCTCTTGAAGGGGGAGCATTGAGTTTGCGTATAGATTCTATAATGGATTGACTATCCTACACCTTGCTGCTAGCTATAGCCGGACCTGCAGGTCTGCGGTTGCCAAACGTCATACCTTATTTCGACCATTCTTATGTCGATGAACCAGTCCATAGTATGAGTTTGTGTATAGATCTACGCTGGATTGACAATCCTACACCTTGCTGCTAGCTACAGCCGGACCATTCGTATATCGTTGTTACAGTCGATAGTATGGCGCAATTTATCACATAGTGCCTTTGCCCAAAATCCGGCTTGAGGTAGTTAGTACAGTAGTAGTCCTTTTAGAGCTACGTTTAGTACTACGTTAATTTTTCCAGTACATATTTTTAGTGATAACCTCACTTAAACATAAATGTACAAACTATATTTTTGGATAATGATAGTTATACTTTGGAAAACACATACTCTTACAAGAGACACACACACACACAGAATAGTTAGGTCTTGGTAGAAGACACCTTCATATACTAGAAGGAATCATAGGGATTCTAGGGTTTTTCAAACACTTACAATTCATATACATTTACAAATTCTTACAATACATAAACTTACAAATACTTACATACAAATTAAGACACTAAATACTTTTGATCTCACCAGCTTCAAAGCTGATACTCGCTTTCAAAATTACTTGTATCCTCAGGTCATTATAGACAGGTACCGATGCAAGGAGAAAGGAAGATGGAGCTTGTTAAAGACTTATCTTCCATTTTGATTTATGCTTTAGTGTTTATCAAAATTTGACAGAATACAATTGTATAATAATTATTTTATTAATGCAATGGATGATGTTGTTGCTTGTTTACTACTTTACATTGTTGTTGATATTATACATGACGTCCTCCGCCCCAGAACGTTTCCGCCGTTCTTGGTTTTGGGGTGTGACAAGTTACCAATGCGTTTTCCTGCAATCTGATGGGTTTTAGTCCTAAGAACATCCCATGTGCTCATACAAACCCTAATGCTCGGATCTAGGTTTCTCTATTGTACATGCAAGTTATCCAAGACTATAAACCCTAATTCTAGCATTCAAATAATCATATTAACATGAGAATAGGTTTATAATGTTACCTTGATTGTTATGTAGCAATAACAATCCCAAATCTCCTTGTCTTGACTTTGGAAGGCTTAGAGTCACAAGTGTCACTCCTCTAATGGTTCACAAACACCATAAGCAAGAGGATGAAGAGGAGAGAGGATGGAGGCTACCAAAACTCATGTGAAACCCTAGCAAGAAGCTTTTCCACGTTTTTGGTCCTTAAGGGATCTATATATAGTGAGGCAATTAGGGTTATCTAACAAGGAAACCCTAATTTGGTTGCTTAAGCCCTAAGCAACCCATGGACTCCTTTAATCAAGCCCTTGGACGATTTCCATATGGGTTTCCCATTAGAATTCGTCCACCCCTTGATTCAAGACAATCCATGGCCCAAATTGCAATTATCTTATAATTACAATTTCAGTCCCTTAAGTTTAATTAATCTCTTTTAGTCACAAAACTAATTACCAATTAATTATTGACTAATATTAATTAAACAATATGATTTCTCCTTTAATATATTATTCCCATAATATATTAATAAATCATATTTAATCCTTTCTCTCCATAATTCATCCTATCAAGTTGCTTTGGTGAAGGCAACCCAAAAGGACCATGCACCATCGGGTCAAGTACATACCAAAATAGTTATGGACTTAGACACTAATCCAACAGTCTCCCACTTGGATAAGTCTAATAACTATTATGCGTATGACTTCAGATCCTGATCTGCAATCGTAGCTTTCCAAAGCCGCTGTCAACTCTGATCCTATCAGATACGTGTGTCCTTTACATAAGGGATCATATATTCCTCCATTCTAGCTATCATATGAGATATGATTTCAAATCATTCTCTTTGTACTATATCTCGATTCCCGATTTATGACGACTGACTAATTGAACAAATCAAATTAGCCCTAGCCCGGCCGAGCATTTACATTTGTCATCACTAAATCATCGAGGGCCCCAAAGATATCTCTTTTATCCTACTTTGGATAAAAGGAACGGATAAACTTTGATACAATGCTTGCTTGCACTCACTCACCGAATCACACACAATAATATGTTTTATAACACCAAGTTACTAGTGCGTATACATATTATCAATGTGCAACCGATTCGCAAGAAACAACTCACACATCTCGGTTTCAAGAATATAAGATGTTATCGTCTCACCAATCACTCGTTATATAATTCATGGAGTGATCCAAGTGAGCGTGGGTTTAATCCAATGCTCAAATCATATTCATAAGCACTCATGAACATTGCAACAAACATTTGCTTATGTCTAATGCTCTTCAGACAATCCACACACCAATTCACGACAGTCTTCTTTCATATCTACTTCCAACATATGAACAACTGTGGCCCCGTTCGAATAAGTTAACTGTTCTTAACCAATTTAAATTATTCAGGAAGTCAAAACATGCAAATGTGAAACACAAGAATAATACTAATCCCATATGGCCTCAAACCTTTTGGCATAAATAAAACAACTTTTATTTATCACCATATTGATTACTCATTATTTGTCATTTCGGGTAATCAACTCCTTACTTGAATCACAACACTTGTCCCATGCTCCTAGCATGCACACAATGTTTACCTATGGTTCTTACTTTGTGAAATAGATCACATTGAACACATTTCCAATCATTCTCATTTCACAACTCCAAATTCTTTTTCCATAAGTGAAAGAATATCAAATTCTTGTTACTTATAGAATATGATAGACTTATCCTTTCGTAATGTCACTGCACCAAAGTCACAAAGACTATTGCCAATGATATTACAATGTCTTTTATCGGAAATTGTTACAAGACAATTCCTTAGATATGATGTCTCTCACTCAAAGTACATTCCTTTGAACATCCTTTTGCATAAAAGTTTCTAATCTAGACATGGATCTTCCATATTCAATTCCCAATACGGACACACTTCCATATTTTCCATATGACAACTCATTCTTAATAGAATCTTATATATTCGTAATGATGTCGATATGGTCCATCCAATATGGAAACATTTCCACATTTTCCAATACTATACTTCCAACTAGTCACAAGCGACCAATCCTTGTCGAACTTTGGATTGTCCTTTGATAGTTGTCTAATTATTTTAGTCAAAATCGATTCTAGTCCCTTTTCCCTCTAAATGCGCTAGACATTTGGAAAATTTTAGAATGGTCAAACATTAAAACATTTGCAATCGATCCTATACCCGAAGCGTATGGGACACGACGCATAATGTTTTATTTGCTATGTTCTCAAAATTCGAATTGTGAAGAGGAATGCCGTAATCATAATCGAAATTTTAAGAACACACTATGTACCTTTGACTAAATTTATTAACATTCCACAACCTAAGCCTTTAGATTTGAAATGAAGCATAATATTCTCTCCCTTAATTATAGCAAAACAACTTTACAACCCTTACGACTTTGCAAGGTATAACTCTTGTTTTCTATAATTAATATTGCCAACATGCAATACGTGCCTTAATAATCATGCAATCATAACATTTATGCTCCCACTATAATGATGATTATTATAAAACATAACACTTATGCTCCCACTAGCTTCGACATGTATTCATAAACATCGTAACTTTCAGAAAAACAATGCTTATTGAATTTCTTAAGTTCATGTTTCTAATACTTAGTGCTTTGATAATCTTTTATCAAGGCTTCTTTAACTTATACACCTTTGCCTTCGATAGTTCATATGTGTGTCTAAACAATTAAGACTAATTGCCAAACCTCACAATTCAAATTATGGAAAGGGATACCGTAACCATAATCGAATTCGAGAATGCAATTTTGCAATCACTATCTTCTTAAAATCTTTCTTGGTGAAAGCATTTCCTCATAATCATTTTCATGAAGGAGGAAATCTTATGACACTTAGATTTAAACGGTGTATGTGTTCTTATCCATGTGAATTTGTTAAAACCAAAGTTTACGACAAATTCAAACTCATATGGACCGAACTTTCTTAATCTTGATTTCTTGCCTTATGGTAGCACAGCTGCCCACCATGTCTTCCAAGTAGTTAAGCAGCTCACCCTTTCCTATCAATGTACTTTCCATTGATCAAGGTCCTTGCCTCTAATGCATTCAAATGAGAACTCATAGGACTCACATGCATAATTAACTCGATTGGATTGGCACAGAAACAAAATAATGTCGACACGATAGGTTGTAAACCTCAACTCGTGTGCTAGTGATGATCGATAAGGTTTACTTTATTTGTTCTTGAAACCTTTCAAGACCATTAAGACTCCCACTGACTCCTTGACATATCAGATTCTCTTGTCAATAACCATTTCTTGACAAACAAATATTCAAGAGTTAGTGTAGCTTTTATCAAAACACTTCATAAATTTGGTCCTAGTTGGTCTTTGTCTTATCCAAGACATCACAACTTTCCACATTTGATGAATGTTATAAACCTTTAATACTTATCACTCAATGTTACAATCTTAACTTTAAGACTTGTTTTGGAACGAAGTATGATTGACTTATTGATTTAACCATTTCTTCAATCCTTGATTCCTCTTCTCAAACATACAATTGCACTAAGACTCACTTAGAGGATCAATTGAGATATGGTTCTTAATCATTAAGACCTATCATAAAGCATAAAAGGTACTCTCCCTTCTTCTTAGAATGGAGAAACTTTTATCTTTCTGCCTACTTGATTCTTCTTATTCGTTCTGCTGTTGATTTAAACTTTTTCAATCAATTCAGAATTACACTTAATCTTGTAAGTATAATCATATTTACTAAACCTTTAGTAAATCATGACGAATATCTTTGTTACTCTTATGGTGAACTTGATTAACACGCAACTTTGTGTACTCGATCTCCTAGTCCTTCACTTGACACTTTGTCAATGAATTGGTCTAATTTCCAAAATATGAAATTTCTCATTCATCGTGCAACCAAGTTGCATGATTCCATGTTTCAGTCCAATTGAAACTTGGGCGATGAGAGACTCTCCCTATTTGGTAAATTTTCGACATTTCCATAACTAAGAATCAAATCCATTATTGCTAATAATAGAAGCATCCAAACATCAATTTTTCATATACACCATTGCAAGGATAAATAAATAATATAAAATTAAAATTTATTTTATTGCGGAAAAAATTTGTCTTTACAATGCAATTCATTGAAAAAACTATGCTAATACATCTTTCTTAGCAATCTAATTCTAACTCTAAGTAGTAGCTCATGAATCTAATCTTCAACAAATGCGATCGAAATCCATTCCTTCACGGTTAGATTCTGCTCACTTCTTCCCTTAAGCTTCCTTTTTTTTTCTTCGATTCTACAAAACATCAATCGCAATCTTATCACATTATGTATTAAGTATCTAGAATAGAAGCTTAAAAGAGTTAGTCAATGGATTTTACCTAAATTAGAGCCATATGTTTCGACTCTCCCATCTCTTAGATCTCTTAGGTAAATGGGACAACTTCGTCTCCAATGCCCTTTCTCTTGGCAATAAAAGCAAACTGACTCTTTTGGAACATAACATGGAACTACTTCAGACATTGCCTTTCTCTTATGATCAAACTTTTCGATCATAGCATGTCTTTCGTTGCCATTGTCTATATCCATAGAGTTCTTGAAGGCAGATTCACCGATCAACTTTGCTTTTCTATTGCGCCAAATCATTGCTGATTCAGCAGCAATAAGCATATAGGTGAGATCTATAAGGGTCACATCGCAGTTCACAATATAGTACTCTCTTACGAACTCACTATATGATTTAGGAAGTGACTGAAGAACCCAATCAACAGCCATCTCCTCACAGACAACGGATCCCAACATTCTTAACCTATCAATGTGTGACTTCATCCCTAGGACGTGTGCACACACCGACTTCCCTTCTTCATGTTTACTTGCCAAAAGGGCTTGAGTGAGCTTGAACTTTTCAAGTCTTCAAACTTGTGGGTTAGGGAGAATAATTGGAGGAGGAGGAGGAAGTGAAGTATGATCTCTTGTTCCTCGATCGAATCGTGGAATATCATCTTCATGTGGAATGCTTGTTCCACGGGATTTGAGAAGACCATAGTTGTCAAAATTTGACATCTACAATACGGGAGAAAAACGAATTCAAGTTAGTTGATAGATTGAGTCCTTAGTAAATCACCCAAATGAGATACTAAGTCTAGGACCCAACACAATATTCTACAACTCGGGAGAGGGATGTCGTAATCCTAATTGTAGAATATTTGAAGGTAAGTGAATGACGATTCACTAATTTCCACCACGAAAAACGAAAAGGAATTTAAGTTTTAAATCTATGAAAACTCCTAGATCCTTTGAGATTCATTGAACTTTCAATGGCATGTTTAAATCTCGATATGCCCCTCTTGTTTGTGACTGGGATGCCGAGGATCACAAAGCGGGTGTGAATAACCATGAAAACTACATGGTGCCCTCACATGTAACAGTCACCTATTCGATGTGCCGGTAAACCACACACGCTCCACCGAACTATGACAAACATTGAGTCACCCTTTGCTACCTTTGCTTAGAACCATTTAGTGTGCCGGTAAACCACACATGCTCCACTAACGTCTTCGCAAGGGCACAAAATGTAATTTCATGGAATTCCATCAATTCACTTTTGCCTAAGTAACTATGATTGGGAATTTTATGAAAAACATTAAGTTACTTTTATACTTCATTATACTTATAATGGAAGGTTTTCGTCCTATCCTACCTGTTCGGCTAACGACCCTCGACTAGTCAAGAGTGCGGTGGGTAAGAGTGGATATCCATTCAATCGCCATTTTATAGGAAATTTCCTTAAACACCCCTTATAGCCCAGCTTCGTGAATGAGGCCTACTAACGGTAAGACTGACTTTTACTCATACATATATATAATGTTAGACTTTTAATGTTATATATAGTATAGGGTGTATTTTACACTTTTAAAATATTAGGTGGTTATAACAATTATACTTTTAATTCAATTAAATTGTAAACCTAAACTTTTATGGATTTATTAAACCTCTTTTAATTATACACCTTAATTAATTAATAAAACCATAAGGGTGTGAATTGAACTTTTCAACCAATACTAGGGTTTTAGAATTTAACATTCCTAATTAAACTTTGAATCAACTTTTAAATTCCAAAACTTGAGGGCAAGTTTTTGAAACATTTCAAAATATTTGGGTTTAGAATTTAAATATGCATCAAAATTAAACTATTAATCAAAATTTAAATTCCAAAACTTGAGGGCAAGTTTTGAAACCTTTTTCAAAACATTTGGGTTTAGAATTTAAATATGCATCAAAATTAAACTATTAATCAAAATTTAAATTCCAAAACTTGAGGGCAAGTTTTGAAACCTTTTTCAAAACATTAGGGTTTCAACTATTTAAATTTCAAAACAACAAAACTTTTGGGTTCAAATTTAAACTATAAAACCTAAAGGGGAAAATATGAAACTTTTCAAAGCACAAGGATAAAATAACAAATAATCTAAATTAACATTTAATTACATAATTATCCATATTTGATTTATTTAATGATTTCTTGCAAAACAATTTACCAATTAATTAATTATCACATAAGGAAACAATTATCTTATTAATTGATAAATATCTTCAATTAGATCAAGAATATAGTCAAATATATCATAAAATCGGATTTATATTGATCTAATATGATAAGGTAACTATCCATAAGCAAAAACAGCAAGAAATCGCGAAGATATCCCCATCTGACGAGTTGACTCGTCGAGTCAAGCTTGGACTCGTCGAGTCTGCATGGACTCGGCAAGTACAGCTATGGACTCGGCAATTCCAGCCTCTAGAACATCAAAAAACGAATTTTTTGAACATGTAATGCATCAATACAATTGAAACCAGTCTAGGCTCTGATACCACTAATGGGTTTTGGTCCTAAGAACATCCTATGTGCTCATACAAACCCTAATGCTCGGATCTAGGTTTCTCTATTGTACATGCAAGTTATCCAAGACTATAAACCCTAATTCTAGCATTCAAATAATCATATTAACATGAGAATAGGTTTATAATGTTAACTTGATTGTTATGTAGCAATAACAATCCCAAATATCCTTGTCTTGACTTTGGAAGGCTTAGAGTCACAAGTGTCACTCCTCTAATGGTTCACAAACACCATAAGCAAGAGGATGAAGAGGAGAGAGGATGGAGGCTACCAAAACTCGTGTGAAACCCTAGCAAGAAGCTTTTCCACGTTTTTGGTCCTTAAGGGATCTATATATAGTGAGGTAATTAGGGTTATCTAACAAGGAAACCCTAATTTGGTTGCTTAAGCCCTAAGCAACCCATGGACTCCTTTAATCAAGCCCTTGGATGATTTCCTTATGGGTTTCGCATTAGAATTCATCCACCCCTTGATTCAAGACAATCTATGGCCCAAATTGCAATTATCTTATAATTACAATTTCAGTCCCTTAAGTTTAATTAATCTCTTTTAGTCACAAAACTGATTACCAATTAATTATTGACTAATATTAATTAAACAATATGATTTCTCCTTTAGTATATTATTCCCATAATATATTAATAAATCATATTTAATCCTTTCTCTCCATAATTCATTCTATCAAGTTGCTTTGGTGAAGGCAACCCAAAAGGACCATGCACCATCGGGTCAAGTACATACCAAAATAGTTATGGACTTAGACACTAATCCAACACAATCAATGTATAACCAACTCATAGTAACAACTCATATCTCTAGGTTTGAAGAATATAAGATATTATCGTCTCATTATCACTCGTAATAAAATCCATAAAGTGATTCCAATGAGCGCGGGTTGAATCCAATACTCAGAACTTATGAGCACTCATGAGTGTTGTAGCCCTTTGTCCAACATCTTAGACCTCTACAAGCCAACCATGACAGTCTTGATTCATATGTACTTCCAACATATGACCGACTGTGGATGGTTTGAATAACTTAGTCAATCAGAGCAATGACCTAGTTATTCTGGAAGTCAAAACATGCAAAGTGAAACACAATAATAATCGAATTTAATATGGTCTCGAAACATATGAATATAAATAAAACACCTTTTATTTATCACCATATGATTACACATTATTCATTGTATATTGTTTTAGCTATCAACTTTATTCTTGAATTAAAATAATAGTTGTCCCATGCTCCAAGCATGTACATTATGTTTTTCTAAACACTAGTCATGCCACACACCAAGTATGCATACTATGTTTGTCTATGATCTTTACTTTTTGAAATAGATCAACTGAACATAACTCCAATGATTCTCATTTCACAGTCCCAAATCTTACTGCAAATGCAAGAATTCCAAATTCATGCCATTTACTGAAATCTGTTAGATTCTAAACTTATATGCATTGATCCTCTTGTAATGATTATGCACAAATTCACAAAGACTTGGCAACAATCATTACAGAGTATTCCAAAGGAGATCAACTCCTTGGAAACATCCTTCTTGCATTAAGTTTCCTAATCATATAGATTGAATACTTTCTAACTTTGAAGCATTTCCATATTCCATTTTGACTATCACTTCTAAACAAGAGTTGCCTCCTTACAGATTATGTCAATATGGTCCTTCCAGAATTAATACTATACTTCCAACTGTCCTTGAGCAACCAATCTTTGGTAAACCTTAGATTGTCCTCAACAATTGCTTAATCATTTTAGTCATATCAATTTCTAGACCTTTTTCCCTTCTTCATGCCCAAGGCAATTGTTAAAACTTAGAAAGAGTGAATATAGCACATGTAATTGATCCTATATCCGAAGCATATGGGACACGATTCATGATGTCTCACATAAAGATTAAACCAGTCTTTTGCTATAATATTTCCATTTCTATTTGCCAAGTTCTCATAATTCAGATTATGAAAAGGGATGCCGTAATCATGATCGAATTTTAGAACGAAAATAATGAACCCATATATAGAATTTCCTTATGTTGATCCATCCCAACATGAAATTCATATATATTCTTGACTAAATACGATTAAGACCTCAATCTAAGCTTTTAGATTTGAGATGAAGTATAATTTACTCTCCCTTAATTATAGCAAAACAACTTTTTCAAACCCTGCAACCTCACGAATTGAAACTTTTGTTTTCTATAATTAACATTGCTAACTTGCAATACTTATTGTAATTACCATGCTCTCACTAACATTATGATTATTAGCATAACACTTATGCTCCCACTAGCTTTGACATGTACCCAGAAATCAACTGAATTTCTAGAAATCAATACCTTTTTGACTTCCTTACCAAAGTTCAGATTTCTGATACTAGATTGCCTTGATAAGACTTTATCAATATCATACACCTCTCTTAGATAGCTCACATGTGTGTCTAAACAATTATGAAGAGGGATGCCGTAATCATAACGTTTAGACCTTTTGTCATTACTACAATTGCTATCTACTCAAAATCTACTTAGTGAAAGAGTTTCCTTACCATCATTTTCATGAATCGAAGAGAAACCTTATGACACTTAGATTTAATGGTGTATGTGTTCTTATCCATGTGAATTGTCAAAACCATAGCCACAATACAAGGATAATGACAAATCCAAACTCATATGGATTGAACTTGTGCAATCTTAACTTCTTGCCACCTGGCAGCTCAAGGGCTTTCCATTGCTTTCAAGTAACTATGCAAACAATTGAGAACATGTAGAAGTCAAATGTACAGCCAACTTAACTGGAATGGGCACAGAAATGTCAGCACGATAGGTTATAAACCTCTACTTGTGTGCTAGCAATGAAATATAGGTTTTATTCTTGATTACTTCTTGAAAACCTTTTTCAGGATCTTTTAGACTCCCACTATCTCGTTGACCTATACGACTTTCTTGCCAAATATTCAAGAGATAGTGTGGATTCTAATCAAGACAGACACTTAACACAATTAGCCTTAGTTGGTCTTTGTTTTATCCAAAACATCACAACTTACCAATTTCAAATGTACAAGAGTAGAAAACTTTTACTCTTACATTTGACAAGTGTTTTAAACCTTCTTTAAGACATGTCACTCAAGTTACAATCTTAGAGTATAAGTCTATGAATTGTTTTGGAATGAAGTATGAATCATCTTCTTGATTTAACTACTTCAACAATTCATAACTCCTCTTCTTAACTATCAGAATGTACTTAGAGGATGAATTGTGATAAGGTCTCAAAATCATTAAGATGACCTTAAAACATGATACTAAAGTACTATCCCATCTTTTCAGATTTGAGAAACTTTTATCCTTCTGCCTAATTTGATTCTTCTTATTCGTTCTGTCATGCATTGAAAATTTTCCAATTTTTCAGAATTATAGTTAAGCTTGTAAGTATAATCATATTTACTAAACCTTAGTAAATCATGACAAATAGTCTTATCCATCTTTTGTGGTGGACTTTGACAAGTGCACAAGAAAGTGTACTTGATCCCTTAGTCCTTCTCTTGACTCACACATCCATGTGAACAAGTAGTAAGTCTTAATTTTTCCAATGCTCGAAAGTTCTCATTCATCATACTATACAACTTGCATGATTCCAAGTTTCAGTCCAATTGAAACTTTGGTGATGAGAATCTTTCCTTATTTGCTAAATTTAGGCACTACCACAAATGAACGAATCAAATTCATATTTCCAATATTTCTATAAACATACAAACATCAAGTTTTGATGAATGTCATTGTAAGGAGATAAAAATAAAGTAAAACAAACTTTTATTTATTTTAAAATGCGGAAAAAACTTTTCCTTACCATGTAACTTGAAATGAAAACTATGTTATTACTTGTTTCCTAGCAATCTATCATAACTCGTAAGAGTAGCTCAAGAATCCAATCTTCAATCAAGCGATAGAAATCCATCTTCGCGATCAGATTCAACATACTCTTTCTTTAAGTTTCCTTCACTTTTCCTTTGATTCTTAAATATCAACATGTGACCCAGTCACATCTTGTAATAAGAATCTCAGAATAGAAACTTAACCGAGTTAAATAGTGGACCTTACCTGAAATAGAGTCAAACTTATTGACTTTACTAGCCTTATGATCTTTCAGGTAAAATTGACACCTTCGCAACCAATGCCCTTTCCTTTTGGCAATAGGACCATATGGACCCTTAGGTAATAGTACATGGGACTATCTCTGACTTAGCCTTTCTCTTTACCATTTGGTCAACCGAGTTGACTATGGCCGATCCCTTTCCATTGGGAAGAGAATGCTTTTTTGGATTTCCTGTGTCACTATTGTCCCTGTCCATAAAGTTTTGGGAAGTTGATCTCCTAATCAAATTTGCTTTACTAGTACACTAAATCATTTCTGATTTAGTAGCACCAAGCAAATACATAAGATCATTAAGGGTCTTGTCATAGTCTGTTTCATAGGAGTCCTAAGGAAGTCACTATGTGACTTAGAAATGTTGGATAAGGTGTCTAAGTCCATAACTTATTTGGTATATACTTGACCCGACCCGGCATGGTCCATTTGGGTTGCATTTCATCCAAACTATTTATGGATAATTTTATGAGAGTTATACACATATGATTATTAATATATTATAAGTTATAATATATTAATATGAAGTCATGTTATTTAATTAGTCTTAGTCTTAATTAATTATGAATTAATTTAGAGATTAAAAGGAAGACTAATTAGATTGTGGGCTATTGGTTTTATATAGTGTGGGCTAACACTCATTTGTTAATGGGCTAGGCTTGTATGGAAGTCCATGGATGATCCATGGAGCTTTTAACCCATGGATCCTTGGAAAAGGAAAGGTCATGGGTTATTAGGGTTTCACCCTAATCATGTACACTATATAAGCATGCTTATGTTGCATGAAATAGCCACTAGTGGCACTAGTTGTGTGAGACTTTGTGTGTGGCCGATTTTATAGTGTGTATACACTCTCTCAAAGTTTTCCAAGAGTTTGTAGTGATTTGTGATTCCATTTGAGGCATTCACACTATTGGTGCTTGGCCCTCAAACTCCTTAGGAATCAAACTCATCATCAAAAGGTATGTAATCTCATCTAAGTCTTTTATGTTTAAAAGTACCCCATGCCATGTTAGATAGGTTATGAACCTTGGAAAATTATTATTTTGCATGTATTTAGACAACATAGATCCGAGGTTTATTAGGGTTGCATGCACACTTAGGAAGTGTTAGATTGCTCAAAACCCAACAGTGGTATCAGAGCCTAGGCTTGCTTGTTTGAATATTTGATGTAAATTGCTGAAAATCGAAGATTTTATGCTGTCTGCACAGCTGACTCGCCGAGTTCATGAAGGGACTCGACGAGTCCAAGGCAAAACTCATCCAACTCGGTGAGTTGGTTCATGCACTCGACGAGTTGGACCCCCAGACAGCATATCTTCGAGTTTTGGTGCTGGAATTGGTCTAGAATCATTACATTAAACTGTTTTGGACTCATAAAACCTGTTTTTATGTGGTAATGATGATGGTGGACCAATTTCCAAGTTATAATCAAAATTTCAAGTTTATATGTGTTCATATGATTCTTGAAATTGTTGATGTCGATGTTCATGTTCATATGAGTTTTGTTAGATCATAGGAATTATTTGCAAATTGTTTGTTAGTTAATTCTTGATCTTAATGTGTTTTAATGGAATTCTTAATTTGTCCTCAAGTTATGGAATTCCAAGAGTTTTTCTTTTAAATGTTTTGTAAGAAGTTGTAGGTTACATTTTCTTGAAGAGTTTTTCCCATAAATGCTTTTATGGACTTCATAACTTGTCCTCAAGTTATGGATTTCCAAGAGACTCTTCATTAAAAGTTTTAAACACTTAATTAAAACTCATAAGTTATGAATATCCAAAAGTTTATGAATTGTTCAAAACTTGCCCTCAAGTTTTGGAATTTGGAAAGTCTCACACAAACTTTAATTCCATACCCTAGAAGTTTTAAAAGTTAAAATTCTACCCTTATACTATTATAAGATTAATGGTTAATTATTATATATATGTATAAGAACAAGTCGTTTTACCGTTAGTAGGCCTCATTCACGAAGCCGGTCTATAAGGTGGGTATAAGGTTGTTGCCTATAAAATGACGACTTAATGGGTGTCTACTCTCACCGACCGCTTGCTTGACTGGTGGAGGGTCGTTAGCCGAACGGATAGGACAATGACTTTAAATTCTCATTAAAAGTATAATGATTATTATAAAGTAACTAAATGTTTTATTTAATTCCCAATCTTAGTTACTTTAGGAAAAATGTGAATTTGGTGCTAGCCCAGTCACAAAATTTGAGAGGGCACACTCGAGATTGAAACATGCCATTGAAAAGTTCAATGAATCCCAAAAGATCTAGGAATTTCAAATCCAATTAAAACCTAATAAATTATTTCGTTTTTCATGGTGGAAATTGGTGAATCGTCATTCGCCTACCTTCAAATATTTTATAGCTTGGATTACGACATCCCTCTTCCAAATTAATATTGTGTTGGGTCCTAGCCTTAATAATTCATATTGGGTGTTATATTAAGGAGTTTGAATCAACTAACTTGATTTTCTCCCATTATAGATTTTTGGTTTAGACAACTATGATCTTCCCAAATCTCTTGAAGATGGTGTCCCTCAACATCATGCTTCACTTCCTCCACCTCCTCCAATTATTCTCCCTCACCCACAAGTTATTGAAAAGTTTAAAGTCACTCAATCCCTATTGGCAAGCATAGTCTATGTGTGCTCACATCTTGGAGATAAAGTCACATATTGACAAGCCAGGAGAGTTGGGTGTCAAAGTCTCGTGAAAGTTGGATGTTCAATCACTTTCTTAGTAACATAGTGAGTCTCTTTGTGACTACTATGAGGCAGACTATGACATGACCCTTAAAGATGTTATCTATTTGCTTGGTGTTGTGGAATCAGCAATGATTTGGAACACCAGTAAAGCAAATTTGATTAAAAGAACAACTTCCCAAGTCTTAAATGGACATTGACAATGGTAGCATTGGATATCTAGAAAAAGATTTCTCTTCCCAATGGAAAGGGATCGGCCATAGTCAACTCGGTTGACCAAATGGTAAAGATAAAGGCTAAGTCTGAGAGAGTCTCATGTGCCATTACCAAAGGGTCCATGTGTTTTGTTGCCAAAGGAAGGGGCATTGATTGCGAAGCTGTTATATTTACCTGAAAGATCATAAGATTGATCAAGTCAAAAAGTTTGACTCTACTTCAGTTAAAGTCCACTGACTAACTCTATTAAGTTTCTATTTGGAGATTCTTATTACATAATGTAAATGGGTCACATGTTGATGTTTTAAGAGTCAAAGAAAAGATAGGAAGCTTAAAATAAGTATATGTTGATTTTGATTGCGAAGGTGGGTTTCGATCGCATTGTTTGGTAATCAGAATTTTGAGCTGTTGCTTAAGAGTTATAATATATTGCTTATGAATAGATAACAACATGGTTTTCATGTGGATTGTAAGGATAAGTTTTTCCGCAAAGTTTTAAAATAAAAGAAAAAAAAGGGTTTTAATTTTATTTATTTTAAAAATATCCTTACAATGGCATCTGTGGAAAATTGTTGCTTATATGTTTCCAGTAATGGCAATATTGGAAAATGGATTTGATTCCTTCATTTGTGGTAGTGTCTGAATTTACCGAATGAAGAAAGTTTTTCATCACCCAAGTTTCAATTGGATAGAAACTTGGAATCATACAAGTTGTATTATATGATGAATGAGAATTTTCATCTTTGAAAATTAAGACTAATTCTTTGATCACATGTATATGTGAGTCAATTGAAGGACTAAGGAATTAGGTACACTGGGTGTGCGCTGGTCAAGGTCCACCACAAAGATTGATTTGTCATGATTCACTAAAGATTAGTAAATATGATTATACTTATGAGGTTAAGTATAATTCTGTAACATTGGAAAGGTTATAATGTATGACAGAACAAATGAGAAGAATCAAATTAGGCAGAAAGATAAAAGTTTCTCAAATCTGAAAGGATGGGAGAGTACTTTAGTATCGTATTTCATGATCATCTTAATGATTATGAAACCATATCAAAAATTCATACTCTAAGGACGTCTTAGTGCATTGTTATGGCTAAGAAGAGAGGTCATGAATTGTTGGATTGGTTAAAATCAAGAAGACGAGTCATACTTCGTTCCAAAACAATTCTTAGAGTCATACTCCAAGATTGTAACCATGAGTGACATAAAGTAAGGTTTATTAACACTAGTCAAATGTAAGAGTAAAATGTTTTCTACTCTTGTACATTTGAGATTGGTAAGTTGTGATGTCGTGGATGAGACAAAGACCAACTAAGACCAATTGTGTGAAGTGTTAGTCTTGATAAGAATCCGCATTGTCCCGTGAATATTTGTTTTGTCAAGGATTGGTTCTTGACTGGGGAAACTTATATGTCAAGGGGACAGTGGGAGCCTTAAAGATCCTGAAAGAGTTTCAAGATTTAATCAAGAGTAAAACCTGTAGTTTATCACTAGCACACGACTTAAGGTTTGCAACCTATCGTGTTGACCTAATTCTTATTTTTGTGCCTACTTCAAATAAGTTGAATTTGCATGTGAGTTATCAGAGTTCAACTTGGAAGCATTGGTGGGCCTTGTGCTACCAAGGTGACAAGAAACTATGACTGAACAAGTTTAATCCATGTAAGGCTGAATTCGTCACTAACCTTATCTTGTGATTATAGTTTTGACAAATTCACATGGATAGGAAATCATACACTATAAAATCTAAGTGTCATAAGGTTTCTCTCCGATTCATGAAAATGATGGTGAGGAAACGCTTTCACTAAGTAGATTTTACGTAGATATCAATTGTGTTATTTGCATTTTCAAAAGTCGTTAGTGGAGCGCGTGTGGTTAACCGGCACACTAACATGGACTTGTGAGAAATGACAAATGCCTAAGCAATTAAGACTATAATTACGGTATCCCTTTTCATAGTTCTGAAAATTGTTTAGACACACATGTGAGCTATCTAAGAAAGGGTGTATGAATCTAAATTTCAGAAGTCCAGCAGATTTCTGGAAATATGTCAGAGCTAGTGGGAGCATAAGTGTTATGCTGATAATCATCATGTTAGTGGGAGCATGATTATTACGTTTAGTGTTGCAAGTTAGCAATGTTAGTTATAGAAAACAAAGTTTCAATTCGTGAAGTTGCAGGGGTTGAAAAGTTGTTTTGCTATAATTAAGGGAGAGGAAATTATACTTCATTTCAATTCTAAAGCTTAGATTGAGATTTTAATCATCTTTAGTCAAGAATATATATATATATATATATATATATATATATATATATATATATATATGAATTTTATGTTGGAATGGTTCAACTTGAAGAAATTCTATATATATATTGCGTTTTCAAAATTCAATTATGACTACGGCATCCCTCTTCATAGTTAAATTTTGAAAACATGGCAAATAAAAAATATTATAGCAAAAGACTGGTCTAGTATCATGTCTTTATGTCAAACATCATGAATCGTGTCCCATATGCTTCGGATATAGGATCGATTGCATGTGCTATAATATTCATCTTTTCTAAATTTTCCAAATGCTTAAGGCATTGAGAAGGAAAAATTCTAGAACTGAATATGACTAAAGTGATTAAGCAATTGTCGAGGACAATCTGAGGTTCGCCAAAGATTGGTTGCTCAGGGAAAGTTGGAAGTATGATGTAAGTTGTCGGAAAGGACCGTATTGACGTGTTCTGAAAAGAAGTAACTCTTTTTCGGAAGTGATAGTCAAAATGGGACTATGGAAATGTCTCCATAGGTGGAAGTTATTCAATCTATGTAAGATTAGAAAACCTTAATGCAAGAAGTATGTTCAAAGCAATGTACTTTGAATATGAGACTTCCGTTCCATAGATGTTGACCTTCTTTGGAATACTCTGCAATGACTGGTGACAAGGTTTTGGTGACTTTGTGCATAATCATTACAAGAGGAACATTGCATAAAAGTTTAAAATTTAACAGATTTTTTGGTAAATGATAGGAATTGGGGATTCTCACATTTACAATAAGGATTTTGGGATTGTGAAATGAGTATCATTGGAATCATGTTCAATTGATCTACATCACAATGTAAGGATCATAGACAAACATAGTGTGCATACTTGGATTATGGCATAACTATTATTTAGAAAAACATAGTGTACATGCTAGGAGCATGGGACGACTGTTGTTTTTTATTCAAGTCTTAAGTTGATTGTTTGAAACATTATACAATGAATAATGTGTAATCAATATGGTGATAAATAAAAGGTGGTTCTATTTATATTCAAAAGGGTTCTGAGACCATATTGGATTTGAATATTATTGTGTTTCACTTTGCATGTTTTGACTTCCAAAATAGCTAGGTTGTTCTTTCCGAATGACTAAGTTATTTAAACACTCCACAGTCGTTCATATGTTGGAAGTAGGTATGAATCAAGACTGTCATGAATCGAGTTTGTAGATGGCTAAATGGGTTTAGTCATAGCAATGGTTGCTACAACATTCATGAGTGCTCATAAGTTATGAGTATTGGAATAAACCCACGCTCACTTGTATCACTTCATGGAATTTATCTCGAGTGATCGTGAGACGGTAATATCATATAAATCTTCAAACCTAGAGATATGAGTTGTTACCTATGAGTTGCTTGTGCATTGATTGCACGTAAACGCATCAGTAACTTGATGTTATAAAATGTGCCTTTGTGTACAATTCAACAAGTAGTAGAACAAGCATATGTGTCGAAGTCTATCTGTTCCTTCTAGAAATAGAAGCGATATCTGGGCCCCTCGATGATTTTATTGTGACCTATGTACCGGCCGGTCAGAACTAAATTGATGTGTTCCATTCAGTTCTTTGTCAAACAAATCGGAAATCGGGAAACTAACTGCTGGAAAATAAGTACGACGTTGTTCCATGTATTTGTCCGGCTGATATCATGAGAACAGAGGATTATATGATCACTTATCTAAAATGGCGCTTCATAGTTCAATAGAGTTTTCGAGAGCTACGATTGTTGGTTGGTTCCTGAAGTAACATACGCAAATATAGTTATTAGACTTTTCCAAGTGGGAGTCTGTTGGATATGGTGTCTAAGTCCATAACTTATTTGGTATATACTTGACCCGACCCGGCATGGTCCATTTGGGTTGCATTTCAACCAAACTATTTATGGATAATTTTATGAGAGTTATACACATATGTTTATTAATATATTATAAGTTATAATATATTAATATGAAGTCATGTTATTTAATTAGTCTTAGTCTTAAATTAATTATGAATTAATTTAGAGATTAAAAGGAAGACTAATTAAATTGTGGGCTATCGTTTTATATGGTGTGGGCTAACACTCATTTGTTAATGGGCTAGGCTTATATGGAAGTCCATGGATGATCCATGGAGCTTTTAACCCATGGATCCTTGGAAAAGGAAAGGTCATGGGTTATTAGGGTTTCACCCTAATCATGTACACTATATAAGCATGCTTATGTTGCATGAAATAGCCACTAGTGGCACTAGTTATGTGAGACTTTGTGTGTGGCCGATTTTATAGTGTGTATACACTCTCTAAAAGTTTTCCAAGAGTTTGTGGTGATTTTTGATTCCATTTGAGGCATTCACATTATTGGTGCTTGGCCCTCAAACTCCTTAGGAATCAAACTCATCATCAAAAGGTATGTAATCTCATCTAATTCTTTTATGTTTAAAAGTACCCCATGCCATGTTAGATAGGTTATGAACCTTGGAAAATTATTATTTTACATGTATTTAGACAAACATAGATCCAAGGTTTATTAGGGTTGCATGCACACTTAGGAAGTGTTAGATTGCTCAAAAACCAACAAGAAAGTGATTGAACCACTAACTTTCTTAAGACTTTGACACTCAACTCTCCCGGCTTGTCAGTATGTGACTTCATCTCCAAGATGTGATCACACCTAGACCTTGCCTTGCCAATAGGGCTTGAGTGACCTTGAACTTGTGGGTTAAGGAGAATAATTGGAGGAGGTGGAGGAAGTGAAGTTCCAAGATATTTGGGAAGATCATAGATGTCTGAACTAGACATCTTTTGGGAGATATTCAAGATAGTTGATTTAAAGTCCTTAATATAACACCCAATATGAAATATTAAGGCTAGGACCCAACAAATTATTTTATAATTTGGAAGAGGGCTGCCGTAATCCAAGCTATAGAATATTTGAAGGTAGGTGAATGACGAATCACAAATTTTCACCATGAAAAACAAAATAATTTATTAGGTTTTAATTGGATTTGAAACTCCTAGATCTTTTGAGATTCATTGAACTTTTCAATGGCATGTTTCAATCTCGAGTGTGCCTTTCAGGTTTTGTGACTGGGATGTCGAGGATCACAAAACATGGTGTGAAGTAACCATGCAAATTACTTGGCACCCTTAAGTGTTTACCCCTCAATCGATGTGCCGGTTAACCAGACACGCTCCATCGATACTATGATAAACATTAAGTTACCCTTTGCCTACCTTGTTAAATACAAGTTAGTGTGCCGGTTAACCACACATGCTCCACTAACCGACTTAAACAAAGTGCAAAGTGTAATTTCATGGATTAGCACCTTATTCACATTTTCCTAAGTAACTAAGATTGGGTATTTATAAAAGTTTTAGTTACTTAGTATTTATCCTAAGTAACGACCCTCCATCGGCCAAGGAAGCGGTGGGTGAGAGTGGACACCCATTAAACTGCCATTTTATAGGCAGTAACCTTATACCCCCTTATAGACCGGCTTCGTGAATGAGGCCTACTAACGGTAAGACTGACTTTACTCTTATACATAGATATAAATATTATTAACTTATAATATTATAAAGTATAAGGGTTGAATTTTAACTTTTAAAATTCTAAGGTCTAGTTTGGAATTAAAGTATACATGGGGGGTAACTTTAAAAATTCCAAAACTTGAGGACAATTTTTGAAACCTTTCAAAACTCTTGGCTTTTTCATAACTTATGAGTTTAATTAAGGTTTAATGAAAAAAAATTCAAGTTCCATAACTTGAGGACAAGTTATGGAAGACGTTAAATCATTTAATGATGACATTAAAAATAGAGACTCTTCTATTTTCATAACCTATGAGACTTAATGACACTTTAAAAAGAAAAACTCTTCACTTTCCATAACTTGAGGACATGTTATAGAGTTCATAAAAACCATTAAGATCAAATATTCCAATTAACACAATAATCAAAAAAAAATTCTATGATCTAGATTAAACTCATAAGTAAAGATAATTCACATCAACAATTTTCAAGAAATTAGATAATCATATAAACTAATACAAATCTTGAAACTTTGACAACTATCCTTTGAAGACTCTTGGACTACATAACCTAAAGAGTTAATAAATGAGACATTTCACATCCATAACTTATGGAAGTTTCAAAACTCTTAAGATCATAACTTTAAAAAAAACTTTTGAGTTCCAAAATTTTATGACAAAATATGTAACTCCTTAAAACCACTTAGATCAAACTTTTAAAACAAATAAAATAATCATATCATTCTATCTTTTAATAAATTGACTTAATTCAACTCTTGTAGTAAAGTGACTCAAATTTTACAAATAATTAGTTTTTCATAAAATCAAGTAATTATCATAAAATTTGACAAACTTCATGTTTTTTTTCTTTTTTTTTCATCAACTTGAAAAAAAAAATACATTTGCATCAAATATAGTAGAAAACAACCCATGGCTCTGATACCACTGTTGGGTTTTGGTATAATACAACATCCTATGGTGCACATACAACCCTAAATACCTTGGATCTATGTTTTCACTAATTATACATGCAAATGGTTTCCAAGGCATTAAACCTATAACTAGCATGCATTTGACATAAACCATATAATATACTAGGTAGGGAAACATACCTTTTATGTGGCTTGAAGTCTTGATGTATTTGGCCTTAAGAGCTTAGCACCAATAGTATGAAATGCCTCAAATGGAATCACAACACACCTAGGACGAAGGTGGCTCTTGAGAGAGAATTCCATGCACCAAAACACCTCCATATTTCTCTAAGAAAAGAAGTGGTGGTTTTGGCTATGGAGTAACCTATTTATATGTAGGATTCCAAGGGTCATGGGTATAACCCATAATCCATACGCATGGGTTTTATGATCCATGGTTCATGTGGCCCAACTCTTTATGTATCCATACATAAACTTGGTCCAGCATGGGTCATAAGCCCAACACATATAAATATAACTAATTATCATAATTAGTCCCCATAGATTTAATTAGTCTCTTTTGATCACTAAATTAATTCCAAATTAATTCTTGATCGATACTAATTAAAACATATGATTTCATATTAATATATTATAACTTATAATTTATTAATAAACCATAAATAACCTTCTCTCAAAAGCCCATCCTAACAAATTGTCCTGATGATATGCAACCCAAATGGACCATGCTACTCTCGGGTCAAGTACATATCAATAATAGTTATGGTCTTAGACATCTAATCCAACAAATCGGAGATATGTGACAATGTATCTTGTATGCTATTTATGTGTTGTGATTCTATGTGATATGTGATATGCATGATTCAGAGTTTATAGAGTTAGGACCAGTGGGTCCACAAAGTTATGGGACCAAGAGGGTCCCACAGAGATATTCGACCAGAGGGTCATCAGAGTTACAACCTTTAGTGGCAGATATGTGTCAATGTGGTATTTTGGGAAACTCACTAAGCATTTATGCTTACATAGTTTTGTGTATGTGTTTCAGGTACTAGTGATGATCGCGGAAAGGCGCTGGCATGATTTGTACACACTCATGGAGCTTTTGTTTTATATGATTCTGGGTTATGTTTTTCTATAATGACAGTGGCTACACTATGTTTATTATTATTTTACGAATGAAAGTATGTTTTTAAAATTGTGAAAAATTATTTGGAAATTTGGGTGTTACATATATCAAATTTTTGTAAGTGCTACATTAATATTTAATATAAAAAAGCTAAAAAAAACTAAATTATTTTAGGCCCAATCAGAAAAAAACAAAAAAAAAACAACAAAACAAAAAAATTTGTGCTTTGAAAAAACTCGCGCCATAAAGTGACAAGGCGCACCTTGACACGTTATTTGGGTGCCACGCTTAACACAAATTCATCTTGATCATAACGCTTTATACCAAAAATTTCGAAATGGCATGTCTTACCATGCTTTTTTGATGCCAATATTTACACAGATGCCTTGGTTGTATTCGTGATGGTTGTACCATGCCTCGATGCCATGGAACGTTATTTAGAACCCTGTTTATGACAGATGAGAACTCCATCCTTTTTGTCTTGAATGTTACGACCGATATCAGTCGACTTGTCTGCCTGTGATGCTTCAATGGAATTGGTTATTATTAGAGGTGTATTCTAAACTTGCGATTGGTATGATGGGTTTTTAGGGAATGTGTTGAGGTGGTTGGTTAGAGGAGTTGTTCTTTGGGTTGTAGTTGCGGTCAAATAGAGGTCTGGTGTACTGTTCATTTTTACGATAGTTAGGTGGGGCGAGCCTGTTGAATTGTTGACTAACTAGAGCCAATACATATTGAAAGGCTTCTCTGTCATCCGGTTATGTCTCTGGTTCATATGAATACAGTATGTCATCATATGGGGTTTGGTATGATGACTCTTCGGTATGATGATACTGTGGAGATCAGTTGGCAGACTGTAGTGAATGAGCGACCAAGGTGAATGGTCCATCTAGATGCATGCAATCTTTCATGACCATAGACTCTTGAGCTTGTAGTTCACCATAGACTTTGTACATCGATAGAGTTTTGATCTTCCTATTACCTTGAACTATCATCTTTGCCATGGTCCTCAAGTTTACTAAGCCACTAAGGAACTACATATTTTTTTCATGATCACTTAGAGTGATGCCTGAATTTTGAGAGTTTGGTAACTATGAGGTTATATATTTTGAAGGAATCATCAACACTTTCACCAGGAAGAGCTTTGAAGATGTTGAACTTGTTTAGGAAAGTGGTTAGCTTCCTATCTTCAACTTGCTCTGTTCCTTCATGAATATTTTTAATAACATCCCAAATTTCTTTTACTGCTTTACAGTTAATAAGATCAAAACTATCTGGAGGAACTTCACAAGAGATTTCTTAGAAAGCAATTTCATCTTTCTCCATCTTCTCAATGTTGTCGTTGGTAGATTATGGCAGCTTGACCTCCTCCAAGTCTGGTTTAAGTTTCATTAGTTCCAATGGGTGTAATGACAGGTACATGTGGTCATTTTTCCACAAATATAAAAACTTTTTTACCAAGTCTTCTTAAATATCTTTCCATAGGTTGAGACTAGTGATGATATTCATTTGCAACAAGTATTGGAGCTTGATTACAACCTCCAAAACTATTAGATATATTTACAGAGTAAGCTTATGCCATATTTCCTTAGATTTTAAGAAATGTGAGCTAGATGGTATAGAAAGCCTTTTAAATCATAGTTTTTATTTTGACAACGAGTTATGTTTTTTTAAAGAAAATTAAAAAGCAACCATTTTGGCTATGATACCAATTGTTAAGAGAAAAACTTTAGATTGATTTGAGGAAATGTAAGTTAATCTCAATGGATCTTTTAATAAGCTCAACAATAAAGAAAAATGCGGAATGATAAAGAGATATGTATAACAAGATTAATTAGTAAACATAAGCAATTAATAATACTTAGTTGCATCGTTATAAGGTTTGCAGTCAAACACAAGTTAGTAAATGATGAAAAAAATAAGCAAGAGACAGTGAAGATAATGAAGACTTGTATTCAATAAAGAGTAATACAATGAAATTATGGGAAGTGGTGGTAAATAGATCGATAACCATGATCATCTATTTATAGTAAAATTGAGTACATGATAAACAATAAAACATTTCTAAGTCTGCCGGCCATGCTTGCTACGCATAGACTGATGTAACTCATCTAACACACAATGTAAGAAAATGTGAACATTATTTTCTAACACTTCGGCGTACAAAAGACAAAACATACTCTTTTTCGGTTCAACATCCTTCACGCCGATATTCCACGTCTTCAGTGTTGATCTTCAACGTCTTCATAACTGCTCCTCAAACAAAAGCTCTACCGCAACAATCAAAAAAATTCTTCGGTATTTAAAAACACTTTATAGCTGTCAAGGGTCAATTCCATGTTTCAAAACACATCATCTACGAAGCTTGAAGCAAAAACTGTTTCAACAAAGCCTTCAAAAGAATTAAAAGCATCTATATTATTTTCTACTGCGAAATAATCGTCCTCCCCAGAAATAGTTGTATCATTCTGAATCGGAGATGTTTGAGGTGGCTCATAATTAGGAATCAATGAGGATGGTGGTGTAGCTATAGCAGGTGTTTGGTGAGTAGTAGATATTGAAGTGGTATAATATGTAATGATTAGAGTTTGAATGGGTAAGGTAGACTGAGTAGATAAAATGGGTAGAGTTCGAATTTAAACTGTTATGGTTTGAATTGTTGATGTGGTTTGGGTGGTACTGCTTCATACGGTAGGCCAAAAACCCGGGATGGTTGGGTTGAGGCAAAATGCCAACAAACCCGAAATGGTTGGGTTAAGGCAATATGCTAACTAACCATAGATGGTTGGGTTAAGGCAATATGCCAACAAACCCTGGATGCTTCGATTGAGGCCAGGGGCCGACAAACCCTATATGCATGTACTGTAATTGTTATTGTATTATTGTGTCGAGTATTTTAGGGAACTCACTATGCTTTAGCTTACACTTGTGGATTTCAATGTTTTAGGTACTTCAAATGATTGGGAAAAGGTGAACTATGCGCATGATCCTTGGATATTTTATTAATAGATGTTTTTCGGATACTCTGATTTATGATTATGACTTTGTGGAAACAATGTCTTGTATGATTTATGGATTATTAAATGGTTTTGAAAATGAAAATTTTTACTATGATTTTTAGGATGTTACAAGTTGGTATCAGAGCCCTGGTTTGAGAGATGCAATGGGAGGTCTAGTTTTTAGGACACCTTGCCAATCAGAACATGATTCTATTCGATCCAACCAAGATTTAGGCATTGATGCATTGGGAAGTTTAGAAGTACCCATATGAGATTTAGAGTGTTTTGGGGTTGGCTGGTTACTATACGATATTTATTCATGATTTCTCCAATATTTTTGTTCCTCTGACCCGCCTGATGAAGAAGACTATGGATTTCCGTTAGGGGCCTAAGCAGCAGGCTGCATTTGAGACTCTGAAGAGGAAGTTATGTGAGGCCCCAATATTGACCCTTCATGAGGGTGTTGAGGAATTTGTAGTATGTGATGTATTGTTCATAAGTTTAAGGGCAATACTCATGCAACATGGTAGAGTCATAGCCTACGCATCCAGGCAGTTGAAGCCTCATGAGGCTAGGTATCCAACACATTTTTTGGAGTTGGGGGCTGTGGGTTTCTCCCCAAATATTTTGCAACATTATCTTTATGGGGCCCGATTTACCATCTACATAGATCACAAGACTTTGAGATATCTTGTAGATCAACTTAATCTAAACATGAGGTAGTGCATACTGCTTGATGTGGTCAAGGATTAGGATTGTGAGATTCTATATAACCCAGGAAAGGACAATGTTGTCGCTGACGCTTTGAGCCATAAGATGGCTAGTACTCCTATTTGAGAGCATTGTTTGATGATGAACATCGAATCTCCACTTTTGGATTTGATCAGGGAGGCTCAGGTCGAGGGAGTCAAGAGGTAAAATTGGGAGAAAGATTGGATCTGTGGTCAAATTGATAGATTTTCTATTGATAGTCACTAACTTTTGACCTAACGTGGTTGGATCTGTGGTTCCATTTTCTGGTGGTGTCTGGCAGAAGATATATGAGAGAAGGCACTAGCACCGATGGAGATGAAGGAGCTCATGATGCACTTCAGGAGTTGTTGGACAACAGTTTCATTAGACCTAGCTCATCACCCTGGGGAGCTCCGATGTTATTAGTGAAGAATAAAGATGGAAGCAAGAGGATGTACATAGACTATAGAGAGATGAACAAGCCAACTGTGAAAAACAAGTACCCATTGCCAAGGATTGAAGACCTATTCGATCAACTAAAAGTTTTGAGCTATTTCACGAAGATTGAACTCTGGTCAGGATATCATCAGCTAAGGGTGAGAGAACAAGACATCGGGAAGACCACATTCAGAATGAGATACGGACACCGTGAGTTCTTGGTTATGTCATTTAGAGTAACTAATGCTCCAGAAGCATCTATAGATTTGATGAACAGTGTTTGAAAAACATTCCTCAATAAATCTGTGATAGTGTTCATAGATGACATTCTAATTTACTAAAGAGGCAACATGAGAATGGCAAGCACTTACGAGAAGTGTTAGAAGTTTTTAAGAAAGAGAAGTTGTATGAAAAGTTCTCCAAATGTGATTTTTGGATTCAGAAAGTCCAATTATTAGGTTATGTGGTTAACCAAGAGGGAATAATGGTTGACCCAACAAAGATTGAAGCTATGATGAAGTGGGAAAGACCAAAAAGTCCCACGGAGATTTGACGCTTTCTAGGATTAGTTGGATATTACGGAAGGTTTATCAAAGACTTTTCTTCGATTACTGCTCCATTGACAACTTTTACCCATAAAAGGGGTACGTATACATGGAGTGAGAAACATGAAGAATCATTTGAGAAACTAAAGAAGAAGCTGTGTGAAGCACCAATTCTTTCTTTACCTGACAGAGTTGAAGACTTTGCAGTCTATAGCGATGCATCTGGAGTTATGTTAGGTTGTGTTCTGAGCTAGAGAGATAAGGTGATAGCATATGCATCTTGACAATGGAAGGAACACGAAATGAACTACCCCACTCATGATCTGGAGTTCGCAGTGGTAGTATTCGCATTAAAGATATGGATACATTATCTTTACAGAACGAATTGCAAACTCTTCAATGATCATAAAAGTCTCCATTATCTCTTTGTGAAAAAGGAATTGAACATGAGACAACGACGCTGGCTAGAGTTACTCGGAATTAAGATTGGAGATACTTTACCACCGTGGTAAAGCAAATGTTGTAGCCGATGCTCTAAGTCGAAAAGTAAACCTTGAAAGATAATGGCTAAGAGTGTTAAGAATAGAAGTTGTCTCAATAATCAGGAAAACATTAAGAAAGATCTGGAAGAAGCTTTAGAGAAAATTGACCGAAAGGAACAACGTTTAGGGAAAACGTTTGTATTCGACATGAATAATCAAGGATTGAAAGTATTCCAAGATAGGATTTGGGTGCCTAATTTGGGAGGAATAAGGGATCTTCTGATTGAAGAAGTTCACGAGACCATGTACTCGATTCATCCCAATAGCACTAAGATGTATAGGGATCTGAAACCTTACTACTAGTGGACAACGATGAAGCTCGATGTTGCAAAGTATGTGGCAGAGTGTGTAACATGTGTGCGTGTTAAAGCACAATATCATAAACCATATGGGAGTTTAGAACCTTTACCTATACCGATGGGTAAGTGGTAATACATCACCATGGATTTTGTGACTAAACTGCCCAGGACGAGGAAGGGTCACGACATGATTTAGGTAGTTGTGGATCATTTCACGAAGACTGTATACTTCGCAGCAGCCAATGAGAGATGGTCTATGGATAAGCTTGCAAATGCTTACGTGAAGGAGGAAGTAAGACTTCATGGTGTTCCTTTGATGATTGTATCAGATGGTGATAGTAGTTTCTCATCAAGGTTTTGGAGGAGCGTATAAGAGGAAATGGGTACGAAGTTGTGTTTAAGTACAGCCTACCATCCGCAGACTGATGGTCAGACCGAAAGAACGACTCAAGCATGACAAGATATTCTAAGAGCATGAACCCTAGAATTTTAAGGTAACTGGGATGAACACTTACCCCTGGTAGAGTTTTCCTATAACAACAGTTACCATTCGAGCATCTAGATGGCGCCCTATCAAGCCTTGTACGGAAAGAAGTGTTGAACACCATCTTGTTGGCTTGAGGCCGGAGAAAAGCAATTTATGGGCCCCAAGATAGTCCATCAAAGTGCTGAAAAGCTAAAGGTAATTACAGAAACGGTGTTATCACCTCAGGATCGTCAAAAGAGCTATGTCGACAAAAAGCGACGACCGATGACATTCAAAGTTGGAGGTTTGGTATTACTCAAAGTCCCACATTAGATGGGACTTATAATATTTGAAAAGATGAGAAAGTTAAGTCCAATGTTTATTGAACCGTTCAAAGTTCTTCATAGAATTGGGAACCAAGCTTACAACTTGGAACTACCAAAAGAACTAGATGGTATCCACAACACTTTCCATGTGTATTATTTGAGGAAGTTCAAGGGAGAAGTTCCCGATATAATTCCACTTACGGAGTTAAAGATGGATGAAAATAAAAGGCTAATCAAAAAGCCTGAGGCAATTGTTGGACGTAAGACAAAGAAGTTGCGATGCAAGATGGTCGACTTATTGCTTATGCAATGGAAACATACGAATGGGCCAAACCTCACTTGGGAAACATATATTGACATGATCAGTCGCTATGCACATCTGTTTGCTGATGCATGATTCCGGGACATAATCATCCTAAGGAGGAGAGAATTGTAACGTCTATGTTTCAAGGCTAAGCATTAGTATGACGATGTAATAGTTAGGATCAACAATTGTAACCTACTTTGAATTAATAAAGATAAATTATTTGAATATTATGTGATTTTTTGTACATTATACTCATTTATACGATGTAATAAATTAATAATGAAAATAAGTGTCAAAAAAATAATAATAATAGATAGACCCAATTTCTATGAAGAAAGTTGTAGTGGTCGTGACAAGGATTCCAAAGATATAAAGAATGCCGAAATTCGAGTTATAACGAAGAAGTTATGACATATCGTAGTTTCGCGACAAAACCGGCACGACGTTGTGTGACGTAAAAAGTGAGTTTACGATCAAGTACTTTTTAGCCTTAGCGATCTAAACAAAATTCATAGTATACGTTAAACTAAGAGCATGCATAAAAAAACATCCAAATCTAACATCGTATGAGGAAGTTATGATTTTTCTAAGATTTGGCATATTAGTATGCAACCCAAAATTCGAATTTTAGATCAACCAATTTTTAGCCGACACAACCTCAATGAGAATTGAAGATCTCGTTAATAGGAGCTCAACGATAAAAACACAGATGAAAACGGACGTCAGACGACAAAGTTATGAATTTTTAACAGACTTTACCTGTCTAGTCCTGTTAAAATATAACTTTAAAAATAAAATCAAAATTATCTGACAGATTCTAAATGAAAGTTGTAAAGTTCCAATTCCTCCTACACGTGGATATAAGTAACGTCGAAAATGGAGCTGGTATGCGAAAGCTACGGAATTTAGAAGTTGGAGAAGGCTGTTACGAGGGTGAGTACGCGCCACGTTCTTGCAATATTTGGCTCTGAAACATCCATGTCGCCCCATCCAAAGGTTGGCATTTGGCCCTACTATGCGCAACGTAAGCTTGTACCCATGCATACCGAAGAACACCCAGCGTACCTCCGGGGGTACGCCTAGTGTAACAAAAAACAGAGGTACATACGACAAAAAGACAGACGAAAACGGACGTCGGACGACAACGTTATGAATTTTTAATGAACTTTACCTGTCCACACCTATTAAAATATAAATTTAAAAATAATTCAAAATTAGCCGACGGAGTCTAAACGAAACTTGTAGAGTACGTCACCGCCTACACATAGTTATAAAGAACGTCGAAAACGAAGCTCGTATGCAAAAGTTACCGAATTTAGAAGTTGGAGGAGGCTGTTGTGAGGGTGAGTATGCTCCGTATAGATGAAGCGTATGCCTGATGGTATCACAATACCTGGCTCTGAAATGTCCACATCGTGTAACATCTGGATTTTCAGGTACATTTTTGTTGTTTTCAATTTTTAGGTTCAACGAGAGACTCCCCGAGTCGAAGGTCTAAGTCGTTGATTCGTGTTGAATTGTCCATGTGTAGAGTATGTGGAGTTGTAACGTAGAGTGGTTTTAAGTGATGGTGGAGATGATTCAATGCCCGAATGCTGCTTGCTTCGTGCTTTGTGGAACTCTTGATGGGAGTCAGCTACTAAGCGAATATGACGATATTCAGGAGGTAGACGACTGGCATCATAAGGAGTTCTTCAGCAGCTGATGACAAAGAGGTGTGAGAACCTAGGAAGAGCCTGGGGAGTGACCTTTGTCAGATGAGTAGGCTGATAGAGGAGAGTATTTATAGGAGAGTGACCAGTATGACGAGATTAGTGGTTTAGGAGGTTGAGCAACTACTTAGCAAATCTGGGATGATCTGTGTGGAAAGTATGGGTAGATGTGTGTCACAACTAGAAATTTTGTGCCTTGTAACTACAAAGTAAAATTATGAATCAGAAACATAAGGGCATGTATGATGCTTACTCTGTGAAAACAAAATTGCAATCAAATACATCATATAAGCATTTCAAAATACTCAACAAGCAATTGGCAACCCTAGAAGTTCTTGTTTAGGTCCATTTTGGGCTAGGACTTCCTTATTGGGACCAATGGACCAATAAGCTTCCAATTTGACCATCTTGGACTTAGAACTCTTAAATGGGCTCTAATTGGACCCACTTTCATTTATTCCAACATTTTGGGCCATATTGGGCCTAGAATGAAATGAATTAAATATTATGAACCATTATGAACCATAATTAACTTAAACTAGCCCAACAAAGTATAAAAATCACACTTATATTTTATAGCGCCAACAATCATTCAACCTAACTCTAGCATGGGCTTAGTGGCAATAAAGCAATCTTTGTCCCCCTCTATTCTCGGCCCAAGGAAAGCCCAAGAAGAAGGGTTGACTTATGCTAGCCACCTCATTGTTATTTTGTGGGTAACTAGGCTATTATTCATCATGCATCCAAGCCTTACTCATATTTCCATGCACTCTCTCCCCTCTCTTCTTACTCTCGGTCGAAAACAACACACACACACTCACAAAAATTCATTCCATTCTCTCTAAGTCTTGAAGAACATCTCCTCCCTCCTTCAAAAATTTCAAGAATCAAGAACTTTTGAAGGAGGTTTTTCCCACAAACACATCATCTAAGGTAAGTTGATGACTAATCCATGATCTAGCTACTTCATTTCATCAAAAATCTCTTCTAAATCTATTCCAACTTTTGATCATGCACCTTAGAAGTCACTAAACTCGAGATCTACCAAGAAGACTTGCTAGGATCGAAATTTTCTTCTTTTCTCTCTTCAAAACCGAAACTACAACTCAAGGTGAGCTTCATACCCCCTATTTTTCAGTTTTTATGAGTTTTGTGGGGGGGGGGGGGGGAATACAAGCAAATGTGTAGATCTATGGGTATATGTATGCTTTGTGTGATTTCTATGTTTATATTCTTGTATTTATGAGATTGTGGTGTTGGATCTAGTCAAAAAGTCCATAAAACCGACATTTACATTAGGTTGTATGAAACAAATATAAAACATATTATTACACACAAATCATTTCTAGGAAAATAACTAAGTTGGTTAATATGAACATTTTTGGGCTAAAAACCCATTTTTGGGCTCAAGATGTTAAAAACATAAAATTAAAGGGCCCAAAATGACAAAATATGAATTATGATGGTTGAAATGAGATAAAACAGTTTTAATAAAGTATTTTCTGGAAATATACTCTCTTGAAGGATTAAAATGTAAAATTTTATGCATAATGGGCCAAAAATGAATTTTTCGGCCCAATAAAGCCCAATATGCGAGATTTTCAAATTTGAAGGGCTGAAACTGTACTTTTCTGTAAAACAGGGGACTACTAGTGCTCCAAGTCGATTTCAAGGGTTAAAAATAATTTTCATATTTAAAAAGGACCAAAGATGCAAAAAATTTCTATTTTGGGCCAAAAGTGTAAAAGTTGCAAAAAATGAGGTTTCAGCAGAGAAAACTTCGTTTTGAGGGACTAAAACTGTTTTCCAAACAAACTTGAGCTGACAAAATACCTTTTCAACAAGTTTTGATACTAAAGTGTCAAGAAAAATGGTTTAAGGACTAAAATGGAAATTCTTTTATACGAAGGGTCAAAAGTGTAAATTATCCATAAGAAAGGGGCTGTAAAAATTAATATTCTAATGTGTTAAACAATAAATCCATTATGATTAAATACTAGTACCATGACTACCGACGAAACATAATACACCTTTAACACCAAAAATCGTTACTAAACGAATTGATTCGGTCTCGAATCAATATTGAATCAGAAATCTATACGCGACGATACTACAATACACATGCTAAAATTACGGGAAGTCAATACACACGTGGGAATTCACCAGATGTCGATACACCATCTTTGGGCCCGAAAGTTTCAAATCGTGCTTGTTGGGCCTAGCTAGCCCAATGACATGATCTTTAGGCCCGAAGGAAACTCGCTTACATGTTGTTGGATCTAATATGACTTAATTCCGTGTAAAAGGACTTTCAATGGCTTTGTGCTGTTGGGCCCCAAGGGTCCTTTGGTACTGCCAGTAAAGTCAAGAATTCACCAATGCGGGCCGGGCCAAGGGCCCTTCGCATTCACAATAGCCTTGAACGACTTATGGAATTATCGAGGGCTTCGTGCTCTCTTTTCTCCTCGGTTGTGGGGCTATGAGAAGTTAGGGTGATTGGATTGGGTGAATAGTACGGACGACGCCTAAGGGATCGTTTGTATAGTTGTAAACTAGTCGTTTTCATTAATGCGTGTTTATAACAATTCACAACCCATAATTAATCCAATGTCACCTGGAATTATCGAATACACACGTTACAACGGTATAACAAAATAGAAAACGCATAATTCAAAGTATTGGGAAAACATCGGGTTTTCCTAGGGTTTTTCAAGTCATACACCTACAAGATGCATGCCAAGTCTAACAATTTTTTTTAGAAACAAACAAGCATACTTACGGATCTTCACACTCTTTTTTTTTATAAACGATACTCTTTTCAGAAAATATCGGATTTTCTGGTGGATTTCAAAACAATACAAAACATTATATTCCAAACATTACGTATGAACTCACCAACATTTCATATGTTGGCATTTTTTTTCAAAATACTTGTATTCTCAGGTAACAGGTAAAACGAAGGGAAAAATGTACTTAGTGATGTCTTGTTGTTTGTTTAATTCAGTATCGAACAATTTACTTTTTGGGAATGTAATGTTATGTAACAATGTACTAAATGTAAACACTACCAGTTGTACTATTTCAATGCATGGTGATGAATGATGTTATGTTTCATGTATATTCACTGTGATGGTATTCAATTGAGTCACAACAGCCCTAGGACGTTTCCGCCGTCTGGTTCGGGGGTGTGACAGGTTGGTATCAGAGCTCTGTTTATGGTGAACTAGCATGTCTAACCACACATTGATATGCAACTATAAACCAAAAGACGGACTAACCCAACTCTGAACAAAACAAGTAAAACATAACAATAAAACACCCCTGCTTGTATTAGGAATAAGAACATAACGCCGAACCAAACAAGATAACGCTAGTATCCCGGTTAATTCAGGACTGTTTTAGTGATATCAAGAAGTGAATGTAGCTTGATAAACTACATTCCCTCCAAGGTATAACTAACACATGTTCTGATGAGATCGCGAGCTAGGGAACCTAAAAACAAACCCGTATATCACCAAGAGAAAAGGACGTCTGTTTAGTATATAGCATAGTCATAGGAGTAATGATAGTTTATACTTTCCCCCAGTCTTCATGGAGGGAGAGCAGCCGGGTATCATGTTTCATCAAGTCCTAGTGGCTCACGGGATGCTTGAAGATGAACGAAAAGGGAATCCAGAGGAAGCACATGACGTCGGACCTGACGAATACATAGACACCGACTACGAGTTCGGAGAGACCGATGATGACATCGAGGAAGGGCAAGACAGGGACAAGGACCACGCCACGTCGTGTGTGGACGAGGCGCAACCAGACCACCCCGCTCCACCAATGAACCCCCCAAGGGAGAACCGTTCTCCCGAAGCTGAGATCGCCGCACTGCTGCAACAGTTGTACGCTATGGAGGCCCGGGCAGTGCGAGCTGAGCATGAGAGGGATGAGGTTATTGGAGACATGACGGAGATGGCTCAGTTGCTGGCACAACATTTCGGCATATGACCCCGCCACTATGTAGGACGCACCATGAAGTGAAAGGGATAGACTTAACTTACTAGGTCATTAGGAGCTATGCTATGTACCCCGACTCTATGTTTAAGTGACTACACTACTCATAGAGTCGTTATGCTGTCGAACTAGTGTCACTCATGTATGCTCCTACGAGCAAAATTTTCATGTATTAAATGCGGATAATATTAGTGAACTTTTGCATGTTTTATTATGACATTACAAATTGCTATGTGTTGAGAATCTATGATTGTATGCTAAATGGTAGAAGTGTTTAAGTTTGTACCATGCACCTAGTCAGTAGGATCACAACCTCACAGAAACCCCAAACACTCAACATCTTTCCGTTTCATGACAGAAAGATGCCTCGCCGACCTACTTGCGGAAACCCTGGACCAACCCTACCTGAAGCTGACACCACTGCATTCCAGGCGGCCGTATCTACTGCGGTCACCGCAGCTATGGCACAAATTCACCAAGGGAACAACGAAGGAGGCAACGGGCAAGGGGCCGAGAGTTCGAACAACGGAATGAATCAAGGACCCACAAAAACATGTACCTACAAGGACTTCACAAACGCCAAACCACAAAAATTTTTAACGGCACTGGAGGGGTGATCACTCTGAAGCGATGGATCGAGAAGGTGGAATCGGTATTCGAGGTATGCGACTGTCCTGAGGAGATGAAGGTGAAGTTCGCAGCCTGCACTTTTGTTGATCGAGCGCTCACTTGGTGGAACGGACACGTGGAAGCCATGACACTCCCTATAGCCAACTCCATGCCGTGGTCGGAAATGAAAGAAATGCTGATGGCTGAATACTGCCCCCGAGGTGAGATTCAGAAAATGGAGCAAGAGCTGTGGAACCTCACTGTGCGGAATGCGGATATCGACGCTTACATATCGAGATTTAGTGAACTATCTCTGTTATGCCCGGGTATGATCACCTCGGAAGGAAAGAAGATTGAGCGATTCATCTGGGGACTAACCTCACCAATCCAGGGAAATATGATAGTTGCGAATCCCGAAACCTTCGACAGTGCTAAAAGATTGGCGAAGAAGCTGTATGACCACAACAACAAGAAGGGTGAGAAGCCAACGGAGACTGAAGCCAAGAAGGAAAGTGAGGGCAAGAAAGGGAAGAACAACAAAAGGAAGGGGCGCCAAAGCTCCGAGACTTCCAAGAAGCAGCAGACAGTGGCAGTTAATGCTGCCACCTCACTAGTTCCAGCAACACCACATGCTCCAGCCTCAGCTGCTTCAAATGCTCCCAGACCTTATTCCGGTAATCTTCCCAAGTGCAACAAGTGCGGTTTCCATCACAATGGAGAATGCAAGGAGTTGCAGTGCACGAGTAGCAATCGAAGGGGACACACGACGAGGTACTGGAGGACTTACCCTCCCCAGAACCAACAACAGGGAAACAACAACAACAACAACAACAACACCCGCAACAACAACAACACCCGCAACAACAACAACATCAACACCGGCGGAAACAATGGAGGGCCTAGCCACACCTGCTATGGGTGTGGGAGGACTGGGCATTTCCGCCGAGATTGCCCTAACAACAACAATCCCGGAAATGGAGGAACGAGAAGGGTACTGGCCATGGGTCAGGGGGAAGCAATTCAGGATCCCGCAGTCGTTACCGATACGTTTCCCCTAAACCACACTTATGCATGCATCCTATTTGACACCGGAGCGGAGCGAAGTTTCGTAAGCAATAAGTTTAAGCATTTATTAAAACAACAACCCCAGAAGCTCAATGAAACCTTTACGGTGGAAATGGCCAATGGGAAAACCGAATCCACAGGGGAAATCTACATCGGATGTACCCTAACCCTGAACCAACACGTCTTTCGAATAGACTTAATGCCTGTGTCCATTAGGAGTTTCGATGTGGTTATTGGCATGGACTGGTTAAGCCTCTACCATGCTGAGATTATGTGTCACAAGAAGGCCGTTCGTCTTCACCTTCCTAATCACGAAACCCTAGTTATTTACGGAGACAAACCCAGCACGAACCTTCGCCTTATCTTGTGCATCCAGGCACAAAAGCATCTACAAAAGAAAGATTTGACATTCCTGGCTCACATAGTGGATAAAACCAAGGAAAAGACTAACATTCAAGATATTCCAGTAGCACGTGAATTTCCTGACTTATTTCCTGAAGATCTTCCTAGAGTACCCCCAGAAAGGCAAGTCGAATTCAGAATTGACCTCGTCCCAAGAGCAACCCTTCTCGCTAAATCGCCCTACCAGCTAGCTCCTGCTGAAATGCAGGAATTGTCCAGTCAACTCAGCGAACTCCTGGACAAGGGATTCATCCGACCTAGCTACTCGCCATGTGGAGCTCCGGTCCTGTTTGTCAAAAAGAAGGACGGATCTTTTAGGATGTGCATCGACTACAGAGAGTTCAATAAACTCACTGTCAAAAATCGCTACCCACTCCCGCGAATCGACGATCTATTTGACTAGCTCCAAGGAGCTAGTTACTTTTCTAAGATAGATCTACGGTCCAGATACCATCAACTCAAAGTCCGGGAAGAGGATATTCCTAAAACCGCTGTCCGAACTCGTTACGGACATTATGAATTTGTCGTAATGCCATTCGGTCTAACGAATGCTCCTGCCGCATTTATGGATCTGATGAACCGAATCTGTCGACCATTCCTCGACAACTTTGTCATTGTCTTCATTGATGACATTCTTGTCTATTCCCGAAGCGAGGAAGAGCATGGTCAACATATCCGACAAATTCTAGAAACTTTGCGATCGGAAAAGCTATACGCAAAACTCCCCAAGTGTGAATTTTGGCTCCGTAGTGTGAACTTCCTAGGTCATGTTGTTAGTCAAGAAGGAATTTATGTGGATCCTTCCAAGGTCAAAGCCGTCGAAGGATGGGCCGTCCCGACAACACCCACGAAAATTCGTCAATTCTTAGGTCTAGCAGGCTACTATAGGAGGTTTATTCAAAACTTCTCTAAAATCGCCAAGCCAGTTACCTCACTTACGCAGAAGGGCGTACCATTCAAATGGACGGACAAGCAAGTGGTTGCATTCCGAACCCTGATGCAAGCCCTTTGTAGTGCCCCGGTACTATCTCTACCGGAGGGAACGGAAGATTTCGTGGTCTACTGTGACGCGTCAAATCAGGGTTTAGGTCGCGTTCTCATGCAGCGTGGAAGGGTGATAGCTTACGCATCCCGCCAACTAAAGACGCACGAAGTGAATTATACAACCTATGATCTGGAATTAGGAGCAGTGGTCCTTGCTCTGAAGATATGGAGGCATTACCTTTATGGTACGAAGTGCACCATCTTCACGGACCACAAAAGTCTTCAGAACGTCTTGAACCAGAAAGAGTTGAACATGAGACAACGAAGATGGGTTGAATTGTTAAACGATTACGAGTGTGAAATCAAGTACCACCCAGGAAGGGCCAACGTGGTAGCTGATGCATTGAGCCGGAAGGAGTACTCTAATCGTCGTGCGAAAACTCTCTCAATCACCATCCAATCCAACTTAACCACTCAGATTAGAGCAGCCCAGTTAGAAGCCATGAAGACGGAGAACAGAGCAAGCGAAGCACTATGCGGAATGGAGAAGAATCTAGAGGTAAGAGAGGACGGAGTATACTACTTCATGAACTATATTTAGGTCCCTAAACTCGGAGGATTTAGGAAGGTAGTTATGAAGGAAGCCCACAAGACGCGATACTCCATCCATCCCGGCTCAGACAAGATGTATTTGGATATTAAACAACACTATTGGTGGCCTAACATGAAAGCGGAAATTGCCACCTATGTTAGTAAGTGCCTTACTTGTGTCAACGTAAAAGTGGAGTACCAGAAGCCCTCAGGGTAATTACAGCAACTGGTAATCCCTGAGTGGAAATGGGAAGGAATTTCTATGGATTTCGTGACCAAGCTACCCAAGACGTCGGATGGACTAGACACCATATGGTTAATAGTCGACCGACTGACGAAATCTGCCCATTTCCTGCCAATAAAAGAATCCTACAAGATGGAGAGATTGACACGCTTCTACATTCGAGAAATCTTGAGACTCCACGGAGTACCAGTGTCTATTATCTCGGATAGAGACAGTAGGTTCACTTCACGTTTTTGGCAATCACTCCAGAAAGCACTGGGAACTCATCTCGACATGAGCACCGCTTACGACCCGCAAACGGATGGTCAAAGCGAATGAACCATTCAAACGCTCGAAGACATGCTTCGCGCATGTGTGATAGACTTTGGGAAGTATTGGGATACCCATTTACCTTTAGTCGAATTCTCGTACAACAACAGTTACCATTCGAGCATCAAGGTCGCTCCTTTCGAAGCACTGTACGGGCGTAATTGTAGGTCACCGTTATGTTGGGCTGAGGTGGGTGACACCCAACTAGCAAAAGCACACACATTGGACAAGACGCTAATGGGACCGGAGATCATTCATGAAACCACGGAAAAGATCGTTCAAATCAGAGCTCGATTACAAGCATCGTGCGGCTGACAAAAGAGCTACGCCGATAAACGGCGAAAGCCCTTAGAATTTCAGGTCGGGGATCGAGTACTGTTAAAAGTCTCACCTTGGAAGGGAGTCATTCGTTTCGGCAAACGGGGAAAACTGAACCCACAATACATTGGACCTTTCGAGATCGTCGCCCGAATAGGTCCAGTGGCGTATAAACTACAACTACCCGTAGAACTAAACAGTGTGCACCCTGTGTTCCATGTCTTAAATCTAAAGAAGTGCCTATCGGATGAAACCCTCGTCATTCCCCTTGACAAAATTGAAATCAACGAGAATCTCCTGTTCGTTGAAGAACCAGTTGAAATCATGGACAGGGAGGTGAAGCGTACCAAGCAAAGTCGCATCCCGATCGTGAAAGTACGATGGAACGCGAAGCATGGGCCAGAATTCACGTGGGAACGCGAAGATCAAATGAAGAAAAATTACCCTCACCTATTCTAGCATTCTCAAATCTAGCTTTCAAACAGAATTTCGGGACGAAATTCCCTCTAACGGGGGGATGATGTCACAACTATAAATTTTGTGCCTTGTAACTACAACACTTAAGTAAAATTATGAATAAAAAACATAAGGACATGTATGATGCTTACTCTGTGACAACAAAATTGCAATCAAATACATCATACAAGCATTTCAAAATACTCAACAAGCAATTGGCAACCCTAGAAGTTCTTGTTTAGGTCCATTTTGGACTAGGACTTCCTTATTGGGCCCAATGGACCAATAAGCTTCCAATTTGACCATCTTGGACTTAGAACTCTTAAATGGGCTCTAATTGGACCCACTTTCATTTATTCCAACATTTTGGGCCATATTGGGCCTAGAATGAAATGAATTAAATATTATGAAACATTATGAACCATAATTAACTTAAACTAGCCCAACAAAGTATAAAAATCACACTTATATTTTATAGGACCAACAATCATTCAATCTAACTCTAGCATGGGCTTAGGGGCAATAAAGCCCAAAAATCTTTTTTTTCCCTCTCCATTCTCGGCCCAAGGCAAGCCCAAGAAGAAGGGTTGATGTATGCTAGCCACCTCATTGTTATTTTGTGGGTGACTAGGCTGTTATTCATCATGCATCCAAGCCTTACTCATATTTCCATGCACTCTCTCCCCTCTCTTCTTACTCTCGGCCGAAAACAACACACACACACTCACAAAAATTCATTCCGTTCTCTCTAAGTCTTGAAGAACATCTACTCCCTCCTTCTTCAAAAATTTCGAGAATCACGAGCTTTTGAAGGAGGTTTTTCCCACAAACACATCATCTAAGGTAAGTTGATGACTAATCCATGATCTAGCTACTTCATTTCATCAAAAATATTTTCTAAATCTATTCCAACTTGTGATCATGCACCGTAGAAGTCACTAAACTCGAGATCTACCAAGAAGACATGCTAGGATCGAGATTTTCTTCTTTTCTCTCTTCAAAACCGAAACTACAACTCAAGGTGAGCTTCATACCCCCTATTTTTCGGTTTTTATGAGTTTTGTGGGGGGGGGGGAATACAAGCAAATGTGTAGATCTATGGGTATATGTATGCTTTGTGTGATTTCTATGTTTATATTCTTGTATTTATGAGATTGTGGTGTTGGATCTAGTCAAAAAGTCCTTAAAACCGAGATTTACATTAGGTTGTATGAAACAAATATAAAACATATTATTACACACAAATCATTTCTAGGAAAATAACTAAGTTGGTTAATATGAACATTTTTGGGCTAAAAACCCATTTTTGGGCTCAAAATGTTAAAAACATAAAATTAAAAGGCCCAAAATGACAAAATATGAATTCTGATGGTTGAAAGGAGACAAAACAGTTTTAATAAAGTATTTTCTAGAAATATACTCTCTTGAAGGATTAAAATGTAAAATTTTATGCATAATGGGCCAAAAATGAATTTTTCGGCCCAACAAAAGCCCAATATGCGAGATTTTCAAATTTGAAGGGCTGAAACTGTACTTTTCTGTAAAACAGGGGACTACTAGTGCTCCAAGTCCATTTCAAGGGTTAAAAATACTTTTCATATTTAAAAAGGACCAAAGATGCAAAAAATTTCTATTTTGGGCCAAAAGTGTAAAAGTTGCGAAAAATGAGGTTTCAGCCGAGAAAACATCATTTTGAGGGACTAAAACTGTTTTCCAAACAAACTTGAGCTAAAAAATACCTTTTCAACAAGTTTTGATACTAAAGTGTCAAGAAAAATGGTTTAAGGACTAAAATGGAAATTCTTTTATACGAAGGGTCAAAAGTGTAAATTATCCATAAGAAAAGGGCTGTAAAAAGTAATATTCTAATGTGTTAAACAATAAATCCATTATGATGAAATACTAGTACCACGACTACCGACGAAACATAATACACCTTCAACACCAAAAATCGTTACGAAACGAATTGATTTGGTCTCGAATCAATATTGAATCAGAAATCTATACGCGACGATACTACAATACACACGCTAAAATTACGGGAAGTCAATACACACGTGGGAATTCACCAAACGTCGATACACCATCTTTGGGCCCGAAAGTTTCAGATCGTGCTTGTTGGGCCTAGCTAGCCCAATGACATGATCTTTAGGCCCGAAGGAAACTCGCTTACATGTTGTTGGGTCTAATATGACTTAATTCCGTGTAAAAGGACTTTCAATGGATTTGTGCTGTTGGGCCCCAAGGGTCCTTTGGTACTGCCAGTAAAGTCAAGAATTCACCAATGCAGGCCAGGCCAAGGGCCCTTCACATTCACGATAGCCTTGAACGACTTATGGAATTATCGAGGGCTTCGTGCTCTCTTTTCTCCTCGGTTGTGGGGCTATGAGAAGTTAGGGTGATTGGATTGGGTGAATAGTACGGACGACGCCTAAGGGGTCGTTTGTATAGTTGTAAACTAGTCGTTTTCATTAATGCGTGTTTATAACAATTCACAACCCATAATTAATCCAACGTCACCTGGAATTATCGAATACACACGTTACAACGGTATAACAAAGTAGAAAACGCATAATTCAAAGTATTGGGAAAACATCGGGTTTTCCTAGGATTTTTCAAGTCATACACCTACAAGATGCATGCCAAGTCTAACAATTTTTTTTAGAAACAAACGAGCATACTTACGGATCTTCACACACTTTTTTTTTTTTTTTTTTATAAACGATACTCTTTTCAGAAAATATCGGATTTTCTGGTGGATTTCAAAACAATACAAAACATTATATTTCAAACATTACTTATGAACTCACCAACATTTCATATGTTGACGTTTTTTTTTCAAAATACTTGTATTCTCAGGTAACAGGTAAAACGAAGGGAAAAATGTACTCAGTGATGTCTTGTTGTTTGTTTAATTCAGTATCGAACAATTTACTTTTTGGGAATGTAATGTTATGAAACAATATACTAAATGTAAACACTACCAGTTGTACTATTTCAATGCATGGTGATGAATGATGTTATGTTTCATGTATATTCACTGTGATGGTATTCAATTGAGTCACAACAGCCCTGGGGCGTTTCCGCCATCTGGTTCGGGGGTGTGACAATGTGGCAGGTAGTATGGGCCCGTACTAATGAAAGTAGAGGACCCATACTCGAAACAAGGAAAGTTCCAGAGGTTCTAGGTAGCAAACTAAGAGGTAATCACGTGGTTCAGGTACCATGATTCGTGGCAGTTAGTGCTTTTGGCTTTGCCAGTTATTATGTTGTGATTAATTAGACTGAGATCAGATGTGATAGAGTGTGGGTCCATAGGGCCATGTTGAACGAGTTTCAATGGGACCTACCTTAAGAAGGAACTTGAGTTAGTTTCGAGAGATTTTATTGGTGAGGCGTTAGTTGGAGTCGCAAGACTCTGGGATGAGTAGGGATGAGGCTTTATAAGGGATTACGCTCTGAGTTGAAAAATCGGCCGATAGTGGAGATGTCACTTTCTGTGACCAAGAGTTGTGCTATTTCGGTTTCCGGTGAAGGGCAGAAGAGATATTGAGCTTCCGGTTTCAGAGTTGGAGGTAAACCCTGTGGGGTAGCATATGGTTGTGATCTTTTCACCAGAGTATTTGAGCAACACGTCTACTACGAAGTATGTCCCATTCCATGAGAGAGTTATTAGTGGAGACTGAGATATAAGAGAACAAGGATGTACCTTCTTGGGAGAGGCATACTTTTTAGCAGCAGCTCCAGGAGATTTCGAGGATTATATCAGGGCGGTGGCCCTCATTGTTAGGATTGTGAATCGGTTATGAGTGTGAGGCCTTGTGCCTTGATGATGATTCCCATGTTGGGAGGCGGCTCGATGAGTCAGAGACGAGGTGTGCGATAGTGCAATATTTCCAGACTGAGGGTCATGGTTAATTTTGAACAGTGAGGTATCTGGCGGTGTGTTAGCCTGAGATTTTGAGTGACTAAGTTGCAAGGATTCTGAGATTCTTGTTTGAGCTATGGCATATTTGGAGATGCTTAGTTTCCACCAGGAAGATCATGGAATGATTATGTGGTATGTTCCAAGAATCAAGGGCGGTGTACCGGTATGCCAATTGGTGATGGTTCGAACCCTGAGTAGGGGAGGACTGGGTGTTCTAATGAGACATCGGTAGATGAGGTGAGGTGCGAGACGAGAGGATTTATGAGTATGTGTTTAAGGAAGGATGTGTGTATCCACGGCAGGTGGCCGTTGGTCAGAGAATTTATTGTGGCTAGGGATTTTCAGGTTTACAAATGTCAAATTTTAGGCGGTTGGGTCCCTGAGTTCAGAGAGCAATAGAAAAGGTTTGATGGTATATGTATAGAATGTGATCTATACTCTAAGAGAGACAGAAATTGGTTTTTCAATCAATTTCAGAGTCGGTATGAGTAATTTCGTATGAGTAGTGATCAGTAGAGGATGGAGCTTCGGGTTTATCAGGAGGAACCGTGGACTGAGCAGTAGAGGATGGAGTTGCAGAGCATGAGTAGCTGAAACTCAGTATGGTGATGCTTGATGATGAGGTTATGAGGTGATAAGAGATCAAGCAAATCCAGGTAGGAGTGTTCGCTTGGGATTATCAGGAGGAACCGTGGAATGAGCCTATGGTGAGTCAATGAGTGAGAGAAGTGTTGTAAGACTACGAGGAGCTGTAGCATCCATGAGTTAGCGAAATAGAGTGTCATGATACTATGGGGAGCCGTAGTATTCACTGGGTAGTGGGAGAAAATTGTGATACTGCGGGGAGCCGTGGTATTCACTAGTCAGCGAGAGAGTGTCGTGATACTACGGGGAGTCGTAGTATTCACTGGTTAGAAAGAGTGTGTGTGTGTGTGATACTGTGGGGAGCTATAGCATTCACAAGTCAGAGAGTATCGCAAGACTACGGGGGAGGTCGTAGCACTCAGCAGTCGATAAGAGTAAATGTTGTTCCGCGGGGAACTGTAGTATTCACTAGTCAGAATATGAGGAAGAAAAGTTCCTAGGCTTGAGTAGCCTTATCTTTGAGTTTATGGGAATTTGTTGTTCAGGACATGAAGAGACTGGGGTCTCCCTAATGGCCGGGAGTCGTCATTGACCAAGCGAAGGCGTGGTTACCGTAATCGGAAGAAATTGGAGGGATGATGTTTGCATAATCCACAAATTGTGGGTCATGAATGAGTACCAGATTGGAATTAGAAGTTTTAATTCTGATGTTGAATCAGACTCTCGAGCTCGAGTCTGGATTCAGTAGTGTAATTGAATAGGTGAGACGAGGTTCCTGATTCATAGGTGGGATTCATTTTGAGGAATATTGATCTCCATCTGATATCTTAAGCCGGAGTGGATCCGTTTCATTGATATGAGAAGTACTGCGGGATGTAAGGAATCAGGGGATGATAGATGACAGAGTTCGAACGTGAAACGATTTCAGATGAGTTGTATCATTCACTTGGGGTAAAATGAATTCCGCGACTTGTGTGTCGCAATGATTCGAGAAAAAAAATCATGAGAAGGAAGTCGGTGAGACGTTTTAATTTGCAGTGAATACCCTTTGGATGTTCATCTTTTAGGTCGGGAGTTGACCTGATGCTTGGTTTCGGAAGGGAGATTTAGGAGGAAGTCGTGTCTTTAGATGTCAAAGGATACTTCTACGCGAGCATGGCCTTTCTTGTGTTTGAGGTCAGAGTTCAAGGATCATTCCTTCAGAAGGGCTTTGACGGTTGTTCAAGCAGCAGGTCCTTAGTGGGTTGTGACCTTTCTGTCCCTCTTGAGTTCGACCGGGATCGATTAGAGAGTAAGATGGGCAGTAAGTTTTAGGGTTGTTATGCGAGGAGCGAGTAACATGGCTATATATTGAAAGGGGCAGTTTGGTAGTATGACAGACCGTAGAGTCTCCAGATTCTGGAAGCCAGAAGAAGTATCGTAGCGACAGTCGAGTCTGTCCCTTTCGGGGTTTAAGAGCTTTCGACCAGGTACCATTGAAGGATGATAGGTGTGTGGTATGAAGTCATATTGGGAAGTGCTTCCCGGACTTTTGGGCTTTGAGTTGTGTGATGCTAGAGTGATTTCGAGGGCGAAATCAAATTAAGTGGGGGAGATTTGTAACAGCCGGATTTTCAGGTACATTATTGCTATGTTTCAATTTTGAGGTTCAAGGAGAGACTCGCCGAGTCGAAGGTCTGACTCGTCGAGTCGTGTCGAGTTGTCCATGTGGATTTAATGAGTGGACTCGATGAGCCAGAGGACTGACATGCCAAGTAGGTCCTGGGCAGAGAAAACCCTAAGTTTCGGGGTTAGGGCCTATTTAGCGGAACTTATAACCTAAGAGGCGCCTCACCAGCTGCCCATACCTCCTGTGAGAAACCCTAGATCGCCATTGGAGCAATGAGAGAGTTCTTATGATGACATGAAGTATTTGGTGGGTCTTTTGGAAGGAGAAGAGTATGATTCAAGGAAGAAACGAGATGCGGGCTGTGGATCTAGCAATTCTTCAAGTGGGGTTGCTGTAGAAGGTATAAGCTTGCATCCTTTTCATCTATTTTGATTAGATCTCATGAGTTTGGGAGTTTTAGGGTTTTACTCCCCTTTTTTTGCACCTATGAGCTATTTGAGACATGATCTGAAGTGGGAAACCTCAGATCAGGACCTTGTGAGGTCCTTGAAGACTAGATACCCCAACTTTAGTTGTCCAAATGAGGGTTGATGAGCAAAATCCTTCATGAAGGGCATGTAATGGCGTTTTGGAGCAATAACATCATGCATGAACGTAAAGATCGAAGCTTTACGTGATTATTGAGCCTTGAGATGATAGATCTATAGTTTAGAGTGATAGATCTGGTTGATATCGTCTAAATGAGAATGAGTCTGGATAGACTCGCCAAGTCAATGAGCCAACTCGACGAGTTGGTTAGGGTTTTCCCGATCAAGCTAAATCGCGTGCTAACTCGGCGAGTTATGGGGTCAACTCGACGAGTTGAGCTGAATCTTTGCGAAACTTTGGAGAAAATCGGTGGACTCGACGAGTCACAAGGGTGCACTCGCTGAGTCGGGTCAAATCTGGACTGTGGATTTGAGTTGACTTCGGTTGACTTTAGGGTTAAGTCAACCATGTGTAATGGAGACCATGGAGGGGTAAAATGGTCTTTTATCCACTTCAAGAGTTAAGCAGGGAGAGAGAGTGTTCCTTGGTATATTTGAGTATGATTAAAGTATTATTTAGAGATGCGTAACCTATGTGTTAGGAGGAGGCTAGTTCGAGATGTCCGGGTATAAGATTTATACTGCCCGGCTGTCACACCCCAAAACCGAGAACGGCGGAAATCGTTCTAGGGTGGAGGACGTCATGTACAGTATCATAACAATGCATCATAGTAAAAACAAGCGACAACAACCATTGCGTTAATATAGTAATTGTAAATACAAGTGTGTTCTGTACAGTTTGATAGACACCAAAACTATACACGAAAATAAAAGATGGGTCTTGTATACACTCAATCTTCTCAAAAGGTTGCATCAGTACCTGTCTATTTTTGACCTGAGAATAAAAGTTATTTTGAAAACGAGTATCAGCATAAAGCTAGTGAGTTCATAAGAATTTAGTGTCGTTGCTTGTATAAAAGTGTTTACAATCATGTAGTATAAAAGTTGTGATTAATGTTTGAAAATAGTAAAATCCCTTGAAAATCCTATATTTTCCAAATTTGCATATTTGTAAGTTTGATCCTTTGAGTGTGTAAATTTTTTCCCATTGAGACTGTTAATCATGAAAATAAGATTATAGATTTCATTCATGTAAAGTAAATGAGGAAAAATAATATCTTATTTTAGCAGTTTTATTGTTGGCTGGATATAATAGTGTTGCAAAATTCAGTTTAATAATATATGTATATATATTCACTTTGGGAAGTTAGTTTAGCCTTTAATTCTTAGTGTGTTAATTTGGGTACGAATGTGATTTCTCATGTAACCAATCTTAGTGATAGTAGAGTGTCCGATGACCTTCCCGGTCATACGTAGTGTAGTGATGTTTTGTCACCCCTGGGCCTAGTCGGCTTGGACTGTAGTTAGCAGTCGGGATGTAATAGTGTCCGTCCTGTATAGATATATACATGTAATGGTTGCTTTCCCTTCAGGAAGCTCTGGTTACATGGTGTTTGCATAGTAAGGTGCCGTATAGAGGAATAGGGTGTCACATTCTGGATTATTGTATTCTCTTGTATTATAGTATAATGAAGTTTTTAGTATAGTGTATATAGTGTTCTCTTTAATATGTATTAACTCGTAATAGTAGTAATTTTAGTGAGCATCATAGTGATAGGGGAAATGAGCAGTAGTCTTAACTATACCTATTATAGTTAAATAGTGTTGGATTGTATGCCTTTGATTTATGAAGGCATTGAAGTAATTTAAGACTTTCATATCTAACACAAATATATATGATATATAACTAAGAATTCAACGACATTCGGACAGATAACAGTATACCCTAAGACCACAATCAAACAAGAATAGGAAGTAAGGCGAGCTATCAGTCCTAAGTCCTTCAAGTCTTACTTTATATATATATATATATATATATATATATATATATATATATATATTGGTGTAGATATAATTTAAAAGAAAAGAGATTTGAAAAATAATTTGAAAATATTTTAATAGCAATTTAATATAAAGTGCATTTGATAGTTATTTAAACCTGTTTTGTTGACAAGAAGCTAAGAGTATAGAAAATACTTTTTGGTTGCAAGTTATAATTCACATGTGATTGATACTATAACTTGTTGTATTCAACCTGTATTCCCCCCCATAAAAACATTTAAAAACATCTGAAAAGTTAATTAAAGGGTATGAACTCACTTGCAGCGAGTGGAGTGGATGGAATGTCGAGTAGAATGCTAGGTGTCAAGTGAATACTTGAACACACTCTATGACCCTAAAAACATATGAAGACATATGTTTACATGTAATTAGTGACTAAACACTAATTAGACACGTATAGACATCCAAGTGTGAAGAAAACGCTTTGGTCACGTGTCAGGAGGCTAGTGGGTTGTAAGGAAAGGGGTGTAAGGTCTCACTATGGAGTTTACTCCTCAAATACTCACCCTAGGTGAGTTTACGGTTGAGGGACCAATTCCCCCATGAGTTTACACCCGTAAACTCATGGGAGGAGTGTATTTGAGTGCTTAAGGGTCCCTTACATCACTAGGAAGGGTTCTAAGGTGAAATCCATGGCTTGAGAAGTGGTTAGGGTTCAAAAGGGGTACTCCCTTCAGCTTTGCGGTCCTTGGACCACTCCTTGGGAGTTTACGGTCGTGAACCCTATGGTTTACGGTCGTAAACCCTTAGACACCCCCTTATCCTTCGTTTTTATGGTCCTAAGCTCATTCATACAAGTTTGCAGTCCATTAAATTGTTGGATAAGGTGTCTAAGTCCATAACTATATCTGGTAAGTACTTGACCCGACCCAACATGGTCCATTTGGGTTGCATGGCATCATGCAATTGGATAAACTAAATGAGAGAAATAACACATATGGTTTATTAATATATTATAAGTTCTAATATATTAATAATATTATTTAATTAGTTTTGATTGAGAATTAATTAAGTGATCAAAAGATAACTAATTAAATATATGGGTAGATTATGTAAATCTTCCAAATCTTATATAATGGGCTAAGAGGCTCCATGGATTATCAAGTTGGGTTCTACCCATAGGATGCTCCATGGAGTTAACCCGTGGATCAAGAAATGAAGAGTCATGTTACATTAGGGTTTACCTAATGCAACACACTATATAAGCAATGTGTTTCTCCCCAAAATCGGTTATACTAAGAAATAAGAGGGCTTGGCCGAGTTTGCATGTGTTAGAGTATTCTCTCAAGTTTATCCTTTGCATTTGGTGTTGTGTGAAGCATTTGAGGCATCACATTTGAGGTGCTAGGCTCACAAGGTTTCAAGGAACACTTTCAACAACAAGGTATGTAGTTTTATCTTTTATACAAAGAAAATTGTACCCTATGTATGCTAGATAGGTTCATAACCTTGGAAAACAACTTTGCATGATTATTAGACAAACATAGATCCAAGGTTATTAGGGTTGCATGTACACTTAGGAGGTGTTAGAATGCTCAAAACCTGTCAGTAGTATCAGAGCTTAGGCTTGCTTGTTTGATTTTTGTGCAAACTACTTGAAAAATCGAGTTTTCTGCTTTCTGCCTGTATGAACTCGCCGAGTCCATGGGGGGACTCGACGAGTCCATGACCAAATGCAAGCTACTTGTCGAGTCAGTTCATGCACTCGACGAGTAGAGGCTGCAGTTTTCAGAATTTCGATTTTTGTTGCTGGAAATGGACTAGGAACATTACCCTAAACTATTTTGGTGTTTTAAAACTTGTTTTAGTTGGTCTAATGTTCATGTTAATCCATTTACAATGACAAATTATCAAAATTACAAGTTTTTAAGTGTAATTTTTGACTCATGAAAGTGTTCATATTCATGTTCTTGATCTTATGATGTTTAGATGATCATAGGAATTATTTGTAACCTATGTGGTAAATTAATTCATGATCATTATGTGTTTTAATGGAGTCCATAACCTGTCCTCAAGTTATGGAAAACCTAAAGTCACTTTTTTTTAAAACCATTAAAAGAACACATAAGTTATAAAAATGAAGAGTCTTCATTTTTAATATTCTAATTAACTCACAAGTTACAAGAAATGAAAATTTTTGAAAGTTTACAAAACATGCCCTCAAGTTTTGGAACAAGTAAAGTCTTGATTAAAACTTTAGTTCCAACCCTTAGAATTTTAAAATTTAAAATTCAACCCTTATACTTATAATAATATAAGTTAATATATATATATATATATATATATATATATATATATATATATATATATATATATATGTATGTATGTATAAGATCAAAGTCGTCTTACCGCTAGTACGCCTCATTCACGAAGTCAGTCTATAAGGAGGGTATAAGGTTGTTGCCTATAAAATGGAAACTTAATAGGTGTCCACTCTCACCCACTGCTTGCTTGACTGGTGGAGGGTCGTTAGCCGAACGGGTAGGACAAGGACTTATAATTTCTCATTAAAAGTATAATGATAATTATAAAGTAACTAAATGTTTTATTAAATTCCCAATCTTAGTTACTTTAGGAAAAATGTGAATAAGGTGCTAATCCATGAAATTACACTTTACACTTTGTTCAAGTCGTTAGTGGAGCATGTGTGGTTAACCGGCACACTAACTTGAACTTAAAAAGGTAGGTAAAGCGTGACTTAATGTTTATCATAGTATCGATGGAGTGTGTGTGGTTAACCGGCACATCGATTTAGGGGTAATACGTTAAGGATACCAAGTAATTTGCATGGTTACTTCACACCTCGTTTTGTGATCCTCGGCATCCCAGTCACAAAACTTGGAGGGCACACTCGAGATTGAAACATGCCTTTAAAATGTTCAGTGAATCTCAAAAGAATCTAGGAGTTTCTAAGAACCAAATTAAATATTTTTAATATTTCGTCTTTGGTGGAAATTGGTGAATCGTCATTCACCTACCTTTCAAATATGTTATTACTTAGATTACGGCATACCTCTTCTAAGTATAATATATTGTGACTGGGTCCTAGCCTTAATACTACATTTGGGTGTTTTATTAAGGACTATCTCTATATCTAAACTAAACTTTTCTTCTTTTCAGATGTCTGCAAACAATGCTGCTTCTGGCTCTAATCCTAATGGCTCCTTTTCTCTAATGAACTTGTGTGGGAAAGTCACTTTTGATGGATCCAATTTTAATGAATGGATCAGAAACATCCGAATGATTACCCGCTACGAGGACAAAGAATATGACCTCGATAAGGAGCTTAAGGAGATTGATGAGACAGTTGCTACTCATCAAGAGACCGCCGACTTTAGGGCACATGAAAGGGATGCCACCAAGGTGGCATGCATCATGATGGCCACTATGACAGTCGACCTCCAAAAGTTCTACGAGGACTTCTACCCTTTTGAAATGCACCAAGATTTGATGGAAAGATACCATCAAAGTGCAAGACAAGAGAGGTATGAAATCATCTCCTCTATGATAACAACCCGAATGAAGGATGGTGAACCCATCACGGGCCACATGCAGAAAATGCAATGATTTGTGGACCGTTTGCTGAATCTTAATGTGAACTTACCCGAGGAGCTTGCAATATAGATCATTTTGCACTCCTTAGCTTCATGTTATGATCAATTCCGCATGACATACCACATGAACAAGGAAGAGGTCACTCTCAGCAAACTTCAAGGACTCTTAAAGACCGCGGAAAGTGGTCTTAAGAGTAAGGCGGTTGTTACTACTCCTACTCCTACCAACTCCGCCCCTGTCTTGGCAATTGGGAAAGGACAAGGGAAGAAAAGAAAGAGTTCTTCGAAGGGTACCAACGCTAGGACCCTTGATGGCTCTTCTTCAAGTGGAAACAAGAAAGGTTTCGTCACTCCTTCTTCTGACCCAAAAAAGGCTGAATGCTTCTATTGCCATGAAAAGGCACATTGGAGGCGGAACTGCCCAATGTACCAGCAAGATGTGAAGGATGGGAAAGTCAAACCCAACCATGTAGGTATTTACACTATCTTATATAATAACTCACCCCATTCTAACTCATGGGTCCTTGATACCGGTTGTGGTATTCATATATGTTCTGATTTGCAGGGACTAAGAAGAAGTGAGAATGTGGAGCAAGGAAGAATAAACTTGATCATGGGAAACAGGAAAGCTTCACCTGTCACCAAGATTGGAGTTTATACTTTATCGCTAAGTAGTGAGTTTAGTTTAGATTTGAATAAATGTTGTTATTCGCCAGAAATGGCAAGAAATATTATTTCCTTTCATGCATTGTATAAACAAGGTTTTACCTTTTCATTTGATAATGAAGTTGGTTCGATTAATGCTCTCTTTAATAATATTCTTTATTTTTAAGCATTACCTTGTGATGGTGTGTATGAAACTGTATCTGTGGTTAATAACTTAGGAAATAATGTTTTTTGTATTGATTCTCTTAATAATAATAACTTGGATAAAGCATCGGCATTGTCGTCTTGGACATATAAGCAAGAAACGCATAGGCCAACTCCAAAAGGATGGAGTCTTGGAGTCATTTGACCTAAAGTCAGATGATAGTTGTGAATCATGCTTACTTGGAAAAATAACAAAGTCACCCTTCACAGGTTCTTGTGAGAGGGGGTGAAGGTTTGTTGGATCTTGTACACACATACGTGTGTGGGCCCTACATACATACCTCAAGGGATGCTAATCGTTATTATTTGACTTTTACTGATGATTAAAGTAGATATGGATATGTCTACTTAATCAGGCACAAGTCAGAGACTTTCGAAAGGTTTAAGGAATTTAAACAGGAAGTTGATAATCAATTGGGCAGGAACATTAATATGCTTCGATCAGATCAAGGTGGTGAGTATCTTAGTTCAGAGTTCCTCGAGTATCTTAGGGAATGTAGGATTGTCTCCCAATTGACACCTCCCAGGACACCGCAGTTGAATGGTGTAGCTGAGAGGCGTAATGCAACTTTGTTGGATATGGTTCGTTCCATGATGAGTCGAGCTTCGCTACCAATCTCATTTTGCGGGTATGCCTTAGAGACTGCCGCCCATATCCTTATGCTAGTCCCTACAAAGAAAGTTGCCAAAACTCCTCACGAGTCAAGTGGTGAAGGAACTTCAAACCCTAGCCCTCAACTTGTGGAGCAAACTCTTGTTGAGCCAATTGATGATTCTGTACCTCTGAGGCATTCCACGAGAGTTAGGAATGCACCTGAGCATTACTATGGATTCCATATTACTGCGGAAGGTAAGACACTTATTAGTGATGAGACACTAGTAGGTCTGGATGAACCTAACAGCTACGCGGAAGCCATGGCAGGCCCTAAGTCAGCTAAATGGAAATAGGCTATGGATAGCGAGATACAATCCGTGTATGACAATCAAGTTTGGAACTTGGTTGAGAATGTACCAGGTCGTAAGACTGTAGGGTGCAAATGGATCTTCAAGAAGAAGACCGACATGGATGGTAATGTACACACTTATAAGGCTCGACTGGTTGCAAAGGGCTTCTCTCAATCTCCTGGAGTGGATTATGATGAGACTTTTTCTCCAGTAGCCAAGATTAAGTCTATTAGGGTTATGTTAGCCATAGCCGCATTTCATGACTACGAGATATGGCAAATGGATGTCAAAACCGCTTTCCTTAATGGAAAGTTGACTGAAGATGTTTACATGAGTCAGCCAGAAGGTTTTGTTAGTAACAAGTATCCTAATAGAGTGTGTAAGCTTGAGAATTCCATTTATGGATTAAAGCAAGCACCTCGCAAATGGAATCTTTGCTTTGATGAGAAAGTCAAGGAATTTGGCTTTTCTAGGAGTGAAGATGAATCTTGTCTGAATGTCAAGGCTAGTGGGAGTATAATTAGCTTTTTGGTATTGTATGTGGATGACATACTACTCATAGGAAATGACATCCCAACTCTATAGGAAGTTAAGTCCTGGCTTGGGAAGTGTTTCTCTATGAAGGACCTAGGAGAAGCTACCTATATTCTAAGGATAAGGATTTTGAGAGACCGGAGTAAAAGACTAATTGGACTTAGTCAAAGTACCTACTTGGACAAGGTGTTGAAGAGATTCAACATGCAGGACACTAAGAAAAGAGAGTTACCCATCCAGAGTAACGCCAGATTGAGTAAGACACAAAGCCCTAGTACTGAGCCTGAGATAGCAGAAATGAGTCTAGTGCCTTATGCTTCGGCAGTAGGCTCGATCATGTATGCTATGAGTTGTACTCGACCTGATGTAGCCTTTACCTTGAGCATGGTTAGCAGGTATCAGGGGAACCCTGGCAAGGCTCACTGGACTGCGGTAAAGAATATCCTCAAGTACCTACGTATGACTAAGGACTGGGTTCTTACCCTCGGTGGGAGTGATGACTTGAGAGTTGTAGGGTCTTGTGATGCTGGCTTCTAGACTGTAAGGTTAATTTCCGCTCTTAGTCAGGTTGGGTCTTTAGCCTAAACGGAGGAGCAATCTCTTAGAAGGGTTCCAAGCAGGAGACAGTGGCTGATTCCACTTATGAATCAGAGTATATAGCTGCGAGCGAGGTAGCAAAGGAGGCTGTATGGCTGAAGAACTTCATTGGAGACCTTGGAGTAGTACCAGCTATAAAGGAGCCCATGGAATTTTTCTGTGATAGTGAAAGTGCTGTTGCCTTAGCCAAGGAACCAAGGGATCACGGGAGATCCAGACACATCGATAGAAAATATCATTTTATCAGACATCGCATAGAAGAAGGAATCCTCGTGGAAAAGAGTGTATCATCGGATGAGAACCCAGCAGATCCCCTCACGAAGTGACTGAGTAGGGTTAAGGATCTCCAGCATGCTCGGAGCATAGGGCTAAAGGATGATATAAGTTTTAGTAGTTAGATAAATTATGAAATTTGTAAAGTGTAATTGACATCTGATGATGAATAAAAGTTGTGTTTATTTATGAGTAAAGTGTTACTATCTTTTGTCAATCGTTTACTATAATTTCTTCTGCATGTTTTGACTTCCAGAATAGTATGTTGTGGTTTCACATATTATTCAAATTTTCCACAGTCAGTCATATGTTGGAAGTAGATATGAAGTAAGACTGTCATGAAGTTGGTTGCAGGTGTCAGGATATAAGACAACACTTCATGAGTGCTCATAAGTTCTGAGTATTGGAATCAACCCACGCTCACAGGAATCACTTCATGGAATTTTATCTCGAGTGATCGTGAGACGGTAATATCATATAAGTCTTGAAACCTAGAGATATGATTTGTTGCCTATGAATTGATTATGCATTGATTGTACAAAAACGCATTGGTAACTCGATGTTATGAAACGTGATTTTGTGTATAATTCAACTAGTAGTAGAACAAACATATGAGTCGAAGTTTATCTGTTCCTTCTTGGATTAGAAGCTGATATTTGGGCCCCTCGATGATTTTGTTTTGACCTATGTACCGGACCCGGTCAGAACTAAGTTGATGTGTTCAATTAAGTTCTTTTTCAAACAAATCAAAAATCGGGAAACAAACAGCTGGACAATAAGTAAGACATTGTTCCATCTAATTGTCTGGCTGATATCTAGAACAGAGGATTATACGATCCCTTATCTTAAATGGCGTATCAACATCTTCTCAGTTCCGAGAGACCTTGAAAGTGGTATGATTGTCGATCGGTTCCTGAAGTATTGCAGTTATAGTTATTAGACTTAGCCAAGTGGGAGACTGTCGGATAGGGTGTCTAAGTCAATAACTATTTCTAGTAAGTACTTGACCCGACCCGACATGGTCCGTTTGGGTTGCATGGCACCATGCAATTGGATAAACTAAATGATAGAAATAACACATATGGTTTATTAATATATTATAAGTTCTAATATATTAGTAATATTATTTAATTAGTTTTGATCAAGAATTAATTTAGAATTAATTAAGTGATCAAAAGATAACTAATTAAATATATGGGTAGATTATGTATATCTTCCATATCTTATATAGTGGGCTGAGGGGCTCCATGGATTATCAAGTTGGGTTCTACCCATAGGATGCTCCATGGATGCTCCATAGATTTAACCCATGGATCAAGAAATGAAGAGTCATGTTACATTAGGGTTTACCTAATGCAACACACTATATAAGCAATGTGTTTCTCCCAAAAATCGGTTATACTAAGAAATAAGAGGGCTTGGCCAATTTTGCATGTGTTAAAGTATTCTCTCAAGCTTATCCTTTGCATTTGGTGTTGTGTGAAGCATTTGAGGCATCACACTTGAGGTGCTAGGCTCACAAGGTTTCAAGGAACACTTTCAACAACAAGGTATGTAGTTCTATCTTTTATACAAAGAAAACTGTACCGCATGTATGCTAGATAGGTTCATAACCTTGGAAAACAACTTTGAATGATTATTAGAAAAACATAGATCCAAGGTTATTAGGGTTGCATGTAGACTTAGGAAGTGTTAAAATGCTCAAAACCCGTCATAAACATGCTAAGGAAGGAGTTAGGGACACCAAAACACCCTTTATGGTGTTTACGGTTCATGAATGTTCATGGACCATAAACTCATGTTTAATTCCTTAAAGGTACAATTTTGGGTTTCTAACTTCATGCATGCAAGTTTCTAAGCCATGGATAAGCATTAGAAAGGTTTTAGAGGGATTTTTGGGCTTCAAAACCCCTTTATAGGTGTTTACGGTTTTGGGAGGTGTTCCCAAACCGGAAACTCGAGTTATTATGGTATTTTGGGTGGTTAAATCCCGAATTTGCATGACCACAAAGCGAAACAACTAGCTAGGAATGATTACTTACGTATTTGGAGCTTGAATGAAGTGTTTCTTGGCTAAACCCACTTGTAGAGAGAGAGAGAGAGAGTAGAGAGAGAAAGCTTCTAGGAGGGAGAAAAGTTTCAAGTGAAAGCCACTCATCCCTTATATAGGGCTTGGGTTGGCGGCCAGTTGGGGATCCACCCCATACTGATGTTAAACGAAATTTAAAATTTTACCCGATTAAATGGTTGTGACCCGGCTTAGTCGTAAACCAAAATTTTCTCAAATACTTTTGAGGGTATTACACGTGTTTTTATTTATTTTGTATCGACACTAAAATAAAATAAAACATTAATTGTTTTGTCTAACCCAAATGTTAACGAAAATCTTAATAACAATAATAAAATAAAAATTCTATTAATGAAAATGGGTTACCGCAACTGAATAAAATTCGGGTTGTCACATCATCCCCCCGTTAGAGGAAATTTTGTCTCGAAAATTTGAATTCAAGCAGCTAAGTTATTACAACACAACTAAGTGAAGAGATGAGGATATTTCAGTTTCATTTGATCCTCGCGCTCCCAAGTGAACTTCGGTCCTCGCTTGGCGTTCCAACGAACCTTCAGAATTGGGATGCGGCTTTGTTTTGTTCGTTTGACCTCTCGGTCCATAATCTCCACAGGTTCTTCCACGAAGTTAAGGATCTCGTCGATCTTGATCTCATCTAGTGGAATTACGAGAGTCTCGTTGGATAGACACTTTTTCAAGTTCGAGATGTGGAAGGTAGAGTGTATGTTACTGAGCTCGCGGGGTAGATTGAGTTTGTAGGCTACGGGGCTAATTCTGGCGAGAATCTCAAAAGGCCCTATGTACCTTGGATTCGGATTTCCATGCTTTCCAAAGCGTATCGTGCCTTTCCAGGGTGAGACTTTCAAAAGGACTTGATCTCCCACCTGGAATTCCAAAGGTTTTCTTCGTTTGTCTGCGTAGCTTTTCTGTCGATCTCTAGCGGCTTTTAATCATTCGCGAATTTGTACGATCTTCTCGGTCGTCTCTCAAATGATTTCCGGACCTGTGAGAGTGCTGTCAGGAACTCGTCCTTTAGCTAACTGAGTGTCACCCACTTCAGCCCAGCACAGAGGGGATCTGCACTTCCGGCCGTAGAGGGCTTCGAACGGAGCGGCCTTGATGCTCGTGTGATAGCTGTTGTTGTAGGAAAAATCGACAAGGGGTAAGTGGGTATCCCATGCCTTCCCAAAGTCGATCACATAGGCTCACAGCATATCCTCCAGGGTTTGGATAGTCCTCTCACTTTGTTCGTCGATCTGCGGATGGTAGGCTGTACTCATGTCCAGCCTCGTCCCTAAGGCGCTTTGTAGTGATTGCCAAAATCTCGAAGTGAACCTACTATCTCTATCAGAGATTATAGATATAGGAACACCATGCAGTCATACGATTTCCTTAATGTATGTTCTTGTGAGTTTCTCCATCTTATCTTTCTCTTTGATAGGTAGCAAGTGCGCGGACTTGGTCAATCTGTCGACGATGACCCATATGGTATCAAGTCCACCTGTTGTCTTGGGTAGCTTGGTTATCAAATCCATAGTGATCCGCTCCCACTTCCATTCAGGTATCTCCGGTTGCTATAATAACCCTGATGGCTTTTGGTATTCGACCTTGACCTTCGCGCAAGTAAGGCATTTACTCACGAAGGTAGCAATCTCTGCTTTCATGTTAGGCCACCAGTATGACTTTTTAAGATCCAGATACATCTTATTTGAACCTGGGTGAACGGAAAATCGAGTGTTGGGGGCTTCCTTCATGACCAAGTCTCTGAAGCCACCGTGTCGCGGTGTCCAGATTCGATCCATGAGATATAAGGCTCTGTCACCCTTGACCTCCAAGTTCTTATCCATTCCACATAGGGACTCTCCCACCACATTTTCAAGCTTCAAGGCTTCAAGTTGGGCTTCCTTAATTTGTTCGGATAGATGCGAATGGATAGTCATTGTTAATGACTTGACTCTTCGACTAGAATATTCCTTTCGACTTAGGGCGGTTGCTACTACATTGGCTTTTCCCGGGTGATAACGAATCTCGCAGTCGTAATCATTGAGTAGCCCGACCCACCGTCGTTGTCTCATATTGAGCTCCTTCTGGTTCAGTATGTGTTGGAGGCTTTTGTGGTCAGTGTATATCGTGCTCTTCGTACCATACAGGTAGTGTCTCCAGATCTTTAGAGCGAATACAACCGCTCCTAATTCGAGGTCGTGTGTGGTGTAGTTAACCTCATGTGTTAGCTGTCTCAAGGCATAAGTGTTGACCTTACCTCGTTGCATCAGGACACAACAGAGCCCCTGATTAGATGCATCGCAGTATACTACAAAATCTTCTGTCCCCTCAGGAAGGGATAGTGTTGGTGCGGTGCATAAGGCTCGTTTCAAGGTTTGAAATGCTTTCTCCTATTTCCCTCCCCAGTCAAAGGTCATGCCCTAGGGGTTTCGCGATCCTAGAGAAGTTCTGAATGAACCTGCGGTAGCAGCCAGCGAGGCCTAGAAATTGACGAATTTCTGTAGGCGTCTTCGGTGTTGACCAGTTCTCAATAGCTTTAATCTTCGATGGGTCCACGTGGATTCCTTCTTCACTAACCACGTGTCCCAAAAATTCGACTCTTCGGATCCAAAATTCGTACTTAGAGAACTTCACATATAACTTCTCCGATCGTAGGGTTTCTAGGACTCGTCGTAGATGATCGCTATGCTCCTCCTTACTTTGAGAGTAGACAAGTATGTCATCACTAAAGACGATGACGAACTGATCTAAGTAAGGACGGCACACCCTATTCATTAAGTCCATGAATATTACGGGCGCGTTAGTTAGTGCGAAGGGCATCACTACGAGCTCGTAGTGTCCGTAACGCGTTCGGAAAGTTGTTTTCAGGACCTCCTCCTCAAGCACTCACAATTGATGATACCCGGACCTTAGATCAATCTTGGAAAAATAACTCACCCCTTGCAGTTGGTCAAATAAATCGTCTATATGGGGAAGAGGGTAACGATTCTTGACCGTGAGTTTGTTGAGCTCCCTATAATCGATGCACATACGGAACGATCCGTCCTTCTTCTTTACGAACAAGACCGATGCTCCCCAAGGTGAGAAGCTTGGTCTTATAAAGCCCTTGCTGAGCAGCTCGTTAAGTTGACTGGACAGTTCTTGCATCTCAGCAGGCGTTAAACGATAGGGCGATTTGGCTACGGGTGTAGCTCCTGGAATTAGATCGATTCTGAACTCAACCTGACGTTTGGGAGGTAAACCTGGTAACTCTTCTGGGAAAACGTCGGGAAAGTCGCATACTACGTGGAAGTCTTTTATATTTTTCGCTTTCTGGCTCGTGTCAACCACGAGTGCAAGGAACGCGCGATATTCCTTACGTAAGTACTTCTGGGCTTGAATACTCGAGATGATACGAAGGCTCGTATTGGGTTGTCTCCATAGATTAACAGGGTTTCGCTATTCGGTAGATTTTGGCAGACGACTTTGTCGAAGCATAGGATATCAGTGCGATGGAGACTCAACAAGTCCATGCCAACAATGACATCGAAACTTTTTATCGATACTGGTATGAGGTCGATTGAGAATGAATGATCAACTAGCGTGAGGGTACAACCTATGTAGATCTCGTTAGAACTCTCTGTCTTTCCGTTAGCCATTCCTACGACGAATGTTTCTTTTAGTTTTTGTGGGGATTGCTTAAGTAAGTGTTTAAAGGTTTGGTTTATGAAGCTTCTTTTTGCTCCACTATCGAATAAGATACAAGCATAAGAGTTGTTGAGAAGGAACGTACTCGTGACTACTGTGGGGTCCGCTACTGCTTCATTGTGGCTAATAGCGATTAGTCTTCCTATTCCTCCCGTATTCCAGGCCTTCAGACAGTTTTTCTTGAAATGACCTACCTCACCGCAGCCATAGCAGGCCTGGCTCACTCCTGAGCTGGGGACTTGAGAGATAGGTTTGGGTTCAAAACCGGGTTGTATGGCTCTTTCGGTCGCAGTTTGTGCAGTGCAATTCACGACAAGGGCCGTTATGATGGAAGGGGCACTTGGGGCACTTGGGTAAGTTTCCAACATAGGATTTGGCTGGCACAGGGGTAGCAGGAGTGGTGGCAGCATGGACAGCCACCATCTGTTGGTTTTTGGAAGAGGATTCAGCTTTCTTGCCTTTCTTCTGATCCCAACGCTTCCTCTTGTTGTCGGTTGATTTGGGTGGTGCAGTGGTAATCACCGTGGTTGTTGATGGGGTGGAGGGAGTTTGATGATCAATCAACCTTTGGGCCAATTCCTTATCGCAGTCAAAGGTCGTAGGCCGTGATGCTAAAACATTCCCTCGATACGGGGGCACTAAACCCTAGACGTATCGTTCTATCTTCTTGCTTTCAGTAGGGATCATGTTAGGACACATAGCTACCAGGTTGCAAAACCTAGCAGTATAAGCTATTATGTCGGTCCCCTTCATCTTGAGGTTCCAAAGTTCTTCTTCGAGTTTTTGAACTTCGCACCTAGGGAAGTACTCCCTCATCAATATGTCCTTTAGTGTGTCCCAGCCCATGTCATTGGCCGTTACCAAGGAGAGTGATTTGACATGGCCATTCCACCATGTCAAGGCCCTTCCAGTGAAAGTGCCAGCAGCGAACTTTATTTTGCTTCCTTCGGGGCATGAGCAGATTTCGAAGACAGCTTTAGTCCTTTCGATCCATTGGGACAAAGCAAGGATTCCTCCGATTCCATTGAAAAATGTCGGTTTACAGTTCATGAGATCCTTATAAGTACACCCCTACGCACGTGAGGGAATTTCACCATGTCTGTAGTTGACGCCCATTCCAGCTCCACTGGCATCACCGGAAATCATTTGAGTCATAGCGGCTGTTACAACTGCAGTTACAGCTGTTTGAAACATCACAAGATTGAACTGTGGAGGAGGAGGTGGTGGAGGTGGAGTTTGAGTTGCAGACCTGCCTCTATTCGGACGCTTGCGGGGAGGCATCCTTTACTGGAAATTCATAAAGATGAAGATAATAGTAAGAATCGATTGTAAATAAGTTGCGAGAGTTTCACAGACCAAATTGACATAGCTCAATTATCAGGTAGAATCATAGCAACAGAGTAGGAAAACACAACTGCCAATATTATAGGTATTAATGATGTAATATGAGTTCGGGAAAAGTGACCTAACAGTAGGTCTTACATCAAACCATAAGGAAAATGTTGGCAGTCTAGGATCCTAGGTAAAGTACTTTCAAAGTTAGGAATGTTGACAGACAAGTGCTCTGTCGAGCATAGAAAAGGAAAGGCTAGTCCTTAAACAAAAGAGTGAGATGATTTGACATCTTCTACTGGCGACAGGTACCCATTGGGTAAACCCTCAGATCAGCTAGTTGGCGCACAACTTCCTGAAAATGTCGTTCGTGAGCCCTCTGACGTGCTCGAAGTTCCCCTACTTCGGCTCGGGATGCCGCCAGTTGTTGCTGTAGAGCCTCATTGGTCCCCCTCGTCCTATCCATAGCTTCTTCCAGTTGGCGGATACAAACAGTGTTAAGGTTAGAGTTGGCATCAACTTCTACAACTCTGCCAATGGCTGCTTGACCTTGCTTGATGTTCCTGGCAATCCTACGGATCATGATGGGCAAGACTCGGTCCGTCGAACCTCCCTCTCTTATGTTGTAGAAGCTTCGGTCTCCATTGAAAGGTAAAGGTTTACCCTATTCATCTCTCCACCAGTTCAAGGTTATTGCCCCACATGGGAGTGGGACCTTGAAATGATGGGCGGGGGTTAGGGTTCGGAGCTACTGGAAGCAGGTTGCTGACTTCTGGTGTAACACCGAAATTTTCAAAAAAAATTTCATTTAAAATCGCTTATCTCTTTATCACTTTTCATAAAAATCCCGTTTTTGTTTAATTTACAATACATGACTATTTTGTTCATTTAATTAATAAACCAGGATCCTCAAAACAAACGCTTCCTCCGGTGTGTACAATCAAGCCGGTGCCGTCCCGTGATCCTGAGAAAAACCTGAAACACATAACACAAACGCTGTAAGCACGGAGCTTAGTGAGTTCCCCAAAATACCACTCTATTAGCCACTCGGGGCTATAATCTTTGTTGACTCTCTGGTCTGTGTGTCTCAGTGGGACACTCCAGTCCCAACTCTTTGTGGGCCCTCTGGCCCTGACTCTATGGACCCAAAGGCCCTAACTCTGATAACTCTGAATCATGCATATCAAATATGACAATAAATCTCAATACATAAATAGCATACAAATACACTGGCATGTAATTCTAAAAATACCACATATAACACATATTAACCACTCAAGCCTAGAACTCTGTGGGCCCTTGGGCCCTAACTCTGCGGACCCTCTGGTCCTAGCTCTGTGGACCTTCCGGTCCTAACTCTGATATACACATAGCATAAATCACATAGAAATAATGCAGTGCCACACTTCACATAGATAGCATAAAATATCTCTAACACATAACTGTATTACTACTCTAGGTAAAGTATAGTGAGAAGACTCACCTCTGGTAGCTCGGTAAATCTCTGACTCGGTAAACTTTCGTCTAGCCTCCACCTAATCACATGAAATAAGTACCTTATTTAATATAACTCTCCAAGGCTAGACTATGTCCTCTTATGTCACTCTCAGATGGGTAAAAGACTATTTTACCCCTCTCATAGCTCAAAAGGCCCTACAATAGACCATACCCTAAAAGTCAACCAAAAGTCAACTTTCCGGGTTACGCTGAGCATACCAGATGTGTACGCTGAGCGTACCTAGCTGCCTCTCAGAATCGGGGAACGCTACCCAGTACGCGGCGCGTACTGGGATTACGCCCTGTAATCCCCTGCTTCACCCTTTTAGCTCTTGAGGTCTTAAACACTTAAGACCCACGCCCAACTTCTAGATCTGACCACTTCTAAGCCCCTTAATCCATAAAGTTGATGACTTGAAGCCTTTGCATGGCTGAATAAGTCAACAACTCCCATAATATTCCATTCTCTAACTCTAGAAAGCTTATTACTCAAGACCTCATATCAACAACCAAGATGGAAACTTCATGGATCTAAACCACTAATACCACTGAAAAGGGACATATCTCGGATCATGGAGCACCATACACTCATAAAGTCTCCAGCTTTGGGGTTTTTAGCCCTAGAAATGATTCAAGAAACAATAAACTAAAGGAGAGGAAAGTTTTGAACTTTATACCTCTAAGTGTAGCCCCTTTCTCTATAGATCTCAGATCCAAGCTTGCACTTCAAGGTTTAGCCTCCAAAAGCTCCTTTCCTTCTTCTTCACTAAGCCACCAATGGACAATTAGCTCCAACAACACTCACACATACACACCAAGAACGATGGGAGGCTTTCTCTTTGGGTTTCACTCACTGATATGGAGGCTGAGAAATGAGCCTTAGCACCCTTTAAATAGTGCACAAGCCAGATTAGGGTTTTGCACCTGGGCTGGGTACGCCCCGCGTAACTCTGGTTACACCCAACATAGCTTGGCGACTCCGCGTCCAAATTAAGCGCATGAGTACGCCCAGCGTACTCATCTGCCACATTTTCCAATAAAGGGCTAAACTTGACCACAAAAGAAAAGAAGGGGGGTTGAATAGCTGCACCTGAACCTTGGGATGTTACAATTCTCCCCCACTAGAACCAGACTTCGCCCTCGAATTCTCATACAGAAAACAACTTCGGATGTTGCTCCCGCATTTCTGACTCTGACTCCCAAGTCAGCTTGGACCCCCTTCGATGTGGTCACTAAACCAGAACCAAGAGCACCTCCTTGTTCCTCAGAACGTTGATCCTTCGATCCACAATCGCGATTGGCCTTTCGGTATAAATCAAGCTCGCATCCACCTGAATATCCTCTAGAGGCACCATTGCCGACTGGTCGGCTACACACTTTCTCAGCTGGGACACATGGAAGGTGTCGTGAATCTGGCTCAACTCCGCAGGCACCTCCTAACAATATGCTACCCTACCCACCCTCGCGATCCCTCTAAATGGACCAATATACCGGGGCCCTAGCTTGCCTCTCTTCCTGAACCAGGTCACTCCTTTCCAAGGAGATACCTTCAGGAGCACAAAATCTCTGACCAGAAACTCAAGCTCGGACCGACGCATATCCGCATAATTCCTCTGGCGACTCTGAGTGGTCAACTACCTCTGTCTGACCTACTGTATCTGCTCTGACATTTGAAGCACTATCTCTGTACTACCCATCACACGTTGCCCTACCTCCTCCCAGCAAATGGGAGTCCGACACCTCCTCCCTTACAACAACTCAAAAGGTGGCATATCGATGCTCGAATGATGGTTGTTGGTATTTAAAACTCAACCTAGGGTAAATACGTGTCATAACTCCCTCCGAAATCTAATACACATACCCGAAGCACGTCCTCGGGCGTCAGAATCGTTCACTCGCTCTGGAGTGTCCTCAGACATCACCATGATCAGCTCTAGTTCCTTTCTCATATCCCTCTTCGATACTGAGCTCCAGTTCAGCTTTTGACTCCACAGCAGAACCTCCAAAGGTGACCCATATCATGATCCAAAATATCTCACTAACTTCCTCCCGTGACCACTATCCCAACCCAGTGACACGCAAGTCATAAAATTCTCTTTTCCTTATGCGAAAAATACAATCCAACCGAGGATCAACTCAACTCTGACCTCTGGTGTCTGCTGCGCATATCCCTCGCGCATCTCGCCGAATCTCCCGACAGAGACAAAGACCCCAGTCTCGCCCCCTGGTTCAACCACCAGGCTCCAAAACTCAATATTAGGGCTACTCAAGCCCAAAACTCTTCCACATCATACATTGATCGGAGAACACCCATCACCACACTCTCTTGACGTCTAGTGAGTACTATGGCTCCCCGCAACATCACAACTCCCTCTGACTAGTGAGTACTACGGCTCCCCGTAGTTTCACAACACCCTCTGACTAGTGAGTACTACGGCTCCCCGCAATATCACAACACCTTCTGACTAGTGAGTACTACGGCTCCCCGCAGTATCACAACACCATCTGACTAGTGAGTACTACGGCTTCGCATAGTATCACAACACCCTCTAACTAGTGAGTACTACGGCTCCCCGCAGTATCACAACACCCTCTACATCCACTAACTCATGCTCCGCAGACTATCATAGGTAGCTACCCATACTCGACCCGAATATGCACCACAGACTCTGGCGGCAATCGACATAACAGAATACCTACCTTTGCGGAGATCCACTTTCTTAAATAATTCCTCTTGATGCTAATATTCGAAGGGCTCCCACTAGAACCGTGGATACATGATGCACCACTAGTTGTCTCAAACTCAAGATTCTAAGTAACTCCGAAATCGGGACATTATACACGGGTACCACGGAACACCATTACAGAACATCACAATGTCCTGCCTCAACCACTGATCTTCTACCCCAGCAGCATACAGATACAGCAATACATTTCCTCTGATCCCCATAAATAATTCTCCATTTTACCGAATGCGCAACTTCAGTGTATCCAAACACTCAATTGGAATACAAAGAAAGCGCTAATGCTTCAGAACACGCTGACGATCCTCCGAAACCCTTTTCCTTTCCTTGATCACCAATGAACCTGATCCCATGAATTCGAGCCGCAGGTTTCTGTGTCTAACCCTTAACCACTCTTGCACAAATCTTTGGTTCCCTAAAAAATACCCAGTTCTCCCCCACTAGGGTTCGAACCATCACCAATTGACGCATCAACACTCTACCCCACAGACGGTTTCCTCTAGAAACATCACACCTCCGCTCGGAAGGTGCCACACAATGCCCAATGATCTCCCCACGCAAAGATCAAGAAACCTCAAATACCCTAAATCTCTGAAGAAATCCGCAAGAACTTCTCATCCCGACGGCCTCTATCCATTCGAAGTCTCAAACCCTCCCGATACTGAACATTCCAACTGTTCAGTACTATCTTTGACTCTTAGACTTGAAACAATAAATCATCATACTCCTCATCTTCGACTTCTCAATCCCCGCTCCAACACGTGAATCATCACGAGAATAAGGACTCCACTTCCATGCTCAACACCCATCATAGACAGAAGAGCCACCGCTCTGATATACTCGACTGGATTACCCGCTGATACCGCTACCACACGCTCTACTATACTCAATGTAATGTGATCCTTGACCATCTCAGTCCCCACTGACTACTTGCCCATGGTAGTTTATTTCCTCGTGGCAGACACGCTGCCTGATACTCTGGTGGAAAAACATCGACATCAATGTCAACCCATAGGGTTTACTCCTAAACCCAAAACTAAAATCTCACGCCTCTCCTACTCCCATTGAAAATATAAATAACACCCAACAAGTCACAGAAGGTGACATCTCCTCCTTCGGATGTTTGTTCACTCAGTCCGCAATTCCTCATAAATGCCTTCTCCACCAATCCCTGAGTCTTGCGACTACATCTGAAATCTTACCAAGGTACTCTAAAATGCTCCTGAACTCCCTCTCAAGGGATGCCTCTTCGGACTCGATCATGGCCCTCAGGCCTAAAATCCCATCGCGTCCAATTTCGACCAATCAATCCTGATCGGATAACCAGAAATTCACAAGCATCATTTGCTAAGAACCATGGTATTCAGCCCCGGACGTCTCTTCTCAATCTGCCACAATGCATGGTACACGAACCATAACATCACTCCCCAATCTGCTCCGATGTACGGTACTCGAACCATAATATCACTCCTCAATCTGCTTCGATGTATGGTACTCGAACCATAACATCACTCCTCAATCTGCTCCAATGTATGGTACTCGAACCATAACATCACTCCTTAATCTGCTCCGATGTATGGTACTTGAACCATAACATCACTCCTCAATCTGCTCCAATGTATGGTACTCGAACCATAACATCACTCCTCAATCTACTCCGATGTATGGTACTCGAACCATAACATCACTCCTCAATCTGCTCCGATCTATTGTACTCGAACCATAACATCACTCCTCAATCTACTCCGATGTATGGTACTCGAACCATAACATCACTATGGTACTCGAACCATAACATCACTCCTCAATCTGCTCAGATATATGGTACTCGAACCATAACATCACTCCTCAATCTGCTCCGATGTATGGTAATCGAACCATAACATCACTCCTCAATCTGCTCCGATGTATGGTACTCAAACCATAACATCACTCCTCAATCTGCTCCGATATATGGTACTCGAACCATAACATCACTCCTCAATCTGCTCCGATATATGGTACTCGAACCATAACATCACTCCTCAATCTACTACTTAGAACCTTCAGAATACCCCCTGTATCGATTATGGGTCCTCTGCTTTCGGTAGTATGGGCCCATACTACCTGCCACATCTACCCATACTTTCCACACGGACCAATCCAGAGCTCCTAAGTAGCTGCTCAACCTTTTTGTTTACTAATTCCGCCACGCGTGCTCGCTCCTCAGCGAAATGCTCTACTCTGCCAGCGTACTCATCTGGCTAAGGTCACTCCCTAGGCTCTTCCTTGGTCCTCCCACTTGTCCGCCATCAGCTGGTGAAGAGCTCCTAATGATCCCAGTCATCTACCTTCTGAATATCGTCATATTCATTTGGTAGTTGACTCCCATCATCGAGAGTTCCACAAAGCACGAAGCAAGCAGCATTCGGGCATCGAAGAATACATAGGCCTCACTATGGGTGATAACTCTGCTTGCTCTGCTCTCTCTCAGAAGTACCACTGAACTCTTCAACTCTACCCCTCGCGGGTTCTTAGTATTCTTTCAATAAGCACCACACTCTCATCTAGGCGTCTCTCCTAGATTACTCCTCTACTCAAATCCCCTAAAAGGATTTCCACTGAACATTCTCACTCACACACAAAAGCACATCACATATAACAGCAACTCCTAGGCTAAGGCATCACAAATCAGGCCACTCTAGTCCTAAGATATGAAGTACCTAGGCTGTCTCTAGCATGCATAATATCTCATAAAGTGCACCACAAATATCTCAAAACTCAAATGTAAGGGTATTTTGGGAAATCACCGTTCGGGCTCTGGCTGATTGTACACACTACTCTTTCTCGCTTTCTCTTTGAACTCTTATTCACTTTTAGAAACTCATTTTTTTGAAAAATTTACGTACTCCCTCAGTTTGAGTCCATATTTACCAGAAGGAGCATCTGAATCCCTCAAACCAAGGCTCTAATACCAAATTGTAACGCCAAAATTTTCAAAAAAAATTTTGATTTAAAATCGCTTATCTCTTGACCACTTTTCATAAAAATCCCGTTTTTGTTTAAGTTACAATACATTACTATTTTGTTCATTCAATTAATAAACCAGGATCCTCAAAATAAACGCTTCCTCCGGTGTGTACAATCGAGCCGGTGCCGTCCCGTGATCCTGAGAAAAACCTGAAACACATAACACAAACGCTGTAAGCACGGAGCTTACTGAGTTTCCTAAAATAGCACTCTATTAGCCACTCGAGGCTATAATCTCTGTTGACTCTCTGGTCCGTGTGTCTTAGTGGGACCCTCCAGTCCCAACTCTCTGTGGGCCCTCTAGCCTTGACTTTATGGAACCAAAGGCCCTAACTCTGATAACTCTGAATCATGCATATCACATATCACAATAAATCTCAACACATAAATAGCATACAAATACACTGGCACGTAATTATGAAAATACCACATATAGCACATATTAGCCACTTGAGGCTAGAACTCTGTGGGCCCTTGGGCCCTAACTCTGCGGACCGTCTGGTCCTAGCTCTGTGGACCTTCCGGTCCTAACTCTGATATACACACAGCATAAATCACATAGAAATAATGCAGTGCCACACTTCACATAGATAGCATAAAATATCTCTAACATATAACTGTATTACTACTCTAGGTAAAGTATAGTGAGAAGACTCACCTCCGGTAGCTTGGTAAATCTCTGACTCGGTAAACTCTGGTCTAGCCTCCGCCTAATCACATGAAATAAGTAGCTTATTTAATATAACTCTCCAAGGCTAGACTATGTCCTCTTATGTCACTCTTAGAACGGTAAAAGACCATTGTACCCCTCTCATAGCTCAAAAGGCCCCACAATAGAAAATACCCTAAAAGTCAACCAAAAGTCAACTTTCCGGGTTACGCTGCGCGTACCAGATGTTGACACTGAGTGGACCCGGCTGCCTCTCAGAATCAGGGAACGCTACCCAGTACGCGGCGCGTACTGGGATTATGCTGGGCGTAATCCCCTGCTTCACCCTTTTAGCTCTTGTGGTGTTAAACGGTTAAGACCCATGCCCAACTTCTAGATCTGACCACTTCTAAGCCCCTTAATCCATAAAGTTGATGACTTTAAGCCTTTGCATGGCTGAATAAGTCACCAACTCCCATAATATTCCATTCTCTAACTCTAAAAAGCTTATTACTCAAGCATGACCTCATATCAACAACCAAGATGGAAACTTTATGGATCTAAGCCACTTATACCACTGGCAAGGGACATATCTCGGACCATGGAGCACCTTACACTCATAAAGTCTCCACCTTTGGGGTTTTTATCCCTAGAAATGATTCAAGCAAGAATAAACTAAAGGAAAGGAAAGTTTTGAACATTATACCTCTAAGTGTAGCCCCTTTCCTTCTTCTTCACTAAGCCACTAATGCACAATTAGCTCCAACAACACTCACACACACCAAGAACGATGGGAGACTTTCTCTTAGGGTTTCACTCACTGATATGGAGGCTGAGAAATGAGCCTTAGAACCCTTTAAATAGTGCACAACCCAGATTAGGGTTTTGCACCTAGGTCGGGAACGCCCGACGTAACTTTGGGTACGCCCAACGTACCTTGGCGACTCCGCATCCAAATTAAGTGCATGAGTACGCCCATCGTACTCCCGAGTACGCCCAACATACTCATCTGCCACATTTTCCAATAAAGGGCTAAACTTGACCACAAAAGAAAAGAAGGGGGGTTGAATAGCTACACCTGAACCTTGGGATGTTACATTTGGTTTGGAATCGAAGCGATCCAGGAAGCCTTCTACACGGTGTTCATCCAAAGGGGTCGGGTGATCATCTTCTAACTCTTCCTCGAGCCATCCTCCAATGCCTTGGTTTGGATTGTACGAGTCGCCGGGTTGGTGGAAGCCAACCATGTTATCTACGCAAGAATGGGGAAAGGAAGGTTAATAGACGCACTAATCTAGGATACTTATAAGATGATCGTTATTAGCCGACCCAATACTTGCATAGTGCATACCAATTACATGTAATCGAAGCAGGATAGACCTTCGAATAAGTGACCCTGACTCTAAATCCACAATCAAAGAAGAATAGGAAATGAAGCAAAGGTCACAGATTCTAAGTCTATAGCGCCTTAGTCACATGTAACTGTGGTGTATCCACGTAGAAACTATTGCCCTACTAATAACGACCCTTTTTGGTTATCACATATGTAGCTAATGGAATGCAGAATACTCCTTTAGTATTCTTGTTCTAACGTTCTTGTGGTAGTGTTGGTAAGTTTTTAGACTTGTTGCAACATCACAATCACTCTTAGACACATGCTAGTCACTTCTAGGAAAATGTAGTTGATCAGGCTACATCCACCCAGATGTGACTATATGTCTCTAAGCCTAATTGTGCTGCTCAACAATCTTAATAATTTTGTTATGTTCTAGTTAGATACTAACCCTTTGTATCTATGAATGTATATATATACTTAATTAAATATCATAGTATTTAAAGGTATATATTCTTGGTCAAAGTGTTTTAGTCCCGAAGTGTTTATAGTTTGTATATCTTTTATGGGTTGATATACTTGATTCACTATAAACAATGCTCTGATACCAATCTATCACACCCCAAAACCAAGAACGACGGAGTTCGTTCTGGGGGGGAGGACGTCATGTACAGTGTCATAACAATGCATAATAGTAAAAACAAGCGACAACAACCATTGCGTTAATATAGTAATTGTAAATACAAGCGTGTTCTGTACCGTTTGATAGACACCAAAAGTATAAACAAAAATAAAAGATGGGTCTTGTATGTGCTCCATCTTCTCAAAAGGTTGCATCAGTACATGTCTATTTTTGACCTGAGAATACAATTTATTTTGAAAACGAGTATCAGCATAAAGCTGGTGAGTTCATAAGAATTTAGTGTCGTTGCTTGTATAAAAGTGTTTACAATCATGTAGTATAAAAGTTGTGATTAATGTTTGAAAATAGTAAAATCCCTTGAAAATCCTATATTTTCCAGATTTGCATATTTGTAAGTTTGATCCTTTGAGTGTGTAAAATTTTTCCCATTGAGACTGTTAATCATGAAAATAAGATTATAGATTTCATTCATGTAAAGTAAATGAGGAAAAATAATATCTTATTTTAGCAGTTTTACTGCCGGCTAGATATAGTAGTGTTGCAAACTTCAGTTTAGTAATATATGTATATATATTCACTTCAGGAAGTTAGTTTAGCCTTTAATTCTTAGTGTGTTAATTTGGGTACGAATGTGATTTCTCATGTAACCAATCTTAGTAATAGTAGAGTGTCTGATGACCTTCCCGGTCATATGTAGTGTAGTGATGTTTTGTCACCCCTGGGCCTAGTCGGCTTGGACTGTAGTTAGCAGTCGGGATATAATAGTGTCCATCCTGTATAGATCTATACATGTAATGCTTGCTTTCCTTTCGGGAAGCTCTGGTTACACGGTGTTTGCACAGTAGGATGCCGTATAGAGGAATAGGGTGTCACATTCTGTATTATTGTATTCTCTTGTATTATAGTTTAAAGAACTTTTTAGTATAGTGTATAGAGTATTCTCTTTAACATGTATTAACTCGTAATACTAGTAATTATAGTGAGCATCATAGTGATAGGGGAAATGAGCAGTAGTCTTAACTATACCTATTATAGTTAAATAGTGTGGGATTGTATGCCTTTGATTTACGAAGACATTGAAGTAATTTAAGACTTTCATATCTAACACAAATATATATGATATATAACTAAGAATTCAACGACAGTCGGACAGATAACAGTATACCGTAAGACCACAATCAAACAAGAACAGGAAGTAAGGCGAGCTATCAGTCCTAAGTCGTTCAAGTCTTACTTATATAAATATATTGGTGTAGATATATTTTAAAAGAAAATAGATTTGAAAATAATTTGAAAATAGTTTAATAACAATTTAATATAAAGTGCGTTTGATAGTTATTTAAAATAGTTTTGTTGACAAGAAGCTAAGAGTATAGAAATTCCTTTTTGGTTGCAAGTTATAAATCACATGTGATTGATACTATAACTTGTTGTATTCAACTTGCATTCCCCCCCCCCCCCATAAAAGCATTTGAAAGGTTACTTAATGGGTATGAACTCACCTGCAGCGAGTGGAGTGGATGGAATGTCGACTTGGATGCTAGGTGTCAAGTAAAGACTTGAACACACTCTAGGACCCTAGAAACATATGAAGACATATGTTTACATATAGGTAGTGACTAAACACTAATTAAACACGTATAGAAATTCACGTGTTAGGAGGCTATTGGGTTGTAAGGAAAGGGTTGTACGGCCTCAATGTGGAGTTTACTCCTCAAATACTCACCCTAGGTGAGTTTACAGTTGACAGACCAATTCCCCCATGAGTTTACGACTATAAACACATGGTAGGAGTGTATTTGAGTGCTTAAGGGTCCCTTACATCACTAGGAAGGGTTCTAAGGTTAAATCCATGGCTTGAGAAGTGGTTAGGGTTCAAAAGGGGCACTTCCTTGGAGTTCGGTCCTTGGACCACTCCTTGGGAGTTTACGGTCGTGAAACCTATGGTTTACGGCCGTAAACCCTTGGACACCCCCTTATCCTTCGTTTTTGTGGTCCTAAGCTCATTCATACAAGTTTCCAGTCCATTAAACATGCTAAGGAAGGAGTTAGGGACACCAAAACACCCTTTATGGTGTTTACGGTTTTGGTTTTTACGGTTCATGAATGTTTATGAACCGTAAACTCATGTTTACTCCCTTAAAGGCACGATTTTGGGTTTCTAACTTCATACATACAACTTTCTAAGCCATGGATAAGCATTAGAAAGGTTTTGGAGGGATTTTGGGGCTTCAAAACCCCTTTATAGGAGTTTACGGTTTTGGGAGGTGTTCCCAAACCGTAAACTTGAGTTTTTCTGGTATTTTGGGTGGTTAAATCCCGAATTTGCATGAACACAAAGCGAAACAACTAGCTAGGAATGATTACTTATGGATTTGGAGCTTGAATGAAGTGTTTCTTGGCTAAACCCACTTGTAAAGAGAGAGAGTAGAAAGAGAAAGCTTCTAGGAGGGAGAAAAGTTTCAAGTGAAAGCCACTCATACCTTATATAGGGATTGGGTTGGCGGCCAGGTGGGGATCCACCCCATACTGATATTAAACGGAATTTAAAATTTTACCTGATTAAATGGTTGTGACCCGGCTTAGTCGTAAACCAAAATTTTCTCAAATACTTTTGAGGGTATTACACGTGGTTTTATTTATTTCGTATCGACACTAAAATAAAATAAAACATTAATTGATTTTCTAACCTAAATGTTAACAGAAATCTTGATAACAATAACAAAATAAAATATTCTATTAATGGAAATGGGTTACCGCAACGGAACAAATTTCGGGTTGTCACACCAGCTTATGGGGTGAGTCTTCTCACTATACTTTACCTAGAGTGGTACTTATGTATGACCGGAGGGTCTTATGTGGTTACATTGAGTATTATGTTATCCTGCCTTAAGTTTTATTCTGTGCATTATGTCTTTGTGATTTATGCTATGCAGAGCTTTACAGACCTGACCAAAGTGTCCAACGAGCAGTGAGACCAGAGGGTCCTCACAGAGACCAGACCAGAGGGTCCAACGAGCCATGGGACTGGAGGGTCCCACTGAGATACATTGACCGTAGGGACCTATTGACTATAGTCTTGATTGGCTGTGATACTATGTGTGGTATTTTGGGGAACTCACTAAGCTTCGTGGTTACCGTGTTATGTGATATGTGTTTCAGGTTTCTCTTAAGATCATGGGACGGCATCGGCTTGATTGTACACACCGGAGAAAGAGTTATGCTTTGAGGATCCTGGATTATTATATAAACAATTATGGAGTTGTGTTTTATAAAAACAAGAGATTTTTGTAATATGTGAGAACTGCGAGACTTTAAATGAAAATTTTACGTGAAAATTTACGATGTTAGACATCACCCCATCTGATGGTTGACATCTAGCCCTACTACGCGCAACATAACCTTTTACGCCCTACATATCGAAGAACGCCCAGCTTAACCGAAGATTCCGACCTATAAAAGGGGTGCGAGGGCTGCAATTTTCTTTACACCATAACCATTATGTCACTCTCTCTCTCTAACTTCTCGTTAAACCTCCCCCAACCTCTAGTACTTCCCAAATGCTATGAGGCGAGTTTCAGAGCGCTAGAAGGCTCCGATAAAAAGAGCTTTTCGGCTTGGAAGTTCTTCCCCCGCAGAGCTCGGTTCCTAGGTGAAGCTCCCGGTAAGTAAGTTATGCTTAACCTACTTTAAGTATAGCTTATGTTTAAGTTTATTATCATTATTATGAACTTATAAACAATATATATATATATATATATAATATAATATACAACGTGTTATTATAAGAACTTTTAACTACTCGCGGTTCGGGCAATCTAGTTTGAAAGGCCGCATAGGGTTGTTAGATTTTAGAAGTGCTATAATGCCAAAATGGTCCTGCCCTTTGGTGTTTCATGTCTGGCCCATGTCTGTACATAGTGGTTGAAAAGTATTGTTTAAAACTTATAAAATAAAAACGCTCATAAATAGTCGCGATAAATATTGGACTAAAATCTAGTGGTAATGATACTAGGTTTCGTTGAAGGAAAATAAATTATTAAGAAGTGAAGCGCTATCCGAGTTAGGAATCGTCACTTTAATAAGTTAGTTCATAGTTACTTTCATCTTACACATAGATATGAAGTATTTAATATAAATTACGTGCTATGTATGCATATTATTTGTGTTCCTGATATCTATGCTGGATGAACGATTTATACATGTTTTAAATTATTTAAACAGTATATGTATTTTATGTCTACTAATATGTTGGGTAGAACATGGGCAGATGAAATAGTTGATGTATGATGAAATAAAATGATGAGAGACCTTGATGTTTACAATAATCCAGTCATCTAGCGGAGTATGAATGATGATCACATACTATTCTAGACAGTCTAGTGGAACGCTAGTAGGCTCACAACCTGTTAGTGTTTGTGAACGATGTGTTCACCGGTGTACTCCATCCCCCTCATGGTTGCCTTACGAACATATGTTGCTAAGGAACCCCCTTAGCAGTAGTTTCCAACCTGATGAAAGTTCTTAGGTTAGGTCCCTTGAATCAAATGATTTAGGGACAGAAACTGAGGATAACGAGAATGGGTAATCAGGTTGATTGAATTGATGAAACTAACAAACTTATTTATTGTGGGTTGAAAACCCAATTTGCTAACCAGGCTCCCAAGCATGACCCACTTAGTTTCTTATATTCCAGGTAGTGGTACAAGAGCATATATGTGATGATCAGATGAGAGTTTATGGATTATAGGCTAGTAGATATAAATACATGTTATAAGGCCTATGTTATTTCGGTTTATTCTTTTGATCTGTATTGACAATGACATACCAAGGTTTTAATATAATGAAATACATTATTTCGGAAATGATTTTGATAAAATCTTTATCATATTTTTGGAAAAAAAAAATCCAAAACACTTAACTTAAAAAAAAAGTTACTATGATTTTCAAATAAAGCATAAACAAACTGTTATTTTCTGGCCGTGAAATTGGGGATGTCGCAATATGACACTTTCAGAATCACAATATAAAGGAAGCTATTTTATGTTAACGTGATAGTCTCTACGCTGACATTGTATCCAAGTTATTGGTGAAGTATACAAGGCTGCTGCAATATATTCAACTTCAGCAGTTGATAAAAATACACATGTTTGTTTCTTTGATCGTCAGCTCACCAATTTTGCCTCCAAGATATACACTAGATGTATTTTTGCGGTTAAGACCACAACCTCCAAGATCAACATTATAATATGCATGAACAAAAAATCCAAAGTTGGATAGATACGATAATCCAAGAGAAGTAGTCTTACGAAGATATTTGAAAATATTATTTAAAGCCATCACGTGTGGTTCGAGTGGATACACTTGAAATCTTGCACAATAGCACACTACAAACATAATGTCAGGATGACTAGATATGAGATACAATAAAGAGCTAATCATTTTCCTATATAGCGTAATATCTGATGCTAATTTATCAAGTGACGGAGTGACCTTCGTTCCAAACTGTTGGATAAGGTGTCTAAGTCCATAACTATTTCGGGTGTGTACTTGACCCGACCCGGCATGGTCCATTTGGGTTGCATGGCACCATGCAATTGGATAGACTAAATGAGAGAAATAACACTTGGAGATTAATAATATATTATAAGTTCTAATATATTAATAATATTATTTGATTAGTTTGATCAAAGAATTAATTTGGAATTAATTAAGTGATCAAAGGATAACTAATTAAATATATGGGTTGATTATGTAAATCATTCATATCTTGTATAGTGGGCTAAGAGGCTCCATGGATTATCAAGTTGGGTTCTACCTATAGGATGCTCCATGGGAGTTACAAACCCATGGGTCATGGAAGTGAAGAGTTATGACACATTAGGGTTTACATGGTGTAACCCTAGATGTGTCAACACTATATAAGAGTCCCATTCTCCACCAAAATCGGTTACACACATAAGAAACTAGAGGGCTTGGCCGATTTTAAGAAGTGTGTATTATCTCAAAAGTATTTCCAATAGCATTTGGTGTTGTGTGAAGCATTTGAGGCATCACACTTGGGGTGCTAGGCTCACAAGGTTTCAAGGAACATAAGCAACAACAAGGTAAGTTATTCTATCTTTTATTCAAGTTAAAATTGTTCCCCATGTATGCTAGATAGGAATATAACCTTGGATATTCAACTTTGCATGATAATTAGACAAACATAGATCCAAGGTTATTAGGGTTGCATGTACACTTAGGAAGTGTTAGAATGCTCAAAACCAATCAGTGGTATCAGAGCCTAGGCTTGTTTGTTTGTTATTTGTGCTTAAAAGTTGAAAAAAGTCGAAAAACTTGCTGTCTGCCTGATGAACTCGCCGAGTCCATGGGGAGACTCGCCGAGTTCACTTGTATCTTCAACCTACTCGCCCAGTAGGTTCATGCACTCGGCGAGTAGGAGCCACAGAGTGCAGATTGTCGACTTTAGTTGCTGGAAATGGACTAGAAACATTACCCTAAACTGTTTTGGTACTTGAAAACTTGTTTTAGATGGTGTAATGTCTTTGCTAATCCATTTACAACAACTAGTTATCAAAATTACAAAGTTTTAAGTGTAGTTTTGATTCATGAAAGTGCTTATGTTCAAGTTCTTGATCTTATGATGTTTAGATGATCATAGGAATTATTTGTAACCTATGTGGTAGTTTAATTCTTGATCATAATGTGTTTTAATGGTATCCATAACTTGTCCTCATGTTATGGAAAACCACAAGTCACTTGAGTTAAAAACCATTAAAAGAACACAAGAGTTAGAAAAATGAAGAGTCTTCATTTTATTACTCTATTAAACTCATAAGTTACAAGAAATGAAAAGTTTTGAAAGTTTACAAAACTTGCCCTCAAGTTTTGGAACAAGTAAAGTCAAGTTAAAACTTTAGTTCCAACCCTTAGAATTTTAAAAGTTAAAATTCAACCCTTATACTTATATTATTATGATTTAATAATTATATATTTATGTATAAGAACAAAGTCGTCTTACCGCTAGTACGCCTCATTCACGAAACCGGTCTATAAGGTGGGTATAAGGCTGTTGCCTATAAAATGGCAACTTAATGGGTGTCTACTCTCACCCACCGCTTGCTTGATCGGTGGAGGGTCGTTAGCCGAACGGGTAAGACAAGGACTTATAAATTCTCATTAAAAGTATGATGAATATTATAAAGTAACTAAATGTTTTATTAAATTCCCAATCTTAGTTACTTTAGGAAAAATGTGAATAAGGTGCTAATCCAAGAAATTACACTTTACACTTTGTTTAAGTCGTTGGTGGAGCGTGTGTGGTTAACAGGCACACTAACTTGGACATAACAAGGTAGGTAAAGGGTGACTTAAGGTTTATTATAGTATCGATGGAGCGTGTCTGGTTTACCGACACATCGATTGAGTGATAAACTTTAAGGGTACCAAGTGATTTGCATGGTTACTTCACACCTCGTTTTGTGATCCTCGGTATCCCAGTCACAAAACTTGGAGGGCACACTCGAGATTGAAACATGCCTTTGAAAAGTTCATTGAATCTCAAAGAATCTAGGAATTTCTAAGAACCAATCAAAAACCTAATATTTAATATTTCGTTTTTCGTGGTGGAAATTGGTGAATCGTCATTCACCTACCTTTCAAATATGTTATAGCTTGGATTACGGTATACCTCTTCCAAGTTATAATATATTGTGATTGGATCCTAGCCTTAATATTACATTTGGGTTTTTTATTAAGGACTCTCCTAATATCTAAACTAATCTTGTCCATTTCTTTCAGATATCTTCAAACAATGTTGCTTCTGGCTCTAACCCTAATAGCTCCTTTACCCTTATGAACTTGTGTGGGAAAGTTACTTTTGATGGGTCCAACTTCAATGAGTGGATCAAAAACATCAGGATGATTACCCGCTACGAGGACAAAGAATATGTCCTTGACAAGGAGCTTAAGGAGATTGATGAGACCACTGCAACTCCCCAGGAGATCGCTGACTTTCAGGCACATGAAAGGGATGCTACTAAAGTGGCATGCATCATGATGGCCACGATGACAGCGGAACTCCAAAAGTCTTATGAGGATTTCTACCCTTATGAAATGCACCAAGATTTGATGGAAAGATACCATCAAGGTGCACGACAAGAGAGGTATGAAATCATCTGCTCCATGATAACAACCATGATAAAGGACGGGGAATCCGTCATGAGCCACATACAGAAAATGCAAAGGTATGTGAATCGTTTGCTGAAGCTTAATGTGAACTTCCCTGAGGAGCTTGCAATAGATATCATTTTGCACTCCTTACCATCGTGCTATGATCAATTCCGCATGACATATCACATGAATAAGGAAGAGGTCACACTCAGCAAACTTCAGGGACTTCTCAAGACCGTAGAAACAGGTCTTAAGGGGAAGTCGGTTGTTAACACTCCAACTCAAAACTGTACTCCGGTTTTGGCAATCGGGAAAAGTCGAGGGAAGAAAAGAAAGAGCTCTTCGAAGGGTACCAAGGCTCGGACCCTTGATGGCTCTTCTTCAAGTGGAACCAAGAAAGGTTTCATCACTCCTTCTTCTGACCCAAAAGAGGCTGAATGCTTCTATTGCCATGAAAAATCACATTGGAAGCGAAACTGCCCAAAATACCAGCAAGATGTGAAGGATGGGAAAGTTAAACCCAACCATGCAGGTATTTACACTATCATTTCTAATAACTCACCCCATTCTAAATCTTGGGTCCTTGATACCGGTTGTGGTATTCATATTTGTTGTGACTTGCAGGGACTAAGAAGAAGTGAGAATGTGGAGCAAGGAAGAATAAACTTAGTCATGGGGAATAGGAAAGCTTTACCTGTTACCAAGATTGGAGTTTATACTTTATCGCTAAGTAGTGGGTTTAATTTAGATTTGAATAAATGTTGTTATTCGCCAGGAATGGCAAGAAATATTATTTCCTTTCATGCTTTGTACAAACAAGGGTTTACCTTTTCGTTTAATAATGAAGTTGGTTCGATTGATGCCTTCTTTAATAATGTTCTTTATTTTAAAGCATTACCTTGTGATGGTGTGTATGAAGCTGTATCTGTTATAGATAACTTAGGAAATAATGTTTTGTGTATTGATTCTATTAATAATAATAACTTGGATAAAGCATCATTATGGCATTGTCGTCTTGGACATACAAGCAAGAAACGCATAGGCCAACTCCAAAAGGATGGAGTCTTGGAGTCATTTGACCTAAAGTCAGATGATAGTTGCGAATCATGCTTACTTGGAAAAATGACAAAGTCACCCTTCATAGGTTCTTATGAGAGGGGTGAAGGTTTGTTGGACCTTGTACACACAGATGTGTGTGGACCATTCAAACATGCCACAAGGGATGCTAATCGTTGTTATTTGACTTTTACCGATGATTATAGTAGATATGGATATGTCTACTTGATCAAGCATAAGTCAGAGACTTTCGAAAGGTTTAAGGAATTTAAACAGGAAGTCGAGAATCAATTGGGCAGGAACATTAAGATGCTTCGATCCAATCGTGGTGGTGAGTATCTTAGTTCAGAGTTCCTTGACTATCTAAGGGAATGTGGGACAGTCTCACAATTGACACCTCCCAGGACACCACAGTTGAATGGTGTGGCTGAGAGGCGTAATCGAACCTTGTTAGATATGGTTCGTTCCATGATGAGTCGAGCTTCGCTACCAATCTCATTCTGGGGGTATGCCTTAGAGACTGCCGCCCATATCCTTAATCTAGTCCCTACAAAGAAAGTTGCCAAAACTCCTCACGAGATGTGGACTGGTAAAGTACCCAAACTAGACCACATCAAGATTTGGGGTTGTGAGGCTTTCGTGAGACGCGAGACTCATGATAAGCTCGAACCCCGAAGCGAGAGGTGTATTTTCATCGGCTAGCCACAACAATCCTTTGGTTACCTCTTCTACAGACCTAGTGAAAATGTGGTCTTTGTAGCTAGGAGGGCTTTCTTTAGAGAGAGAGAGTTCATAAGCCAAGGAAAAAGTGGGAGGCAAGTTGATCTTGAAGAAATTCAAGAGTCAAGCGGTGAAGGAACTTCAAACCCTAGCACTCAACTTGAGGAGGAAACTCCTGTTGAGCCAATTGACAAGCCTGTACCTCAGAGGCGTTCCACAAGGGTTAGGAATACTCCTGAGCGTTACTATGGATTCCATATTACTACATAAGGAGATACACTTATCAGTGATGAGACACTGATAGGTCTGGATGAACCTAACAGTTACGCGGAAGCCATGGCAGGCCCTGAGTCAGCCAAGTGGAAAGAGGCAATGGACAGCGAAATACAGTCCATGTATGACAATCAAGTTTGGAACTTGGTTGAGAATGTACCAGGTCGTAAGACAGTGGGGTGCAAATGGGTCTTCAAGAAGAAGACTGACATGGATGGTAATGTACACACATATAAGGCTAGACTGGTTGCAAAGGGTTTCTCTCAAATTCCTGGAGTGGACTATGATGAGACCTTTTCTCCAGTAGCCAAGATTAAGTCTATTCAGGTTCTGTTGGCCATAGCTGCATTTCATGACTATGAAATATGGAAAATGGATGTCAAAACCGCTTTCCTTAATGGAAAGTTGGCTGAAGATGTTTACATGAGTCAGCCAGAGGGTTTTGTCAGCAACGAGTACCCTAACAGAGTGCGTAAGCTTGAGAAATCCATTTATGGATTGAAGCAAGCACCTCGCAGATGGAATCTTTGCTTTGATGAAAAGGTCAAGGAATTTGGCTTTTCTAGGAGTGAAGATGAGTCTTGCGTGTATGTCAAGGCTAGTGGGAGAATAGTTAGCTTTTTGGTGTTGTATGTGGATGACATACTACTCATAGGAAATGACATCCCAACTCTACAGGAAGTTAAGTCCTGGCTTGGGAAGTGTTTCTCTATGAAGGACCTAGGAGAAGCTACCTATATTCTAGGGATAAGAATCTCGAGAGATCGGAGTAAAAGACTAATTGGACTTAGTCAGAGTACCTACTTGGATAAGGTCCTGAAGAGATTCAGCATGCAGGATTCCAAGAAAGGAGAGTTACCCATCCAGAGTAACATCAGATTGAGTAAGACACAAAGCCCTAGCACTGAGGCTGAGATAGCAGAAATGAGTCGAATACCTTATGCTTCGGCTGTAGGATCGATCATGTATGCTATGACGTGTACTTGACCTGATGTAGCCTTTGCCCTGAGCATGGTTAGCAGGTATCAGGCGAACCCTGGCAAGGCACACTGGACTGTGATAAAGAATATCCTCAAGTACCTACGGAGGACTAAGGACTGGGTCCTTACCCTCGGTGGGAGTGATGACTTGAGAGTTGTAGGGTATAGTGATGCTAGCTTCCAGACTGATAGGGATAATTTCCGCTCTCAGTCGGGCTGGGTCTTTACCCTAAATGGAGGAGCAATTTCTTGGAAGAGTTCCAAGCAAGAGACAGTGGCTGATTCAACTTGTGAATCAGAGTATATTGCAGCTAGCGAGGCGGCAAAGGAGGCGATATGGCTGAAGAACTTCATTGGAGACCTTGGAGTTGTACCAGCTATTAAAGACCCAATGGAGATTTTCTGTGATAGTGAAAGTGCTATTGCCTTAGCCAAGGAACCAAGGGATCATGGGAGATCCATACACATCGACAAAAAATACCATTTTATCAGACATCGAATAGAACAAGGACTCCTCGTGGAAAAGAGAGTATCATCAGATGAGAATCCAGCAGATCCCCTCACGAAGGGACTGACTCGGGTTAAGCATCTCCAGCATGCTCGGAGCATAGGGCTGAAGGATGATATTAGATTTAGTAGTTAGATAACCCAGAAATTTGTAAAGTGTAATTGACATTAGTTGATGAATAAAAGGTGTTTTGTTTATGAGTAAAGTGTTGCTATCTCTTGTCGATCGTTTACTATATTTCTTTTGCATGTTTTGACTTCCAGAATAATTTTTTTTAGTATAACATATTATTCAAACCTCCACAGTCGGTCATATGTCGAAAGTAGGTATGAATCAAGACTGTCATGATTGGTTGCAGAGGTCTAAGGTGTTGGACAAGGCTACAACAATCATGAGTGCTCATAAGGTCTGAGCATTGGACTCAACCCACGCTCACTAGAATCACTTCATGGAATTCTATCTCGAGTGATCGTGAGACGGTAATATCATATAAGTATTCAAACCTAGAGATATGATTTGTTACTTACAAGTTGGTTATGCATTGATTGTACGAAAACGCATTGGTAACTCGATGTTATAAAACGTGCTTTTGTGTGTAATTCAATGAGTGGTAGAACAAACATATGAGTCGAAGTTTATCTGTTCCTTCTTGGATTAGAAGGTGATATCTGGGCCCCTCGATGATTTTGTTTTGACCTATGTACCGGGCCCGGTCAGAACTAAGTTGATGTGTTCAATTAAGTTCTTTGTCAAACAAATCGGAAATCGAGAAACAAACTGCTGGACAATAAGTAAGACATTGTTCCATGTATTTGTCTGGCTGATATCTAGAACGGAGGATTATATGATCCCTTATCTTAAATGGCGTACCATCATCTTCTCAGTTCCGAGAGACCTTGAAAGAGCTATGATTGCCGGTCGGTTCCTGAAGTAATGGAGTTATAGTTATTAGACTTATCCAAGTGGGAGACTGTTGGATAAGGTGTCTAACTCCATAACTATTTCGGGTGTGTACTTGACCCGACCCGGCATGGTCCATTTGGGTTGCATCGCACCATGCAATTGGATAGACTAAATGAGAGAAATAACACTTGGAGATTATTAATATATTATAAGTTCTAATATATTAATAATATTATTTGATTAGTTTGATCAAAGAATTAATTTGGAATTAATTAAGTGATCAAAGAATAACTAATTAAATATATGGGTTGATTATGTAAATCATTCATATCTTGTATAGTGGGCTAAGAGGCTCCATGGATTATCAAGTTGGGTTCTACCCATAGGATGCTCCATGGGAGTTACAAACCCATGGGTCATGGAAATGAAGAGTCATGACACATTAGGGTTTACATGGTGTAACCCTAGATGTGTCAACACTATATAAGAGTCCCATTCTCCACCAAAATCGGTTACACACATAAGAAACTAGAGGGCTTGGACGATTTTAAGAAGTGTGTATTATCTCAAAAGTCTTTCCAAGAGCATTTGGTGTTGTGTGAAGCATTTGAGGCATAACACTTGGGGTGCTAGGCTCACAAGGTTTCAAGGAACATAAGCAACAACAAGGTAAGTTATTCTATCTTTCATTCAAGTTAAAATTGTTCCCCATGTATGCTAGATAGGAATATAACCTTGGATATTCAACTTTGCATGATAATTAGACAAACATAGATCCAAGGTTATTAGGGTTGCATGTACACTTAGGAAGTGTTAGAATGCTCAAAACCCATCACAAACATCATCAGAACTTTAGCCTTTAAGACACCATTCATGCTAACTTAGCAGGTAAAGTCCTTGTGAAAGCTTCTTGATTGATAAATATGCCCTCCGAACTTTGTCTAATACTTAAACCAAGGAAAAAGTTAATTGGACCCATATCACTCATTTCAAATTTAGTTTCCATCAATTTGCGAAATTCATCATTCAATTCAGAATAGGTTAAACGTCATGATTTACTAAAAGGTAGTAAATATTGTTACACTTACAATTTTAAGTGTAATTCTGAAACATTGGAAACGTTTCAGTGTGTGGCAGAACGGATGAGGAGAATAAATTAGGCAGAAAGATAAAAGTTACTAAAATCTGAAAAGATAGGAGAGTACTTTAGTATCTTGTTTTATGATCATCTTAATGATTATGAAACCATATCACAATTCATCATCTAAGCACCCCCAAACCGGAACGACGGAAACGTTCGGGGGCGGAGGACTTCATGCTTAGTATCACAACACATGCAGCATAGTAATCAAAGTAACAAACAACAATTGCATTAATATGAAAGTGCTTACAAAGTATGTGGTTCACATAAGATTGACTCCCAAAAGTAAATAACAAAACAAGACATGAAACTACTATACTTCATCTTCTGAATACCATTGCACGTACTTGTCTACTACTTTCCTGAGAATACAAGTTATTTTGAAAGAGTAGATCAACATTTAAGCTGGTGAGTTCATAAGTATTTAAGTGATGAAAAGTAAGTTGCAAGATCTTTTGGAAAATTTTGCCTGTTCCACTAGAAAATCCTATATTTTCTGATGTGATGAATGAAAGTAAAAATGACTCTATAATTCCTTCTATGAGAACTAAGTGGATACAAGTTGTATACAATTTAGAGTGAAAATACAATTGATTGTGTGAATCTACTCTAAGCCCACAACCAATTAAGGAACAGGAAATGAGGCGGAAGTCACACATCCCATTGTTTGTTAGATCTTCACTGTATATAACACTGGCGTATTCATTTGGTACTTACGGAGTTAACTGTAACAGTGTAACGCCCCGATTCTCAGGTATTGATTAAATAAGATTTATTGGGTTAAGCTCTAATCGGCAAGTTGGTTGACCTACTCGTCGAGTAGCAGCGGGGTGGGATCGCGTGTTAAGTGACCTACTCGACGAGTCCATGCTAGACTCGGTGAGTAGGAGCTGGCAGTGGAAACCCTAAATCCTGGGGTTTGCACCTCTATTTAAAGGAGCCTTACCCTCCTTTGGCCACTTTACAGTCTTTGAGAGGCCCTTAAAACCCTAATTCGTGAGTGTGTGTGTGCCTTAGTGTGGTGTTTGAAGCATGGAAAGGAGGATCTTGGGGGAAGAAAGCTAAGAGTGCAAAGGAAACTGAAGCATGGAAGGTATGGGAAGCGGGATTTACCTTAGATAGCATCCTTTGGAGGTACCAAAGTGCCATTCTTACTTCCCTTTTTCCCTTTTTGTTGAGTTTTTAGGGTTTTTATGGATTTTTAAGTTGGTATGATGAGCAATGGGCTAGATCTGAAGTTGTAACTTCAGATCTGGACCCTCCTTGGATTCTAGAAGCATAAAGTCACAGTCTTGGTTGTGATTAAGGTCCCTCTTGAGCAGGAAGTTCCATTAAGAACTTAGAATAGACATTTAGAGCCTTTATAGTCATGCATGCACATAATGTTTGCAACTTTACGTGATAAGCATGCCCTAGAAGCTTGGATCTATGAGTTGGAGCCGTTGCATGGCTCAAAATATGTCTGTATGGAGGAACAGGACTGAATGGACTTGGCGAGTCGCAAAGTTACTGGGCGAGTCACATGAAGATGGTCGTGAACTCAACGAGTTGGATGAACAACTCGGCGATTTCGATGAAGATCGCCATAAGACTCGACGAGTTGAAGAACAACTCGGCGAGTCAGATGAGTTTCCTCTGGGATATGTATGAGTGTGTATCTGTCAAGTTGCAACGAGGGAACTTGATGGGTGACCTTAAGTTTGATCCAGAATCAAAGGAATTCGACGAGTCACTCCGATGAATCGACGAGTGAGAATGTACTTCAGGGAACTCGACGAGTAGCCAAGGGTACTCGGTGAGTTAAGATCAACATGGACTATTGACCTTGACTGAGGACTTTGACTTTGACCAGGGGTTGACTAGTGGGTTACGGAGTACCTTATAGGGTTATGGACTTATGAGTATGATGTACTATGATGATAGGTGATAGAACTTGTGCCAAGTGATACGGGAGTTAGAATTTACCTTTCGTGTCGACATCTGCGAGGTGAGTTATCCTGACTATATATATAGGGTCTACAGCACCAAGGCCGGCCCATTAGTTGTTAATGTTATGGTATGCTACATGTGGTTACGATCTGTTAGATCGGAATCGGGGTAGACAATATGTTATGCTCTTATGATCCGTAGGGATTAGTATGTTAGTGACCTGCTAGGTCGGTACTCTAGTTACAGGAGAATTCTATGATTGATGATCAGTGTGACAGATTTGTTTGATATTTATATATGCCAGTTTGTGATAGTATGTGCACATGGTTATTTGCTGGTGGTTGGGTTGAGGCGGTCCTGCTTTGTGCTGAAGGCCAACATACCCTATGAGCGGTCCGGGGAGACTGTAGGCCCACGTGGCAGACCAGTCATACCGAAGGCTCAGGATAGATTCACACAGACTGTAGGCCCAGTAGGGCGGTCCATTCAGGCCGATGGCCCAGTATGCATGTTGGTTGATTGATTATCACTGATATGGAATTGTCAGTGTGGTATTGGTATATTGGAGGGGGTAGCTCACTAAGCCCTCGGGCTTACAGTTTTCAGTTTCTTGTTTCAGGTACTTCAGGAGATCATGGAAAGGCGAAGGTGTGACCGTACCGCTCCTCATCCTTATGTTATGATTTGAGGGACACTTTGATGGAAATTGATTTGAAAACATTTCGTAAACAATACTATTTCGTTTTTATTTACGATTGAAGATGTTTAAATTTGGCGTAAAATTTATGGATGTTACAAGTTGGTATCAGAGCCTTGGTTTGAGTGAATTGGAGGAACACTCGTGTGAATCCAGTCTCAAATCAAGGAGATATTCAGAATAAAAGTATTAAAATGGTTTTCAAAATAAGGATGGAGTTTGCAGAGGGTACGATCAGTCGGAGCCTGTAAGTGAACCCGAAAATACCATACAGTTATTTGATATTCTGATATGTTAGAACAACATGCTAGTGCTAGGCTAGGGATCTTCAGGAATCACATGATAGACTTGCCTGATTATACGTTGCCTATTAGCCTAGGGTTTCTATTATATGGAATTGACATCATAACTGTAGATGTTTGGTGCATGCATCACGGCTGTGTATAATCAAGACCTTATAGCCTGAGAATGTCTGATTCGACCTTAGTGTAGGATTAGATATTCGAAAGTCTATGGGGTCCAGCGTTACGTGCAGCTAGTGTGCACCGTCGCTGTAGGGGATGATGGAAGTTTCTGTTGGATAAGGTGTCTAAGTCCATAACTTATTTGGTACATACTTGACCCGACCCGGCATGGTCCATTTGGGTTGCATTTCATCCAAACTATTTATGGATAATTTTATGAGAGTTATACACATATGTTTATTAATATATTATAAGTTATAATATATTAATATGAAGTCATGTTATTTAATTAGTGTTAGTCTTAAATTAATTATGAATTAATTTAGAGATTAAAAGGAAGACTAATTAGATTGTGGGCTATTGGTTTTATATAGTGTGGGCTAACACTCATTTGTTAATGGGCTAGGCTTGTATGGAAGTCCATGGATGATCCATGGAGCTTTTAACCCATGGATCCTGGGAAAAAGGAAAGGTCATGGGTTATTAGGGTTTCACCATAATCATGTACACTATATAAGCATGCTTATGTTGCATGAAATAGCCACTAGTGGCAACTAGTAAACTAGTGTGTGTGTGTGTGCTTGTGTGTGGCCGAAAATACAAGTGTGTATTCTCTCTCAAAGTTTTCCAAGAGTTTGTGGTGTTTTGTGATTCCATTTGAGGCATTCACACTATTGGTGCTTGGCCCTCAAACTCCTCAAGAACCAAACTCATCAAAAAGGTATGTAATCTCTTCTAACTCTTTTATGTTGAAATGTTCCCCATTCCATGTTAGATAGGTTATAAACCTTGGAAAATTATTATTTTGCATGTATTTAGACAAACATAGATCCAAGGTTTATTAGGGTTGCATGCACACTTAGGAAGTGTTAGATTGCTCAAAACCCAACAGTGGTATTAGAGATTAGGCTTGCTTGTTTGATACTTGATGCAAAATAGTGAAAAAAGTTGAAATTGTTGCTGTCTGGCTGATGGACTCGCCGAGTCCATGGGGGGACTCGCTGAGTTCAAGGCAAAATTCATCCTACTCGGCGAGTAGGTTCGTGCACTCGACGAGTAGAATGATCAGAATGCAGAATTTCGACTTTTGCTACTTGAAATGGACTAGAAACATTACCCTAAACTGTTTTGGTGTTTTAAAACTTGTTTTAGTTGGTGTAATGGTTGTTCTAATCCATTTACAATAGCATATATCAAAATTCCATGATTTTATGTGTTCATATAATTCTTGAAATTTTGATGATCATGTTCGTGTTCTTTTGAATTTAGAAGATGATAGGAATTATTTGCTGAATTGTTTAGAATTAATTCTTGATCATTTATGTGTTTTAATGAAGTCCATAATTTGTCCTCAAGTTATGGATATCCATAGGTCACTTTTCTTTAACACACATTAAAAACACATAAGTTACAGAAAATGAAGAGTCTTCATTTTATGAACCTTTAATTCATAAGTTATGAAATGAAAAGTTTTGGATGGTTACAAAAGATGAAGAGTCTTGTCCTTAAGTTATGGAGGTTCAAGAGTCACTTCATTAATAAATATATAAATAAAGTGTAACCTTAATTAATTCCATAAGTTATAAAATAAAGAAAAGTAATTCTTTTATTAGTTTAAAGTCTTCCATAACTTGTCCTCAAGTTATGGAACTTCAAGAGTTTTTGGATTAAAACTACTTTAAACACATAAATCATGGAATTAATTAGTTTTGAATAGTTTCAAAACTTGCCCTCAAGTTTTGGAATTTGGAAAAGTTTCACACACTTTAATAAACTTTAATTCCAACACTTAGAATTTTAAAAGTTAAAATTCAACACTTATACTATTTATAACATTAATGGTTAATTATATATATATATATATATATATATATATATATATATATATATATGTATAAGAACAAGTCGTTTTACCGTTAGTAGGCCTCATTCACGAAGCCGGTCTATAAGGTGGGTATAAGGTTGTTGCCTATAAAATGGCGACTTAATGGGTGTCCACTCTCACCCACCGCTTGCTTGATCGGTGGAGGGTCGCTAGCCGAACGGGTAGGACAATGACTTTAATTTCTCATTAAAAGTATAATGATTATTATAAAGTAACTAAATATTTTTTTTATTTAATTCCCAATCTTAGTTACTTTAGGAAAAATGTGAATTTGGTGCTAGCCCATGGAATTCACACTTTGTAGCTTACCAAGTCGTTGGTGGAGCGTGTGTGGTTAACCGGCACACTAACTTGGACTAGTAAGGATCACGAAGGGTGACTTAATGTTTGTCATAGATCAACGGAGCGTGTGTGGTTAACCGGCACCTTGATTGGGTGATAATATTAAGGGTACCAAGTGAATTGGTATGGTTATTCACACCTTGTTTTGTGATCCTCGGCATCCCAGTTACAAAATTTGAGAGGGCACACTCGAGATTGAAACATGCCATTGAAAAGTTCAATGAATCTCAAAAGATCTAGGAATTTCAAATCCAATTAAAACCTAATAAATTATTTCTTTTTTCATGGTGGAAATTGGTGAATCGTCATTCGCCTACCTTCAAATATTTTATAGCTTGGATTACGGTATCCCTCTTCCAAATTATAAAATATTGTGTTGGGTCCTAGCCTTAATATTTCATATTGGGTGTTATATTAAGGACTTTGAATCAACTAACTTGATTTTCTCACATTATAGATGTCTGGTTCAGACAACTATGATCTTCCCAAATCTCTTGAAGATGGTGTCCCTCAACATCATGCTTCACTTCCTCCACCTCCTCCAATTATTCTCCCTCACCCACAAGTTCTTGAAAAGTTTAAACTCACTCAATCCCTATTGGCAAGAAAAGTCTATGTGTGCTCACATCTTGGAGATAAAGTCACATATGGACAAGCCGGGAGAGTTGGGTGTCAAAGTCCTGTGAAAGTTGGATGTTCAATCACTTTCTTAGTAACATAGTGAGTCTCTTTGGGACTACTATGAGACAGACTATGACATGACCCTTAATGATGTTATCTATTTTCTTGGTGTTGTGGAATCAGCAATGATTTGGAACACCAGTAAAGCAAATTTGATTAAAAGAACAACTTACCAAGTCTTAAATGGACATTGACAATGGTAGCATTAGATATCTAGAAAAAAATTTCTCTTCCCAATGGAAAGGGATCGGCTATAGTCAACTCGTTTGACAAAATAGTAAAGAGAAAGGCAAATTCTGAGATAGTCTCATGTGCCATTACCAAAGGGTCCATGTGTTTTGTTGCCAAAGGAAGGGGCATTGGTTGCGAAGCTGCCCTGTTCGCCTGAAAGGTCATAAGGTTGATAAAGTCAAGAGGTTTGACTCTACTTCGGGTAAAGTTCACTGTCTAACTCTATTAAGCTCCTATTTGGAGATTCTTATTACATAATGTGAATGGGTCACATGTTGATGTTTTAAGAATCAAATAGGAAGCTTAAAGTAAGTATATGTTGATTCTGATTGCGAAGGTGGGTTTCGATCGCATGGTTCGGTAATCAGAATTTTGAGCTGTTGGTTAAGAGTTATAATATATTGCTTATGAATAGATCACAACAAGGTTTTCATGTGGATTGTAAGGATAAGTTTTTCCGCAAAGTTTTAAAATAAAAGGAAAAAAAAGGGTTTTAATTTTATTTATTTTTAAAATATCCTTACGATGGCATCTGTGGAAAATTGTTGCTTATATGTTTCCAGTAATAGCAATATTGGAAAGTGGATTTGATTCTTTCATTTGTGGTAGTGTCTGAATTTACCAAATGAAGAAAGTTTTTCATCACCCAAGTTTCAATTGGACAGAAACTTGGAATCATACAAGTTGTATTGTATGATGAATGAAAATTTTCATCTTTGAAAATTAAGACTAATTCTTTGATCACATATATATGTGAGTCAGTTGAAGGACTAAGGAATTAGGTACACTGGGTGTGCGCTGGTCAAGGTCCACCACAAAGATTGATTTGTCTTGATTTACTAAAGATTAGTAAATATAATTATACTTATAAGGTTAAGTATAATTCTGTAACATTGGAAAGCTTACAATGTATGACAAAACAAATGAGAAGAATCAAATTAGGCAGAAAGATAAAAGTTTCTCAAATCTGAAAGGATGGGAGAGTACTTTAGTATCATGTTTCATGATCATCTTAATGATTATGAAACCATATCACAAATTCATACTCTAAGGACGTCTTAGTGCATTGTTATGGCTAAGAAGAGAGGTCATGAATTGTTGGATTGGTTAAAATCAAGAAGATGAGTCATATTTCGTTCCAAAACAATTCTTAGAGTCATACTCCAAGATTGTAACATTGAGTGACATAAAGTAAGGTTTAAAACACTTATCAAATGTAGTGTAAAATGTTTCTACCCTTGTACATTTGAGTTGTGATGTCTTGGATGAGACAAAGACCAACTAAGACCAATTGTGTGAAGTGTTAGTCTTGATAAGAATCCGCACTATTCCTTGAATATTTGTTTTGTCATGGAATGGTTCTTGACTGGGGAAACTTATATGTCAAGGGGACAGTGGGAGCCTTAAAGATCCTGAAAAAGTTTCAAGATTTAATCAAGCGTAAAACCTGTAATTTATCACTAGCACACGACTTAAGGTTTGCAACCTATCGTGTTGACATAATTCTTATTTTTGTACCTACTTCAAATAAGTTGGATTTGCATGTGAGTTATCAGAGTTCAACTTGGAAGCATTGGTGGGCCTTGTGCTACCAAGGTGACAAGAAACTAAGACTGAACAAGTTTAATCCATGTAAGGCTTAATTTGTCACTAACCTTATCTTGTGATTATGGTTTTGACAAATTCACATGGATAGGAACTCATACACTATAAAACCTAAGTGTCATAAGGTTTCTCTCCGATTCATGAAAATGATGGTGAGGAAACGCTTTCACTAAGTAGATTTTAAGTAGATAGCAATTGTGATATTTGCATTTTCAAAAGTCGTTAACGGAGCGTGTGTGGTTAACCGACACACTAACATGGACTTGTGAGAAATGGCAAATGTCTAAGAAATTGAGACTATGATTACGGTATCCCTTTTCATAGTTCTGAAAATTGTTTGGACACACATGTGAGCTATCTAAGAAAGGGTGCATGAATCTAAATTTCAGAAGTCCAGCAGATTTCTGGAAATATGTCAGAGCTAGTGGGAGCATAAGTGTTATGCTAATAATCATCATGTTAGTGGGAGCATGATAATTGTGATTACTATTATTGCAAACTAGCAATGTTAATTATAGAAAAACAAAAGTTTCAATTCGTGAAGTTGCAAGGGTTGAAAAGTTGTTTTGCTATAATTAAGGCAGAGGAAACTATACTTCATTTCAATTCTAAGGCTTAGATTGAGATTTTAATCATCTTTAGTCAAGAATATATATATATATATATATATATATATATATATATATATATATATATATATATATATATGAATTTTATGTTGGAATGGTTCAACTTGAAGAAATTCTATATATATTGCGTTTTCAAAATTCGATTATGATTACAGCATCGCTCTTCATAGTTAAATTTTGAAAACATGGAAAAAAAAAAAAAATATTGTAACAAAAGACTGGTCTAGTATCATGTCTTTATGTCAAACATCATGAATCATGTCCCATATGCTTCGGATATAGGATCGATTGCATGTGCTATAATATTCATCTTTTCTAAATTTTCCAAATGCTGAAGGCATTGAGAAGGGAAAAGTCTTGAACTGGATATGACTAAAGTGATTAAGCAATTGTCGAGGACAATCTGAGGTTCGCCAAAGATTGGTTTCTCAGGGAAAGTTGGAAGTAAGTTGTCGGAAAGGACCATATTGACATATTCTGAAAAGAAGTAACTCGTGTTCGGAAGAGATAGTCAAAATGGGACTATGGAAATGTCTCCATAGGTGGAAGTTATTCAATCTATGTAAGATTAGAAAACCTTAATGCAAGAAGGATGTTCAAAGCAATGTACTTTGAATATGAGACTTCCGTTCCATAGAAGTTGACCTTCTTTGGAATAATCTGTAATGACTGGTGACAAGGTTTTGGTGACTTTGTGCATAATCATTACAAGAGGAACATTGCATAAAAGTTTAAAATCTAACAGTTTTTTTTGGTAAATGATAGGAATCGGGGATTCTCACATTTACAATAAGGATTTGGGATTGTGAAATGAGTATCATTGGAATCATGTTCGACTGATCTACATCACAATGTAAGGATCATAGACAAACATAGTGTGCATACTTGGAGTATGGCATAACTATTGTTTAGAAAAACAAAGTGTACATGCTAGGAACATGGGACGACTGTTGTTTTTATTCAAGTCTTAAGTTGATTGTTTGAAACATTATACAATGAATAATGTGTAATCAATATGGTTATAAATAAAAGGTGGTTCTATTTATATTCAAAAGGGTTCTGAGACCATATTGGATTCGATTATTATTGTGTTTCACTTTGCATGTTTTGACTTCCAAAATAGCTAGGTTATTCTTTCCGAATGACTAAGTTAGTTAAACACTCCACAGTCATTCATATGTTGGAAGTAGGTATGAATCAAGACTGTCATGAATCGAGTTTGTAGATGGCTAAATGTGTTTAGTCATAGCAATGGTTGCTACAACATTCATGAGTGCTCATAAGTTATGAGTATTGGAATAAACCCACGCTCACTTGTATCACTTCATGGAATTTATCTCGAGTGATCGTGAGACGATAATATCATATAAATCTTCAAACCTAGAGATATGCGTTGTTACCTATGAGTTGCTTGTGCATTGATTGCACGTAAACGCATCAGTAACTTGATGTTATAAAACGTGCCTTTGTGTACAATTCAACAAGTAGTAGAACAAGCATATGAGTCGAAGTTTATCTGTTCCTTCTAGAAATAGAAGCGATATCTGGGCCCCTCGATGATTTTGTTGTGACCTATGTACCGGCCGGTCAGAACTAAATTGATGTGTTCGATGAAGTTCTTTGTCAAACAAATCGGAAATCGGGAAACAAACTGCTGGACAATAAGTACGACGTTGTTCCATGTATTTGTCCGGCTGATATCATGAGAACAGAGGATTATATGATCACTTATCTAAAATGGCGCTTCATAGTTCAACAGAGTTTTCGAGAGCTATGATTGCTGGTTGGTTCCTGAAGTAACATACGCAAATATAGTTATTAGACTGATCCAAGTGGGAGTCTGTTGGATAAGGTGTCTAAGTCCATAACTTATTTGGTACATACTTGACCCGACCCGGCATGGTCCATTTGGGTTGCATTTCATCCAAACTATTTATGGATAATTTTATGAGAGTTATACACATATGTTTATTAATATATTATAAGTTATAATATATTAATATGAAGTCATGTTATTTAATTAGTCTTAGTCTTAAATTAATTATGAATTAATTTAGAGATTAAAAGGAAGACTAATTTCATGAAGACTTCCTACATGAAAGAGGTATGTATTCTATCTTGTTATATTCATTGTTTTGTATGCTAGATTAGGATAATACCTTGGATGTTCATATTTGTATGTATAATAGAGAAAACATAGATCCAAGGTATTTAGGGTTGCATGTACACTTAGGAGTATTAGAATGCTCAAAACCCAACAGCGGTATCAGAGCCTAGGCTTGTTTTCTTGTTATACTTGCAAAAATAGCTGAAAAATCGAGTTTTGATGTTGTCTGCCCAGCAGACTCACCGAGTCCATGAAGGGACTCGCCGAGTCCAAGGCAAAAAGCATCCAACTCGCCGAGTTGGTTCATGCACTCGACGAGTGGGACCCCCAGACAGCATAAATTCGACTTTTTTGGCTGGAATTGGACTAGGAACATTACCCTTAGATGTTTTTGGACTTATAAACTTGTTTTTGATGTGGTAATATTCATGCTAATCCAATTTCAAAGATAATTGTCAATAGATTCATGTTTTGTATTAGTTTAAGGTTTAGACTAATTACATGAAAAAGTTTGATTTGAATTATCTTGTTCTTGTGAGTTGCTTAGATTAATAGACAAGTTGAGTGGAATAGTTGTTTTCAATCCAAATTAATCTAAGAGTTGATTCTAAAATGTGTTTTTGTAACTTGTCCTCAAGTTATATGAAAAGTCACATTTAAGTTTCATAAAACTCATAAAAGTTGGCAAAGGTTACAAAAATGAAGAGTCTAGTTCTAATTAAATGGTTTTATGACTCCATAACTTGTCCTCAAGTTATGGAGGACCAAGAGACTCTTCATTAAATAATAAATAAAAAAAAGTGTAACCTTAATTAATTCCATAAGTTATAAAATAAAGAAAAGTTAATTCTTTTATTAGTTTAAAGTCTTCCATAACTTATCCTCAAGTTATGGAACTTGAAGGGTTTTTGGTTTAAAACTACTTTAAACACATAAGTTATGGAATTAATTAGTTTTGAATAGTTTCAAAACTTTCCCTCAAGTTTTGGAATTTGTAAAGTTTTCTCTTATGAATACTTTAATTCCAAGTTAGCCCTTAGAATTTTAAAGAGTTAAAATTCAACCCTTATACTTTATAATATTATAAGTTAATAATATTTATATATATATATATATATATATATATATATATATATATATATATATATATATATATATATATGTATAAGAGCAAGTCAGTCTTACCGTTAGTAGGCCTCATTCACAAAGCCGGTCTATAAGGGGGTATAAGGTTACTGCCTATAAAATGGCAGTTTAATGGGTGTCCACTCTCACCCACCGCTTCCTTGACCGGTGGAGTGTCGTTAGCCAAACAGGTTTGACAGGTGCTAATCCATGAAATTACACTTTGCACTTTGTTTAAGTCGGTTAGTGGAGCGTGTGTGGTTAACCGGCACACTAACTCGTATTTAACAAGGTAGGCGAAGGGTAACTTAACGTTTGTCATAGTATCGATGGAGCGTGTGTGGTTAACCGGCACATCGAATGAGGGGTAAACACTTAAGGGTACCAAGTAATTTGCATGGTTACTTCACACCTTGTTTTGTGATCCTCGGCATCCCAGTCACAAAACCTGAAGGGCACACTTGAGATTGAAACATGCTATTGAACAGTTCAACGAATCTCAAAGATCTGGGAGTTTCAAAACCAATTAAAACCTAATAATACATTTCGTTTATCTTGGTGGAAGTTGGTGAATCGTCATTCACCTACCTTTAAATATTTTATAGCTTGGATTACGACATCCCTTTTCTAAGTTATAAAATAGTTTGTTGGGTCCTAGCCTTAATACTTCATATCGGGTGTCATATTAAGGACTTAAGATCAACTATCTTAAATATCTCCCAAAAGATGTCTGCTTTAGACATTTATGATCTTCCCAAATCTCTTGAAACAAACTTTCCTAAATAAAGATGATGTCCCATGGAAATCACACATCTTTCACCTCCTCCAATTATTCTCCCTAACCCACAAGTTCAAGGTCACTCAAGCCCTATTGGCAAGGCAAGGTCTAGGTGTGATCACATCATGGAGATGTAGTCACATATTGACAAGCCGGGAGAGTTGTGTGTCAAAGTCTTGAGAAAGCTGGTGGCTTAATCACTTTCTAAGTCACATAGTGAGCTCCTTTGGGACTCCTATGAACCAGACTATCACAAGACCCTTAATGATCTTATCTATTTGCTAAGATCAACTTCCTAAAACTTTATGGACATTGACAATGATGACATTGGATATCCAGTAAAACTCTCTCTTCCCAATGGAAATGGATCGGCCATAGTCAACTTGGTAGACCAAATGGTAAAGAGAAAAGCTAAGTCCGTGATAGTCCCGTGTACCATCACCAAAGGGTCCATATGTGTATATTGCCAAAGGAAGGGGCATTGGTTATGAAGCTGCAAATTTACCTTGCTAAGTTTCTATTCTAAGATTCTTGATGCATGATGTGACTGGGTCACATGTTGATGTTTTAAGAATCAAAGAAAAGTGAAGAAACTTACAGAAAGAATATGCTGAATCTGATCGCGTAGATGGATTTCTATCGCATAGTTTGGAGATTGGATTCTTGAGCTACCTCTTAAGAGTTATGAGATATTGCCAATATTGCTTAGGAATAGATAACAACAAGTTTTCATATGGATTGTAAGGACAAGTTCTTCCGCAAAGTTTTTTAAAATAAAAGGAAAATTTTGATTTTATTTATTTTAAAATATCCTTAGATTGGCATCTGTGAAATTTTTTGTTGCTTATAAGATTACATTAAGAGCAAGAGTGGAAATATGAATTTGATTCTTTCATTTGTGGTAATATCTAAATTTACCAAATAAGGAAAGATTCTTATCACCCAAGTTTCAATTGTATAGAAACTTGGAATCATGCAAGGTGTATAGCATGATGAATGAGAACTTTCGAGCATTGGAAAAATTAAGACTAACTACTTGTTCACATAGACGTGTGAGTCAAGTAAAGGACTAAGGGATCGAGTACACATTCTTGTGCCCTGATAAATCCACCACAAAAGATCGATAAGACTATTCGTCATGATTTACTTAAGTTCAGTAAATATGGTTATACTTACAAGTTTAAGTATAATTCTGAAAGATTGGAAAAGGTTCCATTGTAAGGCAGAGCGAATAAGAAGAATCAACTTAGGCAGAAAGATAAAAGTTTCTCAAATATGAAAAGATGGGAGAGTACTTTAGTATCAGTTTTGTGATCATCTTAATGATTAAGAAACCATAGCACAATTATTTCTCTAAGGGAATCTTAGTGCATTATTATGACTAAGAAGAGGAATCTTGAATTGTTGAAATGGTTAAATCAAGAAGATGATTCATACTTCATTCCAATACAAGTCTTAGAGTCATACTCCAAGATTGTAATTTGAGTGACATGTCTTAGAGAAGGTTTAAAAACACTTGTCAAATGTAAGAGTAAAAGTTTGCTACTCTTGTATATTTGAAATTGGTAAGTTGTGATGTTTTGGATAAAACAAAGACCAACTAAGGCCAATTATGTGAAGTGTTTGTCTTGATTAGAATCTGCACTATCTCTTGGATGTTTGACAAGGGAGTCTTATAGGTCAAGAGGACAGTGGGAGTCTTACAAGTCTTGAAAGTCTCAAGAACTAATCAAGAATAAAACCTGAAGTTCTTCACTAGCACACGACTTGAGGTTTATAACCTATCATGTTGACATATTCTGTGTCTATTCCAGTTAAAGTGGGTGTTGCATATGAGTTCTTAGAGTTCTTAATTGGTTGCACAACAACTTGGAAGAAATGGCAGGGCCTTGAGCTACCAGGTGGCAAGAAATTAAGATTGAGTTCAATCCATATGAGTTTGGATTTGTCATTATCCTTGTCTTGTGATTATGGTTTTGACAAATTCATATGGGTAGGAACTCATACACCATAAAAATCTAAGTGTCATAAGGTTTCTCTCCGATTCATGAAAACGATGGTGAGGAAACACTTTCACTAAGTAGAGTTTAGCTAGATAAAAATTGTGATATTTGCATTCTCAAAGTCGTTAGTGGAGTGTGTGTGGTTAACCAGCACACTAACCTGGACTTGTGAGAAATGGCAAAATGGTCTAACCATTATGATTACAGCATCCCTCTTCATAATTGTTTAGACACACCTATGAGCTATCTAAGGGAAGGTGTATGATCTTGATAAAGTTTTACCAAAACAATCTAGTATTAGAAATATGAACTTTGGTAAGAAAGTCAGCTGATTTCTAAGTTCATGTCAAAGCTAGTGGGAGCATAAGTGTCATGCTAATAATCATCATGTTAGTGGGAGCATGATAATTATGATAACTATTGCTAGTTAGCAATGTTAATTATAGAAAACAAAAGTTTCAATTGGGAAAGAGTTGTTTTGCAACAATTAAGGGAGAGGAAATTATACATCATCTCAAATCTAAAAGCTTATATTGAGGTTTTAATCGTATTTGGTCAAGGATATATATATATATATATATATATATATATATATATATATATATATATATATATATATATATATATATATATATATATGAATTTCATGTTGGAATGGCTCAACATAAGGAAATTCTGTATATGGGTCCATTATTTGCGTTCTAAAATTCGATTATGATTACGACATCCCTTTTCATAATCTAAATTATGAGAACTTGGAAAATAGAAATGGAAATGTTATAGCAAAAGACTGGTTTAGTCTTTATGTGAGACATCATGAATCGTGTCCCATATGCTTTGGATATAGGATCGATTACATGTGCTATATTCATCCTTTCCATAATTTTCCTAATGCCTGGGGAATTAAGAAAGGAAAAGGTATAGAATTGGATATGACTAAAAGGATTAAGCAATTGTTCAGGACAATCTAATTTTTACCAAAGATTGGTTGCTCAAGGAAAGTTGGAAGTATAGTGATAATTCTGGAAGGACCATATTGACATAATCTGTAAGGAGGCAACTCTTGTTCAGAAGTGATAGTCAAAATGGAATCTGGAAATGTTTCAAAGATAGAATTTACTTAATCTGTGTAAGATTAGGGAACTTAATGCAAGAAGGATGTTCCCAAGGAGCTAATCTCCTTTGAAATGCTCTGTAATGGTTGTTGTCAAGTCCTTCTAACTTTGTGCATAATCATTTCAAGAGGTTCAATGCATATAAGTTTAGAATCTAACAGATTTCAGTAAATGGCATGAATTTGGAATTCTTGCATTTTCAGTAAGGATTTGGGAGTGTGAAAAGAGAATCATTGAAGTTATGTTCAATTTATCTAGTTCACAAAGTAAAGATCATAGACAAACATAGTATGCATACTTGGTGTGTAGCATGACTAGTGTTTAGAAAACATAGTGTACATGCTTGGAGCATGGGACAACTATTGATTTAAATTCAAGAATAAAGTTGATAGCTGAAACAGTATACAATGAATAATGTGTAATCATATGCTGATAAATAAAAGGTTTTTTATTTATGTTCATAGGTTTTAATACCATATTGGATTCAATTATTCTTGTGTTTCATTTTGCATGTTTTGACTTCCAGAATAAACTAGGTCATTGTTCTAGATGACTATGTTATTCAAATCATCCACAGTTGGTCATATGTTGGAAGTAGATATGAATTAAGACTGTCATGGGTTGGCTTGTAGAGGTCTAAGGTGTTGGACAAAGGGCTACAACACTCATGAGTGCTCATAAGTTCTGAGTATTGGATTCTACCCGCACTCATTAGAATCACTTCATGGATTTTATCATGAGTGATCATGAGACGATAATATCTTATATTCTTCAAACATAGAGATATGAGTTGTTACTATGAGTTGGTTGTACATTGATTGCACAAAAACGCACTCGGTAACTCGGTGTTATAAAACGTGCCTTTGTGTATGATTCAACAAGTAGTAGAACAAGCAATATGAGTCGAATTTTATCCATTCCTTTTACCTTCGGGATAAAAGCGATATCTATGGGACCCTCGATGATTTGATGATGACAAATGGAAGTGTTTGGCCTGGCTAGGACTGATTTGATTTGTTCAATTAGTCAGTCGTCATAAATCGGAAATCGGGAAACAACAAATGGATAGAGAGAATGATTATAATCAATGTCTCAGTCCAAATGATATCTAGAATGGAGGAATATATGATCCCTTATCTAATGGACAGATCATTGACAAAGGTTAGAGTTCATCTACAAGGTCAGTGTTCGACAGAAGCTTTTGAGAGCTACGGTTGCCAGTCGGTTCCTGAAGTCATACGCAATAATAGTTTTAGACTTATCCAAGTGGGAGACTGTTGGATTAATGTCTAAGTCCATAACTATAATTGGTAAGAGTTGACCCAACCCAATCCATGCACTTGGATAGACTACATGAGAGAAATAAGAAACTTATGGTTATTAATATATTATAAGTTCTAGTATATTAATAATGAGAATAATAATATTTAATTAGTATTGATCAAGAATTAAATTAGAATTAATTATGTGATCAAAAGAGGACTAATTAAATATATGGGTTGATTGTGCAAATCATCCATAACTTATTTAGTGGGCCAAAGCTCCATGGATAATCAAGTTGGGTTAAACCCATAGGATGCTCCATGGATGCTCCATGGGTCATGGAAATGAAAGGTCATGACAATTAGGGTTTACATGGTGTAACCCTAATTGTAACACACTATATAAGCATCATATTATTCACCAAAATCGGCCACTAGTGTGTGTAATAGAAGGGCTAGCCGATTTTCATGAAGTGTAGAATTCTCTCAAGTTATTCCAAGTGTATTTGTTGTTGTGTGAACGATTTGAGATGTCACACTTGAGGCACTTGGCACTCAAGCTTCATGAAGACTTCCTACATGAAAGAGGTATGTATTCTATCTTGTTATATTCATTGTTTTGTATGCTAGATTAGGATAATACCTTGGACGTTCATATTTGTATGTATAATAGAGAAAATATAGATCCAAGGTATTTAGGGTTGCATGTACACTTAGGAGTGTTAGAATGCTCAAAACCCAACAGTTAGGGTGTTGTGGTGATACTTGAGACAAATATGGGTAGGTGTGGAAGGTAGTATGGGTTCGTACTACTGAAAGCACAGGACCCATACGCATAGCAAGGAAATCACAACCCTTGGGGTTTTTGGGGTTTTGGTCTCCCGACATTATGTTATTTATCTGATGACTTGTATATATATTCTAGTATAGTGGTGACGAGACTTGTTGCTTCAGGATCGGGATCAAGATCAGGATCAGGATCGGGGTCGGGAGACGGAGGGTTAGAGGTGCCGGTAGCACCTGAGCCCATGGTTCAGATAGGGACCGAGGAGTTGGATGCCAGGATCAGGGAGATCATGCACGACGAGATTGCTGCTGCGTTCCGAGCATAGCTGCCACAGATGTTTCGGTCGATTAAGACCGTGATGGTTGAGTATTTTGATGAGCGATATGACCCATTGGTTAGTGTAGGATTAGATATTCGAAAGTCTATGGGGTCCAGCGTTACGTGCAGCTAGCGTGCACCGTCGCTGCAGGGGATGATGGAAGTTTCATGGATGTGTGAGTTGTGATAAGTGGTGAGACTACATGCGAGATATTTGGTATTCCCTTAGAAGTGAGGGGTGGCCGTGTTTCTATGTTGATGATATTGTTAGAGTTGGATTAATGTCAAAGTCCATAACTATAATTGGTAAGACTTTACTCGACCCGGCATGATCCATTTGGGTTGCATGGCATCATGCACTTGGATAGACTAAATGAGAGAAATAAGACACTTATGGTTATTAATATATTATAACTTCTAGTATTTTAATAATGAGAATAATAATAATATTTAATTAGTATTGATCAACAATTAATTTAGAATTAATTATGTGATCAAAAGAGGACTAATTAAATATGTGGGTTGATTGTGCAAATCATCCATAACTTATATAGTGGGCCAAAGCTCCATGGATAATCAAGTTCGGTTAAACCCATAGGATGCTCCATGGACGCTCCATGGAGGTTACATAACCCATGGGTGATGGAAATGAAAGATCATGACAATTAGGGTTTACATGGTGTAACCCTAATTGTAACACACTATATAAGCATCATATTATTCACCAAAATTGGCCACTAGTGTGTGTAATAGAAGGGCTAGCCAATTTTCATGAAGTGTAGAATTCTCTCAAGTTATTCCAAGTGTATTTGGTGTTGTGTGAACCATTTGAGGTGTCACACTTGAGGCACTTGGCACTCAAGCTTCATGAAGACTTCCTACATGAAATAGGTATGCATTCTATCTTGTTATATTCATTGTTTTGTATGCTAGATTCGGGAGTTGGAATTTACCTTTCGCGTCGACATCTGAGAGGGCTATGTTTTGCCTGGAGTTTGCTTCAGAGCAGTCTCGGATGACTCATTATCTGAGTATGCTCAAGACTGATATTCGACAGTTTGTGTCTACACAGCGATGTGATACGCTCCTGGACCTTCTAAAAGTCGTGCGGCGGTGTGAGTTGGAGATAGAGCTGCAGCTGAAGGAGCAGCGTCAGGCACCGACGCAGTCTCAGCGAGCGCCTAAGCGGTCTAAGACCGCTGATACACAGTCCGGGGGTCATCACAACTGCACTTGTGGAAAGTGTGGCAAGGCTCATTCGGGGGTTTATGGAGCAGGAGGTGGGTGCCACAAATGTGGCAAGGAGGGGAACTATGCGAGGGACTGCCGCCCGTCCGCCCCTCCATCAGATATGAGAATTTGTTATCATTGTCATCAGGTTGGTCATGTGAAGACCAACTGTCCGCAGCTCGCCGCCAAGCCGGCGCAAGGTTCCGTGCCAGCTGCTGTGAGGATTGGAGATGGGAGGCCAGTCAAGGTGGAGCCTCTGAAGGCTCAGGGTCGCGCCTTCCAGCTCACGCCGAGGAGGCCAAGTCAGCACCGGATGTGGTTGCTGGTACGTTTTCTATTATTTGTCTCCGTTATTGTATTCGTTTTATGCTTATTGGTTGTACCTGATATTAGGTATGTTTTTAGTGAATTATTTGCCCGCTTTGGTATTATTTGACTCGGGGGCGATTCGATCGTTTTTATCTCAGACCTTCTCTAGAGGGTTCAGTGTGCCGATAGATGATCTTGAGTGTCCGTTGCGAGTTTCGATCACCAACGAGCATGGGGTATCTGCTTCTTCGGTCTTCCGGGGATGCAAGTTGGAGATTTTCGGGGTGTCCTTCCCGATAGATTTGATTCCTATTCCCATGAGGTATGTCTGCGTGATTATAGGGATGGATTGGCTTAGCCGTTTTGGCGCCATGATCGACTGTGAGGGACAACGGGTGGTGGTTCGAACCCCAAGTGGGGGAGAACTTGTACTATATGGTGAGGGCACCAGGTTGGGATCAGGGTTTTGTTCGCCAGCCAGGGCTCGGCAGTATATTCAACACGGGTGTGCTGGTTATTTGGCGTATGTTGTAGATACGCGGGTTAGAGAGCAGCTTTCAGTTTCTGAGGACCCGGTGGTGAGGGAGTTTGCTGATGTGTTTCTGGACGAGTTACTCGGAGTGCCTTCGGAGAGGCAGGTTGAGTTCAGGATTGACTTAGTGCTAGGTGTGGCCCTATCGCTAAGGCGCTGTACCGACTAGCACCACCAGAGATGCAGGAGTTGTCATCTCAGTTGCAGGAACTGCTGGGTAAGCAGTTCATTCGTCCGAGTAGTTCACCCTGGGAGCACCGATCCTTTTCGTCAGGAAGAAGGACGGTTCGCACAGGATGTGCATTGACTATTGGGAGCTGAACAAGTTAACGGTGAAGAACTGTTATCCACTTCCGAGGATAGATGATCTTTTCGATCAACTGTAGGGTGCATCTTGGTTTTCCAAGATTGATTTGAGATGAAGATATCACCAAGTCAAGGAGAGGGAGGTAGACGTGGAGAAGACCGCTTCGGACTCGTTATGGTCATTACGAGTTCGTGGTGATCTTGGTTGGAGTCACCAACGCGCTAACAATGTTCATGGATCTGATGAACCGGGTATGCAGACCGATGCTTGATCGCTCAGTCATTATGTTTATAGATGATATCTTGGTGTACTCCAAGAATCGAGAGCAGCATGAGGAGCATCTCAGGGAGCTGCTGGAAGTTCTGAGGCGAGAACGGTTGTATGCCAAGTTCTCGAAATGCGAGTTTTGGTTACGGGAGGTCCAGTTCCTCAGATACCTCGTTAAGCAGGAGGGGATCTTGGTCGAACCGGCAAAGGTGGAGGCGGTTATGCAGTGGGAGTCCCCGAAATCTCCATCTAACATCAGGAGTTTCTTGGGTTTAGCAGGGTATTATCGGAGATTCATTCATGATTTCTCCAAGATTGTCGTTCCCCTCACTCGTCTAACGAGGAAGGGGGTGGATTTCCGGTGGGGCCCCGAGCAGTAGAGGGCATTTGAGACCGTCCGACAGCGTTTATGCGACGTGCCAGTGTTGACACTCCCCGAGGGAGTGGAGGATTTTGTGGTATTTTGCGATGCATCCATCGCTGGCTTGGGGGCAGTCCTCATGCAGAGAGGATGGGTGGTTGCCTACGCATCGCGACAGCTAAAGCTGCATGAGACGAGGTTCCCCACGCACGATCTTGACTTGGGAGCGGCGGTTTTTGCTCTCAAGATTTGGAGGCACTATCTATACGGGGTTCGTTGCACAATATACACAGATCACAAGAGTTTGAGACACATCATGGATCGGCCAAACCTGAACATGAGGCAGCGCAGGTTGCTGGATGTGGTAAAGGACTATGATTGCGAGATCCTTTACCATCCTGGTGAAGCGAATGTGGTTGCCGATGCTCTGAGCCGCAAGTCAGCTGGGTCCTCGACCCCAAGCAGGTGTGTGAGGATAGCGGTGGATTGCCCACTGGTGGGTTTGATCAGGGATGCTCAGATTGAGGGCATGAGACCAGCAAACTGGAAGTTGGAGAGGATTAAAGTCGAAAGCACCCGATTTGTTTAGGATAGCCACAGATTGTTGACCCGTTACAGTCGGGTTTGGGTTCCGATGTCCGAAGGGGTCTGGAAGATAGTGATGGAGGAGGCTCATAAGTCTCGTTTTTCGATTCACCTGGGAGCCACCAAGCTGTACTGTCATTTGAGTTCGAGTTATTGGTGGCCTGGCATGAAGCGAGATATCGCTTGGTTTGTTGAGAGGTGCTTGATCTGTAGGATGGTCAAGGCCGAGCATCAGAGGTCACATGGTAAGTTGCAGCCTCTAGAGATTCCCATGTGGAAATGGGAACGGATCGCGATGGATTTAATCACGAAGTTGCCAAAGACGACAAGGGGGTTCGATGCTATATGGGTCATCGTGGATCGATTGACCAAGAGTGCCCATTTCCTAGCCATATGGGAGAGTTTTTCGGCAAAGAAGTTGGCTGACCTGTACGTCAGAGAGATTGTCTCTCGTCATGGGGTTTCAGTTTCTATCGTTTCCGATCTAGATGTCAGGTTTACTTCCCATTTTTGGTAGAAGTTCCATGAGGAACTGGGTACACGAATGCATTTTAGTATGACGTTCCATCCACAGACTGATGGGCAGAGTGAGCGGACCATTCAGACCATTGAGGATATGTTGAGGGTGTGCATTATTGATTTCGGTGGGAGTTGGGATTCCCACCTACCGCTTGTAGAGTTCGCCTACAACAACAGCTATCATTCCAGTATTGGCGCCCCGCCTTTCGAGCTGTTGTATGGCTAGAAGTGTAGGACCCCAGTCTGCAGGGACGAGGTTGGGCACAGAGTTATTGGTCAGACAGAGGTAGTCCTGCAAACTACCAAGATAATACAACAAACTAGACAGCGACTGCAGACCGCTCAGAGTCGGCAGAAAAGTTATGCTGACCGACGTCGATTTGAACTGGAATTTCAAGTGGGTAACATGGTCCTCCTGAAGGTCTCACCCTGGAAGGGTGTGATCCACTTCAGGCAGAGGGGAAAATTGGGTCCCCGTTATATTGGGTCGTTCAAGATTATTGACGTGGTTGGCAGGGTGGCTTATAGGCTAGAGCTTCCAGAGGAGCTTAGCCGGATCCACGCACATTTCATGTTTCGCAATTGTGAAAATGCATTATAGACCAGGAAGTAGTGGTATCGTTGGATGAAATTTAGGTCGATGAGCGCCTGAACTATGTGGAAAGGCATGTGCTATTTTGGAAAGGAAGAAGAAGATTCTGAGGAATAAGGAAATACCTTTAGTAAGGTTACAGTGGGAACATCGGAAGGGATCCGAGTGGACATGGGAGTCGGAGGTGGATATGCTCGAGCATTACCCGGCATTGTTTAGTCCAGTGGACTTTAAGGACGAAGTCTAGTTCAAGTGGGGGAGAGTTGTAACGCCCTGATTCTTAGGTAGTGCTTAAATAAGATTTTTTGGGTTAAGCTCTACTCGGCTAGTTGGTTGACCTACTCGTCGAGTAGCAGCGGGGTGGGATCGCGTGTTAAGTGACCTACTCGACGAGTCCATGCTAGACTCGGCGAGTAGGAGCTGGCAGTGGAAACCCTAAATCCCGGGGTTTGCACCTCTATTTAAAGGAGCCTTAGCCTCCTTTGGCCTCTGTACAGTCTTTGAGAGCCCCTTAAAACCCTAATTCGTGTGTGTGTGCCTTAGTGTAGTGTTTGAAGCTTGGAAAGGAGGATCTTCGAGGAAGAAAGCTAAGAGTGCAAAGGAAACTAAAGCAAGGAAGGTGTGGGAAGCAGGATTTACCTCAGCTAGCATCCTTTGGAGGTACCAAAGTGCCATTCTTACTTCCCTTTTCCCATTTTAGTTGAGTTTTTAGGGTTTTTATGGATTTTTAAGTTGGTATGATGAGCTATGGGCTAGATCTGAAGTTGTAACTTTAGATCTGGACCCTCCTTGTATTCTAGAAGCATAAAGTCACAGTCTTGGTTGTGATTAACGTCCCTCTTGAGCATGAAGTTCCATTAAGAACTTAGAATAGACATTTAGAGCCTTTATAGTCATGCATGCACGTAATGTTTGCAACTCTACATGATAAGCATGCCCTAGAAGCTTGGATCTATGAGTTGGAGTCGTTGCATGGCTCAAAATATGTTTGTATTGAGGAAAAGGACTGAATGGACTCGGCGAGTCACAAAGTTACTGGGCAAGTCACATAAAGATGGCCGTGAACTCGACGAGTTGGATGAACAACTCGGCGAGTCCGATGAAGATCGCCATAATACTCGACGAGTTGAAGAACAACTCGGCGAGTCCGATGAGTTTCCTCTGGGATATGTATGAGTGTGTATCCGTCGAGTTGCAAGGAGGGAACTCGACGGGTGACCTTAAGTTTGATTGAGAATCAAAGGAATTCGACGAGTCACTTTGATGAATCGACGAGTTAGAATGTACCTCAGGGAACTCGACGAGTAGCCATGGGTACTCAGCGAGTTAAGGTCAACATGGACTGTTGACCTTGACTGAGGACTTTGACTTTGACCAGGGGTTGACTAGTGGGTTATGGAGTACCTTATAGGGATAAGGACTTATGAGTATGATGTACTATGATGATAGGTGGTAGAACCTGTGCCAAGTGATCTGGGAGTTAGAGTTTACCATTTGCGTCGACGTCTGCGAGGTGAGTTATCCTCACTATATTGATAGGGTCTACAGCACAAAGGCCAGCCCTTTAGTTGTTATTGTTATGATATGCTACATGTGGTTATGATCTGTTATATCGAAATCGGGGTAGACAGTATGTTATGCTCTTATGATCCGTAAGGATTGGTATGTTAGTGACCTGCTAGGTCGGTACTCTAGTTACAGGAGAATTCTATGATTGATGATCAGTATGACAGATATGTTTGATGTTTGTATATGCCTGTATGTGATAGTATGCACACATGGTTATTCGTCGATGGTTGGGTTGAGGCGGTCCTGCTTTGTGCTGAAGGTTAATATACCCTATGAGTGGTCCAGGGAGACTGTAGGCCCACGTGGCGGACCAGTCATGCCGAAGGCTCGGGATAGATTTGTTGGGTTTTGAGCATTCTAACACTCCTATGGTGTACATGCAACCCTATAAACCTTGGATCTATGTTTTCTCTATAATACATGCAAATAAGAACTTTCCAAGGCTTTAATCCTAACTAGCATGTTATGAAGTTCTTATACTACAAAGTACTAGTTAGATGACATACCTTTTGATGTAGCTTGATGTCTTCAAGCTTTAAGAGCTTAGCCCCAATAGTATGGAAGCCTCAAATCGAATCACAAATCACCAAAACACCTTGGAAGACTTTAGAGAATATGGATATTTGGTTCTCTCTAGTGAAATTTGCTAGCCCTTCTTAGTGTACCACACTAGTGCCAATTTCACCAACCAAGGACATCTTTATATAGTGTGGAGGATTAGGGTTAAACCCTAATACCCATGACCATTCATTTCCTAGGATCCATGGGTTAAACACTCCATGGACTATCCATGAAAGCTTAGCCCAACCTAAATGAACTTGGCCCATTCCATATATATAAGAGTCCATATTTAATTAGTTCCTTTTGATCACTTAATTAGTTATAAATTAGTTCTTCATCAATACTAATTAAATAATATGATTCCATATTAATATATTAGAACTTATAATATATTAATATTAATCATAAACATACTATTCTCAAAAGATTATCCATATAAATTGTGTCGGTGAAGTGCAACCCAAATGGACCATGCCGGGTCGGGTCAAGTACATACTAAATATAGTTATGGACTTAGACATTAATCCAACAGTCTCCCACTTGGATAAGTCGAAAACTATTATTGCGTATGACTTCAAACCTAGCTGGCAATCGTAGCTCTTAAAGCCGCTGTCGAACTCTGATCTTGTCAACGAACTTGTCCATTAGATAAGGGATCATATATTCCTCCATTCTAGATATCATATGAACTGAGACATGGATTATAATCATTCTCTCTGTCCATTTGTTGTTTACCTATTTCCGATTTATGATGACTGACTAATTGAACAAATCAAATCAGTCCTGGTCCAGTCGAGCACTTCCATTTGTCATCATCAAATCATCGAGGGGCCCACAGATATCGCTTTTATCCCGAAGGTAAAAGGAATGGATAAACTTCGACTCATATGGCTTGTTCTACTACTTGTTGAATCATACACAAAGGCACGTTTTATAGCACCGAGTTACCAAATGTGTTTTCGTGCAATCAATGTACAACCAACTCATAGTAACAACTCATATCTCTAGGTTTGAAGAATATAAGATATTATTGTCTCATGATCACTCGTGATAAAATCCATGAAGTGATTCCAATGAGCGCGGGTTGAATCCAATACTCAGAACTTATGAGCACTCATGAGTGTTGTTGCCCTTTGTCCAACACCTTAGACCTCTACAAGCCAACCCATGACAGTCTTAATTCATATCTCCTTCCAACATATGACCGACTGTGGATGGTTTGAATAACTTAGTCATTCCGGAAGAATAACCTAGTTTATTATGGAAGTCAAAACATGCAAAATGAAACACAATAATAATTGAATCCAATATGGTATCAAAACCTATGAACATAAATAAAACACCTTTTATTTATCACCATATGATTACACATTATTCATTGTATACTGTTTCAGCTATCAACTTTATTCTTGAATTTAAAACAATAGTTGTCCCATGTTCCAAGCATGTACACTATGTTTTCTAAACACTAGTCATGCCATACACCAAGTATGCATACTATGTTTGTCTGTGATCTTTACTTTTTGAACTAGATCCATTGAACATAACTTCAATGATTCTCTTTTCACACTCCCAAATCCTTACTGCAAATACAAGAATTCCAAATTCATGTCATTTACTGAAATCTGTTGGATTCTAAACTTATATGCATTGATCCTCTTGTAATGATTATGCACAAAGTCAGAAAGACTTGACAACAATCATTATAGAGTATTCCAAAGGAGATCAGCTCCTTGGAAACATCCTTCTTGCATTAAGTTTCCTAATCTTAAACAGATAGAAAATTCTAACTTTGAAACATTTCCAGATTCCATTTTGACTATCACTTCTGAATAAGAGTTGCCTCCTTACAGATTATGTTAATATGGTCCTTCCAGAATTATCACTATACTTCCAACTGTCCTTGAGCAACCATCTTTGGTAAACCTTAGATTGTCCCCGACAATTGTTTAATCCTTTTAGTCATATCAAGTTCTAAACCTTTTCCCTTCTTAATGCCCCAGGAATTTGGAAAATTTTAAAAAGGATGAATATAGCACATATAATTGATCCTATATCCGAAACATATGGGAAACGATTCATGATGTCTCACATAAAGACTAAACCAGTCTTTTGCTATACTATTACCATTTCAATTTGCCAAGTTCTCATAATTCAGATTATGAAAAGGGATGCCGTAATCATAATCGAATTTTAGAATGTAAATAATGGACCCATATACATAATTTCCTTATGTTGAGCCATTCCAACATGAAATTCATATATATATATATATATATATATATATATATATATATATATATATATATATATATATATATATATATATCCTTGACTAAATGATTAAAACCTCACGATCTAAGCTTATAGATTTGAGACGAAGTATAATTTCCTCTCCCTTAATTATTGCAAAACAACCTTTTACCCAATTGAAACCTTTTGTTTTCTATAACTAACATTGCTAAATTGCAACCTTTATCATAATTATCATGCTCCCACTAACATGATGATTATTCGCATAACACTTATGCTCCCACTAGCTTTGACATGTACTCAGAAATCAGCTGACTTTCTTACCAAAGTTCAGATTTCTAATACTAGATTGTTTTGATAAAACTTTATCAAAATCATACACCTTCCCTTAGATAGCACACTTGTGTGTCTAAACAATTATGAAGAGGGATTCCGTAATCATAATGGTTAGACCTTTTTGCCACTTCTCACAAGTCCAAGTTAGTGTGCCGGTAAACCACACACGCTCCACTAACAACTTTGAGAATGCAAATATCCCAATTGATATCTAAGCTAAAATCTACTTAGTGAAAGTGTTTCCTCACCATCATTTTCATGAATCGGAGAGAAACCTTATGACACTTAGATTTAATGGTGTATGTGTTCTTATCCATGTGAATTATCAAAACCATAGTTGCAAGACAAGGATAATGACAAATCCAAACTCATATGGACGGAACTCAATCTTAATTTCTTGCCACCTGGCAGCTCAAGGGCCTGCCATTGCTTCCAAGTTGTTGTGCAACAAATTAAGAACTTTAAGAGCTCATATGCAAAGCCAACTTTAGCTGGAATGGGCACAGAATATGTCAACACGATAGGTTATAAACCTCAAGTCGTGTGCTAGTGAAGAACTTCAAGTTTTATTCTTGATTAGTTCTTGAGACTTTCAATACCTTTAGGACTCCCACTGTCCTCTTGACATATAAGACTCCCTTGTCAAACATCCAAGAGATAGTGCGGATTCTAATCAAGACAAACACTTCACACAATTGGCCTTAGTTGGTCTTTGTATTATCCAAAACATCACAACTTACCAATTTCAAATATACAAGAGTAGAAAACTTTTACTCTTACATTTAACAAGTGTTTTAAACCTTCTTTAAGACATGTCACTCAAGTTACAATCTTTGAGTATAACTCTAAGAATTGTTTTTGTAACGAAGTATGAATCATCTTCTTGATTTAACCACTTCAACAATTCAAGTTCCTCTTCTTAGCTATAATAAGGCTCTTAGAGGATGAATTGTGATAAGGTCTCTAAATCATTAAGATGATCACAAAACTGATACGAAAGTACTCTCTCGCATCTATTCAGATTTGAGAAACTTTTATCCTTCTGACTAATTTGATTCTTCTTATTCGCTCTGCCATACATTGGAACCTTTTCCAATGTCTCAGAATTACACTTAAGCTTGTAAGTATAACGATATTTACTGAGCTATAGTAAATTATGACGAATAATCTTATCGATCTTTTGTGGTGGACTTAATCAGTGCACAATACTGTGTACTCGATCCCTTAGTCCTTCACTTGACTCACACATCCATGTGAACAAGTAATTAGTCTTAATTTTCCAATACTTGAAAGTTCTCATTCATCATGCTATACAACTTGCATGATTCCAAGTTTCTGTCCAACTGAAACTTGGGTGATGAGAATCTTTCCTTATTTGGTAAATTTAGACATTACCACAAATGAAAGAATCAATTTCATATTTCCAGTCATGCTACTAATGGAATCATATAAGCAACAATTTTTCCTCAAATGCCATTGTAAGGATATTTTAAAATAAATAAAACCAAAAATTTTCTTTTATTTTAAAACTTTGCGGAAAAACTTATCCTTACAATCAATATGAAAACTTGTTGTTATCTATTCCTAAGCAATATCTCATAACTCCTAAGAAGTACCTCAAGAATCCGATCTTCAAACTACGTGATAGAAATCCATCTACGCGATCAGATTCAGCATATTCTTTCTTTAAGTTCCTTTACTTTTCTTTGATTCTTAAAACATCAACATGTGACCCAGTCACATCATGTAATAAGAATCTCAGAATAGAAACTTAGCAGAGTTAGATAGTGGACTTTACGTGAAGTAGAGTCAAACTTATTGACTTTACCACCCTTAGGTAAATTGGCAGATTCACAACCAATGCCCCTACCTTTGGCAATATAAACATATGGACCCTTTGGTAATGGTACACGGGACTATCACAGACTTAGCTTTTCTCTTTACCATTTGGTCAATCGAGTTGACTATGGTCGATCCCTTTCCATTGGGAAGAGAGAGCTTTATTAGATATCCAATGTCATCATTGTCAATGTCCATAAAGTTTTAGGAAGTTGATCTTATCAAATAGATAAGATCATTAAGGGTCTTGTCATAGTCTGTTTCATAGGTGTTCCAAAAGAACGTACTATGTGACTTAGAAAGTAGTTGAACCACCAACTTTCTCAAGACTTTGACACCCAACTCTCCCGGCTTGTCAATATGTGACTACATCTCCAAGATGTGATCACACCTAGACCTTGCCTTGCCAATAGGGCTTGAGTGACCTTGAACTTGTGGATTAGGGAGAATAATTGGAGGAGGTGAAAGAAGTATGATTTCCATGGGACATCATCTTCATTTAGGAAAGCTTGTTTCAAGAGATTTAGGAAGATCATAAATGTCTAAACCCGACATCTTTTGGGAGATATTCAAGATAGTTGATTTTAAAGTCCTTAATATGACACCCAATATGAAATATTAAGGCTAGGACCCAACAAACTATTTTATAACTTAGAAGAGGTATGCCATAATCCAAGCTATAAAATATTTGAAGGTAGGTGAATGACGATTCACCAATTTCCACCAAGATAAACGAAATGTAGTATTAGGTTTTAATTGGTTTTGAAACTCCTAGATCTTTTGAGATTCATTGAACTGTTCAATGGCATGTTTCAATCTCGAGTGTGCCCTTCAGGTTTTGTGACTGGGATGCCGAGGACCACAAAACAAGGTGTGAAGTAACCATGCAAATTACTTGGTACCCTTAAGTGTTTACCCCTCAATCGATGTGCCGGTTAACCACACACGCTCCATCGATACTATGATAAACATTAAGTAACCCTTTGCCTACCTTGTTAAATACGATTTAGTGTGTCGGTTAACCACACACGCTCCACTAACCGACTTAAACAAAGTGCAAAGTGTAATTACATGGATTAGCCCCTTATTCACATTTTCCTAAGTAACTAAGATTGGGTATTTATAAAAGGTTTAGTTACTTAGTATTTATCATTAATACTTTTAATGAAGGGAGAATTATAGTCCTGTCAAACCTGTTCGGCTAACGACCCTCCACCAGTCAAGCAAGCGGTGGGTGAGAGTGGACACCCATTAAGTTGCCATTTTATAGGCAACAACCTTATACCCACCTTATAGACCAACTGCGTGAATGAGGCGTACTAGCGGTAAGACTGACTTTACTCTTATACATATATATATATATATATATATATATATATATATATATATATATATTATTAACTTATAATATTATAAAGTATAAGGGTTGAATTTTAACTCTTTAAAATTCTAAGGGCTAACTTGGAATTAAAGTATTCATAAGAGAAAACTTTACAAATTCCAAAACTTGAGGGAAAGTTTTGAAACTATTCAAAACTAATTAATTCCATAACTTATGTGTTTAAAGTAGTTTTAAACCAAAAACCCTTCAAGTTCCATAACTTGAGGATAAGTTATGGAAGACTTTAAACTAATAAAAGAATTAACTTTTCTTTATTTTATAACTTATGGAATTAATTAAGGTTAGACTTGTTTTTATTTATTATTTAATGAAGAGTCTCTTGGTCCTCCATAACTTGAGGACAAGTTATGGAGTCATAAAACCATTTAATTAGAACTAGACTCTTCATTTTTGTAACCTTTGCCAACTTTTATGAGTTTTATGAAACTTAAATGTGACTTTTCATATAACTTGAGGACAAGTTACAAAAACACATTTTAGAATCAACTCTTAGATTAATTTGGATTGAAAACAACTATTTCCCTCAACTTTTCTATTAATCTAAGCAACTCATAAGAACAAGATAATTCAAATCAAACTTTTTCATGTAATTAGTCTAAACCTTAAACTAATACAAAACATGAATCTATTGACAATTATCTTTGAAATTGGATTAGCATGAACATTACCACATCAAAAACAAGTTTATAAGTCCAAAAACATCTTAGGGTAATGTTCTTAGTCCAATTCCAGCCAAAAAAGTCGAATTTATGCTGTCTGGGGGTCCAACTCGTCGAGTGCATGAACCAAATCGGCGAGTTGGATGCTTTTTGCCTTGGACTCGGCGAGTCCATTCATGGACTCAGCGAGTCTACTGGGCAGACAGCATCAAAACTCGATTTTCCAGCTTCTTTTGCAAGTATAACAAGAAAACAAGCCTAGGCTTTGATACCACTGTTGGGTTTTGAGCATTCTAACACTCCTATGGTGTATATGCAACCCTATAAACCTTGGATCTATGTTTTCTCTATAATACATGCAAATAAGAACTTTCCAAGGCTTTAATCCTAACTAGCATATTATGATGTTCTTATACTACAAAGTACTAGTTAGATGACATACCTTTTGATGTAGCTTGATGTCTTCAAGCTTTAAGAGTTTAGCCCCAATAGTGTGGAAGCCTCAAATGGAATCACAAATCACCAAAACACCTTGGAAGACTTTAGAGGATATGGATACTTGGTTCTCTCTAGTGAAATTTGCTAGCCCTTCTTAGTGTACCACACTAGTGCCAATTTCACCAACCAAGGACATCTTTATATAGTATGGAGGATTAGGGTTAAACCCTAATACCCATGACCTTTCATTTCCTAGGATCCATGGGTTAAACACTCCATGGACTATCCATGAAAGCTTAGCCCAACCTAAATGAACTTGGCCCATTCCATATATGTAAGATTCCATATTTAATTAGTTCCTTTTGATCACTTAATTAATTATAAATTAATTCTTGATCAATACTAATTAAATAATATGATTCCATATTAATATATTAGAACTTATAATATATTAATATTAATCATAAACATACTATTCTCCAAAGATTATCCATATAAATTGTGTCGGTGAAGTGCAACCCAAATGGACCATGCCGGGTCGGGTCAAGTACATACCAAATATAGTTATGGACTTAGACATTAATCCAACAAGATTCACACAAGTGTAGGCCCGGTAGGGCGGTCCAGTCAGGCCGATGGCCTAGTATGCATGTTGATTGATTGATTATTACTGATATGGAATTGTCAGTGTGCTATTGGTATTTCGGGGGGGGGGGGGGGGGGGGGAGGGGTAGCTCACTAAGCCCTCGGGCTTACAGTTTTCAGTTTATTGTTTCAGGTACTTCAGGGGATCAGGGAAAGGCGAAGGCGTAACCGTATCGCTCGTCATCCTTATGTTATGATTTGTGGGACACACTGATGGAAAATGATTTGAAAACATTTTGTAAACAATACTATTTGGTTTTTATTTACGAATGAAAAAGTTTAATTTTGGTGTAAAATTTATGGATGTTACAAATAGTTCTTGATATTTGATGAAAACATTCTTTAAGAAAATCATATATTACCTTTAGTAAAAATAGTAACCACAATAGTGTTGGGTTTTGAGCAATCTAACACTTCCTAAGTGTGCATGAAACCCTAATAAACCTTGGATCTATGTTTGTCTAAATACATGCAAAATAATAATTTTTCCAAGGTTCATAACCTATCTAACATGGCATGGGGTACTTTTAAACATAAAAGAATTAGATGAGATTACATACCTTTTGATGATCAGTTTGATTCCTAAGGAGTTTGAGGCCCAAGCACCAATAGTGTGAATGCCTCAATTGGAATCACAAATCACCACAAACTCTTGGAAAACTTTGAGAGAGTGTATACACACATAATAATTGGCCACACACAAAGTCTCACACAACTAGTGCCACTAGTGGCTATTTCATGCAACATAAGCATGCTTATATAGTGTACATGATTAGGGTGAAACCCTAATAAACCATGACTTTTCCTTTCCCAAGGATCCACGGGTTAAAAGCTCCATGGATCATCCATGGACTTCAATATAAGCCTAGCCCATTAACTAATGAGTATTAGCCCACACCATATAAAACAATAGCCCACAATTTAATTAGTCTTCCTTTTAATCTCTAAATTAATTCATAATTAATTTAAGACTAACACTAATTAAATAACTTCATATTAATATATTATAACTTACAATATATTAATAAACATATCTGTATAACTCTCATAAAATTATCCATAAATAGTTTGGATGAAATGCAACCCAAATGGACCATGCCGGGTCGGGTCAAGTATATACCAAATAAGTTATGGACTTAGACACCTTATCCAACAGACTCCCACTTGGATAAGTCTAATAACTATATTTGCGTATGTTACTTCAGGAACCAACCAACAATCGTAGCTCTTGAAAACTCTGTTGAACTATGAAGCGCCATCTTAGATAAGTGATCAAATAATCCTCTGTTCTCATGATATCAACCGGACAAATACATGGAACAACGTCGTACTTATTGTCCAGTAGTTTGTTTCCCGATTTTCGATTTGTTTGACAAAGAAGTTAATCGAACACATCAATTTTAGTTCTGACCGGCCGGTACATAGGTCACAACAAAATCATCGAGGGGCCCAGATATCGCTTCTATTTCTAGAAGGAACAAATAAACTTCGACTCATATGCTTGTTCTACTACTTGTTGAATTATACACAAAGGCATGTTTTATAACATCAAGTTACTGATGCGTTTACGTGCAATCAATGCACAACCAATTCATAGGTAACAACTCATATCTCTAGGTTTGAAGATTTATATGATATTACCGTCTCACGATCACTCGAGATAAATTCCATGAAGTGATACAAGTGAGCGTGGGTTTAATCCAATACTCACAACTTATGAGCACTCATGAATGTTGTAGCAACCATTGCTATGACTAAACCCATTTAGCCATCTACAAACTTGATTCATGACAGTCTTGATTCATACCTACTTCCAACATATGAACGACTGTGGAGTGTTTAAATAACTTAGTCATTCGGAAAGAATAACCTAGCTATTTTGGAAGTCAAAACATGCAAAGTGAAACACAATAATAATCGAATCCAATATGGTCTCAGAACCCTTTTGAATATAAATAGAACCACCTTTTATTTATCACCATATTGATTACACATTATTCATTGTATAATGTTTCAAACAATCAACTTAAGACTTGAATAAAAACAACAGTCGTCCCATGCTCCTAGCATGTACACTTTGTTTTTCTAAACAATAGTTATGCCATACTCCAAGTATGCACACTATGTTTGTGTATGATCCTTACATTGTGATGTAGATCAATCGAACATGATTCCATTGATACTCATTTCACAATCCCAAATCCTTATTGTAAATGTGAGAATCCCCGATTCCTATCGTTTACCAACATTTTAAACTTTTATGCAATGTTCCTATTGTAATGATTATGCACAAAGTCACCAAAACCTTGTCACCAGTCATTACAGAGTATTCCAAAGAAGGTCAACTTCTAAGGAACGAAGGTCTCATATTCAAAGTACATTGATTTGAACATCCTTCTTGCATTAAGGTTTTCTAATCTTACATAGATTGAATAACTTCCACCTATGGAGACATTTCCATAGTCCCATTTTGACTATCACTTCCGAACAAGAGTTACTTCTTTTCAGAATATGTCAATATGGTCCTTTCCGACAACTTACATCATACTTCCAACTTTCCCTGAGCAACCAATCTTTGGCGAACCTCAGATTGTCCTCGACAATTGCTTAATCACTTTAGTCATATCCAGTTCTAGACTTTTCCCTTCTCAATGCCTTAAGCATTTGGAAAATTTTGAAAAGATGAATATTATAGCACATGCAATCGATCCTATATCCGAAGCATATGGGACACGATTCATGATGTTTGACATAAAGACATGATACTAGACTAGTCTTTTGCTACAATGTTTTTTATTTTTTTATTTGCAATGTTTTCAAAATTTAACTATGAAGAGGGATGCCGTAATCATAATCGAATTTTGAAAACGCAATATATATAGAATTTCTTCAATTTTGAACCATTCCAACATAAAATTCACATATATATTCTTGACTAAAGATGATTAAAATCTCAATCTAAGCTTTAGAATTGAAATGAAGTATAATTTCCTCTCCCTTAATTATAGCAAAACAACTTTTCAACCCCTGCAACTTCACGAATTGAAACTTTGTTTTCTATAATTAACATTGCTAACTTGCCACACTAAACGTAATAATCATGCTCCCACTAACATGATGCTTATCAACATAACACTTATGCTCGCACTAGCTCTGACATATTTCCAGAAATCTGCTGGACTTCTGAAATTTAGATTCATACACCCTTTCTTAGATAGCTCACATGTGTGTCTAAACAATTTTCAGGACTATGAAAAGGGATGTCGTAATCATCGTCTCAATTGCTTAGGCATTTGCCATTTCTTAGGGACTAGGAAACACTTGAAATGAAGTGTTACAATCACATGTAATTGTATGAAAGGGAGTTTACGGCCACACAATGATGTGTTCATGGCCAAGGGAAGTTTACGGCCACAAGAAGTGTTTACAGCCGATAAACACTTGAAGATGATGCATCTTAGATCTTGGTTCATGCTTATAGGGTGTTTGTCTTATGAGGATACAAGAGCTTCTAATGGATAACAAGATGATAGAATAGATAATCACACTTTGGATGACTTTAGGGTGTTTATGGCCCAAGAACAAGTGGGTTTTCTTGGTGAAAAGATGAAGATTTGAAGATATTGATGTAAAAGTAATGAATTTAAGGATGTCATTCATAGGATTCATATGATCAAGAAGATTAACTAGTAAAATGGAGGAATTACTTACATTTTTAAGAGAAAGGATGGATTCCCTTGATTATACTTGAGAGAGTTCGAGTGTTCTTGATTGAAAGAGGTTAGAAATGAAAAACATATAAAGAAAATTTATACTTATCGTGGGAGTTCACGGCCACCAAGAGTTTACGGCCGTAAACTCTAGTTTGCGGCCATAAACTCCTTGTGATGGAGGTTCCAAGTCTTTTGCAACCCAATGAACTTAAGCTGACACACCCCTACACACATTCCTTAAGTGTACTAGACTTAGAACACTCAAATAGACCCTCAACAATGCTAAAAGATAGCAGAAACAAGTCTGGAATTTGATTGGATTGAATGGCTTTACTAGATAGAAATTTTTGGGCTGTCACATTCTTTAAATCCATCATGTGTGGTTTGTGTGGATACACTTGAAATATTGCACAGTAGCACACTGCAAACATAATGTCAGGATGACTAGATGTTAGATACAATAAAGAGCTACTCATCTACTTGTATAATGTAATATTTGATTTTAGTTTTTGAAGTGATGGTGTGATTTTTGTTCCAAATATCATTAGAAATTTAACCTTTGAGTCACCATTCATACAAAACTTAGCAAGTAAAGTCCTTGTGAAAGCTTCTTGATTGATAAATATGCCCTCCGAACTTTGTCTAATACTTAAACCAAGGAAAAAGTTAGTTGGAACCATATCACTCATTTCAAAATTTTTTCCATAAATTTGCAAAATTCATCATTCAATTCAGAACAGGTTGAACGTTATGATTTACTAAAAGGTAGTAAATATGGTTACACCTACAAGTTTATGTGTAATTCTGAAACATTGGAAAGTTTCAGTATATGGCAGGACGGATGAGAGGAATCAAATTAGGCAGAAAGACAAAAGTTACTCGAATATGAAAAGATTGGATAGTACTTTAGTATCATGTTTTATGATCATCTTAATGATTATGAAACCATATTACAATTTATCCTCTAGGGACATCTTAGTGCATTCTTATGACTGAGAAGAGGAGTCATGAGTTGTTGAAGTGGTTAAATCAAGAAGATTAGTCATACTTCGTTCCCAAACAGTTCTCAGAGTCATGCTCCAAGATTGTAACTTGAGTGAAACATCCTCGTTCCCAAATAAGGCCAATTGTGTGAAGTGTTTTTCTTGATAAAAATCCACACTATCTTTTGAATTTGTTTTATCAAGGAATGGTTATTGACAAGAGAGTCTTATATGTCAAGAGGACAGTGGGAGTCTAAAAGGTCCTGAAAGAGTTTCAAGAATTGATCAAGAATAAAACTTGTAGTTTATCACTAGCGCACGACTTGAGGTTTGTAACCTATCGTGTTCATAAATTCTTATTTCTGTCCCCATTCCAGTTAAAGTTGACTGTGCATCTGAGTTCTACAAGTTCTTGATCATTTACATAACTGCCTGGAAGCAATGGTAGGCCTTGTACTGCCAAGTGGCCAAAAGTTAAGATTGCACAAGTTCGGTCCATATCAGTTTGGATTTGTCACTAACCTTGTCTTGTGATTATGGTTTTATTAAATTCACATGGATAGGAACACATACACTATAAAATCTAAGTTTCATAAGGTTTCTCTCCGATTCATGAAAATCATAGTGAGGAAACGCTTTCACTAAGTAGATTTTAAGTAGATAGTGATTGTCACATTTGAATTCTCAAAGTCGTTAGTGGAGTGTGTGTGGTTAACTGGCACACTAACATTGAATTGTTAGAAATGGCAAAAAGGTCTAAACATTATGATCACGACATCCCTCTTCGTAATTGTTTAGACACACATGTGAGCTATCTAAGGAAAGGTTTACGATTTTGATAAAGTTTTATCAAAGCATCTCGTATAAAAAATCAGAACTTTGGTAAAAATTCAACAAAGTATTGATTTCTAGAAGTCGAACTAATTTCTGGATACATGTCAAAGCTAGTGGGAGCGTAAGTATTATGCTAATAATTATCATGTTAGTGGGAGCATGATTATTATGTGAAGTGTGAATTATAGAACAACAAAAGTCTCAATTCGTGGCTCTACAAGGTTTGAAAAGCTGTTTTGCTATAATTAAGGAGAGGAAATTATACATCATTTCAATTCTAAAAGCTTAGATTGAGATTTTAATCATCTTTATTCAAGGATATATATATATATATATATATATATATATATATATATATATGTGTGTGTGTGTGTGAATTTTATGTTGGAATGGTTCAACATAAAGAAATTCTATATATATTGCATTCTCAAAATTCGATTTTGATTATGACATCCCTCTTCATAGTCGAATTATGAAATCATGGCAAAAAAAATTGTAGCAAAAGACTGGTCTAGGATCATGTCTTTGTGTGAGACACTTGGATCGTCTCCCATATGCTTCGAATATAGGATCGATTATATGTGCTATAATATTTATCCTTTCTAAATTTTCCAAATGCATGGGGCATTAAGAGGGGAAAAGGCCTAGAATTGGATATGACTAAAATGATTAAGCAATTGTTGAGGACAAGCTGAGGTTTTACAAAAGATTGGTTGCTCGTGGACAGTTGGAAGTATGGTGTAAATATTTGGAAAGGACCATATTGACACATTCTAAAAACAGGCAACTCTTGTTCAGAAGTAATAGTCAAAAATGGGAATATGGAAATGTCTCCATAGGTGGAATTTATTCAATCTGTGTAAGATTAGAAAACTTAATGCAAGAAGGATGTTAAAAGCAATGTATTTTGAATTTGAGACTTCGTTTCAATTGAATTGATCTCAATTTGAATACTTTGTAATGTATGTTGCCAAGTATTTGTGACTTTGTGCATAGTCATTACAAGAGGATCGATGCATTTGAGTTTAGAATCTAACAGATTTCAGTAAATGGCAGAAATTTGGAATTCTTACATTTACGATAAGGATTTGGGATTGTGAAATGAGAATCATTAGAATTATGTTCAATTGATCTATTCTAGAAAGTAAGGATCATAGACAAACATAGTGTGCATACTTGGTGTATTTGTACAACCATATTGTGCATGCTTGGAGCATGGGACAACTATTGTTTAAATCAAGTGTTAAGTTGATTGTTTGAAATATTATGCAATGAATAATGTGTAATCAATATGGTGATAAATAAAAGGTGTTTTATTTATATTCATAAGTCCTGAGACCATATTGGATTCAATTATACTTGTGTTTTACTTTGCATTTTTTGACTTCCCGAATAACTAGGTTATCCAAACTATCCACAGTCGATCATACGTTAGAAGTAGGTATTGAGGCAAGACTGTCATGAACGGTTTGTAGTTTTCTTTGGGAAAAAGTGGTTGTAGTGTTTATGAGTGCTCCTGGAATAAGACTCGAGTATTGGATTCAAGCCATTCTCATTTGAATCACTTCATGGATTTTATCACGAGTAAATCATGAGACAATAATATTTTATATTCTTCAACCAGAGAGACGTGAGTTGTAGTTGCGCGTCAGTTGCACATTGACATATGTAAATGCAACTAGTAACTTGGTTGTTATAAAACATATCTTTTGTGTAATTTGATGAGTAAGTACAAGCGAACACTTGGGTCAAAGTTTATCTATTCCTTTTTCCCTTGGAGGGATAAAAGCAATATCTGTGGGCCCCTCGATAATTTACTGATGACACCCCTAAGCGCTTGGCCAAGCATGGACTGTTTTGATTTGTTCAATTAGTCAGTCGTTATAAATCGGAAATCGGGAAACAACAAATGGACAGAAAGAATGATTATAATCCACGTCTCGGTCCATATGATATCTAGAATGGAGGAATATATGATCCCTTATCTAATGGACATGTCATTTGACTAGGTCAGAGTTCGGCAGCGGCTTTAAGAGATATGATTGCTAGTCAGGATCTTGGCGTTATACGCAATAATAGTTTTAGACTTATCCAAGTGGGAGACTGTTGGATTAGATGTATAATACCATAACTATTATTGGTATGTATTCGACCCGAGAGTAGCATGATCCATTTGGGTTGCATGGCATTGGAACAATTGGGTAGACAAAATAAGAAAAAGGATACTTATGATTTATATTAATATATTATAAGTTCTAATATATTAATATGAAATTGTATTATTTACTTGGTATTGATCAAGAGTTAATTTAGAATTAATTTAGTGATCAAAAGAAACTAATTAAATATGGACTCTTATATATAGGATGGGCCAAGTTCATTTAGGTTGGGCTAAACTTGCATGGATAGTCCATGGAGTTTTTAACCCATGGATCCTATGGAAATGAAAGGTCATGGGTGTTAGGGTTTACATGAATGTAACCCTAATCCCCACACTATATAAAGAGGTCTCTACTTCATGATATTGGCACTAGTGCATACACAAAAGAGGACAAGGCCGATTTTCATAGAGTGAACCTAAGTAACCTTTTTTCTCAAGTTATTCCAAGTGTTTTTGGTGTTGTGTGAACCATTTGAGGTGACAAAATTGGGGAACTAAGCTCTTAAAGGTTCAATACTTCAAGCTTCATCAAAAGGTATGTCATCTAACTAGACTTTTGTAGTATAGTTGCTCCATTGTATGTTGGTTAGGATGAGAACCTTGGAAAAATCATATTTGCATGTATAATAGAGAAAACATAGATCCAAGGTTTCTAGGGTTGCCTGTACACCATAGGAGTGTTAGAATTCTCAAAAACCCTTCAATATATAGATCACATGTTTTATTGTATGATTCCCAAATGTTTGGACCACATCATCAAAATATGCTTATGGTAATAGGTAATAGGGATTGTGCGAACATAAGTTTATGAAAATAAAACATAATTGTCAATACATTAAGTTGCCTCTGGTCACATGGGTCTTGGAGGACGTACCTCTCTTGATTTACTACTAATAGTTGCGATGAAAGTTGTAATAAACCTAAGACATAGTGCGAGTAGTGTAGTCACTAACTCACTTGGCTATACTAGTCTATCATATGCCAAAATGGTGCACAAGGTGCCTAACCATTTCACTCATTTAACGAGTGGCCTCCTTCGCTCTCCATTCTACTAAGGATGCCCTAGCCTCAGCCGCAAGGACCTGTTTTCTCATGGTGGTAACTTACTCCTCTAAGGAGTGTAGACAGCTCGTAATGTCCTCCTGCTCTACTTGATGGTTCAGTACAACTCCTGAATGGTGCTCTTGTTCTTTGTGGATGCGTCCAATTCGCATTGTCGCATTCTTGGCTTCGATTCCGATCTCCATTACTTCATGATGGAGATACTAAAACTAGGTGCCTAGATGTGCCACTTGAGATAAAATTAGAGGTAGCACTTGACACGTGAGGGTGATAGGCCCAAGAGTATGGTGTAGTGGGTGCATGCCAAATGCGGATCATCAACCGTCCCCTCTAGCCCAGGTGTGTAGTTGAGTTGCCCCTTGTGGAGGTGCATCCTGGACAAGGTAGAGGTCAGCAACGAAGCTTGTTGTTGCATGGGCAATATTTTCTTACTAGGAATGTTCATCCCAGGAGAACCCCTACTGGGTGCTTACGTACCTGTAAGGATGGAGGTGAAAGGGTCTCTTGCCTGCTCCGATAGGGTAAGGTCCGCTAATGATTTCTCCAGCGCCTTCTTCCTCGTTTGACCCCTTATCAGAATCTTTCCCTTCGTAATCTACATCTTGGTATTCTTCAGGACCCACTTCTGGGTTTCCTCGTGAACCTCTGTTGACTCTTCCTCGATCCATTTGTTGGATGCTATGGCATGGTAGTAGGGATCTTAGTGGTGAAATTCAGCCATGTTGTCTGTGCGATAATAGAGGTATCTGAAATACGCAGAGTATTTAAGTGTGTGGTTCTATGGTATCCTAAAATACTCCTATACTATTTTAAAGGCTGCGTTTGATTCTGGGTATCTTAGCGTTGGTAAGTGTAGACTCGTCGTTCACTACGACTATTTCACAGCATATGCTAATTACACCTCGGATAAATATAGTTGACCAGGCTATATTTATTCAAGGTCTAGTTCCATATCCTGGGGCCTACCCGTATTGTTCAACTCATCATACAACTTTTATAATATACTTATTATGACACTGTTCCTAGTATGTATGCATGTAGTATAAAAAAACTTATATTTAGAAAAATATATTTTTAGTCAGAGTCTTTTAGTCCCATTGTATTTATAGTTGTATATCTTGTATGGTTTGATATACTAGTTCACTATAAACAATGCTCTAATACTAAACTGTCACACCCCCGAACACGGACGACGGAAACATCCGGGGGCAGATGACGTCATTGTATAGTATCATAACTGTTGAATATAAATGAAACATAGCAACCCAAGCAACATACATTTAGAATAAAAATTACATAGTTTACATACTGTATTTGTTCATAAGTTACACAAAAGTGACTAGAAAAGTAAGCATTCCAAAATGCAGCAATCCAGTTGTCAAAGACTTAGGTACCTGCTTATTGGTTCCCTGAGAATACAAGTGATTTTGGAAAACATCAACATTGAATGTTGGCGAGTTTATAAGAATATTTGTATGAAAATATTTGTAACTGCTTTGTAAAAAAAATGGTTTGTATATCTCCAGAAAATCCAATATTTTCTATAAAAATGCGTTGTAAGTCTTACACCAAAGACTAAAAATATATGTATGCATGTCCTTTGTTTCTTTTCCTTGTAATTATAAAATGTGTGTTCCCAGAAAAACCAATATTTTATGATGTATGAAAACTGTAGTCGTAAACCCTAAGACCAAAAATGTAAGCAATAGTGTACTAAAAAGTAGTATGCAATTTTATATTTTAATAAAACCGGTGAAGTGTATGCTTCCCTAAGTGGGTTATTATAACCATGCTTAATGTGACTGTTATGTCTGTATGATGTTCTTTAGGCGTCGGAATTGGTAAAATATTTGTCACCCTAGACTGGCCCGTCTAGCTGTAGCGAACAACTCAGGTGTGGGGTTGTCAATCCCGTATATATCTATACACAACTATCTCACTCTCCCTCCAAGAGACACTGGTTATAATGTAGGACTTAAAGTGTATGCTTGGTAGGTACGATGAAGTGAATGTCTCACTAAAGCATTAACAGATTTACGTGAACTATGACTCCTTGTGTAAAATAATTATACATTTGAATAATTATATGGTTCTTATGAAATGATAGTGTAGTATTTATGACCCATGAACAATACCAATTACAGTTTATTATTAATGTTTTTACAAGTCCATTTATAATCAAATATATAAACACATGTAAGTTATGTCTAGATTTTTAAAAGATTATAACATATAAACTTACATCTATACACATGTATAAAACATTTAATATGATATAGACAATTTACAAGATTTTGACTTTTTTGTCCATGTTTTAGAAAAATTATAGAAAAATCCTCGTAATTTGAAATTTGGATTTGTACACTCTCAGAGCTTGGAAAATGAGTCTACTTTGTCTATAATATTTTTCCCTGACCTTAAGTGGTTCCTAACCAGAGTGAAAACGTTTATTTTTACGAATTGGTTTGAAAATGTTCTGAATTGATAGGTAGTTTTGTAAAAATCATCATAAATTGTAGAAAAATCATATGAACACGTTCACGTAGTCCGTAAAAAGGGATAGACCTGAACTACTGTCATGGTGAACAATTTGGAAATATATGAAGTTTAAGTAGGGAAAAATAATCGGTGAACAGACCACAACTTTTCCAGTAGAAAGCTGATTTTTAAGCTTAGATATGTTTTAATGACATAACTTGTATTTTTAGTTTTCAAAGCCTTTAGATCATCCAAATAAGATTTGTTTACTTTTATTCCCTCTCCCCCCCTAAAAACTTGGAAAAAAACGAAAATGAAGGGGTATGAACTCACCTTGGGCTGGTTTTCTAGATGATTTGAAGGAAGGAGGTGAGGATTTCGAGTTTATATTCTTGTATGGAATTGATGAGCTACTTGTTGGTGTGATAATCCAACTTCTAGTGACCACTTAAAGCAAAATCGACCCTTGAGAGATTTTACATGTTCTTGTGGAGGGGAGATGAGAGAAAAATGAGAGGAAAGATTTTTGGTGATGCCTTTGTGATCTTCGGCCAAAGTGTTTAAAGAAAAGAGAGAAGTCGGTGCTTGGTTGTATGGGATACATTATTATGTGTACTATGGATGTTTGGAGGGTATATAATTGTCTTTCATAGAGGTATGGTGGATATTGGTATGTAGGGTATGGAAGTTTGGTGGGTAAAGAGATGTAAAGGTGATGTGGATATTTGGTGGTTATTTTAGTGTCATACATGGAGGCTCGTTGTGTAATTGTAGATGTAGTATGGAAATATGGTGGGAAAAAGAAGGTAAAGCTAATAGGTCAAGTCATAAGTCAATTCCTTGACTCATGTACTCAACCGAATTCACCTATCCAAAGAGGGGGTTTTCGGCCTTATGGTGGTTCTTTGGGGAGGGGGGGAGTTTCGATTTTTGGTATCACTCACTAAGGGTGTTTTCGGTCCTACACTCTTTTTAAAAGATATTTTTGGATTAAGTGTTTTGTTTGGCGTTGATTTGTCAATGTTATCACGTCATGGTTTCTTAGGGTGTGCATATATATGTTATCTTATAATAATCATGCCCTAATGGCTTTCAAAATTTTATTGCAATAGGGTTACATGTAAATTCATTTGTATATGGTTACAATCTACACTTTACTCGACCCTAAATTTACTAGTTGTCACACTTTGATTCAAAATCATAAAGAGAAATAGGAATGTCAAGAGATTTTAGAATTAAATGTACCTTATAAATTACCTTTTCGCACTCTGTGACATGGTCATTCATTGTCTTCACATAAAAACATGCATCTGAGACATTTCCTTCATATGTGAAGCAACTTTAAGTTTTTGAACTGACGCTTTTGACCATGAAATATCCGTCTCCTGTCTTCTTTTCATCTTTCACCCTCATGCAATCTCCATGAGTTGGTCTGCGAACTTCTTCATCCTCCGAGTAAGTTGACCAAACTTCCATGTATCCAACATCAATGTTATCTTCTGTCACCACCAAGGTTGGTTTACTAGCATTCTTTCGAAGTTCTTCAATTTTCTTCACATAATAAGCTTCATCCTTATATTTTTTCATTCTTCTGATTCTGCTTTCGAAACATGCATTCCTTTGTGAAATGACTATTTTCATGACAATAGTTGCAAAGAAAGCCTGAATCACCAAGAAGCTTCTTCTCCTTGTTTTCATCATCTATTTGAAAGTTTTTGAGACATTCATTTCTGTATTTTTCCGAATTTGAACTTCCTTGCTTGTGATTGTTACTAGTACATTTGTTTTTGTTATTTTTGAAAAGTGAAAAATAATTTTTAAGGAATTTCTTTAGATTAGTCACCATCAAAATTTTTGCTACTTTTGTAAGTTCTTCTTCTGAAATATCCGATTCAAAATCTTCCACAACAATGTTTGTCTTATTTTGTTTTGAACTTTTACTCTTTGTCAACAAGGCCAAAGAACCAACACTTGTAACCAACTTTGCTTCTTTCATTTCTTCATCTTCATGAGACTTCAATATACCAACGGTTTGAGCAAGAGAGTAATTCTTGAATTGTTCATGTGCTTTGATAATAGAAATAATTGAGTTATATTCTGATCTAAGAATATTCATTAATCTGTCCTTTTGTTCAATGATAGCTCTTTACAAATTGTGTTTTAGTATATGACTTAAAAGATGATTAAATCGATTAATAATTTGTTCAATAGACTCATCATATTTTTTCTCAAAATATCCAAATTCAGACAGAAGTGATGTTTGTAGAGAATGAGTGAGATCAGCATCTCCAGAGTATAATTCTTTCAATCTATCCCATGTCACTTTTGCATATTTATAAGAACTAACCAATAAATGATTAGGAGGAATAACAAACCTAATGATTCTCAAAGCTTTCAGGTTGTTAATCAATTTGTCTTTCTTCACGGAATCAACTTGTTTATCATCAGCAATGATAGATTCAAAATCATCTTGAGTTAAGACTTCCTTCTTCATCTTGGAATATATTTGTTTTCCTTCTTTAATTTCTTGCCAAATACTAGATCCATAAGTTTCGATCCCTAGAACATAATCATCAAAGTGAGGAATCCAAACTTCATAGTCCTCAGGAAACAAAATAGGAATTCTCAATGAGGAACTATTACTGCTTAGAAGATTGAATGTGACGGAATGTGAATCTTCTTTTGAGAATTTGAGTGAAAAAATGATGTGAATCAAATAAATGAACTTGAAAAAGAGTAAATTAAACTACTCAAACAATGAATTAAAGATCAATTTACAAAGTGATTTGGAAAATACGGAACATATGTAGAATTCGATGAACAAATCTGAAAAAACAGGAACAACAACAAAATAAAATCGAGATCCGAAAAAGCTCAAATGATTTCCCACTTTAATACCAATTGAAGGAACATATAGATTCAATATTCAAACAAAGATAAGATTCACAAGAAAAAACAACGTAACTAAGATTTCAATTTCATTAATGAGCAAGTCTAGAATAATTCGATACAGAACTAAAGAACAATTCTATATGCAAAACTCTTACCCGTTCTTCTATCTAATATTCCTATGTATAGTTATCACATGAATATAAGAAATACATCTTAAGTCAACAGCTAGGCTGCGAACTTAAGTTAACAAAATCTGTGAAATGGCTACTAGAGTCACACAAAGTAAAGACATTACGGACAAGACCAATACAAGTTGACACAACAAGAACTTTGAACTTTACAATGAGTTTGCTTTTAATGAAATTTACCATTTAACATGAAATGGTAAAAAATGGTTTAAAATTAAAAAATCTTTATCGTTTAAAACTAGCTAATAGTAGTAAACGACAAATTTCGGGATTTATCTTCTTGTTCATTTATTGTCCTTATCTGATCATTATCATCATTTATTGTCCTTATCTGATCATTATCATCATTCTTCATTAATGGCTTGAACACTTTGTTGAATCTCTTACTTCAGACTTGACTTGTTTACCAGAATTGAATGGAACCTTCATTTAGTATCAGCCATCGATCTTAAGCATTAATTAAATGTTTGAATTTTCGAACCTTATCCCCCCGCATATGATCCTTTGTCATCACAATTGGTATCAGATCTTGAGTGGTTATCCTTTGAATCCAAAACATCAAATTATAGTTGATTTGAAATTACGTGGTATTTCAATCATTTATGTGTTCATGATAAAAGTTCTTCTATATACCACTTTAGCTTGAGATATCTTAATTTCAATGGTTGCTTCTAATAGTCAACATATGTATTCAATACAAATAGCAAATAACATGGGTTTCTCTACTCGTGCCCCATTACTAGTTGTTGAAGAATATGATCATTCAAAAGTCAGAATGGAAAGGTTTTTACTGGGTAAAGAGAAAAGTGAAGCTATCTAGAGATCCGTTAAAGAAGGTCCTCATGTTCCAGTTCAAAACATTATTAGAGATTTTGTTGCAACTCTCATGGGACAGGATGAACAATGTCAAGCACCGCTCACTACTGATGATCTTGAAAAGCTGCATGGAGATCAAGTTGTTTTTTCCAAAATGGTGTTTGTGTTGGGTTTTGAGAAAACTAACACTCCTAAGGTGTTCATGCAACCATAAAACCTTGGATCTATGTTTTACTATGAGTACATGCAACTTTTTTTTACAAGGTTCATAACCTATCTAGCATGGTATGGGGAACATTAAACATAACGGCTAGAAGAATTACATACCTTTCAGTTGTGAGTTGATTTCTTGGAGTTTGAGATCCTATCACCAATAATGTGGATGCCTCAAATGGAAAGCACAAATCACTACAAACTTGGAAAACCCTTGTGAGATTGTATGCTTGCTTATGGAAATCCGCCATCACTTTTTACACACACAACTAGTGCCATTTAAAGCATCACAAGCTCCTTTATATAGTGTCGAGGATTAGGGTTACATCCATGTAAACCTTAATACCCATAACTCTTCCTTTCCATGGATCCATGGGTTAAAAGCTCCATGGACTACCCATGGACTCCCATGCATGCCAAGCCCATTCCAAATGAGTATTAGCCCACACATATATAAATACAAGAGCCGATATTTAATTAGTCGCCTTTTTGATCACCAAATTAATTCTAAATTAATTTATTACCAATACTAATTAAATAATATGACTTCATATTAATATATTATAACTTATAATATATTAATAAATCATAAACATATAATTCTCAAAGGTTTAACCATAAATAGTTTGGGTGAAGTGCAACCTAAATGGACCATGCCAGGTCGGGTCAAGTATATACCAAATCAAGTTACGGACTTAGACACCTTAGCTAACAGTCTCCCACTTGGATAAGTCTAATAACTATATTTTCCTATATTACTTCAGGAACCAACCGACAATCGTAGCTCTCAAAACAATGTTGAACTATGAAGCGCCATTTTAGATAAGTGATCATATAATCCTCTATTCTAGATATCAACCGGACAAATACATGGAACAATGTCTTACTTATTGTCCAACAGTTTGTTTCTTGATTTCCTGATTTGTTTGACACAGAAGTTAATTGAACACATCGACTTAGTTCTGACCGGGCCCGGTACATGGGTCAACACAAAATCTTCGAGGGGCCCAGATATCGCTTCTAATCCTAGATGGAACAGATAAACTTCGACTCATATGTTTGTTCTACTACTTGTTGAATTATACACAAAGGCACATTTTATAACATCGAGTTACCAATGCGTTTACATACAATCAATTTATAACCAACTCATAGGCAACAAGTACTATCTCTTGGTTTGAAGACTTATATGATATTATCGTCTCACGATCACTTGAGATAAATTCCATGACGTGATGCCAGTGAGCGTAGGTTTATTCCAATACTCATAACTTATGATCACTCATGAAGGTTGTAGCAACCTTTTCTATGGCTAAACACCTTTAGTCATCTACAAGCCCAATTAATGACAGTCTTAATTCACACCTACTTCTGACCTACGACCGACTGTGGAAGTTTGAATAAAGTAATTCATTCTGGAAGTCAAAACATGCAAAGTTGAAACGATAATATATAATTGAAAAAGATGGTAACACCTTACTCATAAATAAATACACTTTTTATTCATCAGCAAATGTCGATTACATTTTACAAGTTTTAGAAGTAACTATCTAATCCGTAAAACTAATATCATCCTTCAGCCCTATGCGTATCGCATGCTGTAAGTGCCTAACCCTCGTCAGTCCCTTCGTAAGGGGATCTGTAGGATTCTCTTCTGATGATAACCTATTTACCACGAGGAGTCCTTCTTTTATTTTGTGTCTTATGAATTGATATTTTCTGTCATTGTGTCTGGATCTCAGTTCCTTGGCTAAGGCAACCGCACTATTGCTGTCAAAGAAAATCTCCATAGTGTCACACCCCAAAACCAAGAACGGCGGAAACGTTCTGAGGTGGAGGACATCATGTGAATTATCATAACAGTGTAAAGTAGTAAACAAGCAACAACATCATCCATTGCATTAAAATTAAAGTTTTAATACATGTGTGTTCTTTCATTGTAATAAGACATCAAAATATGTAATAAAAATAAAAGACGAGACTTGTCTGTGCTCCATCTTCTAAAAACCTGGCCATCGTACCTGTCTAACTGGTGACCTTAGAATACACGTTATTTTGAAAGCAAGTATCAGTGTAAAGCTGGTGAATTCATAAGTATTAATGTTTCTTTGATTTGTAAAACTGTAAAGTAATGACTTGGAAAACTTTGGAAAAAGACTATGTAAGTGTGAATTGTTTGAAAGCAGTTGAAAGCATTTGAATACTCTAGCAAATCCCTCTGATTTCTATTAGTATAACAAGTAGCCTTCTACCAAGACCTAAATGTTTTGAAGGTAGTCTTCTACCAAGACTCGTGTGTTTTGAAAGTAGTCTTCTACCAAGACTCGTGTGTTTTGTAAGTAGTCTTCTACCAAGACTCGTGTGTTTTGTAAGTAGTCTTCTACCCAGACTTGTATGTTTTGCTATAACAAAGATGGTTTTCCTTCTTTTTGACTATTACTAACAATACTTAGTCTAACTCATCTTTTACGTAAATGTATCATGAAATAAAGTAATAGGAAAAATATAATCATGTAAGTGTTATCCTTTTGTATTAGGATTAACATGACATCGCGAATACCAACATGTATAACCTTTGAACATCCGTAGATTGTCCATTTTTCCTCTGTAGCTGCAGCAGGTTTAAGGAATGGTTAATCCCGTAAAGGTACTCTTAATATAAGTATTAACCGTAGGCATCCGTAGATGGTCATTTACCTCTGTAGCGAACAGTAGGCCAAAGGAATGGTTAGTCCCGTAAAGGTACCCCTAATATAAGTAATAACCGTAGGCATCCGTAGATGTTCATCTACCACTGTTGCTAACAGGTGGGTTCCAGAATGGTTAGTCCCGTCTAGATATCCCGTTGAACTGGGATAGGCAGGACAATCTACACATAATGTACTAGTAAATCATCCTAGTGAATCTAGGTACAAGTGTCCATGTAAGTGTATACAGGTAAATGTATTTATGTAAAGGTATTCATGTAAGGTATTCATGTAAACGTATCTATGTATACGTATTCATGTAACATGTAATGTATAGTATAGAGTCATGAATGAACTGAATCTGGTGTAATTCCTTGTAATAGGAATAATGTTTTGTGTTTCCTAATTATCCTTATAATAGTTAGCTGGAAGGTAATTGATTGTCCAAGCAGGTTTATACACCCTTGCTACACAAGAGTGTGGGAAAACTAAATGAAGGATGAAAACTATAATATCAATACATATATAAGAACATAAGTCTATAGATATAGTTTTGTTCAACAAGGTAAAAGAAATGGTTTTGTATGACATCTAAGAGTTTTGAACAATAAATAACAATGACTTGATGTCATTTTAATAAACATTTCAAACGTAATACTTTTGATAACATGGTATTTTTAAGATAGAAAACCATTTCATACATCACATTTTGAAGTATGTGAAATCTGCTGGATGAAAACACAGTTATAAATACATATGATTAATTTAATAACATGTTGTTTCCTAACTGTATTCCCCCCCCCCATTAAAGCATTTAAAATCATTTAAAACAATGATTAAGGGGTATTAACTCACATGTTGTGATGGTTCTAACGGGTATGTGTGTAGGGATGAGAAGTTCCACGAATGAAGTCCTGAGACACAATAAGTCCTAAATGACATATAAGGACACATATTGACATGAATATAGTGTTTATAACATCTATATGAAAGGAAACACCTTCCGGGACTAGGAAAAACCTTGACCAAGTGTTGGAATCACATGTGATTCAACATAGGAAGGTATAAAGGCACACACATGAGTTTACTACCATGGGTTTACGGCCCAAGGGAGTTTACGGTCATAAACTCATGGCTACTCATGTGTGAATGCTTGGCTGAAGGCTAGGGAATGATTAGCTCTATTCTAGGATGAAGAAAAAACAGTTTCTTTGGAGTTTTTAAGGAGTTCAGGGCCCTAATGAGTTTACTGCCGTAAACTCATGGCCATTTATGTTTATGAGGGTCCTAAAGGTCATAAGGAAGCATCCTAATTTCAAGCCTAAGCCTTAAGAAGTGTTTGTGGCATCAAAACACCCCTAACTTGAGTTTACGGCCCATGGACCATTTGGTCATGTGTTTGCGGCCATAAACACCTATGGGTGTTGGTATTTTGATTGTTTTGGGTCCTAGACACATCAAGGTAAAGTGCTATGCTAGTCTCTTGGCTTAAGGAAGGCATTTAGGGCATTTTGGCACCTAAAAATGGAGTTCATGGCCTTGGAACTTATTGGGCTGTGAATACCTTACTCTTGGTGGTCTAAGGTTGTTTTCTAGCCCTAAACACATTAGGGTACAAGTCCAAACTAGTTTCATTGCTTAAGGAAGGGACTAGGCACCATTTGTGCCTTAAAGGAGAGTTTACGGTCCAAGATGTTCTTGGGCGGTAAACTCCTAAATCTTGTTGTTTTGACATGAAATCTTGGTTATTAAGCACATAATAAGCTATATAATACAACTAGATAGATGTACTCACGTTTTTGGACGAAAGTCCCAAGATCCTTGAGAGAGAATTCGGCTTTTCTCTAGTTGGAAATGTAAGTAATGAATAAATATGGTTCAGAATCCTATATATTGTCCTAGGATTTTTGGCAGAAAATATTTTATTCACGAAATTAACTCTAATATCATAGAGTTTTGGAATAACAGAGATGCACAAAGCCCTACTGCATCCACTCTCCTAATATCTCCTTAAGTGTAAATCCTAAAATACTCAAACTTATACCCAACAGTCTGGAAATTCACTGTAACTACTCTAACTTCTATTGACTTGATATGGTTTGTACAGAATGGAAATTTTGGGTTGTCACATCATCCTCCCGTTAGAGGGAATTTCATCCCAAAATAAGAACCTATGTTAGGAAGTAGGTAGAAGTGATCGAGTCGTGAGGTGGAAACTTCCTAATCGATTGGTTCTCGCGCTCATAAGTGAATTCGAGTCCTCATTTGGTATCCCAACGAACCTTCACTAACAGGCGACGACGTTGATTCGTCCGCTTGACCTCTCGGTCGAGGGTCACTACGGTTCTAATACGAAGGCAAGGATCTCATTAATCTCGATCTCGTCGAGTGGCTTACAAGATTCCTAACAGAAAGGTATGGTTTAAAAATCGAGACGCGAAGGGTAAAATGTACGTTACTGAGTTCGCGGAGTAGGTCTAGTTTGTGAGATACAGGACCGATTCTGGTAAGAATCTCGGAGGTCCTAACTATATTGGATTTATCTTTCCACGCTTTACGAAGCGTATTAAGCCATTCCCAGAGTGAGACTTCCTAAAGAATTTTGTCTATCACTTGGAATTCCAAAGGTTCTTTCTCTTGCTTAACTTCCCAGTCAAGGGCCACCCCTTGCTGGGTCAAAGTCGAAAGGGTTTCTGTAATTTGCGAGGAGTTCTAAATGGACTACGATAGTAGGTCTGTAAGACCTAGAATTTGGCGAATTTCCTGTCTGTGTCTACGGTGCCGACAAATTCCCAACAGTTTTGGATAAATTGCCAGAGTACTCAAGAATTTCCACATCACTAATAGTGTGTCTTAGGAAATTTTGACTCTTTAATTTCAAAACTCATGTTTAGAGAAACTTCGTGAAAGTTCCTCTTAAGGTAATGTTTCCATGGGTTCTTTCTTACTACGAGGGTAGATAAGTAAGTCATTACATGGAGAAATGATGAACTGATCCCATTAAGAAAGACGTACCCTACTCATTTAGCTCATGAATACTATGGGCATGTTGGTTCTATCCGAGGGGTATCACTACGGACTCGAAGTGTCCGCATCGAGTTCGATGGGTATTCTTCAGGACATCCTTCCCTAACACTCGAACTGGTGATATTCGGATCTAAGGTCCATTTCTGAAAGTAATTCTTTCCTTGCGTTTGCTCAACCAACTCATCTATGCGAGGCAGAGATAACGATTTCTAAAGGAAATCTTAACGGAGATCTTGACGGAGTCCTCGATAGCCAAGGTACATATGATGCAATCCGTCAACTTCTGGAAGAATAAGACCGGAGCTCTCAAGGGCGAGAAGCCTGGTCTTCCAATTCTATTGCTGAGTAGTTCGCTGAGTTGTCCGGGCTGTTCTTGTATCTCCGTAGGTGTTTAGACTGTAAGGAGATCGGGTTATAAGAGTCATACTGGGTTCTACGTTTGTTCACATGCCAATGCAATTACTCATAGTCTTGGGCAGTCTCCGTCCTGAAGTTCGTATTAGAATTCATACATGGTTCAACGATCGCAATCTCGTGTATACGAGTTGTATATAATTATGATTGAAAAGGTAGTCGAATAACTGATTCTTCTTTAAGCTCAAATCACATCGATGGAAAAGAAGTTAAAGTGGAATCATCAATTCTAAACCTGTAGAACCTTGATTATATATCACCCCCATGTATACATTCTTTAGTGATAGATCAACCATATGAATCTTTTGATTGAACTTGATGTACTGCACAAGTGATACTGCGGGGATTCCTTCGGAAAGGAAAAGCACTATAAGGTGCTCCATGCATGAGTACTTCAGTATTCTAATATGATGGCTTCGCTAAAAGACGATTACTGAGAAAGAGATGTACGTATGAAGTTGGTATTGCGAGGATCGAATTTACTCGATTTGTATGATAAAGTCGGAATCATATGGAAACAAAAGACATTAGATTTGAACATAAGGAATTACAGACAGAACACAACAGTGCAACCTTTAACAGAGTTACTGTACTTAAGATTTACTACAACACTATTGCTGCAAACAAGGTATACTACAAAAGACATGTATACGCAGCACGAGCATCCCTTAACGGACAGGATCTCGCAAAAGACAAGACTCTGGTTGCACTAGTTTTGGATGGTTCATAAGTCTGTTACAACGAAACGCCTAAATTACATTAACGTGGGTCCGGAGTAATCTCTCCTACGGCGGTGGTCAGTAGCATACTTCCGTCTGTGCCAGCATTTGCCACCTCTGGGCAGTTCCTTTTGTAGTGACCCACATTGCCACCACCATAGCAAGCCTGGTTCACACCGGTGTTGGGGACTTGGTTTATCAACCTTGTTAGGCTCTTGCAGTAACGTATGGTGTGCCCTTTTTTGTTCTAGTTTGGGCACTGCATCTCCCGATAAGGTCCATGGTGGTGATAACTGCATTTGATGCATTTTGGGAGATTTCCAGCATATTGTCTGGCTGGGTTAGGTACAATTGGGATACCCGAAGGGATGGTAATAGGAGGTACCGATGTTGTGGCTGTGAAGGTTGTTACTGGTGGTTGTTTCCTGTTTGCCCTTCGAAGCGATTTGTAACAACGCAAATTTTCAAACCAATTGTTCATTTTAAAAATAAAGTATTTCCATACAAAACAAGGCATAAATAATTCAAGTGTTATGTCAAATACAAATTGTCTAAATCCCAAGATCATAAAAACATCCTTCAGTGTGTACCGATCACGCCGGCGCCTTCCCACAGTCCTCGCTAGTACCTAAAACACATACATAACAACTGTAAGCATAAATTCTTAGTGAGTTCCCCAATATACAACTTACGCACATACACCTTTCCAGGCCCTGACCTTCCGGTCCATGTGTCTCAGGGGACTTCCGTCCCTGCTGGGTAAACCTTCCGGTCCTACCTACGCCGACCTTCCGGTCCATCACACAACATATTGCCTTCCGGCCCATAACATATCGCCTTCCGGCCCATAACATATTGCCTTCCGGCCCATAATATAATCGCCTTCCGGCCCATGACATACATAGCACATATAACAATAACTTACCACATATAGCATACATATCACATATCATATCTGACCTTCCGGTCACACAGTCAAACCCTTTCGGGTACAGTATAGTGAGAAGACTCACCTCGTGAATGCTGAAAGCTAGCAATCCTGAAATCACTCGTGCACAATCCGTCGAGCTACAACGTCCCTATAGCATCACATATATCTCATTAACACTTATATCTTCTAAGTGTGACTATCCCTAAGAAGTCAGACTTAGGTCAACTCTGGTCAACGGTCAACGGTTAACTCGACCGGACTCGGCGAATGCCATGGCGACTCGGCGAGTCTAGACGTCCTCCAACTCTCTGAGATTCCCTTTCTACTCGTCGAGTATCCTCCTTGACCCGACGAGTTACTCCTGGAAGAATCGCGGGGCCACCCCGACTCAACTCGCCGATTCTGAAGAACAACTCGACGAGTCCCAGTTATTCTTTAAGCTACTCGCCGAGTCTGTTCATCGGACTCGGCGAGTCCATGCCATGCAACCGCTCAAACTGCATCCTAAGGTCAGAACTGCTCCGACCATTCATAGGTCTGGCCTTCCTAGACTAATCCATCACGTAAGGTCCTCATTTCGGTGCTCATGATACACCCCAAGACTTATAATTTACATATTGACTTAAGGCATAAGGATTCCAATCCAAAACCTTCACCAATTCCCGAAATGCACAGACATGGGACATTCTGGACCTCCAAATGTCCCAATACAGGGTTACAATCGATTAGGGGACTAGGGTAACATTCAATCTATTCACAAAAGGGTTCCATAAACCCTAATTCCATAATCACATCAACATAGCAGAGTATACTCGAGTTCTTACCTGGATGATGTATTCTCTGTGTCCCCAATCCTCAGAATGTGACTCCCTTGCTGTTTCTTTAGCCAATCCCTTCTCTTCCTTGCACAACAACTCTTCTATAATCAACAATGGTCTATAATCCTTGCTCCAGATGCACACAACCGATTTAGGGTTCTTCTCAGAAGGCTAAAATGAACAATGAAGGCCAATAAGTCCCTTTTATACGTCCCAAACCTGAACGGTTAGGGTTTTCGCTAAACAGCGTAGACTCGCCGAGTCCATATCTGGACTCGTCGAGTCCAGTCGCGAACCCGCGACCAAGTCTGCGATCCTACTCGGCGAGTCTAGGCTCCAACCTGCCGAGTCCCCTCTTAAAACACCCCAAAAACAGAATTTTAACAATACTTGAGATTCCGGGCTGTTACAATTCTCCCCCACTAGGATTAGACTTCGCCCTCGAAGTCTCACTCTGAAAATAGCTCCGGATGCTGCTCCCGCATCTCACGTTCCGGGTCCCAAGTCATTTCCGATCCCTTCCGGTGTTGCCACTGAACCAACACCAGAGGTACCTCCTTGTTCCTCAGACCCTTGACCTTCCGATCCCTGATGGCCAATGGTCTCTCAGCATAATTCAGGCTCGCATCCACCTGAATATCCTCTAATGGAACCACTGCCGTCTCATCGGCTATGCACTTCCTCAATTGCAACACATGAAAGGTGTCGTGGATCTGTCCCAACTCCGCTGGCAACTCCAACCGATAGGCTACCCGACCTATCCTTGCAATCACCCGAAATGGCCCAATATACCAGGGCCCCAACTTGCCTCTCTTCCTGAATCGAATCACTCCTTTCCAAGGAGAGACCTTCAGGAGAACGAAGTCGCCGACTTGAAACTCAAGCTCGGATCGGCGCCTGTCTGCATAACTCTTCTGTCGGCTCTGGGCGGTCAATAATCTCTGTCTAACTTGCTGAATCTGCTCTGACGTCTGAAGTACGATCTCTGTGCTGCCCATCACTCTTTGTCCCACCTCTCCCCAGCAAATGGGGGTCCGACACCTCCTACCATACAACAGCTCAAAAGGTGGCATACCAATGCTCGAATGATGGCTGTTGTTGTAGGAAAACTCTGCCAAGGGTAAATACGCATCCCAGCTACCCCCGAAATCTAACACACACGCTCGAAGCATGTCCTCCAGCGTCTGAATCGTTCGCTCGCTCTGACCGTCTGTCTGGGGATGGTATGCGGTACTAAAATGCAATTTAGTACCCAGCTCCTCATGGAATTTCTTCCAGAACCTGGAAGTGAAGCGTACATCACGGTCTGAAACAATCGAGATCGGCACCCCATGCTGAGATACCACTTCTCTCACATATATCTCCGCCAACTTATCCGCTGAAGAACTCTCGCTGATGGCAAAGAAGTGTGCACTCTTCGTCAACCTATCCACAATCACCCAAATTGCATCAACTCCCCTGGCAGTCCTCGGCAATTTGGTGATGAAATCCATAGTGATCTGTTCCCACTTCCACTCAGGAATCTCCAATGGCTGTAACTTGCCATGCGGCCTCTGGTGCTCGGCCTTAACCATGCGGCAGGTCAAGCACCTCTCAACGAACCATGCGACGTCCCTCTTCATACAGGGCCACCAATACTCTTTTCTCAAATCCAAATACATCTTCGTAGCACCGGGATGGATCGAGAATTTCGATTTATGAGCCTCTTCCATCAAAGTAGTACGCGTACCGCCCACGAACGGTACCCAGATCCAACCCTGAAACGTCAGAAGCCCTCGTCCGTCCTTAACGAACTCTGAAACTAACCCAACGACCCGCTCTTTCTTTTGCATCTCTGGTCGCACAGCCTCGGCCTGTGCCCCACGAATAGCATCCAATACTGGAGCCATCACAGTCAGCCTCAAACATACATCTCGCAATGGAGTACTCTCCGCCCTGCGGCTCAATGCATCGGCTACCACATTAGCCTTGCCTGGGTGGTACAAGATCTCACAATCATAATCCTTGACCACATCCAACCACCTCCTCTGACGCATATTTAGGTTGGGCTGATCCATCAAATACTTCAAGCTCTTATGGTCCGTGTATATCGTACATCGAACCCCATACAGGTAGTGACGCCAAATCTTGAGAGCGAACACTACTGCCCCCAACTCTAAATCATGCGTGGGATATCTCGCCTCGTGAGGCTTCAGCTGCCTCGACGCATAAGCTATCACATGACCCCTCTGCATCAACACTGCACCCAGTCCCGAAATCGATGCGTCGCAATATACTACAAAATCTTCCATCCCGTCCGGGAGAGCTAATACCGGGGCTTCGCACAACCTCTGGCGAAGTGTCTCAAAGGAAGTCTGTTGCTCGGGTCCCCATGAGAATGCAACACCCTTGCGGGTCAATCTGGTGAGCGGCACTGCGATCTTGGAGAAATCCTTAATAAATCTCCGATAGTACCCTGCCAACCCGAGGAAACACCTGATCTCAGAGGGTGACTTCGGCACCTCCTAACTCATCACCGCCTCAACCTTGGCCGGATCGACCAATATCCCCTTCTGATTAACAACATGTCCTAGAAATTGGACCTCCCGCAACCAGAAGTCACATTTGGAGAACTTTGCATAAAGCTTCTCCGACCTCAATACCTCAAGGACCTCCCTCAAATGCTCCTCGTGCTGCTCTCTAGATCTCGAATACGCTAGAATGTCGTCGATAAATACAATCACAGACCGATCCAACATCGGCCTGCAAACCCTGTTCATGAGATCCATGAACACAGCCGGGGCATTGGTGAGCCCGAAAGGCATCACCACAAACTCATAATGCCCATATCGCGTCCTAAACGCTGTCTTCTGGACGTCCTCATCCCGCACTCTCACCTGATGGTACCCTGACCTCAGATCGATCTTGGAAAACCAAGATGCTCCCTGCAACTGATCGAATAAGTCATCGATCCTCGGTAACGGGTAACGGTTCTTGACCGTCAACTTGTTCAACTCCCGGTAATCAATGCACATCCGGTGTGAACCATCCTTCTTCTTGACGAACAGAATAGGTGCTCCCCACGGCGAGCTGCTCGGCCGAATGAATCCCTTCCCCAGCAACTCCTGGAGCTGCGAGGACAATTTCTGCATCTCTGGAGGTGCAAGACGATAAGGCACCTTAGCAATAGGCACGGCCCCCGAAACCAGATCGATACCAAACTCTACTTGCCTCACAGGAGGTACTCCCGGCAGCTCCTCGGGGAAAACATCTGGAAGCTCACGCACCACCGGGACCTCCTCAACTGACTTCGGTCTCTCGGAAACCTCCCGCGTATCCATAACATACGCCACAAAACCCTTACAGCCCTGCTGTAGACACTGCCTCGCCCTAGCGGCCGAACGAAAAGCTGATCCCGAACGGGTACCCTCGCCGTACACCGAAAGGACTCCCCCACTATGGTCTCGTATAGTCACCAGCTGACGCTCACAGTCGATGACAGCGCCGAATCGGCTCAACCAGTCCATGCCCACGATGACACAGACGTCACCCATCGCAATAGGAATCAGGTCAATCGGGAACTCAACCCCGAAAATCTCTAGCACGCATCCCCAAAGAACCTCCGTGGCATAAATCACTTTCTCATCAGCTATAGAAACTCTCAAAGGTCGACTCAACGACTCACGACTAACGCTGATATGCTGACTAAAGGCTAAAGATACAAAGGACCTACTCGCACCCGAGTCAAATAACACTAAGGCAGGCACAGAGTTCACAAGGAAAGTACCTACGCATATAATAACATAAGCATAACATCTCGACATTAAAAATAAATACATGAATTACAGCATACCTGCCACAACATCGGGCGCAGCGCGGACCTCCTCCGCAGTCAGCTGAAAGGCTCTTCCCCGAGCCCTCGGGGCCTCGGCCTTCACCGGTCGAGTCGCAGTAGCTCTGGCAGTAGGTGCAGATCCCTGAAGAAGCTGAGGGCACTCGGCCTTCCTATGGCCTGTCTGGTTGCAATGAAAGCAAACCGTAAACCCCTTGGGGCACTCCCTAGCAATGTGCCCCTCCTTGCCACACGTGTAGCAAGCACCAGATCGACATACCCCATCATGACTCTTGCCGCACTTCCCGCAAGTGCGGCCCTTCGAACCTCCTGTCCTCGAATCGGCGGACTTTATCCGCTTGGCTGCCGGCTGGGACTGAGCCGGTCGCCGGTCTACCCGCTGAGACTCGGCCTCCTCCTTGGCCTGGGTCTCCAACTCGATCTCGCGCTTCCTGGCATTCGCCTGAAGCTCAGCAAAAGTATGGTAGGTGGAGTTTGACACAAACTCCCGGATATCCCTCCTCAACACACCCAAGTACCGGCTCATTCGAGCCTGATCAGTGGACACCAGCTTGGGGCAGAACATCGCCCTCTCATGAAACTTCCGCGTGATCACCGCAACAGAATCAGTACCCTGCTTGAGGGTTAAGAACTCCTGAACCAATCGTTCCCTCTCCACCGGGGGAACGTACTCGTCCCTGAACATAGCAGTAAACCCCTCCCATGTCACTGCTGTAATCTCTGCCAAAGTGAAGTTCGCCGTCACGAACTTCCACCAGTCCTTCGCTCCCAGACGGAGCTGGTTCAAAGCGAACCGTACCCTCAGGTGCTCCAGGCATGAACAAGTGTAGAAGCACCCCTCTATATCTGCGATCCACCTCATCGCAGCAATCGGATCTTGCGTCCCATCGAACTCAGGTGGCTTCGTGTTGCTGAACTCCCGGAACAGCAACGAGTCACCCCCCTGTGGCCTAGTAGCGGCCACAGCTGCGGTAGCTGCAGCGGCTGCAGCTTCAGTCAATGCGGCGTACCGCTCCTCGAACGTCTCCATCAGGGTGGTCTTAATAGACCCAAACATCTCCGGGATCTCAGCCCGGATCGTCGCAGCTACCTCCTCGTGAATCATCTGACGAATCTCCTCGTCACTCACACCGCTCGAACTCGCTCCGTGGCGTGGTCTAACCATGATGTCTCTGAAATACAACATAAAACTATCAGAGACTCCATCGAGTATAATCGTACTCGATAACGCAACCCTACTCAGTCTCCGACATCCAGGGATTCTTACTTGGGTCTCCCACTGACCCGGTGCCCTCGGTAGTACGGGCCCAATACTACCGACCACACCGCATCAGTATTCATCCCAAATCTTCCTCCCCAAACCCCGGATAGTGAGTACTCTACTTCTGTTGTGCACTATCTACCCGCACACTAGCAAATCATCTCATATCGGCAAACTTCCCTAGACTAAGGCATCATAAATCAGGCCACTCTAGTCCTATCATGAATACCTAGTCTTCTAGCATGCATAACAATTCATATCATATAATATTGTAAGGTATTTTGGGGATCTTTACCGTTCGGGCGCTGACTGATCGTACACACTGCTTCTTTCTTGCTTACCACAAAACCATTTACAAAAGTTTATGCCTTAATTTAAAAAAAAAGTTTTCCTCAAATCCTCGGTTTGAGTTCAGTTACTCCCGAAGGTGCACCCGAATCCCTCAAACCAAGGCTCTGATACCAATTGTAACAACGCAAATTTTCAAACCAATTGTTCATTTTAAAAATAAAGTATTTCCATAAAAAACAAGGCATAAATAATTCAAGTGTTATGTCAAATACAAATTGTCTAAATCCCAAGATCATAAAAACATCCTTCAGTGTGTACCGATCACGCCGGCGCCTTCCCACGGTCCTCGCTAGTACCTGAAACACATACATAACAACTGTAAGCATAAATGCTTAGCGAGTTCCCCAATATACAACTTACGCACATACGCCTTTCCAGGCCCTGACCTTCCGGTCCATGTGTCTCAGGGGACTTCCGTCCCTGCTGGGTAAACCTTCCGGTCCTACCCACGCCGACCTTCCGGTCCATCACACAACATATTGCCTTCCGGCCCATAACATATCGCCTTCCGGCCCATAACATATTGCCTTCTGGCCCATAATATAATCGCCTTCCGGCCCATGACATACATAGCACATATAACAATAACTTACCACATATAGCATACATATCACATATCATATCTAACCTTCCGGTCACATAGTCAAACCCTTTCGGGTACAGTATAGTGAGAAGACTCACCTCGTGAATGCTGAAAGCTAGCAATCCTGAAATCACTTGTGCAGAATCCGTCGAGCTACAACCTCCCTATAGCATCACATATATCTCATTAACACTTATATCTTCTAAGTGTGACTATCCCTAAGAAGTCAGACTTAGGTCAACTCTGGTCAACGGTCAACGGTCAACTCGACCGGACTCGGCGAGTGCCATGGCGACTCGGCGAGTCTAGACGTCCTCCAACTCTCTGAGATTCCCTTTCTACTCGTCGAGTATCCTCCTTGACCCGACGAGTTACTCCTGGAAGAATCGCGGGGCCACCCCGACTCAACTCGCCGAGTCTGAAGAACAACTCGACGAGTCCCAGTTATTCTTCAAGCTACTCGCCGAGTCTGTTCATCGGACTCGGCGAGTCCATGCCATGAAACCGCTCAAACTGCATCCTAAGGTCAGAACTGCTCCGACCATTCATAGGTATGGCCTTCCTAGACTAATCCATCACGTAAGGTCCTCATTTCGGTGCTCATGATACACCCCAAGACTTATAATTTACATATTGACCTAAGGCATAAGGATTCCAATCCAAAACCTTCACCAATTCCCGAAATGCACAGACATGGGACATTCTGGACCTCCAAAGGTCCCAATACAGGGTTACAATCGATTAGGGGACTAGGGTAACATTCAATCTATTCACAAAAGGGTTCCATAAACCCTAATTCCATAATCACATCAACATAGCAGAGTATACTCGAGTTCTTACCTGGATGATGTATTCTCTGTGTCCCCAATCCTCAGAATGTGACTCCCTTGCTGTTCCTTTAGCCAATCCCTTCTCTTCCTTGCACAACAACTCTTCTATAATCAACAATGGTCTATAATCCTTGCTCCAGATGCACACAACCGATTTAGGGTTCTTCTCAGAAGGCTAAAATGAACAATGTCGGCCAATAAGTCCCTTTTATACGTCCCAAACCTGAACGGTTAGGGTTTTCGCTAAACAGCATAGACTCGCCGAGTCCATATCTGGACTCGCCGAGTCCATTTGCGAACCCGCGACCAAGTCTGCGATCCTACTCGGCGAGTCTAGGCTCCAACTCGCCGAGTCACCTCTTAAAACACCCCAAAAACATAATTTTAACAATACCTGAGATTCCGGGCTGTTACACGATTTGTCCTTAGATTTAGCTCAAGACTTCCGTTTGTTACCCTTGGTTTTGGAACTCGGGGTATCGTGGTAGTTTGTTGCTCGTTGAGGTGCTTGATTGTTACTCGGATTGGAATTGTTGTTAACAATTCCGCTAACATTTGCGTTGTTAGCGTTAAGGTGGGTCAGAATACCTGACATGACAACCGAGACTGCAGCTTGAAAGGTAGTTGCATCAATCTGAATAGTTGGTGTTTGGTTGAGGGGTTGATCATTTTTCTTTGGTGACATGATTCTGTTTCACGGAAAGAAAATGAATTTGTGAGTGAGTATGGTTGAACCTAGACGTAGTTCGATCGCTCATGTAAAGAATAGAAGTGTGTTCTTTAAGGTTTGACCCACATCCCTATGATGCAGTCCTAGTACGGAATGGAAGTATGTTCACGAAGGTTTGACCTACATCCCTATGATGCAGTCCTAGCAAAGATTGGAAGTAAGTTCGTACGATGGTCTCAATATGTTTGTTGTTCTAGCCGAGGTATCGTTGGTTGGTGAATAACATGTTCCAACCATTAAAAGAGACTTAGAGATGTCTCCAGAGTTATATTTTTATAGTCCAATGACTTGACTAAAGCATGTTTCAGATAGACTCTAATGAATGTATGATAAGAGTATTTGAAGAAAATGACACAGAAGTTAGCCGATTGTCAATATCTTTGATATTCATGACGTAAATGTTCGGGAAAATGACCTTGTAAAAGGTCTTACTTCATATCCAGAGAAGATAGTTCCTGAAAACATAAAGACCTAACCAAAATACTTACAGTACAAGATAGTTTCATAGAAAATGCCACATCGAGCATAGACAGTAAACGATTCCTTTCTAACAAGGAAAATAAAGTAAAGCATCTACTACTGGCGACGATCATCCCTCTGGTGAACTCTCAGCTCAGCCAGTTGACGTTCCACATCAAATAACTTCTTTCGTACACCCTCTAGCATACTCGAAGTTCTATGACTACGCCTCGTGATTCAGCCAGTGCTTGCAGCAGGGTTTCTTGGTTTCTCTCAGATCTCTCACGAGCATCTTCTAGATGAATGGTGCGAAGGGTATGCATTCTCCGATCGGCGACAACTTCAGCGATCTAATGTAGGGCTGTCCTACCTTGAATCTCATTTTGGGCCACTCTGCGGACCAAGATTGGCAAGATTCTATCTGTCACACCCCCAAACCGGAACGGCGGAAACGTTCGGGGGCAGATGACTTCATGTGGTAACGTAACAAATGAATACATAGTAAAGAACGCAATACAACCATCATATATATATAATTGAAAGTTTACATTGTTAAAAGGTACATGTTCAAAACAATTACAATATGATGTCAAAATATGAATTTAAACTGGCGCCGCAGTGTCCCTTCTTCAAAAGCTGTTTGTTACCTGTAATTACTGAATCCCTGGGACATACAAGTAGTTTTGAAAGAGTAGATCAGCATTTAAGCTGGTGAGTTTCATAAGTATTAAATGACAATGTTTGTACGAAATGAAATGTTTTGTTTTTGTTTGTTTGTTCCTAGAAAATCCCATATTTTCTACTAGCATAAATGTAGCCTTCTATCAAGTCCAATGTTTGTTTCTAGAAAATGTATGTACGTATAAAATTTCCAATACATCTGAAAAACCCCGTAAATCAATGTGTTTTTAATACTCCATGTGAGTTTTATAACCATACTATTGACTAGAAATGCCTATACACAACGTTCTTCAGGAGTTGCAATGTTCTGACGTTTGTCACCCCAAATGGTGTACTGTAGCTAATAGTCAGGGCGTGGGTTGTCAAGCCCGTATAGATCTATACACAAACACCATGCTCCCCCTCCAAGGGATTCTGGTGTATAATACAGGACTTGAAATGTGTACTCGAACGTACGTGAAGTTAATGTCTCACAAAACTTAGTATAAAACAGATTTACATGTGAAAATGTTCATTTGTTCTTGTATGTGAAAGTAAACTTCTTGAAATAGTGTTTCTAGTATGTAAAAGTTCGTAATGTTCTCTTAAAACTATACCTATTATAGTTTTCTAAAAGTGTGTCTCGTTTGTATAGTAATCCCTAGTAAAAATGCTCACTTGTTATGAAAAGTATAATTTTCGTAGTGCCTAAGATGGACACATATACATACATTATAAGCAGAGTGTTTGATTTACACATGTATAACAACATTTTTCAGTTCAAAAGATATAATGTTATCGTGGTATATTTTGCATACAAAAGTTTCCCTATAATAGTTATAAATCACATATGATTCCGTTGATAAAAAGTGTATAGTGAAGCTTTATACAACACACGATAATAATCGTGTGTTTTACTGGTATTCCCCCCTTAAAAGCATATAAAGTATTTATAAAACATTTAAACGTGTGGATTATAAGGGTATGAACTCACTTGAAAGATCGAAGAAGGCGAGATGAAAACCGGGCATAATTTCAACTCGAGAAAGCGGATCTTCTCGGGATTCTCGGGAATCTCGAAAGCACAAACGACCTTCAGGACTTGAGCAAGGAAACCGGGGCTTCGGGATAGTTCCTGCACGGAAAACGAGGAAAAACGCAAGAAAGATGAGAGGAAATGGCTCTTCTCTTTGGAACCCTCGCATCCCTTTTATAGGGGGTGGGAACTGCCTCCGTACACGGGGCGTACACGAGTACGCTGGGCGTACGCGTGCGTCACGCATGAGCGCATCCTCGACTGCTTCGGACTCCGGATGCGACTAGACATAGGCTCGCATAGGGCGCGACGTGGACGATCCGATGCCTAGGCCTTGAGTACGCTGGGCATACGAGCGTACGCTGCGCGTACGAGCGTACGCTGGGCGTACTCGTGCGTGACTTAGCCTTCGGATAATACCAAAATTTCTATTAAAAATTATATTTTTAATATTTAATAAACTTCAAAAATTCATATCTTCTTCATACGAACTCCGTTTTCGACGTTCTTTATATCCATGCGTAAGTGAGACTATACTCTACAACTTTCGTTTAGATTCCGTCGGCAAATTTTGAAATTAATTTTTTTATTTCTTTTTAAAAGGTCGCGGTTAGAAATTTTCGTTAGAAATTCATAACTCCATTATCTGACGTCTGTTTTTACCCGACTTTTTACTGTTGAAATACCATTGTCTAGACCTTCGATTCTCATTTAGGTCGTTCCGGCCAAAAGTCGCTCGATCTCCGATTCGACTTTTTAGCTGTCTGTCGCTAGGCCGAACTTGGAAAAATCATAACTTCAATTTACGAAGTCGGATTTCGGCGTTCTTTTTACGTACGATCACGGTTTAATGACATCTAACATAGTAGATAATTAATTAAATACTTTTTGGACATTTTATTTTCGAAGTTAATTTCATTATATCAAAAGTGGTTACAATACTTGACTTTTTAGGTCATTACATATAGTTGAAATATCGAGTTGTCAGATCATCCCCTCGTTAGAGGGAATTTCGTCCCGAAATTTAAAGTAAGAAAGATACTTGTGAATCAGAGAAAAAGATGAGGGTACTTTTGTTTCATCTGATCTTCGTGTTCCCATGTGAATTCAGGTCCTCGCTTGGCGTTCCAGCGAACCTTCACGATGGGTATGCGACTTTGTTTCGTTTGTTTGACCTCTCGATCCATGATTTCTAACGGTTCTTCCATAAAGTTGAGGCTCTCGTTTATCTCGATCTCATGGAGTGGAATAACAAGAGTCTCATCGGACAGACACTTTTTCAAGTTCGAGACATGGAAGGTTGGATGTATGTTACTAAGTTTACGTGGTAGATTAAGCTTGTAAGCTACAGGGCCGATTCTGGCGAGAATCTCGAAAGGCCCTACGTATCTTGGATTTAGCTTTCCACGCTTTCCAAAGCGTATTAAGCCCTTCCACGGTGAGACCTTCAATAGAACGCAGTCTCCTACCTGGAATTCCAAAGGTTTTGCTCCTTTGGTCAGCGTAGCTTTTTTGTCGGTCTCTAAAGGATTTCAACCGTTCACGAATTTGAACGATCTTCTCGGTCGTTTCCCGTATGATTTCCGGTCCGGTGAGAGTGCTTTCAAGAAATCGTCCTTTAGCTAACTGGGTGTCGCCAACTTCAGTCCAGCACTGAGGGGACCTACACTTACAGCCATAGAGGGCTTCAAATGGACCAACGTTTATGCTCGTATGATAACTATTGTTGTATGAAAATTCGACAAGGGGTAGATGGATATCCCATGCCTTTCCAAAGTCAATCACACAGGCTCTCAGCATATCTTCCAAAGTTTGTATCGTTCTCTCACTTTGCCCGTCTGTTTGTGGATGGTAGGCTGTACTCATGTCTAGCCTAGTTCCCAGGGAACTTTGTAGTGACTGCCAGAACCTTGAAGTGAATCTACTATCTCTATCGGAGATAATGGATATCGGAACACCATGCATTCACACTATTTCCCTTACGTAAGTTTTTGTAAGTCTCTCCATCTTGTCAGTCTCCTTGATTGGTAGGAAATGCGCGGATTTGGTCAATCTGTCGACGATGACCCATATGGTATCGAGTCCACCCGTCGTCTTGGGCAACTTGGTTATGAAGTCCATAGTAATTAGTTCCCATTTCCATTCCGGTATCTCCGGCTGTTGTAGTAATCCTGACGGTTTCTGATACTCGACCTTAACCTTAGCGCAAGTAAGGCATTTACTTACGAAAGTAGCAATTTCTACTTTCATGTTAGGCCACCAGTACAGTTTCTTAAGATCCATATACATTTTATATGAACCTGGGTGTAAGGAATACCTCGTGTTGTGTGCTTCGGTCATGACCACGTCTCTGAAGCCACCAGGTCTCGGTGTCCAGATACGGTCCATGAGATAATATGCTCCGCCACCCTTGATTTCTAGATTCTTTTCCATTCCTCTCAGGGATTCACCCGACACATGTTCAGGTTGCAAAGCTTCTAGTTGAGCCTCCTTAATTTGTGTGGATAAGTGGGAATGGATAGTTATAGTCAGAGAGTTGACTCTCCGACCAGTGTAGTCTTTTCGACTGAGGGCATCAGCTACCACATTTGCCTTGCCAGGATGATAACGAATTTCACATTCGTAGTCATTGAGTAGCTCGACCCATCGTCGTTGTCGCATGTTGAGCTCCTTCTAATCAAAAATGTGTTGAAGGCTCTTGTGGTCGGTGAAGATAGTGCTCTTTGTTCTATACAGGTAGTGTCTCCAGATCTTCAGAGCAAATACCACTGCTCCTAACTGAATATCGTGTGTTGTATAGTTTACTTCGTGTCTCTTAAGCTGACGCGAGGCATATGCAATAACCTTCCCTCTTTGCATAAGCACACAACCAAGTCCTTGATTTGATGCATCACAATACAGTACGAAATCTTCTATCCCTTCGGGGAGGGATAGTATCGGTGCGGTGCACAAAGCCTGTTTTAGTGTTTGGAACGCCTTCTCTTGTTTTGCTTCCCAGTCAAAGGCCATGCCTTTCTCGGTCAATGTATTAAGAGGTTTCGCAATGCTAGAGAAGTTCTTTATAAACCTGCGATAATAACCAGCGAGACCTAGAAATTGTCGAATCTCTGTAGGTGTCTTCGGTGCCGACCAGTTCTCAATGGCCTTAATTTTGGAGGGGTCCACGTGTATCCCCTTCTCGCTAACAACGTGGCCCAAAAATTCGACTCTTCGAATCCAAAATTCGCATTTAGAGAACTTCGCATAGAGCTTCTTCGATCGTAGTGTTTCTAAGACTCTTCGTAGGTGTTGACTATGCTTTTCCTTACTTCGGGAGTAGATAAGTATATCATCGATGAAGACGATGATGAACTGATCTAAGTAAGTACGGCACACCCTATTCATTGGGTCCATGAATACTGCTGGTGCGTTGGTTAATCCGAACGGCATCACTACAAATTTGTAGTGTCCATAACGGGTTTGAAAGGTTGTCTTGGGAATATCCTCCTCTAGTACTCGCAATTGGTGATATCCAGATCTATCTTCGAGAAGTAGTTTGCTCCTTGAAGTTTATCAAATAGGTCGTCAATGCGGGGCAGAGGATAACGATTTTTGACAGTAAGGTTGTTTAGTTCTTTGTAGTCAATGCACATACGGAACAATCCGTCTTTCTTCTTTACAAACAAGACCGGTGCTCCCCAAGGTGAGAAACTTGGTCTAATGAATCCCTTTTGATGGAGTTCGTTAAGCTGACTGGAAAGTTCTTGCATCTCTGCTAGTGCCAGGCGATAAGGCAATTTCGCTACTGGGGTAGCCCCTGGAACTAAGTCGATTCTGAACTCGACTTGGCATTGTGGTAGTATTCCCGATAGTTCTTCTGGAAAGGTATCGGGAAAGTCGCGTACCTTTGGAATGTTCTTGATGTCCTTTAATTCCTGACTCGTATCGACGATGTGTGCAAGAAATGCTTGACAATCCTTCCGCAAACACTTTTGGGCTTGGATGCACGAAATGATGCGAAGGTTTGTACTTGATTTGTCGCCGTAAATCACTAGTGTTTCGTCTTTAGGGAGATTAAGATGAACTGCCTTCTCAAAGCACATGATGTCGGCGCGAAGAAGACTTAACCAATCCATGCCGACTAAGACATCGAAACTTTTAATTTGCACTGGCATGAGGTTGATTGGGAAAGAATGACCGTCTAAAGTTAATGTACAGCCCATGTATATGCAGTTAGTGTTTTCTGTTTTTTCGTTTGCCATTTCTATAGTGAATGATTTTTCTAACTTGCTAGGTTTATGTTTAAGTAAGTGAATAAAGTTTTGACTCACGAAGCTTCTCTCCGCTCCACTATCGAATAGTATGCATGCATATCAATTATCGAGAAGAAATGTACCAGCAACTACTGTAGGATCATCTACGGCTTCTTCGTGGCCTATAGTCAAAACTCGTCCCACCCCGTCGGTATTTGTTGCCTCCGGGCAGTTTCTCTTGTAGTGGCCCACCTCGCCACACCCGTAGCAAGCTTGGCCTACACCAGCGTTGGGAACTTGAGCGATCGGCTTTACGGGGGCTCTTCAGAAACAAACAGTGTGTCCCTTTCTGTTGCAGTTAGAGCACTGCATTTCCCGACAAGGTCCATTGTGGTGGTAAGTGCATTTAGCGCACTTTGGAAAGTTACCTACATAAGGCTTTGTTGGGTAGAGATTTGTAGGAACGGTAGTAGGTACAGTAGCAACATTCACTGTAACTAGTTGTTGTTTCTTCGAGGATTCTTAGGAAGACCCACCTTTCCCTTTATTCCATCCTCTCTTCTTGTTATTCTTGTTGTTGTTCCCTCTTTGTGGTTCTGGTGCAGAAATTGTTGAGTTCCGATGACTTCCGTGATCAACAAGAGATTGTGCCAGTTCCTTGGCACTTTCAAAAGTGTCAGGTTTTGAAGCTAACACGCTTGACTGAATTTGGGGCGACAGTCCCCAAATATATCTCTCTATTTTCTTGCTCTCAGGAGCAATCATATATGGGCAAAGGATTGCCAGATCGCAGAATCTATTGGTATAAGTTGCTATGTCGTTACCAATCATTCCAAGAGTCTAGAGTTCGTGTTCGAGTTTTTGAATCTCTCCTCGTGGACAGTATTCCCTCATCAGCATGATTTTTAAGCTCTCCCAGCTTATGGAATTCGCCACTATCAGAGTAATTACCTTAACGTGGCCATTCCACCAAGTTAAAGCTCTATCAGTAAGCGTGAAGGTGGCAAACTTAACTTTGCTGTGCTTGGGACAAGAGCAGATTTCAAAGACTGACTCTGTCCTTTCAATCCACTGCCTCAAAATCATCACACCACCTGTCCCATTAAACATCCGGGGTTTGGCATTCGTGAAGTCTTTATAGGTGCATTCTCGGGGTTGTCCATGACTCTCGCCATGGTTAGAAGGAAGTGTTCCTATTCCCGAGCCAGTAGTAACATGGGTATTGAGTTGTGACATGGCAGCCGCCACAGCTGCGGTGACTGCTGCTTGGAACATGGCAGCATCAAATTGAGGAGGTGGAGACGATGGTGGTATAGGTGCTTCCCACCGTTGTTTCTTCTCGGGTTTCTACGCGGAGGCATCCTTCAACTATAGGTTGAAAAAGAAAAAGATAAGAATTCCATAGCATAGAAAATGAATGTGTCTCATGAACTAAATTGCTATAGTTCAACAACAGATGAAAGTATGAGTCTCAAAGAAGAATAATAGTTATTTGTAAGACTGAATATATGAAACAAGCTTATTGTTTCTCCATAACATTTTAAGGATTGAACGAAATACTCAACGTAGTAGTAATAGGGTGCCACTTATATTAATATAATAGTTGATACAACGATCACGAAAATTTGACCCCTATAAGGGTCTCCGGTTACAAAGTTTAAGAAAAATAAAAACTTTTAGCCGAGGTCCTAACTTAAAACAAAATTTGGGATTTTGGCAAGCACTACTTGCGACGTAGGTTGCGCTTGGAGCTTGACTTTGCATCCGATTGCTTTGATTCCATAAGACGCCTATCGAAGGCGGCTTGTTGTTCCTTCAATTCAGCGAGGGCTTCAATCATCTGCCCTTCGAATGCCTCGGTTTGGAGTTGAGCATTGTCCTGAGCTCTGTCCAGCCTACGGATGTCGGAAGTGTGAACCTACACTTCCACATTGACTTCTCGAATCCGGCTAGCTTGAACTCCGGATTGGTAGGACTAGTTGGCTAGTTTGCCCACCATGACGGGGAGTGCCCGATCGGCTGAACCTCTGCCGTGGACATCGTAGAAGTCCCGACACATGCCGTAGGGAGGGCGTAGACTTTGTTGTTGGCTCCAATGGTGGAGGTGACTTCTCCAAACGAGAGTCAGTCCTTGAAAGTTCCTTACGAAGGCGGGAGGTTGTGCGGGTGGTGGGTTGATGACTTCTGGCTCTGAGTCGGTACCGGAGTCATCCTCTTCGCCCAATTCTATGGGTTCTTCGTCCTCCTCGGGGTCCTCTTCGATCCAACCCCCGTTGCCCTGGTTGGGATAGTAGGGGTCGCCGGGGTGATGAAATCCAGCCATTTGACTGTACGAGAATAGGGTTATAAGAATTGAATAAAATTTGGAACATGTAAGACTAAACATGTAAGCTAAGCTGTTTTATGTAGCAAATACTCCTATAGTATTTAAATTCGTGTGTTTGATCCTTGTGATATTTTCGGTAAGTTTTGACTTGTTGCTCACTACGAGCATTCCTCGATATACATTGGTCCGATCTTGGGTAAATATAGTTGATCACGCTATATTTATCCCAAATCGGATTACATATATCGAGTCTTAATCGTAGTGTCGAACTTGTCTAAATATTTGTTGTATAGTTATAATCATGAAAATAAGTTGTCGTATGTATGTATTTGTACTTAAATGAACTAACAATTTAAGTTAAACGAAAAGCGGCTTAGGCGTAAAACAAAAAAATGTTTCGTCAGAGAGTATTAGTCCCTTAAGCATTTATATTTTGTATATCTTATGTGGTTCGATATACTTAGTTCACTATAAACATTGCTCTGATACCAATCTGTCACACCCCCAAACCGGAACGGCGGAAACGTTCGGGGGCAGATGACTTCATGTGGTAACGTAACAAATGAATACATAGTAAAGAAAGCAATACAACCATCATATATATAATTGAAAGTTTACATTGTTAAAAGGTACATGTTCAAAACCAATTACAATATGATGTCAAAATATGAATTTAAACTGGCGCCGCAGCGTCCCGTCTTCAAAAGCTGTTTGTTATCTGTAATTACTGAATCCCTGGGACATACAAGTAGTTTTGAAAGAGTAGATCAGGATTTAAACTTGTGAGCTTCATAAGTATTAAATGACAATGTTTGTATGAAATGAAATGTTTTGTTTTTGTTTGTTTGTTCCTAGAAAATCCCATTTTTCTACTAGCATAAATGTAGCCTTCTATCAAGACCAATGTTTGTTTCTAGAAAATGTATGTACATATAAAATTTCCAATACGTCTGAAAAACCCCGTAAATCAATGTGTTTTTTAATACTCCATGTGAGTTTTATAACCATACTATTGACTAGAAATGCCTATACACAACGTTCTTCAGGTGTTGGAATGTTCTGACGTTTGTCACCCTAAATGGTGTATTGTAGCTAACAGTCAGGGTGCGGGTTGTCAAGCCCGTATAGATCTATACACAGACACCATGCTCCCACTTCATGGGATTATGGTATATAATACAGGACTTCAAATGTGTACTCGAACGTACGTGAAGTTAATGTCTCACAAAACTTATTATAAAACAGATTTACGTGTGAAAATGTTCATTTGTTCTTGTATGTGAAAGTAAACTTCTTGAAATAGTGTTTCTAGTATGTAAAAGTTTGTAATGTTCTCGTAAAACTATACCTATTATAGTTTTCTAAAAGTGTGTCTCGTTTGTATAGTAATCCCTAGTAAAAATGCTCACTTGTTATGAAAAGTATAATTTTTGTAGTGCCTAAGATGTTCACATATACATACAGTATAAGCAGATTGTTTGATTTATACATATATAACAACATTTTTTAGTTCAAAAGATATGATGTTATCGTGGTATATTTTGCATACAAAAGTTTCCCTATAATAGTTATAAATCACATATGATTCCGTTGATAAAAAGTGTATACTGAAGCTTTATATAACACACGATAATAATCGTGTGTTTTACTGATATTCCCCCCTTAAAAGCATATAAAGTATTTATAAAACATTTAAAAGTGTGGATTATAAGGGTATGAACTCACTTGAAAGATCGAAGAAGGCGAGATGAAAACCGCGCAGAATTTCGACTCGAGAAAGTGGATCTTCTCGAGATTCTCGGGAATCTCGGGAGCACAAACGACCTTCGGGACTTGAGCAAGGAAACCGGGGCTTCGGGATAGTTCGTGCACAGAAAACGAGGCAAAAATGCAAGAAAGATGAGAGGAAATGGCTCTTCTCTTCGGAACCCTCACATGCCTTTTATAGGGGGTGGGAACCGCCTCCGTACGTGGGGCGTACACGTGTGTCACACATGAGCGCATCCTCGACTGCTTCGGACTCCGGATGGGACTAGACATAGGCTTGCATAGGGCACGACGTGAACGATCCGAGGCCTAGGCCTTGAGGACGCTGGGCGTACTCGTGCATGACTCAGCCTTCGGATAATACCGAAATTTCTATTAAAAATTTTATTTTTAATATTTAATAAACTTCAAAAATTCATATCTTCTACATACGAACTCCATTTTCGACGTTCTTTATATCCACGCGTAGGTGAAACTATACTCTACAACTTTCGTTTAGATTCCGTCGGCAAATTTTGAAATTATTTTTATTATTTATTTTTAAAAGGTCGCGGTAAGAAAATTTCGTTAGAAATTGATAACTCCATTATCTGACGTCTGTTTTTACCATACTTTTTACCGTTGAAATACCATTGTCTAGACCTTTGATTCTCATTTAGGTCGTTCCGGCCAAAAGTTTCTCAATCTCCGATTCGAGTTTTTAGCTGTCTGTCGCTAAGCCGAACATGGAAAAATCATAACTTCAACATACGAAGTCGGATTTCGGCGTTCTTTTTACGTACGATCAGGGTTTAATGACATCTAACATAATAGGTAATTAATTAAAGACTTTTTCGACATTTTATTTTCGAAGTTAATTTCATTATATCAAAAGTGGTTACAATACTTGACTTTTTAGGTCATTACATATAGTTGAAATATCGGGTTGTCACACTGTCTGCTGAGCCCCCATTGCTCAGGTCATAGAAGCTTTAGTCACCATTAAATGGCATGGGCTGATCTTGTGCTTGGCTCCATGTTTCCAAGCATTCCACCCACTCAGGTGTCGGGCCATGGAAAGCCGAACGAGGGTTAGGAATTGGAAAGGGAGCTACATGGGGTAGGTTCTCAACCTCGGGTTCGGAGTTAGCACCGTCCGAAAGGTCTTCGTCATGGTGATCATTCAAAAGGATAGGATGATCATTCTCTAGTTCTTCTCCAAACCATCTAGCAATGACTTCGTTCGGAAGGTACGGGTTGCCGTGGGGATGGAGTCCAACCATGTTATCTACACGAGAATTTGGGTAAGGAAATAATTATTAGACGAACTATCTAGATAATTATTAGAAAATCTTCATTAGTTATATTGGTATTTGTAAAGTGCGTACCAGTTATATGTAATCAACACAGGATAGGCCTTCGAATAAGTGACCTTAATTCCAAATTCACAAGGAATAGGGGTAAAGCAAAAATTTCACCGATTCTAAGTCTATAACATCTTAGTTACATATAAATTTAGTGTGTCCACTTAGCAACTATCAACTTAGTCATGAAGATCCCGTTTTAGTTCTCAAGTATAAAGTACTTATAGTAACACCAAATACTCTTATAGTATTTTAAGTTTAATGTTATGTTCTACTGTTCTCATTGTGGTATTGTTGGTAAGTTTTTAGACTTGTTGCCATATCACAACCATTCTTGGGCATATGCTAATCAATCCTCGTACCAGCATAGTTGATCAGGCTACGCTACTCCCAAGACTGAACATACATCCCCAGGCTTACTTGTGATATTCAACAATCGTAATACTTCAGTACTTGTCGTTGTGACACGGATTTTAGTATGAATGCAGGCACGTATACTAAATTAAATATTATACTATTTAAAGTATAAACTCTAGGACAGAGTGTTTTAATCCCAATGTATTTATAGTTAGTATATCTTTTATGGGTTGATATACTTAATTCACTATAAATAGTGCTCTGATACCAAATCTGTCACACCCAAAACCAAGAACGGCAGAAACGTTCCGGGGTGGAGGACGTCATGTGAAGTATCATAACAGTGTAAAGTAGTAAACAAGCAACAACATCATCCGTTGCATTAAAAGTAAAGTTTTAACACATTTGTGTTCTTTCATTATAATAAGACATCAAAATATGTAATCAAAATAAAAGACAAGTCTTGTCTGTGCTCCATCTTCTCAAAACCTGGCCATCGTACCTGTCTAACTGGTGACCTGAGAATACAAGTTATTTTGAAAGCGAGTATCAGCGTAAAGATGGTGAATTCATAAGTATTAATGTGTCTTTGAAAGGTAGTCTTCTACCAAGACTCGTGTGTTTTGAAAGTAGTCTTCTACCAAGACTCGTGTGTTTTGTAAGTAGTCTTCTACCAAGACTCGTGTGTTTTGTAAGTAGTCTTCTACCAAGACTCGTATGTTTTGCTATAACAAAGTTGGTTTTCCTTCTTTTTGACTATTACTAACAGTACTTAGTCTAACTCATCGTTTACGTAAATGTATCACGAAATAAAGTAATAGAAAAAATATAATCATGTAAGTGTTATCCTTTTGTATTAGGATTAACATGACATCGCGAATAGCGACATGTATATGTTGGATTAATGTCTAAGTCCATAACTATAATTGGTAAGACTTGACCCGACCCGACATGGTCCATTTGGGTTGCATGACATCATGCATTTGGACAGACTATAATGAGAGAAATAACACTTAAGGTTTGTTAATATATTATAAGTTATAATATATATTAATAAGATTATTTAATTAGTATTGATCAAGAATTAATCTAGAATTAATTAAGTGATCAAAAGAAGACTAATTAAATATATGGGTTGATTGTGTAAATCATCCATACTTGTATAGTTGGCTAATGCTCCATGGATTATCAAGTTGGGCTAAAAGCCATAGGATGCTCTGTGACAACCCCAAATCTAATTCCGTTAAAATCCCATTTTCACTAACGGAAAGCGTCACTATACGTTATTTTACGTAATATTTAGAATCGTCAATATCCGAATATCTAAATTTAAGCATGGTCCGATATTATTATAAGAAATATAACTCGTATGTGTTAACCCCGTTTAACCTAATAGAGTTGTATTACCTTTTCAACCACTTCACCCGGGTAAAAAGTTTTAACCCAGTTAACTTTAAACATCGGGTAGCCGTGTATCGGGTGCGATTCCCGAGACATATGCAATGGGTGTGCACAACATTTGAACACTCATTTGCTACACACCCACTCTCTCTCTACTTTCTCTCTCTAGACTCGAAAACGACCCCGATTCCGCTAATTTCCGACTTCCAAACGTAAGTACTCATCCTCTATCTTATTCTAGACATGCTTCATTGAATTTGAGGGCCAAAAATCATAGGAATCAAGGTTCAAAGAGGAGTTTACGGCCTAAGAAGCTCCTTAGGCCGTAAACCCCCAAATCCAAGCCAAAGACCAAGTTTTTCCTTCTTGTATGTTAGTATACTAATTAAGGCTTATAACTAGAAGGGTTTGGACATTAAAACACAAGAAAATGATGCTTAAAAAGGAGTTTACGGCCCAAGCATGTGCTTAGGCCGTAAACACCTCAAATACCCCACAAATCCATGTTTTAAGCCCCAAAAACACTTCTAGGGTGTTTGGTAAATTAGACTTGACTCCAAGGAAGGCTTAAGTGCATTAAACATCATCATTTGAACATAAAAAGTGGAGTTTACGGCCAAGGCTAAGCTTGGGTCGTAAACATCCAAACTTTTGTGTCAAACAAGCCCCTAAACTACCCTAATGCATGAAAGGAATTTATCTAAGGCCTATGGAAGTGTGTTGTACCATTAAACACTTCATTTTGACACCAAATGAAGAGTTTACGGCCAAGGATGTTCTTGGGCCGTAAACTCCCCATAAATATGTGCCAAATTGTTCCAAACTCACTATAGGGCCTTCTAGGATTTTTCTAAGCCATTTGGGACCATGTTGTACAAGTAAAACCATCATCTTAAAGGACTTATAGGAGTTTACGGCCCAAGAACAAGTCTTGGCTGTAAACTCCCCAAAAATATCACAAAATATGATGTTTAATCCTTCCCTCTTGGTCCAAAACACACACCACTAAATCAAGGAAGTGAGATAAGGCCTTAAACACACATTTTGGAGTGTCACAAGAGTTTACGGCCAAGCCTAGGGGGCTTACGGCCGTAAACTCCCAATGGGTGGCTTTTAGGCCATAAACTCTAAGGAAGTGAACCCAAGGACCCTCCCGTAAATCATCCATGGCCTTGTACCACTCCCGGGAACCCTTTCTAGGCCTTAAAAACCCGAAAACGACACTAGAATGTCCAATTACTATAATGAAAAGCATAAGATGATTAACTTCTTGTAAAATACATATTTCATATGACATTAGGGTCCTAAAAGGTGCTCAAGTGGTTATTTGGTACCAAACGCTCAATCGACACTATTACCCGATTTACCCGATTCACCCGATTTCCGCGATTTCAGGTGAGTTCATACCCCTTAATGAACCTTTCAAATTTTTTAAATGTTTTAGGGGGGAGATACAAGTTGCTTATAAATGTTTATGCAAAGTTTTACAGAACGAATTTCGAGTTACAAGGATTAATCACATGTGATTCACTACCCTTAGTTCAAATCACATGTGATTTGTCCCTATGCCTTAAAAACGGGTTTTACCCTTTTCAAACTATTTTTAGACAGTGAATCAGAATTTATATGTTCTTTTGGAAAAATACTTTTATTTAATCAATTTGCTTAGAAAATGTAACCACTCTGATATATTTATATAAATAAGACTTGGAGGACTTAGGAACGATATCTCGCCTTATTTCCTGTTCTTGTTTGATTGTGGGCTTAGGGTAGTAGTTATCCGTCCGACTGTCGTTGATTTCTTACTTATATAATCTGTATATCAGTATGGTATACGAATATTACTACTCTCACTTAATGCTAAAGTCACTAACATGCTAAGAAACATCCCCACTAAGATAACCATAATAGGTATGGTTAGGGTCGCTACCGCTACTACTCGCTAAAGTTATTATTATCTACACTATAATACTCACTATTACTAGACGGTACACTAGTAAGAGAATGCACTATGACCAATACTAAAAGATTTCCACACTATAACCATAGAGAAAACACTAAACAAACAATAATACACTAAAACGCTACGAGATACTCTATTCGCTATTCACTACGCCCAGAGTGTTCCAGCAGGAGACGACTCTACATGTATAGATCTATACGGGGGCAGACGCTATTACATCCCGATTGTTAACTCAGTCCGCGCCGTACAGGCCTAGGGATGCCACTACCTCACTACACTGTGCATGACCGGGAAGGTCATGGGATTCTCTATTATTCTCACTATTGGTAAATTACAAGGAATACCCTACAACTACACTAAAATACTACACTAAATGTTAAACCACATCCCAAAGTAAGTAAGTATCTATCACTAAAGGAAGCTCGCACCTCTATCATGGATCACGGGCTTAACTTATCCTGTCACATTTGTTATTTGGAGAATTGCCAAAGAATTTTTACAATAAATTGTTTTCAAAGAGGTAAAGAATGCATACTTTTCACAGATTGTCACTTACAATGTATTTCCTGGAAAATATGGGATTTTCTAAATTTCTACTCCTTATGAACATAAAGGACACATTTTTAACACTAATGCTTTGTATACAAAAACTCACACTAAACTCTTATGAACTCACCAGCTTTATGCTGATAATTGTTTTCAAAATAACTTGTATCTTCAGGTCAAAGATAGACAGGTACAGACGCAGCATTTTGGAGAAGGTGGAGTACACAAGACCCATCTCTTATTTTTGAATTACTTTTGAGTGATTGTTAAACATTACAAAACACGCATGTAATTAAATTCACTATGTAATACTATGGTTGTATGATTCTTGTTTCTACTATTATGCAATTGTGATGATACTGTTCACTACGTCATCCACCCCGAAACGTATTCCGCCGTTATCGGTTTTGGGGTGTGACATGCTCCATGGATGCTCCATGGTGTATTTGAACCCATGGATCCAAGGAAATGGAAAGTCATGACAATTAGGGTTTACCCTGATTGTAACAACTATATAAGATCATATTTTTTGACAAAATCGGCCACTAAGTTACGAAGAGAAGGGCTAGCCAATTTTAGAAGTGTTCAAGATTCTCTCTAAGTTATTTCAAGTGTATTTGGTGTTGTGTGAACCATTTGAGGTGTCACACATCGGGCACTAGGCACTCAAGCTTCATGAGGACATTCTACATCAAAGAGGTATGTATTCTATCTTGTTATATTCCTTGTTTTGTATGCTAGATTAGGATAATACCTTGGATGTTCATATTTGCATGTATAATAGAGAAAACATAGATCCAAGGTATTTAGGGTTGCATGTACACTTAGGAGTGTTAGAATGCTCAAAACCCAACAGTGGTATCAGAGCCTAGGTTTGTTTTCTTGTTATACTTGCAAAAGTAGCTGAAAATCGAGTTTTGATGCTGTCTGCCCAGCAGAATCGCCGAGTCCAAGGCAAAATGCATCCAACTCGCCGAGTTGGTTCGTGCACTTGACGAGTTGGACCCCCAGACAACATATATTCAATTTTTTTTGGCTAGAAATGGACTTGGAACATTACCCTAAGCTGTTTTTTGGACTTATAAACTTATTTTTGATGTGGTAATGTTCATACTAATCCAATTTTAAAGATAATTGTCAATATATTCATGTTTTGTATTAGTTTAAGTGTTATGCTAATTACATGAAAAAGTTTGATTTCAGTTATCATGTTCATATGAGTTGCTTAGATTAATAGAAAAGTTGTGTGAAATAGTTGATTTCAATTCATTTTAATCTAACAGTTGATTCCAAAGTGTGTTTTTGTAACTTGTCCTCAAGATTATATGAAAAGTCACATTTAAGAATCATAAAACTCATAAAAGTTGGCAAAGGTTACAAAATGAAGAGTCTAGTTCTAATTAAATGGTTTTATGACTCCATAACTTGTCCTCAAGTTATGGAGGTTCAAGAGTCTCTTCATTAAATAAAGAAAAAAATGTGTAACCTTAATTAATTCCATAAGTTATAAAATAAAGAAAAGTTAATTTTTTTATTAGTTTAAAGTCTTCCATAACTTGTCCTCAAGTTATGGAACTTGAAGAGTCTTTTAATTAAAACTATTTTAAACACATATGTTATGGAATTAATTAGTTTTGAATAGTTTCAAAACTTGCCCTCAAGTTTTGGAATTTGAAAAGTTTTCTCTTATGAATACTTTATTCCAAGTTAAGCCCTTAGGATTTTAAAAGTTAAAATTCAATCCTTATACTTTATAATATTATAAGTCAACAATATTTATATATATATGTATAAGAGTAAAAGTCAGTCTTACCGTTAGTAGGCCTCTGTCACACCCCCAAACCAGAACGGCGGAAACGTTCGGGGGCGGAGGACGTCATATTTAGTATCATAACAGTTCATAGAAAGGAAAGTACACACCACCATAAATATTAAAGTTTCCAAAATGTTTACATAATTGTATTCGTTACATGTTCACAAGATAAATACATAAACATCTTTCAAAAGAAGTAATTAACGTCAGCACGTTAATCCCCAAAAGTTGATTTCCAAATCTGCTTAGCGGTTCCCTGAGAATACAAGTTATTTCAAAGAAAAAGTGTCAACAATTAAGTTGGTGAGTTCATGAGTAGTGTTTTGAGAAAATGTACGCCATTCGAAAGTTCGTGGATGTTTTCCAGAAAACGCAGTATTTCAAATGTAAAGAGTTATGATTCGTTGTGTTTTCCAAGAAAAACCCTTATTTTCTTATAAAAGTATGAAATGCATATGAATGTTCGTGTTATAAGTTGTAACTAATTGTACCGAGAAAATCCCTTATTTTCCTATTAGTTGTTTGGTTTGTATACAGGAAAAACCCTTATTTTCCTAACATAACTGGCAGTCTCTAAGACCGGAAATCACAAGCAACCGACGTGCTTGAAAGGTGTGGCATAGTTTTATATAATAAAGCTATACGAAGATCGCACTTGTTAGATGAAGAATAGTTTTAATAGCTACTCGTTCATAAAAGCATAATACTATAATAATTGTATATCCGGTGAGTTTTATAACCATACTAAACATAATATGCCTGTAGCGACGTTCTTCAGGCGTCGTAGCGTTATGACAAACTGTCACCCCAAAGGACGAACTGTAGCTAACAGTCAGGGCGCGGGATCATGACTTCCCGTATAGATCTATACACATTTGACACGTTCTCCGAACGGGAGACTCTGGTTATAGACAGGACTTGTAGCGATACCTTCTAGCAAAAAGGCAGTGTTTGAAGATGTACTTGTCTCACGGATTCTCAACTAAGTCTGTATTAAAGTAATAGTTTTGTATGCAAAGATCATCCTTTCTCACAAAGTTTTGACAATGCATAAATCATAAGTTTTTAAAATGTATTAAAACGGTTTAACAACGAAGGATACTTTGGAATTTCTAAATACTTTGTATAAATCTAGTGCATGCAAAGTATGACAAGAGTTTTCACATAGTAGTAATAAATCACAAGTGATTCATTTGATAAAAACGAGTAAAGTGAAATTTTTGATGTAGAAGACAAGTTTGTAAACAAAACATATATATGTATATGGTTATATATATGTAGAAGTTTTAAAAGATGATTTGGTATGTTTCGTAATTGTTGTTCATATTCTTACGTTTTTATTAGAAACTTTGCATGAAATAATCCTTAAGTTTGATACTAAAGACCTTTTTGTACTTATCACTTTTGTAAAAATGGTAATTAAACATATTTAAATGATTGTGTTTTAACTTCCTTAATGTATAAACATTGCTCAAAAATGTTAGAAGGCTTTAATAAATCTATAAACCACTTTTGACAGTTTTACCCTTTACTGTCCCTGTTTTTAGAAAACTCATAGAAAAATCATCGTAAGTCAAAAACTGAATCTGTCACCTCTGAGAGTTTATAAAATGAGTCTACTTTGTTCCCAATTTTTATTATGATTTTTAGTGGTTTCAAACTAGTGTGAAAGTGAACATCTTCACAGACTGGTCCGGAATCACTTCTGAAATGACAGGCAGTTTTATAAAAATCGCCATAAATAGTAGAAAAATTGTATCAATGCATGCGAGTAGTCCTTAGAAAGGTATAAACTTGAACTATTTGTATATTGTACAGTTTTGAAATATATTAAGTTTAAGATGGTCAAAACAGTCCGTGAACAGGACTCAACTTTTCTGTAGAAAGCTGTCATTTAAATTTAAGTCATGTTTAGTGTTCTAACTTGTATTCCCCCCCCCCCCCTTAAAACTTGGAGAAAACATGAAAATGTAGGGGTATGAACTCACCTTATGTGAATACTTGAAGAATGGAAGGTTGAAGATGAACTTTTGGTTGTTGGTTTGATGCTCCAAAACAGCCACTCTTTTGGCTATGTTGCTGTCATGCACGAAAATTTCACAGCAAAAGAGCAAGAAAAAGGGTAGTTTACTCACTGTTTTGAATCAATAATTTTGAGTATCATAACAAGTAACTTCCAGGGGTATTTGGTGGTAAAAATATCAAGCAAAAAGGAAGGTGTAGATGGGTGAAATGGTGGCTGAAACACAAAAGGGACAACAACCCTTTAGTTCATGGTTTTGATGGCTTTGGAAGGAAGTTCTTGTGCTTGAAAATGAGATGAAGGTTGAGAGTAATTCCCTGGAGTATTGGCTGGTCAAAATGAGGGTAAAATGAAGAGGAATTTCGTGGATATGAAGGAGGAAAGAGTGGAAGAGGATAAGGGGACAAAACCTACACTAGCTTGTGATGGGATGTGAGTTTAAGTGATGTGATCTTGTCTAGCCACTTGCTTGGGTGGTTGCTTAGAGATAGGGTTAGTTAACTAACTAACTACTAGTTATTTAGTTAGTTAGGTGTTCTAGTTAAGGAGAGGGAAGGTCTTAATCTTGAAAATTAGAAGAGGGATTAAGAAGCATTCTTAGTAAAATGTCTTAAGTGATTAAGCACTTATTAATTAAGTTGGCACTTATCTCCACCAATTCTCTTATCTTAATTGATTTAGACATCATAAAACTTACATGAAATCACTTTAAGTCATGACCCATAACTAGTCATTCACTAGATAATAATACATATATACAAATACATACATGTATACTTAGTATAAAATAACAATGTAGTTTTTCTGTATTTGAACTTTAATGTTTATGTTTTATTCTTTTTATTCAAAAACACTTAAATACATTCTAATTATACCTTATAATAATTAATTTTATATTTTAATGTATTTAAATATAAAATTTATTGACCAATGTATAATTTCGTGACATTTAACCGGTTAACCATATCGTTAAACACGTTTGTCACTTTGGTTTGTATATTTGTCAAATTTAGATCCTCCACAACTATTAAGCACACGTTTTACATAGAACCTAACTTAATTATCAACTAGATACATGTTGATACAAAAATTAAGTTTGTTGCGTTCAAATGATGATATATGCTAATTTTCACAAACCGGTGATGGTTCGTAGTCATACCTCATAACGAAATTATCATTAGTTACTTGTTTTATATTTCACAAGAACTTATTTAAATAAAAGAGGTTAAATTCCTTCAACCATTCTTGATAAAATACTCATATTGCTTAATAATCAAAACATAGCATCGTACGATCGATCCTATTTTTACCAATTGTTACAGCCTCATTCATGAAGCCGGTCTATAAGGGGGTATAAGGTTACTGCCTATAAAATGGCAGTTTAATGGGTGTCCACTCTCACCCACCGCTTCCATGACTAGTGGAGGGTCGTTAACCGAACGGGTAGGAGAAAGACTATAAGTTCTCCCTTCATTAAAAGTATTAATGATAAATACTAAGTAACTAAACACTTAGAATTCTCAATCTTAGTTACTTAGGAAAAATTTGAATAAGGTGCTAACCAATGAAATTACACTTGGCACTTTGCTTAAGTCGGTTGGTGGAGCGTGTGTGGTTTACCGGCACACTAGCTTGATTTAACAAGGTAGGCAAAGGGTTTCTTAAAGTTTAATCATACACCAATGGAGCGTGTGTGGTTAATTGGCACATCGGTTGGGTGATAAACATTTAAGAGTACCAAGTAATTTGCACGGTTACTTCACACCTTATTTAGTGATCCTCGGCATCCCAGTCACAAAAACTAAAGGGAACACTCGAGATTAAAACATGCCATTGAAAAGTTCAATGAATCTCAAAGGATCTGGGAATTTCAAATCCAATTAAAACTGAATTATATTTCGTTTTTCATGGTGGAAATTGGTAAATCGTCATTTACCTACCTTCAACTATTTTATAACTTGGATTACGGCATCCCTCTTCCAGTTGTAAATAGGTTATTGGGTCCTAGCCTTAATATTTCATAATGGGTGTTATATTAAGGACTTAAATCAACTAAACTTGAATATCTCCCAAAAGATGTCTAGTTCAGACATCTATGATCTTCCCAAATCTCTTGGAACTTCACTTCCTCCACCTCCTCCAATTATTCTCCCTAACCCACAAGTTCAAGGTCACTCAAGCCCTATTGGCAAGGCAAGGTCTAGGTATGATCACATCTTGGAGATGAAGTCACATATTGACAAGACGGGAGAGTTGGGTGTCAAAGTCTTGAGAAAGTTGGTGGCTCAATCACTTTCTAAGTCACATAGTGAGTTCTTTTGGGACTCCTATGAAACAGACTATGACAAGACCTTAATAATCTTATATATTTGCTTGGTACTGCTGAATCAGCAATGATTTCGAAGGCAAGTAAAGCAATTTGGATTAGAAGATCGACTCCCAAAACTTTATGGACATTGACAATGATGAGACTGGAAATCCAGAAAAGCATTCTCTTCCCAATGGAAAGGGATTGGCCATTGATATTGCCATATTTATACTTATTTTTAGGCAATATTTAAGTGCATTTTTGTTAATAAATTGATAATATGTTTAAGAATAATGATACTTATGAGTTTAAATTGTTATTTTCAGTCAATACAAAGGATTTTCGAAGAGAGGGACCAAAGGTGACAAAATGGGGAACATGGGAGGCTTGAAAGACAAGAAAATAATAAATTCACGATAAGCGCTCAATTCACGACGGGGCGATGAAGCCCACGACGTGGCAAGGGTGTTCCAGAAGATAAACATCACGACGCGGAGGATTTCCTTGAAGGATACGGATTGCTTGAAGCCCACGACGTGGCACATCTGGCCACGACGTGGTGCGGGTTTTTGAGGATTATATAAGTCCTCCTGATTATTACGAGAAGAGAGACTTTTGGCAGAAGAAAAAGAGTTCCAGGAGACGAATAAGAACGAAAGAAAGTTTCTGGAAGAGGGTTTTCAACACCAAAAGAAGTAAAGGTTTATTTTTAGTTAAATAAGAACATGTCTTTCATTAGTTTTAGCTGTGTTGATTTATCTGCTATGATGAGCAGCTGAATCTAGCTACTCTTGTTTAGCTAGATGAAGCTTTGAACTTATGAATAGTTATATGTTTATGGATTGAATTTAGTTGGTAAAGAAATTGCTTGTGTTTGATTTGTATAACCTAGCATGCTATTATTTGTTTATCTATTTGCTTGATTGCATGTCCTGTGTAGCTTAGTGATCATTAAACTGCATGAACCTGTTTACCTAATAATTTAGTGAACATTGAATTGTTAGAGCTAGGATTAACCAATCTTCGTTAGCAATTAGAATAAATAAAGCTTAGCTGTGCTAGAGAACGTGTATTGTGACCATAATTGCGTTTATACAACAAATCTTACATAGCATATTTACATTCATAATTAGTTATGTGTTTAATTATGTGGGAACATACATGGTTAGACATGAATTAGTTAGTTATTGGTAAGATAGAACTAAATTACTAATACAACTAAAAACCAACTTAATAATCCGTAATCATTAGCTAGCCATAAGGAAGAAGTGGATTCAAAACTAAACAAGAGTGTGTTTTTATTTTGAATTAAGTTTATCTGATCTTGTAAAACCAGATAAAACCCCTTATTTGTAACAACAGCAAAAATTCAGGTCAAAATTTAAACTTTTATAGAACCGTAATTAAGTATACTAAGTGGTAGATATTGTAACAAGGTTTTTCATACATATAAAGAACACTAAAATCCGAGTTATAACGAAGAAGTTATGACCATTCTAAGTTTTCCGACAAAAACCGGCAATACGAAGTTACGTAAAAACTCAAATCGGAGATCGAGCGACTTTTGGCCGGAATGACCTAAACGAGAATCGAAGGTCTCGACAAAGGTATTTCAACGGTAAAAAGTCTGGCAAAAACCGACGTCAGATAAAGAAGTTATAAATTTTTAAAGAAATTCCTTAATCACGTCATTTTAATAAAAATAATAAAAATAATTTCATAATTTGCCGACGGAATCTAAACGAAAGTTGTAGATCGTAGTCTCACCTTCGCGTGGATATAAAGAACGTCGAAAACGGAGTTCGTATGAAGGAGATATGAATTTTAGAAGTTTATTTAAAATAAATATAAATTTAAATAAAAACTCCCGGTAATATCCGAAGAGGAGTCATCAGATAGGACCAAGGTACGCCCTGCGTACCCTCGTACGCCCCGCGTACTCAGATCAAGGGCCTCAGATCGTCCACGTCGCCCCTACTCCTCTATGCTCTCCCATCCGAAGTGCGTAAGCGATGACGCCCCAGTACGCGCTGCGTACCCTCGTACGCCCAGCGTACCGAGGCGGTTCAGTACCCCTATAAAAGGGATGCGAGAGTTTCCGAAAAACTTGCTCATTTCTTCTCGTTTCTCTTGCGTTTTGCCTCGTTTTCCGTGCCCGTTCAAACCCGAAGCCCTGGTCATTTTGCTCAAGTCCCGAAGGTCGATTTTACTCCCGAGAATCCCGAGAAAAATCCGTTTCCCGAGACGAAACTCTGCCCGGTTTTCTGCTCGCTTTCTTCAAACTTTCAAGTGAGTTCATACCCCTGCAAATACACTTTAAATACATTTTTAAATGCTTTTTATACTCTTTTAGGGGGGGGAATACAAGTAAACACACGACTAAAATCGTGTGAAACATCGATCTTTTGCTATACTTTTCATATTGTTGTTTTAACTGTCTTATGAAGTCATTATCATGCAAAACACCTCACAACACAACTTTACCCTCTTGGGGTACAATATGTTTTATAAATAGAAATAGGTTTTATTTATACGTTTGCATACTACATCATATCAAGAGTAACCATTTCAACTATAACATGATGCTTTTACAAGAAAACTCAACTCATCATCACGTTTTTGTAGCACGGTAGAAAACGAAATCATTTCATACGAACGATTTTCATCATATTACTCGTGAACTTGTTGTTAGCAATCATGTGATGGCATATGGCTTTGTTTGTACCAAACGAAAGTCCCCACCTATAACCAGAGTCTCTTGGAGGGAGAGTGTGACAAGTGTGTATAGATCTATACGGGGCTGACAACTCCGCACCCTGACTGTTAGCTACAGTCCGTCATTGGGGTGACAAATGTCAACATTAGGTACTGCGTCTAGTATGGTTATGAGGAACTCACAACACGCGGAAACAACGACTCATGCACGTAGTAATACATAACTCAATCATGCTTGGGGGTAATAACTATATTCTAGGGTATTATCGGCATGATCAAAACTCGGGTTAAAACAGTTCCACAACTAGTTTTACTTAACAATAAGACTGCACTTCACTTTTAGGAAAATAAGGTATTTTCCTGGTTCAAATACATATAGTACATACAACAATCTTTCAAACTCATTTCATACATCTAATAGAAAATAAGGGATTTTCTGGAAAACATACACGCACTTTGGAATGGCAAACATTTTCTCAAAACACCACACATGAACTCACCAACTTAAATGTTGACACATTTTCTTTGAAATAACTTGTATTCTCAGGAAACCGCTAGACCAGGTAGCAACTACTTTTGAAGACTAACGCGCTGGCGTTAGTAACATATTTTGGATCACCATATTGTATTTGATTTCTTTTGCAAACATGTAACATATACAATCATGTAAACTTTTCAAATATATTTATATTATGGTGGTGTGTACTTTCTTTACTATTCAATTGTTATGATATTTGACATGACGTCCTCCGCCCCCGAACGTTTCCGCCGTTCTGGTTTGGGGGTGTGAAATTATTAAACTTGTTAATAAATTAGGTTAATTTAATAGTAAGTAAATTAATTAGACACCGTTCCCTGTGATCGACACCCGACTTACCCAAGCTATACTGTAATCTAACTAGGTACACTGCCTATAAGTGCATAGTTAGTTAAGTTTGTTAGGTTATAAATATTAAAATTAGTGAGTACTTTTGTGAACATCAAGTTTTTGGCGCCGTTGCCGGGGAACGACTTAGTTTTTAGCTTATTTATTTGCATTAATTTGATCGATCCTTCTTGTGGAGTAAAAACCCACAAAAAGTTAATTTTTCAGCAAAATAATTTTTTCTGTCATTCATAGAGTCCACGACGTGGCACTCCTCTGGCCACGACGTGGACAGTTAAAAATTAGATTTTTAGTTTGAATTTAGTTTTTCTCATTTTAGTTCAGTTTTACGTTTTTAGTTTAGCAAGTTGCAGGAGTTCATGACCAGAAGCTCAAACACACACTTGGTGCCACCACTGGAAGACCCCGAGTCTACACTTCACAAGAAAAAGACGCCCTTGCAAGAACTGAAGTCAGCCTTTTCTAGGAAGTTGGGAAAGAAGACAGGAGAGTCAAGTTCATCAGCGAAGCAAAAGAGCAATCTTGAGCATTTGGATCATACACCCGTCCAGACCGAGTCCGAAAGCGATACCGAGCCAGAATTTGAAGAACACAGAAGCGAACCCAAGAACGAGCCAAGGAACGAGATGGCAGAAATTGAAGAAATGTCCATGGGAGCATACAAGAAGCGGATCCGAGAAGATATGGGTCCCGGTTTAGTCCAACCCGCAATACCTGCCACTGCCACATTTGAGCTGAAGGGACACATATTGACCGCACTGAAGGACATCCCATTTTTCGGGAAAGATCATGAGGATGCTTTTAAGCATCTAGATGAAGTCAACGACATTGCAGATTACTTCAATGTCCCAAATGTCAACAGAAACACAGTCTTGCTTAGGATGCTTCCCATCACTTTCAAAGGAGCTGCTAAGGAGTGGTTAAAAGCACTCCCACCGGGTACAATCACCACTTGGGCTCAAATGCGTGAGCAATTCCTGGACCAGTTTCACCCGCCATCCAAGATAGCCAAACTCAAGAAGGCAATAGCCAACTTTGAGCAACAGCCGGGGGAGTCACTATACGAAGCATGGGAGCAGTACAAGGGCTTACTCAGAAATTGCCCGCAACATGACCTAAATGTGCAGCAAGAGATGTCAATCTTTTATGATGGGGTCAATGTGATGACAAGACAACTCCTTGATTCTCAAGGACCGTTGACAAAGAAAAATCCAAGGGAGGTCAAGGAGCTAATTGAAGAATTCGCGAAACACTCCCGCGAATACCATAATCCGAGGCAAGATGGAAGCAAAGGCGGTGGAGGGGCCCAAACTGAAGAAATTGCAGCTGTCATGGCCATGCTGAATAACATGGATCGCAGGATAACACAAATGGACCAGTCGATACATGCCATAAGAGTGGGGTGTGACCGATGCAATGGTCCACACTTGACCAAGGACTGCAACGTGGATGAGTTTGGGAACAGAAAAGCTCAAGTGTGCTACTCTAGTGGGGATAAGTTTGATGAGGACTGGAGGAAACCGAAGAAGGAGTGGCTGCCATATGAAGAGTATAAGAAGCAAAAAGAAGAGAAGTATAGGCAGACAGGTCGAGGCCTTTATGAAAAGGAGCAGCCACCAGCCGAGAAGAAACCCGACCTAGAGACCATTTTGATGAAGTTTATGGAGGCTTCGGAAAAGAGACACGATGCCACGGATTCCGCTATCATGGAACAACAAACATTGATAAAGAACCAACAAGCCTCCATCCATAACCTTGAAGTACAATTTGGTCAACTAGCCACTTTAGTTCATGAAAAATTGTCCCCGATGAATCCCGAAGTAAAGGCCCAATCTCACGTAATGGCCATCGATACTGAAGAAGATGCAATATCTGAGTTCCTGGAGGCATTGGAAGAAGAACCGCAGCAGCCCAAGAAAGTAAGGATCGAAAATGAAAAAATTGGTGATCCATGATCGCCACGACGTGGCACTCCTCTGGCCACGACGTGGCGCGAGTCTGAACAAAAATCCTTTGAGCCCATTCCAACTTATCATCCACCTCTACCATTTCCCACCCGAGCTACCCTCAGTCAACTGGAGAAGGAGCATTTGGAGTTCGTAAAGCATGTGAAGGGGATCCCAATTAATACTCCCTTTTTTGAGTCCTTATCCAAAGCTCCCGAGAACCAGATATTACTGCAAGACTTGATAGATACGCGAAGGCAATTAAAGAAGTAGTCTATAGTGATTCTAAGTGAACAAACTTCAAAAGCTGTGTTGGGAGAAACACCAGAAAAGATGGGGGATCCTGGACGCCTCACTCTTCCAAGTGAGTTTGGAAATAAAATGAAGGTTAATGCTTTAGCCGATTCTGGGGCTAGCATTAATCTAATGCCTTTTTCATTTTATCAAAAGTTGGAGATTCAGAAGATGAAGGCTACAAAAATGAAGATTCACATGGCGAACCGTTCGGTGACACAGCCCCGAGGCATAGTGGAGGATATTTTGGTGAAAATTGGAAAATTTGTTTTTCCAATAGACTTTGTAGTCTTGGACATGAAAGAAGATCCGGATGTTCCGATAATCCTTGGTCGGCCATTGCTTAACACTGTTGGTGCCCTTGTTGATATCCGCGAGTCCAAGCTCACTTTGAGGGTTGGGGATGAACAAGAAGTCTTCGGGATAAGAGATGACTTTCAAGAAGATAAAGAAGAGGTGTTCACAATTAATGAGGAGAATGAACTAGAAGAGCTGGAAAAGCTTATGGAAGAAGAGATAAAGGCAGTTCATCAAGTCAAGAGGACAAAACCAAGGGCATCTGTTCCGTATTTGCTTGAAGTCATAGCTTACAAGAGCCCGCCTTCTTGGGTGAGCAAAGAGGACGAGGAAATGACAAGTGATGAAGAGGAAGTCACTTCAAGAGTAACAAGGCCAGTGGTGAAAGAAGAGGAGAATGCTATGGAGTGCAAGGAACAAACGAAGGGCACAAAACGCAAGCTTGAAGAAGATGGAAAAGCTAAAAAGGAAAATTCAAAGAAGGCGTATAAAAGGAGGGTTCAAGCTTATAAACGGCGGTTCAAGGAACAAAAGATCCTGGTGGTAGACTCTTCCGAAGATTCAACGTAGAAAGCACGGAGTCCGGCTCAAGACTCCAAGAAAAAAGAAGTGCTTCTCAGGAGGCAACCCGAGTTTGGTTTGCATTTTCTTTTTAAATTTTTCTTTTCTTTCTTTTCTTTTTAATTAGGAACAACATCAATTCATCATCTAAAAAACTGGTAATTAGAGAATTAGCTGTAGGGAACTTTAAATAATGAATGATATGCAAAGAAATTAGTTAATATGATAAACTTCATTAAAATTTTGCATATGGCAGTTCCCACAACGTGGGCATAGCCCAGCCACGTCGTGGGTCGAAATGAAAAACACGCGATTCTAAAGCAGACTTAAGGTCCACGATGTGGGCATAGCCAGCCACGTCGTGGCTTTTAAAAATCAGGGGGGGGCCAATTGCTTAAAACCCTTTGACCGAGAAATCTCATTCCCCACTTGGAGACTGCCGCACTCACGGGAACATCATAACCCCACAGCCAATTTCTTATTATACTTCCAATTTCCTTGCAAGATCTTGCCAATTAATCCATTTGGTATGTGTTTTACTCATTATTTTGTAATTAGTTCTTCCAATTTCAAGTTTTCATAGTTAGGGTTAACATGATGTACGAAATTGGTTGAATATAGTGGTTGATTTTAGATTAAATATCCCGTAAAAGGTCATAGGAACAAACCCCAACCATTGATTTTAGTAGATACAGCATGCATATAGTTCGATCTTGAATCTGTGACCGACGCGACCCACGTCGTGGCGCAGCCTAGCCACGTCATGACTTCTGTGAACAGGTTTAAATTGTTTAATGTGTTGGTTGTTTGCTGCTTTGGTTTGCTTTTGTTTGCAGATATGGGACCACGACGAGCTGTTCCACAGGAGGAAAACCCGATAGATGTAGCAAGCATACATCCTTTATACCAGTTTCCTCAAATCATTCCCCGACCGTTGCTAACAACCTACGAGAATCGGCTTGGATGGTTATACAATAGGGAGTTTGCAATAGCCCCAATTATCGACTGGGGATGGCTTGGTAGAGTGGGAATGGTACCGGAATTAGAACGTTATTGGTCGAAGACTTATGTTGGAGATCAATTTTCGTTTACTTGTCACGGGTGGAGGAATTTATTTGCCATTCAAGAACCCATGTACCGGGAATTATCGGTGGAGTTTTCTCTACCGTATGCTTCGAGGAACGCACCCTTGATGTCACCTACAACCGGGCACTTGTGTTTCATTTGGGGGGTGTATATCGTGAGTGTAGTCTTCAGGAATTTGCTTGGCGTATGGGGCTCAATACGGAAGTGGAGACGCAATCTCCGTTTTTTATCCCTTTCTTGCTTGGATGTGTGCGGGATTTTGCTTCGGGTACTTTGGATGTGCAGTTTTGGCGGGGCATTTCTAACTATGAGTACAACACTCGTGACTCGAGTGAGTCAAACTTCGGAATCCTGTTTTCCGATTTTTGCACCGCCTTATCACGTTTTCAATCAATCACAAGCATCATGGTGATAAGGTCCCGATCCAGAATCTATTTTATTTATGGACTCTTATTACCCTAGGGGTTTGCGGTGATTTGCCTTATATGTTGGCAAGGTTTATGGGGAAGAAAGCGGCCAATTCTAGGCCCGGGAGCCCGATTACTGGGGGGCATTTGGTTACTCGCCTGGCTAGGTCATATCATATTTTGACCCATGAATTTGTGAGGAATCTTACTCGATTCCCGGACACAGACTTGACCATTCAAGTTTTGGGTGTGATGCGAGCGGTGGTGAATAGCGGGGGTCGTTTTGTTATACCACCGATAGATGACGAGTAGGAGGAGGTGCAGCCATGACAGCAACCACCAGCCAGACCGAGGCGTCGGAATGTGCGGGCTAGAGGTGAAGTCGAGCAAGAGCGTGCTGCTTCGCAGTATGTGCAGGGAGTGCCCGCCGACCCTTTTCAGAGTCGGGTGGGAACGTATTTGGATAATCTATGGGGTCATGCCATTTACTATACCCAGCTTACTGAGGGTATTTATTCGCATTTGGGTGTGACCCGACCACCTTCTATGCCACCACAATATCCCTATTTTTCCGACATGGGAGGAGCTATGGCGTCCGCAAAATGATGGGGCAGGGCCAAGTGGAGCACAAGATCAAGATGATGATTGATTTTATTTCTTTTGTTTTGTTTTTGAGTAGTTTTTTATGTTGACTTTGGTGTATGATGTAAAAACATTATTCAACTATGATGTTACTTTTTTATTTCTTTTGGGTTGTTAATTTTTTTTTTCAGATTAGCGTTGGAATTCTAAGGAGCATAAAAGGTTAACTTTTGAGTCGTGTTTGTCTAGTCAAGGAAGCTTAGAGTCGTGAGTCGGAACCCACAATTCAAGATGAGTGTGGGGTATATTAGGAGAGAGGAAATATATTTGCATAGAAGCGTCTGAAACCAGTTAGCCATTGGTCAAAGTTGCTAGAGTCACTAAAACAAATAAGCCATTTTTTGCTGATGCCCAGTTTCCACGACGTGTAATCATTGTGCCACGTCGTGGCGCTCTTGCAGTTTGAAGAAATTCAGAATTTTGGTGTTCGTGTTCTCAACCCATATCACGACGTGGCCAGTAATATGCCACGACGTGACCCAGTTTATCAATGCCACATTTTTCCTCACAAATACCCACTTTGAAGAATTGAAGTTTCGAGTCATGTCAAGGTTTATTTACGTATTCAATCAGTTCTACACCAAGTTTCTATTTTTGGAAGTCTAATTGAACATTTTCCACACTTTTGGAGATGCTCACGCCACTATCCCAGGGGAGTCTGTTCCTTTTTCTCCCTTTTCTTTAATTTTGATTTATTTTTATGCATACAATGAGGGCATCGTATGAAATAAGTGTGGGGTAGGGGTAGAAGAAGTAAATTGCTAGAAAATCATAGAATTTAAAACATTGAAAATTTTGAAAAATTCAAATTTTTAATAATTGAGTCTAGTAATAATAATTTGAGCTATAATTGCTAGTATTATGCGGGATGATCTAATGAAAGTTCAAATGTTTAGTTGAGCCAATATACGTTATAGTGCATTTGTGGCCTCCCTTATTTTAGTGAAATCATGGAACAAAAACACAACCCCGTTTGGTTTGAGGGATGCAATATGTTTAGCAGCCTAAACCTGAAATGTATCCAGGAAAATTATTATCGTTAGCCAATAAAGGTTGAGGTTGAGCGCCTCTGCTTAAGCATGTAGGTTTTGAGTGAAAAAAAAGTGAGGTACATGTGATATAAATAAAAAAAAGAGAATTACGAGAAAAAAAAAGAGTGTGAAGAATTTTGGAGCAAATAAAGTGAAGATCAGAAGATCAAAATTCCAAGAAATCCAAAAAGTTGAAGATACCAGAAATCAAATCAACAAAGGTGGTGAATTCAAAGAAATCAAAGATCAAATGTCAAAGAAATGAAGAATTCAAATAGAGCCCCATAGTGGTATCAATAATTGTAATTCTAGTTTATGTATGCTTAGGTTGCTCAACTAAAAATACCTTGAGAATAAGGAGGTTTTCTGAGGATGGATTCGGAGGGTTGCATAAAATGAGCATTGTTCGGAAGTAGTGGACGAGTGTTTATGAAGATTGTGAGTATTTAAAGTATGGGGGTGTACTTTAGGAAAATTTTAGACACAAATGCATGCGTTGAGGTTTTGACATAATGGCTGAACTAGAGTCAGATTATTCTGTGTGGTGTTAGTAATTAAGAATTAAGTTTAAATTTGCTTGAGGGCAAGCAAAGCCTAAGTGTGGGGTATTTTGATATTGCCATATTTATACTTATTTTTAGGCAATATTTAAGTGCATTTTTGTTAATAAATTGATAATATGTTTAAGAATAATGATACTTATGAGTTTAAATTGTTATTTTCAGTGAATACAAAGGATTTTCGAAGAGAGGGACCAAAGGTGACAAAATGGGGAACATGGGAGGCTTGAAAGACAAGAAAATAATAAATTCACGATAAGCGCTTAATTCACGACGGGGCGATGAAGCCCACGACGTGGCAAGGGTGTTCCAGAAGATAAACATCACGACGCGGAGGATTTCCTTGAAGGATACGGATTGCTTGAAGCCCACGACGTGGCACATCTGGCCACGACGTGGTGCGGGTTTTTGAGGATTATATAAGTCCTCCTAGTTATTACGAGAAGAGAGACTTTTGGCAGAAGAAAAAGAGTTCCAGGAGATGAATAAGAACGAAAGAAAGGTTCTGGAAGAGGGTTTTCAACACCAAAAGAAGTAAAGGTTTATTTTTAGTTAAATAAGAACATGTCTTTCATTAGTTTTAGCTGTGTTGATTTATCTGCTATGATGAGCAGCTGAATCTAGCTACTCTTGTTTAGCTAGATGAAGCTTTGAACTTATGAATAGTTATATGTTTATGGATTGAATTTAGTTGGTAAAGAAATTGCTTGTGTTTGATTTGTATAACCTAGCATGCTATTATTTGTTTATCTATTTGCTTGATTGCATGTCTGTGTAGCTTAGTGATCATTAAACTGCATGAACCTGTTTACCTAATAATTTAGTGAACATTGAATTGTTAGAGCTAGGATTGACCAATCTTAGCTAGCAATTAGAATAAATAAAGCTTAGCTGTGCTAGAGAACGTGTATTGTGACCATAATTGCGTTTATACAACAAATCTTACATAGCATATTTACATTCATAATTAGTTCTGTGTTTAATTATGTGTGAACATACATGGTTTGACATGAATTAGTTAGTTATAGGTAAGATAGAACTAAATTACTAATACAACTAAAAACCAACTTAATAATCCGTAATCATTAGCTAGCCATAAGGAAGAAGTGGATTCAAAACTAAACAAGAGTGTGTTTTTATTTTGAATTAAGTTTATCTGATCTTGTAAAACCAGATAAAACCCCTTATTAAACTTGTAAATAAATTAGGTTAATTTAATAGTAAGTAAATTAATTATAACACCGTTCCCTGTGATCGACACCCGACTTACCCAAGCTATACTGTAATCTGACTAGGTACACTACCTATAAGTGCATAGTTAGTTAAGTTTGTTAGGTTATAAATATTAAAATTAGTGAGTACTTTTGTGCACATCAGCCATAGTCAACTTGGTTGACAAAATGGTAAAGAGAAAGGCTAAGTCTGAGATAGTCCCATGTACCTTTATCAAAGAGCCCATATGTTAAATTGCCAAAGGAAGGGGCATTGGTTACGAAGCTGCCTAACTTACCTAAGGATGGTAAAGTCAACAAAGCTGCCTAACTTACATAATTTGACTGGGTCACATCTTGGTGTTTTAAGAATCAAAGAAAAATTAAAGAAACTTAAAGAAAGAATATGTTGAATCTGATCGCGTAGATGGATTTGTATCGCATAGTTTGAAGATTAGATTCTTGAGCTACTTCTTAGGAGTTATGATACATTGCTTAGGAATAGTTAACAACAAGTTTTCATATACATTTGCATTGTAAGGATTAGTTTTTCCGCAAAGTTTTAAAATAAAAGAAAATTTTTTAATTTTATTTATTTTAAGTATCCTTACAATGGCATTTGTGAAAGAAATTGTTGTTTATATGATTCCATTAATAGCAAGACTGGAAATATGAAATTGATTCTTTCATTTGTGGTAATGTCTAAATTTATCAAATAAGGAAAGATTCTCATCACCCAAGTTTCAATTGGACCGGAATTTGGAATCATGCAAGCTGTATAGTATGATGAATGAGAACTTTCAAGCATTGGAAAATTAAGACTAATTACTTGTTCACATGGATGTGTGAGTCAAGTAAAGGACTAAGGGATCGAGTACACATTCTTGTGCACTGATCAAGCCCACCACAAATAATCGATAAGACTATTTGTCATGATTTACTAAAGTTTAGTAAATATGGTTATACTTATAAGTCTAAGTATAATTCTGAAGCATTGGAAAAGTCTCTATGTGTGGCAGAACGGATGAAAAAAGAATCAAATTAGGCAGAAGGATAAAATTTTCTCATATTTGAAAAGATGGGAGAGTAATTTAGTATCATGTTATATGATCATCTTAATGATTAAGAGATCTTATCATAATTCATCCTCTAAGTGCATTCTGATAGCTAAGAAGAGGAGCTAGGAATGGTTGAAGTGCTCAAATGAAGAAGATGAGTCATACTTCATTCTAAAACAATTCTTAGAGTCATACTCCAAGATTGTAACGTGAGTGACATATCTTAAAGAAGGTTTATTAACACTAGTCAAATGTAAGAGTAAAAGGTTATCTACTCTTGTACATTTGAAATTGGTTAGTTGTGATGTTTTGGATAAAACAGAGACCAACTTAGACCAATTGTGTGAATTGTTTGTCTTGATAAAGAATCCACACTAGCCCTTGAATATTTGACAAGAGATTCTTATATGTCAGGAGGACAATGGGAGTCTTAAAAGATCTTGAAATCAAGAATAAAACCTGAGGTTCTTCACTAGCACACAACTTGAGGTTTATAACCTATCGTGTTGACATATTCTGTGCCCATTCCAGTTAAAGTTGGCTCTGCATATGAGTTCTTAGAGTTCTCAATTGGTTACATAACAACTTGGAAGCAATGGTAGGCCCTGTACTGCCAAGTGGCAAGAAGTTAAAATTGCATAAGTTCAGTCCATATGTGTTTGGATTTGTCATTATCCGTGTCTTGTGACTAAGGTTTTGAAAAATTCATATGGGTAGGAACTCATACACCATAAAAATCTAAGTGTCATAATGTTTCTCTCCGATTCATGAAAATGATGGTGAGGAAACACTTCCACTAAGTAGATTTGTAAGTAGATAGTAATCTTTGCATTCTCAAAGTTGTTAGTAGGCAAACTAACATCGACTTATGAGAAATAGAAAAGGTCTAAACAACTAAGACTATGATTACGGAATCCCTTTTCATAGTTCTGAAATTATTTAGACACACATGTGAGCTATCTAAGATAAGGTGTATGTGTTTTGATAAAGTCTTATCAAAGCAATCTAGTATCAGAAATCTGAACTTTGTTAAAAAAAAGTTAATAACTGATTTCTGAGTACATGTCAAAGCTAGTGGGAGCATAAGTGTTATGCTAATAATCATCATGTTAGTGGGAGCATGATAATTATGATAAGTATTGCAAGTTAGCAATGTTAATTATAGAAAACAAAAGTTTCAATTCGTGAGGTTGTAGGGGTTGAAAAAGTTGTTTTGCTATAATTAAGGGAGAGGAAATTATACTTCATTTCAATTATGAAAAGCTTAGATAGAGTTTATAATCATTCTAAAGAGCTTATATTGAGATTTTAATCACCTTTAGTCAAGAATATATATATATATATATATATATATATATATGAATTTCATGTTAGATTGGTTCAACTTAAGAAAATTCTATATATTGCATTCTCAAAATTTGATTATGATTATGGCATCCCTTTTCATAGTAAAATTTTGAGAATATGGCAAACAAAAATTATTATGGCAAAAGAATGGTCTAGAACCATGTCTTTATGTGAAACATCATGAATCGTGTCCCATTTACTTTGGGTACAAGATAGATTATGTGTGCTATAATATTTATTCTTTCTGAATTTTCCAAATGCCTTGGGGCATTAAGCAGGAAAATGTCTAGAATTGGATATGACTAAAGTGATTAAGCAATAGTCGAGGACAATCTAAGGTTTACCAAAGATTGGTTGCTTAGGGACAGTTGGAAGTATGGTGTTAATTTTGAAAGGACCATATTGACATAGTTTGAAAAGAGGCAACTCTTGTTCAGAAGTAGTAGTCAAAATGGGAATATAGAGTTGTCTCTATAGATAGAAGCAATTTGTGTAAGATTAGAAAGAACTTAGTACAAGAAGCATGTTCAAAGCAATGCATACTTTGAACATAAGGCTTTGTGTCCATGGAGTAGGTCTTCATTGGAATAACCTATAGTGGTTGTTGACAAGTCTTTGTGACCTTGTACACATTCATTGCAAGAGGGTAGTGCATTTAAGCTTAAAATCTAACAAATTTCGATTTGGGAGTGTGAAATTAGAATCATTGAAAGTTTGGTCAATTGGTTTCTTTCACAAAAGTAAGGATCATAGATAAACATAGAGTGCATACTTGGTGTATGCCAAAGCTACTGTTTAGAAAAACATAGTATACATGCTTGGAGCATGGGATACCTAGTGTTTTAATTCAAGTATAAAGTTGATAAAACCTAAACAATGAATAATGAGAAATCAGTATGGTGATAAATAGAAGTGGTCTATTTATATTGATAGGGTTTGATACCATATTTGATTCATTTATTCTTGTGTTTCACTTTGCATGTTTTGACTTCCATAATAACTAGGTTATTCTTCCGGAATGACTAAGTTATTTAAACCATCCACAGTCGATCATATGTTGGAAGTAGATATTAATCAAGACTGTCATGGGTTGGCTTGTAAAGGTCCAAGTTGGTGGAAAAAGTTGTGCTACAACGCTCATGACTGCTCATAAGTTTTGAGTATTGGGTTCAACCCGCACTCATTTGAATCACTTCATGGATTTTATCACGAGTGATCATGAGACGATAATATCTTATATTCTTCAAACCTAGAGATATGAGTTGTTACTATGAGTTGGTTATACATTGATTGCGCGAAACCGCATTGGTAACTCGATGTTATAAAACGTGTCTTTGTGTATGATTCAACAAGTAGCAGAACAAGCCATATGAGTCGAAGTTTATCCATTCCTTTTACCTTTGGGATAAAAGCGATATCTATGGGCCCGTCGATGATTTAGCGATGACGCATGTGAGTGCTTGGCCAACCCACGACTGATTTGATTTGTTCAATCAGTCAGTCGTCGTAAATCGGAAATCAGGAAACAACAAATGGACAGAGAGAATGATTTATAATCCATGTTTCAGTCCATATGATATCTAGAATGGAGGAATATATGATCCCTTATCTAATGGACTAGTCATTGACAAAGGTCAGAGATCATCGGCAAGGTCAGAGTTCGACGAAAGCTTTTGAGAGCTACGATTGCCATTTGGTTCTTGAAGTCATACACAATAATAGTTTTAGACTTATCCAAGTGGGAGACTGTTGGATTAATGTTTAAGTCCATAACTATAATTGGTAATACTTGACCCGACCCGACATGGTCCATTTGGGTTACATGGCATCATGCATTTCGATAGACTATAATCAGAGAAATAACACTTAAGGTTTGTTAATATATTATAAGTTATAATATATATTAATAAGATTATTTAATTAGTATTGATCAAGAATTAATCTAGAATTAATTAAGTGATCAAAAGAAGACTAATTAAATATATGGGTTGATTGTGTAAATCATCCATACTTGTATAGTGGGCTAATGCTCCATGGATTATCAAGTTGGGCTAAAACCCATAGGATGCTCCATGGTGTATTTGAACCCATGGATCCAAGGAAATGGAAAGTCATGACAATTAGGGTTTATCCTAATTGTAACAATTATATAAGATCATATTCTTTGACAAAATCGGCCACTAAGTTAAGAAGAGAAGGGCTAGCCGATTTTAGAAGTGTTCAAGTTTCTCTCTAAGTTATTCCAAGTGTATTTGGTGTTGTGTGAACCATTTGAGGTGTCACACTTGGGGCACTAGGCACTCAAGCTTCATGAGGACATTCTACATCAAAGAGGTATGTATTCTATCTTGTTATATTCATTGTTTTGTATGCTAGATTAGGATAATACCTTGGATGTTCATATTTGCATGTATAATAGAGAAAACATAGATCCAAGGTATTTAGGGTTGCATGTACACTTAGGAGTGTTAGAATGCTCAAAACCCAACAGTATAACCTTTGAACATCCGTAGATTGTCCAATTTTCCTCTGTAGTTGCAGCAGGTTTAAGGAATGGTTAACCCATAAAGGTACTCCTAATATAATTATTAATCGTAGGCATCCATAGATGGTCATTTACCTCTATAGCGAACAGTAGGCCAAAGGAATGGTTAGTCCCGTAAAGGTACCCCTAATATAAGTAATAACCGTAGGCATCCGTAGATGTTCATCTACCACTGTTGCTAACAGGTAGGTTCCAGAATGGTTAGTCCCGTCTAGATATCCCGTTGAACTGGGATAGGCAGGACAATCTACACATAATGTACTAGTAAATCATCCTAGTAAATATAGGTACAAGTATCTATGTAAGTGTATACAGGTAAATGTATTTATGTAAAGGTATTCATGTAAGGTATTCATGTAAGCGTATCTATGTAGACGTATTCATGTAACATGTAATGTATAGTATAGACTCATGAATGAACGAACTCTGGTGTAATTCCTTGTAATAGGAATAATGTTTTGTGTCTCTTAACTATCCCTATAATAGTTAGCTAGAAGGTAATTGATTGTCCAAGCAGGTTTATACACCCTTGCTACACAAGAGTATGGGAAAACTGAATGAAGGATGAAAACTATAATATCAATACATATATAAGAACATAAGTATATGGATATAGTTTTGTTCAAGAAGGTAAAAGAAATGGTTTTGTACGACATCTAAGAGTTTTGAACAATAAATAAAAATGACTTGATGTCATTTTAATAAACATTTCAAACGTAATACTTTTGATAACATGGTATTTTTAATATAGAAAACCATTTCATAAATCACATTTTGAAGTATGTGAAATCTGCTGGATGAAAACACAGTTATAAATACATATGATTAATTTAATAACATGTTGTTTCCTAACTGTATCCCCCCCCCCCATTAAAGCATTTAAAATTATTTAAGACATTGATTAAGGGGTATGAACTCACCTGTTGTAAGTGGTTCTAACGGGTATGCGTGTAGGGATGAGAAGTTCCACGAATGAAGTCCCGAGACACAATAAGTCCTAAATGACATATAAGGACACATATTGACATGAATATAGTGTTTATAACATCTATATGAAAGGAAACACCTTCCGGGACTTGGACACACCATGACCAAGTGTTGGAATCACATGTGATTCAACATAGGAAGGTATAAAGGCACACACATGAGTTTACTACCATGGGTTTACAGCCCGAGGGAGTTTACGGCCGTAAACTCATGGCTACTCATGTGTGAATGCTTGGCTGAAGGCTAGGGAATGATTTAGGGACCTTAGCTCTATTCTAGGATGAAGAAAAACCACTTTCTTTGGAGTTTTTAAGAATTTTAGGGCCCTAATGAGTTTACTGCCGTAAACTCATGGCCATTTATGTTTATGAGGGTCCTAAAGGTCATAAGGAAGCATCCTAGTTTCAAGCCTAAGCCTTAGGAAGTGTTTGTGGCATCAAAACACCCCTAACTTGATTTTACGGCCCATGGACCATTTGGTCATGTGTTTGCGGCCGTAAACACGTATGGGTGTTGGTATTTTGATTGTTTTGGGTCCTAGACACATCAAGGTAAAGTGCTATGCTAGTCTCTTGGCTTCAGGAAGGCATTTAGGGCATTTTGGCACCTAAAAATGGAGTTCACGGCCCTGGAACTTCTTGGGCCGTGAACACCTTACTCTTGGTGATCTAAGGTTGTTTTCTAGCCCTAAACACATTAGGGTACAAGTCCAAACTAGTTTCATTGCTTAAGGAAGGGACTAGGCACCATTTGTGCCTTAAAGGAGAGTTTACGGTCCAAGATGTTCTTGGGCAGTAAACTCCTAAATCTTGTTGTTGTGACATGTAATCTAGGTTATTAAGCACATAATAAGCTATATAATACAACTAGATAGATGTACTCATGTTTTGGGATGAAATTCTGAAGATCCTTGAGAGAGAATTCGGCTTTTCTCTAGTTGGAAATGTAACTAATGAATAAATATGGTTCAGAATCCTATATATAGTCCTGGGATTTTTGGCAGAAAATATTTTATTCAAGAAATGAACTCTAATATCATAGAGTTTTGGAATAACAGAGTTACACAAAACCCTAGTGCATCCACTCTCCTGATATCTCCTTAAGTGTAAATCCTGAAATACTCAAACTTATACCCAAAAGTCTGGAAATTCACTATAACTGTTCTAACTTCTATTGACTTGGTATGGTTTGTACAAAATGGAAATTTCGGGTTGTCACACATAGGCTCCTTGATAGCTTGAACAACTCCAAGGTCTCCGATGAAGCTCTTCAGCCATATCGCTTCCTTTGCAGCTTCACTCACTGCTATGTACTCTAATTCACAGGTCGAATCAGCTGCCGTCTCCTGCTTGGAACTCTTCCAAGTGATTTCCCCTCCATTTAGGATAAAGACCCAGCCTGATTGAGAGCGGACGTTATCCCTATCAGTCTGGAAACTAGCATTACTATACCCTACTACTCTCAAGTCATCACTCCCACCAAGGGTAAGAATCCAATCCTTAGTCCTTCGTAGGTACTTGAGAGTATTCTTTACCGCAGTCCAATGAGCCTTGCCAGGGTTCCCCTGTTATCTGTTGACCATGCACAAAGCAAAGGCCACATCGGGGTGGGTACAAGTCATAGCATACAAGATCAAGCCAACAGAAGAAGCATATGGAAATCGACTCATCTCAACTATCTCAGCTTCTGTACTCAGGCACTAAGTCTTGCTCAGTTTGGCATTGCTTTGGATCGGTAATTCTCCTTTCTTGGAGTTCTGCATGTTGAACCTTTTCAACACCTTAGCCAAGTAGGTACTATGACTAAGTCTAATTAGTCTTTTACTGTTGTTTCTTAATATCCTTATCCCTACGATATAGGCAGCCTCTCCAAGGTGAGAACTGAAAAACGGTGGTCTCGTGAACTTTGGTAACAATGCACTTGGAGAAATCAAAGGATATGGCATTATAACGAATGGTGAATTCTCGATTCGCAAAGTGGCATACGTTGAGGGACTACAACACAACTTAATAAGTGTTTCGCAATTAGTAGTGGGTATAGGTCTAAAGGTCTCGTTTGATGAAGAAGGATCTGAGATTATCGAAATGAAGACGAAATTAGTATTGCTTAAATCAAAACGAAAAGGCGAGATGTATCAATTGGACATCAATACGATACGAGGGAGACATTCTGTTTGTCTGCTATCTAAGGTTGCAATAGACGATAGTTGGCTATGGCATAGGAGACTTTCGCTACTCAACTTCAAAGAAATCAACAAGCTAGTTATTGGTAATCATGTGTGTGGTCTTCCTCTCTTGAAGTATGACAAAGATCATCTTTGTGCCGCATGTAAAATAGGAAAGAAAAGCAGGAAAAGTCATCCTACTAGAGTGAACACGATGGTCATTGAGCCACTCGATCTACTCCACATTGATCTTTGTGGACCACCTTCAATCAAAAGTGTTAGTGGTAACAAATATATTCTTGTTATTGTAGATGATTTTTCTCGTTTCACTTGGGTGTTCTTTCTTAACCAGAAATTTGAAGCGACTCCTAGGCTCAACGATTTTATCAAGCAGATTGAGTTGCAACTACAAAAGGTGGTTCGCAATATTCGAAGCAACAATGGTCTGGAGTTTAAGAACCAAGCGATCGACGAATTCCTCACTGATAAGGGAGTATTAGTTAACTTTTCTTCTCCCTATACTCCATAGCAAAACGGGATTATTGAAAGAAGAAATCGATCATTGTGTGAAGCAGCCAGTACTTTGCTTTCATCTGCATCATTGCCTCTTTACTTCTGGGCTGATGCTGTTGCCACCGCTTGTTTTACTCAAAATAGATCGCTTCTTAATAAACGATTTGTTGTTACTCCTTACGAGATCATCAATAAACAAAAACCTAACATCAAGTTTTTCCACGTTTTTGGTTCCAGGTGTTTCATTTTAAATTCAAAGGAACAATGAAACAAGTTCGATGAGAAGGCTGACGAAGGAATATTTTTAGGATATTCTTTAACGTCGAAAGCATATAGATTTCTAAACAAACGATCCAAAAGGATTGGAGAAACCTATTATGTCACATTTGATGATAATTACTTAAAGAAAACTCAAGCGAATGATAGTCAAGCGAAAGAGATCTTTCCTCAAATGAACCAAGTGATTGTTCCTTTCGCTAATCTCTATGAAGAATTCATGCATCTATTCGATGAACCTGAGAACGGAATCACATCTGAAGCAAAGGCAGCTGATAACAAAGAAGATGAATTGAAATAGATAATTGATGAAGCCGCGAAACACATGGATAATCAGCAACCAAATTTAAACGTGCCTCAAGACACGAGTACTCCAGTCCAGGGGGAGAGTTCCGTCTCAAATACACATCCTCAGGGGAGGCAAACGACTCCACAAGAAACGAACATTCTGTCGTAGGGTGCATGAGATACTTCAATTCCTAATGAAGAGGTTCAATCGTCATTTGAGGGGGAGAATAAGGATGCAAATGACAATTTGGATGTTCAATCAGAGTTCGAAGAAGTAAACGTTGAATTGGACCCTTCTTATAATCCAAATTATCCTCCACTAGTCAAATGGACCAGAGATCACCCCAAAACTCAAGTCATTGGTGAATCTTTTGCAGGTGTTCTAACGAGATCTAAAATAAAAGCAAAACGAACTGCTTTATTCTCCAAAGTGGAATTATGTATGTTCAATTCGTTCGTATCTAAGATAGAACCCAAAACCGTCAACACTACTCTTGATCATTCTGATTGGGTGCAAGCGATGCAAGACAAACTCAATGAGTTTGATCGAAACAAAGTTTGGAGGTTAATTCCTACTCCACCTGAAGCATTTGTTATTGGTTTGAAATGGGTGTTTCGTAATAAGTTGGACAAAGAAGGGAATGTAATACGAAACAAGGCGAGACTCGTCATTAAGGGTTACTGCCAAGAGGAGGGTATTGACTACGAAGAAACCTTTGCATCTGTTGCAAGGTTGGAATCAGTTAGTATATTCGTGGCATACGCAACCCATAAGAACTTTAATGTGTTTCAGATGGACGTTAAATGCGCTTTTCTAAATTGTGAATTAAAAGAAACAGTATATGTTGAACAACCACCTAGGTTCATATATGAGAAGTATCCAAACAAGGTTCGGTTAAACCAACCTTCTTTTGTAAGAAAGAGGGTGACCACTTAAAGATCGTCCAAATTTATGTTGATGACATCATCTTCGGATCTACTCATCCCAGCCTCACAGCTGAATTCTGAATGTTGATGGAAACTAAGTTCGAGATGAGCTAAATGGGTCCTATTAACTTTTTCCTTGGATTGAATATAAAGCAGGGACCAGAAGGTATTTTCATTAATCAGGAAGCAATATCTGGAATCTTTTGTCTCTAAGGTTGGCATGATAGGAGATTCTAAAGTGAAGGTTTCAATGGCATTCGGAACGAAACTAACTCCATCTCTGGAAAAACCAGTTGCGGATATGACCCTTTATCGTCAGATGATTGGCTCCTTGATGTATCTAACAGCTAGTAGACCGGAAATTATGTTTTTCATTTGTTATTGTGCAAGGTTCCAAGCAAACCCTCATGACCCTCACATGGTGGCACTGAAGAATATTTTCAGATACCTAACACGAACTTCATCTTTAGGCATATGGTATCCTGTGAACTCAGGATTCTTCATTCAAGCATTTTCGGATGCGAACCTTGGTGGGTGTGGCTTAGATAGAAAAATCACAACTGGTGGATGCTGACCTTGGTGGGTGCTGACCTTTGACGACAAACTTGTCAGCTGGTAGTCCAAAAAGCAAACATGCGTTTCGTTGTCAATAGCCGAAGTTGCATACATTGCTGCTCCATCTTGTACTTTTCAGGTCATATGGATTCAGAGTCAATTGCGAGATTATGGCTTGAATATGAAGCGAATCCCACTCTACTGTGACTCTGAAAGTTCAATCCACATCTGTCACAACCCAGTGCAACACTCAAAGACAAAGCCCATACCATTGAGGTATCATTTCATCAAGGATCATGTAGAGGACGACAATGTTGAGATTCATTTCGTTCGATCAATAGACCAATTGGCTGACATATTCACAAAAGTCTTGTCGGAAGCATCATTCAATAGAATACTCCAAGGCCTAGGGATGATGGAAGCTGAATCAGTTCCAAAACCTCTTTCGCTTCCAAGGTATCCTGTTCACTGTTAGGTTACATGTTCGCTTTCGTTTCTATATTTTTTTTACAAGAGAAATAGAACGAAGCTCGCTCTATTTCGTTTTCGATATTTCCGGACACGAATTGAAACGAACGTTCGCCCTATCTCGCGCCTCATATTAATTTAAAGCGAACACTCAGGGTATGAACTTTTTTACATTTTGTATATTTCGTTTGCTTCGTTTTATTTTTCAAAAATCCAAAAATACTTACTTTGTTTATGTTTTCCTTTTTCAAAATTTAAAATACAAAAAAATTTTATTCTGTTCTATTTCTTTCTTTTTCAGAAATTATCATAATACAAAAATAGTTTCCTCTCTTATTTTTCTGTTAGTATCATTGTAGGTTCCACTGCTAAAGTGAATGATAGGGTAGGTATAAGTTTCATATCTTTGTACTAGCTAAGTGTAGCTAGAAGCAGGTTGCTACATGTCGTCCGAAGCCTCAAGCGACTTAATGTGAAGCCTTAATGAACTGAATCTATCATTCGCTTCTTCCCAACCAGGCTGTTACATTCACATTAGTCACGAGCTACCTTACTCTTCTCATCTTGAGTTACGAGTCATTTACTTGGTCATATTTGCATAGTAGAGGTGCATTCACTTCACTGGAGCCACCTTCTCTTTTCTCCATTCGCCTTCATACTCATCTATATGACCCTTGAGACTCTCAGCTATACCACTGAGGTTTATGGTTACGACACATCTGTGTTCATGATCTTAGCTTTTTTCACTACGAACTGAGTGAAACCCACTATTCAACACACATACATGAATTGACGGTGAACAAATAAAAAGTTCTAGTTTTCACCATGGAATTATGTTTGCTCCACCTTTGTGGATTGTACCATGAAATCTCTTTTTCTTTTTGTGTGATCTTTATGAATTCTTCTTACACCAGGACTCTTCTACCTAAAAGATCCAATTTTAATTTTTTTTTGAGATTTGATAGTTTCGCTTAGTTACTAAAATAATTGCAAGCCTACTCGTTCAACTGACTACACTAGTCACACGAGTACTTCATCCAACACTCGAACTTATGTCAAGTTAGTTGTTTGATTGGAGATTTAGCTACTCTTTTTAGACTAACTTTAAAAGATGCCTTTCATTGTTTCTTAACAAACATATGATCGTACTTCAACAGGAAATCACACAGACACCTCTTAGTCTCTCTTGACTTAGACGGAATTGATTCGTGCCTGGGATCTTCAGATTCTTGTATCTATTGACATCACTTTAATCCCACTGATATACTTTGCTTCATTTCCTTCTCTTTGACACACTCTTGCACGAAGATCTTTATGATTTTCAAAAAGTCTTTTTCATGACACTTGTGGCATTTTTCAGTTTTGCAGCTTTGCTTTTCTGTGCACTTTTGATGCTTGTTTCTCAAAAGCGAAAGGTGATTATACATTTCAACGAAATCAAGGCATTTTCAATGTTCGGGATAAAGGTTGCTAACGTAGCAATTGGAGATAAGATTTTGAAATAAAAGGCGCGTGGAATTTTAAACGGCTCCAACTCTCACGGCGCCTGATGTCAAGATTACAACCTGTCAGCCGCTACAGTTGTAAAATCCCACTTTTCTAGGTGTCAAATTGGGGATCGTCACACAATCGTTGCTTGGTTTCTCTCTTTCACTATAAATAGAGCTTTCCATCAACGATTAAACCTTTACCACTCTCAAAAGAAATTATGAACCCTAAAAGGAAATTTTTCTTTCAACTGTTCATCTTCTTCTCTGATCTGCATCAATGCCTGACTCTTCCTCCATTCAAGAACAGACTTCTCAATACTCTCTCCTCACCATACGATGCCTTCATGCTGCCGATCGTAGAATTCTTGAAGTACTTACCTCTGGTTATCTGTTTAACCAAGGTTGATCAAGTTCTGATGTCACAAATTTCCAAAGCTTATTCTATAGCATAACCTCCACTACTCGCCACTGTGAGATTTCTATGGGTCGTTTTTGGACTATAGTGGTACAGCGTGCTACTGCGAAGCTCAACATTCCTGTAATGGCAGATTCATTAATGTCCTCGATTGCTACGTTTCACACTACAAAGATCATCATTGCTGATAACTCCAAGTTTTCCTTTGTTGGTTCCAACTCCTGTTAATGTTAACGCATCTGATGTGGGGGCAAAGACTTCAGGTTTTGCAACTTCTTCTACCACTCCTCCTAGTTCACCTCAACCTAAACAAGGTTCTGACGACTTTCTTGGTGCTGAGGGACTTGACTTTGATACATTTCATTGTAGTCCTTTCTCTATTCAAGATGACAGTAATGATGATGCCCCTCTCAGTCAAAGGCATCTCAAAGATTTGAACGCCAAGTTAGATACCCTTATAGCAACTTCTACTACTTCCTCCAGCCAAGCATATTCTAAAGCAGCAGTCAAGAGTATGCTTGATGCTCTTATAAAACAGCATGCTGCCAATATCGATAAAGCAAACAAGGAAGTTGAGGACTCCACTCTCTCCAATCAACAAGCGACCGAAAAAGTTGATAAACTAATCTCTGAAACCAAGAACTTTATCACAGAGCTTCATACTGCGGCAGAATTGAATGCTTCTAAAGTGAACGATGTGATTTCCAAACTCAACACTTTGCTTTACTCTGAATGGGAGAAACTAGAAACACTTCATGCAGGTATTGCCAACGACAACCCAACATTTCACACGTCTATTTCACCCATACTCACCAAGTCCCAAGATGATTTAGCCGTTGAAATCAAAATCATGGACGAGCTTGCTCTTCGCACCACTCAACTTCGTGCTCAAACAATCAAGATCAAGCACGTGAAATCAGAATCGGCGAGCTCAAGTCTAAACGAGCGATTATGAAATCATGCATAAGCGATGTCAACTCCTTACTATCCAACCTTATTGAAGCACTTGATTCGATTTTAACCATCACCATTCGCAGACACTTAGCTGATAAGCTTCGTCCTGCCTTTGCTCTTTTAAATAGGCTTGAAGGTGTTAATGAGGCCCCTATCCCTCCAAAACAAGGGGAAGAGAAAGATGCTAAGGAAAGGGAGAAACCAAAGAAAAACGAACCGAAGGTTAATGTAGATTCAGGTTCAAAAGGGAAAGATCCAATGGTTGACATTGATGAAGAAAATGAAACTGAAGAAAATCAGATGAAGCAAAAGGATCGTGATCATGTGTTAAATGAAAATGCTCGCATTGTGAGAGAAGCTGAGGAGAAAGAAAGAAAAGAGAAAGAAGCTCATGACACTTTGGAAAGCAGAAAAATGTTCTTTCCATTGTGCACATTGGAGCGTTTGTTGCATGAGGCAGTTAAATTCCCAAATGTTCACTGGTTGGAGCTAGTTACTTCCTTTGACCTGACGAACATGAAGGATTCTCAGTTCGGCATGCCAATAACACGAATAGCTTTCGTTTTTCATTGTTTTGATTTAATTTCTATAGTTCCCTCTCCAGATCCAAAAGTGGATAAAGTCGTAATTAACTTTTATCTCACTTTTGGCAAACCTCAATATATGACCCGGAATGCTCAAAAGTTAACAACAATCAAAGTTACAGGGCCAATTGCTACAGGAAGCTTTGTGAATACAAAGTTCAAGGCAACAAGAGGCTTAAAAAACGTTATGCATGAATTCACTCTTGCTGATCTGCCGAATCTTCATCCTCATGATTGGATTGTGCTGCTCAACCACCTGCTGGCTGAAGAGCAAAAATACGAACCCATTCTGGCTCATCTGAAGCGAATGTTGGTTTCATACATATATGAAGTGTCAAAGCTTGACATCGAAAGCGCTAAACTTCTGAAGCGAAAGCCCACTGTCAATCCGATTAGGAAAGCAAGTGACATGAGCGAAATGAGTATGGGTAAGATTGATATAGCCAATATGACTGTGATGTTCCAGGAGCTCTCCAAAAGTGCCTCTTCGCTTTTCCTGATAAACACTTGTTCTCCACAGTTTGCTTGGAACATATTGTGGAGATCATTAACAAGTGTAACCTGAATGATGTTGCTGCGAAAAAGAACTTTAGTGATATGATTCGGTAGTATATCCTATTTCGCATTACTTTGTTCACTGTGATACCGAAGCTATTCAAGATAATTAAGAAGACTCGGCAGTGAAGCCTCCCTCGCCTCAATTGATGCAAAGGGGGAGATTGTAGTGTATAAAGTATTGTCATTGGGCTTATTTAGTTAGTCCATTTTGTATACGGTATTGGGCCAGTCCAACCTTCTCATTAATTACAGTTGGAGTATTTATAGTGCATGCATGCACTGTAGTTGTTAACGCTTTGATAAGAGATATCATTTGTAAACCCTAACATGCCTCTATAGTTGAAATTCTTCATCGAGTTCATCTGGGGCGTGACTTTTAATCATTCAACATTTGTTTGATCATCTTTGTGTTCTTTACTTACCTGTTTGAATCTAATCGATCATCAATGATTTACATCCCAAAAAATGTATAATTGTTCTTCAAAATATACTGAGTCTTTACCTTATCCATTTTAACCATTGTTGGACTTCAGTCTAAAAAGTCAAAATTGTCAGATTTTCAGTTACCAATTGAAGTGCTTCTTATTTTTTACAGATGGAGTTTAACTTAATAAATAACTCATGAATTTTTAGCAAACCTTAGCAAACACTTTAAAACTTCTTCATGTCTATGTAACCATCAACGTACATCAAAGAGTGAAGTTTGAAATATATCTAGACCTGGTTTTAAATCTACCTATATGTATTGCTCTTAAATTTTATCAGTAGCAATCATTACTGCTACCTTCCTTTTCTTTCCCCCGCACTTGATTTCTTGCTCTCTTTCTAATTTTAGATCTCACACACCCATAATATAACATAATACATTGTCTAACTTTGTTTCTATCTATTTTTCTTCTCCTGGTACCATGTTCGTACACATACAAACTAGAAGACTACCCTTATCAATATGAGCGATTAATGCACATATAGTCGCGAGGAATAATTTTGATTTAGTCAACTTTGATATATTCAATTACGCCTTTTATCATATGTATTTTGTTTTATATTTTGAAATCTACTAAAAACAAGTAATGCTTATTTACATTTTCTGTTTCGTTATAAATTCCAAAACTAGATTTAAAGTGCAATTTTCATCGTATTTTCATTACAATTAATACAAAAGATAACTACCCTTGTTATCATTTTTCAAAATCCAGAAAATATAAGTGAAGAATACATTTTTTATGTTTCATCTTTTCTTTAAAAACATAAAAAGTTTTAAATGTTACGATTATCTATCCTTCACATGATTGTTTTTGTAAAATCACTAAATTAAGAATGCATTATTATCGATATTTTTACACATTTCTTAAAATAGCATTCTACTTTGCAATCTCCAGTGAATTCCTAAACTCTCAACCTTGTTTTCATAAATACCCTGACTCCTCTAACTTGTATTTGTCTTGACTTAGACAGTTAGACAATTTTTCAAAAGAGTAATCAAAATATTTATGTATAAATTCCCTTATTGATGACTTAAACCTTTAACCTTAATTAATATTTATATGGGCTTTAGGGTAAGGGTCATATGAGGGGTTGGGCCCAATTTGGAAAAAGTTGGTTATAGATGGGATATAATTTGGGCCTTTATGATTATGAGATATTGGGCCATTAGAAATGCTAAATGTTTGGACCAGACTAAATGGTTGGGCCTTATGGGAAGACCATGTAGAGGTTTCGGCTCAATTTGGAAAATTAGGCCATATGTTGGGCTTTGACTCATAGTTGACTTTTGGGCCTTTGGATTGGGCCTTGAGCTTGAATCAAGCTAAGATGGGGGGTAAAGTAGTCTTTTACCCCTAAGCATGGACTTATGGTTATGAGTTGGAACCCAATTATTAATTGGGTATTGTTTTGATGTTGACAGTTCAGAAATCTGTCATCCAGCAGTCCGGGTTTTCATCTGTAGGATTTCAGCAGTGCGAGGTGAGTTACCTTCCAGTAGAAGTGGGTCTATTGCCACAATCTCGGCCCACTAGTAGGATTTTTTGTTACGTGCTTGTCTTTGTGATAATTGTCTCGTATGCCACTATCTATTACGTTTTATGTGCTAGTATGGTATGATGTTATGTGATAGTGGTAATAGGGGGAATAGTCCCCGTATAAGGTCGAAAGGACCAAAGGGTGGGGTAGTTCGGGCACCACGATATGCCTGACAGTGGGGTAGTTTGAGCACCCCGGTATATTCAGCAGGGAAGGTCGAGCACCTACATATGCTTGACAGGGTAGGTCGGGCACCCAGATATGCCTAACAGGGTAGGCCGGGCACCTAGATTTGCCTAGAAGTACATGTGGTATGATGGGGGAAGTCACTAAGTTTCATGCTTACGGTTTTAAGTTTTGGTTTCAGGTACTTCGTTTTCAAAGGAAAGGAGTCGGGTCAATCGCAGCGCATCACACTGTGTTTTCCGCATATGTGATCTTTGGGATTACACTATGATATTGTTTTATGATAACTTATTTTGATTATTGAAACTTTGGTTTTAACATGGGATTTTATTATGGATGTTACTATACTAATTGGTTTTATAATAACTTAATTAAAAACAATATTTTTCGTCACGAATTTTAGGATGTTACAAGTTGGTATTAAAGACTTGGTTTGAGGGATTCAGGCACACTCTCTGGTGCGTCTGGACTAAAATTAAGGGTTTGGTATGTAAATTTTCAAAAATAAATCTTTTTTATACAAAGAATTTGAAAAGTGAAAAGAACTTTCAGAAAAACAATGTGTGTGATGTGTGTAATCAGAGGAGCTCAAGTAAGTTTTCCCCAAGATACCCATACATGTTATGTTATGATATGAATTGATTATTAGAACTGCATGCTAGATTATGGATAAGGATCTACGAATGATGCCTTATATGCCTATTGTATGTGTATGAGAACTACATGCTAGATTAGGGTTAAATATCTAGGAAGATGCCTTATATACCTGTTGTATGTGCTTGATGAGTTGCATGGTAGTACTGATCAGTCAGTGATAGGATGGCACGTTTAGGTTTTGCCTGATTTAATGAGCCATAGAGTCTCATGCCATTATAGATTCCTGATAAGATGATAGAAAGATTTGATTGGAATATGTTGGTTAGATTTTCCCCATTGTCTGAATGTTGCTTACTTTGTGCTCTGTGGGGCTCTTGGTGATGTGAATTAACTATTAAGTGGATACACAAGGTCATATGGGGCACAGGTTGAATAATCTCAGAGTGAAGGACTTGGCCCTATTGCCTATCTCTTGTTTGAGTCCAACCGTTAGAGTATTGAGTCCTTTACTCGAAGGATTATCTGATCTTTGGTGCATGAGACTATATCCATGAGGTAGTTAGTTGACATTGGTAGGAGTCTTTCAGCAGCTGAGGGCTAGGTGAGATCAAGAACCTAGGAAAGCCTAGGACATGCTTTAGTGGATCTGGTTGTGCTGTTAGCGAGCATTCGGGGTATCAGTTCGCGAAGGTGACTTGGAGGATTCGGTATGACTATTAAGGAAAGTATGGATAGGTGTGGAAGGTAGTATTGAGCCCATACTACTGAAAGCACATGATCCATACTCGAATCGGGGAGAGTCTTGGAGAATCCAGGAAGCCTGTGGGATAAGGATTTTTGGGTATATTCGGATCTTTGGAATGTTAGTCCGGTATGGTGTAGAGCACTCAAGAATGGGATTCAGATTCTGAGTACGAATCAGGAGCAGGGCTTCAGCCAATCGATGCGCGATCGCGGGAGTTCACCTCATCGGAGATTGTTTGCAGAGTTTTGGGAATGGGCCTCGATGGTCTTTTGTTCAACCAACGAAAGCATTTTGGAGCTCTCGGTAGTCGTATCAGGGCCTCTTGGGCCAGATTGTCATGGGGTAGTTAAGGGTTCATCTAAAACCCAAGGTTTGTGAATCCTTAGAATCCTTCAGGAAGAAGGATCATATTGTTAGTTTCTGTCATCGAGATCGGAAAAACGTTTTGTACCATGTCCTCGGAATAGTCGAGGTATATCAGGAGGAGGTGATCATGATTTCTTCAGATGTTCGTGGGTATGTCATCTTTCGCCACTTCCAGGTGGACATTAGGAAATCGTATCACTTTGGAATTTTGATTTAGTTTGTACAAGTTAGATCTCGGGTCAGTTTTATGTTATTGTCTAGGGTCGGTTTGCTTGATGAACCTGTATAGGGACGTGCCTTGCGAAGTGGGTTCCACGTGTACTCTTATTATTCCGGATCTTTGTCGGGATTGGTACAGGACTATTGTTTAGACGATATTTTGTCAGGGTTAGAGCGATAGTTCTCCAGTGAAGTCAGAGTTCAGTGGATCTATCATTGTTCAGGTGTGGTGGACAATTGCCTATGGAAGAACTATGGAGTTCAAGGCACGACCGATGCTAGGAAAGCACTGGTAGCATGAAGATGGTACTGTCAGTTGTGGGTGTTTGTGACAACCTGAAATTTATTCCGTCACTGTAACCCATTTCCGTTAATAAAATTTATTTTTATTGAAATTTTCCGTTAACTTTTGGGTTAGGCAAATCAATTAATGTTTTTATTTTATTTTATTAAGTGTCGAAACAAAATAAAAACACGTGAAACACCCTCGATAATCCTTTGGAAAATTTCTAATTATGACCAAGTCGGGTTACAACAATTTAATCGGGTACGACCATAAACTCCGTTTAACGTCAGTATTGGGTGGACCCCACTTGGCCACAAACTCAAACCCTATATAAGGGTTGAGTGGTCACCATTTGAGCTTTTTCCCACCTCCTCATAACTTTCTCTCTCTACTCTTTCTCTACAACTCGAGTTTTGATCTAAAAACGCCCCTTTCGAGCTCCAAAATCATAAGTGATCTATCCTAGCTTATTGTATAACTTGTTAAGCATGCAAATCTGTGTTTAAATCATCCAAAACTCTCAAAAACTTGTGTTTACGGTTGGGGAACACCTCCCAAAACCGTAAACTCCCATAAGTGAGTTTTGAAGCCCCAAAAACCTTCCAAATCCTTTCTAGTGCTTAGCTATGACTTAGAAACTTGCATGCATGAACTTAGAACCCCAAAATCATGTCTTCATAGGTGTAAAAATGAGTTTACGGTCCATGAACATTCATGAACCGTAAACACCTTTTTAAGGTGTCTAAATGCCCTTAAACACCTCTAAAAGCTTGCATAAGTGCCTAGAACCTTGTATCCTTTCATCTGAAACCCAAAATCATGCAAGAATGGACCAAGCATGAGTTTACAGCCATAAACTCATGTGTTTACGGCAGTAAACTCACCAAGGGTCCTTCAAGAACCGTAAACTCCATTTCCAAGGTCATTTCAAGTCCCGATCACTTCATAAGCCGTTAAATCAACCCTAGAAGCTTCCCTTGTGCAATATGAGACCTTTGAACACCGAAAAACACCCCACCCATGAGTTTACGGCCGTAAACTCATGGGGATATGGTCTTTGGGCCGTAAACACCCCTAAGGGTTTAAACTTGAAGAGTAAACTCCTTATCAAGGCTCTACACTCCTTAGATGTAACCCGTACCACTTCCAACACTTGAGATAAAGTTTTTTCGCGACTTGGAGTGTATTTTCTTACTTAATTAGTAGTTTGAATTCTAGTTAGATACACTTATGTACCTCCTTATGTTACATAGGAACCTCGCGCGTGCTCAAGCCTTAAACTGACACTTAGCATCCTAGCCGGCACATTTCTCGTCTGGTGAGTTCATACCCCTTCACCATTTTCCGTGTTTTTCATGTTTTTAGGGGGGAATACAAGCAAAGTACAAGGAAATATTGTACTCAAAATCATTATTTCGTATGAAATGTTACATGTTTAGTATGCTTTTAACACTAAAAAACGTATTACTAACCGTTTAAATTGTAGAGTTAGTTTTCAAACTAATTGTGAAACTTATTATAAAATGTTATATTTTATATTTCACAAAGGATTTCATGCCATTCATAAAACTGGATTTCTCCGTATTATTACTTGTAAATTCGTTATTCTTAAGATTGGAGACACGTCCTCAGAAACACTCCTCGAAGATATGCGAGTGGTGGACCGCCCCTGTAACCAGAATCTCCTAGAGGGAAAACGTGACTTGAGTGTATAGATTTATACGGGGCTGACTACCCCGCACCTTGCTGCTAGCTACAGTGGGACCGACAGGTCGACAGGTGACAAAAGTCATAAATGATACTGGCCCCGTTACGCGCCATATCTAGTTTATCTTATGGTTATGGAACTCGCAACTTAGATAATGGAGATTTACTCTTAAGTAATAATGAACCTAGTGAACTAACCTCAAAGTAATAATTGTTTTGATTACTAGAGGGTATCAGTAATACCCTTAGGTATTAGTTCACAACCTACTTATTAGTTTTATATATGTGTTAAAACTAATGTACTTTCCAAGGATAACCAAACTTTCAGGGAAACTTCACTTAACATTGCAAGTATGGTAGATACTTGTACGTTTCATTCCGGATCGATAACCAACCACCTACTTTTAAGGAAAATAAGGGTTTTTCCTGGGATAACTTAACTTGATTTGTCATAAACAAGTTGTTTAACAAATGGATAACCACACTTCTTTTATAAGAAAATATGGGATTTTCTTGGGAAACAACTTTTCACAAACTTAAAGGAACATTTTCTTTCACAGAAAGAAACCGCTTATGAACTCACCAGCTTTATGCTGATATTTTCAAAACTGCTTGTATTCTCAGGTTCACGTTAGACAGGTAACTCGATTTCTTATGGAGAAGATGGAGCGTATAGAAGTCTCGTCTTTACTTTTGATATACTGATGTATATATAAAACATGTATTACTTTGCTTTCAAACAAATGTAAATATTCCTATGTAATGTAACGGTTTTGTTTACTATGCTTACTATGTACATTGGTTGTGATACTTTACATGACGTCCTCTGCCCGGGAACGTTTCTGCCATCGGTTTCGTGGTGTGATAGATTGGTATCAGAGCCCTTGTTTATAGTGAACTAAGTATACCGAACCTTACACGGTATATAACTATAAACACTAAGGGGCCGAAGTTCTCTGAACTAAAAGTATACTTTAAAATACAAGTAGTTTCTTTTTAAAATATACAAGAATACCTAAACGCCAGAAACCGTAACCTCGAGTAGAACAAAACATAAGTAATTGGGTGTTGTACACTACAGTTAAACCTAGGCAGTTATGTAGTCGTGTCTAGGGTCAATATAGCCTGATCAACAATATTCATTCAAGACACGACCAACATGTGCTCGGGAGTGACTGTGGTGTGCAACAGACCTAAAACTTACCTAATATCCAAGAAATGAGTCAACGTCACTGCGAAACATAAAATACTATGGGATTATTTTCTAGAGCCAACTTTTTTATAAGGAATCCTCGTTCAAGTGTTGCTACTCATTCCCCTTAGCGATAAATTCCCTTGCTTTGGTAGCTTTTCTATATATTATCGCATAGTAGAACACTTTATCTGTCATAATGAGATATCTCTTGTTCCATATCTCTTGATTCAATTCAGAGGACTTACCATCCAAGGAAAAGACCCAGCTCAAAGAACAACAATCCTCCTCCACCACCACCTCCCTCTCCATTTGATCCCGCCATGTTCCAGGCAGCTGTTACTACTGTTGTGGCTGCTGCCATGTCTCAAATGAACCCTGGTGGTCCTGGCGGGCCAGGAGGTGGTACTCAGCCTCAAAACCAGGAAGGTGGTCAGGGACACCAGAAGGAGTGTTCCTACAAAGATTTCATGAACGCAAAACCCACATCCATCGACGGCACAGGAGGTGTTATTGCCCTGACTCAATGGATTGAGAAAATTGAGTCCATTTTCGAAATCTGTTCCTGTTCCGAATCCAACAAAGTAAAATTAGGCGCTTGCACTTTCGCCAACAGGGCATTTACCTGGTGGAATGGTCGGGTCAAATCCCTAACCCTACCAGTGGCAAAAGCTATGCGTTGGGAGAGTTTGAAGGAGCTGCTACTTGCTGAATACTGCCCTCGGGGCGAATTGTAGAAACTGGAGCACGAACTCTGGAACCTTAAGATGAAGGGTTCCGATGTCGCCGCTTACACCTCCAGATTTCAAGACCTGGCGCTTCTCTGTCCGGGAATGGTTACCCCGGAAAGTAAAAAGATTGAAAGATTCATCTGGCGAGTGACCCAGCCAACCAAGGGTAATGTTTTGGCTGCAAATCCAAACACATTCGACAGCGCTAAATGTCTGGCGCAAACCCTGATCGACCATGCGGATGATCTTGATGAAGTGGTCACCACTCCTGAACCGACAAAAAGGAATGGTGAGAAAAGAAAATTTTGGAAGTAGAAAAAGGGTCAATCTTCCCAAGAAACCTCAAAGAAGCAGCAAACTGTGGCAGTCCACGCTGCTACTACTCCCACTGTTGTTTCTGCCGTCGCTTCTACAACTCAAGCACTTACTAGTAGGTATACTGGTACCCTGCCTCAATGTGACAAGTGTAACTTCAACCATAACCCCGACCCATTCCGTGAACTGTCATGCTCCAATTGTGGTAAAAAGGGGCATACAATTCGATTTTGCAAAACACCAACCTAATCAACCAATCAAACTTCCGGAGCAGGTGTCGGTCAGGCCTGCTACGGGTGCATTGAAGTCGGGCATTTCAAGAGAAACTGCCCCAAGGCAGCAACAGCTGGCAACACCGGGAGAGTCCTAACTATGGGGTGAGATGAGGAAGTCACTGATCCCACTGTTGTCACATGTACGTTCCTTCTCGACAACTCTTACGCTTGTATCCTTTTCGATTCTGGTGTTGAACGAAGTTTTGTTAGCCATTCATTCAAACATCTTCTTAAACCTAATCCTCAATCATTAACCGAAACATTTACCGTTGAGATGGATAATAGTGAGAAAGAGAACGCTAACGATATATTCATAGGCTGTACCCTTACCCTGAACGATCATTCTTTCCCCCATTGACCTAATGCCAGTTTCCATAAAGAGCTTTGATGTTATCATTGGCATGGATTGGTTGAGTCCCAATCATGTTGATATCCTTTGTTATGAGAAAGCCATCTGTCTCAATCTTCCCTCTAGCCAGACTCTCATGATCTATGACGATAAACTCAGTTCCAACCTTCGCATCATTTCGTGCATCAAAGTTCAAAAACTTCCGCGGAAGGAGTGCCAAGCATTCCTAGCTCATGTCATCAACGAGAAACAGGAAGTTAAAGACCTTGCGAGCATCCCCGAAGTCTGTAACTTTCCTGATGTCTTTCCCGAAGAGCTCCCGGGAATTCCTCTCGAACGCCAAGTCGAGTTTCGCATCGACCTAATTCTCGGAGCAAATTCTGTAGCCAAGTCTCCATATCGCTTAGCTCCAACAGAAATGCAGGATTTATCCAGCCAGCTCAATGAGCTACTTAGTAAAGGGTTCATCAGATCGAGTTCCTCACCCTGGGGAGCCCCGGTATTGTTTGTGAAGAAAAAAGATGGATCTTTTCGGATGTGTATAGACTACCGTGAGCTAAACAAGTTGACCGTCAAAAACCGCTATCCTCTTCCTCGAATAGACGACCTCTTCAATCAACTTCAGGGAGCCAGTTACTTCTCAAAGATAGACCTTAGATCAGAGTACCATCAGCTACGAGTTCACGAGAATGATGTTTCCAAGACAACATTCAAGACTCGATATGGTCACTACGAGTTCATAGTGATGCCCTTCGGTCTAACCAACGCAGCGGCAGTGTTCATGGACCTGATGAACCAGGTGTGTCGTCCCTTTCTGGACAAGTTCGGCATCGTGTTCATTGACGACATACTTGTCTATTCCAGAAGCGAAGAAGATCACAAACAACACTTGAGGTTAGTATTGGAAACACTTAGAACGGAGAAGCTATACGCAAAATTCTCTAAGTACGAATTCTGGATTCGGAAGGTAACTTTCCTTGGTCACGTGATAAGCAAGGAAAGCCTACACGTGGACCCGTCTAAAATCAAGGCGATAGAGAATTGGTCGGCACCGAAGACACCCACAGAAATCCATCAATTCTTGGGTCTCGCCAGCTATTATCGCAGATTCATTCAGAATTTTTCCAAAATCGCCAAACCCCTAACCACTCTGACAGAAAGGTGTACCCTTTTGTTGGAGTGAAAAGCAGGACACTGCATTCCAAACGTTGAAGCAAGCCTTGTGCAACGCACTTATTCTGTCCCTGCCCGAAGGGACGGAGGATTCTGTTGTCTATTGCAATCAGGGCTTAGGCTGTGCGCTTATGCATAGAGGAAAGGTTATCGCTTATGCCTCGAGACAGCTAAAGGCACACGAAGTTAACCACATGACTCACGACCTGCAGTTAGGAGCAGTGGTCTTCGCACTGAAAATTTGGAGACATTATCTCTACGGAACCAAGTGTACAATCTTCACTGACCATAAAAGCCTGCAACATATCTTCGATCAGAAAGACTTAAACATGAGACAACGGCGATGGGTAGAGCTGCTCATTGACTATGAGTGTGAAATCCGCTACCATCCCGGCAAGGCCAATGTGGTAGCAGATGCCCTTAGCCGAAAGGAAAGCTCAAGCAACAAGGCAAAGACATTGGCAATGACCATCCATTCTCACTTATCCGCATAGATCCGAGAAGCCCAGTTGGAAGCCTTAAAACCAGAGAACGTACTGAATGAAGCCTTGAGAGGAATGGATAAGAATCTTGAGATCAGTGGTGACGGAGTCTACTATTTTATGGATCGAATCTGGACCCCAAAGTTTGGAGGTTTCAGGGAGGTTGTTATGAAAGAAGCTCACAAGACTAGATATTTTGTGCACCCGGGTTCGGACAAGATGTACCTGGATCTCAAGAAGCTATACTGGTGGCCAAATATGAAGGCCGAAATCGTTACCTTCGTGGGCAAGTGTCTGAATTGCGCCAAGGTGAAGGTTGATTGTATAAATCATTCATTCTTATATATGTGGGCTTATGATCCATAGTTCATTCATGTTAGACTAAACCAATGGAGTAACACATGGATACTCCATGGAGGTTTTAACCCATGGAGCATGAAGAATATGGAAGGACATGGGTTACATGGTGTAACCCTAATAGCCACCATATATAAGGACCCCATGGCTCAAGAAATTGGCACTAGTGTGTGTACACATGAGGGCTAGCCAATTTGAGCATAAGAACCTTTTCTCTCAAGTTATTCCAAGATGTTGGTGATGTTGTGTGAACCATTAGAGGTGTCACACTTGAGGCACTAGGCTCTTAAGCTCCATGGAATCAAGCTACAAAAAGAGGTATGTAATTCTACTAGAATTTATATTATATGTACTTCATATTATGCTAGTTAGAAAAATACCTTGGAAAATTGATATTTGCATGTATAATAGAGAAAACATAGATCCAAGGTATTTAGGGTTGTATGTGCACCGTAGGATGTTGTATTATACCAAAAACCCAACAGTGGTATCAGAGCCATGGGTTGATTTCTATTATATTTGATGCAAATTTTTGATTTTCAAAGTTGAAAACAAAAAGAAAAAAAACTTGAAATTTGTCAAATTTTAAGATAATTACTTGATTTTATTGAAAACTAATTATTTGTAAAATTTGAGTCATTTTACTACAAGAGTTGAATTCGGTCAATTTATTAAAAGATAGAATGATATGATTATTTTATTTGTTTTAAAAGGTTGATCAAATTTTTTTCGGAGTTACAAATTTTTTCATAAAATTTTGGGACTCAAAAGTCTTTTTTTAAAGTTATGATCTTAAGAGTTTTGAAACTTTCATAAGTTATGGATTATCAAAAGTTTTTTTGTGTTACCTTGTTTTATGAGTTAATTTAGATTAATGAAAAAAACTTTGTGTTAGTTGTTTTCAATCCACATTAATCTACAAATTGTTCATAAAATGTGTTTTTGTAACTTGTCCTCAATTTATATAAAAAGACACATTTATGATTCTTAAAACTCATACATAATGTCATAGGTTACAAAATGAAGAGTTTTTTTTCTCATAAATAGTTTTTATGAACTCCATAAATTATCCTGAAGTTATGGATGTTCAAGAGTCTCTTCATTTAATTCTCTAAAACTTTAATTAAACTCATAAGATTTCCATAAGTTATAAAAAAAATGAAGAGTCTCATTTTGTAAATGCTTTAAAGTCTTCCATAACTTGTCCTCAAGTTATTGAACTTGAAGTGTTTTTTTATTAAAAACTACTTTAAACACATGAGTAATGGAATAGAAAAGTTTTTGAATTATTCAAAACTTGCCCTCATGTTTTGAAATGTGTAAAGTTTCCCTCATGAATACTTTAATTCCAAGTTAAGCCCTTAGAATTTTAAAAGTTAAAATTCAACCCTTATACTTTATAGTATTATAAGTTAATAATATATATATATATATATATATATATATATATATATATATATATATATGTATGTATGTATGTATAAGAGCAAGTGAGTCTTACCGTTAGTAGGCCTTATTCACGAAGCCAGTCTATAAGGAGATATAAGGTTACTATCTATAAAATGGCAGTTTAATGGGTGTCCACTCTCACCCACTGCTTCCTTGACTGGTGGAGGGTCGTTACCCGAATGGGTAGGACAAGGACTAGAATTTTCCCTTCATTAAAAGTATTAATTATAAATATAAAGTAACTAAACTTTTTATAAATTCCCAATCTTAGTTACTCTAGGAAAATGTGAATTTGGTGCTAACCCATGAAATTACATTTTGCACTTTGCTTAAGTCGGTTAGTGGAGCACGTGTGGTTAACCGGCATAGTAGCTTGATTTAACAAGGTAGGCAAAGGGTAACTTAATTTTTATCATAGTATCGATGGAGCGCATGTGGTTAACAGGCACATCGATTGAGGGGTAAATATTAAGGGTACCAAGTATATTAGCATGGTTATGCACACCTTGTTTTGTGATCCTCGGCATCCCAGTCACAAAACCTGAGAGGGCACAATCGAGATTGAAACATGCCATTGAAAAGTTCAATGAATCTCAGAAGATCTAGGAGTTTCAAATCCAATTAAAACCTAATAAATTATTTTGTTTTTCAATGTGGAAATTGGTGAATCATCATTTGCCTACCTTCAAATATTCTATAGCTTGGATTACGGCATCCCTCTTCCAAGTTATGAAATATTGTGTTGGGTCCTAGGATTAATATTTCATATTTGGTGTTATATTAAGGACTTTAAATCAACTATCTTGAATATCTACCAAAAGATGTCTGGTTCAGACATCTATGATCTTCACAAAAAAAACTCTTGGAACAAGTTTTCCTAATGAAGATGATGTCCTGGAAATCATTCTTCACTCCCTCCACCTCCTCCAATGACAAGCCGGGAGAGTTGGGTGTCAAAGTCTTGAGGAAGTTGGATGTTGACTAATCACTTCCTAAGACACATAGTAAGTTCTTTATGGACTACTATGTAAAAGACTATGACATGACCCTTAATGATCTTATCTATTTGCTTTGTGCTGCTGAATCAGCAATGATTTGGAGCACTGGTAGAGAAAATTTGATTAGAAGATCAACTTCCCAAACTTCCATGGACTTTGAAAATGGTAACATTGGATATCTAGAAAAACTTTCTCTTCCCAATGGAAAGGGATTTGCCATAGTCAAATCGGTTGACCAAATGGTAAAGAGAAAGGCAAGTCTAAGATAGTCCAGTCCATTCCTAAAGGGTCCATATGTTTCTGTTTCCAAAGGACCATTGGTTGCGAAGCTGCCTTAACTAACTGAAAGATCTAAGAAAAGGTCTAGTCAAAAAGCTTGAATATGCTTCAGGTAAGCCCACTATCTAACTCTCTTAAGTTCCTATTTGAAGATTCTTAATATATTTTTAATGTATGGCAGGATCAAGCGAAGGGAAGGGAACTTAGAAAAAGAGTACGCTAAATCTGATCGCGAAGATGGATTTCAATCGCATGGTTCAAAGATTTTGATTCTTGAGCTACTACTTAGAGAGTTATGATAGATTGCTAGGAAATATGTAATAGCATAGTTTCCATTTAAAGTTGCATTGTAAGGAAAGTTTTTCCGCATTTGATATATAAATGATATTTTGTTCTATTTTATATGTCCTTGCAATGGCACTTATCGAAAATTGATGTTTGTATATTTCTAGCAATAATGGAAATATGAATTTGATTCTTTCATTTTTGGTAGTGTCTAAATTTACCAAATAAGGAAAGATTCTCATCACCCAAGGTTTCAGTTGTATAGAAACTTGGAAATCATCCAAGTTGTATAGTATGATGAATGAGATTTTTCATTTTTGGAAAATTAAGATTAATTCCTTATTCACATGTATATGTGAGTCAAGTGAAGGACTAAGGGATCAGGTACACATTCTGGTGCACTGATCAAGTCCACCACAAAAGATCGATAAGACTATTCGTCATTATTTACTAAAGCCTAGTAAATATGGTTATACTTACAAGTTTAAGTATAATTCTGAAACATTGGAAAAGTTTCGATGTATGGAACAATGAATGAGAAGAATTAAATTAGGCAGAAGGATAAAAAATTTTTAAATCTAAAAAGATGGGAGAGTACTTTAGTATCATGTTTTGTGATCATCTTAATGATTTAGAAAACATCTCACAATTAGTCCTCTAAGGACATCTTAGTGCATTCTTATGACTAAGAAGAGGAATCTTGAATTGTTGGAATGGTTAAATCAAGAAAATGAGTCATACTACGTTCCAAAACAAGTCTTAGAGTCATACTCCAAGATTGTAACTTGACTGATATATCTTAAAGAAGGTTTATTAACACTTGTTAAATGTAAGAGTAAAATATGTTCTACTCTTGTACATTTGAAATTGGTAAGTTGTGATGTTTTGGATAAAACAAAGACCAACTAAGGCCAGTTGTTTGAAGTGTTTAACTTGATAATAATCCACACTAAATCTTGAATATTTGTTTTGTCAAGGAATGGTTCTTGACAAAAATAATCTTATATGTCAAGAGAACAGTGGGAGTGTTAAAGATCTTGAATAGTTTCAAGAACTAATCAAGAGTAAACCTATTGTTAATCACTAGCACACAACTTGAGGTTTGTAACCTATTGTGTTGATATATTCTTGTGATTAAGGTTATGACAAATTCACATGGATAGGAACACTTACACCATAAAAAATCTAAGTGTCATAAGGTTTCTCTCTGATTCATGAAAATGATGGTGAGGAAACGCTTTCACTAAGTAGATTTTAAGTAGATAGCAATTGTGATATTTGCATTCTCAAAGTCATTAGTAGAGCTTGCGTGGTTAACCGGCACACTAATATAGACTTATGAGAAATGGAAAAGGTCTAAGCAATTCAGACTATGATTACGACATCCCTTTTCATAGTTCTATAATTGTTTAGACACACATGTGTGCTATCTAAGGAAAGGTGTATGATTTTGATAAAGTTTTTTCAAAGCATCTCGTATCAGAAGTTTGAACTTTTGTAAGAAAGTCAATAAAGTATTGATTTCTAGATGTCCATCTAATTTCTGAGTACATGTCAAAGCTAGTGGGAGCATAAGCGTTATGCTAATAATCATCATGTTATTAGGAGCATGATAAGTGTTGCAAGTTAGCAATGTTTGTTGGGATCATGATGTTGCGTCTTGGGCCTGTTCCTTTTACCCCAGTTTTGTAACTGGTTTGGGCCTGTCCAACCGTGTATTATTTTATTCTTGGGTTTTAGTATTTAAGGTGCATGCATGCCTCCTTAGTCAAAAACGTTTTAGTTATTCTCATCATAGTATTGTAAACCCTAGCTCGCCTCTACAGTGGAAGTTCTTAATCGAGCTCTGCTGAGGCGTGACTACGTTTGAATCATAAGCATTACATTGATTCCATCTTGTGTTCACTGTCTTGTTTGATTTAATTGTTTGTTCTTTGTTGATTTACCTGTGAAAGGTCTAAACGATCTAGAGACTATATCTCTTCAATTAGTATCAGAGCAGGAGGCTGTGTAATTCATACACATCTCTTTTATTGAAGAAGTTATTAGGGTTTTCTGCCTTGATTGATATTAATTGAGCCGTCATTCCTCATTGGCGTATCTCATTAATTGTTGATCTTGCCCTAACGATAAATTACAAGTCTGATCTTAAACAGGTTATCGATCAAACATCATCAAAATGTCTATGGATGATTCACAATCTAATCTGATCAATATCTCCAATAGTATTGGATTAACAACAAGGATTCCAATCCTATATACCCATGATTATGAAGTCTGGATGCACCACTTCGAAGATTATGTAATCGGTTTAGAAGATAATGGGTATTTGATTTGGTAAGCAATCACAGTTGGTCCGTTTGCTCACTCAAGCACCTCAAAAATTGTCAAAACTCAAAAGGAGTATAATCAGCTCGTGAATGATGTGAAAGACATTCCTCAAGACCAGAAAGAGAAGTTTTCATGCAACATTAAATCCTTAAGAATGATTAGGTTTGCTTTACAATCGGAAACATTTAGATTGGTGAGTTCATGTGCTATAGTGAAAGAAATATTGGATAGGTTAAAGGAATTGTATTCTACTGATGAAGATCTAGAACATTCGATTTAAACTCTGTTACTTTTTGAATTTGGTGACTTCAAACAGAAGCCAGAAGAGAAACTTATTCAGGCTTTTGATCGATTCAATCATCTTCTTAGTAAGATAATAAAGCATGGGATTGAAAGGATAGTTATTGAGCAGAAGGTTACATTCATGAATGGTATCAGACCCGAATGGATGACAGTTGTGTCTAATGTGAAGGCACACGAATAATTCAAATCCTATTCTCTGGCGAAGCTAGTGGGAATACTGAAGTCCCATGAAAGTGCGGTGTCAAAGGAAACGAATGTGGTTTCTAGCTTGGGTACGTTAGCTCTTATTTCCAAAGGAAAAAGTACTGTTGAAGAAGAAGAGGAATTAGATCTTGCTGACTATGATCAAACTGGTGAAGAGTATGCCTTGATGGTTTCCAATCTGAGAAAGTTTATCAAAAGAAAGTTCCCCGCCAACAAGAACCGAAACTGGCAGGGAAGTTATAGTTCCGAAAAGGTGAAGGAGGAATCGAAGATGGGTTCAAAGACTGAAGAATCTAAGAAGGAAACAAAGATTGGTGGTGACTCAGGTTTTGATTGCCAATATTGTGGAGGCAAGAATCACTTTGCCAAAGACTGCATGCTAAAGAAGAAGTCGGAAAGAGTTGATGAAGACGATGAGGAAGCAAACCTCCGGAGACGATTGGAGGAGATCAAGAAAAATAAATCAACAACTCACACCAATACCATGAATGCTTTAATTGTGCAGGGTACAGGTGATAACGATGAATTTGGTGGAGTTCAGGTGTGGTCCACAGATTCAGAGGATGAAGAAGTTAGAAAGCCCACTCATGGCAAGGCTCTGCTGGTGAAAGAAGAAAAGTTTGAGGGAAGATGTTTGATGGTGAAGGATGGTGTGTCACAAATGCGAGGATACACAACAGATGGTGGACTGAATGATGAGAAGGAGCGAGATGACAGATGTTTCGCTGCAAAACCGGTCAGTGCACAGATCAACGAATGTGATGAGTTGATCAAGAAGGTACAAAATATTCTCATTTCTCTGAAAATTCCTATTACTAACTATGAAAAGGAACTAAATGGACTAAAATCTAAATTTTCTAGTTTAAGTAGTAGTCTTACCCAAACTCGTGTCACAAACTCTAACCTGACTGAACAAATTAGTAGGGTATCTTCGAAGAGTGAGGAGAGGAGAATCTGGATTGAGCAGAAGGAGAAGGAATTAGTTAGGTCTAGGGATGAGTCAATCTATTTGCAACAAGACAATATTAATCTTTTAAAACAACGAAACATTTTTTGTTTGATTGCGAAAAGAATATATTTTAATATCACTCAGTTACATCTCGATTGTGAAATAGGAAAGAAGATACATCGCATGATTTTACCCTTCCTTGAGTTCAAGGAGGATGAAGTTGATGCTGAAGCTTATAACTGTGAAAATGTTGTATCTTCTGATGAAATATATCCTGCCTACAAAATTGGTTTCGACAAAATAGAGTGCTACATAAAGTCAAAAGACCATAAGGACATGCTCAAAAATCTGTTGGATGAAAACGACAAACTAAAACTAAGAACCGAAACTGTACAGAAATTTAACTCGTTGAATGCCAAGTTAAGTTCAGAAAATAAAATTGATGTTGAAAATGCATCTGAACTTAATGAGGATGATGACATGAGTGAAATCTCTGTAGAGGATGTGGTGGACTGTTCTGAATTTGTCAAGAGCGAACCCGGAAAAAATAAAAATCTCATTTCTGAAAACTCTATTGACTTTGCTCGCTCATCGATAGACAAGACTAAAGTCCTCAAAGCAAAAGTTGTTGTATATCAAAAGGTTCAAACCACTCCAAATCAAGTTTACACAATTCAAGGAGTCACACCACAACAGACAGCCGAACTAACAACATTTGTAGAAGAAGATAATGCTAATGGGTGTGATGAGTTTTTCTTGTCAGCACTAATAGATAACACTGATGAAACAGAAGGTCTATCTCAGAAAACATCATGGAGAGTGAAGAGTAGGTATGTGGCAGAACCACTAAATGAACCTACACGATATGATGTGCCAAGTACAAGTGGTACCAAAAAATCTTCAAGCAAACCAGTCATGACATTTAGTGAGACATATTCGTTAAAGAGCGAATGTCATGCTTAAGTACCGAAGAAAAAGGCCAACATTCACGAAAATCCAAAACAAGTAGCAGAACGAAAACATCAACGTAACCTGAGTACAAGAAGAATCTCTCAGAAAGAAAACAATTTTGGTGATCCCAGAATCCTCATTACGTTAGGTATGAAAAGACAAATAAGTCACAAGAAGAAACAAGAGCCAATTCCACTTCACGAAAGCAGTCTCCCTTACGTGGCAAGAACAACTGAAACCAGGATTTCAGCTACTACCACGAAAACAACCAAGGGCAAAGGTTAGGTTCACAAAATCACGACAACCGAAAGGATAGTTTCGGGCATCAGGTGATCAACAACCAAAAGGGTACTTTCGGTCTACAAAATAAAACAGACCAAAATGTTAACTTCGGTCCCCACGGCAATAACAACCGAAAGGAAGGTTTTGGTCCTCAACATCTAAGCAACCGAAGGGATGGGTTCGGTCCCAAATCCACTTGTCAGAAGAACCGAAGGTAAGACAGTTTTCATTCTCAACCAAGGAAGAGCAATAACCAACGGTCTAACCTTGTTTCTAAACCTCATTCTTCTCATTCTTATTCTCATTCTCATTCTCATTCTCATTCTCATTATCATTCATCTAATGATTCAAAAGGTAAAGGAAAGCTCTTTCCAAAAGACGATAGACGCCCGAAGGAGACCCAAACGCGTGCAGACGTCAAAACCACAAATACTACGTCTAAATCAAATGAGTCCAAGGGTAACACCGTAAAATTTAAAACAATTTTTCACTTTTGAAAAATCACATTTTTTAAATAAAACCATTCATTCACAAAATTTCATAATATCATGTTTTTAATTCACAAATGTCTCCCAAGATCAAAATACATCCAATCCCCTATGTGTGTACGAATCAATTATGCGCCTTCCCGCGGCCATCACTGGTACCTGAAACACATAACAGTGAACATTGTAAGCATAAGCTTAGTGAGTTCCCCACAATACCACACTAATCACATAATAGCCACTCGAGGCTGTAACTCTATTGACCCTCTAGTCAATGTGTCTCAGTGGGGCCTTCCTGCCCCAACTCTCTGTGGGCCCTCTGGCCCTAACTCTAGGGACCTGAAAGTCCCAACTCTATAACTTTGAATCATGCATATCACATATCACAACAAATCACAACACATAATAACAAGCAATCACATTGGCATATAACTCTATAATACTCTGTCTCTAAACTCTATTACCACACTAGGTAAAGTATAGTGAGAAGACTCACCTCGCGTATCTCAGTAAATATCTGTCTCGGAATAAATGTGATCTAGCCTCCGCCTAATCACACAAAGTAATACACCCATAAATACAACTGCACTCAACCCTAAAGGTCAACAAGGTCAACGGTTAACTTTGACCGGACTCGGCGAGTGCACTAGGGCGACTCGACGAGTCTATACGTGTCCACTGACTCCCTTGGATCCTCTCTTGACACGTCGAGTACTTCCCTAACTCGACGAGTTCCACCTGACATGAATCGCGGGGCCACCACGACTCAACCCGCCGAGTCTCCAGAACAACTCGGCGAGTTCTTGCTTGACTCAACCCCCCTGACTCTCCCTAACTCACTGAGTCGACCCCTCAACTCCTCAAGACCACTTGCTAAGTGGTTACAGGCAGACTTCATGCTACTCGTCGAGTCTGTTCTTCAGACTCGGCGAGTCCATGCCATGCATAAACTCAAACTCACTTCTGAGGTCAGATCTGTCTCATACAATCATAGATCTGGCCTCCCCAGCCATGATAATCACGTAAAGTCCAAACCTTGGTGCTCAAACAACAACTATTTGCTCCTAAATGATGTTTTAGCCCCATATCTCATAACTCTAGGTCAATAATCCCATGAATCCTCATAAAACTTAAGGAATAAAGCTTCTCTGGACCTCTATGGATCTCATCTCAAGCCTCATCACAAATAGGGACGAAATGGACATCAAATATAACCAACAAAGGGGTCAAGAAACCCTAAACCCCCAGGTTCATCATAACAACAGAAAAGGAAACCAGAATATACCTCCAAAATGATGCTCTGAGCTCCAAAATCGAAGGATGTCCACCTCCCTTGCCTCCTCTTAGCTAGAATCTCCTTTGCCTTGCCAAACAAAGCTTCAAAGGTCAACAATGGCCTCTTCTCTCTCCCAAAACGCTCGAATCTCTTTAGGGTTTCTCTTTAGGGTTGGTGGCCGCAAATGATGGCCATAAGCCCCTTTAAATAGGTCTTAAACCCTGGAAATTAGGGTTTCATTAAACAGCATGGACTCGCCGAGTCCACTTTTGGACTCGCCGAGTCCAGACGCGATCCCACGCACAAAACCGCGATCCTACTCGGCGAGTTTGGACTCCAACTCGCCGAGTCTCCTCACAAATCACCCAAAAATAAAAGAATAAATAATACCTGGGAATCTGGGGTGTTACACCAAGTCAATTAAAATCAAAGTTTTTACCATAAAAAGAAAGGATGAAACAACACTAATAAAACGAACTTATCTAGTTGTTGTTTCTCTTACTGTTCCATGTCCTGTAAAAGGCTCACAAGGACCCAAGAAACATTGGGTTCCTAAATTTGCTTGATATTTTGCAGGTTATTCGTGACGAGTAGTTCGACGAAGAATGGTACATTGATATTGGTTGCTCGTGACACATTACAGGAAGAAGGGAAGAACAGAGGGAATTTCGGTCTCTCAAGGATGGTGGAACGGTGAAATATGCAATAATTCGTTTGGAACTATCAAAGGCTATGGAATGATTACAAATATATCCTTTGATGACGAAGGCTCAGAAATTGTCGAAAAGAAGTCAAATAATATTCTGCTAAACTCGAAGTGAAAGGGAGAAATGTGCCCTCTAAACCTCAATCCAATTTGAGGGAAACCAGTTGTTTGCCTGCTAACGAAGGCACACTCAGACAATAGCTTGTTATGGCATCGAAGGCTCTCTCATCTCAATTTCAAAGATATCAACAAGCTGGTACTTGGAGATCACGTTCGAGGTCTTCCAGTTCTCAAATTTGACAAAGAACATCTATGTGAAGCTTGTGAAATGGGAAAGCAAAGTTGACAAAGTCATCCTTCTATAATCAACACAAAGGAGATAGAACCACTAAAGCTACTACACATCGATCTGTGTGGTCCTTCCTCTATCGAAAGCATTGGTGGAAACAAGTATATACTTGTTATCGTAGACGATTTCTCTCGCTTCACATGGGTACTTTTCTTGAAGCAAAAATCAGAGGCAACTCCAAACTCAAACTCTTTATAAAGCAAGTAGAGATTCAACTACGAAAAGTGGTTCGTAATGTGAGAAGCGAAAATGGCTTGGAATTCAAGAACAAGGATTTTGAAGACTTTCTAGCAGAGAAGGGAACGACACACAATTTTTCGGCTCCATATACTCCACAACAGAATGGAATCGTCGAAAGGCGAAATCGTTCTCTGTGCGAAGTAGCTCGAACTATGCTGAACTTCGCTTCCATGCCTTTATACTTCTAGGCTGATGCTATTGCTGCTGCTTGCTACACATATAATAGATCGTATCTGAACAAGAGCTTCTCAGTTACTCCTTATGAGATCTTGAATAATTACAAGCCTAATGTGAAGTGCTTTTACGTGTTCGGTTCAAGATGCTTCATCTTCAACTCAAAGGAGAACCGAAAAAAGTTTGATGCTAAGGCTGATGAAGGGATCTTTTTTAGCTACTCCTTGAACTCAAAGGCGTATAGAGTTCTGAATAAACGTTCAATGAATATGGAAGAAACATAGTATGCCACTTTCGACAACAACTATGTTAAGAAGTTGAAGGCAACTGAAGGTGTGATGCAAAAAATCTTTCCAAAGTCTAGTCAACTGACGGTGCCAATTTCAAATCTTTTCGAGCAATACATGATACTCTTCGATGAACAGGAGAAGGCTATTGATTCTTAATCCAAGGCTAAAGATAACCAGGTCGACAATATGAAGCAAATCATTGACGATGCTACAAAGAAGATGGTAGATGAACAACCGAAAGCAACTGAAAAGCCAGACTTAAGCAAACCTTCCAGTGATAGTCCTTATATCTAGGGGAGGGTTCGTCTCTTCCAAATAATCAAGATTCATCATTCCAGGGGGAGAATCCATCATCATCATCATCAAGTTCAACAGAAAGCCCAAACGAATGGGAGTGTTCTAATCCAGAAACTGAACTCGTATATAATTCGAGGGGGAGAATACAAATGCTAATGATGATGATACTCAGTCAGAACTTGAAGAAGAAATAAATGCATAACTGGAACCCTTGTGTGATCTAACTTACCCACCTCTTATCAAATGGACCAAAGATCATCCTCAAAGTCAAATCATTGGAGAATCTTCTGAAAAGGTCTTAACTCGATCACAGCTGAAAGCGAAGCAAGCTGCATTATTCTCTCAAGTAGAATTCTGCATGTTCAACTCTTTCGTCTCTAAAGTTGAACCGAAGACGGTGAATACAACTCTTGATCATTCCAATTGGGTTCAAGCCATGCAAAACGAGCTGAACGAGTTTGAAAGAAAAAAAAGTATGGCATCTAATTCCAACTCCAAAGGACGCTTCAGTTGTCGGTCTCAAGTGGGTATTTAGGAATAAGATGGACAAGGAAGGAAACGTGATTCGCAACAAGGCTCGGTTGGTTATGAAAGGCTACTGTCAAGAATAAGGCATAGTTTATGAAGAGACCTTCGCTCCAATTGCAAGATTAGAATCAGTTAGAATTTTTCTTGCTTATGCTACACACAGAATTTTGAAGTCTATCAAATGGATGTGAAGTGTGCCTTTCTCAATGGAGAACTTGAAGAAACGGTGTACATAGAGCAACCGCCAGGCTTCGTGAACGAGATGTATCTAGATCACTGCTACATTCTGGACAAAGCAGTATATGGCCTGAAGCAGGCTCCCAGAGCATGGTATGAAACCCTTACTCGATTCTTAAAAATGTCCAAATTTAAACAAGGTTCGGTTGACCCAACCTTCTTTTGTAAGAAAGAGGGTAACCACCTTATGATAGTCCAAATTTATGTTCATGATATCATCTTCGGCTCCACGAATCCTAGCCTAACAACTGAATTCTGGAAGTTGATGGAAACTAAATTTGAGATGATCTCAATGGGTCCGATTAACTTTTTCCTTGACTTAAATATTAGATAGGGACCCGAAGGCATTTTTATCAATCAGGAGGCGTACACAAAGTCATTACTTTCCAAGTTTGGGATGTTGGGCGACTTAAAGGTGAAGGTTCCTATGGAGTTTGGCACCAAGTTGACACCATCATTGGAGAAACTGGCTGTTGACATGACGCTTTATCGTCAGATGATTGGTTCACTGATGTATCTTACAGCCAGCAGACCGGACATTATGTTCTCAGTTTGCTATTGTGCTCGATTCCAAGCTAACCCATGCGAGCCTCACATGATAGCAGTGAAGAACATCTTTCTCTATCTGAAGCGAACCTCCTCTCTCGGTCTATGGTATCCATCCAACATAGGATTTTTTATCCAAGCATTCTCAGATGCTGACCTAGGGGGTTGTGGATTGGATCGTAAAAGCACTACTGGGGGATGCCAATTTCTTGAAGGCAAATTAGTATGCTGACAATCAAAGAAACAAACATGTGTTTCTCTCTCCACACCTGAAGCTGAATATATAGTTGCAACATCATGCACATCTCAGGTCATTTGGATACAAAGTCATCTTATAGACTATGGGCTGAACTTGAAGAAAATCCCACTATATTGCGACTCAGGAAGTGCAATTAGGATTTTTCATAACCCAGTGCAACACTCGAAGAGAAAGCACATAACACTGCGGTATCAAGAACTGAAACTTGAATTGAAGCGAAAGCCACCCTTACAAGCCTTATATATAAAAGATGTCTTTCATTGCTTCTTAAAAGGCACTTGATCGTATTCTAACGGGAAACCTCATAGACACTTTGAAGTCTCTCTTGACGTGAAAGGACGAGATTTGTTCCTGGGCTCCACAGCTTCATGTCCTAATCGACATCACAATATCCCATAAAGTTTGATTTATTTCTTTATCATTCACACTCTATGCACGAAAATCTTTGATTTTCCAAAAATCTGGTTCTATTTTATATGAGCTTTTTTCATATAGCTTGGGTTCTAAAATCATTATGGTGGTTCTCCAATGAAATAATCTAGTTGATAAAGGTTCATGTTATTTCTGTTGGTGACGTTTCAGATACAGCAAAAAGGATGAGACATCAGTTATCCAAATGTTTGGTGAAAAAGGCGATTTATATGGAAAGGTGCGTAAAAATGAAACATTTTCTCTCTCTCTCTCTTGCGTAATCATCGGGGTTGCCAAACGTCCAATCACCACTGTATTAGGAACTGTTTCACAAAGGAAAAAATTTTGGGCAGATTTTTCTCTCTCCTACTCTCACGTATAAAAAAGTTTCTCCCAATCTACTTTACTCTTTTACCGCTCTCAAATATTCTAAATCAAAAGACGATTTCTTTAACTGTTCATCATCTTTTTCTCAAGCTTCTTCAATGGCTGAATCCTCATCTGTTCAAGACACCTCTTTTCGTTCAACACTTATGACCATTATGCCCAACCAGAATCACATTATCAACCTTACACCATCAACCTATGAACCCTATATGGTGCAAGTGGTGGAATGCCTCAAATACTCTCCAGTCGTTATCGCTCTATCATAGGTGGAGGTTGTTCCCATGTCTTGCCTCTTCACATCTACTCCACTGCTTACTATGACAAAGTTGTTGAGAGACTCCACTTCGACATTCACAATGAGAAGACCTCGATTTCTAAAAATTGATTATGCACACTGCTAGGTCTTGCTCATGAACCCACCATGGTAAACCCCGATTCCATCACCACTGGTCAATTGTTCTCAATGTTCTACAACATGGGGTACACTGAAACCCTAACCACAGTGACGAAGTTCAAAAAATTCTGCCTTCCTCCTCAATGGAATGGACTCTTTACATTATTGTTCAATGGTGTCTGAGGAGAGTACAAGACACGTCCATCTTCGGGCCCAAGGGAACTCACACAAGCAATGGTTCGTTCCATTGAGGAATCCGATAAACCATCCAAGAGGGGAAAGAAACAAGATAAGAAGAATGAAGGACTTGTTATCAAAGGATCTAAGGGGAAAACTCCAAAGAAGCAAAAGACTGAGAATTGAAGGCAACACCTTCACAACCCAAGCAGAAAAAGACAAAGAAGCCTTTTCGGAGGCTTATTCTTCAGTCCTCGAGCGATTCGGATTCTGATTATATCCCTATTAGACATAAAAGACCTTCTCATACCGCATCTGAGAGCGAAAGCTCTGATGAGGAGGTTTCAGTTCGTCGTGATACCCCTCCTCGCTTGCGTACTCCAGAGGTACTTGTTCTCTCTAAATCACCTTCTCCTCAACATGTTTCCATTCGTGTTTCCTTTCCTCCCACTTTCCCAGTTATCACATCCCAACCTTCTTCCACTATTCCCATTCCCACACCTATTTTTCTCGAAGCTACCACTACCACTACCACGGGAATTCAAACCAACGTATCTAATACGGGGGTTCGTTCTTCTCCACCCGAAACCCCTGTCACTACTAAACCTCCATCTCCTATTTTTGTCGAAGCTACCACTACCACTACCATGGGAATTCAAACCAACATATCTAATACGGGGGTTCGTTCTTCTCCACCCGAAACCCCTGTCACTACTAAACCTCCATCTCCTACTTGTTCAACCGAAACCAACACTGTTCTTCGAGGTGAGGACTTGGAGTTCGATTCTACTTACTTCAGTCCTTATCGTGTTCAGAGCGACGATGATGATGATGCTCCTCTCACCAAGCGACATCTCATGGCTATGACTGATAAACTTGATCAATTACTTTCTTCTTCCTCTACTAATCCTTATTCAGAAGCTGCTCTCAAGGCCCTCTTCTCTTCTGCAGTTAAGGAGCATTACACCTCTATCTCCATTGCAGCGAACGCTATTGATGCCTCCACTTCTCAATGCCTAAAAGCTCCGCTTTCTATGGAATCCTCTACTAAAGACTGCAAGGAAGCAACCGCAAAAATCGAAAAACTAATTTCAGAAGCTCAAATCTTCTTAGATTCTCTTCAATCCGCTGCTTGGAAAAATACACATACCGTGAATGCCTCGGTTGATTCTCTCAAATGATCATTGGAGGCTGAGCTGTCACAACTTGGCGTGGCTTGCAAAGCCATTGAAGCTGCTAATGAAGAGCTTCATTCCAAAGTTAATGATTTGCTAACTTAGCTTGAGGCATAGCTTTTAGTTGAAAACAGAGTCATGGATGAGCTCGACATGCGAACCTCTCAGCTCAAATTTCAGAACTTAAAGCTCTGTACTGTGACTCAAGAGCTTAATGATTTAAATTCTGAAAGAGAGGTGATTCGCAGCTCTATTAGTGATGTCCATTCGATCCTGCTACATCTCTGGGACGCCCATGAAGTAATCGTAACAATATATATTCGACGTCACTTAGCTGAGAAACTACGTCCAGCTTTGGATATTCTCAGTCGAATTAAAGGTGTTTCGGAGACCGCTGTTCTTCTAAAACAAAGGGGAGAAAGGAAATCACAAGGAGACAAACTTGACAAAACTCAACCTCCACCCCTTCCATAAGCGAAAGCTACTGCTGGACCGAAGGATAATGAAGCTTCGGTCAGTAAAAGTCAAAAGAAAAAGAAGATCATTGGTGAAGATGATGAAGATGAAGAGGATGATATTGATGATATTGTTATAGGATCTCCTTCCAAGCTTGATCCAAAATTCAAGCCTTCTGAGCAAGAGCTTCGGGAGAAGATGGATCGTCTGGAGAAAGAAATGAAAGAGAAGGAACTTCTTGAGAAAAAGAAGTCAATGTTTCCCGAATGGACCATTGAATCGCTCCAGAGGGAAGTCATTGATGAACTGAGTACTCATTGGCTTTAACCAGTTTTATCTTTCGGTCTTGAGAACTCAAAGGACGCTCAGTTCGACATGCCAATCAAGAGAAAGGCATACATCTTTCACTGCTTTGCCTCGACTGCTGTTGCTCCCTCTCCAGACCCGAAGGTTGATCGAGACTTGCTGGAACTTTATCTTGAATTTGCTCAACCACAATACCTAACTTGGAGCTTGAAGAAAACTACAACAGCCAGAGTATTGAAGCCCTCTTCAGCTGGGAAATTTATCAATGTCAAATTCAAGGTGACCCGAGGCTCAAAAAGCTCGGTCCATACCATTTCCGTGGCTGACCTTCCAAATCTGAAACTACATGACTGGATACTCCTCAACAATATTTTGCTATGCAATCCTCAGGAGTATCAGCCGATCATTGATCATATCAAGTGAATGCTTGTTTGTTACATTCATGAAGTTGCAAAGATGGATCAAGAGATTGCCACTGCTATTCACAAGCATCCTATGGTCAAACAGATTGGAAGAGATGGCAATGTAAACACGATGATCAAGGGCAAGATTGACACGAAGTTTCATACTGTGATGTTCATTAGGGGCGAAGGTCAAAAATGCCTATTCGCTCTTATTAACAAACACTTGTTCTATACTTCTTGCTTGGGGCATATTTTGGAGATCATCCATATGTGTAATCAGAAAAGTGAAGCTGACAAGAAGTTGTTTACTGATATGCTTCATTGGTATATTCAGTTTCAGCAGACGCTTCTTGCTATTATCCCTCAGTTGTTCAAAGTTTTGAAGCAAGTCTAGGTCACACAACCGAAGTGAAGGTCTCGCCCCAATTGACGCAAAGGGGGAGATTGTTGGGATCATGATGTTGCGTCTTGGGCTTGTTCCTTTTAGCCCAGCTTTGTAACTGGTTTGGTCCTGTCCAACCGTGTATTATTTTATTCTACGGTTTTAGTATTTAAGGTGCATGCATGCATCCTTAGTCAAAAACACTTTTAATTATTCTCATCATAGTATTGTAAACCCTAGCTCGCCTCTACAGTGGAAGTTCTTAATCAAGCTCTGCTGAGGCGTGACTACGTTTGAATCGTAAGCATTACATTGATTCCATCCTATGTTCACTGTCTTGTTTGATTTAAATGTTTGTTCTTAGTTGATTTACCTGTGATAGATCTAAATGATCTAGAGATTATGTGTCTTCAATGTTAATTATAGAAAAGAAAAGTTTCAATTGGGAAAACGTTGTTTTGCTATAATTAAGGGAGAGGAAAGTATACTTCATTTCAATTCTAAAAGCTTAGATTGAGATTTTAATCATCTTTAGTCAAGTCTGTATATATATATATATATATATATATATATATATATATATATATATATATATATATATATATATATATATATATATAGGAATTTTATGTTGGAATGGATCAACATAAGTAAATTCTATATATAGGTCCATTATTTGCATTCTAAAACTTGATTATGATTACGGTATCCCTTTTCATAATCTGAATTATGAGAACTTGGCAAATAGAAATAGAAATATTATAGCAAAAGACTAGTCTAGTATCACGTCTTTATGTGAGACATCATGAATCGTGTCCCATATGCTTCGGATATAGGGTCGATTGCATGTGCTATAATATTCATCTGTTCTAAATTTTTCCAGATTCCTAGAGCATTAAGAGGGAAAAAGTACTAGAACTAGATATGACTAATTTGATTAAGCAATTATCGAGGACAATCTAAGGTTTACCAAAGATTGGTTGCTCAGGGACAGTTGGAAGTATGGTGTAAATTTTTGGAGAGGACCATTTTGACATATTATGAAAAGAGGCAACTTTTGTTCAAAAGTGATAGTCAAAATGAGAATATGGAAATATTCCCATAGGTGAAAGTTATTCATTAAATCTGTGTAAGATTAGGAAACTTAATGCAAGAAGGATGTTCAAAGCAATGTACTTAGAATTAGAGACTTCATTTCCATGGAATGATATCCATTGGAAAATTCTGTAATGTATGTTGACAAGTCTTTGTGACTATGTGCATAATCATTACAAGAGGATCAATTCATAGAAGTTTAGAATCTAACAGATTTAGGTAAATGGCAGGAATTTGGAATTCTTGCATTTGCGGTAAGGATTTGGGATTGTGAAATGAGAATCATTGGAATTATGTTCAATCGATCTATTTCACAGAGTAAAGATCATAGACAAACTTAGTGTGCATACTTGGTCTATGGCATAACTAATGTTTAGACAAACATAGTGTGCATACTTGGTGTATGGCATGACTAGTGTTTAGAAAACATAGTGTACATGCTTGGAGCATGGGACAACTAGTGTTTTTAATTCAAGTATAAAGTTAACAGTTTGAAACAGTATGCAATGAATAATGTGTAATCAATATGGTGATAAATAAAAGGTGTTCTATCTATATTCATAAGTTCTGAGACCATATTGGATTCAATTATTCTTGTGTTTCACTTTGCATGTTTGACTTCTACAACAACTAGGCCATTCTTCTCGAATAACTAAGTTATTCAAATCATCTACAGTCGGTCATATGTTGGAAGTAGATATGAATCAAGACTGTCATGAAGCTGGATTGTAGATGTCCAAGGTATGGGACATAGCAAGAGTTGCTGCAACATTCATGAGTGCTCATAAGTTCTGAGTATTGGATTAAACCCACACTCATTTGACTCACTTCATGGATTTTATCACGAGTGATCATGAGATGATAATATCTTATATTCTTCAAACCTAGAGATATGACTTGTTGCCTATGAGTTGGTTATGCATTGATTGTACGAAAATGCATTGGTAACTCAATGTTATAAAACATGCATTTGTTTATGATTCAACAAGTAGTAGAACAAGCATATGAGTCGAAGTTTATCCATTCCTTTTACCCTTCAAGGGATAAAAGCGATATCTGTGGGCCCCTCGATGATTTAGTGATGACACCCCGAAGTGCTTGGCCAAGCCAGGACATATTTGATTTTTTCAATTAGTCGGTCGTCATAAATCAGAAATCGGGAAACAACAAATGGACACAGAGAATGATTGTAATCCATGTTTCAGTCCATATGATATCTAGAATGGAGGAATATATGATCCCTTATCTAATGGACACATCATTGATTTGTTCAGAGTTCGACAACAACTTTTAAGAGCTACGATTGCTAGTCGGGTTTTGAAGTCATACGCAATAATAGTTTTAGACTTATCTAAAGGGGAGACTGTTGGATTAGTTTCTAAGTCTATAACTATAATTGATATGTACTTGACCCGATTGTGATGATCCATTTGGGTTGCATGGCATCGAAACAATTTGGATTGACTTTTGTGAGAAAAGGATATTTATGATTTGTTAATATACTATAAGTTCTAATATATTAATATGAAATTATATTATATAATTAGTATTGATCAATAATTAGTTTGGAATTAATTTTATGATCAAAAGGAGACTAATTAAATATATGGGGATTGATTGTGTAAATCATTCATTCTTATATATGTGGGTTTATGATCCATAGTTCATTCATGTTGGGCTAAACCGATGGAGTAACCCATGGATACTCCATGGAGGTTTTAACCCATGGAGCATGAAGAATATGGAAACACATTGGTTACATGGTGTAACCCTAATAGCCACCATATATAAGGACCCCATCGCTGAAGAAATTGACACCAGTGTGTGTACACATGAGGGCTAGCCAATTTGAGCATAAGAACCTTTTCTCTCAATTTATTCCAAGATGTTTGTGACGTTGTGTGAACCATTATGTGTCACACTTTAGGCACTAGGCTCTTAAGCTCCATGGAATCAAGCTACAACAAAGAGGTATGCAATTCTACTAGAATTTATATTATATGTATTTCATATTATGTTAGTTAGGACAATACCTTAGAAAATTGATATTTGCATGTATAATAGAGAAAATATAGATCCACGGTATGTAGGGTTGTATGTGCACCATAGGATGTTGTATTATACCAAAAACCCAACAACGGTACCATTTACGAGGTTGATAAACAGTGCTAGAGTGTTGTAAGTCTGTGGGTGTAGCCGTAGCATTTATAAGGTTGGCAGATAGTGTTAGAGCGTTGTAAGACTGCAGGTGTAGCCATAGCATTCACTAGGTTGGTAGATAGCATGAGAGCGTTGTTAGATCACAGAAGGAACAGTAGTACCCACCAGTTTGTGTGTAGCAATGAGGATATGGAAATCCACTGATTGGTTTATGGATATACCGAAAGGAATTAGACCTAGTTGAGCCAGTGATAAGACCATAGGAACGCCACTATAGTTATGAGATCATGGAAGCAATAGACTGCTTAAGGTTGTTTGCGATATATGGCTACCATTAATCATGTAGCAATCACTTTTAGCCTTGGATTTGATGACGTTAGGACTCAATGTATAGACCCGATCAGTTAGATCAAAAGGTCGCTGGAGCCACAATCTCAATATAACCAGTGGTAATTCTTGACAGAAGAGGATTTCGTTCAAAGACCGTGTGGGGGCGACTGTGTGGAAGTCCTTTAAGCTTAGTGACCAGGTTGGAACCCGGTATTTCAGAAGACTGACGAATGGATTGAGACCAAGAAGGTCTCGGTACATTTTGGAAAGTAGCCAGGTGGCAGCATGTTGTTTCGTGCAGTTACAGTGTTTGGGCAGTATTAGTATTTGTGTTTTAGGTTTACAGACGGAATAACAGATTGCTTGGGTTATGCTAAGTCACTCACAGTGGGATTATCTAAGCCTTGGCCAAGTATAAGTGATCTGCAGGGATAATTGGGTTTGTGATCCTTTTTTATAGAGGGAAACTTGAGTTATCAGAAGATGAGTAAACAGTTGAGAGATAAGTGGACTGGGTTCAATAATAATAATTCAGTATGGGCGGTTTGTCATGGATTCAGACCTTCTCGAGACTACAGAATTCAGATTGAGTAATGTGATCATAAGGGAAGGAATTCGTTTACCTTGGGTCTTAGAATCCTGCGACGGATAATTTAGATTGTCGTGGAAATACTGGGGCTATGCTCGGGACTGTGGCCATGACGCTTAAGTTGTTTGGCGTGACAGGAATAGTAAGAAATGATATCGAGGACAAAATCTAATTTAAGTGGGGGATAGTTGTAACATCCCGTTTATTTAATAAATAAATAAATTAATTAATTAATGAATAGTAGCCCCTAAAATCAATAATTATATAGCAAGGTGTTTGTCTTGAGGATCTAACTGTCACAATTTTAGAAGTCAGGGGTTAAAGTGTAAGTTTGGATTTGTTTCGTAAATATTTATGAATGTAAGGACTACTTGGTAAATTATCGGGATTTAATTTGAATAGATTTTGGAGGCTAAGGGGCTGAATGGTAATATATGGACTTCAGTTGAAAATAATTTGTAGAGGAGGGGCTGTTGGTAAGTTTTGGATCAAAAATGAAATGAGTTTATGGAATTATGGACTAAAAGGTAAACTATGGGCTAATATTGAAAGAAAAAGGGAAGGGAGGGACTAAACATTTCGTTATGGAAATAAGTTATGGGGGAGTAGGGTATATAACCCGTCACCCCTGTGCAAAACCTAACCCTAAGGGATGGGTCTCAGCCGCCAGGTAGAATCTCCAGCCACTACCATTTTCTTCGTGTTCCAATCAGGTAAGACCGGCAAGTCCAGTCGATGTTGTTAGAACCGCCAGCCAGCGCTGGTTGTTTTTCCCGAAGACGAAGACGATGGGGACCGTGGGTGGGCGGTCATTCTACCATTGTTTCTTCCATCATTTGCGGTCACAATCCTCCTTCTTCTATTCGTCGTTGCTGTGTCTCAACTCCGTTGGTGTCGCTGCTGGCCGGTTTTGTTGAAGACCAAGTTGTCACTAGGAATGCTTTTCAGCCACCGTGAAATGGTGGCTGGGATCGTAGACTCGTGAAGTAGATGCGTCGTATGGTTGTAGCAGGGAAGAAACGTTGGCATGTGCGTTTTCTGGTACTGCGAACCAACGTGGGCAGGTGCCAAACGCCATGACTGTCGTTGTACCACAGTTGCTGCCACTGGACACTATGTTGTTATTGCTGCTGTTCGATGAACGCCACCAGGTGGGTGGCTGCTTTCGGATGTCGGGCGATGTGTGTATTGTGTGTAGGGTTGTTTGGCCGAAAAACCAAGAAAGTCACCACCACCACGGTGAGGTGGTGGTTGCCACCCTTTATCACCGTCGACCACCACAAGGGTGGTTGTGTGGGTTTGTTTATCCTATTTTATGTAGGTTATTTCGAGTCATTGCATTATGTAATTGTAATTATTAACTAGTATAATCAAAGAAAACTCATAACCACCACTGTGAGGTGGTGGCTGTCGCCTCCAACCACCGTGTTGGGTCGCGGTGTGTTTTTACTCGTGATTTGTTTGCTTTTGTGATGCTTGGACGAAAATAGACTAGAACCATAACCACCACCATGAGGTGGTGTCCACCGCTGTGAGCCGCCGTTGACCACCACTATCCGAGGTGGTAGTGGGTGGTGCTCGACTTATGAAACCCTAGTGGGCCTAATGAAACCCTAGTGAGCCTAATGAAACCCTAATGGATCTAAGGACTTAGCTTTCGGGCCTAATTGGGTTGTGATGGGTGGGAAACCCTAATTAGGGTTTAGAAAACCCTAATTTTGGATATAAGGGCTTTGGATTACGGTGATGCGCATTTTGGACAACTAGATTGGGATTATGTATTAAGCTCTACCAGACCATATGATTTACCTAGTAGAGTGATGGACTTAATGGATTAAGTCTTTAATGGGTTAATTATGGACACTTAACCCTGCTCATCATTTCATGTAAGAAACCCTAATTTTAAACTGTGCCTTGTTTTGGGCCTTTCTATTGGGCTTTGATGATTGGAATATTGATGGGCCATCCAAGAATAATCATACGGACTAGAATATTTAGATGGGCTTTAGGGTAAGGGCCATATGAGGGGTTAGGCCGAATAGTGATAATTAGGCCATAGTTTGGGCCTTTATGATTATGAGATATTGGGCAATTAGAAATGCCAAATGTTTGGACAGGACTAAATGGTTGGGCCTTATGGGAAGACCATGTAGAGGTTCGGGCCCAATTTGAAAAATTGGGCCTTATGTTGGGCTTTGACTCGTAGTTGACTTTTGGGCCTTTGGATTGGGCCTTGAGCTTGAATGAAGCTAAGATGGGGGGTAAAGTAGTCTTTTACCCCTAAGCATGGACTTATGGTTATGAGTTGGAACTCAATTATTAATTGCGTATTATTTTGATTTTGACAGTTCGAGAATTTGTCATCCAGCAGCTCGGGTTTTCGTCTGCAGGACTTCAGCAGTGCGAGGTGGGTTACCTTCCAGTAGAAGTGGGTCTAAGGCCACATTGCCGACCCACTAGTAGGATTTGTTTTTTAGATAATTGTCTTTATGATAATTGCCTGGTATGTCACTATCTGCTACGTTTTATGCGCTAGTATGGTATGATATTATGTGATAGTGGTAGTAGGGGGAATAGTCCCTGTATCCGGTCGAAAGGACCAAAGGGGTTGATCGGGCACCCCGGTATGCATGACAGTATGTTTATGTTATGTTATTATATGGTAGTGGTATGGGTGAAATAGTCCCCTTAACCAGTTAATATACATCGGAGGGTATGTCGGGCACCCAGATACGCCTGACATGGGGTAGGTCGGGCACCCCGGGATGCCTGACAGTGGGGTAGGTTGAGCACCCTGGTATGCTCAATAGGGTAGGTCGAGCACTTACATATGCGTGACAGGGTAGGTCGGGCCCCCAAATATGCCTGACGAGGTAGGTCGGGCACCCATATATGCCTGGCAGTATGTGATTTGTATGGTATTTGGTATGATGGGGGAACTCACTAAGCTTCGTGCTTACGGTTTTCAGTTTTGGTTTCAGGTAGTTCATTTTCAAAGGAAAGGAGTCGGCTCGATCGCATCGCATCACACTATGTTTTTCGCATATGAGATCTTTGGGATTATACGCTGATATTTTTCTTATGATAACTTGTTTTGATTATTGACACTTTGGTTTTGACATGAGATTTTATTATGGATGTTACTATACTAATTGGTTTTATAATAACTTAATTAAAAACGAAATTTTTGGTTTCAAATTTTAGGATGTTACAGATAATCTCTCTATATGCATCCACCAAAACGAGTCACCATACCACTAATGTATGTTAGTCCTTTACTTGATTATAGGTGTTGTTAAGCCTCTAAGACTTATATGAAATAAGCATTCAAAGGAGAACCAACTAAATCACTCTAAACAAGACAACAATTACAAGAAAAAAATGGAGAGGGGGGGGGGGGGGCTCTAGAAGCTCTCGACTTTCATCCAAAAGAAGAAGAGAAAAACTTACGTGTTTTTTTTTTTCTCTCTTTCTCTCTCCTATATAATTACACATGCAAATGAAAGCCCATGCTATCATTTAATAACTTCATGAGTTGCAAGTAATCTATGATGCATAAGTGAAAGTCAAAAAACCAATCCCTTCCATATTTTACTAGATATGGATGGTTTTATGGAGAGAGAGAGAGAAAGGGATAGAGTGCCCAACACTTCTTCTCAACATTATAATGTAAACTACATATGTTTGTGGTCTTCTATAAGTCCAAAAATGTTGTTCATAACTTATTTAATCATTACATGTGATAAAACAACTAATTATACTCTATTTTATTATGAGTTTTATAAAACAATAAGTCTCTAATTAAATACAAGTATTCATTTAATTTATTAATAATTATATTACTTAATAAATAATCAATCATTGTTACTTGTTATTAGTTGTGACCATATAAGATCATATTATATTGACAAATACCATTTCATAATAATTATTGAGCATAAAGATCTTGAATTCTAACAATAGATATTGCTAAACTATCCTTACAACCTTCCTTATCATGGAACATACTTGCAAGGCTTGTATCAAATTTCAAGCTTCCATGTCTTACTTTAAAGCTAGTTAGTTTGGTATTTAAGATTGCTTTGTAGTCAACGTGACAACCATCCAACAAAATTATTCCATCCTTAAGGATAAAATCATCAATAACCAAGTTTGTTTTCTTTCATTTATATGTTATATTTTCAAGCCTTATATACCATATTGTTTATATTGTTTAGTTGTTTTATACATTTATTATATTGGTTTCTTTTTAGTTAGTTTTTTGTGTAGGATTTTCAGCCAAAACAATCTTAAACGACTTATTTCAGTTTCACTGCACATCCATTACCCTGTGGGTCGTGCTAAGCACGCCATCTAAACATCCCTACTATATATATATATATATATATATATATATATATATATATAGAGAGAGAGAGAGAGAGAGAGAGAGTATGAACCATTCACAATAAAAAAGTTTCAATAAAAACATTATAAATTTTGATAAAACAATTTCAATCAAAACATTAAGATTTTGCATATATGCAAAAATTAAGAAAATTTCTTTGAAAAACACAATATGTATTTCTTTGGAATGCTAAATGCTAATGTGTGCATATATTTCATGTGTATACATGCTGAAGAAAAACTATATACATGTATACAATCTAAAAATAATAATTTTAGTTTCTTTTTTCCAAATGATGTAGACGTACTTGTTATATGTGTATGTATGTATGGATGAGTCTTTGTGTATGCAAGGTTGTAGAACTCATTACTCGGTATCTGTTTGGACGACTACTGAGTAGCGAGTATTCAAGAGTACTCGGATTTGGTAATTCAAGTAGAAATATTTTTAAGGAAATTATATATGTCAAAATAATAAGTTCAAATTATAAATTAATTGAAATATACAACAAAACTAGATACATGTGAATACACAAAAACTAAAAAAAACACATAATGGTCTCATTTTGTGAATAATTACTGAATATTTAAGATATATATATATATATATATATATATATATATATATATATATATATATATATTAATAATCACATATGTTTGTGTTTAATAATAAATCATTAACTATATTGTACATATTAATCACCGAGTTTTACAACACTACTTAATTCAGTAAGTGATTGGAGGAGTGTACTCGGGATTCTGTAACTTGCATCGGTAAGGGGTGAAGTAGCAAGTACTTGGAGGAGTAATCGACCAACTCGGCGAATTTTAAAAGACTGTGTGTATTTGTGTTAGAAAGATATTTTTGTTTTTTATCTTCTTCAAACCAATACCACCGAACAGACAAAAAAAAATCAGTACTTTAAAAGGAAAGCAGCAAAGATATCAAAATCGGATCCTAATGTTCCCAAATGAACAACAATATGTGCCCAAATGAACCCTAAATACGAACCTAGTCCATCGGCTAGTCGAAAGCCAACTCACTTCTGATACAAAGAGACATCGTCACCATGGCAAGCATACTGGTGTTAAAACTTATTATTCGGAAATGATAGTCATTGTTTCAACTCGTTATTGAGCAACTCTATGGTACATTTTTTTCTTTTAAAATTTATGGCATCTCTCACTCTTTCATATGGTTTATTAGAGAGATGCAGATGTATACATTCAATATATAGATATAAAAAGAAGAGTTAATGAAGAGAGAAAAATGCATGGTTTTATTAGGAGGTGGCGATGCAGAATGGCTCCCACATCAGAAGTGACCGTCTTGGCTCTTTGCAACCCTTTAATGAAGGTAGCAAGCAGTCTGCTTTGTTACCTCTGAGCAGAACCAGGTCGTTGGTTTTTGTTGGTGGGCGGTGTTGGGTGATGAGAGGATCAAAGACACTGGCGACAGTTGGTTTCGCCCTCCAGAAGTACTGGTATGAGTTGAAGGAGGTGGCAGTCGTTGGTGGGGGCAATGGTGGCAGCCCGGTTGCTCGGGGTGGTCGTGGAACAGATTGCTTAATTTGTGATGCTGATGGTGGGGTTGCAGATGCTTCCTCCTCCTCCACAACTTGTAACTTTTCTAAGTTTGCTGTTCTTGCGTTAAGCTTTCGGGACCATGAGGGATTCTCATTGTCTCTTTCGGTGATCCTCTTAGTCGATACCATAGATCTGTGTAGCTTTATCATGCCCCTAGTCAAATTCGGTGGTCTCACTTTCAAGATTCCCATTTCATTATCGGTGAAGTTGCTTTTTATCTCACCTTCATCCTTATCTTCGACGTCGATGTTGTCTTCTTGTGGTTTTTCTTCCTCAGTTATGCTGAAGATGTCCTGAAGATCTTGTTTGGATGCTTGGTCGTTAGGGTTGTCGATGAGCGTGAGGAGAAAACGACCATCTTGGCGCTGAGCTTCAAAGTAGTTTTGTTGGGGAACCGATACAGCTTCAAGGACTAAACGTCCGTCGACCCGATGAGAATGCATGTGAAGTGACGGCCCGTCGGTATGGGCTGTTGCGAGAGATGAAAGAGGCGGAGGTAGAGATCGAGCTTGTTGGACTTTTTTAGTTGTCAAGCATGTCACATGCTTGACAACTTTTTGTTCCTCCATATCTGTTTCTTTTATCTCGACTTCTTCTTCTTGGGTCTCATGTATCTTATTCTCGTCACCTGTTTCTGAGGATATTGGATAAGACGAGAACACATCTGATCCAGTCTCAGAGCCCAGACTCTCGGTACAAACCTTAAGACTCTTCTCGCTCAACGAGCTAGCAGACTTCTTAACAAGTGGATGAACATATGGTGGTGGAAGTTTCACCGAATCGTCTTGCACCTTTTGCGACATAATCGCCGTCCAAATATCGATCCTACTCGGATTCTTGTTGGCGTTTCCGATCACCTCGCACTCTTCTTCGTCCTCTTCGGACGATGAAGAAAAATCGATTGCGATCTGCTCAGATGATGCGATCTTCTTCATAGTGGGAGAGACCGACAACCCGTTGTCTGACAACCACCGCTTTGAGGACATGTCAGCGGACAAAGTCCGCCGGAGTGACCCAGCCCTGGTGGTCTTCTCGTGGTTGTCGGAACCCTGCAGGATCGACACTATACCTTGCATCTGGGTCATGTAATTGACTTAAGATGATCAATTACTGTGAATAGAAGGTGAATTAAAGGTAGATGAACACAAGCACATGCCGATGAAGGGTTGAAGGAGCGGTGGTATTTGTAGGGAAAGGACAATGGAACCGAGTTCATTGGGACCCAACTTTTTGTTCCGTTTCAACTTAATAATTAATTAATTAAATTTGTCGGATAATAAAAATATTTTTAATGGTACACAAATGGCATCCTCACACTCTGGACTGGAGTCCATGATTGATAATAATTTAATATCTAGATTTTTTCTCTTTATACTAGTATTTCACAATATGTATTTTTGTTTATATTTCATCAACCTCTCGATTTTATTCATTTATATAAATAGTTGTAATATAAAATTTATTTGACAAATGACTTTGTATTAGTTATTTAGCTAATAAATTTTAGAAATTTTTTTAATGAAATTCCTTAAGAAAATGAAATCATCTTTTGATTGAATAACCCAAAAATACTTATTCAATACATGGTAACTAGCTTTAACAAATAAAAAACACATTGAAAAATTACAACCTTCTTTTGTGATTAGTTTATTATATAAAAAATTAAAAGGTTAAAATTCGAAGCTTTTTATGATATTTTTTTGTGTACAGAGTATGAATACAAGAGGCTAAAAGGGTGGGACCTATCACAGGCTGTCGAGACACTCAAAGGGAAGTCCCGCGAAACTCAGTGCTGTATACGTAGGTGAACAAACGACAACTACGTCGTTTTATCCAAAAAAGTATCTGACGTTGATTGCATCGAACCACTTTTATTTATGAAAAACAAATGGCCGCGCGCATAGGCAATCGCAAGTCCCAAATCTAATATAGAATTTAACATGGGATCTTTCCTAAAATTTTAGTTCAGTTTATGTTTTAGTTTTAAAATAATTTTTGTTTATGAAAAAGTCCTAAAAACTGATAAAAATTTGCATTTTAATCATTTTTAATTGGTTGAAACCGATAACAAATTAATTTGGAACTATTTCATAAATTGACGCAAAATATTATGACTTTTCTGCAAAACAAAAAATATTAAGGTTTTTCTACAAACAAAAACTTTATTATTATTATAATTATTATTATTATATTAAAAATATAAATAACTATATTATTTTTTAAATTTGTTATTATTAATATTGTTAATAATACATATAAATACATTTAAATTAAAAAAAAATATTAAAGACATTTTATAAATGTGAAGGTTGAGCGGATGGTACTGCATTAAGCTTTGAAATCATGAAAGTCTGTTTGTATATTCTAACTTTGTATATGGTCATTTCACATTTGTTATTATTGTTTTTAATTCAGAATATTAACATTTAACAATTTAAAAGAAGCTACTGAATTTTCAAATTGTTTACAAATAGTGAGCATGTGATATGCATGTATGTCTTGTGTTTAAGTATTTGAATTACCAACATATGTCTTGCTCTTTTTAATTACTTTATCCTTGTGGTTTTTTTTGGAAAGAAATCCGATATAATGTGATAAAGCAAAATAAGTCATATCACTTTCTATGAAATAAGATATTTTAATTAATATTTCGAATTTTGATATGGGCCACCAATGTAAATATTTATTGTGGATTTGTTAGATTTGAAAAGAAATCATTATACCTTAAGAAATTTTATATACAAAGTGAGAAATTCTTTTATCTTAAACTATTTATACATAATTTTACAAATAAGCAACTTCTTTTAAATTGTTAAGTGTTAATATTTTGAGTTGAAAACAATAATAAGTGTGTCATCCCTCTGATACCAACTGTGACATCCCCAAAATCACGGCCAGAAAAGACCGGTTTAATTTATGCTTTTAAAATAATTTCAGAGTAATCTTTTGATTAAAAGAGTTGCGGAATTCGTTCCCAAAACAAAATATGATAAAATAAGATTTACCAAAGCATTTCTTAAAGAAATGTATTTTTCATTATATTACAATACTCTGGATGTCATGTTCCGATAAACATACCAAAAGCATAAACATTTCAATACAGATCTTACAACAGTTATTTACAACAACAGGTCTATAATCCAAAAATAACTTGACAAGTCATCCAACTTATGCTCTGGTGCCACTACCTGTAATACAAAGAAATTGAGTGGGTCAGGCTTGGGAGCCTGGTGAGCATATAGGGTTTTCAACCCACAATAAATAATTATATTTAATTCCACCAACCAACAATAACCCAATTGCTCATTCCCGTTATTCTCACTTTACATCCTTAAGACAACTAACATAAGGGACCTAGTCTAAGAATATTTCATTGGGGCGACAACACATGCTTCGGGGGTTCCTCAGCAATATAAGTCAAATAAGGCAACTATGGGGGGGGGGGATGGAGTACAGCGAATGAACACCCAAGTTCATTAACACCTACAAGTGGCGAACCTGCTAGCGTTCGACAAGACTGTCTAGAAAAGTCTGTGGTCGTCATCTAAACTCCGCTAGATGACTAAATCAAAAACATCGAGGTCTCTCATCTTTTTATCACAAGACAACTATCTACCCATGTTCTACCCAACATTTTAGTAGATAAAATATACATTTTCATACAAAACACATTCCAGATAAAAGATGAGACACATACACATAACACATATTTCATAGAGAATAAATCATATCCATGAGATAGAAGAAAATGAATATACATTCACACATATAACAACAAAATATACACATAACACGTATTTCGTATAAAATACTTCATAATTATGCGTTAGAAGAAAGTAACTACACACTCACTTGATCAGAAGATGATCAGACAGCACTACGGCTTGTAGAAGTAGTATTCTTCGCTAGATCTGGAAGATCTTCACAAAAACCGGACTCCTCGTGGGCAGAGCTTCGGCTCGGGAATTACACTTCTCGGGATCTTCGGGGCTTCGGGATATTTCTTGCACGTAAATCGAGGTAAAACGGGAGAGAGAGGAGAGAAAATAGCAACCCTAAACGGCTGACCCTTCAAATCTATTTATAGGGCAAATTTGGCTCTTGCCACGTCGTGGCACCCTTTTTCCACGTCGTGGGCTTGGTCGTCACTGCATACGTCATCACAAGTTACGTCTGGGGGACTCCCCGAGGTGTCAGAAGACTTGCCACGTCATGGCACTACTTGCCACGTCGTGGTCTCTGACACAGCTTTGGGGTTCGCGCCCCAAACTTCAGAAACTCATAACTTTGGCATACGAACTCCGTTTCTGACGTTCTTTATATCGACGCGAAGGTGAGATTATGCTCTACAACTCTCGTTTAGACTACATTGGCTAATTTTGAATTGATTTTTAATATATTATAAGTATATTACTTATATAGTATTTTTAGTATGCTGGGACACGAAAACTCTATTCGAAATTCATAACTCCTTCATCTAAACTCCGTTTTCGTCTGTATTTTTATCGTTGGACTACTATCAATGAGATCTTCAATTCTCATTTAGAAATTTTTGGCTAAATATCACTCGATCTCTATTTCGAGTATTCAGGCTGCATACCGCTAAGTCGAAACTTCGAAAAATCATAACTTCCTCATACGAAGTCAGATTTTGGCGTTCTTTTCATGCACGCTCTCGGTTTAACTAACCCTACGACTTTCGTTTAGATCACTAAGGCTAGATATCGCTCTATCTTAAATTCATATTTTACGTCATTCGGCGTCGTGCCGGTTCTGTCGCGAAACTTCGACAGGTCATAACTTCTTCGTTATAACTCGGATTTCGGCATTCCTTATATCTCCGGAATCCTTGTTTCGACCACTACAACTTTATGAAAAGATATCGGGCTTATCTCACACATTAATTTTGACGCTTACTTTTTTCCTTTATTGATTATATCTTTATAATTAAATAATAAGCACACAAATACACATAAATCACATAATACTCAAATATTTCATCATTAATACTTCAAAAAGAGTTACAAGGATTAACCTAGACTATTACATCAACGAAAATGCCTAGCCTGGAAACACGGGCGTTACAATTCTATCCCCCTTAGGATGATTCCGTCCTCGGAATCACACATCAACAAACAAATGCGGATAGCGACTCAACATGTCACTCTCCGTTTCCCAAGTGAGATTTGGCCCATTCGTATGTTTCCAACGGACAAGCACTAATTCGACCATCTTGCGTCGAAGCTTCTTAGTCTTTCGGTCAACAATTTCCTTTGGTTCTTCAATTAACCTCTTGTTTTCATCAATTCTCGATTCAGAAATTGGAATTATATTTGGAACTTCTCCCGTGAACTTCCTCAAATAACACATATGAAAAGTGTTGTGAATTCCATTCAGTTCTTCGGGTAATTCGAGCTTGTAAGCTTGGTTCCCAACCCTCTAAAGAACTTTAAACGGTCCAATAAACCTTGGACTCAACTTTCCCCTTTTACCAAATCTTATAAGTCCCTTCCACGGCGAGACTTTAAGCAAAACCGAATCTCCAACTTCAAAAGTCATCGGCCTTCGCTTCTTGTCAGCATAGCTCTTTTGATGATCTTGAGCTGCTAACATTCTTTCCCTGATCACTTTCAACTTCTCAGCAGTCTGATGGACCATCTCGGGTCCCATAAACAGCTTTTCCCCAGCCTCAAGCCAACAAGACGACGTACGACACTTCTGTCCGTACAAAGCTTGATAAGGTGCCATCTTTATGCTCGAGTGGAAACTATTATTGTAGGAAAATTCTACCAAAGGTAAATGTTCATCCCAGTTACCTAGGAACTCTAGGGTACATGCTCTCAGCATATCTTCAAGTGTTTGTATCGTTCTTTCGCTCTAACCATCAGTCTGTGGATGGTAAGTTGTACTTAAACACAACTTGGTACCCATTTCCTCTTGTAGACTTTTCCAAAACCTTGAGATGAAACGGCTGTCACGATCCGACACAATCGTTAACGGGACACCGTGAAGCCTCACAATTTCCTTCACATAAGAATTCACAAGCTTATCCATAGACCATTTCTTCTTGGCTGCTATGAAATGCGCACTCTTAGTGAATCGATCAATGACCACCCAAATCATGTCGTGACCATTCTTTGTTCGGGGTAGTTTAGTGACAAAATCCATAGCAATGTCTTCCCATTTACCCATATGGTTTCTGATGTTGTGTCTTGACTCTTGCACAAGTCACACACTCGGCCACATAGTTTGCAACATCAAGCTTCATCGTCGGCCACCAGTAGTAGGGTTTCAGGTCCCTATACATTTTAGTGCTGCCAGGATGAATTGAGTACATGGTTTTGTGAGCTTCTTCCATCAGAAGATCTGTTATTCCTCCTGACTTAGGTACCCAAATACGATCTTGGAATACCTTCAGTCCATGACCGTTTGTACCAAACATCAACGTTTTGCCCAAACGTTCCTCCTTCCGGTCATTCTTTTCAGAAGCTTCTTCTTAAGCTTTCTTTATACTCTCCACAATTGTCGAGACAACTTATATTCTCAATGCTCTTGGCCTTTTTCTCTCAACAGTGACTTTCCGACTGAGAGCATCAACAACAGCATTAGCTTTACCGAGATGGTAAAGTATCTTACAGTCGTAGTCCTTGAGTAACTCGAGCCAGCGTCGTTGCCTCATATTTAACTCTTTCTGATTAAAGAGATATCGGAGACTCTTATGATCAGTGAAAGGTTTACACTTCGTGCCATAGAGGTAATGCCTCCATACTTTTAGAGCAAAAACTACCGCTACCAACTCCAAGTCATGAGTAGGGTAGTTCCTTTCATGCTCTTTCAGTTGTCGAGACGCATACGCGATCACCTTATCTCTTTGGGTCAAAACACAACCCAATCCAACTCCAGACGCATCGCTATAAACAGCGAAGTCTTCAACTCCATCGGGTAGAGATAAAATCGGTGCCTCGCATAGCTTCTTCTTTAGCTTCTTGAATGCTTTTTTATGCTTATCACTCCAAGAATAAGTAGCTCCTTAGTGGGTAATTCTCTCTCTCTCTCTCTCTATATATATATATATATATATATATATATATCTATATCTATCTATCTATATATATATATATATATATATATATATATATATATATAAAAACTTCAAGTATATATAGATGTTTCAACGCAACGTGCGGGCATTCGTATAGTTTATATATAAAACCAACAAAATTTCAATTTATCATTGCTAATGTACGACGATATTTTTCTGTCTTACTACTTCTTCAAAAAGAGTTTAATAAATAAAAACCGTAATTATACTATTACAAAGATAAGTGAGATAAATAAATAAATAAATGTTAAAATTATTATTTTATGTGAATTATTAATTTAAAAGAAAAAAATAAAAGGTAAATGATAAAAAGAAAGATTTATATCAATTTGGACACAACAGTCCGGAATTCGAATTTTAGATCGGTTGGTTTTTAGCCGACACAACCTAAATGAGAATTGAAGATCCCATTAATTTGAGCTCAACAATATAAATACAGTCGAAAACAGAGTCCATATGTAGAAGTTATGAATTTTAAACGGTCGTTATTAGTGTAATCTTCTCAGATAGTTAAATTTAGAATCAATTGAGAACTAGCTAATGGGGTCAAAAGTAAAGTTGTAGATCTCGTCGATACCTATGCGTGGATGTAAAGAACGTCAAAAACGGAACTCATATGGAAAATTTATGGATTTTAGAAGGTAACTAGTTTTTGGAGTAACCAGCGAGCGACACGTGGCGCCACCTGAGCCACTGCTTCCTCACTAGGGATTGGCACCAGATGATGACACTTGGCCACAAATGCCCATTGTTCAGCAAGGGAACTCCCCGCATTCGAACCGGACTCAGCCTATAAATAGAGGTGTAAACCACCCCAAAACTCACACATTTCCCATTCTTTCTCTCTCAAACTTCTCTCTATACCCCTCCCAATCCCTAGAACTTCCCAAGTGCTAAGAGGTGAGTCTAGGAGCGCCAGAAGGCTCTAAGAAGAAGAGCTTTCAGCTTGGAAGTTTGGCCCCCACAGAGCCCGGTTCCTTGCCAAACCTCCTAGTTTCGCCGAAGGAAAATAGAATTGTTAGAAGTGAAGCGTTGCCCGAGTTTGGAATCATCACTTTAACAAGTGAGTGCATGGTTACTTTCATCTTACATATAGATATGAAGTATTTAATATAAATTATGTGCTATGTGTGCATATTATCTATGTTCTTGATATCTATGCTGGATGAACAAATTATACATGCTTTATTCGATTTAAACTGTATACGTAATTTATGTCTATAATTATGATGGGTACAGATGGGTAGATGAAAGATGAGATGAGATGAAAGATAAAGGATGAAAGATGAGATGAATGATGAGAGACGAAAGATGATATCACACCCCCATACCAGAACAACGGAAACGTTCGGGGGTGGATGACGTCATATGTAATATCACAAGAATTGAATCATAGTAATCATAGTAAACACAACCATTACAATGAATACATATATGAAACGGTATTTACATCTGTTTTGATTCTTGTTCTTATACATCAAAAGTATGATCAAAAGAAAAAGATGAAACTCTATACGCTCCATCTTCTCAAAACTCTAGGAGGTACCTGTCTACTTATTTCCTGAGAATACAAGCAGTATTGAAAGAGTATCAACATAAAACTGGTGAGTTCATAAGCAGTGTTTTTGTAATGAAAACTTCTTGATGAATCTGTAAATTGTTCGTAGGTTTCCAAGAAAATCCAATATTTTCTTTAGTAAAAGTATGATAGTTCCAATTCTTTCTATGATCACTTAATTCATACTGGCTACGTATAAACCAATATCGAACAGATAGTTGATTATATGAATCTCCCCTAAGTCCATAACCAAACAAGGAACAGGAAATGAGGCGGAAACCACACATTCCACAGTCTATCGAATATTCTTCATACATAACCCTGATGCATAAACTAAGAAATCATATAATTAACTAATTTGTTTGTTACTGTATCTTGTTGTAGCATATGAAACATATCAGTTTGTATGCTTAATGACTAATAGAGATGTTGTATAATGAACTCTATATGAAAAACCATTGTATAAAATGTACTGTTTGAAAACCCTGACTATCACCAATATGTATAGTATATTCTGGTTGAAAACCCTGGCTACCACCAGTATGTATAGTAGTTTTATTAATTAAAATAAAACTAATGATGAATGAAATCTCGTAAACATATGTTAGTTTATACTTATTGTGAGTCGTATAACCATGCTTGATATGACCTAGTGACCTCTACGACGTTCTTCAGGCGTCGAACAGTATGATATTTGTCACCTAAGGCATGCCTGCCTAACTGTAGCTAGCAGTTTAGGTGTGGGATTGTCAGTCCCGAATAGATCTATTCACAAATCTCACGCTCTCCCTCTAGGATATTCTGGTTATACTATGATAGGATTTACTTCAGTACACCAAAGGGTACAATTTTGAAGATGTTGTCTCACAATCCTGTATTAACTAAGTTACATGTAGTATTGTTCTCTTGTATTTGAATCTGTGTGTACACTGTATAGGTAATAATTATACTTAAATAGTTTTTTAATGTTGTACTCTTGTAGTAATGTATATCATAAACTAAATCTGTCATAGTTTATATGTTTAGCAAATGTATAACTCTGAATTTGTAAAACTGTTTATTGAAAACCCCAAACTATACCTATTATAGTTTGCGTGAATGTTGTATACTTGATTTGTGTATTGTTCTGAAAACTATGCAATTATGGTTGTACGTTGAAAAATGTCCCTTATGCTCATCATATTACAAAAGGGATAAAATATCTAAATATTTTATGAAATGTGGAAACCATTTAGTTGTATCAATTGCATAAGTTTTAATGTGTTGAAATTGCTTTTGTATAATTTCGCAAAGAATTCTTTATGTTTGGCTTGTTATTCCCCCCTAAAAACGTTTAAAAACAGTAAAAGCATAGGGGTATAAACTCACTGTTAGTCGTGTACAAACGTTGAATCAACGAACCGAAATGGAGACCATCAACTCTTAAGTGGTAGTGTGGCGCTTAACGGAATCCTAATAACAATTAAATACATATATGTATCTAAATTAGCGATTTCGTTAGATAAAGTGTTAGGAAAACACTTGCTTTCGGTTAAGGAATGTTACCGGGACTTGATTGAATCGAGGAAAGTGGGTTTCCAGTCAATTGCACCACTTAGGGAGTGTGTTCGGCCGTGAAGGGAGTGTATGACCGTGAACCATATACGACCGTAGACTGCCTCTCAAAGGGTGTACGACCTTTGAAGGTGTACGTCCGTGAATGAGTGTACGGTCAATGAAGATTTGTAGTTTTGAAGGGTGTACGGTCGTACACTCAAGAACAAAGATGCTAGATTTTGGTGAAAACGTGTTCTAGATGGTCTAAAACTACTCCCAATGATGATTCTTGATGATTTTCGGAAGAATAGAGGTGTTTTTGGGGTGTAAGGTCAAGAGTTTAGAGAGAGAAAGAGAGAGTGTTCGGCCAGAAAAATGTAAATGAAGGGTCGGGGTCTCGTATTTATAGGGGTTGTCGTTGGTCGGTGCTGGGGTCCACCCGACGTTGTCCGTAATCGAGTGTACGTTTGTACACGGGTGTGCAGTTGTGAACTCAAGTCAGGCCGTGAACTCGGTCTTGTTCGAAGGAATTCCCGAAATTTCGCGTGGTTTTGGTTCCGACTCGTATATAAAACTCAAATATATAATTAAATGATTTTCCAAACCGAAGGAAATTGACAGAACCCAATAAAATAAACTTTTATTAACGGAAACTAGAAAAAGGTTCAGGTTGTCACATCATCCCCCCGTTAGAGAGAATTTAATCCTGAAGTTGAGACACTGAATACAAGTCATGGACTCGGAAATAGATGAGGGTACTTCTGTTTCATTGAATCTTTGCGTTCCCAAGTGAATTCAGGTCCCCGCTTGGAATTCCCGCGAACCTTCACTATCGGGATACGACTTTGTTTCGTTCGTTTGACTTCCCGGTCCATGATTTATATGGGTTCTTCCACGAAGTGGAAACTCTCGTCTAGTTCGATCTCATCGTGGGGAATCACAAGTGTCTCATCAGACATAAACTTCTTTACGTTCGAGACGTGAAAGACAGGATGAATGTTACTAAGTTCTAGGGGTAAACGAAGTTTGTATGCTACGGGACCAATCCTAGCAAGGATCTAGAATGGTCCAATGTATCTTGGATTCAGCTTTCCACGCTTTCTGAAGCATATCGTGCCTTTCCAGGGTGAGACCTTCAAAAGAACACGGTCACCAACCTAGAACTCCAAGGGTTTTTGTCTCTTATCAGCGTAGCTCTTTTTTCTATCTCTTGAAGCCTTTAGTCGTTCTCGGATCTGTACGATCTTTTCAATCGTCTCTTGGATGATTTCTGGGTCAGTGAGAGAGCTATCGGGGACTTGAACCTTAACTAGATGCGTGTCAGCCACCTCAGCCCAACACAGAGGAGATCTGCACTTACGACCATAGAGGGATTCAAACAGCGCAGCCTTGATGCTGGTATGGTAGCTGTTGTTGTAGGAAAATTTGACTAAGGGTAGATGGATGTCCCACAACTTACCAAAATCTATGACACATGCTCTCAACATGTCTTCCAATGTCTTAATGGTCCTCTCACTCTGCCCGCCTTTTTGTGGATGATAAGTTGTGCTCATATCCAGTTTAGTTCCAAGAGCCTTCTGTAGTGACTGCCAAAATCTCGAGGTGAATTTTCTATCTCGATCGGGGATAATGGACACAGGAACACCATGCAGACGAACTATTTCTTGGATGTAGATTCGTGTAAGTCTCTCCATTTTGAAGTTTTCTTTGATTGGCAGGAAGTGGGCGGATTTATTTAATCGATCGACAATTACCCAGATCGCATCGTGCCCACTCGGAGACTTGGGAAACTTAGTGATAAAATCCATTGTGATTCTTTCCCACTTCCACTCAGGTATTTTTGGCTGCTAAAGAAGACCTGAGGGCTTTTGATGTTCAACCTTCACCTTAGTGCAAGTCAGGCACTTGCCCACGAAGGTAGCGATCTCTGCGTTCATGTTCAGCCACCAATATAGTTGCTTGAGATCCAGATACATCTTATCTGAACCTGGGTGAACGGAGTATCTTGTCTTGTGACCTTCGTTCATGACACATCCTCCCTATACCTGCTGTACTTCGGGGTCTAGATCCGGTTCATGAAATAGTAGAATCCATCACCTTTGATTTCTAAGTTCTTTTCCATCCCTCTCAAGGCTTTATTCGATGTGTTCTCTGGTTTTAAGGCTTCCTGTTGAGCCTCTCTAATTTGAGCGGATAAATGGGAATGGATGGTCATTGTCAGTGCCTTCACTCTACGACCTGAATACTCTTTTCAACTGAGGGCATCCGCTACCACATTGGACTTCCCGAGATGGTAGCATATTTCACACTCATAATCACTAAGCAGCTCTACCCATCATCGTTGCCTCATGTTCAAATCTTTTTGATCAAAGATATATTGTAGGCTCTTATGGTCAATGAAGACTGTGCACTTGGTTCCGTAGAGATAATGTCTCCAAATCTTTGACACAAAGACCACTATTTCCAACTCCAAATTGTGAGTTGTATAGTTGACCATGTGTCCTTTCCTCGCTGGATGAGCACACGGCCTAGGCCCTGGTTGGATGCATCGCAGTAGACACCGAAGTCATCCGTCCCTTCAGGCAGAGACAAGATAGGTACGCTGCATGGGGCCTGATTCAATGTTTGAAACACAGTGTCTTGCTTTTCTCCTCAACAAAGGGGTACACCTTTCTAAGTCAGGGTGGTTAAAGGCTTGGCAATTCTGGAGATATTCTGGACGAATCTGCGATAGTAGCCAGCGAGACCCAAGAATTGGCGGATTTCTATGGGCGTCTTCGGTGTTGACCAATTCTCAATCACTTTGACCTTGGAAGGGTCCATGTGTATGCCTTCCTCGCTTACCATATGACCAAGGAAAGTTACTTTTTGGATCCAGAATTCGCACTTAGAGAATTTCGAATATATAGCTTTTCCACCCTTAGAGTTTCTAGCACTAGCCTCAAGTGCTGACTATGATCTTCCTCGCTTCGGGAATAGACAAGTATATCATCAATGAACACTATCACGAACTTGTCTAGGAAAGGGCGGCACACCCGATTCATCAGATCCATGAATACCGTTGGTTCATTGGTTAGGCCAAAGGGCAATACTTAAAGCTAGTAGTGACCATATTGAGTCTGAAATGATGTCTTAGGAACATCACCCTCATGGACTCATAGTTAATGGTACCCTGATCTTAGGTGTATTTTCGAGAAGTAGTTGGCTCCTTGAAGTTGATAGAAGAGGTTGTCGATTCGAGTAAGAGGATAACGATTTTTGACAGTAAGTTTGTTCAGTTCCTGATAATCGATGCACATCCGAAAAGATCCATCCTTCTTTTTCAAAAATAAGAACGGGACTCCCTAGGGTGAGGAACTCGGTTTGATGAATCCTTTGCTGAGTAGCTCACTGAGCTGGCTGGATAACTCTTGCATTTCTGCTGGCACTGGATGGTATGGGGATTTAACTACAGGTGTAGCTCCAGGGATTAAGTCGATGCCGAACTCTACTTGGCGCTCAGGAGGGATTCCCGAAAGCTCTTCGGGAAAGACATCAGGAAAGTTGCAGACTTCGGGGATGCTCTCGAGGTCCTTAACCTCCTATTTTTCGTTAACAACATGGGCTAGGAATGCATGGAACTCCTTTCACAGATATTTCTGAGCCTGAATGCAGGAAATGATACATAGGTTCGAGCTGAGTTTATCACTATAGACTATGAGGGTTTCGCCTGAGGGTAGATTGAGACATATGGCTTTTTCGTAGCAAAGGATATCAGCATGATTGGGGCTCAACCAATCCATACCGATAATGACATCGAAACTTTTTATGGAAACTGGCAAAAAATCAATTGGAAAGGAATGGTCATTTAAAGTAAGGGTACAGCCTATAAATATGTCGTTAGTGCTCTCTTTCTTTCCGTTAGCCATCTCGACGGTAAATGATTCGGTTAAAGGTTTGGACTTGTGCCTTGCAGAATCGAACTGTGTGTTCCTTCTTACCACAGCTGTTGCACAATATCTCCCCGCACTGTCCATGATGATGGAAGTTGCACTTGTTGCACTTTGTAAGAGTACCAGCATATCCACTTGTAGGCGCTTAGGTGGTTGGAACAGCAACATGAGTAGTAGCTGTTGGAATAGTGTCTAAGGCTGCAACTATATTTGGCACGTATTTGACCCGGTTGTGCATGGTCCTTTTGGGTTGCCTTCACCATAGCAACTTGACAGGATGATTTATAATGAGAGAAGAAATATTATTAATATATTATGAGAATAATATAAGGAATAATAATATTGTTATTTGATTAATATAAGTCATAAATTAATTAGGAATTAATTTGGTGACTTAAAGAGATTAATTTAATAAAAGGGCATAAACTGTCAATTGGATAAGGGGTGGACGGTTTTGAGGTTTGGATAGGCCTAGAAATCGTCCAAGGCTTATCATAAGGAGATTGGATTGCTTAGGGCCTAAGTTATCCAATTAGGGTTTAAGGGTGAAACCCTAGGAGCCTCACAAGTATAAAAAGACCCCTAGGGCTAAGAAAATCGGCACCTTTGGTATTGAAGAAACCCTGGACGACTTTTCTTACCCTCCCCTCTCTCTCTAATCATCCTCTTGCTAAGTTGGTGTTTGTAAGCCATTAGAGGAGTGACACTTGTGACTCTAAAGCTCCAAGGACAAGAAGATTCAAGCAAGTGATTCAAGGTAATCTTCAAAATCTGATTTCTTATGCTATTATACTAGAATTATCATTAGAAGTCTTGGATACAATGCATGTTCAATTAGAGAAACCTAGATCCAAGCATTAGGGTTTGTATGTGCACATAGGAATGTTCTTATGCCTCAAACCCATCAGTGGTATCAGAGACTTGATTGGTTTCTATTGAATTGATGTATTAGTTGCTTGATTGTTATTTGCAAAATTTGATTTTGTGTTTCTGCCTGATGAACTTGGCGAGTCCCATGGTGGTACTCGGCGAGTAGGCCTCAACTCGGTGAGTCCATTGTGGTACTCGGCGAGTTCGAGCGTCAGAAAGAGCTAAGTTCGGGATTTCTTGTTGTTTATCTTATGGAAACTTGCCTTTATCTTAATGGGTCAATATAAATCCGATTTTAACATATATTTGAGTATATCCTTGACCTAATTAAAGATATTTACCAATAAATTGAATAATAATTTCCTTATGTGATAATTGATTGATTATTTTATTAAATTGGTAATTGTTTTGCAAGAAATAATTAAATAAATCAAATATGGATAATTATGTGATTAAATGTTAATTTGGATTATTTGTTATTTGATCCCTTATGTTTTGAAAAGTTTAAAACTTGTCCTCAAGTTTTGAAATTTATGCTTTGTGATTAAAAGTTTAATTTAGACAATTTAAATTTCAAACCCTAGAATTTTCCAAGTTTAAAATTCAACCCTATACTAATATAATATTACAAGATTGATATATATATATATATATATATATATATATATATATATATATATATATATATATAAAATTGAAATGCTAGTCTTACCGTTAGTAGGCCTCATTCACGAAGTCGGTCTATAAGGTGGGTATAAGGTTGTTGCCTATAAAATGGCGCTTAATGGGTGTACACTCTCACCCACTGCTTGCTTGATCGCTGGAGGGTCGTTAGCCGAATGGGTAGGATAGGGCAACTCTCTCTCCTCATTAATAAGTATAATGAACTTATAAAGTAACTACATTTTTTTTTTCAAATTCCCAATCTTAGTTACTTTAGGAAAAGTGAATTGATGCAATCCCATGAAATTACACTTTGCACCCTTGCTAAGAAGTTAGTGGAGTGTGTGTGGTTTACCGGCACACTAATTGGTTCTAAGCATAGGTGGCAAAGGGTGATTCATTGTTTGTCATAGTTCGATGGAGCATGTGTGGTTTACCGGCACATCGAATAGGTGATTGTTACAATGAAGGCACCATGTACATTTGCATGGTTATTCACACCCACTTTGTGATCCTCGGTATCCCAGTCACAAATGAGAGGGGCATATCGAGATTTAAACATGCCATTGAAAAGTTCAATGAATCTCATCGAAACCTAGGAATTCTCAATACATTTAGAACTTAAAGTTAGCTTTTCATGGTGGAGAATTAGTGAATCGTCATTCACTTACCTTCAAATTGCTTGCATGTTGGATTACGGCATCCTTTTTCTAATATGTAAATAATGTTTTTGGAACGTAGCCCTAATTTTTGTTATTGGGTAATAATTAGGGGTTTTAAATTCTAATCAATCTTTGTCCTTTCTATTTGTAGATGTCGAACGCGAACAACGCTGCTGCTAGTTCATTCACATTGATGAGCCTTTACCAAAAGGTAACCTTTGATGGAACGAACTTTAGCGAATGGATAAGATACATTCACACGATTGCTCGCTACGAGGACAATGAGTATGTCCTCGACGAAAAGCTCGAGAAGATCAACCCAGAAATCGCTACTCCGGCTGAAATGAGTGCTTTTGAAACTCAAGAGTGTGATGCAACGAAGGTTCATTGCATCATGATAGCCACAATGAACGCCGAATTCCAAAAGTCCTATAAGGACATGAACCCGTACGAGATGCATCAAGACTTATTGGAGAGATACCATCAAAACGCGAGGCAGGAGCGTTACGAGATTTTCACTAACATGATCTCCGCTAAAATGGGACATGGAGTATCTCTAACCGTACACTTGCAAAAGATGCAAAGGTATGTCGATCGTCTTCGCAAGTTGAATGTTGACTTTGGGGAAGACTTGGCTATCAACATGGTCCTTCACTCCTTGCCTCCGTGTTACAACCAATTTAGGATGACCTACCATATGAACAAGGAAGAGGTCACCCTAAGTAAGCTCCAAGGTCTCCTTAGGGTTGCTGAGAGCAACCTCAAGGAAAAGTCTGTTGCACCCACTCCTAATCCACCCGTTGCTCCTATTTTGGCCATTGGGCAGGGAAGAGGCAAGAAGAGGAAGGCTCCGTCTAAGAGCCACCGCAACGGAAAGTCCTTAGATGGTTCCTATTCTAGTGGGACCAAAGTTGATCCTGCTAAGCCTAACCCTAACCCAAAGGAGGCAGAGTGCCACCATTGCCACAAAATAGGGCATTGGAAGAGAAGCTACCCAGAATACCTGCAAGCCATCAGGGAGGGAAAGATCAAGCCATCTTTCGCAGGTATTTACACAATTAAATCTAATGATTCATCTCATGCTATTTCTTGGGTCCTGGATACCGGGTGTGGTTACCACATTTGTTCTGAATTGCAGGGACTAAGAAGAAATAGGGATGTGGAGCGTGGAAGAATAAATCTAATCGTAGGGAATAGAAGATCGTCGCCTGTGACCAAGATTGGAGTGTATTCTTTAGTGCTTAGTAATGGATTATGTTTAGATTTAAATAATTGTTGCTACTCGCCAGAAATGGCAAGAAACATCATTTCATTTCATGGTTTGTTTAGACAAGGATTTAGATTTTCTTTTAATAACGAGAATGGTTCAATTTATGCTTATCTAAATGGTGTCTTATATTTTGAAGCAATGCCATATAATGAAATTTATGAAACTGTTATGATTGTAGATAACCTAGGAAATGATGTTTTATGTATGGATTCTTCCAATAGTATGGATAGAGCATCCTTGTGGCATTGTCGTCTTGGACATGTCAACAAGAAGCGCATAGCCCAACTCCAAAAGGATGGAGTGTTGGAGTCATTCGACCTTAGGGAAGATGACACATGCGAGTCTTGTTTACATGGAAAGATGACCAAGTCACCCTTCACTAGCACATGTGAAAGGGGTGAGGGTTTATTGGACCTCATACATACCGATGTATGTGGAACCTTTAGATCATCCACAAAGGATGGGAACCGCTTCTATGTGACTTTTACCGATAACTATAGTAGATATGGGTATATCTACTTAATCAAGCAAAAGTCAGAAACGTTTGAAAAGTTCAAAGAGTTCAAGAATGTAGTGGAGAATCAATTGGGCAGGAAAATCAAGATGCTTCGATCCGATCGAGGAGGAGAGTACCTAAGTCTTGAATTCCACGACTATCTAAAAAAGTGTGGAATAGTTTCACAATTGACGCCGCCTAGGACACCGCAGTTGAATGGTGTGGCAGAAAGGCGTAATCGAACCTTGTTAGACATGGTCCGCTCTATGATGAGTCATGCTTCACTATCTATCTCATTCTGGGGGTATGCCTTAGAGACTGCCACCCATATCCTTAACCGAGTCCCTACTAAGAAGGTCGCCAAAACACCTCACGAGATGTGGACAGGGAAAGCTCCCTCGTTAGCACATATCAAGGTTTGGGGCTGCGAGGCTTTCGTGAGACGAGATACTCACGACAAGCTCGAACCTCGTAGTGAGCGATGTATTTTCATCGGCTACCCGCAAAAATCCTTTGGATATCTCTTCTATAGACCGAAGGACAATGTAGTCTTTGTTGCGAGGAGAGGAGTTTTCCGAGAGCGAGAACTTATAAGCCAAGGAGACAGTCGGAGGCAAATTGAGCTTGAAGAGATTCAAGAATCGATTGATGAAGGAACCTCTACCGCTGGCACTCAACCCAAGGAGAAAACTCCGGTTGAACCTATTGACCAGCCCTTACCTCTTAGACGTTCCGAAAGAGTTATAATTCAACCCCATTTTTATGGTTTTCATATTACTACCAAAGGGGACACGTATATTAGTGAAGGTACACTAATAAATCTAGATGAACCTAATAGATTTAAGGAAGCCATGGTAGGCCCAGAGTCTGCAAAATGGAAGGAGGCAATGGACAGCGAGATCCAGTCCATGTATGACAACCAAGTTTGGAATTTGGTTGATAATGTGCCCAGACGTAAGACCGTTGGGTGCAAATGGATCTTCAAGAAGAAGACCGACGTGGATGGAAATGTATACACATATAAGGCACGATTAGTTGCGAAGGGCTTTACTCAAACTCCCGGAGTTGACTATGATGAGACCTTCTCACCAGTTGCGAAGATAAAATCTATTAGAGTGATGCTAGCTATTGCCGCATTTCATGATTATCAGATTTGGCAAATGGATGTCAAGACCGCTTTCCTTAACGGGAAGTTGGCTGAGGATGTTTACATGGCTCAGCCAGAGGGTTTTGTTGATCCGAAGCATCCAAATAGAGTGTGTAAGCTTGAGAAATCCATTTATGGACTTAAGCAAGCGTCTCGTAGATGGAATCTTTGCTTCAATGAGAAAGTCACAGAGTTTGGATTTGTACGAAGCGAAGATGAATCGTGTGTATATGTCAAAGCCAGTGGGAGCATAGTTAGCTTTCTCGTTCTTTATGTCAAGACCGCTTTCCTTAACGGGAAGTTGGCTGAGGATGTTTACATGGCTCAGCCAGAGGGTTTTGTTGATCCGAAGCACCAAATAGAGTGTGTAAGCTTGAGAAATCCATTTATGGACTTAAGCAAGCGTCTCGCAGATGGAATCTTTGCTTCGATGAGAAAGTCAAAGAGTTTGGATTTGTATGAAGCGAAGATGAATCGTGTGTATATGTCAAAGCCAGTGGGAGCATAGTTAGCTTTCTCGTTCTTTATGTTGATGACATACTACTCATAGGAAATGACATCCTGACTCTGCAGGAGGTTAAGTCCTGGCTCGGGAAGTGCTTCGCTATGAAGGACCTCGGAGAAGCTTCCTATATCTTGGGAATAAGGATAGTGAGAGAACGAAGTAAGAGACTAATATGACTTAGTCAGAACACTTACTTAGATAAAGTACTGAAACGTTTTAGTATGGAAAATTCGAAGAAGGGAGAATTACCGATACAAAGTAATACCAAGTTGAGTAAGACTCAAAGTCCGAGTACCGAAGTCGAAATAGCAGAAATGAGCCGAGTACCATACGCTTCCGCAGTTGGCTCAATCATGTATGTTATGACTTGCACTCGCCCTGATGTAGCCTTCGCTTTGAGCATGGTTAGTAGATATGAAGGGAACCCTGGCAGAGCCCATTGGATTGCGGTCAAGAATATCCTTAAGTACCTTTGGAGGACCAAAGAATGGTTTTTAGTCCTCGGAGGGAGTGATGACTTGAAGGTCCAAGGGTATAGTGACGCCAACTTTTAGACCGACAGGGACAACTACCGTTCGCAGTCGGGCTGGGTCTTTACCCTTAATGGAGGAGCAGTGACTTGGAAAAGTTCCAAGCAGGAAACCGTAGCTGATTCAACGTGCGAATCAGAGTACATTGCAGCGAGCGAAGCGTCAAAGGAGGCAATATGGTTGAAGAACTTCATTGGTGATCTTGGAGTTGTGTCTGCCATAAAAGAGCCAATGGAAATTTTCTGCGATAATGAAGGAGCGGTTGCCTTGACCAAGGAACCAAGGGATCATGGTAGATCTCGTCATATCGACAGAAAGTATCACTTTCTTAGACATCGTGTAGAAGAAGGACAACTCGTGGTTAAGAGGATATCATCAGAAGATAACCCAGCAGATCCGCTTACGAAGGGACTGAGTAGGGTTAAGCATTTGCAGCATGCTAGGAGTATTGGGCTGAGAGATGATATTAGATTAGATTAGATGATTTTTGAAACTTGTAATAGATAAATGTAATTTAACATTTGATGAATAAATAAAGGAGTATTATTTATAAGTAAAGTTACTGTCTTATGTTAAATATTTAACTATTGTTTCACTTTGCATGTTTTGACTTCTAGAATAATTGAGTTTATTTAGAATAATCGAATTATTCAAACAGTCCACAATCGTTCATATTTTGGAAGTAGGTATGAATGAAGATTGTCATGAATTGGTATGTAGATTGTCTAAATGGTATTAGACATAGCAAAAGTTTGCTGCAACGTTCATGAGTGCTTATGAACTAGTTTTGAGCATTGGAACAAACCCGCGCTTGCTGGAATCACCTTATGGAATTTGACGAAAGGTTGATCGCAAGACGATAATATCATATGGTCTTAAAACCTAGATATATGGTTTGTTATTTGTTAATTGGTTGTACATTGGTAATGCGAAACCGCATCAGTAAATTGATGTTATAAAATGAATTGTTGTGTATGATTGATTAATGAATAAGTAAATGCATATAAGTCGAAATTTATCTGTTACTTTTATCCTAAGAGGCTAAAAGCGATATCTCAGCCGCTCGATGATTTGATTTGACTTATGCGTCGGGCCCGGTCAGAACTAAATTGATATGTTCTATTAAGTTTTATGTCAAATAAATCTGAGATCGAGAAACCAAATGCTAGACAATTGGTTCCATATAAATGTCTGCATGATATCTTAACAGAGGATTGTACGATCCCTTATCTGAAGGACAAGATTGATAAGATCAGAGTTTGATAGCGTCTTTGAGAGCTACGATTGCTAATCGGATTATACTTGTATATATAGTTTCTAGACTTATCCAAGTGGGAGACTGTTGGAATAGTGTCTAAGGCTGCAACTATATTTGGCAAGTATTTGACCCGGTTGTGCATGGTCCTTTTGGGTTGCCTTCACCATAGCAACTTGACAGGATGATTTATAATTAGAGAAGAAATCTTATTAATATATTATGAGAATAATATAAGGAATAATAATATTGTTATTTGATTAATATAAGTCATAAATTAATTAGGAATTAATTTGGTGACTTACAGAGATTAATTGAATAAAAGGGCATAAACTGTCAATTGTATGATAGTTGTACTTAGGGCTATAATCCCTCATGGATAAGGGGTGGATGGTTTTGAGGTTTGGATAGGCCTGGAAATCGTCCAAGTCTTATCATAAGGAGATTGGATTGCTTAGGGCCTAAGTTATCCAATTAGGGTTTAAGGGTGAAACCTTAGGAGCCTCACAAGTATAAAAAGACCCCTAGGGCTAAGAAAATAGGCACCTTTGGTATTGAAGAAACCCTGGCTGACTTTTCTTACCCTCCCCTCTCTCTCTAATCATCCTCTTGCTAAGTTGGTGTTTGTAATCCATTAGAGGAGTGACACTTGTGACTCTAAAGCTACAAGGACAAGAATATTCAAGCAAGTGATTCAAGATAATCTTCAAAATCTGCTTTCTTATGCTATTATACTAGAATTATCATTAGAAGTCTTGGATATAATGCATGTTCAATTAGAGAAACCTAGATCCAAGCATTAGGGTTTGTATGTGCACATAGGAATGTTCTTATGCCTCAAACCCATCAGTAGCAACATGGACTGCCACTGTCTCTTGTTTCTTGGAGGGATCCGGCGAAGATTGTCCCTTTCGCTTGTTCCAAAACTTTTTCTTTCCACCACTCGTCTTTGGTGGTTCGGGAGCGGCTGCTACATCATCGAGACCTACCCCGTGATCTATCAAGGTCTGCGCCAGGCACTTGGCACTGTCAAAAGTGGTAGGTTTAGCAGCCAACACATTTCCTTGAGTTAGGGGTGTCAATCCCTAAATGTATCTCTCTATCTTCCTGCTTTCCGAGGTGACCATTCCCGGACATAAAAGAGCCAGATCGCATAATCTAGCTATGTATTCTGCAATTTTGGAACTCTTCATATTCAGGTTTCAAAGCTCATGCACTAACTTCTACATCTCGTCCCTTGGGCAGTACTCAGTAAGCATAAGCTCCTTCAAGCTCTCCCAACCCATAGCATTTGCTACTGGCAGGGTTAAGGATTTGACTCGACCATTCCACCAGGTAAGTGCTCTGTCAGTGAAGGTGCAGGCTGCGAACTTTACCTTATTTCCCTCAAAACATGCGTAAATCTCGAAAACGGATTCGATCTTCTCGAACCATCGGGTTAAGATAATGACTTCTCCATTACCATCGAGAGACTTGGGCTTGACATTCATGAAGTCCTTATAGGAACACTCTTTCTGGTGTCCTTGACTTCCACCAAGGTTGTAATGACCAAAATTTCAAAACAATTAAAACTTTTCAAAAACCACCCATTTTAATAACGTTGTTACAAAAAGGTTTTCAATACATTATTTAACAGAGTATTTTTCCCAGGTTCAAATCATATAACACCAACGCGGGGAACGGTACGATCACGCCTTTGCCTTGCCACAGACTCCTGAGAACCTAAAACCATAAAACCACAACTGTAAGCCCGAAAGCTTAGTGAGATACCCCCAAAATACCAACCACATATACGCCCTTCCAGGCCACGACCTTCCGGTCCAAAACATATAGCCTTCCGGCCCATAACATATTGCCTTCCGACCCATAACACATCGCATTCCGGCCCATAACATATTGCCTTCCGGCCCATAACATATCGCCTTCCGGCCCATAACATAAAATGCCCACATAACATAATAGATCATAGAACAGCCATACATATCGGGTCAAACCCCAGACCAAGCAACTGTGCTCATAACATATAATCATCAACAGATCACATAACATATCATTACCCTAACCAAGATACCGGCCTAACCGGTCACTAGCATAACATCGCCCTACGAATCAGTCAACATACTAATTACACACATACGCCTTTCCAGGCCATGACCTTCCGGTCCACATCGCAATGCCTTCCGGCCCACAACATGTAATGCCTTCCGGCCCACAACATATAATGCCTTCCGGCCCATATTCCGCAATATCATAACAACAGACACTACCCGGATTTCCATCCGATAAAGGGTCGGCCTTGGTGCCGTAGACCCTGTCGATATAGTGAGGATAACTCACCTCGAAACTACCGACTGAACAGATAACCCAAGCTGCTCCGATCACTGATATGATCTCCACCTCTGGACAACCACCAATGCACTGAACTCAAACAATAATCAACAATTACCAAAATACCCCTGGAAACCACTGATCAACCCTTGGTCAAAGACAAGGTCAAAGTCAACCCCTGACTGACCCTACTCGCCGAGTCAACCCGATGACTCGCCGAGTTCCCATACTCAGAACTTCACTCAATCCGCGACCTAACTCGCCGAGTCACCCCGAGACTCGCCGAGTCCCACAACTTCTGAGTCCTCTCGCACACAATTCACTGAGTCATCCCTTGACTCACCGATTCTCGACTCAACCAGAGAATATCGGAACTCTTCGACAAGACTCGCCGAGTCCAAGAACAGACTCGCCGAGTCTATGGCTATCTTCAACCTACTCGCCGAGTTGTTCATACAACTCGCCGAGTTCCAGGCCATCTTCATCTAACTCACCGAGTTGTTCTTCCAACTCGCCGAGTCCCAGCTCATCTTCAAACAACTCGTCGAGTACACCCATGTGACTCGCCGAGTACCACCGATCTGAATCCATACAGAAGCACTCCAAGCCATGCAATTGATCCAAAACAAAGATCTATCTTCCTACAACCCCTTCATCACATAAAGTGGCAAACTCTACGTGAATCCAAAGAGATCTAGGCTTTTTGCACTTTGGTTTAGGGTTTGGGACATGTAAGCTTCACTAAACACTCCAACACAGGGACTTTCATGCTCTCTGATTCTTCTTCATTCCAGATCTGAGGTAGCAACCTCAGATCTAACCTCTAGACTTCCAATTACATCCATAGGCAAGTTCCCACAAACCCCAAAATGAAGAAACAACATAATAATAGCCCAAGAACGAGATATTACCTCCAAGGGACGACCCAACTACAAAGTAATTCGAATCCAAGCAAAGCCCCTTGCTCCAAGCCTTCAATCTCCCAAAATCTCTTCAATAATCATCTCCTTCAAGCTCCCAAATGAGATATGATCACTCACACACGAAGGCTAAGGGTTTCTGGACTTGGGGATGAATAAAGAGGCTGAGAGTGGGCTGTTATGTTCTTTATATAGGGCTCAACCCCGGGAATTAGGGTTTTCTCCACTCAGCGCCTACTCGCCGAGTCCTCCTTACCGACTCGCCGAGTCGGCTACTTAACACGCGACCTAGTCGCGACTCTACTCGCCGAGTCCATCCGTGGACTCGCCGAGTCACTCTTCCACCACTTACTCTTTTAGCCCTTCAACTCTACTCTTGATGTTTCGGGATGTTACAATTCTCCCGCACTTATATTAGGCTTCGCCCTCGAAGCCTACAGCAACTCAACTCCAAGGATACTCCCACAACGCTCCACCTGGCCTTAACCGGACCAGGTCCCTCAAGGCATACTTATCGAAACTCGAACACACTTTCCCCTCCTTCACGGTGTCTTGACCACCGTCTCGAACCGGGCACCGACTGTACCCCTGATCATCACTCTCAATAAGCGAGAATTACCCAAGATGCAACTCTGCTCTAAATCTCAACAATCACTCGACCCATAAGGGTTAGAAAACCATGAACCATCTGATCCCCGATCCGAATCCCACTCTATCCATTCCGGGACGACTGAGAGACCCATTCTCAATCTGAGGGCATCTCTCACGAGTTCTCCCCTTGCAACCGCATACACATGCTGAACTAGCTCTAACACCCACAGGTTGGGAAAACCTGATACACTGATAATACCCTCAAACATCCCCCAGGATGAACCACTAATATACACCCCATACCCTGATCAGAATCACACTAAGAGTTCACAACTCTCTCTCTCCCTACATCCCTTACGAGCCTCTTGGCTCTACACTTGCGGGTTTCCCTCCGCGACCTCAGCAGACATTCCAAACCGGATGAGCTTCTAGTCCACTGCCGCAAACACGCTGCTCAATAACCATACTCGAATTGCTTTAATCATAACTCTGCTCTACCGCTTTCACTTCCGTGAACTTGCACTCCCTCTCGGAGTTACACGCCTCTTACCTCTTTCTCTTCCCTACCAAGGAATCCACCCGGACACAATTTCACTCCGACAAATGCCACGGTGCTCGCCCGACGCTACACCACCCTCAGCGTGTCCGCTATCCATCCCACACACTTACTCTGACTCTCCTCGCAGGGACTCTCAAGCCCATGCACTACCTCAACTAAACAAGATCACTACCCGGGGCCAGACCTTCCAATGCAATCACACTGCAACATACACAATCCACAATCTCAAACTGATCCAACAATACCAGCAGAGTCTCCAGCATGACTGGACCGACTCACATAACACATATTAGCCACTCGAGGCTATATCTCTGTGGGTCCGTACACTCAAACTTTGTGAACCCTCAGGTTCTAACTCTGGGAACCTTCCGGTTCCAACTCTATAAACATGCACAACATAAATCCCATAGAATTAATGCAGTACAACACATCACGTACATAAAGCATACAAATACTCTGATCACATAACCCTGGTTACCTACTCAAACTTGATCCCGGCCTGCTTCCAGTCCTCCACAATCAAATGCCATAGGTCTGTATCCTGCCCCGCATGCCCGACACTTGCTCCTATCAGCCTATACTCTGGGCTGACAGAACACTGCTGAATCCCAACAGCTAAGCACTCTCAAATACTCATCGATCTCCCGGAGAATTCTCCAATTCTCCCCCACTTAAAGCACTGACTAACAACCACCGGTCGCCATTAACGACCTTCCAGAACAACCCCGCACAAAGAGAACACTTACACACTGACTACTTCCCACAAGCATAAGCAACCCTCAGTAAAACACATCTCCTCACTGATCAATCCGCTCAAAAAGAATCCGATCTCCAATTATCCCTTCCACGAATGTAGATGCTACCCGACATTCAACCCAATGCCGCATCTCCACTAATAACCCTCACGAACGATAACCAACGATAGCACAAAACACCAAACTATAATCATACCAACCCTCAGGGAACAACGGATACCAAGACGAAAACCCGAAACACGAATCCATAACCATGCCAAACCTGCAAAACGACGAATACCACATCGAAATCCACACAAAGATACCAGCACAAACAATACACCGCAATAATCGCAAGATAACAAGACATCAAGAAAGAAACATACCCGCAGCTGCATCCGACACTGCTCTGACCTCCTCTGAAATCCTCAAAGTGACTGGTGCTGGAGCCTGCACCGGTCCTGCAGAAAGCTGTGGACAGTTGACCCTCAAATGTCCAACCTGACGACAATGATAACAAATCCTCAAATCCCGAATCGATACTGACTGCCGACAATCCCGCGCATAGTGCCCCTCCTTTTCGCACTTGCGGCATGCACCACCGGACCAACAAACTCCGGTGTGACCCCTCCCACACTTCCCACAAGTGTGGCCGCTCCGATCCCCCACTCTAACATCAACGGTCCTGGACCGTTTCGGCGCCGACTGCGACTGCATCGGAGCCTGCCTCAGCTCACGCAACTGCAACTCAACCTCTAACTCATGCCACCTGGCGGCCTCCTGCAACTCCAACAAGGTCTCGCACCTCTGCGCAGATACGAACTATCTGATATCCCCCTTGAGCATACTCAGATATCGGAACATCTGAGCCTGCTCCGAAGCGAACTCAAGGCAAAACATCGCCCTCTCAGCGAACATCCTGTTGATTCCAGTCACCGACTCCGAATCCTGCTTCAGCTCCAGGAACTCCTGAGCCAACCTCTCCCTCTCCATTTGCAGAACATAACGAGTGCTGAACATCTCTCTGAACTGATCCCATGAAATCGCAGCCCTCTGCGCATCCGAGTATGACCCCGTGGTCAATCTCCACCAATCCTTCGCCCCGAGCCTCAACAGGTTCAGAGCACACCTCACCCTCAGATCAGCAGGGCATGAACACATGAAGAAACACCCCTCCACGTCCGATAACCACCTCATAGCAACAATTGAGTCCTGAACTCCATCAAAGGTGGGAGGCTCCGTATTATCGAAGTCCCGATACTGAAAATCCCTACCAACTCCTCCCCCTGCCGCTGCTACAGCCGATGTAGCCGCCGCGGCAGCCATTTCTGCGAGAGCCGCATAGCGCTCATCAAAATACTCAACCATGGCGGTCTTGATCGACCCAAACAGTTCCGGCAACTCAGCCCGGAACAATGCAGCAACCTCATAATGCAGGATCTCGCGAATCCTCGCATCCAACTCGCTCGTGCTCATCTGATCGATAACTTCAGACGGCACCGATCCACCCGGAACTCTCTCTCCAGCTCCCGATCCTGATCCGGATCCACTCTCATCATGCCTCGGAATCTCCATACTGGAAAACACCATACCAAATCTTAGACTCATCCCACAAACCTGGGATCCAACTCTCTCAACCCAACCCTAGAGATCATGGTTTCCCTGATACGCGTATGGGTCCTGTGCTTTCAGTAGTACGGGCCCATACTACCTTCCACACCTACCCATATTTGTATGAAGTACTACCACAATACCCTAGAGAACATGCATAACAACTATCAACCCTCACCACTAGAGGAACACTGAGAATCTCCCATAAGGGACCCTAGGCTACATGCATCACAAATCAGGCAACATTATCATGAAATCCTGAAGATCCCTAGCCTAACTCTAGCATGCTGTTCTATCAAAGCTCAATAAAACAAGTGTCATGAATGGTAAATTTGGGGTTACTTACTGGCTCCGGCTGATCGTACCTCTGCGTCCCCCTTTTACTTAATTTGAAAACCATTTTAATTTCTCTTTTAAAACCTTCCTCGATTTGAGACTGGAGTTACACGAGTGTTCCTCCAATTAACTCAAACCAAGGCTCTGATACCAACTTGTAACGACCAAAATTTCAAAACAATTAAAACTTTTCAAAAACCACCCATTTTAATAACGTTGTTACAAAAAGGTTTTCAATACATTATTTAACAGAGTATTTTTCCCAGGTTCAAATCATATAACACCAACGTGGGGAACGGTACGATCACGCCTTTGCCTTGCCACAGACTCCTGAGAACCTGAAAACATAAAACCACAACTATAAGCCCGAAAGCTTAGTGAGATATCCCCAAAATACCAACCACATATACGCCCTTCCAGGCCACAACCTTCCGGTCCAAAACATATCGCCTTCCGGCCCATAACATATTGCCTTCCGGCCCATAACACATCGCATTCCGGCCCATAACATATTGCCTTCCGGCCCATAACATATCGCCTTCCGGCCCATAACATAAAATGCCCACATAACATAACAGATCATAGAACAACCATACATATCGGGTCAAACCCTAGACCAAGCAACTGTGCTCATAACATATAATTATCAACAGATCACATAACATATCATTACCCTAACCAAGATACCGGCCTAACCGGTCACTAGCATAACATCGCCCTACGAATCAGTCAACATACTAATTACACACATACGCCTTTCCAGGCCATGACCTTCCGGTCCACATCGCAATGCCTTCCGGTCCACAACATGTAATGCCTTCCGGCCCACAACATATAATGCCTTCCGGCCCATATTCCGCAATATCATAACAACAGACACTACCCGGATTTCCATCCGATAAAGGGTCGGCCTTGGTGCCGTAGACCCTGTCGATATAGTGAGGATAACTCACCTCGAAACTGCCGACTGAACAGATAACCCAAGCTGCTCCGATCACTGATACGATCTCCACCTCTGGACAGCCACCAATGCACTGAACTCAAACAATAATCAACAATTACCAAAATACCCCTGGAAACCACTGATCAACCCTTGGTCAAATACAAGGTCAAAGTCAACCCCTGACTGACCCTACTCGCCGAGTCAACCTGATGACTCGTCGAGTTCCCATACTCAGAACTTCACTCAATCCGCGACCTAACTCGCCGAGTCACCCCGAGACTCGCCGAGTCCCACAAATTCTGAGTCCTCTCGCACACAATTCACTGAGTCATCCCTTGACTCACCGATTCTCGACTCAACCAGAGAATATCGGAACTCTTCGACAAGACTCGCCGAGTCCAAGAACAGACTCGCCGAGTCTATGGCTATCTTCAACCTACTCGCCGAGTTGTTCATACAACTCGCCGAGTTCCAGGCCATCTTCATCTAACTCACCGAGTTGTTCTTCCAACTCGCCGAGTCCCAGCTCATCTTCAAACAACTCGTCGAGTACACCCATGTGACTCGCCGAGTACCACCGGTCTGAATCCATACAGAAGCACTCCAAGCCATGCAATTGATCCAAAACATAGATCTATCTTCCTACAACCCCTTCATCACTTAAAGTGGCAAACTTTACGTGAATCCAAAGAGATCTAGGCTTTTTGCACTTTGGTTTAGGGTTTGGGACATGTAAGCTTCACTAAACACTCCAACACAGGGACTTTCATGCTCTCTGATTCTTCTTCATTCCAGATCTGAGGTAGCAACCTCAGATCTAATCTCTAGACTTCCAATTACATCCATAGGCAAGTTCCCACAAACCCCAAAATGAAGAAACAACATAATAATAGCCCAAGAACGAGATATTACCTCCAAGGGATGACCCAACTGCAAAGTAATTCGAATCCAAGCAAAGCCCCTTCCTCCAAGCCTTCAATCTCCCAAAATCTCTTCAATAATCATCTCCTTCAAGCTCCCAAATGAGATATGATCACTCACACACGAAGGCTAAGGGTTTCTGGACTTGGGGATGAATAAAGAGGTTGATAGTGGGCTGTTATGTTCTTTATATAGGGCTCAACCCCGGGAATTAGGGTTTTCTCCACTCAGCGCCTACTCGCCGAGTCCTCCTTACCGACTCGCCGAGTCGGCCACTTAACACGTGACCCAGTCGTGACTCTACTCGCCGAGTCCATCCATGGACTCACCGAGTCACTCTTCCACCACTTACTCTTTTAGCCCTTCAACTCTACTCTTGATGTTTCGGGATGTTACAATGGTTTTGAGGATTTGGTCCACCTCCTGATCCACCAACGTCGCCCGAATTCATTTGAGACAATTTAACACCCACAACAGTTGTTTTTGCCGCCTGGAACATGACAGGATCGAACTGAGGGGGTGTCGGCGGAGGAGGACTATTGTTCTGCTTGTTGGGTCTCTTTATGGGAGGCATCTTGTTCTAAAAATAATCAGGAAGAAGAGGATGGTAAGTCCCCTAGATCTTTTAAATCAAGAGATATGAAACAAGATATATACCATCCTGATAGATAAAATGTTCTACTAAGCGATAAACATAGAATGATTACCAAGGCAAGTAAACTATCGCTAGGAAGAAATGAGTATGCAACACTTGGAATGAATCTTTATATCGTATTCGGCTCTATCTAAAATACTCCTATAGTATTTTAAGTTGTGTGTTATGTTCTATTGATAGCTTGATGTATATAGCTTGGTAAGTTTTAGGCTTGCTGCAACACCACGATCACTCCCAGACACATGTTGGTCATGTCTCAAATTGTAACACCCTGTTTATTTATTGGTGAAATATATAAATTAACGAATGAATAGTAGCCCTAAAATAAATATTTATATATCAAAGGATGGTCTCAAAGGGCTAAATGTCGTAATTTTAGAAGCTAGGGGTTAAAGTGTGAGTTCCAGACTTAGTTTGTAAAAACATTTATAAAGACAGGGGCTCCATGGTAATTATTTGGATTTGATTTGAAAGAAAAAGAGGTGGAAGGACTGAATATGTCATAATTGAGATATTGGGGTTAAAAATGTAAAATAGGGAATTAGATTGAAAGGAATAAGAGAAGGAAGGGCTGGAATTGTAATTATGGAAAAGTTTCTATTTGGAAGGGGTATATAACTCGTGGAACCCTAACTCTAGGGCATGTGTTGTAGCCGCCAACCCCCTAAGCAATGGTCGCCATTTCCCCACCCTCCTCCTTCACCTCCGATATCCTCCATCACCGGAGGACATCCAGCCGCCACCATCTCCACTATAGCTGGAAGTGGGGTTGCCGAGAAGAGCCACATGGAACGGTCGAGAGGCTGCTGTCTGGCCTCGGCGTTGTAACCTCCACCGTTTGACTGTTTCATCAAGTGCGCTGCCGCCATCCCGTTTTTTCGATCTCCGGTCGCTACTCCGTCCCATAGGAGATAGCCGTCACGCCACCTTGCTTTATCAGTGCTCCGGTCGAAGTTCTCCACCCCAAGACAATTCAGCTGCGTTTGCGTCATATGACGATAAGCCGAGACTCAAGGAAAGTTGCCACCACTGTGAGGTGGTGGCTGTTGATGCAAACCATCGCCTACCGCCGCATTTACTCCCCTCGCCGTGTCATGTCGCCACCAGCCGCCGTGGGGGTGGCTGTGAGATTGTATGAGTGTATGATTTCGATTTAATGTGTGTAATCTCATGTGGTGTGTGTGTAAGTTTACATATAGGGCATTTTTTCTAGCTGGAAAGTCGGGATTAGCCATCATCACCACCGTGAGGTGGTGTCTGCCACCACTTACCACCACCGGCCACGACATAGTGGCTGTGTGTGTATGTGTATGTTTATTTCCTTTTTAGTGAGGTTATTTTTGGGGTTGTCAATTTAATTTGAAAATGGAATAATAAACGAAATTGAAAACCACCACCTTAGGGTGGTGGCTGCCGCCACCGGCCGCCCTGTCGGGTGGCGGTGTGCTTTGCCTCATTGTGATTAATTCATTTGGGGTGCTTGAAACCCTAATGGGCCCAAAGAAGCCCTAGTGGGCTTAGTGAAACCCTATTGGGCCTAGTAAAATTATAACGGGCCTAATGAACCCTAATTAGTCAAAAGACCAAGCTAATGGACCTAATGGGCTAACATGTGGTTGGAAACCCGAATTAGGGTTTAGAAAACCCTAATATTGGATTTATAGGCTTGGACCTATCGAGACCCACATTTGGGCCATTGGAATGGAATTATGTGTTAAACCCAATCACACCATATGGTCTATTTAGAAGAGTGATGGATTTAATGGATTAAGTCCTTAATGGGTTCAGTGAGAAACACTCAACCCTAATTATCATTTTATGTGAAGCCCTAATTTTACTTGATCCTTGAGTTGGGCTTTTCAATTAGGCTTTGATGATGGGATTATGAATGGGCCATCCAAGAAGAATCATATGGACTAGAATATGTTGTTGGGCTTTAGGGTAAGGCCCATATGAGGGTTGGGCCAAATTTGGAAAATTAGGCCATAAGTGGGCCATATGTTGGGCTTTGATTTCTAGTTGACCTTGGACCTATGGATTGGGCGTTGGGCTTGAATTAAGCCAACGTTGGGGTAATGTAGCAATTATCCAAAGTATGTACATATGGTTATGTAGTGAAACCCAATTACTAATTGGGTGTTATTTTGGTGTTGATAGTTCGGGAATCTGTCATCCAGCAGCCAGGGTTGAGTCTACTGGAATTCAGCAGTGTGGGATTGAGTCTGCAGGACTTCAGCAATGCCAGGTTAGTCTTCTCACTATACTTTACCTAGAGTGGTAGTTATTTGTGACCAGAGGGTTTTATGTGCTTACTTGAGTTGTTCATTTCTATGTGATATGTGATGTGTGCTATATTATATGATATTTAGACCGAACCAGAGGGTCCACCGAATTATGAGACCGGAGGGTCCTCACTTAGACCGGACCGGAGGGTCCAACGAGCAGTGAGACCAGAGGGTTCACACTTAGACCAGACCGGAGGGTCCAATGAATTATGAGACCGTAGGGTTCTTACCTAGACCAGATCAGTGAGTCCAACGAGCTGTGGGACTGGAGGGCCCCATTGAGACACATTGACCGGAGGGTCTTACAGAGCTATATCCTTGAGTGGCTAATTAATTGTGCGTGGTATTTTGGGGACCTCACTAAGCTTCGTGCTTACCGTGTTATGTGATATGTGTTTTAGGTGTTTCTCAGAATTGCGGGAAGGCACCTTCTTGATTGTACACAACAGAGAAAGAGTTATGTTTTGAGGATCCTGGATTATTAATCAAACAATAATGAAGTTCTGTTTTAGAAATTAAATAAATTAGACTTTTGTGAAATGTGTTATGAGAATTATATGATTTTAAAATGAAAAATTTGTTCGAAAACTTACGGTGTTACACAAATTAATATAGTTGATTAGGCTATATTGACCCCGAGCACGACTACATTACTATTCAGGTTTAACCGCAGTGTCCAACATCCAAATACTTTTGTTTTGTTCTAATCATGATTCTGTTTTTTGGTACGTATGTATACTTGTATACTTCTTATATAATACTTATATTTTAAAAGTATACTTTTTAGTTAGAGCACTTCGGCCCTCTTAGTGTTTATAGTTGTATACAATGTAAGGTTCGGTATACTTAGTTCACTATAAACAATAGCTCTAATACCAATTTATCACACCCCCAAACTAGAACGGCGGAAACGTTCGGAGGTGGATGACGTCATATGTAGTATCACAAGAATTGCATCATAGTAATCATAGTAAACACAATAATTACAATGAATACATATATGAAAAGGTATTTACATCTATTTGATTCTTGTTCTTATACATCAAAAGTATGATCAAAAGAAAAAGACGAGACTCTATACGCTCCGTTTTCTCAAAACTCTAGAAGGTACATGTCTACTGATTTCCTGAGAATACAAGCGGTTTTGAAAGAGTATAAGCATAAAGCTAGTGAGTTCATAAGCGGTGTTTTCGTAATGAAAACCTATTGATGAATCTGCAAATTGTTTGTATATTTTAAAGAATATCCAATATTTTCTTTAGTAAAAGTATCATGGTTCCAATTCTTTCTATGATCACTTAATTCATAATGGCTACGTATAAACCAATATCGAACAGACAATTGATTATGTGAATCTGCCCTAAGTCCACAACCAAACAAGGAACAAGAAATGAGGCGGAACCCACACATTCAACAGTCAATCGAATATTCTTCATACATAACCCTGATGCATAAACTAAGAAATCATAGAATTAACTAATTTTTTTGTTACTGTATCTTGTTGTAGCGTATGAGACATATCAGTTTGTATGCTTAATGACTAATAGTGATGTTGTATAATGAACTCTGTATGAAAAATCATCATATAAAATTTACTGGTTGAAAACCTGACTACCACCAATATGTATAGTATATTCTAGTTGAAAACCCTGGCTACCACCAGTATGTATAGTAGTTTTATTAATTAAAAAAACTAATGAAGAATGAAATCTCGTAAAAATATGTTAGTTTATACTTATTGTGAGTCGTATAACCATGCTTGATATGACCTAGTGACCTCTAAGACATTCTGGTAGGCATCGGACGGTATGATATTTGTCTCCTCAGGCATGCCTGCCTAACTGTAGCTATCAGTTCAGGTGTGGGATTGTCAGTCCCGAATAGATCTATTCACAAATCTCATGCTCTCCCTCTAGGATATTCTAGTTATACTATGATAGGATTTACTTCAGTACACCAAAGGGTACAATTTTGAAGATGTTGTCTCACAATCCTGTATTAACTAAGTTACATGTAGTATTGTTCTCTTGTATTTGAATCTGTGTGTACACTGTATAGGTAATAATTATACTTAAATAGTTTTTAAATGTTGTACTCTTGTAGTAATGTATATCATAAACTAAATCTATCATAGTTTATATGTTTAGCAAATGTATAACTCTGAATTTGTAAAACTGTTTATTGAAAACCCCAAACTATACCTATTATAGTTTGCGTGAATGTTGTATACTTGATTCGTGTATTGTTCTGAAAACTATGCAATTATGGTTGTACGTTGAAAAACGTCCCTTATGCTCATCATATTACAAAAGGGATAAAATATCTAAATATTTTATGAAATGTGGAAACCATTTAGTTGTATCAATTGCATAAGTTTTAATGTGTTGAAATTGCTTTTGTATAATTTCGCAAAGAATTCTTTATGTTTGGCTTGTATTCCCCCCTAAAAACGTTTAAAAACAGTAAAAGCGTAGGGGTATGAACTCACTGTTAGTCGTCTACAAGTGTTGAATCAACGAACGGAAATGGAGACCCTCAACTCTCAAGTGGTAGTGTGGCGCTTAACGGAATCCTAATAACAATTAAATACATATATGTATCTAAATTAGCGATTTCGTTAGATAAAGTGTTAGGAAAACACTTGCTTTCGGTTAAGGAATATTACTGGGACTTGATTGAATCGAGGAAAGTGGGTTTCCAGTCAATTGCACCACTTAGGGAGTGTGTTCGGCCGTGAAGGGAGTGTATGACCGTGAACCATATACTACCGTAGACTGCCTCTCAAAGGGTGTACGACCTTTGAAGGTGTACGTCCGTGAATGAGTGTATGGTTAATGAATATTTGTAGTCTTGAAGGGTGTACGACCGTACACTCAAGAACAAGGATGCTGGATTTTGGGGAAAACGTGTTCTAGATGCTCTAAAACTACTCCCAATGACGATTCTCGATGATTTTAGGAAGAATAGAGGTGTTTTTGGGGTGTTCGGTCAAGAGTTTGGAGAGAGAAAGAGAGAGTGTTCGGCCAGAAAAATGTTAATGTAAGGTGGGGGTCTCGTATTTATGGGGGTTGTTGTTGGTCGGTGGTGGGGTCCACCCGATGCCGACCGTAAACGAGTGTATGGCCGTGAACTCGGTCTTGTTTGAAGGAATTCCCGAAATTTCGTGTGGTTTTGTTTCCGACTCGTATATAAAACTCAAATATATAATTAACTGTTTTTCCAAACCGAAGGAAATTGACGGAACCCAATAAAGTAAAATTTTATTAACAGAAATTAATTAATGGAAACTAGAAAAGGGTTTAAGTTGTCACATATGATATATATGATGAGAGGTGAAAGATGATGAGAAGCAATGTCATAAGCGATGGCCCAGTCATCTAGCAGAGTATAGATAACAACCACAGATTATTCTAGACAGTCTAGTGAAACACTAGCAGGCTTACAACTTGTAGGTGCTGTGAACGATATGTTCATCAGATGTACTCTAAAAACCCATTAACATGTATTGCGGGTGGACTCCCTAAAATAATATTGTCAATAAAAGAGATAATGCCTGGAAGCTAGGAACTTAGTGCCTAACAAATAACATCGACAACTATGGACTTAGTGCTTGTTACGTAATCCCTGGCAGTGATGGATTTCGTTCCTATTCCTTAGGAATAAATAGTAAGGGATAGATGATTCTTATGGAAGATACTTAAGAATAAAGAAGATAATGGGGATGGGTAATCGGGTTGATGATGAAACGTAATAACTTTGTTATTGTGGGTTGAAAACCCTATGTACTCACCAAGCTTCCCAACTTGACCCACTCAGTTTAATTGTATCACTAGTATCGACACGAAGCTACATTACAATGAGAGATTAAAGGAGATGTAGATCACTAGTGTAAATGAATGTAAGGTCTGTTTATGTTTATGCTTATGTATTGACGATGACATCCCAAAGTTTTAATATAAAAAAAATACATTTCTTCGGAAATGCTTTGATAACATATTTATCATGTTTTACTAGGAAAAAATCCCATAATATTATTCTTTAAAAAAGGATATTCTGATTTTCAAATAAGCATAAATAAAATTTTTAAAATGACCATGAATTTGGGGATGTCACACTCGCCAACTACTGGACATCAATCACAGGTGAAAACTCGTCCCCAAATTTCGTCACAAAATCCTCGCAAGTCAATGACTCAATTGCCTCGCCTCCCAAGGCATGTTTAACCTCCTCCCACCAGTCTCGAGCTCTGTCTTTCAGAAGACATGATGCAAGTCAGACCTTTGCCTCCTCAGGACAAAGACTAGATCGGAAGGCGTTCCTAACATCCGCCAACCAACACCTGATCGCAATCGGGTTCTTCTTCCTGAAAAACTTTAGGGCTCCACATGCCCGAAACTCACGAAAAGTCATAGTGAGAGCTCCCATCATCGACACCATCTCATAACGAAAAAAGCTCAAGTACTCATCCATAATTTCCATGATGCTCTCCTTGACTATGTCGAATATCATAGGAGTCTGCTCAAGAATACTATAGGCAATCTCTAACGAAATGAACTCCCACATCTGACCATACAACTATCCGGCTCCAAAACCTGAACTTGAACCCTCACTAGCACCTGGACCACGACCAGATCCTCCTCGAGTGAACACCATACTGAAAATAGACCATCCAAACCATTAGAACACACATATATAAATATTGAGGGTTCACATACTCTAAAAGATTCCTGGTATCATCATGGCTTTCCTTGACTCGAGTATGGATTCTGTGGCTCCAGTAGTATAGGCCCATACTACCTTTCATATCTATTCTTACTTTCCTCAAGGATCTCTTTGAATCCTCCAAGTCATTCCCTTATCCATACATTGTTGGATTAGGAGTCACAATCCTTTTAGGTTGCCTTCACTCTAGCAACTTGACATGATGACTTTTGGAGAGAAGTTGAATTTATTATTTGGAATAATAAATTGATATAAATGATTTATTAATTTGGTATGAAATTAGTATATAAAGTAGAAATCATGTTGTTTATTTAATCTTTATTCAGAAATTAATTAAAATACAAGGGGTTGTTTAGCAATTTATAAATAGTTGTGAAGTTGGGCTAATGGACTCCATGAGAGGAGTGGATGAAATTTATAGGGAGGCCCTATAAGTTTTCGTCAAAGGACTTATGAATAGGAGTTCATGGGCTGCTTAGGCCTTAAGCTGGAATTTAGGGTTTCCTCCAGCAAACTTTAGCTTTGGCTCTAAGCAACCAACAACTATATAAAGACCCTAACCCATTAGGCTTTCAGCCCCATGCTATCTAACCCTAGAAGAGCCGAAATTCTGGTTCTATCTCATCCTCTCTCCTCTCATCCTCTTGCAAAGAGTGTTTGTAAGCCATTATAGGTGTCACATTTGAGGCACTTGCTCACAAGAGTTCAAGATCATCAACGTTTCAATGTTATTGCTACATAACAATAAAGGTATGTATCTAAAGCCTAATTTTGTATAGCTAAAAAAATTTGTGTTAGCTTCCTAGGTTTTCTCTTTTGTATTTAATTTTGCATGTTCAACTAGTGAAAACCTAGATCGAAAGCATTAAGGTTGCATTAACACATAGGTTTTTATTGTTATGCTCAAAACCTATCAGTGGTATCAGAGCCTAGGATTACTTTTTTATCGAAGGTGATGCAATTGTTAATTGTCCAAATGAGAAGGGAACGTAATCATCATTCTGTTCATCGAACTCGACAAGTTGGCATCAACTCGATGAGTGCATCGCCCAGACTCGACGAGTTGTGTTGTCAGATCCTAAATTTTCAGCTTCGACAAATCTTTCATGGATTGATTAGGATAATTACCTTAATTTGTTTTAATGGTTTAAAATTGAAAATTTTAATTAGTAGTCGTGTATCCTTATAATGAATTCATGATTGGGTTAATTTTTTAGATATAGATAAAATTAATTTGTTATTTTAATTATTAAAAAAATTAACCTAGTATTTTTGAAAAGTTTTAAAAATACACTATTGGTTTCAAAATTTAAAATTTAAATTGAATAGTTTTATTTTGAAATTATAAAATTTAGAACCTTAGTATTTTAAATGTTAAAATACACCCTTATATATATATATATATATATATATATATATATATATATATATATATATATATAGTCAGTCTTACTGTTTGTAGGTCTCATTCACGAAGCCGATCTATAAGGGGGTATAAGTAAACTGCCTATAAAATGGCGGTCCACTCTCACCCACCACTTCCTTGATTGGTGGAGGGTCATTGGCCGAACGGGTTTGATAGGACACCAAACTCTCATTAATAAGTATATTGAAATAAATAAAGTAACTAATTGTTTTCATAAAATTCTCAATCTTAGTTACTTTAGGAAAATGTGAATTTGATGTTAATCCATGAAATTGCACATTGCACTTTATAGAAGTCGTTAGTAGAGCATGTGTGGTTAAACGACACACTAGTATGGACTAATAAAGGGTGGCAATGGGTAGCTCATAAAATATCGTCAACTAATGGAGTGTGTGTGGTTAATCGACACATTAATTGGGTGATAAATGACATCGAGAGTACCAAGCTAATTTGCATGGTTATTCACACCTTTTTGTGATCCTCGGTATCCCAGTCACAAATGGAAAGGGCATAATCAAGATTAAACATGGCATTGAATAGTTCAATGAATCTCATAAGATGTAGGAATTTTATTTAAAACCTAATTCGTTTAAATTTTGTTTTTCGTGGTGAAATTGGTAAATCGTCATTTACCTACCTTTAAATAATTTTCAATCAGATTACGGCATCCCTCTTCTGAATTGTGAATTATTTAGTTGGATCCTAGCCTTAATATTTCATTTGGGTGTTATATTGAGGATTTCTTTTTCTAATCAAAACTTGTCATTCTTGTTTTGTAGATGTCAACTTCCAACAATGCTTCTGGCTCCTCCAACAACAACTCCAACCACTTCTCGCTCTTGAGCATTAGCTCATAAGCCACCTTTGATAGATCCAATTATAATGATTAGATTCACAACATCAAGATGGATTTGAGATTTGAGGACAAGGAATATGTTCTCGAAAAGGAGCTGAACGAGATCGATGAAACTAAAGCTACTCCTGAACAAACTGTTGAGTATAAGAGACATTGCAACGATGCGAACAAAGTGTCATGCATCATGGTTGCCACTATGAATCCCAAGCTTCAGAGGTTCTATGAGGACTATTGTTCATATGAGATGAACAAGGACTTGATGGAAAAGTACCATCAATGAGCTCATCAAGAGAGGTATGAAATTGTGAAGCCCTTGATTACTAGCAAGATGAAGGACGGAGAGTCCGTCACGATCCACTTGCAACGTATGAAACAATATGTGGATTGTCTTTTGAAGCTCAATGTGAACTTTGATGAGGAATTGGCTATCGACATAGTCTTGCACTCATTGCCTTCTTGTTATGATCCGTTTGTTATGACTTATCATCTGAACAAGGAGGAAGTCATATTTAGTCAACTCCAAAGCTTGCTGAGAACCGCCGAGAGTGGAATGAAGGGAAAGATTAGTGCCTCCACTCCTCCTATTACTGCTACTGCTTCCATCTTGGCCATTGAGCAAGGGAAGGGGAAGAAGAGGAAAGCTCCCTCAAAGCAAAACTGGAAGGGAAAGTCTCAAGTCGGGTCGCCTAGTAATGGCCCTAAAGGAAAATCTAGTTATGAAGCTCTTCCTGCCTTTGATCCTAAAGAGGCTACATGCTTCTACTGACATGACAAGGGGCATTGGAAGAGAAGTTTCCCCAATTACTTGCAAGATATAAAAGATGGCAAGATCAAGCCAACCTCGGCAGGTATTTACACTATTCTATCTAAAAACTCATCACATTCGAATTCTTGGGTCGTTGATACAGGATGTGGTTTTTACATTTGTTCTAACTTATAGGGGATAAGAATAAGTGAGGATGTGGAGCATGGGAAGATGAACTTGATTATGGAAAATAGGAGATCCCCGCCTGTGTTAAAAATTGATGCGTCTAATGGTTTAGACAAGGCATGCTTGTGGCATTGTCATCTTGGACATGTCAACAAGAAATGCATTGCAAAACTCCAAAAGGATGGAGTGTTGGATTATTTGACTTAAGGTCAGATGATACATGCGAATCTTGTTTTCTTGGAAAGATGACTAAATCAACTTTCACTGATTCTTGTGAAAGGGGTAAAGGATTGTTGGATCTCATACACACGGATGTGTGTGGGCCCTTCAAATCCACCACAAGGGATGCAAATCGATTCTATGTGACTTTTACTGATGATTATAACATATATGGATATATCTACTTAATCAAGCATAAGTCAGAAACCTTTAAAAGTTGAAAGAATTCAAACATGAAGTCGAAATTCAATTGGGCAGGTAGATTAAGAGGCTCAGATCCGATAGGGCTGGTGAGTATCTTAGTATTGAATTCTACGACTACCTCAAGGAATATGGAATTGTTTCACAATTGACACCTCTTAGGACACCACAACTTAATGTTGTGGCTGAGAGGCATAATCGAATCTTGTTGGACATGGATCGTTCCATGATGAGTCGAGCTTTGCTTCTGATATCATTGTGAGGGTATGCCTTAGAGACTGTTGCCCATATTCTTAATTTAGTCCCAACAAAGAAGGTTGTCGAAACACCTCATGAGATGTGGATAGGGAAGCTTCTCTCCTTGACACATATCAAGGTTTGGGGTTATGAAGCTTTCGTTAGACGAGAGACTGATGACAAGCTTGAACCTCAAAGTGAGCGATGTATTTTCATTGGCTATCCATAGAAGTCCTTTGGATATTTGTTCTACATACCTAGTGAAAACATTGTCTGCGTAGCATGAAGGGGAGTCTTTCGTGAGAGAGAGCTCATATGTAAAAAGGACAGTAGGAGTACAATTGATCTTGAGGAAATTCAAGAGTCAAGCAACGAAGGAACCTCTAACACTAGCGCTCCACCCAAAGAAGAGATTCGTGTTGAACCAATTGATGAGTCATTACCTCTTAGACGTTCCACTTGAGTTAGAATGGAACCATAGTTTTATGGTTTTAATATTACTACAGATAGTGATACGTTTATCAGTGATAGTACACTGGTAAAGTTGGATGAGCCTTCTAACTACATGGAAGCCTTGGCAGGCCCTAGAGTCTTTTAAATGAAAGGAGGAAATGGACAGAGAGATCTAATTCATGTATGACAACCAAGTTTGGAATTTGGTTGATAATGTTCCAGGTCATAAGACAGTTGGGTGCGAATGGACCTTCAAGAAGAAGACCAAAATAGATGGAAAGGTGCACACCTTCAAGGTTCGAGTGGTTGCGAAGGGCTTTACTCAAAGCCCAAGGGTTGACTATGATGAGACCTTCTCACCAATGGCTAAGATTAAATCTATTAGGGTTATGTTAGCCATAGCTGCGTTTCATGATTATGAAATCTGGCAGATGGATGTCAAAACCGCTTTCCTTAATGAAAATTTGGCTGAGGATGTTTACATAAGTCAACCAGAGGGTTTTGTGGATAATAAATATTGTAATAGAGTGTGTAAGCTTGAGAAATCAATCGATGGATTGAAACAAGCTTCTCGCAGATGGAATCTTTACTTTGATGAAAAGGTCAAAGGGTGGCTTCTCTAGAAGTGAAGATGAATCTTATGTATATGTCAAGGCTAGTGGGAGTATAGTCACCTTTCTGGTATTGTACGTTGATGACATACCATTTAGAGGAAACAACGTTCCAACTGTATAGGAGGTTAAGTCCTGGCTTGGAAAATGTTTTGCTATGACTGATCTGGGAGAGGCTGCTTATATTCTGGGAACAAGGATTTTGAGAAATAAGAGTACCAGACTAATTGGACTTAATCAAAGCATGTATTTGGATAAGGTTCTAAAGCATTTTAGCATGGCAAATTCAAAGAAGGGAGAGTTACATATCCAGAGTTATACCAAGCTGAATAAGACTCGGACTCTGAGTACCGATGTAGAGATATCAGAGATGAATCGAGTTCCATATGCTTCTACCGTTGGCTTGATCATGTACGTTATGACATGTACTCATCGTGACGTGGCTTTTTCTTTGGGCATTGTTAGTAGATATCAAGGAAATCCGGGTAATGCTTATTGGATAGTAGTTAACAACATCCATAAGTATCCACGAAGGACGAAGGATTGGGTCCTTGTGCTTGGTGGCAGTGATGACTTAAGAGTTGCAGGGTATAGCGATGCCAGCTTTCAGACCGACAGAGACAACTTCCATTCTCAGCCAAGCTGGGTGTTTACTCTTAATGGAGGTGCAATAACATGGAAAAGTTCCAAGCAAGAGATTGTAGTTGATTGAACGTGTGAATCAGAGTATATAGCAGCAAGCGAAGCGTCAAAGGAGGCTATATGGTTGAAAAACTTCATTGAAGACCTTGGAGTTGTGCCAGCCATTAAGGAGTCGATGGAGATTTTCTGCGATAATGAAGGAGAGGTTGCCTTGACCAAGGAACCAGGAGATCATGGAAGATCTAGGTATATTGATAGAAAATATCATTTTATCAGAGATAGAGTAGAAGAAGGACACCTCGTCCTTAAGAGGGTATCAAAAGAAGAAAATCTTGTCGATCCCCTCACAAAGGGTCTAAGTAGGATCAAGCGCGTTCAGAATGCAAGGAGCATTGGTCCGAAGGATGATATTCATTTTAGTGATTAGATAGATATTCAGAAACTTGTAACAAATAAATGTAATTGACATTTGATGATTGAATAAATGGAGATTTATTTATGAGTATTGCTTACTATCTTTTGTCAATTGTTTATCTTTGTGTTTCTACCTTGCATATTTTACTTCCCGAATAATTGGATTATTCAAAACATCCACAGACGATCATACTTGTGGAAGTAAGTAGTGGATTAAGACCATTGTGAATTGGATTGTAGATTGTCTAAGGGTTTATACATAGCAATGATTTGCTACAACATTCACGAGTACTTTTGAAATAGGGATTTAAGTATTGGATTAACCCACACTCAGAGAATTACTTCATGGAATTTATCATGAGTAATTCTGAGAAGATAATATCGTATAATCTTCAAACAAAGATATATGAGTTGTTGTTTACGAGTTGGTTATGCATTGATAAAACGTAAACGCATCAGTAACTTGGTCTTATAAAATGTATTGTTGTGCATGATTTGATGAGTAAATAGTACAAGCCTAGGAGTTAAAGTTTATCTGCTCCTTTTTCCCTAAGGGGAAAAAAGATATCTTGGGCCCCTCAATGACTTTGTGTTGACTTATGTGTCGGGCCCGGTCATGACTGAATTGATGTGTTCGATTAAGTTCTTTGTCATTATAAATCAGAAATCAGGAACAAACTTTTGGACAACTAGAATTATTCTATTCCATGTCATTTGTCCACATGATATCTTATATAATGGAGGATCACATGATCCCATATGTTAGGACATGTAACTGACTAGGTCAGAGTTCGACAACGGCTTTTGAGAGCTACAATGTGCTAGTCAATTTTGAATTTGTACTTACAATTATAGTTATTAGACCTATCCAGGTGGGAGACTATTGGATTAGGTGTCTAAGCCCATAACTATAATTAGTATATACTTGAATTGATGGTAGCACAGTCGTTTTAGGTTGCCTTCACTCTAGCAACTTGACATGATGACTTTTGGAGAGAAGTTGAATTTATTAATTGGAATAATAAATTGATATAAATGATTTATTAATATGTTATGAAAATAATATGTTAATTAGAAATCATGTTGTTTAATTAATATTTAATCAAAAATTAATTTTGAATTAATTTTGGGATTAAAGGAATTAATTAAAATATAAGGGGTTGTTTTGCGATTTATTGAAAGTTGTAAAATTGGGCTAATGGAATCCATGGGAGGAGTGGAAAAAAATATCAGGGGGCCCTATAAGTTTTTTTCCAAGGCCTTATGAATGGGAGTGCATGGCTGCTTAGGCCTTAAGCTGGAATTTAGGGTTTCCTCCAGCAAACCCTAGCTTTGGCTCTATGCAACCAACAACTATATAAACACCCAAACCCCTTAGGATTTCGGCCCTATGCTATCTAACCCTAGAATAGACAAAATTCTGGTGCTATCTCCTCCTCTCTCCTCTCATCCTCTTGCAAAGAGTGTTTGTACGCCATTAGAGGTGTCACATTTGAGGCACTTGCTCTTAAGAGTTCAAGACCATCAAGGTTTCATTGTTATTGCTACATAACATTAAAGGTGTACTTCTAAACCCTAATTTTGTATACATTTCGAAATTTGTGTTAGCATCCTAGGGCATCTCTTTTGTATTTGAGTGTGCATGTTCAACTAGTGAAAACCTAGATCCAAAGGCAACCACCAAACTACTCCCCGCCACCAACTACAGAAGAAACTCTCCCTAAAGCTCTCTAACTAGCTCACAAATACAATTACATATCACTGACACCGGATAATTCTTCGAATTAAGGGTCTCACACTACAACGATTGGACTCAAAAAAGAGCTGCAGACTAGAGTTAAAATCTAACCTTATAAAGTTATTTAGTCTCATTAATATGTAACTTAGCATATTCACTTACTAGTTAGCTGAAGTTAATGAGAACTCATAAAAGCACAAAGCAAGTAGCATTCAAGCATTGAGTAATCGAAATAAAGCATAACCTAAACAGACCATCCTATCACTGACTGATCAATACTAGCATGCAAGTGTACATGCTCATATAACCAACATATAATGGAATCTCTCCTAGATCTTTAGCCCTAATCTAGCATGCGATTCATAGATTCATAGACAAGCATATCATAAAACATATATGATTATTTTGGGAAAACTTAGTTGAGCTCGGTCGATTTCATGCACCACACCCCTTTCTTTTGCTAGAAAATTCCTTTTATAAAAATATACCAAATCCTCATTTTGAGTTCAGTCACACCTGAGAGTGTGCCTGAATCCCTCAAACCAAGGCTCTAAAACCAACTTGTAACGTCCCAAAATTTAAGACCAAAAATTTAATTTTTATTATAATAAAACCATCATCCAAAACATTCCATAATGAAATCAGAGTATAATAATAATCATCCAATTACATTAGAGTGAATAAAAAGCGGAACAATGTGGTTTGCGCGATGCGATCATCCCAAGGTCTCCCCCTTCGATTCAGAAGTACGTGAAACATCCCCGCATGACATCGACCCCCGCTCGAAACAGATTTGTAAATAATATGAGGGGCTATGCCTCATCACAATCATCAGGTCCCGCCTGATATACATATCTCATACAACGCATGCAAAAGTCACAGAGACAACTAGCACCCTAACAATAATAAAACATGGGCTAGCATTGGTGCCTTCAACCCGCCAATCACAGTGTAGAAACTCACCTCAAGCTGCTAAATGTCTTAGATAAAAGCTTGGACTGCTGATCCGTAAAATCTCCGCGCTAACCAATCAAATAAACCCAATTAATAAGTTGGGTCAAAACTATGAATCTCATTCAATTGTCCAACTCCCAAGGTAAAAGATCATTTTACCCTTTCCCTCACTTGGTTCACTAACCAAAACCCAACCCATTAGCTCCAAAAGCCAAATCTAGCCCAAAATCCTAAATGGCACCCAAAGCCCATTATGGACCCAATCCAAAAAGGCCTAATACCAAACAATAGCCCAAAAGTCAAAAGACTTTTGGCCCAACAAGGCCCAAAACCTAAGAGTCCAAATATGGCCCAAAACACGAAATAAAAAAAGTCAAACTGTTGAGTACGCCAGACGTACTCATACTTACGCCTAGCATACTCCCTCCGGGGCTAGTACGCACAGTGTAAGAGCTGGGTACGCCCATCGTACTCCATAGGCAACCAATCCCTTCCATTAAGCACTTAACCGATTAAGCCATTAAGCTAAATTCTCAGATCTGATCCCAAATGGTGTCTTAACACGTAAAGTTGGCAAATTTACACTATTTTATGACTTAATGGGGCCCAAAACTCAAAAAGAACCATACGAGTAACTCTAACTCTTGCATGGGCTAAGATGATTCATCAAGATTGCATTTTTATGAAGAATGGACCTCAAAAATACCAAGATCTACCTTTCCTAGGTTTTGGAGTAGCTTATACTCTCAAACATGACCTAAATGACCATAAAAAGCATAAAACATGTCGTAAGCTAGATCTTATCATAAGGGATCATCAAGTTAGGATATTTATACCTCAAATAGCTTGCCAAGTTGATGAAGATTTTGGATCTTCAACCTCTAAGACCACTAAAGCTTCACCACCAAGCTTCACTTCCTTCAAATGATTCAAAAACACCTCAAAACCACAACAAGGCTCATAAACACTCAAATAGGGACTTGGGGTTTCAGAAATGGAGACTGGTCAATAGAAACCCCAAAAGCAACTTAAGGTGTTTAAATAAGGCACAAACCCTAAAAACTAGGATTTTTCCCTGCCAAACATACGTCCCACATACTCCCACGTACACCCGACGTATGTGGGCATTTCCGCGACCAATTTGAGAGCCAGTACGCCCAGCGTACACGACTAGGGACTGATTTTGCACAGATTTTTATATAAAAGGGCTTAAAGGGAAAACCTAGAAATGTAGCGTTATAATTCTCCCCCACTTGAATTAGATTTCGTCCTCAAAGTCGGCTGCCACAAATAACTATGGGTAATGCTCCCTCATCTCGTCCCCGGCCTCCCACATCTATTCTTGTCACAATTAGAAATTTTTGTGCCTTGTAACCAACACTTAAACCAAATTATGAATCAAAAACATAAGAGCATGTATGATGCATACTCTATGTCAGCAAAACTTCAATCAAACATCTCATGCAAGCAATTCAAATAGTCATTAAGCAATTGGAAACCCTAGAAGTTCTTGTTTAAGTCCATTTTGGACTAGGACTTCCTTATTGGGCCCAATGGACCAATAAGCTTCCAATTTGGCTATCTTGGGCTTAGAACTCTTAAAAGGGCTCTAATTGGACCCACTTCCAATTATTTCAATATTTTGGGCCATATTGGGCCTAGAATGAAATAAATTAATTATATGAACCATTTTGGGCCATAATTAACCTAATTTAGCCTAATAGGTCATAAAACTTACATTTATATTTTTTTAGGACCAAAAATCATCTAACTTAACTATAAATTGGGCTTAGGGGCAAAAAGCCCAAAAATCTCCTCTTACCCTCTCCATTCTCGGCCCAAGCCCAAATGAATGAGGGGTTGACTTTGTGTGTGCCACCTCACAATTGTTCAAGGGACTTCCATGCAAGAGGACCCAAACATCCATGCATTCCCATACTTCCATGCTATCTATCTCTTCTTCTCCCTCTCTCTCTTGCTCTCGGCCGAGTCCAAACACACACACACACACATTTCACTCTCCTTTCTCTCAAGAAAACTCTCTCATATATCCTCCATATTTTCGAGATCTAAGAAGGATTCAAGGGGATTCTTACATAAATTCTTCATCTAAGGTAAGATAAAGTTTGGATCTATGATATAGGTTCTTTGTTTTATCAAAATCTCCTTCTAATCCATGTAAAAATCATGATCACTCTCTTAGAGACCCTCTAAGTTCGAGATCTTCCAAGGAGGGATACTAATGCCGAATTTTCTTCTCATTTTCTTCCAAAACCGAAACCACACCCAAAGGTGAGCTTCATACCCCCTATTTTTCTGTTTTTATAAGTTTTTGTGGGGGAGAATACAAGCAAATGTGTAGATCTATGAGTTCATGTATGCCTTGTGTGATTTTATGCTTGTATGTATGATTTTATGTGTTATGTGATGAATATGTTAGTTAAAAATACCTAAAAACCGAGATCTACAACATGAGGAATGAAATAAACTTAGCTTATACCATTTTACACTAATAAAGTCAATAAAAATAATTTATTTGGTTAGGATGAACATTTTTGGACATAAAACCCATTTTTGGGCTCAAATTGTTAAAAATACAAAAGCTAAGGGCCCAAATCGACAAATGATAATTTCTGGAGGTTGGAAAGAGTCCAAACAATTTCTAATAGAATTTTCCTGAAAACCAACACTTTTGAGGGGCTTAAAATGTAAATTTTGAACATAATGGGCTAAAAATGGGCTTTTCGGCCCAATAAGTCCCAAATTGCGAAAATTCTGAAATAGAGGGGCTGAAACTGCACATTTCTGTAAAACTGGGGATTACTAGTGTAATATAACTAATTCAAGGGTCAAATATTTTTTCAAAGTCAAAAAGGACCAAAAATGCAAAAAAATTCCATTTTGGGCCAAAACTGTAAAGTTGCGAAAATAAGGGTTTCAACCAAAAAAATTTCATTTTTGAAGGACTTAAGCTGTTTATCAAGTAAATTTGTGCTAAAAATGTCTTTCCAATAAGTTTTGATACTAAAGTGTCGAGAAAAATGGTTTAAGGACTAAAATGGAAATTCTTTTATATACAAAGGGTTAAAAGTGTAAATTTTATCCAAGAAGGGGCGTAAAAAGATAAACTCTAATTCTTAAAACAACAAATCCCTTAAGATAAAAATACGAGTACTACGTCTACGGGCGAAACGTAATAATAAATACACTTTCAACACCAATATCGCTACCAAACGAATTGATTCGGTCTCGAATCAATAATGAATCAAAAAAATCAATAAACTATAGTACTTCAATACACACACGGGAATTTAAAAGAAGTCAATATTCAATCTTCGGGCTCGAAAGTTTCAAATCGTGCTTGTTGGGCATAGCTATCCCAATGACATGATGTTTAGGCCCCGAAGGGAACGCGCTTACATGTTATTGGGCCTTCTATGACCTAATTCCGTGTAAAAGGACTTTCAATAGCTTTATTGTGTTGTTGGGCCCCAAGGGTCCTTTGGTACTGCTAGCAAAGTCGAGAAGTCAAATGCGAGTCGGGCCAAGTGCCTTTTGCATTCACGATAGTCTTGAATGACTTATGGAAATAACGGGGGCTTCGTACCCTCTTTTCTCCTCGGTTGTGGGGCTATGAGAGGTCAGGGTGGTTGGATTAAGTGAGTACTACGGATGACGCTAAAGGGATCGTTTGTATTTGGTAGTTGTAAAGTAGTCATTTTCATTAATGCGTTATTATAACGACTCACAACCCATAATTAATCCAATGTCACCTGGAATTATCGAAATCAAACGTCGTATCAGAATAACACTAAACAAGCCACGTAATTTGATGTATTAGGAAAACATCGGGTTTTCCTGGGGAATTCAACACTCTTAACTATGTGATGTATACAAAGTCTAACAATTATTCACGTTTACAATAATCAACAAGCATACTTACGGATCTTCACACTTTTTCTTATATACAACACTCTTTTCAGAAAATATCGGATTTTCTGTGGTTTTCAAAATTATACAAATCATTTCTTTTCAAACATTACTTATGAACTCACCAACATTTCATATGTTGACCTTTTTCCAAAATACTTGTATTCTCAGGTAACATGTAAATCGAAGAAAATGTATCTAGTGATGTCATGATGTTTTGTTTAATTAGTATCGAACGATTTATGTTTTGGAAATGTAATGTTTTAAAACAATGTACTGAATGTAAACAATATCGGTTATAATATCTCAATGCATGGTGATGAATGATGTTATGATTCATGTATAATCATTGTGATGGTATTCAATTTAGTCACAATAGCCCTCGGACGTTTCCGCCATCTGGTTCGGGGGTGTGACAATTCTGAACCCTTGTCGTGCTACCGCTGAACTTTCACCAACTTAACAGCCTTATTCTCCAAGGTATTTGTCTTCTGGTCAATGATTCCCACCGGTCTCTCGATATAATTCAGGCGGTCATCCATATGAATATCCTCCAATTTAACCACTACAGAATCATCAACCAAACATTTCTGCAGCTAAGAGACGTGAAACGTGTTATGGATCTGGCTAAGATCCTCGAAAAGATCCAAGCGATAAGTAACTCAGCCCATTGGGCCAAAACCCTAAAAGGATCGATATACCTGGGGCCCAACTTGCCCCTCTTCGAAAATCGGATGACACATTTCCAAGGTGACACCTTCAGAAGGACTATATTTCCAACCTGGAACATTAGGTCTGATCGGCATTTGCCGACATATCTCTTATGCCGACTATGTGCTCTCTGAAGTCTACTTCGAACCTGATGAATCAACTTGGTGGTCTTGAGTAACACTTCAGTACTACCATGACTTTCTGACTGACCTCATACCAATATATCGGGGTCCTGCACTTCCTTCCATAGAGCATCTCAAAAGGAGGTCAATCAATGCTAACGTGATCACTCTTATTATACAAAATGTATCCCAATTCCCACCGAAATCCAATACACATACCTGAAGCATATCTCCAAGGTCTGGATAGTCCACTCACTCTATCTGTCAGAATACAGGTGGAAAGCCGTGCTGAAATGCATACGAGTACCCAACACCTCGTGAAACCTCTTCCAAAACTTGTAAGTAAATCAAACATCTCTATCTAAAACCACTGAAGCTGGCACCCCATGTCGTGCCACAACCTCGCTGATGTATATATCGGCTAACTTCTCCCCACAGATACTCTCCAGAGTCAAAATAAAATATGGGCTCTTGGTCAATCAATCAACGATGACCCACATCGAATCCATTATGCGCACTATTCAAGGCAACTTCGTGATGAAATGCATAGTAATCTCTTCCCATTTCCAAACGAGAATGTATAACGGCTACATCTTGCCATGAGGCCGCTGATGCTCAGCCTTGACTTTCATGCAAGTTAAGGATCTCTTTAAATACCAAGCTACATCGTGCTTCTTACATGGCCACCAATAACCGGGACAAAGATGTCTATACATCTTTGTCTCTTCGAGATGAATAGAGATCCTCGACTTGTGCTCCTCCTCCATCAACACCTGCCACACACCACCACAGTAAGGAACCCACACGCTACGATGGAGAGTTAACAACCCCCGACTATCATAATCGAAGGAAGCCACCAGACACAAAATACGTTCACTATTTCGGTCATCTTCCTTCATAGCCTCAATCTGAGCCTCTCGGATATACTCCAAGAGTGGATTAATCACTGTTATCCTCAAGAACACATCCTTGATCGGAGTCGCAGCCGCCTTGTGGCTGAGAGCGTCGAAGGCCACATTGGCCTTCCCTGGGTGATAAAGGATCTCACAATCATAAACCGTCACCACATCTAACCACCTACGTTGCCTCATGTTCAAATTCGATTGATCCATCAAATACCTCAGGCTTTTATGATCCGTGTAAATAATATAACAGACCCCATAGAGGTAATGCTGCCAAATCTTGAGGGCGAACACCATATCCCCCAACTCCAAATCATGCGTAGGGTAGTTCTCCTCATGAGGCTTTAGCTGCCTCAAAGCATAAGCAATAACACGACCCATCTGCATTAGAACTGCACCCAAACCTATGATCGGCGCATCACAATAAACCACAAAATCCTCGACACCCTCAGGCATGGTCAAAATCAGCACCTCACACAATTTCTACTCAATGTCTCAAAAGTTTCTTACTACCCCCACCGAAACACACATGTCTTGTTCGTTAATCGAGTCAAAGGAACCGATATCTAGGAGAAATCCTGAATGAATCACCAGGGTAACCTACCAAACCAAGGAATCTATGAATCTCAGATGTAGACTTCGGATCCTCATATCCAACTGATAGGTTTTACATGTATTAATGCGGATAAATCTTTAACACTTAAGGGTACATGTAAGTTATTAGATCTATGTTGTAACACTATTAAAGTAACATTCTATTGAAAAACAAGAAACCTATGAACCCTAGGTATTTTTGAAATTGACAAAAAAAAAAATAGAAATTAGATACCTTTTTGATTGTTGTAGTAAACAATCAAAAATCCTTTCTTCTTTGATTTGGAAGCTAGCACCAAATGTGTTGTGCCTCTAATGGTTCATACCCAAACCCTAAAACCCAAGGTCACTTGAAGATAAAGAGAGGAGAGAGATCAGAATTTTGGCCATCCTTAGGTCTAGAAGACATTGTCGAAATTGTTAGGTATAAGGATCCTCATATACTGCAACTTGGAAACCCTAGATAACCCTAAAAGGAATAAAATAATATTATTTTCTTCTGGTAATTATCTAGCTTCCTAATTATCCTCCAAGGATAATTCTAGAAACCCTAGACCCTCCTAAAAATGTCCAAGGCTACAGGAAGGTTCTAGAATGTTTCTTGTTCAACCATTGAACAATTACACTGTAACCCCTATACTTTAAATTAATCAAATTAATCCCAAAATTAATTCAAATTAATTTATGATTAATTCTTAATTAAATATTAATATTTGTAATTAATATATTATTCTCATAATATATTAGAAAATCATTTACTTTGATTTCTATTTAATTTATTAATCATATAATAAATTAATAAATCAGTCTCTCTCTCTCTCTCTCTAAAAGTTATACTATTCAATTACTAGGTTTGAAGGCAACACAAAATGATTGTGTTGCCATCAATTCAAGTATATACCAAATATAGTAATGGGTTTAGACACCTAATCCAACAGTCTCTCAATTGGCTAAGTCTATAACTATAATTTCCAGTATGACTTCTGAACCGATCAACAAATTGCAGCTTCCAAAAGCTGCAGTCGAACTCTGACCCAATCAGTTACGTATCCTAAAGTAAGTGATCAAGTATTCTTTTGTTCTACAAGATATCGTTTGGACACGAGACATGGGTGGAAATCAATTTCATTCTCTAGAATTCTGTTTCTTGATTTCCCAATTTATGAAGATTGAATTCAGACTGATAACTGAAAACATCAATTTAGTCCAGGCTTGGCCAAGCACTTCAGATGTCGACACCAAATCATCAAGGGGCCCAAACATATCGCTTTTCCCGTTAAGGAAAAAAGGGACAAATAAAATTTGACTCATATGCTTGTAACTTTTACACACCAAATATAGCACATAAGACTATGTTTCTAACATCAAGTTACTGATGCGTTTTCGTAATACCAATGTACAACCGACTTGTAAATTACAACTCATATATCTCATTTTGAAGAATATTAGATATTATTGTCTCAAAATTACTCCGATAGAATCCATGAAGTAAATCTCTTAGCGTGGGTTTATCCAGTACTCAAAATCTCCATTTTTCTAAGTACGCATGAACATTGTACAACCCATTACAATGCCTAATCTCCACAAACAATCCACAATTCAATTCATGATAATCTTATTTCACTACCTACTTCCAAATTTGTGAGTGACTATGGAATGTTGAATAATCGAACTATTCAGGAAGCAAAATATGCAATGTGAAACACAATAATAAACTAATTAACTATGGTCTCAAAACTATTGAATATAAAAAAATCTTATTATTTAATTACAATAATAATTAGACTTTAGTCATTGTATGATGTTTTGAGTAATCAACTAACCACTTGAATTAAGCATCAATCACGCCATATTATGAACATGCATACTATGCCTCTCCATGGTCCTTCCTTGTGAATATATCGACTTGACACTATTCCGATGATGCTCATTTCACAATTCTAATTTCTTGTCACCGTCTAAAATGTATTGGAATTCCAACCCTACATGCATTGATTTTCTGTGATGTAGAGGCTTCAAAGTCATAGAGACTTAGCCAATGATATTACAAAATATTCCATTGGAACTTTGTTACTAAAAACAATTCCAAGGTAAAGGAGGTTCTAATTCAAGGCACGCTCCTTGAACACTTTTCTTGCATTAAAGTTTCCATTTGACACGTAGACTTAATAATTAACTACTTTTATGTAAATTTTCCATATTCCCATATAATCATCAATTTTGACCATGAATCATCTCAATCTAAATATTTCACTATGGTACTCTAAAACATTACCATACTTCCAACTGTCCACAAGCAAGCAATATTCAGTAAACTTCAGAATGTTCTTGACAGTTGTTTAACAACTCTAGTCACACGAATATTCTAGTTCTTTTTCTCTCACAAAGCTATGAGCATTTGGAAAACTAGAAAAAGTGAATATTATAGCACATGTAATTGATCATATATTCGAAGCATATGAGACTCGATTTATTAAATAAGGCTCTCATATCATTTCTGACTGTTGCTATAATATTTCAATATATCGAATTTCCTATGTTGAACCATTTCAACATGATATTCATATATGTTTATGAATAATTATACTATTCAATCTAAACCTTTAGATTCAAATAGAAGTATGAGTTTCCTCTCCCTTAAGTCTACTATAGCGAAACATTCCCAAGATATGCAACTTGCAAATTGAAAATTTGTTCCCTATAAATAGTATTGTCAAAATGTAATACTAGCATAACATTTACGCTCCCACTAGCTTTCACATGTAGCCAGAAATTAACTGGGATCCTAAAAATTAATATTATTGACTTTCTTACTTAAGTATAGATTACTGTTACGTGATGCTTCGGTAAGCCCTTAACTAGACTTCATAAGCTGATACAACTTCATTAGATAGCACATGTGTAAGTTTAAACCCTTTTAAAACTTGTAGATATATGTCATGAAAGTTTAAAATAGTCCTTGCCATTCCTCACAATTCGAAATATGAAAAGGGATGTCATAATCATACTGTGAATTTGAGAATGGAATTAATACAACCACTAACCATGATGATATTTATTAGATCTTTGACATCTACTAGCGAAAGTGTTTCCTCATAATTACTCTCATGAATTAGAGCGAAACCTTTTTCCACCTAGATTTTCTAGTGTATATATTCCCATCCATGTGAATCTATCATTTACAGCCTACAATCATAAGACAAGGTTTATGACAAAACCAAACTCAAATTTAGCTTTCCTTTCATGGACTGAACATCTCTTATTCTAAATTTCTTGCCCTCTACTAGCACATGGGCCTACCGGTGCTTCCATGTTATTAAGCAGCTCACCTATATTAATCAATGTACTTTCAATGAACAATGTGGTTTGCTTTTTGAAGTCAAATGAGAACCATAGAACTCATAAGCATTGCCAACTCAACTGGAAGGTGCATAGAAACAAGAATGTGTCAACTATCAACCTCAGGTCGTGTGCTAGTGATGACCAAAAGGTTTATTGTCGACTGACTCCTAAAACTCTCAAGATCAATTAGACTCCCATTAACTTCTTGACATATTAGTTTTTCTCTCAATGAACATTCCTTGATTACTGAAAAAATATATTCAAACGTTAGTGTGGATTCTAGGCTAGAAAACACTTCACAAAATAGTTCTCAGCTTATCCTTTGTTTCTCGATTAACGAAAACATCACAACTCCAATTCTATATGTGATAGAGTAAGGAAGCATCTTTAATCCCATATTTCATGGTGTTTTCAACCTTCTTCGTTAGGATTGAGTTTCAACATACGCTTTGTAGTAACTAGAGTATTACTCTTAGACTTGATTGGAAACGAAGTATGATTTCTCTCTTGATTTAACTATGTCACCAACTTCTAATTCCTTTTCTTAGTCATACAATTGTACTAAGATGTTTTTCGAGGATTCAATTGTGATATAATTCAAAAATCATTAAGATGATCAGAAAACATGATACTAAAGTTCCCTCATATCCTTTAAGATTGGAGAAACTTTTATCATTCTGCCTGACATATTCTTCTTATTAGTTCTACTACTCATTGATTCTTTTCAAAGTATCATAATTATGCTTAATCTTATAAAGACAACCATATTTACCGAAACATCAGTAAATCATGACGAATAAAGTTATCATCCTTGTGGTGGATCTAAATAGTCTACAACAACATGTACTAGATCCATTAGTCCTCCACTTGACTCATGTAATCTTGTGATCAATGAATTAGTCATAATTTTCCAATGAACAACATTCTTATACACTATTCGATGTGAATTTTTCAACACCAACTATCTGTTCAATTGGTGATGAGATTTCTTTTCACTTGGTCAATTACGACAATACCACAAGCGATATCATAAGAATCAAATCAAAAACTAATATGGTTAATATTGGAAATTTAATCAACACTTTCATAAAAGTCACTACAAGGAAATGTATAAAATGAGGCAAACAAATAAACCAAAATCTCACTTGTATTGAAAATAAACGAAAAATTTAAATGTGTCCTTACGACACATAAAATGAAAAACTACATTTCTAGACATCTCCGAAGCGTAACAAAAATCTATTAAGTTATCTTAACTCCTTATTAGCAGCTCCAAAATCCAATCATCGAACCATGTGACCGAAGTCCATTTCCTTGATCAGATTTAGCACACTGTACTTAAGCTTCCTTATTTCTCTTAGATCCTGCAATAACATCAAAATGTGATCATCACATCATGTATTAAGAGTCTACGAATAGGAATTTGTTAAGATAATGGATGTACATGAAGTAGAGTCATACAACTTTACTTCACTATCTCTGAGATATTTCAGGTATTTTGGGCAGCTTCGCAACTAATGTCCCTTCACTTGACAATAGAAACATATTGACTCCTTAGGGTTAACACATGGAACTATCTCAGAACTAGACTTTCTCTTTACAATACGATCAAACAATTTGAACTTGGCCAATCCCTTTCCATTGGGAAGAGAAATATGTTTTGGACCACCATTGTCACCATTGTCAATGTCCATGGAAACTTTAGAATCAGAACATTTAAGCACTTCTGCTTCATATGTATTGTTAATCATTTCTGCTTAACAACAATCAACATTTGGGTCAGATCAATAAGGGTCACGTCGATGTTCATCATATGAAAGTTCTCAATGAACTGTTCGTATGACTTTGGAAGTGTGAGAAGAACAAAATCAATGGCTCGCTCCCATGGGAAAAAACCCATTCTATCCAACTTGTCAATGTACGATTTCATTTCCAGAACATGCATACACATAATTTCCATATTGATATCTACATGTCAATAGGGTTTGAGTAGTTTCGTATCTTTCAATTCGAGGAAAATACGATGTTGGGAGAGTCACTAGAGGAGGAGGAGGAAGAGGTGAAGAAGCATGATGTCCAGTTCCACCATTTCCCGAAGAAGAGAATTTTTTTCACTTTGATTAGAAAGTGGAAGAACATCTTCAGATGATAAAGGAAAACCATTTCCAAAAGAATGAGGAAACCAATTATTTTCTTGACTTGACATCTAGAATGGGAGAAAAGAGAATTAAATTTAGTTGATTTTAATCCTTAATGATTAACCTATAAATTCTAAATTAAGGCTAGGATCCATATTTTCCATTCGAACGTTGAAGAGGGATGTCGTAATCAAATTAGAATCTATTTTTTGTAGGTAAGGATTTTACCAATTTTAATCTTATGTAACTTCTAGATCTTTTAAGATTCATTGAATCTAATTAATTATATGTTTAATTTTGCTCTCAATTTTGTGATTGGGATGTCGAGGATCACAAACGCGATGTGAATAACTGTGCAAACTTGCTTGACAACCTCAATGTCATTTATCAACTCACAATGATATGCTGGTTAACTGCACACGCTCCATCAACAACGATAATTTTTCGATATGTCCTTTATATCTGTTTATTGTCCCTATTAGTGTGTCGGTTAACAACACATGTTCCACTAACGACATATAAAGTATGATGTGCGTTTTCATTGATTAGCCTACATTTCACATTTCTCTTAAAGTATCTAGGAGTGGCATTTTAAAAATTGTTTAGTTACATTATGTCATTATACTTATTAACGAGATTATTTCCTATCAAATTCGTTCGACTAACGACCCTCCACCACAAGGGAGAGCGGTGGGTGAGAATGGATACCCATTCAACGATCATTTTATAGATCGTTTCTTTATAAACTATTTATAGCATGGTTTCGTGAATGAGGCGTGCTAACGATTTCACCGAATATTCTTATACATATAATATATATTAAACTTTTAATAATATATATATATATATATATATATATATATATATATATATATATAGTATAAGGTGTATTTTAAAACATATTAAAATTGCAATGTTTAATCTTTTAATATAATATATATTAAACTTTTAATAATATATATATATACATAGTATAAGGTGTATTTTAAAACATATTAAAATTGCAATGTTTAATCTTTTAATAAATTAACCTTTTAATTTAAATTAAAGTTATTAATTACATTTTAATTTAATCACTGACTATTCTTATACATATAATATATATTAAACTTTTAATAATATATATATACATAGTATAAGGTGTATTTTAAAACATATTAAAATTGCAATGTTTAATCTTTTAATAAATTAACCTTTTAATTTAAATTAAAGTTAAACCATTTTATGGATTTATTAATTACCTATTAATTAATCATTGAATTAAATTAATAATAAGATCCATAACGATAATATTAATCTTATAATTAATCATTTAATTAAATTAATAATAAGACCCATAACGATATTATTAATCTTGTCTACGATTATCTCCAAACATTTAGGGTTTTATTAAATTATCTATTAATTAATCATTTAATTATATTAATAATAAGACCCATAACCATAATATTAATCTTGTCTAGGATTATCTCCAAACATTTAGGGTTTTATTAAATTATCTATTAATTAATCATTTAATTATATTAATAATATGATCCATAACGATAATATTTATTTTATAATTAATCATTATCTTGTCTACGATTATCTCCAAACATTTAGGGTTTTATTTAATTATTATTAATTATCTATTAATCTTATAATTAATCGTTTAATTAAATTAATAATAAGATCCATAATGATAATATTATTCTAATAATTAATCATTATCCTATCTACGATTATCTCATAACATTTAGGGTTTTATTTAATTATTATTAATTATTTATTAATTAATCATTTAATTAAACTAATAATAAGATCCATAACGATAATATTAATTTTATAATTAATCATTATCCTGTCTACGATTATCTCCTAACATTTAGGGTTTTATTTAATTATCTAATATGCCCAAAAATCGGATTTGGCAGATTATATAAGAGATAATTACCAAATAGCAACCATATAAATCAAATTAGGCAACAAAATCTGAAAATTCGAAATATACTGTGCTCACGCCGTGAGCATCCAATCTCACGTCATGAGACCAGTCTGATAGAAAACATTCGATTTATTTAGGTTCAAGCGATGTACATTTAATTGTTAGACAACCATATGCTCTGATACCACTGATGGGTTTTACAAGTATTAATGTGGATAAATCTTTAACACTTAAGGGTACATGCAACCTATTAGATCTATTTCATAACACTATTGAAGTAACATTTTATTGAACAACAAGAAAACTATGAAGCCTAGGTATTTTCAAAATTGTCAAACAAAATAGAAAACACATACCTTTTTGATTGTTGTAGTAAACAATCAAATCCTTTCTTCTTTGAATAGAGAGATTAAGGAGATAGATCAGAATTTCGGCCATCCTTAGGTCTAGAATATATGGCCAAAATTACTAGGTGTAAGGATGCTTATATAGTGCAACTTGGAAACCCTAAATAATCCTAAAATGAGTAAAATAATATTATTTCCTTTTGGTAATTATTCGGCTTCCTACTAATCCTCCAAGGATAATTACAGAAACCCTAGACCCTCCTAAAACCGTCCAAGTCTATAGCAAAGTTCTGGAATGCTTCTTGATCATCTATTGAACAATTACACTTTAAACCCTATACTTTTAAATAATCCAATTAATCCCAAAATTAATTCCAATTAAATTATGATTAATTCTTATTTAAATAATAATATTTTTTAATTTAATATATTATTCTCATAATGTATTAAAAAATCATTTATTATGATTTCCATTAAATTTACTAATCATATAATAAATTAATAAATTAGTCTGTCTCTCTAAATGTTATCCTATTCAATTACTAGGTTTGAAGGCAGCCCAAAAAGACTATACTACCATCAATTCAAGTATATACCAATTATAGTAATGGGCTTAGACACCTAATCCAATGCCTATCACCGCCTCGAGCTTGGCCGGATCGACCAGAATATCGTTCTTGTTGGCTAGGTGCCCCAGAAACTACATCTCGCGCAACCAGAACTCACACTTGGAGAACTTCGCATAAAGTCTCTCTCTCTCTCTCTCTCTCTCTCTCTCTTTCTCTCTCTATCTCTCTGTCTTTCTTTCTCTCTCTCTCTCTCTCTCTCTCTCTCTCTCCTAAAGGCCTTTAATACCTCCGTCAAATGCTCCTAGTCCAGCTCCTAGGCCTTGGAATAGACTAGGATGTTATCAATAAATACAATCAAATACCGATCCAATATCGGTCTGCATATGCGGTTCATGAGGTCCATGTACGCGGCTGGAGCATTGGTGAGCCCAAAAGGCATCACCACAAACTTGTAATGACCATAACGAGTCCGAAATGCTGTCTTCTGTAGATCATTCTCTCTGACCCTCATCTGATGATAACCCGAACATAGATCAATCTTGGAAAACCAAGATCTACCGTGAAGCTGGTCAAATAAAACATCAATTCTCGGGAGTGGATAACAGTTCTTCAACGTTAGCTTATTAACCTCTCGGTAGTCATAACACATCCAATGTGACCCGTCCTACATCTTCACAAATAGGATCAGTGCTCCCTATGGCGAACTACTCGGTCAAACGTAACCCTTGTCTAATAGCTCATGCAGTTGTGTAGATAACTCATGCATCTCTTAAGGAGCTAACCAATATAATGCTTTTGTTGGATTAGGTGTCTAAGCCCATAACTATAATTGGTATATAGTTGAATTGACAATAGCACATTCCTTTTAGGTTGCCTTCACACTAACAACAAGACCGGATGAAATATTTAGAAAGAGGAAGAATTTATTATCTGGAAAAAGAAATTAATATAGGAAATGATTTATTAATGTATTATGAAAATAATATATTAATCAAAAATCATATTATTCATTAATATTTAATCATAAATTAATTTGGAATTAATTTTGGGATTTAAGGAATTAATTAAAAGTGTAGGGGTTGTTTAGCAATTAAGTAATAGTTGTGCATTTGGTAAATTGGACCATCCTAGAAAGGATGGACGAAAACTTCTAAGGAGGCCCTAGAATTTTTGTCCATGGCCTAAGGGATAGGGAGTCCATGGGTTGCTTAGGCCTCCAACTGGAAATTAGGATTTCCTTCAGTAAACCCTAGCTTTGGCTCTAAGCAACCAACAACTATATAAAGAGCCCCAACCCCTTGAGATTTCAGCCACATGCTTGTAAACCCTAGCAGATCCGAATTCTAGTGCTTCCTCCTCCTCCTCCTCTCGCCTCTCATCCTCTTGCTTGGTGTGTTTGTGAGCCATTAGAGGTGTGACACTTGCTCTTAATGTTTAAGATCTTCAACGAAACCATTGTTATTACTACATAACAATAATGGTATGTATCCTAACCCTAGTATAGTCTCAATTTCAAAAATTTTATTTGTCTCCTAGGGTTTCTTGCTTTGTGTTCAATGTTTGTATGTATAATAAAGGAAACATAGATCCAACAGTAGGGTTGCATGCACACATATGACTGTTTGCTATGCTTAAAACCCATCAGTGGTATCAGAGCTAGGTTTATGTTTTCAATTAGATTTGATGCAATTGATTGAACATGACAATGGGGTTTATGTCTTTTAAACACTAGGCCTTGTGATTTTCAGAATTAGGGTTTCATAACCCTGTTTTTTGAAACTTTGCTAAGGGTTTTTAACCCTTTCCTTTGGCCTCCTAAATTTTGAGATCCAGGCTTTCCTAACCCAAGGGTTTTTGAAAATAAGGCAAGGATTGAAAGCCTTTCCTTCCACCCAAAGAAAAGGATAATTTCGAAAATATGGGGATAAGATAGGGTTGTTATATTTGGTAAGTATCTTATTAATTGTTAACTAGTTAATTATAGGATTTTATAATTATCCCTCCTAATTTTCAAAATCTAGGGGATAAGAGATTTGGTTAATTTTTTTAATTTAATGGATAATCCTTAATTGATTTAATAAATTAATTAAAAGTTTAATTAACAAATCATTATTAAATCAAAGTTTTTAAATTTTAAATTTTAACTTGATTTAAACAACCTAGTATTTTGAAAATTTTAAAATACACCCTTATACTATATGTAATATTAAAAGGTTAAATATTAACTATATGTATAAGACAAATCAATCGAACCGCTAGTACGCCTCATTCACGAAGCCGATCTATAAGGGGAGTTTAAGCAAGTGGCCTATAAAATGACCGTCATTGGGTATCCACTCTTACCCACCGATCCCTTGGTTGGTGAAGGGTTGTTAGCCGAACGGGATCGATGGGACAATTAATCCTCATTAAATTTATAATCATAAAGTAACTAAACCATTTTATTAAATTCCCAATCTTAGTTACTCTAGAAAAATGTGAATTTGATGCTAATCCATGAAATTGCACATTCCACTTTATATAAGTCGTTAGTGGAGCATGTGTAGTTAATCGACACACCAATATGGACTAATAAAGGGTGGCAATGCGTGGCTCGTAAATTATCATTGATTAATGGAGCGTGTGTGGCTAACCGACACATTGAGTAGATGATAAATGACATCGAGAGTACCAAGCAAATTTGCATGGTTATTCACATCTCATTTGTGATCCTCGGCATCCCAGTCACAAAGTGAGAGCATAATCGAGATTAAACATGCCATTGAATCTCAAAGATCTAGGAGTTTCATGAGATTGATATTGGTAAATGCTTTACCTACCTAAAATACGTTCGAATTTGATTACGACATCCCTCTTCAAAGTTCAAATCAAAAATATGGATCCTAGCCTTAATTTAAGTTTTTGGATTAATAATTAAGGATTAAAATCAACTAAGTTGAATTCTCTATGCTATCTTTATAGATGTTAAGTTATAACAACAATGGTCTTCCTCGTTCTTCTGGAAATGTTTTTCCTTCTCTGTCTGATGATGATCTTCCACATGTTGATCAAGGTGAAAGAGTGTTCCTTCTTCAAGCAATGTTGGAACTAGAAATCATGCTTCTCCAACTCTTCCTCCACCTCTTCCTGTGACTCTCCCTAATTCATGTATTCTTTAAGTTCAAAAATACAAAACTACTCAAGCCCTATTGGCACATAAACATCAAGATGGAAAGTCTATATGTGCGCATTTTCTGAAAATGAAATCACACATTGACAGATTGGGGATGTTGGGTGTCATTTTCCCAAGCATGCTCGATATTGTCTTGGTTCTAGTTTCGCTTCCAGAATCATATACTCAGTTCATTAAAGACTACTATATGAGGGACCATGACATGGCCCTAATTCATCTAACATATATGGTGATTGCTGCTGAAGAAGAAATGCTTAAGAACACAAGTCAAGCAAAATTTTTTGAAGGATCTGTCTCCAAAATTTCCATGGACATTGACAATGACAACAATGGTACTCCAGAAAAGGTTTTGCTTCCCAATGGAAAGGGATCGTCCAAGGTCAAACCTTTTGACCATATGGTAAAGAGCAAGGCTAATTCAGAGATAGTTGCATGTGCTAATCCCAAAAGGTCCATGTGTTTCTATTGCGAATTGAAGGAACATTGGGTGCGAAGCTGCCCAGACTACCTGAAAGATCTTAGAGATAGTAAAGTCAAGTTGTGTGACTCTACTTTAGGTACATCCACTACATAACTCCATTATTTTATTAAGTTCCTATTCATAGATTCTTAATAAATGATGTGATAGTCACATTTTGATGTTTTATAGAATCTAAGATAATGAAGAAAGCTTAAGAAGAGTAAGTTGAATCTGATTGTGAGAGATGGATTTCGGTCACATAGTTCGATGATCAGATTTTTGAGCTGCTGCTTAGGAGTTACGATAGATTGCTTATGAAATATTTGGAAACATAGTTTTCATATATTTGTATTGTAAGGACAAAATTTTTTTTGCTCATTATAAATGAAGTGATTTTTTTTATCTGGTTTACTTTATGTTTCCTTACAATGTCATTCATGAAAACTGGTGGTTAAATTTCTATTATTGGCAATGTTAAATGTGGATTGATTCTTAACTATATTGTTTGTGGAAATGTCACAATCAACCAAGTGAAAAGGAATTCTCATCACCAAAGTTTCAATTGGATAGAAACTTGGATTCATACAATCCGAATTGTATGATGTATGAGAATCTTGATCGTTGGAAGATCATGACTAATTCGGTAATCACATGTTTATGTGAGTCAAGTAAAGGACTAAAGGATCTAGTAGACATTGATGTGCACTATTCAGATCTGACACAAAGGATGATAAATTTAGTCGTCATGATTTGCTGATGCTATCAGTAAATATGGTTTTGTTTATAAGATTAAGCACAATTCTAACACCTTTGAAAAGTTTCAAATAGTGGCATAATGAATAAGAAGAATCTATTAGGCAAAATGATAAAGGTTTATCCAATATGAAAGGAAAGGAGAGTACTTTAGTATCATGTGTTTTGATCATCTTAATGATTATGGAACCATGTCACAAATTGATCCTCGAAGAACATCTTAGTGCAATTGTTTGAATAAGAAGAGGAATCAAATATTGTTGAAATGGTTCAATCAAGAGATGATCATACTTCGTTTCCAATCAAGTTTAGAGTCATACTCTAGTAACTACAAATTGTATTTTGAAGCTTATTCTAAAGTAAGTAGGTTTATAACACCTCATAAAATGTGGAGTGGTAATGTTTTCTTACTCTGGCACATTTAGAATTGGTAGGTGTGTTGTTTTCGTTGAAATAATGGAAAAACTAAGACCAATTACATGAAGTGTTTTATTGTCAAAAATCCACACTAACTTTTGAATATTTGTTTTTTCTTGTCAATGATTGTTCCTTGAGAGAGAAACTTATATGCCAAGAAGTCAGTGGTAGTCTTATTGGTCTTGACAAGTCTTTAGAGTCAATCAAGAATAAACCTTTTAGTTATCACTAGCAGACGATTTGAGGTTGATAATCTATCGTGTTCAGTTGACACATTCTTATTTCTATGCACCTTCCAGTTGAGTTGGTAGTGCATGTGACTTCTATGTTTCTCATTTGACTGCAAAATGCAAAGCATGTTGGCTAGTGAAAGTACATTGATAAATATGGGTGAAATGCTTAGAAACTTAGAAGCATTGGTAGGCCGTTGTGCTAGCAGAAGACAAGAAATTAAGAATGAGGAAAGTTCAGTCCATGAAAGGAAAACTAAATTTGATTTTGGTTTTGTCCTTAGCCTTATCTTATGATTGTAGGTTGAAATTGATAAATTCACATGGAAAGTAACACATACACAATTAAATCTAAGTGTTAAAAGTTTTAGCTCAAATTCATGAAAATAATTATGAGGAAATACTTTCAATTGTAGATTTTAAATATGATTAATATCATTATGGTTAGCGGTTGTGATAATTGCATTCTCAAATTGGTAATATGATTACGACATCCCTTTTCTTAGTTCAAATTATGAGAAATGGAAATAAATACTTTGAACATTCGAGACTTATAGCTATAAGTTCTGAAAGGATTTAAACACAAACATATGCTATCTAATGAAGGTGTATGTGCTTGAGAAGTCTAGCTGAAGACTTATCGAAGCATTACGTATCAGAAATTTTCACGTTAGTAAGAAAGTCAAAAAGTATTGATTTCTAGAAGTGTAGTTAATTTCTGGATACATGTCAAAGCTAGTGGGAGCATAATTGTTATACTAGTGGAATAAATGTTATGCTTAGTGTTGCAAGTTCACAATACTATAGGAAACAAAGTTTTCAATTTGCAAGTTGTAATGCTTGGGATTTTTTTGCTATAATAAGATTTGAGGGAGATGGCATTTATACTTCATTTCTAATGTAAATGTTTAGACTGAAATTTAATAAAACTTAGTCTTAGACATACATGAATATTGTGTTTAAATGATTCAACATATGTGATTCGATATATGGAAATATTATAGCAAGAGACTGATCAGATATCACGCCTTTATGTAAGACCTTATGTATCAAATCCCATATGCTTCAGATAAAGGATTGATTACATATTGCTAGGGTCATGATCCTCAAAGCATTCAGGATCCTCAAACCTCATAATATATTCAGGATCCTCAACTATCTTAGGATCCCGACTATTTCTATTATTATTATTATTTACTAACATTTAAAACGGTTATATTTTGTTCTTAATTAACACACGTGCAAAAATAGTCAAGAGAAGACTTATTCTAAACAAAGAGTCGTCACAACTTTTCTAAAGCCCTGGAATACCAAGTCAAACAACGTTCATAAAGCTAGTCATAAAGGATCTCGGGAATATCGTACATCTTGTTAGCTAGTTTAGACTATAAATAGACAACTGTATCTCGCACACAACACACTCTACCTACTCTGAGCTTATTCTACAAACTTCACTTGTTCTTAATGAAATACTCTCTATAATCATCATTTTATATTAATAAAATCATCAATGCAGGTGATCATTATCGTCTCCCAAGGTTTTGTGCTAGAGATCCTAGCAATGATCAACGGCTTTCCTTGTAAACAATCGTGTCATTCTCTTTACCTTTCTCTATTGCACAATTCGAACATCACAGCCTCTCATTCAATTTGGTTGATTTATACTTGTGCAATTTTTGACCAAAACAATTTGGCGCCCACCATGGGGCCGTGGTGTTCAAAATCCTCGAAAGATCATGTCTACACAACTGATCCTTTCTTCATCCTCCACTCCTTCCATTCCAGCCAAAAACCTACCACCTCCCCCGAGTGGACCCCCTGGTTAGAAGAAAACGTCTAATACTTCCAAGAGAAACACCCCTCCGGTCACTAATAATGGAAGTTTGGGATCTTTAGGACTCTAGGATTTGACTACTCCGGTTACTACTGCTGAACTCTTCGCTATGATGAGGAAAATGATGCAACAGATGACTCAGCAGCAAGACGACAATAGAACACTACTTAGAGAAGCGGAGAGGATGAAGGCGGAATTTTAGAGATCTCAGGAAACGATTCACACAGATGTACAACCAAGGATCCTGAACTTCGACAACACAAGATCCTCAGGAAATCAATAGAGGAACACAACTCCTGCTACTATAGCATCACCCTGGGGGACGACTACGAAAAATCGAGTATCTATGATCAATGATCTCGATGAGCCTTCAATACTCCTAGAAACCTTGATTCTAGTAACTTCCTAAACAACAATATTATCAATACTAACTATATGAATGTTGATGCAGGAATAAGTCCAAGCATGGCTAAGGAAGTTCAGCGGTTGCGATAGATGATCTCAAGCATACCTGGGTTAGTTCAAACCATACCAGAAGCATCTCCAACAAGTCACATGATCTCGAGATTTGCTACTTCGACAGCCAATACCAAAGTTCCTAAGCACTTCCAAACTCCTAGCATGAAGCCTTCCGATGGAACGACGGATCTTGAAGAGGACGTAGCACAATACCAAGAAAGGGTGGAGATCATTCCCATCCCAGTACACTTGAAGGAAGCTTGCCTATGCAAATGCTTTAGTTCAACCCTCATGGGACCAACTCTTAAATGGCTGCTAAACATTCCCCCCAATTCTGTTACTTCATTTGCACATTTAGTCAATATTTTCAATAACCAGTCTTCTTGTAGCAGAACCTTCAAGAAGATCACTAGTGATCTCTGTCAGGTGGTTCAGGATCCTAAGGAATGACTTAGGGATTTGTTAACAGGTTTGGCAGGGAAGCTCTGAGCATCCCCAACATTGACATGGCGACTGCCATGGAGGCCTTCAAGATGGGTCTATGGAAGGATTCACCCTTTTATGAGGATCTCGTGATGACTCCATGCAAGAGATTCAACAAAGTTAGGTGCCGAGCATTGAGGTTCATAAGGCTTGAAGAGGATAATGAAATCTAGAAGAGGAGAAACCCTTCAATTCAATACAAGAATCCCAATAGGAAGGCCGAATCCTTAGCTCCAAGATTCTACAATTCGAAGCCCTATTCCAAACCACACGATCATGGGGTTAATTCCCTCAAAGATGAAGGAGAGGAAGAGGGACCTCCTAAGATCACTGACTATTGTTTTTCTATGGCTCTTTTAGGTTTAATCTATGATATGCAGGATCTCGGAGACAAATCAAGGTTGCCAAAGAAGGATAACAAGTCCACCACATGATGGTGTGCTTACCACAAAAAATTTCATCACGTGATGGAGGATTGCATAGCCCTAAGAAAGAAGATCAACTACCTCCTTAGAAAAGGGCATCTTAAAGATATCCTAGGAAGAAAGAATGAAAATTCGAAGGAGAACAACCACGATGGTCACAAGATCTCGGAGAAACTAGGATCTCCACCCCAAACGCCAAGATAATTAACATTATCTTAGGCAGATCTAACATTTTTGGTACTTCTTATTCTCATGCTAAAAGACATGCCAAGGTCTCTAAAGCAGAAAAGGAGGATAGACCACAGAAGAATACCTCGATTTGTAATGAAAAGGAAATCATGTTTGAAGAGACGGACAATTAAGATATCCAGGATCCTCGCCATAACGGACTCATGATAACACTATACACTCCAACCACTTCGTCAAAAGGATACTTGTTGACGGAGGATCCATGGACGACGTCATACTCTTGGATGCACTGAAGAGGATGAACATCCCAGAATAAGAGATTATCAAAAGATCATCGGTCCTCATATGATTTAGCGGAGAAACGAAAATCACCATCGGGGAGATAAAGCAACCAATATGCATAAAGAGTGTAAGCTCTATACAAAATCTATTTTTATTGACACATTATCTTCTTATAATGTCATATTAGGTAGACTATGTTGGATTAGGTTTCGAAGCCCATAACTATAATTGGTATGTACTTGACCCGATAGTAGCAAGGTCCATTTTGGGTTGCCTTCATCAGAACAATTTGATAGATGGATATTTGAGTAAGAGCTTATTTGTGATTTATTAATATATTATCAGTATAATATATTAATTAAGAAATTATATTATTTAATTAGTATTGATCAAGAATTAATTTGGAATTAATTTAGTGATCAAAAGAGACTAATTGAATTAATAGGGATTGATTATGTAAATCAAGTGATACATATGGATTGGGCTAATGATCCATGATTGATTTGTGATGGGCTATGCTTATGGTTTAATCCATGAAGTGTTAATCTAAACCAAATGCATGGATCAAAAGATTATGTGTAAGATTAGAGTTATACATGGCTCTTAGAATTGTACACCATAAATATGTAACCCTATGCACTAAAATCGAAAATGACCTTGCATTTCAAGAAGAGAATCCAATTTCTTGTCTTTTAAATCTCTCTTATATTCATCTAGTTGTTTATTGGTGTTTGTGACTTGTTTGAGGCACAACACTTGGGGTGCTAAGCTCACTTAAGTCCAAAGTCCTACTAGCTACATCAAGAGGTATTCTTCTAACTTGTTTTATGATTCATATGTCAAATTTTGTACGCTAGTTTAGGCTTCATTCTTTGGAAACCAATGTTGCATGTATAATTAGAGAAAAAATAGATCCAATGCATTAGGGTTGTATGTGCACGATAGGGATGTTAGAGTACATAAAACCCAACAGTGGTATTAGAGCCATGGGTGTTTTCTATTATATTGATGTAATTGTGTGATTTTTAAAAGCTGAAAAATGACAATTCTAGATTTTGCCAGGGCGTACTTGACGAGTTCATCTATGAACTCGACGAGTAGGTTCCCTATGAATAGGAACTCGTCGAGTTCATAAGTGCACTCGACGAGTTGGATCATCAGATGGCAGGATTTTCAGGTTTTTGGGCTGTTTTGGATTAGGATCATTACCACAAACTGTTTTGGTTCATAAAATTTGATTTTACTAATATGGTAATGTTTATCCCAATCTAAAAACATGAAGCTTGTCAAATTTTAAGTTAATTACTTGATTTTTGTAAAAACCAATTATTTGAAAATTATGAAGTTATCTTGTAATATGAATCAAATTCGGTCAAATTGGTAAATGATCAATTATATGATAATTGGATTAGTTAAATTTGATCTATATGTTTCTTGAAAAGTTTCATAACTTGTCCTCAAGTTATGGAATATGAAAAGTGCTTATTTATGAAACAATTGACTTAGGTAAGTTATAGAATTGAATAGTCTTGAAAGGTTTCATAACTTGTCCTAAAGTTTGCAATTTGAAAGGTCTCATTCATGGAACATAAAAGTTCAAAAGTTATGGATTTCAAAAGTTTTGACAAGTTACAAAACTTGCTCTCAAGTTTTGGAACTTGAAAAGTTACATTTATGAAACTTTAATTCCAAACCCTAGATTTTTAAAAGTTTAAAATTCAATCCTATACTATTATAATATTAAAGTTTAGTACTTATATATATATATATATATATATATATATATATATATATATATATATATATATATATATATATAAGATAAGTCAGTCTTACCGTTAGTAGGCCTCATTCACGAAGCTAGTCTATAAGGGGCTTTTAAGGAAGCGGCCTATAATATGACCACCATTGGGTATCTATTCTTACCCACCGCACTCTTGACTAGTTGACGGTCGTTAGCCGAATAGGTAGGATAGGTCATTAATCCTTATTAATAAGTATAATGAAAATATACAAAGTAACTAAACTTTTATAAATTCTCAAATCTTTAGGAAAAATGTGAAAATGGAGCTATCCCATGGAAATTGCACTTTTCACCTTGCTAAGTTGTTAGTAGAGTGTATGTGGTTAACCGACACACTAATTTGGGACTAGCAAGGGCGGCAAAGGGTAGCTTGATGTTTATCATGGATCAATGGAGAGTTTGTGGTTAACCGACACATTGATTAAGTGATTTGTAACATTAAGAATACCAAGCATATTTTCATGGTTATTCACACCTTGTTTCTGACCCTCGGTATCCCAGTCACAAATTTGGAGGGCATAATAGAGATTTAAACATGCCATTGAAAAGTTCAATGAAGCTCAAAAGAATCTAGGAAACTCAATTCATTTAAAACCTAAATCCTCCTTTTTGTTTTTCATGGTGGATATTGGTAAATTGTCATTTATCTACCTTCAAATAGTTAACAATTGGATTACGACATCCCTCTTCATAATTTTAAAATACTATGTTGGGTCCTAGCCTTATTATTCCATTTTAGGTGTTATATTGCTTCTGGGTGTTTCTCCCTCATGAACTTATGTGGGAGGGTCATTTTTGATGGATCGAATTTCAATGCAATTGAGTGATTTTCAAAAGCTGAAAAATGAAAATTCTAGATTCTTCCAGGGCCTACTCAACGAGTTCATCTATGAACTCGATGAGTAATTGCCCTATGAAGATGAACTCGTCGAGTTCATAAATGCACTCGACGAGTTGGATCATTAGATGGTAGGATTTTCGAGTTTTTAACCTGTTTTGGATTAGGATCATTACCACAAACTGTTTTCGTTCATAAAATTTGATTTTACTAATATGGTAATATTTATCCCCATCCAAAAACATGATGTTTGTCAAATTTTAAGTTAATTACTTGATTATTTGGAAAAACTAATTATTTGTAAATTTAAAGTTATCTTGTAATTTGAATCAAATCAGGTCCAATTGTTAAATGAAGAATTATATGATAATTTGATTAGTTAAATTTGATCTATATGTTTCTTGAAAAGTTCCATAACCTGTCCTCAAGTTATGGAATATGAAAAGTCCGTATTTATGAAACAATTTACTAAGCTAAGCAATAGAAATGGAGTCTTGAAAGGTTTCATAACTTGTCCTCAAGTTTGGAATTTGAAAGGTCTCATCCATGGAACATAAAAGTTCATGAGTTATGGATTTCAAAAGTTTTGACAAGTTACAAAACTTGCCCTCAAGTTTTGGAACTTGAATTGTTACATTTATGAAACTTTAATTCCAAACCCTAGATTTTTAAAAGTTTAAAATTCAACCCTATACTATTATAATATCAAAGTTTAATACTTCTATATGTATAAGACATGTCAGTCTTACCGTTAGTGGGCCTTATTCACGAAGCTAGTCTATAAGGGGTGTTTAAGGAAGCGGCCTATAATATGACCACCATTGGGTATCTACTCTTACTCTCCGCACTCTTGACTAGTGGACGGTCGTTAGCCGAACGGGTAAGATAGGTCATTAATCATCATTAATAAGTATAATGAAAATATACAAAGTAACTAAAATTATAAACTCCCAAATCTTTAGTAAAAATGTGAAAATGGTGCTATCCCATGGAAATTACACTTTGCACCTTGCTAAGTTGTTAGTGGAGCGTGTGTGGTTAACCGTCACACTAATTTTGGACTAGAAAGGGTGGTAAAGGGTAGCTTGATGTTTCTCATGCATCAATGTAGCGTTTATGGTTAACTGGCACATTGATTAATTGATTTGTAACATTGAGAGTACCAAGCATATTTTCATGGTTATTCACACCTTGTTTGTGATCCTCGGTATCCCAGTCACAAACTTGAAAGGCATAATCGAGATTTAAACATTCCATTAAAAATTTCAATGAATCTCAAAAGAATATAGGAATCTCAATTCATTTAAAACCTAAATCTTCCTTTTTGTTTTTCATGGTGGATATTGGTAAATCGTCATTTATCTACCTTCAACTAGTTTAGAATTGGATTACGGCATCCCTCTTCCAAATTGTAAAATATTGTGTTGGGTCATAGCATTAATATTTCCTTTTGGGTGTTATACTGCTTTTGGATCTTTCTCGCTCATGAACTTATGTGGGAGGGACGTTTTTGATGGATCGAATTTCAATGATTGGGTTCAGAACATCCGAATGGCTATGCTTTATGAGGACAAAAAAATATGTCCTAGATAAAGAGCTTAAGGAGATTGATGAATCTACTGCTACTCCCAAACAGATTGTTGAGTATAAGACTCATGAGAAGGATGCGACCAAAATGTTGTGTATAATGATTGCTCCCATGACTGTTGAGCTTCAAAAGTCATATGAGGGCTTTTAGCCTTATGAAATGCACCAATATTTTATGGAAAGGTACCATCAAAGTGCAAGACAAGAAAGTTATGAAATCATAGCCTTCTTGATCACAACCAAAATGAAGGATGTCGATTCCATCATGACACACTTGCAAAAGATGCAATGGTTTGTGGACCGCTTGCTGAAGTTGAATGTCACTTCGATGAAGAGTTGGTCATTGACATTATTATACATTCTTTTCCTCCTTGTTATGATTATTTTCGTATGACCTATCATATGAACAAGGAGGAGGTCACTCTAAGAATGCTTCAAGGTTTCTTAAGAACTTTTCGAAGCAGTTTGAAAGGCAAATCTGATGTACTTAGAAATCTGATGTACTTACTCTTACTACTGTTGCCCCTGTCTTGGCAATTGGCTATGGAAAGTTAAAGCAGAGGAAGGCTCCCTCAAATAACCACAAGGGAAAGTCTCGTGTTAGATCCGCTTCTAGTGGGACAAAAGTTGGTTCTGTCACCCCCTCTACAAATCCAAAGGAAGCAGAGTGCTTCCATTTTCATGAAAAAGGGCATTGGAAGTGAAGCTACCCTAATACTTGCAGGACATAAAGGATGGGGAGATCAAGCCCTCCTTCGCAGGTATTTATACTATTTTGTCTAATAACTAATCATATGCTAATTCTTGGGTCCTTGATACAGGATGTGGTTTTCACATTTGTTTTGATTTGCAAGGTCTAAAAGAAAGTAGGGATGTGGAGCATGGGTAGATGAACTTAATCACGGGGAATAGGAAAAAGTCGCTTGTCAAAAAGATTGGAGTTTATTCTTTATTGCTTAGTAGTGGTTTAAATTTGGATTTGAATAATTGTTGCTACTCGTAAAAAATGTCTAGGAATATTATTTCTTTTCATAGTTTGTATAAACAAGGTTTTACCTTTTCTTTTAATAATGAAATTGGTAATATTAATGCTTATCATAATGGTTCATTTTAGTTTGAGGCATTACCTTTTAATGGTATATATGAAACTGTGATGGTTGGAGAAAACTTAGGAAATAATGTATTATACATCGATTCATCCAATGGTTTGGATAAAGCATGTCAACAAGAAGCGCATAGCCCGACTCCAGAAGGATTGAGTCTAGGAGTCATTTGACTTGAAGTCGGATAACACTTGTGAATCTTGTTTACTTGGAAAGATGACGAAGTCACCCTTCACTGTTTCATGTGCAAGGGGTGAGGGTATATTGGATCTCATACATAACAATGTGTGTGGACACTTTAGAACCGCCACAAGGGATGCTAATCGCTTCTATATAACTTTTACTGATTATTATAGTTGATACGATTATGTTTACTTAATCAAGCATAAGTCAGAAACCTTTGAAAAGTTCAAAGAGTTTAAGCAAGAAGTGGAGAATCAATTGGTTAGGAAGATAAAGATGCTCCGATCCGATCGAGAAGGAGAGTATCTTAGTATTGAGTTCCACGACTATCTTAAGGAATGTGGAATTGTTTCACAATTGATGCCACCAAGGACACCACAACTTAATGGTGTGGCTGAGAGGTGCAATAGAACCTTGTTGGACATGGTTCGTTCCATGATTAGTCGAGCTTCGATACCTACCTCAATCTGGGGGTATGACTTAGAGGCTGCCTCCCATATCCTTAATCTAGTCCCAACTAAAAAGGTTTCCAAAACACCTTACGAGATGTGGACAGGGTAGGTTCCTTCATTAGACCACATCAAGGTTTGGGACTTCGAGGATTTTGTGAAAAAAATAAACTCACGACAAGCTCGAACCATGTAGTGAGCGATGTATTTTCATCGGCTACCCTCATAAATCCTTTGAATATCTCTTCTATAGACCGAGTGACAATGTTGTCTTCGTTGCGAGGAAATGAGTCTTTAGCGAGAGAGAACTCATATGCCAAGAGGACAGTAGGAGGCAAATTGACCTTGAAGAGATTCAAGAATTAAGTGATAAAGGAACCTCAAAGAATAGCGATCAACTCGAGGTGGAAACTCCTGTTGAACCAATTGACGAGTCCTTACCCCTGAGGCATTCCAGTAGTGTTAGGAATGGACCTGAGTTTTATGGTTACCATATTACTATTGAAGGTGATGCATTTATCAGTGATAGTATACTGGTAAATTTGGATGAACCTAACAACTACAACGAAGCCATGATAGGCCCCGAGTCTACAAAATGGAAAGAGGCGATGGACAACGAGACTCAGTCTGTGTCTGACAATCAAGTTTGGAACTTGGTTGAAAATGTACCAGGCCATAAGACAGTCGGGTGCAAATGGATCTTCAAGAAAAAGACCGACATGGATGGGATAGTACACACTTATAAAGCATGATTGGTTGCGAAGGTCTTTACTCAAATACTTGTAGTTGACTATGATGATACCTTCTCACCAGTGGCTAAGATTAAGTTTATAATGATTTTGCTAGCCATTGCTGCAATTCATGATTATGAAATATGGAAAATGGATGTCAAAACTGCTTTCCTTAATGGGAAGTTGGCTGAAGATGTTTACATGAATCAGCCATAGGGTTTTGTCAATGCAGAGAATCCTAATGGAGTGTGTAAGCATGAGAAATCCATTTATGGATTGAAGCAAGCATCTCGCAGATGGAATCTTTGTTTCGATGAGAAAGTCAAAGAATTTGGATTTTCAAGAAGTGAAGATGAGTCCTGTGTATATTCCAAAGCAAGTGGGAGTATAGTTAGCTTTCTAGTGCTGTATGTAAATGACATACTGCTAATAGGAAACGACATTTCAACCTTGCAGGTGGTTAATATCACACCCCGATAAAGCGGAAACACGAGGCGTGGCAGTATAAAAGGGTTTCATAGAAAAAGTTAAAAGACAACACCAACCATAGTATTAAAAATCATTACAAATTTACAACGGGTTTGAACAACTTTTAAAAGAAATTAAAATGAAAATTTTAATACAACACATGCGAATGCTCCTAATAGTGAAGTGTTCGTAAGTGCCACTTACTCAATGATTTCTAAAAAAGCATGTAAAACAAGCGTCAACTATAAAAATAGTTGGTGAGTACTCAAAGATAAAATAATAATAATAATATTGGTTTCATGAATCAAAATCAAAGTTTTGATAAAAGTTTCCATAAATAGAAATATATTGCAAAAATGAGTATTAAGTTTGCATAAACAAAGTTCGTTGTTGTAATGAGAAACAAAGGTCATTGCTATAATTAATAAACAAGTTTATTGCCATAATAAATAACAAGTTTGTATGTGTATGAGCAAACAATGAGTTCCCAACCAAGCCTATGATTGATTCCCTATCAAGATCTATGCTTATCGTTCCATTGATTATATGGTATCATGCACTCCAGCAATCGGGCGAGTGAGCAGTTGTCAATTTCTAATAGCGCTATCCGTAATGACCACTGGCTCAAAGAGTTAATGGTTGAAGAAAAGTGTAAGGGAAGGGACTTAAGACGATAAGTTCTCATGTTTCATGTTGCATAGACATACATAGAGAGATATAGCAAAATATAGTTATCAAGTTTGATACAAATCGATTTAAATATCATGAACATTAAATAGTTTTTCGAACATGCTTTTCCACCCCAAAACATAAAAACCGAAAATAGGGGGAGTGCGTGAATACTCACAATGCATTGAGAAGATGCAAATGATGCCTTGATCTAAGTTCCACTTGTATCACTACCGAATCCTACAATAATGGTATACGCCAGTGAGTCTCTAGTTGAAACCCAATTCTAATATACTTACTACTACAATAGAATTATGCCAATATCGTGTCAAAATTTATATTGATAAGTTACAAACATTTTTCTAATATGGTGAACTTTTATAAATCATGCGATTAAGACAATTTTGGATATTAATTTTCTAGAATTTTTGTAATATTATAAATTGAGGGTATTTCAACACATTTAAATGTGTTTTAAACTCTTAAAAAGCCAAAATATTATCAAACAGTTTCCAAAAATTGTCAAACTTTTCATTTTCATTCTAAATACAGTAGAGGTCTTCCATAAATTTTCGTATAAAATTTTGATATGATTAGCTATTTTTCCAAAATTTTAAGCCTTCATAACAATATAAATTTGTAAAAAATAGCATCCAAAAGATACTAATTCCTAAAAAATTTATGATACTGCCATTAGACATGCTTAAGTTGGGAAAATTATAAAAACGATTTCCTAAACTATTTAACACAGTTTTGTGATTTTTGTGAATTTGTTCTAATAAAAATTGAAATAATTAAAAAACAGTTTTCAAAATTTCCCAAACATTTTTTATTACTGTTAATAAATATTCTTAAGCTGGGAAAAATATAAAAATGGATTTCTAAACTATTTAACCCGATTTTATCATTTTTGTTCTATTATTCTAATAAAAATTGAAATAAATACAAAAACGTTTCCAAAATTGCCCAAACTTTTTGTAACTATGTTATTATACATTTAGGATCTGTGAAAATAAGAAAATATATTTTTCAATTAGTCTTTCTATTTTTATTTCTTTTATCATCTTAAATAATCATTAATTGGAAAATAATTATTAAACAGTTAAAGTAAATTACCAAAATTTTTGTAAACTTTATTTATAGTGTAAATAATCTGGGAAATATCACAATGGTCATTTTTATATAGTGTAATCCGATTTTGGTGTATTTAAATGTATTTAATCTTAGAAAATAGGAGAAAATTAGTATACTGAATATAAAAATCATCAAAACTTTTATTTAGTGTTCTACTCTATTTTAAGGTCTTAGATGACAGTAACAAAAATTGATGAAAATCACTAAGATGTCATCATTTAGCTTAGGGGTCATCCACTAATTTACCTAGGATTTATAAACCTCTGAAAGTATTTTATATGAATTATTGCCCTAATTTATTGCAATAAATATAATAATTCGAGAAAAATGAATTATTTTCTGAAAATTTGTAGAACATCTCACTTTGTTGGTCGAATACAGGGAAAAATCGGATATGATCAGAAAACTTGTCTTAGATTTTTATTTGGGAATAAATCCTTTATAAACCCATTTGAAAGCTTTTTAACAACATACTTTGATGATCAAGCCTCTAAGCTTGAAGATCATCACATGCATGTTGGTTTTTGGGTTAAATACTACCTCCAACATCATAAAAATCATGGTTATGAACATGCATGTGAATAATCCATCCATAGAATGGTGGAGAAGAAGATGATATGCAAGAAAACTTGAGATTTTGAAGGAAGATTGATGAATTTTCGTGATTACCTTGAAGAACAACCCTAGATGATGAAGATTTAAAGTATAAGGTGTGTTTTTGGCTTCATTTTCTGGACAAATTTCATGGTTGATGGAGAGAGGAAGAGAGAGTAGAGAGAAAATGAAGTGGAGGTGTTGAAAAAAATGAGAGAGAATAAGAGAGATGGAGTGTGAGTTTTGTTTAAATGTTTTGGGAAGAGGGGAAGTGTATTGGGAAGAGGGTGAACGGTTTTGAGGGTATTATGCCCTCCTTCTCTTTTCATTTTTATAAAAAATTTCAATTCTTTAATAAATATATCACACTTTTTATAAAATATACACCCTAACCAAGTTTTTGCTCATGAAACCTTGATTTTTAACCTATAAATTAAGGGTAATTGTTAATGACTTAAATTTTATTTTCCTTGAATGCATTTTCAAAATTTTAATTATTATAACATCATATTATAAGGTTCATAACTATTTTTATAAAATTTTTAAGGTTAAATTTTATAAATCTTGAGTTTTAGGGATTTTAGGGTTTTGAGATTTAGTAAATCTTTGGATATCAAAATCCATAGAATCTTTGAGACTTCCATTTATCTTATGGTATTATAACTCTTTTTATAGTTATAAATAATGTTTGTAACTTATTTTATCATGTAACACCGTAAATTTCAAAACAAATTTTCGCATTTTATAAAAGCATAATTCATTTAGTATTCATAAAAATATCATTGTTTGAAATTCGAATCCATAACATAATAAAAATCCCAAGATCTCATAACATAAAAATGCCACGTGTGTACTGATCAGGCCGGCGCCTTCCCGCGATCCTCACTAGTACCTGAAACACATAACGCAAAACACTGTAAGCACAAAGCTTAGTGAGTTCCCCAAAATACCACATATAACACATATTAGCCACTCGAGGCTATAACTCTGTGGGTCCATGCACCCAAACTCTGTGAACCCTCAGGTTCTAACTCTGATACACATGCACAGCATAAATCACATAGAAGAATGCGGGGCAACACATACACACACACACACACACACACACATATATATATATATATATATATATATATATATATATATATATCATACAAACACTGCATCACATAACTCTGGTTACCTAGTCAAGGTAAAGTATAGTGAGAAGACTCACCTCGCGTATCTCGGTAAATATTTGTCTTGGAACAAATGTGATCTAGCCTTCGCCTAATCACACAAAGTAACACACCCATAAATGCACTGAACTCAACCCTAAAGGTCAACATGGTCAACGGTCAACTTTGACCGGACTCGACAAGTGCACTAGAGCGACTCGGCGAGTCTATACGTGTCCACTGACTCCCTTGGATCCTCTCATGACACGTCGAGTATTTGCCTAACTCGACGAGTTCCACCTGGCATGAATCGCGGGGCCACCAAAACTCAACTCACCGAGTCTCAAGAACAACTCGGCGAGTTCCGGCTTGACTCAGCCCCCCCCCCCTTGACTCTCCCTGACTCACTGAGTCATCCCCCAACCCGGCGAGTCTACTTGCTGAACAATTTACGTGAAACCCTAACCCTACTCGCCGAGTCTCAAGAACAACTCGGAGAGTTCATGCCATACACAAACTCTATTGACCTCCTGAGGTCAGATCTGTTTCCCCAAACCATAGATATGGCCTTCCCAAGCATGAATGTCACATAAAGTTCGAAACTTGATGCTTGTATAACCACAACAAGGCATCAAAAGGAGATTTGGTCCCAAAAATGATAACCTAAGTCCAATAGCCCCATACTAACCCATAAAGCTCCAAGGGGTAAGGTCTCTGGACCCTTTTGAGTCCAGATCCAAGGCACAAACTCGAAGAGGGACCATTTGCTCCACATAATCACTCTCCAAAGGGGGGTTAGAAAACCCTAACTCTAAAGATCAACACTAAAATTGAGGGAGGTTCGAACTATTACCTCAAAATGAAGTCTCTGGGCTCAGGATCTGCTTGAATCTCACCTCCTCCTTGCTATTGTCACCTTTTTCTTGCTAAACAAAGGATACAAAGATCCAAAAGTGACTTCTTCTCTCTCAAAGCGATTTAGCTCTCTTAGGGTTCTCGCAAAGGACTGGTATCCACAATGGAAGGCTATAAGTGCCCTTAAATAGGCTCCAAACCCGGGGAATTAGGGTTTCATTAAACAGCATGGACTCGCCGAGTCCACTTTTGGACTCGTCAAGTCCAGACGCGAACCCGCGCCCAAAACCGCAATCCTACTCGGCGAGTTTGGGCTCCAACTCGCCGAGTCTCCTCACAAATCACCAAAAATACAAGAATAAATAATACCTGGGAATCCGGGGTGTTACAATTCTCCCCCACTAGAACTAGACTTCGCCCTCGAAGTCTCGCTCTGCAAATAACTCCAGATGCTGCTCACGCATCTCACACTCAGGCTCCCAAGTCATCTCGGACCCCTTCCGATGTTGCTACTGAACCAAAACCAAGGGTACCTCCTTGTTCCTCAAAACCTTTATTTTCCGATCTCTGATTGCCACCGGTCTCTCAGCATAATTCAGGCTCGCATCCACCTGAATATCCTCTAATGGTACCGCTGCCGACTTATCGGCTATACACTTCCACAATTGCGACACGTGGAAAGTGTCGTGAATCTGACCCAACTCTGCTGGCAACTCCAAACAATAGGCTACCCTGCCTATCCTCGCGACCACCCGGAATGGGCCAACATATCGGGGCCCCAACTTGCCCCTCTTCCAGAATCGTATCACTCCTTTCCAAGGAGAGACTTTTAGGAGCACAAAGTCACCGACCTGAAACTCAAGCTCGGACCGGCGTCCATCCGCATAACTCTTCTGACGACTCTGAGCGGTCAACAACCTCTGTTTGACCTACTGGATCTGCTCTGTCGTTTGAAGCACGGTCTCAGTACTGCCCATAACACGCTGCCCCACCTCTCCCCAGCAAATGGGGGTCCGACACCTCCTCCCATACAACAGCTCAACGGGCGGCATACCAATGCTCGAATGATGGCTATTGTTGTAGGAAAACTCTGCCAAGGGCAAATACGTGTCCAAACTCCCCTCGAAGTCCAACACACATGCTCGGAGCATGTCCTCGAGCGTCTGAATCGTCCGCTCACTCTGCCCGTCAGTCTGGGGGTGATATGCGGTACTAAAATGCAGCCTAGTACCCAACTCCTCGTGAAACTTCTTCCAAAATCTGGAAGTGAAACGCACATCTCGGTCTGAAACAATCGAGATCGGGACTCCATGCCGTGATGCCACTTCCCTCACGTACATCTCTGCTAATTTCTCTGCGGAAGAGCTCTCACTGATAGCAAGGAAGTGGGCGCTCTTTGTCAGCCTATCCACAATCACCCAAATTGCATCGACTCCCCTAGCAGTCCTTGGCAATTTGGTGATAAAATCCATGGTAATCTGTTCCCACCTCCATTCGGGAACCTCTAATAGCTGCAACTTACCATGCGGTCTCTGGTGCTCGGCCTTAACCCTACGACAGGTTAAGCACCTCTCAACAAACCACGCAACATCCCTCTTCATATAGGGCCACCAATACTCTTTCCTCAGGTCCAAATACATCTTAGTGGCCTCAGGATGGATCGAGAATTTCGACCGATGAGCTTCTTCCATCAATGGTACGCGTCCCTCCCACAAACGGTACCCATATACACCCCTGAAATTGTTGGGTTTTGAGCATTCTAACACTCCTAAGTGTACATGCAACCCTAAATACCTTGGATCTATGTTTTCTCTATTATACATACAAATAAGAACTTCCAAGGAATTATCCTAATCTAGCATACAAAACAATAACTATAGCAAGATAGAATACATACCTCTTTGATGTAGAAAGTCTTCATGAAGCTTGAGTGCCTAGTGCCCCAAGTGTGACACCTCAAATGGAATCACAATCATCAAAACACTTGGAATGACTTGAGAGAATTCTACACTCATCAAAATTGGCTAGCCCTTTCACTTCACACACTAGTGTGATTCTAGTTACCAATTTTGTCAAGAATAAGATCTTTATATAGTGTTACAATTAGGGCAAACCCTAATTGTCATGACTTTCCATTTCCTTGGATCCATGGGTACAAATACACCATGGAGCATCCATGAACCATCCTATGGGTTTTAGCCCAACTTGATTATCCATGGAGCATTAGCCCACTATACAAGTATGGATGATTTACACAATCAACCCATATATTTAATTAGTCTTCTTTTGATCACTTAATTAATCCTAGATTAATTCTTGATCAATACTAATTAAATAATCTCATTATACTTATTATTAATATACTAGAACTTATAATATATTAATAACCATAAGTGTCTTATTTCTCTCATCCAAGTGCATGATGGTATGCAACCCAAATGGACCATGCCGGGTCGGGTCAAGTCTTACCAAATATAGTTATGGACTTAGACATTAATCCAACAGTCTCCCACTTGGATAAGTCTAAAACTATTATTGCGTATGACTTCAGGAACCAACTGGCAATCGTAGCTTTCAAAAAGCTTCTGTCGAACTCTGACCTTGTAGATGAACTCTGACCTTTGTCAATGACTTGTCCATTAGATAAGGGATCATATATTCCTCCATTCTAGATATCATATGGATTGAGACATGGATTATAATCATTCTCTCTGTCCATTTGTTGTTTCCCGATTTCCGATTTATGACGACTGACTAATTGAACAAATCAAATCAGTCCTGGCCCGGCCGAGCACTTCCATTTGTCATCATCAAATCATCGAGGGGCCCACAGATATCGCTTTTATCCCAAAGGTAAAAGGAATGGATAAACTTCGACTCATATGGCTTGTTCTACTACTTGTTGAATCATACACAAAGGCACGTTTTATAGCACAGAGTTACCAAATGCGGTTTCGTGCAATCAATGTACTATCAACTCATAGTAACAACTCATATCTCTAGGTTTGAAGAATATATGATATTATCGTCTCATGATCACTCGTGATAAAATCCATGAAGTGATTCCAATGAGCGCGGGTTGAATCCAATACTCAGAACTTATGAGCACTCATGAGTGTTGTAGCCCTTTGTCCAACACCTTAGACCTCTACAAGCCAACCCATGACAGTCTTAATTCATATCTACTTCCAACATATGACCGACTGTGGATGGTTTGAATAACTTAGTCATTCCGGAAGAATAACCTAGTTTATTCGGGAAGTCAAAACATGCAAAGTGAAACACAATAATAATTGAATCCAATATGGTATCAACTCTTTGAACATAAATAAAACACCTTTTATTTATCACCATATGATTACCCATTATTCATTGTATACTGTTTCAGCTATCAATTTTATTCTTGAATTTAAAACAATAGTTGTCCCATGCTCCAAGCATGTACACTCTGTTTTCTAAACACTAGTCATGCCACACACCAAGTATGCATACTATGTTTGGTTATGATCTTTACTTTGTGAACTAGATCAATTGAACATTACTTCAATGATTCTCTTTTCACACTCCCAAATCCTTATTGCAAATGCAAGAATTCCAAATTCATGCCATTTACTGAAATCTGTCAGATTCTAAACTTATATACATTGATCCTCTCGTAATGATTATGCACAAAGTCATAAAGACTTGGCGACAATCATTAGAGAGTATTCCAAAGGAGATCAACTCCTTGGAAATATCCTTCTTGCATTAAGTTTCCTTAATCTTACACAGATTTAAAAATCTTAGCTTTGAAACATTTCCAGATTCCATTTTGACCATCACTTCTGAACAAGAGTTGCCTCCTTACAGACTATGTCAATATGGTCCTTCCAGAATTATCACTATACTTCCAACTGTCCTTGAGCAACCAATCTTTGGTAAACCTTAGATTGTCCTCGACAATTGTTTAATCCTTTTAGTCATATCCAGTTCTAAACCTTTTCCCTTCTTAATGCCCCAGGCATTTTGAAAATTTTAGAACGGATGATTATAGCACATGTAATCGATCCTATATCTGAAGCATATGGGACACGATTCATGATGTCTCACATAAAGACTAAACTAGTCTTTTGCTATAACATTTCCATTTCAATTTGCCAAGTTCTCATAATTCAGATTATGAAAAGGGATGCCGTAATCATAATCGAATTTTAGAACGCAAATAATGGACCCATATACAGAATTTCCTTATGTTGAGCCATTCCAACATGAAATTCATATATATATCCTTGACTAAATGATTAAAACCTCACGATCTAAGCTTATAGATTTGAGACGAAGTATAATTTCCTCTCCCTTAATTATAGCAAAACAACTTTTTCAATCCGTGCAACCTCACGAATTGAAACTTTTTTGTTTTCTATAATTAATATTGCTAACTTGCAATACTTATCATAATTATCATGCTCCCACTAACATGATGATTATTAGCATAACACTTATGCTCCCACTAGCTTTGACATGTACCCAGAAATCAACTCACTTTCTTACCAAAGTTCAGATTTCTGATACTAGATTGTTTTGATAAGACTTTATCAAAATCATACACCTTCCTTTAGATAGCACACTTGTGAGTCTAAACAATTACGAAGAGGTATGCCGTAATCATAATGGTTAGACCTTTTTGCCACTTCTCACAAGTCCATATTAGTGTGCCGGTTAACCACACGCGCTCCACTAACGACTTTGAGAATGCAAATATCACAATTGCTATCTAGATAAAATCTACTTAGTGAAAGTGTTTCCTCACCATCATTTTCATGAATCGGAGAGAAACCTTATGACACTTAGATTTAATGGTGTATGTGTTCTTATCCATGTGAATTGTCAAAATCATAGTCACAAGACAAAGATAATGACAAATCCAAAACCATATGGATTGAACTCAATCTTAACTTCTTGCCACCTGGCAGCTCAAGGGCCTACCATTGCTTCCAAGTTGTTGTGCAACCAATTGAGAACTCTAAGAACTCATATGCAAAGCCAACTTTAACTGGAATGGGCACAGAATAAGTCAACACGATAGGTTATAAACCTCAAGTCGTGTGCTAGTGAAGAACTTCAGGTTTTATTCTTGATTAGTTCTTGAGACTTTCAAGACCTTTAAGACTCCCACTGTCCTCTAGACCTATAAGACTCCCTTGTCAAATATCCAAGAGAGAGTGTGGATTCTAATCAAGACAAACACTTCACACAATTGGCCTTAGTTGGTCTTTGTTTTATCCAAAACATCACAACTTACCAATTTCAAATGTACAAGAGTAGAAAACTTTTACTCTTACATTTGACAAGTGTTTTAAACCTTCTTTTGAGACATGTCACTCAAGTTACAATCTTGGAGTATGACTCTAAGACTTGTATTGGAACGAAGTATGACTCATCTTCTTGACTTAACCATTTCAACAATTCAAGATCCCTCTTCTTAGTCATAAGAATGCACTAAGATTTCCTTAGAGAACTAATTGTGCTATGGTTTCTTAATCATTAAGATGATCACAAAAGCTGATACTAAAGTACTCTCCCATCTTTTCAGATTTGAGAAACTTTTATCCTTCTGCCTAAATTGATTCTTCTTATTCGCTCTGCCATTCATTGGAACCTTTTTCCAATGTCTCAGAATTACACTTAAGCTTGTAAGTATAATCATATTTACTGTGCTTTAGTAAACTATGACGAATAGTTTTATCAATCTTTTTGTGGTGGACTTGACCAGTGCACAAGAATGTGTACTCGATCCCTTAGTCCTTTACTTGACTCACACATCCATGTGAACAAGTAATTAGTCTTAATTTTCCAAAACTTGAAAGTTCTCATTCATCATGCTATACAACTTGCATGATTCCAAGTTCCGATCCACTTGAAACTTGGGTGATGAGAATCTTTCCTTATTTGGTAAATTTAGACATTACCACAAATGAAAGAATCAATTTCATATTTCCACTCTTGCTATTAATGGAATCATATAAGCAACAATTTTTCCTCAAATGCCATTGTAAGGATATTTTTAAAATAAATAAAATCAAAAATTTTCTTTTATTTTAAAACTTTGCGGAAAAAACTTATCCTTACAATCCATAAGCACATGAAAACTTGTTGTTATCTATTCCTAAGCAATATATCATAACTCCTAAGAAGTAGCTCAAGAATCCGATCTTCAAACTATGCGATAGAAATCCATCTACGCCATCAGATTCAGCATATTCTTTCTTTAAGTTTCTTCACTTTTCTTTCATTCTTAAAACATCACCATGTGACCCAGTCACATCATGTATCAAGAATCTCAGAATAGAAACTTAACAGAGTTAGATAGTGGAATTTACCTGAAGTAGAATCAAACTTATTGACTTTAACATCCTTAGGTTAATTTTGGCAGCTTCGCAACCAATGCCCCTTTCTTTGGAAATACAAACATATGGACCCTTTGATAATGGTACACATGACTATCACAGACTTAGCTTTTCTCTTTACCATTTGGTCAACCGAGTTGACTATGGCCGATCCCTTTCCATTGGGAAGAGAATGCTTTACTGGATATCCAATGTCGTCATTGTCAATGTCCATAAAGTTTTAGGAAGTTGATCTTAGCAAATATATAAGATCGTTAAGGGTCTTGTCATAGTCGGTTTCATAGGTGTTCCAAAAGAACTCACTATGTAACTTAGAAAGTGATTGAACCACCAACTTTCTTAAGACTTTGACACCCAACTCTCCCGGCTTGTCAATATGTGACTACATCTCCAAGATGTGTTCACACCTAGACCTTGCCTTGCCAATAGGGCTTGAGTGACCTTAAACTTTTCAAGAACTTGTGGGTTAGGGAGAATAATTGGAAGAGGTGAAGAAGTATGATATCCATGGGACATCATCTTCATTTAGGAAACCTTGTTTCAAGAGATTTGAGAAGATCATAAATGTCTAAACCAGACATCTTTTGGGAGATATTCAAGATAGTTGATCTTAAGTCCTTAATATGACACCCAATATGAAATATTAAGGCTAGGACCCAACAAACTATTTTATAACTTAGAAGAGGTATGCCGTAATCCAAGGTATAAAATATTTGAAGGTAGGTGAATGACGATTCACCAATTTCCACCAAGATAAACGAAATGTATTATTAGGTTTTAATTGGTTTTGAAACTCCTAGATCTTTGAGATTCATTGAACTGTTCAATGGCATGTTTCAATCTCGAGTGTGCCCTTCAGGTTTTGTGACTGGGATGCCGAGGATCACAAAACAAGGTGTGAAGTAACCATGCAAATCACTTGGTACCCTTAATAAATTACCCCTCAATCGATGTGCCGGTTAACCACACACGCTCCATCGATACTATGATAAATATTAAGTCACCCTTTACCTACCTTGTTAAGTCCAAGTTAGTGTGCCGGTTAACCACACACGCTCCACTAACGACTTTGACAAAGTGTAAAGTGTAATTTCATGGATTAGCACCTTATTCACATTTTCCTAAGTAACTAAGATTGGGTATTATTAAGAGTTTAGTTACTTAGTATTATCATTAATACTTTTAATGAAGGGAGAATTCTAGTCCTGTCAAACCCGTTCGGCTAACGACCCTCCACCAGTCAAGCAAGCGGTGGGAGAGAGTGGACACCCATTAAGTTGCCATTTTATAGGCAACAACCTTATACCCACCTTATAGACCGGCTTCGTGAATGAGGCGTACTAGCGGTAAGACTGACTTTACTCTTATACATATATATATTATTAACTTATAATATTATAAAGTATAAGGGTTGAATTTTAACTTTTAAAATTCTAAGGGTTAACTTGGAATTAAAGTATTCATAAGTGAAAACTTTACAAATTCCAAAACTTGAGGGCAAGTTTTGAAACTATTCAAAACTAATTAATTCCATAAATTATGTGTTTAAAGTAGTTTTAATCCAAAAACTCTTCAAGTTCCATAACTTGAGGACAAGTTATGGAAGACTTTAACCTAATAAAAGAACTAACTTTTCCTTTATTTTATAACTTATGGATTTAATTATGGTTACATATTTTTCTTTTAATGAAGTGACTCTTGAACTTTCATAACTTGAGGACAAGTTATGGAGTCATAAAAAAACATTCAATGACACAAGACTCTTCATTTTGTAACCATTGCCAATTATTATGAGTTTTATGAGTCTTTAATGTGACTCTTCATGTAACTTGAGGACAAGTTACACAAACACATTTTATACTCAACTCTTAGATTAAAATGGACTGAAAACAACTATTTCACTCAACATTTCTATTAATCTAAGCAACTCATAAGAACAAGATAATTCAAATCAAACTTTTTCATGTAATTAGTCTAAACCTTAAACTAATACAAAACATGAATCTATTGACAATTATCTTTGAAAATGGATTAGCATGAACATTACCACATCAAAAACAAGTTTATAAGATCAAAAACAACTTAGGGTAATGTTCCTAGTCCATTTCTAGCCAAAAACCTCGAATATATGCTGTCTGGGGCTCCTACTCGGCGAGTGGCATCAACCAACTCGGCGAGTTGGATGCATTTTGCCTTGGACTCGGAGAGTCCATTTATGGACTCGGCGAGTCTGCTGGGCAGACAGCATCAAAACTCGATTTTCCAGCTTCTTTTGCAAGTATAACAAGAAAACAAGCCTAGGCTCTGATACCACTGTTGGGTTTTGAGCATTCTAACACTCCTAAGTGTACATGCAACCCTAAATACCTTGGATCTATGTTTTCTCTATTATACATACAAATAAGAACTTCCAAGGTATTATCCTAATCTAGCATACAAAACAATAACTATAGCAAGATATAATACATACCTCTTTGATGTAGAAAGTCTTCATGAAGCTTGAGTGCCTAGTGCCCCAAGTGTGACACCTCAAATGGAATCACAATCATCAAAACACTTGGAATGACTTGAGAGAATTCTACACTCATCAAAATCGGCTAGCCCTTTCACTTCACACACTAGTGTGATTCTAGTTACCAATTTTGTCAAGAATAAGATCTTTATATAGTGTTACAATTAGGGCAAACCCTAATTGTCATGACTTTCCATTTCCTTGGATCCATGGGTACAAATACACCATGGAGCATCCATGAACCATCCTATGGGTTTTAGCCCAACTTGATTATCCATGGAGCATTAGCCCACTATACAAGTATGGATGATTTACACAATCAACCCATATATTTAATTAGTCTTCTTTTGATCACTTAATTAATCCTAGATTAATTCTTGATCAATACTAATTAAATAATCTCATTATACTTATTATTAATATACTAGAACTTATAATATATTAATAACCATAAGTGTCTTATTTCTCTCATCCAAGTGCATGATGGTATGCAACCCAAATGGACCATGCCGGGTCGGGTCAAGTCTTACCAAATATAGTTATGGACTTAGACATTAATCCAACAGAAATGTCATAAGCCCCCGACCATCGGTAACGAACTCCGAATGGCGTCCAACACCGGAGCCATCACGGTCAATCGCAAACATACATCGGAGCCATCACGGTCAATTGCAAACATACATCTCGCAATGGGGCAGTCTCCGCCCTGCACCTCAGGGCATCGACTGCCAAATTAGCCTTGCCCGGATGATACAGGATCTCACAATCATAATCCTTGACCACATCCAACCACCTCATCTGCCGCATATTTAGGTTAGGCTGATCCATCAAATACTTCAGGCTCTTATGGTCTATGTATATCGTACACCGAACCCCATACAGATAGTGACGCCAAATTTTGAGGGAGAACACCACCGTCCTCAAATCTAGATCATGGGTGGGATACCTCGTCTCATGAGGCTTCAGCTGCCTCGATGCGTATTCTATCACATGCCCTCTCTGCATCAGCACCGCTCCCAACCCCAAAGATCGACGCATCACAGTATACCATAAAGTCCTCCGTCCCCTCCGGGAGGGCTAATACCGGGGCTTCGCATAACCTTTGGTGAAGCGTCTCAAAGGAGGCCTGCTACTCGGGGCCCCATGAAAAAGCAACACCCTTCCGGGTCAACCTGGTGAGTGGCACTACGATGTTAGAGAAATCCCTGATAAATCTCCGATAATAACCTCCCAACCCTAAGTAACTCCTGATCTCGAAGGGTGACCTCGGCACCTCCCAACTCATCACTGCCTTAACTTTGGCCGGGTTGACCAATATCCCTCTCTGGTTAACGAGATGTCCTAGGAACTGGACCTCTCGCAACCAGAAATCACACTTGGAGAATTTGGCATAAAGTCACTCCGATCTCAGAACTCCGAGGATCTCCCTCAAATGCTCCTCATGCTGCTCTCTAGATCTCGAATATACCAAAATGTTGTTGATGAATACAATCACCGACCGATCCAACATCGGCCTGCATACTCGGTTCATGAGATCCATGAACACTGCCGGGGCATTGGTGAGCCCCAAAGGCATCACCACAAACTCGTAATGCCCATAACGCGTCCTGAACGCTGTCTTCTGGATGTCCTCATCTCGCACCCTCACCTAATGATATCCAGACCTCAAATCAATCTTGGAGAACCAAGATGCTCCCTGCAACTGATCGAATAAATCGTCGATCCTCGGCAACGGGTAACGGTTCTTGACCGTCAGCTTGTTCAACTCTCGGTAATCAATACACATCCGGTGTGAACCATCCTTCTTCTTGACAAAAAGGATAGGTGCTCCCCAAGGCGAGCTGCTCGGCCGAATAAATCCCTTTCCCAGCAGCTCCTGAAGCTGTGAGGATAACTCTTGCATCTCTAGAGGTGCAAGGCGATAAGACACCTTGGCAATAGGCGTGCCCCCCGTAACCAAATCGATGCTGAACTCCACTTGCCTCACGGGAGGCACACCCGACAACTCCTCTGGAAATACATCCGGAAACTCACGCACTATCGGAACCTCCTCAACTGATCTCGGCCTCTCTGAATCAACCCACGTATCCATCACATATGCCACAAAACCCTTATAGCCTTGCTAGAGACACTGCCTCACCCTAGCGGTCGAACAAAACGCTGACCCAGAACGTGTACCCTCTTTGTACACCGTAAGAACTCCCCCACTAGGGTCTCGTATGGTCACCCGCTGCCGTTCGCAGTCGATAACCGCACCGAATCTGCTCAACCAGTCCATGCCCACAATGACACAGACATCACCCAACGCAATAGCAACCAACTCAATCGGAAACTCATCACCGAATATCTCGAATACGCACCCACGGATCACCTCCGTGGCATATATCACCCTCTCGTCAGCTATGGAAACTCTCAAAGGCCGACTCAACGCCTCACGACTAGTACTAATATGCTGACTAAAAGCCAAAGATACAAAAGACCGACTCGCATCTGATTCAAATAACACCAAGGAAGGTACATAATTCACAAGAAAAGTACCTACGCATAACATACTATAAGCATAATATCTCGACATCAAAATAAATACATGAAAGAATACATACCAGCCACGACATCGGGCGCTACGCGGACCTCCTCTGCGGTCAACTGAAAGGCTCTCCCTCGTGCCCTCGGCGTCTCGGCCTTAACTGGCCGACTCTCGGTAGCTCTGATGGCGGCAGGGGCAAATCCCTGAGGTGCTCCCTGAGCTGATCCCCGCAACCACGGACACTCTGCCTTTCGGTGTCCGGTCTGGTTGCAGTGAAAACACACTGCAAACCCCTTGGGGCAGTCCTTGGCCATATGCCCCTCCTTGCCACACTTGTAGCAAGATCCAGCTCTACAAACTCCATCATGACCCTTGCCGCACTTTCCACAAGTGCGGCCCTTCTGGCCCCCCTGATTTGGGATCAGCGGGCTTGGACCGCTTGGTTGCCGGCTGAGACTGTGCCGGTCGCCGATCCCTCCCCTGAGACTCCGCCTCCTCCCTAGCCTGAGTCTCTAGCTCGATCTCCCTCTTCCGGGCATTTTCCTGAAGCTCGACAAATGTCTGGTACGAGGAGTTCGCCACGAACTCCCGAATGTCTCTCCTCAAGATACTCAAATATCGGCTCATACGTGCCTTCTCATTAGACACGTGCTCAGGGCAGAACATCGCCCTCTTGTGGAACATCCTGGTAATCACCGTCACAGACTCAGTACCCTGCTTGAGGGTCAGAAACTCCTGGGCCAAACGCTCCCTCTCCACCTGGGGAACGTACTCATCTTGGAACATGGCAGTGAACCTCTCCCAGGTCACTGCCGCAATCTCAGCAGGCGTAAAGTGCGCCGTCACAAACTTCCACCAGTCCTTCGCTCCCAAGCGAAGCTGGTTCAGCGCGAACCGGACTCTCAAATGCTCAGGAGATGAGCAAGTAAAGAAACACCCCTCTATGTCTGAAATCCATCTCATAGCCGCCACCGGGTCCTGGGTCCCGTCAAACTCCGACGGTTTTGTGTTGCTGAACTCTCGGAACAGCAACGCATCACCACCCTGCGGCCTTGCAGCAGCAACAACTGCGGTGGCCGCTGCAACAGCAGCCTCAGAAAGAGCAGCATAACGCTCGTCGAAAGTCTCAATCAGCGTGGTCTTAATAGACCCGAATATCTCTGGTATCTCTGCCTTGATGGCTGCAGCCACCTCCTCGTGGATGATCCGGCGGATCTCCTCATCACTAGCCCTACTGCTATCTGGTATAAGACGTGTCCTCACCATGATCTACCTCTGAAATATAACATACGATAGATTAGAACCCATTCGAGCATACTCCCACTCGACAACTCATCCCTCATTGATCCTTGGCATTCCGAAGATTCTTACTTGAACTGTACACCACCCCGGTGCTTTCAGTAGTACGGGCCCAATACTACTGTCTGCACCGTTTCAGTATACACCCCAAATCCTCCTCTTCGGATCTCAAGTTCCAAGTACTCTATTATGCATAATCCACTCTCTAACAAATCTCTCATAAGCTCCTCGCTGCTACCTACTCACTCTCAAGCATCTAATAGCAGCTCACCTCTCCCTAGGCCAAGGCATCACAAATCAGGCCATGCTAGTCCTAATAGGAGTACCTAGCCCACTCTAGCATGAGAATACTGTTGGGTTTTGAGCATTCTAACACTCCTAAGTGTACATGCAACCCTAAATACTTTGGATCTATGTTTTCTCTATTATACATGCAAATAAGAACATCCAAGGTATTATCCTAATCTAGCATACAAAAACAATAACTATAGCAAGATAGAATACATACCTCTTTGGTGAAGAAAGTCTTCATGAAGCTTGAGTGTCTAGTGCCCCAAGTCTGACACCTCAAATGGAATCACAATCATCAAAACACTTGGAATGACTTGAGAGAATTCTACACTCATCAAAATCGGCTAGCCCTTTCTTCACACACACTAGTGTGATTCTAGTCACCGATTTTGCCAAGAATAATATCTTTATATAGTGTTACAATTAGGGCAAACCCTAATTGTCATGACTTTCCATTTCCTTGGATCCATGGGTTCAAATACACCATGGAGCATCCATGAACCATCCTATGGGTTTTAGCCCAACTTGATTATCCATGGAGCATTAGCCCACTATACAAGTATGGATGATTTACACAATCAACCCATATATTTAATTAGTCTTCTTTTGATCACTTAATTAATCCTAGATTAATTCTTGATCAATACTAATTAAATAATCTTATTATTCTTATTATTAATATACTAGAACTTATAATATATTAATAACCATAAGTGTCTTATTTCTCTCATCCAAGTGCATGATGGTATGCAACCCAAATGGACCATGCCGGGTCGGGTCAAGTCTTACCAAATATAGTTATGGACTTAGACATTAATCCAACAGTCTCCCACTTGGATAAGTCTAAAACTATTATTGCGTATGACTTCAGGAACCAACCGGCAATCGTAGCTCTCAAAAAGCTTCTGTCGAACTCTGACCTTGTCGATGAACTCTGACCTTTGTCAGTGACTTGTCCATTAGATAAGGGATCATATATTCCTCCATTCTAGATATCATATGGACTGAGACATGGATTATAATCATTCTCTCTGTCCATTTGTTGTTTCCCGATTTCTGATTTATGACGACTGACTAATTGAACAAATCAAATCAGTCCTGGCCCGGCCGAGCACTTCCATTTGTCATCATCAAATCATCGAGGGGCCCACAGATATCGCTTTTATCCCGAAGGTAAAAGGAACGGATAAACTTCGACTCATATGGCTTGTTCTACTACTCGTTGAATCATACACAAAGGCACGTTTTATAGCACAGAGTTACCAAATGCGGTTTCGTGCAATCAATGTACTATCAACTCATAGTAACAACTCATATCTCTAGGTTTGAAGAATATAAGATATTATCGTCTCATGATCACTCGTGATAAAATCCATGAAGTGATTCCAATGAGCGCGGGTTGAATCCAATACTCAGAACTTATGAGCACTCATGAGTGTTGTAGCCTTGTCCAACACCTTAGACCTCTACAAGCCAACCCATGACAATCTTAATTCATATCTACTTCCAACATATGACCGACTGTGGATGGTTTGAATAACTTAGTCATTCCGGAAGAATAACCCAGTTTATTCGGGAAGTCAAAACATGCAAAGTGAAACACAATAATAATTGAATCCAATATGGTATCAACTCTTTGAACATAAATAAAACACCTTTTATTTATCACCATATGATTACACATTATTCATTGTATACTGTTTCAGCTATCAACTTTATTCTTGAATTTAAAACAATAGTTGTCCCATGCTCCAAGCATGTACACTATGTTTTCTAAACACTAGTCATGCCACACACCAAGTATGCATACAATGTTTGTCTATGATCTTTACTTTGTGAACTAGATCAATTGAACATTACTTCAATGATTCTCTTTTCACACTCCCAAATCCTTACTGCAAATGCAAGAATTCCAAATTCATGCCATTTACTGGAATCTGTCAGATTCTAAACTTATATGCATTGATCCTCTTGTAATGATTATGCACAAAGTCATAAAGACTTGGCAACAATCATTACAGAGTATTCCAAAGGAGATCAACTCCTTGGAAATATCCTTCTTGCATTAAGTTTCCTTAATCTTACACAGATTGAAAATTCTAACTTTGAAACATTTCCAGATTCCATTTTGACTATCACTTCTGAACAAGAGTTGCCTCCTTACAGATTATGTCAATATGGTCCTTCCAGAATTATCACTATACTTCCAATTGTCCTTGAGTAACCAATCTTTGGTAAACCTTAGATTGTCCTCGACAATTGTTTGATCCTTTTAGTCATATCCAGTTCTAAACCTTTTCCCTTCTTAATGCCCCAGGCATTTGGAAAATTTTAGAACGGATGATTATAGCACATGTAATCGATCCTATATCCGAAGCATATGAGACACGATTCATGATGTCTCACATAAAGACTAAACTAGTCTTTTGCTATAATATTCATGCCATTTACTGGAATCTGTCAGATTCTAAACTTATATGCATTGATCCTCTTGTAATGATTATGCACAAAGTCATAAAGACTTGGCAACAATCATTACAGAGTATTCCAAAGGAGATCAACTCCTTGGAAATATCCTTCTTGCATTATGTTTCCTTAATCTTACACAGATTGAAAATTCTAACTTTGAAACATTTCCAGATTCCATTTTGACTATCACTTCTGAACAAGAGTTGCCTCCTTACAGATTATGTCAATATGGTCCTTCCAGAATTATCACTATACTTCCAATTGTCCTTGAGTAACCAATCTTTGGTAAACCTTAGATTGTCCTCAACAATTGTTTGATCCTTTTAGTCATATCCAGTTCTAAACCTTTTCCTTTCTTAATGCCCCAGGCATTTGGAAAATTTTAGAACGGATGATTATAGCACATGTAATCGATCCTATATCCGAAGCATATGAGACACGATTCATGATGTCTCACATAAAGACTAAACTAGTCTTTTGCTATAATATTCATGCCATTTACTGGAATCTGTCAGATTCTAAACTTATATGCATTGATCCTCTTGTAATGATTATGCACAAAGTCATAAAGACTTGGCAACAATCATTACAGAGTATTCCAAAGGAGATCAACTCCTTGGAAATATCCTTCTTGCATTAAGTTTCCTTAATCTTACACAGATTGAAAATTCTAACTTTGAAACATTTCCAGATTCCATTTTGACTATCACTTCTGAACAAGAGTTGCCTCCTTACAGATTATGTCAATATGGTCCTTCCAGAATTATCACTATACTTCCAATTGTCCTTGAGCAACCAATCTTTGGTAAACCTTAGATTGTCCTCGACAATTGTTTGATCCTTTTAGTCATATCCAGTTCTAAACCTTTTCCCTTCTTAATGCCCCAGGCATTTGGAAAATTTTAGAACGGATGATTATAGCACATGTAATCGATCCTATATCCGAAGCATATGAGACACGATTCATGATGTCTCACATAAAGACTAAACTAGTCTTTTGCTATAATATGTCCATTTCAATTTGCCAAGTTCTCATAATTCAGATTATGAAAAGGGATGCCGTAATCATAATCGAATTTCAGAACGCAAATAATGGACCCATATACAGAATTTCCTTATGTTGAGCCATTCCAACATGAAATTCATATATATATTTGACTAAATGATTAAAACCTCACGATCTAAGCTTATAGATTTGAGATGAAGTATAATTTCCTCTCCCTTAATTATAGCAAAACAACTCTTTCCCAATTGAAACTTTTGTGTTCTATAATTAACATTGCTAACTTGCAATACTTATCATAATTATCATGCTCCCACTAACATGATGATTATTAGCATATCACTTATGCTCCCACTAGCTTTGACATGTACTCAGAAATCAGCTGGACTTCTAGAAATCAATACTTCATTGACTTTCTTACCAAAGTTCAGATTTCTGATACTAGATTGTTTTGATAAGACTTTATCAAAATCATACACCTTCCCTTAGATAGCACACTTGTGAGTCTAAACAATTATGAAGAGGGATGCCGTAATCAATATGTAGACCTTTTTGCCACTTCTCACAAGTCCATGTTAGTGTGCCGGTTAACCACACGCGCTCCACTAACGACTTTGAGAATGCAAATATCACAATTGCTATCTAGCTAAAATCTACTTAGTGAAAGTGTTTCCTCACCATCATTTTCAAGAATCGGAGAGAAACCTTATGACACTTAGATTTACTGGTGTATGTGTTCTTATCCATGTGAATTGTCAAAATCATAGTCACAAGACAAGGATAATGACAAACCCAAACTCATATGGACTGAACTCAATCTTAATTTCTTGCCACCTGGCAGCTCAAGGGCCTACCATTGCTTCCAAGTTGTTGTGCAACCAATTGAGAACCCTAAGAAATCATATGCAAAGCCAACTTTAACTGGAATAGGCACAGAATAAGTCAACACGATAGGTTATAAACCTCAAGTCGTGTGCTAGTGAAGAACTTCAGGTTTTATTCTTGATTAGTTCTTGAGACTTTCAAGACCTTTAAGACTCCCACTGTCCTCTTGACCTATAAGACTCCCTTGTCAAACATCCAAGAGACAGTGTGGATTCTAATCAAGACAAACACTTCACACAATTGGCCTAAGTTGGTCTTTGTTTTATCCAAAACATCACAACTTACCAATTTCAAATGTACAAGAGTAGAAAACTTTTACTCTTACATTTGACAAGTGTTTTAAACCTTCTTTAAGACATGTCACTCAAAATACAATCTTGGAGTATGACTCTAAGACTTGTATTGGAACGAGGTATGACTCATCTTCTTGATTTAACCATTTCAACAATTCAAGATCCCTCTTCTTAGTCATAAGAATGCACTAAGATTTCCTTAGAGAACTAATTTTGATATGGTTTCTTAATCATTAAGATGATCACAAAAGCTGATACTAAAGTACTCTCCCATCTTTTCAGATTTGAGAAACTTTTATCCTTCTGCCTAATTTGATTCTTCTTATTCGCTCTGCCTTACATTGGAACCTTTTCCAATGTCTCAGAGTTACACTTAAGCATGTAAGTATAATCATATTTACTGAGCTTAAGTAAATCAAGACGAATAGTCTTATCAAACTTTTGTGGTGGACTAAATAAGTGCACAAGACTATGTACTCGATCCCTTAGTCCATTACTTGACTCACACATCCATGTGAACAAGTAATTAGTCTTAATTTTCCAATGCTTGAAAGTTCTCATTCATCATGCTATACAACTTGCATGATTCCAAGTTCCGGTCCAATTGAAACTTGGGTGATGAGAATCTTTCCTTATTTGGTAAATTTAGACATTACCACAAATGAAAGAATCAATTTCATATTTCCACTCTTGCTCTTAATGGAATCGTATAAGCAACAATTTTTCCTCAAATGCCATTGTAAGGATATTTTAAAATAAATAAAATCAAAAAATTTCTTTTATTTTAAAACTTTGCGGGAAAAAAAAACTTATCCTTACAATCCATATGAAAACTTGTTGTTATCTATTCCTAAGCAATATCTCATAACTCCTAAGAAGTTGCTCAAGAATCCGATCTTCAAACTATGCGATAGAAATCCATCTATGCGATCAGATTCAGCATATTCTTTCTTTAAGTTTCTTCACTTTTCTTTGATTCTTAAAACATCACCATGTGACCCAGTCACATCATGTATCAAGAATCTCAGAATAGAAACTTAACAGAGTTAGATAGTGGAATTTACCTGAAGTAGAGTCAAACTTATTGACTTTAACATCCTTGGGTAAATTTGGCAGATTCGTAACCAATGTCCCTTCCTTTGGAAATATAAACATATGGACCCTTTGATAATGGTACACGGGACTATCACAGATTAGCTTTTCTCTTTACCATTTAGTCAACCGAGTTGACTATGGCCGATCCCTTTCCATTGGGAAGAGAATGCTTTTCTGGATTTCCTGTGTCACTATTGTCAATGTCCATAAAGTTTTTAGGAAGTTGATCTTAGCAAACAGATAAGATCATTAAGGGTCTTGTCATAGTCTGTTTCATAGGTGTCCTAAAGGAACTCACTATGTGACTTAGAAAATGATTGAACCACCAACTTTCTCAAGACTTTGACACCCAACTCTCCCGGCTTGTCAATATGTGACTACATCTCCAAGATGTGACCATACCTTGACCTTGCCTTGCCAATAGGGCTTGAGTGACCTTAAACTTTTTTTTCAAGAACTTGTGGGTTAGGGAGAATAATTGGAAGAGGTGAAAGAAGTATGATATCCATGGGACATCATCTTCATTAGGAAACCTTGTTTCAAGAGATTTGGGAAGATCATAGGTGTCTATTACAGACATCTTTTGTGAGATATTCAAGATAGTTGATTTAAAGTCCTTAATATGACACCCAATATGAAATATTAAGGCTAGGACCCAACAAACTATTTTATAACTTAGAAGAGGTATGCCGTAATCCAAGCTATAAAATATTTGAAGGTAGGTGAATGACGATTCACCAATTTCCACCAAGATAAACGAAATGTATTATTAGGTTTTAATTGGTTTTGAAACTCCTAGATCTTTGAGATTCATTGAACTGTTCAATGGCATGTTTCAATCTCGAGTGTGCCCTCCAAGTTTTGTGACTGGGATGCCGAGGATCACAAAATGAGGTGTGAAGTAACCATGCAAATCACTTGGTACCCTTAATAAATTACCCCTCAATCGATGTGCCGGTTAACCACACACGCTCCATCGATACTATGATAAATATTAAGTCACCCTTTACCTACCTTGTTAAGTCCAAGTTAGTGTGCCGGTTAACCACACACGCTCCACTAACGACTTTGACAAAGTGTAAAGTGTAATTTCATGGATTAGCACCTTATTCACATTTTCCTAAGTAACTAAGATTGGGTATTATTATGAGTTTAGTTACTTAGTATTATCATTAATACTTTTAATGAAGGGAGAATTTATAAGTCCTTGTCTTACCCGTTCGGCTAACGACCCTCCACCGGTCAAGCAAGCGGTGGGTGAGAGTGGACACCCATTAAGTTGCCATTTTATAGGCAACAACCTTATACCCACCTTATAGACCGGCTTCGTGAATGAGGCGTACTAGCGGTAAGACTGACTTTACTCTTATACATATATATATTATTAACTTATAATATTATAAAGTATAAGGGTTGAATTTTAACTTTTAAAATTCTAAGGGCTAACTTGGAATTAAAGTATTCATACTTGAAAACTTTTCAAATTCCAAAACTTGAGGGCAAGTTTTGAAACTATTCAAAACTAATTAATTCCATAACTTATGTGTTTAAAGTAGTTTTAATCCAAAAACTCTTCAAGTTCCATAACTTGAGGACAAGTTATGGAAGACTTTAAACTAATAAAAGAACTAACTTTTTCTTTATTTTATAACTTATGGATTTAATTATGGTTACATATTTTTCTTTAATGAAGTGACTCTTGAACTTCCATAACTTGAGGACAAGTTATGGAGTCATAAAAAGTTATTCAATGACACAAGACTCTTCATTTTGTAACCATTGCCAACTCTTATGAATTTTATGAGTCTTTAATGTGACTCTTCATGTAACTTGAGGACAAGTTACACAAACACATTTTATACCCAACTCTTAGATTAAAATGGATTGAAAACAACTATTTCACTCAACATTTCTATTAATCTAAGCAACTCATAAGAACAAGATAATTCAAATCAAACTTTTTCATGTAATTAGTCTAAACCTTAAACTAATACAAAACATGAATCTATTGACAATTATCTTTGAAAATGGATTAGCATGAACATTACCACATCAAAAATAAGTTTAAAAGTTCAAAAACAACTTAGGGTAATGTTCCTAGTCCATTTCCAGCCAAAAAACTCGAAAATATGCTGTCTGGGGGTCCAACTCGTCGAGTGCATGAACAAACTCGGCGAGTTGGATCGAATTCATCAATTTTTAGGCATGGACTCGCCGAGTCTCCTGATGGACTCGCCGAGTCTGATGGCCAGACAGCACCAAATTCGTTTTTTCAGCTTCTATTGCAGGTATAACAAGAAAACAAGCCTAGGCTCTGATACCACTTTTGGGTTTTGAGCATTCTAACACTCCTAAGTGTACATGCAACCCTAAATACCTTGGATCTATGTTTTCTCTATTATACATGCAAATAAGAACATCCAAGGTATTATCCTAATCTAGCATACAAAAACAATAACTATAGCAAGATAGAATACATACCTCTTTGGTGAAGAAAGTCTTCATGAAGCTTGAGTGTCTAGTGCCCCAAGTGTGACACCTCAAATGGAATCACAATCATCAAAACACTTGGAATGACTTGAGAGAATTCTACACTCATCAAAATCGGCTAGCCCTTTCTTCACACACACTAGTGTGATTCTAGTCACCGATTTTGCCAAGAATAATATCTTTATATAGTGTTACAATTAGGGCAAACCCTAATTGTCATGACTTTCCATTTCCTTGGATCCATGGGTTCAAATACACCATGGAGCATCCATGAACCATCCTATGGGTTTTAGCCCAACTTGATTATCCATGGAGCATTAGCCCACTATACAAGTATGGATGATTTACACAATCAACCCATATATTTAATTAGTCTTCTTTTGATCACTTAATTAATCCTAGATTAATTCTTGATCAATACTAATTAAATAATCTTATTATTCTTATTATTAATATACTAGAACTTATAATATATTAATAACCATAAGTGTCTTATTTCTCTCATCCAAGTGCATGATGGTATGCAACCCAAATGGACCATGCCGGGTCGAGTCAAGTCTTACCAAATATAGTTATGGACTTAGACATTAATCCAACAAATACATCATATCAATATCACAGCATATAATATAAGGTTATTTTGGGAAATCACCGTTCGGTCACGGACTGATCGTTCACACGAATCTGCTCTGCGTTTTCCAAAAAAATTTACTCTTTTCGAAATCATTTCTCAAATCCTCAATTTGAGTTCAAATACGCCCGAAGGTGTACTCGAATCCATCAAACCAAGGCTCTAATACCAACTTGTAACACCGTAAATTTCAAAACAATTTTTCGCGTTTTATAAAAGCATAATTCATTTAGTATTCATAAAAATATCATTGTTTGAAATTCGAATCCATAACATAATAAAAACCCAAGATATCATAACATAAAAATCCTGCGTGTGTACTGATCAGGCCGGCGCCTTCCCGCGATCCTGACTAGTACCTGAAACACATAACACAAAACACTATAAGCACAAAGCTTAGTGAGTTCCCCAAAATACCACATATAACACATATTAGCCACTCGAGGCTATAACTCTGTGGGTCCATGCACCCAAACTCTGTGAACCCTCAGGTTCTAACTCTGATACACATGCATAGCATAAATCACATAGAAGAATGCGGTGCAAAACATATATATATATATATATATATATATATATATATATATATATATATATATATATCATACAAACACTGCATCACATAACTCTGGTTACCTAGTCAAGGTAAAGTATAGTGAGAAGACTCACCTCGCGTATCTCGGTAAATATTTGTCTTGGAACAAATGTGATTTAGCCTTCGCCTAGTCACACAAAGTAACACACCCATAAATACACTGAACTCAACCCTAAAGGTCAACATGGTCAACGGTCAACTTTGACCGGACTCGACGATTGCGCTAGAGTGACTCGGTGAGTCAATACGTGTCCACTGATTCCCTTGGATCCTCTCATGACACGTCGAGTATTTCCCTAACTTGACGAGTTCCACCTGGCATGAATCGCGGGGCCACCACGAATCAACTCGCCGAGTCTCAAGAACAACTCGGCGAGTTCCGGCTTGACTCAGCCCCCCCTGACTCTCCCTGACTCACTGAGTCATCCCCCAACCCGGCGAGTCTACTCGCTGAACAATTTACGTGAAACCCTAACCCTACTCGCCGAGTCTCAAGAACAACTCGGCGAGTTCATGCCATGCACAAACTCTATTGACCTCCTGAGGTCAGATCTGTTTCCCCAAACCATAGATCTGGCCTTCCCAAGCATGAATGTCACGTAAAGTTCAAAACTTGATGCTTGTATAACCACAACAAGGCATCAAAAGGAGATTTGGTCCCAAAAATGACAACCTAAGTCCAATAGCCCCATACTAACCCATAAAGCTCCAAGGGGTAAGGTCTCTGGACCGCTTTGAGTCCAGATCCAAGGCACAAACTCGAAGAGGGACTATTTTCTCACCTCCTCCTTGCTATTGTCATCTTCTTCTTGCTAAACAAAGGATACAAAGATCAAAAAGTGACTTCTTCTCTCTCAAAGCGATTTAGCTCTCTTAGGGTTCTCTCAAAGGACTGGTAGTCGTAATGGGAGGCTATAAGTGCCCTTAAATAGGCTCCAAACCTGGGGAATTAGGGTTTCATTAAACAGCGTGGACTCGCCGAGTCCACTTCTGGACTCGCCGAGTCCAGACGCGAACCCGCGCCCAACTCGCCGAGTCTCCTCACAAATCACCAAAAATACAAGAATAAATAATACCTGGGAATTCGGGGTGTTACATATTAGTTTATTGGCATTCTATGTAGTGATTCCGAGATTCAAGCGAAATTGAGGAATCAAGTATACTAGTCCTAGTTTTCAACTAAGACTTAAGTTCCATCGAGACTAGGACCTAATTTCTACCACTATGTCAAGTGCATGATGTGTGTATATGATTCATGAAAAGGTGTTCGAGTCAAAGAGTGACCCGCATATGGATATTCACTAAAGTTAAGTAGTTGTAGAATTCATATATCAATGTGAAATCTAAGTATACTATCCATCGATTTTAATTGTTTCCAAGATTATAGTAGGTTATAACATAGATTCTAGTTACTAAATCTAGTATGTGTCGTGCCTATATGTGCAACTAAGTTTAGTCAAATCTAGAACCGACTCAAATTTTGATGGTTGTCACAGTTAAGTCCTAGCTTGGGAAATTTTTCGCTATGAAGGACCTTAGTGAAGCTGCTTAAATTTTAGGGATAAGGATATTTAGAAACAGGAGTAAAAGGCTAATAGGACTTAGTCAAAGTACTTAGTTGGACAAGGCGTTGAGACGTTTTAGAATGGAGGCATCCAAGAAAGGAGAATTACCTATCAAGAGTAATATCAAACCGAGTAAGACTCAGAGTCCGAGTACATATGTTGAAGTAGTAGAAATGAGTCGAATACCATATGCTTTCGCTGTTGGCTCGATCATGTATGCTATGACGTGTACTCGTCCTGATGTAGCCTTTTCTTTGAGCATGGTTAGAAGATATCAGGGGAACCCTGGTAAATCTCATTGGACTGTAGTAAAGAACATTCTTAAGTACCTGCGGAAGACTAAGGATTGGATACTTACCCTCAGTGGGAGTGATGACTTGAGAGTGATAGGGTATAGTGATGCCAATTTTTAGACCGACAAAGATTATTTCCACTCTCAGTTAGGCTTGGTATTTACCCTGAATGGAGGAGCAATAACTTGGAAGAGTTCCAAACAAGAAACTGTAGCTGATTTAACGTGCGAATCAAAGTACATAGCAACAAGTGAAGCGTCGAAGGTGGCGATATGGCTAAAGAAGTTCATCGGAGACCTTGGAGTTGTACCAGCTGTAAAGGAGCCGATAGAGAGTTTCTGTGACAACAAGGGTGCGGTCGCCTTAGCCAAGGAACCAACAGATCATGGTAGATCCAGGTACATCGACAAAAAATATCACTTCATAAAACATCGAATAGAAGAAGGACTCCTCGTAATGAAGGGGGTATCGTCGGAGGAGAACCGAATAGTTCCCTTACGAAGGGACTGAGCAGGGTTAAGCACTTGCAGCACGCTAGGAGTATCGGGCTGAAGGTCGATATTAGTTTTAATGATTACATAGATATTTAGAAACTTGTAATAGCTAAATTGTAATTGACATTTGATGATTGAATAAAAGGAGTTTTGTTTATAAGTAAGTTACTATTTTTTGTCAATTATTTACCATTATTTCAATTTGCATGTTTTGACTTCCAGAATAATTAAATTATTCAAACTATCCACAGTCGATGATACTTTGGAAGTAGTTTATGAAAGTAGACTGTCATGAATGGGTTTTTTAGTAAGATTGTCTAAGAAGTTAGGCATAGAAAAGTTTGCTACAAAAATTCATGAGTGCTCTTGAAATAAGATTTGAGTATTGGATTTAACCCACACTCACATGAATCACTTCATGGAATTTATCACGAGTGATTGTGAGATGATAATATCGTATATTCTTCAAACCAAGATATATGAGTTGTTGATTATGAGTTGGTTGTACATTGATAGTGCAAAAAGACATTAGTAACTTGGTGTTATAAAATGTACTGTTGTGTATGATTTAACGAATAGTTAGTACAAGCATATAAGTCGAAGTTTATATGTTCCTTTTATCCTAAGAAGGTTAAAAGCGATACCTTGGGCCCCTCGATGATTTTGTTTTAACATATGTGTCGGGACCGGTCAGGACTAAATTGATGTGTTCAATTAAGTTCTATGTCAAACAAATCAGAAATCAGGAAACAAAATGTTGGAAAATGAGTGTGACTTTAATTCCATGTCTTTGTCCACACAATATCTTACAGAACAGAGGATTATACAATCCCTTATCTAATGGACATATTAGAGTTCGACAGCGTCTTTATGAGAGATACAATTGCTAATCGGGTTTAAGCTAGACTGGAAATTATAGTTATTAGACTTATCCAAGTGGGAGTCTCTTGGATTAGGTGTCTAAGCCCATAACTATAATTGGTATGTACTTCACCCAATAGCAGCAAGGTCCATTTTGGGTTGCCTTCAACATAACAATTTGATAGATAGATATTTGAGTAAGAGGTTATTTGTGATTTATAAGTATATTATAAGTATAATATATTAATTGAGAAATCATATTATTTAATTGGTATTGATCAAGAATTAATTTATTGATCAAAAGAGACTAATTGAATTACTATGGAGTGATTATGTAAATCAAGTGATACATATGGATTGGGCTAATGATCCATGATTGATTTGTGATGGGCTACGCTTATGGGTTAATCCATGAAGTGTTAATCCAAATCAAATGCATGGATTATAAGCTTAAGAGTAAGATTAGGGTTACACATGATTCTTGGAATTCAACACTATAGATATGTAGTCTCCTAAATCTCTCTCATATTCATCTAGTTTTTGTATTGGTGTTTGTGATTTGTTTGAGGCACAACACTTGGGGTGCTAAGCTCACTTAAGGCCAAAGTCCTACTAGCTACATCAAGATGTAATCTTCTAACTTGTTTTATGATTCATATGTCAAATTTTGTATGCTAGTTTAGGTTTCGTGCTTTGGAAACCAATGTTGCATGTATAATTAGAGAAAACTTAGATCTAAATCTTTAGGGTTGTATGTGCACCATAGATATGTTAGAGTACCTAAAACCCAACAGACCATGGATCCACAAGATGAAAGTGGTTCCATCAACATATCATTAGTGTGTAAAGATGTCTACTATGTGGGGAACAGTGAAGATCATGGAAGATCAACAAGAGTCAAAGGAATGTTATAAAATCACTATGAACCCTATGACGAAACCCCAACAAGCATAACAATTAAGGATGGGGGCACGACATGTTCTAGAAACAAAGGTGCAAAACGTGAAGGAAGTGCCCTTAAGCAACAAGGATCCTGAAGCCAAAGTCCTCATTGGATCCTCAATACCTGAGCAAATTTAGCAAGACCTGTTAAACTTCCTTCGAAACAGAAGAAAGACGTTCGCATGGAAACATGAAGATATGACAAGTATAGATACGAGTATTATCACTCACAAACTTACTATTGATCCTTTTTCAGACCAATACATCAAAAGAGAAGGAAGTTTGTACCCTAAAGGAATCAGATCACCCAAGAAGAAGCGGAAAAGCTCCTCAAGACAGGGATTATCAAGGAAGTGAATTTCCCGAGATGGATATCTAATGTAGTTGTTGTACAGAAGGATCCTTTTCCTCTGCCACACATTGAATCCATGATAGATGCAATGGCAGGCCAAAAACTCTTAAGCTTCATGGATGCTTCAAAAAGATTCCAACAAATCCAGATGGAACCATCTGATAAAGAAGATACAACATTTTTAACACCAACAGCTATATATTGTTACACTGCAATGCCTTTTGGTCTTAAAAATGTAGTGGCAACATATAAAAGACGGGTAAACCGGATGTTTAAAGACAAGTTGGGGGAAACCATGAAGGTCTACATTGACGACATGGTAGTGAAGTCCGTTAAAGCTAAAGATCGTCTCAGGGATCTCAAAGAAGCCTTCTACATTTTAGACGAATACAACATGAAGTTGAATCCGTCTAAGTGCCACTTTAGGATAAAGTCGGACAAGTTCCTTAGGTATATGGTAACCAAGAGAGGAATAGAAGCAAGCCCGGAGCAGATCAAAGCAATCATCAAGCTGAAACATTCATCTTTAACAAAAGACGTCCAATGGCTAACCGGAAGAGTAGTAGCACTCAATAGGTTCATTTCAAGATCCTCAGAAAGGTGTAAGCCCTTCTATGATATCTTGAAGAAGAACAAGAAGTTTGAATGAATCGAAGAACACGCATAAGCTTTTCAGGAACTCAAAAGATACTAAAGTTCCGCGCCACTGCTGGTAAAGCCTATAGATGGAGAACCACTTCTCCTCTACCTCTCTGTATCCTCAAGTGCGGTAAGTGTTGTCCTAGCCAAGGGTCTTAACAAAGACTAACATCCTATCTAATATGTAAGTAGAAGTGTTCTGGATCCTGAGACCAAGTATTCTCATCTCGAAAAATTAATGCTTGCATTAGTAACTGCTTCCACTAAGTTAATACATTATTTAGAGAGACATACCATACATGTGAAAACTAATTATCCTATTTAGAATGTGATGAGAAAACCAGAGTTGTCAGGAAGGATGGCAAAATGGTCAGTAAAGTTATGCACTTTTGACATCAAATATGAGCCACGATCCTCCATAAAGTCACAAGCATTAGTACACTTTGTGGCTGACTTTAGTGATGATCTACAAAACAAATTAGACATTAAAACTAAAAAACTCTTAGAAGTTGAACACTTGGGAAAATGGACACTATTCATGGATGGAGCTTCAAATAAAAAGGAACCGGTCTAGGGATCATACGAAAATTGCCAAAAGGGGATATACTACCCCATGCAGTTAGTTGCAAATTCAACGCAACCAACAATGAAGCGGAATATGATGCACTCATCATGGGACTATAATTGGCTAAGGATCTTTAAATCAAGGATCTTCAAGTATTTTCTGATTCTTTATTATTAACTAGTCACTTCAATGGATCTTATGCAGTGAAAGATGAAAAATTAGCATTATACCTCGAGATCCTCAAAAAATTAGCCACACATTTTGAAAACATTTGCCTAACCCAAGTTCCTAAAGAATAAAACACAGAAGCACACACATTAGCCAACTTAGTATCCTCCCTAAGGATCCCACCAGAAAAGAAGATCCCTATATCCCACATAATAACTCCAGCTATAGAAGCCCTTTCCCACAAACCCGATGATAACAACCAATAAGTGTAGCATCCATCGAAGATCCTGACCTTCAGATCCCTCCTCAAAGGGATCCTCGAAGAATTCTGTGATCATGGATCCAACCAATTATGGAGTATCTCCAAAATGGCACGATCCCAACAGAAGAAAAAAAAAAAGCAAAAGAGTATTAAGAACAAGAGTCTCAAGATTCGTAATAATCCAAGGTAAACTCTATAAAAAGTCTATGGCAGGTTCATACCTCAGATGCTTGGAAGATGATGAAGCTGTAGATCTCTTGAAGGACATACATGAAGGAGACTATGGCAATCACACTGGGGTCAGATCCTTATGCTCCAAGGTATTGAGAGCAGGATACTACTAGCAAACCATGAAGAGATATTCATTTCTATATGCTCAAAAGTATGTTGCTTGTTAAAGACATGGCAACATCCTAAATCAACCACCAGAGCCTCTACATCCTATTATCTTTCCATGGCCATTCGTGAAATGGGGAATGGATGTAAATGGAAAATTACCAATAGCTCATGTTGTTACATAAAGTGACCCTATTAAATTTAAGGCTCTATAGTCTTATTTTGTTTCCACCGCAGTTGGAGTTGCTACCGCAATTGATGTGTGTCTACCACAGCTAATGTTGAAATATTACTCTGAGTGCCGTAGTGATCTGCAATCACTACCATAGTGAAGATTAATGAAGAGTTTTGTTATCTGACTTAGAATATTAGCATTACTTTGTCCAGTGAACCTTGCATGGTCACTTAAGTCAGTAGTATATTAGTTTTTTATTTTAGTTGTAACTTTATGGAAATCTATAAATAGAGTCTCCTTCTTCATGTATTTTACACATCTCTTTCATGATATTATGAACTTCCACTAAAATACAAAGATTATTCTCTCATTTCTCTATCTTATCTAATATCCGAGATCCTCTTCGTTTTAAACTAATCATACTTACTAACTCATTTTTGAATGCAAGCCTTGTTAAGAATCAGTTTCATGCTTACTTGATATAACTTGATGTCATTTACATTACCTTTACATTTCCGCAGCTAACTATCTAACATTTCTAACTTATTATTGTTGAGCTAACTTGATCTTTTAAATTAACTTATTCCGCAACTATTATCTTCTACTAACGTTTGTTCAAGTGTTTCTCAAAAGTTTTTCTCTCAACAATTGGTATCAGAGCCAAAGTGGTTGTTTCTCTCTCACAGTACTCATATCCCACCGAATCATCTTATCCACTTTCATATGATAACCTACCACAATCATATGAAGTTGATGCTGAAATGGATGACGAAGAAGAATTTCAAAAAGCCATTGCCTTGGTTAGCCAACAATTCAACCGACTACCACCAACATCATTTTGTAAAAGTCAGCAGTTTACCAAACCACCCTTCAACTGCAACTTCAATCCGTAGAACAACCACTCATGATATCCTCGAAACGCTCACCATCCACTGCAACCACATAATGCACATCATTCCAGAGAGCCACCGCAGTCCAACAAACTATCGAAATCTAGTACCTCAACTTAAGAGAAAAGTGAAGTCATCCTCTGCCACAAGTGTCATAAAGAAAATCAGTTTGTGAAAGACTACAAAGCAAATATGGTTAAGGACAAAGCATTCTATCTTAGAATGGCCCAAGAGATGGAAGAAAAGGAATAGGCACGAGCACATGTTGATCAAGTGAAGAGAGATCATCAACTATGGTCATCCGGAGATGAAGGTGAAGATTTTGATAGCATCAAAGGAAAAGGGAATATCTGCATCGTTGCAGTTGCTGAAGAGGATGGATTGATGAAGTTGGAAAGAAATTACTGCTACATGGCTAAAGATGTCACCCTCAACATCGTCGAATAGGTAAAAATCATGATCCATTCTAAAATTTTTAGCATGCATGATTGTGAACTGTACTTAGAAAAACTTAATGACATGTGTGATGACGTCCTTTCAGACTACAACAAAGCACTAGATGAAAAGAATATAGAGTCCCAAGAGCTATATCACATGAGAGGAAGACTTGAGGATAAGAGACTTAAGGTTGCTATAGAAAAGGATTTGTTGTTAGAAAAAAATGCTAGGATCTTGAATGAAACTCAGTTAGATATTGCTTTAAATCAAAGGGTTTAGCCCAGAAAGAAATTGTACATTTGAATCAGTTAATAGTAATGTTTTTTAATGAATCTGAAGCAATCAAAAACTTAGTTAACAATTGGACTATAGACAACACCTATAATTAGGGATGGTCCAATGGGTACTCAACCGATGAGAACTCAACTCCCCAATTCAATGTTGATCGACCACATGCCTTACTGGATTGTGAGTTTCATTATCATGTAAATAACAAAAAGTTTCCAGAAGATATAAGATGCCACTTCGGTAGACTTCATGAACCAAGTAACAATTGTGTCATCGAGGAAATTCTTCCTGAATCCTCGAGTAATCCAAGTGATAAGTTACCCATCATTGGCAAAATTTGTCCTGACTCTCAATCCTCTTCGGATGTAGATGAAGAAATCATTGTGTAAGGACCATAATCTATTGTAAATTGTCCATCCTCGCCTTCCATAATTTTTCCAAACAATAAACCATAATTGAATTAATCTACGGTAATCCAATCATCTACATTGCAAACCATAATCAAAAGCTTAGTGACTATTCAACCCATTCCTCATGAGTTACCAATTGAAAATTTTGAATTTGGCCAATGCTCACAGAGTCCTGAACCTTCTAGTTTGGATGACTTAAGTCCTCATTTTTCAACACATTCAAACGATTTCAAGAAATCGCAGTTAAATATTTTTTATTCCGGTTCTCCAAAAACACAAGCAAAATTGGCTTTCAAAAAAGAGCTCAGGTCCCGAGGTAAAAAGCGGGATACTAATTGCAAAAACAAAACTTTCAAACAAGCCAAGTTTTAAACTCAAAAGAATTTCCAAAAACCCACTACTGCCAAAAATCTTTCACAAAACATGCCAGTCAAAGGATCAAACAAAAAGGAACGTATAGTAACAAAAACTTTTTTAAACACTCCTACAAAATTCCAAAAGAAAGTCATGTCTTTTCAAAGTTATTCTTTAAACAATCCAAAATGGAAAGGTATCTTACCAACTATTGAACCCTCAAAATCACATCAATCTGTCATCAGGTCAAAACCGAGGAGTAATGAGGCAAGACGGTCATGAAGTGTCTGCAGTTTGTCTGGCACAAAGGGGCTGCAGTGTTCATTAGTACTCCTGGAATAGCGATTCGAGTATTGGATTCAAGCCACGCTCACTTATATCACTTCATGGAATTTATCTCGATTGATCATGAGACGATAACGTCATATAAGTCTGCAAACCTAGAGATATTAGTTGTTGACTATGAGTTGGTTATACATTGATTGTATGAAAACGTATTGATAACTCGATGTTATAAAACGTGCCTTTGTGTATGATTCAACAAGTAGTACAACAAACATATTAGTCGAAGTTTATCTGTTCCATTTAGTCCTTGGAGGATTAAAAGCGATATTTGGGCTCCTCGATGATTTTGTTTTGACCTATGTACTAGGCATGGTCAGAACTAAATTGATGTGTTCAATTAAGTTCTATGTCAAACAAATCAGAAATCGGGAAACAAATTACTGGTCAATAAGTACGAAATTGTTCCATGTATTTGTCCGGCTGATATCTTGAGAGCAGAGGATTATATGATCACTTATCTTAAATGGCACATCATCTTAGTTTCGCGAGGCTTTGAAAGAGATACGATTGTTGATCGGTTCCTGAAGTCATACTTGCAGTTATAGTTATTAGACTTATCCAAGTGGGAGACTTTTGGATAAGGTGTCTTAGTCTATAACTATTTCTGGTATGTACTTGACCCAGTTGACATGATCCATTTGGGTTGCATGGCATCATAACACTTGGATAGACAAAATTAGAAAAGGAACATTTTGGTTTATTAATATATTATAAGTTGTAATATATTAATAATATTATTTAACTAGTATTGATCAAGAATTAACTTCGAATTAATTTTGTGATAAAAAAGAGACTAATTAAATATATATGGTTGATTGTGTAAATCATCTATTCTTATATAATGGGCTAATGATCCATTTTCTATTGGATTGGACTAAAACCCATTGGGTGCTCCATGGATGCTCCATGGAGGTTAAAACCCATGGATCATGGAGGAAATGAAAAGCCATGTCAATTAGGGTTTACATCGTGTGACCCTGCTTGTGACACACTATATAAAGACCCCATGAGCTACCAAAATCGACACTAAGTGAAGAACAAGAGGGATAGTCGATTTTGAGTGATAGTGTACTTCTCTCAAGGTTATTCCAAGAGTTGTGGTGTTGTGTGAAACACTTGAGGCATCACATTTGGGGTGCTAGGCTAACAAAGTTCTCAAGGAATCCAAGCAACAACAAAGGTATGTTCTTCTACTAGCTTTTATGTTTCAAGTTCCATATGCCATGCTAGTTAGGTTAAGAACCTTAGAAAATCAAATTTTCATGTATCTTAGTAAAACATAGATCCAATGTTTCTAGGGTTGCATGTACACATTAGGAGTGTTAGAATGCTCAAATCCCTTCAGTGGTATCAGAGCCTAAGCTTGTTTTCTTTATACTTGATGCAAATTGTGGAAGAAAATCGAAATTTCTGCATTCTACTGAGTGAACTCACTGAGTCCATGGGGGGACTTGACGAGTCCATGCATATATTTATCCTCCTCGTCGAGTAGGTTTGTGCACTTGACGAGTAAGAGGCCTAGAGTGTAGTTTTTCATGTTTTGCTGCTGGAAATGGACTAGAATCATTACCCTAAACTGTTTTGGACTTATAAAACATGTTTTTTGATCTGGTAATAATTATGCTAATCCATTTACAATGGTTATTGTCAAAATTTCAAGTTTTATATGTGTTGATATGATTCTTGAAATTGTTGATATGAATGTTCATACACTTATGAGTTTGGTAGATCATAGGAAATACTTGCAAATTGTTTGTTAGTTTAATTCTTGATCTAAATGTTTTTTAATTGAATCCACTTATGAGTAGCCCTCATTTACGAAGTCGGACTATAAAGGGGGGGGGGTATAAGGTTGTTGCCTATAAAATGGCAGCCTAATGGGTGTCCACTAACACCCACCGCTTCCTTGACTGGTGGAGGGTCATTAGCCGAATAGGTAGGAAAATGACTTTAATGCTCATTAAAAGTATAATGATTATTATAAAGTAACTAAATGTTTTATGAATTCCCAATCTTAGTTACTTTAGGAAAATGTGAATTTGGTGCTAACCCATGAAATTACACTTTGGACCTTGCTTAAGTCATTAGTGGAGCTTGTGTGGTTAACCGGCACACTAACTTGGATTTAACAAGGTTAGCAAATGGTGGCTTAAGGTTTATCATAGATTGGTCGAGCGTGTGTGGTTAACCGGCACATCTATTAGGTGATAAACATTAAGGGTACCAAATAATTTGCATGGTTATTCACACCTTGTTTTGTGATCCTCGACATCCCACTCACAAAACTTGAAGGGTACAAGCGAGATTGAAACATGCCACTGACAAGTTCAATGAATCTCAAAAGAATCTAGGATTTCAAAAACCAATTAAAACCTAATAATTCATTTCGTTTTTCATGGTGGAAATTGGTGGATCGTCATTCACCTACCTTCAAATATTTTATATCTTGGATTACGAGATCCCTCTTCCAAGTTATAAAATATTGTGTTGGGTCCTAGCCTTAATATTACATTTTGCTGTCTTATTAAGGACTATCTTTATATCTAATCTAATCTTGTCTTTCTTCTTTTTCAGATGTCTTCCAACAATGTTGCTTCTGGCTCAAACCCTATCGACTCCTTCACTTTCATGAACCTTTGTGGGAGAGTCATCTTTGATGGGACTAATTTCAATGACTGGATTAGGAACATAAGGATGGTCACTCGCTATGAGGACAAGGAATATTTCCTTAACAAGGAGCTGAAGGATCTTGATGAGTCTACTGCTACTCCTGAGGAGATCGCTGACTTTAGGGCACATGAGAGAGATGCTACCAAAGTAGCATGTATCATATTGGCCACGATGACAGCCAAGCTCGAAAAGTCCTATGAGGATTTTTATCCTTAGGATGCACCAGGATTTGATGGACAGATACCATCAGAGTGCTTATCAAGAGCGATATCAAATAATCTCCTCCATGATAACAACCCGAATGAAGGATGGTGAACCCATCACGGGCCACATGTAGAAAATGCAAAGGTTTGTGGACTGTCTGCTGAAGTTGAAAGTGAATTTCCCTGAGGAGTTGGCTATTGATATCGTATTGCACTCCTTACCTTCTTGTTATGATCAATTCTGAATGACTTATCATATGAACAAGGAGGAGGTCACACTCAGCGAACTTCAAGGACTTTTGAAGACCGCTGAAACCGGTCTTAAAGGTAAATCGGTTGTTACTGTTAGACTAATGTCTATGTCCATAATTACAATTGGTAAGACTTGACCCCACCCGACATGGTCCATTTGGGTTGCATGGCATCATGCATTTGGATAGACTATAATGAGAGAAAGAACACTTAAGGTTGTCTAATATATTATAAGTTCTAATATATTAATAAGATTATTTAATTAGTATTGATCGAGAATTATTCTAGGATTAATTAAGTGATCAAAAGAAGACTAATTAAATATATCGGTTGATTGTGTAAATCATCCATACTTATATAGTGGGCTAATGCTCCATGGATTATCTAGTTGGGCTAAAACCCATATGATGCTTCATGGATGCTCCATGTGTTTTTGTACCCATGGATCATGGAAATCAAAGGCCATGTCAATTAGGGTTTACATGGTGTAACCCTAACTATATATGTATCTTATTCTTGACCAAAATCAGCACTAGTATGATTCTGGAGAAGGGATAGCCGATTTCAAGTATTCTACATTTCTCTCAAGGTTATTCCAAAAGAAATTGATGTTGTGTGAACCATTTGAGGTGTAACACTTGGGGCACTAGGCACTGAAGCTTCATGAAGACTTTCTACATCAAATAGGTATGTATTCTATCTTGTTATATTCATTTTTTGTATGCTAGATTAGGATAATACCTTTTGAAAGTTCATATTTGCATGTATAATAGAGAAAACATAGATCCATGGTATTTAGGGTTGCATGTACACTTAGGAGTGTTAGAATTCTCAAAACGCACCAGCGGCATCACAGCCTAGGCTTGTTTTCTTGTTATACTTGCAAAAGTAGCTGAAAAATCCAGTTTTGATGTTGTCTGCCCAGCAGACTCGCCGAGTCCAAGGCAAAATTCATCCAAATCGCCGAGTTGGTTCGTGCACTCGACGAGTTGGAGCCCTAGACAACATATTTTCGAGTTTGTTGGCTGGAATTAGACTAGCAACATTACCCTAATATGTTTTGGACTTATAAACTTGTTTTTGATGTGGTAATGTTCATGCAAATCCAATTTTAAAGATAATTGTCAATAGATTCATGTTTTGTATTAGTTTAAGGTTTAGACTAATGACATGAAAAAGTTTGATTTGAATTATCTTGTTCTTATGAGTTGCTTAGATTAATAGGAGGTTATGTGAAACGTTGTTTTCAATCCATTTTAATCTAAGAGTTGATTCTAAAATGTGTTTTTGTAACTTGTCCTCAAGTTATATGAAAAGTCACATTTAAGTTTCATAAAACTCATAAAATTTGGCAATGGTTACAAAAAATGAAGAGTGTTGTCCTCAATTTATGGAGGTTCAAGAGTCACTTCATTAAGTAATAAAATATTTAACCTTAATTAATTCCATAAATTACAAAATAAAGAAAAAGTTACATTCTTTAATAATTTAAAGTCTTCCATAACTTGTCCTTAAGTTATGGAACTTGAAGAGTTTTTTAATTAAAAGTACTTTAAACTCATAAGTTTTGGAATTAATTAGTTTTGAATAGTTTCAAAACTTGCCCTCAAGTTTTGGGCTTTGTAATGTTTTCTCTTATGAATACTTTAATTCCAAGTTAGCCCTTAGAATATTAGAGTTAAAATTCAACGCTTATACTTTATAATATTGTAAGTTAATTATATATATATATATATATATATATATATATATATATATGTATATATTTGTCTCTGTGTGTGTATGTATAAGAGTAAAGTCAGTCTTACCGTTAGTAGGCCCCATTCACGAAGCCGGTCTATATGGGGGGTATAAGGTTACTGCCTATAAAATGGCAGTTTAATGGGTGTCCACTCTCACCCACCGCTTCCCTGACTGGTGGAGGGTCGTTAGCCGAACGTGTAGGACAAGGACTATAACTCCCCTTCATTAAAAGTATTTATGATAAATACTAAGTAACTAAACCTTTTATAAATAGCCAATCTTAGTTACTTAGGAAAAAGTGAATTAGGTGCTAATCCATGAAATTACACTTTGCACTTTGTTTAAGTCGTTAGTGGAGCGTGTGTGGTTAACCGACACACTAACCTGGACTTAACAAGGTAGGCAAAGGGTAACTTAATATTTATCATAGCATCGGTGGAGCGTGTGTGGTTAACCGACACATCGATTAAGGGGTAAATATTAAGAGTACCAAGTATATTTGCATGGTTACTTCAAACCTTGTTTTGTGATCCTCAGCATCCCAGTCACAAAACCTGAAGGCACACCCGAGATTGAAACATGCCATAATCTCAAAAGATCTAGGAGTTTCAAATCCAAGTAAAACCTAATTAAATTATTTCGTTTTAATGGTGGAAATTAGTGAATCGTCATTCACCTACCTTCAAATATTTTATAGCTTGGATTACGGCATCCCTTTTCCAAGTTATAAAAGTATTGTGTTGGGTCCTAGCCTTAATATTTCATATTGGGTGTTATATTAAGGACTTTAAATCAACTATCTTGAATATCTCCCAATAGATGTCTTGTTTAGACATTTATGATCTTCCCAAATCTCTTGAAACAAGCTTTCCTAAATGAAGATCATGTCCCATGGAAATCATACTTCTTTCACCTCCTCCGATTATTCTCCCTAACCTACAAGTTCTTGAAAAGTTTAAGGTCACTCAAGCCCTATTGGCAAGCAAAGGTCTATGTGTGATCATATCTTGGAGATGTAGTCACATATTGACAAGCCGGGAGAGTTGGGTGTCAAAGTCTTGAGAAAGTTGGATGTCCAACTACTTCCTCAGTCTCATAGTGAGTTCCTTTGGAACTCCTATGAAACAGACTAAGACAAGACCCTTAATGATCTTATCTATTTGCTAAGATCAACTTCCTAAAACATTACGGACATTGACAATGATGACATTAGATATCCAGTAAAGCTCTCTCTTCCAAATGGAAAGGGATCGACCATAGTCAATTCGGTTGACCAAATAGTAAAGAGAAAAGCTAAGTATGTGATAGTCCCGTGTACCATTACCAAAGGATCCATATGTTTATATTGCCAAAGGAAGGGGCATTGGTTGCGAAGCTGGCAATTTACCTAAGGGTGTTAAAGTCAATAAATTTGACTCTACTTCAGGTAAAGTCCACTATCTAACTCTGCTGAGTTTCTATTATGAGATTGTTGATACATGATGTGACTGGGTCACATGGTGATGTTTTAAGAATCAATGAAAAAGTGAAGAAACGTAAAGGAAGAATATGCCAAATCTGATCACGTAGATGGATATCTATTGCATAGTTTGAAGATCGGATTCTTGAGCTACTTCTTAGGAGTTATGAGATATTGCGTAGGAATAGATAACAACAAGTTTTCATATGGATTGTACGGATAAGTTTTTCCGCAATGTTTTAAAATAAAAGGAAATTTTTGGTTTTATTTATTTTATGTATCCTTACAATGGCGTTTGTGGAAAATTGTTGCTTATAAGATCCCACTGATAGCAATATCGGAAATATGAAATTGATTCTTTCATTTGTGGTAATGTCTAAATTTACCAAATAAGGAAAGATTCTCATCACCCAGGTTTCAATTGGACCAGAACTTGGAATCATGAAAGTTGTGTAGCATGATGAATGAGAACTTTCAAGTATTGGAAAATTAAGACTAATTACTTGTTCACATGGATGTGTGAGTCATGTGAAGGACTAAGGGACCGAGTACACATTCTTGTACACTGGTTAAGTCCACCACAAAAGATCGATAAGATTATTCATCATAATTTACTAAAGCTCAATAAATATGGTTATACGTACAAGCTTACGTGTAATTCTGAGACATTGGAAAAGGTTCCAATGTATGATAGAGCGAATAAGAAGAATCAACTTAGGCAGAAAGATAAAAGTTTCTCAAATCTGAAAAGATGGGATAGTACTTTAGTATCAGTTTTATGATCATCTTAATGATTAAGAAACCATAGCACAATTAGTTCTCTAAGGGAATCTTAGTGCATTCTTATGACTAAGAAGAGGAATCTTGAATTGTTGAAATGGTTAAATCAAGAAGATGAGTCAATACTTCTTTCCAATATAATTCTTAGAGTCATACTCCAAGATTGTAACTTGAGTGACATGTCTTAAAGAAGGTTTAAAACACTTGTCAAATGTAAGAGTAAAAGTTTTCTACTCTTGTACATTTGAAATTGGTAAGTTGTGATGTTTTGGATAAAACAAAGACCAACTAAGGCCAATTGTGTGAAGTGTTTGTCTTGATTAGAATCCACACTATCTCTTGGATGTTTGACAAGGGAGTCTTATATGTCAAGAGGACAGTGGGAGTCTTAAAGGTCTTGAAGGTCTCAAGAACTAATCAAGCATAAAACCTGAAGTTCTTCACTAGCACACGACTTGAGGTTTATAACCTATCGTGTTGACATATTCTATGACATCCCCATTTTTACGGCCAGAAAAGACCGATTATGTTTATGCTTTATAAAAATCAGAGTACTTCTTTTTATAAAAATGTTGCAGAATTTGTTCCCAGAAAAATACGATAAATACGTTATCAAAACATTTTCGAAGAAACGTATTTTATTCATTTTAAAACATTTGGGATGTTATCATTACTACAGGAACATAAGCATAAACAAAACTTACATTTATTACACTAGTGATCTACATCTCTTTAATCTCTCAGTGTAATGTCACTTCATATCTTCACCTGTGATATAAATAAACTGAGTGGGTCAGGTTGGGAAACCTGGTGAGTAAATAGGGTTTTCAACCCACAATAATATAATTATTATGTTTAAACAATCAAATAATCAACCCAATTACCCATCCCCATTATCTTCTTTATCCTTAGGATATACCCTGAGAATCAGCTATTTCTTGTTCATTTATTCCTAAGGAGTATCCTAAGGAATAGGTACGAATTCCATCGTTGTAAATGACCCATCTGTCAAGCACAACTACTAGTTCTGTCACTAGGGCGCAGTTGCCAAAATTGTGACATTCTCTATGGGGCGCATCTGCCGGAATAGTCCTTAAGGCGCATCTGCCGGGATTATGAGGTTCTATATTAGGCGCTTCTGCCGGCAGAGTCCTTTAGGAGCTTCTGCCGGGTTTTATTGACAATATCATTTTCGAGAGTCCACTCACAATACATATCATTGGGTTTTTAGAGTACACCAGTGAACACGTCGTTCACAATACCTACAAGTTGCGACCCTGCTAGTGTTCCACTGGACTGTCTAGAATAGTTCGTGGTTGTCATCCATACTCTGTTGAATGACAGGTCCATCATTTGGGAAAAAGGCTTCTCATATCGCCCACCGCTCACCCTCACCTCACGGTCTATTTGTCCTCTCAACTCATCATCCAACTCATATTTCATCTATTACATCTACCCATGTCTTACCCGAACATTTTCGTAGATATAAAATACATACATACAGTTTAAATCATTTAAAACGTGTATAAAATCATTCATCCAACATAGATAGCAAGTATTCAGATAATATGCACACATAGCACATAATTAATATAAAATACTTCATATCTATGTGTAAGCTGAAAGTTACTATGCACACACTTGAAAGGTGGTGACTCAGTACTCGGACAACGCTCCGATACTCTCAAAACAATTTCCTTCGATAAAACCTAGTACCAATACCACTAGGGTTTAGTCTTACGATAACCGCGACAAATTAATAGTCTGACTATTATTATTATTATATAAGCATTAAATAACACTCAATATAACTCATAATAATAGCCCAAATAATTATTTTAAGGACCTAATAACATTACTATAATTATTTGAAAGCTATATTAAAAGTTGCGTAAGCGCCGCTGACTTACAGCGGATTTTAAAGAAAACCGGGCTTTATTTGGAGCAGCGTTTCAAAACCGAAAGACACTTTTTCTCGAGACTCCGGGAGCCTCGGGGCTTCCTTAGGGTGCTAGGGGATTTATCCAGGGTTTAGGGAAGAGAGAGAGAGAGAAAGTAGTGAGAGAAAGAATGAAGAAATGAGTGAGAAATCTGGAACATCTCGCATGGCTTTTATAGGCGCCTGACTTCGGACTACGTTGGGCGTAGCCTACGGTTACTCTGGGCGTAACTCCGGATAGGGTTGCCAGCTGGCTCGCACTTTGGACTCAGATGGATAAGAACCAAGGTACGCAGGGCGTACCAACCTCGGACATGGGGCGTACTGCGAAGGTGGCATGTCACTCATCCGAAGCGGGTACCGGGTCAGCGATGGAGGGTCTAGATTGTGCCACGTCGTCGATTCTTCATCAGGTCTCGCAATTTCATGCTTCAACTTTAAAAATTCGTAACTTTCGCGTACGAGCTCCATTTTTGACGTTCTTTATATCCACGCGAAGGCGGGAATGTACTCTAGAACTTTCGTTTAGACTTCGTCGGCCAATTTTGACTCGATTTGAAATTTTGTATTACTAACAGGTCGTGACAGGATTGGTCCGTTAAACCCTCCTAACTTCTTCATCCAACGTCCTTTTTAGCCCATATTTTTCTCGTTACACTACTCTTAACGAGATCTTCGATTTTTATTTAGGTCGTGTCGGCTAAAACCGCTTGGTCTATTATTCGAATTTCGGGTTGTACACTGCTAATCCGAAACTTCGAAAAATCATAACTTCCTCATACGAAGTTAGATTTTGACGTTCTTTTTATCGACGCTCTTAGTTTAACATATTCTAAGACTTTCGTTTAGATTTCTAAGGCTAAATCTCACTCTATCATAAATTCACTATTTACGCTTCCCGGTGCCATGCCGGTTTCGTCGCGAAACTTCGACGAGTCATAACTTCTTCGTTATAACTCGGATTTCGGCGTTCTTTGTATGTACGAAAACCTCGTGACATATTCTACAACTTGGTTAAGACTAGTTATTTTAAATAATCTTCTGTCGAAATGTTGTTTTCGACCCCTATTGCCTCTAAATTGGCGAGCCCGGATCTATGGGCGTTACAATTATCTCCCCCTTAGGATGATTATGTCCCGGAATCATCAATGAAACAGGGCTCGTATAATGACTCCACATGTCCTCTCTTTATCCTAGGTATTAATTTATAACTTCTATATTCCTTCAAGTCTATCTCTTAGACTTATTGACTGTAAGCAATACTTGATCGTGCACCTCCTCTCTACCTCAGGCTAGACTCCAAATTATGACCTTCAAGTCACAATATCGATCCTTACTGGATACGAACTTGAGATGAGTTCTTTTATTACTACTATGGATCGATGTGTCATATTCTAATGACCTATCATCGTATGTTGCAACGCTTACACTTAGGTCTCTTAGAGTCATATTTCGGAATGGAATACGCCTTCCTTCATGGTCTAATGTGATATAATCACATTTTAACATGTAGCATTTCTAGCTACCAACTTCTTTAACCACAAGCACGATACTTCTATTGATCGCTTTGATTTCGATTGTTTGGTTTAAGTCGGACGCTACGTCAAACTTGGTTCTCTGAACCACGTAACCTACTCATCGTAGTCGGACTCAATGTGATATGACCACTAGGGTTGGGATTACAACAATTTTCTTACTCATTACCGAAACAATGGTAACGACATACTTGAATAAAACGAAATCAATTACTAGCTTCTTGGTAACCTTGTGACTTTCCCTGATCCAAGTGTGAGTCCTGTGCTTCCGGTAGTATAGGCCTCTACTACCATTCACACCTACTCATACTCGTCCCAAGTATTGTCTCGCAGTTTTCCAAGTCACCATAAAAGAAAATCATATAACAATTTAACACACCAGATAACAAAACGAAGATTTTATTATTTCTTGAAACTATTACATAGGTGTTCAAGTTCACCTTGGACTATGCCTCTAATGGGCTACATCATACGATACTATGGCTACTGCATAACTTGATCTTCGGGTATAAAGTCCTCATCCTTGTTTCCTCGCATGGTTTTCTGGTTCGTCGAGGATCATGTGAAATGTCCTTGGCCTTAGTGGCATTTCTGGTTTTGCTGCTTTACTTTTCCTTGGGTAGTCTTTGGACATGTGCCCGTTGCCTCCACATCCGTAGCATACTTTATCATTATGTGTGCAGTCCCTGGAATAGTGACCAGTCCTCCCACACTTGTAACAAGTCACTTCTTCATTGCACTTCCCACAATGCTTCTTCATGCATTTATCACACCATCTCGCTTCACCTCCATCTCCTCCTCCAAGCTTTGAGAATTTTCTTTCCTTGTTTGACCTTGAAGATCCTTCAAACTTCCGTTTCTCTCTTGCCTTATCTTTTTCTAGACCCTTTTCTCTTATCTGGGCCTCTACGTTCTTAGCTTCCCTAACAACTGCTTTCAAAGTAGTTGCCATTTTGACCATTGGGCCAAAGTCAGTGGGCAGTCCGTTAGCAAACCTATCAATCTTGGAGAGTTCAGTAGGCACTAAGTAGGGAAATAGCTTCATCCTCTCGGTGAATGCGATAGCATACTCATCAACAATCATCTTCCCTTTCTTTAGGTTCTGAAACTCGTTGTTTAGGTCTATCAGATCTATCTCCGAGCAGTACTGCATTTTCAACTGTTCCAAGAACTCTTCCCATGATATCCTTAAGTTTTCTCCTCATGGCATCATATCTGCCAATTGCTTCCACCAGCTCAAGACTCCAGTTTTCAGTTGTCTTACGGTGAAGACGGTCTTCTGTTTCTCGCTACAGTCGTAGCTCTCAAACACCATTTTCATCTCGGAGATCCAATCCATAATCTCAACAGGCTTTGGGCTTCCTAAGAGACTTGGTGGTGTCGCACCCAAGAAATTCTTGTACATTCGCCCATCCTTGTTGTTTCTCCTCTCCAGGCCATCTTGAGTCCCCACTTGACTCACTTGGCAGCTGTAGTTCCCTTCCTCCGATTTCTCTAGAATCAGCTCGGGTTGCTCAGTGGGCATAGTAGGTTTGTCCCTATTCGACATCCTCCTCATTTCTTCCCTTTGTTCAGCTAGCATAGCCCGAATCTTGGCTTGAACTCCAGCCATGGTGACTGGCTCAGGTGCAACTTCTTCTCCAACAGGTATTTGCTGAACCACTGGGGGTTGGTTCCTATTCTCTTTTGCATTCACATTTCCACTACGGGTCCTTTCCATCTTGATCTATACACCGAATAAGGTGAATCTAGACCTTTACTTAGCATTGACGTTTAAATCATCCTTATCACTCCGAAATGTTTATTTGCTAGTTCTAATATCGTATTCATATGTTTAGAATCCGAAGCACATAAGGTTTCCAGATCCGGTCGGCAACAGACCATAGATCCGAACAAATAATAGCATATCATGCACAAAGCATTTAGCACATAAAATCATTTTAGGCACAATTCCTAAAATAAGATAGTGCTTGTGTCTATTCAGGTGTATTACCTAAATCTATTAGACACACTCCTCACTATCATCACTTAGCATTCTAAGTTTAAGTCTAGAAATTTTCTACAAATTCCTAGTTCGCTTAAACTAATGCTTTGATACCAACTGTGACATCCCCATTTTTATGGCCAGAAAAGACCGATTTTGTTTATGCTTTATAAAAATCAGAGTACTTCTTTTCATAAAAATGTTGCGGAATTTGTTCCCAGAAAAATACGATTACGTTATCAAAACATTTTCGAAGAAACATATTTTATTCATTTTAAAATGCTTGGGATGTCATCGTTAATACAAGAACATAAGCATAATATTACATTAGTAATCTACATCTCTTTAATCTCTCAGTGTAATGTCACTTCATATCGTCACATGTGATGTAAATAAACTGAGTGGGTTAGGTTGGGAAACTTGGTGAGTACCTAGGGTTTTCAACCCACAATAATATAATTATTATGTTTAAACAATCAAATAATCAACCGAATTACCCATCCCCATTATCTTCTTTATCCTTAGGATCTACCCTGAGAATCAGCTATTTCTCGTTCATTTATTCCTATGGAGTATCCTAAGGAATAGGTACGAATTCCATCGTTGTAAATGACCCATCTGTCAAGCACAACTACTAGTTCTGTCACTAGGGCGCAGTTGCCAAAAGTGTGACATTCTCTATGGGGCGCATCTGCCGGAATAGTCCTTAAGGCGCATCTGCCGGGATTATGAGGTTCTCTATTAGGCCCTTCTGCCGGTAGAGTCCTTTAGGCGCTTCTACAAGGTTTTATTGACAGTATCGTTTTCAAGAGTCCACTCGCAATACATATCAATGAGTTTTTAGAGTACACCAGTGAACACGTCATTCACAATACCTACAGGTTGCGAGCCTGCTAGTGTTCCACTGGACTGTCTAGAATAGTCCATGGTTATCATCCATACTCTGCTGAATGATGGGGCCATCATTTGGGAAAAAGGCTTCTCACATCGTCCACCTCTTACCCTCACCTCACGGTCTATTTCACCTCTCAACTCATCATCCAACTCATATTTCATCTATTACATCTACCCATGTCTTACCCGAACATTTTCGTAGATATAGAATACATATATACAGTTTAAATCATTTAAAACGTGTATAAAATCGTTCATCCAGCATAGATAGCAAGTATCCAGATAATATGCACACATAGCACGTAATTAATATAAAATACTTCATATCTATGTGTAAGCTGAAAGTAACTATGCACTCACTTGAAAGGTGGTGACTCAGTACTTGGACAGCGCTCCGATACTCTCAAAACAATTTCCTTCGATAAAACCTAGTACCAATACCACTAGGGTTTAGTCTAACGATAACCGCCACAAATTAATAGTCTGACTATTATTATTATTATTATTATTATTATTATTATTATTATTATTATTATTATTATTATTATTATTATATAAGCATTAAATAACACTCAATATAACTCATAATAATAGCCCAAATAATTATTTTAACGACCTAATAACATTACTATAATTATTTGAAAGCTATAATAAAAGTTGCGTAAACGTAACTCACTTACAACGGATGTTAAAGAAAACCGGGCTTTATTTGGAGCAGCATTTTGAAACCGAAAGACACTTTTTCTCGGGACTCCGGGAGCCTCGGGGCTTCCTTAGGGTGCTAGGGGATTCATCCAGGGTTTAGGAGGGTTTAGGGAAGCTAGAGAGAGAAAGTAGTGAGAGAAAGAATGAAGAAATGAGTGAGAAATCCGGAACATCTTGCATGGATTTTATAGGAGCCTGACTTCAGACTACGCTGGGCGTAGCCTTCAGTTACGCTGGGCGTAACTCCGGATAGGGTTGTCAGCTCGCACCAGCTGGCTCGCACTTCGGACTCGGATGGATAAGAACCGAGGTACACTGGGCGTACCAACCTCGGACGCGGGGTGTACTGCGAAGGTGGCATGTCACTCATCCGAAGCAGGTACCAGGTCAATGATGGAGGGTCTAGATTGTGCCACGTCGTCGATTCTTCATTAGTTCTCGCAATTTCATGCTTCAACTTTAAAAATTCGTAACTTTTGCGTACAAGCTCCATTTTTGACGTTCTATAGATCCACGCGAAGGCGGGAATGTACTCTACAACTTTCATTTAGACTTCGTCGGCTAATTTTGAGTTGATTTTAAATTTTATATTACTAATAGGCTGGGATAGGATTGGTCCGTCAAACCCTCATAACTTCTTCATCCGATGTCCGTTTTCGCCCATCTTTTTCTCATTACGCTACTATTAACGAGATCTTCGATTTTCATTTAGGTCGTGTCGGCTAAAACCGCTCGGTCTATTATTCGAATTTCGGGCTGTATACTACTAATCCGAAACTTCGAAAAATCATAACTTCGTCATACGAAGTTAGATTTGGGCGTTCTTTTTGTCGACGATCTTAGTTTAACATATTCTACGACTTTTGTTTAGATTACTAAGGCCAAATCTCACTCTATCGTAAATTCAGTATTTATGTTTCCCGGTGTCGTGTCGGTTCCGTCGCGATACTTCGACGGGTCATAACTTCTTCGTTATAACTCGGATTTCGGCGTTCTTTATATGTACGAAAACCTTGTGACATATTCTACAACTTGGTTAAGACTATTTACTATGAATAATCTTTTGTCGAAAAGTCATTTTCGACCCCTATTGCCTCTAAATTGGCGATCCCGGATCTACGGGTGTTACATATTCTGTGGTGATTCCAGTTAAAGTTGGCTTTGCATATGAGTTCTTAGAGCTCTCAATTGGTTGCATAATAACTTGGAAGCAATGGCAGACCCTTGAGCTGCCAGGTGGCAAGAAATTAAGATTGAGTTCAGTCCATATGAGTTTGGATTTGTCGTTATCCTTTTCTTGTGACTATGGTTTTGACAATTCACATGGATAAGAACACATACACCATTAAATCTAAGGGTTATAAGGTTTCTCTCCGCTTCATGAAAATGATGGTGAGGAAACACTTCGACCAAGTAGATTTGAAGTAGATAGCAATTGTGATATTTCCATTCTCCAAGTCGTTAGTGCAGCTGTGTGGTTAACTGGCACACTAACATGGACTTGTGAGAAGTGACAAAATGGTCTAAACAATTGAGATTATGATTACGACATCCATTTTCGTAGTTCTAAAATTGTTTAGATACACCTGTGAGCTATCTAAAAGAGGTGTATGATTTTGATAAAGTTTTATCAAAACAATCTAGTATCAGAAATCTGAACTTTGGTAAGAAAGTCAGCTAATTTCTGAGACATGTGAAAGCTAGTAGGAGCATAAGTGTTATGCTAATAATCATCATGTTAGTGGGAGCATGATAATTATGATAAATTATTGCAAGTTAGCAATGTTAATTATAGAAAACAAAAAAGTTTCAATTGGGAAAGAGTTGTTTTTCTATAATTAAGGGAGAGAAATTATACTTCATCTCAAATATATAAGCTTAGATTGAGGTTTTAATCCTATTTAGTCAAGGATATATATATGAATTTCATGTTGGAATGGCTCAACATAAGGAAATTCTGTATATGGTTCCATTATTTGCGTTCTAAAATTTGATTTTGATTACGGCATCCCTTTTCATAATCTGAATTATGAGAACTTGGCAAATAGAAATGGAAATGTTATAGCAAAAGACTGGTTTAGTCTTTATGTGAGACATCATGAATCGTGTCCTATATGCTTCGGATATAGGATCGATTACATGTGCTATATTCATACTTTCTAAAAAATTTCCAAATGCTTGGGACATTAAGAAGGGAAACGGTTTAGAACTGGATATGACTAAAAGGAATAAAGAATTGTCGAGGACAATCTATGGTTTACCAAATATTGGTTGCCCAAGTACAATTGGAAGTATAGTGATAATTTTGGAAGGAACATATTGACATAATCTGTACGGAGGCAGCTCTTGTTCAGAAGTGATAGTCAAAATGGAATCTAGAAATGTTTCAAAGTCAGAAATTTCAATCTGTGTAAGATTAAGGAAACTTAATGCAAGAAGGATGTTTCCAAGGAGTTGTTCTCCTTTGGAATACTTTGTAATGTTTGTTGTCGAGTCCTTGTGACTTTGTGCATAATCATTACAAGAGGATCAATGCATATAAGTTTAGAATCTAACAGATTTCAGTAAATCGCATGAATTTGGAATTCTTGCATTTGCAGTAAGGATTTGGGACTGTGAAAAGAGGATCGCTGGAGTTATGTTCAATTGATATATTTCACAAAGTAAAGATCATACACAAACATAGTATGCATACTTGGTGTATGTCATGACTAGTGTTTAGAGAACATGGTGTACATGCTTGGAGCATGGGACAACTATTGTTTTAAATTCAAGAATAAAGTTGATAGCTGAAATGGTATACAATGAATAATGTGTAATCATATGGTGATAAATAAAATGTGTTTTATTTATGTTCATAGGTTTTGATACCATATTGAATTAAATTATTCTTGTGTTTCATTTTGCATGTTTTGACTTCCAGAGTAAACTAGGTTATTCTTACGGAATGACTAAGTTATTCAAACCATCCACAGTTGGTCATATGTTGGAAGTAGATATGAATCAAGACTATCATGGGTTGGCTTGAAGAGGTCTAAGATGTTGGACAAAGGGCTACAACACTCATGAGTGCTCATAAGTTCTGAGTATTGGATTCAACCCGCACTCATTGGAATCACTTCATGGATTTTATCACTAGTGATCATGAGACGATAATATCTTATATTCTTCGAACTTAGAGATATGAGTTGTTAATATGAGTTGGTTGTACATTGATTGCACGAAAATGCATTCGGTAACTCGGTGTTGTAAAACGTATCTTTGTGTATGATTCAACAAGTAGTAGAACAAGCCATATGATTCGAAGTTTATCCATTCCTTTTACCTTCAGGATAAAAGGCGATATCTGTGGGCCCCTCGTTGATTTGATGATGACAAATGGAAGTGCTCGGCCGGGCCAGGACTGATTTGATTTGTTCAATTAGTCAGTCATCATAGATCAAAAATCGGGAAACAACAAATGGACAGAGAGATGATTATAATCCATGTCTCAGTCGATATGATATCTAGAATGGAGGAATATATGATACCTTATCTAATGGAAAAGTCATTGATAAAGGTCAGAGTTTATCAACAAGGTCAGTGTTCGACATAAGCTTTTGAGAGCTACGATTGTCAGTCGGTTCCTGAAGTCATACGCAATGATAGTTTTAGACTTATCCAAGTGGGAGATTGTTGGATTAATTTCTAAGTCCATAACGATAATTGGTAATACTTGACCCGACCCGGCATGGTCCATTTGGGTTGCATGGCATCATGCATTTGGATAGAGTATAATGAGAGAAATAACACTTAAGTTTGGTTAATATATTATAAGTTCAAAAGAAGACTAATTAAATATATGGGTTGATTGTGTAAATCATGCATACTTATATAGTGGGCTATGCTCCATGGATTATCTAGTTGGGCTAAAAACCATATGATGCTTCATGGATGCTCCATGTGTTTTTGTTCCCATGGATCATGGAAATGAAAGGCCATGTCAATTAGGGTTTACATGGTGTAACCCTAACTATATATGTATCTTATTTTTGACCAAAATCGGCACTAGTATGATTCTAGAGAAGGGCTAGCCGATTTCAAGAGTTCTACATTTCTCTCAAGGTTATTCAAAAAGCAATTGATGTTGTGTGAACCATTTGAGGTGTCACACTTGGGGTACTAGGCACTCAAGCTTCATGAAGACTTTCTGCATCAAAGAGGTATGTATTATATCTTGTTATATTCATTGTTTTGTATGCTAGATTAGGATAATACCTTGGAAAGTTGATATTTGCATGTATAATAGAGAAAACATAGATCAAAGGTATTTAGGGTTGCATGTACACTTAGGAGTCTTAGAATGCTCAAAACCCAACAGTTACCACTCCTAGTACTACCGCCGCCCCTGTTCTAGCTATTGGGCAAGGTAAAGGGAAGAAGAGGAAGAGGCCATTGTGTAACACCAAAAATTTCAAACAATTTTTCATTTAAAAATAGTCGTTTAATTCTTAGAAACACTTGTTTCAAATATCATTCATAATCGAATTACAAAACATGACTCCATTTTAACTTGTATAGAAAACCAGGATCCTCAAAACATGACACTTTCTCTGGTGTGTACAATCAAGCTGGTGCTGTCCCGTGATCCTGAAAGAAACCTGCAACACATACATAAAACAAAACACTGTAACCACGAAGCTTAGTGAGTTCCCCAAAATACCACACATAACACATATTAGCCACTCGAGGCTATAACTCTGTGGGTCCGTGGACCCTGCTCTGTGAACCCTCTGGTTCTAACTCTGTGAACCTTCCGGTTCTAACTCTAGGAACCCTCCGGTTCCAACTCCGAAAACATGCACAACATAAATCACATAGAAATAATGTAGTACAACACATAACATACATAGCATACAAATAATCTATCACATAACTTTGGTTACCTACTCAAGGTAAAGTATAGTGAGAAGACTCACCTGGCAAGCAAAAAGCAGATATCCCCACACTTGAATCACGAACTCGCCACCGCCTAACACGTAAGGCATATACTCTTATGAATATAACTCTCGAGACTAGAATCAACCCTCTCATGGCACCCTCTTAAGGGTAAAAGACTATTTTACCCCTCTATTGGCCCAAGGCCACATCGCTGACCAAGCCCTAAAAGTCAACGGTCAACTCATGGTCAAAGTCAAAGTCCTCAGTCAAAGTCAACCCTCCTGGTTGACCCTGCTCGCCGAGTCAACCCGTCGACTCGTCGAGTTCCCATGCTCAGAACTTCCCTAGTCTGCGACTCAACTCGCCGAGTCACCCCGAGACTCGCTGAGTCCCACAACTCTGAGTCCACTCGCACACAACTCACCGAGTCATCCCTTGACTCGCCGATTCTCGACTCAACCAGAAAATATTGGGACTCTTCGACAAGACTCGCCGAGTCCAACAACAGACTCGCAGAGTCTAAGGCTATCTTCAACCTACTCGCCGAGTTGTGCATACAAATCGCCGAGTTCCAGGCCATCTTCATCCAACTCGCCGAGTTGTTCTTCCAACTCGTCGAGTTCCAGCTTATCTTCAAGCAACTCATCGAGTCCACCCATGTGACTCGCCGAGTACCACCGGTCTGAATCCATACAGAAGCAATCCAGACCATGCAATTGATCCAAAACATAGATCTAGCCTCCTACAACTCATCCATCACGTAAAGTGGCAAACTTTACATGAATCCCAAGAGATCTATGCATTTTGCACATTGGGCTAGGGTTTGGGACATGATGGCTCCACAAAACATTCCAACACAGGGACTTTCATGCTCTCTGATCCTTCTCCATTCCAGATCTGAGGTAGCAACCTCAGATCTAACCTCTAGATTCCAATTACATCCATAGACAAGTTCCCACAAACCCCAAAATGAAGAAACAACATAACAAAAGCCCAAGAACGAGATATTACCTCCAAGGAACGCCCCAACTGCAATGAAACTCGAATCCAAGCAAATCCCCTAGCTCCAAGCCTTCAAACTCCCAAAATTCCTCAACAAACACCTCCTTCAAGCTCCTAAATGAGATATGATCTCTCACACACGAAGGCTAAGGGTTTCTGGACTTGAGGATGAATAAATAGGCTGAGAGTGGGCTGTTATGTTCTTTATATAGGGCTCAACCCCGGGAATTAGGGTTTTCTCCACTCAGCGCCTACTCGCCGAGTCCTCCTTACTGACTCGCTGAGTCGGCTACTTAACACGCGACCCAGTCGCCACTCTACTCGCCGAGTCCAACCATGGACTCGCCGAGTCAGTCTTTCCCAACTTACTCTTTTAGCCCTTCTACTCTACTCTTGATATTTCGGGATGTTACAATTCTCCCCGACTTAAATTAGGCTTCGTCCTCGAAGCCTACAGCAACTCAACTCCAGAAATACTCCCATAATGTGCCACCTGGCCTTAATCAGACCAGGTCCAACAAGGCATACCCATTGAAACTCGAACACACTTTCCCTTCCCTTACGGTGTCCTGACCACCGTCTCGAACCGGGCACCGGCTGTACCCTCTGAGAATCACACTCAACAATCAAGAATTACCCATGAAGCATCACTGCCCCAAATCTCAACAATCACTCGACCCATAAGGCTAGAAAGCCATGAACCATCGGATCCCCGATCCGAATCCCACTCTATCCATTCCGTGATGACGGAAAGACCCATTCTCAATCTCAGAGCAACTACCACGAGTTCTCCTCTTGCAATCACATACGCATGCTGAACTTGCTCCAGCACCCTCAGGTTGGGAAAACCCGATACACTGATGATATACTCCAACATCCCCCAGGATGAACCACTAGCACATATCCAATACCCTGATCAGAATCAAGCTGGGAGTCCCAGACTCCCTCCCTGCATCCATCCTGAGACTCTTGGATCTACACCCACAGAATCCCTTCCGCGTCCTCAGCAGACATCCCATCATGATGTCATTCCATACCACTGTCACAGACACAATGCTCAACCACCATACTCCAAATCATCCATTCTCACTACTACATTCACTTCCAGGAACCAACACTTTCCCCTTCCCCCCTGAGGGGGGTTACATACCTTCAGGGAAATCCACTTGCCAACCTTGCCACTACTCCATGTATCGCACATGCTATGGATCTGCTCGCAAGGACTCTCGGGTCCATGCGCTACCTCTCCCCAGCAAATGAGGGTCCGACCCCTCCTCCCATACAACAGCTCAAAGGGTGGCATACCAATGCACTAATGATGTTTGTTGATATAGGATAACTCAACCAAGGATAAATACGTGCCGCAACTCCCTCCGAAATCTAATACACATGCCCGAAGCATGTCTTCAAGCGTCTGAATCGTTCGCTCGCTCTGAAGTGTCCTCAGCCATCATCATGATAAGCTCTAGCTCATTTCTCATATCCCTCTTCGAGACTGAGCACCAGGTCAGCTTTTTGACTCCACAGCTGAGCCTCCGAAGGTCACCCATATCATGATCCAAATATCCCACTAAAATCCTCCCCGTGACCACTATCCCGGCCCAGTGACACGCAAGTCACAAAATTCTCTTTTCCTCATGCGAGAAAAATACAATCCAACCGAAGATCGTCTCAACTCTGATCTTTGGTTTCTGCTGTGCATATCCCTTGCGCATCTCGCTGCATCTCCTGACAGAGACGGAGACCACAGTCTCGCCCCCGATTCAACACCCAGGCTCCAAAACTCAGTACTAGGGCTACTCAAGCCCAAAACTCTTCCACATCATACACTGATCGGAGAACATTCCATCATCACATTCTCTTGCCATCTAGTGAGTACTACGGCTCCTCGCAGTATCACGACACCCTCTGACTAGTGAGTACTACGGCTCCCCGCAGTATCGCAACACCCTCTGACTAGTGAGTACTACGGCTCCCCGCAGTATCACAACACCCCCTTACTAGTGAGTACTATGGCTCCCCGCAGTATCACAACACCCTCTGACTAGTGAGTACTATGGCTCCCCGCAGTATCACAACACCCCCCTGACTAGTGAGTACTACGGCTCCCCGTAGTATCACAACACCCTCTGACTAGTGAGTACTACGGCTCCCCGCAGTATCACAACACCCTCTGACTAGTGAGTACTACGGCTCCCTGCAGTATCACAACACCCTCTGACCCCACTAGCTCATGCGTCACAGACTCTAAAGACAATCGACATATCAAATGCCCACCCTTGCGAAGATCCACTTCCTTAAATAATCTCCCTGGATGCACATACTCGAAGGGCTCCCACTAGATCCATAGATACCTGATATACCACAAGTAACCCCGAAATAAAGATATCATACCCGGATACCTCGGAATATCCCAACAGAATCATCACAAGATCCTGCCACAACCACTGATCTCCTGCCCCCAAGCATCATATAGATACAATAATACATTTCCTCTGAACCCCATAATTAGATCTACATTTTTCCCAAAATGCAACTTCGATGTATCCAATTTCTCAATTGGAATACGAGAAAACGCTAGCGCTACGAAATACGCTGATAATTCTCAGAAACCCTTTTTCCCACCGCTCAAAATCAAAGCAAGGATACGCATACCGACCCGGGAGTTGGTTGCCCAATCATTCTCTAACAACACTGACCACTACCAGGTTCCTGACCATTAAACACCTGCCATGGAGACATTCATCCTTCTCAAACAAGTACTTCCCGCAGATCTCTATACTCCACTTATAACTGCTCTTGTCAAATCTCTGCTTTATTACATACGGTTCCCGGTTCTCCCCCACTTAGGGTTCGAACCATCACCAATTAGCACACAACCAACCCACAACTATTTTCACCTGCAAAATCACACCTGCCCTTGGAAAGTGCTACACAACGCCCGATAATCCCCTTTAAGGAAATCAATCGACCTCATAGACTCTGAACCTCTGATGGACTCCTCAAGAACTTCTCGACACGACTGCCCCTAGTCGTTCCAACTCTCGTACCAATCTAGCACCAATCAACTCAACTGCTCAATAACATCCCTGGCTCATAGACTGAACCACAAAATCATCGTACCCCTCACCTCAACTCATCAACCAACGCTCCAACACCGGGTTCATCCCAAGAACAGAGACCCACTCCCATACTCAATACCCAACATAGATAAAAACTCTCTGCACTACTAAACTTGACTGAACTCCCCACTGATACCACTACAATACATCCTACTATACTCAAATAGGTGTAATGTGGTCCTTGACTATCTCAGTCCCAACTGACTATCTGATCATGATAAATCACTGCCTCGCGGCACACATGCTACCTGATACTCTGGTGGGAAATCATCATCAATGACGACCTGCAGGGTTTTACCCCCAAACCCAAAACTTAAACACCATGCTTCTCATATTTTGCACACAAACATAATCAGTACCACCCATATCATAGAAGGTGACATCTCCTTTATCGACTGATCGCTCAACTCAGATCGAAATTCTCCCTTCTCACTGACTCCTTACTAAAATACTCTGGGAGGCTCTCGATCTCCCTCTCAAGGGACGCCTCTTCGAACTTAAACATGACCGGATAGCCGGAGAACCACAAGCATCATTCCCTATGAACCATGGTAGTCATTCCATGACATCTCTTCTCAATATGCTCCGGCGTACGGTACTCGAACCGTAACATCACTCCTTAGTCCGCTCCGATGTATGGTACCCGAACCATAACACCACTTATCAATCCGCTCTAATGTATGGTACCCGAACCATAACATCACTCCTCAATCCGCTCCGATGTATGGTACTCGAACCATAACATCACTCCTCAATCCGCTCCGATGCATGGTACTCGAACCATAACATCACTCCTCAATCCGCTCCGATGTATGGTACTCGAACCATAACATCATTCATCAATCCGCTCCTTAGAACCTCCAGAATACTCCCTGTATCAAGTATGGGTCCTCTGCTTTCAGTAGTACGGGCCCATACTATCTACCACATCTACCCATACTTTCCACACGGACCATCCCAGAGCTCCTAAGTAGCTGCTCGACCTGCTCTTTCACCAATCCCATCGCGCGTGCTCGCTCCCCAACGAAATTCTCTACCCTACCAGCGCACTTATCTGGCTATGGTTACTCCCTAGGCTCTTCCTTGGTCCTCTTACTTCTTTGCTATCAGCTGCTGCAGAGCTCCTAATGATGCCAGCCATCTACCTCCTGAATATCGTCATATTCACTTGGTAGCTGACTCCCATCATCGAGAGTTCCACAAAGCACAAAGCAAGCAGCATTCAAGCATCGAAGAATACATAGAACTCACTCTTGGTGATAACTCCACTTTCTCGGCTCATCCTCGAAAGTATCACCGAACTCTGTAACTCTACCCCTCATGGGTTCTAACTGGATACTCTCACTCATCACATACTCAAAAGCATAACACATATAACAACAAGTCCTAGGCTAAGGCATCACAAATCAGGCCACTCTAGTCCTAAGATATGAAATACCTAGCCTGTCTCTAGCATGCAATAATATCTCATAAGGTGCATCATAAATATCTCATAACACAAAAGTAAGAGTATTTTGGGAAATCACCGTTCGGGCTCTAGCTGATTATACACACTGCTCTTTCTCACTTTCGCTTTGAACTCTTATTCACTTTTAGAAATTCATTTCTTTTGAAATCATTTCTTACTTCCTCAGCTTGAGTCCAGATTTACCCGAAGGCGCATCCGAATCCCTCAAACCAAGGCTCTGATACCAACTTGTAACACCAAAAATTTCAAACAATTTTTCATTTAAACATAGTCGTGTAATTCTTAGAAACACTTGTTTCAAAGCTCATTAATAATCAAATTACAAAACATGACTCCATTTTTACTTGTATAGAAAACCAGGATCCTCGAAACATGACACTTTCTCTGGTGTGTACAATCAAGCCGGTGCCGTCCCATGATCCTGAAAGAAACCTGCAACACATACATAAAACAAAACACTGTAAGCACAAAGCTTAGTGAGTTCCCCAAAATACCACACATAACACATATTAGCCACTCAAGGCTATAACTCTGTGGGTCCGTGGACCCTGCTCTGTGAACCCTCTGGTTCTAACTCTGTGAACCCTCTGGTTCTAACTCTGTGAACCTTCCGGTTCTAACTCTAGGAACCCTCCGGTTCCAACTCTGAAAACATACATAGCATACAAATACTCTATCACATAACTCTGGTTACCTACTCAAGGTAAAGTATAGTGAGAAGACTCACCTGGCAAGCAGAAAGTAGATATCCCCACACTTGAATCTCGAACTCGCCACCACCTAACACGTAAGGCATATACTCTTATGAATATAACTCTCGAGACTAGAATCAACCCTCTCATGGCACCCTCTTAAGGGTAAAAGACTATTTTACCCCTCTATTGGCCCAAGGCCACATCGCTGACCAAGCCCTAAAAGTCAACGGTCAACTCATGGTCAAAGTCAAAGTCCTCAGTCAAAGTCAACCCTCCTGGTTGACCCTGCTCGCCGAGTCAACCCGTCGACTCATCGAGTTCCCATGCTCAAAACTTCCCCAGTCCGCGACTCAACTCGCCGAGTCACCCCGAGACTCGCCGAGTCCCACAACTCTGAGTCCACTCGCACACAACTCATCGAGTCATCCCTTGACTCTCCGATTCTCGACTCAACCAGAAAATATTGCGACTCTTCGACAAGACTCGCCGAGTCCAACAACAGACTCGCCGAGTCTAAGGCTATCTTCAACCTACTCGCCGAGTTGTTCATACAACTCGCCGAGTTCCAGGCCATCTTCATCCAACTCGTCGAGTTGTTCTTCCAACTCGTTGAGTTCCAGCTTATCTTCAAGCAACTCGTCGAGTCCACCCATGTGACTCGCCGAGTACCATCGGTCTGAATCCATGCAGAAGCATTCCAGACCATGCAATTGATCCAAAACATAGATCTAGCCTCCTACAACTCATCCATCACGTAAAGTGGCAAACTTTACGTGAATCCCAAGAGATATATGCATTTTGCACATTGGGCTAGGGTTTGGGACATGATCGCTCCACAAAACATTCCAACACAGGGACTTTCATGCTATCTGATCCTTCTCCATTCCAGATCTGAGGTAGCAACCTCAGATCTAACCTCTAGATTCCAATTACATCCATAGACAAGTTCCCACAAACCCCAAAATGAAGAAACAACATAACAACAGCCCAAGAACGAGATATTACCTCCAAGGAACACCCTAACTGCAATGAAACTCGAATCCAAGTAAAGCCCCTTGCTCCAAGCCTTCAAACTCCCAAAATTCCTCAACAAACACCTCCTTCACGCTCCCAAATGAGATATGATCTCTCACACACGAAGGCTAAGGGTTTCTGGAGTTGAGGATGAATAAAGAGGCTGAGAGTGGGCTGTTATGTTCTTTATATAGGGCTCAACCCCAAGAATTAGGGTTTTCTCCACTCAGCGCCTACTCGCCGAGTCCTCCTTACTGACTCGCCGAGTCGGCTACTTAACATGCGACCCAGTCGCGACTCTACTCGCCGAGTCCAACCATGGACTCGCCGAGTCACTCTTTCCCAACTTACTCTTTTAGCCCTTCTACTCTACTCTTGATATTTCGGTATGTTACACTTTGAAGGGTACCAACGGAAAGTATCTTGATGTCTCCTCTTCAAGTAGTACCAAAGGTGGTTTTGTCACTCCTTCTGCCTACCCTAAAGAGGCTGAATGCTTCTGTTGCCATTAAAAGGCGCACTGGAAGAGAAACTGCCCAAAGTACTTGCAAGATGTTAAGGATGGAAAAGTAAAACCCAACCATGCAGATACTTACACTATATTGTCCAATAATTCACCCTATTCTAATTCTTTGGTTCTTGATATAGGTTGTGGTATTCACATATGTTAAGATTTGTAAGGACTACGAAGAAGTGAGAATGTGGAGCATGGGAAGATAAACTTAATCATGGGGAATAGGAAAGCTTCACTTGTCATCAAGATTGGAGTTTATTCTATGCTGATAAGTAGTAGGTTAACATTAGATTTGAATAAATGTTGGTACTTGTTTCAAATGGCAAGAAATAATATTTCCTTTCATGGTTTGTATAAACAAGGATTAACTTTTTCATTTGATAATGAATGTGGTGGTGTTAATGCTTTCTATAATAATGTTCTTTATTTTAAAGAATTACCTTGTGATGGTGTATATGAAACTATGTCGGTTGTAGATAACCTAGGAAATAATGTGTTGTGTATTGATTCTTCTACTGGCTTGGATAAAAAATCATTATGGCATTGTCGTCTTGGACAAGTTAGCAAGAAACGCATAGGCCAACTCCAAAAGAATAGTGTCTTGGAGTCATTTGACCTAAAGTCAGATGATAGTGGTGAATCTTGTTTACTTGGAAAAATGACAAAGTCGCCCTTCCCTGGTACCTGTGCTAGGGGTGAAGGGTTGTTGGATCTTGTACAACCAGATGTGTGTGGACCATTCAGAACCACCACAAGGGATGCTAACCGCTTTTATGTGACTTTTACTGACGATTATAGTAGACATGGTTATGTCTACGTAATCAAGCATAAGTCGGAAACCTTTGAAAACTTCAAAGAGTTTAAACAGGAAGTGGAGAATCAGTTGGGCAGGAACATTAAGATGCTTTGATCCGATCAAGGTGTTGAGTATCTTATTATAGAGTTCCTTGACTATCTTAAGGAATGTGGGATTGTCTCACAATTGACACCTCCCACAACACCATAGCTTAATGGTGTGGCTGAGAGGCGTAATCATACCTTGTTAGACATGGTTAGTTCCATAATGAGTCAAGCTTCGCTACCAATCTCATTTTGGGGGTATGCCTTAGAGACTGCCACCCATATTCTTAATCTAGTCCCTACCAAAAAGGTTGCCAAAACACCTCACGAAATGAGGACAGGGAAAGCTCCCAATTTGGACCACATCAAAATTTGGGATTGTGACGATTTCATGAGGCGTGAGACTCACGATAAGCTTGAAGCAACCTCAATCCCTAGCAATCAACCTGAGGAGGAAGGTCCTGTTGATCCAACTGACGAGATTGTATCTTTGAGGCGTTCCACGAGAGTTATGAATGCACTTGAGCATTACTATACTTTCTATATTACTGTGGAAGGTCATACACTTATCAGTGAAAGTACACTGGTGAGTTTAGATGAACATAATAGCTATAGTGAAGCCATGGCAGGCCCCGAGTCTGCTAAATGGAAAGAGGCTATGGACAAAGAGATATAGTCCACGTATGACAATCAAGTTTGGAACTTGGTTGACAATGATGGGTTTAGAGTATTCTAACACTCCTATGCTATACATGCAACCCTATAAACCTTGGATCTATGCTTTCTCTATTATACATGCAAATATTAATGATTTCAAGGTTTTATCCTAACTAGCATAACATGAAGCAACTATACTACAAAAGTCTAGTAAGATAATCTCACACCCCAAAACCAAGAACGGCGGAAACGTTCTGGGGCGGAGGACGTCATGTACAGTATCACCACAATGTAAAGTAATGAACAAGCAAGAACATCATCCATTGCATTAATAATAGAATTATTATACAAGTGTGTTCTGTCAAATTTTGATAAACACTAAAGCATAAATCAAAATGAAAGATGAGTCTTCAACGAGCTCCATCTTCCCTAATCCTTGCATCGGTACGTATCTATGATGACCTGAGGATACAAGTAATTTTGAAAGCGAGTATCAGCTTTGAAGCTGGTGAGATCATAAGTATTTTATTGTGTTAATTTTTATGTGTATGAATTGTAAGTATTGAGAATGTATATGAACTGTAAGTATAAAAATGTTTTGTATGATCCTAGGAAGCCCTATGTTTCCTACTAATCGTATCCTTCTACCAAGGCATCTAGTGTCTGCGTGTATGGCTCACGTAAGAGAGTGTATTTTCCCAAATCCGACTATCATTAATCAAAATATAGTTTCTACATTACCGTACATCGTGTGAAAATTCACAGAGTGAATGTAATCGAAAAAGAAATAGTACTATGGTGTAGTGTCGAACTACAACCGTACCTATTACCTTAAATCTAGGGTAATACTTCCAAGTACTGTAGTATTTGTAATAAATAACTACATCGGTACTCAACTGCCTTATTTGAGGGATAAGGTATAATGTGATGTCTAACTTGTACGTATGGAAATGGATGTATACCCTTGCTACCCAAGGGCATGGGATGAACTGGAAGGGCCTTTATGACTATATATGTACATATGTTATATAACTAATATTTAAACGACCTTCGGAGGAGTACCCGATATCCCACCAAAACACATCTCAAGCGCGAAAAGGAAATAGGGTGGATAGCCTTCCTAAGTCTTTTAAACATTTCTTATATATAACTATACATATAGAGGCATGCAATTTATAATTTAAAAGCAAAAAATAAGATTTGTAAAAGCTTTGAACATAAATATTTTCTAAGAAAAGTCCGACTTGATGTCAATCTATAAAATGGTTTTGAAGGCATGGCTTTGATAAAACAGTTTAGTATAAAGAACATTTGTTTGAAACACAATTGTAAATAAGTTTGAAATGTAATATACAGAGTAAAATGTACAGTGTAATAAGGAGTTTTTAAACACATAAAGTGTTTATGAAAAACATTTGAAGGAAACTGTTTGGTAAAACGGCTAATGAGTAGCCAATCATTTGAATGATGTTTATTAATCACATGTGATTGATATAATAATTAGCATAATTCTACTTGTATCCCCCACATAAAACATTTAAAGACAGTTTAAAACATTGATTAAGGGGTATGAACTCACCTGCAGTAAGTGATTGGAATTGAACGGACTGTTATCGTAAGGAAGGATCCGACAAGTGCTTGGTGTCAAGTGAAGACTTTAGACACACACAATGATCCTAATTACATATGAAGACATATGTATATAAATAATTAGTGATTAAAACACTAATTATACAAGTATAAGCATTTTAATGCGAGGAAAACACTTTTGGTCAAGTGCTAGGAGGCAAATGGGTTGCAACAAAGGAGTGCAATGCCCCTAATGGGAGTTTATGGTCAAATGACCATACGTTTTGGAGTTTACGGCCCAGGGGAGTAAACTCCTGGCCGTAAACTCACAACAAGGTCTCTAAATGAAGCCTATCATTTATACAACTAGTTTGGTGAATTGTTTCAAGGCTAAATCAAGTGTTTGGGGTTCCTATTAACTCCTTTGAGGAGTTTACGGCCCTGGGACCATATCCCAGGGAGATTAGAGCCGTAATCTGCTTTGGGTGAAAGTTTACGGTGCTTTCAAGTCAATATATTATCAAGGAATGCATCACGGAAATTGTCCAAGGCTTTAGGGGGATTTATGGCTCCATTTTGCACCATTTAATGGAGTTCACGGCCCTGGAACATCTTGGGCCGTGAACACCTTTTTCTTGGTGTTTTAGTGGTGTTTGCTTGCTCCAAACACACTAGGGTACTTGTACTAATTCAAGCCTAAGCCTTAGGAAGTGTTTCAAGGCATTTTGACACCTAAACATGGAGTTCACGGCCCAAGAACCTCCTTGGCCGTGAACTCGCTTTCATCATTGATTTGAATTACTTTTGGTGTCCTAAACATGCAATGGTGGGTTCTAGTTCGAGTTCTAAAGCTTTGAGGGTCATTGGGACACTTTTGGCCCTTAAAATGGATTTTACTCCCCAAGTGTTCTTGGGCGGTAAACTCCCAAATCTTGGTGTCTTGTTCCGATTTTGATGTTTTCTAGTCATATGCACACTAGCATACAAGCCTAAGTTAGTTACAATTCGCGGGGAAAGGAATAGGTAGCATTTAAACCACATATTGGAGTTTACTCTCCAAGAACGTTCTTGGGCGGTAAACTCCCGAATCTCGCAGATTTGATATGTAATTGATGTTTCTAAACACAATCTAAGCTATATAACATAACTAGATCGAAGTACTCACAATTTGGGATAAAAACCCGAAGATCCGTGAGAGAGAAAATGGCTTTTCTCTAGTTGGAAATGTAACTAATGAACCAATTTGGTTCAGAATTCTATTTATAGTCCTGAGATATTTTTGGCAGAAAATATTTTTATTCCCGGAATGAACTCTAATATCTTAGAGTATTGGAATAATAGTGTTGCACAAAACCCTAGTGCATGCACTCTCCTTTTATCTCTTTAAGTGTAAATCCTGAAAACTGCCAAACTTATACTCGAAGTCTGGCAATTCACTGTAACTGTTCTAACTTCTATTGGATCGATATGGTTTGTTCAGAATTGAAATTTCGGGTTGTCACAGATAACATGCCTTTTGATGAAGCTTGAAGTGTTGAACGTTAAGAGCTTAGCCCCAATAGTGTGGAAGCCTCAAGTGGAATTGCAAATCACCAAAACCACCTTGGAAAACTTGAGAGATTAGTAAGCACACTAGAAATTGGCCCACTCTTGTATATTCACACACTAGTGCCATTTCATGTGCCAAGGACCTCTTTATATAGTATGGAGGATTAGGGTTATATTCATGTAATCCCTAATACCCATGACCTTTCATTTATATAGGATCCATGGGTTAAAAACTCCATGGACTATCCATGCAAGCTTAGCCCAATCTAAATGAACTTGGCCCATGCTATATATAAGAGTCCATATTTAATTAGTTCCTTTTGATCACTAAATTAATTCTAAATTAATTTTTGATCAATACCAATTAAATAATATTATTCCATACTAATATATTAGAACTTATATTATATTAATATAAATCATAAACATACTATTCTCAAAAGACTATCCATATAAATTGTTCCGTTGAAGTGCAAACCAAATGGACCATGCTAAATCAAGTCAAGTACATACCAATTATAGTTATGGGCTTAGACACTAATCCAACAGTCTCCTACTTGGATAAGTCTAAAACTATTGTTTGCGTATGACTCCAAAACCCGACTAGCAATCGTTTCTCTTAAAGCCGTTGTCGAACTCTGACCTTAGTCAATGACTTGTCTATTAGATAAGGGATCATATATTCCTACAATCTAGATATCATATGAACTAAGACACGGATTATAATCATTCTCTCTGTCCATTTGTTGTTTCTTGATTTCCGATTTATGACGACCGACTAGTTGAACAAATCAAATTAGTCAAGGCTTCGCCAATCACTTTGGGGTGTCATCACTAAATCATCAAGGGGCCCACAAATATCTCTTTTTTTCCTTTAAGGGTAAAAGGAATGGATAAAATTCGACTCATATGCTTGTTCTACTACTTTTTGAATCATACACAAAGGCACGTTTTATATCGAGTTACCAATGCGTTTTCGTACAATCAATGTATAACCAACTCATAGGAAACAAGTCATATCTCTAGGTTTGAAGAATATAAGATATTATCATCTCACGATCACTCGTGATAAAATCCATGAAGTGAGTCAAATGAGTGTGGGTTTAATCCAATACTCAGAACTTATGAGCACTCATGAGTGTTGTAGAAACTCTTGCTATGTCCGCTACCTTGGACATCTACAAACTAGCTTCATGACATTCTTCCCTTAATACCTGCTTCCAATGTATTATAGACTATGGATGGTTTGAACAACTTATTCCTTCAGGAAGAACGACCTATTTATTCTGGAAGCCAAAGCATGAAAGTGAAACACAAGAATAATCGAATCCAATATGGTCTCAGAACTTATGAATATAAATAGAACACCTTTTATTTATCACCATATTGATTACACATTATTCATTGCATACTCTTTCAAATTATCAACTTTATACTTGAATAAAAACAATAGTTGTCCCATGCTCCAGACATGTACACTATGTTTTCTAAACACTAGTCATGCCATACACCAAGTACGTACGCTATGTTTTTCCAAACATTAGTTATGCCATACACCAAGTATGCACACTAAGTTTGTCTATGATATTTACTTTGTGAAATAGATTGATTGAACATAATTCCAATGACTCTCATTTCACAATCCCAAATCCTTACCGCAAATGCAAGAATTCTAAATTCCTGCCATTTACCAAAATATGTTAGATTTTAAACTTATATGCACTGATCCTCTATAATGATTAAGCTCAAAGTCACAAAGACTTATCAACAGACATTACAGAGTATTCCGATGGATATCAACTCTATGGAAACGAAGTATCATGTTTAAAGTACACTGCTTTGAACATCCTTCTTGCATTAAGCTTTCTAATCTTACACAAATTGAATAACTTCCACCTATGGAGACGTTTCCATATTCCCATTTTGACTATCACTTCTGAACAAGAGTTGCCTCCTTTCAGAATATGTCAATATGGTCCTTCCAAAATTAACACTATAATTCCAACTGTCCATAAGCAACCAATCTTTGGTAAACCTTAGATTGTCCTCGACAATTGGTTAATCATTTTAGTCATATCCAATTCTAGACCTTTTCCCCTCTTAATGCCCCCCCCAGGCATTTGGAAAATTTAGAAAGGATAAATATTATAGCACATACAATTGATCCTATACATGAAGCATATGGGACATGATTCATGATGGCTCACATAAAGACATGATTCTAGACCAGTCTTTTGCTACAATATTTTTATTTGCCATGTTTTCGTAATTCGACTATGAAGAGGGATGTCGTAATCATAATTGAATTTTGAGAACGCAATAGAATTTTCCTTAAGTTGAGCCATTCCAACATAAAATTTGTATATATATATATATATATATATATATATATATATATATATAGCAAAACAACACTTATCATAATTATCATGCTCCCACTAACATGATGATTATTAGCATAACACTTATGCACCAACTAGCTTTGACATGTACTCAGAAATCAGCTGGACTTCTAGAAATCAATAGTTTATTGACTTTCTTACCAAAGTTCAGACTTTTGATATGAAATTCTTTGATAAAACTTTATCAAAATCATACACATTTCCTTAGATAGCACGCATGTGTGTCTAAACAATTTCATAACTATGAAAAGGGATGTCGTAATCATAGTCTCAATTGTTTAGACTTTTTCCATTCCTCACAAGTCCATGCTAGTGTGCCGATTAACCACACGCTCCACTAATGACTTTGAGAATGCAAATATCACACTTGCTATCTACCTAAATCTACTTAGTGAAAGCATTTCCTCACGATCATTTTCATGAATCGGAGAGAAACCTTATGACACTTAGATTTTAGGGTGTATGTGTTCCTATCCATGTGAATTTTTCAAAACCATAATCTGAAGACAAGGTTGGTGACAAATCCAAACTCATATAGATTGAACTTGTATAGTCTTAGCTTCTTGCCACCTAGCAACACAAGGGCCTTCCATTGCTTCCATGTTGTTATGCAACCAGTTGACAACTCTCCGAACTCATATGCAAGGCTAACTTTTACTAGAATGGGCATAGAAATAGGAATATGTCAACACGATAGGTTATAGACCTCACGTTGTGTGCTTGTGATAAACTACAGGTTTTTATTCTTGAATAGATCTTGAACATTTTTTAAGATCTGTAAGACTCCCACTGTCGTGTTGACATAGAAGACTCTCTTGGCGAATATTCAAGAGATAGTGCGGATTCATTATAAAGACAAACACTTCACACAATTGGCCTATGTTGGACTTTGTTTTATCCAAAACATCACAACTTACCAATTTCAAATGTCCAAGAGTAGGACACAGTTTAGTCTTACATTTGACAAGTGTTATAAACCTTTCTTAAAGATATGTCACTCAAGTTACAATCTTGGAGTATGACTCTAAGAGTTGTTTTGCAACGAAGTATGACTCGTCTTCTTGATATAACCATTTCAACAATTCATGACTCCTCTTCTTAGCCATAAGAATGTAATAAGATGTCTTTAGAGGATGAATTGTGATATGGTCTCACAATCATTAAGATGATCACAAATCATGATACTAAAGTACTCTCACATATTTTCATATTTGAGAAACTTTTATCTTTCTGCCTAATTTGATTCTTTCCATTCGTTATTCCATACATCGAAAACTTTCCAATGTTTCAGAATTATACTTAAACTTGTAAGTATAACCATATTTACTAAACTTTATTAAATCATGAAGAATAGTCTTATTGAACTTTTGTGGTGGACTTGACCAGTGCACATGAATGTGTGCTTGATCCCTTAGTCCTTGACTTGACTCACATATAAATGTGAACAAGGAATTAGTCTTAATTTTTCCATAGCTGAAAGTTCTCATTCATTATACTATATAACTTGCATGATTCCAAGTTTCGGTCCAATTAAAACTTGGTTGATGAGAATCTTTCCTTATTTTGTAAATTTAGATTGTTGGGTCATGTTTTGTATAATATGTTGCGTCTATTGGGCTCGTTAGCTAGTCCATTTTTATATCTCCGGTATGGGCCTGTCCATCCGTGAGTTTAGTAGGGTTGAATATAAATATAGGTGCTTGCATGCATCTTAGGTTAACGATAGAGTAGAACGATCAGAGCATTATTCAGAAGTTTATTATTATCGTTCTTGTAACCTTAAATCCTCTACAGCGGAAGTTCTTAGTCGAGATCTACTGAGGATTGTTTGATCTAATCATTCGACATATTTTGATCCACTCTTGTCTTATTTATTGTTTTGTGTTCATCATAATACCTGTTACAAAGATCTAATCGATCTTTACGTTTGATTATTATCTTATCAATTGGTATCAGAGCAGGAGGTTGTGTAATTCATACACATCTTTTCTGTGAAAAAGGTTGCGATTAGGGTTATTCCACATTAACTAATATTTATTGAGTCGTCATACCATAATTGATGTAACTCAGCATTTATTCGTTTTGCCCTAATTTAATATATTACAAGTCTAATCTTTTAAACAAGTTATTCGATCAAGCATGGACGAGTCACAATCAAATCCTATTAACATCTCAAACAACATTGGATTGACGACGAAGATTCCCATCCTTTACACCCAGGATTACGAAGTCTGGGCACATCACTTTGAAGATTATGTCATTGGATCTGAGGACAACGGATATCTTATTTGGGAAGCAATAGTGTCTAGACCATTCGCTCATTCAGCAACATCAAGAATCATTAAAACTCAGAAAGAGTATAATGATTTGTTGAAAGACGTAAAAGATATTGCTCAAGACGAAAAAGATAAATTTCAGTGCAATATTAAAGAATTGAGACTAATCAGATTTGCTCTTCAATCTCATACTTTCAGGCTAGTGAGTTCGTGCAGCGCTGCTAAAGAAATATGGGATAGGCTACGAGAGTTATATTCCACAGACGAAGATCTCGAGCATTCCATTCAAACCTTACTCTTGTCCGAGTTTGGTGAATTCAAGTAGAGTCCTGAAGAAACTGTAACTCAGACGTTCGATCGCTTCAATCATCTTCTTAGTAAGATGATTAAACATTATATTGAAAGGAAGTTGATTGAACAAAAGGTTACGTTTTTAAACGGTCTTAGATCTGAGTGGAGAGCGGTTGTGTCCACTGTTAAAGCACATGAGCAATTTAAATCTTACTCATTGGCAAAGCTGGTAGGGATTTTGAAATCCCAAGAAAAGATTGTCTTGCAGGGAGAAAAATGTGGTTTCAAGCTTGGGATCATTGGCCCTTCTTTCCAAAAGCAAAGGTGTGATGGAAGATGAAGACCTTAACTTAGAGGACTATGACCTTACCTCTGAAGACTATGCAATGATGGTGTCAAACCCGAAGAGGTTCATCAAGAAAAGGTTTCCTACCAATAAGAACCGAAATTGGCAGGGAAGTTATAGTTCTGAAAAGGTCAGGGAAGAACTGAAGGCAGAAGAACCAAAGAAGGAACCGAAAGCTGAAGGAGATTCGGGTGTGAAATGCTACTATTGAGGAGGAAAGAACCACTATGCCAAAGATTGTGTCCTCAAGAAAATGGCAGAAAAGGATGAGGAGAAAGATGAAGAAGCTATGTTAATGAAAAAGCTGGAAGAGATCAAGAAAAAGAAAGTTATCACTAACCCTTCAATGAATGCTTTAATTGTGCAGGGTTCGGTAGCAGATGATGAGTTCGGTGGCGTGGAGGTCTGGTCAAGCGACTCTGAGGATGATGAAGTAAGGAAGCCATCTCATGGAAAGGCTTATGTTGCGAGAGATGAAGGAAGCGGTGGAAAGTGCTTGATGGTGTCGGATGTATTTCAAATGAGGGGATACAACACAGACGGTGGGAATGAAGACACAAAGGAGCGAGACGACTTGTGCTTCACAGCAAAACCTCTCAGCGTGCAATTTAACGAGCTTGATGAATTAATCAAGAAGGTACAATCCATTTTTGTTTCATTCAAAGTCCCACAAAGTTCATATGAAAAAGAATTAAAAAATGTAAATTCAAGAATCTCTCATCTCGACAACAGTTTAACTCAAACACGGGTCACCAATTCTAACCTAACTGACCAAATAAGCAGGGTGTCTTCAAAGAGTGAGGAACGGAGGATGTGGATCGAGTTGAAGGAGTCGGAGTTAATCAAATCCAAGGACGAAAACATTTATTTACAAAGAGACAATTTGAAACTTTTAAAACAGAGAAATGTCTTTTGTTTAATTGCTAAGCGTCTTTACACTAATATCACTCAACTGCATTTGAACTGTGAAATAGGGCAGAAAATTCATCGCATGATTTTGCCCTTCCTTGAGTTTAAGGAGGATGAAATCAACGCTGAAGCATATAATTGTGAAAGTGTAGTTTCGTCTGAGGATGTAAATCCGACATATATGTATGGTCTAGACAAAATCGAATCTTTCATAAAGTCCAAGGACCATAAGGACATGCTGAAAAATCTTTTGGATGAAAATGATAAACTAAAACTAAGGACCGAAACCATACACAAGTTTGACTCATTGAGTGCCAACTTGAGCGAGAAAATAAAATTGATGTTGAAAATGCATCTGAGCTTAATGAGGACGATGATATGAGTGAAATTTAAGTAGAGGATGTAGTTAACTGTTCTGAGTTTGTCAAGAGCGAGCCCAAATACCACAAGAATCTTATTTCAGAAAATTCTACGGAGTTTGCTCTTCTGTCCCAACAAAAGTCCCCGATCCTTGAAGAAAAGGCTGTAGTATACCAAAAGGTAAGGACGACTCCAAATCAGGTGTATAAGGTCACAGGTGTAACCGTACATCAGACAGCCGAACTCACAACCATTGTAAACGAAGATAATGCTGATGGTTGTGATGAATTCTTCTGGTCCGCTCCTATCGACAATGCTGACGAAACCGTTGGTCTATCAGAAAGGACGTTCCTAAAGGAATCAGAGTTACAAGAAGAATCTCTCTGAACGAAAACAGTTTTGGCAATCCCAAAATGCCCATTTCTCTTATCATGACAGAAATTCAAATTCAGAGAAAAGTACTGTTAGATCGCAAGAAAGTAATAACAACTGAAGGGAGAGGTTCGGTTCTGAGGGTCATAACAACGAAAAGGATACGTTCGGTTCCAAAAATTATGACAACCAAAGGCAAAGGTTTGGTTCAAAAAACTCAAGCTACCGAAAGCATAAGTTCAGTTCTGAGAGCAAAAGCAACCAAAGTTCTAGGTTCAGTCCCACTAATGATCAAAAACAAAAGGGTCACTTAGAACATCAAGTCAAGAAAACATCTCAGTCAAAATTCTCTCGTTCTACTTCTTCTAATTCTTCTAATTCCTCTCAACCGCATTCTAAATTCAATTTTGTTCGCACTCAAAAACCTAAATCTTCAACAGATTTGAAAGGAAAATCGAAGGTTTCATCAGTCGAAACAAATCAAAATCATCCCAAAGTCCAAATTCCTAAACCAGAATCCAAACCGAAAGTAACAAATCCCAATAAAATTAAGGTTTTCACCATTAAAAAGAAAGATGAAACAACGTTAATAAAAAGAACATATCTTGTTGACATCTCTCTTACTATTCCTGTTCCTGTGAAAGGCTCACATGGACCCAAGAAACTTTGGGTTCCTAAATCTGCTTAATTTTTGCAGGTTATCAGTGACGAGTAGTTTGACGAAGAATGGTATATTGACAGTGGTTGCTCGCGTCACATGACAGGAAGGAAGGAAGAGCTGAGGGAATTTTGGTCTCTTTCAAACGGTGGAAACGTCAAGTTCAGGAACAACTCATTCGGCACAATAAAAGGCTATGGAATGATAACAAATGGTGATTTTACGATTAGGAAGGTCGCATACGTTGAAGGACTACAGCACAACCTCATAAGTGTATCTCAGCTTGTTGGAGGTACCGGTCTCAAGGTCTCATTCGATGATGAGGGTTCGGAAATAATTGAAAAGAAAACGAAAAGAGTAATTCTCAAATAGGAGCGCAAAGGCAAAATGTTTCCCCTGAACCTCAAACCTATCAAAGGGAATCCAGCTATCTGCCTGTTATCCAAAGCACAATCTGACGAAAGCTGGCTGTGGCACCGAAGGCTTTCTCATCTCAACTTTAAGGATATCAACAAACTTGTCACTGGAGGTCATGTTCGAGGTCTTCCATTGCTCAAGTTCAATCGAGAACATTTATGTGCTGCATGTGAAATGGGGAAGCAGAGTCGTCAAAGTCACCCATCAATTGTAAACACTAAAGTTGTTGAACCACTAGAGTTAATTCACGTTGATTTGTGTGGTCCATCATCTATCGAGAGCATCGGCAGTAGCAAGTATATTCTTGTCATTGTTGATGACTTTTCGCATTTTACATGGGTGTTCTTTCTGAAGCACAAATTTGAAGCGACTCTCAAGCTAAAGATGTTTATCAACCAGGTTGAAGTACAGCTGAAGAAAGTCGTTCGCAACATCAGAAGCGACAATGGGCTGGAGTTCAAAAATAAAGAATTCGAAGAATTCTTGGCCGAAAAAGGAACCAGTCACAACTTCTCAGCTCCCTACACCCCTCAACAAAACGGGATTGTCGAAAGACGAAACCGATCTTTGCGTGAGGCGGCCCGAACCATGCTAAGTTTTGCTTCTTTACCTTTATATTTTTGGGCTGATGCTATTGCTGCAGCATGTTTTACGCAGAACAGGTCTTATCTCAATAAGAGATTCACTCTCACTCCTTATAAGATCATCAACAACAGGAAGCCAAATGTCAAAATTTTCCATGTATTCAGCTCACGGTGCTTCATCTTCAATTCTAAAGAACATCGTAACAAGTTCGATGTCAAAGTCGATGAAGAGATATTTCTGGGCTATTCTCTCACTTCGAAAGCCTACAGGGTATTAAACAAGCGCTCGAGGAAAATAGAAGAAACTTATTATGTGACTTTTGATGATAGCTATGTCAAAAATCTAAAGGCCAACGAAGACACAATTGGAGAAATCTTTTCTCAAACAGGCCAAGTCACAGCCTCGATCACAAACTTATTTGAGAAGTTTGTCGGGTTATTCGATGAACCAGAGAAGGCTACTCTCTCGGAAGCCAGTGCAGCAGACAACAAAGTAGATCATCTGAAGCAACTCATCGAAGAGGCTGCCAAACAAATGAAGGAAGGAGGATCAAGTTTCAACGAACCTCCACAGCATGATGCTTCAGTTGAGGGGGAGGATCCATCTTCTTCATCACAGACGAGTTCACATGTTGAGGGGGAGAACAGTTCTCAAGCTACTCCCGAACGCACAACAGTACCCGAAGGTGCTTCAACACCCGAAAGTGCTACAACACCCGAAAGTGCTACAACACCCGAAGGTGCGTCAACACCTAAAAACTCGACACCACCCGAAACCCCTGTAGCTCCGGAAACTCAAGACACACCTGAAAGCTTATCTGTCTAGGGGGAGCATACCGATATGATTTATGATGATGACAGTCAATCTGAACTAGAAGAGATGGTAAACGCTGAATTGGATCCATCTTATGATCCGTATTACCCTCCTCTTGTGAAATGGACCAGAGATCATCCTATTTCCCAGGTTGTCGGTAATGTCTCTGAAAAGGTCCTGACCCGATCACAACTTAAGGCAAAACAAACTTCCTTATTTTCAAAAGTAGAATATAGTATGTTTAACTCCTTCGTCTCAAAAGTTGAACCAAAGACAGTTAACACTGCTCTTGATCACTCCGATTAGGTTCAAGCTATGCAAGACGAACTTAATGATTTCGAAAGGAATAAGTTTGGCGCGTCATTCCAACTCCTCAAGATGCCTCAGTTGTTGGTCTCAAATGGGTCTTCAGAAATAAGATGGACAAGGAAGGCAACGTGATACGAAACAAAGCCCGTCTGGTGGTGAAAGGATACTGTCAGGAGGAAGGAATCGACTATGAAGAAGCTTTTGCTCCTATAGCTAGGTTGGAATCCGTTAGAATATTTCTTGCCTATGCTGCACACAAAAACTTTGAGGTCTACCAAATGGATGTCAAGTGTGCATTTCTAAATGGAGAACTTGAAGAAACGGTGAGCAACCTCCTGGATTTGTCAATGAAAGGTACCCCAATCACTGTTACATTTTGGACAAAGCCGTATATGGACTGAAACAAGCTCCGAGGGCCTGGTATGAAACGCTAACCAAGTTTTTAAAGATGTCCAAATTCAAACAAGGTTCGGTTGACCCAACCTTCTTTCGTAAGAAGGAAGGTAACCACCTTATGATTGTTCAAATTTATGTCGATGATATCATCTTTGGCTCAACGAATCCTTGCTTAACAGCTGAAATCAGAAAGCTAATGGAGACTAAATTTGAAATGAGCTCAAAGGGTCCAATTAACTTTTTCCTTGGTTTAAATATTAGATAGGGACCCGAAGGCATCTTTATTAATCAGGAAACTTACACGAAGACTCTCCTTGCAAAATTTGGCATGATGGGAGATTCAAAGGTTAAAATTCCAATGACGTTCGGCACCAAGCTCACTCCATCCGTGGATAAGCCAGCAGTTGATATTACTCTATATCGCCAAATGATCTGTTCTCTAATGTACCTTATTGCTAGCAGGCCTGATATAATGTTTTCTGTTTGTTACTGTGCTAGATTTCAGGCGAATCCACGTGAACCTCATATGCTTGCAGTGAAGAACATACTCCGTTATCTCAAGCGAACTACCTCTTTAGGCCTATGGTATCCATCCAACTCAGGCTTCTTCGTTCAAGCCTACTCAGATGCAGACCTTGGAGGTTGTGGACTAGACAGGAAAAGCACCACGGGAGGCTGCCAATTTCTTGACGAGAAGTTAGTTAGCTGGCAATCAAAGAAACAGACTTGTGTGTCTTTATCTACAGCTGAAGCAGAATACATTGCAACTGTTTCCTGTACTTCTCAAGTGATTTGGATCCAAAGTCAACTCCGTGACTATGGACTCAATATGAAAAAGATCCCACTATATTGTGACTCTGAAAGTGCAATTAGGATCTGTCATAACCCAGTGCAACACTCCAAGACTAAGCACATAGCACTAAGTTATCACTTCATTATGGATCATGTGGAAGATGGGAACGTCGAAATTCATTTTGTTCGAACCACTGATCAACTGGCTGACATCTTCACCAAAGCTCTTCCTGAAGCGCCGTTCAACAAAATTCTACACGGGCTAGGTATGATGGAATCGGAGTCAGTACCAAAAATTACCTCCCAAACTCAAAAGTAAGAAGCGAAATAGACCGAACGTTCGGGTTCGGGTCTTGTACTAATGTACCAAAATGAACCGAACGCTCGGTTTCGGTTGAATAATCTGCTTTTTGCTCCTCAATCAAAGGTAGTTTTCTTGGTTGTAGATCTTATGTATAATTATTCCAAATGCATTTATCTTATTGTTAAAGTTATTCTCTTTTTAAAACCTATTTTCTTTGGCAACCGAAATATACCGAACGTTCGGGTTCGGTTCCAAAATTTTTCTCACCCGAAATAGACCGAACGCTCGGGTTCGATTCCAAAGTTTTTCTCAACCGAAATAAACCGAACGCTCGGGTTCGGTTCCAATTTTTTTTTCTCTGTATTTTTTTTATGTCTTATTTTTTATTTTATTTTATTTTTATTATTTTCAAAAATTCCAAAAATATTTTTTTAATTAACTCAAAAACTCAAAAAATATTTTGTTCTTCATTTTCTTTTTGGCTTTAATTTTATTTGTGTGTTCGTTTATGGGGAAATTGTTGAATTAGCTAAGTGTCCCTAGAAGCATGCTGATGTATGTGTCCAAAGCCTCACCTAATTCTGAATAATAGCCTTAATGACTTGGTATACACAAACCTTGTCTTCCCAATTAGGCTATCATATTTATTCTAATCATGAGCTACCTAACTCTCTTCTCACATGAGATAAGAGTTTTCTGCTTGGTCCTATTTCTCACAGCAGAGGTACTTTGATTTCTTAGACCATCTAAATTGCATTTCTCCATCACATTCGTTTCACAAACGTAACCCTTGAGACTCTCAGAAATTACCACTGAGGTTTATGGTTACACAATTACTGTGTTCATGATCTTAGTTTCGAGCCACTACGAGCTAAGTGAAACCCAAAATTCAATACCCAATACGAATTGACGGTGAACAATTAATTTGCTCTAGTTTTCACTAATGAATTGACGGACGTACCTCCATGAAATTTCAAAAATTTCTTTTGTGTGATTCCTATGAAATTGTTAAAACCAATAACATTTCTTCCCTTGGGATCCAGTTTTAAATTTTTGTTGAGATTATATATATATATATATATATATATATATATATATATATATATATATATATTCCTAGCCAGATTAAATTATCTCCAACCTACTTGTTCAATAGACTACACCGGTCTCACAAGTACTTTGTTCGCTTTCTATCTTATATCAAGATTAGGAATTTTGAATCGAAGCGAAAGCCACCCTAATATGCCTAGTTAAAAGAAGCCTTTCAACACTTCTTAATAAGTGTTTGATCGTTATTCAACGGGAAACCACACAAACACTTTAAGGTCTCTCTTGACTTTGAAGGAAGAGATTCGTGCCCTGGATCATTTGTTTCATGTCTTTATTGACATCACATATTTTCCCAAAATATTGCTTTATTTCTTTTCTTTTACACCCTAAGCACGAAAATCTTTGATTTTCCTAAATTCAGGTTCTATTAATTACAAGGCATTTACTTGGATTGGCGGTTGATTAACGGTTGTGGTTGATTTTAATCCACGTGGGTGCATTTTTCAAAAAGATGTTGTTACAATTTAAAGGGATAAGATGACGACATGCTGACTGAAGCGGGAGTCTGATCGATTTGATTTCAAACGGCGCTAAAAGGGAAAGCGTGCGAATCGTAACCGTTTCATCTCCAAACGGCGCAAGAGGGGCGCGTGTGAATCTGAACTGTCTTGTCTCCAAATGACGCCTGATGGGAAGGCGTGTTATTAGGGGTCTGACATTCTCTCTCATGCGTGATCATCGGCAACCCCAATTGTCACGCATCAGTCAACTCCGAAAAAACCCTTCGATTTTCAATCGAAGATTTGGGAAGATCTTTCTCTCTCCTTAACCCCCAGTATAAAAGGCAACATAATCCTTCGTTTACCTCTTTACTACAATTAAAATTCCCAGAGAGAAAAAATTCCTTAATCCTTCCCTGTTCATCATCTTCTCCACTTTCTTCAAGCAATGGCAGATTCATCTTTTGTTCACGCAACATCCCACATTTTGCCCATTCGCCCGCAACAAAGCCTAATCATCGATTTAACCCCTCATGCTTACGACGCCTTCATGTTCCCCATCATCGAGTGTCTCAAGTTTTCTCTGATCGCTCATGCACTTACCAGGGCTGAATCTGTTCCGATGGAGTTCTTGTCACAGATCTTTGCGACCGCTCACTACGACAAGGTCGTTGACAGAATCTTTTTTGATGTCTTTGAGCACAAGGCGTCAATTTCAAAGCAAAGGTTTTGCTCGCTGTTAGGGTTTGAACCTGATTCTTCGAGGGTTAACCCTGAAACGATTCCAATGGGTCACTTGTTCAACATGTTCTATAACATGGGTTATACGGAGGTGCTTACTACGGTCTCGAAGTTCAAGAAGTCGTGCCTACCTCCACAGTGGAATGGGATGTTCACTGTTCTCTTCAAGGGGTTATCTGAAAGAAGTGCTGGATCTGATGGTGCCAGCCGTTTATTTCTCTCAATAATGTACGGTATCTACAATGGCATCAACATGGATTATGGGTCTGTTCTATGGCAACAACTCATCTATAGTCTCTCCTCTACTTCCAGGCATTCAGAGATTTCATATGCTAGGTTCTGGACTCTTATCATGAAATGGGTGATGGACAAGTACCACGTCCCCATTGTCGCTGGTGCTCCAATGTTGTCGATTGGTACCTTCCATACCACGAAGATCATTGTGTCAGACGCTTCAAAGTTTCCGTTCAACGGTTCCATTCCGGAAACCATGTATGGGGATGTTCCTGCTGATAGTCGGATTATTAGGATATACAAGGAATTCAAGCGTTCTGGTCCGAGGGATCTTACTCCGGAGATGTTGAAGTCAGTACATGACGCCGACAAGCCTGCTCCAAGAGGCAAAAAGGCTGATAAGGGGAAACAGGTGGCAAAAGGAGCAAAAGGCCCATCTCCAAAGAAGAGGAAACCCACCACGCCTGCTCAGTCTCCACAGCTTAAGAGAAGAAAAACTTAGCTGAAGCGAAAGCTGATTATCGCTTCCTCCTCAAGCGAGTCTGAGGATGAGAGTTCAGATTCTGATGACTCTCCACGTGGCAACACTCCACCCAGATCTCCTACCCCAGAAAAAAAAAACGATTTTTCTTGCAAATAGCATGTATATTCACACACTACTGCCATTTCATGTGCCAAGGCCCTCTTTATATAGTATGGAGCGTTAGGGTTACATTCATGTAAACTCTAATACCCATGACCTTTCATTTCTATAGGATACATGGGCTAAAAACTCCATGGACTATCCATGCAAGCTTAGCCCAACCTAAATGAACTTGGCGCATGCTATATATAAGAGTCCATATTTAATTAGTTCCTTTTGATCACTAAATTAATTCTAAATTAATTGTTGATCAATACTAGTTAAATAATATGATTCCATATTAATATATTAGAACTTATAATATATTAATATAAATCGTAAACATACTATTCTCAAAAGACTATCCATATAAAATGTTCCGGTGAAGTGCAACCCAAATGGACCACGCCAAATCGAGTCAAGTACATAACAATTGTAGCTATGGGCTTAGAAACTAATCCAACAGACAATGTATGAGGTCGTAAGACAGTCAGGTGCAAATGGATCTTCAAGAAGAAGACCGACATGGATGGTAATGTACACACTTATAAAGCGCGATTAGTTGCAAAGGATTTTTCTCAAACTCTGGGAGTTGATTATGATGAGACCTTTTCACCAGTAGCAAAGATTAAGTCTATTAAGTTTATGCTAGCCATTGCTGCTTTTCATGACTATAAAATATGGCAAATGGATGTCAAAACCGCTTTCCTTAATGGAAGGTTGGCTGGCGATGTTTACATGAGTCAGCAGAGTGTTTTGTCAGCACAGAGCACCCTAATAGAGTTTGTAAGCTTGAGAAATCCATCTATGGATTAAAACAAGCACCTCGCAGATGGAATCTTTGTTTCGATGAGAAATTCAACGAGTTTGGTCTTTCGAGGAGCGAAGATGAGTCATATGTATATGTCAAGGCTAGTGGGAGTATAGTTAGCTTTTTGGTATTGTATATGGATGACATACTACTTATAGGAAATGACATCCTAACTCCACAGGAAGTGAAGTCTTGGCTTGGGAAGTGTTTCGCTATGAAGGACCTTGGAGAAGCTGCCTATATGCTAGTGATCAGGATTTTAAGAGAAAGGATTAAGAGACTAATTGGACTTAGTCAGAGTACCTACTTGGATAAGGTGTTGAATAGGTGCAGCATGCAGGATTCCAAGAAAGGGGAGTTACTGATCCAGAGCAATGCCAGATTGAGTAAGACTCAGAGTCCGAGTACAGAGGCTGTGATAGCTGAGATGAGTCGATTACCATACGCTTCCATTGTAGGCTCGATCATGTATGCTATGACTTTGACTCTTCCTGATATGGGCTTTGCTTTGAGCACGGTCAACACATATCAGGGGAACCCTGGCAAGGCTCGCTGGACTGTGGTAAAGAACATTCTGAAGTACCTATGGAGGACGAATGACTAGGTCCTTACCCTCAGTGGGAGTGATGACTTGAGAGTAGTAGCGTATAGTGATGCTAGCTTCCAGACCAATAAAGATAATTTCCACTCTCAGTCAGGCTGGGTGTTTACCTTAAATGGAGGAGCAATTACTTTGAAAAGTTCCAAGCAGGAGACAGTGGCTGATTCAACTTGCGACTTAGAGTACATAGCAGCAAGCGAGGAAAAAAAGGAGGCGATATGGCTGAAGAACATCATTGGTGAACATGGAGTAGTACCAGCTATAAATGAGCTTATGGAGATTTTCTGTGACAGTGAAAGTGCAGTTGCCTTAGCCAAGGACCCAAGGGATCACTGGAGATCCAGCCACATCGACAGAAAATACCATTTCATTAGACATAAAATAGAAGGACTCCTCGTGGCAAAGAGGGTATCATCAGATGAGAACCCATCAAATCCCCTCACAAAGGTACTGGGTAGGGTTAAGCATCTTCAGCGTGCGTGGCGTATTAGGCTAAAGGATGATATTAGTTTTGGATATTAGATAGCTTTTGAAATTTGTAAAGTGTAATTTGTTGGATTAATGTCTAAGTCCATAACTATAATTGGTAAGACTTGACCCGACCCGACATGGTCCATTTGGGTTGCATGGCATCATGCACTTGGATAGACTTTAATGAGAGAAATAAGACACTTATGGTTATTAATATATTATAAGTTCTAGTATATTAATAATAAGAATAATAAGATTATTTAATTAGTATTGATCAAGAATTAATCTAGGATTAATTAAGTGATTAAAAGAAGACTAATTAAATATATGGGTTGATTGTGTAAATCATCCATACTTGTATAGTGGGCTAATGCTTCATGGATAATCAAGTTGGGCTAAAACCCATAGGATGGTCCATGGATGCTCCATGGTGTATTTGTACCCATGGATCATGGAAGTGAAAAGGCCATGTCAATTAGGGTTTACATGGTGTAACCCTAACTATATAAGCATCTTATTCTTGACCAAAATCGGCCACTAGTATGTGAAGTAAAAGGGCTAGCCGATTTTCATGAGTGTAGAATTCTCTCAAGTTATTCTAAGTGTATTTGGTGTTGTGTGATTCCATTTGAGGCTTCCACTCTATTGGGGCTAGGCACTCAAGCTTCATGAAGACTTTCTACATCAAAGAGGTATGTATTCTATCTTGTTACACTCATTGTTTTTGTATGCTAGATTAGGATAATACCTTGGATGTTCTTATTTGCATGTATAATAGAGAAAACATAGATCCAAGGTATTTAGGGTTGCAAGTACACTTAGGAGTGTTAGAATGCTCAAAACCCAACAGTGGTATCAGAGCCTAGGCTTGTTTTCTATTATACTTGATGCAAATTGCTGAAACATGCTAAAAAAACTCGATTTTCTGGCTTTCTGGGCACTGGACTCGCCGAGTCCACTGATGAACTCGTCGAGTCCATGAGTAAAATCATCCTACTCGCCGAGTAGGTTCATGCACTCGCCGAGTAGGAGCCCCAGACAGCATATTTTCGAGGTTTTTGGCTAGAAATGGACTAGGAACATTACCCTAAGCTGTTTTTGAACTTATAAACTTGTTTTTTGATGTGGTAATGTTCATGTAATCCAATTTCAAAGATAATTGTCAATAGATTCATGTTTTGAATTAGTTTAGTGATTAGGCTAATTACATGAAAAAGTTTGATTTGAATTATCTTGTTCTTATGAGTTGCTTAGATTAATAGAAAAGTTAATTGATTATGTGTTTTCAATCCAAATTAATCTAAGAGTTGATTCTAAAATGTGTTTTTGTAACTTGTCCTCAAGTTATATGAAAAGTCACATTTAAGTTTCATAAAACTCATAAAAGTTGGCAATGGTTACAAAAGATGAAGAGTCTTGTCCTTAAGTTATGGAGGTTCAAGAGTCACTTCATTAAGTAATAAAATATGTAACCATAATTAAATCCATAAGTTATAAAATAAAGAAAAGTTAATTCTTTTATTAGTTTAAAGTCTTCCATAACTTGTCCTCAAGTTATGGAACTTGAAGAGTTTTTGGATTAAAACTACTTTAAACACATAAGTTATGGAATTAATTAGTTTTGAATAGTTTCAAAACTTGCCCTCAAGTTTTGGAATTTGTATCTCTTATGAATACTTTAATTCCAAGTTAGCCCTTAGAATTTTAAAAGTTAAAATTCAACCCTTATACTTTATAATATTATAAGTTAATAATATATATATATATATATATATATATATATATGTATAAGAGTAAATTCAGTCTTACCGCTAGTACGCCTCATTCACGAAGTCGGTCTATAAGGTGGGTATAAGGTTGTTGCCTATAAAATGGCAACTTAATGGGTGTCCACTCTCACCCACCGCTTGCTTGACCGGTGGAGGGTCGTTAGCCGAACGGGTTTGACAAGACTATAATTCTCCCTTCATTAAAAGTATTAATGATAAATACTAAGTAACTAAACTCTTAATAATACCCAATCTTAGTTACTTAGGAAAATGTGAATAAGGTGCTAATCCATGAAATTACACTTTGCACTTTGTTTAAGTCGTTAGTGGAGCGTGTGTGGTTAACCGGCACACTAACCTGGACTTAACAAAGTAGGTAAAGGGTGACTTAATATTATCATAGTATCGATGGAGTGTGTGTGGTTTACCAGCACATCGATTAAGGGGTAAACACTTAAGGGTACCAAGTAATTTGCATGGTTACTTCACACCTTGTTTTGTGATCCTCGGCATCCCAGTCACAAAACCTGAAGGGCACACTCGAGATTGAAACATGCCTTTGAACAGTTCAATGAATCTCAAAGATCTAGGAATTTCAAAACTAATTAAAACCTAATAATACATTTCGTTTATCTTGGTGGAAATTGGTGAATCGTCATTCACCTACCTTCAAATATTTTATAGCTTGGATTACGGCATACCTCTTCTAAGTTATAAAATAGTTTGTTGGGTCCTAGCCTTAATATTCATATTGGGTGTCATATTAAGGACTTTAAAATCAACTATCTTGAATGTCTCCCAAAAGATGTCTGGTTTAGACATATATGATCTTCCTAAATTTCTTGAAACAAGCTTTCCTAAATGAAGATGATGTCCTATGGAAATCATACTTCATTCACCTCTTCCAATTATTCTACCTAACCCACAAGTTCTTGAAAAAGTTTAAGGTCACTCAGGCCCTATTGGCAAGGCAAGGTCTAGGTGTGATCACATCTTGGAGATGTATTCACATATTGACAAGCTGGGAGAGTTGGGTGTCAAAGTCTTGAGAAAGTTGGTGGTTCAACTACTTTCTAAGTCACATAGTGAGTTCTTTTGGAACACCTATGAAATAGACTATGACAAGACCCTTAATGATCTTATCTATTTGATAAGATTAACTTCCTAAAACTTTATGGACATTGACAATGATGACATTGGGTATCTAGTAAAGCATTCTCTTCCCAATGGAAAGGGATCGGCCATAGTCAACTCGGTTGACCAAATGGTAAAGAGAAGAGTTAAGTCTGTGATAGTCTCGTGTACCATTATCAAAGGGTCCATATGTTTATATTGCCAAAGGAAGGGGCATTGGTTGCAAAGCTGCCAAAATTTACCTAAGGATGTTAAAGTCAATAAGTTTGACTCTACTTCAGGTAAAGTCCACTATCTAACTCTGTTAAGTTTCTATTATGAGATTCTTGATACATGATGTGACTAGGTCACATGGTGATGTTTTAAGAATCAAAGAAAAGTGAAGAAACTTAAAGAAAGAATATGCTGAATCTAATCGCGTAGATGGATTTCTATCGCATAGTTTGAAGATCGGATTCTTGAGCTACTTCTTAGGAGTTATGAGATATTGCTTAGGAATAGATAACAACAAGTTTTCATATGGATTGTAAGGATAAGCTTTTCCACAAAGTTTTAAAATAAAAGAAAATTTTTGATTTTATTTATTTTAAAATATCCTTACAATGGCATTTGAGGAAAAATTGTTGCTTATATGATTCCATTAATAGCAAGAGTGGAAATATGAAATTGATTCTTTCATTTGTGGTAATGTCTAAATTTACCAAATAAGGAAAGATTCTCATCACCCAAGTTTCAATTGGACCGGAACTTGGAATCATGCAAGTTGTATAGCATGATGAATGAGAACTTTCAAGTATTGGAAAATTAAGACTAATTACTCGGTCACATGGATGTGTGAGTCAAGTAAAGGACTAAGGGATCGAGTACACATTCTTGTGCACTGATTTAGTCCACCACAAAAGATTGATAAGACTATTCGTCATAGTTTACTAAAGCTCAGTAAATATGGTTATACTTACAAGATTAAGTGTAATTCTGAGACATTGGAAAAAGTTTCAATGTAAGGCAGAGAAATTCTGAGACATTGGAAAAGGTTTCAATGAGGAAGTTATGAATTTTTGAAGAAATTCCTTAATCACGTCATTTTAATAAATAAATAATCAAAATAATTTCGGAATTTGCCAACGGAATCTAAACGAAAGTTGTAGATCATGGTCTCACCTTCGCGTGGATATAAAGAACGTCAAAAACGGAGTTCGTATGAGGGAGATATGAATTTTTGAAGTTTATTTAAAATAAATATAAATTTAATTATAAACTCCTGGTATTATCCGAAGGGGAGTCATCGGATAGGACCGAAGTACGCCCTGCGTACCTTCGTACGCCCCGCGTACTGAGATCAAGGGCCTCGGATCGTCCACGTCGCCCTATCCTAGGTGTCCGACCCGTCCGACCCGTCTGAAGCGTCCGACCAGTCCGACCCGCCGTCCCATCCGACCCGCTGTCCCGTCCGACCCGCCTCCCCAGCAACCCATCCCATCCGAAGCCGAGGCAGTCGAGGCTTCGGTCATGCATGACGTACGCGTACGCGCTGCGTACGAGCGTACGCCCCGCGTACCGAGGCGGCTCAGCCTTCCTACAAATAGAATGCGAGGCTTTCCGAAAATTTTGCTCACTTCTCTCTTTTCTCTCACGATCTTGCCTCGATTTCCGTGCCCGTTAAAACTCGAAGCTCTGGTCTTTTTGCTCAAGTCCCGAGGGTCGATTTTACTCCCGAGATTCCCGAGAATCCCGAGAAAAATCCGTTTTCCGAGACGCAACTCTGCCCGGTCTTCCATCTCGCTTTCTTCAATCAATCAAGTGAGTTCATACCCCTTAATTTACCTTCTAAATGTTCTATAAATTCTTTTATATGCTTTCAAGGGGGGGATACAAGTTAAATACTTATAGTTATTGCTTCGATCACATGTGATTGCATTAATCACATGTGATTAATAACTAGGGAAACCAGTGATTTTATCACTGTTCAAACTGTCTATCAAACTGTTTTACTTCAAAATGTTTTCCAAACCCATTTACTTTTCAAATTTATACTACAACTGTGAATTAAACAAATGTTTCTTATACTTAAACTGTTTTAATCAAATCTATGCCTTCAAATTGTTTTATAGATTGACATCAAGTCGATCTTTCTTTAAAAATAATACTTATGTTTCAAATGTCTTATAAATACTTATTTATGCTTTTATATTATAAATTGCATGCCCATATATATATAGATGTATAAATAATGTTTAAAGGGCTTAGGAAGGCCATCCACCCTATTTCCTTTTTCTCGATTTGGATGTGGTTTGGTGGGATTTCGGGTGACCATCCGAACGTCGTTTCCATATTAATTATATATCAAATATACATATATAGACATAAAAGTACTTCCATATTTATACGTACTAGACGCACCGTTAGTAAGTTACCATCGGGGTAACACAAAATCATACTATTACAACTGCTAGATCAATGAGTCAGTTCATTCATGAGTCTATACTAGGAAGAGAATATATACAACTATACTATGAGAACATATACAACTATACTAGAACGAGAAACATTTCATCACATATGCAAGAATACGATAACAAATGTGATCCACTGTATCGGAGCATGCCTTAAATGTCATGGCCCGAGTTGTAGCCAGAATTCTCTTGGAGGGAGAGCGTTGAGTTTGCGTATAGATCTATACTGGATTGACTATCCTACACCTTGCTGCTAGCTACAGCCGGACCTGCAGTCTGCGGGTGCCAAACGTCATTCCGTTATTACGACCGTTCTTTATGTCGTTGTTATCAGTCGATAGTATGGTGCAATTATCACATTATACATTAATATAAATCCGGTTAAGGTAATTAGTACAGCAGTAGTCATTATAAAACTAAGCTACAGTACTACAATGATTTACCCATTACACATTTTTAGTGATAACCTCACTTAAATTTTAATGTACAAACTATATTTTGATAAAAGATAGTTGCACTTGGGAATTTACACACTTTTACAACAAGCGAACCTACAAAACAGTTAAAGCCTTGGTAGAAGGCTACTATTTTAGAAAATATAGGTTTTTCTGAGAGATTCAAACTTTTACAAACACTTACATACATGAACTTATACTTGAGACATGTTCAAACGTTTTTGATAACAGACACCAACATTAAAAATACTTATGAACTCACCAGCTTAATGCTGATAAACTCTTTCAAAATAACTTGTATTCTCAGGTCATCAGTAGACAGGTACCGATGCCAGCTTTTGAGATGATGGAGCGCACTCAAGACTCATCATTTTATTATTTTGATTTACGTTATATTTTTGGTGTATAAAACTGTACAGAACACGCATGTATTAAATTTATATATTTACTGCAATGGATGATGTTGTTTGCTTATTTACATTTACTGTGTTGTGATTACCTTACATGACGTCCTCCGCCCCAGAACGTTTCCGCCGTTCTTGGTTTTGGGGTGTGACAAATTGTGTGAAGTGTTTGTCTTGATTAGAATCTGCACTATCTCTTGGATGTTTGACAAGGGAGTCTTATATGTCAAGAGGACAATGGGAGTCTTAAAGGTCTTGAAAGTCTCCAGAACTAATCAAGAATAAAACCTGAAGTTCTTCACTAGCACACGACTTGAGGTTTATAACCTATAGTGATGACATATTCTGTGCCCATTCCAGTCAAAGTTGGCTTTTCATATGAGTTCTTAGAGTTCTCAATGTGTTGCACAATAACTTGGAAGCAATGGCAGGCCCTTGAGCTGCCAGGTGGCAAGAAATTAAGATTGAGTTCAATCCATATAAGTTTGGATTTGTCATTATCCTTGTCTTGTGACTATGGTTTTGACAATTCACATGGGTAAGAACACATACACCATAAAAATCTAAGTGTCATAAGGTTTCTCTCCGATTCATGAAAATGATGGTGAGGAAACACTTCCACTAAGTATATTTTAGCTAGATAGCAATTATGATATTTGCATTCTCAAAGTCGTTAGTGGAGCGTGTGTGGTTTATGGGCACACTAACCTGGACTTGTGAGAAGTGGCAAAAAGGTCTAACCATTATGATTACGGCATCCCTCTTCATAATTGTTTAGATACACAAGTGTGCTATCTAAGGGAAGGTGTATGATTTTGATAAAGCCTTATCAAAACAATCTAGTATCATAAATCTGAACTTTGGTAAGAAAGTCAATGAAGTATTGATTTCTAGAAGTCCAGTTGATTCCTGAGTACATGTCAAAGCTAGTGGGAGCATAAGTGTTATGCTAATAATCATCATGTTAGTGGGAGCATGATAATTATGATAAGTATTGCAAGTTAGCAATGATAATTATAGAAAACAAAAGGTTTCAATTGGGAAAAGTTGTTTTGCTATAATTAAAGGAGAGGAAATTATACTTCATCTCAAATCTATAAGCTTAGATCGTGAGGTTTTAATCATTTAGTCAAGGATATATATGAATTTCATGTTGGAATGGGTCAACGTAAGGAAATTCTGTATATGGGTCCATTATTTGCGTTCTAAAATTCGATTATGATTACAACATCCCTTTTCATAATCTGAATTATGAGAACTTGGCAAATAGAAATGGAAATGTTATAGCAAAAAACTGGTTTGATCTTTATGTGAGACATCATGAATCGTGTCCCATATGCTTCGGATATAGGATCGATTACATGTGCTATATTCATCCTTTCTAAAAGTTTCCAAATGCCTGGGGCATTAAGAAGGGAAAAGGTTTAGAACTGGATATGACTAAAAGGATTAAACAATTGTCGAGGACAATCTAAGGTTTACCAAAGACTGGTTGCTCAAGGACACTTGGAAGTATAGTGATAATTCTGGAAGGACCATACTGACATAGTCTGTAAGGAGGCAACTCGTGTTCAGAAGTGATAGTCAAAATGGAATCTGGAAATGTTTCAAAGTTAGAAATTTTCAATCTGTTTAAGATTAGGAAACTTAATGCAAGAAGGATGTTTCCAAGGATCTGATCTCCTTTGGAATACTCTGTAATGATTGTTGTCAAGTCTTTCTGACTTTGTGCATAATCATTACAAGAGGATCAATGCATATAAGTTTAGAATCTAACAGATTTCAGTAAATGGCATGAATTTGGAATTCTTGCATTTGCAGTAAGGATTTGGGAGTGTGAAAAGAGAATCATTGAAGTTATGTTCAATTGATCTAGTTCACAAAGTAAAGATCATAGACAAACATAGTATGCATACTTGGTGTATGGCATGACTAGTGTTTAGAAAACATAGTGTACATGCTTGGAGCATGGGACAACTATTGTTTTAAATTCAAGAATAAAGTTGATAGCTGAAACAGTATACAATGAATAATGTGTAATCATATGGTGATAAATAAAAGGTGTTTTATTTATGTTCATAGGGTTTGATACCATATTGGATTCAATTATTATTGTGTTTCACTTTGCGTGTTTTGACTTCCCGAATAAACTAGGTTATTCTTCCGGAATGACTGAATTATTCAAACCATCCACAGTCGGTCATATGTTGGAAGTAGATATGAATTAAGAGTGTCATGGGTTGGCTTGTAGAGGTCTAAGGTGTTGGACAAAGGGCTACAACACTCATGAGTGCTCATAAGTTCTGAGTATTGGATTCAACCCGCGCTCATTGGAATCACTTCATGGATTTTATCACGAGTGATCATGAGACGATAATATCTTATATTCTTCAAACCTAGAGATATGAGTTGTTACTATGAGTTGTTTGTACATGGATTGCACGAAAACGCATTTGGTAACTCGGTGCTATAAAACGTGCCTTTGTGTATGATTCAACAAGTAGTAGAACAAGCCATATGAGTCGAAGTTTATCCATTCCTTCTACCTTCGGGATAAAAGCGATATCTGTGGGCCCCTCGATGATTTGATGATGACAAATGGAAGTGCTCGGCCGGGCCAGGACTTATTTGATTTGTTCAATTAGTCAGTCGTCATAAATCGGAAATTAGGAAACAACAAATGGACAGAGAGAATGATTATAATCCATGTCTCAGTCCATACAATATCTAGAATGGAGGAATATATGATCCCTTATCTAATGGACAAGTCATTGACAAAGGTCAGAGTTCATCTACAAGGTTAGAGTTCAACAGAAGCTTTTGAGAGCTACGATTGTTGGTCGGTTCTTGAAGTCATTAGCAATAATAGTTTTAGACTTATCCAAGTGGGAGACTGTTGGATTAATGTCTAAGTCCATAACTATAATTGGTAAGACTTGACCAGACCCGACATGGTCCATTTGGGTTGCATGGCATCATGCACTTGGATAGACTTTAATGAGAGAAATAAGACACTTATGGTTATTAATATATTATAAGTTCTAGTATATTAATAATAAGAATAATAAGATTATTTAATTAGTATTGATGAAGAATTAATCTAGGATTAATTAAGTGATCAAAAGAAGACTAATTAAATATATGGGTTGATTGTGTAAATCATTCATACTTGTATACTGGGCTAATGCTCCATGGATAATCAAGTTGGGCTAAAACCCATAGGATGGTCCATGGATGCTCCATGGTGTATTTGTACCCATGGATCATGGAAGTGAAAAGGCCATGTCAATTAGGGTTTACATGGTGTAACCCTAACTATATAAGCATATTATTCTTGACCAAAATCGGCCACTAGTGTGTGAAGTAAAAGGGCTAGCCGATTTTCATGAGCGTAGAATTCTCTCAAGTTATTCTAAGTGTATTTGGTGTTTTGTGATTCCATTTGAGGCTTCCACACTATTGGGGCTAGGCACTCAAGCTTCATGAAGACTTTCTACATCAAAGAGGTATGTATTCTATCTTGTTACACTCATTGTTTTTGTATGCTAGATTAGGATAATACCTTGGATGTTCTTATTTGCATGTATAATAGAGAAAACATAGATCCAAGGTATTTAGGGTTGCATGTACACTTAGGAGTGTTAGAATGCTCAAAACCCAACATAATTGACATTTGATAATAAATAAAAGTTGTTTATTTATAAGTAAAGTGTTGCAATCTTTTATCAATCATTTACTATCATTTCATTTTTGCATGTTTTGACTTCCAGAATAATTATTGAGTGAACAAAACATATCTAATGCAAAGGGACAAGGTTTGAAAACTCAAACCTTGAGTGAATGCTTAAGATCAATGTATGCTTATGATGGGTTTTGAGCATTCTAACATTCCTATGGTGTACATGCAACCCTAGAAACCTTGGATCTATGTTTGACTAAGATACATGTAAATACTTATTTTTTCCAAGGTTCTTAACCTATCTAGCATGGCATGGGGAACTTGAATCAAATAAAGCTAGTAGAATTACTTACCTTGTAGTTGTAGTTGATTGTTTGGAGTTTTAGAGCCTAGCACCAATAATGTGAATGCCTCAAATGGAAATCACAAATCATCACAAACTTTGGAACTTTGAGAGAATAGTAATCACCTTCTTGAAATCGGACCTCTTAGTATCCTCACTACAACTAGTGTGATTTCAAGAACCAAAGCCTCCTTTATATAGTGTGGTGGATTAGGGTTACATCCATGTAAACCCTAGTGCCTATGTCTTTTCATTTCCATGAGATCCATCGGTTAAAGCTCCATGGAGTATCCATGGACTTTCCATGCAATGCTAGCCCATTCCAAATAAGCATTAGCCCACACTATATAAATACAAGATCCTATATTTAATTAGTCTTACTTTTTATCTCTAAATTAATTCTAGATTAATTATAGATCAATACTAATTAAATAATATGATTTTATATTAATATATTAGAACATATAATATATTAATAAATCATAACTTATACTATTCTCAAAAGATTGTCCATAAATCGTTCAGGTGAGGTACAACCGAAATGGAGCATGCCGGGTCGGGTTAAGTACATACAAAATATAGTTATGGACTTAGACACTGTATCCAACAGTCTCCCACTTGGATAAGTCTAATAACTATAGTTGCAAGTATGACTTCAGGAACCGATCAGATAAGTGATCATATAATCTTCTATTCTAGATATCAGCCAGAAAAATACATGGAACATGGTCTTGCTTATTGTCCAACATTTGTTTCCCGATTTCCGATTTGTTTGACATAGAATTTAACTGAACACATCAGTTTAGTTCTGACCGGGATCGGTACATTGGTCAAAACAAAATCATCGAGGGGCCCAAATATCGCTTCTAATCCTAGAAGGAATAGATAAACTTTGATTCATATGTTTGCTCTACTACTTGTTGAATTACACACAAAAGCACAATTTATAACATCGAGTTACCAATGCTTTTTCGTGCACTCAATGCATAATCAACTCATAGGCAACAAATCATATCTCTAGGTTTGAAGACTTATATGATATTATCGTCTCACGATCACTTGAGATAAATTCCATGAAGTGATATAAGTGAGCATGGGTTGAATCCAATACTCAGAACTTATGAGTACTCCTGAGTGTTATAGCCCCGCTTTGTCTAACATCTTAGGCCTCTACAAGCCAACCCATGACAGTCTTGATTCATATCTACTTTCAACATATGACCGACTGTGGAGAGTTTGAATAATATGAAATAAACCATAACATAATTATTCTGGAAGTCAAAACATGCAAAAAGAAATAATAGTAAACGATTGAAAAGAGATAGCAACACTTTACTCATAAATAACAGCTTTTATTTATCATCAAATGTCAATTACATTGTACAAATTTCAAGATTATCTAACTACTAAAACTAATATCATCCTTTAGCCCTATGCTCCGAGCATGCTGGAGATGCTTAACCTGAGTAAGTCCCTTCGTGAGGGGATCTGCTAGGTTCTCATCCGATGATACCCTCTTTGCCACGAGGATTCCTTCTTCTATTCGATGTCTGATGAAGTGATATTTTTTGTCAATGTGTCTGGATCTCCCATGATCTCTTGGTTCCTTGGCTAAGGCAACTGCACTATTGCTGTCACAAAAAATCTCCATTGGCTCCTTTATAGCTAGTACAACTCCAAGGTCTCCGATGAAGTTCTTTAGCCATATAGCCTCCTTTGCTGCCTCGCTTACTGCTATATACTTTGATTCACAAGTGGAATCAGCCACTGTCTCCTGCTTGGAACTTTTCCAAGTAATTTCCCCTCCGCTTAGGATAATGACCCAGCCTAACTGAGAGAGGAAATTATCCCTGTCAGTCTGAAAGCTAGCATCGCTATACCCTCCAACTCTCAATTCATCACTCCCACCAAGGGTAAGGACCCAATCCTTAGTCCTTCGCAGGTACTTGAAAATATTATTTACCGCTGTCCAGTGAGCCTTGCCAGGATTTCACTGATATCTGCTGACCATGCTCAAAGCAAAGGCAACATCAGCGCGAGTACAAGTCATAGCATAGATGATCGAGCCTACAACAGAAGCGAATGGTATTCAACTCATCTCATCTATCTCAGCCTCTGTACTCGGACTCTGAGTTTTACTCAATCTGGCATTACACTGGATAGGTAACTCACCTTTCTTGGAGTTATGCATGTTGAACCTTTTCAACACTTTGTCTACATAGGTGCTTTGACTAAGTCCAATTAGTCTTTTACTCCTGTTTCTCAATATCCTTATCCCTAGGATATAGGCAGCTTCTCCAAGGTCCTTCATAGCGAGACACTTCCCAAGCCAGGACTTTACTTCCTACAGAGTTGGGATGTCATTTCCTATGAGTAGCATGTCATCCACATACAGTACCAAAAAGCTGACTATACTCCCACAAGCCTTGTCATAGACACAAGATTCATCTTCACTCCTTGAAAAGAAATATTCTTTGACTTTCTCATCGAAGCAACGATTCCATCTGCAAGGTGCCTGTTTCAATCCATAAATGGATTTCTTGAGCTTACACACTCTATTAGGGTACTCTGTACTGACAAAACCCTCTGGCTGAACCATGTGAACATCTTCAGCCAAATTTCCATTAAGGAAAATAGTTTTGACATCCATTTGCCATATTTCATAATCATGAAATGCAACAATGGCTAACAGAACCCAAATAGACTTAATCTTGGCCACTGGTGAAAAGGTCTCATCCTAATCAACTCCCGAAGTTTGAGTATAACCCTTTGCAACCAGTCGTGCCTTATAAGTGTGTACATTACCATCCATGTCAGTCTTCTTCTTGAATATACATGTGCACCCAACTATCTTACGATCAGGTACATTGTCAACCAAGTTCCAAACTTGATTGTCATACATGGACTGTATCTCGCTTTCCATAGCCTATTTCCATTTTGCAGCCTCAGGGTCTGCCATGGCTTCCGTGTAGCTGTTAGGCTCATCCAGATTCACTAGTGTATTATCATTGATAAGTGTTTCGCCTTCTATAGTAATATGGAAACCATAATAATGCTCAGGTGCATTCCTAACTCTGGTGGAATGCCTCAGAGGTATAGATTCTTCAGTCGGCACAACAGGAGTTTCCTCCTCAGGTTGAGGGCTAGGGTTTGAGGTTCCTTCTCCACCTTTCTCTTGAATTTCCTCAAGGTCAATTTGCGTCCCACTGTCTCCTTGGCTTATGAATTCTCTCTCTCTCTCTCTCGAAAGAGTCGTCTTCTTGCTACAAAGACCACATTATCATTGGGTCTGTACAAGATGTAGCCAAAGGATTTTTGTGGGTAGCCGACGAAAATACACCTTTCTCTCCGGGTTTTGAGCTTATTGTGAGTCTCGTGTCTCACAAAAGCCTCGCAACCCCAAATCTTGATGTGGTCTAGATTGGGAAATTTTCCATTCCACACCTCGAGAGGATATGGGCGGCAGTCTCTAAGGCATACTCCCAAAATGAGATTAGTAGCGAAGCTCGACTCATCATGGAACGAACCATATCCAACAAGGTCCGATTGCGCCTCTCAGCTACACCATTCAACTGTGGTGTCCTAGGAGGTGTCAATTGTGAGACAATCCCACATTTCTTAAGATAGTCAAGGAACTCAGTACTAAGATACTCACCACCACGATCGGATCGAAGCATCTTAATGTTCCTGTCCAACTGATTCACCACTTCTTGCTTAAACTCTTTGAATTTCTAAAAGGTTTTTGACTTTTGCTTGATTCAGTAAACATATCCATATCTACTAAAATCATCAGTAAAAGTCACATAGAACCAATTAGCATCTCTTGTGGCAGTTCTAAAGGGTCCACACATATCCGCGTGTATGAGGTCCAACAAACCTTCACCCCTAGTACAAGTGCCAGTAAAAGGTGACTTTGTCATTTTACCAAGCAAACAAGATTCACCACTATCATCTGACTTTAGGTCAAATGACGCCAAGACTTCATCCTTTTGGAGTTGGCCTATGCGTTTCTTGCTTACGTGTCCAAGACGATAATGCCATAAAGATGCTTTATCTAAGCTAAGGGAAGATTCAATACACAATACATTATTTCCTAGATTATCTACAACAGATACAGTTTCATACACTCCATCACAAGGTAATGCTTTAAAAAAAAGAACATTATTAAAGAAAGCATCAATACTACCATTATTATTATCAAAATAAAAGGTAAAACCTTGTTTATACAATGCATGAAAGGAAATAACATTTATTCAAATCTAATGTAAACCTACTATTTAACATTAATGAATAAACTCATATCTTGGTGACAGGTGACACTTTCCTGTTTCCTATGATCAAGTTTATCTTTCCCTGCTCCACATTCTCACTTCTTCTTAGTCCCTGGATATCACAACAATTGTGAATACCACAACTTGTATCAAGGACCCAAGACTTAGAATTTGGTGAGTTATTAGACAATATAGTGTATATACCTACATGGTTGGGTTTTACATTCCCATCCTTCAAATCTTGCTGGTACTCTGGGCAGTTTCGCTTCCAGTGCGACTTTTCATGGCAATACAAGCATTCAGCCTCATTAGGGTTTGCAGAAGGAGTGACAAAACCTTTCTTGGGTTTGCTTGAAAAGGAGCCTTCAAGGGTATTAGCCTTGGTACCCTTAGAAGGGTTCTTTCTCTTCTTCCCTTTTCCATGCCCGATTGCCAAGACATTGGCTACAGTTGGAGTAGGAGTAGGAGTAGTAACAACCAACTTACCCTTTAGACCACTTTCGGCGGTCTTCAAGAGTCCTTGAAGTTCGCTGAGGGTGACTTCTTCCTTGTTCATGTGATATGTCATGCGGAATTGATCATAACACGATGGAAAGGAGTGCAAAATGATGTCTATTTCTAACTCCTCGGGGAAGTTCACATTCAGCTTCAGTAAACGGTCCACATACCTTTGCATTTTTTGCATGTGGCCAGTGATGGGTTCACCATCCTTCATTCGGGTTTTTATCATGGAGGAGATTATTTCATATCGCTCTTGACGAGCACTTTGATGGTAACGGTCCATCAAATCCTGGTGCAACTCAAAAGGATAATAGTCCTCATAGGACTTTTGGAGCTCGGCTGTCATGGTGGCCATCATGATGCATGCTACTGTTGTAACATCCCTTTCATGTACCTCATATTTAGCAAGCTCTTCAGGAGTAGCAGTTGGCTCGGGTACCTATAGCTCCTTGTAGAGAACATATTCTTTGTTCTCATACCAAGTGACCATCCTAATGTTCCTTATCCAATCAGTAAAGTTGGATCCATCGAAGATGACTCTCCCACAAAGATTCATGAGAGAGAAAGAGCAAATATGGTTAGAGCCAGAAGCATTGTTATTGGAAGACATCTGAAAAGAATAGGAAATAGATTAGATTAGATTTAGAGATAGTCTTTAATAAAACACCCAAATGTAGTATTAAGGCTAGGACCCAACACAATATTTTATAACTTAGAAGAGGGATGCAGTAATCTAAGCTATAAGATATTTGAAGGTAGGTGAATGACGATTCACCAATTTGCACCATGAAAAACGAAGTTTTTAATTAGGTTTTAATTGGTTTAGGAACTCCTAGATTCTTAGAGATTCATTGAACTTCCTTCAATGGCATGTTTCAATCTCGAGTGTGCCCTTCAAGTTTTGTGACTACGATGTCGAGGATCACAAAACAAGGTGTGAAGTAACCATGCAAATTACTTGGTACCCTTAATGTATTACCCCTCAATCGATGTGCCGGTTAACCACACACGCTCCATCGATACTATGATAACCATTAAGCCACCCTTTACCTACCTTGTTAAGTTCAAGTTAGTGTGTCGGTTATCCGCACACGCTCCACTAATGACTTAAAGAAAGTGTAAAGTGTAATTTCATGGATTAGCACCTTATTCACATTTTCCTAAAATAACTAAGATTGGGAATTTAATAAAGTTTAGTTACTTTAGTATTATCATTATACTTTTAATGAGAATTTGTAAGTCCTTGTCCTACCCATTCGGCTAACGACCCTCCACCGATCCAGGAAGCGGTGGGTGAGAGTGGACACCCATTAAGTTGCCATTTTATAGGCTACAACCTTATACCCCCCTTATAGACAGGCTTCGTGAATGAGGCGTACTAGTGGTAAGACTGACTTTACTCTTATACATATATATATATATATATATATATATATATATATATATATTATTAACTTATAATATTATAAAGTATAAGGGTTGAATTTTAACTTTTAAAATTCTAATGGTTGGAACTAAAGTTTTTTAATCATGACTTTACTTGTTCCAAAACTTCAGGGCAAGTTTTGTAAACTTTCGAAACTTTCCATTTTATAACTTATGAAGTTAATTGAGTATTAAAATGAAGACTTTTCATTTTTCTAACTCTTGTGTTCTTTTAATGGTTTTAATTCAAGTGTGACTCTTGGTTTTCCATAACTTGAGGACAAGTTATTCACTCCATTAAAACACATTATGATCAAGAATTAAACTACCAAGTAGGTTACAAACAATTCCTATGATCATCTAATCTTCATAAGTTCAAGAACATGAATATGAACATTTCAAGAATCATAAATTACTCATAAATATTGTAATTTTTGATTATAGCCATTGTAAACGGATTAGCATAAACATTACACCATCTAAAACAAGTTTTAAAACACCAAAACAATTTAGGGTAATGTTTCTAGTCCATTTCCAGCAGCAAAAGTCAAAAATCTGCATTCTGAGGCTCCTACTCGTCGAGTGCACGAACCTACTCAGCGAGTAGGATGAAGATACATATGAACTCGGCGAGTCCCCCTATGGACTCGGCGAGTTCATCAGGCAGACAGCAATATTTCGACTTTTTCCAATATTTTGCATCAAGTATCAAACAAACAAGCCTAGGCTTTGATACCACTGATGGGTTTTGAGCATTTTAACACTTCCTAAGTGTACATGCAACCCTAATAAACCTTGGATCTATGTTTAACTAAGATACATGCAAATAATTATTTTCCAAGGTTCTTATCCTATCTAGCATGGCATGGGCAACTTGAATCAAATAAAGCTAGTAGAATTACTTACCATGTAGTTGTAGTTGATTGCTTGGAGTTTTAGAGCCTAGCACCAATAGTGTGGATGCCTCAAATGGAAATCACAAATCACCACAAACTTGGAACTTTGAGAGAATAGTAACTCTTCTTAAAATCGGCCCTCTTGCTTTACTCACCATAACTAGTGTGATTTCAAGAACCAAAGCCTCCTTTATATAGTGTGGTGAATTAGGGGTAACATGTAAACCCTAATCCCCATGTCTCCTCATTTCCATGAGATCCATGGGTTAAAGCTCCATGGAGTATCCATGGACTTTCCATCCAAGCCTAGCCTATTCCAAATGAGCATTAGCCCACACTATATAAATATAAGAGCCCATGTTTAATTAGTAATACTTTTGATCTCTAAATTAATCCTAGATTAATTATTGATCAATACTAATTAAATAATATGATCTTATATTACTATATTAGAACTTATAATATATTAATAAATTATAACTTATACTATTCTCCAAATATTATCCATAAATTGTTCGGGTGAAGTGCAACCCAAATGGACCATGCCGGGTCGGGTCAAGTACATACCAAATATAGTTATGGAATTAGACACTATATCCAACAGTCTGATGAGGAGATTGATATGGATCCTATTGCGATGGAGTTTGTTGTGGAGATTGCACCAGAGTTTCTTGTATTGGAGATGGTTGTGGAGTTGGAATTCTTGGAGGAGTTTGATGAATTGGTTGATGAAGTGGAATTCTTGGATGAGGTTGATGAATAGAAGGAGTCTTGGAATGACAGTGACCTTGATGAGAATATCGAGGGGAATTATTTCCTCCTTTTAAGGAAGTAACAAATTGTTGCTCATCAAACCATTGTTTAAGTCTATCAATTTTAGAAAAGGCTTCATTAAATTGAGGTTTTTGGGGAATTCTTGATTGAGTTGGAGTTGATAGATCTCCTTAATGAGGCATAAAATCTCATCAATGCTTCAATTGGAAGTTAGGGATCACCGTAGGCCATTGATTGTTATTTGTAGAACTGCAATGCTGGATTCATATGCATTGTGGGTTTCATCTACTAGTTACTTGGAGTGAGCAGATTCTTTGTCAAGGGAAGCATTGAATTCATCCTTCAACATTGAGATTTCCTTGATGAGTTGTTCAGCAGTGGATAGGAAATCTTTATGATCTGCGATTCGACGATTATCCAGGTCTCTGATACCTATTTCTATTGAAAGACTAACTTGTTGAGCAAGTAACATTTCCCTTGTCTCAAGAGTTCCACCCTTTACACCAACGATTGTGGTATAGAAACTTCGGTATTAGCTGGTTCCCATGATGTGACTGCGGCCATAATTTGATCAACCTTGTCCTAGAGACTTAGAAACTCCTTTCTTGATATTGCAATCTTTTTATTTTTCTTTTCTTTGGGCTTTGAGGTAAAGTGTTGGGATCCACTTGACCCTTCATCTTCAAACAACATCATAAATTCTTTTGAATGAGGAGTGCTGCTGAACATTTCCAAATCAATATCATCAAAGCCAAACATTGGGTTTAATCTTATCTCTATTTCGGTTCCATCGTATTTAGAATCATGAATTTCATCATTTTGAGGAGGCTTTAATAGACCAGCACCACCTTCCATGACTTGAGCTTGTTGAACAGTTGCTTCCATTTGAGACATCCATTGCTGAATCTTCAAAATGTCGTGAATAATTTTCGCGTTGTTGAAAGAGTCTGCATAATACTTTGCAACTGTTAGAAGGTCCTTCTCCTTTTATTGTTGTTGTTGAACTTGTTGAGCTTTCCTGGCCTGCACTGGCCTTTTGAATGCTTCGAACTTTCTGATTCCAGACTCAGTACTTGGATAGTATCGAGTCCAAGAATCATCAGATTTGTAACCATCAAAGTAGTGTATGTGTGATGCCCTAGAGACCTTAGGGTGACTCGAACCATTTGGATCCACTTGGGATCCGACTGGCGGTGTGTCTCCATGGTGGGATGAAACAAATACACTAATTGTATGTGAGTGGTGAGATGGAGTATGAATGGGTGAGCCTGCGGTAGCTCCAATCACTACCAGAGTCTTTAGAGAGACTTCAGTATTATTTGTGGTACACATTTGGCTTTGACTGGAGTAAGCTTGAGTTTCTCCTGTCTAAACAATTATGCTTCTTTTGAAATTTAGCACCGTTTTTCATTGTATTGATTGGGCCTTTTCTTGATGTGACAATGGACTTAACCCTTTCGGCTTTGGGTTGAGAAACTTGGTATGCGGTTGAAGAGGGGACATGTGTTGCGGTACTGTTAGGAACCTATGTTGCAGTATGGAATGCGATATTAGGAGGAGCCTATGTTGCGGTAGGGACTACGGTAAAATGACTTGGTTTGAGCGGGGAAGAGTGGTATGTGTTAATACCACTCGTAGCCACAATATGGTCAACTACATTAAGAGTTGAGAGTCCAATGGACTCCATGATATACATAGGCAATCTCTTAACGAGTCCAAAAATAGTTTGATCTTTTGAGGCTGTGTACGTTTTCAGATCGCGAGTGGAAAACAAGTTCATATCATTTCCCATATCAAGCTTGGCATCCTTGTGCAGATCTGAGATGCATAGCGACTAGAATCGAGAAAATTTGAGCTCAGTTGCATCTTCTCTTGGGGCTTTTTCGGGAATATACTGCAGGAAATCATCCCATTGAATTTGACCGTAATTCATAGCGTTACCAGTGTAGATGCTCCAAACAAGTTCGAGGCACTTGATCCCCATGTTGTCCGTTCCACCTGTTCTGCTGGAGAGACTTCTGGTGACAAAGTGGCACGCAAACTGCCACACAGCCGGAAGTTTATTCTTCTTGAACTCGCCGAATCCTTTGAGTTTCTTCTGGTACCCCATTTGGTACAGAGTTGATACCATGTCACTAGGGCTAGGAGAGTAAAATCTTGTAGAGGGAAGAACCATATGGTTGATTGAATTCAAGAACTTTTGTTTCGTGAGAACCACCAGTGAATCATCCACCAAGTTGAGATGCACCTCTTGAAGGTTGTGACTTGTATGGAATGTAGAGAATGCACACTTGAAGAGGACTGCCATTGGAACTACTTTTGTGAAGGCATTGAATGCACCAAACATTGGATGTTTTGGAAGGAATTTGATCATCAATCTAATTGCGTCGTTGTATGATAGATGATCTTTGAAAATGGCTCTGAAATTGCTCGATGCGATGGAAGGAGTGTTATCCTTAATGGTGGATTCAGAACTAGTTGGGCGAGCAGAGCCGAAAGCCTTTGACTGCTTCACCATTTTTGTTAAAAGGGTTTTTATAACTTGTAGAAAGCTGTTTAAGCAAGAAGATGGAGAAGAAAGACTTCGTCGAAGGATTTAGATAGCATAAAAGCCATATTGAGAGAAATTGGGGGGGTTTTTATACCTCCAAATTTCAAATTTTATTGTAATTAATTTAACTACAACTATTAAAGTTAAAAACCTTTGGGTTTTTACCATTATCAGTGACAATTAAATAAAGGTAAAAAGATGAAGTGATTCCACGAAAAGACGAGCATTTAATGTGTGACAACCCGAAATTTCCATTCTGAACAAACCATTTGAAGCAAATAGAAGTACAACAGTTACAGTGAAAACTCAGATTTCGAGTATAAGTTTGGCAGTTTTCAGGATTTTACACTTAAGGAGATATTAGGAGAGTGGATGCACTAGGGTTTTGTACAACACTGATATTGCAATACTCTAGGACATTAGAATTCGTTTCAGGAATAAAAATATTTTCTGCCAAAAATATCTCAGGACTATAAATAGAATTCTGAACCAAATTGGTTCATTAGTTGAATTCCATTTAGAGAAAAATCAAAATTCTCTCTCACGGATCTTCGTGTTTTTATCCCAAATTGTGAGTAACTCTTTCTAGTAGTGTTAGAAAGCTTTAAATGTGTTCATAACATAGATTACATAGCTAAATCATTCGATTTAGGTGTTTACTCCCCAAGGTGTTCTTGGGCGGTAAACTCCCGAAACCAAGCCTAGATTGTCCCCCGTGATATACTACTACCTTGGACTTGTATAGGAGTGTATTACGGACATGAAATCAAGCAAGAATCACCCAAGTTTGGGAGTTCACGGCCCAAGAGTATCTTAGGCCGTAAACTCCAAAAAGCATGCTCAAACTTATTTACAACTGTGTTTCAAACAAATGTTTCCTTATACTTAAACTATTTTATCAAACCTATGCCTTCAAACTGTTTTATAGATTGACATCAAGTCGACCTTTTCTGAAGATAATAATTATGTTCAAATGTTTTACAAAACTTATTTATGCTTTTATATTATAAATTCCATGCCTCTATATGTATAATTATATAAGAAATGTTTAAAAGACTTAGGAAGGCTATCCACCCTATTTCCTTTTCGTGCTTGAGATGTGGTCTGGTGGGATATCAGGTATTCGTCCGAAAGTCGTTTAAATATTAGTTGTATATCATGTGTACATATATAGTCATAAAAGGGTCCTATCAGTTCATCCAATGCCCTTGGGTAGCAAGGGTATACATCCACTACTAGAAAAAAGGCCTTTTACGACGCGCAAACAATGACACACGCTGGTACTGGACACGCATTTCCGCGTGCCCTAAAAAATAATGTCAGTTTTGCAAAGTTTGAAGGATAGATGACACGTATTATGTCGGCGCCCTAAAATTAGTGTCCAACAAAAAGAAATTAAAAACACGGAGGGCACCTATCCTAAAAAGCGTGTCGTGTTACCTTGTCGCTTTATAATTTTAGTCTGAGCACGCGTTTTTGTTTTTTAATAGCAGGGGGAAATGAAATCGAAAAAATTAAAAACCCCGCCTGTTGCGTCTCCTCCTTCCACAGGAATGCTCACCTAGATCAGAATCACCACCATCTCTCTCTCTCTCTCTCTCTCTCTCTCTCTCCTCCTCCTCCTCCTCCTCCTTGGTACATACCACCACTTTGTTGTATATGGAATGTAATAAATCAGGCCAAGAAGAAAAGGAAAGGTCGATTTCTTGGCTGACAAGCCTCTGCACAGTGATTCCTCTCAATCTTCATCCTCTCCATATTGTTTCTCCCCATTCTTGCTTTTAATGAATCAAATATCGCCGAAAAATAATGTTAAGATTCAAGAAATCGTCCCGAGAAAAAACGGCCCGATATGGTTGGCGTCTTGCTCCGCCACCGTTGGCAGCGTCGTCCCTAACTTCTTGATCGCCTGAAGTATCATTTTTAGGTAACCTCTTCTCTTCTTCACATACATATGCAAATGGAGTATGTTGTTTACAAACAACGATTCACCTTCTTTTATTCCTAGAGATTTTCTCTTGTTAGCATCGCCGGAGTGGCTGGCCCTGGAATCAGTCGGAACCGTAGTTCAATTCCGACGGAGTGTCCCGGTTGATTACATTCCATATACATTTCCTTTCCTTCGATTCTAACCCTAGTTCGTCCCCCCCCCCCCACTTTTCCTTCACAAACATACATGGATTATTAGTTTCTTATCTGTTCCTATGGGGTTCACAGAGCGTGCTTTATACATCTAGGGTTTCTGAATTTCGAGTATTATGCACACAAATGTCAGAAGAAATATGGTCAACCAGCTCAAATATGGTCTGAAATCTTCATCGTTGTATGCCACGACTTCTTCATCGAGAGAAATATTGGCTCCTTCTTCATCATTAATTAGCTATTGATATTTGGTAAGTTTAGAGACCCAACTACTCAATAACAAACACATGAACATTGTTCTGCTTTTTTTTCGTTTCTTTTTAATTTTATTTAATTTGATTTATAACTCTTGAATCTATCCCCATTATTCGCCCAATTACTTCTAGTTGTCAAAGACATGTTTAACTGCCTAAGTCATCAACGAACAGGGGATGCCCAAACGACTGAACCATGGCCTGTAATTGAAATAAAAACTGGTAATTTTGATAAGCTAGAAGTTTTCCAATCCGTTACACACACACACACTTATTTCTATTTATTTCCTTCTTTTCTTTTGATTTCACGTACAGGGGCTGTAGTAAACATAATATTTTTTTCTTTTTCTTTTTGTCCTTTCTATGTGATTTAATGTTCTGTTACAATTTCTTCAACAAATGAGAATGGATTCATCAAATAATATGATTCAAAATAAAGAACTTTATTTATCGTGTAATCATATTTTCCATTCCAATGGCATTTCAGGATTTAATGAACCCCTCTTTTTAGTGTAATTCCTTTCTCTGGTGCAGGGACTTTGGATGGGGATTATAGGTTGGGTACGCATATCTTGTTCATGTCTCATTTTTTGTAGCAATGTTTCAACGATTAGTGTCTCCTCTTTTAGACGGTCGATCTGTTTGTTTAGTAAATTGACTGTTCTGCCCCTTATGTCTATGCGTCTGTTGATGTTGCTCATCCAACTTGTGTTGGAAACTACTTGGATAGTTTGTGGTCTTAGCAGCAACACCACAATGCGTATCTGTAGAAAACCAAAAACAAAAACAAAATGAATGATAATTGCAAAAGGACCTTATTGCCCCTCATTAAGCCACATATGAAAAAGACCAAACTACCCTTAACAGTAACAAACCTACATGAGAAGGATGATTACAGCCATGAGTATAACAACAAAGGAAAGGACATGATTCTGAGACTTGAAAGATGCAAACAGCTTTGGAATGGAATCTCTTAAATTCGAAGTAGTCCCAGTCCCAGAAGAACTGCCACTACTGACCTGGCGTCTCACTTCCTGGGACACTGGAACAGTCTGAGTCATCATTGTCATGTCCCCATGATGACCTGGCGTTTCACAGGTAGCTGCTGGTGCAGACCTGAATGCCAGGATACATCTATCTTCTTATCTTTTAGATATTAGATGATAAGTTTAACAACTTTTTCAATCTTCAGGATGGAGAATCTTGATGGAGTAGCCTTCATTCTTCATTCTGCACTTGTTTCCAACCATTATTTCATCTCTCAGGCACCCATATAATTATATTTATATTTGAATTATTTTCTTTATCTGTGTTGCTTATATTATTTGCTTCATTGGCAGTTATTACACAGAAAATACAGTGGAAAATTCTTGGTTGATCTATTGGGAAAGTGGAAGGAGTCTGAATACTCTGGACAATTTGTCCCTGTTGGTGGCATCGCTTACTATGTCCCTGCACCTTCAAGGTAAATGTGATATTATTTATAATTAAGACTAAATTAGAAATATGATCATTGTGCTTGGTCCAAAACTTTAATGTTATCCTTATGTTTGCATTTTGTTGCGGATACCAACCATATAAAATGACTTGAAAACTTGGACTAAACTCGCAATTTTTTTGAGTAAAGCACCAAATGAAATAATAACATTGGGACAATTTGAAGATTTGGAATGAAGTTGTGATTTTGTGTAAAGCATATAATTTAGTCGTGTTATTGTTTTTGTTTGTTTTGAGTTTTGAGTGGTATAATTAATAAATAATGTGCTGTGTTGTTTGATGGATCAGTTTGGCAGATATGGCAGCAAACCCATTTCATGCTCTTTTGTACTTGGTGTTCATGCTGACAGCTTGTGCTCTATCTCTATTCTCAAAAACATGGATTGAAGTTTCGGGATCATGTGCTAGAGATGTGGCGAAGCAACTTAAGGTATGGTAATCAATCATTGGGATTTGAGTAAAGAAATGATATGTTTAATCTGATAATATGATATGAATATGAATGTGAATAGGAGCAACAAATAGTCATGTTGCTTAGATATAATTTTGGATCAAACCCAGCAGGTTCTTTTAGCGTAATGCTTCACTTAGGATTTAGACAACCTATCAAAGTTAATTGGGCATATGTCACTATACAAAGGGAGGACACATCAGGTATAGGACTTAATACCCTTTTTGGAATAATTTATATACCCATATTCTTTTCTACCTTCTTAATTTCCTCATGACATTATTACTTTCTTCCTTTTCAGGTCATTATAACATATTTGTTGGTGATCTTAGCCCTGAGGTTACTGATGCTATGTTGTATGCACGCTTCTCTGTCTATTCTAATTGTTTGTGAGTACATGTTTCGTCTCTTTATACATACATACATATAATTATACATATATCTACTTTCATATACACATATATGTACTTTTTTTGCTTAATTAAAGGGATCTTTATGCATCTCTTCCATAATTGTACCCTTACTAATGTTATTAGAAACAAAGTAACTTAAAAATTACAAATTAATTGACAAATTTCATTCTTTTTGCAGGTGTGTCATTTTTTTTATCTATTTCATGCAAACCGGTGGTGTGAAATACAATACAACTAATGTTTGTCTCACACAACAAACAACAAGTGCATTGCCATCAACACAATTAATATATTTCAAAGTATGGAAGGTTTAAATATAATAACCAATATTTGTCACACCCCCAAACCAGAACGGCGGAAACGTTCGGGGGCGGAGGACGTCATATTCAGTATCATAACAGTTCATAAAAAGGAAAGTACACACCACCATATATATTAAAGCTTCCAAAATGTTTACATAATTGTATTCGTTACATGTTCAAAAGTTAAATACATAAACATCTTTCAAAAGAATTAATTAACGTCAGCACGTTAATCCCCAAAAGTTGATTTCCAAATCTGCTTAGCGGTTCCCTGAAAATGCAAGTTATTTCAAAGAGAAAGTGTCAACAATTAAGTTGGTGAGTTCATGAGTAGTGTTTTGAGAAAATGTACGCCATTCGAGAGTTCATGTATGTTTTCCAGAAAACGCAGTATTTCAAATGTAAAGAGTTATGATTCATTGTGTTGAAAATGAATGTATTAGATCCAGAAAATCCCATATTTTCCCTAATAGTTGAGATATGAATTGTTGTGTTTTCCAAGAAAAACCCTTATTTTTATATAATAGTATGAAATGCATATGAATGTTCGTGTTATAAGTTGTAAATAATTGCACCAGGAAAATCCCTTATTTTCCTATTAGTTGTTTGGTTTGTATACAGGAAAAACCCTTATTTTCCTAACATAACTGGCAGTCTCTAAGACCGAAAATCGCATGCAAACGATGTTCTTAAAAGTTGTGTCATAGTTTTATATAATAAAGCTATACGAAGATCGCACTTGTTAGATGAAGAATAGTTTTAATAGCTATTCGTTCATAAAAGCATAATACCATAATAATTGTATATCCGGTGAGTTTTATAACCATATTAAACATAATATGCCTGTAGCGACGTTCTTCCGGCGTCGTAGCGTTATGACAAACTGTCACCCTAAAGGACGGACTGTAGCTAACAGTCAGGGCGCGGGATCATGACTTCCCGTATAGATCTATACACATTTGACACGTTCTCCGAACGGGAGACTCTGGTTATAGACAAGACTTGTAGCGATACCTTTTAGCAAAAGGTAGTATTTGAAGATGTACACGTCTCACGGATTCTCAACTAAGTCTGTATTAAAGTAATAGTTTTGTATGCAAAGTTTATCCTTTTTCACAATGTTCGAGAAAGTATAAATCATAAGTTCTTTGAATGTATAAAACGGTTTAGAAACGATGGTTACCCTTGATATGATGTATTTGTATGTCAACATATAATTAAAACATATTTCTATTTATAAAACATATTGTATCCCAAGAGGGTAAAGTTGTTTTGTGAGGTGTTTTGCATGATAATAACTTCATAAGATATTTAAAACAACAGTATGAAAAGTATAGCAAAAGATCGATGTTTCAAACGATTTTAGTTGTGTGTTTACTTGTATCCCCCCTTAAAAGAGTATAAAAAGCATTTAAAAACGTATTTAAAGTGTGTTTGTAGGGGTATGAACTCACTTGAAAGTTTGAAGATAGCGAGATGGAAAACCGGGCAGAGTTTCGTCTCGGGAAACGGATTTTTCTCGGGATTCTCGGGAATCTCGGGAGTAAAATCGACCTTCGGGACTTGAGCAAAATGATCAGGGCTTCAGGGTAGTGCGGGCACGGAAAATGAGGCAAGATCATGAGAGAAATGAGAGAAATGGGGTGAATTTCCCGGAACCCTCGCATCTCTATTTATAGTGGTCTGGGAAGCCTCGGTACGCGGGGCGTACTCGTGCGTCACCCGTGACCGAGTCCTCGACTGCTTCGCTTCGGATGGGACGGATCGCATAGGCTCGCATAGGGGCGACGTGGACGGACCGAGACCAAGGCCTTCGCGTACGCGGGGCGTATGAGGCTACGCAGCGCGTAACTCGGATGAGGACGCTGACTCCCCCTTCGGATATTACCAGATTTTTGATTTAAATTTATATATAATTTATTTAATAAACTTCATAAAATCATATCTTCTTCATACGAACTCCGTTTTCGATGGTCTTTATATCCATGCGTAGGTGAGACTATGCTCTACAACTTTCGTTTAGACTCCGTTGGCAAATTATGAAATTATTTTTATTATTTATTTATAAAATGTCGTGATTAAGGAATTTCTTTAAAAATTCATAACTTCTTTATCTGACGTCGGTTTTTGGCATACTTTTTACCGCTGAAATACCATTGTCGAGACATTCGATTCTCATTTAGGTCATTCCGGCCAAAAGTCGCTCGATCTCCGATTCGAGTTTTTAGCTGTCTGCTGCTAAGCCGAACTTGGAAAAATCTTAACTTCAATATACGAAGCCGGATTTGGGCGCTCTTTTTATGTTCGTTTGTAGTTTAACGATATCTATGACTTTCATTTAGACACCTAAGGTCAAAAAGTATTTTATTGAAACTTCGCGTTTTTACGTAACTTCGTATTCCCGGTTTTTGTCGGAAAACTTAGAATGGTCATAACTTCTTCATTATAACTCGGATTTTAGTGTTCTTTATATGCTTGGAAACCTTAAGACGATATCTACTACATAGCGTACTCCAAATAGAGCCTTTGAATACTTCATTTTTCGATGATATTCTAATTACTTTTTCAAAGAGGTTACAAGACTCGAATTTCAAGGACCTGAAATGACGGGTTGTTACATCATCCCCCCGTTAGAGGGAATTTCGTCCCGAAATTAGAGTTCATGCTACAGATAGAAGTTTTATTTGCTCCTCATGTTCTTAATTGAACTCCGTCCCTCGCTTGGCATTCCAGCGAACCTTTCACTATTGGGATACGACTTTGCTTCCTTCGTTTGACTTCACTGGCATGATAACTCTTCTTCATCGAATGTATGTTGAATGTTTTTGTGGACTGTGCGAGTAGTACATCTTGTACCCTACAAGTAGTGTCTCCAGATCTTCGAAGTAATTACCGATGCTCCTGACTCAAGTTCATGTGTTATATAGTTAACTTCCTGTGTCTTAAGCTGTCTGGAGGTATAGGCAATGACCTTTCCTTTTGCATGAGAACACAACCAATTCATACTGATTATGATGTCAAAATCTTGGAAGTGGATTAGATGTCATGAAGATATAAAAGAAAGTATGATTACTCCCGAATTAAGGAAAAAGGATGGGTATTTTTGTTCTATCTGTCTCTCTTGTACCAATCAACAGAAAGGGCATGTGTTGCGCTTCTAAGTTTATTTGTATGGCAGCACGATCACTCGTAGTCTTAGGCAGTCTCCGTCCTGAATTTCATATTAGAAATTCATACAAGGTTCAACGATCATAATCTCGTGTATACGAGTTGTATATAATTAAGATTGAAAAGGTAGTCGAATAACTGATTCTTCTTTAAGCTCACATCCCATTGAGGAAAAAGAAGTTAAAGTGGAATCGTCAATTCTAAACCTGTAGAACCTTGATTATATATCACCCCTACGTATACATTCATCAGTGACAGATCAACCGTATGGATCTTTGGATTTGAACTTGATGTACTGTACGAGTGGCACTTCAGGGATTTCTTCGGAACGGAAAAGAATTATGAGATACTCCATTCATGAGTAATTGGTGTTCTGATATGACGGCTTCGCTGGAAAGGCGATTTCGAAGAAAGAGATGTACGTATGAAACTGTTTTTGTGAGAATCAAATTGAATCAAGTCGTATGATAATGTCAGAATCATAAGGAAACTTAAAGACATTAGATTTGAGCATAATACGTTTACCGACAAAACTCAACCGTGCAACCATCAACAGAGTTACAGTACTTTAGACTACTACAAGACTATTGCTGCGAATAAGGCATACTACAACGGCAAGTATACGCAGTATGAGCATCCCTATACCGGCGGGATCCCGCAAAAGACAAGGCTCTGGTTGCACTAGTTTTGGATGGTTTACAAGTCTGTTACCACGAAACGCCTAAATTACATTAATGTGGGTTCGGAGTAGGTTCTCTTGCAACTGTGGTCCTGAGAATCCTACCGTCTATGCTAGAATTCTTTGTGATAGGGAAATCCTTCTTGAGGTGCCCTTATCTCCTCGCATTGGTGTCATGACTGGCTAGTGCTAGCCTTAGTGGCGGGAGTGAGGTGTTTAGCCAGGGTTATGTGGACACGAGTGCCTTCCTCATTACCCCACCTTGGAAATTGCTTCCTAAAGCGTTCTGCAGGAGTTGCCACTTGTTGGTTTCCCGGTTTGGTACTACCATCGGAACTCTCGACTCCTTTTTCGGTCTTTCTTGTGTTGCCTGAGTTGATGTGTGTAAGGAAAGCTGTCACAGCAGCTGCTGCTGCAGCTTGTAATGTAGCGGCGTCGATATGGAGGATGGGGGTTTCGTTGCTTGGCTGATTGTTTCCGGAGTGAGTGCTTCTGGTCCATTTGTTCCTCTTGTTCCTTTATGAATCTAGATCCTAATGTGCGTGTTTCAGCGGATATTCATTACTCCGCCTATCACTTCGACTGATCGGGATCGTGTGGTTTTGGGTTTAATTACTTATGTTCTTCTAAATGTTTGCATATTCACTCGATGTATTAGGGCAGCTACATTTTGAAGTTCATGGTTGAATTCACTACTAGTTTCTGAGTTTGGGTTTGACTTGTTGTATGCGTGGTATTTCTAAATGATCTGTTGGGGGATAGTACGGGAAGGTTGTAAAGATTCCTCATATGAGTACTTCTGGGTTTTGAAACTAGAAACCAATTGGGGTTTGTGTCGGGTTTGTCATTATGAATCGATCGTGTTTCATTAGTCGATGGTTAAAGTGAAAGGGTCTTTTATAACACATTGAACTGGTATGGGTAGGGCCACACCAATCCACGTCGAATGCTGATGTCGGTACTTCTCATTGTAAGACGTTTGTTAGTGGGATAGGGCATTCTACGTATGTGTTTTCAGTGCTTTTTAGTCTATCTCTATTATTACTACTATGAAAGTTTTGTTTAATGATTAGGGTGTTTGTTCGAGTAGATTTTTAAACTTGTGACTCACGGAACTCTTCTGCGTCCCTACTATCAAATGGAATGTATGCAAATAAGTTATCAAGGAGAAATGTATCCAGAATAACCGTGGGGTCTGCAATAGCCTCCTCTTGGCCCATTGCGAATACTTGGCCTTCTCCACCAGCATTCATGATGTTTGACTCCAGGCAGTCCCTTCAGAAGTGTCCCGTTTCTCCGCACTCATAACAAGCACTGTCTACTCCTACATTTATGGCTAGGGCAGTTGGTTGGGCTAGTTCTCTGCAGTAGCGGACGGTGTGTCCCTTTCTATTGCACCTAACGCAATGCATTTCACGGCAGGATCCGTGATGATGAAAGTTGCATCGGTTGCACTTAGACTGGTTGCCGTTGTACGACCTTTTGGGTGTAGGGGTATGGTTTGTTGATTGCTTTATGGCGTTTCTTTGAGTTGATTGGCCTCCCCTCTTGCTCCAGGGTTTTCATTTCATGTTCCTGTGTTCGCACCTTGCGGTATTCTTGTAGGTATCTACTAGTAAATGGTTTCGATTGTTTCTTTGATTAGGATTTTTGATATCGTTTCTTCCCTGCTTGAGTTGACAGAGTTATTGTATGCTATAATGGGTGCCACTGTGGCTATAATTGTAGCTTGCAAAGTGGCGGTGTCCAATCGTAGGAATGGGGTTGCGTTGGTAAGTTGATTATTTCTAGTCCTTGCTGCGCCGCTAAAGTTTGCTTGAAACAGTGCAGTTGTTACTGCCGCAGCGATAGCATATTGCACTATGATGGGGTCATATTGAGGAGGTGGTGGTGGGGTTGCGTTTCTACGTGCTGATCTACGAGGAGACATTATTCTGATATGGAATAACATGAAAAACTATAAGTTTTAATGATTCGAAAGTCGCGCATTAGTGATTTGTTATATCAGAAGTTTGGTTTACCCCTGAATAGGGTTTTGAGTTCGACTCATAAGGAGAGTAGATAAACTCATGAATTTGAGGGGTATGCAAAGGGTTTAATAAAGGAAATACATCATATATTATAAAACATGGTGTGTTACATTTTGTAGTTAGCAAAATTTGACCTATCTAAAGGTCTCCGATTACAAGGTTAAGAAAAGTAAGGACTTTATCCGAGGTCTTATGCTATGTCGAAATTTTGGAAGTCAAACAGGTTTTATTTGTTACGCGAGCTGGATACAGGGGCCTTAGATTCTGCCAACTGACGCTCCATCTCGAGCATACGTAGTTCATGTCTTGCCTGGTGTGCCCAAAGTTCTATCACTTCGGTTTGAGTTGACGTTAGCTCTCCCAGCAACGCTTCATTTCGATTTACGATTCTCCCGTGAGCTAATCCTAACTGTCGGATGCGAACTGTGTTCACTCCAGTGTTTGCATCATTTTCCTCAGTTCGATGGATGGTCGTCCGTCCTTGTTCACCAATGCGAGAAATCCGACGAACCAATATAGGAAGGGCTCTGTCTGCTGAGCCTCCCTCGCTTAGGTTGTAGAAGCTTTGGTCTCCGCTGAATGGAAGGGGTTGATCCTGTTCGCGGCTCCACCTATCCATGTTAGTTGCCCAAAGGGGCGTCGAGCCATGAAATTCCGGTCGAGGATTAGGATTTTGAATTGGAGCCGTTAAGGGTAGGTTATTGTTCTCTGGATCTGAGTCTGATTCTTCTTGCATTCCTTCTTCAGGATCATTCTCTATCCTTTCTCCATTACCTTGGTTGGGGTAGTAGGGGTCACCGGGGTGATGGAATCCAGCCATTTGAGTCTATACGAGAATAGGTTTAGGAATTGACTATAAGCTAAAGCACATGGAGTTTACTCTTAAGTTTAATGGTTGAAGGCACTCGAATACTCCCTTAGTATTCTTTAACGATATGCTTTTGGTAAGTTTTAAATTTGTTGTCCATTGCAGACACTCCTTGGCATACGTTAGTCGGCTCTTGGACAAATATAGTTGATCAGGCTACATTCTTCCCAGTTCCGATTACATGTCCCAAGGCACACCCGCACTGCACAACTTATTTATAATACTTCTATATTGTTTTAATTATGATACTGACCATGTTATTAATATGAAATGAATGCATGCCTACTTTACAAAAACTAAATAAATTTAATTTTGAAAGTATGACTCTTACTCAGAGTGTTTTTGCCCAGTTGTGTTTATAGTTGTCTACCAAAAATGGTTTTGATATACTTCATTCACTATAAACAATGCTCTGATACCAATCTGTCACACCCCCCAACCAGAACGGCGGAAACGTTCGGGGGAGGAGGACGTCATATTCAGTATCATAACAGTTCATAGAACGGAAAGTACACGCCACCATATATATTAAAGTTCCCAAAATGTTTACATAATTGTATTCGTTACATGTTCAAAAGTTAAATACATAAACATCTTTCAAAAGAAATAATTAACGTCAGCACGTTAATCCCCAAAAGTTGATTTCCAAATCTGCTTAGCGGTTCCCTGAGAATACAAGTTATTTCAAAGAGAAAGTGTCAACAATTTAGTTGGTGAGTTCATGAGTAGTGTTTTGAGAAAATGTACGCCATTCGAAAGTTCGTGTATGTTTTCCAGAAAACGTAGTATTTCAAATGTAAAGAGTTATGATTCGTTGTGTTGAAAATGAATGTATTAGATCCAGAAAATCCCATATTTTCCCTAATAGTTGAGATATGAATTGTTGTGTTTTCCAAGAAAAACCCTTATTTTCTTGTAAAAGTATGAAATGCATATGAATGTTCGTGTTATAAGTTGTAAATAATTGCACCAGGAAAATCCCTTATTTTCCTATTAGTTGTTTGGTTTGTATACAGGAAAACCCTTATTTTCCTAACATAACTGGCAGTCTCTAAGACCGAAAATCGCAAGCAAACGACGTTCTTAAAAGTTGTGTCACAGTTTTATATAATAAAGCTATACGAAGATCGCACTTGTTAGATGAAGAATAGTTTTAATAGCTATTCGTTCATAAAAGCATAATACCATAATAATTGTATATCCGGTGAGTTTTATAACCATATTAAACATAATATGCCTGTAGCGACGTTCTTCAGGCGTCGTAGCGTTATGACAAACTGTCACCCCAAAGGACGGACTGTAGCTAACAGTCAGGGCGCAGGATCATGACTTCCCGTATAGATCTATACACATTTTACACGTTCTCCGAACGGGAGACTCTGGTTATAGACAGGACTTGTAGCGATACCTTTTAGAAAAAGGTAGTATTTGAAGATGTACACGTCTCACGGATTCTCAACTAAGTATGTATTAAAGTAATAGTTTTGTATGCAAAGTTTATCCTTTTTCACAATGTTTGACAAAGTATAAATCATAAGTTCTTTGAATGTATAAAACGGTTTACAAACGATGGTTACCCTTGATATGATGTATTTGTATGTAAACGTATAATTAAAACATATTTCTATTTATAAAAACATATTGTATCCCAAGATGGTAAAGTTGTGTTGTGAGGTGTTTTGCATGATAATAACTTCATAAGATAGTTAAAACAACAGTATGAAAAGTATAGCAAAAGATGAATGTTTCAAACAATTTTAGTCGTGTGTTTAGTTGTATCCCCCCCCCCCCTTAAAAGAGTATAAAAAGCATTTAAAAACGTATTTAAAGTGTGTTTGTAGGGGTATGAACTCAATTGAAAGTTTGAAGATAGCGAGATGGAAAATCGGGCAGAGTTTCGTCTCGGGAAACGGATTTTCTCGAGATTCTCGGGATTCTCGGGAGTAAAATCGACCTTCGGGACATGAGCAAAATGATTAGGGCTTCAGGGTAGTGCGGGCACAGAAAACGAGGCAAGATCGTGAGAGAAATGAGAGAAATGGGATGAATTTCCCGGAACCCTCGCATCTCTATTTATAGTGGTCTGGGAAGCCTCGGTACGCAGGGCGTACGCTCGTACGCAGGGCGTACTCGTGCGTCACCCGTGACCGAGTCCTCGACTGCTTCGCTTTGGATGGGACGGATCGCATAGGCTCGCATAGGGGCGACGTGGACGGACCGAGATCAAGGCCTTCGCGTACGCGAAGCGTACGAGGCTACGCAGCGCGTAACTCGGATGAGGATGCTGACTCCCCCTTCGGATATTACCAGATTTTTGATTTGAATTTATATATAATTTATTTAATAAACTTCAAAAAATCATATCTTCTTCATACAAACTCCGTTTTCGATGGTCTTTATATCCACACGTAGGTGAGACTATGCTCTACAACTTTCGTTTAGACTCCGTTGGCAAATTATGAAATTATTTTTATTATTTATTTATAAAATGTCGTGATTAAGGAATTTATTTAAAAATTCATAACTTCTTTATCTGACGTCGGTTTTTGCCAGACTTTTTACCGTTGAAATACCATTGTCGAGACCTTCGATTCTCATTTAGGTCATTCCGGCCAAAAGTCGCTCGATCTCCAATTCGAGTTTGATAATTTATTAAATAAACTTGAAGATCGATTAGATCTTTGTAACAGGTAGTGCGAAGAACATAAAACAATAAACAAGACAAGATTGAATCACAATGTGTCGAATGATTAATTCAAACAATCCTCAGCAGAGCTCGACTAAGAACTTCCGCTGTAGAGGATTTAGGGTTACAAGAACAATAATTTAAACTTCTAAATAATGCTCTGATCTATCGTTACTATCGTTAACCTAAGATGCATGCAAGCACCTATATTTATAATAAACCCTACTATACTCACGGATGGACCGGCCCATACCGGAGATACAAAAATCGACTAGCTAACGATCCCAATAGACGCAACACTTAATACAAAACACGACCCAACAATCTCCCCCTTTGCGTCAAATTGGAGCGAGACTACTTCTTCTTCTTGCTTGGGCCAGCAGCGGGTGTCTTCTTTACAGTATCAAACAAATGTGTGATAAGAGCGAGAATAGTCTGTCTGAACCGAATGTACCATTGTATCATGTCATCGAAGTACATGACATCATCCGCTGAGTTTTGCTTGCATCTGTGGATGATCCCCAAAACATGCTCTAAGCAGGCAGTAGTGTACAGATGTTTGTCAGCCAAGGCAAAAAGACATTTTTGTCCTTCATTTCTGGTGAACATGACTGAATTCCTTCTTGAGTCAATTCTACCCATCTGCATTTGGTTCAGATCACTGGCTGAGTCAACAGGAGATATTTTTGGTTTCTTCTTAAATACGCTTGCTATCTCCTGATCCATCAGTGCAACTTCCATGATGTAGCACACCAGCATCCTCTTGAGATGGTCGATGATCGGACCATATTCAGCTTCGTTGGTGAGAAGGATGTTGTGCAAGATAATCCAATCATGGGGATTGAGGTTTGGAAGATCTGCAAGGGAAATGGAATGCTCGGTTTTGGCAGATCCCCGAAGTACCTTAAACCGAATGTTAATGAAGTTCCCTTCAGTATACGGCTTCAAAACCCGAACGTTGATAATCTTCTGAGCGCTCCAAATCTGATACTGAGGTTGAGCAGCCTTTAGATAGAAATCGATTAAGTCCCGATCAACCTGTGGATGAGGATGAGGGAACTCTGCAACGTTGGAAAAGGCATGAAAGATGAACGCCATTCGGGTCAGTGGAATGTCAAACTAAGAGTCGACAGTATTGGAACAATCAAAAGAAATTACAGGTTCCAGCCACAAGATACTCGGTGTGTCGATGGCTTCTTTTATCATCCTCTCGAGGGTCCAAGCAGGAAAAAGAGTTTTCCTACTCTCAAGAAGGTCGTGGGCTTCCTTCTGTTTTCGTTCAGCTTCTTTTGCCACACGAGCACTGTCATCAGCCTCATTGCGTCGACTTCTACGCTTCAACAAGTCGGCAATTGTTTCTTTGTCTTCTTCCTCTTCTTCCTCAACAATATTTTTACCTTTGTCTTTCACATCCGAACCGGAGGCTTGGCCTACTGGAGGAGGTTCGATAGTGTGAGTTGCCTTTGAGGAATGAGGTGGTTGGGATACATACTCCTTCTCTCCCCTTTGTTTCGGAATGGACACGAAATCAAGTAGCCCTTCGATTTTGCTTAACAGGGCAAGGGCGGGAGCGAGCTTCTATGCAAGGGTACGCCTCACAGAATAGTTAAGGATAGGATCATGTGCTTCGAGGATGTTTGAGATGGCTGAGTGGACATCCGAAACACACGTCTTTATTACCTTCCGTTCGGACCGAAGAGAGTCAATCTCCTGTTGAGAATGGGAGAGTTGAACACTCTTGACCTTCAGAGCAGTGGTCTTCTTGACAAGAACATCCATAAGAGAGTTCTCAGCAGCCAAATCTTCTTGGAGCTTCGAGAGACGCTCGTCTATGGTTGTGCGAAAGGCTGAGTTGTCGTCGGAAAGCGTTTGACGAAATGAAGCGAAGGACTTCAACTTAGTTGAGACAGACGTTGTCAACTGTTGAACAATTGGTTCCAACGTAGTCTTAGCAACATTTGCACTCTCCTGTAAAGACTGTAACAGGATAGTGGCATCAGAAAATAGTTTATTGACTTTTTCGGTCGCTGCCTGACAGGCTTTTGTTGAGGCGTCGATGGCGGAGGTTGCAGAAGCAATGGAATCTTGATGAGCCTTAGAGAAAGCGTCAACAATCTTCTGAACTGCATCTTCAGAAAGGGATGACTGAGAAGTGGAAGAGGAGGCAATGAGCAAATCAACTTTGTCATGGAGCTCCTTGAGATGTCGTTTGGTAACGGGAGCATCGTCATCGTCATCGTCATCACTCTGAATTTGAAACGGACTATAGTAGATCGAGTCAAACGTCATATTTTCCCCGCCAAGGAATGGTTCGTCACCCTCTGAAACATGACCAAGAGAAGGTGGTGGTGGTGAAGCTGGTGGAGCTGAAGTATGGGTAGGTTCAGGTTGGGTTGTTTCGGGTATAGATGTAGGTTCGAATGTGTTTGTGGTTTCGGGTGCTGGGGTGGTTTCGGGTGCATAAGTATGAACCCCCGTATCAGATACGTTGGCTCTAACATCTGCAGTGGATGTTGTTGTTGCTTCGGTGAATATTGGTGTTGGTATTGGGATTGAAGTGGGTGGTATTGAAGTAGTCGAAGGTATGGGGGGAATAGAAATAGGAATGGTTCTAGGTGGAGAATTAATGGGAGAAGTAGAGACATGAACCTCTGGAGTAGGAGATCTGGGTGGAGTGTTGCCTCGTGGAGAATCGTCAGAGTCCGAACTCTCACCCTCAGACTCGCTTGAGGAGGAAGCGATGATCAGCTTTCGCTTGGGCTGAGTTTTTCGGCGCTTTGGCTACGGAGACTGAGCAGCCTTGGTTGGTTTCCTCTTCTTTGGAGAAGGACCTTTAGCCCCTTTCACCACCTGTTTCCCTTTATCAGCCTTCTTGCCTCTTGGAGCAGGCTTGTCGGCATCATGAATAGACTTCAACATCTCCGGAGTGAGATCCCTCGGACCAGAACGCTTGAATCCTTTGTACGTCTGGATAATCCGGCTATCAGCAGGAACATCTCCATACATGGTTTCCGGAATTGAACCATTGAATGGAAACTTGGAAGCGTCCGAGACAATAATCGTCGTGGTATGGAATGTACCAATCGAAGACATTGGAGCACCAGCGACAATGGGGATGTGGTACTAGTCCATCACCCATTTCGTGACCAAAGTCCAGAACCTGGCGTAAGAAATTTCAGAATGCCTGGATGTAGAGGAGAGACTCTGGATGAGTTGTTGCCACAGAACAGACCCATAATCCATGTTGATGCCATTGTAGACACCATAGATTATTGACAAAAATAACTGACTGGCACCATCAGATCTAGCGCTTCTTTCAGATAACCCTTTGAATAGAACAGTGAACATCCCGTTCCACTGTGGCGGTAGGCACGACTTCTTGAACTTCGCGACTGAAGAAAGCACCTCCGTATAACCCATGTTGTAAAACATGTTGAACAAATGCCCCATTGGAATCGTTTCCGGGTTAACCCTCGAGGAATCAGGTTCAAACCCTAACAACGAGCAAAATCTTTGCTTTCAAATTGAGGCCTTGTGCTGAAAAATATCAAAGAAGATTTTGTCAACGACCTTGTCGTAGTGAGCAGTCGCAAAGATCTGCGACAAGAACTCCATCGGAACGGATTCAGATCTTGTAAGTGCGGGAGCAATCGGCGAAAACTTCAAACACTCGATAATGGGGAACATGAAGGCATCGTAAACATGAGGGGATAAATCGATGATTAGGCTTTGTTGTGGGCGAATAGGCAGTATGTGGGATGTTGCGTGAACAGAAGATGAATCTGCCATTGCTTGAAGAAAGTGGAGAAGATGATGAACAGTTAAGGTTCGGGGATTTCTTGCGCTCTGGGAATTTTAATTGCAGTAAAGAGGTAAACGGTGGAGGATGTTGCCTTTTATACTGTGGGGTAAGGAGAGAGAAAGATCTTCCCAAATCTTCTATCGAAAAACGAAGAGTTTTCCGGAGTTGACTGATGCGTGACAGTTGGGGTAGCCGATAATCACGCATGAGAGAGAGTGTCAGATCCCAAAGAACACGCCTCCCATCAAGCGCCGTTTGGATATGAACCGTTTCAGATTCACACGCGCCCCTTCTGCGCCATTTGGAGATGAGACGGTTCCAATTCGCATGCGTTCCCTTTTGTGCCGTTTGAAATCAAATCGATTAGACTCCCGCCTGAGTCAGCATGTCTTCATCTTATCCCTTTAAATTGTAACGACATCTTTTGAAAAATACCGCCACGTGGATTAAAATCAACCACAGCCTTTAATCGACTGCCAATCCAAGTAAAATGCCTTGTAATTAATAGAACCTGAATTTTGGAAAATCAAAGATTTTCGTGCTTAGGGTGTCAAAGAAAAGAAATAAAGCAAAATTTTTATGAAAAATGTGATGTCAATAAAGACACGAAACAGATGATCCCGGGCACGAATCTCTTCCTTCAAAGTCAAGAGAGACCTTAAAGTGTTGGTGTGGTTTCCCGTTGAATGACGATCAAACACTTATTAAGAAGTGTTGAAAGGCTTCTTTTAATTAGGCTTATTAGGGTGGCTTTCGCTTCGATTCAACATTCCTAATCTTGATATAAGATAGAAAGTGAACGAAGTACTTGTGAGACCGGTGTAGTCTGCTGAACAAGTAGGTTGGAGATAATTGAATTTGGCTAGGACATTATAAAAAAATCTCAACAAAAATTTAAAACTGGATCCCAAGGGAAGAAATGTTATGGGTGTTAACAATTTCATAGGAATCACACAAAAGAAAATTTTGAGATTTCATGGAGGTACGTATGTCAATTCATTAGTGAAAACTAGAGAAAATTAATTGTTCACCATCAATTCGTATTGGGTATTGAATTTTGGGTTTCACTTAGCTCATAGTGGCACGAAACTAAGATCATGAACATAGTTATTGTGTAACCATAAACCTCAGTGGTAATTTCTGAGAGTCTCAAGGGTTACGTATGTGAAATAAGTGTGATGGAGAAATGCAATTTAGATGGTGTAAGAAAACAAAGTACCTCTGCTGTAAAAAACTAGACCAAGTAGAAAACTCTTATCTCATGTGAGAAGAGAGTTAGGTAGCTCATGATTAGAATAAATTAGGAAGCCTAATTGGGAAGACAAGGTTTGTTTATACCAAGTCAGTAAGGCCTATATTCCGAATCAAGTGAGGCTTTGGACACATACATTAGCATGCTTCTAGGGACACTTAGCTAATTCAATAATTTCCCCATAAATGAACACACACATAAAATTAAAGCCAAAAAGAAAATAAAGAACAAAATATTTTTGGAGTTTTTGAATTTATAAAAGAAATATTTTTGGGATTTTTATGAACAAATAAAAGATGAAATAAAAAATAAGACAAAAAAAATTACTGAGAGAAAAAAAAATTTGGAACCGAACCCGAGCGTTCGGTTTATTTCGGTTGTGAAAAACTTTGGAACCGAACCAGAGCGTTCGGTCTATTTCGGGTAAGAAAAATTTTGGAACCGAACCCGAACGTTCGGTATATTTCAGTTGTCAAAGAAAATAGGTTTTAAAAGGAGAATAACTTTGAGAATAAAATGAATGCAATTGGAGCAATTATACATAAGATCTACAACCAAGAAAACTACCTTTGATTAATGAGCGAAAAGCAGATTATTCAACCGAACCCGAGCGTTCGGTTCATTTCGGTACATTAGTACAAGGCCCGAACCCGAACGTTCGGTCTATTTCGCTTCTCACTTTTGAGTTTGAGAGGTAATGTGTGGTACTGACTCCGATTCCATCATACCTAGCCCTTGTAGAATTTTGTTGAACGATGCTTCAGGAAGAGCTTTGGTGAAGATGTCAGCCAGTTGATCAGTGGTTCGAACAAAATGAATTTCGACGTTCCCATCTTCCACATGATCTTTAATGAAGTGATACCTCAGTGCTATGTGCTTAGTCTTCGAGTGTTGCACTGGGTTATGACAGATCCTAATTGCACTTTTGGAGTCGCAATATAGTGGGATCTTTTTCATATTGAGTCCATAATCCCGGATTTGACTTTGGATCCAAATCACTTGAGAAGTACAGGAGGCAGCTACAATGTATTCCGCTTCAGCTGTAGATAAAGACACACATGTTTGTTTCTTTGATTGCCAACTAACTAACTTTCCGTCTAGAAATTGGCAGCCTCTCGTGGTGCTTTTCCTGTCTAGTCCACAACCTCCAAGGTCTGCATCTGAGTAGGCTTGAACGAAGAAGCCTGAGTTGGATGGATACCATAGGCCTAAAGAGGTAGTTCGTTTGAGATAACGGAGTATGTTCTTCACTGCAAGCATATGAGGTTCACGCGGATTCGCCTGAAATCTAGCACAGTAACAAACAAAGAACATGATATCAGGCCTGCTAGCAGTAAGATACATCAGTGAACCGATCATCTGGCAATATAGCGTAATATCAACTGCTGGCTTATCCAATGATGGAGTAAGCTTGGTGTCGAACGCCATTGGAACTTTAACCTTTGAATCTCCCATCATGCCAAATTTTGCAAGGAGAGTCTTCGTGTAAGCTTCCTTTATTAATAAAGATGCCTTCGGGTCCCTGTCTAATATTTAAACCAAGGAAAAAGTTAATTGGACCCATTGAGCTCATTTCAAATTTAGTCTCCATCAACTTTCTGAATTCAGCCGTTAAGCTAGGATTCGTTGAGCCAAAGATGATATCATCGATATAAATTTGAACAATCATAAGGTGGTTACCTTCCTTCTTACAAAAGAAGGTTGGGTCAACCGAACCTTGTTTGAATTTGGACATCTTTAAAAATTTGGTTAGCGTTTCATACCAGGCCCTCGGAGCTTGTTTCAGTCCATATACGACTTTGTCCAAAATGTAACAGTGATTGGGATACCTTTCATTGACAAATCCAGGAGGTTGCTCCACGTACACGGTTTCTTCAAGTTCTCCATTTAGAAATGCACACTTGACATCCATTTGGTAGACCTCAAAGTTTTTGTGTGCAGCATAGGCAAGAAATATTCTAACGGATTCTAGCCTATCAACAGGAGTGAAAGTTTCTTCATAGTCGATTCCTTCCTCCTGACAGTATCCTTTCACTACCAGACGGGCTTTGTTTCGTATCACGTTGCCTTCCTTGTCCATCTTATTTCTGAAGACCCATTTGAGACCAACAACTGAGGCATCTTGAGGAGTTGGAATGAGACGCCAAACTTTATTCCTTTCGAATTCATTTAGTTCATCTTGCATAGCTTGAACCCAATCGGAGTGATCAAGAGCAGTGTTAACTGTCTTTGGTTCAACTTTTGAGACGAAGGAGTTAAACATACAGAATTCTACTTTTGAAAATAAGGAAGTTTGTTTTGCCTTTAGTTGTGATCGGGTCAGGAACTTTTCAGAGACATTACCGATAACCTGAGAAACAGGATGATCTCTGGTCCATTTGACAAGAGGAGGGTAATTTGGATCATAAGATGGATCCAATTCAGCGTTTACCATCTCTTCTAGTTCAGATTGACTATCATAGTTGTAAGACATATCTGCATTCTCCCCCTCGACAGATAAGCTTTCAGGTGTGTCTTGAGTTTCTGGAGCTATAGGAGTTTCGTGCGGTGTTGAGCTTTCGGGTACCACTAGACTTTCGGGTGCAGATGAGCTTTCGGGAGCAGCTGGAAAATAGTTCTCCCCCTCAACATGTGAGCTCGGCTGTGATGAAAAAGATGTGCCCTCCCCCTCAACTGAAGTATCGTGCTGTGGAGGGTCGTCAGAACTTGATCCTCCTTCATTCATTCTCTTTGCAGTACCTTCGATGAGTTGCTTCAGATGATCTACTTTGTTGTCTGTTGCACTCGCTTCTGAGAGAGTTGCCTTTTCTGGTTCATTAAATAACTCAACGAACTTCTCAAATACGTTTGCAATCGAGGCTGTGACTTGTCCTATGTGAGAAAAGATTTCTCCAACTGTGTCTTCTTTGGCCTTAAGCTTTTTGACATAGCTATCATCAAAAGTCACATAATAGGTTTCTTCTATTTTCCTCGAGCGCTTGTTTAATACCTTGTAGGCTTTAGAAGTGAGAGAATAGCCCAGAAATATCCCTTCATCGGGTTTGACATCGATCTTGTTACGATGTTCTTTAGAATTGAAGATGAAGCACCTTGAGCCGAATACATGGAAAAATTTGACATTTGGCTTCCTGTTGTTCATGATCTCATAAGGAGTGAGAGTGAATCGCTTATTGAGATATGACCTGTTCTGCGTAAAACAAGCAGCAACAATAGCATCAGCCCAAAAATATATAGGTAAAGAAGCAAAACTTAGCATGCTTCGGGCCGCCTCACACAAAGATCGGTTTCATCTTTCGACAATCCCGTTTTGTTGAGGAGTGTAGGGAGCTGAGAAGTTATGACTGGTTCCTTTATCGGCTAAGAATTCTTCGAATTCTTTATTTTTGAACTCTAGACCATTATCGCTCCTGATGTTGCGAACGACTTTCTTTAGCTGTACTTCAATCTGCTTGATAAACGTCTTCAGCTTGAGAGTCGCTTCAGATTTGTGCTTCAGAAAGAACACCCATGTGAAACGCGAGAAATCATCAACGATGACAAGAATATACTTGCTACCGCCGATGCTTTCGATAGATGATGGACCACACAAGTCAATGTGAATTAACTCTAATGGTTCAACAACTTTAGTGTTTACAATCGATAGGTGACTTTGACGACTCTACTTCCCCATTTCACACGCAGCACATAAATGTTCTCGATCGAATTTGAGCAATGGAAGACCTCGAACATGACCACCTGTGACAAGTTTGTTGATATCCTTGAAGTTGAGATGAGAGAGCCTTCGGTGCCACAGCCAGCTTTCGTTAGATTGTGCTTTGGATAACAGGCAGATAGCTGGATTTCCTTTGATGGGTTTGAGGTTCAGGGGAAACATTTCGCCTTTGCGCTCCGATTTGAGAATGACTCTTTTCGTTTTCTTCTCAATTATATCCGAACCCTCATCATCGAATGAAACCTTGAGACCGGTACCTCCAACAAGCTGAGATACACTGATGAGGTTGTGCTGCAACCTTCCTAATCATAAAATCACCATTTGTAATCATTCCATAGCCTTTTATGGTGCCGAAGGAGTTGTTCCCGAACTTGACATTTCCACCGTTTGAAAGAGACCTAAACTCCCTTAGTTCTTCCTTCCTTCCTGTCATGTGACGTGAGCAGCCACTGTCAATGTACCATTCTTCGTCAAACTGCTCGTCACTAATAATCTGCAAAAATTAAGCAGATTTAGGAACCCAAAGTTTCTTGGGTCCACGTGAGCCTTTCACTTGAACAAGAATAGTTAGAGAGATGTCAACAAGATATGTTCTTTTTATTAACGTTGTTTCATCTTTCTTTTTAATGGTGAAAACCTTAATTTTGTTGTGATTTGTTTCTTTCGGTTTGGATTCTGGTTTAGGTATTTGGACTCTGGGATTATTTTGATTTGTTTCAACTGATGAAAACTTTGATTTTCCTTTCATATATGTTGATGATTTAGGTTTTTGAGTGTGAACAGAGTTGAATTTAGAAAGAGGTTGAGAGGAATTAGAAGAATTAGAAGAAGAAGAACGACAGAAGTTAGACTGAGATGAGTTCTTGGCTTGAGATTCTAAGTGGCCCTTTTGTTTTTGATCATTAGTGGGACCGAACCTAGATCTTTAGTCTCTTTTGCTCTCGGAACCGAACCTCTGCTTTCGGTAGATAGTGTTTTCTTAACCGAACCTTTGCTTTCGGTTGTCAAATTTTTCAGAACCGAACGTATCCTTTCGGTTGTTTTGACCTTCATAACCGAACCTCTCTCTTCGGTTGTTATAACTTTCTTGTGACTTAACAGTGTTTATCTCTGACTTTAAATTTCTGTCATGATAAGAGAAATGGGCATTTTGAGATTGCCAGAACTATTTTCTTTCAGAGAGATTCTTCTTGTATCTATGATTCCTTTGCTGTTTCTGATTTCTCACCTGCTTCGGCTGACGATGGATATTTGTTTTTTGTTTTTGCTTTCTGTCAGCTGATTCACTTTGAACTGATGATGTGTCGCTTGAAGGAGTGACTTCTTTTGCAGAAGCTCCTTTTTCTTCAGGAACATCTTTTGGATCACTAGTACTTGGCACGTTGAAGCTATCAGGCTTGTTCAAAGGCTCTGGCACATATCTGCCTTTGGTTTTCCATGAAGTCCTTTCTGACAGACCAACTGTACTGTCGGCATTGTCGATAGGAGCAGACCAGAAGAACTCATCACAACCATCAACATTATCTTCGTTTACAATAGCTGTGAGTTCGGTTGTCTGATGTTCTGTTATGCCTGTGACTTTATACACCTGATTTGGAGTTGTTCTCACTTTTTGGTATACAACAACCTTTTCTTCAAGGATCGGGGACTTTTGTTGGGACAAACGAGCAAACTCCACAGAATTTTCTGAAATAAGATTTTTGTGGTTTTTGGGTTCGCTCTTGACAAACTCTGAACAGTCAACTGTATCTTCAACAGAAATTTCACTCATATCATCGTCTTCATTCAGCTCAGATGCATTTTCAACATCAATTTTATTTTCTGAGCTCAGGTTGGCATTCAATGAGTCAAACTTTTGTATGGTTTCGGTTCTTAGTTTTAGTTTATCATTTTCATCCAATAGATTTTTCAGCATGTCTTTATGGTCCTTGGAATTTATGAAAGATTCGATTTTGTCAAGACCATACATATATGTCGGATTAACATCCTCAGACGAAACAACACTTTCACAGTTATATGCTTCAGCGTCAATTTCATCCTCCTTAAACTCAAGGAAGGGCAAAATCATGTGATGAATTTTCTGCCCTATTTCACAGTTTAAATGAGTGATATTAGTGTAAAGACGCCTAGCAATTAAACAAAAGACATTTCTCTATTTTAAAAGTTTTAAATTGTCTCTTTGTAAATAAATGTTTTCATCCTTGGATTTGATTAACTCCGACTCCTTTAGCTCGATCCACATCCTTCGTTCCTCACTCTTTGAAGATACCCTGCTTATTTGGTCAGTTAGGTTAGAATTGGTGACTCGTGTTTGAGTTAAACTGTTGTCTAGATGAGAGATTCTTGAATTAACATTTTTTAATTCCTTTTCATATGAACTTTGTGGGACTTTGAATGAAACAAAAACTGATTGTACCTTCTTGATTAATTCATCAAGCTCGTTAAACTGCACGCTGAGAGGTTTTGCTGTGAAGCACAAGTCCTCTCGCTCCTTTGTGTCTTCATTCCCACCATCTGTGTTGTATCCCCTCATCTGAGACACGTCCGACACCATTAAACACGTTCCACCGCTCCCTTCACCTTTTGCAACATAGGCCTTTCCATGAGATGGATTCCTGACTTCATCGTCCTCAGAATCGGTTGACCAGACCTCCACGCCACCGAACTCATCATCCGCTACCGAACCCTGCACAATTAAAGCATTCATAGAGGGGTTAGCAGTGGATTTCTTTCTTTTGATATCTTCCAGCTTTTTCAACAGCACAGTTTCTTCGTCTTTTTCTTCATCCTTTTCTGCCATTTTCTTGAGAACACAATCTTTGGCATAGTGGTTCTTTCCTCCACAATAATAGCAGCTCACACCCGAATCTCCTTCAGCTTTCGGTTCCTTCTTTGGTTCTTCTGCTTTCGGTTCTTCCCTAACCTTTTCAGAACTGTAACTTCCCTGCCAATTTCGGTTCTTATTTGTAGGGAACCTTTTCTTGATGAACCTCTTTGGGTTTGAGACCATCATTGCATAGTCTTCAGAGGTAAGGTCATAATCCTCTAGGTTGAGGTCTTCATCTTCCATCACAGCTTTGCTTTTGGACAGAAGGGCCAATGATCCCAAGCTTGAAACCACATTTTTCTCCTGTAACACAATCTTTTCTTGAGATTTCAAAATCCCTACCAGTTTCGCCAAAGAGTAAGATTTGAATTGCTCATGCACTTTAACTGTGGACACAACCGCTCTCCACTCAGATCTAAGACCGTTTAAAAATGTTACCTTTTGTTCAATCAACTTCCTTTCAATATCATGTTTAATCATCTTACTAAGAAGATGATTGAAGCGATCGAACGTCTGAGTTACAGTTTCTTCAGGACTCTGCTTGAATTCACCAAATTCCGACAAAAGCAAGGTTTGAATGGAATGCTCGAGATCTTCGTCCGTAGAATATAACTCTCACAACCTATCCCATATTTCTTTGGCAGTGCTACATGAACTCACTAGCCTGAAAGTGTCAGATTGAAGAGCGAATCTGATTAGTCTCAATGCTTTAATATTGCACTGAAATTTATCTTTTTCGTCTTGAGCAATATCTTTAACATCTTTCAAAAGATCATTATACTCCTTCAGAGTTTTAATAATTCTTGAAGTTGCTGAATGAGCGAATGGTCCGGATACGATTGCTTCCCAGATGAGATATCCATTGTCCTCAGATCCGATGACATAATCTTCAAAGTGATGTGCCCAGACCTCGTAATCTTGGGTGTAAAGGATGGGAATCTTTGTCGTTGATCCAATGTTGTTTGAGATGTTGATGGGATTGGATTGTGATTCGTCCATTCTTGATCGAATAACCTGTTTAAAAGATCAGAATTGTAATATATTAAATTAGGGCAACACAAATAAATGTTGAGTTACGTCAATTATGGGATGACGGCTCAGTAAATATCAGTAAATGCGGAATAACCCTAATCGCAACATTTTTCATAGAAAAGAAGTGTATGAATTACACAGCCTCCTGCTCTGATACCAATTGATAATTTATTAAATAAACTTGAAGATCGATTAGATCTTTGTAACAGGTAGTGCGAAGAACATAAAACAATAAACAAGACAAGATTGAATCACAATGTGTCGAATGATTAAATCAAACAATCCTCAGCAAACCTCGACTAAGAACTTCTGTTGTAAAGGATTTAGGGTTACAAGAACGATAATTAAAACTTCTGAATAATGCTCTGATCTATCATTACTATCGTTAACCTAAGATGCATGCAAGCACCTATATTTATAATAAACCCTACTTTACTCACGGATGGACAGGCCCATACCGGAGATACAAAAACGGACTAGCTAACGAGCCCAATAGACGCAACACTTAATACAAAACACGACCCAACAGAGTTTTTAGCTGTCTGCTGCTAAGCCGAACTTGGAAAAATCTTAACTTCCATATACGAAGCCGGATTTGGGCGCTCTTTTTATGTTCGTTTGCAGTTTAACGATATCTATGACTTTCATTTAGAAACCTAAGGTCAAAAAGTATTTTATTTAAACTTCGCGTTTTTACGTAACTTCGTATTGCCGGTTTTTGTTGGAAAACTTAGAATGGTCATAAGTTCTTCCTTATAACTCGGATTTTAGTGTTCTTTATATGCTTGGAAACCTTAAGACGATATCTACTACATAGCGTACTCCAAACAGAGCCTTTGAATACTTCATTTTTCGATGATATTCTAATTACTTTTTCAAAGAGGTTACAAGACTCGAATTTCAAGGACCTGAAATGACGGGTTGTTACAATATTCATATTTTTCTTTTGTACATTAATTTAAATTTATTATTAATCTCTTATTTTAAAATGGAATAATATAAGTGAGATAAATGGATGCAGGGGAATATTGTGTTGATATTGTGTTGTAAATTTGATTTGTTGATGAGATGAGGGAATATTTCTTGTCTTATGGAGTTAGAAGAGGAAAAGAAAGCTCAAGCTAAAAGAGATAAGATGCTACAAATGCAAGTGTTGCATTCTTCATTTGAATTGTTAGTTGTACTACTAATGATGGAAGCTGCTAAATAAAGGAAATGGAAGAAGCCGCATGAAATAGACTTTTTGTATGAAACACAGAGTAGATTAGATGAATGAAAATTTATATATTGTAAGAAATAGAATTGTATGAAATTAAATTTTATGCAATGGATTGTATTTTTTGCATATGGTGTTTTATTTCTATTATGAGACATTAAATGCAAATTTAATATAAAAATTAATAAATATATAAATATTTTTTTTAACATTTAAATTTACGATACGCAAAAATGTGTGTCATATTCGTTTATGGCATGGCTTTTCTTGACAGCGGTTTTAATGATACGCATTGCGTGTCATAAATGCGTGTCGTAAATGCGTGTCGTCTATAAACGACGCGCAAAAGCGCGTCGTCTCTCGTTATGACAGGGCCATCTTTGACGCGCATTTGCGCGTCGTCTGAGCGTTTTATGACACACAATGAGCGTCGTAAAAGGCCTTTTTTCTAGTAGTGATATCCATGTTCATACGTACCAGTTAGATTACTAGTAAACTACCATATGGGTAGTTTAGGAAGATACTAGAACTATTACTAGAACGCAATATCATACTATGAGTCAGTTCATTCATGAGTCAATACTTACTACTAAGAGAACATATACAACTATACTAGAGAAGAACATATACAACTATACTAGAGAAGAACATACACAACGATACTAGAACGAGTACATTACTATACTTGCTAGATAGAGAAAGAACACACATTACAGCTAGCACACGTAGAACATTTCCGTATATTACGCTTACATTAATACGCTAATAAAATTGTGATCCACTGTATCGGAGCATGCCTTAAATTTCATGGTCCGAGTTGTAGCCAGAATTCTCTTGGAGGGAGAGCGTGAGTTTGCGTATAGATCTATACTGGATTGACTATCCTACACCTTGCTGCTAGCTATAGCTGGACCTGCAGGTCTGCGGGTGCCAAACGTCATTCCGTTTTACGACCATTCGTATGTCGTTGTTACCAATCGATAGTATGGTGCAATTAATCACATGATGCCTTAATATAAATCCGGTTTAAGGTAGTTAGTACAACAGTAGTTCCTATAATACGACACTACAGTACTACATTAATTTCCCCTTTTCACATTTTAGTGATCATTTCACTTAAACATTAAATGTAAAAACTATATTTTATAAATGATTGTTACACTTGGGAATATTACATGCTTTTACAAGAAACGAACATTTAGAACAGTTAAGTCTTGGTAGAAGACACGCTTTATATAATAGTAGGAATCATAGGGATTTCTAGGGTTTTTCAAACGTTTATAGTTGTTTTACAAACATTTTACATTTATAGTTCATATACATTTTCAATACTTACAATTCATATATATTTTCCATACTTACCGTTCATAAACTTACAAATTCTTACATACAAATTAAGACACTAAAATACTTATGATCTCACCAGCTTCAAAGCTAATACTCTCCTTAAAAATTACTTGTATCCTCAGGTCATCATAGACAGGTACCGATGCAAGGAGAAAGGAAGATGGAGCTTTTTCAAGACTCATCTTTCATTTTGATTTATGCTTTAGTGTTTATCAAAATTTGACAGAACACTTGTATAATAATTATATTATTAATGCAATGGATGATTTTGTTTCTTGTTTACTACTTTTCATTGTTGTGATACTGTACATGACGTCCTCCGCCCCAGAACGTTTCCGCCGTTCTTGGTTTTGGGGTGTGAAAAATTGGTATCAGAGCATTGTTTATAGTGAATTAAGTATATCAACCCATAAAAGATATACTAACTATAAATACATAAGGGATTAAAAATACTCTGACCAAGAGTTTATACTTTAAATAATAAAATATTTAAGTAAGTATACGTGCTGCATTCATACTAAAATCAGTGTCACTAGGACAGTACAAAAGAATTACGATTGTTGGGCAACACAAGTAGGCTTAGAGACATATGGTCAAAACTGGGAAGATATAGCCTGATCACCTATATTATCCAAGGGTCGACTAGCATGTTCCTAAGTTTAATTGTGTGGTTGCAACAATGCTAAAATCTTACCAACCCTACCACAATGAGAACAATAGAACATAACATTAAAATTAAAATACTATAGGAGTATTTGGTGTTACTATAAGTACTTTATACTTGAGAACTAAAACGGGATCTTCATTACTAAGTTGATAGTTGCTAAGTGGATACACTAAGGCTATATGTAATTAGGATGTTATAGACTTAGAATCTGTGGAAATTTTACTTCACCGCTATTCTGTGTGAATACGAAGTTAAGGTCACTTATTCGAAGGTCTATCTTGTTTAGATTACACATAGCTGGTATGCACTTCACAAATAGCGATGTAACTAATGAAGGTTTTCTAAATAATTATCTAGATAGTTCGTCTAATAATTATTCTCTTACCCTAAATTCTTGCGTAGAAAACATAGCTGGACTCCATCCCCATGGAAACCAGTACCTTCCGAATGAGGTCATAGCTGGTTGGTTGGGAGAAGAACCAGAGAATAATCATCTTGTCCCTGTGAATGATCACCATGATGAAGACCTTTCGTATGATGCTAACTCCGAACCAAAGGTTGATAACCTACCCCGAGCAGCTCCCTTTCCAATTCCTAACCCTCGTCCGACTTTTCATGGCCTGACCCCTGAGTAGGTGGAATGCATGGAAACAAGGAGCCAAGGACAAGATCAGCCCATGCCATTTAATGGCGACCGAAGCTTTGACGACCTGAACAATGGGGGCTCAGCATACAGAATCTTGCCAATATTGGTCCGTAGAGTGGCCCGAAATGAAATTCAAGGCAGGACAGCCCTACATCAGATTACCGAAGATGTCGCCGATGCGAGAATGCATACCCTCTGCACCATTCGTCTAGAAGATGCTCGCGAGAGATCAGAGAGCAACCAGGAAACCCTGCTGCAAGCACTGGCTGAATCACGAGCCGAAGTCATGGAGCTCCGAGTACGCCTTAGGGTGTACGAAAGACACCTACTTGACATGGAACGTCAATTGGCTGAACTAAGAGTTCACCAGAGGGTTGACCGTCGCCAGTAGTAGATGCTTTACTTTATTTCTTTATTAAAAGGAATCGTTTTTCTGTCTATGCCCGATGTGGCATTTTCTATGAAATTACCTTGTACTGTAAGTACTTTAAGTTAGGTCCTTATCCTGTCAAGAATTATCTTCTCTGGATATGATGTAAGACCTTTACAAGGTCATTTTCCCGAATCTTTACGTCGGGAATATCAAAGATATTGACAGCCGGCTAACTTCCGTGTCATTTCCTTTATTCAAGTATTCTCATCATACTTTCATTAGAGTCTATCTGAAACCTGCTTTAGTCAAGTCAATGGACTATAGCAAGTTAGATCCGGAGACATTTCCAAGTCTCTTTCAGTGGTTGGTTCTTGTATTCCACCAACCCACGATACCTCGGCTTGAACGACAAACGTCTTGAGACCATTTTACGAACTTACTTCTACTCATTACTAGGACTGCATCATAGGGGTGTAGGTCAAACCTTCGCGATCATACTTCCATTTCGTACTACGACTGCATCATAGGGATGTAGGTCAAACTTTCGATAACATAGTCGTACTCTTTACATGAACAATCTAAGTACATCAAGGGTCAACCAGAATCGCTCACAAAACCCTTATCTTTCGTGTTACAGAATCATGTCGTCATCCGGAAGCAATCATTCGATCAACGAAACCTCATCTTTTCCTATGGACGTTGCTACCTTTCACACAGCAGTTACAACTGTTGTGGTGGTTGCCGTAACCGCGGTCCTTGCGCACCGTAGCACTATCAGCACAGTCAATGCTGCTGATGGGAATGAAGTTTCCAATCGTGGTATCCATCAAGTAAGTCGCCAAATAGTAACAGTCACAGGCTCGCAAAGCCGAAAAGCAGAGAACAAGAAACAAAAGCATCAAGCCCGGAAAGAACGCAAGAGATCCCAAAGGCTGGCTATACAACAACATCAAGTGGAAACCCTTGCCGTTCCCGTACCGAGCAGGCCATACGAGGGAAAACTCCCGAAATGTGATAAGTGTAGTTTCCATCATCATGGGGCTTGCCATGAGATGCAATGTTGCAATTGCCTAAACATAGGGCACCATGCTCGTGGCTGTGGAGCACCTGCACGACCCATCACTCAAGTCCCTTTCATCGGGACTGACCCTACACAAAAGATTAGTTATAACGCCGAATGATTTTAGAAGCAATTTTCAAAGTGGAGTAACGAGGAAGGCACTCGTGTCCACATAACACTGGCTAAACACCGCAATCCCGTCACCAAAGCTAGTACTAGCCAGTCATGCCACCAATGCGGGGAGATAGGGCACTTCAAGAAGGATTGCCCAATAGCAAAGAACTCTGGCGCAGATGGGAGAATTCTCAGGATCACAGCTCCATGAGAGCCTACTCCGGAACCCCTCGTTAATGTAATTTAGGAGTGTTGTTGTAACAGACTTATAAACTATCCAGAACTAGTGCAACTAGAGTCTTACTTTTTTGCGAGATCCTGTCAGTATAGAGATTCTCGTGCTGCGTATACTTGTATTTTGTAGTATACCTTATTCGCAGCAATGGTCTTGTTGTAAGTCTAAAGTATTGTAACTCTGTTGATGGTTGCACGGTTGTGTTTTGTCTGTACCCGTCTTATGTTCAAATTTAATGTCTTTAAGTTTCAGTATGATTTCGACTTTATCATACGAATCGATTCAATTTGATCCTCACGAAAACAACTCTATGCGTACGTCTCCTTTTCAGTAAACGCCTTTTTAGGTAAACCTTCATATCAGAACACCGAAGTACGCATTCCAGGAGTACCTCTTAGTTATTTTCTTTTCGAAGAAATCCCCGAAGTACCACTCGTGCAGTACGTCAAGTTTAATCCAACGATTCATGCGATTGTTCTATCACTAAGGAAGGTATACATAAGAGTGATATATAATCAAGCTTCTACAGGTTTAGAATTGATGATTCCACTTTAACTTCTTTTTCCCCGATGGGATGTGAGCTTAAAGAAGAATCGGTTATTCGACTACCTTTTCAATCTTAATTATATACGATTCGTATACCCGAAATTGTGATTGTGAAACAATGTATGAATTCTAATATGAACTTCAGGACGGAGAACTGCTTAAGTATACGAGTAATCACATCATCATGTGAACAAACTTAGAACCCAGTACGACTCCCGTAAACGGATCGTCCTACAGCTTAAACGTCTACGGAGACACCATAACAGCTCGGACAACTTAGTGAACTACACAGAAAGAGAATTAGAAGACTAGGCTTCTCACCCTAAAGAACCCCAGTCTTATTCTCCCAGAGATCGACGGATTGCATCGTATGTGCCTCAGATATTGAGGACTCCGTTAAGATTTTCATTAGAAATCGTTATCTCTGCCTCGCATAGACGAAATGGTTGAGCAAACGCAAGGAAAGAAACTACTTACAGGAATGGATCTGAGATCCGAATATCACCAGTTCGAGTGTTAGGGAAAGATGTCCGGAAGACTATCTTCCGAACTCGATGCGGACACTTCGAGTCCGTAGTGATACCCTTCGGATAGGACCAATACGCCCATAGTTTTCATGAGCTAAATGAATAGGGTACGTCTTTCTTACTTGGATCAGTTCGTCATTTCTCCATATAATGACTAACTTATCTACACTCGTAGTAAGAAGAAACCCCCTGGAAACATTACCTTCAGAGGTACCTTTCGCGAAGTTCTCTAAGCACGGGTTTTGAAATTGAAGAGTTAAATTTCTATGTCACACTGTTAGTAATGTGGGAAATTTTGAATACTCTTTCAATTTGTCAAAAACTGTTGAGAATTTGTCGACACCGGAGATGCCGACAGTCATTGGCCAAATTTTAGGTCTTACCGACCTACTGTCATAGTTCATTCAGAACTCCTCGCAAATTACAGAAACCCGTATGACTTTGACCCAGCAAGGGGTGGCCTTTGACTGGGAAGTTAAGCAATAAAAGGAACCTTTGGAATTCCAAGTGAGTGACCAAGTTCTGTAGGATAACTCACTCTGGGAATGGCTTAATACGCTTCGTATCGTGTGGAATGCTAAATCCAATATAGTTAGGACTTCCGAGATTCTTATCAGAATCGGTCTTGTGCCTCGCACAAAGTAGACCTACTCCACGAACTCAGTAGCGTACATTCTACTCTTAGCGTCTCGATCGTGAAACCATACATTTCCGTTAGGACTCTTGTAAGTCCACTCGTCGAGATCCTCGCCTTCGTATTAGAACCGTAGTGACCCTCGACCGAGAGGTCAAGCGGACGAAGCAACACCATCGCCCGATAGTGAAGGTTCGTTGGGATTCCAACCGAGAACCCGATTTCACTTAGGAGCGCTAGAACCAATCGATTAGGAAGTTTTCCTCCTTACGACTCGATCATTCGTACATACTTCCTTGCCTAAATTCTAATTTCGGGATGAAATTCCCTTCAACAGAGGGATGATGTGACAACCCGAAATTTCCATTCTGAACAAACCATTTGAAGCCAATAGAAGTAGAACAGTTGCAGTGAAAACTCAGATTTCGAGTATAAGTTTGGCAGTTTTCATGATTTTACACTTAAGGAGATATTAGGAGAGTGGATGCACTAGGGTTTTGTGCAACACTGTTATTCCAATACTCTAGGACATAAGAATTCGTTTCAGGAATAAAAATATTTTCTACCAAAAATATCTCAGGACTATAAATAGAATTCTGAACCAAATTGGTTCATTAGTTGAATTCCATTTGGAGAAAAGTCAAAATTCTCTCTCACGGATCTTCGGGTTTTTATCCCAAATTGTGAGTAACTCTTTCTAGTAGTGTTAGAAAGCTTTAAATGTGTTCATAACATATATTACATAGCTAAATCATTCGATTTAGGAGTTTACTCCCCAAGGTGTTCTTGGGCGGTAAACTCCTGAAACCAAGCCTAGATTGTCCCCCATGATATACTACTGCCTTGGACTTGTATAGGAGTGTATTAGGGACATGAAATCAAGCAAGAATCACCCAAGTTTGGGAGTTCACGGCCCAAGAGTATCTTAGGCCGTAAACTCCAAAAAGCATGCTCAAAATGGTGCTTTTAAGGCACCTAAGGCTTAGACTTGATTTTAGACATGTACCCTAAAGTGTTTAAAGCCTAGAAAACATAAGGAATCACAAGTATTAAGGAGTTTACGGCCAAGACAAGTTCTTGGTCCGTAAACCCCTATAAAGGGGTCAAATGACACCCTAACTCCTTCCTTATGCCTAGAACCCAACATAGATCATAACCTTGAAATGTTAGAGACTTGAAAACACCATAAACACCCTCCCAAGGGAGTTTACGGCCGTAAACTCCAAGGGAATATGGTCCCAGGGCCGTAAACTCCTTAAAGGAGTTAATAGGAAGCCCAAACACTTGATTTAGCCTTGAAACAATTCACCACTAGAGTTGTAGTAATTCTAAGCTTCATTTAGTGACCCTAAGGAGAGTTTACAGCCAGGAGTTTACTCCCCTGGGCCGTAAACTCCAAAGCATATGGTCATTTGACCATAAACTCCCATTAGAGGCTTGGCACTCCTTTGTTGCAACTCATAAGCCTCCTAGCACTTGACCAAAAGTGTTTTCCCCGTGTTAAAATGTTTATACTTGTATAATTAGTGTTTTAATCACTAATTATTTATATACATATGTCTTCATATGTAATTAGGATCATTGTTTGTGTCTAAAGTCTTCACTTGACACCAAGGACTTGTCCGATCCTTCCTTATGATAACAGTCCGTTCAATTCCAGTCACTTACTGCAGGTGAGTTCATACCCCTTAAATAATGTTTTAAACTATTTTTATATGTTTTATGGGGGGGGGGGATACAAGTAGAATCATGCTAGTTATTATATCAATCACATGTGATTAATAAGTAGAATTATGCTAGTTATTATATCAATCACATGTGATTAATATGCAACATTCAAATTATTTACTACACATTAGCCGTTTTACCAAACAGTTTCCTTCAAATGATTTTTAAAAACATTTTATATGTTTTAAACTCTTTATTACACTGTACATTTTACTCTGTATATCACATTTCAAACTTATTTACAACTGTGTTTCAAACAAATGTTTCCTTATAGTTAAACTGTTTTATCAAACCTATGCCTTCAAACTGTTTTATAGATTGACATCAAGTCGATCTTTTCTGAAGATAATAATTATGTTCAAATGTTTTACAAAACTTATTTATGCTTTTATATTATAAATTGCATGCCTCTATATGTATAATTATATAAGAAATGTTTAAAAGACTTAGGAAAGCTATCCACCCTATTTCCTTTTCGCACTTGAGATGTGGTCTGGTGGGATATCGGGTATTCATCCGAAAGTCGTTTAAATATTAGTTATATATCATGTGTACATATATAGTCATAAAAGGGTCCTTCCAGTTCATCCTATGCCCTTGGGTAGCAAGGGTATACATCCATGTTCATACGTACCAGTTAGATTACTAGTAAACTACCATATGGGTAGTTTAGGAAGATACTAGAACTATTACTAGAACGCAATATCATACTATGAGTCAGTTTAGTCAGGAGTCAATACTTACTACTAAGAGAACATATACAACTATACTAGAGAAGAACATATACAACTATACTAGAGAAGAACATATACAACGATACTAGAAAGAGTACATTACTATACTTGTTAGATAGAGAAAGAACACACATTACAGCTAGCACACGTAGAACATTTCCGTACATTACACTTACATTAATACGTTAATAAAATTGTGATCCACTGTATCGGAGCATGCCTTAAATGTCATGGCCCGAGTTGTAGCCAGAATTCTCTTGGAGGGAGAGCGTGAGTTTGCGTATAGATCTATACTGGATTGACAATCCTACACCTTGCTGCTAGCTACAGCTGGACCTGCAGGTCTGCGGGTGCCTAACATCATTCCGTTTTACGACCATTCGTATGTCGTTGTTACCAGTCGATAGTATGGTGCAATTAATCACATGATGCCTTAATATAAATCCGGTTTAAGGTAGTTAGTACAGCAGTAATTCCTATAATACAACACTATAGTACTACATTAATTTCCCCTTTTCACATTTTAGTGATCATTTCACTTAAACATTAAATGTAAAAACTATATTTTATAAATGATAGTTACACTTGGGAAAATCACACTCTTTTTCAAGAAACGAACATTTAGAACAGTTAAGTCTTGGTAGAAGACACGCTTTATATAATAGTAGGAATCATAGGGATTTCTAGGGTTTTTCAAACGTTTAGAGTTGTTTTACAAACATTTTACATTTACAATTCATATACATTTTCAATACTTACAATTCATATACATCAGCTTCAAAGCTGATACTCGCTTTCAAAATTACTTGTATCCTCAGGTCATCATAGACAGGTACCGATGCAAGGAGAAAGGAAGATGGAGGTTGAAAGAACATAATTTGTGGTTTGAGCTAGGCATCATTTTGTATAGTTAATTATGTCATTTTGCAGTGTTTTGTTGATAGTCATGTAATGTGTGCTGCCACACATGTGTGTGTGCGGCCGCACACATGTGTTTGGCTGCACACTCTTGTGCTGGTAGGAGGAGTACTATAAATAGCAACTGAGGTGTGTCAGTCTGTACTTTTTGGCCAGAAGTCTGTGACGTATGTGTGTGCTTTTCCCAAGATGTACCTGACATTTATATGATATAAATGTGTGCAAGCTTGATTCAATTCCTTCTTCTTCTCAATCTAAATTTAATAGCAATTAACTTCATCGATTACTAAATTGGATCCTTAATTTTGGGGACTAACAATTGGTATCAGAGCCAATTTGGTATCAATTGAAGTTGTTTTTGAGGGTTTGCTGCCAACTGTTGAAGGATTGCTGCCAACTGTTGAAGGTTTGCTGCCAACTGTTGAAGGTTTGCTGCTGACTTTCAAAGTGTGCGGTTGAAAGGAGTGTGCGGTTAAGGTGTGTACGGTTGAAAGGAGTGTGCGGTTAAGGTGTGTACGGTTGAAAGGAGTGTGCGGTTGAAGGAGTGTGTGGTTGAAGGAGTGTGCGGTTGAAGGAGTGTGTGACAACCCGAAATTTCCATTCTAATCAAACCATTTCAATCCAATAGAAGTAGAGCAGTTACAGTGAAAAATTCAGACTTCGAGTATAAGTTTGGCAGCTTTCAGGGTTTTACACCTAAGGAGATATTAGCAGAGTTGATGCACTAGGATTTTGTGCAACACTGAAATTCCATTACTCTAGGTCATTAGAATCCATTCCGAGAATAGAAATATTTTCTGCCAAAAATCTCAGGACTATAAATAGAATTCTGAACCAAATTGGTTCATTAGTTGAATTCCAATTAGAGAAAAGCCAAATTCTCTCTCACGGATCTTCGGGTTTTCATCCCAAATCGTGAGTACAATTCTCTAGTTATGTTATAATGCTTGTTTTATGCTTATTAACATAGATTGTATGTCAAATACATGAGATCCGGGAGTTTACCGCCCAAGAACGTTCTTGGGGAGTAAACTCCAAAATCAAGCTTAAAGGCCATCTAGTCCCATTTCCTTGTTAGGTAACTAGCTTAGGATGATACGTATGAACATATGAGACTAGAAATAAATCAAGAACACATAGTTCTAGAAGTTTACGGCCCAAGAGATTCTTGGACCATAAACACCAATTTCAAGGGCTTAAATGTGCCCTAATTACCCCAAAGGCTTGGACTCTATTTTAGACAAATACCCTAATGTGTTTAGAACCTAGGAAACATAAGAAAAGCACAAGTATTGAAGAGTTTACGGCCAAGAGTGGTTCTTGAGCCATAGACTCCCATAAAGGGGTCAAAGGACACCCTAAACACTTCCTTAAGCCAAGAGACAATTTGGGCATGTACCTAAATGTATTATGGACTAACTAAAAAACTTAGAACCCCATTAGTGAGGGAGTTTACGGCCCAAAAGGTTCCAGGGCCGTAAACTCCATAAAATGGTACAAATTGGTGCCATAAACCCTCCTAAAGCCAAGTGCTAAAGTTTAGATTTGTTCCTAGAAATGTTTGAGACTTGAAAGCACCATAATAACCCTCCCAAGGGAGTTTACGGCCGTAAACTCCAAGTGAAAGTGGTCTTTGGGCCGTAAACTCCCCAAAGGAGTCAATGTGGTGCCCAAACACTTGTATAAGCCTTGAAACAATTCCCACTAGGGTTGTAGAAATTCTAAGTACCATTTCAAGACTTGGTTGAGAGTTTATGGCCAGGAGCTTACTCCCCTGGGCCGTAAACTCCAATGATTATGGTCATTAGACCTTAAACTCACATTAGGGGCATTGCACTCCTTTGTTGCAACCCATTAGCCTCCTAGCACTTGACCAAAAGTGTTTTCCTTGCGTTTAAATGTTTATACTTGTATAATTAGTGATTTAATCCCTAATTATTTATATACATATGTCTTCATATGTAATTAGGATCATTGTGTGTGTCTAAATCTTCACTTGACACCAAGCACTTGCCCGATCCTTCTTTACGATAACAGTCTGTTCAATTCCAGTCACTTACTGCAGGTGAGTTCATACCCCTTAACTAATGTTTTAAACTACTTTTAAATGTTTAATGAGGGGGGGATACAAGTAAAATCATGCTAGTATTATATCAATCACATGCGATTAATAAGTAGAATTACGCTAGTTATTACATCAATCACATGTAATTAATATACAACATTCAAAAGATTTGGCTACTCATTAGCCGTTTTACCAAACGGTTTCCTTCAAATTATTTTTATAAACATTTTATATGTTTTAAATTACTAATTACACTGTACATCTTACTCTGTACATTACCTTTCAAACTTATTTACAACTGTGTTTCAAACAAATGTTTCCTTATACTCAAAACTGTTTTATCATACTTATGCCTTCAAATTGTTTTGTAGATTGACATCAAGTCGATCTTTTCTTAAAATAATATTTATGTTACAAATGTCTTACAAAATTTACTGATGCTTTTATATTATTATAAATTGCATGCCTCTATATGTATAGTTATATAAGAAATGTTTAAAAGACTTAGGAAGGCTATCCACCCTATTTCCTTTTCGCGCTTGAGATGTGGTCTGGTGGGATATCGGGTACTCGTCCGAAGGTCGTTTACATATTAGTTATATATCATATGTACATATATAGTCATAAAAGGTCCTTCCAGTTCATCCCATGCGCTTGGGTAGCAAGGGTATACATCCATGACCATACATACGAGTTAGATTACTAGTAAACTACCATATGGGTAGTTTAGGAAGATACGAGAACCATTACTAGAACGCGATACCTTACAATGAGTCAGTTCATTCATGCGTCTATACATTACATATACAACTATACTAGGAGGAGAACATATACAACTATACTAGGAGGAGAACATATACAACTATACTAGAACGAGAAACATTACAGTACATTACTATACTTGCTAGACAGAAAGAACACACATTACATCTAGCACACGTAGAACATTAAAGTACTCTACTATACTATTACATGATCACACTTACATAAGTACAATTACATGATCACACTTATAGGAGTACTTTTACATAGATATTACAGGAGGAGTCCTATTACATTTTATATGTATCGACTCTGTTATCAAATCCTCATTTTTATCTTTACCTTGTGAGACAATCACATAATCGACGAGATAGATTGGATTTAATATCCTAGTACCAAAGGATACGTTGCGGGATTGACCATTCCAAAAATCTCTGTTAGCTACAGAGGTAAAAGCACATTCACTGATGTCAACGGTTGATACCGTTACAGGTATACTTTTGGGGACTGACTATTCCTATACCTAGCTGTTAGCAACAGAGGTAAATGTACATCTACGGATGTCTTCAGTTAACATTCTTATTTTCCCTAGTACCAAAGGGGAATACTATCACAGTTAGGTCTTGGTAGAAGACTACATTCAGAACAGTTAGGTCTTGGTAGAAGACTATATTCAGAACAGTTAGGTCTTAGTAGAAGACTACATTCAGAACAGTTAGGTCTTGATAGAAGGCTACATGAGAACAGTTAAGTTTTGGTAGAAGACTCCTTTCTTACTAATAGGAATCATAGGGATTTCTAGGGTTTTTCAAACGTTTATAGTTGTTTTGCAAACATTTTCATACATACAGTTCATATACAAATTCTTACATACAAATACTTACATACAAATTAAGACACTAAATACTTATGATCTCACCAGCTTCAAATCTGATACTCGCTTTCAAAATTACTTGTATCCTCAGGTCATCATAGACAGGTACCGATGCAAGGAGAAAGGAAGATGGACCTTGTTCAAGACTTATCTTTCATTTTGATTTATGCTTTAGTGTTTATCAAAATTTGACAGAATAAAATTGTATAATAATTATTTTATTAATGCAATGGATGATGTTGTTGCTTGTTTACTACTTTATATTGTTGTTGATATTATACATGACGTCCTCCGCCCCAGAACGTTTCCGCCGTTCTTGGTTTTGGGGTGTGACAGAGTGTGCGGTTGAAGTGATTGCAAGTTTAGTGTGCGGTTAGATTTGTGTGCGCGGCTCAATTCAGTGTTCAGCTGGATAAGTGTGTGCGGTTAAGGAGTGTGTGTTTAAGAGTTTTAGTGTGCAGTTTAAAATTACTAAAAATGGAATCTCAAAACATGATTGTTCATCAAGATTTGGATGCAATAATGGGAACAACTACTCGTACTCCTAGATTGCTATCAGCTAAAGGATTTCCTGAATGGAAATATCGAATTGAAAAATACATCAAAATGAAAGATTTCAAAATTTGGAGAAGCATTTTGAGAGGACCAATTCGGATTACTTCTACTTTAGAAGATGGAACGGTAATTGACAAACAAGTTGAAAACTACACTAATGATGATTTTGAACGAGTTGAAGAACAAGAAAAGGCTCTTGCCAAACTGACTATGGCATTGTCTCCAGAAATAGCACAAGGATTTCGTGAGTATACATCTGCAAAAGCATTATGGGAAGCACTAATAGAAGTTTATGAAGGAAATGAAGACATGAAGCAAAGTCGACAAGACATGCTCCGACAAAAATTCAACATGTTTAACTACGTATTGGGAGAAACATTGGAAAATCAATTGCAAAGATTTATCACACTAACCACTGAAATGAGCTCCGCAGGAGCGATGGTTACTAGATCTGAAATCAACAAGAAGTTACTAAATTCTCTTCCAAAGTCATGGGACATGAATGTCTCGGTGATTAAAAATACGAAAGATTTGAATCGTTTAAGCTTGTCTGAGACAATGGCAATCATCAAAGCTTGCGATTTTGATGATAAACAAAGAGAAATCAATCATGTCAATTCTTACTCTACAGCCAATCTTGGACTTCAAAATAACAACACCGCTTTTTCAAGTTTCACTACTCTTCAAAACACTCAAATCCAGGTTCCTCAAGTTCAACCTCATACAGTTCGTCAGAGCATACCATACATCATACCTAACATGCAACAAACTCAAATCCCTCAAACCATATCTCAAGCTGGTTCTAGTGTTAGTCCTTCCACAGATGTTTTGATTCAATCTCATGGAATTGGTTCCCAAAGCTCATTTGCAAAAGAAAAGGAGGAAAATATGGCTTTAGCTACTGGGTTGGTGAACTGCTACAATGCTTTTGTTGCTGGAGAACTCTCTCCACAACTTTCATTCACGGATCTTGATCAAATTCATCCTGAAGACGTGGAAGAGATGGATATTACTTGGCAAATGGAAATGGCAGTATTCAGGGCTAAACAATTCTCAAAAAAGACTGGAAAGAACAACTGGGGTGTAAATTCTGACAAAAAGATGGGTTTTAGCAAAGGAAAGTTGCGTTGTTATAATTGTCATGAACCAGGACACTTTGCGAGGGAATGTCCAAAGCCAAATCAGCGAGAAAACTCTGAAAGAACCATGGTGCCAGTAACGTACATTCACAGCAACAACAGAGGATCATCTTCAAACAATCAGTCTGCAAACATGGCAATGGTAGCTCAATCGTTCAACTGGGAAGATCAAGTTCAGGCCTTAAACATTTCAGAACCTGAAAAGGCAAATCTTGCTCAAGTCAAGGATGCAAATAAAGAAATGGAAGCTGATCTAGAGGAGGAGATGATGAATTTGCAGTTTGCATTCATGGTTCAGACCACTCCTGAACCAGTCAAATCTGAGGTTAGTGAATTCGGTTGTTCTCAATCTTGTATTAAAACTGTTAAGTTTTTGAGAGATCAAATTGAAATAATCAAGAGAGAGAACGAGGACTTGAAATATGAGGGATATACTCTTAGAAAAAATAAAAAGCCCTTAAAGACTCAATTAGAAAATAAAACAAAAGATTTTAAAAAATTGCAAGAGGATTACAGCAACAAATGCGAGAACTATGATCATCTCAAAAGAAAACTTGCTGCTGTAACCATGGAACTTGACACATTGAAAAATTGTTTTGAAAAAGCTGAATTTAATTTCAAAAAATTCGATGTGTCAAGTGAAAAGATTGCTAAATTAATCGAAGGACAATCACCTGGAGAGATATCACTCATGGTAATCAAATAAAAGTTGGATTAGGTTATGAGAGTGTCCCTCCTCCATTCAATCACAACTATACTGCTATTCCTCTGTCTCAAGAAGAGATTGACAAAGAACCTTGCATGGTGTACGGAAAGTCAACTTCTGAGCAGGAAATACAGTCTAGTTATGAGACCTTGCATACTAATGTTTTTGCTTCAAGTGCATATATATCAATAGTCTAGGGGGAGCATGCTGCTGAAACTTTTAAGTCAAATAATGTTGTGATTGAGTCTGGTGTCAGTCATGAGTATGTGTCAAAGTCAAACACAAATGTTTTTGTGTCTGGTGGTATTTTATTTCAGTCTGAAAATGATTCTAATAGTGGTGTTTCTGATCAAACTGCTAAATCTTATTTACATGTCTCTGCATCTAACACATCTGTTACTAAATTCTATGATGGATCTTGCAAGTGTAATTGTGTTAGAAATGGAAAAGCTAAGAACAACACGGACAACAGCAGTGCCAAAGTTTCTGATAACAAACAAATTTGTTTTAACTGTGGCACTGTTGGACACATTGCAAGAAACTGCATGAACCGGATGTTTGTATCTCATACAACAAAAAGAGGGAAGAATGAATTTTGGGGACGATCCTTGACTAGGAAAATTCCCAAAACTCATTCTAGAAATGGAGATTTGAATACAACTTTAAACAAAAAATTCAAAAGATTTCAAAAGAATAAACAGGTTTTTTGCAAAAACAACAGAAGTTTGCCAAAGTCAACTCAGGCCAAGCCTAAGTCTAATTTGTCAAAGAGCAGGATAGGATCTTCTAACTCTTCAAGTAAGAGATCCACCAGTTCAAAGCAAACTCACAAATTTTTGAAACCTAACTTTCAATGAATTCCAAAATCTTTTTCAGATCAATCTCCATTACACTCCAATTCAAAAGCAAAGAAAGATTCAAATGAAAAACTTGTAAAAGGAAAAGGTCAACCCAGGGTTGTGATGACCTGGGTTCCCAAAACTAAATAATCCTATTCATCGTGCAGGGACAGTTGCGGAGGAATGTCGCCAGACCTTGTTATGTCGACAGCGGCTGCTCCCGACACATGACCGGAGACATATCCTAATTGCACGACATTCAAACTTTTAATGGGGGATATGTTTCTTTTGCGGGCGGAGAGGGTGGAAAAAATTACTCAAAGAGGAACTGTGTCCAATGGAGTGTTGAATTTTGAGAATGTTAACTTTGCTCCAGAACTGAAGCATAGCTTGCTGAGTGTATCCCAGATATGCGACAAGGGCTACTCTACTTATTTCACAGATAAGGAATGTCTGATCTTAAAACCTGGAATTATTATCCCTGACGATTGGATTCTTGTAAGATCTAAACGGGATGGAAATGCCTACATTATAGACATGAATAACAATTTCCCTGATGATGTCACGTGTCTCTTCTCCAAAGCTTCTGAACAAAATGCGATGTTGTGGTATCGTCGTCTCGGTCATGCGAATGCAAAGAACCTGAATCGGCTTGCGAAGAACGAATTGGTTCGTGGGCTACCAATCAAAGATTTCATTACTTTTGAGAAATGTGTTTCGTGTGCCTAGGGAAAACATCATCGAAAACCACACTTTCCAAAGTAGATAAACTCCATAAGTCATGTGCTCGAGTTATGACATATGGATTTATTTGGTCCGGTTAATGTTTTGAGCACCAATCGCAACTCTTTCTGCCTCGTTGTGATAGATGATTACTCTCGCTTTACTTGGGTTTTCTTTCTGTCTAACAAAGCAGAAATTCCTAACCTTATCAAAAGATTCATTGTGATGATCGAAAATCAGACTAACAATCAAGTGAAAGCGTTGCGTACTGATAATGGAACAGAGTTCAAGAACGCTGTTCTTGATCATTTTTGCGCTGAGAAAGGGATTGTGCATCAATTCAGTTTTGTTCGAACACCTCAACAAAACGGGGTTGCCGAACGTTGGAATCGAACTCTAAAAGATGCCGCAAGGACGATGCTCTATGATTCCAAGCTTCCTGTATTCTTCTGGGCAGAGGCGATTAACACTGCGTGTTATGTTCAAAATCGTGTGCTAATCAATAAAGCCAGAATGAAGACGCCGTATGAGATTCTATTTGGACACAAGCCATCTGTCAGTCATTTCAGAGTTTTTGGCTGCCCTTGCACCCTTCTCCACTTGGAATCCAATCCCAAATTCAATGCCAAAGCCGATGACTGTTATTTTGTTGGATATGCTGCTCGAACTGCGTACAGGGTTTACAATAAGAAGACTAAACAGATTGTAGAATCATTTGATGTTCGTTGGCTTGAGAAAAATGAGACAGATGCTAGAGTGGGTCCTGACTGGTTGTTTGACTACACATCTCTTTTCAAATCATTCAATGTGTCTTCAGATAATCAAGAAGGATCTACTTCCAATTCGAAGATTCCTAGTGAAGACGAAGAAGATGAAGTTGTTTATCGACCTCCATTGATTTCCTCTAATCCTCCTTCGGTAACCCCTACTCAATTTGAATCTTCTGAATCTCCTCAACAACCTACTCCTGATGCCATTGCTACTCCTTTAACTCCAATGGAAAAAGAGTTCATGAATCACGAGACTTCCGCTGTAACTACAAATTTGATGGAACTTCTTTTTCCAGAAAATATTGCAGAAGAGTTTGTAGCGGATTCTTCTAACGAACCTTGTTCATCCTCTACAGACCCTTCAGCAAATGATGGAGCGGTCAACATTCATAATCTTCCTGTTTCGGTCAATGATATTAGTTATCAGATCCCTTCACGCATTCAGCGAGATCATCCAATAGAGAACGTCATTGGCCAGTTGGGCGACGGGGTTCAAACGAGAAGTAAAAGTGGGGATGTAAATACATGTCTTTACTCTTGCTTCATATCTCAAATAGAACCTAAATCTGTTGAAATGGCTCTGAATGAGCCTAGCTGGGTTGTAGCCATGCATGACGAATTAAATCAATTTGAGAAACTCGGAGTCTGGAAATTGGTTGAACTACCAAAAGGAAAGAAATCTCTTGATACTCGTTGGGTTTTTCGAAATAAACAAGATGATTCAGGTGTCATTGTGCGCAATAAGGCAAGATTGGTGGTTCGAGGGTTTCGACAGGTTGAGGGTCTTGACTATACAGAAGTTTATGCTCTGGTTGCTCGTTTGGAAGCCATTCGTATCTTCCTTTCTTATGCTTCCTACATGAACTTTACTGTATACCAAATGGACGTCAAGACGGCTTTGTTGTATGGCAAAGTCAAGGAGGAGATTCACGTTGACCAACCACTGGGTTTTGTTAATTCATCTCTTCCAAACCATGTTTACAAGTTAGACAAAGCTTTGTATGGGTTGCATCAAGCTCCCCGAGCTTGGTATGCTACTCTTACTCAGCATTTGCTCAATCACGGATATTCCCGAGGCACCATTGATCAAACCTTAATTCTCAAGCATGTTGGTCCAGATCAAATTCTCGTTCAAATTTATGTGGATGACATCATTTTTGGGTCGACAAGCCAGCAACTTTGCAAGGAGTTTGAAGCGGTGATGAAGAAGCGTTTTGAGATGAGTTCTCTTGGGGAAATGACCACGTTTTTGGGGTTTCAGGTCCAACAATCTTCAACTGGAATCCTTATTCATCAGGCAAAATATGTGGCAGATGTACTGGAGAAGTTCGGGTTTCAAGACGCAAAACCTGCTCTTACGCCCATGGCGGAACGGCCTCTTCTGACTCCTGATCTTGAGGGTGAATCCGTAGATTAAACTCATTATCGATCAATGATCGGATCACTCATGTATCTTACTGCTAGTCGCCCAGATGTCATGTTTGCGGTCTGTCAATGTGCTCGCTACCAGGCTAATCCTAAACTCTCTCATTTAATTGTTGTTAAAAGGATTTTTCGGTATCTCAAAGGGTGCCCAAAATTGGGTCTTTGGTATCCGAAAAATCCCGAATTTGATCTCTATGCTTTTGCAGACAGCAATTATGGCGGGTGTGAGCTTGATAGAAAATCGACTTCAGGAGGATGCCAATTTTTGGGAGATAGATTGGTGTCATGGTAGTGCAAGAAGCAGCAAACAGTCTCAACCTCAACAGCAGAAGCAGAATATGTTGCTGCATCTGCTTGTTGTTCTCAATTCATCTGGATCCAACATCAATTGTTGGACTACGGTTTGAATTTTCAAGAAACCCCTATTTTTTGTGACAATGAGGCTACGATTCAAATTGCCAAAAACCCGGTCTTGCACTCAAAAACCAAGCACATCGACATTAAAATTCATTTTATTCGAAAATGTTATGAACGTTTGGTTATTCGGCTAGAACAGGTCCGCTCTGATAATAATGTAGCAGATCTGTTCACCAAGCCTTTTAACAAAGCTCGATTCGATGTGTTGGTTAATTTTCTAAAAATGATTCGTTTTGAGGATTAATTTTTAAATAAATTTGTGCATTTCATTTCTTTTATGCACAAATTTAGGGGGAGAAAAACCAAAAACATTAAAAAAGAGAAAATCCAAAAACATTAAAAAAAAAAGAGAAAATCCAAAATATTAGAAAATAAATTTATGCTAGTTATAGATTGTGTTTGAGGGACATAATTTGGGAAGTGATATGATAATGTGATAACAGGCAACCTGAGTCTGTGTAATGTACCCGAAGTTGAGGGGTCTATGCTCTGGGTTGATGTGTCGGTATGCACGAAAGATTCTAAATGGACATGACTAGGCAGAATTGAACTTAGGAAAATCAAATGACTTGACAAATATTGACCTAGATAGCTCCGTTTAGCCTGACAATACGACGCTCGGATAGGTTGAGCAGGGAGATATATATGAGAATCTACTCGTCACATTAATTGAACCCGTACTTGGAACCATGGTTTAACTTTTCCTCGATGTGCGGATTCTATCCTTAATTCCGGTTGGATGGGGCGACTGCTAAATTCCGATAAATTAGGTCTGTAGAATATCATTTTCTTTCTTTCCCTCTATTAGTCATATGTTGTCTCCTTTGCGCGATCTCTAATCCGACCTGGTACACAACATATGTAAGTCTATTTCTCTGCAAGCTAGATATATATATATATATATATATATATATATATATATATATATATATATAAATGTGTGAAATGTGTGAAAAACTTCTTATCTGTTAGCCATATGCTGTCTCCTTTGCGCGACTTCTAATCCGACCTGGTACACAACATATGCAACCTTCTTATTTTCAACCCCTCTGAAGAATTCTGTATATTCTCTCTCTGAATGGTTGTCTGCTCACCCGGTGTAAGGAGTACTCTGGAAGTTCTTGATGGCTGGGGCATATCAGGAAGCGGGAAACACGTTCTAGTACACTTAAAATTGAACATATACAGATTGTCTATAGATTTCGCTGCTCAATTTAGGTGGACAACAATAGCCCTGGTCGTCGTCAGCTAATGGTCCTTAAGATATAGTATCTAGAAACTTAGGATCAGATATAATATCTAGGAATTTAGGTTCACATTGTCTTGTCAGTTATAGTATGTCCTACTTTTGTCACAATTTTTCGTGCTTAAGTGGACAACAATACCGACAATCGACCAGACAAAGATGTGAATATGAAAGGTATCGACAAGCAGATAACGGTCGTCTAAGAACTTTGATCCCTATTCCTCAACAGATTAAAGGAATTTATAAAGGTTTAAATTGATTCTTGTCAATTAATAAAAATTTTAAAATTTTATTTTATTTTATTTTTATTTTCAATTTTATTTTTATTTTTATTAAAATTTTATTTTATTTTTTTTATTAAGATTTTGAAATTAATAATATTAATCCTCAAAATAATTCCTTTTAAGAAAATTGTGTGCAAAAAGGGGTTTTGAAATAAATGATTAAAAGACAAGGGGGAGAATGTGTAAATTCTGTGAATATATAGAGCGTGTGTGCGATGAGGCTTTTTCACCGTCATTTACTGTTGCCTCAACCGCACACACATATCTTCTCTCTCAAATTTTCTTCAAGGTTCAGTAAAAACAAGATCATACTCGGTATTTATTATGAATGCGGCTGAATTTTTTTTCTCATTTTTCAAAAAATTGTCTATTGTTTGCTGTTTGAGTTTAAAAAGGGATGTTTATGCGGCCGCACACATGCGTGTGCAGCTGACCGTGTGCTGCCACACAAGCGTGTGTGGCTGACCGTGTGCGGTTACATGATTTTATGAATGTGCAGCTAAACATTTTCTTGTTGCCCTAATTTTTCATGTGTTTACTTTCATATTAAAATGGGAGACCAGGAATTTGCTAAAGCTCACAATTCTGCAATTTTTCTTGAAGACCCTCCTGCAGCCCACAGAGACATGAAATTCATTGTGGATGGATTGAAGAAATCATGTTTAGTTCATGCCTTAACAACAAGTCCTGCTATCTACCAGAGTTTGATCAAAGAATTTTTGAGAAATGCTGTCGTAAAGAAAAATGGTCAGGGTGACAAATTTGTTGAAGCAACAATTGAAGAAAAGAAAATTCAAGTAACGGAGAGCATCATAAGAGAATCCCTTCAAATATCAAACAAACCTGAGTATACCATGGAGATCGATATTCATCAGACTCAGGATGTCTTGGAGCATATGGGTTATGAGGGAACATTTCCCCCTACAATCAAAAAGTTGCTTCCTCCGTGTTGGAAGTATTTGGCTCATGTATTCGTGAGCTATATTTCCTGCAGGAGATCTGGAGCTAATGGGATTTCTCTTGCTAACACTGGTGCCATTGCAGCATTGGCTGCAGGTTTTGAGTTTAACTTCTCAAAATTCATTCTGAATGAAATGATTCTGAATCTTGAAGGGAACAAAAGAGATAAATTTTGGATGTATCCAAGATTTCTGCAAATCATCCTCAACTTGAATCACGCCGAGCTGCAGAGAGGAAATGATGTCTTAGATTTTAAATCCATTGGTCCAAGTGCTTTTGGGCTAATGAAACAGAAGAGATGTGGGAAATTTGTTTTTGAAGGAAAATTCCCATTGATAAAATTTGGAATCTTTAAAGAAGATGATAGAGACGAATCGGAAGAACAATCAATGCCAGTGGAAAATGAAGATATCCATCACTCTCCCTCCGAGCCTGAAGTGGAGGAGATTCATCATTCTCCCAGAGCATGTGTAGCTGATGAACATGATTATCAGAAAACAAATGATTCAAGGTCTTCTCGAGGTGATGATGACGATGATATTTATGACGGCGTACAGTTTTTGAATGAATTTGACTTTACTGGAATCAACGATGACGTTCCAACTAACATAGAGTTTGATCTCAATGATGAAGACTTTGATCCTTTTCTCGGTATCCCCAGCAGCCGTGCAAATAAAGTCAATGAAGTTGTTTCTCTAGCAACCAAGACTACAGCTGAAGAAGATTCTCTCAAAACTCTACTCTCCACCTCAAAGCCTTTGGAGGTCACAACAAGCCAAGGGGATGTGACATCAGAGATTCCTCCGTCTGTGTCACTTGTCTCAACATCAGCTCCAATCATTTCCGACTTTTCTGAACCTCAGACTTCTCAGACTTCCTTAAGAACAAGCCAATCTTTTGAAAGTCTGGAGATTCCCGCTGTAAAAAGTGCTCCTCAAGTTACCTCAACAATCACTGCAACCTTTGCTCACTCTCCTCCAAAGCAGTCTAATGAAGGTCCAAGCACAATGTTCGAGACTGGTGGATCCTCTTATGTTCCAGAATATTCTCCAACTCGACCTTCTCTAGATGAAGCTTCTATCAGACTAGTAAGACATTTGGCTCAATCAAGTGCAACCTCTTCACGCGGGAAAGGAATATCATTTAACGAGGGTCGGACAGATGATGACAAATTCTCTTCATCTGATCTTCGAGAGGAGTTGGAGTTCTCCGCCAACAGCTCATTGAAAAATCAATTCAAATGGATCAACTTTCTGCATATGTCTTTGAGCTCAGGGCAAAGGATGAAGAAAAGACCAAACAAATCAAAGATTTACAAACAAGTCTTGGATCCGTTCTAGCCAGTTATCTTAATCTCAAGAACGTATTGTATGATGCTTTTGGTGAAAAAGTTAAAGCCCTCTTCCAACAGCCTCATGGAGTAGATGATCCTCCTTCAGCTCAATCACCTCATGCAACTGATGATCTTCCTGTTGACCCACCTGCTCCAAGAACAACTACCATTGTAGACAGATTTGAAAAAGAACCAGAAGGAAGCAGAGCTAGAATCACAATTAAACAGGGCAAAAGAGTTGTGACTGCAAACCAACGCGAGGGACTTCTGTTTATGAAAAATACAAATGAAAATCGCAAAGCAAAAGAACCTGCTCTGACTATAACAGATTTGAAAAAGTGAAAGTTTGGCGATAAGTATGGTGACAGATCTAGTATCCGTATGTGGGCTTTCGATCCAGAAACGAATTTGTGGGTGGTGAAGCGAAATTCAGGAATTTCTGAATGTTACAAAAGCACCCATGATTTCAATTCTTGGACTAAGACTGATCTAGCAGAATTATCTAGAGTTCCCTTTCACAATCCCTCGCACGATCCAAGTGCATCAAACTTTAAGAGGTTCCTTGATAGACAGGTCAAAGAAAATTTTCCCAGCATGAAGACTGCCAAAGCCCTTTATCGAAAGGATAAGGAAGTTATCGACCCAGAAACAGGCAAACCTATGAAGATTATCTTATGGCCTGCTACAAAGAAGCAAAAAGAAATTCCAATCCCTCAGCATTTCCAGGAGGGATATCTTGACAATATGGAATTTTGGGCATACGATGACGAAACTGCAACTGCTGCCATCAAATTCAAGGATCAAGAATGTGTTTTGAGGGTGATCAATGCAAAAGATCTTCTTCGTTTTCGAGAAAGGAACATACGGACTCTGGCTCGTCACCAGATAATCTGCAGAAAAGAAGTAATGGAAGTTGCCGCTAAAGAATACACTGCAATGGTTGCTACAATCATAAATGGAAGGTTGTGGATGGATTCAATGGGGAGATCAGATCTGAGGCTGTTTGAGAAGCCTGCTGAGGAGCCAAAGGAATGATGACAAGACTATGCTAGTCTCAAACCAAGGGGGAGACTGAAAGAACGTAATTTGTGGTTTGAGCTAGGCATCATTTTGTATAGTTAATTATGTCATTTTGCAGTGTTTTGTTGATATTCATGTAATGTGTGCTGCCACACATGTGTGTGTGCGGCCGCACACATGTGTTTGGCTGCACACTCTTGTGCTGGTAGGAGGAGTACTATAAATAGCAACTGAGGTGTGTCAGTCTGTACTTTTTGGCCAGAAGTCTGTGAAGTATGTGTGTGCTTTTCCCACGATGTACCTGACATTTATATGATATAAATGTGTGCATGCTTGATTCAATTCCTTCTTCTTCTCAATATAAATTTAATAGCAATTAACTTCATCGATTACTAAATTAGATCCTTAATTCCGGGGACTAATAGAGCTTGTTCAAGACTCATCTTTCATTTTGATTTATGCTTTAGTGTTTATCAAAATTTGACAGAACACTTGTATAATAATTATATTATTAATGCAATGGATGATGTTGTTGCTTGTTTACTACTTTTCATTGTTGTGATACTGTACATGACGTCCTCCGCCCCAGAATGTTTCCGCCATTCTTGGTTTTGGGGTGTGACATAATGCAAAATAATACCATGATCATATGCGGCCTGAACGTGGGGTTGAAAAATTGTTTTAACTGTTGTGAAAAATGAGGAAGTGGAACCATATTTGACAACCAATGGCCGAGTGATATGATTGGTTGAGGAAAAGATTTCTAGAAGATTTCGTTTATGGGAAAAATGATTCATTTGTTTAATTTTAACCGAAAATGGAACCTGTCAAAGGAAAGGTTATTTGAAAAAGGACTGAAACTGTCATGTGTGACATAGTTAATGTTTGAAAGCATGTTTTTATTTGAGGTCAATTAAATAGAACACAACAATATTCATAGCTTTTTTGAACAGATTGCGGGGTCATTTATTGCAACAACGGTTGGATTCAGATGATTGCAGTGTTATGCATTCTGACTGCGGTATCATTAGCTAAAAGCACACTTGATCATGATGTTAGAAATAAAAGAAATAAAAGGTCCCAAAGAATATATTGATCATATATGATTGTGGTATACTACATATCCTGAAAACAAATATGATAAATATATTATTTTAGAACTGAAGTGAAGAGAATGCTTGAAGAGTTTTTTTTTTGAAAGCAAAAGAAGCAATTTCTTCACACTTGGAGACCAAATGAAGTCTTCGGTAGCTATCAATTCTAAAAGAATTGCGGGTCTGGATTCATCATTCCTAGCGTTTCCATAATTCTATTTAATTTTGTAGCATGAAGTGCCTTAGTAAAAACATCAACTATTTCTTCGTGAGTAGGAACAAAAATGAGTTCGATGCTACCTTTGAGGATGTGATCCTTGATGAAGTGGTATTGCAGTTCAATGTGCATCATCTTAGAATGGTGCATAGGATTATGAGAAATCATTATAGCACTCGCTGAATCACAGTAAATTGGTACCCGCAACATTCTCTAACTATAGTCCATGAGTTGAGTTTTCATCAATAGTGTTGGATTAATGTCTAAGTCCATAACTACAATTGGTAAGACTTGACCCGACCCGACATGGTCCATTTAGGTTGCATGGCATCATGCATTTGGATAGACAATAATGAGAGAAATAACACTTAAGGTTTGTTAATATATTCTAAGTTATAATATATTAATAAGATTATTTAATTAGTTATGATCAAGAATTAATCTAGAATTAATTAACTAATCAAAAGAAGACTAATTAAATATATGGGTTGATTGTGTAAATCACCCATACTTGTATAGTGGGCTAATGCTCCATGGATTGTTATGTTGGGCTAAAACCCGTAAGATGCTCCATGGTATATTTGAACCCATGGATCCAAGGAAATGGAAAGCCATGAAAATTAGGGTTTACCCTAATTGTCACTAACTATATAAGCATCTTATTGTTGAAAAAATCGGCACTTAAATATGAATGATAAGAGCTAGCCGATTTGATAAAGTGTTCCAATTCTCTCAAGTTATTCCAAGTGTATTTGGTGTTGTGTGAACCATTTGAGGTGTTACACTTGGGGCACTAGGCACTCAAGCTTCATGAAGTCATTCTACATCAATGAGGCATGTATTCTCACTTGTTATATTTCATATGAATCAAAGTTTTGTATGCTAGTTAGTATAATACCTTGGATATTTATATTTACATGTATAATAGAGAAAACATAGATACAAGTTATTTAGGGTTGCATGTACACTTAGGAGTGTTAGAATGCTCAAAACCGAACAGTGGTATCAGAGCCTAGGTTTGTTTCTTGTTATACTTGCAATATTGGCTGAAAAATCGAGTTTTTATGCTGTCTGCTCAGCAGACTCGCCGAGTCCACTAATGGACTCTCTGAGTCCAAGACAAAATGCATCCAAGTTTCCGAGTTGGTTCGTGCACTCGACGAGTTGAACCCCTAGACAACATATATTCGATTGTTGTGGCTGGAATTGCACTAGGAACATTACCCTAAGATGTTTTTGGACTTATAAACTTGTTTTTGATGTGGTAATGTTCATGCTAATCCAATTTCAATGATAATTGTCAATAGATTCATGTTTTGTATTAGTTTAAGGTTTCGACTAATTACATGAAAAAGTTTGTTTTAAATTATCTTGTTCTTATGAGTTGCTTAGATTAATAGAAAAGTTAATTGATTATGTCTTTTCAATCCATTTTAATCTAAGAGTTGAATCTAAAATATGTTTTTGTAACTTGTCCTCAAGTTATATGAAAAGTCACATTTAAGTTTCATAAAACTCATAAAAGTTGGCAATGGTTACAAAAATGAAGAGTCTTGTCCACAAGTTATGGAGGTTCAGGAGTCACTTCATTAAGTAATAAAATGTGTAACCTTAATTAATTCCTTAAGTTACAAAATAAAGAAAAGTTACATTCTTTTATTAGTTTAAAGTCTTCCATAACTTCTCCTCAAGTTATGGAACTTGAAGAGTCTTTTAATTAAAACCACTTTAAACACATAAGTTATGGAATTAATTAGTTTTGAATAGTTTCAAAACATGCCCTCAAGTTTTGGAATTTGAAAAAAAAATTTAGTTATGAATACTTTAATTCCAAGTTAGCCCTTAGAATTTTAAAAGTTAAAATTCAACCCATATACTTTATAATATTATAAGTTAATAATACATATATATATATATATATATATATATATATATATATATGTATAAGAGCAAGTCAGTCTTACCGTTAGTAGGCCTCATTCAGGAAGCCGATCTATATGGGGGTATAAGGTTACTGCCTATAAAATGGCAGTTTAATGGGTGTCCACTCTCACCCACCGCTTCCTCGACTGGTGGAGGGTCGTTAGCCGAACAGGTAGGACAAGGACTATAATTCTCCCTTCATTAAAAGTATTAATGATAAATAACAAGTAACTAAACACTTATAAATTCCCAATCTTAGTTACTTAGGAAATTGTGAATAAGGTGCTAACCCATGAAACTACACTTTGCACTTTGCTTAAGTCGGTTAGTGGAGCACGTGTGGTTTATCGGCACACTAGCTTGATTTGGCAAGGTAGGCAAAGGGTTTCTTAAAGTTTATCATAGGCCAGTGGAGCGTGTGTGGTTTACCGGCACATTGGTTGGGTGATAAACATTTAAGAGTACCAAGTAATTTGAATGGTTACTTCATACCTTGTTTTCTGATCCTCGGCATCCCATTCACAAAACCTGAAGGGCACACTCGAGATTGAAACATGCCATTAGAAAAGTTCATTGAATGTCAAAAGATCTAGGAGTTTCAAATCCAATTAAAACTTAATAAATTATTTCGTTTTTTCATGGTGGAAATTGGTGAATCGTCATTCACCTACCTTCAAATATTTTATAGCTTGGATTACGGCATCCCTCTTCCAAGTTATGAAATAGTTTTTTGGGTCCAAGCCTTAATATTTCATAATTGGTGTTATATTAAGGACTCTAGATCAACTTTCTTGAATATCTCCTAAAAAGATGTCTAGCTCAGACATCTATGATCTTCCCAAATCTCTTGGAACTTCACTTCCTCCACCTCCTCCAATTATTCTCCCTAACCCACAAGTTCAAGGTCACTCAAGCCCTATTGGCAAGGCAAGGTCTAGGTATGCTCACATCTTGGAGATGAATTCACATACTGACAAGCCTGGAGTGTTGGGTGTCAAAGTCTTGAGAAAGTTGGATGTCCAATCACTTTCTAAGTCACATAGTAAGTTCCTTTGAGAATCCTATGAAACAAACTATGACAAGACACTTAATGATCTTATCTATATGTTAAGATCAACTTCCTAAAACTTTATGGACGTTGACAATGATGAAACTAGAAATCCAGAAAAAGCATTCTCTTCCCAATGGAAAGGGATCGGCCATAGTCAACTCGATTGACCAAATGGTAAAGAGAAAAGCTAAGTCTGTGATAGTCCCGCGTACCATTACCAAAGGTTCCATATGTTTACATTGCCAAAGGAAGGGGCATTAGTTGCGAAGCTGTCAAATTTTACCTAAGGATGTTAAAGTCAATAAGTTTGACCCTACTTTAGGTAAAATCCACTATCTAACTTTGCTAAGTTTCTATACTGAGATTCTTGATACATGATGTGACTGGATCACATGTTGATGGTTATAATTATCAAATAAAAGAGAGAAAGCTTAAGGAAAGTATATGTTGCTTCTGATCGCGAAGATGGACTTCGATCGCATCAAAATTTTGAAGCTGTTACTTAGGAATAATGAAACATTGCTTAGGAATATATAACAACAAGGTTTCATATGGATTGTAAGGATAAGGTTTTCCACAAAGTTTTTAAAATAAAAGGACATTTTTGATTTTATTTATTTTAAGTATCCGTACAATGGCATTTGTGAAAGAAATTGTTGTTTATATGATTCCATTGCTAATAATATAGGAAAATGGTTTTGATACTTTCATTTGTGGTAGTGTCTAAATTTACCAAATAAGGAAAGTTTCACATCACCCAAGTTTCAATTGGACCAAAACTTGGAATCATGCAAGTTGTATAGTATGATGAATGAGAACTTTCAAGCATTGGAAAATTAAGACTAATTACTTGTTCACATGGATGTGTGAGTCAAGTGAAGGGCTAAGGGATCGAGTAGAATTTCATGTGCATTGATCAAGCCCACCACAAATAATCGTTAAAACAATTTGTCATGATTTACTAAAGTTTAGTAAATATGGTTATAATTATAGGCTTAAGTGTAATTCTGATACATTGGAAAATTTTCGATGTATGGCAGAACGAATGAGAAGAATAAAATTAGGCAGAAGGATAAAAGTTTCTCAAATCTGAAAAGATGGGAGAGTACTTTAGTATCATGTTGTATGATCATCTTAATGATTAAGAGACCTTATCACAATTCATTCTCTAAGTGCATTCTGATAGCTAAGAAGAGGAGTTATGAATTGTTGAAGTGGTCAAATCAAGAAGATGAGTCATATTTCATTCCAAAACAAGTCTTAGAGTCATACTCCAAGACTATAAGTTGAGTGACATATCCTAAAGAAAGATTTAAAACACTTGTCAATTGTAAGAGTAAAAGTGTCCTACTCTTGTACATTTGAAATTGGCAATTTGTGATGTTTTGGATAAAACAAAGACCAACTTAGGCCAATTGTGTGAAGCGTTTGTCTTGATAAAGAATCTGCACTATCTCTTGAATATTTTGCAAGATAGTCTTATATCTCAAGAGCACAGTGGGAGTCTTAAAGATCCTAAAAAGAATTTCAAGATCTAATCAAGAATAAAAAAAACTTGTAGTTTAACACTAGCACACGACGTGAGGTCTATAACCTATCGTGTTGATATATTCCTATTTATGTGCCCGTTCCAGTTAAAGTTGGGTTTGCATATGAGTTCATAGAGTTCTCAATTGGTTGCATATCAACTTGGAAGCAATGGCAAGCCATTAAGCTTCCAGATGGCAAGAATTTAAGATGGCACAAGTTTAGTCCATATGAATTTGGAATTCTCACTAATCTTGTCTTGTGATTATGGTTTTGACAAAAAATTCACATTTAGAGGAACACATATACCATAAAATCTAAGGGTCATAAGGTTTCTCTCCGATTCATGAAAAATGATGGTAAGGAAACACTTTCACCAAGTAGATTTGAAGCAGATAGCAAATGTCTAAACAATTGAGACTATGATTACGACATCCCTTTTCATAGTTCTGAAATTGTTTAGACACACCTATGAGCTATCTAAGATAAGGTGTATGATTTTGATAAAGTGTTATCAAAGCAATCTAGTATTAACCTCTACAAGTCCAGTTGTTTTCTGGATACATGTCAAAGCTAGTGGGAGCATAAGTGTTATGCTAATAATCATCATGTTAGTGGTAGCATAATAATATTGATAAGTATTGCAAGTTAGAAATGTTAATTATAGAAAACAAAAGTTTCAATTCGTGTGGTTACAGGGGTTGAAAAGTTGTTTTAGTATAATTAAGGGAGAGGAAATTATAGTTTATTGCAGTTCTAAAAAACTTATATTGAGTTTATAATCATTCTAAAGAGCTTATATTGAGATTTTAATCACCTTTAGTCATGAATATATATATATATATATATATATATATATATGTATACATATATATATATATATATATATATATATATATATATATATATATATATATGAATTTCATGTTGGATTGGTTCAAGTTAAGAAAATTCTATATATTGCATTCTAAAAATTTGATTATGATTACAGCATCTCTTTACATAGTAAAATTTTGAGAATATGGCAAACAAAAAATTATTATGGAAAAAGACTGGTCTAGAACCATGTCTTTTTGTGAAACATCATGAATCGTGTCCCATTTACTTTGGGTACAAGATCGATTACATGTGCTACAATATTTATCCTTTCTGAATTTTCCAAATGCCTTGGGGCATTAATGAGGTAAATGTCTAGAATTGGATATGACTAAAGTGATTAAGCAATTGTCGAGGACAATATAAGGTTTACCAAAGATTGGTTTGTCAAGGACAGTTAGAAGTATAGTGTGAATTTTGGAAGGGCCATATTGACATAGTCTGAAAAGAGGCAACTCTTGTTCAGAAGTGGTAGCCAAAATGGGAATATAGAGTTGTCTGCATATATAGAAGCAATTTGTGTAAGATTAGAAAAAACTTAGTGTAAGAAGCATGTTCAAAGCAATGCATACTTTGAACATAAGGCTTTGTGTCCATGGAGTAGGCCTTCATTCGAATAGCCCATAATGGTTGTTGACCAGTCTTTGTGACTTTATACACATTCATTGCAAGAGGGTAGTGCATTTAAGTTTAACGTCAAACAAGGTTTCGATTTGGGAATGTGAAATTAGAATCATTGAAAGTCTGGTCAATTGGTTTATTTCACAAATTAAGGATCATAGACAAACATAGAGTGCGTACTTGGTGTATAGCAAAGCTATTGTTTAGAAAAACATAGTGTACATGCTTGCACCATGGGACGACTAGTGTTTTTAATTCAAGTATAAAGTTGATAAAACCGAAACAATGAATAATGAGTAATCATTATGGTGATAAATAGAAGTGGTCTATTTATATTCATAGGGTTTGATACCATATTTGATTCATTTATTCTTGTGTTTCATTTTTCATGTTTTGGTTTCCATAATAACTAGTTTATTCTTCCGGAATGTCTAAGTTATTTAAACTATCCACAGTCGGTGATATGTTGGAAGTAGATATGAATCAATATTGTCATGTGTTGGCTTGTAGAGGTCTAAGATGTTGGACAAAGTGGTGCTAAAACACTCATGAGTGCTCATAAGTTCTGAGTATTGGATTCAACCCACGCTCATTTGAATCACTTCATGGATTTTATCACGAGTGACCATGAGATGATAATATCTTATATTCTTAAAACCTAGACATATGAGTTGTTACTATGAGTTGGTTATCCATTGATTACAAGAAACCGCATTGGTAACTCGATGTTATAAAACGTGCCTTTATGTATGATTCAACAAGTAGTAGAACAAGCCATATGAGTCGAAGTTTATCCATTCCTTTTACCTTCGGGATAAAAGCGAAATCTGTGGGCCTCTCGATGATTTAGTGATGACACATGTGAGTGCTTGGCCAAGCCAGGACTGATTTGATTTGTTTAATCAGTCAGTCATCATAAATTGGAAATCGGGAAACAAAAAATGGATAGAGAGAATGAATATAATCCATGTCTCAGTCCATATGATATCTAGAATGAAGGAATATATGATCACTTATCTAATGGACAAGTCATTTACAAAGGTCAGAGATCATCGGCAAGGTCAGAGTTCAACGGAAACTTTTGAGAGCTACAATTTCTAGTCGGTTCTTGAAGTCATATGCAATAATAGTTTTAGACTTATCCCAGTGGGAGACTGTTAGATTAATGTGTAAGTCCATAACTATAATTGGTAAGACTTGACCCGACTCGGCATGGTCCATTTGGGTTGCATGGCATCATGCATTTAGATAGACTATAATGAGAGATATAACACTTAAGGTTTGTTAATATATATTATAAGTTACAATATACTAATAAGATTATTTAATTACTATTGATCAAGAATTAATCTAGAACAAATTAAGTAATCAAAAGAAGACTAATTAAATATATGGGTTGATTGGGTAAATCACCCATACTTGTGTAGTGGGTTAATGCTCCATGGATTGTTAAGTTGGGCTAAAACCCATAAGATGCTCCATGGATGCTCCATGGTATATTTGAACCCATGGATCGAAGGAAATGGAAATCCATGACAATTAGGGTTTACCGTAATTGTCACTAACTATATAAGCATCTTATTGTTGACAAAATCGGCACTTGAGTATGAATGACAAGGGCTAGCTGATTTGATGAAGTGTTCCAGTTCTCTCAAGTTATTCGAAGTTTATTTGGTGTTGTGTGAACCATTTGAGGTGTCACACTTAGGGCACTAGGCACTCAAGATTCATGAAGTCATTCTACATCAAAGAGGTATGTATTCTAACTTGTTATATTTCATATGAATCAAAGTTTTGTATGCTAGTTAGTATAATACCTTGGTTATTCATATTTACATGTATAATAGATAAAACATAGATCCAAGGTATTTAGGGTTGCATGTACACTTAGGAGTGTTAGAATGCTCAAAACCCAACACAAAGAACTGGGGAACAGCAGCTAGCTGCAAACACATATTCTGCCTCTACGGTAGACAATGAGACACAGTTTTGCTTCCTTGATGACCAACTGACTAGTCTTCTTCCTAAGAATTGGCATCCACATGAACTACTTTTTTGATCTAATCTACATCCTGCATGATCCACATCTGTGAATGCTTGAAGGCTGAAGTCAAACACAGGGTACCAGAGGCCTAACGCTTTAATTCCCTTTAGATATTTGAGAATTTGCATGACTGCGGTCAAGTGAGATACTTTAGGATCAGCTTGGTACCGAGCGCATTAGCCTATTCCAAGGACAATCTCCGGTCTACTTGCTGTGAGGTACATTACTAACCCAATCATTCCACGATAGGTTATGTGGTTAACTTATTCTCTAATAGGATTAGCTGAAATCTTGTATTCGAAGGCCATCGGGACCTTGGTTGAGGAATAATGGTCCATTGAGAATTTTTTCAGTAGATCAGAGGTATATTTTTCTTGATAAATGAATATCCATTAGGGACTTCTTTCACTTGAATCCCTAGAAAGAAGTTGATCTCTCTATTCATGCTCATTTGAAATTTACTTGTCATGAACTTAGAAAAGTCATTCTCCATACCATGATATGTTGAGCCAAAAATGATATCATCCACATAAATTTGAACGAGCATCAAGTGATTAACATTTTCCCTTGTAAATAATGTAGTATCAATCACACCTATTTTCTATCCAAAAATGAAAAAAAAACTCTGAAAGAGTCTCATACCATGTCCTTGGTGCTTGTTTAAGACTGTATATTGCTTTGTCTAGCTTGTAGCAATGGTTTGGAAATTCTAGACTCTCAAAGCCTAGAGGTTGTTGCAAGTAAACTTCTTCGTTTAGTTCTTCATTCAAAAAGGCACTTTTTACATCCATTTGATGTACTTTGATATTCTTTTGTGCCGCATTCGCTAAGAAAATGTGTATTGCTTCCGTTCTGACTATGGGGGCATATGTTTCATCGTAGTCAACGCCTTCAAGTTGATTGTACCCCTTAGCAACTCGCCTTGCTTTGTTTCTTACTTCAACGTTGGACTCACCAAGCTTGTATTGGTATATACATGTACTACCAACGACTGTGTGGCCTTTTGGCTTTGTACTACTTTCCACACTTTGTTCCTTTCAAACTCAACTAAATCCTCTTACATTGCATTGATCCAGTCGGGTTCCCTGAGTGCTTCTTTTATGGTTCTGTGACAACCCGGAATTTTCATTCGGTCAAACCCTAAAAGTCAATCACTTCATATTATAATTCAAGTTCACTTTTACTTGTTTTTAGGAAATTAAAGTTCGTTTGATTATTTTAATAATTAATCTTTAAACGATCGGGTGAACGGATGGGCCGTCTCGGGTCTTGAAATTTCTAAACTGCGAATACCACGTAGCTTAGAAGTTCACGGCCAAACTTTTATGTTTGGTTCGTAAACTCCCTTAAAAACCATAAACTCATACCTTAAGCATGAGTTTACTCCCCAAAGTAGGACACTTTTCATTTTCACCCTAAAAGAGTAAACTCAAAACACTCTCAAATATCATCCCGGTTTTTGCCCGATTTCCCGAAAACGTAAGTACTTCTTGGCTTAATTAGTTGTTATATCACAACATCTAGTGATTTTACATCCTTTAATCCATCAAATTTCATGTTTTTATTAGATTTCCAAAACACCAAGAACACCAGGAACACACACTAGTGTTCTTGGACTTGAAGTTCATTTCAAGCTTCCACAAAGTAAGTACTTCTATCCTAGAGTCATTTAAAGCTTGCTATATATATTTATATCAAGGAAAAGTCCCAAGAACACGAAGAACAAGGTGTTCACGGTTTTGGGAGGCTCCCAAAACCGTAAACACCAAATAAGGTGCAAAGTGGTGCTTTAGGGTGTCTAGATGCTTCACAACGCCTTAGGGACTTGTCTAGATCCATCCTTGATGAGTTTATCACACAAAAATCACAAGAACATCACATTTATATATGTTTTACAGTTTGGGGATCTCCAAAAACCTTAAACACCTTAAAAGTTGTATAAATATCCCATATTTATTCTTTAGGCCTAGAATCTAACCTAGGCTATTACCTTGAAGTATTTAGGACATGAAAACACCAAAATACCTAAGTCCATTAGAGTTTACGGTAGTAAACTCATGGAGAAATGGTCCGTAGACCGTAAACTCCATTTAGGAGTGTTTTGATGCCACACAACACTTCCTAAGGCTTAAACATGAAGTAGGAATGCTTGGATTGGCTTAGAAAGCTTCAAACAACAAATGGTCAAAAAGAGGGTGAGTTTACGACAGTAAACCCAAGAGTTTACGACCATAAACTCTTTTGCTAGTGACCACAAAACCGTAAACTCCTTAAAGGAGTGTTCCTTGAACCCCAAGCACACTAGCCCTTCCCTACAACACTTAGATGCAATCCTTGAGACTTATAACACTTGTATAAAGTGTTTAGCATGTCCTAGGGTGTCTTCACTTGTTTATTAGTTGTTTAAAGACTAATTGGATACATATATGTGATATTATATGTTAACTAGGATCATAGAGTGTGTTCAAGACTTCACTTGACACCTAGCATCCTATATCTTCCGTTCATCCGTACCACTCACTACAGGTGAGTTCATACCCCTTAATCAATGGTTTAAATGTTTTTAAATGCTTTTATGGGGGGGGATACAAGTCAAATACTTATAGTTATTACATCAATCACATGTGAATAATAACTACAAAACCAGTGATTTCCTTATTGTTCAAATTGTTTATCAAACTGTTTTGCTTCAAACTGTTTTACAAATTCTTATACTTATCAAATACATTTACTTAAGCTCTGTTATACTTATTATCAATTGCATGTCTAGGTATGTATAGTTATATAAGCAATGTTTAAAAAGCTTAGGAAGGCCTTCCCGCCCTATTTCATTTTAGCCGTTAAGATGTGGTCTGGTGGGGTATCGGGTATCCGTCCGAAGGTCGTTTAAATATTGGTTATATATCATGTGTACATATATAGTCATAAAGGTTCTTCAAGTTCATTCAATACCCTTGGGTAGCAAGGGGTATACTTCCATGTTCATACATACTAGTTACATCTCTAGTAAGTTACCATAAGGGTAGCACAAGAGGACACTATCACTATTACTAGAATAATGAAACATACAATGAGTCAGTTCATTCATGAGTCAGTACGAGTAATACATATAGTACATTACAGCTAGTACACACAGTACATTACTATACATGCTAGATAGAGAGAACATACATTACAGCTATCACACGCAGAACATTTCAGTAGATACAGGCTTGACAGAGAAAGAGTACACCTTTCAGTTAGCACATTCGTTACATGTACATTTATGCAATTATGTGAAACATTAAGCGGGGTATGGCACTTCCTGCCATGACCGTTTTTGTATCCCGAATCTCCTTAATTGGGGAGCGTATGAGTTTGCATATAGATCTATACTGGATTGACTATCCTACACCTTGCTGCTCGCTACTGTGGGACTTGCAAGTCTACGGGTGCCAAATGTCATTTCTTACGGCATCTTACATCGTCGTTTTACTAGAGTCGGTAGCAGGATACAGGTCGATCACATGTTACTTGGAACACCTTTTGTTTTAAGGTAGTTAGTACCACGGTAGTCACTTATTACAAATACTACGGTACGATAATATTTTCCCATTACATTCACTTCGTGAATATTCACACGACGCACGGTAATGTAGTAACTATATTTTTGGTTAATGATAGTCAGAATTAGGAAAACACACACTCTAACAAGAGACATACACGCAGACACTAGATGCCTTGGTAGAAGTCTACAGCTAATAGGAAACATAAGGTTTTCTAGGAGAGTTCAAACATTTTACAAAACATTATACAAAACATCTTACAAATACATTCATACAAAGACAGACATTAATATACATATCATCTCACCAGCATTAAGCTGATACTCGCTTTCAAAATAACTTGTATTCTTAGGTCACCACTAGACAAGTACATGTGCCAGGCTTTTGAGAAGATGGAGTTCGTTCAAGACTCATCTTTTATTTTGATATGTATATTTTGGTGTCTATAACTTTGACATAACACACATGTATGAAATTATACTATTAATGCAATGGATGTTGTTGTTGCTTGTTTACTATTCTTCATTGTTTGTGATACTGTACATGACGTCCTCCAACCCAGAATGTTTCTGGCATTCATGGTTTTGGGGTGTGACAGGTTCGAGGCTCAAATGAGGACATGAAAGTTGCATAGTGGTAGTAGTCCATTAAATTACTAGAGGATCGAGTTTGTATACATGCATACGGGTTTCCAATGATTTGACCCGGTGGGTGATCCTTCGTTCAAATGTGAAGACGAGGTTGTTGCTGATCAACGACTGCGGTAGAGGGAATATCTTCACTGTCAGAAGATTCTACGGTTGGAGAGGGTAGTTCCCCCTCGACATGGGAGCAGCCCATAGTAATATCTTGGACTGTAGGATTTTGAACAACAACAATTGAAGTAGGTTCCCCCTGAATTGAGGATGGGAGTTCCCCTTGAACCGAATATGGCTCACCCTGGATTGATGAGTGAGTGATAACCCTTGGATCTGTTCTTGTGTCCATGTTATCGACCTCTTCATCCTCAGAGTCTAAAGAAACACTTGATTGGATTATGACTCTGCGGGTAGACACCGGAGCTACATCTTCTAGTACTGGAACCTCGATGTTTGTCATTTGAATCGAAGTTGAACTTTCCACCTCAACCAGAAAGGTGGAAGTATTGAGTGACAAATCTTCAGATAAGGCTGGACCAGATACTTCAGCATGTTGTTGTTGAGCTACCAGGGATAGTAGGATTTCAGAGAGATAAGCTATCTGCACGGGATCGAAAAGATCATCATAGTTGATTTCAACTATGTTTAAGGGGGGCAAAGAGGTTGGGATATCACTTTCCATGATAGCTTTTGTTTCAGTTGACGGAGCAGTTTTGCGGACATAATAGTCATCAAATTTGACATCAAAACTTTCGGCTATCAGTCTTGTACGTCTAATGAGAACCCTGTAGGCCACTTTATTAGTGGAGTAGCCAAGAAAAATGCCTTCATCTGATTTTGGTGCAAATTTGTTAAGGTGATCCTTATTGTTGATCACAAAACATCTGCATCCAAAAATATGGAAGAATCAAACATTGGGTTTGCGGTTGTTGAGGCCCTTATATGGAGTCTTCTTAAGACACTTGAAAATGATGCTTTGGTTTTCAAACAAAGCATGCAGTTTCCACTGCTTCGCCCCAAAAGTAGAGAGGAAGGTTGGAAAAGTTTAACATCGATCTAGCTGTTGCGACTATTGTGCGGTTTCTTCGCTCTACCACTCCATTTTATTGCGGTGTGTAGGGACCTGAAAAGTTGTGACTGATGCCCTTGGAAACCAGGAAACTATTCAAGAGTTGATTAGTGAACTCGGTTCCGTTTTCAGTTCTTATCCTTCTGACTGGTACCTTGATTTGGAGCTCTATTTCTATTATGAAGTTGATCATGACATGCGGTGTGTCAAATTTGAGTCTCAGGTAGAAGACGCAAGTGAAACGAGTAAAGTCATCAACTATAAACATAATAAGACTGCCTACGATATATGGACCACAGAGATCAATATGAAGTAGCTCTAAAGGTTCAACTATTGATGAATCAATAATGATAGGATGACTTCCCTTGGTTTGTTTTCCACACTCACGAGATCGACATAATGTATCTTTACTGTACTTTACGACTAGAAGACCACGAACTAGTTCTTCGGTGACTAGGTTGTTGATGTATCTGAAGCTAAGATGAGCTAGTTTGCGGTGACATAACCAGCTAACTGCCGATACTGCTTTTGACAGAAAACACAACTACAGTTTGTCAATGATCATTGAGACATCCAAAGGATACATTTTTCCATCGGCTTTCGATTTGATCAAGCATCTGTTTCTATAATTCGTCTTTATGTAGCTATATTCACTATCAAATTTAACCTAATGACTAGCTTTACATAGTTTACCCACACTTATAAAGTTATGCTTGAGGCCTTCTACGTAAGCAACCTTTTGAATTGAGAAATTTCCCATGGTCAATACTCCGTAACCCCTGATGATTCCATTTACATTATTTCCGAACATGACATGTCCACTGTTATAGATTGGCCTGAAGTTACTAAGGTATTCTAACCTTCCGGTCATGTGCAAGGAGCAGGCACAATCAATTAACTACTCCTCTTCTTTTTCCTCCTTGCACATTGCCTGAAAAATTAATGGGTTAGTTTGGGTACCCAAAAAAGTTTGGAGCCCGGGGTCACATGAGAAACTTTCTTACTGGGTGCATGCACGTAAGTCTTAGGAACAAATTTCGTGTCAGTTTTTAGGCATAGTCCTTGGTGTTTTGCAACTTTTAGGATGTTACGAGGTTGGTTTGGACGAGACGTTTTTAGCAGATAAAATCCAAAGGAAAGATTTTTCTTGTTTATCCAAACATTGTACTGAAGGGTTTTCAGCATTTTAACACTCCTAAGGTGTACATGCAACGCTAGAAATCTTGGATATATGTTTTATTAAGATACATGCAAATTTTATTTTGCAAGGTTCTTAACCTAACTAGCATGGCATGGGGAGTTTGAAAGATAAAAGCTAGTAGAAGAACATACCTTTCTTGTTGCTTGGATTCCTTGAGAACTTTGTGAGCCTAGCACCCCAAATGTGATGCCTCAAGTGTTTCACACAACACCACAACTCTTGGAATAACTTTGAGAGAAGTACACTATCACTCAAAATCGGCTAGCGCTCTTGTTCTTCACTTAGTGCCGATTTTGGTAGCTCATTGGGTCTTTATATAATGTGTCACAAGTAGGGTCACACCATGTAAACCCTAATTGACATGACTTTTCATTTCCTTCATGATCCACGGGTTTTAACCTCCGTGGAACATCCATGGAGAACCCAATGGGTTTTAGCCCAATCCAATAGACCATGGATCGTTAGCCCACTATATAAGAATAGATGATTTACACAATCAACCCCGTATATTTAATTAGTCTCATTTTTATCATAAAAGTAATTCCAAATTAATTCTTGATCAATACTAATTAAATAATATGATGAATATATTAGAACTTATAATATATTAATAAACCATAAGTGTCCTTTTCTCATTTTGTCTATCCAAGTGTTATGATGCAATGCAACCCAAATGGACCATGCCAACCGGGTCAAGTACATACAAGAAATAGTTATGGACTTAGACACCTTATCCAATAGTCTCCCACTTGGATAAGTCTAATAACTATAACTACAAGTGTGACTTCAGGAACCGATCAGCAATCGTAGCTCTTTCATAGTCTCGCGGAACTAAGATGGCGTGCCATTTAAGATAAGAGATAATATAATACTCTGTTCTCAAGATATCAGTCGGACAAATACATGGAACATATTCGTACTTATTGTCCAACAGTTTGTTTCCCGTTTTTTGATTCATTTGACATAGAACTTAAATCGAACACATCAATATAGTTCTTACAGGGCCCAATACATTGGTCTAAACAAAATCATCGAGGGGCCCAAATATCGCTTTTCATCCTGCAAGGACTAAAAGGAACATATAAAATTCGACACATATGCTTGTTCTACTACTTTTTGAATCATACATAAATGCACGTTTTATAACATCAAGTTACCAATGCGTTTTCGTACAATCAATGTATAACCAACATATAGTCAACAACTCATATCCCTAGGTTTGCAAACTTATATGATGTTACCGTCTCACGATTACTCGAGATAAATTCCATGAAGTGATACAATTGAGCGTGGGTTGAATCCAATACTCAAATCGCTATTCCAGGCATACTCATGAACACTGCCACCCCTTTGTGCCAGACAAACTATAGACCCTTCATGACTGTCTTCCCTCGTTACCTACTTCCAAAGTATGATTGACTGTGGATGGTTTGAATAACATGATATACCATAACATAATTGTTGGAACTAGAAATTGAACCTCTAGCAATCCTAAGTCTGAAGCCCAAAATCCTAGTTTTCCGAAATGTATAGTCTGGAGTTAATGGTGAAGAGTGGTCCGGAATCTGTCCAGACCAGTAGAGAAGAATATGAGAAGCTGAAGGCATTCCAGAATGTCTCTCATGTCTGGAATGAATGTTGATCCGGAGTCACAATATTTTGTCTTTGTGCATTTATTAAGTTTGTCTTTGTATCGATGTAACGTTTCATAGGACTTAGTCTTTTGTTATATTAGACATTTAGAATGTTAGAAACATTTCTATTGTCTAGTCCTATGTAAGTTTTGTAGTCAATTCTGTGACAACCCAAGTTGTTCCGTTACATTTCCCCGTTACCGTTAACGGAATATTCCAGTTTATAAAAGTTCCGTTAATAAGAGGTCGTCAATTAAATAAACATTTCAATTGTTTATATTTTATGTCGTTAAGTCGTGATAAGAGAAATAAAAACTTGTATCACACATTTCCATTTATTTGGAAAACTTAGTTTTTATCATTATGACCACTAAATCGGGTGCGACCAAAAGCCCCGCTAAACGACAGTATCAGGTAGAATATCACTGAGCTCCAACTCCCACCCATATATAAAGGGGAGTAAACTCCATTTGGAGCTTTTTCACACACACACTCTCTCTCTCTCTCTCTATACTCTCTCACTAGACCCGTTTTCGCCCCAAATCCGCAACCAAACGCTTCCAAATCGTAAGTCCGCTTACCCTAGCTTCTTCTAAACATATTGATTCGTGTTTATAGCTTAAAATTTGGACTTAGAAGCTGTTAGAATGGAGTTTACGGCCTAAGCTCCTCCTTAGGCCGTAAACCCCTAAATAAAGGCCAAAATGACCCCCAAAAGTCCCTAGAGGCTTGGAAATAAATTAAGGAATTTGCCTAGGAGTGTTTAAACATTAAAACACAATGAATTGAGGCATAAAAGATAGTTTACGGCCCAAGCACATGCTTAGGCCGTAAACACCTCTAAACCTTGCAAAAGTGCCCCAAAACACTCCTAAATCACCCTTAGGCTTCATACATAATTTAGGGACTTAGTATTTTGGGTTTAGCACAATTAAACACAATGAAATGAAGGGGTAAAGGGAGTTTACGGCCCAGACATGTGTCAAGGCCGTAAACATCCCTAAACATGCCCAAAAGATAGTTTTTATTCTCCAAATGGCCTTAGACTATTTCTATAAAATGCTAGGAGGGTATTAGGGGCTTGAAACTTCATTAAAACCATGGCATAGGAGCTTACGACCGTAAACTCCCTTAGGAGTTGTCCCTGGGCCGTAAACTCCCTTATGAAGCCCTTAGAAGCCTTAAACTCACTCATGCCTTTTCGTTTTGGACTTAGAATAATTCCATGAACAAGCTAGAAGCCTTAAACACACTAGAACCCTTCACCATGAGTTTACGGCCGTAAACTCATGGTGAGTAGTCCCTGGGCCGTAAACTAGGTAATAAGAGGTTACTCTTGGAGAGTAAACTCCAATCCTAAGCCATACACACCTTTAGACGCTACCTGGGACACCCAAACACTTAACCAAAGTGTTTTCTGCTCCTTTGAGTGCGTATACTTGTTTAATTGGTATATAATATACTAATTGTATGTGAACATATGTTATCATATGTTAAATACCTACTTACACCAGGTGAGTTCATACCCCTGAATGAACCTTTTAAATGTTTTTACATGTTTTATAGGGGGGGGGGGGGGGGAATACAAGTTAAACATGCCAGTTATCATATCAATCACATGTGATTGATAACCTGCATGCACAATGATTTACTACACTATAACCCGTTTTACCGAGTAGGACGCTATAAATGGTTTTCTAAAATGTTTTCACTTATTCAAAAACTCTTACTTATACTGTTTTATCTAAAATAATTTCAAACTGGTTTATAAAGGATTCAAACTTATTTTACAAAGACTACCAAATGTGATTTTCCTAAGTACAAAGGCTTTTCTGAGGTTTTCATCGAATTTCTCTTTCACGTCGTATACTTATACTTGTTAGTTACCACTGCTTCGTTTTCATTATTTTAAACTCCTACTTGATAATGCATTCACTTCGTAATACGCTTATACCTGTTATTGTCCCTGTTTCACTTATACTTGTAGTCGCTTATACCTGATAGACGCTCTTACTTTACATATTATCGTCTCTACTTCGTGATACGCTTATACTTGTTCGACACTCCTACTTCACGTGCGACCGCTCCTACTTCACTTGTTAGACACTCCTACTTCACAAGAATCACTCCCACTTATTACACACTTAGTGGTAGATAGATGTATGTCTGTGCTTATATAGATACATATAAGTAATGATTGAAAGAATTAGGAAGGCTCGTCCGCCCTATTTCCTTTTCTTCATTGAGATGTGATCTGGTGGGATCGGATGGCCGTCCGAAGGTCGTTTGGTTCATTAGTTATATACTATGTATATGAGTATGGACATACAGGAAATTCTCTAGTTAGATCAGTTAAGAGTCTCTACCTCTAGTCTACACTTACATTAGAAACACACTACCCACTATTTGGAAGTCTCTACCCACTATTTGGGATGCATCTTCAGGACACGGCCTTCTCCGTCGTCTAGTTGGTAACCAGAATCTCCTGTAGGGAGAGCGGACATTGTGTGTATAGATCTATACGGGATTGACAACCCCACACCCAGACTGCTAGCTACAGTCCCGGCCTACCAAGCCAACGGGTGACAAATGTCATATTTTAGACGCTTGTAGGGCGTCTGGTACTCTAGTCAGTATGGTTACGAGTATTCCGGGTTACCTTATAATTCATTGGCCCTAAGGTAACAGTATTTCACCGGCAATTTACACTGTATGCTGGTAATTCATTTTCAGAGTCACACTGTTTTGACCTTACAAGACGTATCTTTCATTTGATACTGTCTAGGGTCTGTATTCACTGTATTCACTGTATCCACTGTATTCACTGTTTTAGACCTTGCTAGATGTATCATTCAGTTGGTGTTGTCCGGGGTCTGTATTCACTGTCTTCACTGTATCCACTGTATTCGCTGTATTCACTGTATTCACTGTATCCACTATATTCATTGTATTCACTGTTTTAGACCTTGCTAGACGTATCATTCAGTTGGTGCGGTCTGGGGTCTGTGTTCACTGTAATAGACCTTACTAGTTGTACCTTTCATTTGGTACCGCCTGGGGTCTGTGTCTCTTTCTGTTAGACTGAGCCAGGCGTGTCGTTTGTTCGATACTCTCCTGGAGTCTATGATTCATTGCCTTAGTCAGCAGTCCTCACTGCTGAGGCATATGTTATTCCCTGATGTCATTTTCTTTCCTCAATAATCAAATTCAGTATTTTGATAATGATAGCAATTTAGGGAAAATGACTTTTTACCACATAACACTGACTAGTCTTGGTAGAAGGCTGCTTTATTAAAGAAAATATAGGATTTTCTGGAAAGAACTCTAATACACAGTAAACACTTAAACTACTACTTTATAAAGTTATTTGAATAAATGTCACTAAATACATATGAACTCACCAGCATTTGTAGAAATGCTGATACTCGCTTTTCAAATAACTTGTATTCTCAGGTCCAAATTAGACAGGTACATCCCAGGAGTTGTTGATGAAGATAGCGTAGTACCACGCTGTATCTATTCTATTACTTGTATTACTTTGATGTACTGTAATGTAACCATGTAAAATTATTACTATTAATGCAATGTTTTGTTGTACTTTGATTACTATAATGCATGTGTTGTGATACTTGACATGACGTCATCCACCCCAGAACGTTTTCGCCGTTTCGGTTTTGGGGTGTGACAAATTTGTTGTAACCTTCACTCTTATTTATAGGAGCTTTCAATGCAAAGTCAATACACATCCTTTACTTAACTTTTGGCATTTACTCTGTTATTCGAAACTTCTTTCAAACATTCTTCTTGTTCTTCATTTACTAGCTTTACCTTGATCATTTATTCTCATACATCATTTATGACTTGATGATTTGTTGAATATATTATCTAAGACTTGACTGGTCTTTCCTGTCTTGACTTGAACATTTATTAGTAAGCAGACATTGATCATAAGCATTTACTCAAGGTTTGAGTTTTTAAACCTTGTCCCTGCACATTAGATCTGTTTTGTTCTCTCAATTGGTATCAGAGCTTGAGTGGTTGTCCTTTGAATCCATAAGATCAGATTATAGTTAGTTTGAGATTACCTTGGTATTTCAACCATTTCTGTGATAAGGATAAAAGTTCTTCTATATACCACTTTAGCTTGAAGATAACTTAACTTCAATGGCTGCTTCTAATCCTCAGCAAATGATTTCAATGCAAATCCCAAATAGTGTGGGTGCCCCTACACATGCCCCATTACTAGTTGTGGAAGGATATGGTCACTAGGAAGTTAGAACGGAAAGATTTTTACTAGTCAAAGATAAAGGTGAAGAAATCTAGAGATCCATCAAAGAATGTCCTAATGTTCTTGTGAGAATAGTTGTGAGAGATGTTGCTGCTCAACTTATGGGTCATGATGAAACTCATCCAGCTCCTCTAACTACAGATGATATTCAAAAGCTGCATGCAAACCAAGTTCCTTTCTCAGAAATGGTGTTTGGTGTTCCTCCCTCACTCTTTGAGCACATCAAACTGTGTAAATCAGCCAAAGAAATTTGGGACACTCTTCAGGACCTGATTGAAGTTTTGAAAAATATGAAAGATAAGCGCCTCACCTTAGTTGTTAACGACTTCGATACCTTTCACCACCACTCCTTGTGAATCAGTGGCCTCAACCTCTAATCGTTATCGAATCGTGGTCAACAACATGACTGCTCATGGGATTTTCTGAACTCCTTTGGAGTACAATCTTAAATTCATAAATAGTCTCGGCAAAGGATGGAGAAATGTAAAATATTGTCTCCAAAGAAATGGTTCCTTGAAAAAATTGAAACTCTATCAACCTTTTGATGAGCTTCAAGGACATGAATCTAAGGTTTGTTTATTCTTGATTAGATCTTGAAATTCTTTTTAGGATCTTTAAGACTCCCACTGTCCTCTTGAGATATAAGACTATCTTGCAAAATATTCAAGAGATAGTGCAGATTCTTTATCAAGACAAACGCTTCACACAATTGGCCAAAGTTGGTCTTTGTTTTATCCAAAACATCACAACTTGCCAATTTCAAATGTACAAGAGTAGGACACTTTTACTCTTACAATTGACAAGTGTTTTAAACCTTTCTTTAGGATATGTCACTCAACTTACAGTCTTGGAGTATGACTCTAAGACTTGTTTTGGAATGATGTATGACTCATCTTCTTGATTTGACCACTTCAACAATTCATGGCTCCTCTTCTTAGCTATCAGAATGCACTTAGAGAATGAATTGTGATAAGATCTCTTAATCATTAAAATGATCATATAACATGATACTAAAGTACTCTCCCATCTTTTCAGATTTGAGAAACTTTTATCCTTCTGCCTAATTTTATTCTTCTCATTCGTTCTGCCATACATCGAAAATTTTCCAATGTATCAGAATTACACTTAAGCCTGTAAGTATAACCATATTTACTAACCTTTAGTAAATCATGACGAATTGTCTTAACGATTATTTGTGGTGGGCTTGATTAGTGCACATGAATGTCTACTCGATCCCTTAGCCCTTCGCTTGACTCACACATCCATGTGAACAAGTAATTAGTCTTAATTTTCCAATGCTTGAAAGTTCTCATTCATCATACTATACAACTTGCATGATTCCAAGTTTCGGTCCAATTGAAACTTGGGTGATGAGAAACTTTCCTTATTTGGTAAATTTAGACACTACCACAAATGAAAGTATCAAAACCATTTTCCTATATTACTAGCAATGGAATCATATAAACAACAATTTCTTTCACAAATGCCATTGTAAGGATACTTAAAATAAATAAAATCAAAAATTTCCTTTTATTTTAAAAACTTTGTGCAAAAACTTATGCTTACAATCCATATGAAACCTTGTTGTTATATATTCCTAAGCAATGTGTCATTATTCCTAAGTAACAACTTCAAAATTCTGATGCGATCGAAGTGCATCTTCGCGATCAGAAGCAGCATATACTTTCCTTAATCTTTCTCTCTTTTCTTTGATTCTTATAACCATCAACATGTGACTCAGTCACATCATGTATCAAGAATCTCTGTATAGAAACTTAGCAAAGTTAGATAGCAGATTTCACCTAAAGTAGGGTCAAACTTATTGACTTTAACATCCTTAGGTAAAATTTGACAGCTTTGCAACTAATGCCCCTTCCTTTGGCAATGTAAACATATGGACCCTTTGGTAATGGTACGCGGGACTATCACAGACTTAGCTTTTCTCTTTACCATTTGGTCAATCGAGTTGACTATGGCCGATCCCTTTCCATTAGGAAGAGAATGCTTTTTTCTGGATTTCTAGTGTCATCATTGTCAATGTCCATAAAGTTTTAGGAAGTTGATGTTAACATATAGATAAGATCATTAAGGGTGTTTTCATAGTCTGTTTCATAGGAGTCCCAAAGGTACTTACTATGTGACTTAGAAAGTGTCTGGACATCCAACTTTCTCAAGACTTTGACACCCAACTCTCCCGGCTTGCTAGTATGGGACTTCATCTCCAAGATGTGAGCACACCTAGACCTTGGCTTGCCAATAGGGCTTGAGTGACCTTGAACTTGTGGGTTAGGGAGAATAATTAGAGGAGGTGGAGGAAGTGAAGTTCCAAGAGATTTGGGAAGATCATAGATGTCTGAGCTAGACATCTTTTTCGGAGATAATCAAGAAAGTTGATCTAAAGTCCTTAATATGACACCAATTATGAAATATTAAGGCTAGGACCCAACAAACTATTTCATAACTTGGAAGAGGGATGCTGTAATCGAAGCTATAAAATATTTGAAGGTAATTGAATGACGATTCACCAATTTCCACCATGAAAAAACGATATAATCTATTAAGTTTTAATTGGATTTGAAACTCCTAGATCTTTTGACATTCATTGAGCTTTTCCAATGGCATGTTTCAATCTCGAGTGTGCCCTTCAATTTTTGTGACTGGGATGCCGAGGATCAGAAAACAAGGTGTGAAGTAACCATGCAAATTACTTGGTACTCTAAAATGTTTATCACCCAACCGATGTGCCGGTAAACCACACACGCTCCACCGGCCTATGATAAACTTTAAGAAACCCTTTGCCTACCTTGCTAAATCAAGCTAGTGTACCGGTAAACCACACGCGCTCCACCAACCGACTTAAGCAAAGTGCAAAGTGTAATTTCATGGGTTAGCACCTTATTCACATTTTCCTAAGTAACTAAGATTGGGAATTTATAACTGTTTAGTTAGTTAGTATTTATCATTAATACTTTTATGAAAGGAGAATTATAGTCATTGTCCTACCTGTTCGGCTAACGACCCTCCACCAGTCAAGGAAGCGGTGGGTGAGAGTGGACCCCCATTAAACTGCCATTTTATAGGCAGTAACCTTATACCCCCCATATAGACCGGCTTCGTGAATGAGGCCTACTAACGGTAAGACTGACTTGCTCTTATACATATATATATATATATATATATATATATATATATATTATTAACTTATAATATTATAAAGTATAAGGGTTGAATTTTAACTTTTAAAATTCTAAGGGCTAACTTGGAATTAAAGTATTCATAAGTGATTTTTTTTTCAAATTCCAAAACTTGAGGGCAAGTTTTGAAACTATTCAAAACAAATTAATTCCATAACTTATGTGTTTAAAGTAGTTTTAATTAAAAGACTCTTCAAGTTCCATAACTTGAGGACAAGTTATGGAAGACTTTAAACTAATAAAAGAATGTAACTTTTCTTTATTTTGTAACTTATGGAATTAATTAAGGTTACACATTTTATTACATAATGAAGTGACTCTTGAACCTCCATAACTTGTGGACAAGACTCTTCATTTTTGTAACCATTGCCAACTTTTATGAGTTTTATGAAACTTAAATGTGACTTTTCATATAACTTGAGGACAAGTTACAAAAACATATTTTAGATTCAACTCTTAGATTAAAATGGATTGAAAACACATAATCAATTAACTTTTCTATTAATCTAAGCAACTCATAAGAACAAGATAATTCAAAAAAAACTGTTTCATGTAATTAGTTTAAACCTTAAACTAATAAGAAACATGAATCTATCGACAATTATCTTTGAAATTGGATTAGCATGAACATTACCACATCAAAAACAAGTTTATAAGTCCAAAAACATCTTAGGGTAATGTTCCTAGTCCAATTCCAGCCACAACAATCGAATATATGTTGTCTGGGGGTTCAAATCGTCGAGTGCACGAACCAACTCGGAAACTTGGATGCATTTTGTCTTGGACTCGAAGAGTCCATCAGTGGACTCGGCGAGTCTGCTGAGCAGACAGCATAAAAGCTCGATTTTTCAGCCAATATTGCAAGTATAACAAGAAACAAACCTAGGCTCTGATACCACTATTGGGTTTTGAGCATTCTAACACTCCTAAGTGTACATGCAACCCTAAATACCTTGGATCTATGTTTTCTTAATTATACATGTAAATATGAATATCCAAGGTATTATACGAACTAGCATACAAAACTTTGATTCATATGAAATATAACAAGTTAGAATAGATACCTCTTTGATGTAGAATGACTTCATGAAGCTTGAGTGCCTAGTGCCCCAAGTGTGACACCTCAAATGGTTCACACAACACAAAATACACTTGGAATAACTTGAGAGAAATGGAACACTTCATCAAATCAGCTAGCCCTTATCATTCTTACTCCAGTGCAGATTTTGTCAACAATAAGATGCTTATATAGTTAGTGACAATTAGGGTAAACCCTAATTGTCATGGCTTTCCATTTCCTTGGATCCATGTGTTCAAATATACCTTGGAGCATCTTATGGGTTTTAGCCCAACTTAACAATCCATGGAGCATTAGCCCACTATACCGCAGACTTCATTTGGTCTCCAAGTGTGAAGAAATTGCTTCTTTTGCTTTCAAAAAAAAACTCTTCAAGCATTCTCTTCACTTCGGTTCTAAAATAATATATTCATCATATTTGTTTTCAAGATATGTTGTATACCGCAATAATATATGATCAATATATTCTTTGGGACCTTTTATTTCTTTTGTTTCTAACATCATGATCAACTGTGCTTTTAGTTAATGATACCGCAGTCAGAATGCATAACACTACAGTCATCTGAATCCAATCGCCGTTGCAATAAATGACCCCGCAATCTGTTAAAAAAAGCTATGAATATTGTTGTGTGCTATTTAATTGACCTCAAATAAAAAAACATGCTTTCAAACATTAACTATGTCGCACATGACAGTTTTAGTCCTTTTTCAAATAACCTTTCCTTTGACAGGTTCCATTTTCGGTTAAAATTAAACAAATGAATCATTTTCCCCATAAACGAAATATTCAAGAAATCTTTTCCTCAAGCAATCATATCACTCGGACATTGGTTGTCAAATCTGGTTCCACTTCCTCATTTTTCACAACAGTTAAAACAATTTTCAACCCCACGTTCAGGCCGCATATGATCATGGTATTGTGTTGCATTAAATGCTCGTCTTTTCCTGGAATCACTTCATCTTTTTACCTTTATTTAATTGTGACTGATAATGGTAAAAACCCAAAGGTTTTTATCTTTAATAGATGTAGTTAAATTAATTACAATAAAATTTGAAATTTGGAGGTATAAAAACCCCCCAATTTCTCCCAATATGGCTTTTATGCTATCTGAATCCTTCTACGAAGTCTTTCTTCTCCATCTTCTTGCTCAAACAGCTTTCTGCAAGTTCTAAAAACCCTTTTAACAAAAATGGTGAAGCAGTCAAAGGCTTTCGGCTCTGCTCGCCCAACTAGTTCTGAATCCACCATTAAGGATAACACTCCTTCCATCGCATCGAGCAATTTCAGAGCCATTTTCAAAGAGCATCTATCATACAATGACGCAATTAGATTGATGATCAAATTCCTTCCAAAACATCCAATGTTTGGTGCTTTCAATGCCTTCACAAAAGCAGTTCCAATGGTAGTCCTCTTCAAGTGTGCATTCTCTACATTCCATGCAAGTCACAACCTTCAAGAGGTGCATCTCAACTTGGTGGATGATTCACTGGTGGTTCTCACGAAACAAAATTTCTTGAATTCAATCAACCATATGGTTCTTCCCTCTACAAGATTTTACTCTCCTAGCCCTAATGACATGGTATCAACTCTATACCAAATGGGGTACCAGAAGAAACTCAAAGTAATCGGCGAGTTTAAGAAGAATAAACTTCCTCTGTGTGGCAGTTTGCGTGCCACTTTGTCACCAGAAGTCTCTCCGGCAGAACAGGTGGAACGGACAACATGGGGATCAAGTGCCTCGAACTTGTTTGGAGCATCTACACTGGTAACACAATGAATTACAGTCAAATTCTATGGGATGATTTCCTACCGTATATTCCCGAAAAAGCCCCAAGAGAAGATGTAACGGAGCTCAAATTTTCTTGATTCTAGTCGCTATGCATCTCAGATCTGCACAAGGATGCCAAGCTTGATATGGGAAATGATATGAACTTGTTTTCCACTCGCGATCTAAAAACGTACACAACCTCAAAAGATCAAACTATTTTTGGACCCGTTAGGAGATTGCCTATGTATATCATGGAGTCCATTGGACTCTCAACTCTTGATGTAGTTGACCATATTGTGGCTACGAGTGGTATTAACACATACCACTCTTCCTCGCCCAGACCAAGTCATTTTACCATAGTCCCTACCGCAACACAGGCTCCTCCTAGTACCTCATTCCATACCGCAACATAGGTTCCTCACAGTATCGCAACACATGTCCCCTCTTCAACCGCATACCAATTTTCTCAACCCAAAGCCGAAAGGGTTAAGTCCATTGTCACATCAAGAAAAGGCCCAATCAATACAGTGAAAAAGGGTGCTAGAGTTCAAAAGAAGCGTAAGTCCAAGACTGCAAAAACCTCTGTTGCGGTTCATCACTCTCCCTCTAAAACTCAGGATCCCCCAGTCAATATTACAAATGATTCACATCATGATTCCTTGGACTCAAGATATGTGTTTAGACGGGAGAAACTCAAGCTTACTCCAGTCAAAGCCAAATGTGTACCACGAATAATATCGCAGTCTCTGTAAAGACTCTGGTAGTGATTGGAGCTACCGCAGGCTCACCTGTTCATACCCCATCTCACCACTCACATACAATTAGTGTATTTGTTTCATCCCACCATGGAGACACACCCCCATTCGGATCCCAAGTGGATCCAATTGGTTCGAGTCACCCTAAGGTCTCCAGGGCATCACACATACACTACTTTGATCGTTACAAATCTGATGATTCTTGTACTCGATACTATCCAAATACTGAGTCTGGAATCAGAAAGTTCGAAGCATTCAAAAGTCCAGTGCAGGCTAGGAAAGCTCAACAAGTTCAGCAACAACAACAAAAGGAGAAGGACCTTCTAACAGTTACAAAGTATTATGCAGACTCTTTCAACAACGCAAAAATTGTTCACGACATTTTGAAGATTCAGCAATGGATGTCTCAGATGGAAGCAACAGTTCAACAAGCTCAAGTCATGGAAGGTGGTGCTGGTCCATTAAAGCCTCCTCAAAATGATGAAATTCATGATTCTAAATAGGATGGAACCGAAATAGAGATATGCTTAAACCCAATGTTTGGCTTTGATGATATTGATTTGGAAATGTTCAGCAGCACTCCTCATTCAAAAGAATTTATGATGTTGTTTGAAGATGAAGAGTCAAGTGGATCCTAACACTTTACCTTGAAGCACAAAGAAAAGAAAAATAAATAGATTGCAATATCAAGAAAGGAGTTTCTAAGTCTCCAGGACAAGGTTGATCAAATTATGGCCGCAGTCACATCATGGGAACCAGCTAATACCGAAGTTTCTATACCACAGTCGTTGGTCTAAAGGGTGGAACTCTTGAGACAAGGGAAATGTTACTTGCTCAACAAGTTAGTCTTTCAATAGAAATAGGTATCAGAGACCTGGATAATCGTCGAACCGCAGATCATAAAGATTTCCTATCCACTGCTGAACAACTCATCAAGGAAATCTCAATGTTGAAAGGATAAATTCAATGCTTCCCTTGACAAAGAATATCCTCACTCCAAGTAACTGGTAGATGAAACCCGCAATGCATATGAATCCAGCATTGCAGTTCTACAAATAACAATCATTGGCCTACGGTGATAAAAGTATGTGAATGTTTGTAAGTCTTTGTAAAAGTTTAAATCTCTCAGAAAAACCTATATTTTCTATTAAAAGTATCCTTCTACCAAAGTGTAAATGTTTTGTATGTTCATTTATTGTAAAAGTGTGTAATTTTCCCAAGCGTAACTATCATTAACAAAATATAGTTTGCACATTAATGTTTAAGTGAAATGATCACTAAATGTATGTAAAGGGTAAATTTATGTAGTACCGTAGTGTTGTATTATAGGAACTCCTGTTGTACTAACTACCTTAAACTGGATTTATATTAAGGTATCATGTGATTAATTGTACCATACTATCGACTAGGTAACAACGACAAATGTAGGTCGTAAAAAGGTACGACGTTTGGCATCCGCAGACCTGCAGGTCCGGCTGTAGCTAGCAGCAAGGTGTAGGATAGTCAATCCAGTATAGATCTATATGCAAACTCACGCTCTCCCTCCAAGAGACTCTGGCTACAACTCGGGCCATGACATTGAAGGCATGCTCTGATACAGTGGATCACAATTATGTTAACGTATTCATGTATATGTAATGTATTGTTACTCGTTCTAGTATCGTTGTATATGTTCTCTTTCTAGTATAGTTGTATATGTTCTTCTTCTGGCATAGTTGTATATGTTCTTCTTCTAGTATAGTTGTATATGTTCTCATAGTAATAAGTACTGACTCATGAATGAACTGACTCATTGATCTACCAATAATATAAGTATTATCCTGTGCTACCCCGATGTTAACTTACTAATGATGTAACTAGTACACATGAATATGGAAGAACCTTTATGACTATATATGTACACATGATATATAATTAATATTGAAACGACCTTCGGACGGCTACCCGATATCCCACCAGACCACATCTCAAGCGCGAAAAGGAAATAGGGCGGACGGCCTTCCTAAGCCTTTTAAACATTGCTTATATAACTATACATATACAGTCATGCAATTTATAATAGGTATAAAAGAGTTTAAGTAAAAGTAATTGATAAGTAAAAGAGTTTGTAAAGCAGTTTGAAGTAAAACAATTTGATAAACAGTTTGAACAGTAATAAAATCATTGGTTTTGTAGTTATTAATCACATGTGATTGATGTAATAACTATGAGTATTCAACTTGTATTCCCCCCGCCCCCATTAAAGCATTTAAAACATTTAAAAGTATTTCAAAAGTTAGTTAAAGGGGTATGAACTCACTTGTGGTGAGTGGATTGGATTGGAGTGTCGGGTACGGTGCTAGGTGACAAATGGAGACTTGTACACACGCACGAGCCTAGTTATTATATAATGAACATATATATAACTAATTAGCCAATTTATAACTAATAAATTAAGCTGGGACACTCTAGAACATGAAAACACTTTGTTTCAAGTGTTAAAGATCACAAGGATTGCATCCAAGTGTTGGTAGGGCAAAGCTACGGTGTTTGGAGTTCAAGGGTAAACTCCCTTGGAGTTTATGGTTTTGATGGTCATAACCCACGGAGTTTACGGAAGTAAAATCTAGGGTTTATGGCCGTAAACTCTACTCCTATTGACCATGCGTTGTTTTGTGGTTTAACAAGCCCTTTGAAGCATTTCTACTAGGTGGTTTGGCCTTTAGAAGGGACTAGGTCAACAAAAACACTCCATAGAGGAGTTTACGGCCTCATGGTCATTTCCCTTTGGGTTTACTACCGTAAACCCTTATGGAAAAGGGTATTGCCATGTTTTCAAGTCCTTAACACAACTAGGTAATAGTCTAAGTTATTTTTTAGGCCTAAGGAAGGAAAATGACCCATTTAAACACACTTTACGGTGTTTACGATTTTGGGAGATCCCCAAACCGTAAACACCTATAAATGTTGGTCTTTGATGTTTTTCAAGGCTTAAACACAAGAAGGAAAGGTTTAAACATGTCAAGGATGGCTTATACATCAAACTAGGACTTAGATTAGGGACTTAGGCACACTTTGGTGCCATTTTTGGTGTTTACGGCCCAAGAACATTCATGGACCGTGAACACCTCAAACCTTGTGTTCTTGGCATATTTTATTGATGTTTAAATGTAATACTAGCTTAATAACACTCAAGAATGGAAGTACTTACTATTAGGAGGCTTGATTTGAGCTAAAAGTCCAAGAACACTTAGTGTGTGTTCTTGGTGTTTTGGAAATCTAGACAAAATACATAAATGAATGGATGAATAGATGCACAAATACTATATTAAGTGTTTTACTAACTTGAAATGGTTAGAACACTTACAACTTTGAAGATTTGGAATCAAATCTAGGATGATACTTGAAAGCCTTTTTTGGAGTTTACTCTTTTGGGTATTTTGGGAGTAAACACATAATGGCTAGTCTTGGGGAGTAAACTCATACATAGGTATGAGTTCACAGTTTTTGGGATGATTTTTCAACCCAAACATAATAGTTTGACCGGGATCTTCTAAGACGCGAGTTGTTTGTGGTTTTTAAAATTCAAAACCCGAGACGACACTTTCTTTCACCCGTTCGTTTAAAAATAATATTAAAATAATCAAACTAACTTTATATTTCTTAAAAATACGAAGTGGTTGACTTTTAGGGTTTGACCAAATGGAAATTTCGGGTTGTCACAGGTTCTAACCGAGAAACACTATTCTGGAGGGGCTGAAGCTGTTAACAAAATAAATCTTGGGTTAAAACTGTGTTTTCATCAAATAAATAATACAAAAGTGTCAAGAAAAGGTTTTAAGGAATAAAAATGAAATTCTTTTATATAAAAGGACCAAAAGTGTAGTTATAAACTAGACATTTCCATATGCATGATTATAACGACTCACAAACCCTAATTAATCCAAACCCACTCGAGAAATCAATAATCAAATGTCGCGACGGTATAACAAATTGGGAATTCACTGTGTTTTATGTAACGGGAAAACATCGGGTTTTCCTGGGAAGTTCAACATTTTCATTTGTGCGATCATTACAGAAGTTCAACAATTATACATGTTTTGAAAATCAACAAGCATATATTCACGGATCTTCACACTTTTTATAAATAATGATCTTTTCAAAAAATATCAGATTTTCTGGGTTTTACAAACTACACCAAATCATTTTATCACAATATTGCTTATGAAGTCACCAACATTTCATATGTTGACGTTTTTCAAGATTAACTTGTATTCTCAGGTAACAGGTAAACCAGAGAATAAGTACCAAGTAATGTCAGGGTGTTTTGCTTATGATATCTATTAGACAGTTTATGTTATGAAATTATAATGTTTAAAACATTGTATTGGATGTAAACAATATCAGTTGTATCATTTCAATGCTTGGTGATGATTTATGTTATGATTCATGTATATTCATTGTGATGGTATTCAATTTATGTCACAAGAGCCCTCGAACGTTTCCGCCTTCTGGTTTAGGGGTGTGACAAAGAATTAATTTAGTGATCAAAAGAGACTAATTGAACTGATAAATATGACTTGGGCTAATGATCCATGGTTTTATTTGTAATGGGCTTGTGGGTTAATCCATGAAGTATTTATCCAAATCAAATGGATGGATCATGGGCTAATGTGCATGGATTAGAGTTACACACGACCTTTGCTATTCTATAAATATATGTGTTGTGCTAAGCCCTAAAATTGACCACTACTTGCATTCCAAGAAGAGAAATCGGTTTTTAGTCTCCTTAGCCTCTCTCATATCCATCTAGTTGTTTATTTGGTCTTTGTGACTTGTCCGAGGCACAAAATTTGGGGTGCTAAGTTCTCACAAGGCCAAAGTCTTAGTAGCTACATCAAGAGGTAACTTTCTAACTTATTTTACAATTCATATGTTAAATTTTGTATGCCAGTTTAGGCTTCATGATTTCGAAACCAATGTTGCATGTTAAATTAGAGAAAACTTAGATCCAAAGCATTTGGGTTGTATGTGCACCATAGGATTGTTAGAGTACATAAAACCCAATAGTGGTATCAGAGACATAGTGTTTTCTATGGTAGTGATGCAACCATGTAATTTTCAAAGCTGGAAAAACTGCAAAACTGGATTCTGCCAGGGCCTACTCGACGAGTCCATATATGAACTCGACGAATAGGTGCCTTATGACGATGAACTCATCGAGCTCATAAGTGCACTCGACGAGTTGATTGTCTGTGAGCAGAATCTTTGAGTTTTTGTCATGTTTTGGATTAGCAACATTACCTCAAACTATTTTCGTTCATAAAATTGGATTTTAATGATAGGGTAATGTTAATCCCCATCCAAAACATGTTGTTTGTCAAATGCTAAGATAATTACTTGATTTTTGGTAAATACTAGTTATTTGTAAAATTTGAAGTTATCATATAACACAAACAGATTAGGTTAAGTTGGTAAACAATCATCCCATCATAATTGGATTAGTTAATTTGATCTATGTGTGTTCTTGAAAAAGTTCCATAACTTTTCATTAATTTATGGAACATGAAAAGTCTTTATTTATGAAACCATTAACTAATGTAAGTTATTGAATTCAAAGAGTCTTGAAAGGTTTCATAATTTGTCCTCAAGTTTGGAATTTGAAACGTCTCACTCATGGAACATAAAAGTTCATAAGTAATGAATATCAAAAGTTTTTTACTTCAAGTTTTAGAACTTGAAAAGTTACATTAGTGAAACTTTAATTCCTGACCATAAAATTTTAAAAGTTTAAAATTCAACCCTTATATTATTATAATATTAAAGTGTAATACTTATATATATATATATATAGACACACACACACACACACACATATATATATATATATATATATATATATATATATATATATATATATATATATGTATACAACAAGTCAGTTTTACCGTTAGTAGGCCTCATTCGTGAAGCCGATCTATAAGAGGTGGTGGGGGTATAAGGTTACTGCCTAAAAAATGGTGGTTTAATGGGTGTCCACTCTCACCCACCGCTTCCTTACCTGGTGGAGGGTTGTTAGCCGAATGAGTAGGATAGGACACTAATTCTCATTAATAAGTGTGATGAAAATTATTAAAGTAAGTAAAATTTTATAAAATTCTCAATCTTAGTTACTTTAGGAAAAATGTAAAAATGGTGCTATTCCATTAAATTTCACTTTACACCTTGTTAAGTCGTTAGTGGAGCATGTATGGTTAACCGACACACTAATTTGGGACTGACAATTTTTGGAAAATGGTAGCTTGGTGTTAATCATGGATCAATGGACCGTGTATGGTTAACCAACACATTAATTAATTGATTTGTAACATTGAGAGTACCAAGCTAATTCGCATGGTTATTCACACATTTGTGATCCTCCATATCCCAGTCACAAACTGGAAGGGCATAATCAAGATTCAAACATGCCATTGAAGAGTTAAATGAATCTAAAAAGAATCTAGGAATTTCAATTCATTTAAAACCTAATCTTCAATTCAGTTTTTTCATGGTGGAAATTAGTAAATCGTCATTTACCTACCATCAGATATTTTACAACTGGATTACGACATCCCTCTTCGGAATTATAGAATATTGTGTTGGGTCCTACCGTTAATATTCCATTTTGGGTGTTATATTAAGGATCATTATCTAGTCTAAACTTTGTCTTTCTTTTTAGATATCTACTTCAAACAATGCTTCCAACCCAATCCCTTTCAGCTCTTTCTCCCTCATGAACCTATGTGGGAGGGTCATCTTCGATGGATCGAATTTCAATGAATGTATTCGCAACATCCGAATGGTTATTCATTATTAGGACAAAGAATATGTCCTCAATAAAGAGCTTAAGGGTATTGATGAATCTCCTGCTACTCCCGAACAAATTGCTGAGTACAAAACTCATCAGGGGTACGCGACCAAAGTGTCGTGTATAATGATCGCTACCATGACTGCTGAGCTCCAAAAGTCATATGAGGACTTTTTGCCTTATGAAATGCACCAGGACTTGATGGAAAGGTACCATCAAAGTGCTCGAAAGGAGAGGTATGAGATCATTGGCTCAATGATCATGACCAAAATGAAGGATAGAGAGTCTATCACGACCCACTTGTAAAAGTGCAAGGGTTTGTGGACCGCTTGATGAAGTTAAATGTCAACTTCGATGAAGAGTTGGCCATAGATATTATTCTAAACTCTTTATCTTCTTTTTATCATCAATTTTGTATGACATATCATATGAAAAAAGAGGAGGTCACTCTAAGCAAACTTCAATGTCTCTTAAGAACTATTGAAAGCAGTTTAAAAGGAAAATCTGTTGTACCTACTCATACTACAACTGCCTCTATCTTGGCAATTCGACATGGAAGGGAAAGAAGAGGAAGACTCCTTCCAAGAGTCATAAGGGAAAGTCCCATGTTGGATCCTCTTCCAGTGGAACGAAAGTGGGTTTTGTCACACCCTCTTCCAATCCAAAGGAAGTAGAGTGCTTCCATTACCATGAAAAATGGCACTATAGACGAAGCAGATGAGTTTTAGAATACTACAACATCCTATGGTGCAGATACAACACTATATACCTTGGATCTATGTTTTCACTAATTATACATGCAAATTCCAAGGCATTAAACCAATAACTAGCATGCAGTTGACATAAACAATACAAGAAACTAGTTAGGATAACATACCTCTTTGTTGTAGCTTGGTTCCATGGAGCTTAAGAGCCTAGTGCCCCAAGTGTGACACCTCAAATGGTTCACACATGACCAACAACAACTTGGAATAACTTGAGAGAAGAGTCCTTATGCTAAAAATCAGCTAGCCCTCTCATATGAATCATTCTAGAGCCGATTTCTTGAGCTTTGGGGTCTTTATATATTGTGGCTATTAGGGTTACACCATGTAACTCATGTCTTTCCATATTCTTCATGCTCCATGGGTTAAAACCTCCATGGAGTATCCATGGATTACTCCATGGGTTTATCCCAACATGAAGAACTATGGATCATAAGCCCACATATATAAGAATGAAGGATTTACACAATGAATCCCCATATATTTAATTAGTGTCTTTTGATCGCAAAATTAATTCTTGATCAATACGAATTAAATAATATGATTTCATATTAATATATTATAACTTATAATATATTAATAAATCATAAATATCCCTTTCTCACAAAAGTTTACCCAAATTGTTGCGATGCCATGCAACCCAAATGGACCATACCAAATCAGGTCAAGTACATACAAATTATAGTTATGGACTTAGACACTAATCCAACAGTCTCCCACTTGGATAAGTCTAAAACTATTTTTGCAAGTATGACTGCCAAAACCCGACTAGCAATCGTAGCTCTTAAAAGCCGCTCTCGTACTCTGAACAAATCAATGATGCGTCCATTTGATAAGGGATCATATATTCCTCCATTCTAGATATCATATGAATTGAGACATGGATTTTAATCATGCTCTCTGTCCATCTGTTGTTTCCAAATTTCCGATTTATGACGACCGACTAATTGAACAAATCAAATCAGGCTAGGCTCGGCCGAGCACTTACGTTTGTCACCACTAAATCATTGAGGGACACACAAATATCACATTTATCCCTCCAAGGGTAAAAGGAATGGATAAACTTCGACTCATATGATTGATCTATATACTTATCAAATCATAGACAAAAATGTATTTTATAACTCCAAGTAACTAGTGCGTTTTCACATAATCAATGAGTAACCGACTTGTATACTACAACTCATATATCTTGGTTTAAGAATATAATCTATTATCATCTCATGATCACTTGTGATAAAAACCATGAAGTGATTCAAATGAGCATGGGTTTAATCCAACACTCGAATCTCATTCTAGGAGCTCTCATGAATGTTGTAGAAACTCTTTCTATGTCCAACACCTTAGACATCTACAAGCCAACTTCATGAAAGTCTTGATTCATATCTGCTTCCAACATATGACTGACTGTGGAGAATTTGAATAACCTAGATATTCGGGAAGTCAAAATGTGCAAAGTGAAACACAAGAATAATATTAATCCTATATGGCCCCAAACACCTTTGAGAGTAAATAAAACACCTTTTATTTAAGCACCATATTGATCACTCATTATTCAGTGTATAATGTTTCGAATAATCAACTTTATACTTGAATCAAAACAATAGTCATGCCATGCTCCAAGCATGCACACTATGTTTGTCCAAACAATAGTTATGCCATACTCCAAGTATGCACACTATGTTTGTCTATGATCCTTACTTTGTGAAGTAGAACAACTGAACATCATTCCAGTGATGCTCATTTCACATCCCAAATCCTTATCGTGAATGTAAGACTTCCAAATTCCTGCCATTTACCGAAATCCTTACGGGGAAATCGGAGGAACAGAAGAAAGCAAGTAAGAGGAAAATTTACCTTCGCAATAAGTCGATAACGACTGAAGAGATTAAAGAAGAAATTATTGGAATCCCACATTTATAGCAAAAAAGAGATAAGAAAGTTGATTTGACTGCTTCTCGGTTACCTCAAGATGGATAAAACTTATCCATTAAGGGAAAAATTTTAAACTCTTATTTATTTCCTCATTTTAATTTATTTTTAAGTTATCTATTTAACATTCTTGAAATTAACTCCTATATTTTCAGGAATAACTTGGGGGAATTGTTTGGACCAGGATCCTCAAAGGATTCAGGATCCTCAAACCTCATCAGAGATTCAGGATCCCGACTATTACCATTATTATTATTTACTAACATTTAGAATGGTTATATTTTGTTCTTAATTAGAGCATGTGCAGAAATAGTCAAGAGAAGACTTATTCTCAACGTCTCAACTATGCTAAAGACCCAGAATAACAAGTCAAACAACGTTCAAAAAGTTGGTCATAGAGGATACAGGGAATATCAGACATCTTGTTAGCTAGTTTAGACTATAAATTGACACATGTATCTCGCACACGACACACTCTACCTACTATGAGCTTATGCTATGAACTTTTTCACTTGTTCTTACTGACATACTCTCTTTAATCATCATTCAATATTAATAAAATCATCAAGGCAGCTAATCATTATCACCTCCCAAGTTTTTGTAGCGGAGATCCTAGCAAGGATGAAGGGTTTTCCTTGTAAACAATCGTATGATTCTCTTTACCTTTCTCTATTGCACAATTCGAACATCACAGCCTCTCATGAAATTTGGTTGATTTACACTTGTATAATATTTGACCAAAACACATATGCTATAATATTCACTTGTTTTGATTTTCCCAAATGCCTAGGTCATTTAGAGGGAAAAGGACTAGAACAGGATGTGACTAAAGTTCTTAAACAACTATCTAGAAAATTCCGAGGTTTTACCAAAAGTCTGGTTGCTTATGGATAGTTAGAAGTATAGTATTTGGACCGACCATATTGACATAATTCTGAGTGGAGGTGATTCTTGTTTAGAATTGATGGTCATATGGGAATATGGAAATATTTCCATAATAAGAGTTGGTTATTGAAATCTACATGTGAGTTAGAAACCTTAATGCAAGGAATGTGTTTAAGGAGTTACCTTGAATTTGATACTTCATTACCATGAATTTATTTTAGTAAAAAAGTAATAATGGAGCATTTTGTGACATCGTTGGCAAAGTCTCGGTGACTTTGACGCCACATCATCACAAAAGGATATTGCAAGCAAGGTTAGACTCTAACACATTTAGTTGTGACAATAAGTTTGAAATTCTTACACTTGTAATAAGGATTTGGAATTGTGATATGAGTATCATTGGAACTATGTCCAACTGATCTTTTCACAAAGGAAGGACCATAGAGAAACATAGTATGCATGTTTAGAACATGGCATGACTGATGTTTAATTCATGTATTTAAAATATTAATCGAAACATTATACAATGAATAAAATATAATTAATATGGTGATTAAATAATAAGAGTTTTATTTATTTTCAATTGTTTTGAGACCATAGTTAATTAGGTTATTATTGTGTTTCACTTCGCATGTTTTACTTCCCGAATAATTGGATTATTCGAACATCCACAATCGATCATACTTTTGGAAGTAAGTAATGAATTAAGACTGTCAGGAATTGAATTGTACATTGTGTATAGAGATTAGACTTAGAAATGGTTTTGTTGCAAAGTCCATGAGTACTTGGAAATGAAAATTTTGAGTATTAGATAAGCACACACTCAAAGAATTACTTCATTGTTTTTATCAAGAGTAATATTGAGATTATAATATCTTCTATTCTTGAAACGGAGATATATGAGTTGTTGTTTAAAAGCCAGTTATGCATTAATGATATGTAAATGCATCAATAACTTGATGTAATAAAACATATTGTTGTGTGTGATTTGATGAGTAAATAGAGCAAGCATATAATTCAAAGTTTATCCGTTGCTTTTTCCCTAACGGAAAAAATAGATATGTTGGCCCCTCGATGATTTGATGATGACATCTAAAGCGCTTGGCCAAGCATGGCTGAATTGATGTGTTCAGTAGTCTGATATTAGTCGTCATAAATCAGAAATCAGAAAACAAATCTTGAACATAGAGATTGATTGTAATCCATGTCTCATGTCCTTACTATATATTGTAGAACGAAGGAAAATTTGATCACTATCTAAGGACACGTAACTAACTGGGTCAGAGTTCGGCAGCGGATTTGAGAGCTCAACTTTGCTAGTATATTTTGAAGTTATATGTCACACCCCGAAACCGATGGCAGAAACGTTCTGAGGTGGAGGACGTCATGTATATTGCAACCAATGTACATAGTAAGCGTAGTAAACACAAAACATTAAATTACATAGGAAATTTACATTTGTTTGAAGGTAAAGTGCTACAAGTGTTATACATATAAGTATCATATGAACGAAAGCTAAGACGGGTCTTCTATACACTCCGACTTCCAAAAGATCGCGGGGTACCTGTCTAATGTGGACCTGAGAAAACAAGCAAATGAACGAGTTTCCTTTGGTTTTCTGTAAAAGTTATGAATCCAAGAAAATCCCATATTTTCTTAAAAGTAAAGTTTAGTTATCCATTAGTTACACGCTCTAGTTAAGAACAATTCAGTTATCCCAGGAAAAACCCTTATTTTCCTAAAAGTGTGTGTTTAGTTACGAAATCCAAATGTAATGTAGAAGTATCTACTATACTTAAAATGTTTGTGTGAAGTTTCCTGAAAGCCTGGTTATCCTTGAAATGTATGTTAGTTTTAACACGTATATAAAACTATTGTGTGGAAAGTAAACTAATTCTTAAGGTTATTAGCTTACTAAATTCATTATTACCAACAAGTAAATCTCTGTTATCTAAATTCGGAGTTCCATAACCATACAGTAGACTAAATATGGCAATAAGTAGCCCATCATCAATTTATGACTCTCGTCACCCTTGAAACTTTCGGTTCGGCAGTAGCTATCAGCTAGGTGCGGGGTAGTCAGCCCCATATAGATCTATACACTCAAGTCACGCTCTCCCTCCAGGAGATTCTGGTTACGGGGGTGGTCCTCCACTCGCGTATCTCTGTGGAGTGTTACAGAGGAGGTGTCTCCAATTATTAAGATTAACGAATTTACAAGTAATAATGCGGAAAATCCTGTTTTAAATTCTAATTACAAAGGGCGGTCCTCCACTCGCGTATCTCTGTGGAGTGTTACAGAGGAAGAAAATCAAAAGTACTAAACTAATGCCTTTAACAATAATAAAGTGGAAAATCAAGTGAGAAACATATATTACAACAATATATAATAAGATTTGAAAACTAACTCTGCAAGTCAAACAGTTGGTTAATACGGTTTTGATTGTTAAAAGCTTGTGGATTATGAAACATTTTAAATGAAATAATAAGTTTGAGTACAAAATATCCTTGTACTTTTGCTTGTATTCCTCCCCTAAAAACATTAAAAAACACGGAAAAGGTGCAGGGGTATGAACTCACTAGACGAGAATTGTGTCGGTTTGGATGCTAAATGTCAGTTCGGGGCTTGAACATGTGCGAGATTCCTATGTAATATGATAAGATACACATTTGTATCTATTTAGGCTTTGTACTACTAATTAGTTGAGGATATACACTTCTAGTCGCAAAAACTCTTCATTAAAAGTGTTTGGAGTGACCCGGGTGGCATCTATGGTTGTATATGGCTTGGATATGGAGTTTACTCTTCAAAAGTAAACCTTTAGAGGAGCTTACAACCCTAATGACCACCTCCCCATGAGTTTAAGGCCGTATACTCATGGTGGGGTGTTCTAGGGTGCTAAATGGTCTTACAACTCTTGAGGGTTAATGCTAGGCTTGGTTTTAAGGCATTGGAATGGGATTTGAACATCATAGGGACCATTTGAGGAGTTTACGGCAGTAAACTAGGATTTTACAGCCGTAAACTCTTATGTGCCCATTCAAAGTGTGTTTTGGTGGTCCTAGGTCAATCCCAAGTGTTTCTAGCTAAGTATACAAGTCATGGGATGAAATTTGGGCACTATTTGACTAAGTTATAGGAGTTTACGGCCTAGGAACCCATCCTTGGGGGGTTTACGTCCGTAAGCTCCTATGGAGGTGGTTTTTATCAAGTTTAAGGGTCCTAACTCATTTGTGGTTGCTTCTAGACTTTATTCCAAGGCTTAGGAGGTGTTTAAGGGGCATCTTAACACCTAAAAAGGAGTTTACTACCCATGAAAGGGTGTTTACGGTCTAGGCATGCTCTTGGGCCGTAAACTCATATTTACCCCTTAAATGATGAGTTTATGGTGTTCCTAGTCCATTCAAATAAGCCCTTAAGTCATTTCCAAGCTCCATAAGTGATTTGGGAGGGTTTTTGGGCTCCAAAACCCATTTTATGTGTGTTTACGGCCTAGGACTGTTCTAGGGCCGTAAACACATGATTATGGTCCGATTTCATAGATTAAGCACAAATTTGAAAGCCAAAGAGGTTATACTATGGGCTAGGATAGTTACCTTGACGATTTGGAGCTTGAATTTGATGATTTTGGGACCTAGAACTTGGATTGTGGAGAGAGAGTAGAGAGAGAGAATGGAAAAGGCTTCAAATGAGGCTCACTCAACTTTATATATGGGTTGAGTTTGAGACACGGTGGAATTCTACCCGATACTGATGTTAGACAAGGCTTTTAGTTGCACCCGATTTAATTGTCGTAACCCGGCGTGGTCTAAACTAAAAAAATATTCCAATTAAATAACGAGGGTATTTTCACGCGTTTCTAACGGGTTTGGATACCCACGAGGTCATAACGAGAGTCTCAATTTAATTAATTTAAATCGAAAGTTAACGAAAAAATTGAAATACGAACGGTTTTACTAACGGAAATAGAATATCGTGACAAAATAAATTTCGGGTTGTCACATTATCCCCCCATTAGAGGGAATTTCGTCCCAAAATTCAATAATTAAGATACAAGCAATGGATTTGGAAAGAGATACGGATACCTCTGTTTCATCGGATCATCGCGCTCCCAAGTGAACTCGGGTTGTTGCATGGCATTTTAGCGAACTTTCACTTATCGGGATACGACTTTGTTTCGTATGTTTAAATCTCGCGACCTATGATTTCGATTGGTTCTCTCATGAGTTTCAGACTTTCTTTGATTTCGGTCTCGAAAAAGAGATTACTAGGGTTTCATCGAATAGACACTACTTAATAATAGAGACGTGGAGGACAGGGCGAATGTTGCTAAGTTCATAAGGTAGTCAGAGTTTGTAAGCTACGGGATCGATCTAACAAGGATTTCGAAAGGTCCTACGTTCCTCGGGTTAAGTTTCACATGCTTTCCAAAGCGTATTATGTCTTTTTGGGGTAAAACTTTCAACAGAACACGGTCTCCAACAAAAGAGTACACCTTTCTGTGTCGGAGTGATTAGGGGTTTGGCAATCTTGGAAAAGTTTTGAGTGAATCTATGATAGTAGTTGACGAGACCCAAGAATTTATAGAATTCTGTTAGTGTCTTCGGTGCCGACTACTTCTCTATCGCTTGTGTATTGGACGAGTCCACGTGTATGCCTTCCTAGCTTACCACGTGACCAGGGTTTGACTACGAGGATAGCTCCAGGAATTTGGTCGATGTGAAACTTGGCTTGACGTTCGGGAGGAATTTCCAGGAGCTCTTCGGAAAAGACATCAGCAAAATTGTATACTTCAGGGATGCTTTCGGGGTCTTTAACTTCCTGTTTCTCGTTGATCATATAGGCTGGGGATTCATGGCACTCCTTTTGTGGAAACTTTTGGGCTTTGATGTATGAAATGAGGCAAAGGTTGGAACTAAGTTTATCGCCGTAGATTATAAGAGTTTGACCAGGGGAAAGGTTGAGATGGATAGATTTTTTTTGCCGGAACAAAGTGTATCAGCACGATTGAAACTCAATCAATCCATGCCAATGATAACGTCAAAGCTCTTTATTGAAAAACCGTCATAAGATTGATGGGAAAAGAATGATCATCGAGGCTAAGGGTACAACCAATGAATATATCACTAGCATTCTCTTTCTCACTGATAGCCATTTCGACGGTACACGTTTCGGTTGTTAGTGGAGGACTAAGATTAAGATGATGTTTGAATGAATAGATAACATATTTTCTTTCAGCACTATAACCGAAAAGGTTTGCAAGTATAAGGGCTATCGATGAGGATTGTACTTGTGGCAACGGTGGGATCGGCGGCTGCCTCATTTTGTCCCATAGCTAGGACTCTTCCAGTGTTGCCAGTTGTTTCTGTTTTGGGGCAGTTTCTATTGTAATGACCAACTTCACCGCAACCATAACAGGTCTGACCGACACCTGCTTCAGAAGCTTGATTGGTTGATTGGGCTGGCGCCTTGTAGAATCGAATCCTACGCCCCTTTTTACCATAGTTGCAGCATGACAGTTCACGGCAGGGGTCAGGGTTATGGTGGTATTTACACTTGTCGCATAGGGGAAGGTTACCAGCATACCTACTAGTAGGTGTTCGAGTTGTGGATCCCACTGCAGAAGCAGCATCAGCAGGGATACTAGCTGCATGGAGTGGTGGCTGCTTCCTCTAGGTCATCGCTATGGTCGATCAGGGTTTGCGCTAGGCATTTGGCGCTGTCGTAGGTGTCTGGCTTCGCAGCCAAGACATTTCCCTTGGTTGGCTGGGTCAACCTCCAGATAAATCTCTCAATCTTCTTACTCTCCGGGGTAACCATTCCCGAACAGAGTAGCGCCAAGTCATCAAATCTTAAAGTGTAAGCGGCGATATCGGAACCCTTCATCTTTAGGTTCCAGATTTCGTGCTCTAGCTTCTTCATTTCGCCCCAAGGGCAGTACTCTGCAAGCAGAAGTTCCTTCATGGCCTCCCAACCCATGGCATTGGCTACAGGTAGGGTTAGGGATTTGACTCGGCCGTTCCACCAAGTCAGGGCTTTATCGGTGAAAGTGCAGGCGGCGAACTTCACCTTATCAGCTTCAGAGAAGACACAAATTTCAAAAATAGATTTGATTTTCTCAAACCATCGGGTTAGGGAAATGACACCTCCAATGCCATCGAAAGATGTGGGTTTTGCGTTCATAAAGTCTTTATAGGAACACTCCTTCCGGTGTCCCTGGCTACCTTCCTGGTTTTGAGATTAGGTGCCACCTCTTGGACCACCGGGGCCAACGGGGTTCATTTGAGACATGGCAGCTGCCACTGTGGCAGCAATAGCTTCCTGGAACATTACGAGATCAAATTGGGGAGGAGGTGGTGGCGGAGGGTTGTTGTTCTTTGAGCTGGGTCTCTTTCTTGGAGGCATCTTGATCTAAAAAGATCAGGAAAGAGAGGATGGTAAGTCCTCTGAATTGAATCAAGAGATATGATACAAGGGATATCTCATTATGACAGATATGGAATTCTATTAAGCGATAAAGCAGGAAAGAGTTATCAAACAGATAAACTATCGCTAAAGGAATGATTGAGGAGCAACGCTGGAATGAGGATTTCTATAACGAAGTTGGCTCTAGAAATACTCCCATAGTCTTTCATGCTTCCTACGACGACGGCTCGTTGTTTGGGTATTGGGTAAGTTTTAGGCATGCTGCACACCACAGTCACTCCCAGGCACATGTTGGCCATGTCTCGGATGAATATAACTGCCCAGGTTTAACCGCAGCATACAACACCCAATTACTTATGTTTTGTTCTACTCGAGGTTATGGTTTACGGCGGCTGGTATACTTGTATACTTTTGAAAATACTTATATTTTAAAGTATACTTTTAGTTCAGAGCGTTTTGGACCTTAGTGTTTATAGTCTTATACCATGTAAGGTTTGGTATACTAGTTCGCTATAAACAAGGGCTCTGATACCAATCTGTCACATCCCGAAACCGATGGCGGAAACGTTCCGGGGTGGAGGACGTCATGTATATCGCAACCAATGTACATAGTAAGCGTAGTAAACACAAAACATTACATTACATAGGAAATTTACATTTGTTTGAAAGTAAAGTGTTACAAGTGTTATACATATAAGTATCATATGAACAAAAGCTAAGACGGGTCTTCTATATGCTCCGACTGTTGGGTTTTGAGCAATCTAACACTTCCTAAGTGTGCATGCAACCCTAATAAACCTTGGATCTATGTTTGTCTAAATACATGCAAAATAATAATTTTCCAAGGTTCATAACCTATCTAACATGGCATGGGGTACTTCTAAACATAAAAGAATTAGATGTGATTACATACCTTTTGATGATGAGTTTGATTCCTAAGGAGTTTGAGGGCCAAGCACCATAGTGTGAATGCCTCAAATGGAATCACAAATCACCAAAAACTCTTGGAAAACTTTGAGAGAGTGTATACACACTATAAAATCGGCCACACACAAAGTCTCACACAACTAGTGCCACTAGTGGCTATTTCATGCAACATAAGCATACTTATATAGTGTACATCATTAGGGTGAAACCCTAATAACCCATGACCTTTCCTTTCCCAAGGATCCATGGGTTAAAAGCTCCATGGATTATCCATGGACTTCCATACAAGCCTAACCCATTAACAAATGAGTGTTAGCCCACACTATATAAAACTAATAGCCCACAATCTAATTAGTCTTCCTTTTAATCTCTAAATTAATTCATAATTAATTTAAGACTAAGACTAATTAAATAACATGAATTTATATTAATATATTATAACTTATAATATATTAATAATCATATGTGTATAACTCTCATAAAATTATCCATAAATAGTTTGGATGAAATGCAACCCAAATGGACCATGCCGGGTCGGGTCAAGTATATACCAAATAAGTTATGGACTTAGGCACCTTATCCAACAGACTCCCACTTGGATAAGTCTAATAACTATATTTGCGTATGTTACTTCAGGAACCAACCAGCAATCGTAGCTCTCGAAAACTCTGTTGAACTATGAAGCGCCATTTTAGATAAGTGATCATATAATCCTCTGTTCTCATGATATCAGCCGAACAAATACATGGAACAACGTCGTACTTATTGTCTAGCAGTTTGTTTCCTGATTTCCGATTTGTTTGACAAAGAACTTAATCGAACACATCAATTTTAGTTCTGACCGGCCGGTACATAGGTCACAATAAAATCATCGAGGGGCCCAGATATCGCTTCGATTTCTAGAAGGAACAGATAAACTTCGACTCATATGCTTGTTCTACTACTTGTTGAATTTTACACAAAGGCACGTTTTATAACATCAAGTTACTGATGCGTTTACGTGAAATCAATGCACAACCAACTCATATGTAACAACTCATATCTCTAGGTTTGAAGATTTATATGATATTACCGTCTCACGATCACTCGAGATAAATTCCATGAAGTGATACAAGTGAGCGTGGGTTTACTCCAATACTTATAACTTATGAGCACTCATGAATGTTGTAGCAACCATTTCTATGACTAAACCCATTTAGCCATCTACAAAATCAATTCATGACAGTCTTGATTCATACCTACTTCCAACATATGAACGACTGTGGAGTGTTTAAATAACTTAGTCATTCGGAAAGAATAACCTAGCTATTTAGGAAGTCAAAACATGCAAAGTGAAACACAATAATAATCAAATCCAATATGGTCTCAGAACCCTTTTGAATATAAATAGAACCACCTTTTATTTATCACCATATTGATTACACATTATTCATTATATAATGTTTCAATCAATCAACTTAAGACTTGAATAAAAACAACAGTCGTCCCATGCTCTTAGCATGTACACTTTGTTTTTCTAAACAATAGTTATGCCATACTCCAAGTATGCACACTATGTTTGTCTATGATCCTTACATTGTGATGTAGATCAATTGAACATGATTCTAATGATACTCACTTCACAATCCCAAATCCTTATTATAATGTGAGAATCCCTGATTCCTATCATTTACTAAAAAATCTGTTAGATTTTAAACTTTTATGCAATGTTCCTCTTGTAATGATTATGCACAAAGTCACCAAAACCTTGTCACCAGTCATTACAGAGTATTCCAAAGAAGGTCAACTTCTATGGAACGGAAGTCTCATATTCAAAGTACATTGCTTTGAACATCCTTCTTGCATTAAGGTTTTCTAATCTTACATAGATTGAATAACTTCCACCTATGGAGACATTTCCATAGTCCCATTTTGACTATCACTTCCGAACAAGAGTTACTTCTTTTCAAAATATGTCAATATGGTCCTTTCTGACAACTTACATCATACTTCCAACTTTCCCTGAGCAACCAATCTTTGGTGAACCTCAGATTGTCCTCAACAATTGCTTAATCACTTTAGTCATATCCAGTTCTAGACTTTTCCCTTCTCAATGCCTTAAGCATTTGGAAAATTTAGAAAAGATGAATATTATAGCACATGCAATCGATCCTATATCCGAAGCATATGGGACACGATTAATGATGTTTGACATAAAGACATGATACTAGACCAGTCTTTTGCTACAATATTTTTTATTTGCCATGTTTTCAAAATTTAACTATGAAGAGGGATGCCGTAATCATAATCGAATTTTTGAAAACGCAATATATATATATAATTTCTTCAAGTTGAACCATTCCAACATAAAATTCATATATATATATATATATATATATATATATATATATATATTCTTGACTAAAGATGATTAAAATCTCAATCTAAGCTTTAGAATTGAAACGAAGTATAATTTCCTCTCCCTTAATTATAGCAAAACAACTTTTCAACCCCTGCAACTTCACGAATTGAAACTTTGTTTTCTATAATTAACATTGCTAACTTACAACACTAAACGTAATAATCATGCTCCCACTAACATGATAATTATCAGCATAACACTTATGCTCCCACTAGCTCTGACATATTTCCAGAAATCTGCTGGACTTCTGAAATTCAGATTTATACACCCTTTCTTAGATAGCTCACATGTGTGTCTAAAGAATTTTTAGGACTATGAAAGGGATGCCGTAATCATAGTCTCAATTGCTTAGGCATTTGCCATTTCTCACAAGTCCATGTTAGTGTGCCGGTTAACCACACGCGCTCCACTAACGACTTTTGAAAATGCAAATAACACAACTGATATCTACGTAAAATCTACTTAGTGAAAGCGTTTCCTCACCATCATTTTCATGAATCGGAGAGAAACCATATGACACTTAGATTTTATAGTGTATGAGTTCCTATCCATGTGAAATTGTCAAAACCATAATCACAATTGATAAGGTTAGTGACAAATTCAGCCTTACATGGAGTAAACTTGTTCAGTCTTAGTTTCTTGTCACCTTGGTAGCACAAGGCCCACCAATGCTTCCAAGTTGAACTCTGATAACTCACATGCAAATTCAACTTATTTGAAGTAGGTACAGAAATAAGAATTATGTCAACACGATAGGTTGCAAACCTTAAGTCGTGTGCTAGTGATAGATTACAGGTTTTACTCTTGATTAAATCGTGAAACTCTTTCAGGATCTTTAAGGCTCCCACTGTCCCCTTGACATATAAGTTTCCCCAGTCAAGAACCATTCCTTGACAAAACAAATATTCAAGGGATAGTGCGGATTCTTATCAAGACTAACACTTCACACAATTGGTCTTAGTTGGTCGTTGTCTCATCCAAGACATCACAACTTACCAATCTTAAATGTACAAGAGTAGAAAACATTTTACTCTTACATTTGACTAGTGTTAATAAATCTTCGTTTATGTCACTCAAAGTTACAATCTTGGAGTATGGCTCTAAGAATTGTATTGGAACGAAGTATGACTCATCGTCTTGATTTTAACCAATCCAGCAATTCATGACCTCTCTTCTTAGCCATAACAATGCACTAAGACGTCCTTAGAGTATGAATTTGTGATATGGTTTCATAATCATTAAGATGATCATGAAATATGATACTAAAGTACTCTCCCATCCTTTCAGATTTGAGAAACTTTTATCTCTCTGCCTAATTTGATTCTTCTCATTTGTTTTGTCACACATTGTAACCTTTCCAATGTTACAGAATTATACTTAACCTTATAAGTATAATCATATTTACTAATCTTTAGTAAATCATGACAAATCAATCTTTGTGGTGGACCTTGACCAGTGCACACCCAGTGTACCTAATTCCTTAGTCCTTCAATTGACTCACATATACATGTGATCAAAGAATTAGTCTTAATTTTCAAAGATGAAAATTCTCATTCATCATACAATACAACTTGTATGATTCCAAGTTTCTGTCCAATTGAAACTTGGGTGATGAAAAACTTTCTTCATTTGGTAAATTCAGACACTACCACCAATGAAAGAATCAAATCTGTCACACCCCAAAACCAAGAACGGCGGAAACGTTCTGGGGCGGAGGACGTCATGTATAATATCAACAACAATGTAAAGTAGTAAACAAGCAACAACATCATCCATTGCATTAATAAAATAATTATTATACAATTGTATTCTGTCAAATTTTGATATACACTAAAGCATAAATCAAAATGAAAGATAAGTCTTGAATAAGCTCCATCTTCCTTTCTCCTTGCATCGGTAGTTGTCTATGATGACCTGAGGATACAAGTAATTTTGAAAGCGAGTATCAGCTATAAAGCTGGTGAGATCATAAGTATTAATGTGTCTTAATTTGTATGTAAGAATTTGTAATTGTAAGTATTGTAAGAATTTGTAAGTGTAAGTGTATATGAATTGTAAGCGTTTGAAAAACCCTAGAATCCCTATGATTCCTTCTAGTAAGTGAAGGTGTCTTCTACCAATACCTAACTGTTCTATGTGTGTGTCTCTTGTAAGACTATGTATTTTCCAAAGTATAACTATCATTATCCAAAAATATAGTTTGTACGTTTATGTTTAAGTGAGGTTATCACTAAAAATATGTACTGGAAAAATTAACGTAGTACTAAACGTAGCTCTAAAAGGACTACTACTGTACTAACTACCTCAAGCCGGATTTTGGGCAAAGGCACTATGTGATAAATTGCGCCATACTATCGACTAGTAACAACGACATAATGAATGGTCGTAATAAAGAAATGACGTTTGGCACCCGCAGACCTGCAGGTCCGGCTGTAGCTAGCAGCAAGGTGTAGGATTGTCAATCCAGCATAGATCTATACACAAACTCATACTATGGACTGGTTCATCGACATAAGAATGGTCGAAATAAGGTATGACGTTTGGCACCCGCAGACCTGCAAGTCCGGCTGTAGCTAGCAGCAAGGTGTAGGATAGTCAATCCATTATAGAATCTATACGCAAACTCAACGCTCCCCCTTCAAGAGACTCTGGCCGCAACTCAAGTCATGAGGTTTTAAGTCATGCTTCGATTAAAATCACAGTAACTAACTTATTCTCGTATATGCAATGTAATGCACTGTAATGTTCTATGTGTGCTAGCTGTAATGTGTGTTCTCTCTATCTAGCAAGTATAGTAATGTAAATGTCTAGTATAGTTGTATATGTTCTCGTCCTAGTATAGATGTATATGTAATGTACAGTAATGTTCTAGAAAGTATTGACTCATGAATGAACTGACTCATTGTATGATATCGCGTTCTAGTAATGGTTCTAGTATCTTCCTGAACTACCCATATGGTAGCTTACTAGTAATCTAAGTGGTACGTATGGACGTGGATGTATACCCTTGCTACCCAAGGGCATAGGATGAATTGGAAGGACCTTTTATGACTTTATATGTACACATGATATATAACTAATATTTAAACGACCTTCGGACGAGTATCCGATATCCCACCAGACCACATCTCAAGGCGCGAAAAGGAAATAGGGTGGATAGCCTTCCTAAGCCTTTTAAACATTTCTTATATAACTATACATATAGAGGCATGCAATTTAAAATATAAAAGCATAAATAAGTTTGGTAAATCATTTGAAACATAAATATTAGTTTAAGGAAAGATCGACTTGAGGTCAATCTATAAAACAATTTGAAGGCATAAGTTTGATAGTACAATATAAGTACAAGGAACATTTGTTTGAAACACAGTTGTAAATCAGTTTGAAATAAGATAAACAGAGTAAGAAGTACAGTGTAATAAGTAGTTTGAAATCATATAAAATGTTTATAAAAATCATTTTAAGGAAATTGTTTGGTAAAACGGCTAATGAATAGCCAAATCTTTTGAATGCTGTATATTAATCACATGTGATTGATGTAATAAGTAATATAATCCTACTTACTAATCACATGTGATTGACATAATAAGTAGCAGGATTCTACTTGTATCCCCCCCCCATAAAACATTTAAAATAGTTTAAAACATTAGTTAAGGGGTATGAACTCACCTGCAGTATGTGACTGGAATTGAACGGGTTGTTATCGTACGGAAGGATCGGACAAGTGCTTGGTGTCAAGTGATGACTTAGACACACACAATGATCCTAATTACATATGAAGACATATGTATATAAATAATTAGAGATTTAATCACTAACTAATCAAGTATAACATTTAAGCGCGAGGACAACACTGTTGGTCAAGTGCTAGGAGGCTAATGGGTTGCAACAAAGAAGTGCAATGCCCCTAATGGAAGTTTAAGGTCAAAAGACCATATTCATTAGAGTTTACGGCCCAGGGGAGTAAGCTCCTGGCCGTAAACTCCCAAACAAGTCATGAAATGGAGTTTAGAAGTACTACAACCTTAGAGGGGAATTGTTTCAAGGCTACACAAGTGTTTGGGCACCACATTGACTCCTTTGGGGAGTTTACGGCCCAAAGACCCTTTTCCCTTGGAGTTTACGGCCGTAAACTCCCTTGGGAGGGTTCTTATTGTTCTTTCAAGTCCCCAATATTTCAAGGAACAAGTCTAGGCTTCAACACTTGGATTAAGGAAGGTTTAAGGCACTAAATGGAACCATTTGATGGAGTTTACGGCCATAGAACTCTTTGGGCCGTAAACTCCCTCACACATGAGGTTCTAAGAATTTTAACTAGTCCAAAACTCATCTAGGTACTTGCCCTAAAAGTCTCTTGGCCTAAGGAAGTGTCTAGGGTGTCCTTTAACCCCTTTAAAGGAGTTTACGGCCCAAGAAATACTCTTGGACGTAAACTCTTCAACACTTGAGCTTTTCATGATTTTTCTAGGTCCTAAACCCATTCAGGTGCTTGCTAAAAATGAAGACTAAGCCCTAGGAAGAGTTTGAAGGGGTTTTGGCCCTAAATCTTGGAGTTTACGGCCTAAGGAGCATCTTGGCCGTAAACTCCCTTCCAAAGTGGGTTTCTAATTGTTTTGTTGGCCTAAGACTTGAGTTTAAGGCTTCTAGGTTCTTGTTCTAAGGCTAAAGGATCACAAGGCACTCATTTGTGCCCTTTACTTGGAGTTTACGGCCCAAGAGGTGGTTCCTTGGCCGTAAACTCCTCTAACCAAGTGATTTTGCTTTGCTTCTAGCCTCTAATGATCATTCATAAAGTCCCTAGTTAGATGCCTAACACGGAAATGGGACTATGTGGCCTTTAGGCTTGATTTTGGAGTTTACTCCCCAAGAACGTTCTTGGGCGGTAAACTCCCGGATCTTGTGCTTTGGACATGAATCAATGTTATAAAGCATATAACAAGCATTAAAACACATTTAGGGAAGTAGACTCACAATCTGGGATGAAAACCCGAAGATCCGTGAGAGAGTATTTGGCTTTTCTCTAATTGGAAATCAAATAATGAACCAATTTGGTTCAGAATTCTATTTATAGACCTGAGATTTTTGGCAGAAAATATTTCTATTCTCGGAATGGATTCTAATGACCTAGAGTAATGGAATTACAGTGTTGCACAAAATCCTAGTGCAACCACTCTCCTAATAACTCCTTAGGTGTAAAACCCTAAAACTGCCAAACTTATTCCATAAGTCTAAAATTTTACTGTAGCTGCTCTACTACTATTGGATTAAAGTGGTTTGATTAGAATGGAAAATTTCGGGTTGTCACATCATCCCCCTATTAAAGGGAATTTCGTCCCGAAATTAGAATTTAGGCAAGGAAGTATGCACGAATGATCGAGACGTGAGGAGGAAACTTCCTAATCGATTGGTTCTAGCGCACCTAAGTGAAATCGGCTCTCGGTTGGTATCCCAACGAACCTTCACTAACTGGCGACGGTGTTGCTTCGTCCGCTTGACCTCTCGGTCGAGGGTCACTACGGTTCTGATACGAAGGCAAGGATCTCGACGAGTGGACTTGTAAGAGTCCAACCGGAAAGGTATGGTGTCACGATCGAGATGCGAAGAGTCGGAAGTACGTTACTGAGTTCACGGAGTAGGTCTAGTTTGTGCGAGGCACAGAACCGATTCTGATAAGAATCTCGGAGGTCCTGTCTAACTTGGATTTAGCTTTCCACGCTTTACGAAGCGTATTAAGCCATTCTCAGAGTGAGTTATCCTAAAGAACTTGATCACTCACTCGGAATCTCAAAGGTTCCTTTTCTTGTGTAACTTCCCAGTCAAAGGTCACCCCTTGCTGGGTCATAGTCGTACGAGTTTCTGTAGCTTGCGAGGAGTTCTGAATGAACTAAGGCGGTAGGTCGGTAAGACCTAGAATTTGGCGAAAGCTGTCGGCTTCTCTAGTGTCGATGAATGTTCAAATGTTTTGGCAAATTGAAAGAGTACTCAAAATTTCCCACATTACTAACAGTGTGTCCTAGAAACTTGACTCTTCAATTTCCAAATCTCGTGCCTAGAGAACTTTGCTAAAACTTCCTCTGTAGGAAATGTTTTCATGGGTTTTCTTCTTACTACGAGGGTAGATAAGTAAGTCATTTCATGGAGAAATGACGAATCGATCCAAGTAAGAAAGACGTAACCCTAGTCATTTATCTCATGAAAACCATGGGCGTATTGGTCCTATCCGAAAGGTATCACTACGGACTCGAAGCGTCCGCATCGAATTCGGAAGATAGTCTCCCAGACATCCTTCCCTAACACATCGAACTGGTGATATTCGGATCTCAGGTCCATTCCTGGAAGTAGATTATTTCCTTACGTCTACTCAACCATTTTGTCTATGCGAGGCAGAGATCACGATTTCTATAAAAATCTTGACGGAATCCTCGATATCCGAGGCATATACGATGCGATCCATCGATCTCTGGAAGAATCTGACCGGGGTTCTCGAAGGTGAGAAACCTAGTCTTCTAATTCTATTTCTGTGTAGTTCGCTAAATTGTTTGCACTGTTCTTGTATCTCCGTGGGTGTTTAGCTATAGGGTGATCTGTTTTCGGGAGTCGTACTGGGTTCTAAGTTTGTTCATATGACGATGTGATCACTCGTATACTTAGGCAGTTTCTCCGTTCTGAAGTCCATTTTAGAATTCATACCTGGTTTCACAATCACAACTTCGGGTATACGAGTCGTATATAATTAAGATTGAAAAGGTAGTCGAATAACTGATTCTTCTTTAAGCTCACATCCCATCGGGGAAAAAGAAGTTAAAGTGGAATCATCAATTCTAAACCTGTAGAAGCTTGATTATATATAACTCTTACGTATACCTTCCTCAGTGATAGATCAATTACATGAATCCTTAGATTGGACTTAACGTACTGCACGAGTGGTACTTCGGGGATTCCTTCGGAAAGGAAATAACTAAGAGTTACTCCTGGAATGAGTACTTCGGGGATTCTGATATGACGGCTTCGCTGGAAAAGTGATCTAGAAGATAAGGATGTACGTATGAAGCTGTTTTCGAAAGACAAGGATTTGTGAGCGATTCTGGTTGACCCTGATGTACTTAGATTGTTCATGAAAAGAGTAATAGTATGTTCTCAAAAGTTTGACCTACATCACTATGATGCAGTCCTGGTTAAAGAATGAAAGTATGTTTGCGAAGGTTTGGCCTACATCCTTATGATGCAATCCTAGTACGGAATGGAAGTATGTCCGTAGAATGATCTCAAGACGTTTGTCATTTGGGCTGAGGTATCGTGGGTTGGTGAATAACAAGATCCAACCACTAAAAGAGACTTGGAAATGCCTCTGGAGATAAATCACCATAGTCCAATGACTTGACTAAAGTATGATTCAGATAGACTCCAATGAAAGTAAGATAAAAGTACTTGAATGAAGAATGACACAAAAGTTAGCCGGCTGTCAATACCTTTGATATTCACAATGTAAAGATTCAGTAAAATGACCTTGTAAAGGTCTTACATCATATCCACAGAAGATAGTTCCTGACAGCATAAAGACCTAACTAAAGTACTTACGGAACAAGATAATTTCATAGAAAATGCCACATCGGGCATAGACCGAAAACGATTCCTTTTTATAAGGGAAATAAAGTAGAGCGTCTACTATTGGCGACGGTCATCCCTCTGGTGAACTCTTAGTTCAACCAATTGACGTTCCATGTCAAGTAGGTGTCTTTCGCACACCATATGGCGTACTCGGAGCCCTGTGACTTCGGCTCGTGATTCAGCCAGTGCTTGCAACAGGGTTTCATGGTTTCTCACTGATCTCTCGTGAGCATCCTCTAGACGAACGGTGCGGACGGTATGCATTCTAGCATAGGCGACTATTTCTGAAATCTGATGTCGGGCTGTCTTGCCTTGAATCTCATTTCAGGCCACTCTGCGGACCAAGATTGACAAGACTATATCTGCTAAGCCTTCATTGCTTAAGTTATAAAAATTTCGGTCGCCATTGTGACAACCCGAAATTTTCCATTCAAATCAAACCACATCAATCCAATAGAAGTAGAGCAGTTTCAGTGAAAATTCAAACTTTTGGAATAAGTTTGGCAGTTTTAGGGTTTTACCCCTAAGGAGTTATTAGGAGAGTGGTTGCACTAGGATTTTGTGCAACACTGTAAATCCATTACTCTAAGTCATTAGAATCCATTCCGAGAATAGAAATATTTTCTGCCAAAAACCTCTGGACTATAAATAGAATTCTGAACCAAATTGGTTCATTATTTGATTTCCAATTAGAGAAAAGCCAAATACTCTCTCACGGATCTTCGGGTTTTCATCCCAGATTGTGAGTCTACTTCCCTAAATGTGTTTTAATGCTTTTTATATGCTTTATAACATTGATTCATGTCCAAAGCACAAGATCCGGGAGTTTACCGCCCAAGAACGTTCTTGGGGAGTAAACTCCAAAATCAAGCCTAAAGGCCACATAGTCCCATTTCCGTGTTAGGCATCTAACTAGGGACTTTATGAATGATCATTAGAGGCTAGAAGCAAAGCAAAATCACTTGGTTAGAGGAGTTTACGGCCAAGGAACCACCTCTTGGGCCGTAAACTCCAAGTAAAGGGCAGAAATGAGTGCCTTGTGATCCCTAGCCTTAGAACAAACACCTAGAAGCTTTACACTTATGATTTATGCCATCAAAACCCTTAGAAATCATTTCTATAAGGGAGTTTACGGCCAAGAAACTCCTTGGGCCGTAAACTCCAAGTTTTAGGTTCCAAAATGCCTTTAAACTCTTCCTAAGGCTTAGTATTCATTTTTGGCATGTACCTTAATGTGTTTAGGACCTAGAAAACACATAAAAAGCTTAAGTGTTTGAGAGTTTACGGCCAAGAGTATTTCTTGGGCCGTAAACTCCTTAAATGGGGTCAAAGGACACCCTAAACACTTCCATAGGCCAAGAAACTTTTAGGGCAAGTACTTAGAGGAGATATGGACTAGTTAAAATTCTTAGGACCTCATGTGTGAGGGAGTTTACGGCCCAAAGAGTTCTATGGCCGTAAACTCCATCAAATGGTCCCATTTAGTGCCTTAAACCTCCCTTAATCCAAGTATTGAAGCCTAGACTTGTTCCTAGAATTGTTAGACACTTGAAAAGACAATAAGAGCCCTCCCAAGGGAGTTTACGGCCGTAAACTCCAAGGGAAAAGGGTCTTTGGGCTGTAAACTCCCCTTAGGAGTCAATATGGTGCCTTAAACTCTTGCCTAGCCTTGAAACAATTCCCCTCTAAAGTTGTAGTACTTCTAAACTCCATTACATGGCTTGTTTGAGAGTTTACGGCCAGGAGCTTACTCCCCTGGGCCGTAAACTCTAATGATTATGGTCTTTTGACCTTAAACTTCCATTAGGGGCATTGCACTCCTTTATTGCAACCCATTCGCCTCCTAGCACTTGACCAAAAGTGTTGTCCTCGCGCTTAAATGCTATTACTTGTATAATTAGTGTTATAATCACTAATTATTTATATACATATGTCTTCATATGTAATTAGGATCATTGTGTGTGTCTAAGTCATCACTTGACACCAAGCACTTGTCCGATCCTTCCGTACGATAACAGCCCGTTCATTTCCAGTCACATACTGCAGGTGAGTTCATACCCCTTAACTAATGTTTTAAACTATTTCAAATGTTTTATGGGGGGGGATACAAGTAGAATCATGCTACTTATTATGTCAATCACATGTGATTAGTAAGTTGGATTATATTACTTATTACATCAATCAAATGTGATTAATATACAGCATTCAAAAGATTTGGCTACTCATTAGCCGTTTTACCAAATAGTTTTCCTTCAAAAGATTTTTATAAACATTTATATGTTTTCAACTACTTATTACACTGTACTTCTTACTCTGTCGTCATATTTCAAAACTCATTTACAACTGTGTTTTCAAACAAATGTTCTTTGTACTTATACTGTTTTATCAAACTTATGCCTTCAAATTGTTTTATAAATTGACATCAAGTCGATCTTTCTTTAGACTAATATTTATATTTCAAATGTTACTAAACTTATTTATGCTTTGATATTATAAAATTGCATGCCTCTATATGTATAGTTATATAAGGAATGTTTAAAAGGCTTAGGAAGGCTATCCACCCTATTTCCTTTTCGCGCTTGAGATGTGGTCTGGTGGGATATCGGATACTCGTCCGAAAGTCGTTTAAATATTTGTTATATATCATGTGTACGTATAAAGTCATAAAAGGTCCTTCCAGTTCATCCTATGCCCTTGGGTAGCAAGGGTATACATCCACGTCCATACGTACTACTTAGATTACTAGTAAGCTACCATATGGGTAGTTCAGGAAGATACTAGAACCAGTACTAGAACGCGATATCATACAGTGAGTCAGTTCATTCATGAGTCAATACATATACAGATATACTAGAAACAATACATATACAGATATACTAGAAACAATACATATACAGATATACTAGAAACAATACATATACAGATATACTAGAAACAATACATATACAGATATACTAGAACGCTTACCTAACAATACTTGCTAGATAGAGAGAACACATATTTCAGCTAGCACACGTAGAACATTTCAGTACACCAGTGTACAATTTCATGATCACACTTACATGAATATGCTTACATATACATATACATATACATATACATAGAACAGACGTCACTAGGGGCTATAGCTCAGAACCAGTTCAGGATCTAACTATACTGATAAATCACACTACAATTGTGATTGGTATATCGAGTATACATGATCATAGTAATGTGGATGCCCACGGCTTGCATTCATGCAGGGGTCGTGAGTAGGTCCTAAAATCCCTCTGATAGGGGAGCGAAACAGTCTGGGATCTAGATATCACATTATACCTTATCCCTCAAATAAGGCAAGTTGAGTATCGGTGTACTGATATATATACTCATATATATATCCAAATACTGTGGTACTTGGAAGTATTACCCTAGACTTAAGGTAATAGGTACGGTTGTAGTTCGACACTACACCATGGTACCATTTCTTTCCTATTACATTCACTTAGTGAATTCTTCATAGGGAGCACGGTAATGTAGTTACTACTTGTTGATAAATAGTAGCCCTTTTAGAGCTACAATTTAGTACTACGTTAATTTTTCCAATGCATATGTTAGTGATAACCTCACTTAAACAAAAATTGTACAAACTATATTTTTGGATAATGATAGTTATACGTTGGAAAAAAAATACTTACTCTTACAAGAGACACACACACGCCGAACGGTTAAGTCTTGGTAGAAGACTCCTTTTGTTACTAATAGGAATCATAGGGATTTCTAGGGATTTTCAAACATTTACAGTTGAGCTACAAACATTTTCATACTTATACTAGCTTTCTTTCAAAGTAATGTCATGTCTTAGAAATTATAAGTTTTCACAAATTAAGACACATTAATACTTATGATCTCACCAGCTTTATAGCTGATACTCGCTTTCAAAATTACTTGTATCCTCAGGTCATCATAGACAGGTACCGATGCAAGGAGAAAGGAAGATGAAGCTTATTCAAGACTTATCTTTCATTTTGATTTATGCTTTAGTGTTTATCAAAATTTGACAGAATACAATTGTATAATAATTATTTTATTAATGAAATGGATGATGTTGTTGCTTGTTTACTACTTTGCATTGTTGTTGATACTATACATGACGTCCTCCGCCCCAGAACGTTTCCGCCATTTTTGGTTTTGGGGTGTGACAGATTGGTATCAGAGCATTGTTTATAGTGAATTAAGTATATCAACCCATAAAAGATATACTAACTATAAATACATAAGGGATTAAAAATACTCTGACCAAGAGTTTATACTTTAAATAGTAAAATATTTAAGTAAGTATACGTGCTGCATTCATACTAAAATCAATGTCATTAGGACAGTACAAAAGAATTACGATTGTTGGGCAACACAAGTGGGCTTAGACACATATGGTCAAAACTGGGAAGATATAGCCTGATCGCCTATATTATCCGAGGGTTGACTAGCATGTGCCTAAGTTTAAGTGTGTGGTTGCAACAATGCTAAAATCTTACCAACCCTACCACAATGAGAACAATAGAACATAACAATAAATTTAAAATACTATAGGTGTATTTTGGTGTTACTATAAGTACTATATACTTGAGAATTAAAAAGGGATCTTCATTACTAAGTTAATAGTTGCTAAGTGGATACACTGAGGCTACATGTAATTATGATGTCATAGACTCAGAATTTGTGATAATTTTGCCTTACCCCTATTCTGTGTGAATAAGGAGTTAAGGTCACTTATTCGAAGGTCTATCCTGTTTAGATTACACATAGCTGGTATGCACTTCACAAATAGCGATGTAACTAATGAAGGTTTTCTAAAAATAATTATATAGATAGTCCGTCTAAAAATTATCTTCTTACCCTAAATTCTCGCATAGAAATCATAACTGGACTCCATCCCCTTGACAACCAGTATCTTCCGAATGAAGTCATAGCTGGTTGGTTTGGAGAAGAACCAGAGAATGATCATCCTATCCCCTTGGATGATCACCGTGATGAAGACTTTTCTTGTGATACTAACCCCGAGCCAGAGGTTGAGAACCTACCTCGAGTAACTCCCGTTCCAATTCCTAACCCTCGTCCAGCTTTTCATGGCCCGACCCTGAGTGAGTGGAATGCTTGGAAACAGGGAGCCAAGGACAAGATCAGTTTATGCTATTTGATGGTGACCGAAGCTTTTATGACGTGAGCAATGAGGGCTTAACAGATATAGTCTTGCCAATCTTGGCCCGCAGAGTGGCCTGAAAGGAGATTCAAGACCGGACAGCCCTACGTCAGATTTCAGAAATAGTCGCCTATGCTAGAATGCATACCCTCCACACCATTCATCTAGAGGATGCTCACGAGAGATCAGAGAGAAACCATGAAATCCTGTTGCAAACACTAGCTGAATCCCGAGCCGAAGTCATAGAGCTCCGGGTACGCCATATGGTGTGCGAAAGACACCTACTTGACATGGAACGTCAATTGGTTGAACTAAGAGTGCACCAGAGGGATGATCGTCGCCGTAATAGACGCTTTACTTTATTTTCCCTTATAAAAGGAAATCATGTTTTTCTGTCTATGCTCGATGTGGCATTTTCTATGAAATTATCTTGTTCCGTAAGTACTTTAGTTAGGTCTTTATGCTGTCAGGAACTATCTTCTGTGGATATGATGTAAGACCTTTACAAGGTCATTTTCTTGAATCTTTACATCGTGAATATCCAAGGTATTGACAGCCGGCTAACTTTCGAGTCATTCTTCATTCAAGTACTTTTATCTTTCTTTCATTGGAGCCTATCTGAATCATACTTTAGTCAAGTCATTGGACTGCGGTGATTTATTCCAAGAGACACTTCCAAGTCTCTTTCAATCGTTGGATCTTGTTATTCACCAACCCACGATACCTCAGCTCGAACGACAAACGTCTTGAGATCATTCTACGAACATACATTCATTCTTTAACCGGGACTGCATCATAGGGATGTAGGTCAAACTTTCGAGATCATACTCTTACTCTTTTCATGAACAATCTAAGTACATCAGGGTCAACCAGAATCGCTTACAAATCTTTACTCTTTCGTGTTACAGAATCATGTCGTCATCCGGAAACAACCAGCCAAGCAACGAGACCTCTACTTTTCCGATGGACGCTGCCACCTTTCAAACGGCAGTTACAGCTGCCATAGTGGTTGCCGTAACCGCGGTCATGGCGCACCATAGCGCTAACAACATGGTCAATGCTGCTGATGGAAATAAAGTTTCCAATCGCGATATCCACCCAGGAAGTCGTCCAACAGTAACAGCCACAGGCTCGCAAAGCCATAAAACAGAGAACAAGAAAAGAAAACGTCAAGCCAAAGTGGAACTCAAACGGTTTCAGAAAATGGCCAGGCAGCAGCCACAAACCTCTGCCATCCCAGTACCGAGCAGACCATATAAGGGAACACTCCCGAAGTGCGACCGGTGCAATTTCCACCACGAGGGAATGTGCCGAGTCTTGCAGTGCGTGAACTGCAACAAGAAAGGGCACATCGCCCGTTTCTGTAGAGCTACCTCCACCACTAGGGCCAGCCTAAATTGCTATAACTGTTGTGAGTTTGGGCACTATAAAAGAGATTGCCCAAAGAAGGAAAACAAGGAAAGAACCCGTGTTCCCATAACTCCTACCCGACACTTCACTTCGACCACCAATGTGGGTACTGTCTATATATGTCACCAATGCGGTGAAACTGGACACCTCCAGAAGGATTGCCCGATAAGACAGAATTCTGGCGCAGATGGGAAAATTCTCAGGATCACAGCTGCAGGAGAGCCTGCTCAGGAACCACGTTAATGTGTTTAAAGCGTTTCGTTGTATCAGACTTATAAACTATCTAGAACTAATGCAACTAGAGTCTTACCTTTTGCGAGATCCTGTCTGTATAGGAGTTCTCGTGCTGCGTATACTTGTCTTGGGTAGTATATCTTATTCGCATCAATAATCTTGTGGTAAACTTAAAGTACTGTAACTCTGTTCATGGTTGCATAGTTGTGTTTTGTCTGTAACCGTCTTATGTTAATTCTAATGTCTTTAAAAGTTTCTGTATGATTCCGAAATTATCATACGACTCGATTTAAAATTTGATCCTCGCGAAAACAGCTTCAGACGTACGTCCCCATCTTCTAGATCACTTTTCCAGCGAAGCCGTCATATCAGAACGCCGGAGTACTCATTCCCGGAGTACCTCTTAGTTAATTTCTTTCCGAAGAAATCCCCGAAGTGCCACTCGTGCAGTACGTCAAAGTTCAATACAGGGATTCATGCGGATGATCTATCACTAAGGAAGGTATACATAAGAGTGTTATATAATCAAGGTTTTACAGGTTTAGAATTGATGATTCCGCCTTAACTCATTTCCTCCTTGGGATATGAGGGTAAGGAAGAATCAGTTATTCGACTACCTTTTCAATCTTAATTATATACGACTCTTATACACGAAATTGTGATCGTAAATCCAAGTATGAATTCTAAAATGGACTTCAGGACGGAGAAACTGCCTAAGTATACGAGTAATCACATCGTCATGTGAATAAACTTAGAACCCAGTACAACTCTAGAAAACAGATCACCCTATAGTTTAAACACCCCCGGAGATACAAGAACAGCACGAGCAACTTGGCAAATTACACAGAAATAGAATTAGAAGACTAGGTTCCTCACCCTAGAGAACCCCGGTCAGATTCTTCCAGAGATCGATGGATCGCATCGTATGTGCCTCGGTTATCGAGGAATCCGTCAAGATTTTTATAGAAATCATTATCCCTGCCTCTCATAGACAAAATGGTTGAGCACACGTAAGGAAAGAACTACTTCCAGAAATGGACCTAAGATCCGAATATCACCCGTTCGATGTGATAGGGAAGGATGTCTGGGAGACTATCTTCCGAATTCGATGCGGACGCCTCGAGTCCGTAGTGATACCTTTCGGATAGGACCAATACACCCATGGTTTTCATTAGCTAAATGAATAGGGTTACGTCTTTCTTACTTAGGATCGATTCGTCATTTCTCCATGAAATGAATTACTTATCTACCCTCGTAGTAAGAAGAAAACCGATGAAAACATTTCCTACAGAGGAACTTTTAACGAAGTTCTATAGGCTTGAGTTTTGAAATTGAAGAGTCAAATTTCTAGGACACACTGTTATTAATGTGAGAAATTTTGGGTACTCTTTTGAGTTTGCCAAAACATTTGAGTATTCATCGACACCAGAGAAGCCGACAGCTTTCGCCAAATGATAGGTCTTACCGACCTACCGCCTTAGTTCATTCAGACCTCCCCGCAAGCTTCATAAACTCGTATGACTTCGACCCAGCAAGGTGTGGCCTTTGACTGGGAAGTTACACAAGAAAAGGAACCTTTGAGATTCCGAGTGAGTGACCAAGTTCTTTCGGATAACTCACTCTGAGAAGGGCTTAATACGCTTCGTAAAGCGTGAAAAGCTAAATCCATAGTTGACAGGACTTCTTAGATTCTTATCAGAATCTGTCCTGTGCCTCGCACAAACTAGACCTACTCCGCGAACTCAGTAACGTACTTTCTACTTTTCGCATCTCGATCGTGAAACCATACCTTTCTGTTTGAACTCTTCCAAGTCCATTCGTCGAGATCCTTGCCTTCGTATCAGAACCGTAGTGACCCTCGACCGAGAGGTCAAGCGGACGAAGCAAATGCCGTCGCCAATTAGTGAAGGTTCGTTGGGATACCAACCGAGAGCCCGATTTCACTTCAATGCGCTAGAACCAATCGATTAGGAAGTTTCCTCCTCACGTCTCAATCATTCGTGCATACTTCCTTGCCTTAATTCTAATTTCGGGACGAAAATCCCTTTAACAGGGGGATGATGTGACAACCCGAAATTTTCCATTCAAATCAAACCACATCAATCCAATAGAAGTAGAGCAGTTTCAGTGAGAATTCAAACTTTTGGAATAAGTTTGGCAGTTTTAGGGTTTTACCCCTAAGGAGTTATTAGGAGAGTGGTTGCACTAGGATTTTGTGCAACACTGTAAATCCATTACTCTAAGTCATTAGAATCCATTCCGAGAATAGAAATATTTTCTGCCAAAAACCTCTGGACTATAAATAGAATTCTGAACCAAATTGGTTCATTATTTGATTTCCAATTAGAGAAAAGCCAAATACTCTCTCACGGATCTTCGGGTTTTCATCCCAGATTGTGAGTCTACTTCCCTAAATGTGTTTTAATGCTTGTTATATGCTTTATAACATTGATTCATGTCCAAAGCACAAGATCCGGGAGTTTACCGCCCAAGAACGTTCTTGGGGAGTAAACTCCAAAATCAAGCCTAAAGGCCACATAGTCCCATTTCCGTGTTGGGCATCTAACTAGGGACTTTATGAATGATCATTAGAGGCTAGAAGCAAAGCAAAATCACTTGGTTAGAGGAGTTTACGGCCAAGGAACCACCTCTTGGGCCGTAAACTCCAAGTAAAGGGCACAAATGAGTGCCTTGTGATCCCTAGCCTTAGAACAAACACCTAGAAGCTTTACACTTATGATTTATGCCATCAAAACCCTTAGAAATCATTTCTATAAGGGAGTTTACGACCAAGAAACTCCTTGGGCCGTAAACTCCAAGTTTTAGGTTCCAAAATGCCTTTAAACTCTTCTTAAGGCTTAGTATTCATTTTTGGCATGTACCTTAATGTGTTTAGGACCTAGAAAACACATAAAAAGCTTAAGTGTTTGAGAGTTTACGGCCAAGAGTATTTCTTGGGCCGTAAACTCCTTAAATGGGGTCAAAGGACACCCTAAACACTTCCATAGGCCAAGAAACTTTTAGGGCAAGTACTTAGAGGAGATATGGACTAGTTAAAATTCTTAGGACCTCATGTGTGAGGGAGTTTACGGCCCAAAGAGTTCTATGGCCGTAAACTCCATCAAATGGTCCCATTTAGTGCCTTAAACCTCCCTTAATCCAAGTATTGAAGCCTAGACTTGTTCCTAGAATTGTTAGACACTTGAAAAGACAATAAGAGCCCTCCCAAGGGAGTTTACGGCCGTAAACTCCAAGGGAAAAGGGTCTTTGGGCCGTAAACTCCCCTTAGGAGTCAATATGGTGCCTTAAACTCTTGCCTAGCCTTGAAACAATTCCCCTCTAAAGTTGTAGTACTTCTAAACTCCATTACATGGCTTGTTTGAGAGTTTACGGCCAGGAGCTTACTCCCCTGGGCCGTAAACTCTAATGATTATGGTCTTTTGACCTTAAACTTCCATTAGGGGCATTGCACTCCTTTATTGCAACCCATTCGCCTCCTAGCACTTGACCAAAAGTGTTGTCCTCGCGCTTAAATGCTATTACTTGTATAATTAGTGTTATAATCACTAATTATTTATATACATATGTCTTCATATGTAATTAGGATCATTGTGTGTGTCTAAGTCATCACTTGACACCAAGCACTTGTCCGATCCTTCCGTACGATAACAGCCCGTTCATTTCCAGTCACATACTGCAGGTGAGTTCATACCCCTTAACTAATGTTTTAAACTATTTCAAATGTTTTATGGGGGGGATACAAGTAGAATCATGCTACTTATTATGTCAATCACATGTGATTAGTAAGTTGGATTATATTACTTATTACATCAATCACATGTGATTAATATACAGCATTCAAAAGATTTGGCTACTCATTAGCCGTTTTACCAAATAGTTTTCCTTCAAAAGATTTTTATAAACATTTTATATGTTTTCAACTACTTATTACACTGTACTTCTTACTCTGTCGTCATATTTCAAAACTCATTTACAACTGTGTTTTCAAACAAATGTTCTTTGTACTTATACTGTTTTATCAAACTTATGCCTTCAAATTGTTTTATAAATTGACATCAAGTCGATCTTTCTTTAGACTAATATTTATATTTCAAATGTTACTAAACTTATTTATGCTTTGATATTATAAAATTGCATGCCTCTATATGTATAGTTATATAAGGAATGTTTAAAAGGCTTAGGAAGGCTATCCACCCTATTTCCTTTTCGCGCTTGAGATGTGGTCTGGTGGGATATCAGATACTCGTCCGAAAGTCGTTTAAATATTTGTTATATATCATGTGTACGTATAAAGTCATAAAAGGTCCTTCCAGTTAATCCTATGCCCTTGGGTAGCAAGGGTATACATCCACGTCCATACGTACTACTTAGATTACTAGTAAGCTACCATATGGGTAGTTCAGGAAGATACTAGAACCAGTACTAGAACGCGATATCATACAATGAGTCAGTTCATTCATGAGTCAATACATATACAGATATACTAGAAACAATACATATACAGATATACTAGAAACAATACATATACAGATATACTAGAAACAATACATATACAGATATACTAGAAACAATACATATACAGATATACTAGAACGCTTACCTAACAATACTTGCTAGATAGAGAGAACACATATTTCAGCTAGCACACGTAGAACATTTCAGTACACCAGTGTACAATTTCATGATCACACTTACATGAATACGCTTACATATACATATACATATACATATACATAGAACAGACGTCACTAGGGGCTATAGCTCAGAACCAGTTCAGGATCTAACTATACTGATAAATCACACTACAATTGTGATTGGTATATCGAGTATACATGATCATAGTAATGTGGATGCCCACGGCTTGCATTCATGCAGGGGTCATGAGTAGGTCCTAAAATCCCTCTGATAGGGGAGCGAAACAGTCTGGGATCTAGACATCACATTATACCTTATCCCTCAAATAAGGCAAGTTGAGTATCGGTGTACTGATATATATACTCATATATATATCCAAATACTGTGGTACTTGGAAGTATTACCCTAGACTTAAGGTAATAGGTACGGTTGTAGTTCGACACTACACCATGGTACCATTTCTTTCCTATTACATTCACTTAGTGAATTCTTCATAGGGAGCACGGTAATGTAGTTACTACTTGTTGATAAATAGTAGCCCTTTTAGAGCTACAATTTAGTACTACGTTAATTTTTCCAATACATATGTTAGTGATAACCTCACTTAAACAAAAATTGTACAAACTATATTTTTGGATAATGATAGTTATACGTTGGAAAAAAAATACTTACTCTTACAAGAGACACACACACGCCGAATGGTTAAGTCTTGGTAGAAGACTCCTTTTGTTACTAATAGGAATCATAGGGATTTCTAGGGATTTTCAAACATTTACAGTTGAGCTACAAACATTTTCATACTTATACTAGCTTTCTTTCAAAGTAATGTCATGTCTTAGAAATTATAAGTTTTCACAAATTAAGACACATTAATACTTATGATCTCACCAGCTTTATAGCTGATACTCGCTTTCAAAATTACTTGTATCCTCAGGTCATCATAGACAGGTACCGATGCAAGGAGAAAGGAAGATGAAGCTTATTCAAGACTTATCTTTCATTTTGATTTATGCTTTAGTGTTTATCAAAATTTGACAGAATACAATTGTATAATAATTATTTTATTAATGAAATGGATGATGTTGTTGCTTGTTTACTACTTTGCATTGTTGTTGATACTATACATGACGTCCTCCGCCCCAGAACGTTTCCGCCGTTCTTGGTTTTGGGGTGTGACAGATTGGTATCAGAGCATTGTTTATAGTGAATTAAATATATCAACCCATAAAAGATATACTAACTATAAATACATAAGGGATTAAAAATACTCTGACCAAGAGTTTATACTTTAAATAGTAAAATATTTAAGTAAGTATACGTGCTGCATTCATACTAAAATCAATGTCATTAGGACAGTACAAAAGAATTACGATTGTTGGGCAACACAAGTGGGCTTAGAGACATATGGTCAAAACTGGGAAGATATAGCCTGATCGCCTATATTATCCGAGGGTTGACTAGCATGTGCCTAAGTTTAAGTGTGTGGTTGCAACAATGCTAAAATCTTACCAACTCTACCACAATGAGAACAATAGAAAATAACAATAAATTTAAAATACTATAGGTGTATTTTGGTGTTACTATAAGTACTATATACTTGAGAATTAAAAAGGGATCTTCATTACTAAGTTAATAGTTGCTAAGTGGATACACTGAGGCTACATGTAATTATGATGTCATAGACTCAGAATTTGTGATAATTTTTCCTTACCCCTATTCTGTGTGAATAAGGAGTTAAGGTCACTTATTCGAAGGTCTATCATGTTTAGATTACACATAGCTGGTATGCACTTCACAAATAGCGATGTAACTAATGAAGGTTTTCTAAAAATAATTATATAGATAGTCCGTCTAAAAATTATCTTCTTACCCTAAATTCTCGCATAGAAATCATAACTGGACTCCATCCCCTTGACAACCAGTATCTTCCGAATGAAGTCATAGCTGGTTGGTTTGGAGAAGAACCAGAGAATGATCATCCTATCCCCTTGGATGATCACCGTGATGAAGACTTTTCTTGTGATACTAACCCCGAGCCAGAGGTTGAGAACCTACCTCGAGTAACTCCCGTTCCAATTCCTAACCCTCGTCCAGCTTTTCATGGCCCGACCCTGAGTGAGTGGAATGCTTGGAAACAGGGAGCCAAGGACAAGATCAGTTTATGCTATTTGATGGTGACCGAAGCTTTTATGACGTGAGCAATGAGGGCTTAACAGATATAGTCTTGCCAATCTTGGCCCGCAGAGTGGCCTGAAAGGAGATTCAAGACCGGACAGCCCTACGTCAGATTTCAGAAATAGTCGCCTATGCTAGAATGCATACCCTCCACACCATTCATCTAGAGGATGCTCACGAGAGATCAGAGAGAAACCATGAAATCCTGTTGCAAACACTAGCTGAATCCCGAGCCGAAGTCATAGAGCTCCGGGTACGCCATATGGTGTGCGAAAGACACCTACTTGACATGGAACGTCAATTGGTTGAACTAAGAGTGCACCAGAGGGATGATCGTCGCCGTAATAGACGCTTTACTTTATTTTCCCTTATAAAAGGAAATCATGTTTATCTGTCTATGCTCGATGTGGCATTTTCTATGAAATTATCTTGTTCCGTAAGTACTTTAGTTAGGTCTTTATGCTGTCAGGAACTATCTTCTGTGGATATGATGTAAGACCTTTACAAGGTCATTTTCTTGAATCTTTACATCGTGAATATCCAAGGTATTGACAGCCGGCTAACTTTCGAGTCATTCTTCATTCAAGTACTTTTATCTTTCTTTCATTGGAGCCTATCTGAATCATACTTTAGTCAAGTCATTGGACTGCGGTGATTTATTCCAAGAGACACTTCCAAGTCTCTTTCAATCGTTGGATCTTGTTATTCACCAACCCACGATACCTCAGCTCGAACGACAAACGTCTTGAGATCATTCTACGAACATACATTCATTCTTTAACCGGGACTGCATCATAAGGATGTAGGTCAAACTTTCGAGATCATACTCTTACTCTTTTCATGAACAATCTAAGTACATCAGGGTCAACCAGAATCGCTTACAAATCTTTACTCTTTCGTGTTACAGAATCATGTCGTCATCCGGAAACAACCAGCCAAGCAACGAGACCTCTACTTTTCCGATGGACGCTGCCACCTTTCAAACGGCAGTTACAGCTGCCGTAGTGGTTGCCGTAACCGCGGTCATGGCGCACCGTAGCGCTAACAGCATGGTCAATGCTGCTGATGGAAATAAAGTTTCCAATCGCGATATCCACCCAGGAAGTCGTCCAACAGTAACAGCCACAGGCTCGCAAAGCCATAAAACAGAGAACAAGAAAAGAAAACGTCAAGCCAAAGTGGAACTCAAACGGTTTCAGAAAATGGCCAGGCAGCAGCCACAAACCTCTGCCATCCCAGTACCGAGCAGACCATATAAGGGAACACTCCCGAAGTGCGACCGGTGCAATTTCCACCACGAGGGAATGTGCCGAGTCTTGCAGTGCGTGAACTGCAACAAGAAAGGGCACATCGCCCGTTTCTGTAGAGCTACCTCCACCACTAGGGCCAGCCTAAATTGCTATAACTGTGGTGAGTTTGGGCACTATAAAAGAGATTGCCCAAAGAAGGAAAACAAGGAAAGAACCCGTGTTCCCATAACTCCTACCCGACACTTCACTTCCACCACCAATGTGGGTACTGTCCATATATGTCACCAATGCGGTGAAATTGGACACCTCCAGAAGGATTGCCCGATAAGACAGAATTCTGGCGCAGATGGGAAAATTCTCAGGATCACAGCTGCAGGAGAGCCTGCTCAGGAACCACGTTAATGTGTTTAAAGCGTTTCGTTGTATCAGACTTATAAACTATCTAGAACTAATGCAACTAAAGTCTTACCTTTTGCGAGATCCTGTCTGTATAGGAGTTCTCGTGCTGCGTATACTTGTCTTGGGTAGTATATCTTATTCGCAGCAATAATCTTGTGGTAAACTTAAAGTACTGTAACTCTGTTCATGGTTGCATAGTTGTGTTTTGTCTGTAACCGTCTTATGTTAATTCTAATGTCTTTAAAAGTTTCTGTATGATTCCGAAATTATCATACGACTCGATTTAAAATTTGATCCTCGCGAAAACAGCTTCAGACGTACGTCCCCATCTTCTAGATCACTTTTCCAGCGAAGCCGTCATATCAGAACGCCGAAGTACTCATTCCCGGAGTACCTCTTAGTTAATTTCTTTCCGAAGAAATCCCCGAAGTGCCACTCGTGCAGTACGTCAAAGTTCAATACAGGGATTCATGCGGATGATCTATCACTAAGGAAGGTATACATAAGAGTGTTATATAATCAAGGTTTTACAGGTTTAGAATTGATGATTCCGCCTTAACTCATTTCCTCCTTGGGATATGAGGGTAAGGAAGAATCAGTTATTCGACTACCTTTTCAATCTTAATTATATACGACTCGTATACACGAAATTGTGATCGTAAATCCAAGTATGAATTCTAAAATGGACTTCAGGACGGAGAAACTGCCTAAGTATACGAGTAATCACATCGTCATGTGAATAAACTTAGAACCCAGTACAACTCTCGAAAACAGATCACCCTATAGTTTAAACACCCCCGGAGATACAAGAACAGCACGAGCAACTTGGCAAATTACACAGAAATAGAATTAGAAGACTAGGTTCCTCACCCTAGAGAACCCCGGTCAGATTCTTCCAGAGATCGATGGATCGCATCGTATGTGCCTCGGTTATCGAGGAATCCGTCAAGATTTTTATAGAAATCATTATCCCTGCCTCTCATAGACAAAATGGTTGAGCACACGTAAGGAAAGAACTACTTCCAGAAATGGACCTAAGATCCGAATATCACCCGTTCGATGTGATAGGGAAGGATGTCTGGGAGACTATCTTCCGAATTCGATGCGGACGCCTCGAGTCCGTAGTGATACCTTTCGGATAGGACCAATACACCCATGGTTTTCATGAGCTAAATGAATAGGGTTACGTCTTTCTTACTTAGGATCGATTCGTCATTTCTCCATGAAATGAATTACTTATCTACCCTCGTAGTAAGAAGAAAACCGATGAAAACATTTCCTACAGAGGAACTTTTAACGAAGTTCTATAGGCTTGAGTTTTGAAATTGAAGAGTCAAATTTCTAGGACACACTGTTAGTAATGTGAGAAATTTTGGGTACTCTTTTGAGTTTGCCAAAACATTTGAGTATTCATCGACACCAGAGAAGCCGACAGCTTTCGCCAAATGATAGGTCTTACCGACCTACCGCCTTAGTTCATTCAGACCTCCCCGCAAGCTTCATAAACTCGTATGACTTCGACCCAGCAAGGTGTGGCCTTTGACTGGGAAGTTACACAAGAAAAGGAACCTTTGAGATTCCGAGTGAGTGACCAAGTTCTTTCGGATAACTCACTCTGAGAAGGGCTTAATACGCTTCGTAAAGCGTGAAAAGCTAAATCCATAGTTGACAGGACTTCTTAGATTCTTATCAGAATTTGTCCTGTGCCTCGCACAAACTAGACCTACTCCGCGAACTCAGTAACGTACTTTCTACTTTTCGCATCTCGATCGTGAAACCATACCTTTCTGTTTGAACTCTTCCAAGTCCATTCGTCGAGATCCTTGCCTTCGTATCAGAACCGTAGTGACCCTCGACCGAGAGGTCAAGCGGACGAAGCAAATGCCGTCGCCAATTAGTGAAGGTTCGTTGGGATACCAACCGAGAGCCCGATTTCACTTAAGTGCGCTAGAACCAATCGATTAGGAAGTTTCCTCCTCACGTCTCAATCATTCGTGCATACTTCCTTGCCTAAATTCTAATTTCGGGACGAAATTCCCTTTAACAGGGGGATGATGTGACAACCCGAAATTTTCCATTCAAATCAAACCACATCAATCCAATAGAAGTAGAGCAGTTTCAGTGAGAATTCAAACTTTTGGAATAAGTTTGGCAGTTTTAGGGTTTTACCCCTAAGGAGTTAATAGGAGAGTGGTTGCACTAGGATTTTGTGCAACGCTGTAAATCCATTACTCTAAGTCATTAGAATCCATTCCGAGAATAGAAATATTTTCTGCCAAAAACCTCTGGACTATAAATAGAATTCTGAACCAAATTGGTTCATTATTTGATTTCCAATTAGAGAAACGCCAAATACTCTCTCACGGATCTTCGGGTTTTCATCCCAGATTGTGAGTCTACTTCCCTAAATGTGTTTTAATGCTTGTTATATGCTTTATAACATTGATTCATGTCCAAAGCACAAGATCCGGGAGTTTACCGCCCAAGAACGTTCTTGGGGAGTAAACTCCAAAATCAAGCCTAAAGGCCACATAGTCCCATTTCCGTGTTAGGCATCTAACTAGGGACTTTATGAATGATCATTAGAGGCTAGAAGCAAAGCAAAATCACTTGGTTAAAGGAGTTTACGGCCAAGGAACCACCTCTTGGGCCGTAAACTCCAAGTAAAGGGCACAAATGAGTGCCTTGTGATCCCTAGCCTTAGAACAAACACCTAGAAGCTTTACACTTATGATTTATGCCATTAAAACCCTTAGAAACCATTTCTATAAGGGAGTTTACGGCCAAGAAACTCCTTGGGCCGTAAACTCCAAGTTTTAGGTTCCAAAATGCCTTTAAACTCTTCCTAAGGCTTAGTATTCATTTTTGGCATGTACCTTAATGTGTTTAGGACCTAGAAAACACATAAAAAGCTTAAGTGTTTGAGAGTTTACGGCCAAGAGTATTTCTTGGGCCGTAAACTCCTTAAATGGGGTCAAAGGACACCCTAAACACTTCCATAGGCCAAGAAACTTTTAGGGCAAGTACTTAGAGGAGATATGGACTAGTTAAAATTCTTAGGACCTCATGTGTGAGGGAGTTTACGGCCCAAAGAGTTCTATGGCCGTAAACTCCATCAAATGGTCCCATTTAGTGCCTTAAACCTCCCTTAATCCAAGTATTGAAGCCTAGACTTGTTCCTAGAATTGTTAGACACTTGAAAAGACAATAAGAGCCCTCCCAAGGGAGTTTACGGCCGTAAACTCCAAGGGAAAAGGGTCTTTGGGCCGTAAACTCCCCTTAGGAGTCAATATGGTGCCTTAAACTCTTGCCTAGCCTTGAAACAATTCCCCTCTAACGTTGTAGTACTTCTAAACTCCATTACATGGCTTGTTTGAGAGTTTACGGCCAGGAGCTTACTCCCCTGGGCCGTAAACTCTAATGATTATGGTCTTTTGACCTTAAACTTCCATTAGGGGCATTGCACTCCTTTATTGCAACCCATTCGCCTCCTAGCACTTGACCAAAAGTGTTGTCCTCGCGCTTAAATGCTATTACTTGTATAATTAGTGTTATAATCACTAATTATTTATATACATATGTCTTCATATGTAATTAGGATCATTGTGTGTGTCTAAGTCATCACTTGACACCAAGCACTTGTCCGATCCTTCCGTACGATAACAGCCCATTCATTTCGAGTCACATACTGTAGGTGAGTTCATACCCCTTAACTAATGTTTTAAACTATTTCAAATGTTTTATGGGGGGGGATACAAGTAGAATCATGCTACTTATTATGTCAATCACATGTGATTAGTAAGTTGGATTATATTACTTATTACATCAATCACATGTGATTAATATACAGCATTCAAAAGATTTGGCTACTCATTAGCCGTTTTACCAAATAGTTTTCCTTCAAAAGATTTTTATAAACATTTTATATGTTTTCAACTACTTATTACACTGTACTTCTTACTCTGTCGTCATATTTCAAAACTCATTTACAACTGTGTTTTCAAACAAATGTTCTTTGTACTTATACTGTTTTATCAAACTTATGCCTTCAAATTGTTTTATAAATTGACATCAAGTCGATCTTTCTTTAGACTAATATTTATATTTCAAATGTTACTAAACTTATTTATGCTTTGATATTATAAAATTGCATGCCTCTATATGTATAGTTATATAAGGAATGTTTAAAAGGCTTAGGAAGGCTATCCACCCTATTTCCTTTTCGCGCTTGAGATGTGGTCTGGTGGGATATCGGATACTCGTCCGAAAGTTGTTTAAATATTTGTTATATATCATGTGTACGTATAAAGTCATAAAAGGTCCTTCCAGTTCATCCTATGCCCTTGGGTAGCAAGGGTATACATCCACGTCCATACGTACTACTTAGATTACTAGTATGCTACCATATGGGTAGTTCAGGAAGATACCAGAACCAGTACTAGAACGCGATATCATACAATGAGTCAGTTCATTCATGAGTCAATACATATATACAGATATACTAGAAACAATACATATACAGATATACTAGAAACAATACATATACAGATATACTAGAAACAATACATATACAGATATACTAGAAACAATACATATACAGATATACTAGAACGCTTACCTAACAATACTTGCTAGATAGAGAGAACACATATTTCAGCTAGCACACGTAGAACATTTCAGTACACCAATGTACAATTTCATGATCACACTTACATGAATACGCTTACATATACGTATACATATACATATACATAGAACAGACGTCACTAGGGGCTATAGCTCAGAACCAGTTCAGGATCTAACTATACTGATAAATCACACTACAATTGTGATTGGTATATCGAGTATACATGATCATAGTAATGTGGATGCCCACGGCTTGCATTCATGCAGGGGTCGCGAGTAGGTCCTAAAATCCCTCTGATAGGGAGCGAAACAGTCTGGGATCTAGACATCACATTATACCTTATCCCTCAAATAAGGCAAGTTGAGTATCGGTGTACTGATATATATACTCATATATATATCCAAATACTGTGGTACTTGGAAGTATTACCCTAGACTTAAGGTAATAGGTACGGTTGTAGTTCGACACTACACCATGGTACCATTTCTTTCCTATTACATTCACTTAGTGAATTCTTCATAGGGAGCACGGTAATGTAGTTACTACTTGTTGATAAATAGTAGCCCTTTTAGAGCTACAATTTAGTACTACGTTAATTTTTCCAATACATATGTTAGTGATAACCTCACTTAAACAAAAATTGTACAAACTATATTTTTGGATAATGATAGTTATACGTTGGAAAAAAAATACTTACTCTTACAAGAGACACACATACGCCGAACGGTTAAGTCTTGGTAGAAGACTCCTTTTGTTACTAATAGGAATCATAGGGATTTCTAGGGATTTTCAAACATTTACAGTTGAGCTACAAACATTTTCATACTTATACTAGCTTTCTTTCAAAGTAATGTCATGTCTTAGAAATTATAAGTTTTCACAAATTAAGACACATTAATACTTATGATCTCACCAGCTTTATAGCTGATACTCGCTTTCAAAATTACTTGTATCCTCAGGTCATCATAGACAGGTACCGATGCAAGGAGAAAGGAAGATGAAGCTTATTCAAGACTTATCTTTCATTTTGATTTATGCTTTAGTGTTTATCAAAATTTAACAGAATACAATTGTATAATAATTATTTTATTAATGAAATGGATGATGTTGTTGCTTGTTTACTACTTTGCACTGTTGTTGATACTATACATGACGTCCTCCGCCCCAGAACGTTTCCGCCGTTCTTGGTTTTGGGGTGTGACAGCCATCAAGTAGCATTGACTGCTCTTGTCCTTGGCTCCATATTTCCAAGCATTCCACTCACTTAGGGTCGGGCCATGAAAAGCCGGACGAGGGTTAGGAATTGGAAAGTAGCTGCTTGGGAAGGTTCTCAACCTCTGGTTCGGAGTTAGTATCATACGAAAGGTATTCATCACGATGATCATCCAAGGGGATAGGATGATCATTCTCTAGTTCTTCTCCAAACCAACCAGCTATGACTTTGTTCGGAAGATACTGGTTGTCAAAGGGGATGGAGTCCAGCTATGATTTCTATGCGAGAATTTAGGGTAAGTGGATAATTATTAGACGAACTATCTAGATAATTATTTAGAAAACCTTCATTAGTTACATCGCTATTTGTGAAGTGCATACCAGCTATGTGTAATTTAAATAGGATAGACCTTCGAATAAGTGACCTTATTTCCAAATTCACACAGAACAGGGGTAAGGCAAAATTATCACTGATTCTAAGTCTATAACATCCTAATTACATGTAGCCTTAGTGTATCCACTTAGCAACTATCAACTTAGTAATGAAGATCCCGTTTTAATTCTCAAGTATAAAGTACTTATAGTAACACCAAATACTCCTATAGTATTTTAAATTTATTGTTATGTTCTATTGTTCTCATTGTGGTAGGGTTGGTAAGATTTTAGCATTGTTGCAACCACACACTTAAACTTAGGCACATGCTAGTCAACCCTCGGATAATATAGGCGATCAGGCTATATCTTCCCAGTTTTGACCATATGTCTCTAAGCCCACTTGTGTTGTCCAACAATCGTAATTCTTTTGTACTGTCCCAGTGACACTGATTTTAGTATGAATGCAGCACGTATACTTATTTAAATATTTTACTATTTAAAGTATAAACTCTTGGTCAGATTATTTTTAATCCCTTATGTATTTATAGTTAGTATATCTTTTATGGGTTGATATACTTAATTCACTATAAACAATGCTCTGATACCAATCTGTCACACCCCAAAACCAAGAACGGCGGAAACGTTCTGGGGTGGAGGACGTCATGTATAATATCAACAACAATGTAAAGTAGTAAACTACCAACAACATCATCCATTGCATTAATAAAATAATTATTATACAATTGTATTCTGTCAAATTTTGATATACACTAAAGCATAAATCAAAATGAAAGATAAGTCTTGAATAAGCTCCATCTTCCTTTCTCCTTGCATCGGTACCTGTCTATGATGACCTGAGGATACAAGTAATTTTGAAAGCGAGTATCAGCTATAAAGCTGGTGAGATCATAAGTATTAATGTGTCTTAATTTGTATGTAAGAATTTGTAATTGTAAGTATTGTAAGAATTTGTAAGTGTAAGTGTATATGAATTGTAAGCGTTTGAAAAACCCTAGAATCCCTATGATTCCTTCTAGTAAGTGAAGGTGTCTTCTACCAAGACCTAACTGTTCTCTGTGTGTGTCTCTTGTAAGAGTATGTATTTTCCAAAGTATAACTATCATTATCCAAAAATATAGTTTGTACATTTATGTTTAGGTGAGGTTATCACTAAAAATATGTACTGGAAAAATTAACGTAGTACTAAACGTAGCTCTAAAAGGACTACTACTGTACTAACTACCTCAAGCCGGATTTTGGGCAAAGGCACTATGTGATAAGGTATGACGTTTGGCACCCGCAGACCTGCAGGTCCGGCTGTAGCTAGCAGCAAGGTGTAGGATAGTCAATCCGTTATAGAATCTATACGCAAACTCAACGCTCCCCCTTCAAGAGACTCTGGCCGCAACTCAAGTCATGAGGTTTTAAGTCATGCTCCGATTAAAATCACAGTAACTAACTTACTCTCGTATATGCAATGTAATGCACTGTAATGTTCTATGTGTGCTAGCTGTAATGTGTGTTCTCTCTATCTAGCAAGTATAGTAATGTAAACGTCTAGTATAGTTGTATATGTTCTCGTCCTAGTATAGATGTATATGTAATGTACAGTAATGTTCTAGAAAGTATTGACTCATGAATGAACTGACTCATTGTATGATATCGCGTTCTAGTAGTGGTTCTAGTATCTTCCTGAACTACCCATATGGTAGCTTACTAGTAATCTAAGTGGTACGTATGGACGTGGATGTATACCCTTGCTACCCAAGGGCATAGGATGAATTGGAAGGACCTTTTATGACTTTATATGTACACATGATATATAACTATTATTTAAACGACCTTCGGACGAGTATCCGATATCCCACCAGACCACATCTCAAGGCGCGAAAAGGAAATAGGGTGGATAGCCTTCCTAAGCCTTTTAAACATTTCTTATATAACTATACATATAGAGGCATGCAATTTATAATATATAAATAAGTTTGGTAAATCATTTGAAACATAAATGTTAGTTTAAGGAAAGATCGACTTGAGGTCAATCTATAAAACAATTTGAAGGCATAAGTTTGATAAAACAATATAAGTACAAGGAACATTTGTTTGAAACACAGTTGTAAATCAGTTTGAAATAAGATAAACAGAGTAAGAAGTACAGTGTAATAAGTAGTTTGAAATCATATAAAATGTTTATAAAAATCATTTTAAGGAAATTGTTTGGTAAAACGGCTAATGAATAGCCAAATCTTTTGAATGCTGTATATTAATCACATGTGATTGATGTAATAAGTAATATAATCCTACTTACTAATCACATGTGATTGACATAATAAGTAGCAGGATTCTACTTGTATCCCCCCCCATAAAACATTTAAAATAGTTTAAAACATTAGTTAAGGGGTATGAACTCACCTGCAGTATGTGCCTGGAATTGAACGGGTTGTTATCGTACGGAAGGATCGGACAAGTGCTTGGTGTCAAGTGATGACTTAGACACACACAATGATCCTAATTACATATGAAGACATATGTATATAAATAATTAGAGATTTAATCACTAACTAATCACGTATAACATTTAAGCGCGAGGACAACACTTTTGGTCAAGTGCTAGGAGGCTAATGGGTTGCAACAAAGAAGTGCAATGCCCCTAATGGAAGTTTAAGGTCAAAAGACCATATTCATTAGAGTTTACGGCCCAGGGGAGTAAGCTCCTGGCCGTAAACTCCCAAACAAGTCATGAAATGGAGTTTAGAAGTACTACAACCTTAGAGGGGAATTGTTTCAAGGCTATACAAGTGTTTGGGCACCACATTGACTCCTTTGGGGAGTTTACGGCCCAAAGACCCTTTTCCCTTGGAGTTTACGGCCGTAAACTCCCTTGGGAGGGTTCTTATTGTTCTTTCAAGTCCCCAATATTTCAAGGAACAAGTCTAGGCTTCAACACTTTGATTAAGGAAGGTTTAAGGCACTAAATGGAACCATTTGATGGAGTTTACGGCCATAGAACTCTTTGGGCCGTAAACTCCCTCACACATGAGGTTCTAAGAATTTTAACTAGTCCAAAACTCATCTAGGTACTTGCCCTAAAAGTCTCTTGGCCTAATGAAGTGTCTAGGGTGTCCTTTAACCCCTTTAAAGGAGTTTACGGCCCAAGAAATACTCTTGGCCGTAAACTCTTCAACACTTGAGCTTTTCATGATTTTTCTAGGTCCTAAACCCATTAAGGTGCTTGCTAAAAATGAAGACTAAGCCCTAGGAAGAGTTTGAAGGGGTTTTGGCCCTAAATCTTGGAGTTTACGGCCTAAGGAGCATCTTGGCCGTAAACTCCCTTCCAAAGTGGGTTTCTAATTGTTTTGTTGGCCTAAGACTTGAGTTTAAGGCTTCTAGGTTCTTGTTCTAAGGCTAAAGGATCACAAGGCACTCATTTGTGCCCTTTACTTGGAGTTTACGGCCCAAGAGGTGGTTCCTTGGCCGTAAACTCCTCAAACTACTTGGTTTTGATTTGCTTCTAGCCTCTAATGATCATTCATAAAGTCCTTAGTTAGATGCCTAACACGGAAATGGGACTAGGTGGCCTTTAGGCTTGATTTTGGAGTTTACTCCCCAAGAACGTTCTTGGGCGGTAAACTCCCGGATCTTGCAGTTTAGACATGTAAATAATGTTATTAATCATATAACAAGTAGTAAAACACATCTATGAAAGTAGACTCACAATCTGGAATGAAAACCCGAAGATCCGTGAGAGAGTATTTGGCTTTTCTCTAATTGGAAATCAAATAATGAACCAATTTGGTTCAGAATTCTATTTATAGTCCTAAGATTTTTGGCAGACAATATTTCTATTCTCGGAATGGATTCTAATGACCTAGAGTAATGGAATTACAGTGTTGCACAAAATCCTAGTGCAACCACTCTCCTAATAACTCCTTAGGTGTAAAACCCTAAAACTGCCAAACTTATTCCATAAGTCTAAAAATTTACTGTAGCTGCTCTACTACTATTGGATTAAAGTGGTTTGATTAGAATGGAAAATTTCGGGTTGTCACAAAATCCACTTTCCAATATCGCTATTACTGGAAACATATAAGCAACAATTTTTCCACAGATGCCATTGTAAGTATATTTTTAAAATAAATAAAATTAAAACCCTTTTTTCTTCTTTTATTTTAAAACTTTGCGGAAAAACTTATCCTTACAATCCACATGAAAACCTTGTTGTTATCTATTCATAATCAATATATTATAACTCTTAAGCAACAACTCAAAATTCTGATTACCGAACCATGCGATCGAAATCCACCTTTGCAATCAGAATCAACATATACTTACTTTAAGCTTCCTATCTTTTCTTTGATTCTTAAAAACATCAGCATGTGACCCATTCACATTATGTAATAAGAATCTCCAAACAGGAACTTAATAGAGTTAGTCAGTGGAATTTAACTGAAGTAGAGTCAAACCTCTTGACTTGATGAACCTTATGACCTTTCAGGTGAATAGGGCAGCTTCGCAACCAATGCCCCTTCCTTTGGCAACAAAACACATGGACCCTTTGGTAATGGCACTTGAGACTATCTCAGACTTAGCCTTTCTCTTTACCATTTGGTCAACCGAGTTGACTATGGCCGATCCCTTTCCATTGGGAAGAGAAATGCTTTTCTAGATATCCAATGCCACCATTGTCAATGTCCATTTAAGACTTGGGAAGTTGTTCTTTTAATCAAATTTGCTTTACTGGTGTTCCGAATCATTGCTGATTTTACAACACCAAGCAAAAAGATAACATCATTACGGGTCATGTCATAGTCTGCCTTATAGTAGTCCCAAAGAGACTCACTATGTTATTAAGAAAGTGATTGAACATTCAACTTTCACGAGACTTTGACACCCAACTCTCCCGGCTTGTCAATATGTGACTTTATCACCAAGATGTGAGCACACATAGACTATGCATGCCAATAGGGATTGAGTGACTTTAAACTTTTCAAGAACTTGTGGGTGAGGGAGAATAATTGGAGGAGGTGGAGGAAGTGAAGCATGATGTTGAGGGACACCATCTTCAAGAGATTTGGGAAGATCATAGTTGTCTGAACCAGACATCTATAATGGGAGAAAATCAAGTGAGTTGATTCAAAGTCCTTAATATAACACCCAATATGAAATATTAAGGCTAGGACCCAACACAATATTTTATAATTTGGAAGAGGGATGCCGTAATCCAAACTATAAAATATTTGAAGGTAGGCGAATGACGATTCACCAATTTCCACCATGAAAAACAAAATAATTTATTAGGTTTTAATTGGATTTGAAATTCCTAGATCTTTTGAGATTCATTGAACTTTTCAATGGCATGTTACAATCTCGAGTGTGCCCTCTCAAATTTTGTGACTGGGATGCCGAGGATCACAAAACAAGGTGTTAATAACCATACCAATTCACTTGGTACCCTTAATATTATCACCCAATCAATGTGTCGGTTAACCACACACGCTCCATTGATCTATGACAAACATTAAGTCACCCTTCGTGATCCTTACTAGTCCAAGTTAGTGTGCCGGTTAACCACACACGCTCCACCAACGACTTGGTAAGGTACAAAGTGTGAATTCCATGGGCTAGCACCAAATTCACATTTTTCCTAAAGTAACTAAGATTGGGAATTAAATAAAAAATATTTAGTTACTTTATAATATTCATTATACTTTTAATGAGAATTTAAAGTCATTGTCCTACCCGTTCGGCTAACGACCCTCCACCGATCAAGCAAGCGGTGGGTGAGAGTGGACACCCATTAAGTCGCCATTTTATAGGCAACAACCTTATACCCACCTTATAGACCGGCTTCGTGAATGAGGCCTACTAATGGTAAAACGACTTGTTCTTATACATATATATATATATATATATATATATATATATATATATATATATAATTAACCATTAATGTTATAAATAGTATAAGTGTTGAATTTTAACTTTTAAAACTCTAGGATGTGGAATTAAAGTTTATGTGAGACTTTACAAATTCCAAAACTTGAGGGCAAGTTTTGAACAATTCATAAACTTTTGGATATTCATAACTTATGAGTTTTAATTGAGTTTTAAAGCTTTTAATGAAGAGTCTCTTGGAAATCCATAACTTGATGACAAGTTATGGAGTCCATAAAACATTTATGGGAAAAACTCTTCAAGAAAATGTAACCTCCAACGTCTTAAAAAAACATTTAAAAGAAAACCTCTTGGAATTCCATAACTTGAGGACAAATTAAGAATTCCATTAAAACACATTAAGATCAAGAACATCCACATCAACAATTTCAAGAATCATATGAACACATATAAAATTGAAATTTTGATGATAACTTTGAAATTGGTCCACCATCATCATTACCACATCAAAACAGGTTTTATGAGTCCAAAACAGTTTAAGGTAATGATTCTAGAGCAATTACAGCACCAAAACTCGAAGATATGATGTCTGGGGGTCCAACTCGTCGAGTGCATGAACCAACTCGCCGAGTTGGATGAGTTTTGCCTTGGACTCGTCGAGTCCCTTCATGGACTCAGTGAGTCAGATGTGCAGACAGCATAAAATCTTCGATTTTCAGCAATTTGCATTAAGTATTCAAACAAGCAAGCCTAGGCTCTGATACCACTGTTGGGTTTTGAGGAATCTAACACTTCCTAAGTATGCATGCAACCCTAATAAACCTTGGATCTATGTTTGTCAAAATACATGCAAAATAATAATTTTCCAAGGTTCATAACCTATCTAACATGGCATGGGGTACTTCTAAACATAAAAGAATTAGATGTGATTACATACCTTTTGATGATGAGTTTGATTCCTAAGGAGTTTGAGGGCCAAGCACCAATAGTGTGAATGCCTCAAATGGAATCACAAATCACCACAAACTCTTGGAAAACTTTGAGAGAGTGTATACACACTATAAAATCGGCCACACACAAAGTCTCACACAACTAGTGCCACTAGTGGCTATTTCATGCAACATAAGCATGCTTATATAGTGTACATCATTAGGGTGAAACCCTAATAACCCATGACCTTTCCTTTCCCAAGGATCCATGGGTTAAAAGCTCCATGGATCATCCATGGACTTCCATACAAGCCTAACCCATTAACAAATGAGTGTTAGCCCACACTATATAAAACCAATAGCCCACAATCTAATTAGTCTTCCTTTTAATCTCTAAATTAATTCATAATTAATTTAAGACTAAGACTAATTAAATAACATGACTTTATATTAATATATTATAACTTATAATATATTAATAATCATATGTGTATAACTCTCATAAAATTATCCATAAGTAGTTTGGATTAAGTGCAACCCAAATGGACCATGTCGGGTCGGGTCAAGTATATACCAAATAAGTTATGGACTTAGACACCTTATCCAACACCGACTTCCAAAAGATCGCGGGGTACCTGTCTAATGTGGACCTGAGAATACAAGCAGTTTAAAAATCAGCATAAAGTTGGTGAGTTCATAAGCGGTTTTTTTTTTCTGAAAATGTACGAGTTTCCTTTGGTTTTCTGTAAAAGTTATGAATCCAAGAAAATCCCATATTTTCTTAAAAGTAAATTTTACTTATCCATTAGTTACACGGTCTAGTTAAGAACAGTTCAGTTATCCCAGGAAAAACACTTATTTTCTTAAAAGATTGTGTTTGGTTATCGAATCCAAATGTAATGTACAAGTATCTACTATACTTAAAATGTTTGTGTGAAGTTTCCTGAAAGCCTGGTTATCCTTGAAATGTATGTTAGTTTTAACACATATATAAAACTATTGTGTGGGAAGTAAACTAATTCTTAAGGTTATTAGCTTACTAAATTCATTATTACCAACAAGTAAATCTCCGTTATCTAAATTGCGAGTTCCATAACCATACAATAGACTAAATATGGCAATAAGTAGTCCATCATCAATTTATGACTCTCGTCACCCTTGAACCTTTTGGTTCGGCTGTAGCTAGCAGCCAGGTGCGGGGTAGTCAGCCCCATATAGATCTATACACTCAAGTCACACTCTCCCTCTAGGAGATTCTAGTTACGGGGGCGGTCCTCCACTCGCGTATCTCCGTGGAGTGTTACAGAGGACGTGTCTCCAATTATTAAGATTAACGAATTTACAAGTAATAATGCGGAAAATCCTGTTTTAAATTCTAATTAAAAAAGGGCGGTCCTCCACTCGTGTATCACTGTGGAGTGTTACAGAGGATGAAAATCAAAAGTACTAAACTAATGCCTTTAACAATAATAAAGTGGAAAATCATGTGAGAAACATATATTATAACAATATATAATAAGATTTGAAAGCTAACTCTGCAAGACAAACAGTTGGTTAATACGGTTTTGATTGTTAAAAGCACGTGGAATATGAAACATTTCAAATGAAATAATAAGTTTGAGTATAAAATATCCTAGTACTTTTGCTTGCATTCCCCCTGAAAACATTGAAAAACACGGAAAAGGTTTAGGGGTATGAACTTACTAGACGAGAATTGTGTCGGTTTGGATGCTAAATGTCAGTTTAGGGCTTGAACGCGTGCGAGGTTCCTATTTAATATGAAAAGATACACATTTGTATCTAATTAGGCTTTGTACTACTGATTAGTTGAGGATATACACTTCTAGTCGCGAAAACACTTCATTACAAGTGTTTGGAGTGACCCGGGTGGCATTTATGGATATATATGGCTTGGATATGGAGTTTACTCTTCAAGGGTAAACCCTTAGAGGAGTTTATAGCCCTAATGACAAACTCCCCATGAGTTTACGGCCATAAACTCATGGTGGGGTGTTCTAGGGTGCGAAATGGTCTTACAACTCTTGAGGGTTAATGCTAGTCTTGGGTTTAAGGCATTGGAATGGGATTTGAATATCATAGGGACCATTTGAGGAGTTTACAGTAGTAAACTAGGAGTTTATGGCTGTAAACTCTTATGTGCCCATTCAAAGTGTGTTTTGGTGATCCTAGGTCAATCCCAAGTGTCTCTAGCTCAGTATACAAGTCATGGGGTGAAATTTGGGCATCATTTGACTAAGTTATAGGAGTTTACGGCCCAGGAACCCAAACTTGGGGGTTTTACAGCCGTAAGCTCCTATGGAGGTGGTTTTTATCAAGTTTAAGGCTCCTAACTCATTTGTGGTTGCTTCTAGACTTTATTCCAAGGATTAGGAGGTGTTTAAGGGGCATCTTAACACCTAAAAAGGAGTTTACTACCCATGAAAGGGTATTTACGGTCCAAGCATGCTCTTGGGCTGTAAACTCATATTTACCCCTTAAATGATGAGTTTATGGTGTTCCTAGTCCATTCAAATAAGCCCTTAAGTCATTTCCAAGCTCCAAAAGTGATTTGGGAGGGTTTTTGGGCTCCAAAACCAATTTTATGTGTGTATATGGCCTAGGAATGTTCTAGGGCTGTAAACACATGATTATGGTCCTATTTCATATTTTAACCATGAATTTGAAAGCCAAAGAGGTTATACTATGAGCTAGGATAGTTACCTTGACGATTTGGAGCTTGAATTTGATGATTTTGGGACCTAGAACTTGGATTGAGGAGAGAGAGTAGAGAGAGAGAGAGTGGAAAAGGCTTAAAATGAGGCTCACTCAACTTTATATATGGGTTGAGTTTGAGATACAGTGGAATTCTACCCGATACTGATGTTAGACGAGGCTTTTGGTCGCACCCGATTTAATTGTCGTAACCCGACGTTGTCTAAAATAAAAAAAATTTCCAATTAAATAACGAGGGTATTTTCACGTGTTTCTAACGGGTTTGGATACTCACGAGGTCATAACGAGTGTCTCAATTTAATTAATTTAAATCGAAAGTTAACGGAAAAATTGAAATACGAATGGTTTTACTAACGAAAATAGAATATTGTGACGGAATAAATTTCAGGTTGTCACATTATACTTGCAATTTTAGTTACCAGACTTATCTAAGTGGGAGACTGCTGGATTAGGTATCACACCCCGCTAAAGCGGAAACACGGGGCGAGGCAGTACAAAGGATCTCATAGCAAAATTTTAAAGACAACACCAACCATAGTATTAAAAATCATTACAAATTTACAATGGGTTTGAACAAATTTTTTAAAGAAATTACAATGTAAATTGAAATACAACACATGTGAATACTCCTAACAGTGGTGTGTCCCTAAGTGCCACTTACTCGATGATTCCTGAAAAAGCATATAAAACGAGCGTCAACTATAAAAATAGTTGGTGAGTACTCACAGATAAACAAAATAATATTTGTTCCATGAATTGAAATCAAAGTTTTGATAAAAGTTTCCAATAATAAAAGTATATTGTTAAAATAAGTAAATAAGATTGTAAAAACAAAGTTCTTTGTCATCATGAGAGATAAAGTATGTTGCCCAAATGAGATGCAATGTTTATATTCTCATGGATGGTAAAGTTCGTTACTCAAACGAGTAAAGAAGTTTCATTGCTAAAATGAGCAATCAATTTCTTTGCTAACAAGGAGCAAACAATTTCATTTCTAAAGCATGTATATAAGTTTCCAGTAACAAAAGTTCGTTGCTATAATGAGAAACAAAGTTCGTTGCTATAGTAAGCATAAAAGTTTCGTTGCTAAAATAAGTATACATTTTTCATTGCTAAAATAAGTATACAAGTGTCGTTGCTAACATAAGAATACAAGTTTCATATGTGCATAAAGATTCGTATGTGCATCAAGTTTTCATTCATGAGTTCACAACCCATGCCTAATGACCGAATCGTGCCCTATTGACTACTATGTGTATCACAAACATAGTGAATAGAATGGTAAAATGCACTCAAGTGAATCGTGTGAGTGAGGAGTTGTCTACCTCCTGATAACGCTATCTATAATAAGTATAGGCTCAAAAGAGTTAATAGGTTGTGTCTAGAGATTCTAGGGACTTAACCGTGTTACAGTCCTCATGAATTAAAGTAACATACACATACATATGAAATATAGCAACCCAGTTTCATACGATTCAAAATAAATACAACGAACATAAAAAGTTTAGGACATGCTTTTCCACCCCAAAACATTTAAAAACCGAAAATAGGGGAGTGGTGAATACTCACAATGCATTGAGATGATGCAAATGATGCATTGATCTAAGTTCCACTTGTATCACTACCGAATCCTACAATAATGGTATACGCTAGTGAGTCTCTAATTGAAATCTAATGCTAATATACTTACTAGTATAATAGAATTATGCCAATATTGTGTCAAAATTTAATATTGATAAGTTACAAACATTTTTTTTGAAATGGTGAAACTTTATAACTCATGTGATTAAGACAATTTTGGATATTAATTTTCCAGATTTTTGTAATATTAATTAAGGGTATTTCAACACATTTAAAGGTGTTTCAAGCTCTTAAAAATCCAAAATATTATCAAACAGTTCCCAAAAATTGTAAAACTATGCATTTTCATTCCAAATACAGTATAGGTCTTCCATAAATTTTCCCTTGACTTTTTGATGTGATTAACTATTTTTCCAAATTCTTTAGCCTTCATAATAATATGAATTCGTCAAAAATAGTATCTAGATGATAAAAATTCTCAAAATTTTTTATAATTCTGCCATTAAACATACTTAAGTTGGGAAAAATGTAAAAATGGATTTATAAACTGTTTAACCCATTTTTATGATTTTTGTGCATTTATTATAATAAAAAATGAAACAAGTAGAAAACAGTCCACAAAATTGGCCAAACTTTTTATAACACTGTGATTATACATATAGATGCTGTGAAAAATATAATAGATAATTTTCAATTAAGTTTGCTATTTTTCTTTGTTTTATTCTCTTGAATAATCATTTAATAGTGAATATTAACCAAATAGTTAAAGTAAATTACCAAAAATTTTGTAAACTCCATTTACAGTGTATATAATCTGGGAAAAATACCAATGGTGATTTTTATATATTGAAATCTGATTTTGTGGATTTAAGTGTATTTAATCTTAGAAAATAAGAGAAAAATAGTATACTGGATAGAAAAATCATAAATTTTTTATTTAGAATTCTAATATATTTTAAGGTCCTCTGGTAAACTTTCATGAATTTTGGATGAGTACAAATATTTTTCCTATTATTAGACCATTATAAGTACAAAAATCGGGGAAAAATAGGAATATAGTATTTTCAAATTCCTTAAAGTGATTTTATGATTTATTTGAATTAAACAAAAAAAAAATTCAAAACCATAGAAAATAGTAACAAATATCGATGAAACTCATAAAGATGTCATCATTCACTTTAGGGGTCATCCAAGAATTTACCTAGGATTTATAGATCTCTGAAAGTATTTTATATGAATTATTGCTCATTGTTTCTTGCAATAATTATAATAATTCGAGAAAAATGAATTATTTTCTGAAAATTTATAGAACATCTCATTTTGTTGATGGAATTATGGGAAAAAACAGATCTGATCAGAAAATAAGTTTTAGATATTTATTTGGGAATAAATCATTTATGAACCTAATTAAATGCTTTTTAACAACAAATTTTGATGATCAAGCCTCTAAGCTTGAAGATTATCACATGCATGTTGGTTTTGGGTGAAATAATATCACCATAATCATAAAAATTGTGGTTATGAACATGCATGTGAATAATCTCAAAGAAAAGTGTTTATGGAGAAGAAGAAATAGTAAAACTTGAAGGAAAAGTGAAGTAGAATGAAATAAAATTCGGAATTACCTTCAAGATTACTTCAAATGATGAATATTTAGAGTTTAAGGTGTGTTATTGGGGCCATTTTTCTGTAACATTTCGTGGTTAGGGTGAGGGGAAGAGAGAAAATATGATGGTGATGAAAAGTGTGAGAGAGAATGAGAGAAGATGATTGAGTGTATGAGAAAGGAAAATGATTTAATGTGTTGGGAAGACAGTTTTTGAAGGAAGGGAGAGGGAGAACAAAATTTATAAGGCATGATGCCCTCTCTCACTCTTTTGTTTAATAAAAATTTTTTATTTTATAAAGTACGCTTCCAATTTTATAAAATCTCATTTTAAAAAAAATGCACATTTATAGAATTTTTGTTATAAAAACCCTTGGTTTTAAACTTATAAAACAAGATTAATTGTTAATGACTTCCATTTTCATTTCCCTTGATTATATTTCCTTGAATTTAGTTATTTTTAATTGATCTTGTAAGGTTCATAATTATTTTAATTCAATTTTAGAGGTCAAATTTCATAAATTTAGGTTTTTAGGGCATTTAGGGTTTTTGAGAGTTTGTAAATCTTTGGATATCAAAATAAATAGAATCTTTGAGACTTCAAATTATCTTATGGTATTATAACTCTTCTATAGTTATAAATAATATCTCTAACTTATTTTATCGGTTTATTGGCATTCTATGTAGTGGTTCCGAGATTCAAGTGAACTTGAAGAACCAAGTATACTAGTCATAGTTTCAACTTTAAGTTAAGTTCCTACGAGACATGGACCTAATTTCTACTATTAGGTCAAATGCATGATGTGTTTATATGATTCATGAAAAGGTGTTCTAGTCATAGAGTGACCCGAATATGGATATTCACTACAGTTAAGTAGTTGTAGAATTCACATATCAATGTGAAATCTATGTATACTATCCATTGATTCTAATTGTTTCCAAGTTTCTAGTAGGTTATAACTTAGTTTCTGGTTACTAAGTCTAGTATGTGTCATGCCTATAAGTGCAACTAAGTTTCTTCAAATCAAGAATTGTCACACCCCGAAAACCAAAGGCGGAAACATTTCCGGGGTTGACTCCACGTTGAGTATCAAATCCAATGCACATAGTAAAGTAGTAATCACAAAACATTACATTACATAATATTGTTTACATTGGTTCAAAAGTAAAATTGTACAAGTGTTTTACATATGTAATATGAACAAAAGTAAAGACGAGTCTTCGGGACGCTCCGTCTTCTCCAAAAGGTTGCAATGTACCTGTCTAACGCTGACCTGAGAATACAAGCAGTTTGAAAATCAGCATAAAGCTGGTGAGTTCATAAGTGGTTTAGTTTTGAAAAGACGAGTTCCTTTACATTCGGGAAAAGTTGTTGATGAAGAAAATCCCATATTTTCTTATGAAAACAGTTTGGTTATCCTTTGTTACAATTTTGAAAACGGTTGGTTATGACATTCAAGGAAAATCCCATATTTTCCTTATAGTTTTAGTTATTCGTTTGTTTCTTTATTTGTTTATGTGTTGTTGTGTTACCCAGGAAAATCCCATATTTTCCTATGTGTTAAGTTGTCTATTAGTATCTAGGTTCGTTACTGATTTTAATGTTATCCCAGGAAAATCCAATATTTTCCTATGTGTGGTGATTTGTGCTTACGTCTGATTTCGAAATACCAGTAATTACCATGTGAGTAGTATTAGTTATGTGTTCTACTTCCTTAGTTATTCTACAATCGGATGACTATAATCTACTAACTTAGTTGAAATTTTGAATATTTGGAATCACACAGAAGCGTACTTTATAGTATTTTCGAAGTTCTGCTGAGTTCCAAAGGAGTATATTAGTTGTGTATTCGGAGCTCTGTCGACATTCTGAGGCGGATATATTTGAAACTCAGTAGAGGTCCAGAGGTCTATTTTCGTAATAAATTTGAAACTCTGGTGACACCCAAGGAGTAGACTAACTGTATATTCGAAGTCTTAGTGTCAACCAAAGGCGTCATTTCGTATTCATAGTCGTATTCGTATTTGTAGACGTATTCGTATTCGTAGACGTATTCGTATTCGTAGATGTATTCGTATTCGTAGATGTATTCGTATTCATAGACGTATTTGTATTCGTATTCGTTCTAAATTACATTCGTATTCGTTCCAAATTACATTCGTATTCGTATTAGTATTCGTATTTGTAGACGTATTCGTATTCGTATTCCTATTAGTATTCGAATTCGTTATTCGTATTCATACTTAGATATTATCGTATTCGCATTCGTTCTATCCTATTAGTTATATTCGTTATAATTAGTATGATTTCTTTTACAAAAGACAATATAGATCAAAACACTTTTCAACAGAAATCTTTAATTAACCTGCAATTCAAAACATTAGTTATCATATTCTTTGGAAATCATGATATTTAGAAACTAAAATCATTAAGTTGTAAATCAGTTTAAGTACAAGATACACTTGTACTTTTGCTTGTATTCCCCCCTTGAAAACAGTTAAAAAACAGTGAAAAAGGGTAGGGGTATGAACTCACCGGACAAGAAACGTGACGATTTCGGATGCTAAACGTTGGTCCGGGGCTTGCAAATGCACGAGGTTCCTAAGTATAATTCAAAGATACACATTTGTATCTAATTAGGACGTAGATTAATTATTTGTTAGGGACAAATACTTGTAGTCGTGGAAACACCCCATTACGAGTGTTTGGAGGGACCCGGGTGGCGTTTAAGGACGTGAAATGACACTAGGGACTTGGGACTTGAGTTTATTCCCCATGAATAAACTTATACAAGGGTTTAAGGTCTAAAACACCCACTCCCCATGAGTTTACGGCCATAAACTCATGGTGGGGTCAATTAGGGGCAAAAATAGCTTAAATCACTTAAGGGAATTTTTCTAGGTTTGGATCAAAGGCTTGGAATGGATTTTTAAACATCAAATGACTTATTTATGGGAGTTTACGGCCTAGCATAGGCTCCTGGCTGTAAACTCCTAAATACCCAAGAAAAATGTGTTAAATGATGCCAAAACAAATCACATGTGATTGCTAAATTTATTCCTAAGCCTTACATGCATTTGCTTGAAGTTTTGAAGAGGTTTTTGGAGTTTACGGCCTATGAGACCCCCCCTCATGGCCGTAAACTCTCTTAGATGGTGATTCCATATGTTTTAAGGCCAAAAACTTGATTGTAAGGACTTATAAAATTCATTCCAAGGCTTTAGGGGTGTTTAGGTGGCATTCTAACACCATGAATCAAGGAGTTTACGGACCAAGCACAAGCCTTGGCCGTAAACTCATGTAAATCCCTCAAATAATATGTTTAAGGTCCTTAAACTATTTTTGGTTGGTCCTATGATTTATTCCAAGGCTTTTGGTGGTGTTGGATGGCTTTCTAACACCTTGAAATTGATTTTACACCATGATTTAAGGAGTTTACGGCCCAAGCACATGCCTTGGCCGTAAACTCACATAAGTCCCCAAAAATTATGTTTAAAGTGTTCCAAGGCTAAAGCAATTATTCTAGAAGTCATATCCATGGCTTGTTGGGGTCTAAGAAGGGTTTAAGGTCATAAAAGTCCCAACTTTATGAGTTTACAGCCTAAGCATGAGGCTTGGCCATAAACTCCTTCAAACCCTTCAAAATGCATGATTAAAGTGCTATTAGTCCATTTCATGAAGTCATTTAATCATATCTAGGTCCCAAAATTGTCTAGGAGGGGTTTAAGGGCTCAAAAACCCTATATTTATGAGTTTACGGCCTAAACACCCTCTTTGGCCGTAAACTCCTATTCAAGTCTCCAAATTATAGTTGAAGGCATTCTAAGTCTATTCCATAAAGCCATCTAGCCATATCTAAGGTCCAAATGTGTTTTAGAAGGGTTTTTTGTGCTCCAAAACCCATTTTATATGAGTTCACGGCCTAGGTCTGTTCCTTGGCCGTAAAATCATGAATATGGTCCTTTTCTATGATTTGAACTCGAATTTGAAGGCTATGAAGGTTACATATCAAGTTAGGGAAGGTACCTCAAAGATTTGGAGCCTAAAATTGATGATTTGGACCCTTAAACTTGGATTTTAGGAGAGAGGTTAGAGAGAGAGTAGAGAGAGGAAGAAAAAGCTTCAAATGAATGTTTAAACACGTTTATATAGTTCCCAAAACTTAGACACGGTGGAATTCTACCCGATACCGGCCTTAAACAAGGCTTTAGGTCGCACCCGATTAAGTTTCCGTCACCCGGCGGGGATGTTTCTAACTTTTCGAAATAAACATTTTTGGGCTAGATTCATGAGTTCCTAAAGGGTTTAGACACTCATTGGATTATAATAAACGTATAAATTTATTTACTTTAACCCAAAACGGAAACGAAACGAATTGATTAACGGCGAATTTTACAGGTAGAACGGGTTTTTCGACGATGGAAAACTTCGGGTTGTTACATTATCCCCCCGTTAGAGGGAATTTCGTCCCGAAATTCAAAGAATAAGATATAGATCATGAATTTGGAATGAGACACGAATGGATTTGTTGTCTCGGATCTTCACTTTCTCAAGTGGAATCAGGTCTCTACTGGGTGTTCTAACGAATTCTCATTATCGGGACGTGTCTTTGTTTTGCACATTGATTCTCTCTCAATCTACAATATCAATCAGTTTTCTCATGGAAGTTTCAACCCTGGATGAATTCGACTTCCTCAAAGGAATCATTAGGGTTTCATTGGGTAGATGCTTCTAAGGATTCGAAACGCAAAGTACCGGATGGATGTTTTCAAGATCTAAGGGCATTTGAAATCTGAAGATTGCAGAATCGACTTCTACGAAGTTCTCGAATGGTCTGATGTGGAATTAAACTAGACATTCGAAAGAAATTCTCGGGAATCCTTCGGGAAAGACATTTAGAGGAAAGAGCTGTTAACTTCCCGTTTCTCAATGATCGCAGAAATGAGGGATGCGTGGTAATTCATATTGGGAACACTTTTGAGTTCTAAGGCATGGAATGATACGAAGCTTTGATGCCGAAGGTCACAATAGTCGGGTCGAGGAAAAGATCTAAACGGGCGACCCTTTCAAATCTTAGGATATCGACATGAATGAGACTCGGTCATTTCATGTCAATCATAGCATCAAAATGTTTCGTGAAAAGTTTCCCATTTGGATCGAATGGAACAGGATAATCCTCCGGACTGATGAATCAATCTACGAGTATGAAGTTAGTGTTATCTATCTCACTGGTTAGTTATCTTGACGGTGCACGTTTCGATTATTGACAAAGGATTTAGTCTAGATAGATATCTGAATGAATGATTAGCAAATTTTTACCACATTAGAATCGAGAAGGATCACGGGCACAAGATTTATCAAAGAGAAGTATACCTGTAACAACAGTGGGATCAGCGGCTGTCCTTTCTTGTCCCATGGTTAGGACTCTCCCAGTGTTGTCAGATGTTACTGTCTTCGGACAGTTTCGCTTATAGTGTCCGACCTCTCCACAACTGTAGCAGGTTTGACCGATACCTGCTCCGGAAGCCTGACTAGTTGACGGGGTTGGGGTTTTGCAGGTTTGTGTGAGGTGACCTTCCTGGCCACAGCTTCTACAAAACTTTGCACGACAAGGGCCAGGGATGCGATGGTGGTAGCTGCAATGGTTACACCATGGGAGGATACCGGCATATCCGGTGACAGGTGCTTGAGATGTGGAATTGACAATAGAAACAGCAGCAGGGATAGTGGCAGCGTGGACTGCCACTATTTGCTATTTCTTTGAGAGTTCTGGGGAAGACTGAATTTTCTTCTTCTTCTTCCAAAACTTTCTTTTCTCGCCACTCTTTTCTGTTGGCTCGGGAGTGGCATCTGCTTATTCTTGGTTTTCGTTGTGGTCGATCAGGGTTTGCGCTAGACATTTGGCGTTGTCATAGGTATCTGGCTTTGCTGCTATAACGTTCCCTTTTGTTGGCTGGGTTAATACCCAAATGAACCTTTCTACCTTTTTGCTTTCTGGGGTAACCATTCCCGGACAAAGGAGTGCCAGGTCATCAAACCTTGAAGTGTAAGAGGCGATATCGGAACCTTTCATCTTCAGGTTCCATAGCTCGTGTTCCAGCTTCTGGATTTCACCCCGAGGGCAATACTCCGCACGTAGTAGTTCCTTCATTACTTCCCATCCCATAACATTGGCTACAGATAAGGTCAGGGATTTGACTCGGCCGTTCCACCAAGTCAAAGCTTTATCGAGGAGAGTACAGGCGGCAAACTTTACTTTGTCGGAATCCGAACAGGCACAAATCTCGAAAACAGATTCGATTTTCTCTAACCACCGAGTTAGAGCAATGACACCCCTTGTTCCATCGAAGAATGTGGGTTTTGCGTTCATAAAGTCTTTATAGGAACACTCCTTCCGGTGTCCCTGATTACCTTCTTGGTTTTGGGAACCACTTCCTGGACCATTGGGGTTAAATTGAGGTAGGAGAGCTGATATTGTGGCAGAAATGGTTGCCTGAAGAGTTTCCAGATCGATTTGAAGAGGAGGTGGTGGCGGAGGGTTGTTGGTCTTAGAGCTGGGTCTCTTTCTTGGAAGCATCTTGATCTAATAAGATCAAGGAAGAGAGGATGATAAGTCCTCTGAATTGAATCAAGAGATATGACAGATATATGCTAACAAGCGATAAAGCAGGAAAGAGTTATCAAAGCGGGAAAATTATCGCTAAGGGAATGATCAAAGAACAATGCATGAACGAGGATTTCTACCAAGGATTGGCTCGAGAAATACTCCCATAGTATTTCGTGATTTGTTACGATGCTGATTTGATGTTTGTGGTATTAGGGTAAGTTTTAGGCATGCCGCATACCACAGTCACTCCCGGGCACATGTTGGCCGTGTCTCGAATGAATATAGTTGGCCAGGTTATATTGATCCTAGACACGACTACATAACTGCCCAAGTTTAACCGCAGCGTACAACACCCATTTACTTATGTTTTGTTCCACTTGTAGTTACGGATCTTGACGGTCGGTATACTTGTATACTTTTAGAAAATACTTATACTCGTAGGGTATACTTTTAGTTCAGAGCACTTAGGCCCTTTAATGTTTATAGTCTTATATCATGTAAGCTTTGGTATACCAGTTCACTATAAACAAGGGCTCTGATACCAATCTGTCACACCCCGAAAACCAAAGGCGGAAACATTTCCGCGGTTGACTCCACGTTGAGTATCAAATCCAATGCACATAGTAAAGTAGTAATCACAAAACATTACATTACATAATATTGTTTACATTGGTTCAAAAGTAAAATTGTACAAGTGTTTTACATATGTAATATGAACAAAAGTAAAGACGAGTCTTCGGGACACTCCGTCTTCTCCAAAAGGTTGCAATGTACCTGTCTAACGCTGACCTGAGAATACAAGCAGTTTGAAAATCAGCATAAAGCTGGTGAGTTCATAAGTGGTTTAGTTTTGAAAAGACGAGTTCCTTTACGTTCGGGACAAGTTGTTGATGAAGAAAATCCCATATTTTCTTATGAAAACAGTTTGCTTATCCTTTGTTACAATTTTGAAAACGGTTGGTTATGACATTCCAGGAAAATCCCATATTTTCCTTATAGTTTTAGTTATTCGTTTGTTTCTTTATTCGTTTATGTGTTGTTGTGTTACCCAGGAAAATCCCATATTTTCCTATGTGTTGAGTTGTCTATTAGTATCTAGGTTCGTTACTGATTTTAATGTTATCCCAGGAAAATCCCATATTTTCCTATGTGTGGTGTTTTGTTCTTAAGTCTGATTTCGAAATACCAGTAATTACCATGTGAGTAGTATTAGTTATGTGTTCTACTTCCTTAGTTATTCTACAATCGGATGACTATAATCTACTAACTTAGTTGAAATTTCGAATATTTGGAATCACACAGAAGCATACTTTATAGTATTTTCGAAGTTCTGCTGAGTTCCAAAGGAGTATATTAGTTGTGTATTCGGAGCTCTGTCGACATTCTGAGGCGGATATATTTGAAACTCAGTAGAGGTCCAGAGGTGTATTTTCGTAATAAATTCGAAACTCTGGTGACACTCAAGGAGTACACTAACTGTATATTCGAAGTCTTAGTGTCAACCAAAGGCGTCATTTCGTATTCGTAGTCATAGATGTATTTGTATTCGTAGACGTATTCATATTTGTAGACGTATTCGTATTCGTAGACGTATTTGTATTCGTAGACGTATTCGTATTCGTATTCGAAGATGTATTTGTATTCGTATTCGTTTAAATTACATTCGTATTCGTTCTAAATTACATTCGTATTCGTTCCAAATTACATTCGTATTCGTATTTGTAGACGTATTCGTATTCGTATTCCTATTAGTATTCGAATTCGTTATTCGTATTCGTACTTAGTTATTTTCGTATTCGCATTCGTTCTATCCTATTAGTTATATTCGTTATAATTAGTATGATTTCTTTTACAAAAGACAATATAGATCAAAACACTTTTCAAAAGAAATCTTTAATTAACCTGGAATTCGAAACATTAGTTATCATATTCTTTGGAAATCATGATATTTAGAAACTAAAATCATTAAGTTGTAAATCAGTTTAAGTAAAAGATACACTTGTACTTTTGCTTGTATTCCCCCCTTGAAAACAGTTAAAAACAGTGAAAAGGGTAGGGGTATGAACTCACCGGACAAGAAACGTGACGATTTCGGATGCTAAACGTTGGTCCGGGGCTTGCAAATGCACGAGGTTCCTAAGTATAATTTAAAGATACACATTTGTATCTAATTAGGACTTAGATTAATTATTTGTTAGGGACAAATACTTGTAGTCGTGGAAACACCCCATTACGAGTGTTTGGATGGACCCGGGTGGCGTTTAAGGACGTGAAATGACACTAGGGACTTGGGACTTGAGTTTATTCCCCATGAATAAACTTATACAAGGGTTTAAGGTCTAAAACACCCACTCCCCATGAGTTTACGGCCGTAAACTCATGGTGGGGTCAATTAGGGGCAAAAATGGCTTAAATCACTTAAGGGAATTTTTCTAGGCTTGGATCAAAGGCTTGGAATGGATTTTTAAACATCAAATGACTTATTTATGGGAGTTTACGGCTGTCACACCCCAAAACCATGAACGGCGGAAATGTTCAGGGGTGGAGGACGTCATGTACAATATCACAACAGTGTAATATAATAAACAAGCAACAATATCATCCATTGCATTATAAGTAAAGTTTAATACATGCGTGTTCTTTCATCGTAAAAAGACACCAAAAATATACAATCAAAATAAAAGACGAGACTTGTCTGCTCTGTCTTCTCAAAACCTGGCCTCCGTACCTGTCTACTGATGACCTGAGAATACAAGTTATTTTGAAAGCGAGTATCATCTTTAAAGCTGGTGAATTCATAAGTATATAAGTGTCATTGCCTTGTTTGTGAAAATCTGTTATGAAAGCCATGTAAACCTTTAAATGAAAATGTTGTGTTAAGTATGAAATCCCTAGAAAAACCCTTATTTTCTATAAGTATGAAATGTAGTCTTCTACCAAGACCCGAATGTTTTGTACGTATGAAGTGTAGTCTTCTACCAAGACCCGAATGTTTTGTACGTATGAAGTGTAGTCTTCTACCAAGACCCGAATGTTTTGTAAGTATGAAGTGTAGTCTTCTACCAAGACCCGAATGTTTTGTTATGACTATGTAAAATGATAGTTTTTCCTTTCTATTGACTAGTACCAAAGTACTTAGTCTAACTCCTCGTTTATGTGAAAGATATCACAAAATAAAGTAAACAGGAAAAATATAATCATGTAAGTGTTAGCCGGAGGTACTGGTGCTAACAAGACGAATGTAAATGTTAACCCAAGGTACTAGGGCTAACATATTACATATAACCTAATGGACATCCGAAGATTATCCAATTGTCCGCTGTAGCAGCAGCAGGTGGAAGGAAGGGTTAGTCCCTGTAAAGGTACTCCTAGTATAAGTAATAACCGTAGGCATCCATAGATGTTCATTACCCACTGTTGCTAACAGATGAGTTCCGGAATGGTTAGTCCCGTACATATATCCCGAGGTACTGTGGGATAGAGGCCATCTAGGTATCCCGAGGTACTATGGGATAGGGTCCTGTCTTAGATATTCCGAGGTACTATGGAATAGGCAGGAAGATTTACACAGAAGGTACTAATAAATCATCCTCGCAATTCGAGATACAAGTATTCTTGTTAATGTACATAGTTAAGTGTATCTACATAAAGGTACTCATGTAATGCGTTCATGTAAACGTGTTCATGTATCATGTAAGTATATGTAAACATATTCATGTATCAGGTAAACATCTGTAAGTACTCATGTATCAGATAATGTACTAGTATAGACTCATGAATGAACTGACTCTTGTGTGACTCCTTGTAATAGAAGTAATGTTTGATATCTTCAAATTATCCCTATGATAATCTACTGTAACGTAATTGGTTGATCATGTAGATTTATACACTCTTACTACTCAAGGGTGTGAGAAACTAAATGAAAGATGTAAACTATCACATCAATACATACATAAGAATATAAGCGTATATGTATAGTTTAGTTCAAGAATGAAAAATGGTTTTTGTAAGACGTCTTATGGTTTTTGAATAATAATCAACAATGACTTGATGTCATTTTAATAAACATTTCAAAGGTAAAACATTTGGTAACAATGTGATTTTAAAAATGTAAAACCATTTCATGCATCACATTTTGTAATATGTGGAATCTGTTAAATGACAAACACTGTTATAAAATACATATCAATGATTTAATAACATGATTGTTTCTACTTGTATCTCCCCCCCCCCCATTAAAGCATTTAAAATCATTTAAAACATTGATTAGGGGTATGAACTCACCTGTAGTTGGTGATTGGAATGAACTCAACGGTATAGGATGGCTAGGTGTCAAGCGAGGACTTGTGCACACACTACGATCCTAATGAACATATAATCACACATATATGCACTCAATTAGACTCAAAAGACTAATTGATAATGTTTAAGACATCCTAGACATAGATAACACTTTATATAAGTGTTTTAAGCCGTAAGGATTTCATCTAAGCTGTTGTGGGACAGGGTATTTGTGTTTAGGGTTTATAAAGGACCCTATATGAGAGTTTACTCTCCATAAACCATCACACATGGAGTTTACGGTCGTAAACTCTTGAGTTTATAGCCGTAAACTCCCAAACATGTGTGTTTGGTGTGTTTTGAAGTCCCAAATGCTTTCTAGAATTATCCTAACATAGTGGCTAAGTCCTTGGAAGGTTTTAAGGTCTAGAAGTACTCCAAATAGGAGTTTACGGCCTCAAGGCCATTCCCCTTGGAGTTTACGGCCGTAAACTCCCTTGGGGTGTTGTTTTTGTTGCTTTCAAGCCTCTTGCACTTGTGGGATATGTTCTAGACTTTTATTCCTAGCATATGAAGGCATTAGGCACACCTTAGTGCCCTTTTTAGGAGTTTACGGCCCAAGAACCATGTCTTGGCCGTAAACTCACTTGGTTAAGTGATTTTGATGTGGTTTGGTCCTTCCATTAAGTGTGTAACAATTTCTTGTAAACGCCTAGGGCTTTAGGTGTCATGAAAACATCCTTTTGTCCATTTATATGGAGTTTACGGCCTAAGATACACTTGGGCCGTAAACTCACATTGGTTTGTGTCTTTTGATGTGCTTAAGACCTTATACTACTTGGGAAAATAGCCTAGATACAAGCCTTAAGTCCTTAAGTCCTCAAATCACCATTTTGTGTTTGATTTTGGAGTTTACGGCCTAGGATTATCTAGGGCCGTAAACTCCCAAACTTCGGTGGATTAGGCTTGTTTTCTTGTCCCTAACATGCATACATAAACATCTAAGGCATTATCATAACACAAGTTTCGGTTTTGGCTTCGTTTTGGGAGTTTACCGCCCAAGAACACCTTGGGGAGTAAACTTCTAGATCTAATGATTTAGCCATCTAAATCATGTTATAAACATTTAATAAGTATTCTAACACTACTAGAAAGAATTACTCATGTTTTGGTATAAAAACCCGAAGATCCGTCAGAGAGAAAATGGCTTTTCTCTAGTTGGAAATGTGAATAATGAATAAATTTGGTTCAGAAAACTATTTATAGTCCTGAAATATTTTGACAGAAAATATTTTTATTCTTCAACTTGGACTGTAACATTATGAAACTTGGAATGTTCAAATTTCACAAACCCAGGAGCATCCACTCTCCTGATATCTCCATAGACGTAGACCCTAATGTACACAAACTCATTCGGAAGAGTATGAAATTCACTGAAACTGGACTAGCTTCTATTGAATAGATAACGTTCATACAAATGGAAATTTCGGGTTGTCACATCATCGCCCCGTTAGAAGGAATTTCGTCCTGAAATTAGAATTTAAGCATATAAAAAATTACAAATAACTAAGCAAAAAGGTGAGGGTATTTCAGTTTAATCTGATCCTCACGTTCCCAAGTGAATTCCGGTCCACGCTTTGCGTTCCAGCGCACCTTCAGTATCGGCATACGGCTGTGCTTTGTTTGCTTGACCTCTCGGTCCATGATTTCTACTGGTTCCTCCATGAAGTTGAGGCTCTCGTTGATCTCGATCTCGTCGAGTGGAATAACAAGAGTCTCATCGGATAGGCACTTTTTCTAGTTTGACACGTGGAAGGTAGGATGTACGTTACTGAGTTCTTTCGGTAGATTGAGCTTGTAAGCCACAGGGCCGATTCTCGCGAGAATTTCGAAAGGCCCTATGTATCTTTGATTGAGCTTCCCACGCTTTCCAAAGCGTATCAAGCCCTTCCAGGGTGAGACTTTCAGTAGGACTCGGTCGCCCACCTGGAACTCCAATGGTTTCCTATGCTTGTCGGCGTAGCTTTTCTGTCGGTCTCTAGAGGCTTTTAATCGCTCCCGAATTTGAACGATCTTCTCTGTCGTTTCCCGAATGATCTCCGGACCCGTGAGAGTGCTTTCGGGAACTCGTCCCTTAGCTAACTGGGTATCACCCACTTCAGCCCAGCATAGAGGGGATCTGCACTTTCAGCCATAGAGGGCCTCGAATGGAGCTGCCTTTATGCTCATATGATAACTGTTGTTGTAGGAAAACTCAACAAGAGGTAAATGAGTATCCTAAGCTTTTCCAAAGTCAATCACACAGGAACGCAACATATCTTCTAAGGTTTGGATAGTTCTCTCACTTTGCCCGTCGGTCTGTGGATGGTAGGCTGTACTCATGTCCAGCCTAGTTCCTAGGGAATTTTGTAATGACTGCCAGAACCTCGAAGTGAATCTACTATCTCGGTCTGAGATGATAGATAAAGGAACACCGTGCAGCCTTACAATCTCCCTAATGTAAGTTCTAGTAAGTTTCTCCGTCTTGTCTGTTTCCTTGATCGGTAGGAAGTGTGCAGACTTGGTCAGTCTATCGATGATGACCCATATGGAATCAAGTCCACCCGTCGTCTTGGGCAACTTGTTTATAAAGTCCATAGTGATCCGCTCCCACTTCCATTCTGGTGTCTCCGGTTGTTGTAGAAGACCGGAGGGTTTCTGGTATTCGACCTTGACCTTTGCGCAAGTAAGGCACTTACCCACGAAGGTAGCAATATCTGCTTTCATGTTAGGCCACCAGTATAGCTTTTTAAGATCCAGATACATCTTATCTGAACCCGGGTGGACGGAATAACGAGTGTTGTGAGCTTCGGTCATGACCAAGTCTCTGAAGCCACCGTGTTTCGGTGTCCAGATCCGATCCATGAGGTATAAGGCTCCGCCACCCTTGACTTCCAAGTTCTTATCCATCCCTCTAAGGGATTCACCCGCCACGTTTTCAGGTTTCAAAGCGTCGAGCTGAGCCTCCTTTATTTGTGTGGACATGTGTGAATGGATGGTTAGAGTCAAAGATTTGACTCTACGACCAGTATATTCTTTCTGACTTAGGGCGTCGGCTACTACATTGGCTTTACCCGGATGATAACGAATTTCACATTCGTAATCACTAAGTAGCTCGACCCATCGTCGTTGTCTCATGTTGAGCTCTTTCTAGTCGAAAATGTGTTGTAGACTCTTATGGTCTGTAAAGATCGTGCTTTTTGTACCGTATAGGTAATGTCGCCAGATCTTCAGAGCAAACACAACTGCTCCTAGCTCGAGATCGTGGGTTGTATAGTTAACCTCATGTGTCTTCAGCTGTCTCGAGGCATAGGCTATGACTTTACCTCGTTGCATCAGAACACATCCGAGTCCTTGATTGGATGCATCACAATAGACAATGAAGTCTTCTATTCCTTCGGGAAGGGATAGTATTGAGGCGGTGCACAATGCTCGTTTGAGTGTTTGGAACGGTCTTTCCTGTTTCTCTTCCCAGTGGAAGGCCACGCCTTTCTGGGTCAGGGTTGTAAGAGGTTTTGCTATGCTGGAGAAGTTCTGGATGAACCTGCGATAGTAGCCAGCGAGACCTAGAAATTGACGAATTTCGGTAGGTGTCTTTAGTGCTGACCAGTTCTCGATGGCCTTAATTTTGGAAGGGTCCACGTGTATACCTTCTTCGCTAACCACATGGCCCAAAAATTCGACTCGCCGAATCCAAAATTCGCACTTGGAGAACTTCGCGTAGAGCTTCTCCACTCGCAATGTTTCTAAGATTTTATGGAGATGTTGACCATGCTCCTCCTTACTTCGAGAGTAGATGAGTATGTCATCAATGAAGACGGTGACGAACTGATCCAAGTAAGGACGACACACCCTATTCATCAGATCCATGAATATTGCGGGCGCGTTAGTTAATCCGAATGGTATCACTACAAACTCGTAGTGCCTATAACGAGTTCGGAAGGCTGTCTTGGGAACATCCTCCTCTAACACTCATAGTTGGTGGTATCCGGATCACAGATCTATCTTCGAGAAGTAGTTGGCTTCTTGAAGTTGATCAAATAAATCGTCAATGCGGGGCAAGGGATAACGATTTGTAATGGTAAGTTTGTTTAGTTCTCTATAGTCGATGCACATGCGAAACGATCCATCTTTCTTCTTGACAAACAAGACCGGTGCTCCCCATGGTGAGAAGCTTGGTCGAATGAATCCCTTCTTGAGAAGTTCGTTAAGTTGACTGGAAAGTTCCTGCATTTCAGCCGGTGCTAGACGATAAGGAGATTTTGCTACGGGGGTAGCCCCTGGCACTAAGTCGATTCTGAACTCGACTTGGCGTTGTGGTGGTAAACCGGGAAGTTCTTCTGGGAATATGTCGCGAAAGTCGCGTACTTTTGGGATTTTCTGGATGTCTTTCAGTTCTTGACCGGTATCGACGACGTGTGCGAGAAATGCATGGTACTCCTTCCGCAAGCACTTCCGGGCTTGAATGCACGAAATGATGCGAAGGCTCGTACTAGGTTTGTCGACGTAGATAATTAAAGTTTCGTTGTTAGGAAGGTTAAGACGAACTGCTTTTTCGAAGCACATAATGTCGGCACGAAGAAGACTCAACCAATCCATACCGATGATAACGTCGAAACATTTAATTGTGACTGGCATGAGATCTATCTTGAAAGTATGGCTATCTAAAGTTAAGGTACAACCTACGTATATGCAGTTTGTACTCTCTGTTTTCCTGTTAGCCATTTCTACCGTGAAGGAACTATCTAATGCATATGGTTTTTGTTTAACCAGGTGTGCAAATTTGTGACTTACAAAACTTTTCTCGGCTCCACTATCGAAAAGTATGCAAGCATATGAGTTATCGAGGAGGAACGTACCAGTAACTATCGTTGGATCAGCTACTGCTTCCTCGTGGCCTAAGGCCATAACTCTTCCTACTCTGCCGGCCATCCCCGCTTTAGGGCAGTTCCTCTGTAATGGCCCACCTCGCCACATCCATAGCAAGTTTGGCCCATCCCGGCGTTTGGGACCTGGGCGGCTTGAGTTGTTGGAGCCTTGCAGTAACGGGCGGTGTGCCCCTTCTTGTTGCAGTTAGAGCACTGCATCTCCCTGCAAGGTCCGTGGTGGTGGAAGTTGCACTTGGTGCACTTCGGGAGAGTCCCAACATATGTTTTTGCTGGTAAGAGGTTCGTAGGGGAAACAGGAGTCACTGTGGCAGCATTGATCGCCACAAGTTGTTGCGTATTGGAGGATCCTTGCGGAGCCCCTCTTTTCCTCTTATTCCACCCCTTCTTGTGGTAGTCGGGGTTGGATTTTTGTGGTACAGGTGTAGGGATTGTTGTGTTCTTAGGTTTCCGGTGATCGATAAAAGATTGTGCCAGTTCCTTGGCGCTATCAAAGGTAATAGGCCTGGAAGCGATCACACTTGACTGGATCTGGGGCGACAGTCCCCAGATATATCTTTCGATCTTTTTGCTCTGGAGAGCAACCATATCAGGGCATAAGTTTGCCAAATCACAGAACCTATTTGTGTAGGTAGTGATGTCGGATCCAACCATTTGTAGACCCCATAATTCTTGCTCGAGTTTTTGTATTTCACCTCGAGGACAGTATTCCTTCATCAGCATGTCTTTCAACTTTTCCCAGCCGATGGAATACGCCACCACCAAAGTTAGATCGTTAACATGGCTGTTCCACCATGTTAGAGCTCGGTCAGAGAAGGTACAAGCTGCGAACTTTACCTTGTTGCCTTCTTGGCATCCGCAGATCTCGAAGACAGATTCCATCTTCTCAATCCATTGTCTCAACACCATAACACCCCCAGTTCCATTGAAGCTGCGGGGTTTGGCGTTAGGTCCTTGTAGGTGCATTCCCGAGGGTGTCCATGGCTTTCGCCGTGGTTCGAGGGTGGTGCACCTGTTCCTGATCCACTAGGGGCAGGAGCGTTGATTGCTGACACAGCAGCTGCAACTGTGGCTGTGAAAGCTACCTGGAACATAGTGGCATCGAAAGGATTAGGTGGTTGAAGAGGTACAGGTGGTGGTGGAGGTGGTGGTATCAGTGCTTCGTTGTTTGGGTTACGTCTTGTACTTCTGCGTGGCGGCATCTTTAACTATACGTTTAAAAGATGACGACATGGATAAGAATAAATGATTTATGAATGTGTCTCATGGAGTAAATCCCCATAGCCCAACAACAGAAGGAATAGCTAAAATAGACGACTGACTAAGGTACTTATAGTAAGACCAAATACCCATATGGTATTTCTTTATGGTTGTGTTGGTAAGTTTTTAGACTTGTTGCCATATCACAACCATTCTTGGGCATATTCTAATCACTCCTCGGACCAGCATAGTTGATCAGGCTATGCCATCCCCAAGACTGACTATATATCCCCATGCTTACTTGTGATATCCAACAATCGTAATACTTTTGTTCTTGTCGTTGTGACACTGATTTTAGTATGAATGCAGGCACGTATACTTTGTTAAATATTTTATTATTTAAAAGTATAACTCTGAGACAGAGTGTTTTAATCCCATGTATTTATAGTTAGTATATCTTTTATGGATTGATATACTATATTCACTATAAACAATGCTCTGATACCAATCTGTCACACCCCAAAACCACGAACGGGGGAAACGTTTTGGGGTGGAGGACGTCATGTACAGTATCACAACAGTGTAATATAATAAACAAGCAACAACATCATCCATTGCATTATAATTAAAGTTTAATACATGTGTGTTCTTTCATCGTAATAAGACACCAAAAATATACAATCAAAATAAAAGACAAGACTTGTCTGCTCCGTCTTCTCAAAACTTGGCCTCCGTACCTGTCTACTGATGACCTGAGAATACAAGTTATTTTGAAAGCGAGTATCAGCTTTAAAGCTGGTGAATTCATAAGTATTTAAATGAAAATGTTGTGTTAAGTATGAAATCCCTAGAAAAACCCTTATTTTCTATAAGTATGAAATATAGTCTTCTACCAAGACCCGAATGTTTTGTACATATGAAGTGTAGTCTTCTACCAAGACCCGAATGTTTTGTACGTATGAAGTGTAGTCTTCTACCAAGACTCGAATGTTTTGTAAGTATGAAGTGTAGTCTTCTACCAAGACCCGAATGTTTTGTTATGACTATGTAAAATGATAGTTTTTCCTTTCTATTGACTAGTACCAAAGTACTTAGTCTAACTCCTCGTTTATGTGAAAGATATCACAAAATAAAGTAAACAGGCAAAATATAATCATGTAAGTGTTAGCCGAAGGTACTGGTTCTAACAAGACGAATGTAAATGTTGACCCGAGGAACTAGGGCTAACATATTACATATAACCTAATAGACATCCGAAGATTGTCCAATTTTCCGTTGTAGCAGCAGCAGGTGGAAGGAAGTGTTAGTCCCTGTAAAGCTACTCCGAGTATAAGTAATAACCGTAGGCATCCGTAGATGTTTATTACCCACTGTTGCTAACAGATGAGTTCCGGAATGGTTAGTCCCGTACATACATCCCGAGGTACTGTGGGATAGAGGCCCATCTAGGTATCCCGAGGTACTATGGGATAGGGTCCTGTTTTAGATATTCCGAGGTACTGTGGAATAGGCAGGAAGATTTACACAGAAGGTACTAATAAATCATCCTCGCAATTCGAGATACAAGTATTCATGTTAATGTACATAGTTAAGTGTATCTACGTAAAGGTACTCATGTAATGGGTTCATGTAAACGTGTTCATGTATCATGTAAGTATATGTAAACATATTCATGTATCAGGTAAACATCTGTAAGTACTCATGTATCAGATAATGTACTAGTATAGACTCATGAATGAACTAACTCTTGTGTGACTCCTTGTAATGGAAGTAATGTTTGATATCTTCAAATTATCCCTATGATAATCTACTGTAACGTAATTGGTTGATCATGTAGATTTATACACTCTTATTACTCAAGGGTGTGAGAAACTAAATGAAAGATGTAAACTATCACATCAATACATACATAAGAATATAAGCGTATATGCATAGTTTAGTTCAAGAATGAAAAATGGTTTTTGTAAGACGTCTTATGGTTTTTGAACAATAATCAACAATGACTTGATGTCATTTTAATAAACATTTCAAAGGTAAAACATTTGGTAACAATGTGCCTTTAAAAATGTAAAACCATTTCATGCATCACATTTTGTAATATGTGGAATCTGTTAAATGACAAACACTGTTATAAAATACATATCAATGATTTAATAACATGATTGTTTCTACTTGTATCTCCCCCCCCCCCCCATTAAAGCATTTAAAATCATTTAAAACATTGATTAGGGGTATGAACTCACCTGTAGTTGGTGATTGGAATGAACTGAACGGTATAGGATGGCTAGGTGTCAAGCGAGGACTTGTGCACACACTACGATCCTAATGAACATATAATCACACATATATGCACTCAATTAGACTCAAAAGACTAATTGATAATGTTTAAGACATCCTAGACATAGATAACACTTTATGTAAGTGTTTTAAGCCGTAAGGATTTCATCTAAGCTGTTGTGGGACAGGGTATTTGTGTTTAGGGTTTATAAAGGACCCTATATGAGAGTTTACTCTCCATAAACCATCACACATGGAGTTTATGGTCGTAAACTCCCAAACATGTGTGTTTGGTGTGTTTTGAAGTCCCAAATGCTTTCTAGAATTATCCTAACTTATTGGCTAAGTCCTTGGAAGGGTTTAAGGTCTAGAAGTACTCCAAATAGGATTTTACGGCCTCAAGGCCATTCCCCTTAGAGTTTACGGCCGTAAACTCCCTGGGGGTGTTGTTTTTGTTGCTTTCCGCGGTTGACTCCACGTTGAGTATCAAATCCAATGCACATAGTAAAGTAGTAATCACAAAACATTACATTACATAATATTGTTTACATTGGTTCAAAAGTAAAATTGTACAAGTGTTTTACATATGTAATATGAACAAAAGTAAAGACGAGTCTTCGGGACGCTCCGTCTTCTCCAAAAGGTTGCAATGTACCTGTCTAACGCTGACCTGAGAATACAAGCAGTTTGAAAATCAGCATAAAGCTGGTGAGTTCATAAGTGGTTTAGTTTTGAAAAGACGAGTTCCTTTACGTTCGGGAAAAGTTGTTGATGAAGAAAATCCCATATTTTCTTATGAAAACAATTTGGTTATCCTTAGTTACAATTTTGAAAACGATTGGTTATGACATTCCAGGAAAATCGCATATTTTCCTTATAGTTTTAGTTATTCATTTATGTGTTGTTGTGTTACCCAGGAAAATCCCATATTTTCCTATGTGGTGAGTTGTCTATTAGTATCTAGGTTCGTTACTGATTTTAATGTTATCCCAGGAAAATCCCATATTTTCCTATGTGTGGTGTTTTGTTCTTAAGTCTGATTTCGAAATACCAGTAATTACCATGTGAGTAGTATTAGTTATGTATTCTACTTCCTTAGTTATTCTACAATCGGATGACTATAATCTACTAACTTAGTTGAAATTTCGAATATTTGGAATCACACAGAAGCGTACTTTATAGTATTTTCGAAGTTCTGCTGAGTTCCAAAGGAGTATATTAGTTGTGTATTCGGAGCTCTGTCGACATTCTGAGGCGGATATATTTGAAACTCAGTAGAGGTCCAGAGGTGTATTTTCGTAATAAATTCGAAACTCTGGTGACACTCAAGGAGTACACTAACTGTATATTCGAAGTCTTAGTGTCAACCAAAGGCGTCATTTCGTATTCGTAGTCGTAGACGTATTTGTATTCGTAGACGTATTCATATTTGTAGACGTATTCGTATTCGTAGACGTATTCGTATTTGTAGACGTATTCGTATTCTTATTCGAAGATGTATTTGTATTCGTATTCGTTCTAAATTACATTCGTATTCGTTCTAAATTACATTCGTATTCGTTCCAAATTACATTCGTATTCGTATTTGTAGACGTATTCGTATTCGTATTCCTATTAGTATTCGAATTCGTTATTTGTATTCGTACTTAGTTATTTTCGTATTCGCATTCGTTCTATCCTATTAGTTATATTCGTTATAATTAGTATGATTTCTTTTACAAAAGACAATATAGATCAAAACACTTTTCAAAAGAAATCTTTAATTAACCTGGAATTCGAAACATTAGTTATCATATTCTTTGGAAATCATGATATTTAGAAACTAAAATCATTAAGTTGTAAATCAGTTTAAGTACAAGATACACTTGTACTTTTGCTTGTATTCCCCCCTTGAAAACAGTTAAAAACAGTGAAAAGGGTAGGGGTATGAACTCACCGGACAAGAAACGTGACGATTTCGGATGCTAAACGTTGGTCCGGGGCTTGCAAATGCACGAGGTTCCTAAGTATAATTTAAAGATACACATTTGTATCTAATTAGGACTTAGATTAATTATTTGTTAGGGACAAATACTTGTAGTCGTGGAAACACCCCATTACGAGTGTTTGGAGGGACCCGGGTGGCGTTTAAGGACGTGAAATGACACTAGGGACTTGGGACTTGAGTTTATTCCCCATGAATAAACTTATACAATGGTTTAAGGTCTAAAACACCCACTCCCCATGAGTTTACGGCCGTAAACTCATGGTGGGGTCAATTAGGGGCAAAAATGGCTTAAATCACTTAAGGGAATTTTTCTAGGCTTGGATCAAAGGCTTGGAATGGATTTTTAAACATCAAATGACTTATTTATGGGAGTTTACGGCTGTCACACCCCAAAACCACGAACGGAGGAAATGTTCAGGGGTGGAGGACGTCATGTACAATATCACAACAGTGTAATATAATAAACAAGCAACAATATCATCCATTGCATTATAAGTAAAGTTTAATACATGCGTGTTCTTTCATCGTAAAAAGACACCAAAAATATACAATCAAAATAAAAGACGAGACTTGTCTGCTCTGTCTTCTCAAAACCTGGCCTCCGTACCTGTCTACTGATGACCTGAGAATACAAGTTATTTTGAAAGCGAGTATCATCTTTAAAGCTGGTGAATTCATAAGTATATAAGTGTCATTGCCTTGTTTGTGAAAATCTGTTATGAAAGCCATGTAAACCTTTAAATGAAAATGTTGTGTTAAGTATGAAATCCCTAGAAAAACCCTTATTTTCTATAAGTATGAAATGTAGTCTTCTACCAAGACCCGAATGTTTTGTAAGTATGAAGTGTAGTCTTCTACCAAGACCCGAATGTTTTGTTATGACTATGTAAAATGGTAGTTTTTCCTTTCTATTGACTAGTACCAAAGTACTGAGTCTAACTCCTCGTTTATGTGAAAGATATCACAAAATAAAGTAAACAGGAAAAATATAATCATGTAAGTGTTAGCCGGAGGTACTGGTGCTAACAAGACGAATGTAAATGTTAACCCAAGGTACTAGGGCTAACATATTACATATAACCTAATGGACATCCGAAGATTATCCAATTGTCCGCTGTAGCAGCAGCAGGTGGAAGGAAGGGTTAGTCCCTGTAAAGGTACTCCTAGTATAAGTAATAACCGTAGGCATCCATAGATGTTCATTACCCACTGTTGCTAACAGATGAGTTCCGGAATGGTTAGTCCCGTACATATATCCCGAGGTACTGTGGGATAGAGGCCATCTAGGTATCCCGAGGTACTATGGGATAGGGTCCTGTCTTAGATATTCCGAGGTACTATGGAATAGGCAGGAAGATTTACACAGAAGGTACTAATAAATCATCCTCGCAATTCGAGATACAAGTATTCTTGTTAATGTACATAGTTAAGTGTATCTACATAAAGGTACTCATGTAATGCGTTCATGTAAACGTGTTCATGTATCATGTAAGTATATGTAAACATATTCATGTATCAGGTAAACATCTGTAAGTACTCATGTATCAGATAATGTACTAGTATAGACTCATGAATGAACTGACTCTTGTGTGACTCCTTGTAATAGAAGTAATGTTTGATATCTTCAAATTATCCCTATGATAATCTACTGTAACGTAATTGGTTGATCATGTAGATTTATACACTCTTACTACTCAAGGGTGTGAGAAACTAAATGAAAGATGTAAACTATCACATCAATACATACATAAGAATATAAGCGTATATGTATAGTTTAGTTCAAGAATGAAAAATGGTTTTTGTAAGACGTCTTATGGTTTTTGAATAATAATCAACAATGACTTGATGTCATTTTAATAAACATTTCAAAGGTAAAACATTTGGTAACAATGTGATTTTAAAAATGTAAAACCATTTCATGCATCACATTTTGTAATATGTGGAATCTGTTAAATGACAAACACTGTTATAAAATACATATCAATGATTTAATAACATGATTGTTTCTACTTGTATCTCCCCCCCCCCATTAAAGCATTTCAAATCATTTAAAACATTGATTAGGGGTATGAACTCACCTGTAGTTGGTGATTGGAATGAACTCAACGGTATAGGATGGCTAGGTGTCAAGCGAGGACTTGTGCACACACTACGATCCTAATGAACATATAATCACACATATATGCACTCAATTAGACTCAAAAGACTAATTGATAATGTTTAAGACATCCTAGACATAGATAACACTTTATATAAGTGTTTTAAGCCGTAAGGATTTCATCTAAGCTGTTGTGGGACAGGGTATTTGTGTTTAGGGTTTATAAAGGACCCTATATGAGAGTTTACTCTCCATAAACCATCACACATGGAGTTTACGGTCGTAAACTCTTGAGTTTATAGCCGTAAACTCCCAAACATGTGTGTTTGGTGTGTTTTGAAGTCCCAAATGCTTTCTAGAATTATCCTAACATAGTGGCTAAGTCCTTGGAAGGTTTTAAGGTCTAGAAGTACTCCAAATAGGAGTTTACGGCCTCAAGGCCATTCCCCTTGGAGTTTACGGCCGTAAACTCCCTTGGGGTGTTGTTTTTGTTGCTTTCAAGCCTCTTGCACTTGTGGGATATGTTCTAGACTTTTATTCCTAGCATATGAAGGCATTAGGCACACCTTAGTGCCCTTTTTAGGAGTTTACGGCCCAAGAACCATGTCTTGGCCGTAAACTCACTTGGTTAAGTGATTTTGATGTGGTTTGGTCCTTCCATTAAGTGTGTAACAATTTCTTGTAAACGCCTAGGGCTTTAGGTGTCATGAAAACATCCTTTTGTCCATTTATATGGAGTTTACGGCCTAAGATACACTTGGGCCGTAAACTCACATTGGTTTGTGTCTTTTGATGTGCTTAAGACCTTATACTACTTGGGAAAATAGCCTAGATACAAGCCTTAAGTCCTTAAGTCCTCAAATCACCATTTTGTGTTTGATTTTGGAGTTTACGGCCTAGGATTATCTAGGGCCGTAAACTCCCAAACTTCGGTGGATTAGGCTTGTTTTCTTGTCCCTAACATGCATACATAAACATCTAAGGCATTATCATAACACAAGTTTCGGTTTTGGCTTCGTTTCGGGAGTTTACCGCCCAAGAACACCTTGGGGAGTAAACTTCTAGATCTAATGATTTAGCCATCTAAATCATGTTATAAACATTTAATAAGTATTCTAACACTACTAGAAAGAATTACTCATGTTTTGGTATAAAAACCCGAAGATCCGTCAGAGAGAAAATGGCTTTTCTCTAGTTGGAAATGTGAATAATGAATAAATTTGGTTCAGAAAACTATTTATAGTCCTGAAATATTTTGACAGAAAATATTTTTATTCTTCAACTTGGACTGTAACATTATGAAACTTGGAATGTTCAAATTTCACAAACCCAGGAGCATCCACTCTCCTGATATCTCCATAGACGTAGACCCTAATGTACACAAACTCATTCGGAAGAGTATGAAATTCACTGAAACTGGACTAGCTTCTATTGAATAGATAACGTTCATACAAATGGAAATTTCGGGTTGTCACATCATCGCCCCGTTAGAAGGAATTTCGTCCTGAAATTAGAATTTAAGCATATAAAAAATTACAAATAACTAAGCAAAAAGGTGAGGGTATTTCAGTTTAATCTGATCCTCACGTTCCCAAGTGAATTCCGGTCCACGCTTTGCGTTCCAGCGCACCTTCACTATCGGCATACGGCTTTGCTTTGTTTGCTTGACCTCTCGGTCCATGATTTCTACTGGTTCCTCCATGAAGTTGAGGCTCTCGTTGATCTCGATCTCGTCGAGTGGAATAACAAGAGTCTCATCGGATAGGCACTTTTTCTAGTTTGACACGTGGAAGGTAGGATGTACGTTACTGAGTTCTTTCGGTAGATTGAGCTTGTAAGCCACAGGGCCGATTCTCGCGAGAATTTCGAAAGGCCCTATGTATCTTTGATTGAGCTTCCCACGCTTTCCAAAGCGTATCAAGCCCTTCCAGGGTGAGACTTTCAGTAGGACTCGGTCGCCCACCTGGAACTCCAATGGTTTCCTATGCTTGTCGGCGTAGCTTTTCTGTCGGTCTCTAGAGGCTTTTAATCGCTCCCGAATTTGAACGATCTTCTCTGTCGTTTCCCGAATGATCTCCGGACCCGTGAGAGTGCTTTCGGGAACTCGTCCCTTAGCTAACTGGGTATCACCCACTTCAGCCCAGCATAGAGGGGATCTGCACTTTCAGCCATAGAGGGCCTCGAATGGAGCTGCCTTTATGCTCATATGATAACTGTTGTTGTAGGAAAACTCAACAAGAGGTAAATGAGTATCCTAAGCTTTTCCAAAGTCAATCACACAGGAACGCAACATATCTTCTAAGGTTTGGATAGTTCTCTCACTTTGCCCGTCGGTCTGTGGATGGTAGGCTGTACTCATGTCCAGCCTAGTTCCTAGGGAATTTTGTAATGACTGCCAGAACCTCGAAGTGAATCTACTATCTCGGTCTGAGATGATAGATAAAGGAACACCGTGCAACCTTACAATCTCCCTAATGTAAGTTCTAGTAAGTTTCTCCGTCTTGTCTGTTTCCTTGATCGGTAGGAAGTGTGCAGACTTGGTCAGTCTATCGATGATGACCCATATGGAATCAAGTCCACCCGTCGTCTTGGGCAACTTGTTTATAAAGTCCATAGTGATCCGCTCCCACTTCCATTCTGGTGTCTCCGGTTGTTGTAGAAGACCGGAGGGTTTCTGGTATTCGACCTTGACCTTTGCGCAAGTAAGGCACTTACCCACGAAGGTAGCAATATCTGCTTTCATGTTAGGCCACCAGTATAGCTTTTTAAGATCCAGATACATCTTATCTGAACCCGGGTGGACGGAATAACGAGTGTTGTGAGCTTCGGTCATGACCAAGTCTCTGAAGCCACCGTGTTTCGGTGTCCAGATCCGATCCATGAGGTATAAGGCTCCGCCACCCTTGACTTCCAAGTTCTTATCCATCCCTCTAAGGGATTCACCCGCCACGTTTTCAGGTTTCAAAGCGTCGAGCTGAGCCTCCTTTATTTGTGTGGACATGTGTGAATGGATGGTTAGAGTCAAAGATTTGACTCTACGACCAGTATATTCTTTCTGACTTAGGGCGTCGGCTACTACATTGGCTTTACCCGGATGATAACGAATTTCACATTCGTAATCACTAAGTAGCTCGACCCATCGTCGTTGTCTCATGTTGAGCTCTTTCTGGTCGAAAATGTGCTGTAGACTCTTATGGTCTGTAAAGATCGTGCTTTTTGTACCGTATAGGTAATGTCGCCAGATCTTCAGAGCAAACACAACTGCTCCTAGCTCGAGATCGTGGGTTGTATAGTTAACCTCATGTGTCTTCAGCTGTCTCGAGGTATAGGCTATGACTTTACCTCGTTGCATCAGAACACATCCGAGTCCTTGATTGGATGCATCACAATAGACAATGAAGTCTTCTATTCCTTCGGGAAGGGATAGTATTGAGGCGGTGCACAATGCTCGTTTGAGTGTTTGGAACGCTCTTTCCTGTTTCTCTTCCCAGTGGAAGGCCACGCCTTTCTGGGTCAGGGTTGTAAGAGGTTTTGCTATGCTGGAGAAGTTCTGGATGAACCTGCGATAGTAGCCAGCGAGACCTAGAAATTGACGAATTTCGGTAGGTGTCTTTAGTGCTGACCAGTTCTCGATGGCCTTAATTTTGGAAGGGTCCACGTGTATACCTTCTTCGCTAACCACATGGCCCAAAAATTCGACTCGCCGAATCCAAAATTCGCACTTGGAGAACTTCGCGTAGAGCTTCTCCACTCGCAATGTTTCTAAGATCTTATGGAGATGTTGACCATGCTCCTCCATACTTCGAGAATAGATGAGTATGTCATCAATGAAGACGGTGACGAACTGATCCAAGTAAGGACGACACACCCTATTCATCAGATCCATGAATATTGCGGGCGCGTTAGTTAATCCGAATGGTATCACTACAAACTCGTAGTGCCTATAACGAGTTCGGAAGGCTGTCTTGGGAACATCCTCCTCTAACACTCATAGTTGGTGGTATCCGGATCACAGATCTATCTTCGAGAAGTAGTTGGCTTCTTGAAGTTGATCAAATAAATCGTCAATGCGGGGCAAGGGATAACGATTTGTAATGGTAAGTTTGTTTAGTTCTCTATAGTCGATGCACATGCGAAACGATCCATCTTTCTTTTTGACAAACAAGACCGGTGCTCCCCATGGTGAGAAGCTTGGTCGAATGAATCCCTTCTTGAGAAGTTCGTTAAGTTGACTGGAAAGTTCCTGCATTTCAGCCGGTGCTAGACGATAAGGAGATTTTGCTACGGGGGTAGCCCCTGGCACTAAGTCGATTCTGAACTCGACTTGGCGTTGTGGTGGTAAACCGGGAAGTTCTTCTGGGAATATGTCGCGAAAGTCGCGTACTTTTGGGATTTTCTGGATGTCTTTCAGTTCTTGACCGGTATCGACGACGTGTGCGAGAAATGCATGGTACTCCTTCCGCAAGCACTTCCAGGCTTGAATGCACGAAATGATGCGAAGGCTCGTACTAGGTTTGTCGACGTAGATAATTAAAGTTTCGTTGTTAGGAAGGTTAAGACGAACTGCTTTTTCGAAGCACATAATGTCGGCACGAAGAAGACTCAACCAATCCATACCGATGATAACGTCGAAACATTTAATTGTGACTGGCATGAGATCTATCTTGAAAGTATGGCTATCTAAAGTTAAGGTACAACCTACGTATATGCAGTTTGTACTCTCTGTTTTCCTGTTAGCCATTTCTACCGTGAAGGAACTATCTAATGCATATGGTTTTTGTTTAACCAGGTGTGCAAATTTGTGACTTACAAAACTTTTCTCGGCTCCACTATCGAAAAGTATGCAAGCATATGAGTTATCGAGGAGGAACGTACCAGTAACTATCGTTGGATCAGCTACTGCTTCCTCGTGGCCTAAGGCCATAACTCTTCCTACTCTGCCGGCCATCCCCGCTTTAGGGCAGTTCCTCTGTAATGGCCCACCTCGCCACATCCATAGCAAGTTTGGCCCATCCCGGCGTTTGGGACCTGGGCGGCTTGAGTTGTTGGAGCCTTGCAGTAACGGGCGGTGTGCCCCTTCTTGTTGCAGTTAGAGCACTGCATCTCCCTGCAAGGTCCGTGGTGGTGGAAGTTGCACTTGGTGCACTTCGGGAGAGTCCCAACATATGTTTTTGCTGGTAAGAGGTTCGTAGGGGAAACAGGAGTCACTGTGGCAGCATTGATCGCCACAAGTTGTTGCGTATTGGAGGATCCTTGCGGAGCCCCTCTTTTCCTCTTATTCCACCCCTTCTTGTGGTAGTCGGGGTTGGATTTTTGTGGTACAGGTGTAGGGATTGTTGTGTTCTTAGGTTTCCGGTGATCGATAAAAGATTGTGCCAGTTCCTTGGCGCTATCAAAGGTAATAGGCCTGGAAGCGATCACACTTGACTGGATCTGGGGCGACAGTCCCCAGATATATCTTTCGATCTTTTTGCTCTGGAGAGCAACCATATCAGGGCATAAGTTTGCCAAATCACAGAACCTATTTGTGTAGGTAGTGATGTCGGATCCAACCATTTGTAGACCCCATAATTCTTGCTCGAGTTTTTGTATTTCACCTCGAGGACAATATTCCTTCATCAGCATGTCTTTCAACTTTTCCCAGCCGATGGAATACGCCACCACCAAAGTTAGATCGTTAACATGGCTGTTCCACCATGTTAGAGCTCGGTCAGAGAAGGTACAAGCTGCGAACTTTACCTTGTTGCCTTCTTGGCATCCGCAGATCTCGAAGACAGATTCCATCTTCTCAATCCATTGTCTCAACACCATAACACCCCCAGTTCCATTGAAGCTGCGGGGTTTGGCGTTAGGTCCTTGTAGGTGCATTCCCGAGGGTGTCCATGGCTTTCGCCGTGGTTCGAGGGTGGTGCACCTGTTCCTGATCCACTAGGGGCAGGAGCGTTGATTGCTGACACAGCAGCTGCAACTGTGGCTGTGAAAGCTACCTGGAACATAGTGGCATCGAAAGGATTAGGTGGTTGAAGAGGTACAGGTGGTGGTGGAGGTGGTGGTATCAGTGCTTCGTTGTTTGGGTTACGTCTTGTACTTCTGCGTGGCGGCATCTTTAACTATACGTTTAAAAGATGACGACATGGATAAGAATAAATGATTTATGAATGTGTCTCATGGAGTAAATCCCCATAGCCCAACAACAGAAGGAATAGCTAAAATAGACGACTGACTAAGGTACTTATAGTAAGACCAAATACCCATATGGTATTTCTTTATGGTTGTGTTGGTAAGTTTTTAGACTTGTTGCCATATCACAACCATTCTTGGGCATATTCTAATCACTCCTCGGACCAGCATAGTTGATCAGGCTATGCCATCCCCAAGACTGACTATATATCCCCATGCTTACTTGTGATATCCAACAATCGTAATACTTTTGTTCTTGTCGTTGTGACACTGATTTTAGTATGAATGCAGGCACGTATACTTTGTTAAATATTTTATTATTTAAAAGTATAACTCTGAGACAGAGTGTTTTAATCCCATGTATTTATAGTTAGTATATCTTTTATGGATTGATATACTATATTCACTATAAACAATGCTCTGATACCAATCTGTCACACCCCAAAACCACGAACGGGGGAAACGTTTTGGGGTGGAGGACGTCATGTACAGTATCACAACAGTGTAATATAATAAACAAGCAACAACATCATCCATTGCATTATAATTAAAGTTTAATACATGTGTGTTCTTTCATCGTAATAAGACACCAAAAATATACAATCAAAATAAAAGACGAGACTTGTCTGCTCCGTCTTCTCAAAACTTGGCCTCCGTACCTGTCTACTGATGACCTGAGAATACAAGTTATTTTGAAAGCGAGTATCAGCTTTAAAGCTGGTGAATTCATAAGTATTTAAATGAAAATGTTGTGTTAAGTATGAAATCCCTAGAAAAACCCTTATTTTCTATAAGTATGAAATATAGTCTTCTACCAAGACCCGAATGTTTTGTACATATGAAGTGTAGTCTTCTACCAAGACCCGAATGTTTTGTACGTATGAAGTGTAGTCTTCTACCAAGACTCGAATGTTTTGTAAGTATGAAGTGTAGTCTTCTACCAAGACCCGAATGTTTTGTTATGACTATGTAAAATGATAGTTTTTCCTTTCTATTGACTAGTACCAAAGTACTTAGTCTAACTCCTCGTTTATGTGAAAGATATCACAAAATAAAGTAAACAGGCAAAATATAATCATGTAAGTGTTAGCCGAAGGTACTGGTTCTAACAAGACGAATGTAAATGTTGACCCGAGGAACTAGGGCTAACATATTACATATAACCTAATAGACATCCGAAGATTGTCCAATTTTCCGCTGTAGCAGCAGCAGGTGGAAGGAAGGGTTAGTCCCTGTAAAGCTACTCCGAGTATAAGTAATAACCGTAGGCATCCGTAGATGTTTATTACCCACTGTTGCTAACAGATGAGTTCCGGAATGGTTAGTCCCGTACATACATCCCGAGGTACTGTGGGATAGAGGCCCATCTAGGTATCCCGAGGTACTATGGGATAGGGTCCTGTTTTAGATATTCCGAGGTACTGTGGAATAGGTAGGAAGATTTACACAGAAGGTACTAATAAATCATCCTCGCAATTCGAGATACAAGTATTCATGTTAATGTACATAGTTAAGTGTATCTACGTAAAGGTACTCATGTAATGGGTTCATGTAAACGTGTTCATGTATCATGTAAGTATATGTAAACATATTCATGTATCAGGTAAACATCTGTAAGTACTCATGTATCAGATAATGTACTAGTATAGACTCATGAATGAACTAACTCTTGTGTGACTCCTTGTAATGGAAGTAATGTTTGATATCTTCAAATTATCCCTATGATAATCTACTGTAACGTAATTGGTTGATCATGTAGATTTATACACTCTTATTACTCAAGGGTGTGAGAAACTAAATGAAAGATGTAAACTATCACATCAATACATACATAAGAATATAAGCGTATATGCATAGTTTAGTTCAAGAATGAAAAATGGTTTTTGTAAGACGTCTTATGGTTTTTGAACAATAATCAACAATAAAACATTTGGTAACAATGTGCCTTTAAAAATGTAAAACCATTTCATGCATCACATTTTGTAATATGTGGAATCTGTTAAATGACAAACACTGTTATAAAATACATATCAATGATTTAATAACATGATTGTTTCTACTTGTATCTCCCCCCCCCCCCCCTTAAAGCATTTAAAATCATTTAAAACATTGATTAGGGGTATGAACTCACCTGTAGTTGGTGATTGGAATGAACTGAACGGTATAGGATGGCTAGGTGTCAAGCGAGGACTTGTGCACACACTACGATCCTAATGAACATATAATCACACATATATGCACTCAATTAGACTCAAAAGACTAATTGATAATGTTTAAGACATCCTAGACATAGATAACACTTTATGTAAGTGTTTTAAGCCGTAAGGATTTCATCTAAGCTGTTGTGGGACAGGGTATTTGTGTTTAGGGTTTATAAAGGACCCTATATGAGAGTTTACTCTCCATAAACCATCACACATGGAGTTTATGGTCGTAAACTCTTGAGTTTACGGCCGTAAACTCCCAAACATGTGTGTTTGGTGTGTTTTGAAGTCCCAAATGCTTTCTAGAATTATCCTAACTTATTGGCTAAGTCCTTGGAAGGGTTTAAGGTCTAGAAGTACTCCAAATAGGATTTTACGGCCTCAAGGCCATTCCCCTTAGAGTTTACGGCCGTAAACTCCCTGGGGGTGTTGTTTTTGTTGCTTTCCGCGGTTGACTCCACGTTGAGTATCAAATCCAATGCACATAGTAAAGTAGTAATCACAAAACATTACATTACATAATATTGTTTACATTGGTTCAAAAGTAAAATTGTACAAGTGTTTTACATATGTAATATGAACAAAAGTAAAGACGAGTCTTCGGGACGCTCCGTCTTCTCCAAAAGGTTGCAATGTACCTGTCTAACGCTGACCTGAGAATACAAGCAGTTTGAAAATCAGCATAAAGCTGGTGAGTTCATAAGTGGTTTAGTTTTGAAAAGACGAGTTCCTTTACGTTCGGGAAAAGTTGTTGATGAAGAAAATCCCATATTTTCTTATGAAAACAGTTTGGTTATCCTTTGTTACAATTTTGAAAACGATTGGTTATGACATTCCAGGAAAATCGCATATTTTCCTTATAGTTTTAGTTATTCATTTATGTGTTGTTGTGTTACCCAGGAAAATCCCATATTTTCCTATGTGTTGAGTTGTCTATTAGTATCTAGGTTCGTTACTGATTTTAATGTTATCCCAGGAAAATCCCATATTTTCCTATGTGTGGTGTTTTGTTCTTAAGTCTGATTTCGAAATACCAGTAATTACCATGGGAGTAGTATTAGTTATGTATTCTACTTCCTTAGTTATTCTACAATCGGATGACTATAATCTACTAACTTAGTTGAAATTTCGAATATTTGGAATCACACAGAAGCGTACTTTATAGTATTTTCGAAGTTGTGCTGAGTTCCAAAGGAGTATATTAGTTGTGTATTCGGAGCTCTGTCGACATTCTGAGGCGGATATATTTGAAACTCAGTAGAGGTCCAGAGGTGTATTTTCGTAATAAATTCGAAACTCTGGTGACACTCAAGGAGTACACTAACTGTATATTCGAAGTCTTAGTGTCAACCAAAGGCGTCATTTCGTATTTGTAGTCGTAGACGTATTTGTATTCGTAGACGTATTCATATTTGTAGACGTATTCGTATTCGTAGACGTATTCGTATTCGTAGACGTATTCGTATTCGTATTCGAAGATGTATTTGTATTCGTATTCGTTCTAAATTACATTCGTATTCGTTCTAAATTACATTCGTATTCGTTCCAAATTACATTCGTATTCGTATTTGTAGACGTATTCGTATTCGTATTCCTATTAGTATTCGAATTCGTTATTTGTATTCGTACTTAGTTATTTTCGTATTCGCATTCGTTCTATCCTATTAGTTATATTCGTTATAATTAGTATGATTTCTTTTACAAAAGACAATATAGATCAAAACACTTTTCAAAAGAAATCTTTAATTAACCTGGAATTCGAAACATTAGTTATCATATTCTTTGGAAATCATGATATTTAGAAACTAAAATCATTAAGTTGTAAATCAGTTTAAGTACAAGATACACTTGTACTTTTGCTTGTATTCCCCCCTTGAAAACAGTTAAAAACAGTGAAAAGGGTAGGGGTATGAACTCACCGGACAAGAAACGTGACGATTTCGGATGCTAAACGTTGGTCCGGGGCTTGCAAATGCACGAGGTTCCTAAGTATAATTTAAAGATACACATTTGTATCTAATTAGGACTTAGATTAATTATTTGTTAGGGACAAATACTTGTAGTCGTGGAAACACCCCATTACGAGTGTTTGGAGGGACCCGGGTGGCGTTTAAGGACGTGAAATGACACTAGGGACTTGGGACTTGAGTTTATTCCCCATGAATAAACTTATACAATGGTTTAAGGTCTAAAACACCCACTCCCCATGAGTTTACGGCCGTAAACTCATGGTGGGGTCAATTAGGGGCAAAAATGGCTTAAATCACTTAAGGGAATTTTTCTAGGCTTGGATCAAAGGCTTGGAATGGATTTTTAAACATGAAATGACTTATTTATGGGAGTTTACGGCTGTCACACCCCAAAACCACGAACGGAGGAAATGTTCAGGGGTGGAGGACGTCATGTACAATATCACAACAGTGTAATATAATAAACAAGCAACAATATCATCCATTGCATTATAAGTAAAGTTTAATACATGCGTGTTCTTTCATCGTAAAAAGACACCAAAAATATACAATCAAAATAAAAGACGAGACTTGTCTGCTCTGTCTTCTCAAAACCTGGCCTCCGTACCTGTCTACTGATGACCTGAGAATACAAGTTATTTTGAAAGCGAGTATCATCTTTAAAGCTGGTGAATTCATAAGTATATAAGTGTCATTGCCTTGTTTGTGAAAATCTGTTATGAAAGCCATGTAAACCTTTAAATGAAAATGTTGTGTTAAGTATGAAATCCCTAGAAAAACCCTTATTTTCTATAAGTATGAAATGTAGTCTTCTACCAAGACCCGAATGTTTTGTACGTATGAAGTGTAGTCTTCTACCAAGACCCGAATGTTTTGTACGTATGAAGTGTAGTCTTCTACCAAGACCCGAATGTTTTGTAAGTATGAAGTGTAGTCTTCCACCAAGACCCGAATGTTTTGTTATGACTATGTAAAATGATAGTTTTTCCTTTCTATTGACTAGTACCAAAGTACTTAGTCTAACTCCTCGTTTATGTGAAAGATATCACAAAATAAAGTAAACAGGAAAAATATAATCATGTAAGTGTTAGCCGGAGGTACTGGTGCTAACAAGACGAATGTAAATGTTAACCCAAGGTACTAGGGCTAACATATTACATATAACCTAATGGACATCCGAAGATTATCCAATTGTCCGCTGTAGCAGCAGCAGGTGGAAGGAAGGGTTAGTCCCTGTAAAGGTACTCCTAGTATAAGTAATAACCGTAGGCATCCATAGATGTTCATTACCCACTGTTGCTAACAGATGAGTTCCGGAATGGTTAGTCCCGCACATATATCCCGAGGTACTGTGGGATAGAGGCCATCTAGGTATCCCGAGGTACTATGGGATAGGGTCCTGTCTTAGATATTCCGAGGTACTATGGAATAGGCAGGAAGATTTACACAGAAGGTACTAATAAATCATCCTCGCAATTCGAGATACAAGTATTCTTGTTAATGTACATAGTTAAGTGTATCTACATAAAGGTACTCATGTAATGCGTTCATGTAAACGTGTTCATGTATCATGTAAGTATATGTAAACATATTCATGTATCAGGTAAACATCTGTAAGTACTCATGTATCAGATAATGTACTAGTATAGACTCATGAATGAACTGACTCTTGTGTGACTCCTTGTAATAGAAGTAATGTTTGATATCTTCAAATTATCCCTATGATAATCTACTGTAACGTAATTGGTTGATCATGTAGATTTATACACTCTTACTACTCAAGGGTGTGAGAAACTAAATGAAAGATGTAAACTATCACATCAATACATACATAAGAATATAAGCGTATATGTATAGTTTAGTTCAAGAATGAAAAATGGTTTTTGTAAGACGTCTTATGGTTTTTGAATAATAATCAACAATGACTTGATGTCATTTTAATAAACATTTCAAAGGTAAAACATTTGGTAACAATGTGATTTTAAAAATGTAAAACCATTTCATGCATCACATTTTGTAATATGTGGAATCTGTTAAATGACAAACACTGTTATAAAATACATATCAATGATTTAATAACATGATTGTTTCTATTTGTATCCCCCCCCCATTAAAGCATTTCAAATCATTTAAAACATTGATTAGGGGTATGAACTCACCTGTAGTTGGTGATTGGAATGAACTCAACGGTATAGGATGGCTAGGTGTCAAGCGAGGACTTGTGCACACACTACGATCCTAATGAACATATAATCACACATATATGCACTCAATTAGACTCAAAAGACTAATTGATAATGTTTAAAACATCCTAGACATAGATAACACTTTATATAAGTGTTTTAAGCCGTAAGGATTTCATCTAAGCTGTTGTGGGACAGGGTATTTGTGTTTAGGGTTTATAAAGGACCCTATATGAGAGTTTACTCTCCATAAACCATCACACATGGAGTTTACGGTCGTAAACTCTTGAGTTTACGGCCGTAAACTCCCAAACATGTGTGTTTTGTGTGTTTTGAAGTCCCAAATGCTTTCTAGAATTATCCTAACTTAGTGGCTAAGTCCTTGGAAGGTTTTAAGGTCTAGAAGTACTCCAAATAGGAGTTTACGGCCTCAAGGCCATTCCCCTTGGAGTTTACGGCCGTAAACTCCCTTGGGGTGTTGTTTTTGTTGCTTTCAAGCCTCTTGCACTTGTGGGATATGTTCTAGACTTTTATTCCTAGCATATGAAGGCATTAGGCACACCTTAGTGCCCTTTTTAGGAGTTTACGGCCCAAGAACCATGTCTTGGCCGTAAACTCACTTGGTTAAGTGATTTTGATGTGGTTTGGTCCTTCCATTAAGTGTGTAACAATTTCTTGTAAACGCCTAGGGCTTTAGGTGTCATGAAAACATCCTTTTGTCCATTTATATGGAGTTTACGGCCTAAGATACACTTGGGCCGTAAACTCACATTGGTTTGTGTCTTTTGATGTGCTTAAGACCTTATACTACTTGGGAAAATAGCCTAGATACAAGCCTTAAGTCCTTAAGTCCTCAAATCACCATTTTGTGTTTGATTTTGGAGTTTACGGCCTAGGATTATCTAGGGCCGTAAACTCCCAAACTTCGGTGGATTAGGCTTGTTTTCTTGTCCCTAACATGCATACATAAACATCTAAGGCATTATCATAACACAAGTTTCGGTTTTGGCTTCGTTTCGGGAGTTTACCGCCCAAGAACACCTTGGGGAGTAAACTTCTAGATCTAATGATTTAGCCATCTAAATCATGTTATAAACATTTAATAAGTATTATAACACTACTAGAAAGAATTACTCATGTTTTGGTATAAAAACCCGAAGATCCGTCAGAGAGAAAATGGCTTTTCTCTAGTTGGAAATGTGAATAATGAATAAATTTGGTTCAGAAAACTATTTATAGTCCTGAAATATTTTGACAGAAAATATTTTTATTCTTCAACTTGGACTGTAACATTATGAAACTTGGAATGTTCAAATTTCACAAACCCAGGAGCATCCACTCTCCTGATATCTCCATAGACGTAGACCCTAATGTACACAAACTCATTCGGAAGAGTATGAAATTCACTGAAACTGGACTAGCTTCTATTGAATAGATAACGTTCATACAAATGGAAATTTCGGGTTGTCACATCATCGCCCCGTTAGAAGGAATTTCGTCCTGAAATTAGAATTTAAGCATATAAAAAATTACAAATAACTAAGCAAAAAGGTGAGGGTATTTCAGTTTAATCTGATCCTCACGTTCCCAAGTGAATTCCGGTCCACGCTTTGCGTTCCAGCGCACCTTCACTATCGGCATACGGCTTTGCTTTGTTTGCTTGACCTCTCGGTCCATGATTTCTACTGGTTCCTCCATGAAGTTGAGGCTCTCGTTGATCTCGATCTCGTCGAGTGGAATAACAAGAGTCTCATCGGATAGGCACTTTTTCAAGTTTGACACGTGGAAGGTAGGATGTACGTTACTGAGTTCTTTCGGTAGATTGAGCTTGTAAGCCACAGGGCCGATTCTCGCGAGAATTTCGAAAGGCCCTATGTATCTTTGATTGAGCTTCCCACGCTTTCCAAAGCGTATCAAGCCCTTCCAGGGTGAGACTTTCAGTAGGACTCGGTCGCCCACCTGGAACTCCAATGGTTTCCTATGCTTGTCGGCGTAGCTTTTCTGTCGGTCTCTAGAGGCTTTTAATCGCTCCCGAATTTGAACGATCTTCTCTGTCGTTTCCCGAATGATCTCCGGACCCGTGAGAGTGCTTTCGGGAACTCGTCCCTTAGCTAACTGGGTATCACCCACTTCAGCCCAGCACAGAGGGGATCTGCACTTTCAGCCATAGAGGGCCTCGAATGGAGCTGCCTTTATGCTCATATGATAACTGTTGTTGTAGGAAAACTCAACAAGGGGTAAATGAGTATCCTAAGCTTTTCCAATGTCAATCACACAGGAACGCAACATATCTTCTAAGGTTTGGATAGTTCTCTCACTTTGCCCGTCGGATGGTAGGCTGTACTCATGTCCAGCCTAGTTCCTAGGGAATTTTGTAATGACTGCCAGAACCTCGAAGTGAATCTACTATCTCGGTCTGAGATGATAGATAAAGGAACACCGTGCAGCCTTACAATCTCCCTAATGTAAGTTCTAGTAAGTTTCTCCGTCTTGTCTGTTTCCTTGATCGGTAGGAAGTGTGCAGACTTGGTCAGTCTATCGATGATGACCCATATGGAATCAAGTCCACCCGTCGTCTTGGGCAACTTGTTTATAAAGTCCATAGTGATCCGCTCCCACTTCGATTCTGGTGTCTCCGGTTGTTGTAGAAGACCGGAGGGTTTCTGGTATTCGACCTTGACCTTTGCGCAAGTAAGGCACTTACCCACGAAGGTAGCAATATCTGCTTTCATGTTAGGCCACCAGTATAGCTTTTTAAGATCCAGATACATCTTATCTGAACCCGGGTGGACGGAATAACGAGTGTTGTGAGCTTCGGTCATGACCAAGTCTCTGAAGCCACCGTGTTTTGGTGTCCAGATCCGATCCATGAGGTATAAGGCTCCGCCACCCTTGACTTCCAAGTTCTTATCCATCCCTCTAAGGGATTCACCCGCCACGTTTTCAGGTTTCAAAGCGTCGAGCTGAGCCTCCTTTATTTGTGTGGACATGTGTGAATGGATGGTTAGAGTCAAAGATTTGACTCTACGACCAGTATATTCTTTCTGACTTAGGGCGTCGGCTACTACATTGGCTTTACCCAGATGATAACGAATTTCACATTCGTAATCACTAAGTAGCTCGACCCATCGTCGTTGTCTCATGTTGAGCTCTTTGTAGTCGAAAATGTGCTGTAGACTCTTATGGTCTGTAAAGATCGTGCTTTTTGTACCGTATAGGTAATGTCGCCAGATCTTCAGAGCAAACACAACTACTCCTAGCTCGAGATCGTGGGTTGTATAGTCAACCTCATGTGTCTTCAGCTGTCTCGAGGCATAGGCTATGACTTTACCTCGTTGCATCAGAACACATCCGAGTCCTTGATTGGATGCATCACAATAGACAATGAAGTCTTCTATTCCTTCAGGAAGGGATAGTATTGAGGCGGTGCACAATGCTCGTTTGAGTGTTTGGAACGCTCTTTCCTGTTTCTCTTCCCAGTGGAAGGCCACGCCTTTCTGGGTCAGGGTTGTAAGAGGTTTTGCTATGCTGGAGAAGTTCTGGATGAACCTGCGATAGTAGCCAGCGAGACCTAGAAATTGACGAATTTCGGTAGGTGTCTTTAGTGCTGACCAGTTCTCGATGGCCTTAATTTTGGAAGGGTCCACGTGTATACCTTCTTCGCTAACCACATGGCCCAAAAATTCGACTCGCCGAATCCAAAATTCGCACTTGGAGAACTTCGCGTAGAGCTTCTCCACTCGCAATGTTTCTAAGATTTTATGGAGATGTTGACCATGCTCCTCCTTACTTCGAGAGTAGATGAGTAAGTCATCAATGAAGACGGTGACGAACTGATCCAAGTAAGGACGACACACCCTATTCATCAGATCCATGAATATTGCGGGCGCGTTAGTTAATCCGAATGGTATCACTACAAACTCGTAGTGCCTATAACGAGTTCGGAAGGCTGTCTTGGGAACATCCTCCTCTAACACTCATAGTTGGTGGTATCCGGATCACAGATCTATCTTCAAGAAGTAGTTGGCTTCTTGAAGTTGATCAAATAAATCGTCAATGCGGGGAAAGGGATAACGATTTGTAATGGTAAGTTTGTTTAGTTCTCTATAGTCGATGCACATGCAAAACGATCCATCTTTCTTCTTGACAAACAAGACCGGTGCTCCCCATGGTGAGAAGCTTGGTCGAATGAATCCCTTCTTGAGAAGTTCGTTAAGTTGACTGGAAAGTTCCTGCATTTCAGCCGGTGCCAGACGATAAGGAGATTTTGCTACGGGGGTAGCCCCTGGCACTAAGTCGATTCTGAACTCGACTTGGCGTTGTGGTGGTAAACCGGGAAGTTCTTCTGGGAATATGTCGGGAAAGTCACGTACTTTTGGGATTTTCTGGATGTCTTTCAGTTCTTGACTGGTATCGACGACGTGTGCGAGAAATGCATGGTACTCCTTCCGCAAGCACTTCCGGGCTTGAATGCACGAAATGATGCGAAGGCTCGTACTAGGTTTGTCGACGTAGATAATTAAAGTTTCGTTGTTAGGAAGGTTAAGACGAACTGCTTTTTCGAAGCACATAATGTCGGCACGAAGAAGACTCAACCAATCCATACCGATGATAACGTCGAAACATTTAATTGTGACTGGCATGAGATCTATCTTGAAAGTATGGCTATCTAAAGTTAAGGTACAACCTACGTATATGCAGTTTGTACTCTCTGTTTTCCTGTTAGCCATTTCTACCGTGAAGGAACTATCTAATGCATATGGTTTTTGTTTAACCAGGTGTGCAAATTTGTGACTTACAAAACTTTTCTCGGCTCCACTATCGAAAAGTATGCAAGCATATGAGTTATCGAGGAGGAACGTACCAGTAACTATCGTTGGATCAGCTACTGCTTCCTCGTGGCCTAAGGCCATAACTCTTCCTACTCCGCCAGCCATCCCCGCTTTAGGGCAGTTCCTCTGTAATGGCCCACCTCGCCACATCCATAGCAAGTTTGGCCCATCCCGGCGTTTGGGACCTGGGCGGCTTGAGTTGTTGGAGCCTTGCAATAACGGGCGGTGTGCCCCTTCTTGTTGCAGTTAGAGCACTGCATCTCCCTGCAAGGTCCGTGGTGGTGGAAGTTGCACTTGGTGCACTTCGGGAGAGTCCCAACATATGTTTTTGCTGGTAAGAGGTTCGTAGGGGCAACAGGAGTCACTGTGGCAGCATTGATCGCCACAAGTTGTTGCGTATTGGAGGATCCTTGCGGAGCCCCTCTTTTCCTCTTATTCCACCCCTTCTTGTGGTAGTCGGGGTTGGATTTTTGTGGTACAGGTGTAGGGATTGTTGTGTTCTGAGGTTTCCGGTGATCGATAAAAGACTGTGCCAGTTCCTTGGCGCTATCAAAGGTAATAGGCCTGGAAGCGATCACACTTGACTGGATCTGGGGCGACAGTCCCCAGATATATCTTTCGATCTTTTTGCTCTGGAGAGCAACCATATCAGGGCATAAGTTTGCCAAATCACAGAACCTATTTGTGTAGGTAGTGATGTCGGATCCAACCATTTGTAGACCCCATAATTCTTGCTCGAGTTTTTGTATTTCACCTCGAGGACAGTATTCCTTCATCAGCATGTCTTTCAACTTTTCCCAGCCGATGGAATACGCCACCACCAAAGTTAGATCGTTAACATGGCTGTTCCACCATGTTAGAGCTCGGTCAGAGAAGGTACAAGCTGCGAACTTTACCTTGTTGCCTTCTTGGCATCCGCAGATCTCGAAGACAGATTCCATCTTCTCAATCCATTGTCTCAACACCATAACACCCCCAGTTCCATTGAAGCTGCGGGGTTTGGCGTTAGGTCCTTGTAGGTGCATTCCCGAGGGTGTCCATGGCTTTCGCCGTGGTTCGAGGGTGGTGCACCTGTTCCTGATCCACTAGGGGCAGGAGCGTTGATTGCTGACACAGCAGCTGCAACTGTGGCTGTGAAAGCTACCTGGAACATAGTGGCATCGAAAGGATTAGGTGGTTGAAGAGGTACAGGTGGTGGTGGAGGTGGTGGTATCAGTGCTTCGTTGTTTGGGTTACGTCTTGTACTTCTGCGTGGCGGCATCTTTAACTATACGTTTAAAAGATGACGACATGGATAAGAATAAATGATTTATGAATGTGTCTCATGGAGTAAATCCCCATAGCCCAACAACAGAAGGAATAGCTAAAATAGACGACTGACTAAGGTACTTATAGTAAGACCAAATACCCATATGGTATTTCTTTATGGTTGTGTTGGTAAGTTTTTAGACTTGTTGCCATATCACAACCATTCTTGGGCATATTCTAATCACTCCTCGGACCAGCATAGTTGATCAGGCTATGCCATCCCCAAGACTGACTATATATCCCCATGCTTACTTGTGATATCCAACAATCGTAATACTTTTGTTCTTGTCGTTGTGACACTGATTTTAGTATGAATGCAGGCACGTATACTTTGTTAAATATTTTATTATTTAAAAGTATAACTCTGAGACAGAGTGTTTTAATCCCATGTATTTATAGTTAGTATATCTTTTATGGATTGATATACTATATTCACTATAAACAATGCTCTGATACCAATCTGTCACACCCCAAAACCACGAACGGGGGAAACGTTTTGGGGTGGAGGACGTCATGTACAGTATCACAACAGTGTAATATAATAAACAAGCAACAACATCATCCATTGCATTATAATTAAAGTTTAATACATGTGTGTTCTTTCATCGTAATAAGACACCAAAAATATACAATCAAAATAAAAGACGAGACTTGTCTGCTCCGTCTTCTCAAAACTTGGCCTCCGTACCTGTCTACTGATGACCTGAGAATACAAGTTATTTTGAAAGCGAGTATCAGCTTTAAAGCTGGTGAATTCATAAGTATTTAAATGAAAATGTTGTGTTATGTATGAAATCCCTAGAAAAACCCTTATTTTCTATAAGTATGAAATATAGTCTTCTACCAAGACCCGAATGTTTTGTACATATGAAGTGTAGTCTTCTACCAAGACCCGAATGTTTTGTACGTATGAAGTGTAGTCTTCTACCAAGACTCGAATGTTTTGTAAGTATGAAGTGTAGTCTTCTACCAAGACCCGAATGTTTTGTTATGACTATGTAAAATGATAGTTTTTCCTTTCTATTGACTAGTACCAAAGTACTTAGTCTAACTCCTCGTTTATGTGAAAGATATCACAAAATAAAGTAAACAGGCAAAATATAATCATGTAAGTGTTAGCCGAAGGTACTGGTTCTAACAAGACGAATGTAAATGTTGACCCGAGGAACTAGGGCTAACATATTACATATAACCTAATAGACATCCGAAGATTGTCCAATTTTCCGCTGTAGCAGCAGCAGGTGGAAGGAAGGGTTAGTCCCTGTAAAGCTACTCCGAGTATAAGTAATAACCGTAGGCATCCGTAGATGTTTATTACCCACTGTTGCTAACAGATGAGTTCCGGAATGGTTAGTCCCGTACATACATCCCGAGGTACTGTGGGATAGAGGCCCATCTAGGTATCCCGAGGTACTATGGGATAGGGTCCTGTTTTAGATATTCCGAGGTACTGTGGAATAGGCAGGAAGATTTACACAGAAGGTACTAATAAATCATCCTCGCAATTCGAGATACAAGTATTCATGTTAATGTACATAGTTAAGTGTATCTACGTAAAGGTACTCATGTAATGGGTTCATGTAAACGTGTTCATGTATCATGTAAGTATATGTAAACATATTCATGTATCAGGTAAACATCTGTAAGTACTCATGTATCAGATAATGTACTAGTATAGACTCATGAATGAACTAACTCTTGCGTGACTCCTTGTAATAGAAGTAATGTTTGATATCTTCAAATTATCCCTATGATAATCTACTGTAACGTAATTGGTTGATCATGTAGATTTATACACTCTTATTACTCAAGGGTGTGAGAAACTAAATGAAAGATGTAAACTATCACATCAATACATACATAAGAATATAAGCGTATATGCATAGTTTAGTTCAAGAATGAAAAATGGTTTTTGTAAGACGTCTTATGGTTTTTGAACAATAATCAACAATGACTTGATGTCATTTTAATAAACATTTCAAAGGTAAAACATTTGGTAACACTGTGATTATACATATAGATGCTGTGAAAAATATAATAGATAATTTTCAATTAAGTTTGCTATTTTTCTTTGTTTTATTCTCTTGAATAATCATTTAATAGTGAATATTAACCAAATAGTTAAAGTAAATTACCAAAAATTTTGTAAACTCCATTTACAGTGTATATAATCTGGGAAAAATACCAATGGTGATTTTTATATATTGAAATCTGATTTTGTGGATTTAAGTGTATTTAATCTTAGAAAATAAGAGAAAAATAGTATACTGGATAGAAAAATCATAAATTTTTTATTTAGAATTCTAATATATTTTAAGGTCCTCTGGTAAACTTTCATGAATTTTGGATGAGTACAAATATTTTTCCTATTATTAGACCATTATAAGTACAAAAATCGGGGAAAAATAGGAATATAGTATTTTCAAATTCCTTAAAGTGATTTTATGATTTATTTGAATTAAACAAAAAAAAAATTCAAAACCATAGAAAATAGTAACAAATATCGATGAAACTCATAAAGATGTCATCATTCACTTTAGGGGTCATCCAAGAATTTACCTAGGATTTATAGATCTCTGAAAGTATTTTATATGAATTATTGCTCATTGTTTCTTGCAATAATTATAATAATTCGAGAAAAATGAATTATTTTCTGAAAATTTATAGAACATCTCATTTTGTTGATGGAATTATGGGAAAAAACAGATCTGATCAGAAAATAAGTTTTAGATATTTATTTGGGAATAAATCATTTATGAACCTAATTAAATGCTTTTTAACAACAAATTTTGATGATCAAGCCTCTAAGCTTGAAGATTATCACATGCATGTTGGTTTTGGGTGAAATAATATCACCATAATCATAAAAATTGTGGTTATGAACATGCATGTGAATAATCTCAAAGAAAAGTGTTTATGGAGAAGAAGAAATAGTAAAACTTGAAGGAAAAGTGAAGTAGAATGAAATAAAATTCGGAATTACCTTCAAGATTACTTCAAATGATGAATATTTAGAGTTTAAGGTGTGTTATTGGGGCCATTTTTCTGTAACATTTCGTGGTTAGGGTGAGGGGAAGAGAGAAAATATGATGGTGATGAAAAGTGTGAGAGAGAATGAGAGAAGATGATTGAGTGTATGAGAAAGGAAAATGATTTAATGTGTTGGGAAGACAGTTTTTGAAGGAAGGGAGAGGGAGAACAAAATTTATAAGGCATGATGCCCTCTCTCACTCTTTTGTTTAATAAAAAATTTTTATTTTATAAAGTACGCTTCCAATTTTATAAAATCTCATTTTAAAAAAAATGCACATTTATAGAATTTTTGTTATAAAAACCCTTGGTTTTAAACTTATAAAACAAGATTAATTGTTAATGACTTCCATTTTCATTTCCCTTGATTATATTTCCTTGAATTTAGTTATTTTTAATTGATCTTGTAAGGTTCATAATTATTTTAATTCAATTTTAGAGGTCAAATTTCATAAATTTAGGTTTTTACGGCATTTAGGGTTTTTGAGAGTTTGTAAATCTTTGGATATCAAAATAAATAGAATCTTTGAGACTTCAAATTATCTTATGGTATTATAACTCTTCTATAGTTATAAATAATATCTCTAACTTATTTTATCGGTTTATTGGCATTCTATGTAGTGGTTCCGAGATTCAAGTGAACTTGAAGAACCAAGTATACTAGTCATAGTTTCAACTTTAAGTTAAGTTCCTACGAGACATGGACCTAATTTCTACTATTAGGTCAAATGCATGATGTGTTTATATGATTCATGAAAAGGTGTTCTAGTCATAGAGTGACCCGAATATGGATATTCACTACAGTTAAGTAGTTGTAGAATTCACATATCAATGTGAAATCTATGTATACTATCCATTGATTCTAATTGTTTCCAAGTTTCTAGTAGGTTATAACTTAGTTTCTGGTTACTAAGTCTAGTATGTGTCATGCCTATAAGTGCAACTAAGTTTCTTCAAATCAAGAATTGTCACACCCCGAAAACCAAAGGCGGAAACATTTCCGGGGTTGACTCCACGTTGAGTATCAAATCCAATGCACATAGTAAAGTAGTAATCACAAAACATTACATTACATAATATTGTTTACATTGGTTCAAAAGTAAAATTGTACAAGTGTTTTACATATGTAATATGAACAAAAGTAAAGACGAGTCTTCGGGACGCTCCGTCTTCTCCAAAAGGTTGCAATGTACCTGTCTAACGCTGACCTGAGAATACAAGCAGTTTGAAAATCAACATAAAGCTGGTGAGTTCATAAGTGGTTTAGTTTTGAAAAGACGAGTTCCTTTACGTTCGGGAAAAGTTGTTGATGAAGAAAATGCCATATTTTCTTATGAAAACAGTTTGGTTATCCTTTGTTACAATTTTGAAAACGATTGGTTATGACATTCCAGGAAAATCGCATATTTTCCTTATAGTTTTAGTTATTCGTTTATGTGTTGTTGTGTTACCCAGGAAAATCCCATATTTTCCTATGTGTTGAGTTGTCTATTAGTATCTAGGTTCGTTACTGATTTTAATGTTATCCCAGGAAAATCCCATATTTTCCTATGTGTGGTGTTTTGTTCTTAAGTCTGATTTCGAAATACCAGTAATTACCATGTGAGTAGTATTAGTTATGTGTTCTACTTCCTTAGTTATTCTACAATCGGATGACTATAATCTATTAACTTAGTTCAAATTTCGAATATTTGGAATCACACAGAAGCGTACTTTATAGTATTTTCGAAGTTCTGCTGAGTTCCAAAGGAGTATATTAGTTGTGTATTTGGAGCTCTGTCGACATTCTGAGGCGGATATATTTGAAACTCAGTAGAGATCCAGAGGTGTATTTTCGTAATAAATTCGAAACTCTGGTGACACTCAAGGAGTACACTAACTGTATATTCGAAGTCTTAGTGTCAACCAAAGGCGTCATTTCGTATTCGTAGTCGTAGACGTATTTGTATTCGTAGACGTATTCATATTTGTAGACGTATTCGTATTCGTATTCGTAGACGTATTCGTATTCGTAGATGTATTTGTATTCGTATTCGTTCTAAATTACATTCGTATTCGTTCTAAATTACGTTCGTATTCGTTCCAAATTACATTCGTATTCGTATTTGTAGACGTATTCGTATTCGTATTCCTATTAGTATTCAAATTCGTTATTCGTATTCGTACTTAGTTATTTTCATATTCGCATTCGTTCTATCCTATTAGTTATATTCGTTATAATTAGTATGATTTCTTTTACAAAAGACAATATAGATCAAAACACTTTTCAAAAGAAATCTTTAATTAACCTGCAATTCGAAACATTAGTTATCATATTCTTTGGAAATCATGATATTTAGAAACTAAAATCATTAAGTTGTAAATCAGTTTAAGTACAAGATACACTTGTACTTTTGCTTCTATTCCCCCCTTGAAAACAGTTAAAAACAGTGAAAAGGGTAGGGGTATGAACTCACCGGACAAGAAACGTGACGATTTCGGATGCTAATCGTTGGTCCGGGGCTTGCAAATGCACGAGGTTCCTAAGTATAATTTAAAGATACACATTTGTATCTAATTAGGACTTAGATTAAATATTTGTTAGGGACAAATACTTGTAGTCGTGGAAACACCCCATTACGAGTGTTTGGAGGGACCCGGGTGGCGTTTAAGGACGTGAAATGACACCAGGGACTTGGGACTTGAGTTTATTCCCCATGAATAAACTTATACAAGGGTTTAAGGTCTAAAACACCCACTCCCCATGAGTTTACAGCCGTAAACTCATGGTGGGGTCAATTAGGGGCAAAAATGGCTTAAATCACTTAAGGGAATTTTTCTAGGCTTGGATCAAAGGCTTGGAATGGATTTTTAAACATCAAATGACTTATTTATGGGAGTTTACGGCTGTCACACCCCAAAACCACGAACGGCGGCAACGTTCAGGGGTGGAGGATGTCATGTACAGTATCACAACAGTGTAATATAATAAACAAGCAACAATATCATCCATTGCATTATAAGTAAAGTTTAATACATGCGTGTTCTTTCATCGTAAAAAGACACCAACAATATACAATCAAAATAAAAGACGAGACTTGTCTGCTCTGTCTTCTCAAAACCTGGCCTCCGTACCTATCTACTGATGACCTGAGAATACAAGTTATTTTGAAAGCGAGTATCATCTTTAAAGCTGGTGAATTCATAAGTATATAAGTGTCATTGCCTTGTTTGTGAAAATCTGTTATGAAAGCCATGTAAACCTTTAAATGAAAATGTTGTGTTAAGTATGAAATCCCTAGAAAAACCCTTATTTTCTATAAGTATGAAATGTAGTCTTCTACCAAGACCCGAATGTTTGGTACGTATGAAGTGTAGTCTTCTACCAAGACCCGAATGTTTTGTACGTATGAAGTGTAGTCTTCTACCAAGACCCGAACGTTTTGTAAGTATGAAGTGTAGTCTTCTACCAAGACCCGAATGTTTTGTTATGACTATGTTAAATGATAGTTTTTCCTTTCTATTGACTAGTACCAAAGTACTTAGTCTAACTCCTCGTTTATGTGAAAGATATCACAAAATAAAGTAAACAGGAAAAATATAATCATGTAAGTGTTAGCCGGAGGTACTGGTGCTAACAAGACGAATGTAAAGGTTGACCCAAGGTACTAGGGCTAACATATTACATATAACCTAATGGACATCCGAAGATTATCCAATTGTCCGCTGTAGCAGCAGCAGGTGGCAGGAAGGGTTAGTCCCTGTAAAGTTACTCCTAGTATAAGTAATAACCGTAGGCATCCATAGATGTTCATTACCCACTGTTGCTAACAGATGAGTTCCGGAATGGTTAGTCCCGTACATATATCCCGAGGTACTGTGGGATAGAGGCCATCTAGGTATCCCGAGGTACTGTGGAATAGGTAGGAAGATTTACACAGAAGGTACTAATAAATCATCCTCGCAATTTGAGATACAAGTATTCATGTTAATGTACACAGTTAAGTGTATCTACGTAAAGGTACTCATGTAATGCGTTCATGTAAACGTGTTCATGTATCATGTAAGTATATGTAAACATATTCATGTATCAGGTAAACATCTGTAAGTACTCATGTATCAGATAATGTACTAGTATAGACTCATGAATGAACTGACTCTTGTGTGACTCCTTGTAATAGAAGTAATGTTTGATATCTTCAAATTATCCCTATGATAATCTACTGTAACGTAATTGGTTGATCATGTAGATTTATACACTCTTACTACTCAAGGGTGTGAGAAAATAAATGAAAGATGTAAACTATCACATCAATACATACATAAGAATATAAGCGTATATGCATAGTTTAGTTCAAGAATGTAAAATGGTTTTTGTAAGACGTCTTATGGTTTTTGAACAATAATCAACAATGACTTGATGTCATTTTAATAAACATTTCAAAGGTAAAACATTTGGTAACAATGTGCTTTTAAAAATGTAAAACCATTTCATGCATCACATTTTGTAATATGTGGAATCTGTTAAATGACAAACACTGTTATAAAATACATATCAATGATTTAATAACATGATTGTTTCTACTTGTATCCCCCCCCCATTAAAGCATTTAAAATCATTTAAAACATTGATTAGGGGTATGAACTCACCTGTAGTTGGTGATTGGAATGAATTGAACGGTATAGGATGGCTAGGTGTCAAGCGAGGACTTGTGCACACACTACGATCCTAATGAACATATAATCACACATATATGCACTCAATTAGACTCAAAAGACTAATTTATAATGTTTAAGACATCCTAGACATAGATAACACTTTATATAAGTGTTTTAAGCCGTAAGGATTTCATCTAAGCTATTGTGGGACAGGGTATTTGTGTTTAGGGTTTCCAAAGGACCCTATATGAGAGTTTACTCTCCATAAACCATCACACATGGAGTTTACGGTTGTAAACTCTTGAGTTTATAGCCGTAAACTCCCAAACATGTGTGTTTGGTGTGTTTTGAAGTCCCAAATGCTTTCTAGAATTATCCTAACTTAGTGGCTAAGTCCTTGGAAGGGTTTAAGGTCTAGAAGTACTCCAAATAGGAGTTTACGGCCTCAAGGACATTCCCCTTGGAGTTTATGGCCGTAAACTCCCTTGGGGTATTGTTTTTGTTGCTTTCAAGCCTCTTGCACTTGTGTGATATGTTCTAGACTTTTATTCCTAGCATATGAAGGCATTAGGCACACCTTAGTGCCCTTTTTAGGAGTTTACGGCCCAAGAACCATGTGTTGGCCGTAAACTCACTTGGTTAAGTGATTTTGATGTGGTTTGGTCCTTCCATTAAGTGTGTAACAATTTCTTGTAAAGGCCTAGGGCTTTAAGTGTCATGAAAACACCCTTTTGTCCATTTATATGGAGTTTACGGCCTAGGATACACTTGGGCCGTAAACTCACATTTGTTTGTGTCTTTTGATGTGCTTAAGACCTGATACTACTTGGGAAAATAGCCTAGATACAAGCCTTAAGTCCTTAAGTCCTCAAATCACCATTTTGTGTTTGATTTTGGAGTTTACGGCCTAGGATTATCTAGGGCCGTAAACTCCCAAACTTGGGTGGATTTGGCTTGTTTTGTTGTCCCTAACATGCATACATAAACATCTAAGGCCTTATCATAACACAAGTTTCGGTTTTGGCTTCGTTTCGGGAGTTTACCACCCAAGAACACCTTGGGGAGTAAACTCCTAGATTATGAAACTTGGAATGTTCAAATTTCACAAACCCAGGAGCATCCACTCTCCTGACGGTTTCTGATACTCGACCTTAACCTTAGCGCAAGTAAGACTTTTACTCACGAAGGTAGCAATTTCTGCTTTCAATCTGTCGACAATGACCCATATGGTATCGAGTCCACTTGTCGTCTTGGGTAACTTGGTTATGAAGTCCATAGTAATCCGCTCGCATTTCCATTCTGGTATCTCTGGTTGTTGTAGTAATCCTGACGGTTTCTGATACTCGACCTTAACCTTAGCGCAAGTAAGACATTTACTCACGAAGAGAGTATCAGCTTTAAAGCTGGTGAGTTCATAAGTATATAAGTGTCATTGCTTTGTTTGTGAAAACCTGCTATGAATGCCATGAAAAACCTTTAAGTGAAAATGTTGAGGTAAGCATGAAATCCCTAGAAAAACCCTTATTTTCTATAAGTATGAAGTGTAGTCTTCTACCAAGACCCAATGTTTTGTATGTATGAATTGCAGTCTTCTACCAAGACCCAAATGTTCTATATGTATAAAGTGCAGTCTTCTACCAAGACCCGAATGTTTTGTATGTATGAATTGCAGTCTTCTACCAAGACCCGAATGTTCTATATGTATGAAGTGCAGTCCTCTACCAAGACCCGAATGTTTTGTATGTATGAATTGCAGTCTTCTACCAAGACCCGAATGTTCTATATGTATGAAGTGCAGTCTTCTACCAAGACCCGAATGTTTTGTATGTATGAATTGCAGTCTTCTACCAAGACCCGAATGTTCTATATGTATGAAGTGCAGTCTTCTACCAAGACCCGAATGTTTTGTATGTATGAATTGCTTTTCCTTTGTGTAGACTAGTACTAAAAGTGCTTAGTCTAACTCATCGTTTGTGTGAAAGATATCTCAAAATGAAGTTAACAGGAAAAATATAAGCAGGTAAGTGTTAGCCTGAGGTACTGGTGCTAACAAAACGAATGTAAATGTTGACCGGAGGTACTGGGGCCAACATATTACATATAACCTAATAGACATCCGAAGATAGTCCAATTCTTCCTCTGTAGCAGCAGCAGGTGGAAGGAATGGTTAGTCCCTTTAAAGGTACTCCTAGTATAAGTATTAACCGTAGGCATCCGTAGATGTTCATTACCCACTGTCGCTAACAGATGGGTTCCGGAATGGTTAGTCCCGTACGTATATCCCGAGGTACTGTGGGATATAGGCCCATCTAGGTATCCCGAGGTACTATGGGATAGGGTCCTGTCTTAAATACTCCGAGGTACTGTGGAATATGGAGGAAGATTTACATAGAAGGTACGAATAAATCATCCTCGTAATGCGAGATACAAGTAATCCTGTTAATGTATACAGATAAGTGTATCTATAGAAAGGTACTCATGTAATGCGTTCATGTAATCGTGTTCATGTATCATGTAAGTATAAGTAAAGGTACTCATGTATCAGGCAAACATCTATAAGTACTCATGTATCAGGCAATGTACTAGTATAGACTCATGAATGAACTGACTCTTGTTTGATATCTTCTGACTATCCCTATGATAGCTAACTGGAAAGTATGTTGTTTTTCAAGTATATTTATGCAAGGTATCTAGGAGCTTTGAACAATAATATAAAGTGACTTGAAGTCATTATACAATTCAAAACTAATACTTCTGTTGTCTAAGTATTTTAAGATAGAAAACCATTTCACGTGACTTCTTTTGAAATATGTGAAATCTACTGAGTGAAAACATAGTTATAAAATACATGAAACTGATTTAATAACATGTTTATTTCTACTTGTATTCCCCCCCATTAAAGCATTTAAAATCCTTTAAAAAATTGATTACGGGGTATGAACTCACTTGTAGTTGGTGATTTGGAATGAACTGAACGGTATCAGATTTGCTAGGTGTCAAGCGGGAACTTGTGCACACACTACGATCCTAATGAACATATAATCACACATATATGCACTCAATTAGACTTAAAAGACTAATTGATAATGTTTAAGACATCCTAGACATAGATAACACTTTATATAAGTGTTTTAAGCCGTAAGGACTTCATCTAAGCTATTGTGGGACAGGGTAGTTGAGTTTAGGGTTTCCAAAGGACCCCATATGAGAGTTTACTCTCCATAAACCATCACACATGGAGTTTACGGTTGTAAACTCTTGAGTTTACGGCCGTAAACTCCCAAACATGTGTGTTTGGTGTGTTTTGATGTCCCATATGCTTTCTAGAATTATTCTAACCTAGTGGCTATGATCTTGGAAGGGTTTAAGGCCTAGAAGTACTCCACATAGGAGTTTACGGCCTCAAGACCATTTCCCCTTGGAGTTTACGGCCATAAACTCCCTTTGGGTGTGGTTTTTGTTGTTTTCAAGCTTCTTGCTTTTGAAGGACATATTCTAGATAATTGTTTAAGGCAAATGAGGACCCTAGGCACACTTTGGTGCCATTTCTTTGAGTTTACGGCCCAAGAACATTATCTTGGCCGTAAACTCACTTTGATAAGTGATTTTGGTGTGGTTTGGTCCTTCCATTTAGTGGGTACAATTTCTTGTAAAGGGCTAGGCCCTTAGGTGTCATGAAAACACCCTTTGTGTCCATTTACATGGAGTTTACGGCCTAGGAGAGTTCTGGGCCGTAAACTCCCTTTCTTTTGTGTCATTTGAAGTGTTTAAGACCTTAAGCTACTTGGGGAATTAATCTAGATGCAAGCCTTAAAGTCCTTAAGTCCAAAAACCACCATTTAGCCCTTTGAAATGGAGTTTACGGCCTAAGAGAGTTCTGGGCCGTAAACTCCCAATCTTGGGTGGTTTTGTGTGTGATTTCTTGTCCCTAATGTGTTTACCTAATGTCCTAAGGCCTTATTCTAGCATCAATGTCCGATTTGGCTTTGTTTCGGGAGTTTACCGCCCAAGAACACCTTGGGGAGTAAACTCCTAGATCTCATGATTTAGCCATCTAAATCATGTTATTAGCATCTAATATGTATTCTAACATTACTAGAAAAGGGTACTCACAATTTGGGATCAAAAACCCGAAGATCCGTCAGAGAGAAAATGGCTTTTCTCTAGCTGGAATTGTGAATAATGAATTAAATAAATTCAGAAAACTATTTATAGTCCTGAAATATTTTGACAGAAAATATTTCTATTCCTGATATTGGACTGTAACATTATGAAACTTGAAATGTCCAAATTTCACAAACTCAGGAGCATCCACTCTCCTGATATCTCTTAAAGTGTAAATCCTAATGTACACAAACATTTTCAGAAAGGTCTGAAAATCACTGAAATTGGTTTGGCTTCTATTGAATAGATATTGTTCGTACAAATGGAAATTACGGGTTGTCACAAAGTGCACTTGGTGTTATGTGAGACATTTGAGGCATCACACTTGGGGTGCTAGGCTCACAAGGTTTCAAGGAATCCAAATCACTTCAAAGTATTTATTTCTAGCAACCTTTTATGATTAGAGTTCCCCATGTATGCTAGATAGGATTATGAACCTTGAAAAATCAATTTTGCATGTATCTTAGTCAAACATAGATCCAAGGTTTCTAGGGTTGCATGTACACCTTAGGAGTGTTAGAATGCTCAAAACCCTACACATGGCTCTAAGTCATTTATCAAACGCAAGATTTCATATAACATCATGGTAGTTGATGGATTTGCAAGAAACCATCAAGAAGAACTCATCAATGAGATATTCCATATTTCTCAAGTCAGAGATGATTTCTACTATTAATGCAAACAATTTATGTTTGTGAATTGCTTTTATTCAAGTTCAACAATTCCTTGCTGAAACTAGTGCCAACAAATGCTACAATAGGCAATGGTTCTTGCGTTGCTTCAATTTCCATATGCCTTCGACTTGCTTTGTCACTAGAATCTTGCTTTCTACTGACTCAACATTCAGAAGAATAAGATAACTTATTATTTGTGGGTTGGTATATAATATCTATTCTCTCAGTTCTCCATAAGTACTCTTATAATGTTCTCATTGTCATCCAATGACTTAATCTGTTTTCAATTTTTATCTCGTGATATGATATATATGATGGGTTCATTTTCTAATCAAATAAAATATAAATCATTTCATCTAGCTTAACCCTATGTTCTAGGTCCTTTTGAGACAGACTCAAGAAAAGGTGTGATGTTACAACGACAAGAATCCTCCAAAGGAATCTTGTATCTTGACCTCTTTCAACATATTGGTAATTCATGCAAAAGATCTTAAAACTTCAAACATTCACTATCCTCCTACTGGTTCGTAGTACACACACAGGTTCTTTTCATTTTGATATAATAACATACCTTGTATCTTCATATTAACATGACTATTCCAACCTTGAGATGTTTGATTTATATCCACAAGTGGATCTTAAGCCTTACATATTTGGCTAGCATAACTTGGATTATAAAAACCTTCAGGATAAGCTATATAGATATCTCATAGTAGATGTCAATTAAGAAAATCAGTTATTCTTGAAATCTATTTTCTATATTTCATATTAAGAATATGATTTATAGTAAATAACATCCTTACTGATCTAATCATAGCTACTTGTGAAAATGTTTGATCATAGTCAAAGGCATTAGTATGATAATGACCATAGTTAATGACATGAGTATGATAAAACCCTTTTATGACAAGCCTTGGTGATTGTGTATGATATTCATGTATATATTCTTTCTAAAATAATCTCCGACTCCTTGTTGATCTAATCATTGCTAATTGAGATGTAATCCATTCTTGATTATTACACACAGATTACATCTCAATGTTCATGACTCTAAGTCATTTATCGAATTCAAGATTTGATATAACATCTTGTTAGTTGATGGATTTGCTTGAAACCATTAAGAAGAACTCATTAGTGAGAGATTCTACATTTCTCAAGTCAAAGATAATTTATACAATTAATGAAAACATTTTGTGTTTGTGAATATCTATTATTCAACTTGAACAATTCCTTGCTGATGATAGTGCCAACAACTACTACAATAGGCTATGACGCTTGAGCTGCTACAAGTTCCACGTGCCTCCGACTTGCTTTGTCACTAGATGCTTGCTTTCTTCTGAATCAATATTCAGAAGAATAAGAGTACTTATTTTTTTGTGGGTTTGTGTATAATTTAAACTAAATTCCATTTTAGAATATTCTACAAACATGTAATTTTTAGTGTTTGTATTAAAGATACAAGTAATAGTGATTAAGGCCTAATCCCATTAGCATAAAGGAAGATAATTTCTGCCGATTAGAAAGTAAACTTTATTCCGGTAAGGTCTAATTCATCCTTTGTTATCACTTAAAGCTTTATATGGTGTTACTAGATTATATCTCAAATTTATATTTGAAAATTGAACAGATGATTCAAAATTATCCTTTACCATGTAAAAAATAATTATAACTACTATAGTTATTAACAAAATTGATTTAGTATCTTGCATTAAATCTTAGACATTCATTAGAAAGGAGGTCATACAACACAGTTTGTAATTCCTTAATAATTATTTCATCTACAGATTAGTGAAAATTTAATTAGGAATCTTTTATATATAAATAAGATTCATATATGTCAAATAAACTGCATTATATATGTATTTCATTTATATAAAAAAGACAACAATGACATACATAACTTTGCTTCAAAACAACTTTAAGTCAAAAGTTTTTGCATATAGAACTTAACTTTTTTTATTAAAATTTTGATATTTACTTTATAATTCTATTAAGAGATATCGTCTCATATATTTTTAGACATGCAAAATTTAAAACATACATTATTCCAAAAAAAACATTGTTTTATGTTACAAGTAATTTATGTTCTATGTGTAAATAGTGAACTAAACTCCGAGAGTGTAGTTCCAACTTGCTTGTGCTCAGCTAGTTACTCTTCTATAAATATCTGCAACCAAGTTACAAAAGAAACTACCAAGTACTAGAGTGTTATATGAAAAGTATAAGTTCTATCTATAGATACATGAAGCACTAGTCTCTTCCAGACATTCTTTTCAGATAAGAGTAGCGATTTCTCTTTTGGTATCTAATTTTTCACAAAAGTAACAAGATCCATCTGTGTGCCTTCTTTGATTTCTTAGGCTTAAAGGTGTTCAATCTATAAACCATGAGATTCTTAGATCACACAAACTGACTCTTTTCAGTCTTGCATTATTCCATTGTTTGAACAAGTTTAAAACAAATGTCACTATATGTATTAGAATATTGCTTAACCTGTTATATATATATATATATATATATATATATATATATATATATATATATATATATATATAAATTATCCAAGAGATCGTGGAAGTCGGGAATAATCATTCCTAGTGTGTGTGACAACCGTCAATTTCTAGCCAATTCAAATTCAATTAAAGTCAACAAGTCAAACCGGTCAACTCATTTAACCCTTGTATATTAGGGTTTACATCGTTCTTACTATTGTACAACACACTATCTTAATGCAAAGTATCACTTTGAGTCTTCACGTGTTCAGAAAATCTAAACCCTAATCAGAGTAAGTGATGGGACTACTCGATAAAACATTAATACATACCCTTCGGGGGCGTATAACGCTCATAATAAGGCAAAATGAGGTTTACAAACCTTTCATTTCGAAGTTAAACACTCGTAAAGGTCACAAACAAAGTCTCTCTCAATCTCTCTCGCTCTATCTCTCTCTATCTCAAATCTCTCTCATAACCTCCCTCAACTTTTTATAATCATTCGGGGCATCCCGACCCTTAACTTAGTCAAAAACCGCGCAAAACGGGAAGTTTATTGGTAAAGCAGCCATATAGGGCCGAAGTCCCTATTAGAACCTAAGCCTCTCTTTAGAACCAAAACTACTCCTTAAGGACCGAAGCTAGCTATAAGAACCGAACCTTCTTGGACTGAACTTGCAAGGACCAAAGCCCATGGAGAGCTGAACTTGCATAGACCGAACCCGAACGACCATTTGCCTTCGCCTTCGCCTCGCTCCCTTCGCTTTCGGTTCCCTCTGACGGATTCGCCTGCGATATCCCTCGGCCGAACCTCCTCTCGGTTCTCATCAAACATCCGAACCTACCTTCAGTTCTAAGCACCAAGGACCAAACCTTCGGCCCCAACTTTGGATGTTCGCAGCTTCTTCCTGATTTTCGACCCCGACTTCGTTATAAGCTCGTTTTTTCGTGATTTTAATGCGGGATTTTCATCCAAACACGTAGTTTGACATATTAGACCCTATATATTCATATTTTAATCAGTTTTGAGGGAAAATCTTAGTCTAAGAATAAAATCTATTAGACAAGATATTAAGGTGGAGTGTTTACTTTTCCATAAATCTGTTACACAAGCAACCTCCCATACCTACTCCATGTCACTATTCCCACCTTGCTCTTGTCAATTCGAGATCTTCCCATACCTCCATCAAATCTCTTCCATCAGCCCACTCTCTAATCCCTCACTCTTCCATCAATAAAACCCCACTCTCCTCCTCCCAAGATACACTTTTACTTCCTCTTACATTCTCTCTAGAAACTCGAATTCCTCCAGGAGACCCAAGTCCTTCCCCTGTTGCTAGTAAGTAACTTAATCCTAAACCTGATTATCTTACATCCTTTCACTCAAAGCATGGGTTCCTTGCACAAATATCATCGTATTTGCTCATAGAATCTTTGAATCTTCAAGCAACTCCCAAGTGTTCTTGACTTGCAAACTCCCTCTCTTCATCATCCATCCTAAGAGATCACTCAAGGTGAGTTCATACTCCTACATTTTCAAGTTTTCTTCAACTTTTAGGGGAGGGGGGGGGGAATACAAGTTAATACACCAAAAACTTAAACTAAATTCAAACAACAACTTTCATCAGAAAAGTTGAGTCCTATTCACAGACTGTTTTGACCAACTTAGACTTAATAAATTTCAAAACTGTTTAATATGAATATAGTGCAGGTTCATACCTTTAAAATGACTACTTGTAAATCTCCATACAATTTTCTATAATTTATGGCGATTTTTACAAAGCAGCCTATCATTTCAGAAATGAATTCGGACCGGTCTGTGAATATGAACATTTTTACACAAGTTATGGACATCTAAAAATCATAATAAAAATTATGAATAAACTAGATACATTTTGTAAACTCTCAGAGTTTATGGATTTAGTTTTCGACTTTTTATGATTTTCTAAAACAATGCAGATAATTTAAAGACTACTTACATAGCTTACAATATTAACAACACTTTGTAGTATGTTGAGCAAAGTTCATAACAATAAGTTTCTAATTGTTGGATACATTTCTTGTTAGTTTATCATCAAAAACAAAAATTAGTCATTCATGATAAGGATTTTCATTCATTTCAAACACGCACAATAAACTACAATAAGTATAGTTTATGGATTTTACAATACAAGCATACTACATGAAAAAGGATTTACTCTCAATACAAACGGGTATTTCATATACTACCTGATAAATTATAAAAGTAATAGTTTATGGATTTCACATCACGAGTTTATTACAAAAAGGGTGATTTCACTTCCACCATGGAAAAGGTTTTATATTCAAACTATACGTAAACTAGTTAACGTAAATTGTGAGACAATTCTTCAATTGAACTCTTAGAGTACGGGTTAAAATTCCTGTTTAGTTATAACTAGAATCTCTTGTAGGGAGAGCATGATAATTGTGTATAGATCTATATTGGGATTGACACCCCACACCTTGCTGTTAGCTACAGTAGGACCCGCAAGTTTACGGGTGACAAAAGTCATAGGATTTTGACGTCTGAAAAACGTCGGAGCAGGTTAATTCTAGTTATAGTATGGTTATAACGACTCACATACGGATTTAACAACCTTTCATGTCACAGCCCAAAACCAAGAATGGCGGAAATGTTCCGGGGTGGAGGACGTCATGTGAAGTATCATAACAGTGTAAAGTAGTAAACAAGCAACAACATCATCCATCGCATTAAAAGTAAAGTTTTAATACATGTGTGTTCTTTCATAATGTACAACAATAAAATGAATAATCAAAATAAGGCGAGTCTTGTCTGTGCTCCGTCTTCTCAAAAACCTGGCCATCGCACCTGTCTAACTGATGACCTGAGAATACAAGTTATTTTGAAAGTGAGTATAAACCTAAAGTTGGTGAATTCATAAGTATTTAGGTGTTATTGTCCTGTTTTGGAATGCTGTTATGAATGTCGTATAAATCTTTAAATGGAACAGTTGATATAAGTATGAAATGTAGTCTTCTACCAAGACCCAAATGTTCTGTAAGTTAAAATGATGGTTTTTCCTTTCTATTGACTAGTACTAAAAGTACTTAGGCTAACTCTTTGTTTATGTGGATGTATCACAAAATAAAGTAAAATAGGAAAAGATACTAATGTATGTGTTATAATTGGGTACTAAGACTAACACAACATCGCAATAAGCGAAAAGTATAACCTAATGAACATCCGAAGATTGTCCACTTATCCTCTGTAGCAGCAGCAGGGGGCAGGAAGGGTTAGTCCCGTAATCGATCTACCTAGTATAAGTATTAACCGTAGACCTCCGTAGATGGTCATCAACCACTGGTGCTAATCAGTTGGGATTCAGAATGGTTAGTCTCGCCTAGATATCCCGTTGAACTGGGATAGAAAGGACAATTTACACAGAAAGTACTAATAAATCATCCTAGTAAGCCGAGATACAAGTATTCATGTAAGCGTGTTTATGTATCATGTAATCATATGTAAATGTACTCATGTATCAGGTAAGTATATGTATATGTACTCATGTATCAGGTAATGTACTGGTATAGACTCATGAATGAACTGACTCTTGTGTGATTCCTTGTAATAGGAATAATGTTTTGTTTCTTCTAACTATCCCTATGATAATTAACTGGAAAGTAGTTGGTTGTTCAAGTAGATTTGTGCACCCTCGTTACACCAGGGTGTGGGAAACTGAACGAAGGATGAAAACTATAACATCAATACATATATAAGAACATATGCGTATAAGTGTAGTTTTGCTCATGAAGGTAAAAATAATGGTTTTACAAGATATCTAAGACTTTTGAATAATAATTAAGAGTGACTTGATGTCATTTTAATAAACATTTCAAAACTAATACTTTTGTTATCAAGGTATTTTAAGATAGAAAACCATTTCATGTATCACATTTTGAAGTATGTGAAATCTACTGGATGAAGACACAGTTATAAAATACATAAGAGTGATTTAATAACATATTGTTTTCTACTTGTATTCCCCCCCCCATTAAAGCATTTAAAATCATTTAAAACATTGATTAAGGGGTTTGAACTCACCTGTTGTGAGGGGTTCTAGTGGGTACACGTGTAGGGATGAGAAGTTCCACGAATGAAGTCCCGAGACACAATAAGTCCTAAATGACATATAATGACACATATTGACATGAATATAGTGTTTATAAAAACTATATGAAAGGAAACACGTCACACCCCCAAACCTGAACGGCGGAAACGTTCGGGGGCGGATGACTTCATGTGGTAGCGTAACAAATGAATACATAGTAAAGAAAGCAATACAACCATCATATATATAATTGAAAGTTTACATTTGTCAAAAGTTACATGTTCAAAACCAATTACAATATGATGTCAAAATACGAGATTAAACTGGCGCCGCAACATCCCTTCATCAAAAGAAAAATGAATACCTGAAATTTACTGATTTCCTGGGACATACAAGTAAATTTTGAAAGAGTAGATCAACATTTAAGCTGGTGAGTTTCATAAGTATTTAAATGACAATGTTTGAATGAAGTGAAATGTTTTGTCATTGTTTGTTTGTGTTTAGAAAATCCTATATTTTCTACTAGTATAATAGTAGCCTTCACACAAGACCAATGTTTGTTTCTAAAATGTATGTAAGTGTAAAATAACCAATGAGTTTGAAAACCTTGTAAATCAATGCATTTTTAATACCCCTTGTGAGTTTTATAACCATACTATTGACTCGGAATGCCTATACACAACGTTCTTCAGGCGTTGCAATGTTATGACGTTTGTCACCCCAAACGGTGGACTGCAGCTAACAGTCAGGGCGCGGGTTGTCAAGCCCGTATAGATCTATACACAAACACCATGCTCCCCCTCCAAGGGATTCTGGTATATAATACAGGACTTGAAATGTGTACTCGAACGTACATGAAGTTAGTGTCTCACAAAACCGTGGTATAAAAACAGATCTACTTGTTAAAATGTTACGTTTGTTCTTGTATACGAAAGTAACTTCTTGAAATTCATGTTTCTAGTACATAAGAGTTAGAAATTTGTTCGTAAAACTATACCTATTATAGTTTTCTAAAAGCGTGTCTTGTTTGTTTAGAATTACCTAGAAAAGGAATCACTTGTTTATGAAAGCATAAATTTTTGGTGTAGAGTCTAAGATAGACAAGAATAATCTAAGAAAAGTTTAGTTTATACATGCATTACAACAAATTTATATTTCAAAAGATAGAATGCTATTTTAACATATGTTATATATATGAAAGTTCCTTAAAAGTTTATAAATCGCATGTGATTTGGATATATAACAGCATATAAAAGAGTTTCTTTATGTAACACATGATAATACTCGTGTGTTTTACTTGTAATCCCCCCCTTGAAAGCATATAAAAGAATTTATAGAATATTTAAAAGGTAAATTAAGGGGTATGAACTCACTTGAAAGTTTGAAGATAGCGAGATGGAAAACCGGGCAGAGTTTCGTCTCGGGAAACGGATTTTCCTCGGGACTCTCGGGAATCTTGGGAGTAAAATCGACCCTCGGGACTTGAGCAAAAAGACCAGAGCTTCGGGTTTGAACGGGCACGGAAAACGAGGCAAGATTGTGAGAGAAAGGAGAGAAATGAGCCCTTTTCTCGGAAGCCCTCGCATCCTATTTATAGGAAGGCTGAACTGCCTCGGTACGCGGGGCGTACGCTCGTACGCAGCGCGTACGCGTACGTCATGCATGACCGAAGCCTCGACTGCCTCGGCTTCGGATGGGACGGGTTGCTGGGGAGGCGGGTCGGATGGGACGGCGGGTCGGACGGGTCGGACGCCTCGGATAGGGCGACGTGGATGATCAGAGGCCAAGTCTCTCGGGTACGCAGGGCATACAGGGGTACGCAGCGCGTACCTCGGATGAGGACGCTGACTCCTCTTCGGATAAGGTCCGAATTTTGAATTAAATAAATATATAATTTATTTAATAAACTTCAAAAATTCATATCTTCTTCATACGAACTCCGTTTTCGATGGTCTTTATATCCACGCGTAGGTGAGACTATGCTCTACAACTTTCGTTTAGAGTCTGTCGGCAATTTCCGAAATTATTTTTTTATTATTTATTTTAAACTCATCGTGTTTAAGGAATTTCTTTGAAAATTCACAACTTCCTTATCTGATGTCGGTTTTTGCCAGACTTCTTACCGCTGGAATACCATTATCGAGACCTTCGATTCTCGTTTACGTCATTCCGGCCAAAAGTTGCTCGATCTCCGATTCGAGTTTTTAGCTGTCTATTGCTAAGCCGAACTTGGAAAAATCATAACTTCGCTATATGAAGTCGGATTTGGGCGTTCTTTTCACGTACGATCATGGTTCAAAGACATTTAAACATAGAAGGAAATTAAATAGAACTATTTGTGCATTTTATTATGAAAGTAAATTTTATTACTCAAAAGTGGTTACAATACTTGACCCTTTAGGTCATTACAAAGAGTTGAAATATCAGGTTGTCACATCATCCCCCCGTTAGAGAGAATTTCGTCCCGAAATTTAAAGTAGTAAAGATACTAGTGAACATGAAAGAGATGAGGGTACTTTTGTTTCATCTGATCTTCGCGTTCCCATGTGAATTCAGGTCCCCGCTTGGCGTTCCAGCGAACCTTCATGATGGGTATGCGACTCTGTTTTGTTTGTTTGACCTCTCGGTCCATGATTTCTACTGGTTCTTCCACAAAGTTGAGGCTCTCGTTGATCTCGATCTCGTCGAGTGGAATAACAAGAGTCTCGTCGGACAGACACTTTTTCAAGTTTGAGACGTGGAAGGTTGGATGGATGTTACTAAGTTCGCGCGGTAGGTTAAGCTTGTAAGCCATAGGGCCGATTCTAGCAAGAATCTCGAAAGGCCCTATGTATCTTGGATTTAGTTTCCCACGCTTTCTGAATCGTATTAAAGCCTTCCACGGTGAGACCTTTAATAAGACGTGGTCTCCTACCTGGAATTCCAAAGGTTTCCTCCTTTGGTCAGCGTAGCTTTTCTGTCGGTCTCTAGAGGCTTTCAATCGTTCACGAATCTGAACGATCTTCTCTGTCGTTTCTCGTATGATTTCCGGGCCGGTGAGAGTGCTTTCAGGAACTCTTCCTCTAGCTAACTAGGTATCGCCAACTTCAGTCCAGCACAGAGGGGATCTGCACTTTCGACCATAGAGGGCTTCAAACAGAGCAGCCTTTATGCTTGTATGATAACTATTGTTGTATGAAAATTCGACAAGGGGTAAATGAATATCCCATGCCTTTCCAAGGTCAATCACACAGGCTCTCAACATATCTTCTAAAGTTTGTATTGTTCTCTCACTTTGTCCGTCTGTTTGTGGGTGGTAGGCTGTACACATGTCTAGCCTAGTTCCCAGGGAACTTTGTAGTGACTGCCAGAATCTTGAAGTGAATCTACTATCTCGATCGGAGATAATGGATATCGGAATACCATGCAGTCGCACTACTTCCCTTAAGTAAGTTCTTGTAAGCTTCTCCATTTTGTCAGTCTCCTTGATGGGTAGGAAATGCGCGGATTTGGTCAATCTGTCGACAATGACCCATATGGTATCGAGTCCACTTGTCGTCTTGGGTAACTTGGTTATGAAGTCCATAGTAATCCGCTCCCATTTCCATTCTGGTATCTCTGGTTGTTGTAGTAATCCTGACGGTTTCTGATACTCGACCTTAACCTTAGTGCAAGTAAGACATTTACTCACGAAGGTAGCAATTTCTGCTTTCATGTTAGGCCACCAGTATAGTTTCTTAAGATCCAGATACATTTTATCTGAACCCGGGTGAACGGAATATCTTGAGTTGTGAGCCTCGGTCATGACTACGTTTCTGAAACCACCATGTTTCGGGGTCCAGATTCGGTCCATGAGATAGTAGGCTCCGCCACCCTTGACTTCTAGATTCTTCTCCATTCCTCGCAGGGATTCACCTGCCACATTTTCAGGTTGCAAAGCTTCCATTTGTGCCTCCTTAATTTGTGTGGATAAATGGGAATGGATAGTCATGGTCAGAGATTTGACCCTCCGACCAGTGTATTCCTTTCGACTGAGGGCGTCAGCTACTACGTTGGCCTTGCCAGGATGATAACGAATTTCGCATTCGTAGTCATTCAGTAACTCAACCCATCGTCGTTGTCGCATGTTGAGTTCCTTTTGATCGAAAATGTGTTGAAGGCTCTTGTGATCGGTGAAAATAGTACTCTTTGTTCCGTATAAGTAGTGCCTCCAGATCTTCAGAGCAAATACCACTGCTCCTAACTCGAGATCGTGTGTCGTATAGTTCACTTCGTGTGTCTTAAGCTGTCGGGATGCATAAGCGATAACCTTCCCTCTCTGCATAAGAACACAACCAAGTCCTTGATTTGACGCATCGCAATACACTACGAAGTCTTCTATCCCTTCGGGGAGGGATAGTATCGGTGCGGTGCACAAGGCCTGCTTTAGTGTCTAGAATGCCTTCTCTTATTTCGCTTCCCAGTCAAAGGCCACACCTTTCTGGGTTAATGTAGTAAGAGGTTTCGCAATGCTCGAAAAGTTCTTTATAAATCTGCGATAGTAGCCAGCTAGACCTAGAAATTGACGAATTTCTGTAGGTGTATTTGGTGCCGACCAGTTCTCAATAGCCTTAATTTTGGAGGGGTCCACGTGTATACCTTTCTCGCTAACAACGTGGCCTAAAAATTCGACTCTTCGAATCCAAAATTCGCATTTAGAGAACTTCACATAGAGTTTCTCCGTTCGCAGTGTTTCTAGGACTTTTCGTAGGTGCTGACTATGCTCTTCCTCACTTCGAGAGTAGATAAGTATATCATCGATAAAGACGATGATGAACTGATCCAAGTAAGGGTGGCATACCCTATTCATTAGGTCCATAAATACTGCTGGTGCATTGGTTAATCCGAACGGCATCACTACAAATTCGTAGTGTCCATAACGAGTTCGGAAAGCTGTCTTTGGAATGTCCCCCTCTAGAACTCGTAATTGGTGATATCCGGATCGTAGGTCTATCTTTCAGAAGTAGTTCGCTCCTTGAAGTTGATCGAATAGGTCGTCGATACGGGGTAGACGATAGCGGTTCTTGACGGTAAGTTTGTTCAGCTCTCTGTAGTCGATGCACATACGGAACGATCCGTCTTTCTTCTTTACAAACAAGACCGGTGCTCCCCAAGGTGAGGAACTTGGTCTTATGAATCCTTTTTGAAGGAGTTCATTAAGTTGACTGGAAAGTTCCTGCATCTCTGCTGGTGCAAGACGATAAGGCGACTTCGCTACTGGGGTAGCTCCTGTAACTAAGTCGATTCTGAACTCGACATGGCGTTGCGGTGGCAATCCTAGTAGTTCTTCTGGAAAGATATCGGGAAAGTCGCGTACTACCGAGATGCTCTTGATGTCCTTCAGTTCTTGACTTGTATCAACGATGTATGCTAGGAATGCTCGACAATCCTTCTGCAAGCACTTTCGAGCTTGGATGCACGAAATGATGCGAAGATTTGTACTAGATTTGTCGCCGTAGATAGCTAATGTTTCGTTGTTAGGGAGGTTAAGACGGACTGCTTTCTCAAAGCACATGATGTCGGCGCGAAGAAGGCTCAACCAATCCATGCCGACTATGACGTCGAAACTTTTAATTTGGACCGGCATGAGATTGATTGGGAAAGAATGGCCGTCTAAAGTTAACGTACAGCCCATGTATATGCAGTTAGTGTTTTCTGTTTTTCCATTGGCCATCTCTACAGTGAATGATTTTTCTAACTTGCTAGGTTTAGTTTTAAGTAAATGAATAAAGTTTCGACTCACGAAGCTTCTCTCCGCTCCACTATCGAATAATATGCATGCATATGAATTATCGAGAAGGAACGTACCAGCAACTATAGTTGGGTCAGCTACAGCTTCGTCGTGGCCTATTGCCAAAACTCGTCCCACACCTCCGGTGCCTGCTGCTTTACGACAGTTCCTCTTGTAGTGGCCCACCTCGCCACAACCGTAGCAAGTCTGCCCTACACCCGCACCGGGAACTTGAGTGATCGGCTTTGCAGGGTCCTTGCAGAAACGGGCTGTGTGTCCTTTCCTGTTGCAGTTGGCGCACTGCATTTCCCGACAAGGTCCATGGTGGTCGAAATTGCATTTGGTGCACTTTGGGAGGTTACCTATATAAGGCTTCGTTGGGTAGGTATTTGTAGGAGCTGTAGTAGGTACAGTGGCAGCATTCACTGAAACCAGCTGTTTCTTTGCGGATTCTTGGGAAGACCCACCCTTCCCTTTATTCCACACTCTCTTTCTGCCATTTTTGTTGTTATTGTTGTTGTTTTTGTTGTAGTAGTTGTTGTTGTTGTTTCCTCTTTGTGGTTCTGGTGCAGAAGTGGTTGAGTTCTGATGACCTCCGTAGTCAATCAGAGATTGTGCCAGTTCCTTAGCACTTTCAAAGGTGTCAGGTTTAGAAGCTAACACGCTTGACCGCATTTGGGGCGTCAGTCCCCAGATGTACCTTTCTATTTTCTAGCTCTCGGGAGCAATCATATATGGACAAAGGATTGCCAGCTCGCAGAATCTGTTGGTATAAGTAGCGATGTCGGTACCAACCATTCCGAGAGTCCATAGCTCGTGTTCAAGCTTTTGAATCTCTCCCCGTGGGCAGTATTCTCTCATCATCATGGATTTCAGGCTCTCCCAGCTTATGGAGTTTGCCACGATTAGGGTAAGTACTTTAACATGGCCATTCCACCAAGTTAAAGCTTTATCAAGAAGGGTGAAAGTTGCAAATTTGACTTTGCTGTGCTCGGGACAGGAGCAGATTTCAAAGACTGCCTCCGTCCTTTCAATCCACTGCCTCAGGGCCATCACACCACCAGTTCCATAAAACATCCGGGCCTTGGCATTGGTGAAGTCCTTATAGGTGCATTCTCGAGGTGGTCCATGACTTTCGCCATGGTTGGATAGGTGTGTGCCAGATCCCGAGCCATTAGTACTCGAGTTATTGATCTGTGACATGGCAGCTGCCACCGTTGCGGTGACTGCTGCTTGAAACATAACAACATCAAATTGAGGTGGTGGAGGTACTGGTGCTTCCCCACCGTTGTTTCGCCTTGGATTCCTACGCGGAGGCATCCTTCAACTATAGGTTGAAAAGACAAGGATAAGAATTTCATAGAATAGAAAATGTATGTGTCTCATGAACTAAATCGCCATAGTTCAACAACAGATGAAAGTATAAGTTTTAAAATAGAAGAATGAAAGTTATTTGTAAGACTGAAGGTATGAAACAAGTATTTGGTTTCACAAAGACCATTCAAGGTTCGAACGAAATACTTAACATAGTAGTAATAGTGTCGCTTATATTAATATAAAAGTTGTTACAACGATCATGAAAATTTGACCCCTATAAGGGTCTCCGATTACAAAGTTCGAGAAATTTAAAGACTTTTAGCCGAGGTCCTAAGCTATAAAAAAATTTGAGTCCTTGACAAGCACTACTTGCGTCGAAGGTTGCGCTTGGATCTTGACTCCGCATCTGATTGCCTTGACTCCATTAGACGCCTATCAAAAGCGGCTTGTTGTTCCCTCAGTTCAGCGAGGGCTGCAATCATTTGCGCTTGAAATGCTTCGGTTTGGAGTTGAGCATTGTCTTGTATCTTGTCCAGCCTACGGATGTCAGAAGTGTGAACCTACACTTCCACGTTGACATCCCGGAGTCGACTAGCTTGAACTCCAGACTGATAGGACTGATTGGCTAACTTACCCACCATTACCGGGAGTGCTCGATCAGCCGAACCTCCGCCGCGGACATCATAGAAGTCCCGGCACATGCCGTAGGGAGGGCGTAGGTTTTGCTGTTGGCTCCAATGGTGGAGGTGACTGCCCCAGACAGGAGTCGGTCCTTGAAAGTTCCTTATGAAGACGGGAGGTTGTATGGGTGGTGGATTGATAACTTCCGGCTCTGAGTCGGTACCGGAGTCATCACCCACTTCTATGGGTTCCTCGTCCTCTTCGGGATCATCTTCGATCCATCCTCCGTTGCCTTGGTTGGGAAAGTAGGGGTCGCCAGGGTGATGAAATCCAGCCATTTGACTGTACGAGAAATAGGGTTATAAGAATGGAATAAAGTTGAAACATGCAAAACATGTAAGTTAAACTAGTTTAGATAGCAAATAATCCTATAGTATTTAAATTCTTGTGTTTGATTCTTGTAATGGTTTGGTAAGTTTTGACTTGTTGCTTGCTACGATCATTCCTCGATATACGTTGGTCTAATCTCGGGCAAATATAGTTGATCACGCTATATTTGTCCAAAATCTGATTACATATATCGAGTCTCAATCGTAATGTCAACTTGTATAAATACTTGTATTGTTGAATAACATGAAAATAATTTGTGGTATGCTTGTAATTGTACTTAAATGAACTATCAATTTAAGTTGAACGCCATGCTGCTTAAGCGTAAAAAGAAAATTTGTTTTGTCAGAGAGTATTAGTCCCTTAAGCATTTATAGTTTGTATATCTTATGTGGTTCGATATACTTAGTTCACTATAAACATTGCTCTGATACCAATCTGTCGCACCCCCAAACCTGAACGGCGGAAACGTTCGGGGGCGGATGACTTCATGTGGTAGCGTAACAAATGAATAGATAGTAAAGAAAGCAATACAACCATCATATATATAATTGAAAGTTTACAATTGTCAAAAGTTACATGTTCAAAACCAATTACAATATGATGTCAAAATACGAGATTAAACTGGCGCCGCAGCATCCCTTCATCAAAAGCAAAATGAATACCTGAAATTTACAGATTTCCTGGGACATACAAGTAAATTTTGAAAGAGTAGATCAGCATTTAAGCTGGTGAGTTTCATAAGTATTTAAATGACAATGTTTGAATGAAATGAAATGTTTTGTCTTTGTTTGTTTGTGTTTAGAAAATCCTATATTTTCTACTAGTATAATAGTAGCCTTCACACAAGACCAATGTTTGTTTCTAAAATGTATGTAAGTGTAAAATAACCAATGAGTTTGAAAACCTTGTAAATCAATGCATTTTTAATACCCCTTGTGAGTTTTATAACCATACTATTGACTCGGAATGCCTATACACAACGTTCTTCAGGCGTTGCAATGTTATGACGTTTGTCACCCCAAACGGTGGACTGCAGCTAACAGTCAGGGCGCGGGTTGTCAAGCCCGTATAGATCTATACACAAACACCATGCTCCCCCTCCAAGGGATTCTGGTATATAATACAGGACTTGAAATGTGTACTCGAACGTACATGAAGTTAGTGTCTCACAAAACCGTGGTATAAAAACATATCTACTTGTTAAAATGTTACGTTTGTTCTTGTATACGAAAGTAAACTTCTTGAAATTCATGTTTCTAGTACATAAGAGTTAGAAATTTGTTCGTAAAACTATACCTATTATAGTTTTCTAAAAGCGTGTCTTGTTTGTTTAGAATTACCTAGAAAAGGAATCACTTGTTTATGAAAGCATAGATTTTTGGTGTAGAGTCTAAGATAGACAAGAATAATCTAAGAAAAGTTTAGTTTATACATGCATTACAACAAATTTATATTTCAAAAGATAGAATGCTATTTTAACATATGTTATATATATGAAAGTTCCTTAAAAGTTTATAAATCGCATGTGATTTGGATATATAACAGCATATAAAAGAGTTTCTTTGTGTAACACACGATAATACTCGTGTGTTTTACTTGTAATCCCCCCCTTGAAAGCATATAAAAGAATTTATAGAATATTTAAAAGGTAAATTAAGGGGTATGAACTCACTTGAAAGTTTGAAGATAGCGAGATGGAAAACCGGACAGAGTTTCGTCTCGGGAAACGGATTTTCCTCGGGATTCTCGGGAATCTTGGGAGTAAAATCGACCCTCGGGACTTGAGCAAAAAGACCAGAGCTTCGGGTTTGAACGGGCACGGAAAACGAGGCAAGATTGTGAGAGAAAGGAGAGAAATGAGCCCTTTTCTCGAAAGCCCTCGCATCCTATTTATAGGAAGGCTGAACTGCCTCGGTACGCGGGGCGTACGATCGTACGCAGCGCATACGCGTACGTCATGCATGACCGAAGCCTCGACTGCCTCGGCTTCGGATGGGACGGGTTGCTGGGGAGGCGGGTCGGATGGGACGGCGGGTCGGACGGGATAGCGGGTCGGACGGGACAGCAGGTCGGACGGGTCAGACGGGTCGGACGCCTCGGATAGGGCGACGTGGATGATCAGAGGCCAAGTCTCTCGGGTACGCAGGGCGTACAGGGGTACGCAGCGCGTACCTCGGATGAGGACGCTGACTCCTCTTCGGATAAGGTCCGAATTTTGAATTAAATAAATATATAATTTATTTAATAAACTTCAAAAATTCATATCTTCTTCATACGAACTCCGTTTTCGATGGTCTTTATATCCACGCGTAGGTGAGACTACGCTCTACAACTTTTGTTTAGACTCCGTCGGCAATTTCCGAAATTATTTTTTTATTATTTATTTTAAACTCATCGTGTTTAAGGAATTTCTTTGAAAATTCACAACTTCCTTATCTGATGTCGGTTTTTGCCAGACTTTTTACCGCTGGAATACCATTGTCGAGACCTTCGATTCTCGTTTAGGTCATTCCGGCCAAAAGTCGCTCGATCTTCGATTCGAGTTTTTAGCTGTCTGTTGCTAAGCCGAACTTGGAAAAATCATAACTTCGCTATATGAAGTCGGATTTGGGCGTTCTTTTCACGTACGATCATGGTTCAAAGACATTTAAACATAGAAGGAAATTAAATAGAACTATTTGTGCATTTTATTATGAAAGTAAATTTTATTACTCAAAAGTGGTTACAATACTTGACCCTTTAGGTCATTACAAAGAGTTGAAATATCGGGTTGTCACAAAACACCTTCCGGGACTAGGTAACACCTTGACCAAGTGTTGGAATCACATGTGATTCAACATAGGAAGGTATAAAGGCACTCACATGAGTTTACTACCATGAGTTCACGGCCCAAGGGAGTTTACTATCGTAAACTCATGGCCATTTATGTTTATGAGGGTCCTAAAGGTCATAAGGAAGCATTCTAATTTCAAGCCTAAGCCTTTGGAAGTGTTTGTGGCATCAAAACACCCCTAACTTGAGTTTACGGCCCATGGACCATTTGGTCATGTGTTTGCGGCGGTAAACACTCATGGGTGTTGATATTTTCATTGTTTTGGGTCCTAGACACATCAAGGTAAAGTGTTATGTTTGTCTCTTGGCTTAATGAAGGTATTTAGGGCACTTTGGCACCCTAATATGGAGTTCACGGTCCAAGAACTTCCTTAGCCGTGAACACCATTTCCTTGGTGTTTTGAAGTTGCTTTCTATCCCTAAAATCATTAGTGTACAAGTTTATTCTCTTGGCTTAAGGGGGGGGGGGGGGGGTTAAGGCATTTTGGCACCTAAACATGGAGTTCACGGCCCAAGAACTTCCTTGACCGTGAACTCACTTTCACCCTTGATTCTTAATTGTTTTGGTGGTCTAAACATGTAATGGTAGTCCCTATGTTGAGTTCCAAGGCTTTGAGGGACATTGGGCACACATTTGGCCCTAAAATGGAGTTTACTCCCCAAGATGTTCTTGGGTGGTAAACTCACAGATCTTGTTGTTCTGTCGTGATTTTGATGTAATTAAGCACAATCTAAGCTATATAATACAACTAGATTGAAGTACTCACGATTTGGGATAAAAACTCGAAGATCCATGAGAGAGAATATGGCTTTTCTCTAGTTGGAAATGTAACTAATGAATAAATATGGTTCAGTTATCTATATATAGTCCTAAGATTTTTAGCAGAAAATATTTTATTCCCGGAATGAACTCTAATATCATAGAGTATTGGAATAACAGTGTTGCACATAACCCTAGTGCATCCACTCTCCTGATATCTCCTTAAGTGTTAAACCTGAAATACTCAAACTTATACCCAAAGTCTGGAATTTCCCTGTAACTGTTCTAACTTCTATTGGCTTGATATGGTTTATTCAGAATGGAAATTTCAGATTGTCACATTTCAAGTCTACGGGAAAATTCTACTTTAAAAAGGGGTTTTATCTATCTAAAATTGCATACTCTCAGTCTAGGGATTTAAGATTACACAACTTTGTATAAGGAAAATATTGGATTTTTTTGGAAGCACATTACCATTATAAATACAATATAAGTACAAAATACGCACATACTCTCAGCCTTGGGATTTAAGGCTACATAACTTTTCATAAGGAAAATAAAGGATTTTTCTTGAAGCATACGTTACCATTACAAACAAAGGTTTTCAAACTCTACATCCAAAAGCTTATGAACTCACCAACTTAATTGTTGACACTCTTTCAAAACTACTTGTACTCTCAGGAAACTAGTAAAACATGAAATCAACAGCTTTTGAGGATGGGACGTTGAATCGTCAAACTTTTCATTTTTGTCATCATAGTGTAATTGATTTGAAAACATGTAAACTCATACTATGGTGTAACCTTTTTCAATTATATTTATGATGGTTGTATTTACTTTGAGCACTAGTATACTCGTTGTTGTGATACTATACATGAAGTCCTCCACCCCCAGATGTTTCCGCCATCCTTGGTTCAGGGGTGTGACAGTGTAATGTTAGAAGCATCTTGAGCATTATAGTGATGTCGTTACTAGGGATCATGTTCAGGTCTATTGCTCAAAGCAAATTGTTAGGACTAGGACTTTTAAGTGAGTATAGTTTGACATCTCTCACGAGATTGTCTCTCAAGATAGGAAACTATTCATTCAAGTTTTATCTATTATATTTTATTGTTTTATCAATTCATTTAAAGAAAATGACAATTCATTGAAATGAGAGTGGATTATTTATATCTATAAAATTTTAACAACATTTATTTATTATTTTTAATATCCAGTCTTTAATAATTAATATCCTTTCATTTTCCAAAAAACATTAATTATCAAAGCCTAGCATCCAAGTTGCAAAATAAATATATTGTTAGGTATCATTTATCCCATCCAATTTAGCTCAACTTGGCAGATATTGGTTGTCACTTATATCTTACTATATAATTCCAAGATTTATGGGGTCATTAATAACAAATTTAAATAGACATGATTGTCTTATCTATTCCTCATAAACCTCTTGCTTAGGTATCCTTGATTACAAAAGATTTACGATCAAATCGTCCAATTGAAAAGCATGTGTAATCGGCCTATAACTTGATTATAGAAGTCACGAAACACCCGGATCATCAAAAGATAACACTAAGCGGTTAGATATCTTTTATACCACTAGTTCATAAAAGAGACGTGCGAGTGTTCTACAAAAAGGATTGCCTAGATTTGAGGTTTTTAATGGATTTTTGATGTTTATATAATTCTATTTTAAAAAACATATTGTATCATGGTTATTGCATGCATCCAATAAACCATGGTATACTTTAAAAAAAAATCCAATTTTATGTAAAAATGAGTTTTTAACAATGTTCTTTTATAAAACCCGTTTGTATAAAATAAATTCTTTAAATAATTTGTACACCTTTTAATAAAATTTCCTTTTATAAAATAAGTTTATAAATCTCTATTTTAAACTTATACAATTTTAATACTGAAATTTTAACAGTTACTTGTTTTAGCGATAAAGCTTGATTTATTGTAAAACTATTTTTACCATCTTATGTTCAAACGTAAAGTTCATTAAAACCAAACTCCTTTGTGATGTTTATTTATGTTCAAATATTATTTTTCATTTGAAAAACTGAATTATCAACCATAACATAATAATAATAACATAAATATAAAACAACACAAGCATGTTATAAATATATATGCATAAACCAAGCCATAAACTAGTAATATTTTTGTGATTCATCATAAAAAATATTAATTCCTTTCTTATTCTCTAAACCCTAAACCCTAAATCCTAAACACATCACACACATTCATATTATCAAAATTATATAAAGCAGCTATTTGTTTTTCTAAGACAACGTTTATGACTAAAAATATACATCTAAACTTTTAGTCACAAAAAAAATTGTAAACATTTTAAAGTTGTCATAGAAAATATGTATGATTTTTTTTTGCAAATAGAAAAATATCAATGTTTTCCAAAAACAAAGATTTCATCAACTTAAGAAATAATCTGATTAATCTTGAAAAAATGGCTATGATACCAATTGCTAGGATTTTATTGAAAAAATGTTTCAAAAACATACACAATGCAATAGAAGACTTAATATTTGAACAAAATAAAACTAGTTTTATTACCACCAAAATATCATTTTCAAGACTTAGAAAAATTAAAACAACCATAGAAGAAGGAAAGTGTTGCAACGTTTGAAAACTTTGGTTGCATTTGGAAATTAAGAAATTGATGAAGATGGCATTAAGCTCCAAAGAAGAAACTCACTAGAGGTATCCACCGAGGAAGAATAAAAACATCAAGAATTCTAGTAAACACCTGTAACTTGTTGTTCATAAGCCTTAGATATATATATATAACCAAAAAATGGGAATTTCTTTAGGATAAAATGCAAGAAAGGGATAGGGAAGAAGGGTTTGCCAAATCCAAAAAGTTGGTAGCCCTATAGACAAATCTATGCTCTCGGTTTGCATGATCGAGAAGAGAGTAAGAATGTGAATTGAAAGAACTAGTTCTTAACTCTCTCTCGAGGCTTTCTTTTATACATTTCTCATTTATCTGAAGGCAAGGAAAAAAAAGCATAAAGTAAAAAGCAAGACCGTATCTAACAAGAATGGTCTAATGTATTAAACTAATCAAAAGCAATCTTACACCATCTTATATGTAGAATTCGGTCATGGGGAGACAAAAACAATACTTGGGGTGCCTTACACCTAACCTCATGACTAGATGTTGTATATATATACAACAATTTTATAGAAAAGCCTATCATTTATATAAAGTGATTCTAATATACATATATATACATATATATACATATATATATATATATATATATATACATATATATATATACATATATATATATATATATATATTTATATATATATATATATATATATATATATATATTAATATCCCTTATGTATAAATTTAGCTTTTACATAAATAAACTGTGGTAGCCCTGACACTTTTGTTAGGGACTACAAAGAGAAGAAAGAAGCTTAAAGTCCTAAGAGCTATGAAGTTTAGTATAAGGATTTGGTGGCCCACATGAAGAAGGAGAACATGTTTTTGCCAAAACTTTCATTACAAAACAAGAGGATCATGAACAGTTGGTGGAAGAAGAGGATACATCTAACGACGAGGGGATGAATGTTAAGGGTCTAATGTGATGTTGATAATTCTCATGCTTTCCAAGGATCAAGTCTAAATCTAGAACATACTTGGTACCTAGACAGTGGGTGCTCTACAGACATGACGATCTCAAGTCCCTCTTAACATACTTTGTGAAGAAAGATGTTCCCAAGGTGGTTTTTGGCGATAAAAATGAAGAAGCTGTCACTAGAGTGGGAACTTTTGAGTGTAGATCATTCAAGCTGAAGAAAGTGTTCTATGTCAAAGACCTAAAGAGCAATCTCATATCCAACAATCAACCTTCTGATGCTGGTTACAAAGTTCTTTTCGATTGCAATGAAGGAAAGATTTTTGATTCTAAGAACAAAATTTTGCTTACTGAACTCAGGGACAATAATGTTTATATTGTTTGATTTTGTTGGTTTAGACATTGCTACTTTATTTGATTTTACTTTATGCTTCTCTACTTTTAATTTCTAAACATAAGCTTCTAGATTTTTCTTTTATTTACTATAATTTTGCTTCAAAAATTCTTTTTAACGATTATTTTACCAAAAGAGTATGCATTGTACATTTTGCTACTAACAATACCTATGTATGATCTTCTCTCTCACCTTCTAAATGTCTCAGGATCCCTTGTCTGCAAATCGACCTTGATCTTAACTGATAAGATCAGCGTGCCATTCCTTGAATGCATTACCTTCCTTGTAGATAACTTAGATCAATGTGAAGAGAGTGATAAAGATATCATTTATGAACTTGTTTCCAGTGCTACTCTTATTGTCAAACGTTATTAAGAAAGCTGATCAAGCGGGGTTCGAAGAGCTCAGTATAAAGGAGGAAGTTCAGCAAGAAGATCCTCTTCAGAGAAGAAAAACTCAGGTAATTGTTTTTAACTGTGGTAGCCCTGACCACTTTGTCAGGGACTGCAAAGAGAAGAAAGAAGCTCAATGTATTTAGAACTATGAAGTTTGGTAGAAGAAGCTGGTGGCCCACATGAAGTAAGAGAACATTTATTTGCTAAAAGCTTTCATTACAAAACAAGAGGATCATGAACATTTGGTGGAAGAAGAGGAGACATTTGAAGATGAGGGGATGAATGTTAAGGGTCTAATGGCTCTTATCAATGATTCCCCTGATGAAAATCTCAACGTGTGTGACGGTGATAATTCGTATGCTTTCCAAGGATCAAGTGTAAGTCTAGAACAAGCTTGGTACCTAGACAATGGGTGCTCTAGAGACATGACGATCTCAAGTCCCTCTTAACATACTTTGTGAAGAAAGATGTTCCCAAATTGGTTTTTGGCGATAAAAATAAAGAAGCTGTCACTAGAGTGGGAACTTTTGAGTATAGGGAATTCAAGTTGAAGGAAGTGTTCTATGTCAAAGACCTAAAGAGCAATCTCATGTCCATCAATCAACTTTCTGATGCTGGTTACAAAGTTCTTTTCGATTGCAATGAAGTAAAGATTTTTGATTCTAAGAACAAAATTGTGCTTATTGAACTCATGGACAACAGCATTTATATTTTTTGATTTTTTTCGCTTAGACATTGCTACTTTATTTAATTTTACTTTATGCTTCTCTAATTTTAATTTGTAAACATAAGCTGCTAGAATTTTCTTTTATTTACTATAACTTTTGCTTCAAAAATTCATATAAATATTATTTTACCAAAAGATTATGCATTGTACATTTTGCTACTAATATTACCTATGTATGATCTTCTTTCTCACCTTCTAAATGTCTCAGGATACCCTGTCTGAAACTCGACATTGATCTTAACTGATAAGATCAATATGTCATTCCTTGAATGCATCACCTTCCTTGTAGAGCTAGTTGACGCTGACTCTACATTTTCTCTTCAGCACCAATTGCCCTCTCACTGACGCTGATGCTCACGCTGATTGACATATTGCATCATGTTGATAAGAACTGATAGGAGAGAACTGTGCCACTAAGTGTTCTTCTGGGCACATATCTTCTCTGACTTGACCAACATATTTCTATCTCAATGGGATGAGATGAAGTTAGGTGATATAGCACATATAATTTCCATTGTCGTTTTCATTAAAACACAATCTATTTAGAGATCCAATGACATCTTCAACAAGACAGTGATCCTTGTTGGATAAGGTGTCTAAGCCCATAATTATAATTGGTATGTACTTGACCCGAGAGTAGCATGGTCTATTTCGGGTTGCTTTCACCAAAACAATTTAATAGGGTGAATACTTTAGAAAGAGGTTATTTGTGATTTATTAATATATTATGAGAATAATATATTAATTGAGAAATCATATTATTTAGTTGGTATTGATCAAGAATTAATTTGGAATTAATTTAGGATCAAAAGAGACCGATTAAATTAACGGGGACTAATTAGGTAAATTAGTAATACTTATAGTTTGGGCTAATGACCATGTTGATTAGGATTGGACTAAATCTTTGTGAGAGTCCATGAAGAGTTAGTCCAAGATGCTAATGAGTTATTATTCCTAAACCCCAAGTGAATTAGGGTTACAATTTGAAACCTTAGGAATTCCAAACTTTAATTTAAACCCCTAAGCTTGCAAAGTCGGCCACTAGTACTCCAAGGTGTAAACCTAGCCATTTTTGTTGCTCCTAGCCTCTCTCTCATTATCCTCCACTTGTTCATGGTGTTTTTGACTTGTTTGAGACATCACACTTGGGGTGCTAAGCTCTTGAAAGGACAAAATTCTACATGCTACAACTAAGTGGTATTCGTCTAACTAGTTTTTATGTTTCAAGAAACAAAGTTGTATGCTAGTTATAGGTTTCATGCTTTGGATAATTTTTGTTGCATGTATAACTAGAGAAAACTTAGATCCGAAGCATTAGGGTTGTATGTGAACCATAAGAGTGTTATAGTACACAAAACCCAACAGTGGTATCAGAGCCATGCGTGTTTTCTGTTATATAGATGCAATTCTATTTTTTTCAAAATTGAAAAATTATGATTTTTGCTGTCTGACTGCTGGACTCGACGATTTGCATGAGTGGACTCGACGATTTGACTCATATGACCATGAACTCGACGAGCCCATAGCCTGGCTCGACGAGTTGGATCATCAGTTGAAAGGATTTTTCGAGTTTTTGGCCTGTTTTGGATTAGGATCATTACCAGAAACTGTTTTGGCTTAGAAAATTCGATTTTAATGATATGGCAATGATTATCCCCATCCAATAACATGATTATTGTCAAATTTTAAGATACTTACTTGATTTTATGAAAAAATAATTATTTCTAGAATTTGAAATTATCTTGCCATATGAGTGTAATTAGGAAAAATTGGTAAAAGGTAATATTATTATTTTATTAGTTTTAAATTTGATCTAAATGTTTTTTGAGAGGTTACAGAACTTGCCATCAAGTTTTGGAACTCAAAAGTTTTTTTTAATGAGTTACAAAACTTGTTATCAAGTTTGGAATCTAAAAGTTTTTCAAGAGTTACAAAAGTTTCCCTCAAGTTTTGGAACTTAAAAAGTCTCTTTCATGAAACACTAACTCAGTCGTCTGAAGCACGATCTCGGTACTACCCATAACATGCTGCCCGACCTCTCCCCAACAAATGGGGGACCGACACCTTCTCCCATACAACAGCTCAAAGGGTGGCATACCAATGCTCGAATGATGGTTGTTGTTGTAAGAAAACTCTACCAAGGGAAAATACGTTTCCCAACTCCCACCGAAATCCAGCACACATGCCCGGAGCATATCCTCGAGCATCTGAATCGTCCGCTCGCTTTGTCCGTCAGTCAGGGGGTGGTATGCGGTACTAAAATGCAGCCTAGTACCCAATTCCTCATGAAATTTCTTCCAGAATATGGAAGTGAAATGCACATCTCGGTCTGAGACAATCGAGATCGGCACTCTATGCCGCGATACCACTTCCCTCAAGTACATCTCTGCCAACTTCTCTACGGAAGAGCTCTCACTGATAGCAAGGAAGTGGGCGCTCTTTGTCATCCTGTCCACACTCACCAAAATTGCATAGACTCCCCTAGTAGTCCTTGGCAATTTGGTGATAAAATCCATGGTAATCTGCTTACACTTCCACTCCGGAACCTCCAACGGCTGCAATTTACCATGCGGTCTCTGGTGCTCGGCCTTAACCCTACGACAAGTTAAGCACCTCTCAACAAATCACGTGACATCCCTCTTCATACAGGGCCACCAGTACTCCCTCTTCAGATCTAAATACATCTTAGTGGCCCCATGATGGATTGAGAACTTCGACCGATGAGCCTCTTCCATCAAAATGGTACGCGTCCCTCCCACAAACGGTACCCAGATACGACCCTGAAATGTCATAAGCCTTCGGCTGTCGGTAACGAACTCCGATACCCACCCGACAACTCGCTCTCTCTTCTGGTTTTCTGATCTCACAGCCTCAACCTGGGCACCACGAATGGTATCCAACACCGGAGCCATCACGGTCAATATCAAACATACATCTTGTAATGGGGCGCTCTCCGCCTGCGGCTCAGTGCATCGGCTACAACATTAGCCTTTCCTTGGTGGTACAGTATCTCACAATCATAATTCTTGACAATGTCCAACCACCTCCTCTGTCGCATATTTAGGTTGGGCTGATCCATCAAATACTTCAAGCTCTTGTGGTCCGTGTATATCATACACCGAACCACGTAAAGATAGTGACGCCAGATCTTGAGGGCGAACACCACTACCCCCTAACTCTAGATCGTGGGTGGGATACCTCGTCTCATGAGGCTTCAGCTGCCTCGATGCGTATGCTATCACATGCCCTCTCTGCATCAGCACCGCTCCCAACCCCAAGATCGACGCATCACAATACACCACAAAGTCCTCCATTCCCTTTGGGAGGGCTAACACTGGGGCTTCGCATAGCCTCTGGCGAAGTGTATCGAAGGAGGCCTGCTGCTCGGGGCCCCATGAAAAAGCGACACCCTTCCGGGTCAACCTGGTGAGTGGCAAAGCGATCTTGGAGAAATCCCTGATAAATCTCCGATAATAGCCTGCCAACCCTAAGAAACTCCTGATCTCGGAGGGTGACCTCGACACCTCCCAACTCATCACTCCCTCAACTTTGGCCGGGTCAACCAATATCCCTTTCTGGTTAACGAGGTGCTCTAGGAACTGGACCTCTCGCAACCATAAATCACACTTGGAGAATTTGGCATAAAGCCTCTCCGATCTCAAAACACCGAGGATCTCCCTCAAATGCTCCTCATGCTGCTCTCTAGATCTCGAATACACCAAAATGTCGTCGATGAATACGATCACCGAGCGATCCAACATCGGCCTGCACACTCTGTTCATGAGGTCCATGAACACTGCTGGGGCATTGGTTTGTCCGAAAGGCATCACCACAAACTCGTAATGCCCATAACGAGTCCTAAACGATGTCTTCTCTATGTCCTCATCTGGTACCCTTACCTGATGATACCCAGACCTCAATTCGATCTTGGAGAACCAAGATGCTCACTGCAACTGATCGAAAAAATCGTCGATCCTCGGCAATGGGTAACGGTTATTGACCGTTAGCTTGTTCAACTCCTGGTAATCAATGCACATCCGGTGTGAACCATCCTTTTTCTTGACGAAAAGGATAGGCGCTCCCCACGACGAGCTGCTCGGCCGAATAAAACCCTTTCCCAGCAACTCCAGAAGCTGCGAGGATAACTCCTGCATCTTTCGAGGTGCAAGGCGATAGGGCACCTTGGCAATAGGTGCGGCCCCCGTAACCAAATCGATACTAAACTCCACTTGCCTCACGGGAGGCACGCTCGGCAACTCCTCTGGAAATACGTCCGAGAACTCACGCACCATCAGAACCTCATCAACTGACCTCGTTCTCTCTGAATCAACCCGCGTATCCATCACAAACACAACATAGCCCTTACAGCCCTACTGTAGACACTGTCTCACTCTAGCGGCCGAACAAAATGCTGACCCAGAATGTGTACCATCGCCGTACACCGTAAGAACTCCCCCACTAGGGTCTCGTATGGTCACCAGCTGTCACTCGCAGTCGATAATCGCTCCAAATCTGCTCAACCAGTCCATGCCCATGATGACATAGACATCTCCCATCGCAATAGGAACTAAATCAATCGGGAACTCAACACCGAAAATCTCGAGTAGACACCCTCGGATCACCTCTGTGGCATATACCACCCTCTCGTCAGCTATGGAAACTCTCAGAGGTCGACTCAATGCCTCACGACTAACACCGATGTGCTGACTAAAAGCCAAAGATACAAAAGACCGACTCACACCTGAGTCAAATAACACCAAGGCAGGTACAGAACTCACAAGAAAAGTACCTAGCATAACATAATATAAGCACAATATCTCAACATCAAAATAAATATACGAAAGAATACATACCAGCCACGACATCGGGCGCTGCGCGGACCTCCTGCGCGGTCAACTGAAAGGCTCTCCCTCGTGCCTTCGGTGCCTCGGCCTTCACTGGACGGCTCTCAATAGCTCTGATGGTAGCAGGGCAGATCCCTGAGATGCTCCCTGTGCTGATCCCTGTAGCTGCGGACACTCTGCCTTCCGGTATCTGGTCTGGTTGCAATGAAAACATACTGCAAACCCCTTGGGGCAGTCCTTGGCCATATGCCGCTCCTTGCCACATTTGTAGCAAGACCCTGCTCTGAACACCCCATCGTGGCTCTTGCCGCACTTGCCACAAGTGCGGCCCCTCTGGTTCCCTGATCTCGAATCAGTGGGCTTGGCCCGCTTGGCTACCAGTTGAGACTGTACTGGTCGCCGATCCCTCCCGTGAGACTCAGCCTCCTCCCTAGCCTGGGTCTCCAACTTTATCTCCCTCTTCCGGACATTTGCCTGAAGCTCGGAAAATGTCCAGTACATCGAGTTCGCCACGAACTCTTGTATATGATGGGTTTTGGTCATAAGACATCCTATGTGCTCATACAAACCCTAATGCTTGGATCTAGGTTTCTCTATTGTACATGCTTTGAATCCAAGACTATAAACCCTAAATCTAGCATATGGAAATCGATATTAACATATAATTAGGTTTATGATATTACCTTGATTGTTATGTAGCAATAACAATCCCAATTCCTCCTTGAATTGACTTTGGAAGGCTTAGAGTCACAAGTGTCACTCCTCAAATGGCTTACAAACACCAAGAGCAAGAGGATGAAGAGGAGAGAGGATGGAGGCCACCAAAACTCGTGTTAAACCCTAGCAAGAAGCTTAGCCACGTTTTTGGTCCTTAAGGGATCTATATATAGTGAGGCAATTAGGGTTATCTAACATTTTATGCAATGATCCTTTTGTAATGTCACTGCACCAAAGTCACAAAGACTATTGCCAATGATATTACAAAATCTTCTATCGGAGATTGTTACAAGACAATTCCTTAGATATGATGTCTCTCACTCAAAGTACATTCCTTTGAACATCCTTTTGCATAAAAGTTCCTAATCTTAGACATAGATTTTTCAATATTCAATTCCCAATATGGACATGCTTCCATATTTTCCATATGACCACTCATTCTTAATAGAATCTTATCTATTCGTAATGATGTCGATATGGTCCATCCAATATGGAAACATTTCCATAATTTCCATATGACAACTCATTCTTAATAGAATCTTTTCTATTCATAATAATGTCGATATGGTCCATCCAATACCATGCTTCCAACTACTCACAAGCGACCAATCCTCGTCAAACTTTGGATTGTCCTTTGATAGTTGTTTAATTATTTTAGTCAAAACCAATTCTAGTCCCTTTTCCCTCTAAATGCACTCGACATTTGGAAAATTTTAGAATGGTCAAACATTAAACCATTTGCAATCGATCCTATACCCGAAGCGTATGGGACACGACGCATAATGTTTTATTTTCTATGTTCTCAAAATTCGAATTGTGAAGAGGAATGCTGTAATCATAATCGAAATTTTAAGAACATACTATGTACCTTTGGCTAAATTTATTAACACTTCTCAACCTAATCCTTTAGATTTGAAATGAAGCATAATATTCTCTCCCTTAATTATAGCAAAACAACTTTACAACCCTTACTACTTTGCAAGGTATAACTCTTGTTTTCTATAATTAATATTGCCAACTTGCAATACGTCCCTTAATAATCATACATCATAACATTTATGCTCCCACTATCATGATGATTATTATAAAACATAACACTTATGCTCCCACTAGCTTCGACATGTATTTAGAAACAACCTAACTTTCAGAAAAACAATACCTATTGAATTTCTTAAGTCCATGTTTCTAATACTTAATGCTTTGATAATCTTTTATCAAGGCTTCTTGAACTTATACACCTTTGCCATAGATAGTTCATATGTGTGTCTAAACAATTAAGAATAATTGCCAAACCTCACAATTCAAATTATGGAAAGGGATACCGTAACCATAATCGAATTCGAGAATGCAATTTTGCAATCACTATCTTCTTAAAATCTTTCTTAGTGAAAGTATTTCCTCACAATCATTTTCATGAAGGAGGAAATCTTATGACACTTAGATTTAAACGGTGTATGTGTTCCTATCCATGTGAATTTGTTAAAACCAAAGTTTACGACAAATTCAAACTCATATGGATCGAACTTTCTTAATCTCGATTTCTTGCCTTATGGTAGCACAGCTGCCCACCATGTCTTCCAAGTAGTTAAGCAGCTCACCTTTTCCTATCAATGTACTTTCCATTGATCAAGTTCCTTGCCTTTTATGCATTCATATGAGAACTCATAGGACTCACATGCATAACTAACTCGATTGGATTGGCACAGAAACAAAATAATGTCAGAACGATAGGTTGTAAACCTTAACTCGTGTGCTAGTGATGATTGATAAGGTTTATTTGATTTGTGCTTGAAACCTTTAAAGACCATTAAGACTCCCACTGACTCTTTGACATATAAGATTCTCTTGTCAATAAACATTTCTTGACAACCAAATATTGAAGAGTTAGTGTAGTTTTTATCAAAACACTTCATAAATTGGTCTTAGTTGGTCTTTGTCTTATCCAAGACATCACAACTTTCCACATTTGATGAATGTTATAAACCTTCTTAATACTTTTCACTCAATGTCACAATCTTAACTCTAAGACTTGTTTTGGAACGAAGTATGATTGACTTCTTGATTTAACCATTTCTTCAATTCTTGAATCCTCTTCTTAGACATGAAATTGTACTAAGACTCTCTTAGAGGATTAATTGAGATATGGTTCTTAATCTTTAAGACCTATCATAGAGCATAAAAGGTACTCTCCCTTCTTCTTAGAATGGAGAAACTTTTATCTTTCTGCCTACTTGATTCTTTTTATTCGTTTTGCTATTGATTTAAACCCTTTTTTAATCAATTCAGAATTACACTTAATCTTATAAGTATAATCATATTTACTAAACCTTTAGTAAATCATGACGAATATCTTTGTTACTCTTATGGTGGACTTGATCAACATGCAACTTTGTGTATTCGATCTCCTAGTCCTTCACTTGACACTTTGTCAATGAATTAGTCTAATTTCCAAAATATGAAATTTCTCATTCATCGTGCAACCAAGTTGCATGATTCCAAGTGTCTGTCCAATTGAACCTTGGGCGATGAGAAACTCTCCCTATTTGGTAAATTCTCGACTTTCCATAAATAACATAATAAGAACCAAATCCATTATTGCTAATAATAGAAACATTTTAACATCAATTTTTCATACACGCCATTGTAAGGATAAATAAATAATATAAAACCAAAATTTTATTTTATTGCGGAAAAATTTGTCCTTACAACGCAATTCATTGAAAAACTATGCTAAGACATATTTCTTAGCAATCTAATTCTAACTCTAAGTAGTAGCTTAAGAATCTAATCTTCAAGTAATGCGATCGAAATCCATTTCTTCATGGTTAGATTCTGTTCACTTCTTCCCTTAAGCTTCCTATCTTTTCTTCGATCCTACATAACATCAATTGTGATCTTATCACATTATGTATTAAGAATCTTATCACATTATCTTTTCTTCGATCCTAAAACAAAGCCATACGTTTTGACTCTCCCATCTCTTAGATCTCTTAGGTAAATAGGGCAACTTCGTCTCCAATGCCCCTTCTCTTTGCAATAAAAGCAAATTGACTCTATTGGAACTGGACATGGAACTACTTCAGACATTGTTTTTCTCTTATGATCAAACTTTTCGATCATAGCATGTCTTTCGTTGCCATGGTCTATATCCATAGAGGTCTTGAAGGCATATTCACCAATCAACTTTGCTTTTCTATTGCGCCAAACCATTGCTGATTCAGTAGCAATAAGCATATAGGTGAGATCTATAAGGGTCACGTCGCGGTTCATCGTATAGTACTCTCTTACAAACTTACTATACGAGTTAGGAAGTGACTGAAGAACCCAGTCAACAACCATCTCCTCACAGACAACGGATCCCATCATTCTTAACCTATCAATGTGTGACTTCATCCCTAGGACGTGTGCACACACCGACTTTCCTTCTTCATGTTTACTTGCCAAAAGGGCTTGAGTGAGCTTGAACTTTTCAAGCCTTCGAACTTGTGGGTTAGGGAGAATAATTGGAGGAGGAGGAGGAAGTGAAGCATGATCTCTTGTTCCGTGATCGAATCGTGGAATATCATCTTCATGTGGAATGCTTGTTCCACGGGATTTGGGAAAACCATAGTTGTCGAACTTTGACATCTACAAAACGGGAGAAAAAAGAATTCAAGTTAGTTGATAGATTGAGTCCTTAGTAAATCACCCAAATGAGATACTAAGGCTAGGACCCAACACAATATTCCACAACTCGGGAGAGGGATGCCGTAACCCTAATTGCAGAATATTTGAAGGTAAGTGAATGACGATTCACTAATTTCCACCACGAAAAACAAAAAAAGAATTTAAGTTTTAAATCTATGAAAACTCCTAGATCCTTTGAGATTCATTAAACTTTCAATGGCATGTTTAAATCTCGATATGCCCCTCTTGTTTGTGACTGGGATGCCGAGGATCACAAAGCGGGTGTGAATAACCATGCAAACTTACATCGTGCCCTCACATGTTACAGTCACCTATTCGATGTGCCGGTAAACCACACACGCTCCACCGAACTATGACAAACATCGAGTCACCCTTTGCTACCTTTGCTTAGAACCATTTAGTGTGCCGGTAAACCACACACGCTCCACTAACGTCTTCGCAAGGGCACAAAGTGTAATTTCATGGAATTGCATCAATTCACTTTTTCCTAAGTAACTAAGATCGGGAATTTTTTGAAAACATTTAGTTACTTTTATACTTCATTATACTTATAATGGAAGGTTTTTGTCCCATCCTACCCGTTCGGCTACGACCCTCCACTAGTCAAGAGTGCGGTGGGTAAGAGTGGATACCCATTCAATCGCCATTTTATAGGCAATTTCCTTAAACACCCATTATAGACCAGCTTCGTGAATGAGGCCTACTAACGGTAAGACTGACTTTTACTCATACATATATATAATGTTAGACTTTTAATGTTATATATATATATATATATATATATATATATATATATATATATATTATAGGGTGTATTTTACGATTTTAAAATATTAGGTGGTCTAATTTAACAATTATACTTTTAATTCAATTAAATTGTAAACCTAAACTTTTTATGGATTTATTAAACTTCTTTTAATTATACACCTTAATTAATTAATAAAACCATAAGGGTGTGATTTGAACTTTTTCAAAACAATACTAGAGTTTTAGAATTTAACATTCCTAATTAAACTTTTAATCAACTTTTAAATTCCAAAACTTGAGGGCAAGTTTTGAAACATTTCAAAACATTAGGGTTTAGAATTTAAATATACATCAAAATTAAACAATTAATCAAAATTTAAATTCCAAAACTTGAGGGCAAGTTTTGAAACCTTTTTCAAAACATTAGGGTTTTAACTATTTAAATTTCAAAACAACAAAACTTTTGGGTTCAAATTTAAACTATAAAACCTAAAGGGGAAAATATGAAACTTTTCATAACACAAGGATCAAATAACAAATAATCTAAATTAACATTTAATCACATAATTATCCATATTTGGTTTATTTAATGATTTCTTGCCAAACAATTTACCAATTTAATCAAAATAATTAATCAATTATCACATAAGGAACAAATATTTTATTAATTGATAAAGATCTTCAATTAGATCAAGAATATAGTCAAATATATCATAAAATCGGATTTATATTGATCTAATATGATAAGGTAACTATCCATAAGCAAAAACAACAAAAATTGCAAAGTATGCTCCATCTAACACTCGAACTCGCCGAGTACCACACAGTACTCGCCGAGTTGAGGTCTACTCGCCGAGTACACTGTGGTACTCACCGAGTTCCTCAGCCAGAAAGACCAAAAATCGATTTTGCAAACATATCAAGCAACAATACAATAGAAACCAGTCCCTTAAGTTTAATTAATTTGTTTTAGTGACAAAACTAATTACCAATTAATTATTGACTAATATTAATTAAACAATATGATTTCTCCTTTAATATATTATTCCCATAATATATTAATAAATCATATCTAGTCCTTTCTCTCCATAATTCATCCTATCAAGTTGCTTTGGTGAAGGCAACCCAAAAGGACCATGCACCATCGGGTCAAGTACATACCAAAATAGTTATTGACTTAGACACTAATCCAACAGTATATCCCTCCTCAAAATGCTCAGATATCGGCTCATACGTGCCTGCTCGGAGGACACGTGCTCTGGGAAGAACATTTCCCGCTCATGAAACATCCTCGTAATCACCGTAACAGACTCAGTACCCTGCTTGAGGGTCAGAAACTCCTGGGCCTAACGCTCCCTTTCCACTTGGGGAACGTACTCATCTCGGAACATAGCAGTGAACCTCTCCCAGGTCACTGCTACAAGCTCAGCAGGCATATAGTGCGCCGTCACAAACTTCCACCAATCCTTCGTTCCCAAGCGAAGCTGGTTCAGCGCGAAACGGACTCTCAAATGCTCTGGAGATGAGCAAGTAAAGAAACACCCCTCTATTTCTGAAATCCATCTCATCGCCGCAATCAGGTCCCGGGTCCCGTCAAACTCTGGTGGTTTTGTGTTGCTAAACTCTCGGAACAGCAACGCTTCACCACCCTGCGGCCTAGTCGCAGCTATAGCTGCAGTGGTCGCAGCAACAGCAGCCTCAGAAAGAGCAGCATACTTCTCCTTAAATGTCTCTATCAGCGTGGTCTTGATAGACCCGAACATCTCTGGTATCTCTGCCCTGATGGCCGCAGCCACCTCCTCCTGGATGATCCTACGGATCTCCTCATCCCTCGTATCGCTGGTCCCTGGTGTGTGGCGCGTCCCAACCATGATCTCCCTCTCTCTGAAATACAACACAAGAATAAATACCAGGGACTCGCTAGAGTATACTCACACTCTAATACTCCACCCTACTTGTCCCTTGGTACTCCAAGGATTCTTACTTGGACTGTGCACTAACCCATTGTCTTCAGTAGTACGGGCCCAATACTACCGTCCACACTGCATCATCTTTCACCCCAAGTCCTCCTCCCAGAGTCTCAAGTCCCATGTACTCTACTCTCTCTAATCATATGATGCTAGCTAGCAGATCTCTCAGAACCTCCTCGCTGCTACCTAAATACTCTGAAGTATTCCTAGCAGCAAGACTCCTAGACTCAGGCATCACATATCACGCCACTCTAGTCCTAATAAGAATACCTAGTCTACTCTAGCATGCATATCATAGCTCATCGTATTGATGGGTTTTGAGCATTCTAACACTTCCTAAGTGTACATGCAACCCTAATAACCTTGAATCTCTGTTTTCTCTATATACATGCAAATTTCTTTTTCAAGGTTATTTCCTAACTAGCATGGCATGGGGATTATATGAAACATAAAAACTAGTAGAAATACATACCCTGTTGTTGCTTGGATTCCTTCAAGACTTTGTGAGCCTAGCACCCCAAATGTTGTGCCTCAAATGCTTCACACAACACCACAAATCTTGGAATAACTTGAGAGAATACTTCTAGCACTCAAAATCAGTTATGCCCTCTCTAGTAACACTAGGTCACGATTTTGCTAGCCAAAGGGGTTCCTTTTATAGTGGTGTCACAATTAGGGTTTCATTAAGAAGACCCATAATTGTCATGACTCTTCATTTCTCATGACCCATGGGTTCGTAACTCCCATGGACTATCCATGGAGCTCCAAATGGTTAGATCCATAACCTATAAACCATGGATCATTAATCCACCATAAAAGAATTGATGATTGTCATAATCAACCCTATATATTTAATTAGTCTCACTTTGATCACCAAATTAATACTAGATTAATACTTGATCATTACTAATTAAATAATACTATTATCAATATATTAGAACTTATAATATATTATTAATCATAAGTGCCTTATTCTCTCATTTAGTCTATCCAAGTATTGCAATGCCATGCAACCCAAATGGACCATGCCGGGTCGGGTCAAGTACATACCAAATATAGTTATGGACTTAGACACTATATCCAATAGTCTCCCACTTGGATAAGTCTAATAACTATATTTGCAAATATGACTTCAGTATCCAACTAGCAATCGTAGCTCTTTCAAAGTCTCTCGGAACTGAGATGATGATGATACTCCATTCAAGATAAGTGATCATATAATCCTGTGTTCTCATGATATCAGCCGGACAAACACATGGAACATGGTCTTACTTATTGTCCAGCATTTGTTTCTTGATCTCTGATTTGTTTCGACATAGAACTAAATTGAACACATCAATTAGGTTCTGACCGGACCTGGTACATAGGTCAAAACCAAATCATCGAGGGGCCCATATATCGCTTCTATTTCTAGAAGGAACAAATAAACTTCGACTGATATGCTTGTACTAACTACTTGTTGAATTATTCACAAAGGCACGTTTTATAACATCGAGTTACCAATGCGTTTTCGTACAATCAATGAATAACCAACTCATAGTCAACAACTCATATCTCTAGGTTTTAAGATTTATATGATATTACCGTCTCACGATCACTCGAGATAAATTCCATGAAGTGATGCAAGTGAGCATGGGTTGAATCCAATACTCAGCCCTTATGAGTACTCATGAATGTTGTAGCAACCATTGCATTGTCTAAATCACTTTAGACAAATCATACAAGCCAAATTCATGACAGTCTTGATTCATATCTACTTCCAACATATGACTGACTGTGGATGGTTTGAATAATATGATATATACCACAACATAATTATTCTGGAAGTCAAAACATGCAAAGTGAAACACAAGAATAATACTAATCTTATATGGCCCCAACTCTTTGAGTGTAAATAAAACAGCTTTTATTTAAGCACCATATTGATTACTCATTATTTATGTTTCGAATAATCAACTTTATGCTTGAATTAAAACATTAGTTGTCCCATGCTCCAAGCATGTACACTATGTTTTTCCAAACAACAATTATGCCATACTCCAAGTATGCATACTATGTTTACATATGGTCCTCTCTTTGTGAAATAGATCAATTTACAATATTCCAATGATGCTCATTTCACAATTCCAATCCTTGTTGTAAACGCAAGAATACCAAACTCTTGTCATTTACTGTAATCTGTTAGATTCTAAACTTATATGAAATGATCCCCTAGTAATGACTATGAACAGAAGTCACAAAGACTTGACAATAGACATTACAGGACATTTCAATGGAAATGAAGTCTCAAATTCAAAGCACATTCCTTTGAACATCCTTCTTAGCATTAAGTTCTTTAATCTTACACAGATTCAAAGAGTAACTTCCACCTATGGAAACAATTCCATATTCCCATTTTGACCATCACTTTTGAACAAGAGTTGCCTCTTTTCAAAATATGTCAATATGGTCCTAACTCTATACTTCCAATTTTCCATGAGTAACCAATCTTTGGTAAACCTCAAACTGTCCTCGACAATTGCTTAATCATTTTAGTCATATCCAGTTCTAATCCCTTTTCCCTTCTTAATGCCCTAAGCATTAGGAAAATTTAGAATGGATGAATATTATATAGTACATGCAATCGATCCTATATCTGAAGCATATGGGACATGATTGCCATGTTTTCACAATTCGAACTATGAAGATGGATGCCGTAATCATAATCGAATTTTGAGAACGCAACATATATAGAATTTCCTTATGTTGAACCATTCCAACATAACATTCATATATATTCTTGACTAAAGCATATTAGATTCTCAATCTAAGCTTACATATATAGAATTTCCTTATGTTGAACCATTCCAGCATAACATTCATATATATTCTTGACTAAAGTAGATTAAAATATCAATCTAAGCTTGTAGAATTGGAGTGAAGTATAAAATCCTCTCCCTTAATTATAGCAAACAACTTTTCAAAGCAAATTGAAACTTTTGTTTTCTTTAATTAACATTGCTAACTTGCAATACTTAACATAATCATCATGCTCCCAGTAGCATAATGATTACCAGCATAACACTTTATGCTCCCACTAGCTTTGACATGTACTCAGAAATCAACTGGACTTCTAGAAATCAATACTTTATTGACTTTCTTACCAAAGTTCATCTTTCTGATACTATATTGCTTTGATAAGACTTTATCAAAAACATACACCTTTCCTTAGATAGCTCACATGTTTGTCCAGACCTTTTGCAATTCTCACTAGTTAGTGTGCCGGTTAACCACACACGCTCCACTAACTATATGAGAATGCAAATATCACAACCGCTATCTACTTAAAATCTTCATAGTGGAAGCGTTTCCTCACCATCATTTTCATGAAAAGAAGAGAAACCTTATGACACTTAGATTTTATGGTGTATGTGTTCTTTTCCATGTGAATTTTGTCAAAACCATAATCACAGGACTAGGTTAGTGACACTTCCAAATTCATATGGACTAAACTTGTGCAATCTTAATTTCTTGCCACCGGCAGCACAAGGGCCTATCATTGCTTCCAGGTTGTTATGTAAACAGTCGAGAACTCTCAGAACTCCAATGCAAAGCCAACCTTAATTGGGATGAGCACAGAATATGTCAACACGATAGGTTACAAACCTCAAGTCGTGGGCTAGTGATTACCAAATCTCTTGATTAGTTCTTGAAACTATTTCAGAATCTTTTAGACTCCCACTATCCTCTTGACATATAAGACTTCTCTTTGTCAAGAACCATTCCTTGACAAAAACAAATATTCAATAGTTAGTGTGGATTCTTATCAAGTTAAACACTTCCCATAATTGGACTTAGTTGGTCTTTGTTTTATCCAAAACATCACAACTAACCAACCTCAAATGTACAAGAGTAGGACACATCTTATTCTACATCTGATAAGTGTTATAAACTTTCTAACGATTATGTCACTCAGTGGCTCAATCTTGGAGTATGACTCTAAGATTTGATTTTGATGTATGATTTATCTTTTGATTTAACCATTTCAACAACTCATGATTCCTCTCCTTAGCCAAACAAATGAACTAAGGTGTCCTTAGAGGATCAATTGTGATATGGTTTCATAATCACTAAGATAATCATAAAACAAAATACTCAAGTACTCTCCCATCTCTTCAGATTGGAGAAGCTTTTATCTTTCTGCCTTATTTGATTCTTCTTACTCATTCTGTCTATCATTGAAACTCTTCAATGATCCAGAATTATACTTAAACTTGTAAGTACAACCATATTTACTAAACTTTAGTAAATCATAATGAATAATCTTATCAACCTTTGTGGTGGACCTGACCAGCACACAACCAAGTGTACCCAATCTTTTAGTCCTTCACTTGACTCACATATACATGTGAACAAGGAATTAGTCTTAATTTCCCAAAGATGAAAACTTCTCATTCATCATACAATACAAGTTGCATGATTCCAAGTTTCTACCCAACTGAAACTTGGGTGATGAGAATCTTTCCTTATTTGGTAAATTATGACACTACCACTAATGAAAGAATCAAATCCATTTACCCATATTGCTTATCAATGGAAACATATAAGCAACAACCTTTTTCACAAATGCCATTGTAAGGATACTTAAAATAAATAAAATCAAAACCATTTTTTCTTTTATTTTAAAACTTTGCTGAAAACTTATCCTTACAACCCATATGAAAACCTTGTTGTTATCTATTCCTAAGCAATATGTTTCAAGTCTTAAGTAACAGCTCAAAATTCTGATCACCGAACCATGCGATCAAAATCTATCTCCACGATCAGAATCAGCATATACTTCCTTTAAGTTTCTTCACTCTTCGTTGATTCTTAAACATCAATATGTGACCCAGTCACATCATGCAATAAGAATCTTAGAATAGAAACTTAATAAGGTTAGATAATGGACTTTACCTAAAGCAGAGTCAAACATTTGACTTTACTATCCTTATGGATTTTTAGGTAAATTTGGCAGCTTCGCAACCAATGCCCTTCCTTTGGCAACGGAAATATATGGACTCTTTGGAAACGGTACACGGGACTATCACAGACTTAGCCTTTCTCTTTACCATTTGGTCAACCGAGTTGACTATGGCCAATCCCTTTCAATTGGGAAGAGAAAGGTTTTCTGGACATCCAATGTTACCATTGTCAATGTCCATGGAAGTTTGGGAAGTTGATCTTCCAATCAAATTTTGCTTTACCAATGCTCCAAATCATTGCTGATTCAGCATCATCAAGCAAATAGGTAAGATCATTAAGGGTCATGTCGTGATCTATCATCAGGGAGTGACAAAGTCAACAACCAGCTACCTTGAGACTTCGACACCCGACTCTCCCGGCTTGTCAATATGTAACTTAATCTCCAAGACCTAAGCACATATAGACTTTGTTTGCCAATAGGGATTGAGTGACTTAGAACTTATCAGGTCTTGAAACTTGTGGGATGGGGAGATTTATTGGAGGAGGTGGAGAAAGTGAAGTATGATTTCCAGTCCCACTAATGCACAACAAAGGGATTGATCTTTCACCTTGGTTGCCATTTGGGATATCATCTTCATTAGGAAGACCATAGTTGTCTAAACTAGACATCTATAATCGGAGAAATTCAAGTTAGTTGATTTAAAGTCCTTAATATAACACCCAATATGAAATATTAAGGCAAGGACCCAATACCCTATTTATAACTGGAAGAGGGATGCCGTAATCCAAATTATAAAATAGTTAAAGGTAGGTAAAAGACGTTTTACCAATTTCCACCATGAAAAATGAAATATAATTAAGTTTTAATTGGATTTGAAACTCCTAGATCTTTTGAGATACATTGAACTTTCAATGGCATGTTTGATTCTCGATTGTGTCCTCTCAAGTTTGTGACTGGGATGCCGAGGATCACAAACAAGGTGTGAATAATCATACAAATTGACTTGGTACCCTCAAAAATATTACCTAATCGATGTGCCGGTTAACAACACACGCTCCACCGATCTATAATAAAGTCAAGTTACCCTTTTCCACTCTTACTAGTCCATGTTAGTGTGCCGGTTAACCACACACGCTTCACTAACGACTTGATAAGGTACAAAGTGTAATTTTATGGGCTAGCACCAATTTCACATTTTCCTAAAGTAACTAAGATTGGGAATTTATAATGTATAGTTACTTTATAATTCATTATACTTTTAATGAGTATTTAAAGTCGTATCCTACCTATTCGGCTAACGACCCTCCACCGATCAAGGAAGCGGTGGGTGAGAGTGGACACTAGGTCACGATTTTGCTAGCCAAAGGGTTCCTTTTATAGTGGTGTCATAATTAGGGTTACATTAAGAAGACCCATAATTGTCATGACTCTTCATTTCTCATGACCCATGGGTTAGTAACTCCCATGGACTATCCATGGAGCTCCAAATGGTTACATCCATAACCTATAAACCATGGATCATTAATCCACCATAAAAGAATTGATGATTGTCATAATCAACCCTATATATTTAATTAGTCTCACTTTGATCACCAAATTAATACTAGATTAATACTTGATCATTACTAATTAAATAATACTATTATCAATATATTAGAACTTATAATATATTATTAATCATAAGTGCCTTATTCTCTCATTTAGTCTATCCAAGTATTGCAATGCCATGCAACCCAAATGGACCATGCCGGGTCGGGTCAAGTACATACCAAATATAGTTATGGACTTAGACACTATATCCAACACATATAACATATCACATCATATCTTATAACACTCATAATAATGGTATTTTGGGAAATCAGCGTTCGGGCGCTAGCTGTTCGTACACACGACTCTGCTCTGTTTGTCTCATAAGTTCTTCTTTTGAAAACTTATTTTATTATCAAAATTTCCTCAAATCCTCGGTTTGAGTTCAGATACGCCCGAAGGTGCACCTGAATCCCTCAAACCAAGGCTCTGATACCAACTTGTAACACCGTAAAAATTTAAAACAAATTTTTGCATTTTCAAGCACATCATTACAAAATCATTCATTCATAAAATGTCATAGTATCATGTCTTTGCTTTCACAAAATATCTCCCAAGATGAAAATACATAAAATCACATGTGTGTGTGTACGAATCAAGCCGGTGCCTTCCCACGGTCATTACTGGTACCTAAAACACATAACACGTAACACTGTAAGCATAAGCTTAGTGAGTTCCCTAAAATACCACTCTAACACATAATAGCCACTCGAGGCTGTAACTCTGTCGACCCTCTGGTCAATGTGTCTCAGTGGGGCCCTCCAGCCCTAACTCTCTGTGGGCCCTCTGGCCCTAACTGTAGGGACCCGAAAGTCCCAACTCTGTAACTCTAAATCATGCATATCACATATCACAATAAATCACAACACATAAATAAAATGCAAATACACTGGCATATAAGTCTATAGTACACTGTCACATAACTCTGTTACCACACTAGGTAAAGTATAGTGAGAAGACTCACCTCTGGTATCTCGGTAAATCTCTGACTCGGTAAACGCTGGCCTAGCCTCCGCCTAATCATATGAAATAAATACTCTATTTAATATAACTCTCAAAGGCTAGACTATGTCCTCTTATGAGACTCTTAGAAGGGTAAAAGACCATTTTACCCCTCTCATAACTCAAAAGGCCCCACAATAGACCATACCCTAAAAGTCAACCAAAAGTTAACTTTCCGGGTTACGCTGCGCATACCAAATGTGTACGCTGAGCGTACCCGACCGCATCTTAGAATCGGGGAACGCAACCCAGTACGCGGCGCGTATTGGGATTACGCCCGGCGTACTCCCCAACTTCAGCCCCTTAGCTCTTGAGGTCTTAAAAAGTTAAGACCCACGTCCAAATTCTAGATCTAACCACATCTAAGCCTCTTAATCCATAAAGTTGATGACTTTAAGCGTTTGCATGGCTGAACAAGCCACCAACCCCCATAATGTTCCATCCTTTAACTCTAGAAGGCTTATTACACAAGCATGACCTCAAACTAACATCCAAGATGGAAACTTTATGGTTATAAATCACTAATACCACTGAAAAGGGACAGATCTTGGACCATGGAGCACTTTACACTCATAAAGTCTCCACCTTTCGGGTTTTTAGCCCTAGAAATGGCACATGCAACAACAACCAAAAGAAGAGGAAAGTTTTGAACTTTATACCTCCAAGTGTAGCCCTTTTCTCTATAGATCTCAGATCCAAAATGGCACCTCAAGCTTTAGCTTCCAAGAGCTCCTTTCCTTCTCCTTCACTAAGTCACCAAAGCACAATTAGCTCCAACAACACTCTCACACACTAAGGACGATGGAAGGCTCTCTTTTAGGGTTTCACTCACTGATATGGAGGCTGAGAAATGAGCCTTAGCACCCTTTAAATAGTGCACAAGACGGATTAGGGTTTTTGCATCTTGGCTGGGTACGCCCGACGTAACTCTGGGTACGCCCAGCATACCTTGGCGACTCCGCGTCCAATTTAAGTGCATGAGTACGTGCAGTGTACCCCTCTGGTACGGCCAGCGTACTGACTTGCTATATACCCTCCACTCAAGGACTAATCATGACCAATCAACAAAGAACAGGGGTGAAAGAAATGTACCTGAATCTCGGGGTGTTACAATTCTCCCCCACTAGAACCAGACTTCGCCCCCGAAGTCTCCTTCCTCGAACAAATCTGGATGCTGCCCTTGCATCTCCCACTCTGACTCCCAAGTCATCTCGGACCCCTTCCGATGTTGCCACTGAACCAAAACCAAAAGTACTTCCTTATTCCTCAACACCTTGATCTTCCGATCCCTGATTGCCACCGGTCTCTCAGCATAATTCATCTCGCCTTCTCCGATCTTTCAAGTAAATTCATACCCTTATAATCCACACTTTTAAATGTTTTATAAATGCTTTTATATGCTTTTAAGGGGGGGGGGGAATACAAGTAAAACACACGATTATTATCGTGTGTTATATAAAGTTTCATTATACACTTTTTATCAACGGAATCATATGTGATTTATAACAATTGTAGGAAAACTTTCGTTTACAAAATATATCACGCTAACATCATATATTTTGAAATGAAAATTTTTGTTATATATGTATAAATCAAACACTCTGCTTATACTGTATGTATATGTGTCCATCTTAGCCACTATAAAAATTATACTTTTCATAACAAGTGAGCATTTCACTAGGGATTACTATACAAACGAGACACACTTTTAGAAAACTATAATAGGTATAGTTTTACGAGAACATCACGAACTTTTACATACTAGAAACACTATTTTCAAGAAGTCACTTTCACATAAAAGAACAAACGAACACTTTAACACGTAAATCTGTTTTATACTAAGTTTTGTGAGACATTAACTTCACGTACGTTCGAGTACACATTTCAAGTCATGTATTATATACCAGAATCCCATGGAGGGGGAGCATGGTGTTTGTGTATAGATCTCTACGGGATTGACAACCCCACACCCTGACTGTTAGCTACAGTACACCATTTGGGGCGACAAACGTCAGAACATTCCAACGCCTGAAGAACATTGTGTATTGGAATTTCTAGTCAATAGCATGGTTATACAACTCACATGGAGTATTAAAAATACATTGATTTATGGGGTTTTTCAGACGTATTGGCAATTTTATACGTACATAAATTTTCTAGAAACAAACATAGGTCTTGATAGAAGGCTACATTTATGCTAGTAGAAAATATGAGATTTTCTAGGAACAAACAAACAAAAACTAAACATTTCATTTCATACAAACGTTATCATTTAATACTTATGAAACTCACCAGCTTAAATGCTGATCTACTCTTTCAAAACTACTTGTATGTCCAAGGGATTCAGTAATTACAGGTAACAAACAGCTTTTGAAGAAGGGACGCTGCGACGCCAGTTTGAATTCATATTTTGGCATCATATTGTAATTGGTTTTGAACATGTACCTTTTAACAATGTAAAATTTCAATTATATATATGATGGTTGTATTGCTTTCTTTACTATGTATTCATTTGTTACGTTACCACATGAAGTCATCCGCCCCCGAACGTTTCCGCCGTTCCGGTTTAGGGGTGTGACAGATTGGTATCAGAGCAATGTTTATAGTGAACTAAGTATATATGACCACATAAGATATACAAACTATAAATGTTTAAGGGACTAATACTCTCTGACAAAACATTTTTTTTGTTTTACGCCTAAGCCGCGTTTCGTTTAACTTAAATTGTTAGTTCATTTAAGTACAAATACATGCATACAACAACTTATTTTCATGATTATAGCTATACAACAAGTATTTTGACAAGTTGGACACTACGATTAAGACTTGGTATATGTAATCAGATTTGGGACAAATATAGCATGATCAACTATATTTGCCAGAGATCGGACCAATGTATATCGAGGAATGCTCGTAGTGAGCAACAAGTCAAAACTTACCAAAACATCACAAGAATCAAACACGCAAATTTTAATAATATAGGAGTATTTGGTACATAAAATAGTTTAACCTACATGTTTAATTTTACATGTTCCAAATTTTACTCTATTCTTATAACCCTGTTCTCGTACAGTCAAATGGCTGAATTTCATCACCCCGGCGACCCCTAGTATCCCAACCAAGGCAACGGGAGATGGATCGAAGAGGATCCCGAGGAGGACGAAGAACCCATAGAATTGGATGAAGGGGAGGACTCCGGTAATGACTCAGAGCCGAAAGTGATCAACCCACCACCCGCACAACCTCCCGTCTTCGTGAGGAACTTTCAAGGACCGAATCCCGTTTGGGGAAGTCACCTCCACCATTGGAGCCAACAACAAATTCTACATCCTCCCTACGGCATGTGTCGAGACTTCTACGATGTCCGCGGCGGAGATTCAGCCGATCGGGCGCTAGCCAACCAGTCCTACCAATTCGGAGTCCAAGCTAGTCGGATTCGGGAAGTCAACATGGAAGTACAAGTTCACACTTCTGACATCCGTAGGTTGGACAGAGCTCAGGACAATGCCCAACTGCAAAACGAAGCATTCCAAGCGCAAATGATTGCAGCCCTCTCCGAATTGAGAGAAAAACAAGCCGCCTTCGATAGGTGTCTCATGGAATCAAAGCAATCGGATGCGGAGTCAAGCTCCAAGCGCAACCCACGTCGCAAGTAGTGCTTGCCAAAATCCCAAATTTTGTTATAATTTAGGACCTCGGCTAAATGTCTTAATTTCTTAAACTCTGTAACCGGAGACCCTATTAAGTATCAAGTTTTCGTGATCGTTGTATCAACTATCATATTAATATAATTGGCACGCTACTATTACTACGTTGAGTATTTCGTTCAATCCTTAAAATATTATGGAGAAACCATACGCTTCTTTCATATATTCGGATTTACGGATAACTTTCATCCTTCTGTCTTTAAAACTTATACTATCATCTGTTGTTGAATTATAATGAATTAGTTCATGAGACACACTCATTTCTATGCTAGGAAATTCTTACCGTTGTCTTTTCAATATAAAGTTGAAGGATGCCTCCGCGTAGAAACCCGAGAAGAAACAACGGCGGGGAAGCACCGATACCACCACCGCCTCCACCTCCTCAATTTGATGCTGCCATGTTCCAAGCAGTAGTCACCGCAGCTGTAGCGGCTGCCATGTCACAGATCAATACCCCTGTTACTACTGGTTCGAGAATTGGCACACTTCTTACCAACCATGGCGATAGTCATGGGCAACCCCGAGAATGCACCTATAAGTACTTTACGAATGCCAAACCCCAGATGTTTAATGGGGCAGGAGGTGTGATGATTTTGAGGCAATGGATTGAAAGGACAGAATCAGTCTTTGAAATTTGCTCTTGTCTCGAGCATAGCAAAGTTAAGTTTGCCACTTTCACGCTTACTGATAGAGCTTTAACTTGGTGGAATGGCCACGTTAAGGTAGTTACTCTGATAGTGGCGAATTCAATAAGCTGGGAGAGCTTAAAAATTATGCTGATGAGAGAATACTATCCACGATGAGAGAGTCAAAAACTCGAACACGAACTCTAGACTCTTGGAATGATTGGTACCGACATAGCAACTTATACCAACAGATTCTGCGATCTGGCAATCCTTTGTCTAGATATGATTGCTCCTGAGAGCAAGAAAATAGAGAGATACATTTGGGGACTGTCACCCCAAATTCAGTCATGCGTGTTAGCTTCAAAACCTGACACTTTTGAAAGTGCCAAGGAACTGACACAATCTCTTGTTGATCACGGAAGTCATCAGAACTCAACAATTTTTACACCAGAACAACAAAAGGGAAGCAACAACAACAATAACAGGAAGAGAGGATGGAATAAAGGGAAGGGTGGATCTTTCCTAGAATCCTCGAAGAAACAACAATTATTTAAGGTGAATGTTGCTACTATACCTACCACCATTCCTACGAATCCCTATCCAACAAAGCCTTATGTAGGTAACCTTCCAAAGTGCACCAAATGTACTTACCACCACCATGGACCTTGTCGGGAAATGCAGTGCTCCAACTGCAACAGAAAGGGACACATTGTCCGTTTCTGCAAGGCCCTGTAAACCCGATCACTCAAGTTCCCAACGCTGGTGTAGGCCAAGCTTGCTATGGTTGTGGCGAGGTGGGCCACTACAAGAGAAACTGCCCGAAGGCAGCAAATACCGGCGGGGTGGGATGAGTTTTGGCTATAGGCCACGAAGAAGCCGTAGCTGATCCTACAGTAGTTACTGGTACGTTTCTTCTCGATAATTCATATGCATGCATACTATTCGATAGTGGAGCAGAGACAAGCTTCGTGAGTCAAAACTTTGTTCACTTACTTATACATAAACCTACCATGTTAGAAAAATCATTCACTATAGAAATGGCAAACGGAAAAACGGAAAACACTAACTGCATATACATGGGTTGTACATTAACTTTAGACGGTCATTCTTTCCCAATCAACCTCATGCCGGTCCAAATTAAAAGTTTTGACGTCATAGTCGGCATGGGTTGGTTAAGTCTCCTTCGTGCCGACATCATGTACTTTGAGAAAGCAGTTCGTCTTAATCTCCCTAACGACGAAATCTTAGTGATTTACGGCGACAAATCAAGTACAAACCTTCGCATCATTTCGTGCATCCAAGCTTGAAAGTGTTTGCTGAAGGATCATCATGCATTTCTTTCAGACGTCGTCGATACGAGTCAGGAAGTAAAGGACATTAAGAGCATTCCAGAAGTACGCGAATTTCCCAATATCTTTCCAGAAGAACTACCGGGATTACCACCACAACGCCAAGTCGAGTTCAGAATCAACTTAGTTCCAGGGGCTGCCCCAGTAGCAAAATCGCCTTATCGTCTTGCACCAGCGGAGATGCAAGAATTTTCCAGTCAGCTTAACAAACTCCGTCAAAAAGGATTCATTAGACCAATTTTCTCACCTTGGGGAGCACCGGTCTTGTTTGTAAAGAAGAAAGACGGATCGTTCTGTATGTGCATTGACTACAGAGAACTGAACAAACTTACTGTCAAAAATCGTTATCCTCTGCCCCGCATTGACGACCTATTTGATCAACTTCAAGGAGCAAACTACTTCTCGAAGATAGATCTACGATCCGGATATCACCAACTACGAGTACTAGAGGAGGATATTCCCAAGACAGCCTTCCGAACCCGTTATGGAAACTACAAATTTGTAGTGATGCCGTTCGGATTAACCAACATACCACCAGTATTCATGGACCTAATGAATAGGGTGTGCTGTCCTTACTTGGATCAGTTCGTCATCGTCTTCATCGATGATATACTTATCTACTCCCGAAGTAAGGAAGAGCATAGTCAGCACCTACGAAAAGTCTTAGAAACATTACGATCGGAGAAGCTCTATGCGAAGTTCTCTAAATGCGAATTTTGGATTCGAAGAGCTGAATTTTTGGGCCACGTAGTTAGCGAGAAGGGGATACACGAGGACCACTCCAAAATTTAGGCCATTAAGAACTGGTCAGCACTGAAGACACCTACAGAGATTCGTCAATTTCTAGGTCTCGCTAGCTATTATCGCAGGTTTCGTAGAGAACTTCTCTAGCATTGCAAAACCTCTTACTACAATGACCCAGAAAGGCGTGGCCTTTGACTGGGAAGCAAAACAAGAGAAGGCGTTCCAAAAACTGAAACAGGCTTTATGCACCGCACCGATACTATCCCTCCCCGAAGGGATAGAAGATTTCGTAGTGTATTGCGATGCATCAAACCAAGGACTTGGTTGTGTTCTTATGCAAAGAGGGAAGGTTATTTCTTATGCCTCCCATCAGCTTAAGATACACGAAGTAAGCTATACAACACACGATCTTGAGTTAGGAGCAGTGGTATTTGCTCTGAAGATCTGGAGACACTACCTGTATGGAACAAAGAGTACTATCTTCACCGACCACAAGAGCCTTCAACACATTTTTGATCAGAAGGAGCTCAACATGCGACAACGACGATGGGTCGAGCTACTCAATGACTATGAATGTGAAATTCATTATCATCCTGGCAAGGCCAATGTGGTAGTTGACGCCCTCAATCGAAAAGAATACACTGGTTGGAGAGTCAAATCTCTGACTATGACTATCCATTCCCACTTATCCACACAAATTAAGGACGCTCAACTGGAAGCTTTGCAACCTGAAAATGTGGCGGGTGAATCCCTGAGAGGAATGGATAAGAATATAGAAATCAAGGTTGGCGGAGCATATTATCTCATTGACCGTATCTGGACACCGAAATATGGTGGTTTCAGAGACGTAGTCATAGCCGAAGCACACAACACGAGATATTCCGTTCACCCAGGTTCGGATAAAATGTATCTGGATCTTAAGAAACTATACTGGTGTCCTAACATGAAAGCAGAAATTGCTACCTTCGTAAGTAAATGTCTTACTTGCCCTAAGGTTAAGGTCGAGTATCAGAAACCTTCAGGATTACAACAACAACCGGAGATACCGGAATGGAAATGGGAACTGATTACTATGGACTTCATAACCAAGTTACCCAAGACGACGGGTGGACTCGATACCATATGGGTCATCGTCGACAGGTTGACCAAATTCGCGCATTTTCTACCAATCAAGGAGACTGACAAGATGGTAAGGCTTACAAGAACTTACATATGGGAAATAGTGCGACTGCATGGTGTTCCGATATCCATTATCTCGGATAGAGATAGTAGATTCACTTCAAGGTTTTGGCAGTCACTACAAAGTTCCCTGGGGACTAGGATAGACATGAGTACAACCTACCATCCACAAACAGACGGGCAAAGTGAGAGAATGATACAAACCTTAGAAGATATGCTGAGAGCCTGTGTGATTGGCTTTGGAAAGGCATGTGATATCCATTTACCCCTTGTCGAATTTTCATACAACAATAGTTATCATACGAGCATAAAGGCTGCTCCATTTGAAGCCCTCTATTACCGTAAGTGCAGGTCCCCTCTGTGCTGGACTGAAGTTGGCGACACCCAGTTAGCTAAATGTGACATCCCTAAATTTCTTGGCCAGAAAAGACCCATTTAATTTATGCTTTTTAAAATAAAATCAAAGAAATCTTTTAAAAAGATGTTGCGGAATTGGTCCCCAAACAACATTTGATAAAAGTTTATCAAAATCCTTCATTAAGAAGGTATATATTTTCCATATATATCAAAACCTCAGGATGTCATGTTCCGATACAGATCAAGAGCATAAACAAGACATTATAAGCCTTTCAACAGTTATTTACAACTACTGGCCTATAATCCAAAAATCTCTCGTTGTCCTCCGACTATGCTCGGGGTCCACTACCTGTAATCATAAAAACTAAGTGGGTCAGGCTTGGGAGCCTGGTAAGCATATAGGGTTTTCAACCCACAATAATAATATACTTATTAAGTTCACCAATCAACAATAACCCTGATTATCCATTCACGTTGTCCTCACTTTACGTCCCTAAACACCTATCACAAGGGACCTAGCCTATGGATTATCATCGGGATGGACACTACTGCTAAGGGGTTTCCTTAGTCATACATGTCCTTAAGACAACCATGAGGGGGATGGAGTACGGGAATGAACATTTAATTCATCAAGACCTGCAAGTTGCGAACCTGCTAGTGTTCCACTGGACTGTCTAGAGAAGTCTGTGGTCGTCATCTATACTTCGCTAGATGACAACAACAACAACAACAACAACAACAACATCGAGGCCTCTCACCATTTTAAAACACATAAACTATTTCATCTACCCATGTTCTACCCAACATATTTAGAAGATAAAAAGCATATACAATTTAAAACTTGTATAAAACATCAATTCAACAGTCACCTCAAATAAAGAATTAACATATTTACACATAACACATATTTCAAGGTAAATACTTCATATTTATGTGTAAATTGAAAGTAACAACACACTCACATGATTTGATGATAATCGGGCAGCAATTCGTTTCCTAAAACGATCGTTTCTAATAAAACCAAGAGTTTTATTGAGAAAATGGGCTTTGTAAAAGTCGGGCTTCGAAACCGAAAAGATAAATTTTCTGGGATTCTCAGGCACTTTGTGAAGTATTTCGGATTTTAAAATCGATACTGGGGCTTTGCGGGATGTTAAGATGAAGAAAATATGGGTTTAGGGGTTAAATATGGCAAAATTTCAAAGTTACCCGGGAGGTCTCGTGATGGGTTTGAGCCATAAGAACATTCCTATGTGCACATACAAACCCTAATGCTTGGATTTAGGCTTCTCTAATTGAACATGCAATATATCCAATACTTTGATTGATAGATCTAGTATAATAACACAACAAAAACAGATCTAAAAGATTACCTTAAGTTCCTTGCTTGAACCTTCTTGTCCTTGGAGCTTAGAGTCACAAATGTCACTCCTCTAATGGCTTACAAACACCAACTTAGCAAGAGGATGAATAGAGAGAGAGAGAGAGAGAGAGGAGAGGGCAGGAATTCGGCCAGGGTTTCTTCAAAAGCAAGAGTGCCGATTTCCTTGATCCTATGGGTCTATTTATACTAGTGAGGCTCCTAGGGTTTCACCCTTAAACCCTAATTAGATAACTTAGGCCCTAAGCAATCCAATCTCCTTATGATAAGCCTTAGACGATTTCTAGGTCCTTCTAAACCCCAAAACCGTCCACCGCTTATCCATGAAGGATTATAGCCAAAAGTATAACTATCACACAATTGACAGTTTATGCCCTTTTATTTAATTAATCTCTTTAAGTCACCAAATTAATTCCTAATTAATTTATGACTTATATTAATCAAATAACAATATTATTATTCCTTATATTATTCTCATAATATATTAACAATATTTCTTCTCTCATTATAAATCATCCTGTCAAGTTGCTATGGTGAAGGCAACCCAAAAGGACCATGCACAACCGGGTCAAATACTTGCCTAATATAATTGTAGCCTTAGACACTATTCCAACAGTCTCCCACTTGGATAAGTCTAGTAACTATATACACAAGCATAATCTGATTAGCAATCGTAGCTCTTAAAGACGCTGTCAAACTCTGATCTTATCAATCTTGTCCTTTAGATAAGGGATCGTACAGTCCTCTGTTTAGATATCATGCGAACAATTCTATGGAACCAATTTGTCGAGCAGTTGGTTTCTCGATCTCAGATTTATTTGACATAGAACTTAATCGAACACATCAATTCAGTTCTGACCGGGCCCGACACATAAGTCAAATCAAATGATCGAGCGGCCGAGATATCGCTTTTACCCTCTTAGGATAAAATTAACAGATAAACTTCGACTTATATGCATCTACTTATTCATTAATTAATTATAAACAACAATGTGTTTATAACATCAATTTACTGATGCGGTTTCACATTATCAATGTACAACCAATTAACAAATAACAAACCATATATCTAGGTTTTAAAACCATATGATATTATCGTTTTGCGATCAACCTTTTCGTCAGATTCCATAAGGTGATTCCAGCAAGCGTGAGTTTATTCCAATGCTCAAAACTAGTTCATAAGTACTCATGAACATTGCAGCAAACTTTTGCTATGTCTAATACCATTTAGACAATCTACACACCAATTCATGACAATCTTTATTCATACCTACTTCCAACATATGAACGATTGTGGACTGTTTGAATAATTCGATTATTCTAAATAAACTCAATTATTCTGGAAGTCAAAACATGCAAAGTGAAACAATAGTTAAACAATTAACATAAGACAATAGCATTACTTATAAATAATACTCCTTTATTTAATCATCAAATGTTAATTACATTTCTCTATTACGAGTTTCTAAAACTATCTAATCTAGTCTAATATCATCTCTCAGTCCAATACTCCTAGCATGCTGCAAATACTTAACCCTACTCAGTCCCTTTGTAAGCGGATTTGCTGGGTTATCTTCTGATGATATCCTCTTAACCACGAGTTGTCCTTCATCTACACGATGTCTAATAAAGTGATACTTTCTGTCGATATGACGAGATCTACCATGATCCCTTGGTTCCTTGGTCAAGGCAACCGCTCCTTCATTATCACATAAAATTTCCATAGGCTCCTTTATGGCAGGCACAACTCCAAGATCACCGATGAAGTTCTTCAACCATATTTCCTCCTTCGACGCTTCGCTCGCTGCAATGTACTCTGATTCGCGCGTTGAATCAGCTACGGTTTCCTGCTTGGAACTTTTCCATGTTACTGCTCCTCCATTAAGGGTAAAGACCCAACCCGACTGCGAACGGTAGTTGTCCCTATCGATCTGAAAGCTAGCGTCACTATACCCTCGCACCTTCAAGTCATCACTTCTCCCAAGGACTAAAAACCATTCCTTGGTCCTCCGAAGGTACTTAAGGATAATCTTGACCGCAATCCAATGGGCTCTACCAGGGTTCCCTTGATATCTACTAACCATGCTCAAAGCAAAGGCTACATCAGGGCGAGTACAAGTCATAGCATACATGATTGAGCCAACTGCGGAAGCGTATGGTACTCGGCTCATTTCTGCTATTTCGACTTCGGTACTTGGACTTTGAGTCTTACTCAACTTGGCAATACTTTGTATCGGTAATTCTCCCTTCTTCAAATTTTCCATACTAAAACGTTTTAGTACTTTATCTAAGTAAGTGTTCTGACTAAGTCCTATTAGTCTCTTACTTCGTTCTCTCACTATCCTTATTCCCAAAATATAGGAAGCCTCTTCGAGGTCCTTCATAGCGAAGCACTTCCCGAGCCAGGACTTAACCTCCTGCAGTGTTGGGATGTCGTTTCCTATGAGTAGTATCTCATCGACATACAGAACGAGGAAGCTTACTATACTCCCACTGGCTTTGACATATACACACGATTCATCTTCTCTTCGTACAAATCCAAACTCTTTGACTTTCTCATCGAAGCAAAGATTCCATCTGCGAGACGCTTGCTTAAATCCATAAATGGACTTCTCAAGCTTACACACTCTATTTGGATGCTTCGGATCAACAAAACCCTCTGGCTGAGCCATGTACACATCCTCAGCCAACTTTCCATTAAGGAAAGAGTTCTTGACATCCATTTCCCAAATCTCATAATCATAAAATTCGGCAATAGCTAGCATCACTCTAATAGACTTTATCTTCGCAACTAGTGAGAAGGTCTCATCATAGTCAACTCCGGGAGTTTGATTAAAGCCCTTCGCAACCAATCGCGCCTTATATGTGTGTACGTTTCCATCCACGTCGGTCTTCTTCTTGAAGATCCATTTGTACCCAACGGTCTTACGTTGGGTGCAAGGTGGTGGCCGCCGCCGCGAGCCGCCATTGACCACCACTACCTAAGGTAGTAGTGGGTGGTGCCCCACAAGCAAACCCTAATGGACCTAGAAAAACCCTAATGGGCTTAAAGTTTAATTTTGGGCCTATTGAGCCATGGATTGGTGGAAACCCTAATTAGGGTTTAGAAAACCCTAATTATGAGTATTTGGGCCTTAGACTTATTGGACCCACTTTTGGGCCATTGAGATTGGATTGTGTATTAAGCCCAATCACTCCATAACACTTATCTAGTAGACTAAAGGACTTAATGGATTAAGTCCTTAATGAGTTAAGTAAGAAACACTTAACCCTAATTGTCATTTCATGTGAAACCCTAATTTCACATGGGCTTTAAGTTGGGCCTAGATGATTGGGATAATGTTGGGCTAGATGATTGGGATAATGTTGGGCCATCCAAGAGCAAGCAATTGAACTAGAATAATTTAATGGGCCTAGAGTAAGGCCCATGTAAGGGGTTTGGGCCCAATTTGGAAAATTAGGCTATAGATGGGCCACAGTTTGGGCCATAATGATTACATGTGTAACGACCCAAAAATCACGAGTAAAAAATTCATTTTTAAAATGTTACTTAAACCACAATTGTCAATCCATAAAAAAAATCTTAACATAAAATCAGAGTGATAGTTCAAAACATGCTCTTATTATCAGAGTAAAACATCCCAGGCTGACTAACTATGGTGTGTGCCATGCGATCATTCTGAGTTGTTCCCTCACCCACTACCTTACAACTGTTGGATAAGGTGTCTAAGTCCATAACTATTCCTGGTATGTACTTGACCCGACCCGGCATGGTCCATTTGGGTTGCATGACACCATGCAATTGGATAGACTAAATAAGAGAAATAACACTTGTGATTATTAATATATTATAAGTTCTAATATATTAATAATATTATTTAATTAGTTTGATCAAGAATTAATTTTAGAATTAATTAAGCGATCAAAAGATAACTAATTAAATATATGGGTTGATTATGTAAATCATCCATAACTTATATAGTGGGCTAAGAGGCTCCATGGATAATCAAATTGGGTTAAACACACTGCATGCTCCATGGAGGCTCCATGGGAGTTACAAACCCATGGGTCATGGAAATGAAGAGTCATGACACATTAGGGTTTACATGGTGTAACCCTAGATGTGTCAACACTATATAAAGCTCATTTGTTCTCCCAAAATCGGCACTACTAGTGAAAAAAGAGGGCTTGGCCGATTTTAGTGTGTTATACATTCTCGCCAAGTTTACTCCATAGCATTTGGTGTTGTGTGAAGCATTTGAGGCATCACACTTGGGGTGCTAGGCTCACAAGGTTTCAAGGAACATTTACAACAACAAGGTATGTAATTCTATCTATTATTTATGTTAAAATTGTTCCCCATGTATGCTAGATAGGATCATAGCCTGGGAAATCAACTTTGCATGATAATTAGACAAACATAGATCCAAGGTTATTAGGGTTGCATGTACACTTAGGAAGTGTTAGAATGCTTAAAACCTATCAGTGGTATCAGAGCCTAGGGTTGTTTCTTTGTTATTTGTGCTAAAAAGTTGAAAAAAGTCGAAAAACTTGTTGTCTGCCTGATGAACTCGCCGAGTCCATGGGGGGACTCGCCGAGTAGGTTCATGCAAAGTTGTGCAGATTTTTGACCTTTGCTGCTGGAAATGGACTAGAAACATTACCCTAAACTGTTTTGGTGTTATTAAACTTGTTTTAGATGGTGTAATGTTTGTTCTAATCCATTTACAATGGCAAATATCAATTTTTCATGATTATATGTGTTCATATTGTCTTGAAACTTTGATATGAATATTCATGTTCTTGATCTTATGAATTTAGATGATCATAGGAACTTGTAAACTACTTGGTAGTTTAATTCTTGATCATAATGTGCTTTAATGGAGTCCATAAGTTGTCCTCAAGTTATGGAAATCCAAGAGTCATCCTTGAATTAAAACCATTAAAACAACACAAGAGTTAGAAAAATGAAGAGTCTTCATTTTTATTACTCTATTTAACTCATAAGTTACAAGAAATGAAAAGTTTTGAAAGTTTACAAAACTTGCCCTCAAGTTTTGGAACAAGTAAAGTCTTGATTAAAACTTTAGTTCAACCCCTTAGATTTTTAAAAGTTAAAATTCTACCCTTATACTTATAGTATTATGATTTAATAATTATATATATATATATATATATATATATATATGTATGTATGTATGTATAAGAACAAAGTCGTCTTACCGCTAGTACGCCTCATTCACGAAGCCGGTCTATAAGGTGGGTATAAGGTTGTTGCCTATAAAATGGCAACTTAATGGGTGTCCACTCTCACCCACCGCTTGCTTGACCGGTGGAGGGTCGTTAGCCGAACGGGTAAGACAAGGACTTATAAATTCTCATTAAAAGTATAATGATTATAAAGTAACTAAATGTTTTATAAATTCCCAATCTTAGTTACTTTAGGAAAAATGTGAATAAGGTGCTAATCCATGAAATTACACTTTGCACCTTGTTTAAGTCGTTGGTGGAGCGTGTGTGGTTTACCGGCACACTAGCTTGGACTTAACAAGGAAGGCAAAGGGTGACTTAAGGTTTTTCATGAGGTCGGAAGGAGTGCGTGTGATTCACCGGCACAACGATCAAAGTGAAAAACATTAAGGGTACCAAGTAACTTGCATGGTTACTTCACACCTTGTTTTGTGATCCTCGGTATCTCAGTCACAAAACTTGAAGGGCACACTCGAGATTGAAACATGCCATTGAAAATGTTATACCCCAAAACCAAGAACGGCGGAAACGTTCTGGGGCGGAGGACGTCATGTACAGTATCACAACAATGTAAAGTAGTAAACAAGCAACAACATCATCCATTGCATTAATAATATAATTATTATACAAGTGTGTTCTGTCAAATTTTGATAAACACTAAAGCATAAATCAAAATGAAAGTGGAGTCTTCAACGAGCTCCATCTTCCCTAATCCTTGCATCGGTACCTGTCTATGATGACCTGAGGATACAAGTAATTTTGAAAGCAAGTATCAGCTTTGAAGCTGGTGAGATCATAAGTATTTTAGTGTCTTAATTTGTATGTAAGTATTTGTATGTAAGAATTTGTATATGAATTGTAAGTATTGAAAATGTTTGTAAAACAACTGTAAACGTTTGAAAAACTCTAGAAATCCCTATGATTCCTACTATTATAACAGGGAGTCTTCTACCAAGACTTAACTGATCTATATGTAGCCTTCTACCAAGGCATCTAGTGTATGTGTGTGTCTCTTGTAAGAGTGTGTATTTTCCCAAGTCTGACTATCATTAACCAAAAATATAGTTTCTACATTACCATGCGTCGTATGAATGTTCACGAAGTGAATGTAATGGGAAAATGAAATAGTACTATGGTGTAGTGTCGAACTACAACCATACTAATTACCTTAAGTCTAGGGTAATTCTTCTAAGTACTGTAGTATTTGAAATAAATATCTACATCGGTACTCAACTGCCTTATTTGAGGGATAAGGTATAATGTGATGTCTAGATCCCAGACTATACACTCCCCTATCAAAGGGATTTTGGAACCTACTCACGACCCCTGCATGTATGCAAGCCATGAGTACCCACATTACTATGATCATGTATACTCGATATAACGATCACAATTGCGTTGTGATTCATTGGTATAGTTAGATCCTGAACTGGTTCCATGCTATAGCACCTAGTGACGTCTGTTCTATGTATATGTAAGCGTACTCATGTAAGTATGATCATGTAATTTTACTTATGTAAGTGTGATCATGTAATTGTACTTATGTACGTGTGATCATGTAATAGTATAGTAGTGTATCGTAATGTTCTACGTGTGCTAGTTGTAATGTGTGTTCTTTCTCTATCTAGGAAGTATAGTAATGTACTGTAATGTTTTAGAAAATGTTGACTCATGAATGAACTGACTCATTGTATGATATCGCGTTCTAGTAATAGCTCTAGTATCTTCCTAAACTACCCACATGGTAGTTTACTAGTAATCTAACTGGTACGTATGGACATGGATGTATACCCTTGCTACCCAAGGACATGAGATGAACTGGAAGGGCCTTTATGACTATATATGTACATATGTTATATAACTAATATTTAAACGACCTTCAGACGAGTACCCGATATCCCACCAGACCACATCTCAATCGTGAAAAGGAAAAAGGGTGGATAGCCTTCCTAAGTCTTTTAAACATTTCTTATATAACTATACATATAGAGGCATGCAATTTATAATATAAAAGCATAAAATAAGATTTGTAAAAAAACCTTTGAACATAAATATTTTCTAAGGAAAGATCGACTTGATGTCGGTCTATAAAATAGTTTGAAGTGAAAACAGTTTGAAGTAAAACGATTTGGTAATAGCTTGGAGTAAAACGGATCGGAGTAAAATGGTTTGAAAAGGATCATACATTGTGAAATGAACAGTTTAATAAGGATTTTTAAACATATAAAACATTTAAGAAAAATCATTTGAAGAACCTGTTTGGTAAAACGGTTAATGTGTAGTAAATCATTTGAATGCTGCATATTAATCACATGTGATTGACATAATAACTAGCATAATTCTACTTATTAATCACATGTGATTGATATAATAACTAGCATGATTCTACTTGTATCCCCCCCATAAAACATTAAAAAGAAGTTTAAAACATTAATTAAGGGGTATGAACTCACCTGTTGTGGGTGATACGGATGAACTGAAGAGGTAGGACTGCTAGGTGTCAAGTGAAGTCTTGAACACACTTATGATCCTAGTTAACATATAATTTCACATATATGTAACAAATTAGTCTATAAACAACTAATAAACAAGTCAAGACACCTTAGGACATGCTAAACACCTTTATCAAGTGTTATTAGCCTCTAGGATTGCATCTAAGTGTTCGTAGGGGAAGCTATTGTGTGTAGGGCTCAAGAAAAACTCCATAAGGGAGTTCACGATTCTAACAACACTATAAAATGAGTTTACGGCCGTGAATTCATACTTATGTGTCCATTTGATGTTTGATGCTCTATAAGTCCCTAATAAGCATTTCTACTTAATGGCTTGGTTTATGGAAGAGTTTAGGGCATAATATAACTCCTTTTAGGAGTTTACGGCCCTGGAACCATATTCCCATGGAGTTTACGGCCGTAAACTCCCTTGGAAGGGTGTTTATGGTGTTTTCAAGTCTCTAAATTAACTAGGAACTAAACTAGGCTTTTGTACTTGGCTTCAGAAGAGTTTATGGCACCATTTTATGGAGTTCACGGCCCTAGAACCTTTTGGGCCGTGAACACCTTACTCTTGGTGTTCTAAGTATGTTAGCTAGTCCAAAACTCATTTAGGTACATGCCCAAATTAGTCTCTTGGCTTAAGGAAGGTTTTAAGTGCATTTTGGCACTTAAACATGGAGTTCACGGCCCAAGAATACCCTTGGCCGTGAACTCACTTTTCATCCTTGTTTAAAATTGATTTTGGTGTCCTAAATATGAAATGAAGGCTTCTATTTTGAGTTCTAAGGCTATGAGGGACTTTGTGACACTTTTAGCCCCTAAAGTGGAGTTTACTCTCCGCGTGTTCTTAGGCGGTAAACTCCCAAATCTTGGGGTCTTGATCTGATTTTGATGATTTCTAGTCATATACACACTAGCATACAAGCCTACGGTAGTTACCTAACATGGCGAAAAGACTAGGTAGCATTTAAGCCACATATAGGAGTTTACTCTCCAAGAACGTTCGTGGGCGGTAAACTCCCGAATCTCACAGATTTGCTATGTAATCTATGTTTTTAAGCACATTATAAGCATTATAAGACAACTAGAGAAGTGTACTCACGATTTGGGATAAAAACCCGAAGATCCGTGAGAGAGAATTTTGACTTTTCTCTAAATGGAAGGTAACTAATGAACCAATTTGGTTCAGAATTCTATTTATAGTCCTGAGATATTTTTGGCAGAAAATATTTTTATTCCTGAAATGATTTCTAATATAATAGAGTATTGGAATAGCAGTGTTGCACAAAACCCTAGTGCATCCAATCTCCTGATATCTCCTTAAGTGTAAATCCTGAAAAACTGCCAAACTTATACATGAAGTCTGAATTTTCACTGTAATTGTTCTACATCTATTGGCTTCAAATGGTTTGTACAGAATGGAAATTTAGGGTTGTCACATCATCCCCCTGTTAAAGGGAATTTCGTCCCGAAATTAGAATTTAGATAAAGAAGTAGGTATGAATGATCGAGTCGTGAGGAGGAAACTTCCTAATCGATTGGTTCTAGCGCACCTAAGTGAAATCGGTTTCTCGGTTGGCAATCCAACGAACCTTCACTGACTGGCGGCGGCGTTGCTTTGTCCGCTTGACCTCTCGGTCGAGGTTCACTACGGTTCTAATACGAAGGCGAGGATCTCGACGAGTGGAATTACAAGAGTCCTAACCGAAAGGTATGGTTTCATGATCGAGATGCTAAGAGTATAACGTACGTTACTGAGTTCGCGGAGTAGGTCTAGTTTGTGCGAGGCACAGGACCGACTCTGATAAGAATCTCAGAGGTCCTAACTATATTGGATTTAGCTTTCCACGCAATACGAAGCGTATTAAGCCATTCCCAGAGTGAGTTCTCCTAAAGAACTTGGTCACTCACTTGGAATTCCAAAGGTTCCTTTTCTTGCTTAACTTCCCAGTCAAAGGCCACCCCTTGCTGGGTCAAAGTCGTACGGGTTTCTGTAATTTGCGAGGAGTTCTGAATGAACCATGACAGTAGGTCGGTAAGACCTAGAATTTGGCAAATGACTGTCGGCGTCTCCAGTGTCGACAAATGCTTAACGGTTTTGACAAATTGAAAAAGTACTGAAAATTTCCCACATTACTAACAGTGTGTCATAGAAATTCAAATCTTCAATTTCAAAAACTCGTGCCTAGAGAACTTCACGAAAAGTTCCTCTGAAGGTAATGTTTCCATGGGTTCCTTCTTACTACAAGGGTAGATAAGTAAGTCATTACATTGAGAAATGACGAACTAATCCAAGTAAGAAAGACGTACCCTATTCGTTTAGCTCATGAAAGCTATGGGCGTATTGGTCCTATCCGAAGGGTATCACTATGGACTTGGAGTGTCCACATCGAGTTCGGAAGATAGTCTTCTGGACATCCTTCCCTAACACTCGAAATGGTGATATTCGGATCTCAGATCCATTCCTGAAAGTAATTTTTTCCTTGCGTTGGCTCAACCATTTCATCTATGCGAGGAAGAGATAACGATTTCTAATGGAAATCTTGACGGAGTCCTCGATATCCGAGGCACATACGATGCAATCCGTCGATCTCTGGGAGAATAAGACCGGGGGTTCTCCAGGGTGAGAAACCTAGTCTTCTTATTCTATCGTTGTGCAGTTCGTTAAGTTGTTTGTACTGTTCTGGTATCTCCGTGGGTGTTTAGACTATAAGGCGATCTGTTTACAAGAGTCGTACTGGGTTCTAAGTTTGTTCACATGACGATGCGATTACTCGTAGGCTTAGGCAGTTCTCCGTCCTGAAGTTCATATTAGAATTCATACCTGGTTTCACAATCACAATTTCGTGTATACGAATCGCATATAATTAAGATTGAAAAGGTAGTCGAATAACTGATTCTTCTTTAAGCTAACATCCCATCAAGGAAAAAGAAGTTAAAGTGGAATCATCAATTCTAAACCTGTAGAAACTCGATTATATATCACTCTTATGCATACATTCCTCAGTGATAGATCAATCGTATAAATCCTTGGATTGAACTTGACGTACTGCACGAGTGGTACTTCGGGGATTTCTTCAGAAAGAAAATAACTAAGAGGTACTCCTGGCATGAGTACTTCAATGTTCTGATATGACGGCTTCACTGGAAAAGTGATCTAGAAGAAAGAGATGTACGTATGAAGCTGTTTTTGTGAGGATCAAATTGAATCGAGTCGTACAATAATGTCGAAGTCATACTGAAACTTAAAGACATTAGATTTGAACATAAGACGTTTACAGACAAAACACAACCGTTCAACCATGAACAGAGTTAGAGTATGTGACAACCCGAAAATTTCTAGCTTGCATTCTTCCTTTCTTATCAATAATAGACTCGTTTTGCTATCTTGTAGTACCATTTAGGGTCTATTGGAGCATTCTAAACGTGTTATAATCAAGGTAGGAGGGTGGAAATGGGTTAACTCAAAGTGTAGGTTTCAAAAAGAGGCCAAACACTCCAACACATGGAGTGTGCGGCCACACACATGTGTTTGTGGCCTCACACCCTTCCCAACCGCACACTCCACCTATATATACCACACTTAGAAATTTTTGAACACTTCTTTCACTTCTTCAAGCAAAGAACTCGAAAATCCTCTCAAGTATCATCCATTCTCCTTGAAGATCTTCATAAAAGGTACCAAGAACACCAAGAACAACATCTGGCCACACACATGGCAGCACACACCATCTGGCAGCACACATGGCTGCACACAGGGCCGCACACATGTGTTGGCAGCACACCTGGCCGCACACACACATATAGTGTGTATTTTGGCCATACACCCTCTTGTATAGCCTTATAAACCCTCATACAATCATATATGATTGTAACACTTCATTATAAGTGTTCACTAGTCCCTAAAGTGGTCCCAATTCATTAATTAGTTATTCATAACACTAATTATATTCATATATGTGTCAATATATGCTAAATAGGATTCGCATGTGTACTCAAGTCACCACTTGATACTTAGCAACTAATCCAACATTTTCATCAGAACCACTCACTACAGGTGAGTTCTTACCCCTTAATCAATATTTTAAACTGTTTTTAAATGCTTTACGGGGGGGGGGGGGGGGGGGATACAAGTAGAATTATGCTAGTTATTATGTCAATCACATGTGATTAATAAGCAGCATTCAAATGATTGGCTACTCATTAGCCGTTTTACTAAACAGTTTCCTTCAAATGTCTTTCATAAACACTATATGTGTTTAAAACTCCTTATTTCTCTGTACATTTTACTCTGTATATTACTTTTCAACCTTATTTACAATTGTGTTTCAAACAAACGTTTCTTTATACTAAACTGCTTTATCAAACCCATGCCTTCAAAACCATTTTATAGATCGACACCAAGTCGGTCTTTTCTTAGAAAATATTTATGTTCAAAGGTTTTACAAATCTTAATTTATGTTTTTAAATTATAAATTGCATGCCTCTATATGTATACTTATATAAGAAATGTTTAAAAGACTTAGGAAGGCTATCCACCCTATTTCCTTTTCGCGCTTGAGATGTGGTCTCGTGGGATATCAGGTATTCGTCCGAAGGTCGTTTAAACATTAGTTATATATCACATGTACATATATATTCATAAAGTTCCTTCCAGTTCATCCCATGCCCTTGGGTAGGAAGGGTATACATCCATGTCCATACGTACCAGTTAGATTACTAGTAAACTACCCTGTGGGTAGTTTAGGAAGATACTAGAGCTATTACTAGAATGCGATACCATACAATGAGTCAGTTCATTCATGAGTCAATACTTGCTAGAACATTACAGTACATTACTATACTATTACATAGATAAGTTTACCTGGTCACACTTACATGAGTACAAATACATGGTCACACTTACATGAGTACAATTTCATGGTCACGTTTACATGATTACAATTACATGATCACACTTTCACGAGTACACTTACATATACATAGAACAGATGTCACTAGGTGCTATAGCATGGACCCAGTTCAGGATCTAACTATACTGATGAATCACAACGCAATTGTGATAGTTATATCGAGTATACATGATCATAGTAATGTAGATGCTCACGGCTTGTAGATATGCAGGGGTCGCGGGTAGGTCCCAAAATCCCTCTGATATAGGAGCGTTTAGCCTGGGATCTAGACATCACATTATACCTTATCCCTCAAAATAGGCAGCTGAGTACTGATGTAGTTATTTATATCAAATACTACAGTACTTACACGATTACCCTAGACTTAGTAGTTCGAGACTACACCATAGTACCATTTCGTTTTCCCACTTACGTTCACTTCGTGAACATTCACACGACGCACGGAAATGTAGAAACTATATTTTTGGTTAATGATAGTCATACCTGGGAAAATACATACTCTTACAAGAGACACACGCACAAACACTAGATGTCTTGGTAGAAGACTACATTGAGAACAGTTAAGACTTCGTAGAAGACTCCTTTCGTTACTAATAGGAATCATAGGGATTTCTAGGGCTTTTCAAACGTTTACAGTTGTTTTACAAACATTTTCATATATATAGTTCATTTACATTTTTCAATACTTACAATTCGTATACATACAAATACTTACATTTCAAATACATACAAGTATTTACATACAAATTAAGACACTAAAATACTTATGATCTCACCAGCTTTAAAGCTGATACTCGCTTTCAAAATTACTTGTATCCTCAGGTCATCATAGACAGGTACAGATGCAAGGATTTGGGAACTTGGAGCTCGTTGAAGACCCATCTTTCATTTTGATTTATGCTTTAGTGATTATCAAAATTTGACAGAACCCATTTGTATAATAATTATATTATTAATGCAATGGATGATGTTGTTGCTTGTTTACTACTTTACATTGTTGTGATACAGTACATGACGTCCTCCGCCCCAGAACGTTTCCGCCTTTCTTGGTTTTGGGGTGTGACACAGTACTTTAGATTTACCACAAGACTATTGATGCGAATAAGATATACTACAAAAGACAAGTATACGCAACACGAGAATCCCTATATAGACATGATCTCGCAAAAGGTAAGACTCTAGTTGCACTAGTTCTGGATAGTTTATAAGTCTGTTACAACAACACGCCTATGTTACATTAATGAGGGTTCCGGCGTAGGCTCTCTTGCGGCTGTGATCCTGAGGATCTTCCCATCTGCACCCGAGTTCTTTGCTATCGGGCAATCTTTCTTGAAGTGTCCAATTTCACCGCATTGGTGACAAATCTGGACATCATCAACTTTGGTGGCGGAAGTGAAGTGTCGATTAGGAGTTATGGGGACGCGGGTTCTTTCCTTGATTTTCTTATTCGGGCAATCTCTTTTATAGTGCCCAAACTCACCACAATTATAGCAAACTAGGCTTGCCCCAGTGGTGGAGGTAGTCCTACAGAAACGAGCAATGTGCCCCATCTTGTTGCAATTATCGCATTGCAAGGCTCGGCAAATTCCCTCGTGGTGGTAGTTGCACCGGTCGCACTTCGAGAGTGTTCTTGTGTATGGTCTGCTCCGTACGGGGATGGCATAGGTTTCCACTTGCTGTTGTTGCATGGCAAGTTTTTAGGGTTTCTTGCGTTCTTTTTGGGCTTGACGCTTCCTTTTCTTGTTCTTTGTTTTTCGGCTTTGCGGGCCTGTGGCTGTTACCGTTTGATGACTTCCTGGATGGATACCACGATTGGAAACTTCATTCCCATCAACAACATTGATTGTGCTGATAGTGCTATGGTGCGCAAGGACAGCTGTCACGGCAGCCACCACGGCAGTTGTAACTGTGGTTTGAAAGGTACCGGCGTCCATAGTAAAGGCGGAGGTTTCGTCGTTCGACTGATTGCTTCCGGATGACGACATGATTCTGTAACACGAAAGATAAGGATTTTGTGAGCGATTCTAGTTGACCCTAGGTGTACGGCGATTGTTCAATCAAAGAGTAAGAGTATGTTCTCGAAAGTTTGACCTACATCCCTATGATGCAGTCCTAGCACGGAAATGGAAGTATGATCGCGAAGGTTTGACCTACATCCCTATGATGCAGTCCAAGTAATGAGTAGAAATAAGTTCGTAGAATGGTCTCAAGACGTTTCTCGTTCAATCCGAGGTATCGATGGTTGGCGAATAACATGATCCAACCACTAAAAGAGACTTGGAAATGTCTCCGGATCTAACTTGCTATAGTCCAATGACTTGACTAAAGCATGTTTCAGATAGACTCTAATGAAAGAATGATAAGAGTACTTGAACGAACAATGACACAGAAGTTAGCCGGCTGTCAATATCTTTGATATTCCCAACGTAAAGATTCAGGAAAAATGACCTTGTAAAGGTCTCACATCATATCTAGAGAAGATAGTTCCTGACAGCATAAAGACTTAACAAAAGTACTTACAGTACAAGATAATTTCATAGAAAATGCCACATCGGGCATAGACAGAAAAACGATTCCTTTTAACAAGGAAAATAAAGTAAAGCGTCTACTACCGGCGACGGTCATCCCTCTGGTGAACTCTCAGTTCAGCCAGTTGACGTTCGATGTCGAGCAGGTGTCTTTCGTACACTCTCCGGCGTACTCGGAGCTCTATGACTTCGGCTCGTGATTCAGCCAGTGCTTGCAGCAGGGTTTCATGGTTTCTCTCTGATCTCTCGCGAGTATCTTCTAGACGAATGGTACGGAGGGTATGCATTCTCGCATTAGCGACAACTTCGGTAATCTGATGTAGGGCTGTCCTGCCTTGAATCTCATTTCGGGCCACTCTGCGGACCAAGATTGGCAAGATTCTGTATGCTGAGCCCCCATTGCTTAGGTCGTAAAAGCTTCGGTCGCCATTAAATGGCATGGGCTGATCTTGTCCTTGGCTCCATGTTTCCAAGCATTCCACCCACTCAGGGGTCGGGCCATGAAAAGTCGGACGAGGGTTAGGAATTGGAACGGGAACTGCCTGGGGTAGGTTCTCAACCTCTGGTTCGGAATTAGCACCGTCCGAAGGGTTTTCATCATGGTGATCATTCAAAGGGATAGGATGATCATTCTCTGCTTCTTCTCCAAACCAACCCGCTATGACTTCGTTCGGAAGATACCGGTTGCCGTGGGGATGGAGTCCAACCATGTTATCTAAGCGAGAATTGGGGTAAGAAAATAATTATTTAGAAGAACTATCTAGATAATTAGTTAGAAAATCTTCATCAGTTACATCGTTTTTTGTGAAGTGCATACCAGTTATATGTAATCGAAACAGGATAGGCCTTCGAATATGTGACCTTAACTTCAAATTCACACAGAATCGGGGTGAAGTAAAATTTCACAGATTCTAAGTCTATAACATCCTAATTACATATATCCTTAGTGTGTCCACTTAGCAACTATCAACTTAGTAATGAAGATCCCGTTTTAGTTCTCAAGTATAACGTACTTATAGTAACACCAAATACTCCTATAGCGTTTTTAGCTTTAATGTTATGTTCTACTATTCTCATTGTGGTAGGGTTGGTAAGATTTTAGCATTGTCGTAACCACACAATTAAACTTAGGCACATGCTAGTCAACCCTCAGATAATATAGGTGATCAGGCTATATCTTCCCAGTTTTGACCATATGTCTCTAAGCCCACTTGTGTTGTCCAACAATCGTAATTCTTTTGTACTGTCCTAGTGACACTGATTTTAGTATGAATGCAGGCACGTATACTTACTTAAATATTTTATTATTTAAAGTGTAAACTGTTGGTCAGAGTATTTTTAATCCCTTGTGTATTTATAGTTAGTATATCTTATATGGGTTGATATACTTAATTCACTATAAACAATGCTCTGATACCAATCTGTCACACCCCAAAACCAAGAACGGCGGAAACATTCTAGGGCGGACGACGTCATGTATAGTATCACAACAATGTAAAGTAGTAAACAAGCAACAACATCATCCATTGCATTAATAATATAATTATTATACAAGTGTGTTCTATCAAATTTTGATAAACACTAATGCATAAATCAAAATGAAAGTGGAGTCTTCAACTAGCTCCATCTTCCCTAATCCTTGCATCGGTACTTGTCTATGATGACCTGAGGATACAAGTAATTTTGAAAGCGAGTATCAACTTTGAAGCTGGTGAGATCATAAGTCTTTTAGTGTCTTAATTTGTATGTAAGTATTTGTATGTAAGAATTTGTATACGAACTGTAACTATTGAAAATGTTTGTAAAACAACTGTAAACGTTTGAAAAACTCTAGAAATCCCTATGATTCCTACTATTATAACAGGGAGTCTTCTACCAAGACTTAACTGATCTATATGTAGCCTTCTACCAAGGCATCTAGTGTATGTGTGTGTCTCTTGTAAGAGTGTGTATTTTCCCAAGTCTGACTATCATTAACCAAAAATATAGTTTCTACATTACCATGCGTCGTATGAATGTTCACGAAGTGAATGTAATGGGAAAATGAAATAGTACTATGGTGTAGTGTCGAACTACAACCATACTAATTACCTTAAGTCTAGGGTAATTCTTCTAAGTACTGTAGTATTTGAAATAAATAACTACATCGGTACTCAACTGCCTTATTTGAGGGATAAGGTATAATGTGATGTCTAGATCCCAGACTATACGCTCCCCTATCTAAGGGATTTTGGGACCTACTCACGACCCCTGCATGTATGCAAGCCATGAGCATCCACATTACTATGATCATGTATACTCGATATAATGATCACAATTGCGTTGTGATTCATCGGTATAGTTAGATCCTGAACTGGTTCCATGCTATAGCACCTAGTGACGTCTGTTCTATGTATATGTAAGCGTACTCATGTAAGTGTGATCATGTAATTGTACTTATGTAAGTGTGATCATGTAATTGTACTTATGTAAGTGTGATCATGTAATAGTATAGTAGTGTATCGTAATGTTCTACGTGTGCTAGTTGTAATCTGTGTCCTCTCTCTATCTAGCAAGTATAGTAATGTACTGTAATGTTCTAGAAAATGTTGACTCATGAATGAACTGACCCATTGTATGATATCGCGTTCTAGTAATAGCTCTAGTATCTTCCTAAACTACCCATATGGTAGTTTACTAGTAATCTAACTGGTACGTATGGACATGGATGTATACCCTTGCTACCAAAGGGCATGAGATGAACTTGAAGGGCCTATATGACTATATATGTACATATGTTCTATAACTAATATTTAAACGACCTTCGGATGAGTACCCGATATCCCACCAGACCAAATCTCAAGCGCAAAAAGGAAATAGGGTGGATAGCCTTCCTAAGTCTTTTAAAAATTTCTTATATAACTATACATATAGAGGCATGCAATTTATAATATAAAAGCATAAAACAAGATTTGTAAAAAAACCTTTGAACATAAATATTTTCTAAGGAAAGATCGACTTGATGTCGATCTATAAAATAGTTTGAAGTGAAAACAGTTTGAAGTAAAACGATTTGGTAATAGCTTGGAGTAAAACGGATCAGAGTAAAATGGTTTGAAAAGGATCATACATTGTGAAATGAACAGTTTAATAAGGATTTTTAAACATATAAAACATTTAAGAAAAAATCATTTGAAGAACCTGTTTGGTAAAACGGTTAATGTGTAGTAAAACATTTGAATGCTGCATATTAATCACATGTGATTGACATAATAACTAGCATACTTCTACTTATTAATCACATGTGATTGATATAATAACTAGCATGATTCTACTTGTATCCCCCCATAAAACATTTAAAAGCAGTTTAAAACATTAATTAACGGGTATGAACTCACCTGTTGTGGGTGATACGGATGAACTGAAGAGGTAGGACTGCTAGGTGTCAAGTGAAGTCTTGAACACACTTATGATCCTAGTTAACATATAATTTCACATATATGTAACAAATTAGTCTATAAACGACTAATAAAAAAGTCAAGACACCTTAGGACATGCTAAACACCTTTATCAAGTGTTATTAGCCTCTAGGATTGCATCTAAGTGTTCGTAGGGGAAGCTATTGTGTGTAGGGCTCAAGAAAAACTCCATAAGGGAGTTCACGACCCTAACAACACTATCAAATGAGTTTAAGGCCGTGAACTCATACTTATGTGTCCATTTGATGTTTGATGCTCTATAAGGCCCTAATAAGCATTTCTACTTAATGGCTTGGTTTATGGAAGAGTTTAGGGAATAATATAACTCCTTTTAGGAGTTTACGGCCCTGGGACAATATTCCATTGGAGTTTACGGCCATAAACTACCTTGGGAGGGTGTTTATGGTGTTTTCAAGTCTCTAAATTAACTAGGAACTAAACTAGGCTTTTGTACTTGGCTTTAGAAGAGTTTATGGCACCATTTGGCACCATTTTATGGAGTTCATGGCCCTTGAACCTTTTGGGCCGTGAACACCTTACTCTTGGTGCTCTAAGTGTGTTAGCTAGTCCAAAACTCATTTAGGTACATGCCCAAATTAGTCTCTTGGCTTAAGGAAGGTTTTAAGTGCATTTTGGCACTTAAACATGGAGTTCACGGCCGAAGAACACCCTTGGCCGTGAACTCACTTTTCATCCTTGTTTCTAATTTATTTTGGTGTCCTAAATATGAAATGAAGGCTTCTATTTTGAGTTCTAAGGCTTTAAGGGACTTTGTGACACTTTTAGCCCTTAAAATGGAGTTTACTCTCCGTGTGTTCTTGGGCGGTAAACTCCCAAATCTTGCGGTCTTGATCCGATTTTGATGTTTTCTAGTCATATACACACTAGCATACAAGCCTAAGGTAGTTACCTAACATGGGGAAAAGACTAGGTAGTATTTAAGCCACATATAGGAGTTTACTCTCCAAGAACGTTCTTGGGCGGTAAACTCCCGAATCTCACAGATTTGCTATGTAATCTACGTTTTTAAGCACATTATAAGCATTATAAGACAACTAGAGAAGTGTACTCACGATTTGGGATAAAAACCCGAAGATCCGTAAGAGAGAATTTTGACTTTTCTCTAAATGGAATGTAACTAATGAACCAATTTGGTTCAGAGTTCTATTTATAGTCCTGAGATATTTTTGGCAGAAAATATTTTTATTCCTAAAATGATTTATAATATAACAGATTGTTGGAATAACAGTGTTGCACAAAACCCTAGTGCATCCACTCTCCTGATATCTCCTTAAGTGTAAATCTTGAAAAACTGCCAAAGTTTACCCGAAGTCTGAATTTTCACTGTAACTATTCTACTTCTATTGGCTTCAAATGGTTTGTACAAAATGGAAATTTCGGGTTGTCACAGAAAAGTTCAATGAATCTCAAAGAATCTAGGAATTTCTTAAATCCAAATAAAACCTAATAACTTATATTTCATTTTCATGGTGGAAATTGGTGAATCGTCATTCACCTACCTTTCAAATATGTTATAACTTGGATTACGACATCCCTCTTCTAGGTTATAATATATTGTGATTGGATCCTATCCTTAATTCTACATTTGGGTGTTTTATTAAGGACTATCCCAATATCTAAACTAAACTTATCTTTCTTCTCTTAAGATGTCTTCCAATAATTCTACTCCTGGCTCAAACCCTACAGGCTCCTTCTCTCTCATGAACCTTTGTGGGAGAGTCATCTTTGATGGATCCAACTTTACTGATTGGATCAGAAACATCAGGATGGTTACTCGTTACGAGAACAATGAATATGTTCTTGACAAGGAGCTCAAGGTGCCAGAGCCAACTGCTACTCCTGAGGAGCTTACTGAATATGAGGTTCATGAAAGAGATGCTACCAAACTGGCATGCATCATGATGGCCACCATGACAGCCGAGCTCCAAAAGTCCTATGAGGACTACTATCCTTTTGAGATGCACCAGGATTTGATGGACCGCTACCATCAGAGTGCTCGTCAAGAGCGATATGAAATCATCTCCTCTATGATCACAACCCGAATGAAAGATGGTGAACCCATCACACACCACATGTAGAAAATGCAAAGGTATGTGGATCGTTTGATGAAGTTGAATGTGAACTTCCCTAAGGAGCTAGCAATAGATATTATTTTGCACTCCTTACCTTCGTGTTATGATCAATTCCGCATGACATACCACATGAATAAGGAGGAAGTTACACTGAGCAAACTTCAGGGACTCCTAAAGACTGTAGAATCAGGTCTTAAAGGCAAGTCGGTTGTGACCACTCCTGCTACTACTCCAAACTCAGCACCTGTCCTGGCATTCGGGAAAGGTAGAGGGAAGAAGATAAATAACCCTTCAAAGGGTACCAAGGGTAAGACCCTTGATGGCTCCTCTTCTAGCGGAACCAAGAAAGGTTTCATTACCCCTTGTTCTGATCCCAAAGAGGCTGAATGCTTCTACTACCATGAAAAGGCGCACTGGAAGCGTAACTGCCCAAAGTACTAGCAAGATTTCAAGGATGGGAAAGTTAAACCCAACCATGCAGGTATTTACACTATCTCATCTAATAATTCACTCTATTCTAACTCTTTGGTCCTTGATACCGGTTGTGGTATTCATATTTGTTCTGAAATGCAGGGACTAAGAAGAAGTGAGAATGTGGATCATGGAAAGATAAACTTAATCATGGGGAATAGGAAAGTTTCACCTGTCACCAAGATTGGAGTTTATACTTTGTTGCTTAGTAGTGGATTTACTTTAGATTTGAATAAATGTTGTTATTCGCCAGAAATGGCAAGAAATGTTATTTCCCTTCTTGATTTGTATAAACAAGGTTTTACCTTTTCTTTTGACAATGAAACTGGTGGAATAAATGCTTTCTTTAATAATATCTTTTATTTTAAAGCATTACCTTGTGATGGTGTGTATGAAGCTGTGTTTGTTGTAGATAACTTAGGAAATAATGTATTGTGTATTGATTCTTCTAATAATAATAACTTGGATAAAGCATCATTATGGCATTGTCGTCTTGGGCATATAAGCAAGAAACGCATAGGCCAACTCCAAAAGGATGGAGTCTTGGAGTCATTTGACCTAAGGTCAGATGATAGTTGCGAATCATGCTTGCTTGGAAAAATGACAAAGTCACCCTTCACTGGTTCGTGTGAGAGGGGTGAAGGTTTGTTGGATCTTGTACACATGGATGTGTGTGGACCCTTCAAACATGCCACAAGAGATGCTAATCGTTGTTATGTGACTTTTACGGATGATTATAGTAGATATGGATATGTCTACTTAATCAAGCATAAGTTAGAGACTTTTGAAAGGTTTAAAGAGTTTAAAAATGAAGTCGAGAATCAATTGGGCAGGAACATTAAGATGCTTCGATCCGATCGAGGTGGTGAGTATCTTAGTACTGAGTTCCTCGATTATCTAAGGGAATGTGGGATTGTCTGACAATTGAAACCTCCCAGGACACCACAGTTGAATGGTGTAGCTGAGAGGCGTAATCGAACCTTGTTGGACATGGTTCGTTCCATGATGAGTCGAGCTACGCTACTAATCTCATTTTGGGGGTATGCCTTAGAGACTGCCACCCATATCCTTAATCTGGTCCCTACAAAGAAGGTTTCCAAAACACCTCACGAGATGTTGACTGGAAAAGCTCCTACTCTAGCCCACATCAAAGTTTGGGGTTGCGAGGCTTTCGTGAGAAGCGACACTCATGACAAGCTCGAACCTTGAAGCGAGAAGTGTATTTTCATCGGCTACCCACAAAATCCTTTGGTTACCTCTTCTACAGACCTAGTGAGAATGTGGCCTTTGTAGCAAGGAGGGCTGTCTTTCGAGAGAGAGAGTTCATAAGCCAAGGAGACAGTGGGAGGCTAATTGACCTTGAAGAACTTCAAGAGTCAAGTGGTGAAGGAACCTCAAACCCTAGCAGTCAACTTGAGGAGGAACCTCCTGTTGATCCGATTATTCCTCTAGTTGTACCACTGAGGCGTTACATAAGGGTTAGGAATGTACCTGAGCATTACTATGGCTTTCATATTACTGCGGAAGGTGAGACACTTATTACTGATGAGACACTAGTAGGTCTAGATGAACGTAACAGCTATGTAGAAGCCATGACAAGCCCTGAGTCTGCTAAGTGGAAAGAGGCAATGGATAGCGAGATACAATCCATGTATGACAATCAGGTCTGGGACTTGGTTGAGAATGTACCAGGTCGTAAGACTGTAGGGTGCAAATGGATATTCAAGAACAAGACCGACATGGATGGTAATGTACACACTTATAAGGCTCGACTGGTAGCAAAGGGCTTCTCTCAAACTCCTGGAGTGGATTATGATGAGACCTTTTCTCCAGTAGCCAAGATTAAGTCCATTAGGGTATTGTTAACCATAGCTGCATTTCATGATTATGAAATATGGCAAATGGATGTCAAAACCGCTTTCCTTAATGGAAAGTTGGTTGAGGATGTTTACATGAATCAGCCAGAGGGTTTTGTCAACACAGAGTTCCCTAATCGAGTGTGTAAGCTTGAGAAATCCATTTATGGATTAAAGCAAGCACCTCGCAGATGGAATCTTTGCTTTGATGAGAAAGTCAAAGAGTTTGGCTTCTCTAGGAGTGAAGATGAATCTTGTTTATATGTCAATGCTAGTGGGAGTATAGTTAGCTTTTTGGTACTGTATGTGGATGACATACTACTCATAGGAAATGACATCCCAACTCTGCAAGAAGTTAAATCTTGGCTTGGGAAGTGTTTTGCTATGAAGGACCTAGGAGAAGCTGCCTATATTCTAGGGATAAGGATCTTGAGAAACTGGAGTAAAAGACTAATAGGACTTAGTCAGAGTACATACTTGGATAAGGTGTTGAAGAGATTCAGCATGCAAGATTCCAAGAAAGGAGAATTATCCATCCAGAGTAACACTAGACTAAGTAAGACTCAGAGCCCGAGTACTGAGGTTGAGATAGCAGAAATGAGTCGGATAGCTTATGCTTCGGCAGTAGGCTCGATCATGTATGCTATGACCTGTACTCGTCCTGATGTAGCCTATGCTTTAAGCATGGTTAGCAGGTATCAGGGGAATCCTGGTAAGGCTCACTGGACAACAGTAAAGAACATTCTCAAGTACCTGCGGAGGACTAAGGACTGGGTCCTTACCCTCGGTGGGAGTGATGACTTGAGAGTTGTAGGGTATAGTGACGCTAGCTTCCAGATTGATAGGGATAATTTCCACTCTCAGTCGGGCTGGGTGTTTACCTTAAACGGAGGAGCAATCTCTTGGAAAAGTTCCAAGCAGGAGACAGTGGCTGATTCAACTTGCGAATCAGAGTATATAGCAGCAAGCGAAGCGGAAAAAGAGGCTATGTGGCTAAAGAACTTCATTGGAGACCTTGGAGTTGTACCAGCTATAACGAAGCCTATACAGATTTTCTGTGACAGTGAAAGTGCAGTTGCCTTAGCAAAGGAACCAAGGGATCATGGGAGATCCAGACACATTGACAGAAAATATCATTTCATCAAACATCGTATAGAAGAAGGACTGCTCGTGGCAAAGAGGGTATCATTGGATGAGAACCCGGCAGATCCCCTCAGGAAGGGACTGGGTAAGGTTAAGCATCTCCAACATGCTAGGAGCATAGGGCTGAAGGATGATATTAGTTTTAGTAGTTAGATAATTTTGAAATTTGTAAAATGTAATTGACATTTGATGATGAATAAAAGTTGTGTTTATTTATGAGTAAAGTGTTACTATCTTTTGTCAATCGTTTACTATATTTCTTTTGCATGTTTTGACTTCCATAATATTTATGTTGTTTTACATATTATTCAAATTATCCACAGTCAGTCATATGTTGGAAGTAGATATGAAGTAAGACTGTCATGACTTGGTTGTAGAGGTCTAAGATGTTGGAGATGGCCTCAACACTCATGAGTGCTCATAAGTTCTGAGTATTGGATTCAACCCATGCTCGCTGGTATCACTTCATGGAATTTTATCTCGAGTGATCGCAAGACGGTAACTCGATGTTATAAAACGTGCGTTTGTGTGTAATTTAACAAGTAGTAGAACAAGCATATGAGTCGAAGTTTATCTGTTCCTTCTTGGATTAGAAGCTGATATCTGGGCCCCTCGATGATTTTGTTTTGACCTATGTACCGGGCACGGTCAGAACTAAGTTGATGTGTTCAATTGAGTTCTTTGTCAAACAAATCAGAAATCGGGAAACAAACTGTTGGACAATAAGTAAGACATTGTTCCATGTATTTGTCCGGATGATATCTAGAACAGAGGATTATATGATCCCTTATCTGAAATGGCGTACCATCATCTCTCAGTTCCGAGAAACCTTGAAAAGAGCTACGATTGTCGATCGGTTCCTGAAGTCATACTTGCAGTTATAGTTATTAGACTTATCCAATTGGGAGACTATTGGATAAGGTGTCTAAGTCCATAACTATTTCTGGTATGTACTTGACCCGACCCGGCATGGTCCATTTGGGTTGCATGGCACCATGCGATCGGATAGACTAAATGAGAGAAATAACACTTGTGATTATTAATATATTATAAGTTCTAATATATTAATAATATTATTTAATTAGTTTGATCAATAATTAATTTTAGAATTAATTAAGTGGTCAAAAGATAACTAATTAAATATATGGGTTGATTATGTAAATCATCCATAAATTATATAGTGGGCTAAGAGGCTCCATGGATAATCAAGTTGGGTTAAACCCTCTGGATGCTCCATGGGAATTACAAACCCATGGGTCATGGAAATGAAGAGTCATGACACATTAGGGTTTACATGGTGTAACCCTAGATGTGTCAACACTATATAAAGCTCATATGTTCTGCAAAAATCGGCACTACTAGTGAAACAAGAGAGCTTGGCCGATTTTAGTGTGTTATACATTCTCTGCAAGTTTACTCCATAGCATTTTGTGTTGTGTGAAGCATTCGAGGCATCACACTTGGGGTGCTAGGCTCACAAGGTTTCAAGGAACATTTACAACAACAAGGTATGTAATTCTATCTATTATTTATGTTAAAAATTGTTCCCCATGTATGCTAGATAGGATCATAGCCTTGGAAATCAACTTTTCATGATAATTAGATAAACATAGATCCAAGGTTTTTAGGGTTGCATGTACACTTAGGAAGTGTTAGAATGCTCAAAACCCATCAACAATAGGCCCCGCCTGCTCCAGGCTTCGCCTAACTTCAAGCCCCGCTCGGTGTACAGATCTGTTTCTCTTAGGCCTAGCTTGTGTGTGGGCCCCGCCCGCTAAACATATACAAACATATAACATATCGCATAACACATAAACCATAACTAATCTGCTGCATTCCTGTACTAATGCCTCGCCTGTCATGGGCACCACCCGTGTCCTGCTACCGATGAGTCATGGAACCCCATCCACACTCCTGCTAATAGTGAGATACGGGCCAAGCTCACACTCACTCCATTCCTAACTTGGGCCTTGCCCTTGCTCGACAACTGATGAGATAAGGAACCCCATCAATACTATGCTAATAGTGAGTATGGGACCTCGCCCACACTCATCCTCCTACCAGGCACATACAAGTATCACACAGAAACCAAGTATACTCTATCATGCAAACCATTCCTTGGGCACCCGCTCGACATTGGACCGTGGTCCTGAATATCATACTAGCAAACGGTGCCTAGGCTAACCCCCGTGCCTTCCTACACATAACTACATGGGCCGACATTGTGGCTATAGACCCATTCACACAAAGGGAAACTCACCTCAAACTGTTGAAGCTGCTAACAACCCTCTGGCTGCTATCCGATAATTTCCCGAACCACTGTTCCTGTAGCTCCCCGAGCTACCAATACCAATAATAACAATTAGCCTAACTATTCTCAAGAAGTCATCTATGTCAACTCTGGTTAAGTTCATTCTCAAGGTCAAAATCATGGAAAAATTCAACTTCCAGTTGACTTGACTCGCCGAGTTGTTCTACCAACTCATCGAGTCCATGCTCCTCAACTCCCAAAACAACCTCGACTCTACTCGTCGAGTCTAGCAACAACTCTACGGGTTCTCCTTCAACCAACCATTCGGGACCATCTTCAACCGACTTGCCGAGTTGTTCTTCAACTTGTCGAGTCCATCTTCATAAGGTAAGGATATTGCCTTGGACTCGCTGAGTTCCTCCTTGAACTCCTTGAGTACCATGATCTTCATGTTTATTATGGACGCAGACTGGCTGAGTCCTTCTCTAACCCCACTCACTGATCTGACTCATAAACAGAAGGGTTTGGGTTTGCAGCCTAACTCGTCGAGTCCATGAAATGACTCGTCGAGTCCATCTTGCAACATTTCTATTTTGTCGATTACAGTCTATCCCACCACCTCCAACTTGTAGATCTGGACTCCTTATGCTAGCATTGCACGTAAAGTTGCTAAATTTACGTGCATGAAAGGTGTTCTGGGGCTAAAACACTTAATCCAAGCTTCAAAGAAAACCTAGGTCATGAAATGGGATCATAGCTGGATAAAGCCAACAACTTTGAGCTTCTAAAGCTCAAGAGTGTCCAGATCTGTTGTCCAAACCATCCTCAAGGGTTTAATACTCGGATTAACCTTGGAAATGATCCAAATGTGACCAAAAGCAAGCTTGAAAGGGGATCTATCAATTGAAAGCTCAAGGTCCAGACTTTTTACCTTCTAATAGTTTCCAAATCGATATGGAGGCTGGATCTACACTCCCTTCATTGCTCCTTTCTTCCAAGCCTTCAAAATCCACTCCAATGGACCTTAATCTTCACCAAAATCTCCAAAAATGAAGGTGGGTGGCCAGGGTTTTGGGGTTCTGGACGAGACAGGTTGTAATGAACCCTAGAGAAGAGAACAAGATGCTTAAATACGGTACCAAGTCCCGGAATTAGGGCTTTCCCAACCCAGACCAGACTCCCCGACTCGCCGAGTCGGTCACTTAATCTTCGACACGGAGTCCGCTTCGACTCGACGAGTTGACCCCCTTTTGACTTAGGGTTTTCCTTTCCTTTCTTGGCCTTTCCGATTCTAGGTGTTACAACTCTCCCCCACTTAAACTAGACTTCGTCCTCGAAGTCCGCTAGGGCCAACTATCCTGCAAACCGCTCGCATCACCTTTGCCTGATGAAGATCAACTTCAAATGATGAATATTCTTGAGTAAAATGAGGGATATTTTAAGGAAATTTTGTGGGTTTTGGAGCTAATTCATAGAGTTAAGTTGTGGGGGGGTTTTAGAGAGAAGAAAAGAGAGAAAAAAGATTCTATCTCTCTGGATAGCTTATCTATTTCATCATCTATTTGGGGTTATACTCCACCAAAATACAGAGATGCTTATGAACTCATGAAGAATTGACTGGTTAAATCTATCCTACAGATTTGGCTTCTATGTTTGTCAGCTTTAGAGATAAGGGAGCGAGAAGTTTTTAGAGAGAGAAAGAGAAATTTGGAGTGAATGGGAGGTGAAAAGGATTGGCTTTGGAAGAAGAAATAAGGGGAGAGAGAGAGAGAGTGATTCCAAATTTTGAAGAGGAGAGAGGATATTTTTTTTTATTAATTCCTTAATTTTTATAAAATTTCTTTAATTTATATAAAATGTGTATTTTATATAAATTTTGTTCATAACTCTCAAATTTTTAGCTTATAAATGTAAGCTTAATGTTAATAAATTAAATTAATTTCCTTGACTATATTTCCACATTTTAAATATATTAATTTGATATTATAGTGTTTATAAAAACTTTTATGGGATTTTAATATAAAACTTCATAAATTTAATTTTTTATGACTTTTAGGGTTTTAAGGAATTTTGTAAATCATTCGATATCAACATAAAATGAATCTTTGAGACTTCACATTGTTTTTGGGCTTCCTAACTCTTTTTCAAGTTAAAAGTAATGTTTGTAATTAATTTTTATCGGTTTATTGGCATTCCTATGTAGTGATTTTGAGATTCAAGTGAAGTTGAAGAATCAAGTATACTAGTATTGGTTTTCAACTTCGACTTTAAGTTCTTACGAGACTCTGATCTAATTTCTATGACTAGGTCAATGCATTATGTGTCTACATGAATGTACAAAGATGCTCGAGTTAATGAATGACTCGAATATGGATGGTCATTACAGTTAAGTAACTGTAGAATTCACATACCAATGTGAAATCTAAGTACATTATCGTTCAATTCTACTTGTTTCCAAGTTTCTAGTAGGTTATTACATAGTTCCTAGTAAGAAAGTCTAGTATGTGTCGTGCCTATATGTGCAACTAAGTTTATTCAAATCTAGAACTATCTCAAATTTTGACGGTTGTCATTGTTGGGTTTTGAGCATTCTAACACTTCCTAAGTGTACATGAAACCATAATAACCTTGGATCTATGTTTGTCTAATTATCATGCAAAGTTGATTTCCAAGGCTATGAACCTATCTAGCATACATGGGGAACAATTTTAACTTGAATAGTAGATAGAACTACATACCTTGTTGTTGTAAGTGTTCCTTAAAACCTTGTGAGCTTAGCACCTCAAGTGTGATGCCTCAAATGCTTCACACAACACCAAATGCAAAGTATAAACTTGAGAGAATACTCTAACAAACTCAAAATCTGCCAAGCCCTCTTGTTTCTCTAGTGTAGCCAATTTCGGGGAGAGACATGGTCCTTATATAGTGTGTTGCATTAGGAAAAACCCAAATGTAATATGACTCTTCATTTCTCAATCCATGGGTTAACTCCATGGAGTATCCATGGAGCATCCTATGGGTGGAACCCAACTTGATAATCCATGGAGCCTTTTAAGCCCACTATATAAGATATGGAAGATTTACATAATCTACCCATATATTTAATTAGTTATTCTTTTGATCACTTAATTAATTCTAAATTAATTCTTGATCAAAACTAATTAAATAATATTATTAGTATATTAGAACTTATAATATATTAATAAACCATATGTGTTATTTCTCTCATTTAGTTTATCCAATTGCATGGTGCCATGCAACCCAAATGGACCATGTCGGGTCGGGTCAAGTATTTACCAGAAATAGTTATGGACTTAGACACCTTATCCAACAGTCTCCCACTTGGATAAGTCTAACAACTATAAATGCAATACTTTAGGAACCGATCGGCAATCGTAGCTCTTTTAAGGTCTCTTAGAACTGAGAAGATGTTCATACGCCATTTAAGATAAGTGATCATATAATCCTCTGTTCTAGATATCAGCTGGATAAATACATGGAACTACGTCTTACTTATTGTCCAGCAATTTGTTTCCTGATTTCCGATTTGTTTGACAAAGAACTTAATTGAACACATCAACTTAGTTCTGACCGGGCCCGGTACATGGGTCAAACCAAAATCATCGAGGGGCCCAGATATCAGCTTCTAATCCAAGAAGGAACAGATAAACTTCGACTCATATCTCATATGTTTGTTCTACCACTCTTTGAATTACACACAAAAGCACATTTTATAACATCGAGTTACCAATGCGTTTTCGTACAATCAATGCATAACAAACTCGTAAGTAACAAATCATATCTCTAGGTTTGAAGACTTATATGATATTACCATCTCACGATCACTCGAGATAAAATTCCATGAAGTGACTCAAGTGAGCGTGGGTTGATTCCAATACTCAGAACTTATGACCACTCATGAAGTGTTGTCTTATATCCAGACACCTACAACCAACTTCATGACAGTCTTACTTCATATTTACTTGCAACATATGACTGACTGCGGAAAATTTGAATAATATGTGAAACCCCAACATACTATTCAGGAAGTCAAAACATGCAAAAGAAATTATAGTAAACGATTGACAAAAGATAGTAACACTATACTCATCAATAAACACAACTTTTATTCATCATCAATTGTCAATTACAATTTACAAATTTCATAATTTATCTAACTACTAAAACTCATATCATCCTTCAGCCCTATGCTCCGAGCATGCTGGAGATGCTTAACCCTACTCAGTCCCTTCGTGAGGGGATCTGCTGGGTTCTCATCCGATGATACCCTCTTTGCCACGAGGATTCCTTCTTCTATGCGATGTCTGATAAAATGATATTTTCTGTCGATGTGTCTGGATCTCTTGTGATCCCTTGGTTCCTTGGCTAAGGCAATAGCACTTTCATTATCACAGAAAATTTCCATGGGCTCCTTTATAGCTGGTACAACTCCAAGGTCTCCAATGAATTTCTTTAGCCATATTGCCTCCTTTGCTGCCTCGCTCGTTGCTATATACTCTGATTCACAAGTGGAATCAGCCACTGTCTCCTGCTTGGAACTCTCCTAAGTGATTGCTCCTCCGTTTAAGGTAAAGACCCAGCTCGACTGAGAGCGGAAATTATCCCTATCAGTTTGGAAGCTAGCATCACTATACCCTACAACTCTCAAGTCATCACTCCCACCGAGGGTAAGGACCCAGTCCTTAGCCCTCCGTAGGTACTTGAGGATATTCTTTACCGCAGTCCAGTGTGCCTTGCCAGGATTCCCCTGATACCTGCTAACCATGCTCAAGGCAAAGGCTACATCAGATCGAGTACACGTCATAGCATACATGATCGAGCCTACTACAGAAGCATAAGGTACTTGACTCATTTCTGCTATCTCAGCCTCTGTACTTGGGCTTTGTGTCTTGCTCAATCTGGCGTTACTCTGGATGGGTAACTCACCTTTCTTGGAGTTCTGCATGCTGAATCTTTTCAACACCTTGTCCAAGTAGGTACTTTGACTAAGTCCAATTAGTCTTTTACTCCGGTTTCTCAAAATCCTTATCCCTAGAATATAGGCAGCTTCTCCTAGGTCCTTCATAGAGAAACACTTCCCAAACCAGGACTTAACTTCCTGCAGAGTTGGGATGTGATTTCCTATGAGTAGTATGTCATCCACATACAATACCAAAAAGCAAATAATACTCCTACTAGACTTGACATACACACAAGATTCATCTCACTCCTAGAAAAGCCAAATTCCTAGACTTTCTCATCAAAGCAAAGATTCCATCTGCGAGGTGCTTGCTTTAATCCATAAATGGATTTCTCAAGCTTACACACTCTGTTAGGGTACTCGTTGCTGACAAAACCTTCTGGCTGACTCATGTAAACATCTTTAGTCAACTTTCCATTAAGGAAAGCGGTTTTGACATCCATTTGCCAAATTTCATAGTCATGAAATGAAGCTATGGCTAACATAACCCTGATAGACTTAATCTTCGCTACTGGAGAAAAACTCTCATCATAATCCACTCCAGGAATTTGAGAGAAGCCCTTTGCAACCAGTCGAGCCTTATAAGTGTGTACATTACCATCCATATCTGTCTTCTTCTTGAAGATCCATTTGCACCCTACAGTCTTACGACTTGGTACATTCTCAACCAAGTTCCAAACTTGATTGTCATACATGGATTGTATCTCGCTATCCATAGCCTCTTTCTATTTAGCAGACTCAGGGCCTGCCATGGCTTCTGTGTAGCTGTTAGGTTCATCCATACCTACTAGTGTCTCATCACTAATAAGTGTCTCACCTTCCGGAGTAATATGGAAATCATAGTAATGCTCAAGTGCATTCCTAACTCTCGTGGAACGCCTCAGAGATACAGACTCGTCAGTAGGCTCAACAGGAGTTTCCTCCTCAAGTTGAGGGCTAGGGTTTGAAGTTCCATCACCACTTGACTCTTGAATTTCTTCAAGGTAAATTTGCCTCCCACTCTCTCCTTGGCTTATAAATTCTCTCTCTCTCAAGACTCCTCTTCTTGCTACAAAGACCACATTATCACTAGGTCTGTAAAAGAGGTAACCAAAGGATCTTTGTGGGTAGCCGATGAAAATACACCTCTCGCTTCGAGGTTCTAACTTATCATGAGACTCGCGCCTCACAAAAGCCTCGCAACCCCAAATCTTGATGTGGTCTAGTTTCGGAACTTTACCAGTCCACATCTCGTGAGGAGTTTTGGCAACTTTCTTTGTAGGGACTAGATTATGAATATGCGCGGCAGTATCTAAGGCATACCCCCAGAATGAGATTGGTAGCGAAGCTCGACTCATCATGGAACGAACCATATCCAACAAGGTACGATTACGCCTCTCAGCCACACCATTCAACTGCGGTCCTGGGAGGTCTCAATTGTGAGACAATCCCATATTCCTTAAGATAGTCGAGGAACTATGATCTAAGATACTCACCACCTCGATCGGATCGAAGCATCTTAATGTTCCTGCCCAATTGATTCTCTACTTCCTGTTTAAATTCCTTAAACCTTTCGAAAGTCTCTGACTTATGCTTGATTAAGTAGACATATCCATATCTGTTGTAATCATCAGTAAAACTCAAATAATAATGATTAGCATCCCTTGTGGCATGTTTGAATGGTCCACACACATCCGTGTGTACAAGGTCTAACAAACCTTCACCCCTCTCACAAGAACCTGTGAAGGGTGACTTTGTCATTTTTCCAAGTAAGCATGATTCGCAACTATCATCAGACTTTAGGTCAAATGACTCCAAGACTCCATCCTTTTGGAGTTGGCCTATGCGTTTCTTGCTTATATGTCCAAGACGACAATGCCATAGTGATGCTTTATCCAAGTTATTATTATTAACAGAATCAACACACAATACATTATTTCCTAAGTTATCAACCACAGATACAGTTTCATACACGCCATCACAAGGTACTGCTTTAAAATAAAGAACTTTATTAAAGAAAGCATTAATCGAACCAACTTCATTATCAATTGAAAAGGTGAAACCTTCTTTGTACAACGCATCAAAGGAAATAATATGTCTTGCCATTTCCGGTGAACAACAACATTTATTCAAATCTAAACTAAACCCACTACTTAGCGATAAAGTATAAACTCCAATCTTGGTGACAGGTGAAGCTTTCCTGTTTCCCATGATCAAGTTTATCCTTCCTTGCTTCACATTCTAACTTCTTCTTAGTCCCTGCAAATCAGAACAGATATGAATACCACACTCGGTATCAAGGACCCATGAGTTAGAATGGGTGAGTTATTAGATAAGATAGTGTAAATACATGCATGGTTGGGTTTAACTTTCCCATCCTTCACATCTTGCTGGTACTTTGGGCAGTTCCGCTTCCAATGTACCTTTTCATGGCAATAGAATCATTCAGCCTCTTTTGGGTCAGAAGAAGGAGTGATGAAACCTTTCTTGGTTCCACTTGAAGAAGAGCCATCAAGGGTCCTAACCTTGGTACCCTTCAAACAACTCTTTCTCTTCTTCCCTCATCCTTTCTCGATTGCCAAGATAGGGTCGGAGTTGGTAGGAGTAGGAGTAGTAGCAACCGCCTTACCCTTAAGACCACTTTCCGCGGTCTTTAAGAGTCCTTGAAGTTTGCTGAGAGTGATGCTTGCAAGCATCTTTGTACGTAAGATTTGGAGTTGATCATTCACAACGAATACTTTTGTAACCCTAAACAACCTCTACAGCAGAAGTTCTTTATCGAGCTCTGCTGATGCGTGAATCTATTGAATCATTCAGCATATTTTGATTCATTCATGTGTTTGATATTTTTGTTAGTATTATTGTGATTAACCTGTTTAAGATCCAAACGATCAAATAGTTTTTCAACTCATCAATTGGTATCAGAGCAGGAGACTATGTAATTCATACACATCTCTTCTGTGAAAAGAAGTGATTAGGGTTTATTCCGCATTCATTGATATTTATTGAGCCGTCACTTCATAATTGATGTATCTCTTTAATTATTCATCTTGTCCTAATATTACGTGTGACAACCCTATATTTTCCAAAAGCATTGTAAACACTCGAAAGCTAAAAACAATGAAATTAACCTCGAAAATAAAGTGTTCAAGTATCTAAGTTGGGATGCATCAAATATTAGATATCATGCCAAGGTTTCCAAAAACATAAAGAACGCTCAAAACCGAGTTATATTGAAGAAATTATAACCACTCATATATTTACGACACGACGTTAAAACATTATTTGACATAAAAAGAAAAATCTCAATAAAATACATTTTAGCCTTAAGTGTCTAAACAAGAGTCATAGATCTCGTTGAAAGGTGAGCGTACATAAAAAGATCGCCCAAATTGGACCTCGCATGAAGAAGTTACGGATTTTCAAAGTTTCGTAACAGTAGTAGAGGGCTAAAAACTCGGATTGAAGATCGAGTGTTATTTAGCTATCGCCACCTAAACGGAAGTTGAAGATCTCCTCAGTGGTAATAAAACAATAAAAAGACAAACGAAAACCGGCGTCGAATAAAGAACCTATGAATTTTTAACGAACTTTAGGAGGCCCGGCCTGTTAAAAATATATCATTAAAAATAAAATCAAAACTAGCCAACGGAGTCTAAATGAAAGTTGTAGAGCATAATCTCACCTACGCGTGGATATAAAGAACGCGAAAAACGGAGCTCGTACGCAAAAGTTACATAACTTTTTCGAAACCACTTGTATTTCTCAGGGAATCAGTAATACAGGTAACCACCAGCTTTTGGAGAAGGAAACACTAAGGATGTTTTATTATTGAACATTTATCATCTCATTGTAATATTCTTTTGATAATATGTATAACGCAACAACATACGTTTTCATTATATATGTGATGGTTGTGTTACTTTCTTTACAATATTCAATGGTTGTGATACTACGTGAAGTCATCCACCCCCGAATGTTTCCGCCATTCTGGTTTGGGGGTGTGACAGATTGGTATCAGAGCATTTTTTATAGTGAACTAAGTATATCGAACCACATACGATATACAAACTATAAATGCAAAGGGGACCAAAAACCCTCTGACAAAACATTTTCTTGAACAAAATACTTTCTTTTAAAGATATACATTTTTACAAGCATGTATTAATCTCGTATCATAACAAGTTTTACTAAAAAGTATTAAGGCAAGTTACGACACTACGATTGAGCCCCGGGGTATGTAATCAGGTCGAGAATAAATATAGCCTGATCAACTATATTTATCTTGGATTTGACCAACGTACGTCGAGGAATGGTCGTAGTGGACAACAAGCCGAAAACTTACCCAAATGCAAATTATTTTAGTTTCGCCAAGTTGAAATATTATAGGAGTATTATTAAAAATAGTTGTACAATAAAAATTATGGTTAAAAATAGTAAGTCGTTAAATAGAATTTTCTTTCCTTATAAAGTTCTCATACATCCATCCTAGTACAGACAAATGGCCGGATTCCATTTACCAGGAGATCCCTACTACCCAAACCAAGGCAACGGCGGTTGGATAGAAGAAGACCCGGAGGAAGACCCAGAGGAAATCGAAGAAGAAGTCGAGGAAGAACCCGAAGGGGTTATCGAGGAAGAATTCGAAGTCGAAGTCGGAGAAGAATTCGAAGTCGACGAAGAGATCGAGGAGATTTCTAGCGGAACCGACTCCGAGCCAGAAGTGTACGACCCTCCCATCCCTCATCCTCCCGAAATCAGACCATATCAACCGGGACCCATTCCCATGTGGGGAAGTCACCTCTACTACTGGAGCCGCCAGCAAGGTGTACGCCCTCCTTTCAGCATGTGCCGAGATTTTTACAATGTCAGTGGGGGAAGCTCAGCTGATCGAGCACTTCCTGTTATTGTAAACGCTATAGCTACCCAGAACTACGAGACGGACAGGCAAGCAGCCAGAGTTCGCGAGGTCAATGCTGCTACCCAAGGTAACGCCGCTGACATCCGCCGTTTGGAAGGACTACATGAGAATACCCAAATCTACACGGGGACACTTCAGAACCAAATGATAACGGCTCTGGCGGAAATAAGAGAGATGAAGGAACAACAAGCAGATCTTGAGAGGCGACTGATGGGAGTCAAACGGTCGGATGCCGAATCTAGCTCCAAACGCCGCAAGTAGAGCTTGTTCGATGCCCAACAATTTTGTTATAGATTAGGATTTCGGATAAAAGTTTCTCCCTTATTTTCCCTTTTGTATCTGCAATCGGAGACCCCTAGGAGGGTCAAATTTTCCAAACAAAACATGTAACACACTTCAGGTGTGACCTATATGTATGAATATGAAGTATTTCTTATTTTATAACCCTCAATAATTATGAGTTTTAAAAATTCTATGCCTACCTTGGAACCATAAAATAAAGTCAAAACAAATTACAAGATACAACTAAACACACGATTGTCAAAACATTAGAAACTTATAGTATTCATTCTTATTTTTCTCTACCAGAACATGCCTCCTCGTAGATCAACACGCAGAAACTCAACTTCAACACCACCTCCACCACCTCCTCCAATTATGGACACCGTTATGTTCGAGACTGCTGTCACCGCTGCTGTAACTGCAGCAATGGCACAAATGAGCAACAACGGATCGGGGGGAGGAACAAACAGTTTTACAAATGGCCAAGGTCAAAGTCGTTCAGGGGTATGCACTTACAAAGACTTCACCAACGGAAAACCTATTCCCTTTTACGGGACTGGGGGAGTATTGGCTCTATCTCAATGGATAGAGAAAACGGAAGCTGTATTCGAAATCTGTGCATGTCCTGAAGAAAGCAAAGTAAAGTTTGCCGCTTCTACTTTCTCTAAACGCGCCCTGACATGGTGGAACGGCCACGTCCAGACACTAACCCTGGTGGTGGCAAACTCCATGTGTTGGGAAAACCTGAAAAGAATGCTCCTTCGAGAATACTGCCCAAGGGGCGAGATTCAGAAGCTTGAACAGGAACTATGGAACCTCTCGATGGTAGGTTCGGACATAGCAGGTTACACCAACAGGTTCAATGACTTAATAACGCTTTGCCCAGGAATGTTAACCCTGGAGAGCCAAAAGGTCGAGAGATACATCTGGGGACTATCACCCCAACTTCGAGGAAGTGTATTAGCTTCCAGACCCTTGACTTTCGCCAGCGCCAAAGAACTAGCGCAATCTCTTGTTGATCATGGTGTCTGTCAAGGAGTCGCGGCGATTATGGCTGAACCAACCAAAGGGAACAGCAACAATGAAATCAATGCCAACAACAACAACAAGAAGAAATTTTGGAACAAAAGGATGGGGCAAACTTCGCAAGAACCTTCAAAGAAGCAAATGGTTGCGGTTCATGCTGCTACTACCCCCACCACAACTCCTGCTACCTCTGCACCAACAAAACCATATGCGGGGAATCTGCCCAAGTGCAGCAAGTGCAACTACCATCACCATGGTATTTGTCGCGAGATGCACTGCAAGAACTATGACAGGAAAGGGCACACGACCCGTTTCTGTAAAGCACCGGCACGACCAATCACTCAAGTTTCTGGCACTGGAGTAAGCCGGGCGTGTTATGGGTGCGGAGAGACTGGACACTTCAGGAGGGATTGTCCCAAGGAAAGGAATATTGGCGGTGTAGGGAGAGTGTTGGCAGTAGGACAGAATGAAGCAATAGCAGACCCCACGGTGGTTACGGGTACGTTCCTACTCAACAACACTTATGCATGCATACTTTTTGACTGCGGTGCGGAGAGAAGTTTTGTGAGTCATAAATTCAAACACCTACTTAATCAAAAACCCCAACCACTCAATAAAATATTCACTGTAGAAATGGCAAACGGTAAAACAGAACACGCAAACGATTTGTACGTAGGGTGCACACTAAATTTAAACGAGCGCTTGTTTCGAGTCGATCTTATGCCCATTTCCATAAGAAGTTTCGATGTCATCATCGGTATGGACTAGTTGAGCCTTCACCATGCCGATATCCTTTTCCACGAAAGGGCTGTTCGCCTAAATCTACCAAACGGCGAAACTCTTGTCATTTATGGCGACAAACCTAGTTCAAGTTTACAAATCATTTCCTGTATTAAAGCACAAAAATATCTTCGTAAGGAATACCATGCCTTTCTAGCCCACGTAGTAGACCAGAAACAAGAACCAAAGAACATTAAAGACATTCCGGAAGTCTGCAACTTCCCAGATATTTTCCCAGAAGATCTTCTAGGAATCCCACCGGAACGTCAAGTCGAGTTCAGAATCGACTTAATCCCCGGAGCTACCCCTGTAGCAAAGTCACCTTACCGTTTAGCCCTAGCCGAGATGCAGGAACTATCCAGTCAATTAAACGAGCTGCTGAGCAAGGGATTCATCAGACCGAGCTTCTCACCATGGGGAGCGCCAGTGCTATTCGTGAAAAAGAAGGACGGACCCTTTCGCATGTGCATCGATTATCGGGAATTAAACAAACTCACGATCAAGAACCGATATCCCTTACCGCGCATAGACGATCTATTCGACCAACTACAGGGAGCAAGCTACTTCTCAAAGATCGATCTAAGGTCTGGTTATCACCAACTGCGAGTACTGGAAGGAGACATCCCCAAAACGGCTTTCCGAACACGTTATGGTCACTACGAATTTGTGGTAATGCCTTTCGGATTGACGAATGCTCCAGCAGTGTTCATGGACTTGATGAACCGAGTATGTCGTCCCTTCCTGGACAAGTTCGTGATCGTGTTCATAGATGATATACTCATCTATTCAAGAAGCCGGGAAGAACACAGCAAACATCTCCGCCAAGTACTGGAAACATTAAGGGCAAAGAAACTTTACGCAAAATTTTCCAAATGTGAATTTTGGATTCGGGAAGTGGATTTCTTAGGAAATGTTGTAAGCAAAGAAGGAATACACGTGGACCCTTCCAAGATAAAGGCAATAGATAGTTGGACTACTCCAAGAACCCCTACAGAAATCCGGCAATTTTTGGGACTCGCCGGGTATTACTGAAGATTCATACCGAACTTTTCAAAGATTGCCAAGCCACTTACCACCCTAACCCAGAAAAATGAGACCTTCGACTGGGGAGAAAAGCAAGACAGCGCATTTCAGACACTAAAGCGAGCCTTATGTAGTGCGCCCATCCTAACCTTGCCAGAGGGAACGGAGGACTTTGTGGTCTATTGTGATGCATCAAATCAAGGACTTGGGTGTGTCTTAATGCAAAGAGGGAAGGTCATCGCCTACGCCTCAAGGCAACTAAAGACGCACGAAGTAAACTACACAACGCATGATCTTGAGCTAGGAGCAGTCGTCTTCGCTCTGAAGATATGGAGACACTATCTCTACGGCACAAAATGTACCATCTTCACCGATCACAAAAGCCTCCAACATATCCTCAATCAGAAGGAACTCAACATGAGACAGAGACGATGGGTAGAACTACTAAGTGATTACGAGTGCGAAATTCGATATCACCCTGGAAAAGCTAATGTAGTGGCTGATGCACTCAGTCGAAAGGAGTACTCAGGTCGCCGAGTAAAATCCCTAACTATGACGATCCATTCACACCTGTCCACGCAAATCAAGGAAGCCCAAATAGAAGCCTTGAAATCCGAAAACGTGACAGGAGAAGCCCTAAGAGGAATGGATAAGAACCTTGAAGCCAAGAGCGACGGAGTTCGTTATTTCATGGATCGAATATGGACACCGAAGTTTGGTGGGTTCAGAGAAATCGTCATGGACGAAGCCCATAAAACACGATACTCCATACATCCCGGCTCCGATAAGATGTATCTCGATCTCAAGAAGTTGTACTGGTAGCCGAACATGAAAGCCAATATTGCTACCTACGTGAGCAAATGCCTGACATGTGCCAAAGTCAAGGTGGAATACCAGAAGCCTTCGGGTTTATTACAACAACCAGAAATACCCGAATGGAAGTGGGAGCGGATAACCATGGATTTCATAACAAAATTACCCAAAACAACAAGCGGACTCGACACCATTTGGGTAATTGTCGACAGGTTAACTAAGTCAGCGCATTTTCTACCGATCAAAGAGACGGATAAATTGGAGAAGTTAACAAGGACATACCTCAGAGAAATTGTACGACTACATGGTGTGCCCATATCCATTATCTCGGACCGAGATAGTAGATTCACCTCAAGGTTCTGGCAGTCGCTACAAAAAGCTTTGGGGACAAGACTAGACATGAGTACCGCTTATCACCCACAAACCGACGGCCAGAGCGAGAGAACTATACAAACCCTAGAAGACATGCTGAGAGCTTGCGTAATCGATTTTGGCAAGGCATGGGACACACATCTACCCTTGGTCGAGTTCTCGTACAACAATAGCTACCACACCAGTATCAAAGCTGCCCCGTTCGAAGCCCTCTATGGCCGCAAATGCAGGTCACCTTTGTGCTGGGCCGAAGTGGGGGACACACAACTAGCAAAAGGGCAAGCAACTGACAACACGCTCACTGGGCCAGAAATCATAAGGGAGACTACGGAGAAAATTGTTCAAATCCGAGAACGTCTAAAAGCATCAAGGGATAGACAAAAGAGTTACGCAGATAAGAGACGAAAACCCTTGGAATTCCAAGTTGGAGACCATGTCCTACTCAAAGTCTCGCCTTGGAAAGGTTTAATACGCTTCGGAAAACGTGGAAAACTGAACCCTAGATACATCGGACCATTCGAGATCCTTGCCAGGATCGGTCCAGTGGCTTACAAACTTAGACTACCTCAGGAACTCCACAACGTACACCCTACCTTTCACGTATCAAATCTAAAGAAGTGCTTATCCGACGAGACCCTTGTCGTCCCTCTAGACGAAATTTCAATAAATGAAAACCTCCAATTTGTGGAGGAACCAGTAGAGATCATGGATCGGGAAATCAAAAGGACTAAACAAAGCCGAATACCCATTGTAAAGGTCCGCTGGAACGCCAAGCGAGGACCGGAATTCACCTGGGAACGCGAGGATCAGATGAAACAAAAGTACCCGCATCTTTTTCCTAAAACTGTAAACTCTATCTTAGATTAAATTTCGGGACGAAATTCCCTTAACAGGGGGATGATGTGACAACCCTATATTTTCCAAAAGCATTGTAAGCACTTGAAAGCTAAAAACAACGAAATTAACCTCGAAAATAAAGTGTTCAAGTATCTAAGTTGGGATGCATCAAATATTAGATATCATGCCAAGGTTTCCAAAAACATAAACAATGCTCAAAACCGAGTTATATTGAAGAAATTATAACCACTCATATATTTACGACACGACGTTAAAACATTATTTGACATAAAAAGAAAAATCTCAATAAAATACATTTTAGCCTTAAGTGTCTAAACAAGAGTCATAGATCTCGTTGAAAGGTGAGCGTACATAAAAAGATCGCCCAAATTGTCGCATGAAGAAGTTACGGATTTTCAAAGTTTCGTAACAGTAGTAGACGGCTAAAAACTCGGATTGAAGATCGAGTGTTATTTAGCTATCGCCACCTAAACGGAAGTTGAAGATCTCCTCAGTGGTAATAAAACAATAAAAAGACAAACGAAAACCGGCGTCCAATAAAGAACCTATGAATTTTTAACGAACTTTAGGAGGCCCGGCCTGTTAAAAATATATCAATAAAAATAAATTCAAAACTAGCCGATGGAGTCTAAACGAAAGTTGTAGAGCATAATCTCACCTACGCGTGGATATAAAGAACGCGAAAAACGGAGCTCGTACGCGAAAGTTACGGAATTTAGAAGTCGGAAGCAGGGATTACGCCCCGCGTAATCTGGGAGTACGCCCCGCGTACTAGACCCAGAGTCGAGTCCCATCGGCCCGCCCAAGCTATGCTTAGCTAGACTCGATTCGTAAGCCATGACGCATTTTTACGCCCAGCGTAACGACGTACGCGCTGCGTACGTGAGTACGCCCCGCGTACTCCAAAATTACGCCCCGCGTACGAGGCAATTCCAGCCTATAAATAGAAAGGTTCAGCTTCGAGTTTAAGCACACATTCACAAATTCTTCAGTCACTCTCACACCCTTCCAATCACCAGAGACCATTCCCTCACCTCGGTTTCCGCACTCGAGCCCCCGACGAAAGATTTACGCTGCAGAGATCCCCGAAGAGCCCGACGACGCAACCATCCGCGGTCGAAGTTCTGCTCAACCCTAGCCCCTCTCTTCAAACTTAACAAGTGAGTTCATACCCCTACTTTTCAATTCTTTTCACGTTTTAGGGGGGGAATACAAGTACATTACAAATCAAACTATCATTTTTATAATATCGTTCTTATAGGGTTTGGATACAAAAATAACTTTATGTTTAAAGGGCTATTATATCACCAAGTTGTTATTACCAAATGGGAACATACTTTTGAGAAACTATAATGAGTATAGTATTCAAGTGATTCATACATTTTACATATTCATCTCGACAAATGAACTGCTTTCAAAAGAAGCAAAATCTTTACTATCGTAAATCTGTTTATACCAAGTAATGTGAGACAGCTTCACGTACGTTCGAGTATGCATTATTAAGTCATGTATTATATACCATAATCCCTTGTAGGGTGAGTGTGATACTTGTGTATAGATCTATACGGGATTGACAATCCCGCACCTAAACTGTTAGCTACAGTTAGACCGGCAGGTCTGGGGTGACAAATGTCATAACACTACAACACTTGAAGAATGTTGTTACAGGCCATCAGTGTCAATAGCATGGTTATAAAACTCACATAAAAGTATAAAAACAAGTTTGATTTACGAGATTCATATATGCATTTCAGTTTTCCATTTTATTGTTAACACAAATTTTATCACTATCATTCAAGTATGGAAAACACAAACGCACTACAACACGGGAAACTTTTCAAATCATTTATAGAAAATATTGGATTTTCTGAAAACATCGTTCATCGATTTACTATCAAAAAGGACATACTTTTCAATGCAAAACACTTATGAACTCACCAACTTAATTGTTGACACTTTTTCAAAACCACTTGTATTTCTCAGGGAATCAGTAATACAGGTAACCACCAGCTTTTGGAGAAGGAAACACTAAGGATGTTTTATTATTGAACATTTATCATCTCATTGTAATATTCTTTTGATAATATGTATAACGCAACAACATACGTTTTCATTATATATGTGATGGTTGTGTTACTTTCTTTACAATATTCAATGGTTGTGATACTACGTGAAGTCATCCACCCCCGAATGTTTCCGCCATTCTGGTTTAGGGGTGTGACATTACGTATTACAAAGTCTTATCTTATAACAGGTTAAACGATCAAAGAGTTTTTCAAGTCATCAAGTGCAAAATAATATCTATTGCTAGCTCCTCGGGGAAGTTCACATTAAGCTTCAGCAAGTGGTCCACAAATCTTTGCATTTTCTACATGTGGCCCGTGATGGGTTCTCCATCCTTCATCCGGGTTGTTATCATGGAGGAGATGTTTTCTCACCTCTCTTGTCGTGCACTTTGATGGTATCTTTCCATCAAATCTTGGTGCATTTCAAAAGGGTAGTAGTCCTCGTAGGACTTTTGGAGATCGGCTGTCATAGTGGCCATCATGATGCATGCCACCCTGGTGGCATCCTTTTCATGTGCCCTAAAGTCAGCGATCTCTTGAGGAGTAGCAACTATCTCATCAATCTCCTTAAGCTCCTTATCGAGGACATATTCTTTGTCCTCGTAGCGGGTAATCATTTAGATGTTTCTGATCCATTCATTAAAGTTGGATCCATCAAAAGTGACTTTCCCACACAAGTTCATAAGAGAAAAGGAGCCATCAGGATTAGAGCCAGAAGCAGCAGTGTTTGCAGACATCTGGAAAGAAGGAAAGTTTAGTTGAGAAATAGAGATAGTCCTTAATAAAACACCCAAATGCAGTATTAAGGCTAGGACCCAATCACAATATATTATACTTAGAACAGGTATGCCGTAATCTAAGTAATAACATATTTGAAAGGTAGGTGAATGACGATTCACCAATTTCCACCAAAGTCGAAATATTAAAAATATTTAATTTGGTTCTTAGAAACTCCTAGATTCTTTTGAGATTCAATAAACATTTCAAAGGCATGTTTCAATCTCGAGCGTGCCCTCCAAGTTTTGTGACTGGGATGCCGAGGATCACAAAAGATGGTGTGAAGTAACCGTGCAAATTACTTGGTACCCTTAATAAATTACACCTCAATCGATGTGCCGGTTAACCACACACTCTCCATCGATACTATGATAAATATGAAGTCACCCTTTACCTACCTTGTTAAGTCCAAGTTAAGTGTGCTGCTTAACCACACACGCTCCACTAAGGACTTAGACAAAGTGTAAAGTGTAATTTCATGGATTAGCACCTTATTCACATTTTTCCTAAAGTAACTAAGATTGGGAATTTAATAAAACATTTAGTTACTTTATAATATTCATCATACTTTTAATGAGAATTTATAAGTCCTTGTCATACCCGTTCGGCTAACGACCCTCCACCAGTCAAGCAAGCGGTGGGTGAGAGTGGATACCCATTAAGTTGTAATTTTATAGGCAACAACCTTATACTCACCTTATAGACCGGCTTTGTGAATGAGGCGTACTAGCGGTAAGACGACTTTAATCTTATACATATATATATATATATATATATATATATATATATATATATATATATATTATTAACTTATAATATTATAAGTATAAGGGTTGAATTTTAACTTTTAAAATTCTAAGGGTTGGAACTAAAGTTTTAATCAAGACTTTACTTGTTCCAAAACTTGAGGGCAAGTTTTCTAAACTTCCGAAACTTTTCATTTCTAGTAACTTATAAGTTTATTAGGTATTAAAAATGAAGACTCTTCATTTTATAACCCATGTGTTCTTTTAATGGTTTTTAAACATAGTGACTTTTGGTTTTCCATAACTTTAGGACAAGTTATGGACTCCATTAAAACACATAATGATCATGAATTAATCTACCACATAGGTTACAAATAACTCCTATGATCATCTAAACATCATAAGATCAAGAACATGAATATGAACACTTTCATGAATCAAAAATTACATTTAAAACTTTGAAATTTTGATAACTTGTTGTTGTAAATGGATTAGCAAAGACATTACACCATCTAAAACAGGTTTTCAAGTACCAAAATAGTTTAGGGTAATGTTTCTATTCCATTTCCAACAACTAACTGATGGGTTTTGAGCATTCTAACACTTCCTAAGTGTACATGCAACCCTAATAACCTTGGATCTATGTTTGTCTAATTATCATGCAAAGTTGAATTCCAAGGTTATATTCCTATCTAGCATACATGGGGAACAATTTTTAACTTGAATGAAAGATAGAATAACTTACCTTGTTTGTTTCTTATGTTCCTTGAAACCTTGTGAGCCTAGCACCCCAAGTGTGATGCCTCAAATGCTTCACACAACACCAAATTCTCTTGGAAAGACTTTTGAGAGAATACACACTTCCTGAAATCGGCCTAGCCCTCTTGTTTCATATGTGTAGCCGATTTTGGTGGAGAATGGGATTCTTATATAGTGTTGACACATCTAGGGTTACACCATGTAAACCCTAATGTGTCATGACTCTTCATTTCCATGATCCATGGGTTTGTAACTCCCATAGAGCATCCATGGAGCATCCTATGGGTGGAACCCAACTTCATAATCCATGGAGCCTCTTAGCCCACTATACAAGATATGAATGATTTACATAATCAACCCATATATTTAATTAGTTATCTTTTGATCACTTAATTAATTCTAAATTAATTCTTTGATCAAACTAATCAAATAATATTATTAATATATTAGAACTTATAATATATTAATAATCTCCAAGTGTTATTTCTCTTATTTAGTCTATCCAATTGCATGGTTCCATGCAACCCAAATGGACCATGCCGGGTCGGGTCAAGTACTGACCAAAAATAGTTATGGACTTAGACACCTTATCCAATAGTCTCCCACTTGGCTAAATCTAATAACTATAACTCCAGTACTTCAGGAACCAACTGGCAATCGTAGCTCTTTCAAGGTCTCTCGGAACTGAGAAGATGTTGATATGCCATTTAAGATAAGTGATCATATAATCCTCTGTTTTAGATATCAGCCGGACAATTACATGGAACAATGTCTTACTTATTGTCCAGCAGTTTGTTTCCTGATTTCCGATTTGTTTGACAAAGAACTTAATCGAACACATCAACTTAGTTCTGACCGGGCCCGGTACATAGGTCAAAACAAAATCATCGAGGGGCCCAGATATCAGCTTCTAATCCAAGAAGGAACAGATAAACTTCGACTCATATGTTTGTTCTACCACTCATTGGATTATACACAAAAGCACGTTTTATAACATCGAGTTACCAATGCGTTTTCGTACAATCAATGCATAACCAACTTGTAAGTAACAAATCATATCTCTAGGTTTGAAGACTTATATGATATTACCGTCTCACTATCACTCGAGATAAATTCCATGAAGTGATTCCAGTGAGCGTGGGTTGAGTCCAATGCTCAGAACTTATGAGCACTCATGATTGTTGTAGCCTTGTCCAACACTGTAGACCTTTGCAACCAATCATGACAGTCTTGATTCATACCTACTTCCGACATATGACTGACTGTGGAGGTTTAAATAATATGTTATACCAAACAAAATTATTCTGAAAGTCAAAACATGCAAAAGAAATATAGTAAACGATCGACAAGAGATAGTGTCACACCCCGAAAACCGAAGGCGGAAACATTTTCGGGGTTGACTCCATGTTGAGTATCAAATCCAATGCACATAGTAAGTAAAGTAAAACAACCATTACATTAAATATTGAAAAGTTTTATATTTGTTTCAAAAGCAAAGTTGTATAGTTGTGATACATAGTATATAATAACAAAACGAACTCGTCTTCTGCGCACTCCAACCTAGAACAAAATGATCTCCGGGTACCTGTTCTAACGCTGACCTGAGAACACAAGCGGTTTCAAAATCAGCATAACGCTGGTGAGTTCATAAGCGGTTTTTGTTTTGTGAAAATGTTCGAGTTTCCTTTCTGTTTCTGAAAATGTTACACACACCAAGAAAATCCCATATTATCTTGAAAAGGTTGGTTTTTGTTCTCAACATGTAAAGTAAAGTTGTACACTGAAAACACGATTACTCTTGTGAAAATGTATAGTTAGGTTAACTGGTTTGTTATACTGTTTTGGTTATGTACCAATGTATTCCCTGGAAATTCCCATACTTTCCTGATTGTATGTTACCAATTGTGAAAGATGTAAGGTTATCCAATTTGTTACACTTTTCTGGTTATGTAAATATTCCCCAGGAAGGTCCCATACCTTCCTGATAATTGGTTACCAAATGTAAACCTGGTTATGTACAAGGTTTTTCCCAGGAAAGTCCCAAACTTTCCTGAATGTTGGGTATCAATGTGAAAGATGTATACCAAAACTTGTTTATCTTGTGAAGTATGTTGAGTTATTCATTATTACTATCAAGTAAATCTCTATTATCCTAATTGCGAGTTCCATAACCATACGATAGACTAACTTTTGGCAATAAGTAGTCCACATTCTTATGACTTTCGTCACCCTTGAACCATTTCGGTTCGGTTGTAGCTAGCAGCCATGTGTGGGGTAGTCAGCCCCGTATAGATCTATACACTCAAGTCATGCTCTCTAACCCCAGAGATTCTGGTTACGGGTGTAGTCCTCCACTCGCGTATCTCTGTGGAGTGTTCGCCAAGGACGTGTCTCCAATCATACAGGAATAACACATTTACTAGTAATAATATGATAATCCTCCACTCGCGTATCTCTGTGGAGTGTTACCGAGGATGTACAGTGTACAAGTTTTATGTTTCAAAAGTTCTAATTTCATGCTTTTAACTGATAAAATGTGGAAACCATTTGTGAAATATATAAAACATAACAGTTTATAAACCCATTTCACAAATAATATGTTTACGTGATCTGCATGTTCAAACGATTATCAGTTGTATCAATCAGTGTTAAAAGCATATAAAATGTGAAACACACACATGAAAACAAGTTTTGAGTACAAGTAATCCCTTGTACTTTGCTTGTGTTTCCCCCCTGAAAACAGTGAAAAACAGTGAAAAAGGGTAGGGGTATGAACTCACCAGGCTAGGAAATGCGACGGTTTCATACACTAAACATTGGTTCGGGGCTTGATTACTCACGATGTCCCTATGTAAAATGAAATAATGTCCATATATATCTAATTAGATTTAAAATCACTAATTAGATGGAACATTACACTCCAATGAGGTTAAACACCTCAAAACGAGTGTTTGGAGTGACCCGGGTGACATCTACGGACGTGTAATGGTACGAGGGACTTGGGATTTGAGTTTACTCCCCGAGAGTAAACACTTTAGGGAGTTTACTGCCATAAAACCCATACACACATGAGTTCACGGCGGTGAACTCATGTTTGGGTGGTTTTGAGTGTTTCATGGCTTGTTTGGACATGGGGATTGTTGGAATGAATTTCTCAAATGCCTTAGAATGGATTAAATGGACTTATACTATATTTAAGGCAGTTCACGGCTGTAAACTTGGAGTTTACGGCCATAAACTCTCCCATGTTCATGTATATTTATTTTATGGCACTTAGAACAATCACATGTGATTCTAGATAATTTTCCAAGGGTTGGTATCACTTTAGGGCAGCAATTAACACCCAATTACGAGTTTACGGCCCAGGAGTATGTGCTATGGCTGTAAACTCTTATATGTGGTGTTTTGTTATGTTTAAGACCCCCAAACTATTTTTAGATGGCTCTAGGATTTACCACAAGGCTATTGGTTAAGTTTCAAGGCATTCTAACATGTCTAAAGGGGTTTACTCCCCATGTTTGAGGGGTTTACGGCCCAAGCACATGCCTTGGCCATAAACTCATGTTTACCCCTCAAAATCTAAGTTGAAGGTGTTTCAAGTCCAGGTTTGCAAGCCTCAAGGTCGTATCTAAGTCCCAACAATGATTTGGAAGGGTTAAACTGCATAAAAACCCCATTTTTATGTGTTTACGGCCCAAGCATGCTCCTTGGCCGTAAACACATGTTCCAGGTCCTAATTCATAGTTTAAACATAGATTTGAAGGTTAAAGAGGTTGAATAACAAGTTAGGAATGTTACCTCTTTGATTTGGAGCCTTAAATCTTTGTTTTGGACCTTGATTTGTTGGATGAGGAGAGAGGTTAGAGAGAGAGTAATGAAAGAGGGCCAAAAGCTTCAAATGGAAGCTTTGAACACTTTAAATAGTGTTCGGGAATTAGACACGTCGAAATTCCACCCGATACCGGCGTTAGACGGGGCTTTTGGTCGCAGCCGAGCAAGTTGCCGTAACCCGATATGGTTGATTTTAGAAATGTTTCGATCACTAGAATGGGGTGTTAGAATGATTTCTAATTGCATTAAGACACCCATTAAGTCATTTAGATCAATACAAATTAATGACTTAATTAAACGACAAAATCAGAATCGGATTTGAAAACGACGGTTGGTTGATTGAATTGGATTACAAATTGAGTTACAAGAAGTGATACAGAATTTCGGGTTGTTACAGATACCAACACTTTAATCATAAATAAAACACCTTTTATTCATCATCTAATGTCCATTACACTTTACAAATTTCGAGGTTATCTAACTACTAAATCTAATATCATCCTTCAGCCCTATGCTCCAAGCATGCTGGAGATGCTTAACCCGAGTCAGTCCCTTCGTGAGGAGATCTGCTGGGTTCTCATCCGATGATACCCTCTTTTCCACGAGCAATCCTTCTTCTATCTGATATCTGATAAAATGGTATTTTCTGTCGATGTGTCTGGATCTCCCGTGATCCCTTGGTTCCTCGGCTAAGGCAACAGCACTTTCACTATCACAGAAAATTTCCATTTGCTCTTTAATAGCTGGTACAACTCCAAGGTATCCAATGAAGTTCTTTAGCCATATCGCCTCCTTTGCCTCCTCGCTAGCTGCAATATAATCTGATTCACAAGTTGAATCAGCCACTGTCTCTTGCTTGGAACTCTTCCAAGAAGTTGCTCCTCCGTTTAGGGTAAAGACCCAGCCCGACTGAGAGCGGAAATTATCCCTATCAGTCTGGAAGCTAGCATCACTATACCCTACAGCTCTCAAGTCATCATTCCCACCAAGGGTATTCTTGAGGATATTCTTTACCGCAGTCCAGTGTGCCTTGCCAGGGTTCCCCTGATACCTGCTAACCATGCTCAGGGCAAAGGCTACATCAGGTCGAGTACACGTCATTGCATACATGATCGATCCTATAGCTGAAGCCTACATAAGGTATTCGAGTCATTTTTGCTATCTCAGCCTCAGTGCTAGGGCTTTGTGTCTTACTCAATCTGGCGTTACTCTGGATGGGTAACTCTCCTTTCTTGGAGTCCGGCATGCTGAATCTCTTCAGCACCTTATCCAAGTAGGTACTCTGACTAAGTCCAATTAGTCTTTTACTCCGATCTCTCAAGATCCTTATCCCTAGAATATAAGCAACTTCTCCTAGGTCCTTCAGAAAGAAACACTTCCCAGGCCAGGACTTAACTTCCTGCAGAGTTGGGACGTCATTTCCTATGAGTAGTATGTCATCCACATACAATACCAAAAAGCTAACTATACTCCCACTAGCCTTGACATACACGCAAGACTCATCTTCACTCCTAGAAAAGCCAAATTCCTTGACCTTTTCATCAAAGCAAAGATTCCATCTGCGAGGTGCTTGCTTCAATCCATAAATGGATTTCTCTAGCTTACACACTCTATTAGGGTACTCGTTGCTGACAAAACCTTCTGGCTGACTCATGTAAACATCTTCAGCCAACTTTCCATTAAAGAAATCAGTTTTGACATTCATTTGCCATATTTCATAGTCATGAAATGCAGCTATGGCTAACAGAACCCTAATAGACTTAATCTTGGCTACTGGAGAAAAGGTCTCATCATAGTCCACTCCAGGAATTTGAGAGAAGCCCTTTGCAACTAGTCAAGACTTATAAGTGTGTACTTTACCATCCATGTCGATCTTCTTCTTGAAGATCCATTTTCACCCTACTGTCTTACGACCTGGTACATTCTCAACCAAGTTCCAAACTTGATTGTCATACATGGACTGTATTTCGTTGTCCATTGCCTCTTTCCACTTGGCTGACTCAGGGCCTGCCATGGCTTCCGCGTAACTGTTAGGTTCATCCAGTCCTATCAGTGTCTCATCACTGATAAGTGTATCACCTTCTGCAGTAATATGGAATCCATAGTAATGCTCAGGAGCATTCCTAACCCTTGTGAACCGCCTGAGAGGTACAGACTTGTCAATTAGCTCAATAGGAGTTTCCTCCTCAAGTTGAGTGCTAGGGTTTGAAGTTCCTTCACCGCTTGACTCTTGAATTTCTTCAAGATCAACTTGCCTCCCACTGTTTCCATGGCTTATGAACTCTCTCTCTCTCTCTCTCTCTCTCTTTCTCTCTCTCTCTCTAAAGAAAGCCCTCCTAGCTACAAAGACCACATTTTCGGGTATCTCGGGCTGCTGGAGTAGACCCGAGGGTTTCTGGTGCTCAACTTTTACCTTGGCGCAAGTCAGACACTTGCCCACGAATGAAGCTATCTCAGCTTTCATGTTTGGCCACCAGTATTGTTTCTTGAGATCCAAGTACATCTTGTCAGAGCCCAGGTGAACAGGGTATCTGGTTCTGTGCGCTTCCTCCATGACAATCTCCCTGAATCCTCCGGACTTTGGAATCTAGATCCGATCCAGCAAACAGTGGACTCTGTCACCTCTGATCTCAAGTTTCTTTTCCATTCCTCTCAAGGCTTCACTTGACATGTTCTCGGGTTTGAGGGCTTCTAACTGGGCTTCTCGGATTTGCATGGGTAAATTGGAATGGATGGTCTTCGTCTGGTTCTTCACTTTGCGGTCTGCACTCTCCTTTCGGCTAAGGGCATCTGCTACCATATTGGCCTTGCCGGGATGGTAACGGATTTCACACTCATAATCACTGAGTAGTTCTACCCATCTTCGTTGTCTCATGTTCAAGTCTTTCTGGTCAAAGATGTGTTGCAGGCTCTTGTGATCGGTGAAGATCGTGCACTTGGTTCCGTAGAGGTAATGTCTCCAAATCTTCAATGCAAATACTACGGATCCTAGCTCTAAGTCGTGTATGGTGTAGTTGACCTCGTGTGCTTTCAACTGTCTAGAGGCATAAGCAATCACCTTTCCTCTTTGCATTAGCATACAGCCTATACCTTGAGTAGACGCATCGCAGTAGACAACGAAGTCCCCCGTCCCTTCAGGTAGGTACAGAACAGGCGCACTGCACAAGGCTTTCTTCAGCATCTGGAATGCGGTTTCTTGCTTATCACTCCAACAAAAGGGTACACCTTTCTGTGTTAGAGTGGTTAGAGGTTTGGCGATTCTAGAAAAGTTCTGGATGAATCTCCGATAATAACCGGCGAGACCCAAGAATTGCCGGATTTATGTGGGTGTCTTCGGTGCTGACCAATTCTCTATCGCCTTTATCTTGGAAGGATCTACATGAATACCCTCCTCGCTTATCACGTGACCGAGGAAAGTTACCTTCCGAATCCAGAACTCACACTTGGAAAATTTCGCGTACAACTTCTCGGATCTAAGGGTTTCTAACACTAGTCTCAAGTGTTGTTTGTGGTCTTCTTCATTTCAGGAATAGACAAATATGTCATCAATGAATACAATGACAAACTTGTCTAGATAAGGACGACACACCCGGTTCATCGGGTCCATGAACACTGCCGGTGCGTTGGTTAGATCGAAAGGCATCAATACGAACTCGTAGTGTCCATATCGAGTCCTGAAAGCTGTTTTGGAAACATCACTCTCATGAACTAGTAGCTGATGGTACCCTGACCGAAGGACTATCTTGGAGAAGTAACTGGCTCCCCGGAGTTGATCGAAGAGGTCATCTATTCGCGGAAGAGGATATCGGTTTTTGACGATCAACTTGTTCAACTCGCGATAGTCGATACACATTCGGAAGGATCCATCTTTCTTCTTGACAAACAATACCAGAGCTCCCCAGGGTGAGGAACTCGGTCTAGTGAATCCTTTATTGAGCAACTCATTGAGTTGACTAGATAACTCTTGCATTTCTACTGGAGCTAAGCGATACGGAGACTTCGCTACGGGAGTAGTTCCAGGAATTAGGTTAATACAGAACTCGACCTGACACTCGGGAGGTATTACTGGAAGCTCTTCGGAAAACACATTAGGAAAGTTACAGACTTTGGGGATGCTCGCGAGGTCTTTAACTTCCTGTTTCTCGTTGATTACATGGGCCAAGAACGCAATGCACTCCTTTCGTAGGAGCTTTTGAGCTTTGATGCAGGAAATGATACGAAGATTGGAACTGAGTTTATCGCCATAGATTACGAGAGTTTGATTCGAAGGAAGGTTAAGACGGATGTCTTTTTTGAAACAAAGGATATCTGCATGATTAGGACTCAACCAATCCATGCCAATGATGACATCAAAGCTCTTTATGGAAACCGGCATGAGATCGATAGGAAATGAATGGTCGTTCAGGGTAAGGGTACAACCTACGAATATATCGTTAGCGCTTTCTTTCTCACCGTTAGCCATCTCGACGGTAAACGTTTCAGTTAAAGGTTGGGGATTATGTTTTAGGTTATGTTTGAACGAATGACTAACAAAGCTTCTTTCAGCACCCGAATCGAAAAGAATACTAGCATATGAGTTGTCGAGAAGGAACGTACCCGAGACAACAGTGGGATCGGCGACTGCTTCCTCCCGTCCCATGTCTAGGACTCTCCCGGTATTATTAGTTGTTGACTTCTTGGGGTTGTTCCTTTTAATGTGCCCAACTTCACCACAGTTGTAGCAGGCTTGACCAACACCTGCTCCTGAAGATTGATTGGCCGATTGGGCCGGAGCTTTGCAGAATCGAACCGTGTGCCCCTTCTTACCATAATTGGTACATGATAATTCTCGGCAGGGGTCGGGGTTGTGATGGTATTTGCACTTGTCACACAGTGGGAGATTACCAGCATACCTGCTGGTAGGAGTTGGAGCTGTGGATCCCACAACAGAAGCAGCAGCGACGGGGGTAGTAGCAACATGGAATGCTACAGTTTGCTGTCTCTTGGAGGATCCTTGGGAAGATTGACCCTTCTTCTTCTTCCAGAACTTTCTCTTCTCACCACTCCTTTTAGCTGACTCAGAAGCGGTGGTGGTTTCCTCGACATCATCACTATGATCAATTAGGGTTTGGGCTAAAGTCTTGGTACTATCATAGGTATCCGGACGAGCAGCTAAGACATGACCCTTTATTGGTTGAGTTAACCCCCAAATGAACCTCTCGATCTTTTCACTTTCAGGAGTGACTAGTCCCGGGGCAGAGAAGTGCGAGATCATCGAATCGGGAAGTGTATGCAGCAATGTCGGAACCTTTCATCTTCAGGTTCCAGAGCTCGTGCTCTAGTTTCTACATTTCACCACGGGGACAATATTCGGCTATCAAGAGTTCTTTCATGGCTTCCCAGCCCATGGCGTTGGCTACGGGTAGGGTCAGAGATTTGACTCGGCCATTCCACCAAGTCAAGGCTTTATCAATGAAGGTACAAGCTGCGAACTTGACCTTATCAGATTCCGCACAGGCACATACTTCAAAGATGGATTCGATTTTCTCGAACCATCGGGATAAGGAAATGACACCTCCAGTGCCATCGAAGGATGTTGGTTTTTCATTCATGAAATCCTTATAGGAACCCTCCTTTCGGTGTCCCTGATTACTTTCTTGATCCTGAGTTTGAGTACCACCTCCTGAACCACCAGAACCACCGGTGTTTAATTGGGACATAGCAGCTGCCACCGCGGCGGTAACAGCTGCATGGAATACCACGGGGTAAATTTCAAGAGGAGGTGGTGGTGGAGGGTTGTTGGTCTTTGAGCTGGGTCTCTTTCTGGGAGGCATCTTGATCTAATAAGATCAAGAAAGAGAGGATGATAAGTCCTCTGAATCAAATCGAGAGATGTGACAGATATATATTCCAAATAAGCGATAAAGCAGGAAAGAGTTATCGAAGCAGGTAATTTATCGCTAACGGAATGATCAAGGAACAATGCATGCACGAGGATTGCTACAAAGGATTGGTTCCAGAAATACTCCCATAGTATTTCATGATTCGTTACGATACTGGTTCGATGTTTGTGGTATTAGGGTAGGTTTTAGGCATGATGCATACCATAGTCACTCCCAAGCACATGTTGGTCGTGTCTCGAATGAATATAGGTTGCCAGGCTATATTGACCCTAGACACGACTACATAACTGCCCAGGTTTAACCGCAACACACAACACCCATTTACTTATGTTCTGTTCTACTTGTAGTTACGGATCTCGACGGTTCGGTATACTTGTATACTTTTGAAAATACTTATAGTTTGGAAATACTTTTAATTCATAGCACTGAGGCCCTTTAGTGTTTATAGTTTTATACCATGTAAGGTTTGGTATACTTTATTCACTATAAACAAGGGCTCTGATACCAATCTGTCACACCTCGAAAACCGAAGGCGGAAACATTTACGGGGTTGACTCCACATTGAGTATCAAATCCAATGCACATAGTAAGTAAATTAAAACAACCATTACAATACATATTGAAAAGTATTACATTTGTTTCAAAAGAAAAGTTGTACAGTTGTGATACATAGTATATAATAACAAAACGAACTGGTCTTCTGCGCACTCCAACCTGGAACAAAATGATCTTCGGGTACCTGTTCTAGCGCTGAACTGAGAACACAAGCGGTTTGAAAATCAGCATAACGCTGGTGAGTTAATAAGCGGTTTTTGTTTTGTGAAAATGTTCGAGTTTCCTTTCTGTTTCTGAAAATGTTACACACACCAAGAAAATCCCATATTTTCTTAAAAAGGTTGGTTTATGTTCTCAACATGTAAAGTAAAGTTGTACACTGAAAACACGATTACTGTATAGTTAGGTTATCTGGTTTGTTATACTGTTTTGGTTATGTACCAATGTATTCCCAGGAAAGTCCCATACTTTCCTGATTGTATGTTACCAATTGTGAAAGATGCAAGTTTATCCAATTTGTTACACTTTTCTGGTTATGTAAATATTCCCTAGGAAGGTCCCATACCTTCCTGATAAATGGTTACCAAATGTAAAAGATGTATTCTGTTAGACCTGGTTATGTACAAGGTTTTTCCCCAGAAAGTTCCATACTTTCCTGAATGTTGGGTATCAATGTGAAAGATGTATACCAAAACTTGGTTATCTTGTGAAGTATGTTGAGTTATTCATTATTACTATTAAGTAAATCTCTGTTATCCTAATTGCGAGTTCCATAACCATACGATAGACTAACTTGTGGCAATAAGTAGTCCACATTCTTATGACTTTCGTCACCCTTGAACCATTTCGGTTCGGCTGTACCTAGCAGCCAGGTGTGGGGTAGTCAGCCCCGTATACATCTATACACTCAAGTCACGCTCTCTAACCCCAGAGATTCTGGTTACGGGTGTAGTCCTCCACTCGCGTATCTCTGTGGAGTGTTCGCCGAGGACGTGTCTCCAATCATACATGAATAACAAATTTACTAGTAATAATATGATAATCCTCCACTCGCGTATCTCTGTGGAGTGTTACCGAGGATATACAGTGTACACGTTTTATGTTTCAAAAGTTCTAATGTCATGCTTTTGATAAGTTATTAATTAACTTGATGATCGATTAGATCTTTGTAACAGGTAAGCGAAGAATATAAAAACAGTAAATAACCCAAGTATGAATCAAGATGTGTCGAATGATTAGATTACTCAATCCTCAGCAGAGCTCGACTAAGAACTTCCACTGTAGAGGATTCTAGGGTTACAAAACAAGAACGATAAACTTGCTGAACAATAAAACTCTAAACGTTACTTATCGTCCTCTCGTTCTAAGATGCATGCAAGCACCTATATATACAAAACCCTACTAAACTCACGGATGGACAGGCCCATACCGGAGAAACATATTAGACTAACTAACGAGCCCAATAGACGCAACACAAAATACGACCCAACAATCTCCCCCTTTGCATCAAATTGGAGCGAGACTACTTCTTCTTCTTGCTTGGGCCAACAACGGGAACTTTCTTCGTTGTATCAAACAGACGTGAGATCAGCGCCAAAATAGTCTATCTGAACCGAATGTACCATTGAATCATATCATCAAAGTACTTAACATCATCCGCTGTGTTCTGCTTGCATCGATTGATGATCCCCAAAACATGTTCCAAACAGGCAGTGGTGTAGAGATGTTTGTCTGCCAAGGCGAAAAGACATTTTTGTCCTTCGTTCCTGGTAAACATGACTGAGTTTCTCTTTGGGTCAATCTTCCCCATCTGCATCATGTTTAGATCACTGGCAGAGCCAACAGGAGATATGGTAGGCTTCTTCTTAAACACGCTCGCAATCTCCTGATCAATCAAAGCAACTTCCATGATGTAGCATACAAGCATCCTCTTAAAATGGTCGATGATCGGACCATATTCAGCTTTGTTTGTAAGAAGGATGGTGTGCAGGATAATCCAATCATGGGGATTAAGGTTGGGAAGATCTGCAAGTGAGATGGCATGTTCGGTCTTGGCAGATCCCCGAGGTACCTTGAACCGAACGTTGGTGAAGTTTCCTTCCCTGTACGGCTTCAGAACCCGAACATTGACGATTTTCTGAGCGCTCCAAGTCTGATATTGGGGTTGAGCGGCCTTCAGATAAAAATCGATTAAGTCCCGATCAACCTGTGGATGAGGATGAGGGAACTCTGCAATGTTGGAAAAGGCATGAAAGATAAACGCCTTTCGGGTCAGTGGCATGTCGAACTGTGAGTCAACAGTGTTAAAACGATCCAAAGAGATCACAGGTTCTAGCCACAAGATACTTGGGGTGTCAATGGCTTCCTTAATCAGCCTCTCAAGACTACAGGAAGGAAAAAGAGTTTTCCTGCTCTCAAGAAGGTCATGGGCTTCTTTTTGTTTCCTTTCGGATTCTTCAGCCTCTCTAGTCACACGAGCACTGATATTAGCCTATTTATCCCGACTTTGCCACTTCAGAATGTCGGCAATTGTCTCCTTATCATCATCTTCACTCTCCTCAGCAATGTTTTTGCCTTTGTCTTTCACACCGGAATCGGAGGCTTGGCCTACTGGAGGAGGTTCGGTGGTGTGTGTTGCTGTTGAAGTAAGAGGTGGTTGAGACACTTGTTCTTTTTCTCCCCCTTGTTTCGGAATGGACACGAAATCAAGGAGCCCTTCGATTTTGCTGAGTAGAGCGAGGGCGGGAGCGAGCTTCTCTGCAAGGTCACGCCTGACAGAATAGTTGAGAATTGGATCATGTGCTTCAAGGATGTTTGAGATAGCAGAGTGGACATCCGAAACACACGATTTAACCACCTCTCTTTCAGATCGAAGAGACTCAATCTCCTGTTGAGAGTTGGAGAGTTGAATGCTCTTGACCTTCAGAGCAGTAGTTTTCCTTGCTAGAACATCCATTAGAGTGTTCTCGGCAGCTAAGTCTTCTTGAAGCTTTGAGAGACGCTCTTCAATGGTTGTTCTGAAAGTGGAGTTGTTGTCCGAAATAGATTGTCTGAGGGAAGCGAACGACATCAGCTCAGAAGCGACTGATGTAGCCAACTGGTTGAGAATGGGTTCCAGCGTAGTCTTGGTGGCTTCAGCACTTTCCTGTAAAGATTTCAACAGGGAAGAGGCATCAGTAAATAGTTTATCGACTTTTTCGGTCGCTGCCGGACAGGCTTTGGTTGAGGCATCTATTGCGGCAGTGGCTGAATCAAGGGAAACTTGTTGAGCTTTGGAGAAAGCGTCAACAATCTTCTGAATTGCAGCTCCTTGAGATGCCTTTTTGTGATAGGAGCGTCGTCATCATCATCACTTTGCACTTGAAACCGACTATAATTGACCGAATCAAAAGTCATATTCTCCCCGCCAAGGAGTGGTTCTTCTTCCTCTGATTCGTGAGCAGGAGAAGATGGTGGTGGTGAAGCTGGTGGTTCGGTAGTAAAGGTAGGTTCGGGTTGGGTGGTGTGTTCGGTTGTTGGTGTGGGTTCGGGTGCTGTGGTGGATTTTGGTGCGTTGGTATGAACCCCCGTATCAGATACGTTGGTTTTTACTTGTGTAGTGGTGGTGGTGGTTGTTGTTTCGGTAAAGATTGGTGGTGGTATTGGGATAGAAGTAGGTGGTATTTGAGTGGTGGAAGTTATGGGGGGAATAGAAAAAGGTATTGTGACAGGTGGAGAAGATATAGGAGAAGTAGAAACATGAACTTTAGGGGTTGGTATCAGAGTCGCTCTGATACTAATTGATAAGTTATTAATTAACTTGATGATCGATTAGATCTTTGTAACAGGTAAGCGAAGAATATATAAAAACAGTAAATAACCCAAGTATGAATCAAGATGTGTCGAATGATTAGATTACTCAATCCTCAGCAGAGCTCGACTAAGAACTTCCACTATAGAGGATTCTAGGGTTACAAAACAAGAACGATAAACTTGCTGAACAATAAAACTCTAAACGTTACTTATCGTCCTCTTGTTCTAAGATGCATGCAAGCACCTATATATAAAACCCTACTAAACTCACGGATAGACAGGCCCATACCGGAGAAACATATTAGACTAACTAACGAGCCCAATAGACGCAACACAAAATACGACCCAACAGCTTTTAACTAATAAAATGTGGAAATCATTTGTGAAATATATAAAACATAACAGTTTATAAACCCATTTCACAAATAATATGTTTACGTGATCTGCATGTTCAAACGGTTATCAGTTGTATCAATCAGTGTTAAAAGCATATAAAATGTGAAACACACACATGAAAACAAGTTTTGAGTACAAGTAATCCCTTGTACTTTGCTTGTGTTTCCCCCCTGAAAACAGTGAAAAACAGTGAAAAAGGGTAGGGGTATGAACTCACCAGGCTAGGAAATGCGACGGTTTCGGACACTAAACATTGGCTTGGGGCTTGATTACTCGCGATGTCCCTATGTAAAATGAAATAATGTCCATATATATCTAATTAGATTTAAAATCACTAATTAGATGGAAAATTACACTCCAATAAGGTTAAACACCTCAAAACGAGTGTTTGGAGTGACCCGGGTGACATTTATGGACGTGTAAAGGGACTTGGGATTTGAGTTTACTCCCAGAGAGTAAACACTTTAGGGTGTTTACTACCATAAAACCCATACACACATGCGTTCACGGCCGTGAACTCATGTTTGGGTGGTTTTGAGTGTTTAATGGCTTGTTTGGACATGGGGATTGTTGGAATGAATTTCTCAAATGCCTTGGAATGGATTAAATGGACTTATACTATATTTAAGGGAGTTCACGGTGTAGTGGTGTTGATTCTGATTTCATGTGCGGAATTAGAAAGATCTAGTGATTCATCATACAAATTCAAGAACACAAGGAGTAAATAAATCTTTGTAAGCTCTTATTAGATATAGAAAGATTATACAAATGGGTTTTGTATACAAATTCTCTCTCTAGTCTAACACTCCATATGGACTCTTACATAATGGGAGTCACTCACTTCCTATTTATAGGAAAAGACTCAACCCATTTACACATACAAATAGGAAAGCCTAAGACAATATATCCAAGCATGACTTTGCACCCTAACATTCTCCCCCTCAAAGTTAGGATTGGATGTCCGGCTTTAATCTCCAACGAGCTAGTGCGATCAAGACCAAACTCCCCCTCGAAGTTACACCGGTCTTCAAATCCGCAAATGAATATTCGACAAACCCGAGAAGCTTCGAATACCCATCATTCTCCCCCTTTTTATAATCAAAAAATGATTATAAAACCCACTAAGGATGAGAAGCGCCCGAGGAATAGTCTTCACAATACTCCCCCTTGATGTGTACCAAAAATGAATCACCAAAAATCTTGCACGGAAAAACAATCACGAAAAAGCCACAAAAATTTCCAATTTATGAAAATTTTTGACTTTTTGGGTGAAAGTTGCAAGATTTTTCAAAATCCGGGTAGATATTGTCACTTTCTGAAACTTGCAGGGACCCGTTGTGCCAAAAACAGCCAAATATGCGAAACTCTAGCCCATTTGCAAAACCGGGCATAAAGCGTAAATTCGCACAAAGTGCAGGGACCAAAACTGAAAATTCTGCATTTTTTCAGCTTATATTACCCATTTTGCGAAGTTGGGTATAAACTGTCAAAAATGCGAAACTGCAGGTACTCGTTTTGACAATTTCTACATGTTCTTCAAACTTGCGAAGTTGGGCTACTTTTGTCATTTCGTGAAAATATAAGGGGTACAAACTAAAACTTTTTGTGTTCTTCCCCAAATCACCATGAAAGACTTCGCATGTTCCAGTTAATTTCTTCGCATGTTTTACTTGCACAATTTTCGCATCTTTATTTCACCAAATGCGAACCCGGTTTTCCATTCCAGATGCGAACACAAGTCATAGATGCGAACTCATGTTTGACATACTCAAATGCGAACACAAATTGATTATGCGAACTTAATTTATTTTATATGTGAACTGAAACCCAGATGCGAACTCGCACAAATCAAATCCTTATATGCGAACTAACTTGATTTCATATGCGAAAGTCGACTCCATAAATCCCACAATGAACTCCAATTTAGACACTGACATATCAAAATATAATTCCTCCCAATTCGATCTTTCCCAGCTCGTTTGATAAGTATCGACCATTACGAATTAGATTTCGATCCTCTTTCTTCCATCGACTATTAATCTGTAAAGATGCGAAATCAAACCAACAACCACAATCAACAATTGTTTCCAAATCTTCATTTGGTTCTTTATTCCCAAAATATCCCAGTCGATTATCAAGAACTCATCAGCAATTCTTTGACTATTAACCCAAATCGACAATCAAAACCAAATTCACAATATGCGAATTCAAAAACAGTAATCAAATATCACCCATACAAAATCAATTCATCGACATCTCTCAGATTATCAAGAGGCCTTCTTCTTTCTCAATCGATTTCGCATTCTTCTTTCTCCAACACAATTTCAGTCGAATCGAATATCAAATATCCCAAACCGATTTCGCATTCTTCTTTCTCAATCGATTTTTCAATGGGCGAACTCAATTTTGACTTTAATCGATCGATTCTGTAATTTGATTTTAATTAAAATAATCGATTTTGACTAAAAGAACTTCTAGTCAAACATTCTTCATCTGTTCTTAAACAAAAATCAAGACGAATCATAAGAACTGAAAATCGATACTTGTTCTTCATCAGTTTCAAAGTTCTTGATCAAATTCTTCAAATCAAAAACTCAATCTCGAAATTCTTCACTCTAACTTAATCATTATCGATTTTCGGGAGTTCAAGAAAATCGATTCACAACTTGAATTTCAACAATCAAAACAAATCATTGAACAATATCGATCCAAAGAAAGAAGGAAAAATTTTATCGAGACTTTGATATGAATCTTCAAGCGCAGTCAATTAAGAGAAAGAAAAAAAACAGATCTTATGAGTTCTAGGTACAACCAGTTGAAGCACGCTGAAATCAAATCTGGGCTTATCTAATGAAATCAAAAAAATATGTATTGGACTCTAATTACATGAACAGTAACCGATCGAGATTTTGCTTTGATGAACAGTAACTTACTCAAGATTTTGGGCTAAATGTATTGATCGGATTAACATGGGAATTCCAAATGAACTAAAACTTGATTTCAAATTTTGATTTTGATTTTGAGTTGATCTAAACAAAAAATAATTGGATCAATCAACGGGGTTGAAACGGATTTGATCCAATGAGACAAATCGATCAAAAATGAAAAACGAAAAGCACGAATCGAAATCATGGATGTTTTGGAATCCATTTGAGAATTTGAGATACCTTTTTGACGAATCGAATTCCATTTTCAACGAACGAATCATATTTGGAAGATCTTGGTTCTTTTGTCGGAATGAGAAAATCTCCAAATCGAACATTATACCACCCACCATGCGAGATGTACAACTCGTTCTTCGTGTTCTTCATGTTCTTCAATGATCCAAGAACATCTTCAAAAGAACCACCAACACTTTTGGGTTTTGACTTCATATTCAATGCAACCTTTGGAGATTGTTGCTTTGGAACCCAAATTTGCTTCACAGATTTTGGCTTCACAACATATGATGATTTTTGTGAGTAAACCCGCTTGTTTTTGCGATTGATCTTCTTCTTCTTTTTCTTTCTCATCTTTTTGCATCTTGAAGACTTGACTCCATGAACAAACCCACTTTTCACAACATCAACTTTGTGAATTTGAATCAAATCTTTTGGAGTTTGATTTTGTGATTTTCTTGGATCACCGACTTCCGATAAGGAATCATTCCTTCAAACGAATCACAAGAACACAAAATATCATCGGTTTGAACTCCAATTGAGCAAAAAACTTTTTCATCTTGAGAATCAACTTGAACTCCTTTTTATTGAACATCAAGAACATCACATTGAACTCCATTGTTTTGAACTTCTTTTCCTTGAACATCATTAACACGATGAACATCATCAAGAAAATGTTCTTGCGCTTCACGACAATTTGCATAATATTCAAGTCTATTTCTTCCCGGTTTACAATTAGCAAGAGGAATTCCTTTTATGACTTCACCATTCCTTTTATTTCTTCGTGTTTCTTGATATGTTGTAATCAATCGATCAAACAAATCTTTGTTTTGATAAATTGGATAACCAATGTAATCTCCCTTTCTATCCCTTTCTCCATTTGACATAAGTGCGTCTTCACTTTGCGATCCAACAGTCAATTGATAAAGAATGCATTCAAAAGAATTGTATACGTATAGAAAACTTTCATTCTGAACCAACCATTGCTCCATGATTACAAGAACTTGAAATTTTCTAGAGAGAGAAAATGATTTTGAATGGGTTTTCTAGAGAGAGAAAGCAATACAAACAAGTATTCTAGAGAGAGAAAGTGAATATGAATCAAATTCTAGTGAGAGAGAGTGATACAAACAAGTATTCTAGAGAGAGAAAGTCGAATTATTGATCAAATCAAAGAAAAATTCGACTTCTAGAACACAAAAACACTCTCTAAACACGAAGATCAATGAACAAAAAGAATCACCAAATCAAAATAACCATCAAGGATCAATTCTTGATGAGATTCAAGAACACCCGCTCTGATACCAATTGATGAGAATTGTTATCGAGAATCAAGAAAAGAAAAGATAGATTTGAGTAATTTGAAGATGAAGAACACAAAGAGTAAATATTAATCAGATCTCATTATTGATTAAGAATTTGACAAAATTTTAAATGACAAAGGCGCACATTATTTGGAAAACAACACAGTGGTATATCCAAATTTTGTATGTACTGATAAAACCATTTTTCCAAATCAAGTTTTTGTCACTACTGGAAATGCTGAAAAAGTTCATCCTGAGTTCAATAAAATGATTGAAAAAGATAATCAAAAGTCTACGACTGAAGGTTTTTTCGCAAATCAAAACACAGAAGAAAACAATTTAACCCAAAATCCTTATGTGTTTCAAAAACAAAAATCATTACAAAAATGGGTGGTTAAAGGTGAAAAATCAAACAAAATTTTTGAAAAAGTTGAGAACTCAAAGGTTGAAGTGAAACTAAATTCTCATGAATTCAAATTGATGGTTGGAAATTATTCAACAGAAAATAATGTTTCAAAAAGAAAAGCAAGAAAAGCAATATTCTGGCAAGTTGTGTCTAATGAAAAATCAAGAGATCAAAAAGAACAAATTTCAAAAACATCATCAAAATTTCAAAATAAAAACACACAAACATATTCAAGTTTTCATAAACAAATAAACTCTGTTGACAAGGTTCCATATATTCGCAAATATGACAACAATCGAAAATTTGAGAATTCGCAAAAATTTGCAAATAATCAAAAGTTTCAAAATGTTGGCAAAATCGCGAATACTTCATCAAGTTTGAAGAACTCAACTCAAGCCAAAATGAAATTTTCACCAAAACAACCAAATTTTCCAAATCCTTCAATATGAAAACCAACCAAAGTTTCATACACAAAAGGAAAAACTGATGTAAGTACGATCAATCATTGGTTTGAAGGGAAAGGAAAGAAATATCAAAGTGGGAAGTTTTCAGAAGAACAAATCAAAAGTGCATTTGATATGTTCAAAAATAATTCTTCAATTGCTAGTGCATCATCTCATAATTCGCAAGTTCCAGTTCAAAAATGGAAACCAGTTATCAAAAATGCGAATGTTGTGAAGGATAAGATTACAATCAATGGGAATCCAAAATTATTGAATGACTATATCTCAATATCTAGAACTGATGATGTTGATATAATGGATTCTGTTACAAACAAAGTGAAAACATGGTTTTTAAATTCCAAAAATTTGTTTCATTCTACTAATGATGGACCCAATAAGTCTTGGGTTCCTAAATTTTTTCAATAAATGCAGGTGATATGTGACGAGCAATATGATATGAAATGGTACATTGATAGTGGTTGCTCTCGTCATATGACTGGAAGAAAGGAAAATTTGCGAGATTACAGAAGCTTGGAAAATGCTGGAGTAGTCAAATTTGGAAATAATCACAAGTGTGAAGTGAAAGGATATGGGAAAGTCACAAATGGAAACTTCACAGTAAACAGAGTTGCATATGTTGAAGGACTTCACCATAATTTGATAAGTGTATCACAACTTGTCACACCCCAAAACCACGAACGGCAGAAACGTTCATGGGCGGAGGACGTCATGTATAATATCAATAACAATGTAAAGTAGTAAACAAGCAACAACATCATCCATTGCAATAATAAAATAATTATTATACAATTGTATTCTGTCAAATTTTGATAAACACTAAAGCATAAATCAAAATGAAAGATAAGTCTTGAACAAGCTCCATCTTCCTTTCTCCTTGCATCGGTACCTGTCCATGATGACCTGAGGATACAAATAATTTTGAAAGCGAGTATCAGCTTTAAGGCTGGTGAATTCATAAGTATTTATGTGATATTGTACTGTTTTGGAATGTTGTTAAGAATGTCGTATAAATCCTCAAATAGAACAATTGATATAAGTATGAAATGCGATCTTCTACCAAGACCCGATATTTTGTTATGACCAAGTAAAATGACAGGTTTTCCTTTCTATTGACTAGTATTAAGAGTACTTAGTCTAACTCATCGTTTATGTGAATATATCACAAAATAAAGTAACTAGGAAGAGGATAGGATAGTCTTCTACCAAGACCCTAATGTTCTGTTATGGCTAAGTAATCTTCTACCAAGACTCGAATGTTCTGTTATGGCTAAGTAGTCTTCTACCAAGACTCGTATGTTCTGTTATGGCTAAGTAGTCTTCTACCAAGACTCGTATGTTCTGTTATGGCTAAGAAATCTTCTACCAAGACTCGCATGTTCTGTTATGGCTAAGTAATCTTCTACCAAGACTCACATGTTCTGAAAGTAATATGATAACTTTTCCTTTCTATTGACTAGTACTAGAATACTTAGTCTAACTCATCGTTTATGTGAAAGTATCACAAAATAAAGTAAGCTAGGAAAATATAATCAGGTAAGTGTTATTGTCTTGGGTTACCAGGACAAACACGACATCGCTAAAGCGAACGATAGACCCTAAGGAACATCCGAAGAGTGCCCCCTCATCCTCTGTAGCAGCAGCAGGATGGAAGGAGGGTTAGTCCCTGCATCGATCTCTTGACGTAGATCGTCAACTTAATGATCCTCTGAAGATTCACATCTCGTCTACTGTTGCAACAGCGGGCGGAAGGATAGTTAGTCCTGTCACTGACCACTAATCAAGTGACTACCTTAGACATCCGTAGATGTCATCGATCACTGGTGCTAATCAGTGAGATTCGGAATGGTAAGTCCCGCCGAAACATCCCATTGAACGGGGATAGGAAAGACAATTTATACAGTAAATACTAATAAATCATCCTCTTAGATCTAAGTTCAAGTATCCAAGGTAAGTAAGTACAGAATAATGTACCTATGAAGAAGTCTCCCTGTATAGAATTCATGTAAGTGTGTTCATGTAACAGGTAAGTATATGTAAACAAATTCATGTATCATATAATCCTAAGTACGTGTACTCATTATGTAAGGCATTAGTATAGACTCATGAATGAACTGACTCTTGTTTGATATCTTCTAACTATCCCTATGATAGCTAACTGGAAAGTATGTGGTTGTTCAAGTAGGCTTTTGCACCCTCGCAACGCCAGGGTGCGGGAAACTGAACGAAGGATGAAAACTATAATCTCTAACATATAAATGAACATATACGTATAAGTATAGTTTGATTCAGAAAGGTAAAATATACTGGTTTTGCAAGATATCTAGGAGTTTTGAACAATAATCTAATGTGACTTGAAGTCATTATACATTTCAAAACTAATACTTCTGTTGTCCAAGTATTTTAAGATAGAAAACCATTTCATGTGACTGCTTTTGAAATATGTGAAATCTACTGAGTGAAAACACAGTTATAAAATACATAAAATTGATTTAATAACTTATTGTTTTCTACTTGTATCCCCCCCATTAAAACATTTAAAATCATTTAAAACATTGATCAGGGGTATGAACTCACCTGCAGTATGTGACTGGAATTGAATGGGTTGTTATCGTACGGAAGGATCGGACAAGTGCTGGGTGTCAAGTGAAGACTTAGACACACACAAAGATCCTAATTACATATGAAAACATATATATATATATATATATATATATATAAATAATTAGGGATTAAATCACTAATTATGCAAGTATAACATTTAAACGCGAGGACAACACTTTTGGTAAAGTGCTAGGAGGCTAATGGGTTGCAACAAAGAAGTGCAATGCCCCTAATGGAAGTTTAAGGTCAAAAGACCATATTCATTGGAGTTTACGGCCCAGGGAAGTAAGCTCCTGGCCGTAAACTCTCAACCAAGTCATGAAATGGTGCATAGAAGTACTACAACCTTAGCGGGGAATAGTTTCTAGGCTTAACAAGAGTTTAAGGTACCATATTGACTCCTAAGGGGATTTTACGTCCCAAAGACCCTTTTCCCTTGGAGTTTACGGCCGTAAACTCCCTTGGGAGGGTTCTTATTGTCCTTCCAAGCCCCTAACATTTTTAGGAACAAGTCTAGGCTTCAACACTTGGCTTAAGGAAGGTTTATGGCATTAAATGGAACCATTTGATGGAGTTTACGACCATAGAACTCTTTGGGCCGTAAACTCCCTCACACATGAGGTTCTAAGAATTTTAACTAGTCCAAAACTCATCTAGGTACTTGCCCTAAAAGTCTCTTGGCCTAAGGAAGTGTCTAGGGTGTCCTTTGACCCCTTTAAAGGAGTTTACGGCCCAAGAAATACTCTTGGCCGTAAACTCTTCAACACTTGAGCTTTTCATGATTTTTCTAGGTCCTAAACCCATTAAGGTACTTGCCAAAAATGAAGACTAAGCCTTAGGAAGAGTTTGAAGTGGTTTTGGCACTAAATCTTGGAGTTTACGGCCTAAGGAGCATCTTGGGCGTAAACTCCCTTCCAAAGTGGGTTTCTAATTGTTTTGTTGGCCTAAGACATGAGTTTAAGGCTTCTAGGTTCTTGTTCTAAGGCTAAAGGATCACAAGGCACTCATTTGTGCCCTTTACTTGGAGTTTACGGCCCAAGAGGTGGTTCCTTGGCCGTAAACTCCTCAAACTACATGGTTTTGATTTGCTTCTAGCCTCTAATGATCATTCATAAAGTCCTTAGATAGATGCCTAACACGGAAATGGGACTAGGTGGCCTTTTAGGCTTGATTTTGGAGTTTACTCCCCAAGAACGTTCTTCGGCGGTAAACTCTCGGATCTTGTGTTTTGGACATTTAAACAATGTTATAAAGCATATAACAAGTATTAAAACACATTTATGAATTTCTCTAATTGGAAATCAAATAATGAAGCAATTTGGTTCAAAATTCTCTTTATAGTCCTGAGATTTTTGGCAGAAAATATTTCTATTCTCGGAATGGATTCTAATGACCTAGAGTAATGGAATTACAGTGTTACACAAAATCCTAGTGCATCCACTCTCCTAATAACTCCTTAGGTGTAAAACCCTAAAACTGCCAAACTTATTCCATAAGTCTGAATTTCCACTGAACTGATCTACATCTATTGGATTGATATGGTTTGATTTGAATGGATATTTCGGGTTGTCACACAACTTGTTGTGGGTACTAGAAATCAAGTTGTATTTAATGAAGAAGGAAGTATCATTTCAAATGCAAAGACAAATGAAATACTCCTTAAATCCAAAAGATATGGTGATATGTTTACACTGGACATCAAACCGATTGTGGGAAAACCAGCTGTGTGTTTACTATCAAAAGCATCTAATGATCTCAGCTGGCTTTGGCATAGAAGATTGTCACATTTGATCTTTCGAGGGTTACCAGTACTAAAATTTGACAATGATTCTTTGTGTGCAGCTTGCGAACAAGGAAAACAACATCGAAAGGGTCATCCGATTGTGATAGATTCAAAAATAGTAGATCCATTGGAACTTCTTCACATTGATCTATGTGGACCATCAACTGTTGCAACAATAAATAAAAAGCGGTATATTTTAGTTGTTGTAGATGATTTCTCTAGATTCACGTGGGTGTTTTTTCTTAGGTTGAAATCTGAAGTTGCTCAGACGATGACTGATTTTATCAAAAAGATTGAAATTAGTCTGAAGAAGAATATACGAAAAATTAAAAGTGATAATGGCTATGAGTTTAAAAATCAAACTCTTGACATTTTTCTCACAAGCAAAGGCATTTCGCATAATTTCTCATCACCATATACTCCACAACAAAATGGTGTAGTTGAAAGAAGAAATCGATCTCTATGCGAAGCAGCCATAACCATGTTAGCATATGCAAATCTACCTCAATATCTTTGGGCAGAAGTCGTGTCCACAACATGTTTTACTCAGAATCGATCATACATTCATCGAAGATTCTATGTTACTCCATATGAAATAATCAATAATCGGAAACCTAATGTAAAATTCTTTCATGTTTTTGGTTGTAGGTTCTTTATCATGAATCTCAAAGATAATTTGTCCAAGTTTCAAGCTAAAGTTGATGAAGGCATCTTCTTAGGATATTCACAAAATTCAGTTGCATACAGAGTGCTAAATAAACGAACAAGAAAAATTGAAGAAACTTTCAATTTAACATTTGATGATTACTATCTTAAACAAATTGATAGTAAATTCCATAATAAACCAATACTTGTGGATTCAAATACTCAAATTGATAATTCTGAAATCAATGATTTTGATTATGACTTAATTTTTGGAATTCCTGACAGGGCAATTGATGCAGAAAATAAAGCTCCTGATAATCAAACATCAGAATCCTCAAAATATACTGATGAATCAACGATAACTTGTGAAAGCACACCAGATGTACATATGGAGGAGGAACATCAAGTTGAAGGGGAGCATTCGCAACATCAACAAGCAAATCATTTTGAGGAGGAGTATCAAGATGCAGATCAAGTTGAGGGGGAGCATTCGCAAGATCAACATGCAAATCATTTTGAGGAGGAGTATCAAGATGCAGACCATGTTGAGGGGGAGCATGATGAAACAGAGACAATTAATCTTGATAACAATGAAGAATTTCACGAAGTTAATCATAACTTTTCTGTTGCAGGATCTGAAAATGAAGATATGTATGAAGATGCACCATTAGAATTTGATCCAAATTTTCCACCACTTGAGAAATGGACATGAAATCATCCAAAAGAACAGATAATTGGTAATCCACAAGAAGGTGTGTTGACTAGAGCTCAACTTCGTGCGAAAAATGAGGTACTGAATGCAAACCAAGAACTTTGTATGTTTAATGTCTTTATTTCGAAAATAGCGCCAAAAATAGTAAAGAATGCTATGGAACACTCAGATTGGGTTGTTGCTATGCAATCTGAATTGGCTGAATTTGAACGAAACAAGGTTTGGAGATTAGTTTCTAAACCTTCTGATGTTTCGATTGTTGGATTAAAATGGATTTTTAAAAACAAAATCGACAAAGATGGCAATATTATTCGAAATAAAGCAAGACTAGTAGTTAAAGGTTATTCGGAACAAGAAGGTATTGACTATGAAGAAACATTTGCACCTGTTGCAAGACTTGAAGCAGTTCACATATTTTTAGCCTATGCAGCTCACAAAGACTTTGATGTTTATCAAATGGATGTTAAATGTGCATTCTTAAATGGAAAACTTGAAGAAGCAGTGTATGTTGAACAACCACCAGGATTTGTAAACAATGAGCATCCTGATCATGTGTATATCCTTGACAAAGCTGTGTATGGATTAAAACAAGCACCAAGGGCCTGGTACGCAACACTTACTAATTTCTTGAAACAATCTAAATTTAAACAAGGATCGGTCGACCCCACATTATTTCGCAAGAAAGTTGGGTGTCATCTAATGCTTGTTCAAATTTATGTTGATGATATTATCTTTGGTTCAACTGATCCAGCATTGTCAATTGAATTTGAAAATTTAATGAAAAGTCAGTTTGAAACGAGCATGATGGGAAAAATTAATAATTTTCTTGGTTTAAATATAAGACAGAACAGGGAAGGAATCTTAATTAATCAAGAAAAATATACGAAGAACTTGCTTGAAAAGTTTGGAATGCTTGATAGCACAAAGCTCAGAGTACCTATGGCCATAGGAACAAAACTAACTCCTTCGTTAGATGCTCCTGCTGTTGATCTAACATTGTATCGTAGCATGATAGGGTCTTTATTGTACTTAACTGCAAGTAGACCTAATATTATGTTTTCGGTTTGTTGTTGTGCTAGATATCAAGCTAATCCAAGAGAACCTCATTTGACTGCAGTGAAAAATATTTTTCGCTATCTAAAGGGAACCGTTTCTTTAGGACTTTGGTATCCTGCGAAAATAGGATTTTTCATTCAAGCTTTTTCAGATTCCGATCTAGGAGGATGTACTTTGGATAGAAAAAGTACGACTGGTGGATTTCAACTATTGGATGGAAAGTTGGTGAGCTGGCAATCAAAGAAACAGACGTGTGTGGCGATACCAACTGCTGAGGCAGAATACATATCTGCGGCTGCTTGCACTTCGCAAATTATTTGGATTCAGAGTCAACTTCGTGATTATGCAATAAACATGAAAAAGATTCCTTTGTATTGTGATTCACAAAGTGCAATTCGCATTTGTCACAATCCAGTGCAACATTCAAAGACAAAACACATTGCTCTTCGATATCTTTTTATTAAAGATCATGTGGAAGATGGGAATATTGAAATTCATTTTGTCAAAACAACTGAACAACTTGCTGATATTTTTACAAAACCTCTTGATGAAAAATCCTTTGTTAGAATTTTAGCAGGTTTGGGGATGATTAATGCAAATTCAATTTCATCAACACAAGACTAACTGTTTTGTTCAACATATAAGAGTCAACATCATTCAGAGGTTACTGTTCATTCAGAGGCTTCGCATGGCTTCGAAACCACATCTTTTCGCATTTGAGCTTATGACAACTACGGTAAAGTTTTTTTTTTTGTTTTTTTTTTCTTTTGAAAAATCAAAAATACAAAAAGGTTTTATTTTTTTTTATGTTTTTACTTTTGAAAAATCAAAAATACAAAAAGATTTTTTTTTTTTTTGTTTTTGTTCTTTAATTTTGAAAAATTCAAGAATCACAAAAATATTTTTGCTTTCATTGGTCTTTAAACTGTGTGTGCTGAGAATTTAATACAGGGCTACAATGCGAAGAGGTCATACATTGGTGTTTCTATGGGAAGGTATTAAATTTTTTTTTACAAACTAGTTAGGATGTCCCTAGAAGCATGCTGCTGTATGTAGACCAAAAGCCTCAACACGACTCTATGTGTGAAAAGAAAGCCTTAATGAAATTATCTCATGAAAATTTCTTCCCAAAAAGGCTTCTATTCACATAAGTCAAAACAAGCTACCTTACTCTTCTCAAATGAGTTAAGAGTTTTCTGTTTTGGTCATTATAACAGAGGTACACTTCGATTCTTATCCAATCTTTTTAAACCAAACAATTCTTACACTCCAAAAATTTTTCAAAGAGATTTGTCCTTGAGGTTTTTGATCAAACCAATCAAAACCTAGACAAATCACAACTCTGAGTTTATGATCTACCATCATGAGTCCGTGATGAAGGTGAAACCCAAAAATCATAAACCTTAAGGAATTGACGGGGAACCTTGTTCCAGATTTTTACGAAACCTTTGTTTCAGTATCAAAAATTTCGAAACTTCAAATCATATTCAATTCGCATGTGTGGTCTTAATCAAATATTCACAACCAAGAATGTTTGTTACCCAACAAGATCCAGAACAATTTTTTTTTGAATATGATTTCAGTGTAAGTTTTATTTGCAAATCCTTGTCATGATAAATATTTTCACAACCCAACTTGTCACTGACTACACTGGTCAAACAAGTAATTTCATTTACAATTTCTCACCTTATGTTAAGGCTGATATGTAATGAAATTTCAAACCAACCCAAAATGACTTTTAGAAGAAGCCCTTTGATACTTCTTTACAAGTATTCGATTGTAATTCACGGGAAACTACACAAGCTGTTGATTATCTCTCTTGATGATTAACGAAGCAACCTTTTCCTGGGGTTTACTGCATTCATGTCAAATTAAATTTTTGACATCACAACATTCCAAATTTTCTTGATTCTTATCTTATTTCATTGGCACAATGCACACACAAAATCCTTGAGGTTCTGAGTAAAACCAAATCAGACTGATGATTTCGCAAGTGTGGCATATGACTTCACTTTAAATCCCAAAAGTGAAAGAGCCTTGCTTCCATGTGAAGGGTTTTACCGGTTCGAATTCTATAATGGATACTTGACAGGCTGTATACTTAAAATGGTTGGTATTCTATCCGGTTTTCGAGGAGATGTGACAGTTACTTTTTGAAACATAGTTATCTTTTACAGTCATGATCCGAGTTTCAAGGTGCCACATCGGATAACATTAAATGTATCCCGCTTTAATTTCAAATCAATTTTAAGTAACCTATAAAAGGGGGATCAAGAACACTATGTACGGTTACGCAAACAAGAAATCTCAAAAAACTTCAAAGCTTACACCTTGAACCAAACTTCAAATTTCTTTCTCTAAACCCTAACAATGGCAGCCACAAATTCCAACACTGATGAGGTTCTTTCTCAATCACTGATGAAGATTCAAAGCACCAATTACCAAGTTGATCCAAATGTCTCTGTGTATCCAGAAGAATTGAAGATGCTTATCGTTGCTTTGAAACAATCACCGTTATCCACTGCAATGTTCAGATCATTCTCGGTTCCAATGGTGTGGCTATCTCGTGCAGCTTCAACGGCTTCATACAATCACACGGCGGATGTGATTACATTCAATGTAACCAACAACAAACGGGTTAAACTGTCCAATAACTTGTTTGTGGAAATCTTGTAGATTCCAAACAACCCCCCATTTGTTAAACCTGTCAACTCGCAGATCATTCATATGTTCAACGAGATGGGGCATCAACCGGAGTTGGAGAAAATAAGTGACTTCAGGAAGTCTGGATTGCCATGTATCTAGAATTCTCTTTTTGGTATTTTTCTACGGTATCTTACAGGAAGATCAGTCGGCTTGGATAGAGGAAGAGTCGAAGTCTATACTGTGGTACTGGGCATATACTATGATATTAATGTCGGTTACGCAAATCAACTGTGGAAAGAATTTGTTAAAAGCCTGGAAAATACAAATTCGGAGAAGGAGATCTCTTGTGCAAGATACTGGATCTTAATCCTGGAAAAAGTCTATGAGAAAGAAGCCATTCCAGTGATGACAGACGTTGAAGTTGCTGAATTTTCATTCTATCAATTTCCAAAAGTTGTAGAAGATGATGAGGCCATTTTTTCTCGTGTGGCTCGTATTTCGGATGCGATGCTTCGCAAAGTTTCTCCAACTCACAGAGTTTTGGTGAGATATTTGCGAAACATTGATACCGTTGATCAGACTGGAGTATTACCAGACGTTGCTACTCCATCAAGGAAAAAGAAGGTTAGCAAGAAAATTGCGAAGGGGTCATTCTCACCGACAGTACAAGATGAAGTTATTCCAACCGAAGAAGCTTTATCAAAATCGAAGAAGGAACTTTTACCTTCTAAGTCTGGGGTCCTGAAGCAAATTCACAAAGAAGAAGTGAGTAGTAAAGGAGTTACTATTTGTAGTATTCCCGCACCGATGTCTCCAGGAAAGAAACGACAACGGGCTGAAGATGTTGCCAAAAACATGCAACGCACGCTTGTCAAAAGGAGAAAGATGGGGATTCGCAATGAGTCATCAGATGAAGAAATAGTTCCGGAAACTCCACCTTTCACATCTTTGGTAAATGTCTCTTTACCAATACTTTCATCTTCGCAAATTTCTACCACTATTTCACAAACCAAGCCACTTGAAATAGTTCTTACCAAATCAGTTACTGAGGAGGTACCTATTTCCGATACGGTTGTCAACGTATCTGATACGGGGGCACCTATCCTGAGTGTTACACCAAAAATTCAAACTTCTTTACCCATTTCATTACCTATTACCACTTTATCCACCACTTCCTCCATATTTGATCATGCCCTTCAAAACCCATTCACAACACTTTTTCCATCCCAATCACCCGAAAATCCTCCACCTTCGCAACAATTGTCTGATACTGAAGTCGAAGGAGGTGCCTTTGGAGGAATACTTGATGACATTCCTTTTGATTCAGGCGTAGAAGATATTCCTGATCATATGCTGATGACAGGAAAACAGTTTAAAATTCTGAATCAAAAGCTAAAGGCCATTATCCAATTGCAATCCGATTCTGGTAGAATGTCTTCGATATCAGCAATGGAGGTTGATGTGATGATAAAAGGAGCTGAGAAACGGATCATGAAAAAGGTTGATCAATCCGATAAAAATAATGAGCTCAAAGTTAAAGCACAAGGGAGCAATTTTACTTCTGCTGTTCAAGATCTTAAAGCTGCTACAAAAGAACGTCACATTCTTTTTGTTCAAGACGTCAAGAAAGTTCGTGAGGATGTCAACTTCAAGATTCAGGAGTTGAAGTCTGAACTTGCGAAGGATCTTCAGGATGTTCATACGACACAAGCAGATCTTCAAAAGCAAATTGCGGAGATTTCTTCTCAACTCCAAAAGATCAATGATATTCCTATTATTGAAGCTCATAAAGTCGCAACAATGGAGAAGTTTGATCACCTGATAAAGTTGGTCACTGAGCTTAAATCAGCAGCTTCACATTCTTCATCGTCACAAATCCTTACTCCTGAATTCTTGTCTCTAAAGATTAATACTTTAGAACAAGCTATTCAAAAAGCTCTGGCTCCGCTTACGAATTTCACTTCTTTACTTTCGAAGAGTGCTCCACCTGTTTTCACAGGGGTGCAAGGGGGAGAGAAAAGTCGAAGTAAAGAAGAGGAGGCAAAAACAGTGGGAAAAGTGATATTGACTCAACTTGTAGCTACTCTTCCCATTCCTACAAAACCAATTTCTTCAACTACAATCACCACAAAAATAGTTACCAAAGGTATTGTTATTGGAGAAAACGAAGGAGGTTCAAGCTCAAAACCTCAGAAAGATGTGATAGGAAAAGGAAAAGGAATACTATATGAAAAGTCGAAGGAGGAGTTAAAAGCTGATGCAGAGGCTGAGTTGGAGAGGATGAGACAAGTTCATAGCATCATGAGACAAAGGGCAAGTGATCCTCCCTCCATGAACAAAGGAGATCCTGCGAAACATTACTCTTACGAAACAATAGAGTCGAAAGTTGTGGGTAGGGAGATGTATGAGTTCGAGAAGAATTTGAAAAGAAGTTATGATATTGCGAACTCAGATCACTGTCAATTGGACTTCCCAATAAATGAAATGTTGTTCATCACAGCTCAATACAAGATCAGTGAGAAATTTGATAATCCGGATGATTATACTCATATGAAAATCAGATTTCATGTTGTCTTGGGGAAGAATCTAGATGAAGTTTGGTCTTTGATGAAGATCAAAAAGGTGCTGACAATAAGGAAGGATGTTTTATTTGAAGACATGCTTCAAAATTTTCGGTATTTTGTCATCAGAGCTGACAACAAACAATATGACTTCACAATTGCTGATTTCCCATTGATAAACTGCAACGATTTAATTCAAGTAGCTCTGATCCTGAAGCATATGGAAGAAAACAAACTCAAAGGCTCTAAGACAGATGTATTCAAGGTTGGATTCGCACACATGAAGACATACATCGATAACTATTTCGATTGTTTGGCTCTTACAGATGAAGAATTGGCGAATGTGCTGGGAAGAGAAGTAAAAGTCCCATGGGAGGATACTTTGCCACAATCTGCTTTAGCAAAGTATGTTGTTGGTGAGATATGCCTAAAACCATTTGGTATGGTGTTTTCGGGAAGAGATACTAAAGGAAAACCGAAGAAATTTCTATTCAAAGCATCAGAGATTGAAAGATATAATTCTTCGGAATATACGCACTTCATTGTACGTATGAACAACTGTAAGAAAAATAACGAAGGAGACAAGAAGGATTTGAAGAAGGTGATCTCCTGGTATGGAGAAGTGCGAAGAACAATTCACTCTGCAATTCAAAAGCTTTTGAGTTGAATTGCATCGACTGTTTACAAAGGGGGAGAATGTAGATGTAAATTGTAAAAAGTCGAATATTGTGTATTGTAATGTTTCGCATTTTTATGTTATTTTACTAAGTCATTTTGTATGCGAAGTGAAAATGTATAGACTTAGTATATTTTTTGTATGTTCCCTATAAATAGGGACAGAGGCTAGAAGTAGAAGGATACGATAGCGAAACACAAAATCTCTCTTCAGCTTATTTTGTAATCAGTCTTAATCAATAATGAGATTTGATTAATATTTACTCTTTGTGTTCTTCATCTTCAAATTACTCAAATCTATCTTGTCTTTTATCGATTCTCGATAACAATTCTCATCACACGGCTGTAAACTTGGAGGTTACGGCCGTAAACTGTCCCATGTTCATTTATATTTATTTTATGGCACTTAGAACAATCACATGTGATTCTAGATAATTTTCCAAGGCTTGGTATCACTTTAGGGCATCAATTAACACCCAATTAGGAGTTTACGGTCCAGGAATATGTGTTATGGCCGTAAACTCTTATATGTGGTGTTTTGTTATGTTTAAGACCCCCAAACTATTTTTAGATGGTTCTAGGATTTACCACAAGGCTATTGGTTAAGTTTCAAGGCATTCTAACATGTCTAAAGGGGTTTACTCCCCATGTTTGAGGGGTTTACGGCCCAAGCACATGCCTTCGCCGTAAACTCATGTTTACCCCTCAAAATCTAAGTTTAAGGTCTTTCAAGTCCAGGTTTGCAAGTGTCACACCCCAAAACCACGAACGGCGGAAACGTTCAGGGGTGGAGGACGTCATGTACAGTATCACAACAGTGTAATATAATAAACAAGCAACAACATCATCCATTGCATTATAAGTAAATTTTTAATACATGTTTGTTCTTTCATTGTAGTAAGACACCAAAAATATACAATCAAAATAAATGACGAGACTTGTCTGCTCCGTCTTCTCAAAACCTGGCCATCGTACCTGTCTACTGTTGAAATGAGAATACAAGTTATTTTAAAAGAGAGTATCAACTTTAAAGCTGGTGAATTCATAAGTATTTAAGTGTCATTGTCTTGCTTACTAAAAGCTGTTTTAAAAGTCATGTAAAGCTTTAAATGAAAATGATGATGTAAGTATGAAAAGCCCTAGAAAATCCCTTATTTTCTATCATTATGAAATGTAGTCTTCTACCAAGACCCGAATGTTTTGTTATGACAATGTAGTCTTCTACCAAGGCCCGAAGGTGTTGTTTGTCAAATGATAGTTTTTCCTTTAATTGTTTAGTACTAAAGTACTTAGTCTAACTCATTGTTTATGTGAAAGTATCACAAAATAAAGTAAACAGGAAAATGTACTACTGTAAGTGTTGTAACTGGGTACTAGGACTAACACAACATCGCATTAAGCGAAATATGTAACCTAATGAACATCCGAAGATTGTCCAGAAAAAGTAATAATGTAAGTGTCATCGCTGGGTACTAGGAGTAACACAACATCGCAATAAGCGAAAAGTATAAACTTATGAACAATTGAAGATTGTCCACTTGTCCTCTGTAGCAGCAGGAGGGGTGGAGGGGTTAGCCCCGGTTATCGATCTACCTAGTATAAGTAGTAACCTTCGACATCCGTAGATGGTCATCAACAACTGGTGCTAATCAGTGGGGTTCGGAATGGTAAGTCCGACCGAGATATCCCATTGAACCGGGATAGGAAAGATAATTTACACAGAAAGTACTAATAAATCATCCTCGTAGTTCTAAGTACAAGTATCCAAGTAAGTGAAATAGGATAATGCACCTATGTAAAAGTGTTCCTATATGGTATTCATGTAACAGGTAAGTATATGTAAACATATTCATATATCAGGTAAGCATCTGTATATGTACTCATGTATCAGGTAATGTACTAGTATAGACTCATGAATGAACTGACTCTTGTGTGATTCCTTGTAATAGAAGTAATGTTTGATATCTTCAAATTATCCCTATGATAATTTACTGAAATATAATTGGTTGATCATGTAGGTTTATACACTCTTACTACTCAAGGGTGTGGGAAACTGAATGAAAGGTGTAAACTATAACATCGATACATATATAAGAATATAAGTGTATATGCATAGTTTAGTTCAAGAATGTAAAATGGTTTTGTAAGACATCTTATTGGTTTTGAACAATAATTAACAATGAATTAATTTCATTTTAATAAACATTTCAATGGTAAAACATTTGATAACAACGTATTTTTAAGATTTAAAACCATTTCATGCATCACATTTTGTAGCATGTGAAATCTGTTAAATGACAAACACAGTTATAAAATACATATCAATGATTCAATAACATGTTTGTTTCTACTTGTATCCACCCCCCATTAAAGCATTTAAAATCATTTAAAACATTGATTAGGGGTATGAACTCACCTGTAGTTGGTGATTGGGATGAACTGAACGGTATAGGATTGCTAGGTGTCAAGCGAGGACTTGTACACACACTACGATCCTAATGAACATATAATCACACATATATGCACTCAATTAGTCTCAAATTACTAATTGATAATGTTAAGACATCCTAGACATAATAAACACTTTATATAAGTGTTTTAAGCCCTAAGGATTGCATCTAAGCTATTATGGGACAAGGAACTTGTGTTTAGGGTTCCAAAGGACCCCATATATGAGTTTACTCCCCATATACCATCACACATGGAGTTTACGGTTGTAAACTCTTGAGTTTACGACTGTAAACTCCCAACCAAGGGGGTATTGTGTCTTTTGAAGTCCCAAATGATTCCTAGAATTATTCTAACTTGGTGGTTAAGTCCTTGGAAGGGTTTAAGCCCTAGAAACACTCCCTAGAGGAGTTTACGGCCCCAAGGCCATTTCCTTTGGAGTTTATGGCCGTAAACACCCTTGGAATGATGTTTTTGTTGTTTTCCAGTCTCTTGCACATGTGGTATAGGTTCTAGGCTTTTATTCCAAGCATATGAAGACCCTTGACACACTTTGGTGTACTTAAATCATGTTTATGGCCCATGGACCATGTCATGGCCATAAACTCATCTTTACATGTGTTATTGATGTGATTAAGGCCTTAGATTAAATGGGAACAAGTCTAGTTAAAAGTCTAAGGCTTTAGGTGCCTTTAAATCACCATTTAGAGCTTGAATTTGGAGTTCACGGCCTAAGATATTCTTGGGCCGTAAACTCCCAAACTTGGGTGATCTTTGCTTGATTTCATGTCCCTAATACACATATAAATGAGTCTAAGGCAGTAGCATAACACAAGGGTCGGTCTCGGCTTTGTTTCGGGAGTTTATCGCCCAAGAACACCTTGGGGAGTAAACTCCTAAATCTAGTGATTTAGCCTTCTAAATCATGTTATAAACACATATAAAGCTTTCTAACACTACTAGAAAGAGGTACTCACGATTTAGGATAAAAACCCGAAGATCCGTGAGAGAGAAAATGGCTTTTCTCTAGTTGGAAATGCGAATAATGAATGAATTTGGTTAAGAATTCTATTTATTGTCCTGAGATATTTTTGGCAGAAAATATTTTTATTCCTGAAATGATCTCTAATATAATAGAGTGTTGGAATAACAGTGTTGCACAAAACCCTAGTGCACCCACTCTCCTGATATTTCCTGAAGTGTAAACCCCGAATTACTCAAACTTACGCAAAAAAGTCTGAAAATTAACTGTGACTGCTATAACTTGTATTGAAGTGATATAGTTTGTACAGATTGGGAATTTCGGGTTGTCACATCATCCCCCCTTTAGAAGGAATTTCGTCCCGAAATTAGAATTTAAACAACTAAGAAGTTACAAATAACTAAGCGAAAAAGTGAGGGTATTTCAGTTTCATCTGATCCTCACGTTCCCAAGTGAACTCCGATCCATGCTTTGCGTTCCAGCGCACCTTCACTATCGGGATACGGCTTTGCTTTGTTTGCTTGACCTCACGGTCCATGATCTCTACTGGTTCCTCCACGAAGTTGAGGCTCTCGTTGATCTCGATCTCGTCGAGTGGAATAACAAGAGTCTCGTCGAACAGACACTTTTTCAAGTTCGAGACGTGGAAGGTAGGATGTACGTTACTGAGTTCGTGCGGTAGGTTGAGTTTGTAAGCTACAGGGCTGATACTCGCAAGAATCTCGGAAGGCCCTATGTATCTTGGATTTAGCTTCCCACACTTTCCAAAGCGTATCAAGCCCTTCCAGGGTGAGACCTTTAGTAGGACTCGGTCGCCCACCTGGAAATCCAATAGTTTCCTACGCTTGTCAGCGTAGCTTTTCTGTTGGTCTCTAGAGGCTTTCAATCGTTCACGAATTTGAACGATCTTCTCTGTCGTTTCCCGAATGATCTCCAGAACCGTGAGAGTGCTTTCAGGAACTCGTCCCTTAGATAACTGGGTATCACCCACTTCAGCCCAGCATAGAGGGGATCTGCACTTTCGGCCATAGAGGGCCTCGAATGGAGCTGCGTTTATGCTCGTGTGATAACTGTTGTTGTAGGAAAATTCGACAAGGGGTAAATGGGTATCCCAAGCTTTTCCAAAGTCAATCACACAGGCACGCAACATATCTTCTAAGGTTTGGATAGTTCTCTCACTTTGCCCGTCGGTCTGTGGATGGTAGGCTGTACTCATGTCCAGCCTAGTTCCTAGGGAATTTTGTAATGACTGCCAGAACCTCGAAGTGAATCTACTATCTCTGTCTGAGATGATAGATAAAGGAACACCGTGCAGCCTTACGATCTCCCTAATGTACGTTCTGGTAAGTTTCTCCATGTTGTATGTTTCCTTGATCGTCAGGAAGTGTGCAGAATTGGTCAATCTATCGACGATGACCCATATGGAATCAAGTCCACCCACCGTCTTGGGCAACTTGGTTATGAAATCCATAGTGATCCGCTCCCACTTCCATTCTGGTATCTCCGGTTGCTGTAGGAGGCCGGAGGGTTTCTGGTATTCGACCTTGACCTTTGCGCAAGTAAGACATTTACTCACGAAGGTAGCAATATTTGCTTTCATGTTAGGCCACCAATATAACTTTTTAAGATCCAGATACATCTTATCTGAACCCGGGTGGACGGAATAACGAGTGTTGTGAGCTTCCGTCATGACCAAGTCTCTGAAGCCACCGTGTTTCGGTGTCCAGATCCGATCCATGAGGTACAAGGCTCCGCCACCCTTGACTTCCAAGTTCTTATCCATCCCTCTAAGGGATTCACCAGCCACGTTGTCAGCTTTCAAAGCGTCGAGCTGAGTCTCCTTTATTTACGTGGACAAGTGTGAATGGATAGTTAGAGTCAAAGATTTGACTCTACGACCAGTATATTCTTTCCGACTTAGGGCGTCGACTACTACAATGGCTTTACCTGGATGATAACGAATTTCGCACTCGTAATCACTGAGTAGATCGACCCACCATCGTTGCCTCATGTTGAGCTCTTTCTGGTCGAAAATGTGTTGTAGACTCTTATGGTCTGTAAAGATCGTGCTTTTTGTACCGTACAGGTAATGTCGCCAGATCTTCAGAGCAAACACAACTTCTCCTAGTTCAAGATCATCGGTTGTGTAGTTAACCTCATGTGTCTTCAGCTGTCTCGAGGCATAGGCTATGACTTTACCTCGCTGCATCAGAACACATCCGAGCCCTTGGTTTGATGCGTCGCAATAGACTACGAAGTCTTCTATCCCTTCGGGGAGGGACAATATTGGTGCGGTGCACAAGGCTCGTTTGAGCATTTGGAACGCTCTTTCTTATTTCTTTTCCCAGTCAAAGGCTACACCCTTCTTGGTCAGTGTCGTAAGAGGTTTTGCTATGCGGGAGAAGTTCTGAATGAACCTGCGATAGTAGCCAGCCAGACCCAGAAATTGGCGAATTTATGTAGGTGTCTTTGGTGCTGACCATTTCTTGATGGCCTTAATTTTGGAAGGGTCCACGTGTATACCTTCTTCGCTAACAACATGACCCAAAAATTAGACTCGCCGAATCCAAAATTCGCACTTGGAGAACTTCGCGTAGAGCTTCTCCGATCGCAATGTTTCTAAGATTTTATGGAGATGTTGTCTATGTTCCTCCTTACTTCGAGAGTAGATGAGTATGTCATCAATGAAGACGATGACGAACTGATCCAAGTAAGGATGACACACCCTATTCATCAGATCCATGAATATTACGGGTGCGTTAGTTAATCCGAATGGCATCACTACAAACTCGTAGTGCCCGTAACGAGTTCGGAAGGCTGTCTTGGGAACATCCTCCTCTTACACTCGTAGTTGGTGATATCCGGATTGTATATCTATCTTCGAGAAGTAATTGGCTCCTTGAAGCTGAACAAATCATCAATACGGGGCAAAGGATAACGATTTTTAATGGTAAGTTTGTTGAGTTCTCTATAGTCGATGCACATGCGAAACGATCCATCTTTCTTCTTGATGAACAAGACCGGTGCTCCCCATGGTGAGAAGCTTGGTCGAATGAATCCCTTCTTGAGAAGTTCGTTAAGTTGACTGGAAAGTTCCTGCATTTCAGCCGGTGCCAGACGATAAGGAGATTTGGCTACGGAGGTAGCCCCTGGCACTAAGTCGATTCTGAACTCGACTTGGCGTTGCGGTGGTAAACCGGGAAGTTCTTCTGGGAATATGTCGGGAAAGTCGCGTACTTCAGGGATGTTCTGAATGTTTTTCAGTTCTTGACTGGTATCGACGACGTGTGCTAGGAATGCATGATATTCCTTCTGCAAGCACTTCTGGGCTTGAATGCACAAAATGATGTGAAGGCTCGTACTAGGTTTGTCGCCGTAGATAATTAAAGTTTCGTTGTTAGGAAGGTTAAGACGGACTACTTTTTTGAAGCACATAATGTCGGCACGAAGAAGACTCAACCAATCCATACTGATGATAACATCGAAACTTTTAATTGGGGCTGGCATGAGATCTATCTTGAAAGTATGGCTATCTAAAGTTAACGTACAACCTACGTATATGCAGTTTGTACTATCTGTTTCCCCGTTAGCCATTTCTACTGTGAATCAATTTTCTAATGCACATAGTTTTAGTTTAAGCAGGTGTGCAAATTTGTGACTTACAAAACTTTTCTCGGCTCCACTATCGAAAAGTATGCAAGCATATGAGTTATCGAGGAGGAACGTACCAGTAACTATCGTAGGATCAGCTACTACTTCCTCGTGGCCTAGGGCCATAACTCTTCCTACTTCGCCAGCCATCCCCGCTTTAGGGCAGTTCCTCTTGTAGTGACCCACCTCGCCACAACTGTAACAAGTTTGGCCCATACCCGCATTAGGAACCTGGGCGGCCTGAATTGTTGGAGCCTGGCAGAAACGGGCTTTGTGCCCCTTCCTGTTGCAGTTGATGCATTGCGTCTCCCTGCAAGGCCCGTGGTGGTGGAAGCTGCATTTGTTGCACTTCGGGAGAGATCCAGCATAAGTTTTTGCTGGTAAGGGGTTCGCAGGGACAACGGGAGTCACTGTGGCAGCATTGATTGCCACAAGTTGTTGTCTCTTGGAGGATCCTTGTGAAGCCCCCCTTTACCTCTTAGACCACCCTTTCTGGTTGTTTTCAGGGTTGGACTTTTGGGGTACGGGTGTAGGTATTGTTGTGTTCTGAGGTTTTCGGTGATCGATGAGAGATTGTGCCAGTTCCTTGGCGCTATCGAACGTAATAGGACTGGAAGCGATCACACTTGACTGGATCTGGGGCGACAGTCCCCAGATATATATCTCTATCTTTTTGCTTTCAAGAGCAACCATATCAGGGCATAAGTTTGCCAGGTCACAGACCTATTTGTGTAGGTCGTGATGTCGGATCCAACCATTTGAAGACCCTAGAATTCTTGCTCAAGTTTTTGTATTTCACCTCGAGGACAGTATTCTTTCATCAGCATGTCTTTCAACTTTTCCTAGCCGATGGAATACGCCACCACCAATGTCAGATAGTTAACATGGCTGTGCCACCACGTTAGTGTTCTGTCAGAGAAGGTACAAGCTGCAAACTTGACCTTGTTGCCCTCCTGGCAAGCACATATTTCAAAGACGGATTGAATCTTTTCAATCCATTGTATCAACACCATAACACCCCCAGTTCCATTGAAGCTACGGGGTTTGGCATTCGTGAAGTCCTTGTAGGTGCATTCCCGAGGGTGTCCACGGCTTTCGCCGTGGTTTGAGGGTGGTGCACCTGTTCCTAATCCACTAGGGGCAGGAGCGTTGATTGCTGACATAGCAGATGTAACTGCTGCTGTGAAAGCTGCCTGGAACATGTTGGCATCGAAGGGGTTAGGTGGTTGAAGAGGTTCAGCTGGTGGTGGAGGTGGTGGTATCGGTGTTTCGTTGTTTGGATTACGTCTGGGATTCCTGCATGGCGGCATCTTTAACTATACATTTAAAAGATGACGAAATGGATAAGAATAAATGATTAATGAATGTGTCTCATGGACTAACTCCCCATAGTCCAACAACAGAATGAATATAATGACTAAATGAAGATCATAGCATTTAGATAATGATTTCCATAAGATTAGATATCTGTCAATAATACTGGAATTACAGATGTAACAAGTTCGGGAAAAATGGCCTAGAAGTAGGCCTTACATCAACCAAGATGGAAAATTTTGACAGAATTAAGACTAGATCAAGACCTAACAGGTCTAAGATTTATAAAGACAGGAAATTAGACCAAAGTTTTACATAAACTAGGTTATATCCAAAAGATGAGTCGACGAGATTCTATAGGCGACGGGAACTGCTTGCATGAGTTCTCGATCCCGACAATAGTCGTTCAATGTCCCTCATACGCCTGTCAGCTCTTACTTGCTCAGCTCGAAGTTCCCTAACTTCAGCTTGAGTTTCAGCAAGTTCTCTCTGCAGATTTGCATTGCGGACCAGAGTTCTTTCATGAGCAGACTCTAGTTGGCGAATGTGGACAGTGTTAACGCCAGAATTTGCTTCAATCTCCACGACCCGGTCAATAGTTGCTTGACCCAATATCGTGTTTCTGGAAATTCTACGAACCATGATGGGTAGGACCCTGTCAGCAGAACCTCCTTCAGTGAGGTTGTAGAAACTTCGGTCTCCATTATAGGGAATGGGCTGACCTTGTTCCTGACTCCATCTAGTCAAGTTAGTGGCCCACAGAGGTGTGGGTCCTTGAAACACAATACGGGGGTTCAGGTTTGGGTTTTCAGCACCTGGGGGTAGGTTGTTGACTTCAGGCTCGGAGTCATAACTATCGGAAAAACCCTGAGCATGGGGATCATCCAAAGGGATTGGGTGATCATCTTCTGGTTCTGCCTCTAGCCAACCAGCATTGCCTTGGTTTGGGAAGTACGGATCGCCGTGGTGAAATCCATCCATTTCAATCTACGCGAGAAAAGGGATATAAGAAATAGCTAAATAGACGAACTGAATAAGATAATTACAGTAAGACCAAATACCCCTATGGTATTTCTTTATGGTTGTGTTGGTAAGTTTTTTTTTAGACTTGTTGCCACATCACAACCATTCTTGGGCATATGCTAATTACTCATCGGACCAGCATAGTTGATCAGGCTATGCCATTCCCAAGACTGACCATATATCCCCAGGCTTACTTCTGATATTCAACAATCGTAATACTTTTGTTCTTCTCATTGTAACACTGATTATAGTATGAATGCAGGCACGTATACTTACTTAAATATTTTATTATTTAAAAGTATAACTCTTAGACAGAGTGTTTTAATCCCCATGTATTTATAGTTAGTATATCTTTTATGGGCTGATATACTATATTCACTATAAACAATGCTCTGATACCAATCTGTCACACCCCAAAACCACGAAAGGCGGAAACGTTCAGGGGTGGAGGACGTCATGTACAGTATCACAACAGTGTAATGTAATAAACAAGCAACAACATCATCCGTTGCATTATAAGTAAAGTTTTAATACATGTGTGTTCTTTCATTATAGTAAGACACCAAAAATATACAATCAAAATAAAAGACGAGACTTATCTGCTCCGTCTTCTGAAAACCTGGCCATCGTACCTGTCTACTGTTGACCTGAGAATACAAGTTATTTTGAAAGAGAGTATCAGCTTTAAAGCTGGTGAATTCATAAGTATTTAAGTGTCATTGTCTTGCTTACTAAAAGCTGTTTTAAAAGTCATGTAAACCTTTAAATGAAAATGATTATGTAAGTATGAAAAGCCCTAGAAAATCCCTTATTTTCTATCATTATGAAATGTAGTCTTCTACCAAGACCCGAATGTTTTGTTATGACAATGTAGTCTTCTACCAAGACCCGAAGGTGTTGTTTGTAAAATGATAGTTTTTCCTTTAATTGTTTAGTACTAAAGTACTTAGTCTAACTCATTGTTTATGTGAAAGTATCACAAAATAAACTAAATAGGAAAATGTACTACTATAAGTGTTGTCACTAGGTACTAGGACTAACACAACATCGCATTAAGCGAAATATGTAACCTAATGAACATCCAAAGATTGTCCAGAAAAAGTAATAATGTAAGTGTCATCGCTGGGTACTAGGAGTAACACGACATCGCAATAAGCGAAAAGTATAACCTTATGAACAATCGAAGATTGTCCACTTGTCCTCTGTAGCAGCAGCAGGGGGGTGGAGGGGTTAGCCCCGGTTATCGATCTACCTAGTATCAGTAGTAACCTTAGACCTCCGTAGATGGTCATCGACCACTGGTGCTAATCAGTGGGGTTTGGAATGGTAAGTCCCGCCGAGATATCCCATTGAACCGGGATAGGAAAGATAATTTACACAGAAAGTACTAATAAATCATCCTCGTAGTTCTAAGTACAAGTATCCAGGTAAGTGAATACAGGATAATGCACCTATGTAAAAGTGTTCATGTATGGTATTCATGTATGTGTGTTCATGTAACAGGTAAGTATATGTAAACATATTCATGTATCATGTAAGCATCTGTATATGTACTCATGTATCAGGTAATGTACCAGTATAGACTCATGAATGAACTGACTCTTGTGTGATTCCTTGTAATAGAAGTAATGTTTGATATCTTCAAATTATCCCTATGATAATTTACTGAAATATAATTGGTTGATCATGTAGGTTTATACACTCTTACTACTCAAGGGTGTGGGAAACTGAATGAAAGGTGTAAACTATAACATCGATACATATATAAGAATATAAGTCTATATGCATAGTTTAGTTCAAGAATGTAAAATGGTTTTGTAAGACATCTTATTGGTTTTGAACAATAATTAACAATGAATTAATTTCATTTTAATAAACATTTCAATGGTAAAACATTTGATAACAATGTATTTTTAAGATTTAAAACCATTTCATGCATCACATTTTGTAGCATGTGAAATCTGTTAAATGACAAACACAGTTATAAAATACATATCAATGATTCAATAACATGTTTGTTTCTACTTGTATCCACCCCCCATTAAAGCATTTAAAATCATTTAAAACATTGATTAGGGGTATGAACTCACCTGTAGTTGGTGATTGGGATGAACTGAACGGTATAGGATTGCTAGGTGTCAAGCGAGGACTTGTACACACACTACGATCCTAATGAACATATAATCACACATATATGCACTCAATTAGTCTCAAATTACTAATTGATAATGTTAAGACATCCTAGACATAATAAACACTTTATATAAGTGTTTTAAGCCCTAAGGATTGCATCTAAGCTATTGTGGGACAAGGAACTTGTGTTTAGGGTTCCAAAGGACCCCATATATGAGTTTACTCCCCATATACCATCACACATGGAGTTTACGGTTGTAAACTCTTGATTTTACGACTGTAAACTCCCAACCAAGGGGGTATTGTGTCTTTTGAAGTCCCAAATGATTCCTAGAATTATTCCAACTTGGTGGTTAAGTCCTTGGAAGGGTTTAAGCCCTAGAAACACTACCTAGAGGAGTTTATGGCCCCAAGGCCATTTCCTTTGGAGTTTACGGCCATAAACTCCCTTGGAATGGTGTTTTTGTTGTTTTCAAGTCTGTTGCACATGTGGTATAGGTTCTAGGCTTTTATTCCAAGCATATGAAGACCCTTGACACACTTTGGTGTCCTTAAATCATGTTTACGGCCCATGAACCATGTCATGGCCATAAACTCATCTTTACATGTGTTATTAATGTGATTAAGGCCTTAGATTAAATGGGAACAAGTCTAGTTAAAAGTCTAAGGCTTTAGGTGCCTTTAAAGCACCATTTGGAGCTTGAATTTGGAGTTCACGGCCTAAGATATTATTGGGCCGTAAACTCCCAAACTTGGGTGATCTTTGCTTGATTTCATGTCCCTAATACACATATAAATGAGTCTAAGGCGGTAGCATAACACAAGGGTCGGTATCGGCTTTGTTTCGGGAGTTTACCGCCCAAGAACACCTTGGGGAGTAAACTCCTAAATCTAGTGATTTAGCCTTCTAAATCATGTTATAAACACATATAAAGCTTTCTAACACTACTAGAAAGAGGTACTCACGATTTGGGATAAAAACCCGAAGATCCGTGAGAGAGAAAATGGCTTTTCTCTAGTTAGAAATGCGAATAATGAATGAATTTGGTTCAAAATTCTATTTATAGTCCTGAAATGATCTCTAATATAATAGAGTGTTGGAATAACAGTGTTGCAAAAAACCCTAGTGCACCCACTCTCCTGATATTTCCTGAAGTTTAAACCCCAAATTACTCAAACTTACACGAAAAAGTCTGAAAATTAACTGTGACTGCTATAACTTCTATTGAAGTGATATACTTTGTACAAAATGGGAATTTCAGGTTGTCACAGCAAGACTCAAGGTCGTATCTAAGTCCCAACAATGATTTGGAAGGGTTAAATTGCATAAAAACCCCATTTTTATGTGTTTACGGCCCAAGCATGCTCCTTGGCCGTAAACACATGTTCCAGGTCCTAATTCATAGTTTAAACATAGATTTGAAGGTTAAAGAGGTTGAATAACAAGTTAGGAATGTTACCTCTTTGATTTGGATCCTTAAATCTTTGTTTTGGACCTTGATTTGTTGGATGAGGAGAGAGGTTAGAGTTACTTGGAAGATGACAAAGTCACCCTTCACAGGCTCGTGTGAGAAGGGTGAAGCTTTGTTGGACCTTGTACACACGGATGTGTGTGGACCATTCCAACATGCCACAAGGGATGCTAATCGTTATTATTTGACTTTTACTGATGATTACAGTAGATATGGATATGTCTACTTGATCAAGCATAAGTCAGAGACTTTCGAAAGGTTTAAGGAATTTAAATAGGAAGTCGAGAATCAATTGGGCAGGAACATTAAGACGCTTCGATCCGATCGTGGTGGTGAGCATCTTAGTTCAGAGTTCCTTGACTATCTAAGGGAATGTGGGATTGTCTCACAATTGACACCTCCCAGGACACCACAGTTGAATGGTGTGGCTGAGAGGCATAATCGAACCTTGTTGGATATGGTTCGTTCAATGATGAGTCGAGCTTCGCTACCAATCTCATTTTGGGGGTATGCCTTGGAGACTGCCGCCCATATCCTTAATCTAGCCCTACAAAGAAAGTTGCCAAAACTCCTCACGAGATGTGGACTGGTAAAGATCCTAAACTAGACCACATCAAAATTTGGGGTTGCGAGGCTTTCGTGAGACGCGAGACTCATGATAATCTCGAACCTCGAAGCGAGAGGTGTATTTTCATCGGCTACCCATAGCAATCCTTTGGTTACCTCTTCTACAGACCTAGTGAAAATGTGGTCTTTGTAGCTAGGAGGGCTTTCTTTAGAGAGAGAGAGAGAGAGAGAGTTCATAAGCCAAGGAAACAGTGGGAGGCAAGTTGATCTTGAAGAAATTCAAGAGTTAAGTGGTGAAAGAACTTCAAACCCTAGCACTCAACTTGAGGAGGAAACTCTTATTGAGCCAATTGACAAGTCTGTACCTCTCAGGCGGTCCACAAGGGTTAGGAATGCTCATGAGCATTACTATGGATTCCATATTACTACAGAAGGTGATACACTTATCAGTGATGAGACACTGATAGGTCTGGATGAACCTAATAGTCACGCGGAAGCCATGGCAGGCCCTGAGTCAGCCAAGTGGAAAGAGGCAATGGACAGCGAAATACAGTCCATGTATGACAATCAAGTTTGGAACTTGGTTGAGAATGTACCAGGTCGTAAGACAGTAGGGTGCAAATGGATCTTCAAGAAGAAGATCGACATGGATGGTAAAGTACACACTTATAAGGCTCGACTGGTTGCAAAGGGCTTCTCTCAAATTCTTAGAGTGGACTATGATGAGACCTTTTCTCCAGTAGCCAAGATTAAGTCTATTAGGGTTCTGTTAGCCATAGCTGCATTTCATGACTATGAAATATGGCAAAGGGATGTCAAAACCGCGTTCCTTAATGGAAAGTTGGCTGAAGATGTTTTCATGAGTCAGCCAGAAGGTTTTGTCAGCAACGAGTACCCTAATAGAGTGTGTAAGCTTGAGAAATCCATTTATGGATTGAAGTAAGCACCTCGCAGATGGAATCTTTGCTTTGATAAAAAGGTCAAGGAATTTGGCTTTTCTAGGAGTAAAGATGAGTCTTGCGTGTATGTCAAGGCTAGTGGGACTATAGTTAGCTTTTTGGTATTGTATGTGGATGGCATACTACTCATAGGAAATGACGTCCCAACTCTACAGGAAGTTTAGTCCTGGCTTGGGAAGTGTTTCTTTATGAAGGACCTAGGAGAAGCTGCTTATATTCTAGGGATAAGGATCTTGAGAGATCGGAGTAAAAGACTAATTGGACTTAGTCAAAGTACCTACTTGGATAAGGTGGTGAAGAGATTCAGCATGCAGGACTCCAAGAAAGGAGAGTTACCCATCCAGAGTAACGCCAGATTGAGTAAGACACAAAGCCCTAGCACTGAGGCTGAGATAGCAGAAATGAGTCGAATACCTTATGCTTCGGCTATAGGATCGATCACGTATGCAATGATGTGTACTCGACCTGATGTAGCCTTTTCCCTAAGCATGGTTAGCAGGTATCAGGGGAACCCTGGCAAGGCACACTAGACTGCGGTAAAGAATATCCTCAAGTACCTACGGATGACTAAGGATTGGGTCCTTACCCTCGGTGGGAATGATGACTTGAGAGTTGTAGGGTATAGTGATGCTAGCTTCTAGACTGATAGGGATAATTTCCGCTCTCAGTCGGGCTGGGTCTTTACCTTAAACGGAGGAGCAATTTCTTAGAAGAGTTCCAAGCAAGAGACAGTGGCTGATTCAACTTGTGAATCAGAGTATATTGCAGCTAGCGAGGCGGAAAAGGAGGTGATATGGCTGAAGAACTTCATTGGAGACCTTGGAGTTATACCAGCTATTAAAGAGCCAATGCAAATTTTCTGTGATAGTGAAAGTGTTGTTGCCTTAGCCAAGGAACCAAGGGATCACGGGAGATCCAAACACATCGACATAAAATACCATTTTATCAGACATCGGATAGAAGAAGGACTCCTCGTGGAAAAGAGGGTATCCTCGGATGAGAACCCAGCAGATCCCCTCACGAAGGGACTGACTCGGGTTAAGCATCTCCAGCATGCTCGGAGCATAGGGCTGAAGGATGATATTAGATTTAGTAGTTAGATAACCTCGAAATTTGTAAAGTGTAATTGACATTAGATGATGAATAAAAGGTGTTTTATTTATGAGTAAAGTGTTGCTATCTGTAACAACCCGAAATTCTGTATCACTTCTTGTAACTCAATTTGTAATCCAATTCAATCAACCAACCGTCGTTTTCATATCCGATTCTGATTTCGTCGTTTAATTAAGTCATTAATTTGTATTGATCTAAAATGACTTAATGGGTGTCTTAATGAAATTAGAAATCATTCTAACACCCCATTCTAGTGATAGAAACATTTCTAAAATCAACCATATCGGGTTACGGCAACTTGGTCGGGTGCGACCAAAAGCCCCGTCTAACGCCGGTATCGGGTAGAATTCTGCCGTGTCAAATTCCCGAACACTATTTAAAGTGTTCAAAGCTTCCATTTGAAGCTTTTGGCCCTCTTTCTGAATGAACCCACTACTTAGCGACAAAGTATAAACTCCAACCTTTGTGACAGGTGTAACTTTCCTATTCCCCATGATTAAGTTTATTCTTCCTTGCTCCACATTCTCACTTCTTCTTAATCCCTGCAAGTCACAACAAATATGAATACCACAACCGGTATTAAGGACCCAAGATTTAGAATGGGGTGAGTTATTAGAAATGATAGTGTAAATACCTGCATGGTTGGGTTTAACTTTCCCATCCTTCACATCTTGCTGGTATTTAGGGCAGTTCCGCTTGTAACGTGATTTTTCATGGCAATAGAAGCATTCAACCTCTTTTGGGTTAGAAGGAGTGACGAAACCTTTCTTGGTTCCACTTGAAGAAGAGCCATCAAGGGTCTGAGCCTTGGTACCCTTTGAAGAGCTCTTTCTCTTCTTTCCTCGACTTTTCCCAATTGCCAAAACCGGAGTGGAGTTTGGAGTAGGAGTGTTAACAACCGACTTCCCCTTAAGACCTGTTTCAGCGGTCTTGAGAAGTCCCTAAAGTTTGCTGAGTGTGACCTCTTCCTTATTCATGTTATATGTCATGCGGAATTGATCATAGCACGATGGTAAGGAGTGCAAAATGATATCAATTGCAAGCTCCTCAGGGAAGTTCACATTAAGCTTTAGCAATCGATCCACATACCTTTGCATTTTCAGCATGTGGCTCATGACGGATTCCCCGTCCTTCATCATGGTTGTTATCATGGAGCAGATGATTTCATACCTCTCTTTTCGTGCACTTTGATGGTATCTTTCCATCAGATCTTGGTGCATTTCATAAGGGTAGAAATCCTCATAGGACTTTTGGAGTTCCGCTGTCATCGTGGCCATCATGATGCATGCCACTTTGGTAGCATCCCTTTCATGTGCCTGAAAGTCAGCGATCTCATGGGGAGTTGCAGTGGTCTCATCAATCTCCTTAAGCTCCTTGTCAAGGACATATTCTTTGTCCTCGTAGCGGGTAATCATCCTGATGTTTCTGATCCACTCATTGAAGTTGGATCCATCAAAAGTGACTTTCCCACACAAGTTCATAACGGTAAAGGAGCCATTAGGATTAGAGCCAGAAGCAGCATTGTTTGAAGACATCTGAAGGAAGAGGACAAGATTAGATTAGATATTAAGAGAGACCTTAATAAAACACCCAAATGTAATATTAAGGCTAGGATCCAATCACAATATATTATAACTTAGAAGAGGTATGTCGTAATCCAAGCTATAACATATTTGAAAGGTAGGTGAATGACGATTCACCAATTTCCACCACGAAAACCGAAATACTAAATATTCGGTTTTGATTGGTTCTTAGAAATTCCTAGATTCTTTGAGATTCAATGAACTTTTCAAAGGCATGTTTCAATCTCGAGTGTGCCCTCCAAGTTTTGTGACTGGGATACCGAGGATCACAAAACGAGGTGTGAAGTAACCATGCAAATCACTTGGTACCCTTAAAGTTTATCACTCAATCGATGTGCCGGTAAACCACACACGCTCCACCGATACTATAACAAACCTTAAGTCACCCTTTACCTACCTTGTTAAGTTCAAGTTAGTGTGTCGCTTAACCACACACGCTCCACCAACGACTTAAACAAAGTGTAAACTGTAATTTCATGGATTAGCACCTTATTCACATTTTCCCTAAAGTAACTAAGATTGGGAATTTAGTAAAACATTTAGTTACTTTATAATATTCATCATACTTTTAATGAGAATTTATAAGTCCTTGTCCTACCCGTTCGGCTAACGACCCTCCACCAGTCAAGCGAGCGGTGGGTGAGAGTGGACACCCGTTAAGTTGCCATTTTATAGGCAACAACCTTTTACCCACCTTATAGACCGGCTTCGTGAATGAGGCGTACTAGCGGTAAGATGACTTTAATCTTATACACATATATATTATTAACTTATAATATTATAAGTATAAGGGTTGAATTTTAACTTTTAAAACTCTAAGGGTTGGAACTAAAGTTTTAATCAAGACTTTACTTGTTCCAAAACTTGAGGGCAAGTTTTGTAAACTTTCAAAACTTTTCATTTCTTGTAACTTATGAGTTTAATATAGTAATAAAACGAAGACCCTTCATTTTTCTAACTCTTGTGTTCTTTTAATGGTTTTAATTCAAGTGACTTTTGGTTTTCCATAACTTGAGGACAAGTTATGGACTCCATTAAAACATATTATGATCAAGAATTAAACTACCACATAGGTTACAAATAATTCCTATGATCATCTAAACATCATAAGATCAAGAACATGAACATGAACACTATCATGAATCAAAATTACACTTAAAACTTTGTAACTTTGATAACTAGTTGTTGTAAATGGATTAGGAAAGACATTACTCCATCTAAAATCAGTTTTCAAGTACCAAAACAGTTTAGGGTAATGTTTCTAGTCCATTTCCAGCAACTAAAGTCGAAAATCTGCACTCTGTGGCTCTTACTCGCCGAGTGCATGAACCTACTCGGCGAGTAGGTTGAAGATACAAGTGAACTCGGTGGGTCTCCCCATGGACTCGCCGAGTTCATCAGGCAGAAAGCAAGCTTTTCGACTTTTTTAAACTTTTAAGCACAAATAACAAACAAACAAGCCTAGGCTCTGATACCACTGATGGGTTTTGAGCATTCTAACACTTCCTAAGTGTACATGCAACCTTAATAACCCTGGATCTATGTTTGTCTAATTATCATGCAAAGTTGAATTCCAAGGTTATATTCCTATCTAGCATACATGGGGAACAATTTTTAACTTGAATGAAAGATACAATAACTTACCTTGTTTGTTGCTTATGTTCCTTGAAACCGAATGAGCCTAGCACCCCAAGTGTGATGCCTCAAATGCTTCACACAACACCAAATGCTCTTGGAAAGACTTTTGAGAGAATACACACTTCTTGAAATCAGCCTAGGCCTCTTGTTTCATATGTGTAGCCGATTTTGGTGGAGAATGGGATTCTTATATAGTGTTGACACATCTAGGGTTACACCATGTAAACCCTAATGTGTCATGACTCTTCATTTCGATGATCCATGTGTTTGTAACTCCCATGGAGCATCCTATGGGTGGAACCCAACTTGATAATCCATGGAGCCTCTAAGCCCACTATACAAGATATGAATGATTTACATAATCAACCCATATTTTTAATTAGTTATCTTTTGATCACTTAATTAATTCTAAATTAATTCTTTGATCAAACTAATCAAATAATATTATTAATATATTAGAACTTATAATATATTAATAATCTCCAAGTGTTATTTCTCTTATTTAGTCTATCCAATTGCATGGTGCCATGCAACCCAAATGGACCATGCCGAGTCGGGTCAAGTACTGACCAGAAATAGTTATGGAATTAGACACCTTATCCAACACTAAAGTCGAAAATCTGCATTCTGAGGCTCCTACTCGCCGAGTGCACGAACCTACTCGGCGAGTAGGTTGAAGATTGACATGAACTCGGCGAGTTTATCAGTCAGATTTCAAAAATATCGACTTTTTTCAATTATTTAGCACAAATAACAAACAAACAAGCCTAGGCTCTGATACCACTATTGGGTTTTGAGCATTCTAACACTTCCTAAGTGTACATGCAACCCTAATAACCTTGGATCTATGTTTGTCTAATTATAATGCAAAGTTGATTTCCAAGGCTATGAACCTATCTAACATACATGGGGAACAATTTTAACTGGAATAGTAGATAGAACTACATACCTTGTTGTTGTAAGTGTTCCTTGAAACCTTGTGAGCCTAGCACTTCAAGTGTTATGCCTCAAATGCTTCACACAACACCAAATGCAAAGTATAAACTTGAGAGAATACTCTAACACACTCAAAATCGGCCAAGCCCTCTTATTTCTCTAGTGTAGCTGATTTTCGGGAGAGACATGGTCCTTATATAGTGTGTTGCATTAGGTAAAACCCTAATGTAACATGCTCTTCATTTCTCAATCCATGGGTTAACTCCATGGAGCATCCTATGGGTGGAACCCAACTTGATAATCCATGGAGCCTTTTAAGCCCACTATATAAGATATGGAAGATTTACATAATCTACCCATATATTTAATTAGTTATTCTTTTGATCACTTAATTAATTCTAAATTAGTTCTTGATCAAAACTAATTAAATAATATTATTAATACATTAGAACTTATAATATATTAACAAACCATATGTGTTATTTCTCTCATTTAGTTTATCCAATTGCATGGTGCCATGCAACCCAAATGGACAATGCCGGGTCGGGTCATGTATTTACCATAAATAGTTATGGACTTAGACACCTTATCTAACAGTCATAACAATCTTAGTAGACTAGAAGCTACTGATGTCAAAAAGGGGGATAATCTTACTGAAACTGAAGAAACTAATTGTTTTTGATCTAAAGAAAAGAGAAAATTAAGGGGAATTCATGCTGCCATCAACATTCTCATCTGCTAGTAAAGATGACATCAACATTCTCCTCTTTAAGTCGTAAAAGTTGATGTCCGTCATTTGCGATTCATAAATGATGCCTTAATTGCAAATCATTCACCATTTTAGGGGGAGCATTCATTAAAGCTGAAGAATTTAAAGTTTCAGTCTTACTCTCAGAGGGATCACGAGATTCATTGAAGATTTGTTTTAACATGATCAGATAGGGGGATTATAAGGTCACACTTTATGATCTAATGAGTCAAACACTCTACACGCTATCTATCAACATCAACATCTACATCACCATCTGTACCAATGTATCAAGTCCATCAACGTCGGCGTGGAGTCAATGTATATATTCTTTGTAATCTTTTGTATATTAGGTAGTGATACATATAAGTATAGAATAGATAGTAGATCTGATATCTTTGTTATGAAGATCAGTTCTTAGTATGGATAAGATACAGTCCCTTTAATCAAGGAATATATATACTTGTATAGATTAGTATATAATCAACATTAGAGCAAACCGAAATGTTGAGTTTGTCTTGGTGACAAACCATCTTCTTGGTGAACAAAAACCCTTACTTGGTGAAAGACTATTTGGAGAAGTCTTTGTGTTATTTACTTTCTGTTCTTTATTTTGATTATATTAGTTTGCTTGTTTTTTCATTATACTTAAAGTGTATCCGATTGATACAAACCTTCAAGAATTGAAAATGTAAAGGATAATTATTTGAAATTAGATTGGGTAGTAATATTTTATCAACACAATTATATATATATAGTCATTCACTTTTTATAACTATGGAATTTATGTTTTTCAATTTTTATAGAAATGTAATTTTATTTTTATGTCATCTTGGACCATTATGGTTAACCGATATTAACCATTAACCGACTACAAGCTTTAACAAAAACCAATATTATCCGCTACTAAATGGTTATCGAAATGCATTAACCAATTGTAATGATTATGGTTCGGTTTTGATATATAATCGAACCAACTCGCCTCAGACACACCTCTAAATAATACTATGTTTCTCATCCTTTGAACCTTTTTATGATGCCTTGGCTTATCCTAGGGACGCTCATATGGATCGCTTGTACATGGATAATTAAAATCTCTAGGGTTGTACCTTTTTAGCCATATTATGTACTCTTTTTATGGTGTTTGTATTTTTATGAATTCTATTGATTTTGTTGAATCGTCTATGTGTGTGTTTATTACATCCTCTCAACGTCCCTTTAGAATTTTGTTTACGCTAACATTGTTACAATGGGTTCCTATAATCGAACAAGTCTTGAACATTCGATTAATTGTCTTCTAAAACAAAGCTTTTATATATTGTTTTGCACCTTTAACCATCATTTTCTAGATAATATCCCTTACTTGAGGAGATGAAACTTTCTGCTTTTGCTTCCTTTTTGAGTTACTTTTCGCTATCTATTTAATGATTTATTATCCAATTTCAAATTAGATTTATCTATTTCATTATTCTTGTTGTTCTTTTTTTTTTCTTTTCAATTTTGGCCCTCTTGTTATGTTTCTTGTTAGTTGGAGTTTCATACCCTTAACAATTTTGTTTTTCTTTATCTGTTTGTTGTTATTTTTCGTGCTATTTTTATTGCTTCTGGACTTTGTAACAACCATGAGTATTACACTGATTTTCTCCTCAGATTTGGGGTAAATGTGGAAACTTGTTTAATATCATTCTTACCATCTTTGATTCTCTTTTATAAAAAATTATAAGCTTTGGAGACAGACCAATGTATTCCCTTTCCCCTTTTCATACCAACACATATTGCATCCTGGTAAGCTCTTTATTTGCTAGGTTTATGCTCAATTGTCTAGACTGCTTTAACTAAAATGCTAACTATTTAACCCTAAATAGTAGTCTAATCAGAGCAAAACTGAAACTAAAAACCACGATGAAAGCCTAATTATACTTTAGGAATCACATAACCAAAACTCAGGCATGGTGAAACGTCAAACAACAAAAATGAAACCCAAACCAGATTCAAGTAGCCAACTTCACATATTAATATTAAATGAAATGATAGATTACTTGAATCCCCATATTTATTGTAGCTTTTTTCTCTACTAATCAAATGAGTTTTCAATTCATATAACAATTGTACCTTTTGGGAGTGAACCAATTATCACCATATTCATTGTCTCTTCCTCTGATGATCCTTCTATGTTGCCAAATCAAGACGACCCTGTTCGTGGTAACTAAAAAAATTTAAGATCCCATAGAAGGACGATGTAAAAAGATAATTTGATTCCATGTCAATTAAAGAGATATGATACCAGAGAAATCGATTTGATAATATGAAAATTTTGATCTTGGATTAAAGCTAAAAGAAATCGATTCAAGAGAGTGATGAACACATAATAGCGATAGTAACCTCAGACGATAGTGGTCATCGATTGTTGAACTGATAGAGGAGTTATCTCCAAAGTGGGTGACGCACGGAGATATAAGAAAAGAAAATCGGGTCAAAACATGATGGATTGTGAATAGTAAAGGACCAACTCTTGCCGTCCAAAACAAACGAAACAAATCAATCGATGCAATATACTGATTTTGGATTGAACGAGTGATCAGATCCAATCCGAAAATACGAACAGAATACGAATCAGATTAGAAAAAAAACACCCATATATAAAACTTCAAGAACAGTAGAACGAACAAGAATCTTGATTCCAAACCGCCAAAACACCAAAAATCTTTAATAACTTGTGCAGAAAATAATCAAATCAAGAACCGATACTTCAAAAATCAATAGATCTTCAAAGACCCGCTCTTATCCCAGTTGTTGGGTCAAAACCCTAATTATGATTTGATGAATAAAATGTGCAAAATAAGAATGAACACAATTATGAAGATATGTCGAATGATCAATCGATTTATTCAAGAACATGTGGAATAAATTACACTTTTTGAATAGACTACAGAATCTAACTCTACCAAAGAAACCACATTATGTTTGGCTACTACATTTTGCCTCACTCTTAACCCTAATTATACATAATACATGAAAATATATAGGGAAAAAGACAAGTGTTGAGTTTTTAACCTACACTTCATCAAGGGGGCCAATTGCCATAATCCATGGAGTACTTTTATCCATACACTGGTTCCGAGCTTCAGAATAATTCGGAAACTACTGTTCATTTGTGTTTCGGAATTTATTTATCTTTATTTTTTCATTATTTCTGTTTTTTCTTTTTCAGAAAATCAATAATTACAAAAGTGACTTTCCCACACAAGTTCATAAGGGTAAAGGAGCCATTAGGATTAGAGCCAGAAGCAGCATTGTTTGAAGACATCTGAAGGAAGAGGACAAGATTAGATTAGATATTAAGAGAGACCTTAATAAAACACCCAAATGTAATATTAAGGCTAGGATCCAATCACAATATATTATAACTTAGAAGAGGTATGTTGTAATTAAAGCTATAACATATTTGAAAGGTAGGTGAATGACGATTCACCAATTTCCACCACGAAAACCGAAATATTAAATATTAGGTTTTGATTGGTTCTTAGAAATTCCTAGATTCTTTGAGATTCAATGAACTTTTCAAAGGCATGTTTCAATCTCGAGTGTGCCCTCCAAGTTTTGTGACTGGGATACCGAGGATCACAAAACGAGGTGTGAAGTAACCATGCAAATCACTTGGTACCCTTAAAGTTTATCACTCAATCAATGTGCCGGTAAACCACACACGCTCCACCGATACTATAACGAACCTTAAGTCACCCTTTACCTACCATGTTAAGTTCAAGTTAGTGAGCCGGTTAACCACACACGCTCCACCAACGACTTAAACAAAGTGTAAACTATAATTTCATGGATTAGCACCTTATTCACATTTTCCCTAAAGTAACTAAGATTGGGAATTTATTAAAACATTTAGTTACTTTATAATATTCATCATACTTTTAATGAGAATTTATAAGTCCTTGTCCTACCCGTTCGGCTAACGACCCTCCACCAGTCAAGCGAGCGGTGGGTGATAGTGGACACCCGTTAAGTTGCCATTTTATAGGCAACAACCTTTTACCCACCTTATAGACCGGCTTCGTGAATGAGGCGTACTAGCGGTAAGATGACTTTAATCTTATACATATATATATTATTAACTTATAATATTATAAGTATAAGGGTTGAATTTTAACTTTTAAAACTCTAAGGGTTGGAACTAAAGTTTTAATCAAGACTTTACTTTTTCCAAAACTTGAGGGCAAGTTTTGTAAACTTTCAAAACTTTTCATTTCTTGTAACTTATGAGTTTAATATAGTAATAAAATGAAGACCCTTCATTTTTCTAACTCTTGTGTTCTTTTAATGGTTTTAATTCAAGTGACTTTTGGTTTTCCATAACTTGAGGACAAGTTATGGACTCCATTAAAACATATTATGATCAAGAATTAAACTACCACATAGGTTACAAATAATTCCTATGATCATCTAAACATCATAAGATCCAGAACATGAACATGAACACTATCATGAATCAAAATTACACTTAAAACTTTGTAACTTTGATAACTAGTTGTTGTAAATGGATTAGAAAAGACATTACTCCATCTAAAATCAGTTTTCAAGTACCAAAACTGTTTAGGGTAATGTTTCTAGTCCATTTCCAACAACTAAAGTCGAAAATCTACACTCTGTGGCTCTTACTCGCCGAGTGCATGAACCTACTCGGCGAGTAGGTTGAAGATACAAGTGAACTCGGCGGGTCTCCCCATGGACTCGCCGAGTTCATCAGGCAGAAAGCAAGCTTTTCGACTTTTTTAAACTTTTAAGCACAAATAACAAACAAACAAGCCTAGGCTCTGATACCACTGATGGGTTTTGAGCATTCTAACACTTCCTAAGTGTACATGCAACCCTAATAACCCTGGATCTATGTTTGTCAAATTATCATGCAAAGTTGAATTCCAAGGTTATATTCCTATCTAGCATACATGGGGAACAATTTTTAACTTGAATGAAAGATACAATAACTTACCTTGTTTGTTGCTTATGTTCCTTGAAACCGAATGAGCCTAGCACCCCAAGTGTGATGCCTCAAATGCTTCACACAACACCAAATGCTCTTGGAAAGACTTTTGAGAGAATACACACTTCTTGAAATCAGCCTAGCCCTCTTGTTTCATATGTTTAGCCGATTTTGGTGGAGAATGGGATTCTTATATAGTGTTGACACATCTAGGGTTACACCATGTAAACCCTAATGTGTCATGACTCTTCATTTCCATGATCCATGTGTTTGTAACTCCCATGGAGCATCCTATGGGTGGAACCCAACTTGATAATCCATGGAGCCTCTAAGCCCACTATACAAGATATGAATGATTTACATAATCAACCCATATTTTTAATTAGTTATCTTTTGATCACTTAATTAATTCTAAATTAATTCTTTGATCAAACTAATCAAATAATATTATTAATATATTAGAACTTATAATATATTAATAATCTCCAAGTGTTATTTCTCTTATTTAGTCTATCCAATTGCATGGTGCCATGCAACCCAAATGGACCATGCCGAGTCGGGTCAAGTACTGACCAGAAATAGTTATGGACTTAGACACCTTATCCAACACTAAAGTCGAAAATCTGCATTCTGAGGCTCCTACTCGCCGAGTGCATGAACCTACTCGGCGAGTAGGTTGAAGATTGACATGAACTCGGCGAGTTTATCAGTCAGATTGCAAAAATATCGACTTTTTTCAATTATTTAGCACAAATAACAAATAAACAAGCCTAGGCTCTGATACCACTATTGGGTTTTGAGCATTCTAACACTTCCTAAGTGTACATGCAACCCTAATAACCTTGGATCTATGTTTGTCTAATTATCATGCAAAGTTGATTTCCAAGGCTATGAACCTATCTAACATACATGGGGAACAATTTTAACTGGAATAGTAGATAGAACTACATACCTTGTTGTTGTAAGTGTTCCTTGAAACCTTGTGAGCCTAGCACCTCAAGTGTTATGCCTCAAATGCTTCACACACCACCAAATGCAAAGTATAAACTTGAGAGAATACTCTAACACACTCAAAATCGGCCAAGCCCTCTTATTTCTCTAGTGTAGCTGATTTTCGGGAGAGACATGGTCCTTATATAGTGTGTTGCATTAGGTAAAACCCTAATGTAACATGCTCTTCATTTCTCAATCCATGGGTTAACTCCATGGAGCATCCTATGGGTGGAACCCAACTTGATAATCCACGGAGCCTTTTAAGCCCACTATATAAGATATGGAAGATTTACATAATCTACCCATATATTTAATTAGTTATTCTTTTGATCACTTAATTAATTCTAAATTAGTTCTTGATCAAAACTAATTAAATAATATTATTAATATATTAGAACTTATAATATATTAATAAACCATATGTGTTATTTCTCTCATTTAGTTTATCCAATTGCATGGTGCCATGCAACCCAAATGGACAATGCCGGGTCGGGTCAAGTATTTACCATAAATAGTTATGGACTTAGACACCTTATCCAACAGTCATAACAATCTTAGTAGACTAGAAGCTACTGATGTCAAAAAGGGGGATAATCTTACTGAAACTGAAGAAACTAATTGTTTTTGATCTAAAGAAAAGAGAAAATTAAGGGGGAATCATGCTGCCATCAACATTCTCATCTGCTAGTAAAGATGACATCAACATTCTCTTCTTTAAGTCGTAAAAGTTGATGTCCGTCATCTGAAATTCATAAATGATGCCTTAATTGCAAATCATTCACCATTTTAGGGGGAACATTCATTAAAGCTGAAGAGTTTAAAGTTTCAGTCTTACTCTCAGAGGGATCACGAGATTCATTGAAGATTTGTTTTAACATGATCAGATAGGGGGATTATAAGGTCACACTTTATGATCTAATGAGTCAAACACTCTACACGCTATCTATCAACATCAACATCTACATCACCATCTGTACCAATGTATCAAGTCCATCAACGTCGGCGTGGAGTCAGTGTATATATTCTTTGTAATCTTTTGTATATTAGGTAGTGATACATATAAGTATAGAATAGATAGTAGATCTGATATCTTTGTTATGAAGATCAGTTCTTAGTATGGATAAGATACAATCCCTTTAATCAAGGAATATATACTTGTATAGATTAGTATATAATCAACATTAAAGCAAACCGAAATGTTGAGTTTGTCTTGGTGACAAACCATCTTCTTGGTGAACAAAAACCCTTACTTGGTGAAAGACTATTTGGAGAAGTCTTTGTGTTATTTGCTTTCTGTTCTTTATTTTGATTATATTAGTTTGCTTTTTTTTTCATTATACTTAAAGTGTATCCGATTGATACAAACCTTCAAGAATTGAAAATGTAAAGGATAATTATTTGAAATTAGATTGGGTAGTAATCTTTTATCAACACAATTATATATATACAGTCATTCACTTTTTATAACTATGGAATTTATGTTTTTCAATTTTTATAGAAATGTAATTTTATTTTTATGTCATCTTGGACCATTATGGTTAACCGATATTAACCATTAACCGACTACAAGCTTTAACAAAAACCAATATTATCCGCTACTAAATGGTTATCGAAATGCATTAACCAATTGTAATGATTATGGTTCGGTTTTGATATATAATCGAACCAACTCGCCTCAGACACACCTCTAAATAATACTATGTTTCTCATCCTTTGAACCTTTTTATGATGCCTTGGCTTATCCTAGGGACGCTCATATGGATCGCTTGTACATGGATAATTAAAATCTCTAGGGTTGTACCTTTTTAGCCATATTATGTACTCTTTTTATGGTGTTTGTATTTTTATGAATTCTATTGATTTTGTTGAATCGTCTATGTGTGTGTTTATTACATCCTCTCAACGTCCCTTTAGAAGTTTGTTTACGCTAACATTGTTACAATGGGTTCCTATAATCGAACAAGTCTTGAACAATCGATTAATTGTCTTCTAAAACAAAGCTTTTATATATTGTTTTGCACCTTTAACCATCATTTTCTAGATAATATCCCTTACTTGAGGAGATGCAACTTTTTGCTTTTGCTTCCTTTTTGAGTTACTTTTCGCTATCTATTTAATGATTTATTATCCAATTTCAAATTAGATTCATCTATTTCATTATTCTTGTTGTTCTTTTTTTTTCTTTTCAATTTTGGCCCTCTTGTTATGTTTCTTGTTAGTTGGAGTTTCATACCCTTAACAATTTTGTTTTTCTTTATCTGTTTGTTGTTATTTTTCGTGCTATTTTTATTGCTTCTGGACTTTGTAACAACCATGAGTATTACACTGATTTTCTCCTCAGATTTGGGGTAAATGTGGAAACTTGTTTAATATCATCCTTACCATCTTTGATTCTCTTTTATAAAAAATTATAAGCTTTGGAGACAGACCAATGTATTCCCTTTCCCCTTTTCATACCAACACATATTGCATCCTGGTAAGCTCTTTATTTGCTAGGTTTATGCTCAATTGTCTAGACTGCTTTAACTAAAATGCTAACTATTTAACCCTAAATAGTAGTCTAATCAGAGCAAAACTGAAACTAAAAACCACGATGAAAGCCTAATTATACTTTAGGAATCACATAACCAAAACTCAGGCATGGTGAAACGTCAAACAACAAAAATGAAACCCAAACCAGATTCAAGTAGCCAACTTCACATATTAATATTAAATGAAATGATAGATTACTTGAATCACCATATTTATTCTAGCTTTTTTCTCTACTAATCAAATGAGTTTTCAATTCAGATAACAATTGTACCTTTTGGGAGTGAACCAATTATCACCATATTCATTGTCTCTTCCTCTGATGATCCTTCTATGTTGCCAAATCAAGAGGACCCTGTTCGTGGTAACTAAAAAAATTTAAGATCCCACAGAAGGACAATGCAAAAAAGATAATTTGATTCCAAGTCAATTAAAGAGATATGATACCAGAGAAATCGATTTGATAATATGAAAATTTTGATCTTGGATTAAAGCTAAAAGAAATCGATTCAAGAGAATGATGAACACATAATAGCGATAGTAACCTCAGACGATAGTGGTCATCGATTGTTGAACTGATAGAGGAGTTATCTCCAAAGTGGGTGACGCACGGAGATATAAGAAAAGAAAATCAGGTCAAAACATGATGGATTGTAAATAGTAAAGGACCAACTCTTGCCGTCCAAAACAAACGAAACAAATCAATCGATGCAATATACTGATTTTGGATTGAACGAGTGATCAGATCCAATCCGAAAATACGAACAGAATACGAATCAGATTAGAAAAAAAAACACCCATATATAAAACTTCAAGAACAGTAGAACGAACAAGAATCTTGATTCCAAACTGCCAAAACACCAAAAATCTTTAATAACTTGTGCAGAAAATCATCAAATCAAGAACCGATACTTCAAAAATCAATAGATCTTCAAAGACCCGCTCTTATCCCAGTTGTTGGGTCAAAACCCTAATTATGATTTGATGAATAAAATGTGGAAAATAAGAATGAACACAATTATGAAGATATGTCGAATGATCAATCGATTTATTCAAGAACATGTGGAATAAATTACACTTTTTGAATAGACTACAGAATCTAACTCTACCAAAGAAACCACATTATGTTTGGCTACTACATTTTGCCTCACTCTTAACCCTAATTATACATAATACATGAAAATATATAGGGAAAAAGACAAGTGTTGAGTTTTTAACCTACATTCATCAAGGGGGCCAATTGCCATAATCCATGGAGTACTTTTATCCATACACTGGTTCCGAGCTTCAGAATAATTCAGAAATTACTGTTCATTTGTGTTTCGGAATTTATTTATCTTTATTTTTTCATTATTTCTGTTTTTTCTTTTTCAGAAAATCAATAATTACAAAAATATTTTTCTCTATATCTGTTTTATCTTTTTCAGAAAATAAAAAATGACAAAAATATTTTTCTTTATTTCTGTTTTATCTTTTTCAGAAAATGAAAAATTCAAAAAAAAATTTTATTTCTATTTTTCATATGTTTTCTTCCAAATACGTTCTTTTCTCAGGTACATATTCTTTGTTATCTCAATTCAGATCCATGGGGGCAGGTATAATGTAACGCCCTGTTTATTTAAATAAATTAATAAATGTAGTTCCTGGTTTCAGTTGTGAAGAATTTTAATAGTGGAGGGTTGTTTAGTAAGTTATGGAGTTGTTTTGAGAAGAATTTTAGAAGCAAGGGTACATTTGGTAATTAATGGATTTAAAATGAAAACATTTTATGGAGTCATCGACTAAAAGCGTAAGTGTTGGATTCAAATTGAGAATAAATTATGGAGGAGGGGCTTTTTAGTGACTTTTGGGATTATATTGAAAAGAATTTAGGAGTTGGGGTCTAAAGTATAAATAAAGGAGCAAAATTGAAAACAAATCGGATTGGAGGGACCAAAGATGTTAATTGATCACAAAGTTTTGTGATCGGGTATTAAACCCATCACCCTACTCCACCCATGCGAACCCTAAATCTAAATGATGCAGCCGCCAACCTTATGACTCCCTCTCTCTCCAACGCCGCCATCTCTGTTACTCTCACATCTCCGATCATCGAGGTCCCCACCCACTGCCACGCCATGGAACCGCCACCATCAAGACTCGCTGTCGGCAACGACGTGAGTCACTGAGAGTTCTGCCGAAGACCAGGAAAAACCACTGCATCGTCATCGTGTGAGTCGTAAGCTGCCATATGAGGCACCAAAGTTGTGGTCGCTGCTGTCGTTTCAGGTGAACGTCGGCTTCGCGATGCTGACTACCGGAGACGCCTGAGTCCATTGCTGCTGTTTGCTGTCGGCGATCGGTTGAGACAAGGCTGACATCGGGACCGTTGTATCTCTATCTTTTCCGGTGGGTTTGTGTATGTTTTCAAAGAAAAGACTTGGTGGCATGGGCGTTTGATGGTGAGGAGTCACAGACCGACATGGGCGGCTGTCAAAAGCCATGGTCACCATTGTGCCGCAGTTATTGCTGATGGACGTCGTGTTGCTGCTGCTGCCAAACCACCGTGAGCCACCAGGTGGGTGGTTGGCTCCATAGTGCAAATGAGAAACGTGTGTAGGTGTTGTGTGTGTTTATTTGGACGGAAAAAGTCATCACCGCCACAAGCCACCGTCGGCCGCGACTAAGGTGGTTGTGTGTGTATCATGTTAGTTACTATGTGTGTGTCTATTTTTGGTTTTGAGCATTGTATCTGTAACTAGCATTTAGTAATGAAAAACATAATAATAACCACCACCGCGAGCCGCCATTGACCACTACTACCCGAGGTGGTAGTGGATGGTGCCCTACATGCAAACCTTAATGGACCTAGATAAACCCTAATGGGATTAAAGTTTAATTTTGGGCCTATTGGGCCATGGTTGGGTGGAAACCCTAATTATGAGTATTTGGGCATTAGACTTATTGAACCCACTTTTGGGCCATTGAGATTGGATTGTGTATTAAGCCCAATAACTCCATAGCACTTAACTAGTAGAGTAAAGGACTTAATGGAGTAAGTCCTTAAAGAGTTAAGTAAGAAACACTTAACACTAATTGTCATTTCATGTGCAACCCTAATTTCACTTGGGCCTTAAGTTGGGCCTAGATGATTGGGACACTAATGGGGCATCCAAGAGCAAGCAATTGAACTAGAATAATTTAATGGGCCTAGAGTAAGGCCCATGTAAGGGTTTTGGGCCCAATTTGAAAAAATGGGCTATAGATGGACCACAGCTTGGGCCATAATGATTACATGTGTAACGACCCAAAAATCACGGCTAAAAATTTCATTTTTAAAATGTTACTTAAACCACAATTGTCAATCCATAACATAAATCTTAACATAAAATCATAGTGATAATTCTAAACATGCTCTTATTATTAGAGTAAAACATCCCAGACTGACTAGCTATGGTGTATGCCATGCGATTATCCCGAGTTCTTCCCTCGCCCACTACCCTTGGCCTCGCCCGCTACAACAAGCCCTGCCTGCTCCACGCCCCGCCTGGCTTCGAGCCATTCTCGGTGTTCAGATCTTATTCTCTTAGGCCCCTCCTGCTAAACATATACAAACATATAACATATCGCATAACACATTAACCATAACTACTCTACTGCATTCCTGTACTAAGGCCTCGTCTGTCATGCGCCCCACCCGTGCCCTACTACCGATGAGTCATGGAACCCCGTCCACACTCCTGCTGATAGTGAGATATGGGCCCAGCTCATACTCACTCCATTCCTAACTTGGGCCTTGCCCCTGCTCGACAACTGATGAGATATGGAACCCCATCCATACTATGCTACTAATGAGTATGGGACCTCGCCCACACTCATCCTCCTACCAGGCACATACAAGTATCACATAGACCACAAATATACTTTATCATGCAAACCATTCCTTGGGCACCCGCTCGACATTGGACCTTGGTCCTGAATATCATACTAGCAAACGGTGCCTAGGCTAACCCCCGGGTCTTCCTACTCATAACTACATGGGCCGACATTGTGGTCGTAGACCCATTCACACTAAGGGAAACTCACCTCAAACTGTTGAAGCTACTGAGAACCCTCTGGCTGCTATTCGATAATTCCCCGAACCGCTACTCCTCTAGCTCCCCGAGCTACCAATACCAATAATAACAATTAGCCTAACTGTTCTCCAGAAGTCAACTAGGTCAACTCTGGTTACGGTCCTTCTCAAGGTCAAAATCATGGTCAAATTCAACTTCCAGTTGACTCGACTCACCGAGTTCTTCTACCAACTCATCGAATCCATGCTCTTCAACCCCCAAAACAACCTCGACTCTACTTGTTGAGTCTAGCAACAACTCGATGGGTTCTCCTTTAACCAACCATTCGGGACCATCTTCAACCGACTCACCGAGTTGTTCTTCAACTTGTCGAGTTCATCTTCGTAGGTAAGGATATTTCCTTGGACTCGCTGAGTTCCTCCTTGAACTTGTTGACTACCATGATTTTCATGTTTATTATGGACATAGACTGGCTAAGTCCTTCTCTAACCCCACTCACTAATTCGACTCATAAACAGAAGGGTTTGGGTTTGCGGCCCGACTCGTAGAGTCCATGAACTGACTCGTCGAGTCCATCTTGCGATATTTCTATTTTGTTGATTACAGCCCATCCCAACACCTCCAACTCATAGATCTGGACTCCTTATGCTAGCATTGCACGTAAAGTTGCTAACTTTACGTGCATGCAAGGTGTTCTGGGGCTAAAACACTTAATCCAAGCTTTAAAGAAAACCTAGGTCATGAAATGGGATCATAGCTGGATAAAGCCAACAACTTTGAGCTTCTAAAGCTCAAGAGTGTCCATATCTATTGTCCAAACCATCCTCAAGGGTTTAATACTCAGATTAACCTTGGAAATAATCCAAATGTGACCAAAACTTTTTACCTTCTAACAGTTGCCAAATCGATATGGAGGCTGGATCTACACTCCCTTCCTTGCTCCTTTCTTCCAAGCCTTCAAAATCCAGTCCAATGGACCTTAATCTTCACCAAAAGTTCCAAAAATGGAGGTGGGTGGCTAGGGTTTTGGGGTTCTGGACAAGAGAGGTTGTAATGAACCTTAGGGAAGAGAATAAGATGCTTAAATAGGGTACCAAGTCCCGGAATTAGTGTTGGATAAGGTGTCTAAGTCCATAACTATTTCTGGTATGTACTTGACCCGACCCGACATGGTCCATTTGGGTTGCATGGCACCATGCAATTGGATAGACTAAATGAAAGAAATAACACTTGTGGTTTATTAATATATTATAAGTTCTAATATACTAATAATATTATTTAATTAGTTTGATCAAGAATTAATTTTACAATTAATTAAGTGATCAAAAGATAACTAATTAAATATATCGGTTGATTATGTAAATCATCCATAACTTATATAGTTGGCTAACAGGCTCCATGGATAATCAATTTGGGTTGAACCCATTGGATGCTCCATGGAGGCTCCATGGGAGTTACAAACTCATGGGTCATGGAAATGAAGAGTCATGACACATTAGGGTTTACATGGTGCAACCCTAAATGTGTCAACACTATATAAAACTCATGTTTCTCCTAAAATCGGTTAGACATGCATGCTTGAGGGCTAGACCCGATTTTTAGAGTGTTATATTTTCTCTTCAAGTTTACTCCATAGCATTTGGTGTTGTGTGAAGCTTTTGAGGCATCACACTTGGGGTGCTAGGCTCACAAGGTTTCAAGGATCAAAATGAACAACAAGGTATGTAGTTCTATCTTTCATTTAAGTTAAAATTGTTCCCCATGTATGCTAGATAGGATCATAACCTTGGAAATCAACTTTGCATGAGAATTAGACAAACATAGATCCAAGTTTATTAGGGTTGCATGTCACCTAGGAAGTGTTAGAATGCTCAAAACCCATCAGTGGTATCAGAGCCAAGGCTTGTTGTTTGATACTTGATGCAAAATTGTTGAAAAAATCGATTTTGTGCAATCTGTCTGATGAACTCGTCGAGTCCATGGGTGGAGTCGCCGAGTTCATGTGTATCTTCATCCTACTTGCTGAGTAGGTTCGTGCACTCGACGAGTAGGAGCCTCAGAATGCAGATTTTCGACTTTTGCTACTGGAAATGGACTAGAAACATTACCCTAAACTGTTTTGGTGTTATTAAACTTGTTTTAGATGGTGTAATGTTTGTTCTAATCCATTTACAATGGCTAATATCATTTTTTCATGATTATATGTGTTCATATGGTCTTGAAACTTTGATATGGATATTCATGTTCTTGATCTAATGAATTTAGATGATCATAGGAATTACTTGTAACCTACTTGGTAGTTTAATTCTTGGTCATAATGTGTTTTTAATGGAGTCCATAACTTGTCCTCAAGTTATGGAAAACCAAGAGTCACACTTGAATTAAAACCATTAAAAGAACACAAGGGTAATAAAAATGAAGTGTCTTCAATTTTAATACTCAATTAAATTCATAAGTTATGAGAAATGAAAAGTTTTGAAAGTTTACAAAACTTGCCCTCAAGTTTTGGAACAAGTAAAGTCATATTAAAACTTTAGTTCCAACCCTTCGAATTTTAAAAGTTAAAATTCAACCCTTATACTTATAATATTATAAGTTAATAATATATATATATATATATATACATATATATATATATATATATATATATATATATGTATAAGATCAAAGTCATCTTACCGCTAGTACGCCTCATTCACGAAGCCAATCTATAAGTTGGGTATAAGGTTGTTGCCTATAAAATGGCAACTTAATGGGTGTCCACTCTCACCCACCGCTTGCTTGACTGGTGAAGGGTCGTTAGCCGAACGGGTAGGACAATGACTCAAAATTCTCATTAAAAGTATAATGATTATTATAAAGTAACTAAATGTTTTATAAATTCCCAATCTTAGTTACTTTAGGAAAAATGTGAATAAGGTGCTAATCTATGAAATTACACTTTGCACCTTGTTTAAGTCATTGGTGGAGCGTGTGTGGTTTACCGGCACACTAACTTGGACTTAACAAGGGAGGAAAAGGGTGACTTAAGGTTTTTCATGAGGTCGGAAGGAGCGCGTGTGGTTTACCAGCACTACGATTAAGTGAAAAACATTAAGGGTACCAAGTAATTTGCATGGTTACTTCACACCTTGTTTTGTGATCCTCGGTATCCCAGTCACAAAACGTGAAGGGCACACTCGAGATTGAAACATGCCATTGAAAAGTTCAATGAATCTCAAAGAATCTAGGAATTTCTAAAAGCCAAATAAAACCTAATAATTTATATTTCGTTTTCATGGTGGTAATTGGTGAATCGTCATTCACCTACCTTTCAAATATGTTATAACTTGGATTACGACATCCCTCTTCTAGGTTATAATATATTGTGATTGGATCCTTGCCTTAATATTACATTTGGGTGTTTTATTAAGGACTATCCCTATATCTAAACTAAAGTTATTTTCTTCTTTTCAGATGTCTTCCAATAATTCTACTCCTGGCCCAAATCCTACTGGCTCCTTCTCTCTCATGAACCTTTGTGGGAGAGTCATCTTTGATGGATCCAACTTTACTGACTGGATCAAAAACATCAGGATGGTCACTCGTTACTCATGGGTTTTGGTCATAAGAACATCCTATGTGCTCATACAAACCCTAACGCTTGGATCTAGGTTTCTCTATTGTACATGCAAGTTATCCAAGACTATAAACCCTAGATCTAGCATATGATAATCAATATAACATATAATTAGGGTTTAGATCATACCTTGATTGTTATATAGCAATAACAATCCCAATTCCTCCTTGTATTGACTTTAGAAAGCTTAGAGTCACAAATGTCACTCCTCTAATGGTTCACACACACCAAAAGCAAGAGGATGAAGATGAGAGAGGAAGGAGGCTGCCCAAAACGTGTGGAAACCCTAGAAGAAGTCTTGTCCATGTTTTTGAGGCATAAGGGCTCTATATATAGTGAGGATATTAGGGTTATCTAACAAGGAAACCCTAATTTGAATGCTTAAGCCCTAAGCAACCCATGGACTCCTTTCCTTAAGGGCCTTGGACGATTTCTAATGGGTTTCCCCATAGAATTCGTCCACCCCTTAATATAAGGCAATCCATAGCCCAAATTGCAATTATCTTATTATTACAATTCCAGTCCCTTAAGTTTAATTAATCTCTTTTAGTCACAAAAATAATTACTAATTAATTCTTGACTAATATTTATTAGACAATATGATTTCTCCTTTAATATATTATTCTCATAATATATTAATAAATCATATTTAATCCTCTCTCTCCATAATTCATCCTATCAAGTTGCTTTGGTGAAGGCAACCCAAAAGGACCATGCACCATCGGGTCAAGTACATACCAAAATAGTTATGGACTTAGACACTAATCCAACAGTCTCCCACTTGGATAAGTCTAATAACTATTCTGCATATGACTTTAGATCCTTATCTGCAATCGTAGCTTTCCAAAGCCGCTGTCAACTCTGATCTTATCAGATACGCGTGTCCTTTAGATAAGGGATCATATATTCCTCCATTCTAGATATCGTATAAGACATGATTTCTAATCATTCTTTTTGTACTATTTCTCGATTTCCGATTTATGAAGACTGACTAATTGATCAAATCAAATTAGCCCTAGCCCAGTCGAGCATTTACGTTTGTCATCACTAAATCATTGAGGGGCCCAAAGATATCGCTTTTATCCTTCTTTGGATAAAAGGAACGTATAAACTTTGATTCGATGCTCGCTTGCACTTACTTACCGAATCACACACAACAATATGTTTTATAACACCAAGTTACTGGTGCGTTTACATATTATCAATGTGCAAACGATTTGCAAGATACAACTCACACATCTCGGTTTTAAGAATACAAGATGTTATCGTCTCAGCAATCACTCGTGATACAATTCATGGAGTGATCCAAGTGAGCGTGGGTCTAATCCAATGCTCAAATCATATTCATAAGCACTCATGAACTTTGCAGCAAACATTTACTTATGTCTAATACTCTTTAGACAATCTACACACCAATTCATGACAGTCTTTATTCATACCTACTTCCAACATATGAACGACTGTGGCCCGTTCGAATAATTTGACTGTTCTTAACCAATTAAATTATTCAGGAAGTCAAAACATGCAAAGTGAAACACAAGAATAATACTAATCCCATATGGCCTCAAACCTTTGAGCATAAACAAAACACTTTTTATTTATCACCATATCGATTAATCATTATTTGTTGTTTCGGTTAATCAACTTCTTACTTGAATTATTACACTTGTCCCATGCTCTTATCACGCACACAATGTTTACCTATGGTTCTTACTTTGTGAAATAGATCAAATGAACACATTTCCAATCATACTCATTTCACAACTCCAAATCGTTTTTTCATAAGGAAAGAATATCAAATTCTTGCCACTTATAGAATATGTTAGATTCTAACATTTTATGCAATGATCCTTTTCGTAATATCATAGCACAAAAAGTTACAAAGACTATTGCCAACGATATTACAAAGTCCTCTATCGGAGATTGTTACAATACAATTCCTTAAATATCATGTCTCTCACTCAAAGTACATTCCTTTGAACATCCTTTTGCATAAAATTTCTAATATAGACATAGACTCTTAATATTTAACTCCCAATATGGAAACATTTCCATATTTCCCATATGACAACTCATTCTCAATAGAATCTTATCTATTCATAATAATGTCAATATTGATCCATTCAATACTATACTTCCAACTACTCACAAGCGACCAATCCTCGGCGAACTTTGGATTGTCCTTTGATAGTTGTTTAATTATCTTAGTCAAAACCGATTCTTGTCCTTTTCCCTCTAAATGCACTAGACATTTGGAAAATTTTAGAATGGTCAAATATTATAGCATTTGCAATTGATCCTATACCCGAAGCGTATGGGACATGATGCATAATGTCTTACATAAAGAGGAATGCCATAATCATAATCGAAATTTGAGAACACACTATGTACCTTTGACTAATTTATTAATATTCCACAACCTAAACCTTTAGATTTGAAATGAAGCATATTATTCTCTCCCTTAATTATAGCAAAACAACTTTTCAACTATTGCGACTTTGCAAAGTATAACTCTTGTTTTCTATAATTAATATTACTAACTTGCAATAATTTCCATAATAATCATGCAATCATAACATTTATGCTCCCACTATCACGATAATTATTATAAAACATAACACTTATGCTCTCACTAGCTTTGACATGTATTCAGAAACAACTTAACTTTCAGAAAAACAATACCTATTGAATTTCTTAAGTTCATGTTTCTAATACCTAATGTTTCGAATCATGGAAAGGGATACCGTAACCATAATCGAATTTGAGAATTCAATTTCAGAATCACTATCTTCTTAAAATATTTCTTAGTGAAAGCATTTCCTCACAGTCACTTTCATGAAGGAGGGAATCTTATGACACTTAGATTTTAATGGTGTATGTGTTCCTATCCATGTGAATTTGTCAAAACCAAAGTTTACGACAAATTCAAACTCATATGGACCGAACTTTCTTAATCTTGACTTCTTGCCTTATGGTAGCACAGTTGCCCACCATGTCTTCCAAGTAGTTAAGCAGCTCACCTTTTCCTATCAATGTAATTTTCGTTGATCAAGGTCCTTGCATTTTATGCATTCAATGAGAACTCATAGGGCTCACATGCATAATTAACTCAATTGGAACGACACAGAAAAAATGTAGTGTCAACATGATAGGTTGTAAACCTCAACTCGTGTGCTAGTGACGATCAATGAGGTCTATTTTGATTTGTTCTTGAAACCTTTCAAGACCATTAAGACTCCCACTGACTCCTCGACATATAAGATTCTCTTGTCAATAAACATTTCTTGACAAACAAATATTCAAGAGTTAGTGCAGTTTATTTTATCAAAACACTTCATAAACATGTCCTAGTTGGTCTTTGTCTTATCCAAGACATCACAACTTTCCTCATTTGATGAATGTTATAAACCTTCTTAATACTTATCACTCAATGTCACAATCTTAACTCTAAGACTTGTTTGGAACGAAGTATGATCGACTTCTTGATTTTAACCATTTCTTCAATTCTTGATTCCTCTTCTTAGACATACAGTTGTACTAAGTCTCACTTAGAGGATCAACTGAGATATGGTTCTTAATCATTAAGACCTATCATAAAGCATAAAAGGTACTCTCCCTTCTTCTTATAATGGAGAAACTTTTATCTTTCTGCCTTCTTGATTCTTCTTATTCGTTTTACTATTGATTCAAACTTTTTCAATCAATTCAGAATTACACCTAATCTTATAAGTATAACCATATTTACTAAACCTTTAGTAAATCATGAAGCATATCTTTGTTATTCTTGTGGTGGACTTGATCAGCACACGACTTCGTGTATTCGATCTCTTAGTCCTTCACTTGACACTTTGTCAATAAATTAGTCTAATTTCCAAATATGAAATTCCTCATTCATCGTGCAACCAAGTTGCATGATTCCAAATTTCTGTCCAATTGAAACTTGGGCGATGAGAAACTCTCCTTATTTGGTAAATTTTCGACATTTCCATAATTAAGAATCAAATCCATTATTGCTAATAATAGAAACATTCAAACATCAATTTTTTATACACGCCATTGCAAGGATAAATAAATAATATAAAGTCAAAATTTATTTTATTGAGGAAAAATTTGTCCTTACAATGCAATTCATTGAAAAACTATGCTAATACATATTTCTTAGCAATCTAACTCTAAGTAGCAGCTCAAGAATCTAATCTTCAAGAAATGCGGCCGAAATCCATTCCTTCACGATTAGATTCTGCTCACTTCTTCCCTTAAGCTTCCTTTCTTTTCTTCGATCCTACAAAACATCAATTGTAATCTTATCACATTATGTATTAAGAATCTAGAATAGGAGCTTAAAAGAGTTAGTCAATGGATTTTACCTAAAGCAGAGCCATATGTTTTGACTCTCCCATCTCTTAGATCTCTTAGGTAAATAGGGTAGCTTCGTCTCCAATGCCCCTTCTCTTGGCAATAAAAGCAAATTGACTATTTTGGAACAGGACATGGAACTACTTCAGACATTGCATTTCTCTTATGATCAAACTTTTCGATCACAGCATGTCTTTCGTTGCCATTGTCTATATCCATAGAGGTCTTGAAGGCAGATTCACCAATCATCTTTGCTTTTATATTGTGCCAAACCATTGCTGATTTAGTAGCAATAAGCATATAGGTGAGATCTATAAGGGTCACGTTGCAATTCATCATATAGTACTCTCTTACGAACTCACTATATGAGTTAGGAAGTGACTGAAGAACCCAATCAACAGCCATCTCCTCACAGACAACGGATCCCAACATTCTTAACATATCAATGTGTGACTTCATCCCTAGGATGTGTGCACACACCGACTTTCCCTCTTCATGTTTACTTGCCAAAAGGGCTTGAGTGAGCTTGAACTTTTCAAGCGTTCGAACTTGTGGGTTAGGGAGAATAATTGGAGGAGGTGGAGGAGGTGAAGCATGATTTCTTGTTCCTCGATCGAATCGTGGAATATCATCTTCATGTGGAAAGCTTGTTCCACGGGATTTGGGAAGACCATAGTTGTCGTACTTTGACATCTACAAAACGGGAGAAAACGAATTCAAGTTAGTTGATTGATTGAGTCCTTAGTAAATCACCCAAATGAGATACTAAGGCTAGGACCCAACACAATACGCTACAACCTAGAAAAGGGACGTCGTAATCTAGTTGCAAAATATTTGAAGGTAAGTGAATGACGATTCACTAATTTCCACCACGAAAAACGAAAAAGAAATTTAAGTTTTAAATTTATGAAAACTCCTAGATCCTTTGAGATTCATTGAACATTTTAATGGCATGTTTAAATCTCGATATGCCCCTCTAGTTTGTGACTGGGATGCCAAGGATCACAAAGCGGGTGTGAATAACCATGCAAACTTACATGGTGCCCTCACATGTTACCTTTGCTACCTTTGCTTAGAACCATTTAGTGTGCCAGTTAACCACACACGCTCCACTAACGTCTTCGCAAGGGCACAAAGTGTAATTTCATGGAATTGCATCAATTCACTTTTGCCTAAAGTAACTAAGATTGGGAATTCTATGAAAACATTTAGTTACGTTTGTACTTCATTATACTTATAATGGAAGGTTTTTTTGTCCTATCCTACCCGTTCGGCTAACGACCCTCCACTAGTCAAGAGTGCGGTGGGTAAGAGTGGATATCCATTCAATCGCCATTTTATAGGCAATTTCCTTAAACACCCCTTATAGACCAGCTTCGTGAATGAGGCCTACTAATGGTAAGACTGACTTTTACTCATACATATATATATATATATATATATATATATATATATATATATAATGTTACACTTTTAATGTTATATATAGTATAGGGTGTATTTTACACTTTTAAAATACTAGGTGGTCAAATTTAACGATTAAACTTTTAATTCAATTAAATTGTAAACCAAAATTTTATGGATTTATTAAACCTCTTTTAATTATACACCTTAATTAATTAATAAAACCATAAGGGTGTGATTTGAACTTTTCAAAACAATACTAGGGTTTTAGAATTTAACATTCCTAAATTAAACTTTTAATCAACTTTGAAATTCCAAAACTTAAGGGCAAGTTTTGAAACATTTCAAAACATTAGGGTTTAGAATTTAAATATACATCAAAATTAAACTTTTAATCAAAATTTAAATTCCAAAACTTGAGGGCAAGTTTTGAAACCTTTCAAAACACTAGGGGATCAAATAACAAATAATCTAAATTAACATTTTATCACATTATTATCCATATTTGATTTATTTAATGATTTCTTGCAAAACAATTTACCAAATTAATCAAAATAATTAATCAATTATCACATAATGACACAAATATTTTATTAATTGATAAATATCTTCAATTAGATCAAGAATATACTCATATATATATATATATATATATATATATATATATATATATATATATCATAAAATCGGATTTATATTGATCTAATATGATAAAGGCAAGTATCTCAAAGATAAACAACAAGAAATCCCGAAAATAGCTCCATCTGACGCTCGAAATAATTAAGTCACCCTTCGTGATCCTTACTAGTCCAAGTTAGTGTGCCGGTTAACCACACACGCTCCACCAACGACTTGGTAAGGTACAAAGTGTGAATTCCATGGGCTAGCACCAAATTCACATTTTTCCTAAAGTAACTAAGATTGGGAATTAAATAAAACATTTAGTTACTTTATAATAATCATTATACTTTTAATGAGAATTTAAAGTCATTGTCCTACCCGTTCGGCTAACGACCCTCCACCAGTCAACCAAGCGGTGGATGAGAGTGGACACCCATTAAGTTGCCATTTTATAGGCAACAACCTTATACCCACCATGTAGACCGGCTTCGTGAATGAGGCCTACTAACGGTAAAACGACTTGTTCTTATACATATATATAATAATTAAGTATTAATGTTATAAATAGTATAAGTGTTGAATTTTAACTTTTAAAACTCTAGGATGTGGAATTAAAGTTTGTGTGAGACTTTACAAATTCCAAAACTTGAGGGCAAGTTCTGAACAATTCAAAAACTTTTGGATATTCATAACTTATGAGTTTTAATTAAGTGTTTTAAAGCTTTTAATGAAGAGTCTCTTGGAAAATCCATAACTTGAGGACAAGTTATGGAGTCCATAAAAGCATTTATTAGAAAAACTCTTCTAAAGTGTAACTTATGACTTCTTAAAAAAACATTTAAAAGAAAAAACTTTTGGAATTCCATAACCTGAGGACAAATTATGAATTCCATTAAAACACATTAAGATCAAGAATTAACTAACAAACAATTTGCGAATAATTCCTATGATCTAACGAAACTCATATGAACATGAACATCCACATCAACAATTTCAAGAATCATATGAACACATATAAACTTGAAATTTTGATTATAACTTTGAAATTGGTCCACCATCATCATTACCACATCAAAAACAAGTTTTATGAGTCCAAAACAGTTTATGGTAATGATTCTAGACCAATTCCAGCACCAAAACTCGAAGATATGCTGTCTGGGGTTCCAACTCGTCGAGTGCATGAACCAACTTGCCGAGTTGGCTGAATTTTGTCTTGGACTCGTCGAGTCCCTTGATGGACTCGGCGAGTCTGCTGTGCAGACAGCACATAAACTTCGATTTTCAGCAATTTGCATCAAGTATTCAAGAAAACAGGCCTAGTCTCTGATACCACTGTTGGGTTTTGAGCAATCTAACACTTCCTAAGTGTGCATGCAAACCTAATAAACCTTGGATCTATGTTTTCTTCTAAAATACATGCAAATAATAATTGAAAAGACAATAAATAAACTTGAAGATCGATTAGATCTTTGTAACAGGTAGTCTGAAGAACATAAACAATAAACAAGACAAACTTGAATCACAATATGTCGAATGATTGATTCAAACAATCCTCAGCAGAGCTCGACTAAGAACTTCCGCTGTAGAGGACTTAGGGTTATAGAACGATAATGTAACTACTCTGATCGATCTATTCTTTTGTTACTATCGTTTCCGTCGTTTTTTGAAGATGCATGCAAGCACCTATATTTATAATAAACCCTATCAAGCTCACGGTTGGATAGGCCCAAACCGGAGTTACAAAACTGGACTAACTAGCGAGCCCAATCGACGCAATACATAACAAAACACGACCCAACAATCTCCCCCTTTGCGTCAAATTGGAGCGAGACTACTTCTTCTTCTTGCTTGGGCCAGCAGCGGGAACTTTTTTCGTGGTATCAAACAAACGAGAGATTAGCGCAAGGATCGTCTGTCTGAACCGAATGTACCAATGTATCATGTCGTCGAAGTACTTGACATCATCCGCTGTGTTTTGCTTGCATCTGTGGATGATCCCCAAAACATGCTCTAGGCAAGCAGTCGTGTACAGATGTTTATCAGCTAAGGCAAAAAGACATTTCTGTCCTTCATTCCTAGTGAACATGACTGAATTCCGCCTCGAGTCAATTTTGCCCATCTGCATTTGGTTCAGATCACTGGCCGAGCCAGCAAAAGATATTTTTGGTTTCTTCTTAAATACGCTTGCTATCTCCTGATCCATCAGTGCAACTTCCATGATGTAGCACACCAGCATCCTCTTGAGATGGTCGATGATCGGACCATATTCATCTTCGTTGGTCAGAAGGATGTTGTGCAAGATTATCCAATCATGGGGATTGAGGTTCGGAAGATCTGCTAAAGAAATGGCATGTTCGGTTTTGGCAGACCCCCGAAGCACCTTGAACCGAACGTTGATGAAGTTCCCTTCACTGTACGGCTTCAAGACCCGAACGTTGATAATCTTCTGAGCGCTCCAAGTCTGATACTGAGGTTGAGCAGCCTTCAGATAGAAATCTATTAAGTCCCGATCAACTTGTGGATGAGGATAAGGGAACTCTGCAACGTTGGAGAAGGCATGAAAGATGAACGCCTTTCGGGTCAGTGGCATGTCGAACTGAGAATCGACAGTGTTGGAACAGTCAAGTGAAATAACAGGTTCTAGCCACAAGATGCTCGGAGTGTCGATGGCTTCCTTTATCATGCTCTCGAGAGTCCAAACAGGAAAAAGAGTTTTCCTACTCTCAAGAAGGTCGTGGGCTTCCTTCTGTTTTCGTTCAGCTTTTTCAGCCTCTTTTGCCACATGAGCACTATCATCAGCCTCACTGCGTCGACTTCGACGCTTCAACAAGTCGGCAACTGTTTCTTTGTCTTCTTCCTCTTCTTCCTCAGCAATATTTTTACCTTTGTCTTTCACACCAGAACCGGAGGCTTGACCTACTGGAGGAGGTTCGGTTGTGTGAGTTGCCTTTGAGGAATGAGGTGGTTGAGATACAGACTCCTTCTCTCCCCCTTGTTTCGGAATGGACACGAAATCAAGTAGCCCTTCGATTTTGCTTAACAGGGCAAGGGCGGGAGTGAGCTTCTCTGCAAGGGTACGCCTCACAGAATAGTTAAGGATAGGATCATGTGCTTCAAGGATGTTGGATATGGCAGAGTGGACATCCGAAACACATGACTTAATCACCTCCCTTTCGGACCGAATAGAATCAACCTCCTGTTGAGAGTTGGAGAGTTGAACGCTCTTGACCTTCAGAGCAGTGGTCTTTCTGGCTAAAACTGATGGGTTTTGAGCATTCTAACACTTCCTACGTGTACATGCAACCCTAATAACCTTGGATCTATGTTTGTCTAATTATCATGCAAAGTTGAATTCCAAGGTTATATTCCTATCTAGCATACATGGGGAACAATTTTAACTTGAATCATAGATAGAATAACTTACCTTGTTGTTGCTTGTGTTCCTTGAAACCTTGTGAGCCTAGCACCCCAAGTGTGATGCCTCAAATGCTTCACACAACACCAAATGCTCTTGGAAAGACTCTTGAGATAACACACACTTCTCAAAATCGGCCAAGCCCTCTAGTTTCTTATTGTTCAACTTGTGTTGCACTTGTGTAGCCAATTTTGTGGAGAATGGGACTCTTATATAGTGTTGGCACATCTAGGGTTACACCATGTAAACCCTAATGTGTCATGACTCTTCATTTCCATGACCCATGGGTTTGTAACTCCCATGGAGCATCCATGGAGCATCCTATGGGTAGAACCCAACTTGATAATCCATGGAGCCTTTTAGCCCACTATACAAGATATGAATGATTTACATAATCAACCCATATATTTAATTAGTTATCCTTTGATCACTTAATTAATTCCAAATTAATTCTTTGATCAACTAATTAAATAATATTATTAATATATTAGAACTTATAATATATTAATAATCTCCAAGTGTTATTTCTCTCATTTAGTCTATCCAATTGCATGGTGCCATGCAACCCAAATGGACCATGCCGGGTCGGGTCAAGTACAAGCCCGAAATAGTTATGGACTTAGACACCTTATCCAACAGTCTCCCACTTGGATAAGTCTAATAACTATATCTCTAGTACTTCAGGAACCGACCGGCAATCGTAGCTCTTTCAAGGTCTCTCGGAACTGAGAAGATGATGATACGCCATTTAAGATAAGTGATCATATAATCCTCTGTTCTAGATATCAGCCGGACAAATACATGGAACATTGTCTTGCTTATTGTCCAGCATTTGTTTCCCGATTTCCGATTTGTTTGACATAGAACTTAATTGAACACATCAACTTAGTTCTGACCGGGCCCAGTACATGGGTCAAAACAAAATCATCGAGGGGCCCAGATACCAGCTTCTAATCCAAGAAGGAATAGATAAACTTCGACTCATATGTTTGTTCTACCACTTATTGAATTACACACAAAAGTACGTTTTATAACATCGAGTTACCAATGCGGTTTCGTACAGTCAATGCATAACCAACTTGTAAGTAACAAATCATATCTCTAGGTTTGAAGACTTATATGATATTACCGTCTCACGATCACTCGAGATAAAATTCCATGAAGTGATTCCAGTGAGCGTGGGTTGAATCCAATGCTCAGAACTTATGAGCACTCATGATTGTTGTAGCCTTGTCCAAGACCTCTACAACCAAACATGACAGTCTTGATTCATATCTACTTCCAACATATGACCGATTGTGGAGGTTTGAATAATATGTTATACCAAACAAAATTATTCTGGAAGTCAAAACATGCAAAAGAAATATAGTAAACGATTGACAAGAGATAGCAACACTTTACTCATAAATAAAACATGTTTTATTCATCATCTAATGTCAATTACACTTTACAAATTTCGAGATTATCTAACTACTAAATCTAATATCATCCTTCAGCCCTATGCTCCGAGCATGCTGAAGATGCTTAACCCTACTCAGTCCCTTCGTGAGGGGATCTGCTGGGTTCTCATCCGATGATACCCTCTTTGCCACGAGGAGTCCTTCTTCGATCCGATGTCTAATGAAATGGTATTTTCTGTCGATGTGTCTGGATCTCCCGTGATCCCTTGGTTCCTTGGCTAAGGCAACAGCACTTTCACTATCACAGAAAATCTCCATTGGCTCTTTAATAGCTGGTACAACTCCAAGGTCTCCAATGAAGTTCTTCAGCCATATCGCCTCCTTTGCTGCTTCACTAGCTGCAATATACTCTGATTCACAAGTAGAATCTGCCACTGTCTCTTGCTTGGAACTCTTCCAAGAAATTGCTCCTCCGTTTAGGGTAAAGACCCAGCCCGACTGAGAGCGAAAATTATCCCTATCAGTCTGGAAGCTAGCATCACTATACCCTACAACTCTCAAGTCATCACTCCCACCGAGGGTAAGAACCCAGTCCTTAGTCCTCCGTAGGTACTTGAGGATATTCTTTACCGCAGTCCAGTGTGCCTTGCCAGGGTTCGCCTGATACCTGCTAACCATGCTCAAGGCAAAAGCTACATCGGGTCGAGTACACGTCATAGCACACATGATCGATCCTACAGCCGAAGCGTAAGGTGTTCGACTCATTTCTGCTATCTCAGCCTCAGTGCTAGGGCTTTGTGTCTTACTCAACCTGGTGTTACTCTGGATGGGTAACTCTCCTTTCTTGGAGTCCTGCATGCTGAATCTCTTCAGCACCTTATCCAAGTAGGTACTCTGACTAAGTCCAATTAGTCTTTTACTCCGATCTCTCAAGATTCTTATCCCTAGAATATAGGCAGCTTCACCAAGGTCCTTCATAGCGAAACACTTCCCAAGCCAGGACTTTACTTCCTGCAGGATTGGAATGTCGTTTCCTATGAGTAGTATGTCATCCACATACAATACCAAAAAGCTAACTATACTCCCACTAGCCTTGACATACACACAAGATTCATCTTCACTCCTAGAAAAGCCAAATTCCTTGACCTTTTCATCAAAGCAAAGATTCCATCTGCGAGGTGCTTGCTTCAATCCATAAATGGATTTCTCAAGCTTACACACTCTATTAGGGTACTCGTTGCTGACAAAACCCTCTGGCTGACTCATGTAAACATCTTCAGCCAACTTTCCATTAAGGAAAGCGGTTTTGACATCCATTTGCCATATTTCATAATCATGAAATGCAGCTATGGCTAACAGAACCCGAATAGACTTAATCTTGGCTACCGGAGAAAAGGTCTCATCATAATCCACTCCAGGAATTTGAGAGAAGCCCTTTGCAACTAGTCTAGCCTTATAAGTGTGTACTTTACCATCCATGTCGGTCTTCTTCTTGAAGACCCATTTGCACCCTACTGTCTTACGACCTGGTACATTTTCAACCAAGTTCCAAACTTGATTGTCATACATGGATTGTATCTCGCTATCCATAGCCTCTTTCCATTTAGCAGACTCGGGGCCTGCCATGGCTTCCTCGTAGCTGTTAGGGTCATCTTGACTTACTAGTGTCTCATCACTAATAAGTGTCTCACCTTCTGCAGTAATATGGAATCCATAGTAATGCTCAGGTGCACTCCTAACTCTCGTGGAACGTCTCAGAGGTACAGATTTGTCAATTGGCTCAATAGGAGTTTCCTCCTCAAGTTGAGGGCTAGAGTTTGAAGTTCCTTCACCGCTTGATTCTTGAATTTCTTCAAGATCAATTTGCCTCCCACTGTCTCCTTGGCTTACAAACTCTCTTTCTCGAAAGACTCCTCTTCTTGCTACAAAGACCACATTGTCACTAGGTCTGTAGAAGAGGTAACCAAAGGATTGCTGTGGGTAACCGATGAAAATACACCTCTCGCTTCGAGGTTCGAGCTTATCATGAGTCTCACGTCTCACGAAAGCCTCGCAACCCCAAATCTTGATGTGGTCTAGTTTAGGTACTTTACCAGTCCACATCTCGTGAGGAGTTTTGGCAACTTTCTTTGTAGGGACTAGATTAAGAATATGGGCGGTAGTCTCTAAGGCATACCCCCAGAATGAGATTGGTAGCGTAGCTCGACTCATCATGGAACGAACCATATCTAACAAGGTTCGATTACGCCTCTCAGCCACACCATTCAACTGTGGTGTCCTGGGAGGTGTCAATTGTGAGACTATCCCACATTCCCTTAGATAGTCGAGGAACTCTGAACTAAGATACTCACCACCACGATCGGATCGAAGCATCTTAATGTTCCTGCCCAATTGATTCTCGACTTCCTGTTTAAATTCCTTCAACCTCTCGAAAGTCTCTGACTTATGCTTGATCAAGTAGACATATCCATATCTACTATAATCATCAGTAAAAGTCAAATAATAACGATTAGCATCCCTTGTGGCATGTTTGAATGGTCCACACACATCCGTGTGTATAAGGTCCAACAAACCTTCACCCCTCTCACACAAACCTGTGAAGGGTGACTTTGTCATTTTCCCAAGTAAGCATGATTCGCAACTATCATCTGACTTTAGGTCAAACGACTCCAAGACTCCATCCTTTTGGAGTTGGCCTATGCGCTTCTTGCTTATATGTCCAAGACGACAATGCCATAATGATGCTTTATCCAAGTTATTATTAGTAGAATCAATACACAAAACATTATTTCCTAAGTTATAAACAACAGATACAGCTTCATACACACCATCACAAGGTAATGCTTTAAAATAAAGAACATTATTAAAGAAAGCATCAATAGAACCAACTTCATTATTAAATGAAAAGGTAAACCCTTGTTTGTACAAAGCATGGAAGGAAATAATATTTCTTGCCATTCCTGGCGAATAACAACACTTATTCAGATCTAAACTAAACCCACTACTTAGCGATAAAGTATAAACTCCAATCTTGGTAACAGGTAAAGCTTTCCTATTCCCCATGATCAAGTTTATCCTTCCTTGCTCCACATCCTCACTTCTTCTTAGTCCCTGCAAGTCACAACAAATGTGAATACCACACCCGGTATCAAGGACCCAAGAATTAGAATGGGGTGAGTTATTAGAAATGATAGTGTAAATACTTGCATGGTTGGGTTTAACTTTCCCATCCTTCACATCTTGCTGGTATTTTGGGCAGTTCCGCTTCCAATGAGCTTTTTCATGGCAATAGAAGCATTCAGCCTCTTTTGGGTCAGAAGAAGGAGTAATGAAACCTTTCTTGGTTCCACTTGAAGAAGAGCCATCAAGGGTCCGAGCCTTGGTACCCTTAGAAGAGCTCTTTCTCTTCCTCCCTCGACTTTTCCCGATTGCCAAAACCGGAGTAGAGTTTTGAGTAGGAGTGATAGCAACCGACTTCCCCTTAAGACCTGTTTCTGCGGTCTTGAGAAGTCCCTGAAGTTTGCTGAGGGTGACTTCTTCCTTGTTCATGTGATATGTCATGCGGAATTGATCATAGCACGATGGTAAGGAATGCAAAATAATATCTATTGCAAGATCCTCCGGGAAGTTCACATTAAGCTTCAGCAAACGATCCACATACCTTTGCATTTTCTGCATGTGGCTCGTGACGGATTCCCCGTCCTTCATCATGGTTGTTATCATGGAGCAGATGATTTCATACCTCTCTTGTCTTGCACTTTGATGGTATCTTTCCATCAAATCTTGGTGCATGTCATAAGGGTAGAAATCCTCATAAGACTTTTGGAGTTCTGCTGTCATCGTGGCCATCATGATGCAAGCTACTTTCGTAGCATCCCTTTCATGTGCCCGAAATTCAGCGATCTCCTGAGGAGTTGCAGTGGACTCATCAATCTCCTTAAGCTCCTTGTCAAGGACATATTCTTTGTCCTCGTAGCGGGTAATCATCCTGATGTTTCTGATCCACTCATTGAAGTTGGATCCATCAAAGGTGACTTTCCCACACAAGTTCATAAGGGTAAAGGAGCCATTAGGATTAGAGCCAGAAGCATTGTTGAAAGACATCTGAAGGAAAGAGGACAAGATTAGTTTAGATATAAGAGAGTCCTTAATAAAACACCCAAATGTAATATTAAGGCTAGGATCCAATCACAATATAATATAACTTAGAAGAGGTATGCCGTAATCTAAGCTATATCATATTTGAAAGGTAGGTGAATGACGATTCACCAATTTCCACCACGAAAACCGCAATATTTTAGTATTAGGTTTTTGAATGGTTCTTAGAAATTCCTAGATTCTTTGAGATTCAATGAACTTTTCAAAGGCATGTTTCAATCTCGAATGTGCCCTCCAAGTTTTGTGACTGGGATACCGAGGATCACAAAACGAGGTGTGAAGTAACCATGCAAATCACTTGGTACCCTTAAAGTTTATCACTCAATCGATGTGCCGGTTAACCACACACGCTCCATCGATACTATAATAAACCCTAAGTCACCCTTTACCTACCTTGTTAAGTCCAAGTTAGTGTGCCGGTTAACCACACACGCTCCACCAACGACTTAATCAAAGTGTAAAGTGTAGTTTCATGGAATAGCACCTTATTCACATTTTTTCTAAAGTAACTAAGATTGGGAATTTAATAAAACATTTAATTACTTTATAATATTCATCATACTTTGAATGAGAATTAATAAGTCCTTGTCTTACCCGTTCGGCTAACGACCCTCCACCGATCAAGCAAGCGGTGGGTGAGAGTGGATACCCATTAAGTCACCATTTTATAGGCAACAACCTTATACCCACCTTATAGACCGGCTTCGTGAATGAGGCGTACTAGCGGTAAGACGACTTTGTTCTTATACATATATATATATATAATTATTAAATCATAATAATATAAGTATAAGGGTTGAATTTTAACTTTTAAAATTCTAGGGGTTGGAACTAAAGTTTTAACTTAACTTTACTTGTTCCAAAACTTGAGGGCAAGTTTTGTAAACTTTCAAACTTTTCATTTCTGGTAACTTATGAGTTTAATAGAGTAATAAAATGAGGACTTTTCATTTTTCCTAACTCTTGTGTTCTTTTAATGGTTTTTAATCCAAGAGACTTTTGGTTTTCCATAACTTGAGGAGAAGTTATGGACTCCATTAAAACACATTATGATCATGAATTAATCTACCACATAGGTTACAAATAATTCCTATGATCATCTAAACATCATAAGAACAAGAATATGAATATGAACACTTTCAAGAATCAAAATCACATTTAATCTTTGTAATTTTGATAACTAGTTGTTGTAAATGAGTTAGAAAAGACATTACACCTTCTAAAATAAGTTTTCAAGTACCAAAACATTTTAGGGTAATGATTCTAATCCATTTCCAGCAACTCAAGTCGAAATTCTGCACTCTGTCTACCCTACTCGCCGAGTGCATAAACCTACTCGCCGAGTAGGTTGAAGATACACATGAACTCGACGAGTCCTCCCCATGGACTCGCCGAGTCCATCAGTCAGACAGCAGATTTTTCGACTTTCTTCAACTTTTAAGCACAAATAACAAACAAACAAGCCTAGGCTCTGATACCACTGATGGGTTTTGAGCATTCTAACACTTCCTAAGTGTACATGCAACCCTAATAACCTTGGATCTATGTTTGTCTAATTATCATGCAAAGTTGAATTCCAAGGTTATATTCCTATCTAGCATACATGGGGAACAATTTTAACTTGAATCATAGATAGAATAACTTACCTTGTTGTTGCTTGTGTTCCTTGAAACTTTGTGAGCCTAGCACCCCAAGTGTGATGCCTCAAATGCTTCACACAACACCAAATGCTCTTGGAAAGACTCTTGAGATAACACACACTTCTCAAAATCGGCCAAGCCCTCTAGTTTCTTATTGTTCAACTTGTGTTGCACTTGTGTAGCCAATTTTGTGGAGAATGGGACTCTTATATAGTGTTGGCACATCTAGGGTTACACCATGTAAACCCTAATGTGTCATGACTCTTCATTTCCATGACCCATGGGTTTGTAACTCCCATGGAGCATCCATGGAGCATCCTATGGGTAGAACCCAACTTGATAATCCATGGAGCCTTTTAGCCCACTATACAAGATATGAATGATTTACATAATCAACCCATATATTTAATTAGTTATCCTTTGATCACTTAATTAATTCCAAATTAATTCTTTGATCAACTAATTAAATAATATTATTAATATATTAGAACTTATAATATATTAATAATCTCCAAGTGTTATTTCTCTCATTTAGTCTATCCAATTGCATGGTGCCATGCAACCCAAATGGACCATGCCGGGTCGGGTCAAGTACAAGCCCGAAATAGTTATGGACTTAGACACCTTATCCAACAAAAACATCCATCAACGAGTTCTCAGCAGCCAAATCGGCTTGGACCTTTGATAGACGTTCGTCAATAGTAGCATGAAATGTTGAGTTGTCGTCTGAGAGCGTTTGACGAAATGAAGCGAAGGACTTCAACTCAGTGGAGACAGACGTGGCCGAATGTTGAACAATTGGTTCCAACGTAGTCTTAGCGGCATTTGCACTCTCCTGTAAAGACTTTAACAGGGCAGAGGCATCAGAAAATAGTTTATCGACTTTTTCGGTCGCAGCCTGACAGGCTTTTGTTGAGGCATCAATGGCGGAGGTTGTAGAAGCGAGAGAATCTTGCTGAGCCTTTGAGAAAGCATCAACAATCTTCTGAACTGCAACTTCAGAAAGTGATGATTGAGACGTAGAAGAAGAGGCAATAAGCAAGTAAACCTTGTCATGGAGCTCCTTGAGATGTTTCTTTGTGACCAGAGCGTCATCATCATCATCGCTCTGTACTTGAAACGAACTATAGTAGACCGAGTCAAACATCATATTTTCCCCGCCAAGGAATGTTTCGTCTCCCTCCGAGGCGTTACCGGGAGATGGTCGTGGTGGAGAAGCGGGTGGTACAGTAGTATGGGTAGGTTCAGGTGCTTTTGGGGTTTCGGTTGTGTTTGTGTTTTCGGGTGCTGGTGTAGGTTCGGTTGCATCAGTATGAACCCCCGTATCAGATACGTTGGCTCTAACATCTGCAGTGGATGTTGTTGTTGCATCAGTGAATATTGGTGGTGGCATTGGGATTGAAGTGTTTGGAATGTGTGTAAAGGAGTTTATGGTGGGAATGGAAGTAGGAATAGTTTTAGGAGGAGAGGGAATTAGAGAAGGAGGGATTTGAATTTCAGGGGTAGGAGATCTGAGTGGAGTGTTGCCTCGTGGAGAGTCTTCAGAATCCAAAATCTCACCCTCAGACTCGCTTGAGGAGGAAGCGATAACCAGCTTTCTCCTGGGTTGGGTTTTTCGCCTCTTTTGCTGCGGAGACTGAGCAGCCTTTGTGGGTTTCCTCTTCTTTGGAGAAGGGCCTTTAGCCCCTTTCGCCACCTGTTTCCCTTTTTCAGCCTTCTTGCCTCTTGGAGCAGGCTTGTCGGCGTCATGAATAGACTTCAACATCTCCGGAGTGAGATTCCTCGGACCAGACCGCTTGAATCCTTTGTACGTCTGGATAATCCGACTATCAGCAGGAACATCTCCATACATGGTTTCCGGAATTGAACCGTTGAATGGAAACTTGGAAGCATCCGAGACAATAATCTTCGTGGTATGGAATGTACCAATCGAAGACATTGGAGCACCAGCAAAAACAGGGACGTTGTACTTGTTGGATTTTGAGCAATCTAACACTTCCTAAGTGTGCATGCAACCCAAATAAACCTTGGATCTATGTTTGTCTAAATACATGCAAAATAATAATTTTCCAAGGTTCATAACCTATCTAACATGGCATGGGGTACTTTTAAACATAAAAGAATTAGATGAGATTACATACCTTTTGATGATGAGTTCAATTCCTAAGGAGTTTGAGGGCCAAGCACCAATAGTGTGAATGCCTCAAATGGAATCACAAAACACCACAAACTCTTGGAAAACTTTGAGAGAGTATACACACTTGTATATTTCGGCCACACACAAGCACACACACACACTAGTTCACTAGTTCTTCCTTAGGGGTCTTTTCATGCAACATAAGCATGCTTATATAGTGTACATGATTAAGGTGAAACCCTAATAACCCATGACCTTTCCTTTCCAAGGATCCATGGGTTAAAAGCTCCAGGGATCATCCATGGACTTCCATATAAGCCTAGGCCATTAACAAATGAGTGTTAGCCCACACCATATAAAACCAATAGCCCATAATCTAATTAGTCTTCCTTTTAATCTCTAAATTAATTCATAATTAATTTAAGACTAATACTAATTAAATAACATAACTTCATATTAATATATTATAACTTATAATATATTAATAGACATATGTGTGTAACTCTCATAAAATTATCCATAAAAAGTTCGGGTGAGATGCAACCCAAATGGACCATGCCGGTCGGGTCAAGTATATACCAAATAAGTTATGGACTTAGACACCTTATCCAACAGACTCCCACTTGGATAAGTCTAATAACTATATTTGCGTATGTTGCTTTAGGAACCAACCAGCAATCGTAGCTCTCGAAAACTCCGTTGAACTATGAAGCGCCATTTTAAGATAAGTGATCGTATAATCCTCTGTTCTCATGATATCAGCCGGACAAATACATGGAACAACTTCGTACTTATTGTCCAGCAGTTTGTTTCCCGATTTCTGATTTGTTTGACAAAGAACTTAATCGAACACATCAATTTTAGTTCTGACCGGCCGGTACATAGGTCACAACAAAATCATCGAGGGGCCCAGATATCGCTTCTATTTCTAGAAGGAACAGATAAACTTCGACTCATATGCTTGTTCTACTACTTGTTGAATTGTACACAAAGGCACCTTTTATAACATCAAGTTACTGATGCGTTTACGTGCAATCAATGCACAACCGACTCATAGGTAACAACTCATATCTCTAGGTTTGAAGATTTATATGATATTACCGTCTCACGATCACTCGAGATAAATTCAATAAAGTGATACAAGTGAGCGTGGGTTTATTCCAATACTCATAACTTATGAGCACTCATGAATGTTGTAGCAACCATTGCTATGACTAAACCCATTTAGCCATCTACAAACTCGATTCATGACAGTCTTGATTCATACCTACTTCCAACATATGAACGACTGTGGAGTGTTTAAATAACTTAGTCATTCGGAAAGAATAACCTCGCTATTTTGGAAGTCAAAACATGCAAAGTGAATCACAATAATAATCGAATCCAATATGGTCTCAGAATCCTTTTGAATATAAATAGAACCACCTTTTATTTATCACCATATTGATTACACATTATTCATTATATAATGTTTCAAACAATCAACTTAAGACTCGAATAAAAACAACAGTCGTCCCATGCTCCTAGCATGTACACTTTGTTTTTCTAAACAATAGTTATGCCATACTCCAAGTATGCACACTATGTTTGTCTATGATCCTTACATTGTGATGTAGATCAATTGAACATGATTCCAATGATACTCATTTCACAATCCTAAATCCTTATTGTAAATGTGAGAATCCCCGATTCCTATCATTTACCAAAAAAACTGTTAGATTTTAAACTTTTATGCAATGTTCCTCTTGTAATGATTATGCACAAAGTCACCAAAACCTTGTCACCAGTCATTACAGAGTATTCCAAAGAAGGTCAACCTCTATGGAACGGAAGTCTCATATTCAAAGTACATTGCTTTGAACATCCTTCTCGCATTAAGGTTTTCTAATCTTACATAGATTGAATAACTTCCACCTATGGAGACATTTCCATAGTCCCATTTTGACTATCACTTCTGAACAAGAGTTACTTCTTTTCGGAATATGTCAATATGGTCCTTTCCGACAACTTACATCATACTTCCAACTGTCCCCGAGCAACCAATCTTTGGCGAACCTCAGATTTGTCCTCGACAATTTCTTAATCACTTTAGTCATATCCAGTTCTATACTTTTCCCTTCTCAATGCCTTAAGCATTTGGAAAATTTAGAAAAGATGAATATTATAGCACATGCAATCGATCCTATATCCGAAGCATATGGGACACGATTCATGATCTTTGACATAAAGACATGATACTAGACCAGTCTTTTGCTACAATATTTTTTATTTTCCATGTTTTTCAAAATTTAACTATGAAGAGGGATGTCGTAATCATAATCAAATTTTGAAAACACAATATATATAGAATTTCTTCAAGTTGAACCATTCCAACATAAAATTCATATATATGTCCTTGACTAAAGATGATTAAAATCTCAATCTAAGCTTCTAGAATTGAAATGAAGTATAATTTCCTCTCCCTTAATTATAGCAAAACAACTTTTCAACCCCTGCAACTTCACGAATTGAAACTTTGTTTTCTATAATTAACATTGCTAACTTGCAACACTAAACGTAATAATCATGCTCCCACTAACATGATGCTTATCAGCATAACACTTATGCTCCCACTAACTCGGACATATTTCCAGAAATTTGCTGGACTTCTGAAATTTAGATTCATACACCCTTTCTTAGATAGCTCACATGTGTGTCTAAACAATTTTCAGAACTATGAAAAGGGATACCGTAATCGTAGTCTCAATTTCTTAGACCTTTTCCATTTCTCACAAGTCCATGTTAGTGTGCCGGTTAACCACACACGCTCCACTAATGACTTTTGAAAATGCAAATAACACAATTGATATCTACGTAAAATCTACTTAGTGAAAGCGTTTCCTCACCATCATTTTCATGAATCGGAGAGAAACCTTATGACACTTAGATTTTATAGTGTATGAGTTCCTATCCATGTGAATTTGTCAAAACCATAATCACAAGATCAGGTTAGTGACAAATTCAGCCTTACATGGATTAAACTTGTTCAATCTTAGTTTCTTGTCACCTTGGTAGCACAAGGCCCACCAATGCTTCCAAGTTGAACTCTGATAACTCACATGCAAATTCAACTTATTTGAAGTAGGTACAGAAATAAGAATTATGTCAACACGATAGGTTGCAAACCTTAAGTCATGTGCTAGTGATAAATTACAGGTTTTACTCTTGATTAAATCTTGAAACTCTTTCAGGATCTTTAAGGCTCCCACTGTCCCCTTGACATATAAGTTTCCCCAGTCAAGAACCATTCCTTGACAAAACAAATATTCAAGTGACAATGCGGATTCTTATCAAGACTAAAACTTCACATAATTGATCTTAGTTGGTCTTTGTCTCATCCAAGACATCACAACTTACCAATCTCAAATGTACAAGAGTAGAAAACATTTCACTCTTACATTTGACTAGTGTTAATAAATCCTCCTTTATGTCACTCAAAGTTACAATCTTGGAGTATGACTCTAAGAATTGTTTCGGAACGAAGTATGACTCATCTTCTTGATTTTAACCAATCCAACAATTCATGGCCTCTCTTCTTAGCCATAACAATGCACTAAGACATCCTTAGAGTATGAATTTGTGATATGGTTTCATAATCATTAAGATGATCATGAAATACGATACTAAAGTACTCTCCCATCCTTTCAGATTTGAGAACTTTTATCTTTCTGCCTAATTCGATTCTTCTCATTTGTTTTGTCATACATTGTAACCTTTCCAATGTTACAGAATTATACTTAACCTTATAAGTATAATCATATTTACTAATCTTTAGTAAATCATGACAAATCAAAGAATTAGTCTTAATTTTCAAAGATGAAAATTCTCATTCATCATACAATACAACTTGTATGATTCCAAGTTTCTGTCCAATTGAAACTTGGGTGATGAAAAACTTTCTTCATTTGGTAAATTCAGACACTACCACAAATGAAAGAATCAAATCCACTTTCCAATATTGCTATTACTAGAAACATATAAGCAACAATTTTCCACAGATGCCATTGTAAGGATATTTTTTTAAAATAAATAAAATTAAAACCCCTTTTTTTTCTTTTATTTTAAAACTTTGCGGAAAAACTTATCATTACAATCCACATGAAAACCTTGTTGTTATCTATTCATAAGCAATACATTATAACTCTTAAGCAACAACTCAAAATTCTGATTGCCGAACCATATGATCGAAAACCCACCTTTGCAATCAGAATCAACATATACTTACTTTAAGCTTCCTATCTTTTCTATGATTCTTAAAAACATCAGCATGTGACCCATTCACATTATGTAATAAGAATCTCCAAATAGGAACTTAATAGAGTTAGACAGTGGACTTTACCCGAAGTAGAGTCAAACCTATTGACTTGATCAACCTTATGACCTTTCAGGTGAATAGGGCAGCTTCGCAACCAATGCGTCTTCCTTTGGCAACAAAACACATGGACCCTTTGGTAATGGCACATGAGACTATCTCAGACTTAGCCTTTCTCTTTACCATTTGGTCAACCGAGTTGACTATGGCCGATCCCTTTCCATTGGGAAGAGAAATCTTTTTCTAGATATCCAATGCTACCATTGTCACTGTCCATTTAAGACTTGGGAAGTTGTTCTTTTAATCAAATTTGCTTTACTGGTGTTCCAAATCATTGCTGATTCCACAACACCAAGCAAATAGATAACATCATTAAGGGTCATGTCATAGTCCGTCTCATAGTAGTCCCAAAGAGACTCACTATGTTACTAAGAAAGTGATTGAACATCCAACTTTCACGAGACTTTGACACCCAACTCTCCCGGCTTGTCAATATGTGACTTTATCTTCAAGATGTGAGCACACATAAACTATGCTTGCCAATAGGGATTGAGTGACTTTAAACTTTTCAAGAACTTGTGGGTGAGGGAGAATAATTGGAGGAGGTGGAGGAAGTGAAGCATGATGTTGAGGGACACCATCTTCAAGAGATTTGGGAAGATCATAGTTGTCTGAACCAGACATCTATAATGGGAGAAAATCAAGTTAGTTGATTCAAAGTCCTTAATATAACACCCAATATGAAATATTAAGGCTAGGACCCAACACAATATTTTATAATTTGGAAGAGGGATGCCATAATCCAAGCTATAAAATATTTGAAGGTAGGCGAATGACGATTCACCAATTTCCACCATGAAAAAAGAAATAATTTATTAGGTTTTAATTGGATTTGAAATTCCTAGATCTTTTGAGATTCATTGAACTTTTCAATGGCATGTTTCAATCTCGAGTGTGCCCTCTCAAATTTTGTGACTGGGATGCCGAGGATCACAAAACAAGGTGTGAATAACCATACCAATTCACTTGGTACCCTTAATATTATCACCTAATCAATGTGCCGGTTAACCACACAGGCTCCATTGATCTATGACAAACATTAAGTCACCCTTCGTGATCCTTACTAGTCCAAGTTAGTGTGCCGGTTAACCACACACGCTCCACCAACGACTTGGTAAGGTACCAAGTGTGCATTCCATGGGCTAGCACCAAATTCACATTTTTCCTAAAGTAACTAAGATTGGGAATTAAATAAAAAATATTTAGTTACTTTATAATAATCATTATAATGAGAATTTAAAGTCATTGTCCTACCCATTCGGCTAATGACCCTCCACCGATCAAGCAAACGGTGGGTGAGAGTGGACACCCATTAAGTCGCCATTTTATAGGCAACAACCTTATACCCACCTTATAGACCGGCTTCGTGAATGAGACCTACTAACGGTAAAACGACTTATTCTTATACATATATATAATAATTAACCATTAATGTTATAAATAGTATAAGGGTTGAATTTTAATTATTAAAACTCTAAGGGTTGGAATTAAAGTTTATTAAAGTGTGTGAAACTTTACAAATTCCAAAACTTGAGGGAAAGTTTTGAAACTATTCAAAACTAATTAATTCCATGATTTATGTGTTTAAAGTAGTTTTAATCCAAAAACTCTTCAAGTTCCATAACTTGAGGACAAGTTATGGAAGACTTTAAACTAATAAAAGAATTACTTTTCTTTATTTTATAACTTATGGAATTAATTAAGGTTACACTTTATTTATATATTTATTAATGAAGTGACTCTTGAACCTCCATAACTTAAGGACAAGACTCTTCATCTTTTGTAACCATCCAAGACTTTTCATTTCATAACTTATGAATTAAAGGTTCATAAAAATGAAGACTCTTCATTTTCATGTAACTTATGTGTTTTAAGTGTGTGTTAAAGAAAAGTGACTTTTGGATATCCATAACTTGAGGACAAATTATGGACTCCATTAAAACACATAAATGATCAAGAATTAATTCTAAAAAATTCAACAAATAATTTCTATCATCTTCTAAATGCATAAGAACATGAATATGATCATCAAAATTTCAAGAATTATATGAACACATAAAATCATGGAATTTTGATTATAACTTTGAAAATGGTCCACCATCATCATTACCACATCAAAAACAGGTTTTATGAGTCCAAAACAGTTTAAGGTAATGATTCTAGACCAATTCCAGCACCAAAACTCGAAGATATGCTGTCTGGGGGTCCAACTCGTCGAGTGCATGAACCAACTCGCCGAGTTGGATGGGTTTTGCCTTGGACTCGTCGAGTCCCTTCATGGACTCGGCGAGTCAGCTGTGCAGACGACATAAAATCTTCGATTTTCAGCAATTTGCATCAAGTATTCAAACAAGCACGCCTAGGCTCTGATACCACTGTTGGGTCCTGAGCATGCAACCCTAATAAACCTTGGATTTATGTTTGTCTAAATACATGCAAAATAATAATTTTCCAAGGTTCATAACCTATCTAACATGGCATGGGGTACTTTTAAACATAAAAGAATTAGATGAGATTACATACCTTTTGATGATGAGTTCAATTCCTAAGGAGTTTGAGGGCCAAGCACCAATAGTGTGAATGCCTCAAATGGAATCACAAAACACCACAAACTCTTGGAAAACTTTGAGAGAGTATACACACTTGTATATTTCGGCCACACACAAGCACACACACACACACACTAGTTCACTAGTTCTTCCTTAGGGGCCTTTTCATGCAACATAAGCATGCTTATATAGTGTACATGATTAGGGTGAAACCCTAATAACCAATGACCTTTCCTTTCCAAGGTTCCATGGGTTAAAAGCTCCATGGATCATCCATGGACTTCCATATAAGCCTAGGCCATTAACAAATGAGTGTTAGCCCTCACCATATAAAACCAATAGCCCATAATCTAATTAGTCTTCCTTTTAATCTCTAAATTAATTCATAATTAATTTAAGACTAATACTAATTAAATAACATAACTTCATATTAATTTATTATAACTTATAGTATATTAATAAACATATGTGTGTAACTCTCATAAAATTATCCATAAAAAGTTCGGGTGAGATGCAACCCAAATGGACCATGCCGGTCGGGTCAAGTATATACCAAATAAGTTATAGACTTAGACACCTTATCCAACAGTACTTGTCCATCACCCATTTCGTGACCAAAGTCCAGAACCTGGCGTAAGAAATTTCAGAATGCCTGGATGTAGAGAAGAGACTCTGGATGAGTTGTTGCCACAGAACAGACCCATAATCCATGTTGATGCCATTGTAGACACCATACATTATTGACAATAATAACCGACTGGCACCATCAGATCCATCACTTCTTTCAGATAACCCTTTGAATAGATCAGTGAACATCCCGTTCCACTATGGCGGTAGGCACGACTTCTTGAACTTCGCGACTGAAGAAAGCACCTCCGTATAACCCATGTTGTAAAACATGTTGAACAAATGCCCCATTGGAACCGTTTCTGGGTTAACCCTCGAGGAATCAGGTTCAAACCCTAACAACGAGCAAAATCTTTGCTTTCAAATCGAGGCCTTGTGTTGAAAAATATCAAAGAAGATCCTGTCAATGACCTTGTCGTAGTGAGCAATCGCAAAGATCTGCGACAAGAACTCCATCAGAACGAATTCAGCTCTTGTAAGGGCAGGAGCAATCGGCGAAAACCTGAAACACTCGATAATGGGGAACATGAAGGCATCGTCAGCATGAGGGGTTAAATCGATGATTAGGCATTGTTGTGGGCGAATAAGCAGTATGTGGTTTGTTGCGTGAACAGAGAATGAATCTGCCATTGCTAGAAGAAAGTGGAGAAGATGATGAACAGTGAAGGTTCAGGGATTTCTTGCGCTCTGGGAATTTTAATTGCAGTAAAGAGGTAAACGGAGGAGGATGTTGCCTTTTATACTGTGGGGTAAGGAGAGAGAAAGATCTTCCCAAATCTTCTATCGAAAAACGAAGAGTTTTCCAGAGTTGATTGATGCGTGACAGTTGGGGTAGCCGATGATCACGCATGAGAGAGAGTGTCAGACCCCTACGAACACGCCTCCCATCAAGCGCCGTTTGGATATGAAGCATATCAGATTCACACACGCCCCTTCTGCGCCATTTGGAGATGAGACGGTTCCAATTCGCATGCTTTCCCTTTTGCGCTGTTTGAAATCAAATCGATTAGACTCCCGCCTGAGTCAGCAAGTCTTCATCTTATCCCTTTAAATTGTAACGGCATCTTTTTGAAAAATACCGCCACGTGGATTAAAATCAACCATAGCCTTTAATCGACTGCCAATCCAAGTAAAATGCCTTGTAATTATTAGAACCTAAATTATGGAAAATCGAAGATTTTCGTGCTTAGGGTGTCAAAGAAAAGAAATAAAGCAAAATTTTTGAGAAAAATGTGATGTCAATAAAGACACGAAACAGATGATCTCGGGCACGAATCTCTTCCTTCAAAGTCAAGAGAGACCTTAAAGTGTTGGTGTGGTTTCCCGTTGAATGACGATCAAACACTTATGAAGAAGTGTTGAAAGGCTTCTTTTAATTAGGCTTATTAGGGTGGCTTTCGCTTCGATTCAACATACCTAATCTTGATATAAGATAGAAAGTGAACGAAGTACTTGTGAGACCGGTGTAGTCTATTGAACAAGTAGGTTGGGAATAATTTAAACTGGCTGGGAATATAAAATCTCAACAAAAATTAAAAACTGGATCCCAAGGGAAGAAATGTTATGGTTTTTAACAATTTCATAGGAATCACACAAAAGAAAAATTTGAGATTTCATGAAGATACGTCCGTCAATTCATTAGTGAAAACTAGAGCAAATTAATTGTTCACCGTCAATTCAGATTGGGTATTGAATTTTGGGTTTCACTCAGCTCGTAGTGGCACGAAACTAAGATCATGAACGCAGTTATTGGGTAACCATAAACCTCAGTGGTAATTTCTGAGAGTTTCAAGGGTTACGTTGGTGAACTGAGTGGGATGGAGAAATGTAATGTAGATGGTGTAAGAAATCAAAAGTACCTCTGCTGTGAAAGATAGGACTAAGCAGAAAACTCTTATCTCTTGTGAGAAGAGAGTTAGGTAGCTCACGATTAGAATAAATGTGATAGCCTAATTGGGAAGACAAGGTTTGTGTATACCAAGTCATTAAGGCGATTATTCAGAATCAGATGAGGCTTTGCACACATACAACAACATGCTTCTAGGGACACTTAACTAATTTAACAATTTCCCCATAACCAAACACACGAATAAAATTAAAGCCAAAAAGGAAATAAAGAACAAAATATTTTTGGAGTTTTTGAAATTATATATTAAGAAAAATATTTTTGGAATTTTTGTTAAATAATCGTGAAAAAAATAAATAAAATAAAATAAATAAAAGAAATAAGACTGAGAAAGAAAATAAAAAGTTAAAAAAAACTTTGGAACCGAACCCGAGCGTTCGGTCTATTTCGGTTGTGAGAATTTGAGAAACCGAACCCGAGCGTTCGGTCTATTTCGGTTGTGAAAAACTTTGGAACCGAACCCGAGCGTTTGGTCTATTTCGGGTAAGAAAAATTTTGGAACCGAACCTGAACGTTGGGTATATTTCGGTTGCCAAAGAAAATAGATTTTCAAAAAGGGAATACTTTTGACAATAAGAAAAATGAATTTGGAACAATTGTACATGAAATTTACAACCAAGAAAACCACCTTTGATTGGTGAGCGAAAAGCAGATTATCCAACCGAGCCCGAGTGTTCGGTTAATTTCGGTACATGAGTACAAGACCCGAACCCGAACGTTCGGTCTATTTCGCTTCTTACTTTTGAGTTTGAGAGGTAATTTGTGGTACTGACTCTGATTCCATCATGCCTAGCCCTTGTAGAATTTTGTTGAACGACGCTTCAGGAAGAGCTTTGGTGAAGATGTCAGCCAGTTGATCAGTGGTTCGAACAAAATGAATTTCGACGTTCCCATCTTCCACATGATCTTTAATGAAGTGATACCTCAGTGCTATGTGCTTAGTCTTCGAGTGTTGCACTAGGTTATGACAGATCCTAATTGCACTTTCTGAGTCGCAATATAGTGGGATCTTTTTCATATTGAGTCCATAATCCCGGAGTTGACTTTGGATCCAAATCACTTGAGAAGTACAGGAGGCAGCTGCAATGTATTCTGCTCCAGCTGTAGATAAAGACACACAGGTTTGTTTCTTTGAGTGCCAACTAACTAACTTTCCGTCTAGAAATTGACAGCCTCCCGTGGTGCTTTTGCTGTCTAGTCCACAACCTCCAAGGTCTGCATCTGAGTAGGCTTGAACGAAGAAGCCCGAGTTGGAAGGATACCATAGACCTAAAGAGGTAGTTCGCTTGAGATAACGAAGTATGTTCTTTACTGCAAGCATATGAGGTTCACGTGGATTCGCCTGAAATCTAGCACAGTAGCATACAGAGAACATTATATCAGGCCTGCTAGCAGTAAGATACATCAGAGAACCGATCATCTGGCGATATAGCGTAATATCAACTGCTGGCTTATCCAAAGATGGAGTAAGCTTGGTGCCGAACGCCATTGGAACATTAACCTTTCAATCTCCCATCATGCCAAATTTTGCAAGAAGAGTCTTCGTGTAAGCTTCCTGATTAATAAAGATGCCTTCGGGTCCCTGTCTAATATTTAAACCAAGGAAAAAGTTAATTGGACCCATTGAGCTCATTTCAAATTTAGTCTCCATCAACTTTCTGAATTCAGCCGTTAAGCTAGGATTCGTTGAGCCAAAGATGATATCATCGACATAAATTTGAACAATCATAAGGTGGTTACCTTCCTTATTACGAAAGAAGGTTGGGTCAACCGAACCTTGTTTGAATTTGCACATCTTTAAAAACTTGGTTAGCGTTTCATACCAGGCCCTCGGAGATTGTTTCAGTCCATATACAGCTTTGTCCAAAATGTAATAGTGATTAGGATACCTTTCATTTACAAATCCAGGAGGTTGCTCCACGTACACGGTTTCTTCAAGTTCTCCATTTAGAAATGCACACTTGACATCCATTTGGTAGACCTCAAAGTTTTTGTGTGCAGCATAGGCAAGAAATATTCTAACGGATTCCAGCCTAGCAACAGGAGCGAAAGTTTCTTCATAGTCGATTCCTTCCTCCTGACAGTATCCTTTCACTACCAGACGGGCTTTGTTTCGTATCACGTTGCCTTCCTTGTCCATCTTATTTCTGAAGACCCATTTGAGACCAACAACTGAGGCATCTTGAGGAGTTGCAATGAGACGCCAAACTTTATTCCTTTCGAATTCATTTAGTTCATCTTGCATAGCTTGAACCTAATCGGAGTGATCAAGAGGAGTGTCAACTGTCTTTGGTTCAACTTTTGAGACGAAGGAGTTAAACATACAGAATTCTACTTTTGAAAATAAGGAAGTTTGTTTTGCCTTTAGTTGTGATCGGGTCAGGACCTTTTCAGAGACATTACCAACAACCTGCGAACCAGGATGATCTCTGGTCCATTTGACAAGAGGAGGGTAATTTGGGTCATAAGATGGATCTAATTTAGCGTTTACCATCTCTTCCAGTTCAGATTGACTATCATAGTCGTAAGACATATCTGCATTCTCCCCCTCGACAGATAAGCTTTCAGGTGTGTCTTGAATTTCTGAAGCTATAGGAGTTTCGTGCAGTGTTGAGCTTTCGGGTACCACTGGAATTTTGGGTGCATATGAGCTTTCGGGAGCAGCTGGAGAATAGTTCTCCCCCTCAACATGTGAGCTCGCCTGTGATGACGAAGATGTACCCTCCCCCTCAACTGAAGTATCATGCTGTGGAGGGTCGTCAGAACTTGATCCTCCTTCATTCATTTTCTTTGCAGTATCTTCGATGAGTTGCTTCAGATGATCTACTTTGTTGTCTGCTGAACTCGCTTCTGAGAGAGTTGCCTTCTTTGGTTCATCAAATAACTCGATGAACTTCTCAAATAGGTTTGCAATCGAGACTGTGACTTGGCCTGTGTAAGAAAAGATTTCTCCAACTGTGTCTTCTTTGGCCTTAATCTTTTTGACAAAGCTATCATCAAAAGTCACGTAATAAGTTTCTTCTATTTTCCTCGAGCACTTGTTTAATACCCTGTAGGCTTTAGAAGTGAGAGAATAGCCCAGAAAAATCCCTTCATCAGCTTTGACATCAAACTTGTTGCGGTGTTCTTTAGAATTGAAGATGAAGCACCGAGAACCGAACACATGGAAAAATTTGACATTTGGCTTCCTGTTGTTGATGATCTCATAAAGAGTGAGAGTGAATCGCTTATTGAGATATGACCTGTTTTGTGTAAAACAAGCAGCAGAGATAGCATCAGCCCAAAAATATAAAGGTAAAGAAACAAAACATAGCATGGTTCGGGCTGCTTGACACAAAGATCGGTTTCGTCTTTCGACAATTCCATTTTGTTGAGGTGTGTAGGGAGCTGAGAAGTTCTGACTAATTCCTTTTTCTGCCAACAATTCTTCGAATTCTTTATTTTTGAACTCTAGCCCATTGTCGCTCCTGATGTTGCGAACGACTTTCTTCAACTGTACTTCAACCTGCTTGATGAACATCTTTAGCTTGTGAGTCGCTTCAGATTTAAGCTTCAGAAAGAACACCCATGTAAAACGCGAAAAGTCATCAACAATAACAAGAATGTACTTGCTACCGCCGATGCTTTCGATAGATGATGGGCCACACAAATCAATATGAAGTAACTATAGTGGTTCAATAACTTTAGTGTTTATAATTGATGGATGACTTTGACGACTCTGCTTCCCCATTTCACATGCAACACATAAGTGTTCTCTATCGTACTTGAGCAATGGAAGACCTCGAACATGACCTCCAGTGACAAGTTTGTTGATGTCCTTAAAGTTGAGATAAGAAAGCCTTCGGTGCCACAGCCAGCTTTCGTCAGATTGTGCTTTGGATAACAGGCAGATAGCTGGATTGCCTTTGATGGGTTTGAGGTTCAGGGGAAACATTTCGCCTTTGCGATCCGATTTGAGAATGACTCTTTTCGTTTTCTTCTCAATTATTTCCGAACCCTCATCATCGAATGAAACCTTGAGACCGGTACCTCCAACAAGCTGAGATACACTGATGAGGTTATGTTGTAGTCCTTCTACGTATGCAACCTTCCTAATCGTAAAATCACCATTTGTAATCATTCCATAGCCTTTTATGGTGCCGAAGGAGTTGTTCCCGAACTTGACATTTCCACCGTTTGAAAGAGATCTAAATTCCCTTAGCTCTTCCTTCCTTCCTGTCATGTGACGTGAGCAGCCACTGTCAATGTACCATTCTTCGTCAAACTGCTCATCACTGATAACCTGCAAAAATTAAGCAGATTTAGGAACCCAAAGTTTCTTGGGTCCACGTGAGCCTTTCACAGGAACAGGAATAGTAAGAGAGATGTCAACAAGATATGTTCTTTCTATTAGTGTTGTTTCATCTTTCTTTTTGATGGTGAAAACCTTGATTTTATTGGGATTTGTTGCTTTTGGTTTGGACTCTGTTTTAACTGGCGAAGCCTTCAATTTTCCTTTCAGATCAGTTGATGATTTAGGTTTTTGAGAGTGAACATAATAGAATTTAGAATGTGATTGAGAGGAATTAGAAGAATTGAAAGAATTAGAAGAGTTAGAATGAGAGAATTTAGACTGAGATGATTTCTTGACTTGAGATTCTAGGTGACCCTTTTGATTTTGATCATCAGTGGGACCGAACCTAGAATTTTGGTCGCTTTTGCTCTCTGAACCGAATCTTTGCTTTCGGTAGATAATGTTCTCTGAACCGAACCTCTGCTTTTGGTTGATATTGTTCTCTTGTGATTTAACAGTACTTTTCTCTGACTTTAAATTTCTGTCACGATATGAGAAATATGCATTTTGAGATTGCCAAAACTGTTTTCTTTCAGAGAGATTCTTCTTGTATCTCTGATTCCTTTGCTGTTTTTGATTTCTCACCTGCTTCGGCTGATGATGGATATTCGCTTTTGGTTTTTGGTTTCCGTCAGCTGGGTCACTCCGAACTGATGATGTTTCGCTTAAAGGAGTGACTTCTTTTGCAGGAATTCCTTTTTCTTCAGGAACATCTTTTGTACCACTAGTACTTGGCACGTCGAAGCTTTCCGGCTTGTTCAAAGGTTCTGGCACATATCTGCCTTTGGTTTTCCATGATGTCCTTTCAGACAGACCAACCGTTTCGTCAGCGTTGTCGATAGGAGCTGACCAGAAGAACTCATCGCAGCCATCAGCATTATCTTCGTTTACAATGGCTGTGAGTTCAGCTGTCTGATGTTCGGTTACACCTGTGACCTTATACACCTGATTTGGAGTGGTTCTAACCTTTTGGTATACTACTTCCTTTTCTGCAAGGATCGGGGACTTTTGTTGGGACAAGCGAGCAAACTCCACTGAATTTTCTGAAATGAGATTCTTGTGGTTTTCAGGTTCGCTCTTGACAAATTCTGAACAATCAACTATGTCCTCTACAGAAATTTCACTCATATTGTCGTCCTCATTAAGCTCAGATGCATTTTCAACATCAATTTTATTTTCTGAGCTCAAGTTGGCATTCAATGAGTCAAATTTTTGTATGGTTTCGGTCCTCAGTTTCAGTTTATCATTTTCATCCAAAAGGTTTTTCAGCATGTCCTTGTGGTCTTTGGACTTTATGAAAGATTCGATTTTGTCTAGACCATACATATATGTCGGATTAACATCCTCAGACGAAACAACACTTTCACAGTTATATTCTTCAGCGTCAATTTCATCCTCCTTAAACTCGAGGAAGGGCAAAATCATGCGATGAGTTTTCTGCCCTATTTCGCAGTCCAAATGAAGCTGAGTGATATTAGTATAAAGACTCATAGCAATTAAACAAAAGACATTTCTCTGTTTTAAAAGTTTTAAATTGTCTCTTTGCAAATAAATGTTTTCATCCTTGGTTTTGATTAACTCCGACTCCTTCAGTTCGATCCACATCCTCCGTTCCTCACTTTTTGAAGACACCCTGCTTATTTGGTCAGTTAGGTTAGAATTGGTGACACGTGTTTGAGTTAAACTGCTGTCTAGATGAGAGATTCTTGAATTAACATTTTTTAATTCTTTTTCATATGAACTTTGTGGGACTTTGAATGCAATAAAAACGGATTGTACCTTCTTGATTAATTCATCAAGTTCGTTGAACTGCACGCTGAGCGGTTTTGCTGTGAAGCATAAGTCCTCTCGCTCCTTTGTGTCTTCATTCCCACCATCTGTGTTGTATCCCCTCATCTGAGATACATCAGACACTATCAAGCATTTTCCACCGCTACCCTCATCTTTCGCTACATAAGCCTTTCCATGAGAAGGCTTCCTTACTTCATCATCCTCAGAGTCGGTTGACCAGACCTCCACACCACCGAACTCATCATTCGCTACCGAACCCTGCACAATTAAAGCATTCATAGAAGGGTTAGCAGTAGATTTCTTTCTCTTGATCTTTTCCAGCTTTTTCAATAGCACTGCTTCTTCATCTTTCTCCTCATCCTTTTCTGCCATTTTCTTAAGAACACAATCTTTGGCATAGTGGTTCTTTCCTCCACAATAATAACAGCTCACTCCCGAATCTCCTTCAGCTTTCGGTTCCTTCTTTGGTTCTTCTGCGTTCGGTTCTTCCCTGACCTTTTCAAAACTATAACTTCCCTGCCAATTTCGGTTCTTATTGGTGGGGAACCTTTTCTTGATGAACCTTTTTGGGTTTGACACCATCATTGCATAGTCTTCAGAGGTAAGGTCATAATCCTGTAGGTTGAGGTCTTCATCTTTCATCACAGCTTTGCTTTTGGACAGAAGGGCCAATGAACCCAAGCTTGAAACCACATTTTTCTCCTGTAACACGATCTTTTCTTGAGATATCAGAATGCCTACTAGTTTCGCCAAAGAGTAAGATTTGAATTGCTCATGCGCTTTAATTGTGGACACAACCGCTCTCCACTCAGATCTGAGACCGTTTAAAAAGGTAACCTTTTGTTCAATCAACTTCCTTTCAATATCATGTTTAATCATCTTACTGAGAAGATGATTGAAGCGATCAAATGTCTGAGTTACAGTTTCTTCAGGACTCTGCTTGAATTCACCAAACTCGGATAGTAGCAAGGTTTGAATGGAATGCTCAAGATCCTCGTCCGTAGAATACAATTCTCGTAGCCTGTCCCATATTTCTTTGGCAGTTGTGCATGAACTCACCAGCCTGAAAGTGTCAGATTGAAGAGCGAATCTGATTAATCTCAACGCTTTAATATTGCACTGAAATTTATCTTTTTCGTCTTGAGCAATATCTTTAACGTCTTTCAAAAGATCATTATACTCCTTCTGAGTTTTAATAATTCTTGAAGTTGCTGAATGAGCGAAAGGTCCGGATACGATTGCTTCCCAAATGAGATATCCATTGTCCTTAGATCCGATAACATAATCTTCAAAGTGATGTGCCCAGACCTCGTAATCTTGGGTGTAAAGGATGGGAATCTTTGTCGTTGATCCAATGCTATTTGAGATGTTGATGGGATTGGATTGTGATTCGTCCATGCTTGATCGAATAACCTGTTTAAAAGATCAGACTTGTAATATAATAAATTAGGGCAACACAGATAAATGTTGAGTTACGTCAATTATGGGATGACGGCTCAATAAATATCAGTAAATGCGGAATAACCCTAATCGCAACCTTTTTGCACAGAAAAGAAGTGTATGAATTACACATCCTCCTGCTCTGATACCAATTGAAAAGATAATAAATAAACTTGAAGATCGATTAGATCTTTGTAACAGGTAGTATGAAGAACATAAACAATAAACAAGACAAAGTTAAATCACAATAAGTCGAATGATTGATTCAAACAATCCTCAGCAGAGCTCGACTAAGAACTTCCGTTGTAGAGGACTTAGGGTTACAGAACGATAATGAAACTACGCTGATCGATCTATTCTTTTGTTCCTATCGTTTCCGTCGTTTTTTTTAAGATGCATGGAAGCACCTATATTTATAATAAACCCTATCAAGTTCATGGTTGGACAGGCCCAAACCGGAGTTACAAAACTGGACTAACTATCGAGCCCAATCGACGCAATACATAACAAAAAACGACCCAACAATAATTTCCAACATTTATTCCTAACTAGCATGGCATAAGGATTATGAATCATAAAACTACTAGTAGAAATACATACCTTTTGATGATGGTTAATTGTTTGGAGTTTGAGAGCCAAGCACCAATAGTGTGAATGCCTCAAATGGAATCACAAATCACCACAAACACTTGGAAAACTTTGAGAGAGTGTATACACACATAGAAAATCGGCCACACACACAAAACCACTCTAGTGGCTATTTCATGCAACATAAGCATGCTTATATAGTGTGCATGGTTAGGGTGAAACCCTAATAACCCATGACCTTTCCTTTTCCAAGGATCCATGGGTTAAAAGCTCCATGGATCATCCATGGACTTCCATATAAGCCTAGCCCATTAACAAATGAGTGTTAGCCCACACCATATAAAACAATAGCCCACAATTTAATTAGTCTTCCTTTTAATCTCTAAATTAATTCATAATTAATTTAAGACTAAGACTAATTAAATAACTTCATATTAATATATTATAACTTACAATATATTAATAAACATATGTGTATAACTCTCATAAAATTGTCCATAAATAGTTCGGGTGAAGTGCAACCCAAATGGACCATGCCCGGTCGGGTCAAGTATGTACCAAATAAGTTATGGACTTAGACACCTTATCCAACATTACCTTCATATTATGATCAATTCCGCATGACATACCACATGAATAAGGAGGAAGTTACACTTAGCAAACTTCAGGGACTCCTAAAGACCGTAGAATCAGGTCTTAAAGGTAAGTCAGTTGTGATCACTCCTACTCCTACTCCAAACTCCTCAACTGTCCTGGCAATCGGGAAAGGGAAAGGGAAGAAGAGGAAGAACCCCTTGAAGGGTACCAAGGGGAAGACCCTTGATGGCTCCTCTTCTAGCGGAACCAAGAAAGGTTTCGTTACACCTTCTTCTGATCCCAAAGAGGCTGAATGCTTCTATTGCCATGAAAAGTCGCACCGGAAGTGAAACTGCACAAAGTACCAGCAAGATTTGAATGATGGGAAAGTGAAACACAACCATGCAGGTATTTACACTATATCATCTAATAATTCACTCTATTCTAACTCTTGGGTCCTTGATACCGGTTGTGGTATTTGTTCTCAATTACAGGGACTAAGAAGAAGTAAGAATGTGGAGCATGGAAAGATAAACTTGATCATGGGGAATAGGAAAGTTTCACCTATCACCAAGATTGGAGTTTATACTTTGTTGCTTAGTAGTGGATTTACTTTAGATTTGAATAAGTGTTGTTATTCGCCAGAAATGGCAAGAAATGTTATTTCCTTTCATGCTTTGTATAAACAAGGTTTTACCTTTTCTTTTGATAATGAAATTGGTGGAATAAATGCTTTCTTTAATAATGTGTTTTATTTTAATGCATTACCTTGTGATGGTGTGTATGAAGCTGTGTCTGTTGTAGATAATCTAGGAAATAGTGTATTGTGTATTGATTCTACTAATGATAATAACTTGGATAAAGCATCTTTATGGCATTGTCGTCTTGGACATATAAGCAAGAAATGCATAGGCCAACTCCAAAAGGATGGAGTCTTGGACTCATTTGACCTAAAGTCAGATGATAGTTGTGAATCATGCTTACTTAGAAAAATGACAAAGTCACCCTTCATAGGTTCTTGTGCTAGGGGTGAAGGTTTGTTGGATCTTGTACAAACGGATGTGTGTGGACCTTTCAAACATGCCACAAGAGATGCTAATCGTTATTATGTGACTTTTACTGATGATTACAGTAGATATGGATATGTCTACTTAATCAAGCATAAGTCAGAGTCTTTTGAAAGGTTTAAAGAGTTTAAACATGAAGTCGAGAATCAATTGGGCAGGAACATTAAGATGCTTCAATCCGATCGTGGTGGTGAGTATCTTAGTACCGAGTTCCTCGACTATCTTAGGGAATGTGGGATTGTCTCACAATTGACACCTCCTAGGACACCGCAGTTGAATGGTGTGGCTGAGAGGCGTAATCGAACCTTGTTGGATATGGTTCGTTCCATGATCAGTCGAGCTTCGCTACCACTCTCATTTTGGGGGTATGCCTTAGAGACTGCCACCCATATCCTTAATTTGGTCCTTACAAAGAAGGTTGCCAAAACACCTCACGAGATGTGGACTGGAAATGTTCCTAGTCTAGCCCACATCAAGGTTTGGGGTTGCGAGGCTTTCTTGAGACGCGAGACTCATGACAAGCTCGAACCTCGAAGTGAGAGGTGTATTTTCATCGGCTACCCACAAAAATCCTTTGGTTACCACTTCTACAGACCTAGTGAGAATGTGGTCTTTGTAGCAAGGAGGGCTGTCTTTCGAGAGAGAAATTTCATAAGCCAAGGAAATAGTGGGAGGCTAATTGACCTTGAAGAACTTCAAGAGTCAAGTGGTGAAGGAACCTCAAACCCTAGCAGCCAACTTGAGGAGGAAACTCCTGTTGTACCTCTCAGGCGTTCCACAAGGGTTAGGGATGTACCTGAGCATTACTATGGATTCTATATTACTACGGAAGGTGATACGCTTATCATTGATGAGACACTGATAGGTCTGGATGAACCTAACAACTATGCAGAAGCCATGGCAGGCCCCGAGTCTGCTAAATGGAAAGAGGCAATGGATAGCGAGATACAGTCCATGTATAACAATCAGGTCTGGGACTTGGTTGACAATGTACCAGGTCGTAAGACAGTTGGGTGCAAATGGATCTTCAAGAAGAAGACCAACATGGATGGTAATGTACACACCTATAAGGCATGACAGGCTGCAAAGGGCTTCTCTCAAACTCCAGGAGTTGATTATGATTAGACCTTTTCACCAGTAGCCAAGGTTAAGTCTATTAGGGTATTGTTAGCGATAACTGCATTTCATGACTATGAAATATGGCAAATGGATGTCAAAACCGCTTTCCTTAATGGAATGTTGGCTAAGGATGTTTACATGAATCATCCAGAGGGTTTTGTCAGCACAAAGTACCCTAATAGAGTGTGTAAGCTTGAGAAGTCCATTTATGGATTAAAGCAAGCACCTCGCTGATGGAATCATTGCTTTGATGAGAAAATCAAAGAGTTTGGCTTTTCGAGAAGTGAAGATGAATCTTGTGTATATGTTAAGGCTAGTGGGAGTATAGTTAGGTTTTTGGTACTGTATGTGGATGACATACTACTCATAGGAAATGACATCCCAACTCTGCAGGAAGTTAAGTCTTGGCTTGGGAAGTGTTTTGCTATGAAAGACCTAGGAGAAGCTGCCTATATTATAGGGATAAGGATCTTGAGAGACCAGAGTAAAAGACTATATGGACTTAGTCAGAGTACATACTTGGATAAGGTGCTGAAGATATTCAGCATGCAAGATTCCAAGAAAGGAGAGTTACTCATTCAGAGTAACACTAGACTGAGTAAGACTCAGAGCCCGAGTACTGAGGTAGAGGTAGCTAAAATGAGTCGAATACCTTATGCTTCGGCTGTAGGATCGATCATGTATGCTATGACGTGTACTCGACCTGATGTAGCCTTTGCCTTGAGCATGGTTAGCAGGTATCAGGGGAACCATGGCAAGGCACACTGGACTACGGTAAAGAATATCCTCAAGTACCTACGGAGGACTAAGGACTGGGTCCTTACCCTCGATGGGAGTGATGACTTGAGAGTTGTAAGTATAGTGATGCTAGCTTCCAGATTGATAGGGATAATTTCTGCTCTCAGTCGAGCTGGGTCTTTACCTTAAATAGAGGAGCAATCTCTTGGAAAAGTTCCAAGCAGGAGACAATGGTTGCTTCAACTTGCGAATCAGAGTATATAGAGGCAAGCGAGGCGGCAAAAGAGGCTATATGTCTAAAGAACTTCATTGGAGACCTTGGAGTTGTACCAGCTATATCGAAGCCCATAAAGATTTTCCGTGATAGTGAAAGTGCAGTTGCCTTAGCAAAGAAACCAAGGGATCATGGGAGATCTAGACATATTGACAGAAAATATCATTTCATCAAACATCGTATAGAAGAAGGACTCCTCGTGGCAAAGAGGGTATCATTAGATGAGAACCCGACAAATCCCCTCACGAAGGGACTGGGTAGGGTTAAGCATCTCCAACATGCTAGGAGCATAGGGCTGAAGGATGATATAAGTTTTCGTAGTTAGATAATTCTGAAATATGTAAAATGTATTTGACATTTGATGATGAATAAAAGTTGTGTTTATTCATGAGTAAAGTGTTGCTATCTTTTTTCAATCATTTACTATTATTTCTTTTGGATGTTTTGACTTCCTGAATATTTTTGTTGTGTTTTTACATATTATTCAAGTTATCCACAGTTGGTCATATGTTGGGAGTAGATATGAATTAAGACTGTCATGAGTTGGTTGTAGAGGTCTAAGGTGTTGGACATGGCCTCAACACTCATGAGTGCTCATAAGTTATGTGTATTGGGTTCAACCCACGCTCGCTGGTATCACCTCATGGAATTTATCTCGAGTGATCGTGAGATGGTAATATAATATAAGTCTTCAAACCTAGAGATATGACTTGTTAACTATGAGTTAGTTATGCATTCATCGTGCGAAAACGCATTGGTAACTCGATGTTATAAAACGTGCGTTTGTGTGTAATTTAACAAGTAGTAGAGCAAGCATACGAGTCGAAGTTTATATGTTCCTTCTTGGATTAGAAGCTGATATCTAGTCCACTCGATGGTTTTGTTTTGACTTATGTACCGGGCCCGGTCAGAACTAAGTTGATGTGTTCAATTAAGTTCTATGTCAAACAAATCGGAAATCGGGAAACAAACTGCTGGACAATAAGCAAGACCATGTTCCATGTGTTTGTCCGGCTGATATCTTGAACAACGGATTATATGATCCCTTATCTGAAATGGCGTACCATCATCTTCTCAGTTCCGAGAAACCTTGAAAAGAGCTATGATTTCTGATCAGTTCCTGAAGTCATACTTGCAGTTATAGTTATTAGACTTATCCAAGTGGGAGACTGTTGGATAAGGTGTCTAAGTCCCTAACTATTTCAGGTATGTACTTGACCCGACCCGGCATGGTCCATTTGGGTTGCATGGCACCATGCAATTGGATAGACTAAATGAGAGAAATAACACTTGTGGTTTACTAATATATTAATAATATATTATTTAATTAGTTTGATCAAGAATTAATTTTAGAATTAATTAAGTGATCAAAAGATAACTAATTAAATATATGGGTTGATTATGTAAATCATCCATAACTTATATAGTGGGCTAAGAGGCTCCATGGATAATCAAGTTGCGTTGAACCCATTGGATGCTCCATGGGAGTTACAAACCCATGGGTCATGGAAATGAAGAGTCATGACACATTAGGGTTTACATGGTGTAACTCTAAATGTGTCAACACTATAGAAAGCTCATTTTTCTCCCAAAATCGGTTAGACATGCATGCTTGAGGGCTAGAGCCGATTTTTAGAGTGTTATACTTTCTCTCCAAGTTTACTCCATAGCATTTGGTGTTGTGTGAAGCATTTGAGGCATCACACTTGGGGTGCTAGGCTCACAAGGTTTCAAGGATCCAAATTAACAACAAGGTATGTAGTTCTATCTTTCATTTAAGTTAAAATTGTTCCCCATGTATCCTAGATAGGATCATAACCTTGGAAATCAATTTTGCATGAGAATTAGACAAACATAGATCCAAGGTTATTACAGTTGCATGTCACTTAGGAAGTGTTAGAATGCTCAAAACCCATCAATTAGGGCTTTCCCAACCCAGGCCAGACTCACCGACTCGCCACGTCGGTCACTTAATCTGCGACACGGAGTCCGCTTTGACTCGTCGAGTCATTCCTTGGACTCGACGAGTTGACCCCCTTTTGACTTAGGGTTTTCCTTTCCTTTCTTGGCCTTTCCGATTTTGGGTGTTACAACTCTCCCCCACTTAAACTAGACTTCGTCCTCGAAGTCCGCTAGGGCCAACTATCCTGCAATCCACTCGCATCACCCTTGCTTGATTAATATAACTCCGGCCTACCCCTTCCATTGACCTTCCGCCTGGCCACTTAGAATTCTAATCCCGCCAATACTGAGAATGAAACTTACTCAACTGACAATCCTTCCGGTACTCCTCGAGTACTTATGTTGGACATCCTAGGGGTTCTCCCCTTTTCCTTGGGCATTTTCTGGCCTTCCCAAGGCAACGTTCCACAACTAACCACCTCTTCTACCACTGTGAAGGACATATCCTTCGTAGTATCCATTACTCCAGCCACTCCCAGTGTTGGTCACTACTGTCGGTACACACTGAATACTTCTTGCTAATATAACTTAGTGCTAAGCACCCAACCCAACGTATGGATCAGATAATCCTTCGAGTAAAAGATTCATCCATGTAACACCCAACCCAACGTATAGATCAGATAATCCTTCGAGTAAAAGATTCATCCTTGTAACAGTTAGACTCCAACCAGAGCTGCGCAACATGGTCAAACCCTTCCCTCTGAGATCATCCCACCCTGATGTGAGAGGCGTAGCACTCCTCTGTCAATTAGTTGTCTCATACCATGCTTCTCTATCATCACTTCCCTGCCTTAAAGTCCTGCTATTTCTCATCCGCCTTCCGAATGAACCGAGACCACCCTGGTCCCCACAGATTCTGCTGGTAACTGGGTTACCAGATACCCACCGGTCACTACAACTAGCACAATCTCTTAGTCACTCCCAGTGACTTTCGAAGAAACTTTGGCTATTTAAACTGCTCTATCTATCCTGCCACTCTGGCACTACAAGCCTTGGGATCCTCGATCCCCTATCTTGACTCTAGGGTCCCTACCAGGTCCCACCTGTGCTGCTATAATCTCACGGGCCTCACCTACAGGTCTCACCCGACTATATCCTAGAGCGGTCCTCCCCTTTAGTCTCACCTGCCTGGCTACTGTCACACGGGCCTCGCCCACGGGTCTCACCCAAACCATACTACTGAACAATCCTGCTCCCAGGTCTCAGCTATGCTGATACTAACATACTGGCCTCGCCACGGGTCTCACCCAACTGCATCCTGGAGTGGCCTCACCTATTAAGGGCTATGCAGGCCAATTCCATATTAAACCTCAATGACTTAACCTTTCCTGATCCTTACCTTGCTAACTAGGAGATACGGGCCCCCACCCACACTCCGCTAACTAAACTGCTAATGAATGCTACGGGTTACCTGCAGTCTTACATTACTTCCCTCACAGACTCGCTGCCAGGGAATGTTGTGGCTATCCTGCAGTCCTACTACACCCTCCGTGCTGTCTCTACCACTGAATACTATTCCAAGGGCACCATGACTCACCCGAGTCCTGCTAGTGATCCTCCAACCTGATTTTCAAAATCAGCCCTCAGTCATCACATGCTACAACCACCTTACAGTCTTACATCCTTGCTATACTTGCACTCTGGCGAGAAAATCTTCAGCTTGGTTTCTCAAACCAATTGTCTACTAATACCAATACAAGAACCCGACGTTGGGAAGTTTTCCCAAATTCCCAACTCCTGTACTCCTAAACCCACTCAACCCCTTGGTCTGCTTTCGCTTCCTTCTCGGAGGTCACTAATCCTTCCAAGTTTAGCATGCTACCGACTCTGAATACTTGAAGGGCTCTCCCCCACTTTAGTTGTGACAACCGTCAAAATTCAAGTCTGTTCTAGATTTCAATAAACTTAGTTGCACATATAGGCACGACACATACTAGACTTAGTAACTAGAAGTTAAGATATAACCTATTAGAAACTTGGAAACAATTAGAAACAATGGATAATATGCTTGGATTCACATTGGTATGTGAATTCTACTACTACTTAACTGTAGAGGCTATCCATATTTAAGTCACTCTTTGACTCGAACACCATTTCATGAATCATATACACACCTCATGCACTTGACCTACAAGTAGAAATTAGGTCAAAGTCTCATAGAAACTTAAGTCAAAGCTGAAGACTAGGACTAGTATACTTGATTCCTCAATTTCGCTTGAATCTCGGAATCACTACATAGAATGCCAATAAACCGATAGAATAAATGACAAAAATTATTTATAACTATAAAAGAGTTATAATACAATAATATAAATTGAAGTCTCAAATATTCTACTGATTTTGATATCCAAAGATTTATTAAATCTCAAAACCCTAAAAGCCCTAAAACCTAAATCTTATAAAGTTTAACATCAAAAATTCTATAAAAATAGTTAGGAGACTTATAATATTATTTTAAAATGATTAATTTCAAGGAAATATAATCAAGGAATATAAAAAATTTAAGTCATTAACATTTACCCTTAATTTATAAGTCAAAAATCAATATTTTATGAGTAAAAACTATATAAAGGTGCACATTTTATAAAAGAGTTTGATATTTTTATAAAAGATTTGAATTTTATAAAAATAGAAGAGAGGGAAGCCCTTTCTTATCCCCCAAAACCTGCCACCCTCTTCCCAAGACACTCCTCTCTTCCCAAAACACATAATCACTTCTTTCTCTCTCACACTCCACTTTATCTCTCATTTCTCTCTAACTTCACCACTCCATTTTCTCTCTTCCACTCTATGTACCCGTGAAATTTTCCAGAAAATAAGTCCAAGAACACACCTCAAACTCAAAATCTTCATCATCTAGTGGTGTTCATTAAGGTAGAACACGATTTCCCTTCATTTTCCTTCAAAGTTTTGTTATTTTTCTTACACTTTCTTTTTATTCTACTCCATTCTATTGCAAAATCATGAACACTTGCACCTACTCATGGTTTTGATGATGATGGTGGTTGGATTTTATCCAAAAACAACATGCATGTTGTAGATGGTGAAGTCTGATGATCTAAACCTAAGTCAAAATCAAGGAAATGCACTTTTCTACATGTTTTGGTGGAAAAACACCACATGCATCCAAAGTTTTCTATCAAAAACGATTTTTGAACATTTCAAACTCATGAATGGTCTTCAAAAAAACATGCATGTGATGATCTTCAAGCTTAGATTCTAGATCATCAACGTATGTTGTTAAAAGCTTTCAAATATGTTCATGAAGGATTTATTTCCAAATAAATATCTAAAACTCCTTTTCGAATTACTATAATTAATGCAAACAAATAGGACAATAAATCATATAAAATATTTTCCGAAGTTTATAAATCCTAGTTAAATTGGTGGATGACCCCTATGCTAAATAATGAAGTCTCGTTAAGATTCACCAATTTTTGATACTGTATAGTGTGGTTTTCGGTTTTCTTATTTTTTAGTCCAAATAAATCATAAAACCACTTTAGAAAATTTGAAAATGATACCTAAAAATTTTCGCAGCTTCCTCCATAAGTGACAGACTCATAAAAATATTTTCAGAACTTTTCATATTGCATTAATATTTTTCCCCGATATTTGTATTTATGATGGCCTAAAAATAGAATAAATAGTTCTGCACATCCAAAATTCATGAAAATTTACCAAAGCACCTCCTAGTACATGAGCATGATGCATAAAAATTTTGCTGATTTTTCTCTTCTGTATACTATTTTTCTTCTATTTTCCCAAGATTAAATACACTTAAACCCAATTTTTATTAGATAAATACACAAAAATCATAAAATTTGGTTAAATAGTTTATAAATTCATTTTTACATTTTTCACAGCTGAATAATGCTTAATAATAGTGTTACAAAAATTTTGTGAAATTTTGGAAACTATTTTCTATTTATTTCAATTTTTATTAGAATAAATGCTCAATAATCATAAAATTGGTTTAAATAGTTTGGAAATCCATTTGTATATTTGTATCAGATTCAGAATGTTTAATACCAGTAATACAAAAAGTTTGGGAAATTTTGGAAACAGTTTTCTATTTATTTAAATTTTTATTAGAATAAATTCTTAAAAATCGTAAAATTTGGTTAAATAGCTTGGAAATACATTTTTGTATTTTTCCCAGCTTAATTATGTGTAATGGCAGTATTATAAAAAGTTTGGGGAATTTTCTTCACTCATTTCTATTTTTCATGAATGTTTATCAATTTAGAGAATTAAGTATATGAAAAATGGTTATGCATATCTATAAACGATGAAAATTTATCTGCAAGTCTTTTAATATGGTTAGAACCAAAATCTGAAGTTTGGTAATTTTTATTAACTGTATATTACTTTTCATGATTTTATGGTTATTTAAGTAACTAAAATGGAGAAAAATAGTTAGACAAATAAAAAAAAAATCAAGAAAATTTATCGTTAGGTCTTTGACTTCAATTAAAACTAAAATGCAAAGTTTGGGAAACTTTAGAATTAAATTGATTTATTTTTTGAATATTTAGTCATTAGAACACCTCTTAAAATGTTAAATATTAACATTTCAATAGTGAGAAATTACACTTAAGTTGTTATATAACAATTGATTCATTGAAATTTAATTTTAACAGAAAAAATGTTTGTAACTTATCAATATTAAATTTTGACACAATATTGACATAATTCTATCGTAGTAGTAAGTATACTAGTGTTAGATTTCGATTAGGGACTCACTAGCGAATATCATTATTGTACGAATTGGTAGTGGTACACGTGGAACGTAGTCAAGGCACCATTTGCATCATCTCAATGCATTGTGAGTATTCAAGCACTCCCCTGTTTTCGGTTTTTATGTTTTGAGGTGGAAAAGCATGTCCGAAAAAATATTTATTTGTTCGTTGTATTTAAATTGATTTGTATCAAACATGATTGCTATTTTATTGTTATATCTCTCTATGTATGTCTATGCAACACGGAACATGAGAACTTATCGTCTTAAGTACCTTCCCTTATACTTTATTCCAACCATTAACTCTTTGAGCCAATGTCATTGTGGATAGAGCTATTAGGAATTGACAACTCCTCACTCGCCCGATTGCTGGAGTGCATGATACCATATAATCTATGGAACGATAAGCATAGATCTTGAGAGGGAATCAGTCATAGGCTTGGTTGGGAACTCATTGTTTGCTCATACACATACAAACTTGTTATTTATTATGGCAATAAACTCGTTTATCAATTATAGAAATCAACTTTGTTTCTCATTATAGCAATAAACTTTGTATCTCATTATAACAACGAACTTTTGTTACTAAATACTTATTTACTTGTTTAGCAACAAACTTGGTTGCTTCTTATAATAACAAACTAGTTTGCTCCTTGTAGCAATAAAACTTGTTTGCTCATTTTAGTAACAAACTTTATTTCCCATGAGGATATGAATGTTGCATCTCTTTTGGGCAACATCATGATGACAATGAACTTTATTTATACAAACTTATTTACTCATTTTAGCAATATATTTTTATCTATGGAAACTTATATCAAAATTTTTATTTCGATTCATGAAACTAATATTATTTTTAACTTGTGAACTCACCAACTATTTTATAGTTGACGCTCGTTTTACATGATTTTTCAGGAATCATCGAGTAAGTGGCACTTAGGGACACTTCACTTTTAGGAGCATTTGCATGTGTTGTATTTCAATTTACGTTGTAATTTATTTTAAAAGTTGTTCAAACCCATTGTAAATTTGTAATGATTTTTAATACTATGGTTGGTGTTGTCTTTTAACTTTTGCTATGAAACCCTTTATATTGCCACGCCTCGTGTTTCCGCTTTAGCGGGGTGTGCCATTGGTCCTGCTAAAACCTTACGTCTCAGTGCTTGAAAAGGATTCCCAACCCTTCCTATCCTCTACTGACTTATCTGTTGAACACCCCAAGCTTACCACGGCTATGGATCTAACTAATCTATCCCCAAACGACACCTTTCAGAAACTAGCGAGACACTACCGAGCCCCACACATGCATGCTACAGTTACTGCATCCAAAGTAAAATGCTCTATAGGGGACGTCCTTATCTACCATTCTAAAATCCAAGGTATGTAGATGGCATATAACTCAATCACAGACATACCACAAAATTCAGAAATGTCATTATCCTTACTGATGCAGAACCATAACAATATAATCATGCGTAAACGTTAACAGGAAAACAAAAGATACACACCTGCAATGTCCGGTGCCGCTCGCGTCTCCACGGTAAACAACTAAAAAGCCCTGCCTCCTACCGCAAGCGCCTCTGCTCGGCCCTGACGGCCGTCGGTGATCCTCAAGGTCGCAAGGGCAGGTGCTATCACATGTCCTGCTGAAAGCGAACTCGGACACTGGGCCTTCTTGTGGCCCCGCTGACTGTAATGAAAACATATCAGGTCTGATCCCTGAATGATGGCAGCTGTACAATCTTTGCTATAATGACCAGTCCGGCCGCATTTGATGCAGCCACAATCACCTCCACTACTAATCCTGCACGCACCCTCGTGCGTCCTGCCACACTTCCCGCATCGGCTGTGGCTCTGAAAATCCCTCAATCTCGAATATGACACCTTGGGCCTTTTTCCCGAACCTGTGGCCACCTGAATCTCATCTGGCTTCCTCTTCCTGATGTGCTCCAGATCAATCTCCATCTCTCTGGCCCGAGCAATCATGTTCTCCAGCATCTTGCAGTTGGACCTACTCACAAACTCCCTGATGTCACTCCTCAACATCTCATGATATCGGGCCTTCTTCATGTCCTCATCCGCGACATATTGTGGAACAAGAAGAGCCCTCTCTCTAAACTTGGCGGTGATCTCTGCCACAGTCTCAGCCATCTGCTGAAGGTCGTGAAACTCCCGTGCCAACTGATGCACCTCAATAATTAGTGCAAACTCAGCCCTGAACCTGGCCGAGAAACCACTCCATGACATTGTGTCCAGCGCGGCATCATCACCAATGGCATGTCGAACCTCCTCCCATCAATCCCGTGCTCTGTCCTTCAAAAGGCAAGAGGCGAGTCTGACCTTGTCCCCCTCGGGACACCGGCTCGTACGAAAAGCATTGGCAACATCGGCCAACCATCTGCTGCTGACAATGGGGTCCCTAGCCCCATGATAATATGGAGCTCCACAGGCTCTGAACTCTCGGAATGTCAAGGTACGCGCCCCTACCAAGGCCATCATCTCTGATCGAAAGGCTCCAAGACTCTCGTCCAAAATATCTAGTATACCCTCCTTGACCGTGCCAAAGATCACATGAGTCTGGTCTAACATACTGCGCTTGATCTCAGCTGATACAAAATCTCTCATCCGCTCTTTGAGCTGCTCGGTCCCTGAACCCGAGCCTGATCCCTCTCCGGCGCCTGATCCGCCTACTGGTCTCTCACGCAATGACACCATGCTGACAACATAATACAAAAACTATTAAAACACACATCACTGCTGAGGGATCACCCATACACACACTACAAGTTTCCCGGTCTCATCTTGACCCTTCTTGAATCGAGTACGGATCCTCTACTTTCAGTAGTACGGGCCCATACTACCTTCCACATCTATCCTTACTTTCGTCAATAACTACTTCAACTCCACGAGGTCCCTTTTACTACTACTACTGCTCCCAGCACTACACTCATCCTAGGCCTATCCTAGGGAAACCTTCGACCCAACTAGTCCTCAGATGCTAAATGTTTCCTTTTAATGCCAATCAGCTATTACTTAAATACCATCACATGTGACGAAGCTCAGATAATCCTTCAAGTAAAGGACTCGTCCCTACAACAATTAGACTCAAACGAGATCCGCGCAGTAGGGTCAAATCCAGAATTCTGAGATTATTCAACCCTGATCACATGTGACTTAATGTATTCATCTAATAGCTAAATCCCATCACTCAGAATCCCACAAAGCACAGAGGAAGAAGCATTCACACAAAGGAAAATATAACCATAACATAATCAAGTAATCACATTCACACAACAAGAATCTGCACTAGCATGCGACATAAGCTCATAAACTCACACATAACCTAAACATGCTATCCTACTACTGTCTAACCAACACTACCATGTAGCTCAAAAGCACATATAACAGGGACATAAGGCATCCTCCCTAGATCCTTAGTCCTAAACTTGCATGTTGTTTTGATAACGGATAATCATAACATAAACTTGTATGAGTATTTTGGGGTACTTACTTGAGCTCGATTGATTGCATGCACCACACCATTTTCTCTTCTCAAATTTCTTTCCGACTTTTCTAAAACTCTTTTCTTTTCTCAAAATCCATTTTTTCACACAAAAATTGATTTTCCTTTTGAAAATTTATGTACCAATCCCTTAGTTTGAGTTTAGACACACCCAAAAGTATGTCCGAATCCCTCAAACCAAGGCTTTGATACCCACTTGTAACGATCCAAAAATCATGACTAAAAATTTCATTTTTAAAATGTTACTTAAACCACAATTGTCAATCCATAACAAAAATCTTAACATAAAATCAGAGTGCTAATTCAAAACATGCTCTTATTATCAGAGTAAAACATCCCAGGCTGACTAACTATGATGTGTGCAATGCGATCATCTCGAGCTCTTCCTTTCGTTATCGGAAGTACCTGAAACCAAAACTGAAAACTGTAAGCATAAAGCTTAGTGAGTTCCCCAACCTACCACATACCATACACATAACTGCATACTACCAATACTGGGCCTCGCCCACTACCTCGGGCCTCGCCTGCTACAACAGTAATCGCCTGGCTTCGAGCCCAGCTCAGTTTACATATATGTTTCTCTTAGGCCCCGCCTGTATTTGGGCCACACCCATTAAACATATACAAACATATAACATATCGCATAACACATAAACCATAACTACTCTACTACATTCATGTACTAAGGCCTCGCTTGTCTTGGGCCCCGCCCCTATCCTGCTACTGATGAGTCATGGAACCCCATCCACACTCCTGCTGATAGTGAGATACGGACCCAACCCACACTCACTCCATTCCTAACTTGGACCTTGCCCCCTGGACGGCTACTGATGAGATATGGAACCCCATCCATACTTTGCTAATATTGAGATATGGGACCTCGCCCACACTCACCCCCTACTAGGCACATACAAGTATCACACAGACAACAAGTATACTCTATAATGCAAACCATTCCTTCGGCACCTGCCCGACATTGGACCTTGGTCCTGAATATCATACTAGCAAACAGTGCCTAGGCTAACCCCCGGGTCTTCCTACTCATAACTACATGGGCTGACATTGTGGACGTAGACCCATTCATGGCCAAAAAAGACCATTTTAATTTATGCTTTTAAAATAATTTCAGAGTAATCATTTGATTAAAAGAGTTGAGGAATTTGTTCCCAAAACAAAATTTGATAAAAATAAGATTTACCAAAGCATTTCTTAAAGAAATGTATTTTTCATTATATTACAATACTCGGGATGTCATTTTCTGATAAATAGACCAAAAGCATAAACATTTCAATACAGACCTTACAACAGCTAAATATAACAACATGTCTATAATCCAAAAATAACTTGACAAGTCATCCAAACTTATGCTTCGGCGCCACTACCTGTAATACAAAAAAGCTGAGTGGGTCAGGCTTGGGAGCCTGGTGAGCATATAGGGTTTTCAACCCACAATAAATAATTATATTTAATTCCACCAACCAACAATAACCCAATTACCATTCCCGTTATTCTCACTTTACGTCCCTAAGACAACTAACACAAGGGACCTAGTCTTAGAATATTTCATCGGGGTGACAACACATGCGTTCGGGGGTTTCCCAGCAATATATGTTAAATAAGGCAACCATGAGGGGGATGGAGTACAATGAATGAACACCCAAGTTCATTAACACCTACAAGTGGCGAGCCTGCTAGCGTTCCATAGGACTATCTAGAAAGTCTGTGGTCGTCATCTAAACTCCGTTAGATGACTGAATCAAAAACAACATCGAGGCATGTCATCTGTTTATCACACATCAACTATCTACCCATGTTCTACCCAACATATTAGTAGATAAAAATATATATTTTGATGCATAGTTTCAAACCTGTATAGCATTCTCATTCAATCAATATTCCAAACAACAGATGAGGCACATACACATAACACGTATTTCATAGAGAATAAATCATATCTATGAGATAGAAGAAAGTGAATATACATTCACACATATAACAACAAAATATACACATAACATGTATTTCATATAAAATACTTCATAATTATGTGTTAGAAGAAAGTGACTACATGTTCACTTGATCAGAAGATGATCGGACAACACTATGACTTGTAGAAGTAGTATTCTTCGGTGAAACTGGGTTCACATCACTAACTGGGCTTCTTGCGGACAGAGCTTCAGCTCGGAAACTCTTTTCTTCGCGGGATCTTCGAGCTTCGGGTATCGGGATGATACCGGGGCTTCGGGGGGGGTACTTCTTTTCATGTAAATCGAGGTAATATGAGTGAGAGGAGAGAATTTGAGCAACCAAACTCAACTGGCCCTTCAAATCTTTTTATTGGGCAAAATTTTCCTTTGCCACGTCGTGGTACGGTTTACCATGTTGTGGTGGCTGGGTCGTCACTGCATGCGTCATTGCAAGTGGGTCTGACAGACTCCAGAGCTCCTGCCACGTCGTGGCACTTTTACCACGTCGTGGTGGCTGACAGTTTTGGGGTTTCGCGCCCTGAACTTCAGAAATTCATAACTTTTGCATACGAACTCGGTTTTTGACGTTCTTTATATTGACGCGTAGGTGAGAATATACTCTACAACTCTCGTTTAGACTCCATTGGCTAATTTTGAATTTATTTTTAATATATTATAAATATATTACTTTTATGTTATTTTTAGTAGGCCGGGACAAGAAAACTCTTTTACAAATTCATTACTTCATCCGACGTCCGTTTTCACGTATATTTTTATCGTTTCACTACTATCGATGAGATCTTCGATTCGCATTTAGATTGTCTCGGCTAAATATCACTCGATCTCAAATCGAGGATTCGGGCTGCATACTGCTAAGTCGAAACTTCGGAAAAATCATAACTTCTCATACGAAGTCAGATTTGGGCGTTCTTTTTATGTACGCTCTCGGTTTAACGAACTCTACAACTTTCGTTTAGATCACTAAGGCTAGATATCTCTCTATCTTAATTTCAGGTTTTATGTAACGACCATAAAATTTCAACAATTTTAACTTTTCAAAAACAACCCATTTTCATAATGTTATTACAAAAAGGTTTTCAATACAACTATTATCAGATTCTTCCCAGAACCACATCACAAAACATAATCATGAGGAGCGGTACGATCACGCCTTTGCCTTGCCACGGTCTCCTGAAGAACCTGAAAAACATTAGACCACAACTGTAAGCCCGAAAGCTTAGTCAGATATCCCTCAAAATACCAACCATATATACCATACACGCTTAACATGCCATATCATATCTGAACACAGAACAACCATGAACTTCGGGTCTACTGTGTGACTGGTCCGCCGCACCGGCAAACAATCCACCTGGCCCACCCTCCGAGTCTATCCATATACATGGAATCTGCAGTATGATTGGTCCGCCCGAACCGGGCCTTCAATCCACCTGGTCCACTCTTTAAGTCTACAGTATGACTAGTCCACCCGCACCGGGCCTTCAGTCTGTCTGGTCCACTCTCCGAGCCTCGGCACGTCTGGTCCGCTCTCTTGGGGCCTACAGCCTATCCGGACCGCTCGCTTGGCCTTCGGGACAACCGGTCCGCCCTGGGTATGTTGGCCTACTGCACAAAGCCGAACCCGCCTCAACCCAACCCAATCCAACAACCATGTGCACATAAATATTCAAGCATATAACAATTTACATTTAATCAACCGATCTAACAGATCACATAACATAACATCCTCCTAACCAGGATACCGACCTAACCTGTCACTAGCATAATACCATCCTAACTACCAGGATGTAAACATAGCAAAGCAATAACATAACAACGATACCCGGATCTCAGTCCGATAAAATAGCCGGTCTTGGTGCCTTAGACCGTGTTGATATAGTTGTTGGATTAATGTCTAAGTCCATAACTATATTTGCTATGTACTTGACCAGACCCGGCATGGTCCATTTGGGTTGCACTTCACCGACACAATTTATATGGATAATCTTTTGAGAATAGTATGTTTATCATTAATATTAATATATTATAAGTTCTAATATATTATTATGGAATCATATTATTTAATTAGTATTGATCAAGAATTAATTTATAATTAACTAAGTGATCAAAAGGAACTAACTAAATATGGACTCTTATATATATGGAATGGGCCAAGTTCATTTAGGTTGGGCTAAGCTTTCATGGATAGTCCATGGAGTGTTTAACCCATGGATCCTAGGAAATGAAAGGTCATGGGTATTAGGGTTTAACCCTAATCCTCCACACTATATAAAGACGTCCTTGGTTGGTGAAATTGGCACTAGTGTGGTACACTAAGAAGGGCTAGCACACTAAAGTCTTCCAAGGTGTTTTGGTGATTTGTGATTCCATTTGAGGCTTCCACACTATTGGGGCTAAGCTCTTAAAGCTTGAAGACATCAAGCTACATCAAAAGGTATGTCATCTAACTAGTACTTTATAGTATAAGCACTTCATAATATGCTAGTTAGGATTAAAGCCTTGGAAAGTTCTTATTTGCATGTATTATAGAGAAAACACAGATCCAAGGTTTATAGGGTTGCATGTACACTATAGGACAGTGGGAGTCTTAAAGGTCTTGAAAGTCACAAGAACTAATCAAGAATAAAACCTGAAGTTCTTCACTAGCACACGACTTAAGGTTTATAACCTATCATGTTGAAGTATTCTATGCCCATTCCAATTAAAGTTGGCTTTGTATATGAGTTCTTAGAGTTCTCAATTTGTTGTAGAACAACTTGGAAGCAATGGCAGGCCCTTCAGCTGCCAGGTGGCAAGAAATTTAGATTGAGTTCAGTCCATATGAGTTTGGATTAGTCATTATCCTTGTCTTGTGACTATGGTTTTGATAATTCACATGGATAAGAACACATACACAATTAAATCTAAGTGTCATAAGGTTTCTCTCCGATTCATGAAAATGATGGTGAGGAAACACTTTCACTAAGTAGATTTTAGCTAGACAGCAATTGTGATATTTGCATTCTCAAAGTCGTTAGTGGAGCGTGTGTGGTTTACCGACACACTAACCTGGACTTGTGAGAAGTGGAAAAAAGGTCTAACCATTATGATTACGACATCCCTCTTCATAATTGTTTAGACACACAAGTGTGTTCTCTAAGGGAAGGTGTATGATTTTGATAAAGTTTTATCAAAGCAATCTAGTATCAGAAATCTGAACTTTGGTAAGAAAGTCAACTGATTTCTGAGTACATGTCAAAGCTAGTGGGAGCATAAGTGTTATGCTAATAATCATCATGTTAGTGGGAGCATGATAATTATGATAAGTATTGCAAGTTAGCAATGTTAATTATAGAAAACAAAAGTTTGAACTGGGATAGAATTGTTTTGCTATAATTAAGGGAGAGGAAATTATACTTCATCTCAAATCTATAAGCTTAGATCGTGAGGTTTTAATCACTTACTCAAGGATATATATGAATTTCATGTTGGAATGGCTCAACATAAGGAAATTCTGTATATGAGTCCATTATTTGCGTTCTAAAATTCGATTATGATTACGACATCCCTTTTCATAATCTGAATTATGAGAACTTGGCAAATAGAAATGGAAATATTATAGCAAAAGACTGGTTTAGTCTTTATGTGAGACATCATGAATCGTGTCCCATATGCTTCAAATATATGATCGATTACATGTGTTATATTCATCCTTTCTAAAATTTTCCAAATACCTGGGGCATAGGGAAAAGGTTTAGAACTGGATATGACTAAAGGGATTAAACAATTGTCGAGGAAAATCTAAGGTTTACCAAAGATTGGTTGCTCAAGAACAGTTGGAAGTATAGTGATAATTCTGGAAGGACTATATTGACATAATCTGTAAGGAGGCAACTCTTGTTCAGAAGTGATAGTCAAAATGGAATCTAGAAATGTTTCAAAGATAGAAGTTTCAATCTGTGTAAGATTAAGGAAACTTAATGCAAGAAGGATGTTTCCAAGGAGTTGATCTCCTTTGGAATGCTCTGTAATATTTGTTGTCAAGTCTTTATGACTTTGTGCATAATCATTACAAGAGAATCAATGCATATAAGTTTAGAATCTAACAGATTTCAATAAATGGCATGAATTTGGAATTCTTGCATTTGCAGTAAGGATTTGGGACTGTGGAAAGAGGATCACTGGAGTTAGGTTCAATTGATCTAGTTCACAAAGTAAAGATCATAGACAAACATAGTATGCATACTTGGTGTATGGCATGACTAGTGTTTACAAAACATAGTGTACATGCTTGGAGCATGGGACATCTATTGTTTTAAAATCAAGAATAAAGTTTATAGCTGAAACAATATACAATGAATAATGTGTAATCATATGGTGATAAAAAAAAAGGTGTTTTATTTATATTCATAGGTTCTGAGACCATATTGGATTCAATTATTATTGTGTTTCACTTTGCATGTTTTGACTTCCCGAATAAACTAGGTTATTCTTCCGGAATGACTAAGTTATTCAAACCATCCACAGTCGGTCATATGTTGGAAGCAAATATGAATTAAGACTGTCATGGGTTGGCTTGTAGAGGTCTAAGGTGTTGGACAAATGGCTACAACACTCATGAGTGCTCATAAATTCTGAGTATTGGATTCAACCCGCGCTCATTGGAATCACTTCATGGATTTTATCACGAGTGATCATGAGATGATAATATCTTATATTCTTCAAACCTAGAGATATGAGTTGTTACTATGAGTTGGTTGTACATTGATTGCACGAAAACGCATTTGGTAACTCGGTGCTATAAAACGTGCCTTTGTGTATGATTCAACAAGTAGTAGAACAAGCCATATGAGTCGAAGTTTATCCATTCCTTTTACCTTCGAGATAAAAGCAATATCTGTGGGCCCCTCGATGATTTGTTGATGACAAATGGAAGTGCTCGGCCGGGCCAGGACTGATTTGATTTGTTTAATTATTCAGTCATCATAAATCGGAAATCGGGAAACAACAAATGGACAGAGCGAATGATTATAATCCATGTCTCAGTCCATATGATATCTAGAATGGAGGAATATATGATCCCTTATCTAATGGACAAGTTCGTTGACAAGATCAGAGTTCGACAGCGGCTTTAAGAGCTACGATTGCCAGTTAGGTTTGAAGTCATACGCAATAATAGTTTTAGACTTATCCAAGTGGGAGACTGTTGGATTAATGTCTAAGTCCATAACTATATTTGGTATGTACTTGACCCGACCCGGCATGGTCCATTTGGGTTGCACTTTACCGACACAATTTATATGGATAATCTTTTGAGAATAGTGTGTTTATGATTAATATTAATATATTATAAGTTCTAATATATTATTATGGAATCATATTATTTAATTAGTATTGATCAAGAATTAATTTATAATTAACTAAGTGATCAAAAGGAACTAATTAAATATGGACTCTTATATATATGGAATGGGCCAAGTTCATTTAGGTTGGGCTAAGCTTTCATGGATAGTCCATGGAGTGTTTAACCCATGGATCCTAGGAAATGAAAGGTCATGGGTATTAGGGTTTAACCCTAATCCTCCACACTATATAAAGATGTCCTTGGTTGGTGAAATTGGCATTAGTGTGGTACACAAAGAAGGGCTAGCCAATTTCACTAGAGAGAACCAAGTATCCATATTCTCTAAAGTCTTCCAAGGTGTTTTGGTGATTTGTGATTCCATTTGAGGCTTCCACACTATTGGGGCTATGCTCTTAAAGCTTGAAGACATCAAGCTACATCAAAAGGTATGTCATCTAACTAGTACTTTATAGTATAAGCACTTCGTAATATGCTAGTTAGGATTAAAGCCTTGGAAAGTTCTTATTTGCATGTATTATAGAGAAAACATAGATCCAAGGTTTATAGGGTTGCATGTACACCATAGGAGTGTTAGAATGCTCAAAACCCAATAATAGTGAGGATAACTCGCCTCGCAACTGCCGACTGAACAGATAAACCCAAGCTGCTCCGACCACTGATACGATCTCCAACACTGACCAACACCAACACTCTGAACTCAAACAAAAGCCAAAAATTACCAAAATGCCCCTAGAATCAACTGGTCAACCCTTGGTCAAAGTTAAAGTCCACCCATGACTGACTTTACTCGCCGAGTCAACCCGATGACTCGCCGAGTCCCCATGCACAGAACTCCCCCAATCCACGACTCAACTCGCCGAGTCACCCCGAGACTCGCCGTGTCCCATGACTCTGAGTCCCCTCGCATTCAACTCACCGAGTCCTCCCTTGACTCACTGATTCGTGGCTCCACTAGAAGAAGTTTGGACCTCTCGATCAGACTCGCCGAGTCCAAGAACAGACTCGCCGAGTCCAAGGCTATCTTCAACCTACTCGTCGAGTTGTTCTTCCAACTCGCCGAGTTCCAGTCCATCTTCAAGCAACTCGCCGAGTACACCTTTGTGACTCGCCGAGTGCCTCTAGATCTTAACCCATACAGAAGCCTTCCAAGGCATGCAGTTGATCCAAAACGTAGATCTACCCTTCTACAACCCATGCATCACGTAAAGTGGCAAACTTTACGTGAATCCAAAGAGATCTAGGCATTATACACTCTAGGGCTAGGGTTTGGGACAAGATGACTTCACCAAACACTCAAGAACAGGGACTTTAATGCACTCTAGACCTCCTCCATTCCAGATCTGAGGTAGCAACCTCAGATCTAACCTTCAAACTCAAAATATCACAAGGTAAACTTTCCACACATCCCAAAATGAAGAATCTAGAAGAATATCAGCCCAAGAAACGAAGTAATACCTCAAAAGGAAGCCCAAATAGAAGAGAAATCCGAATCTTAGCAACGCCCCTTGCTCCAAGCCTCCTAACTCAACAAGATCTTCTTCCAAAATCTCTTCTCGAAGGTTCAAATGCACTCAAATCCCTCACAATCACGATTTAGGGTTTTCTGGACTTCAAGAGAGGGTAAAGAAGTTGGGGATAGGGTATCATGTCCTTTATATAGGGCTCATCCTCCGAAATTAGGGTTTTCTCCACTCAGCGCCTACTCGCCGAGTCCAACCTCCGACTCGCCGAGTTGGCCACTTAACACGCGTCCAGAGTCGCGACCCTACTCGCCGAGTCCACCCATGGACTCGCCGTGTTCCCTTTTCATACTTACACTTTGAACCCTGAATTTGCACTCCTGAACTTGGGATGTTACAATTCTCCTCCACTTAAATTAGGCTTCGTCCTCGAAGCCTGCGGCAACTCAACTCCAGAACTACTCCCGCAATGCACCACCTGGCATTAACCAGACTAGGTTACTCAAGGCACAACCACCGAAACCCAAAACCCAATTTTTCCTGTTGCGGTGTTCTGACCACAGCTTCAAGCTGGCCACTGGCTTCATCCACACTAATTACTGAGTATCACTCCATGATACATCACTTGCTCCAAATCACGACAATCACTCGACCCATATGAGCTAGAAATAACTATGAACCACCGGAATCCCGATCTGAGTCTAACTTTATCCACTCCAGGTTGACAGAAGGACACATCCTTCAGTCTCAGAGCAACTCCCATGAGTTCTCTTCCGCAATCTCATACCCTTGCCGGACTGGTTCTAACATCCTCGGGTTGGGAAAACCTGATGCACTGACGACACCACCAAACATCCCCCAAGATGAATTACCATTACATACACAAATCCTTGATCAAAATCAAGCTGGAAATCCAAGACTCCATCCCTGCATCCCTTCCGAGCCTCTTGGCTCTACACCCTTAGAATTTCCTCCATGACCTCGGCGGACGTCCAAACCGGATGTGATTCCATACTACTGCCGCAAACCGCTGCTGAATGACTATAATTGGAACACTCCAATCACAACTTTGCACTACTGCTTTCACTTCCGTGAACTAACACTCCCTCTCGGAGCTACATTCTTTTCCCATTCCTTACCAAGGAAAACCACTTGGCTGCCTTGTCACTACCACAAGTGCCACAGTGCTCACTAAATACTACACCATTTCCTTATGGCTTAACCGATATCCCATGCACCACACATACTCTGAATCTGCTCGCAGGGACTCTCGAGTCTAAGCACTACCTCCACTACTTATGATAAATATCTGGGGCCAGACCTTCTGATGATATCACATCGCGACATACTTAATCCATTTCCTCGTACCGATCTATCAACACATGCAGAGTTTTCAGCATGACTGGACCGCCTTATCAGGCCTTCAGCCAATCTGGACCACTCTCAGAACCTTCAGCAGATTTGGACCGCCCTCCAGGGCCTTCAGCCTGGCTGGACCATTCTCCGAGCCTTCGGCCTGACTGGTACGCCTATCGGCCTTCAGTCTATCCGGACCGCTCAACTAGCATTCATCATTCCGAGTTATCCCTCCGGGAAACTCTCCCATGCATACTGTTCTAGCCCTCTAGGGTTTCCGAACTCTATCTCCATCCTACATACTTAATCCCGGCCCGATTCCAGACCTTCCACAATCAATCACCCTAGGTCTGTATCCCGCCCCGCACGCCTACCACTTACTCATACCAGCCTATGCTCTTGGATGACAGAAACACTGCTGAATCCCAAGCAGCTAAACAACCTCTCGTGCTCATCGATCTTCCGGATAATTTTTCCAATTCTCCCCCACTTAGAGCACTGACTATCAACCACTGATCGCCATCACCGACCTCCCTTATCAACCGTACACAGCACAATCCCTTGCACGCAAACTGGTTCCCACTAGAACGAGCAACCCTCACTAAATCACCTATCAGAACGGATCATCTCACCTTGAAAGAAACCCAACCTTCAGCTAACCATTTCTTAGACTGTCGATGTTTCCCAACATTCAGATCAAACGCCAGATTCCCACTAACACCCTCATGAAAGATTACCAACGAAATTCCCAACACTAAACCCATAAGCATACCATAACCCTCAAAGAACAACGAATAAAATACCGAAAACCACACAACGAGACTTGCAGATAAACAATACTCCACAATAATCACAAGATAACAAGACAACAAGAAAGGAACATACCCGCAGCTGCATCCGACACTGCCCTGACCTCCTCCGCTGAAAGCTGAAAAGCACGTCCCTGAGCCCTTGGGGGCTCCGCTCCACCCTGACTTCCACCCGTGATCCTCAATGTGGCCGGTGCTGGATCCTGCACCGGTCCCACAGTAAGTTGTGGATAGTTGACCCTCAAGTGTCCAACCTGATGGCAATGATAACAAATCCTCAAATACCGAACCGGGGCTGACTGCCGACAATCCTTCACATAGTGCCCCTCTTTTTCCGCACTTAAGGCATGCACCACCGGACCTACAAACTCCGATGTGACCCTTCCTACACTTCCCACAAGTGTGGTTGCTTTGATCTCCCACCCTATAATCAACGGTCTTGGACCGTTTCGACACCGGCTACGACTGCACTGGAGCCTGCCTCAGCTCTCGCAACTGCAACTCAATCTCCAACTCACGCCGCCTGGCGGCCTCTTGCAACTCCAACATGGTCTCACACCTCTCCGTAGACACAAACTATCTGATATCCCTCCTGAGCATACTCAGATATCGGGACATCTGAGCCTGCTCCGAAGCGAACTCAAGGCAAAACATTTCCCTCTCAATGAACATCCTGGTGATCTCCATCACCGACTCCGAATCCTGCTTCAGCTCAAGGAACTCCTGAGCCAATCTCTCCCTCTCAACCCGCAGAACATAACGAGTGCTGAACATCTCTCGAAACTGATCCCATGAAACCGCAGCCCTCTGCGCATCCGAATATGACCCCATGGTCAATCTCCACCAATCCTTCGCCCCGAGCCTCAACAGGTTCAGAGCACACCTCACCCTCTGATCAGCAGCGCACGAACACGTGAAGAAACACCCCTCCACGTCTGACAACCATCTCATAGCAACAATCGGGTCCTGAACTCCATCAAAGGTAGGAGGCTTTGTATTATCGAAGTCCCGATACTGAAAACCTTGTCCGGCTCCTCCCCCTGCCGCTGCTACAGCCGCTGTAGCCGCCGCAGCAGCCGTCTCTATGAGAGCTGCATAGCGCTCATCAAAATACTCAATCATGGCGGTCTTGATCGACCCGAACAGTTACGAAAACTCGTCCCAGAACAACGCAGCAACCTCATCCTGAAGGATCTCACGAATCCTAGCATCCAACTCTCCTGTGCTCATCTGACCAATAACCTCGGGATGTACAGACCCGCCCTGACCTCCCTCTCCTGCACCCGATCCCGACCCGGATCCGCTCCCAGCATGTCTCGTAACCACCATACTGCAAAACACCACAAGATCTCAGATACTTCCCACTATCCAAGGAACCCACTCCCAACCCAACCCTAGAGGTCATGGTTTCCCTGATACGCGTATGGGTCCTGTGCTTTCAGTAGTACGGGCCCATACTACCTTCCACACCTACCCATATTTGTATTAAGTACTACCACAACACCCTTGTGAAAACATACAAAACAAGCGCTCAACCCTCACTCCTAGAGGAACACCGAAAATCTCCCACAGAGGAACCCTAGGCTAGCAGGCATCATAAATCAGGCAACATTATCATGAAATCCTAAAGATCTCTAGCCTAATACTAGCATGCTTTTCTATCAAAGCTCAAAAACGAATATCATGTATGGTATTTTAGGGTTACTTACTGGCTCCGGCTGATCGTACCCCCGCGTCCTCCTTTTACTCATTGTGAAAACCATTTTAAATTCTCTTTTAAAAACTCTCCCTGATTTGAGACTAGATTCACACGAATGTTCCTCCAATTCACTCTAACCAAGGCTCTGATACCAACTTGTAACGACCATAAAATTTCAACAATTTTAACTATTCAAAAATAACCCATTTTCATAATGTTATTACAAAAAGGTTTTCAATACAATTATTATCAGAGTCTTCCTAGAACCACATCACAAAACATAATCACGAGGAGCGGTACGATTACGCCTTTGCCTTGCCACGGTCTCTTGAAGAACCTGAAAAACATTAAACCACAACTGTAAGACCGAAAGCTTAGTGAGATATCCCCCAAAATACCAACCACATATACCATACACGCTTAACATGCCATATCATATCTGAACACAGAATAGCCATGCACTTCAGGTCTACTGTGTGACTGGTCCGCCGCACCGGCCAACAGTCCACCTGGTCCACCCTCCGAGTCTAGCCATATACATAGAGTCTGCAGTGTGATTGGTCCGCCCGCACCGGGCCTTCAATCCACCTGGTCTACTCTCTGAGTCTGCAGTATGACTGGTCTGCCCACACCGGGCCTTCAGTCGGCCTAGTCCACTCTCCGAGCCTCGGTACGTCTGGTCCACCCTCTTGGAGCCTACAGCCTATCCAGACCGCTCGCTGGGCCTTCGGGACAACCGGTCCGCCCTGGGTATGTTGGCTTACAGCACAAAGCAGTACCCACCTCAACCCAAATCTAGTCCAACAACCATGTGCACATAAACATTCAAGCATATAACAATTTACATTCAATCAACCGATCTAACAGATCACATAACATAACATCCTCCTAACTAGGATACCGACCTAACCGGTCACTAGCATAATACCATCCTAACTACCATGATGCAAACATATCAAAGCAATAACATAACAACGATACCCGGATCTCAGTCCGATAAAAGGGCCGGCATTGGTGCCTTAGACCTTATTGATATAGTGAGGATAACTCACCTCGCAACTGCCGACTGAACAAATAACCCAAGCTGCTCCGACCACTAATACGATCTCCAACACTGGCCAAAAGCTAACAATTACCAAAATGCCCCTGGAATCAACTGGTCAACCCTTGGTCAAAGTCAAAGTCCACCCCTGACTGACTCTACTCGCCGAGTCAACCCGATGTCTCGCCGAGTCCCCATGCACAGAACTCCCCCAATCCACGACTCGACTCGCCGAGTCACCCCGAGACTCGCCGTGTCCCATGAATCTGAGTCCCCTCGCATTCAACTCACCGAGTCCTCCCTTGACTCACCGATTCATGGCTCCACCAGAAGAATTTTGGACCTCTCGACCAGACTTGCCGACTCCAAGAACAGACTCGCCGAGTCCAAGGCTATCTTCAACCTACTCGCCGAGTTGTTCTTCCAACTCGCCGAGTTCCAATCCATCTTCAAGCAACTCGCCGAGTACACCTTGGTGACTCGCCGAGTGCCTCTAGATCTTAACCCATATAGAAGCCTTCTGTAACAATTGGGAACGCGAGAATCAAATGAAAAAAAAACACCCCCAATTGTTTAGTGATATCCCGTCTACAAGTTGAATTTCGGGGCGAAATTCTTTTAACGGGGGGAGAATGTAACAATTGGTAAAAATAGGAACAATCGTGCGATGCTATGTTTTGATTATTAAGCAATATGAGTATTTTATTAAGAATGGTTGAAGGAATTTAACCTCTTTTATTTAAATAAGTTATTGTGAAATATAAAACAAGTAACTAATGATAATTTCGTTATGATGTATGACTACGAACCATCACCGGTTTGTGAAAATTAGCATATAACATCATTTGAACGCAACAAACTTAATTTTTGTATCAACATGTCTCTAGTTGATAAGTAAGTTAGGTTCTATGTAAAACGTTTGCTTAATAGATGTGAAGGATCTAAATTTGACAAATATACGAACCAAAGTGACAAAACGTGTTTAACGATATGGTTAACCGGTTAAATGTCACGAAATTATACATTGCTCAATAAATTTTATATTTAAATAAATTAAAATATAAAATGAATTATTATAAGGTATAATTAAAATGTATTTAAGTGTTTTTGAATAAAAAGAATAAAACATAAACATTAAAGTTCAAATACACAAAAACTACATTGTTATTTTATACTAAGTATACATGTATGCATTTGTATATATATATGTATTATTATCTAGTGAATGACTAGTTATGGGTCATGAATTAAAGTGATTTCATGTAAGTTTTATGATGTCTAAATCAATTAAGATAAGAGAATTGGTGAAGATAAGTGCCAACTTAACTAATAAGTGCTTAATCACTTAAGACATTTTACTAAGAATGCTTATTAATCAATCTTCTAATTTTCGAGATTAAGACATTCCCTCTCCTTAACTAGAACTCCTAACTAACTAAATAACTAGTAGTTAGTTAGTTAACTAACTCTATCTCTAAACAACCACCCAAGCAAGTGGCTAGACAAGATCACATCACTTAAACTCACATCCCATCACAAGCTAGTCTAGGTTTTGTCCCCTTATCCTCTTCCACTCTTTCCTCCTTCATAATCACGAAATTTCATCCTCATTTTACCCTCATTTGACCAGCCAATACTCTAGGGAATTACTCTCAACCTTCATCTCATTTTCAAGCACAAGAACTTCCTTCCAAAGCCATCAAAACCATGAACTAAAGGGCTGCTGTCCCTTTTGTGTTTCAGCCACCATTTCACCCATCTACACCTTCCTTTTGCTTGATATTTTTACCACCAAATACCCCTGGAAGTTACTTGTTATGATACTCAAAATTATTGATTCAAAACAGTGAGATTCTGGTACGTTCATTCCCGATAGCACATATGCATGGATACTATATAATAGCAACACAGAGATGAGTATTGTGAGTCGTAGATTTAATCAATTTCTCAAACAAAAACCTCAAAAACTTAAATGAAATATTTACAGTAGAATTGGAATAATCAAAAGCACTAGAGACATGTACATAGGGTGCACTCTAACACTAAATCAACCAATTCGTTCAAAGCATCCTAAAACCGGTCACAATAAAAATTTACAACATTTTCATTTTAACAACGTATTAGTTAGTTTCCTCACCATACCGATATCATATATTACAAAAAGTCCATTCGCCTAAACCCATCGAGTAATAGAACCCTCGTTGTCTATGGCGACAAACCGGACACAATCCCCCGACTCACCTTTTACAACAAGACTCAGAAGTACCTACACATGAGGTACCACGCCGTCCTAGCCCGTGCTGTGGATAAGAAACAAGAAGAGAAAAACATCATGGATGTTGAAAAAGCCCATAACCTTCTCGATATATTCCCAGAAAATCTCCTGGGAATACCATCCATACGGCAACCCGAGTTCAAAAATCAACCTAAGTGCAGTAGTTGCGGAAAAGGGTTATTGTAAATGCCAGCTCACCCAAGTTAATCACCCCACTCAAGTAGAGACTATGGACCCATACTAGTGAATCTATGATTACTAAGTGTATATATTGGACCCCTATATAATTAAGATTCTACGGACTTAGGGTTGGTAATTCCGCTTTAAATCCTTTTCCTTGTTTGGATGTGGGCTTAGAATAGAATCACCGATTCGACTGTCTTTTCAATCTTAATTATATACGACTTATAAACACAAAGAGATGATAGATGAATCAGTTATGAGTCATACCATGAACTCCATAACAAGTTACCCAGGACAGTGGATGGACATGCTACCACTTGAGCGATCGTAGACAAATCAACCAAACCCACACACTTTCTACCGACCAAGGATACAAAGAAAAATAGAAAAGCTGACAGGAGCATATCACAAGAAAATTGCGAGACTGCATAGTATACCACTATCTATCATTTTGGATAAGGGACAGGCGAGTCGCCTCGTGTTTTTAATAGTCGTTAAAGAAGTCCTTTTTATCACCCTCAAACTGAAAGACAAAGAGGAAGAACCATTCATCGAATCCTTATACAACATCAACTATTACATTAACATCAAGGTCGCGTCATTCGAAGCTCTCTGCAGAAGCAAGTGTAGATCACCTCTTTGATGGGATGAGGTAGGTGACACAAAAATAGCTAACAGGCAAGTTCCTAACAACACTCTCACCAGCCCCCAGATCATACGAGAAACTACAGAGAAGATTGTTCAAACCCGTGAATGATTGAAGGCATCCCAGGATTGGAAGAAGAGCTTGTCTGATGAGACTCTTGTTATTCCACTGGATGAAATTGAAATCAACGGGAGTCTAAACATCATCGAAGAACCAGTGGAAATCATGGATCAGGAGGTCAAAAGGACGAAACAAAGCCGCATACCCATAGTGAAGGCCCGTTGGAACGCCAAGCGAGGACCTGAATTCAATAGGGAACGCGAGAATCAAATGAAAAAAAAACACCCCCAATTGTTTAGTGATATCCCGTCTACAAGTTGAATTTCGGGGCGAAATTCTTTTAACGGGGGGAGAATGTAACAATTGGTAAAAATAGGAACAATCGTGCGATGCTATGTTTTGATTATTAAGCAATATGAGTATTTTATTAAGAATGGTTGAAGGAATTTAACCTCTTTTATTTAAATAAGTTATTGTGAAATATAAAACAAGTAACTAATGATAATTTCGTTATGATGTATGACTACAAACCTTCACCGGTTTGTGAAAATTAGCATATAACATCATTTGAACGCAACAAACTTAATTTTTGTATCAACATGTCTCTAGTTGATAAGTAAGTTAGGTTCTATGTAAAACGTTTGCTTAATAGATGTGAAGGATCTAAATTTGACAAATATACGAACCAAAGTGACAAAACGTGTTTAACGATATGGTTAACCGGTTAAATGTCACGAAATTATACATTGCTCAATAAATTTTATATTTAAATAAATTAAAATATAAAATGAATTATTATAAGGTATAATTAAAATGTATTTAAGTGTTTTTGAATAAAAAGAATAAAACATAAACATTAAAGTTCAAATACACAAAAACTACATTGTTATTTTATACTAAGTATACATGTATGTATTTGTATATATGTATTATTATCTAGTGAATGACTAGTTATGGGTCATGAATTAAAGTGATTTCATGTAAGTTTTATGATGTCTAAATCAATTAAGATAAGAGAATTGGTGAAGATAAGTGCCAACTTAACTAATAAGTGCTTAATCACTTAAGACATTTTACTAAGAATGCTTATTAATCCATCTTCTAATTTTCGAGATTAAGACCTTCCCTCTCCTTAACTAGAACTCCTAACTAACTAAATAACTAGTAGTTAGTTAGTTAACTAACTCTATCTCTAAACAACCACCCAAGCAAGTGGCTAGACAAGATCACATCACTTAAACTCACATCCCATCACAAGCTAGTCTAGGTTTTGTCCCCTTATCCTCTTCCACTCTTTCCTCCTTCATAATCACGAAATTTCATCTTCATTTTACCCTCATTTGACCAGCCAATACTCTAGGGAATTACTCTCAACCTTCATCTCATTTTCAAGCACAAGAACTTCCTTCCAAAGCCATCAAAACCATGAACTAAAGGGCTGATGTCCCATTTGTGTTTCAGCCACCATTTCACCCATCTACACCTTCCTTTTGCTTGATATTTTTACCACCAAATACCCCTGGAAGTTAATTGTTATGATACTCAAAATTATTGATTCAAAACAGTGAGTAAACTACCCCTTTTCTTGCTCTTTTGCTGTGAAATTTCGTGACAGCAACATAGCCAAAAGAGTGGCTGTTTTGGAGCATCAAACCAACAACCAAAAGTTCATCTTCAACATTCCATTCTTCAAGTATTCACATAAGGTGAGTTCATACCCCTACATTTTCATGTTTTATTCAAGTTTTAAGGGGGGGAATACAAGTTAGAACACTAAACATAACTTAAATTTAAATGACAGCTTTCTACATAAAAGTTGAGTCCTGTTCACGGACTGTTTTGACCATATTAAACTTAATATCTTTCAAAACTGTACAATATGCAAATAGTTCAAGTTTATACCTTTCTAATGACTACTCGCACGCGTTCATACGATTTTTCTACAATTTATGGCGATTTTTATAAAACTGCCTGTCATTTTAGAAGTGATTTCGGACCAGTCTGTGAAGATGTTCATTTTCACACTAGTTTGAGACCACTAAAAATCATAATAAAAATTAGGAACAAAGTAGACTCATTTTATAAACTCTCAAAGGTGACGGATTCAGTTTCTGACTTCCGAGGATTTTTCTATGAGTTTTCTAAAAACAGGGACAGTAAAGGGTAAAACTGTCAAAAGTGGTTTATACATTTATTAACACCTTCTAACATTTTTGAGCAACGTTTATACATTAAGGAAGTTAAAACACAATCATTTAAATATGTTTAATTACCATTTTTACAAAAGTGATAAGTACAAAAAGGTCTTTAGTATCAAACTTAAGGATTATTTCATGCAAAGTTTCTAATAAAAACGTAAGAATATGAACAACAATTACGAAACATACCAAATCATCTTTTAAAATTTATACATATATATAACCATATACATATGTATGTTTTGTTTACAAACTTGTCTTCTACATCAAATATATACATATATATGTTTTGTTTACAAACTTGTCTTCTACATCGAAAATATACATATATATGTTTTGTTTACAAACTTGTCTTCTACATCAAAAATTACACTTTTCATAACAAGTGATTCCTTTTCTAGGTAATTCTAAACAAACAAGACACACTTTTAGAAAACTATAATAGGTATAGTTTTATGAACAAATTTCTAACTCTTATATACTAGAAACATGAATTTCAAGAAGTTTACTTTCGTATACAAGAACAAACGTAACATTTTAACAAGTAGATCTGTTTTTATACCACGGTTTTGTGAGACACTAACTTCATGTACGTTCGAGTACACATTTCAAGTCCTGTATTATATACCAGAATCCCTTGGAAGGGGAGCATGGTGTTTGTGTATAGATCTATACGGGCTTGACAACCCGCGCCTTAACTGTTAGCTACAGTCCACCGTTTGGGGTGACAAACGTCATAACATTCCAACGCCTGAAGAACGTTGTGTATAGGCATTCCGAGTCAATAGTATGGTTATAAAACTCACAAGGGGTATTAAAAACACATTGATTTACGAGGTTTTCAAACATATTGGTTATTTTACACTTACATACATTTTTAGAAACAAAAATTGGTCTTGAGAGAAGGCTACTTTTATACTAGTAGAAAATATAGGATTTTCTAGAAACAAACAAACAAGGACAAAACATTTCATTTCATACAAACATTTTCATTTAATACTTATGAATCTCACCAGCTTAAATGCTGATCTACTCTTTGAAAATTACTTGTATGTCCCAGGGATTCAGTAATTTCAGGTACTAATATGCTTTTGAAGAAGAGATGCTGCGGCGCCAGTTTAATCTCATATTTTGACATCATATTGTAATTGGTTTTGAACATGTAACTTTTGACAAATGTAAACTTTCAATTATATATATGATGGTTGTATTGCATTCTTTACTATGTATTCATTTGTTACGTTACCACATGAAGTCATCCGCCCCCGAACGTTTCCGCCGTTCAGGTTTGGGGGTGTGACACCTTCCAAGCCATGCAGTTGATCCAAATGTAGATCTACCCTTCTACAACCCATCCATCACGTAAAGTGGCAAACTTTACGTGAATCCAAAGAGATCTAGCCTTCAAACTCGAAATATCACAAGCTAAACTTTCCACACATCCCAAAATGAAGAATCTAGAAGAATATCAGCCCAAGAAACGAAGTAATACCTCAAAAGGAAGCCCAAACAGAAGAGAAATTTGAATCTTTGCAAAGCCCCTTGCTCCAAGCCTCCTAACTCTCCAAGATCTTCTTCCAAAATCTCTTCTCGAGGTTCAAATGCACTCAAATCCCTCACAATCGCGTTTTAGGGTTTTCTGGACTTCAAGAGAGGGTAAAGAGGCAGGGGAGAGAGTATAATGTCCTTTATATAGGGCTCATCCTCCGAAATTAGGGTTTTCTCCACTCAGCGCCTACTCGCCGAGTGCAATCTCCGACTCGCCGAGTTGGCCACTTAACACACGACCAGAGTCGCGACCCTACTCGCCGAGTCCACCCAAGGAGTTGATGTCCTTTGGAATACTCTAAAATGATTGGTGCCAAGTCTTGGTGAATTTGTGCATAATCATTACAAGAAGATCAATGCATATAAGTTTAGAATCTAACAGATTTCAGTAAATGGCATGAATTTGGAATTCTTGCATTTGCAGTAAGGAATTGGGACTGTGAAAAGAGGATCATTGGAGTTATGTTCAATTGATCTATTTCACAAAGTAAAGATCACAGACAAACATAGTATGCATACTTGGTGTATGGCATTACTAGTGTTTAGAAATCATAGTGTACATGCTTGGAGCATGGGACACCTATTGTTTTAAATTCAAGAATAAAATTGATAGCTGAAACAGTATATAATGAATAATGTGTAATCATATGGTGATAAATAAAAGGTGTTTTTATTTATATTCATAAGTTCTGAGACCATATTGGATTCGATTATTATTGTGTTTCATTTTGCATGTTTTGACTACCAGAATAAACTAGGTTATTCTTCCAGAATGACAAAGTTATTCAAACCATCCACATTCGGTCATATGTTGGAAGTAGATATGAATTAAGACTGTCATGGGTTGGCCTGTAGAGGTCTAAGGTGTTGGACAAAGGGCTACAACACTCATGAGTGCTCATAAGTTCTGAGCATTGGATTCAACCCACGCTCATTGGAATCACTTCATGGATTTTATCACAAGTGATCATGAGACGATAATATCTTATATTCTTCAAACCTAGAGATATGAGTTGTTACTATGAGTTGATTGTACATTGATTGCACGAAAACGCATTGGTAACTCAATGTTATAAAACGTGCCTTTGTGTATGATTTAACAAGTAGTAGAACAAGCCATATGAGTTGAAGTTTATCCATTCCTTTTACCTTCGGGATAAAAGTGATATCTGTGGGCCCCTCGGTGATTTGATGATGACAAATGGAAGTGCTCGGCCGGGCCAGGACTGATTTGATTTTTTTAATTAGTCAGTCGTTATAAATCGGAAATCGAGAAACAACAAATGGACAGAGAGAATGATTATAATCCATGTCTCAGTCCATATGATATCTAGAATGGAGGAATATATGATGCCTTATCTAATGGACAAGTCATTGACATAGGTCAGAGTTCATCTACAAGGTCAGAGTTTGACAGAAGCTTTTGAGAGCTACGATTGCCAGTCGTTTCGTGAAGTCATACGCAATAATAGTTTTAGACTTATCCAAGTGGGAGACTGTTGGATTAATGTCTAAGTCCATAACTATAATTGGTAAGACTTGACCCGACCCGACATGGTCCATTTGGGTTGCATGGCATCATGCACTTGGATAGACTAAATGAGATAAATAAGACACCTATGGTTATTAATATATTATAAGTTCTAGTACATTAATAATAAGAATAATAAGATTATTTAATTATTATGGATCAAGATTTAATCTAGGATTAATTAAGTGATCAAAAGAAGACTAATTAAATATATGGGTTAATTGTGCAAATCATCCATACTTATATAGTGGGCTAATGCTCCATGGATTATCTAGTTGGGCTAAAACCCATATGATGCTCCATGATGCTCCATGGTGTTTTTGTACCCATGGATCATGGAAATGAAAGGCCATGTCAATTAGACTTTACATGGTGTAACCTTAACTATATAAGCATCTTATTCTTGACCAAAATCGGCCACTAGAGAGAGTAAGAAAGGGCTAGCCGATTTTCATGAAGTGTAGAATTCACTCAAGTTATTCCAAGTGTATTTGGTGTTGTGTGAACCATTTGAGGTGTCACACTTGACGCACTTGGCACTCAAGCTTCATGAAGACTTTCTACATCAAAGAGGTATGTAATCTATCTTGCTATAGTCATTATTTTGTATGCTAGATTAGGATAATACCTTGGATGTTCATATTTGTATGCATAATAGAGAAAACATAGATCCAAGGTATTTAGGGTTGCATGTACACTTAGGAGTGTTAGAATGCTCAAAACCCAACAGTGGTATCAGAACCTAGGCTTGTTTTCTTGTTATACTTGCAAAACTGCTTAAAAAATCGAAGTTGTTTGCTGTCTGATCATCAGACTCGGCGAGTCCATGCCTAAAAAGTGATCAAATCGATCCAACTCGCCGAGTTGGTTCATGCACTCGACGAGTTGGACCCCCAGACAACATAAATTCGACTTTTTTGGCTGTAATTGGACTAGGAACATTACCCTAAGATGTTTTTGAACTTATAAACTTGTTTTTGATGTGGTAATTCTCATGCTAATCAAATTTAAAAGATAATTGTCAATAGATTCATGTATTGTTTTAGTTTAAGGTTTAGACTAATTACATGAAAAAGTTTGATTTGAATTATCTTGTTCTTCTGAGTTGCTTAGATTAATAGAAAAGTTGAGTGAAATAGTTGTTTTCAATCCAAATTAATCTAAGAGTTGATTCTAAAATGTGTTTTTGTAACTTGTCCTCAAGTTATATGAAAAGTCACATTTAAGTTTCATAAAACTCATAATAATTGGCAAAGGTTACAAAATGAAGAGTCTAGTTCTAATTAAATGGTTTTATGACTCCATAACTTGTCCTCAATTTATGGAGGACCAAGAGTCTCTTCATTAAATAATAAATAAATAAAAATGTGTAACCTTAATTAATTCCATAAGTTATAAAATAAAGATAAGTTAATTTTTTTATTAGTTTAAAGTTTTCCATAACTTGTCCTCAAGTTATGGAACTTGAAGAGTTTTTGGATTAAAACTACTTTAAACACATAGGTTATGGAATTAATTAGTTTTGAATAGTTTCAAAAACTTGCCCTCAAGTTTTGGAATGTGTAAAGTTTTCTCTTATGAATACTTTAATTCCAAGTTAGCCTTTAGAATTTTAAAAGTTAAAATTCAACCGTTATACTTTATAATATTATAAGTTAATATATATATATATATATATATATATATATATATATATATATATATATATATATATATATATATATATATGTATAAGAGTAAAATCAGTCTTACCGTTAGTAGGCCTCATTCACGAAGCCGATCTATAAGGGGGGTATAAGGTTACTGCCTATAAAATGGCGGTTTAATGGGTGTCCACTCTCACCCGCCGCTTCTTTAACTGGTGGAGGGTCGTTAGTCGAAGAGGTTTGACAGGACTATAATTCTCCCTTCATTAAAAGTATTAATGATAAATACTAAGTAGCTAAACTCTTAATAATACCCAATCTTAGTTACTTAGGAAAATTTGAATAAGGTGCTAATCCATGAAATTAAACTTTGCACTTTGTTTACGTCGGTTAGTGGAGCGTGTGTGGTTAACCGGCACACTAACTCGTATTTAACATGGTAGGCAAAGGGTAACTTAATGTTTATCATAGTATCGATGCAGCGTGTGTGGTTAACCGGCACATCGATTGAGGGGTAAACACTTAAGAGTACCAAGTAATTTGCATGGTTACTTCACACCTTGTTTTGTGATCCTCGGCATCCCAGTCACAAAACCTGAAGGGCACACTCGAGATTGAAACATGCCATTGAAAAGTTCAATGAATCTCAAAAGATCTAGGAGTTTCAAATCCAATTAAAACCTAATAATACATTTCGTTTATCTTGGTGGAAATTGGTGAATCGTCATTCACCTACCTTCAAATATTTTATAGCTTGGATTACGACATCCCTCTTCTAAGTTATAAAATAGGTTGTTGGGTCCTAGCCTTAATATTTCATATCGGGTGTCATATTAAGGACTTTAGATCAACTATCTTGAATATCTACCAAAAGATGTATGGTTTAGACATTTATGATCTTCCTAAATCATACTTCTTTAACCTCCTCCAATTATTCTCCCTAAGCCACAAGTTCAATGTCACTCAAGCCCTATTGGCAAGGCAAGGTCTAGGTGTGATCACATCTTGGAGATGTAGTCACATATTGACAAGCCGGGAGAGTTGTGTGTCAAAGTCTTGAGAAAGTTGGTGGTTCAATCACTTTCTAAGTCACATAGTCAGCTCCTTTGGGACTCCTATGAACCTGACTATCACTAGATCCTTAATGATCTTATCTATTTGCTAAGATCAACTCCCTAAATCTTTATGGACATTGACAATGATCACATTAGATATCTAGTAAAGCTCTCTTTTCCCAGTGAGAAGGGATCGGCCATAGTCAACTCGGTTGACCAAATGGTAAAGAGAAAGGCTAAGTCTGAGATAGTCCCATTACGAAAGGGTCCATATGTTTATATTGCCGAAGGAAGGGTCATTAGTTGCGAAGCTGCCAAATTTACCTAAGGATGTTAAAGTCAATAAGTTTGACTCTACTTCAGGTAAAGTCCACTATCTAACTCTGCTAAGTTTCTATTCTAAGATTCTTGATACATGATGTGACTGGGTCACATGGTGATGTTTTAAGAATCAAAGAAAAGTGAAGAAACTTAAAGAAAGAATATGCTGAATATGATCGCGTAGATGGATTTCTATCACATAGTTTGAAGATTGGATTCTTGAGCTACTTCTTAGGAGTTATGAGATATTGCTTCGGAATAGATAACAACAAGTTTTCATATGGATTGTAAGGATAAGTTTTTCCTCAAAGTTTTAAAATAGAAGGAAAATTTTTTATTTTATTTATTTTAAAATATCCTTACAATGGCATTTTAGGAAAAATTGTTGCTTATATGATTCCATTAATAGCAAGAGTGGAAATATGAAATTGATTCTTTCATTTGTGGTAATGTCTAAATTTACCAAATAAGGAAAGATTCTCATCACCCAAGTTTCAATTAGATCAGGACTTGGAATCATGCAAGGTGTATAGCATGATGAATGAGAACTTTCAAGTATTGGAATATTAAGACTAATTACTTGTTCACATGGATGTGTGAGTCAAGTAAAGGACTAAGGGATCGAGTACACATTCTTATGCACTGATTAAGTCCACCACAAAAGATCGATAAGACTATTCGTCATAGTTTACTAAAGCTCAGTAAATATGAGTATACTTACAAGCTTAAGTGTAACTCTGAGACATTGGAAAAGGTTCCAATGTAAGGCAGAGTGAATAAGAAGAATCAACTTAGGCAGAAAGATTAGAGTTTCTCAAATCTGGAAAGATGGGAGAGTACTTTAGTATCAGTTTTGTGATCATCTTAATGATTAAGAAACCATAGCACAATTATTTCTCTAAGGGAATCTTAGTGCATTCTTATGACTAAGAAGAGGAATCTTGAATTGTTGAAATGGTTAAATCAAGAAGATGAGTCATACTTCGTTCCAATATAAGTCTTAGAGTCATACTCCAACATTATAACTTGAGTGACATGTCTTAAAGAAGGTTTAAAACACTTGTCAAATGTAAGAGTAAAAGTTTCCTACTCTTGTACATTTGAAATTAGTAAGTTGTGATGTTTTGGATAAAACAAAGACCAACTAAGGCCAATTGTGTGAAGTGTTTTTCTTGATTAGAATCCGCACTATCTCTAGGATGTTTGACAAGGGATTCTTATTGGTCAAGAGCACAGTGGGAGTCTTAAAGGTCTTGAAGGTCTCAAGAACTAATCAAGAATAAAAGCTGAAGTTCTTCACTAGCACACGACTTGAGGTTTATAACCTATCATGTTGACATATTCTGTGCCGATTCCAGTTAAAGTTGGCTTTGCATATGAGTTCTTAGAGTTCTCAATTGGTTGCACAACAACTTGGAAGCAATGGCAGGCCCTTGAGCTACCAGGTGGCAAGAAATCAAGATTGAGTTCATTCCATATGAGTTTGGATTTGTCATTATACTTGTCTTGTGACTATGGTTTGACAATTCACATAGATAAGAACACATACACCAGCAAATCTAAGTGTCATAAGGTTTCTCTCCGATTCATGAAAATGATGGTGAGGAAACACTTTCACTAAGTAGATTTTAGCTAGATAGCAATTGTGATATTTGCATTCTCAAAGTGGTTAGTGGAGCGTGTGTGGTTTACCGGCACACTAACCTGGACTTGTGAGAAGTGGAAAAAAGGTCTAACCATTATGATTACGACATCCCTCTTCATAATTGTTTAGACACACAAGTGTGCTATCTAAAGGAAGGTGTATGATTTTGATAAAGTTTTATCAAAACAATCTAGTATCAGAAATCTAGACTTTGCTAAGAAAGTCAGCTAATTTCTGAGTACATGTCAAAGCTAGTGGGAGCATAAGTGTTATGCTAATAATCATCATGTTAGTGGGAGCATGATAATTATGATAAAGTATTGCAAGTTAGCAATGCTAATTATAGAAAACAAAAGGTTTCAATTGGGAAAAGGTTGTTTTGCTATAATTAAGGGAGAAGAAATTATACTTCATCTCAAATCTATAAGCTTAGATCGTGAGGTTTTAATCATTTAGTCAAGGATATATATTTGAATTTCATGTTGGAATGGCTCAACATAAGGAAATTTTGTATATGAGTCCATTATTTGCATTCTAAAATTCGATTATGATTACGGCATCCCTTTTCATATTCTAAATTATGAGAACTTGGCAAATTGAAATGGTAAGAGTACAGCAAAAGACTGGTTTAGTCTTTATGGGAGACATCATGAATCGTGTCACATATGCTTCGGATATAGGATCGATTACATGTGCTATATTCATCCGTTCTAAAATTTTCCAAATGCCTGGGGCATTAAGAAAGGAAAAGGTCTATAATAGGATATGACTAAAAGGATTAAACAATTGTCGAGGACAATCTAAGGTTTACAAAAGATTGGTTGCTCAAGGACAGTTGGAAGTATAGTGATAATTCTAGAGGACCATATTGACCTAATCTGTAAGGAGGCAACTCTTGTTCAGAAATGATAGTCAAAATGGAATCTGGAAATGTTTCAAAGTTAGAAATTTCAATCTGTGTAATATAAAGGAAACTTAATGCAAGAAGGATGTTTCCAAGGAGTTGATATCCTTTGCAATACTCTGTAATGATTGGTGCCAGGTCTTGGTGAATTTGTGCATAATCATTACAAGAAGATCAATGCATATAAGTTTAGAATCTAACAGATTTTAGTAAATGGCATGAATTTGGAATTCTTGCATTTGCAGTAAGGAATTGGGACTGTGAAAAGAGGATCATTGGAGTTATGTTCAATTGATCTATTTCACATATTAAAGATCATAGACAAACATAGTATGCATACTTGGTGTATGGAATTGCTAGTGTTTAGAAAACATAGTGTACATGCTTGGAGCATGGGACACCTATTGTTTTATATTCAAGAATAAAGTTGATAGCTGAAACAGTATATAATGAATAATATGTAACAATATGGTGATAAATAAAAGGTGTTTTATTTATATTCATAAGTTCTGAGACCATATTGGATTCGATTATTATTGTGTTTCATTTTGCATGTTTTGACTTCCAGAATAAACTAGGTTATTCTTCCGGAATGACAAAGTTATTCAAACCATCCACAGTCGGTCATATATTGGAAGTAGATATGAATTAAGACTGTCATGGGTTGGCGTGTAGAGGTTTAACGTGTTGGACAAAGGGCTACAACACTCATGAGTGCTCATAAGTTCTGAGCATTGGATTCAACCCACGCTCATTGGAATCACTTCATGGATTTTATCACAAGTGATCATGAGACGATACTATCTTATATTTTTCAAACCTAGAGATATGAGTTGTTACTATGAGTTGATAGTACATTGATTTCACGAAAACGCATTGGTAACTCAATGTTATAAAACGTGCCTTTGTGTATGATTTAACAAGTAGTAGAACAAGCCATATGAGTCGAAGTTTATCCATTCCTTTTACCTTTGGGATAAAAGCCATATCTGTGGGCCCCTCGATGATTTGATGATGACAAATGGAAGTGCTCGGCCGGGCCAGGACTGATTTGATTTGTTAAATTAGTTAGTCGTCATAAATCGGAAATCTAGAAACAACAAATGGACAGAGAGAATGATTATAATCCATGTCTTAGTCCATATGATATCTAGAATGGAGGAATATATGATCCCTTATCTAATGGACAAGTCATTGACAAAGGTCAGAGTTCATCTACAAGGTCAGAGTTCGATAGAAGCTTTTGAGAGCTACGATTTCCAGTCGGTTCTTGAAGTCATACGCAATAATAGTTTTAGACTTATCCAAGTGGGAGACTATTGGATTAATGTATAAGTCCATTACTATTATTGGTAAGACTTGACCCGACCCGGCATGGTCCATTTGGGTTGCATGGCATCATGCACTTGGATAGACTAAATGAGAGAAATAAGACACTTGTGGTTATTATTATATTATAAGTTCTAGTATATTAATAAGAAGAATAATAAGATTATTTAATTAGTATTGATCAAGAATTAATCTAGGATTGATTATGTGATCAAAAGAAGACTAATTAAATATATGGGTTGATTGTGCAAATCATCCATACTTATATAGTGGGCTAATGCTCCATGGATTATCTAGTTGGGCTAAAACCCATATGATGCTCCATGGATGCTCCATGGTGTTTTTGTACCCATGGATCATGGAAATGAAAGGCCACGTCAATTAGGGTTTACATGGTGTAACCCTAACTATATAAGCATATTATTCTTGACCAAAATCGACCACTAGAGAGAGTAAGAAAGGGCTAGCCGATTTTCATGAAGTGTAGAATTCTCTCAAGTTATTCCAAGTTTATTTAATGTTGTGTGAACCATTTGAGGTGTCACACTTGAGGCACTTGGCACTCAAGCTTTATGAAGACTTTCTACATCAAAGAGGTATGTAATCTATCTTGCTATAGTCACTGTTTTGTATGCTAGATTAGGATAATACCTTGGATGTTCATATTTGTATGTATAATAGAGAAAACATAGATCCAAGGTATTTGGGGTTGCATGTACACTTAGGAGTGTTAGAATGCTCAAAACCAAACAAATATATCGGGTTTATCTCACACTTAAATTTTGATGCTTATTTTATCCTTAATTTGATTATATCTTTATAAACAATTAAATAAGCACATAATTCACATAATTCACATAATACTCAAATAATTCATCTTCATTACTTCAAAAGAGTTACAAAGGTTAACCTAGAGTATTACGTCAACAATAATGCCTAGCCTGGAAACGCAGGCGTTACAATTCTCTCCACCTTAGGATGATTCCATCCCCGGAATCGCACATCAACAAACAAATGAAGATAGCGACTCAACATGTCATTCTCCGTCTCCCAAGTGAGATTTGACCCATTCGAATGTTTCCAACGGACAAGCACTAATTTGAATATCTTGTGTCGAAGCTTCTTAGTCTTTCGGTCAACAATTGCCTCTAGTTCTTCAATCAACCTCTTGTTCTCATCCAATCTTAGTTCAAAAATTGGAATTATGTCGGGAACTTCCCCCGTGAACTTCCTCAAATAACACACATGGAAAGTGTTATGAATACCATTTAGTTCTTCTGGTAATTCGAGCTTATAAGCTTGGTTCCCAATTCTCTGAAGAACTTTAAACGGTCCAATAATTCTTGGACTCAAATTTCCCCATTTACCAAATCTTATAAGTCCCTTCCACGGTGAGACTTTATGTAAAACCGAATCCCCAACTTCAAAAGTCATCGGTCTTTGCTTCTTGTCAGCATAACTCTTTTAACGATCTTGAGCTGCGAACATTCTTTGCCTAATCACTTTCAACTTCTCAACAGTCTGATGGACCATCTCGGGTCCCATAAACTGCTTTTCTCAAGCCTCAAGCCAACAAGACGGCGTACGACACTTTTGTCTGTACAATGCTTGATAAGGTGCCATCTTTATGCTCGAGTGGAAACTATTATTATAGGAAAATTCTACCAAAGGTAAATGTTCATCCCAGTTACCTAGGAATTCCAGGGTACATGCTCTCAGCATATCTTCAAGTGTTTGTATTGTTCTTTCGCTCTGACTATCTGTTTGTGGATGGTAAGCTGTACTTAAACACAACTTGGTACCCATTTCCTCTTGTAGACTTTTCCAAAACCTTGAGGTGAAACGACTGTCACGATCCGATACAATTGTTAACGGAGCACCGTGAAGCCTCACAATCTCCTTCACGTATGAATTCACAAGCTTTTCCATAGACCACTTCTCATTGGCTGCTATGAAATGCGCGCTCATAGTTAGTGGCGGACCTTAGTGGTGCCCCAGGGGTCCCGGGCCACTGCTCCGACCCCGGCACGTAGTGTAAATTTTTTTTAATGTTTTTTCTATTGGGTGCACTGGCTTAAAACACGAGTGATATTACTAATATAGATTTATTTGTAATTTTTTTAGTGCCACCCCTACGAAAATGTTCTGCGTCCTCCACTGCTGATAGTGAATCGATCAACGACCACCCAAATCATGTTGTGACCAGTTTTCGTTCTGGGCAGTTTAGTGACAAAATCCACAGTAATGTCTTCCCATTTACCCATAGGCACATGTACAGGTTCTAAACTCCCATATGGTTTCTAATGTTGTGTCTTGACTCTCGCACAAGTCACACACTTGGCCACATACTTTGCAACATCAAGCTTCATCGTTGGCCACCAGTAGTAGGGTTTCAGGTCCCTATACATTTTAGTACATGCCAGGATGAATTGAGTACATGGTTTTGTGAGCTTCTTCCATCAGAAGATCTGTTATTCCTCCTGACTTAGGCACGCAAATTTGATCTTGGAATACCTTTAGTCCATGACCGTTGTTATCAAACACCAACGTTTTGCCCAAATGTTCTCCCTTTCGGTCATTCTTCTCAGAAGCATCCTCTTGAGCATTCTTTATACTTTCCACAATGGTCGAGACAACTTCAATTCTCAACGCTATTGGCCTCTTTCTTTCAAAATTGACTTTCCGACAGAGAGCATCAGCTACAACATTAGCATTACCGGGGTGGTAAAGTATCTCACAGTCGTAGTCCTTAAGAAACTCTAGCCAGCATTGTTGCCTCATATTTAGCTCTTTCAAAGCGAAAACTATGGCTGCCAGCTCCAAATCATGAGTGGGGTAGTTCTTTTCATGCTCCTTCAGTTTTCGAGACGCATATGCTATCACCTTTTCTCTTTGGGTCAAAACACAACCCAACTGAACACTAGACGCATCGCTATAAACAACGAAGTCTTCAACTCCATCGGGTAGAGAAAGAATCGGTGCCTCGTATAACTTCTTCTTTAGTTTCTCGAATGCTTCTTTATGCTTATCACTCCAAGCATAAGTAGCTCCTTTGTGGGTCAAAGCTATTAATGGAGAAGCAATCGAAGAAAAGCCTTGGATAAACCTTCAGTAATATCCGGATAATCCTAAAAAGCTTCGGATCTCCGTGGGACTTTTCGGTTGTTCCCACTTCATCACAGCTTCAATCTTTGCTTTATCAACCATTACGCCTTCCTGGTTGACCACGTGACCCAAGAATTGGACTTCTCGAATCCAAAAATCTCATTGCATACAACTTCTCCTTCTTTAAAACTTCTAACACTTCTCGTAAGTGTCTGCCACGCTCCTCTTGGCTTTTCGAGTAAACCAGAATGTCGTCTATGAACACTATCACTGATTTATCAAGGAATGGATTACAAACCCGATTCATTTAATCCATGAATGCTGCTGGAGCATTGGTTAGTCCAAATGACATAACCAAAAACTCATAGTGTCCATATCGTGTTCTGAATGCAGTCTTCTCGATATCCTGCTCTCTTACTTTCAGCTGATGATATCCTGACCTTAGATCGATCTTCGAGAAATAGCTCGAACCTTCCAATTGATAAAACAGGTCGTCGATCCTTGGAAATGGGTATGTATTCTTTATCTTTGCTTTATTCAGCTCTGTAATTAATGCCCATTCTCATGCTCCCGTCTGTCTTCCTTATGAATAACACTGGAGCTCCTTAGGGCGATGAACTAGGTCTAATGAAACATTTGTCCAATAACTCCTGAAGTTGCATCATCAGCTCCTTCATCTCCGTTGGTGCTAATCGGTATGGTGCTTTTTTTTTATTGGTGTTGTTCCTATTAAGAAGTCTATTCAGAACTCCACTTGTCTATCAGGTGGTAATCCAGGAAGATCTTCGGGAAATACTTCCGGATAATCACACACCACTGGAATATTCTGTATCACCTTCTTTTCCTTCTTAGCATCGATCACGAAAGCTAAATATTGTTGGATTAATGTCAAAGTCCATAACTATATTTGCTATGTACTTGACCCGACCCGACATGGTGCATTTGGGTTGCACTTCACCGACACAATAGATATGGATAGTCTTTTGAGAATAGTATATTTATGATTTATATTAATATATTATAAGTTCTAATATATTAATATGGAATCATATTATTTAATTAGTATTGATCAAGACTTAATTTAGAATTAATTAAGTAATCAAAATGTACTAATTAAATATGGACTCTTATATATATGGAATGGGCCAAGTTCATTTAGGTTGGGCTAAGCTTTCATGGATAGTCCATGGAGTGTTTAACCCATGGATCACATGAAATGAAAGGTCATGGGTTTAACCCTAGTCTCCACACTATATAAAGATGTCCTTGGTTGGTGAAATTGGCACTAGTGTGGGTACACTAATAGGGCTAGCCGATTTCATTAGAGAGAACCAAAGTATCCATATTCTCTCAAGTCTTCTAAGGTGTTTTGGTGATTTGTGATTCCACTTGAGGCTTCCACACTATTGGGGCTAAGCTCTTAAAGCATGAAGACATCAAGCTACACCAAAAGGTATGTCATTTAACTAGAACTTTGTAGTATAGGTGCTTCATAATATGCTAGTTAGGATGAAACCATGGAAAGTTCTTATTTGCATGTATAATAGAGAAAACATAGATCCAAGGTTTATAGGTTTGCATGTACACTATAGGATTGTTAGAATTCTCAAAACCCAACAGTGGTATCAGTGACTAGGCTTGTTTTCTTGTTACACTTGTAAAAACTGCTGAAAAATCGAAGTTTTTTGTTGTCTGGATATTAGACTCGGTCAGTCCATCAGGGGACTCGACGATTCCATGCCTTAAAAATGTTCAAAACGACCCAACTCGCCGAGTTGGTTTATGCACTCGACGAGTTGGACCCCCAGATAGCATATATTCGACTGTTTTGGCTGGAATTGGACTAGGAAAATTACCCTAAGCTGTTTTTGACCTTATAAACTTGTTTTTGATGTGTTAATGTTCATACTAATCCAATTTCAAAGATAACTGGCAATAGATTCATGTTTTGTATTGGTTTAAGTCTTATGCTAATTACATGAAAGAGTTTGATTCCAATTATCTTGTTCATATGAGTTTATTAGATTAATAGAAAAAGTTAATTGAATAGTTGTTTTCAATCCATTTTAATCTAAAAGTTGATTCTAATTTATGTTTGTGTAACTTGTCCTCAAGTTACATGAAAAGTCATATTTAAGTTTCTTAAAATTCATAAAAATTGTCATTGGTTACAAAATGAAGAGTCTTGTTCTCATTAAATGGTTTTATGACTCCATAACTTGTCCTAATGTTTTGGAGGTTCAAGAGTCACTTCATTAAATAAAATATGTGTAACCTTAGTTAAACTCATAAAGTTTCTATAAGTTATCAATTATGAAGAGTCACCTTCTTAATAGGTTAAAGCCTTCCATAACTTGGCCTCAAGTTATGGAACTTGAAGAGTTTTTAGTTAAAACTATTTTAAACACATAAGTTATGGAATTGAAGAGTTTTGAATATTTTCAAAACTTGCCCTCAAGTTTTGGAATTTGTATAGTTTTCTCTTAAGAATACTTTAATTCCAAGTTAGCCATTAGAATTTTTAAAGTTAAAATTCAACCCTTATACTTTATAATATTACAAGTTAATAATATATATATGTATAATAGCAAGTCAGTCTTACCATTAGTAGGCGTCATTTACGAAGTGGGTCTATAAATTCTCCTTTCATTAAATGTATTAATGGGTGTCCACTCTCACCCACCGCTTCCTTGACTGGTGGAGGGACGTTAGCCGAATGGGTAGGACAAAGACTATAAATTCTCCTTTCATTAAATGTATTAATTATAAATACTAAGTAACTAAACCTTTTATAAATACCCAATCTTAGTTACTAAGGAAAATATGAATAAGGTGCTAGTCCATGAAATTACACTTTGCACTTTGTTTAAGTCGGTTAGTGGAGCGTGTGTGGTTAACAGCCACACTAACTCGTATTTAAGAAGGCCGGCAAAGGGTAACTTAATGTTTATCATAGTATCGATGGAGCATGTTGTTGGAATAGTGTCTAAGGCTGCAACTATATTGGGCAAGTATTTGACCCGGTTGTGCATGGTCCTTTTGGGTTGCCTTCACCATAGCAACTTGATAGGATGATTTATTAAGAGAGAGTAAATATTATTAATATATTAAAGAATAATATGTGGTTATTTGATTAATATAAGTCATAGAATTAATTGGAATTACTTTGGTGACTTAAAGAGGTTAATTAAATAAAGGGGTATAAACTGTCAATTGTTTGATAGTTAAGCTTTAGACTATAAATCCATATAGATATATAGTGGACGGATTCTAGAAGCTAGGATAGCTTCAAAATCGTCCATGACTTATCTAAGGAAAGGATTTGGATAACCTTAAGAGAAGATTATCCAATTAGGGTTTATGTTGTAACCCTTAAGGAGTCTACAAGTATAAATAGACCCCATGGCATAAGGAAATCGGCACCTCTCCTAAAGTAAGAGAACCCTGGCTGATTTCCTCCCCTCTCCTCTCTCCCAAATCATCTTCCTTGCTATTAAGCCATTAAAGGAGTGACATTTGTGACTCTAGAAGCTCCAAGACCACAAGATCAACACGGAACTCAAAGGTATGGTTCTAGATCTGTTTCAATGTTGTTATTTAACCTAATTAGTCATTAGAAGTCTTAGATTCAAAGCATGTTTATTAGAAAGCCTAGATCCAAGCATTAGGGTTTTGCATGCGCACATAGGAAAGTTCTTATGGCTAAAACCCATCAGTGGTATCAGAGCCTAACTTTGGTTTTCTTTAAATCGATGCTTGATTAACTGAAACAAACCTGCAAAATTCGAATTTTTGGTTTCTGAGTCATGGACCCGGTGAGTTCAAAAGTGGACTGGGCGAGTAGGCCTGACTCGGCGAGTCCCTTTGTGCACTCGGCGAGTCCAGGCGTCAGGAATGGCCAGATTCGGGATTTTTTCATAATTATCTTATGGAAACTTACCTTAATCATAATAGATCAATCTAAATCCGTTTTTTTATATATATGACTATTATCTTGATCTAGTTAAAGGTATTTATAATCTAATAAAATATTTAATTTCCTTATATGATAATTAATTAATTATTTTAATTATTTTGGTAATTATCTTTCAAAGAAATCTTGAATAAAATCAAATATAGATAATTAGGATATTAATTGTTAATTGGAATTATTTGATCATCCATGTTTTAAATGTTTAAAACTTGCCCTCAAGTTTTGAAATTTATATTTGTGATTAAAATTTTTAATTTAGACAACTTAAATTTCAAACCCTAGATTTTAAAAGGTTTAAAATACAACCCTATACTAATATGATATTACTAGAATAATATATATATATATATATATATATATATATGTATGTATGTATGTATGTATAACTAAATGCTAGTCTTACCGTTAGTAGGCCTCATTCACGAAGCCGATCTATAAGGTGGGTATAAGGTTGCGGCCTATAAATTGGCGCTTAATGGGTGTACACTCACACCCACCGCTTGCTTGATTGGTGGAGGGTCGTTAGCCGAACGGGTAGGATAGGGCAACCTCATCCTCTCATTAAAGGTATAATAAGAAATACAAAGTAACTACACATTTTTTTAAAAATTCCCAATCTTAGTTACTTTAGGAAAAGTGAATTGATGCAATCCCATGAAATTACACTTTGCACCCTTGCTAAGAAGTTAGTGGAGCGTGTGTGGTTTACCGGCACACTAATTGGTTCTAAGTGAAGGTGGCAAAGGGTGATTCATTGTTTATCATAGTTCGATGGAGCGTGTGTGGTTTACCGACACATCGAATAGGTGATCGTTACAATGAAGGCACCATGTGAATTTGCATGGTAATTCACACCCGCTTTGTGATCCTCGGCATCCCAGTCACAAACAAGAGGGGCATATCGAGATTTAAACATGCCATTGAATAGTTTCAATGAATCTTATCCGAACCTAGGAATTCTCAAAACACTTAGGACTAATAGTTAAGTTTTATGATGGAGAATTAGTGAATCGTCATTCACTTACCTTCAATTTATTTGCATGTTAGATTACGACATCCCTTTTCTAGTATGTAAATGTTATTGTTGGATCCTAGCCCTAATTTTTCTTATTGGGTGATAATTAGGGATTCTTATTCTAATCTATCTTTGTCCTTTTCTTTTGTAGATGTCGAACGCTAACAACGTTGCTGCTAGTTCTTTCACGTTGATGAGCCTTTGCCAAAAGCTCACCTTCGATGGAACGAACTTTAGCGAATGGATAAGATACATTCGCACCATTGCTCGCTATGAGGATAAGGAGTATGTCCTCGATGAGAAGCTCGAGAAAATCAACCCCGAAATCGCTACTCCGGCCGAAATCACCGCTTTTGAGACTCATGAGCGAGATGCAACGAAGGTACATTGCATCATGATTGCCACCATGAACTCCAAATTCCAAAAGTCCTATGAGGACATGTACCCGTACGAGATACACCAAGACTTATTAGAGAGATACCACCAAAACGCGAGACAAGAGCGTTATGAGATTTTCACCAACATGATTTCCGCTAAGATGGGTCATGGAGAATCTCTTACCGTGCACCTGCAAAAGATGCAAAGGTATGTCGACCGCCTTCGCAAGTTAAATGTTGACTTCGGTGAGGACTTGGCGATCGACATGGTGCTTCACTCTTTGCCTCTGATGTACAACCAATTTAGGATGACCTACCACATGAACAGAGAAGATGTCACCCTAAGCAAATTCCAAGGTCTCTTGAGGGTCGCTGAGAGCAACTTCAAGGACAAGTCTGTTGCACCTACTCCCAATCCGACTACTGCTCCTGTCTTGGCTATTGGTCAAGGAAAGGGAAAGAAGAGGAAAGCTTCATCGAAGAACTATCGCAAGGTCAAAGCCCGAGATGGTGCCTCTTCTAGTGGGACCAAAGTTGATCCCGCTAAGCCCTGTCCTAACCCGAAGGAGGCAGAGTGCCACCACTGCCACAAGATAGGACATTGGAAGAGAAGCTGCCTAGAGTACCTGCAAGCAATCAAAGAAGGAAAGATCAAGCCATCTTTCGCAGGTATATATACAATTAAATCTAACGATTATAATCATGCTTTCTCTTGGGTTCTTGATACCGGTTGTGGTTACCACATTTGTTCTAATGTGCAGGGACTAAGAAGAAGTAGGGATGTGGAGCAAGGAAGGATCAATCTAATCATGGGGAACAAAAGATCGTCGCCTGTGACCAAGATTGGAGTGTATTCTTTAGTACTTAGGAATAATTTGGTTTTAGATTTGAACAATTGTTGCTATTCGCCAGAAATGGCCAGAAACATCATTTCATTTCATGGTTTATATAGACAAGGATTTAGATTTTCTTTTAATAATGAGAATGGTTCTATTTTAGCTTATCTAAATGGTGTCTTTTACTTTGAAACTATACCATGTAATGGAATATATGAAACTGTTATGATTGTTGATAACTTAGGAAATGATGTTTTGAATATAGATTCTTCCACTAGTATGGATAAAGCATCCTTGTGGCATTGTCGTCTTGGACATGTCAACAAGAAACGCATAGCCCAACTGCAAAAGGATGGAGTGTTGGAGTCATTCGACCTTAGGGAATATGACACATGCGAGTCTTGTTTGCTTGGAAAGATGACTAAATCACCCTTCATGAGTACGTGTGAAAGGGGTGAGGGTCTATTGGACCTAATACATACCGATGTATATGGACCGTTTAGATCAACCACGAAGGATGGGAACCGCTTCTACGTGACTTTTAACGATAACTATAGTAGATATGGGTATATCTACTTAATCAAGCAAAAGTCAGAAACCTTTGAAAAGTTTAGAGAGTTCAAGAATGAAGTGGAGAATCAATTGGGCAGGAAAATCAAGATGCTTCGATCCGATCGAGGAGGAGAGTACCTAAGTCTTGAATTCCACGATTATCTCAAGGAGTGTAGAATAGTTTCACAATTGACGCCTCCTAGGACACCGCAGTTGAATGGTGTGGCAGAAAGGCGTAATCGAACCTTATTGGATATGGTTCGCTCTATGATGAGTCGTGCTTCACTACCTATCTCTTTTTGGGGGTATGCCTTAGAGACTGCCACCCATATCCTTAACCGAGTCCCTACTAAGAAGGTTGCCAAAACACCTCACGAGATGTGGACAGGGAAAGCTCCCTCGTTAGAACATATCAAGGTTTGGGGTTGCGAGGATTTCGTAAGATGAGATACTCACGACAAGCTTGAACCTTGAAGTGAGCGATGTATTTTCATTGGCTACCCTCAGACATCCTTTGGATACCTCTTCTATAGACCGAAGGACAATGTTGTCTTCGTTGCGAGGAGAGGAGTTTTCCGAGAGCGAGAACTCATAAGCCAAGGAGACAGTGGGACGCAAATCGAACTTGAAGAGATTCAAGAGTTGATAGATGAAGGAACCTCTACCGCTGGCACTCAACCCGAGGAGGAAACTCCGGTTGAACCGATTGAGGAATCCTTACCTCTAAGACGTTCCGATAGAGTTAGAGTTCATCCCTAGTTTTATGGTTTTCATATTACTACCGAAGGGGACACGTGTATTAGTGATGGTACACTGGTAAATCTTGATGAACCTAATAGCTATAAGGAAGCCATGGCAGGCCCGGAGTCTGCGAAATGGAAAGAGGCAATGGATAGCGAGATCCAATCCATGTATGATAACCAAGTTTGGAATTTGGTTGATTATGTGCCCGGATGTAAGACCGTTGGGTGCAAGTGGATCTTCAAGAAGAAGACCGACGTAGATGGAAACGTGTACACATATAAAGCGTGATTGGTTGCGAAGGGCTTTACTCAAACTCCCGGAGTTGACTATGATGAGACCTTCTCACCTGTTGCGAAGATTAAATCTATTAGAGTGATGCTAGCAATTGCCGCATTTCATGATTATGAGATTTGGCAAATGGATGTCAAGACCGCTTTCCTTAAAGGAAAGTTGGTTGAGGATGTTTACATGGCTCTGCCAGAGGGGTCTGTGGATCCAAAGCATCCAAATAGAGTGTGTAAGCTTGAGAAGTCCATTTATGGACTTAAGCAAGCATCTCGTAGATGGAATCTTTGCTTCGATGAGAAAGTCAAAGAGTTTGGATTTGTACAAAGTAAAGACGAGTCTTGTGTATATGTCAAAGCCAGTGGGAGTATAGTAAGCTTCCTCGTTCTATATGTCGATGACATATTACTCATAGGAAACAACATCCCAACTCTGCAGGAGGTTAAGTCCTGGCTCGGGAAGTGCTTCGCTATGAAGGACCTCGGAGAAGCTTCTTACATTCTGGGAATAAGGATAGTAAGAGAAAGAAGTAAGAGACTAATTGGACTTAGTCAAAATACTTACTTAGAGAAGGTACTAAAACGTTTTAGTATGGAAAACTCAAAGAAGGGAGAATTACTGATACAAAGTAATGCCAAGTTGAGTAAGACTCAAAGTCTGAGTACCGAAGCTGAGATAGCGGAAATGAGCCGAGTACCATATGCTTCCGCAGTTAGCTCAATCATGTACGCTATGACTTGTACTCGCCCTGATGTAGCCTTCGCTTTGAGCATGGTTAGCATATATCAAGGGAATCCTAGCAAAACACATTGGATTGCGATGAAGAACATCCTTAAGTACCTTCGGAGGACAAAGGAATGGTTCTTAGTCCTCGGAGGGAGTGATGACTTGAAGGTGCGAGGGTATAGTGACGCTAGTTTTCAGACCGACAAGGACAACTACTGTTCGCAGTCGGGTTGGGTCTTTACCCTAAATGGAGGAGCAGTGACATGGAAGAGTTCCAAGCAGGAAACCATAGCTGATTCAACGTGCGAATCAGAGTACATTACAGTGAGCGAAGCGTCGAAGGAGGCAAAATGGCTAAAGAACTTCATCGGTGATCTTGGAGTTGTACCTGCCATAAAGGACCCCATGGAGATTTTCTGTGATAACGAAGGCGCGGTTGCCTTGACCAAGGAACCGAGGGATCATGGTAGATCAAGACATATCGACAGAAAATATCACTTCATCAGACATCGTGTAGAAGAAGGACAACTCGTAGTGAAGAGGATATCATCAGAAGATAACCCAGTAGATCCGCTTACGAAGGGACTGAGTAGGGTTAAGCACTTGCAGCATGCTAGGAGTATTGGGCTGAAGGATGATATTAGCATAGATTATGAGTAATGTTACTATCTTATGTTAATTGTTTAACTATTGTTTCATTTTGCATGTTTTGACTTCCAGAATAATTGAAATTATTAAGAATAATAGAAATTGTTCAAATAGTCCACAATCATTCATATATTGGAAGTAGATGTGAATGAAGATTGTCATGAATTGGCATGTAGATTGTCTAAATGGTGTTAGACATAGCAAAGGGTTGCTACAACGTTCATGAGTGCTTATGAACTAGTTTTGAGCATTGGAACAAAACCGCGCTTGCTGGAATCACCTTATGGAATATGATATAAAAGGTGATCGCAAGACGATAATATCATATAGTCTTAAAACCTAGATATATGGTTTGTTATTTGTTAATTGATTGTACATTGATAATGCAAAAAACGCATCAGTAACTCGGTGTTATAAAACACATTGTTGTGTATAGTTGGTTAATGAATAAGTAAATGCATATAAGTCGAAGTTTATCTGTAACTTTTATCTAAGAAGGTAAAAGTGATATCTCGGCCGCTCGATGATTTGATTTGACTTATGTGTCAGGCCCGGTCAGAACTGAATTGATGTGTTCGATTAAGTTCTTTGTCAAATAAATCAGAGATCGAGAAACCTAAATGCTTGACTCACCGTTCCATAGGATTGTCAGCATGATATCTAACAGAGGACTGTACGTTCCCTTATCTAAAGGACAAGATTGATTAGATAAGAGTTTGACAGCGTCTTTGAGAGCTACGATTGCAAACCGAATTGTACTTGTGTATATAGTTACTAGACTTATCCAAGTGGGAGACTGTTGGAATAGTGTCTAAGGCTGCAACTATATTGGGCAAGTATTTGACCCGGTTGTGCATGGTCCTTTTGGGTTGCCTTCACCATAGCAACTTGATAGGATGATTTATTAAGAGAGAGTAAATATTATTAATATATTACATAATAATATATGGTTATTTGATTAATATAAGTCATAGAATTAATTGGAATTAATTTGGTGACTTAAAGAGGTTAATTAAATAAAGGGGTATAAACTTTCAATTGTTTGATAGTTAAGCTTTAGACTATAAATCCATATAGATATATAGTGGACGGATTCTAGAAGCTAGGATAGCTTCAAAATCGTCCATGACTTATCTAAGGAAAGGATTTGGATAGCCTTAAGAGAAGATTGTCCAATTAGGGTTTAGGTTGTAACCCTTAAGGACTCTACAAGTATAAATAGACCCCATGGCATAAGGAAATCGGCACCTCTCCTAAAGTAAGAGAACCCTGGCCAATTTCCTCCCCTCTCCTCTCTCCCAAATCATCTTCCTTGCTATGGGTGTTTGTAAGCCATTAGAGGAGTGACATTTGTGACTCTAGAAGCTCCAAGACCACAAGATCAACAAGGAACTCAAAGGTATGGCTCTAGATCTGTTTCAATGTTGTTATTTAACCTAATTAGTCATTAGAAGTCTTGGATTCAAAGCATGTTTATTAGAAAGCCTAGATCCAAGCATTATGGTTTTGCATGCGCACATAGGAAAGTTCTTATGGCTAAAACCCATCACGTGTGTGGTTAACCGGCACATCGATTGAGGGGTAAAAAATTAAGGGTACCAAGTAATTTGCATGGTTACTTCACACCTTGTTTTGTGATCCTCGACATCCCTGTCACAAAACCTGTAGGGCACACTCGAGATTGAAACATGCCATTGAAATGTTTGATAAATCTCAAAAGAACTAGGAGTTTCAAAACCAATTAAAACCTAATAATTTATTTCTTTTTTCATGGTTGAAATTGGTGAATCGTCATTCACCTACCTTCAAATATTCTATAGCTTGGATTACGGCATCCCTCTTCCAAGTTATAAAATAGTTTGTTGGGTCCTAGCCTTAATATTTCATATTGGGTGTTATATTAAGGACTTTAAATCAACTATCTTGAATATCTCCCAAAAGATGTCTAGACATCTATGATCTTCCCAAATATCTTGGAACTTCACTTCCTTCATCTCCTCCAATTATTCTCCCTAACCCACAAGTTCAAGGTCACTCAAGCCCTATTGGCAAACGAGGTCTATGTGCAATCACATCTTGGAGATGAAGTCACATATTAACAAGCCAGGAGATTTGGGTGTCAAAGTCTTGAATAAGTTAGTGGTTCAATCACTTTCTAAGTCACGTAGTGAGTTCCTTTGGGACTCCTATGAAATAGACTATGACAAGACCCTTAATGATCTTATCTATTTGCTTGGTGCTGCTGAATCAACAATGATTTGGAAGGCTAGTAAGACAAATTTGATTAGAAGATCGACTTCCCAAAACTTTATGGACATTGAAAATGGTGACACTGGAAATCTAGAAAAAGCATTCTCTTCCCAATGGAAAGGGATCGGCCATAGTCAACTCGGTTGACCAAATGGTAAAGAGAAAAACTAAGTTTGTGATAGTCCCATGTACCATTACGAAAAGGTCCATTTTTTAAAATTGCGAAAGGAAGGGGCACTGTTTGCGAAGCTGCTAAATTTACCTAAGGATGTTAAAGTCAATAAGTTTGACTCTACTTCAGGTAAAATCCACTATCTAACTGCATTAAGTTCTTTTTTCTGAGATTCTTATTACATGATGTGACTCGGTCACAGGTTGAAGTTCTAAGAATCAAAGGAGAAATAAAGGAAACTTAAAGAAAAGAGTATGATGAATCTGATCGCAAAAATGGATTTCAATCGCTTGGTTGAAGATCGGATTCTTGAGCTACTTTTAGGAGTTATGATAAATTTCTAGGAAACATGTAATAACATAGTTTTCATTTTAAGTTGCACTGTAAGGAAAAGGTTTTCTGCATTTTTATAAATAAATAAAAGTTTTACTTTATATCTCCTTGCAATGACATTTATGAAAACTTGATGTTTGTATGTTTCTAGCAATATTAGAAATATGAATATGATTCTTTCATTTGTGGTAGTGTCTAAATTTACCAAATAAGGAAAGATTCTCATCACCCAAGTTTCAACTGGACCGAAACTTGGAATCATGGAAGTTGTATAGTATGATGTATGAGATGTTTCTTTTTGGAAAATTAAGACTAGTTCCTTGTTCACATGTATATGTGACTCAAGAGAAGGACTAAGGGATCAAGTACACATTCTTGCGCACTGGCCAAAGTTCAACACAAAAGATGGATAAGACTATTCATCATGATTTACTAAGGTTTAGTAAATATGATTATACTTACAAGCTTAAGTATAATTCTGAGACATTGGGAAAGTTCCAAATGTATGGCAGAGCGAATAAGAAGAATCAAATTAGGCAAAAGGATAAAAGTTTCTCAAATCTGAAAAGATGGGAGAGTACTTTAGTATCATGATCATCTTAATGATTAAGAGACCTTATCACAATTCATCCTCTAAGTGCATTCGGATAGCTAAGAAGAGGAGTCGTGAATTGTTGAAGTGGTTAAATTAAGAAGATGAGTCATACTTCGTTCCAAAACAAATCTTAGAGTCATACTCCAAGATTGTAACTTGAGTGACATGTATTAAAGAAGGTTTAAATTTTTTTTCAAATGTAAGAGTTAAAGTTTTCTACTCTTGTACATTTGAAATTGGTATGTTGTGATGTTTTGGATAAAACAAAGACCAACTAAGGCTAATTGTGTTAAGTGTCTATCTTGATTAGAATCCGCACTATCTCTTGAATATTTGGCAAGAAAGTCTTATAGGTCAAGGAGACAGTGGGAATCTAAAAGATCTTGAAAGGGTTTCAAGAAATAATCAAGAATAAAAACTTGTATTTCATCACTAGCACACAACTAGAGGTTTATAACCTATCGTGTTGATATTTCTGTGCCCATTCCAGTTAAGTTGGCTATATATTTGAGTTCTACAAGTTCTCAATTGTTTATGTGACAACCCAGAATTTTCATTCAGTCAAACCGTAAAAGTCAACCACTTCTTATTATAAGTTAATGTCATTATTTCTTATTTTTAGAAATTTAATGTTCGTTTGATTATTTTAATATTATTTTTAAACGAACGGGTGAAAGAAAGTGTCGTCTCGGGTTTTGAATTTTAAAAGCTGCAAACACCTCGTGTCTTAGAAGTTCGCGGCCAAACTTTTATGTTTGGGTTGAAAAATCACCCAAAAACCGTGAACTCATGCATATGCATGAGTTTACTCCCCAAGACTAGTCATTCTTGTGTTTACTCCCCATTTACCAAAAGAGTAAACTCCAAAATATCCTCTCAAGTATCATCCTAAAATTTATTCAGGATCTTCAAACTTGTAAGTGTTCTAACCATTTCAAGTTGGTATAACACTTAATCTAGTGTTTGTGCATCTATTCATCCATTCATTTTTCTATTTTGATTAGATTTCCAAAAACACCAAGAACACCAAGAACACATACTAAGTGTTCTTGGACTTTTAGCTCAATTCAAGCTTCCTTATAGTAAGTACTTCCATCCTTGAGTCTTATCAAGCCAGTATTACATGTTAGCATCAAGAAAATATGTCAAGAACGCAAGGAATAAGGTGTTCATGGTCCAAGAATGTTCTTGGGCCGTAAACACCAAGAAAGGCACCAAAGTGTGCCTAAGTCCATTATCTAAGCCCTAGTTTGATGTTTAAGCCTCCCTTGATATGTTTAAACCTTCCCTTGATGTGTTTAAGCCTTGTAAAACACCAAACTCCAACATTATTAAGTTTTTACGGTTTGGGGAGGTACCAAAACTGTAAACACCCTAAAGTGTGTTTAAATGGGCCATATTCCTTCCTTAGGCCTAAAAACTAACATAGACAATTACCTTGTTGTGTTAAGGACTTGAAAACATGGCAATACCCTTTTCCATAAGGGTTTACGGTAGTAAACCCAAAGGGAAATGACCATGAGGCCGTAAACTCCTCCAAGGAGTGTTTTTGTTGCCCTAGTCCCTTCCAAAGGGCAAACCACCAAGTAGAAATGCTTCAAAAGACTTGTAAAACCACAAAACAACATATGGTCGTAAGGAGTAGAGTTTACGACTGTAAACCCTTGAGTTTACTACCTTAAACTCCTTGGTTAATGGTCATTAAAACCGTAAACTCCAAAGGAGTTTACCCTTGAACTCCAAACACTCTAGCTTTGCCCTACAAACACTTGGATGCAACCCTTGTGATCTTTATGTTGGGGTTTGAGCATTCTAACACTCCTAAGTGTACATGCAACCCTAAATACCTTGGATCTATGTTTTCTATATTATACATGCAAATAAGAACTTTCCAAGGTATTATCCTAATCTAGCATACAAAAAAATAAATATAACAAGATACAATACATACCTCTTTGATGTAGAAAGTCTTCGTGAAGCTTGAGTGCCTAGTGCCTCAAGTGTGAAACCTCAAATGGTTCACACAACACCAAATACACTTGGAATAACTTGAGAGAATTCTACACTACATGAAATCGGCCAGCCCTTCCTTTTACACACACTAGTGGCCGATTTTGGTGAATAATATGATGCTTATATAGTGTGTTACAATTAGGGTTACACCATGCGAGCCCTAATTGTCATGACCTTTCATTTCCATGACCCATGGGTTATGTAACCTCCATGGAGCATGCATGGAGTATCCTATGGTTTTAACCCAACTTGATTATCCATGGATCTTTGGCCCACTATATAAGTTATGGATGATTAGCACAATCAACCCATATATTTAATTAGTCTTCTTTTGATAACTTAATTAATCCTAGATTAATTCTTGATCAATACTAATTAAATAATCTTATTATTCTTATTGTTAATATACTAGAACTTATAATATATTAATAACCATAAGTGTCTTATTTCTCTTATTTTAGTCTATCCAAGTGCATGATGCCATGCAACCCAAATGGACTATGCCGGGTCGGGTCAAGTCTTACCAATTATAATTATGGACTTAGACATTAATCCAACACTTTAACACTTGAAACAAAGTGTTTTCATGTTCTAGAGCGTCCCAACTTAATTTATTAGTTATAAATTGGCTAACTAGTTATATATATGTTCATTATATGATAACTAGGCTCGTGCGTGTGTACAAGTCTCCATTTGTCACCTAGCACCGTATCCGACACTTCAATCCAATCCACTCACTACAAGTGAGTTCATACCCCTTTAACTAACCTTTGAAATCTTTTAAATGTTTTAAATGCTTTTATGGGGGGGAATACAAGTTGAATACTTATAGTTATTACATCAATCACATGTGATTAATAACTACAAAACCAATGATTTTATTACTGTTCAAACAGTTTATCAAACTGTTTTACTTCAAACTGATTTACAAACTCTTGTACTTATCAAATACTTTTACTTAAACTTTGTTATACTTATTATAAATTGCATGCCCATATATGTATAATTATATAAGTAATGTTTAAAAGGCTTAGGAACGCCGCCCACCCTATTTCCTTTTCGCGCTTGAGATGTGGTCTGGTGGGATATCGGGTATCCGTCCGAAGGTTGTTTCAATATTAATTATATATCATGTGTACATATATAGTCATAAAAGTTCTTCCATATTCATACGTACCAGTTACATCATTAGTAAGTTAGCATATGGGTAGCACAGGATAATACTTATACTATTGCTAGAACAATGAGATGTTCAATGAGTCAGTACTTATTACTATGAGAACATATACAACTATACTAGAAGAAGAACATATACAACTATACTAGCAAGAGAACATATACAACTATAATAGAAAAAGAACATATACAACGATACTAGAACGAGTAACAATAGATTACATATACATGAATACGTTAACATAATTGTGATCCACTGTATCAGAGCATGCCTTCAATGTCATGGCCCGAGTTGTAGCCAGAGTCTCTTGGAGGGAGAGCGTTAGTTTGCATATTGATCTATACTGGATTTACTATCCTACACCTTGCTGCTAGCTACAGTCGGACCTGCAGGTCTGCGGGTGCCAAACGTCATACCTTTTTACGACCTACATTGTCGTGTTACATAGTCGATAGTATGGTACAATTAATCACATAATACCTTGATATAAATGTGGTTTGAGGTAGTTAGTACAACAGTAGTTCCTATAATACAACACTACAGTACTACAAGAATTTACCCTTTACATATATTTAGTGATCATTTCACTTAAACATTAATGTACAAACTATATTTTGTTAATGATAGTTACACTTGGGAAAATTACACACTTTTACAATAAACGAACATACAAAACAGTTACGCCTTGGTAGAAGGCTACTTTTAATAGAAAATATAGGTTTTTCTAAGAGATTCAAACTTTTACAAACACTTACAAACATTCACATACTTTTGTCACCAATGTTTACAAACTCATACTTTAAACCACATTCAAACGTTTTGATACAAACACCGACACTAAAATACTTATGAACTCACCAACTTAATGATGATAAACTCTTTCAAAATAACTTGTATTCTCAGGTGATCAGTAGATAGGTATCGAGGCCAACTTTTGAGAAGATGGAGCACATTCAAGACTCATCTTATTATTTTGTTTTACTTTTTGGTGTCTATAACTGTACGAAACACACTTGTATTAAAATTATATATTTAATGCAATGGATGATGTTGTTTGCTTATTTACTGTTATACTGTGTTGTGATACTTTACATGATGTCCTCCGCCCCAGAACGTTTCTGCCGTTCTCGGTTTTGGGGTGTGACAGATTGGTATCAGAGCATTGTTTATAGTGAATTGAGTATATCAACCCATAAAAGATATACTAACTATAAACCCATTTGGGATTAAAACACTCTTACCAAGAGTCTGTACTTTAAATACTAAAATATTTAATTAATTATACAAGCCTGCATTCATACTAAAATGAGTGTCACAATGACAAGAACAAAAGTATTACGATTGTTAAATATCACAAGTGAGCTCGAGGATGTATGGTCAGTCCTGGGAATGGCATAGCCTGATCAACTATGCTGGTCCGAGGAGTGATTAGCATATGCCCTAGAATGGTTGTGATATGTTATCAAGTCTAAAAACTTACCAACAATCCCATAAGGAGAACAGTAGATCCTAAACTTAAAATACTATAGGGGTATTTTGTGCTACTACAAGCTACTTATATACTAGATTCTTATACCTCTCTTCTCGCGTAGATTTAAATGGCTGGATTCCATCATGGCGACCCGTACTTCCCAAATGAAGGCAATGCTAGATGGCTTGAAGAAGAGCCCGAAGATGAGCATCCAATCCCATTGGATGATCACCTCGCAGAAGGCTTTTCGGATGGATCTGACTCTGAGCCTGAAGTCAACAACCTACCGCCAGTAGGTCAAGTCCGAAACAACAATCCCCAACCAACTTTCCCAGGTCCCACACCATTATGGGCAACCAACTTGAATCGCTGGAGCGACGAACAGGGTCAACCCTTACCTTACTTTGGGGACCGAAGCTTTTACAATCTCAGCGAAGGTGGCTCTGCGGATCGAGCTCTGCCCGTCATTGTCCGCAGAATAGCTCGTAATGTTGAACAAGGTCGAGCAGCCATCGACCGGGTCACGGAGATTGATGCCAACTCTGGTGTCAACACAGTCCGCATCCGCCGTCTTGAAGAAGAAATGGAAAGGACCAGGAGAACCAATGAAACCCTACAGCAACAGCTGGCTACCTCTCGAGCCGAAGTCATATAACTTCGAGTTCGCCAGAGGGCTCAGGAACACCTTCAAGAGGTGGTTCGTCAAGTGCAGACCTCAGGATTCGCCTGAGGAATTCCCATCGCCGTTAGAAGATGTCTAGCACATCCCAGTATAATAGACAGCTACCTAATCTGTGGGAAAATTTTGTACACTTGTGTTTTCCTACTAATCTTCTATGTTGTAATCTCAAACACTCATTCAACTGTTGGGCTATGGTTAGTTAGTCCATGTGTCACTCTCACCCCACTTACAATTGATTCTTACCATTGTGTTTATATTTATAAATTATAGCTGAAAGATGCCTCCTCACAAATCTCCCAAACATAATCCTCCACCTCCTCCTCCTCATGTCATCGATAATGTAGCCCTGAATGCTATAGTAGTTGTAGCAGTGGCAACTGCCATGGCTCAGTATCACTCTACTGATGAGGCGGAACTGTAATATCCCCCTCTAGCACGTATCACAATATTGTCCGGTTTGGGCCACTCGGCACGAGGACTTCCCAGGGGGTCACCCATCCTGGTACTACTCCCGCCCAAGCACGCTTAACTGCAGAGTTCTTATGGGATCTGCTGCCCTCACGGCTTTAAAACACATTGTGTTAGGGAAGGTATCCACATCCCTTTTAAGGAATGCTTAGTTCTCCTTCCCAACCATTGTCGGATCAGATCTAACCCACTTTCCCCCCCCCCCATTATAGGGTTCGACATCCCCATCGAACACATTGACTCGTGCCCTGGCTCTGATACCATTTGTAACATCCCCCTCTGGCACGTATCACAATATTGTCCGCTTTGGGCCACTCGGCACGAGGACTTCCCAGGGGGTCACCCATCCTGGTACTACTCCCGCCCGAGCACGCTTAACTGCAGAGTTCTTATGGGATCTTCTGCCCTCAAGGCTTTAAAACGCGTTGTGTTACGGAAGGTATCCACACCCCTTTTAAGGAATGCTTAGTTCTCTCCTTCCCAGCCGATGTGGGATCAGATCTAACCCACTTTTCAATGAAGTTATTTCGGTACCTTGTGCCAACGGAACTCTCCATGATTGAGAGGTTTGCTAATGGACTGCCTGCCGACTTTGGTCCGACAGTCAAGATGGCAACTATTCTGAAAACGGCTGTTCATGTAGCTAAGAATGTGGAGGCCCAGCAGAAGGAAAAGGGTCTGGAAAGTATAGAAGTTGGTGAAAAGAGGAAGTTCGATGGAACTTCATGGTCCAATAAGAGAAACAAGTTCTCGAAGTCTTGTTCGAGGGGGATGTCACAGTTGGTATCAGAGCATAAGTTTAAGCGAACTAGGAATTTGTAGGATTTCTAGACTTAAACTTAGGATGCTAAGTGGAGATTGTGAGGTGTGTGTCTGATAAATTTTAGACGCGAGCACTAGTTTATTTTAGGAAAGTTGCCTAAAATGCTTTTATATGCTAAATGTTATATGTTGCCATATATGATATTATTTGTTCGGATCTATGGTCTGTTGCCGACCGGATCTAGAAACCTTATGTGTGTAGGATTCTAAGCGTACGTCTACGATATTAGAACTAGCATGTAAATGTTTCGGAGTGATAAGGATGATTTGAATATCTATCGTGAATGAAGATCTAATTTCACCTTTTTTGGTGTATAGATCAAAAATGGTGAGAACAAGGAGTGGCGTTGGAAACGCGGATGAAAACAGGAATCAACCGCCAGTGATTGAGCAAATACGTGTTGTAGCAGCAGCACCAGAACCAATAACAATGGCTGGGGTGCAAGCCATGATTCGGGCTATGTTAGCCGAACAAAGGGATGAAATGTGACAGATGTTGCATGATAATAGGGACGAACCTATCATACCTATTGAGGAACCTGAATTGATTCTCGAGCAATCTGAGGGAGGGAACAATACTCGCATTATGAGTCAAGTTGGGACTCAAGGATAACGAAGGAACGATCCGGAAAGGAGAAACAACAAGGATGGGCGAATGTACAAGAACTTCTTGGGTGCCAAGCCGCCAAGTCTTTCTTGGAGCCTAAAGCCTATTGAGATAATGGATTGGATCTCCGAAATGGAGATGGTATTTGAAAGTTGCGACTGTAGCAACAAACAGAAGACTGTCTTTGCAGTTAGATAACTGAAGACTAGAGTCTTGAGTTGGTGGAAGTTGTTGGCAGATACTATGCCACGAGGAGAAGCCTTGAAAATGTCATGGGAGCAGTTCTTGGAACAGTTAAGGGTACAGTATTGTTCAGAGATAGATTTGATTGATCTGAATAATGAGTTCCAAAACTTGAAGAAGGGGAGGATGAGCATAGAGGACTATGCTACTGGATTCACTGAGAAAATGAAGTTATTTCCGTACCTAGTGCCAACGGAACTCTCCAAGATTGAGAGGTTTGCTAATGGACTGCCTGCCGACTTTGGTCCGACAGTCAAGATGGCAACTACTCTGAAAATGGCTGTTCTTGCAGCTTAGAATGTGGAGGCCCAACAGAAGGAAAAGGGTCTGGAAAGGATAGAAGTCGGTGAAAGGAGGAAGTTCGATGGAACTTTAGGGTCCAACAAGAGAAACAAGTTCTCGAAGTCTGGTTCGAGGGGGATGTTACAGGAACCCCTATTGACTCTATTCCTGCTGAAATCCCTGTGCGCTCGAGAGAGTGCTCCTACAAGGATTTCACCAACTGCAAGCTGAAGTCCTTCAAGGGAACCGACGGAGTCATTTCCCTCTCGCAATGGTTCGAGAAGACTGAATCAGTCTTCAAAATTTGTTCATGCCCTGCTGCGAGCAAAGTCAAATATGCTGCATGCACCTTTGAAGAAAAAGCCCTGACATGGTGGAACGGCCATGTTAAAGCACTAACTCTCGTAGTGGCCAATGTCATGGGTTGGGAAACCATGAAAGACCTCATGATTAAGGAATACTGCCCGAGGGGCGAGATCCAGAAATTGGAGGAGAAGCTGTGGAGCCTAACCATGAAGGGCTCCAACGTAGTCGCATATTCCGCCAGATTCAGCGAACTGGTGGCCCTCTGCCCCAATATGGTTCCCACTGAAGGGAAAAAGATCGAGAGGTACATATGGGTGCTAGTGCCTCTGTACCAGGGAAATGTCCTATCATCAAACCCTGCTACCTTCGACAGTGCCCAGCGACTGGCACAGCGACTCATTGACCATGGAGTCAAAGCCCCATAGGCAACAACAACCCTAGCCATCTCAGAACCCTCCAAATCCGCTGACACTAAGCGGAAGTTCTGGGATGACAAGAAGAAACAACGAGCTGCCAAAAAGCAGCAAATTGTGGCAGTGCATGCCGTAATAACCCCTGCTGCTGCTACTTCTCCGGTGAGGCAGTATGTTGGAAGTTTGCCTAAGTGCAACAAATGCAACTTCCACCACAACGGCCTCTGCCGTGAAATGCAGTGCTCTAACTGCAACAAGAAAGGACACACAGTCTGTTTCTGTAAATCTCCGGTGAGGCCGATCACCCAAGTCCCCGACACTGGCGTGAGCCAGGCTTGCTGTGGATGTGGCAAGGAGGGCCACTATAAGAGGGACTACCCCAAAGCAAAGAATGCTGGCGAAGCAGGGAGGGTACTAGCGATAGGCCATGGGGAAGTAGTTGCTGACCCGACGGTGGTGACTGGTATGTTCCTCCTTGATAACTCCTATGCATGCATTTTGTTCGATAGTGGAGCGGAGCGAAGCTTCGTGAACCATAAATTTGCTCGCATGCTTAAACAACAACCACACACACTTAAAGAACAATTCACCGTAGAAATGGCTAATGGAAAAACTGAAAGTACAATAGCATATACTTAGGATGTACCCTAACTCTAGATAACCATTCATTTCCAATCGACCTTATGCTGGTCTCGATTAAAAGCTTCGACGTTATCATCAGCATGGATTGCTTGAGTCTTCATCGCGCTGACATCATGTGCTATGAGAAAGCAGTCCGTCTAAGCCTCCCGTCTAGCGAAACTCTTATCGTCTGCGGCGACAAACCTGGTGCGAGTCTTCGTATAATATCAAGTATTCAAGCACATAAGTATCTACGTAAAGAATACCATGCATTCCTTGCTCACGTTGTCGATACGAGCCTTGAAATGAAAGAACTAAAGAATGTTCCAGTAGTGAGCGACTTTCCCGACATCATCCCAGAAGAGCTACCAGGATTACCTCTGCAACGACAGGTCGAGTTCAGAATCGACTTAGTCCCAGGAGCTACCCCAGTAGCGAAGTCGCCCTACCGATTAGCACCAGCAGAGATGCAGGAACTATCTGGTTAACTTAACGAACTGCTCAACAAGGGCTTTATAAGACCAAGTTTCTCGCCTTGGGGAGCACCGGTCTTATTCATTAAGAAGAAAGACGGATCATTCCGTATGTGTATCGACTACAGAGAACTCAACAAACTGACGGTCAAGAATTGTTACCCTCTGCCTCGCATAGACGATCTATTTGACCAACTGCAAGGGGCGAACTACTTTTCCAAAATTGATCTAAGATCTGGATATCACCAGTTACGAGTGCTAGAGGAGGATGTTCCAAAGACAGCCTTCCGAACTCGTTACGGACACTACGAGTTCGTGGTGATGCCATTCAGATTGACCAATGCGCTCGCAGTTTTCATGGATCTGATGAATAGAGTATGCCGACCTTACTTGGATCAGTTCATCATTGTCTTCATTGATGACACCCTGATCTACTCCCAAAGTAAGGAAGAGCATGGCGATCACCTGTGACAAGTTCTAGGAAATTTACGAACGGAGAAGCTCTATGCGAAGTTCTCTAAATGTGAATTTTGGATCCGAAGAGTCGAATTCTTAGGACACGTGGTAAGCGAAGAGGGAATCCACGTGGACCCATAAAAAATTAAGGCCATTGAGAACTGGTCAGCACCGAAGACGCCTACATAAATTCGTCAATTTCTAGGTCTCGCTGGCTACTACCGCAGGTTCATACAGAACTTTTCCCGAATTGCGAAACCTCTTACAACACTAACCTAGAAAGGCGTCTCCTTTGACTGGGAAGAGAAACAAGAGAGAGCGTTCCAAACACTCAAGCGAGCCTTGTGCAGCGCACCAATACTATCCCTCCCCGAAGGGATAGAAGACTCCGTTGTCTACTGCGACACGTCAAATCAAGGGCTCGGTTGTGTTCTGATGCAACAGGGTAAGGTCATCGCCTACGCCTCGAGACAGCTGGAAAGTTTTACCAAAGATTAAGCAATTGTCACGAACAATATAAGGTTTTACCAAAGATTGGTTGCTAAAGGACAATTAGAAGTATATTGTTAATATTGGAAGGACTATATTGACATAGTCTAAAAAGAGGAAACTCTTGTTCAGAAGTGGTAGTCAAAATGGGAATATGGAGTTGTCTCCATAGGTGGAATTTATTTGTGTTAGAAAACTTAATGCAATATGAGACTTTGTTTCCTGGAGTTGATCTCCATTAGAATACTCTGTAATGTCTTTTGACAAGTCGTTGTGACTTTGTGCATGATCATTACAAGAGATTCAGTGCATATAAGTTTAAAATCTAAACAGATTTCGATAAATGATAGGAATTTGGAATTCTTAAATTTTTTTGATATCGATTTAGGAGTGTGAAAAGAGAGTCGTTGAAATTATATTCAATCGATCTACTTCACAAAGTAAGGATGATAGACAAACATAGAGTGCATACTTGGTGTATGGAAAAGCTATTGTTTAACAAAAACATAGTGTACATGCTTGGAGCATGGGACAACTAGTGTTTTTAATTCAAGTATAAAGTTGATAAAACCGAAACAATGAATAATGAGTAGTTAGCATGGTGATAAATAAAAGTGTTTATTTATATTCATAGGTTTTGATACCATATTTGATTCATTTATTCTTGTGTTTCACTTTGCATGTTTTGACTTCCAGAATAACTAAGTCGCTCTTCCTGAATAACCAAGTTATTCAAACCATCCACAGTCGGTCATATGTTGGAAGTAGATATGAATCATAGACTGTCATGGGTTGGCTTGTAGAGATCCAAGTTGGTGGACAAAGTTGTGCTACAACACTCATGAGTGCTCATAAGTTCTGAGTATTCGATTCAACCCGCACTCATTTGAATCACTTCATGGATTTTATCACGAGTGATCATGAGACGATAATATCTTATATTCTTCAAACCTAGAGATATGAGTTGTTACTATGAGTTGATAGTACATTGATTGCATGAAACCGTATTGGTAACTCGATGTTATAAAACATGCCTTTGTGTATGATTCAACAAATAGTAGAACAAGCCATATGAGTCGAAGTTTATCCATTCCTTTTACCTTCGGGATAAAAGCGATATCTGTGGGCCCCTCGATGATTTAATGATGACACATGTGAGTGCTTGGCCAAGCCAGGACTGATTTGATTTGTTAAATCAGTCAGTCGTCATGAATAGGAAATCGGGAAACAACAAATGGACAGAGAGAATGATTATAATCCTTGACTCAGTCCATATGATATCTATAATGGAGGAATATATGATCCCTTATCTAATGGACAAGTCATTGACAAAGGTTAGAGTTCTTTGACAAGATCAGAGTTTGACAACGGCTTTAAGAGCTACGATTTCCAGCTGGTTTTTGAAGTCATACTCAATAATAGTTTTAGACTTATCTAAGTGGGAGACTGTTGGATTAATGTCTAAGTCCATATCTATATTTGGTATGTACTTGACCCGACCCGACATGGTCCATTTGGGTTGCACTTCACCGACACAATTTATATGGATAGTCTTTTAAGAATAGTACATTTATGATTTATATTAATATATTATAAGTTCTAATATATTAATATGGAATCAAATTATTTAATTAGTATTGATCAAGACTTAATTTAGAATTAATTAAGTGATCAAAATGAACTAATTATATATGGACTCTTATATACATGGAATGGGCCAAGTTCATTTAGGTTGGGCTAAACTTTCATGGATAGTCCATGGAGTGTTTAACCCATGGATCACATGAAATGAAAGGTCATGGGTTTAACCCTCGTCTCCACACTATATAAAGATGTCCTTGGTTGGTGAAATTGGCACTAGTGTGGGTACACTAATAGGGCTAGCCGATTTCACTAGAGAGAACCAAAGTATCCATATTCTCTAAAGTCTTCCAAGGTGTTTTGGAGATTTGTGATTCCACTTGAGGCTTCCACACTATTAGGGCTAAGCTCTTAAAGCATGAAGACATCAAGCTACACCAAAAGGTATTTCATCTTACTAGAACTTTGTAGTATAGGTGCTTCACAATATGCTAGTTAGGATGAAACCTTGGAAAGTTCTTATTTGCATGTGTATTAGAGAGAACATAGATCCAAGGTTTATAGGGTTGCATGTACACCATCTGAGTGTTAGAATGCTCAAAACCCAAAAAATATGATGTACATCCCTTGGTCAAACACTTTCTGGCTTTCATTAGAGAAATGATTCCAGAATTTACTCAATGTTTGTCCCCGTACACCATAAATGAATCTTTCCCTGGCAGGTTTACTCTTACTATCTTCTTTCTGCACAATATCTCGGCGTCATTGGCACTAAGCCAATCCATTCCCAGAATGACGTCGAAACCATTAAGTTCGATAGGAAATAATTCCTCGTGAAATTTATTCCCATTAAGGTCGATTAAGATGTTTTTCATACAATGGCTAACAGGTACAAACTTGCCACTACCAACTTCGACTAAGAAAGCATTATAAAGTCTATCAACAGGCAAAGCTAGTTTTCTACCAAACTCATGTGAAAAACAGGAGTAGTTGGCTCCAAAATCAAACAAAAATTGAGCAGGTAATTCGTTTACGAGAAAGGTACCTGAAGCGACATCAGCTTCATCTTTCGCATCCTCAAGTGTCATCTGAAAGGATCTCACCTTCAGTTTTGGTGGAATGTTGGGCTTAGCTGCCTCCTTCTTCTTCGGAAAGTCTTTCAAAATGTGCCCTTCCTCGTTACAACCAAAGCACATCCTTTTGTTGGACGGACACTCATTGGCAAAATGCCCAATTTATCCACGCTTGTAGTAGGTTACATCCTCACTACATTTACCAGAGTGCTTTTTCTTGCACTGCTCACACCATTTCTCTTCACCTCCTTTTCCTCGAAACTTTTTCGAATCAGACTTCAGAAGTTTTCTTTTCTTATTGGAACCTAAAGTTCCTTCAAACATTTTCTTATCGCCAACTTCAACCTTGATGGCGGTTCTTCCCTTGATCATGTCCTCAACAGACTTGGCAGCCCAAATAGTTTCCTCTAGAGTTGGTGCCTGACGCATTGGCACTGCGTACTCCCATGGGAGTCCCTTTGTGTACCGGTCAACTTTAGTTAGCTCGTCTGGGACGATGCGCAAAGCAAACTCCATCTTGTCTGTGAAGTTATTAGTATATTCATTGACTAACATGTTGCCCTTTGTCAATGTCAGAAACTTGTTTTCCAACTCCAACAGATTTTGAGCCGAGCAGAGCTTGCGCTTGAACTGTACCAAGAACTCTGACCATCTCAATTGCAGTGGTTCATTTGGGCTTATGGTTTTCCCTAGAGTGTTCCACCAACAAACAGCTCCACCCCTGAATTGATGCACTGCGAACGTGGTCTGTAACTTGCTTCTGTAGCCACAAGTCATAAAGGCCAATTCCATCTCCGAGATCCAATCCATGACTCCGATCGGATCCTCCTTTCCAGTGAAGGTCGATGGTTTGCAAGTCGGAAAGTCCTTGTACTTGCATCCCATTCCATCATTCCTTCCATCCTGATTGTTTTGTCTAACTATCGGTGGGTTGGCTTGACCAACAGATCCACTAAAGTTTCCACCTTCTGAGTGCCCTACATTTGATTCGGGCTCTTCCACTTGAATTGACAGTTCTTCATGATTCTGTTGAAGCAACCGCCTAGTCTCCTCCATTTGACGATCCAACATTGTTTGAATCATCATTTGTACACTAGTCATTTTTATTGGCTCCGGTGCTGCAGCTACAACAGGTATATGTTCAATCACTGGTGGTTGATTCCTGTTTTCATCAGCATTTCCAACTCCACTCCTCGTTCTCACCATTTTTGATCTATACACCGAATAAGGTGAAATTAGATTCTCATTCACGATAGATATTCAAATCATCCTTATCACTTTGAAATGTTTACATGCTAGTTCTAATATCGTAGACGTACGCTTAGAATCCTACACACATAAGCTTTCCAGATCCAGTCGGCAACAAACCATAGATCCGAACAAATAATATTATATATGGCAAACATATAACATTTAGCACATAAAAGCATTTAAGGCAATTTTCCTAAAATAAACTAGTGTGTGTGTCTAAAATATAACAGACACACATCTCACAATTTCACTTAGCATTCTAAGTTTAAGTGTAGAAATCCTACAAATTCCTAGTTCGCTTAAACTAATGCTCTGATACCAACTGTGACATCCGCAAAATCACGGCCAGAAAAGGCCGGTTTAATTTATGCTTTTAAAGCAATTTCAGAGTAATCCTTTGATAAAAAGAGTTGCGGAATTTGTTCCCAAAACAAAATTTGATAAAAATAAGATTTACCAAAGCATTTCTTAAAGAAATGTATTTTTCATTATATTACAATACTCGAGATGTCAGGTTCCGATAAACAGACCAAAAGCATAAACATTTCAATACAGACCTTACAACAATTAAATATAACGATAGGTCTATAATCCAAAACTAACTTGACAAGTCATCCAACTTATGTTCTGGCGGCACTACCTGTAATACAAAGAAACTGAGTTGGTCAGGCTTGGGAGCCTGGTGAGCATATAGGGTTTTCAACCCACAATAAATAATTATATTTAATTCGACCAACCAACAATAACCCAATTACCTATTCCCGTTATTCTCACTTTACATCCCTACAATAACTAACACAAGGGACCTACTCTTAGAATATTTCATCGGGGCGACAACACATGCATTCGGGGGTTTCCCAGCAATATATGTCAAATAAGGCAACCATGAGGGGGATGGAGTACAACGAATGAACACCCAAGTTCATTAACGCCTACAGGTGGCGAGCTTGCTAGCGTTCCACAGGACTTTCTAGAAAGTCCGTGGTCGTCATCTAAACTCCGCTAGATGACTGAATCAGAAACAACATCGAGGCCTCTCATCTGTTTATCGCACATCAACTATCTACCTATGTTCTACTCAACATGTTAGTAGATAAAAATATATATTTTTATGCATAGTTTAAAACCTATATACCATTCTCATTCAATCAATATTCCAAACAACAGATGAGGCACATACACATAACACGTATTTCATAGAGAATAAATCATATCTATGAGATAGAAGAAAGTGAATATACATTCACACATATAACAACAAAATATACACATAACATGTATTTCGTATAAAATACTTCTTAATTATGCGTTAGAAGAAAGTAACTACACACTCACTTGATCAGAAGATGATCGGACAACACTACGACTTTTAGAAGTAGTATTCTTCGTTGAAACTGGGTTCACTTCACTCACCGGGCTTCTTGCGGGCAGAGCTTCGGCTCAAAAACTCTTTTATTTGCGGGATCTTCGAGCTTCCGGACTTGCTTCGGGTCTCGGGATGATACCGGGGCTTCGGGGGGGGGGGGGGGAGGGTACTTCTTTGCATGTAAATCGAGGTAATATGAGTGAGAGGAGAGAATTTGAGCAACCAAACTCGGCTGGCCCTTCAAATCTATTTATAGGGCAAAATTTGCCTTTGCCACGTCGTGGTGGATGGGTCGTCACTGCATGCGTCATTGCAAGTGGGTCTGACAGACTCCAGAGCTCCTGCCACGTCGTGGCACTTTTACCACGTCGTCGTGGCTGACAGTTTTGGGGTTTCGCGCCCCGAATTTTAGAAATTCATAACTTTCGCATACGAGCTCTGTTTTCGACGTTTTTTATATCGACGCATAGGTGAGAATATGTTCTACAACTCTCGTTTAGACTCCGTTTTCTAATTTTGACTTTATTTTTAATATATTATAAATATATTACTTTTATATTATTTTTAGTAGGCCGGGACAGGAAAACTCTGTTATAAATTCATAACTTCATCTGACGTCCGTTTTCGCCTATATTTTTAACGTTTCACTACTATCGATGAGATCTTCAATTCTCATTTATATTTTTTCGGCTAAAAATCACTCGATCTCAAATCGAGGATTTGGGTTGCATACTACTAAGTCGAAACTTCGGAAAAATCATAACTTCCTCATACGAAGTCAGATTTGGGCGTTATTTTTATGCACGCTCTCGGTTTAATGAAATCTACAACTTTTGTTTAGGTCACTAAGGATAGATATCTCTCTATCTTAATTTCATGTTTTACGTCATTCGACGTCGTGTCGGTTCTGTTGCGAAACTTCGACAGATCATAACTTCTTCGTTATAACTCGGATTTCGGCGTTCTTTATATCTCCGGAATCCTTGTTTGGACCACTACAACTTTATGTAAAAATATCGGGTTTATCTCACATTTAAGTTTTGATGCTTATTTTATCCTTAATTTAATTATATCTTTATAAACAATTAAATAAGCACATAATTCACATAATACTCAAATAATTCATCTTCATTACTTCAAAAAGGGTTACAAAGGTTAACCTAGACTATTACATCAACAATAATGCCTAGCCTAGAAACGCGGGCGTTACAGCATTGCACGTAAAGTTGCTAACTTTACGTGCATGCAAGGTGTTATGGGGCTAAAACACTTAATCCAGGCTTCAAAGAAAACCTAGGTCATGAAATGGGATCTTAGCTGGATAAAGCCAGCCACTTTGAGCTTCTAAAGCTCAAGAGTGTCCAGATATGTTGTCCAAACCATCCTCAAGGGTTTAATACTCGGATTAACCTTGGAAATGATCCAAATGTGACCAAAATCAAGCTAGAAAGGGGATCTATCAATCGAAAGCTCAAGGTCCAGACTTTTTACCTTCTAATAGTTTCCAAATCCATATGGAGGCTAGATCTACACTTCCTTCCTTGCTCCTTTCTTCCAAGCCTTCAAAATCCACTCCAACAGACCTTAATCTTCACCAAAAGCTCAAAAAATGAAGATGGGTGGCTAGGGTTTTGGGGTTCTGGATGAGAGAGGTTGTAATGAACCCTAGGGAAGAGAATATGATGCTTAAATAGGATACCAAGTCTTGAAATTAGGGCTTTCCCAACCTAGACCAGAATCACCGAGTCCACTCGCCGACTCGCCGAGTCGGTCACTTAATCTACGACACAAAGTCCACTTCAACTTGCCGAAGTGTGGGATTGATTCTGCAGGACTTCAGTAGTGTGGGATTGATTCTGCGGGACTTCAGCAGTGCCAAGTGAGTCTTCTCACTATACCTTACGTAGAGTGGTAATTATGTGTGACCGGAAGGTCTTATGTGCTTACACGAGTTATGTGACATTATGCATTTTGTCTATGTGATATTATGCATTTTATGATGGGTTTTGAGCATTCTAACACTTCCTAAGTGTACATGCAACCCTAATAACCTTGAATCTATGTTTTCTCTATATACATGCAAATTTATTTTTCAAGGTTATTTCCTAACTAGCATGGCATGGGGAATATATGAAACATAAAAACTAGTAGAAATACATACCTTGTTGTTTCTTGGATTCCTTCAAGAATTTGTGAGCCTAGAACCCCAAATGTTGTGCCTCAAATGCTTCACACAACACCACAAAAGTTGGAATAACTTGAGAGAATAATTCTAGCTCTTAAAATCGGTTATGCCTTCTCTAGTAACCTTACTAGGTCCGATTTCACCAGCCAAAGGGTCCCTTTTATAGTGGTGTCACAATTAGGGTTTTCACATGAATACTCTTAATTGTCATGACTCTTCATTTCTCATGACCCATGGGTTTGTAACTCCCATGGACTATCCATGGAGCTCCAAATGGTTACATCCATAACCCATAAACCATGGATCATTAATCCACCATAAAAGAATTGATGATTGTCATAATCAACCCTTATATATTCAGTTAGTCTCACTTTGATCACCAAATTAATACTAGATTAATACTTGATGAAATACTAATTAAATAATACTATTATTAATATATTAGAACTTATAATATATTAATAATCATAAGTGCCATATTCTCTCATTTAGTCTATCCAAGTATTGCAATGCCATGCAACCCAAATGGACCATGCCGGGTCGGATCAAGTACATACCAAATAAAGTTATGGACTTAGACACTATATCCAACAGTCTCCCACTTGGATAAGTCTAATAACTATAATTGCAAATATGACTTTAGAATCCGACTAGCAATCATAGCTCTTTCAAAGTCTCTCGAAACTGAGATGATGATGATACGCCATTTAAGATAAGTGATCATATAATCCTCTACTCTCATGAAATCAGCCGGACAAACACATGGAACATGGTCTTACTTATTGTCCAGCATTTGTTTCTCGATCTCCGATTTGTTTCGACATAGAACTAAATTGAACACATCAATTAGGTTCTGACCGGGCCCGGTACGTAGGTCAAAACCAAATCATCGAGGGGCCCAGATATCGCTTCTATTTCTAGAAGGAACAGATAAACTTCGACTGATATGCTTGTACTAACTACTCGTTGAATTACTCACAAAGGCACGTTTTATAACATCGAGTTACCAATGCGTTTTCGTACAATCAATGAATAACCAACTCATAGTCAACAACTCATATCTCTAGGTTTGAAGATTTATATGATATTACCGTCTCACGATCACTCGAGATAAATTCCATGAAGTGATGCAAGTGAGCGTGGGTTGAATCCAATACTCAACCCTTATGAGTACTCATGAATGTTGTAGCAACCATTGCATTGTCCAAAGAACTTTAGACAAATCATACAAGCCAAATTCATGACAGTCTTAAATCAATACTTACTTCCAAAGTTTGACTGACTGTGGATGGTTTGAATAATATGATATATACCATAACATAATTATTCTGGAAGTAAAAACATGCAAAATCGAAACATAGTAAACAATCAACACAAGATAGTAACACCTTACTCATAAATAAATAACAAATTTTATTTATCATCAAATGTCGATTACATTTTACAAGTTTCAGGAATCTAATAATTGAAACTAATATCATCCTTCAGCCCAATGCGCCTTGCATGCTGTAAATGCTTAACCCTGCTCAGTCCCTTCGTGAGGGGATCTGTCGGGTTCTCATCCGATGATACCCTCTTTGCAACGAGGAGTCCTTCTTCTATTATATGTCTGATGAAATGGTATTTTCTATCAATGTGCCTAGATCTCCCGTGATCTCTTAGTTCTTTCACCAAAGCAACCGCACTTTCACTGTCACAGAAAATTTCCATTGGCTCCTTTATAGCTGGCACAACTCCAAGGTCTCTGATAAAGTTCTTCAGCCATATCGCCTCTTTTGCTGCCTCGCTTGCTGCTATGTACTCTGATTCACAAGTCGAATCAGCTATTGTCTCCTACTTGGAACTTTTCCAAGTAATTGCTCCTCCATTTAGGATAAAGACCCAGCCTGACTGAGAGCGGAAATTATCCCTATCAGTTTGAAAGCTAGCATCACTATATCCTTCAACTCTCAAGTCATCACTGCCTCCGAGGGTAAGGACCCAGTCCTTAGTCCTCCGCAAATACTTGAGAATGTTCTTTACCGCTGTCCAGTGTGCCTAGCCAGGGTTCCCTTGATATCTACTGACCATGCTCAAAGCAAAGGCCACATCAGGGCGAGTACAGGTCATAGCATACATGATCGAGCCCACAGTGGAAGCATATGGTATCTGAGTCATCTCAGCTATCTCAGCCTCTGTACTCGGACTCTGAGTCTTACTTAGCTTGGCATTACTCTGGATTGGTAACTCTCCTTTCTTGGAATCTTGCATACCGAACCTCTTCAGTATCTTATCCACATAAGTACTTTGACTAAGTCTAATTAGTCTCTTACTCCTATCTTTCAATATCATTCTCCCTAGGATATAGGCAGCTTCCCCAAGGTCCTTCATAGCAAAACACTTCCCAAGCCAGGTCTTAACCTCCTGCAAAGTTGGGATGTCGTTTCCTATGAGAAGTATGTCATCCACATACAACACCAATAAGCTAACTACGCTCCCACTAGCCCTGACATACACACAAAACTCATCCTCACTCCTAGAAAAGCCAAACTCTTTGACTTTCTCATGAAAGCAAAGATTCCACCTGCGAGATGCTTGTTTCAATCCATAAATAGATTTTTCAAGCTTACACACTCTATTAGGGTATTTAGGATCGACAAAACCCTCTGGCTGAGCCATGTAAACATCCTCAGCAAACTTCCCATTAAGGAAAGCAGTTTGACATCCATTTGCCATATTTCATAATCATGAAATCCAGCTATGGCTAACAACACTCTAATAGACTTAATCTTGGCTACTGGTGAGAAGGTCTCATCATAGTCAACTCCCGGAGTTTGAGTAAAGCCCTTCGCAACCAGTCGCGCTTTATAAGAGTGTACTTTTCCATCCATGTCGGTCTTCTTCTTGAAGATCCATTTGCACCCAACTGTCTTACGACCTGGTACATTGTCAACCAAGTTCCAAACTTGATTGTCATACATGGACTCAATCTCGCTGTCCATAGCCTCCTTCCATTTCGCAGACTCAGGGCCTTCAATGAAGATCCATGGCTTCCTTATAATTATTCGGTTCATCCAAATCTATCAGTGTACTATCACTAATAAATGTATCACCTTCAATGGTGATGTGATAACCATAATAAAATTCAGGTGTGTTCCTCACCCTTAGTGGAACGTCATGGAGGTACAGACTAATCTATCGGCTCAACAGGAGTTTCCTCCTCAGGTTGGCTGATAGTATTTGAGGTTCCTTCACCACTTGACTCTTGAAGCTCTTCAAGGTCAATTTGCCTCCCACTATCCCCTTGGCTTATGAATTCTCTCTCACGAAAGACTCCTCTTCTTGCTACAAAGACCACATTGTCACTGGGTCTGTAGAAGAGGTAACCAAAGGATCTCTATGGGTAGCCGATGAAAATACACCTCTCGCTTCGGGGCTCAAGCTTGTCATGAGTCTCACGCCTCACAAAAGCTTCACAACCCCAAATCTTGATGTGGTCCAAATTGGGCACTTTCCCAGTCCACATCTCGTGAGGTGTTTTGGTAACCTTTTTAGTAGGGACTAGATTAAGGATATGGGCCGCAGTCTCTAAGGCATACCCCCAGAAAGAGATTGGTAACGAAGCTTGACTCATCATGGAACGAACCATATCCAACAGGGTTCGATTGCACCTCTCAGCCACACCATTCAACTGTGGTGTCCTGGGAGGTGTCAATTGTGAGACAATCCCACATTCCTTAAGATAGTCAAGGAACTCAATGCTAAGATACTCTCCTCCCCGATCGGATCGGAGCATCTTGATGTTCCTGCCCAATTGATTCTCAACTCCCTGCTTAAACTCTTTGAAGTTTTCAAAGGTTTCTGACTTATGCTTGATTAAGTAAATATATCCATATCTACTGTAATCATCAGTAAAAGTCACATAATAACGATTAGCATCCCTTGTAGCAACTCTGAAGGGCCCATACACATCCATGTGTACAAGGTCCAAAAAACCTTCACCCTATCACAAGTACCTGTGAAGGGTGACTTTGTCATTTTTCCAAGTAAACAAGACTCGCAACTATCATCTGACTTGAGGTCAAATGATTCCAAGACTCCAGCCTTTTGGAGTTGGCCTATGCGCTTCTTGTTAACATGTCCAAGACGACAATGCCACAAGGATGCTTTATCCAAGCTATCAGAAGAATCAATATACAACACATTATTTCCTAGATTGTCTACAACATTCACGGCTTCATATACACCATCACAAGGTATTTCTTTAAAGTAAAATACATCATTGTAATAAACATTAATAGCACCATTTTTATTATCAAATGAAAATGTAAAACCTTGTTTGTACAAGCCATGAAAAGAAATAATATTTCTCGCCATTTCGGGTGAGTAACAACACTTATTCAAATCTAACATTAACCCATTTATTAAGCAATAAAGAATAAACTCCTATCTTGGTAACAGGTGATGCTTTCCTGTTGCCCATGACTAAGTTTATCTTCCCGTGCTCCACTTGCTCACTTCTTCTTAGTGCCTGTAAATCAGTACAAATGTGAATACCACACCCTGTATCAAGCACCCAAGAATTAGCATTAGATGAGTTGTTAGACAATATTGTGTAAATACCTGCATGGGTGGGTTTAACCTTCCCATCCTTTACATCTTGCAGATATTTGGCACAGCTTCGCTTGAAGTGTCCCTTATCTTGGCAATAGAAGCACTGTGCTTCCTTTGGGTTTGAAGACAGAGTAATGGGACCTTTCTTTGTCCCACTTGAAGAGGAACCATCAAAAGTCTTACCCTTGGTACCCTTTGAAGGGCTTTTCCTCTTCTTACCCTTCCCTTGCCCAATTGCAAGAACAGGGGCTGTTAAAGGAGTAGAAGTAGCAACCGCTTTACCCTTAAGGCCATTTTCAGCTGTCCTTAAGAGTCCTTGAAGTTTGCTAAGTGTGACTTCCTCCTTATTCATATGATAAGTCATACGAAACTGATCATAACTTGGAGGTAAGGAATGGAGAATGATGTCAATCGCTAATTCCTCAGGGAAGTCAACATTGAGCTTTAGCAACCGGTCAACGAACCTCTACATCTTCTGCAAGTGACCGGTGATGGGTTCACCATCCTTCATCCTTGCGGTTATCATGGAGGAAATGATTTCATACCTCTCCTAACGCGCGCTCTGATGGTACCTTTCCATCAGATCTAGGTGCATCTCATAGGGGTAGAAATCTTCATAAGATTTTTGGAGTTCCGGAGTCATTGTGGCCATCATGATGCAGGACACCTTGGTAGCATCCTTCTCATGCACAATGAACTCCGCAAGCTCTTCTGGAGTAGTAGTGGCTTCATTAACAACCTTAAGCTCCCTATCAATGACATATTCTTTATCCTCATAGCGGGTAATCATCCTGATGTTTCTGATCCACTCATTAAAGTTGGGTCCATCAAAGATGACCTTACCACACAAGTTCATTATGGAAAAGGAGCCTGTCGGGTTTGAGCCAGCAGCGTTATTGAAAGGCATCTGGAATAAAAGGAAGATAAGTTTCATTAGATTAAGAGTCCTTAATAAGTCACCCAAATGAAATATTAATGCTAGGATCCAACAAACTATTTATAGGTGGAAGAGGGATGCCGTAATCCACACTATAAAATATTTGAAGGTAGGTAAATGACGATTTACCAATTTCCACCATAAGACGAAATATTTTATTATTAGGTTTTATTGGTTTTGAAACTCCTAGATCTTTTGAGATACATTGAACTTTTCAATGGCATGTTTGAATCTCGAATGTGCCCTCTCAAGTTTGTGATTGGGATGCTGAGGATCACAAACAAGGTGTGAATAACCATACAAATTGACTTGGTACCCTTAACAATATTACCTAATCGATGTGCCGGTTAACCACACACGCTCCACCGATCGATAATAGAGTCAAGTTACCCTTTGCCACTCTTACTAGTCCATGTTAGTGTGCCGGTTAACCACACACGCTCCACTAACGACTTGGTAAGGTACAAAGTGTAATTTTATGGGCTAGCACCAATTTCACATTTTCCTAAAGTAACTAAGATTGGGAATTTATAATGTATAGTTACTTTATAATTCATTATACTTTTAATGAGAATTTAAAGTCATATCCTACCCGTTCGGCTAACGACCCTCCACCGATCAAGGAGGCGGTGGGTGAGAGTGGACACCCATTAAGTCACCATTTTATAGGCAACAACCTTATACCCCCCTTATAGACCGGCTTCGTGAATGAGGCCTAATAACGGTAAGAATGACATATTCTTATACACATCTATATAATAAAATTATAATAATAGTATAAGTGTTGATTTTTAAACTTTTTAAAAATCTAAGGTTTAATTTGGAATGAAAGTATTAGAGTGTAAGACTTTTCAAATTCCAAAACTTGAGGGCAAGAATTGAAACTATTCCAAGTCTCTTCAATTTTGTAACTTATGAGTTTTAATGGTTCATAAAAATGAAGACTCTTCATTTTATGAAACCTCTTTAGTTTTTTAAACACAAATTAAAGAAGTGACCTTTGGTTATCGATAACTTGAGGACAAGTTATGGACACCATAAATACAATTAAGATCTAGAATTAAACACACATGGTGGTTACACATAATTCCTATGATCTTATAAAAACTCATAAGAACACAAATTCATGTCAAGCAATTTCAAGAAATCATATGAACATATATAATACTTTGAAATTGTTAAAAGTCATGTAAAATGGATTAACATAATCATTATCATTTTGAAAAAACAGATTTTACAAGTCCAAAACAGATTGGGATAATGATTCTAATCTATTTCCATCAACAAAACTCGGAAAATCTGCCCAGCTCGATCCTACTCGGCGAGTGCATCATCCTACTCGGCGAGTAGGATGAATTTGTTCATGGACTCGGCGAGTCCTCCCCATGGACTCGGCGAGTACAGTCGTCAGAATGCAGAATTTTCGATTTTCAAGCAGTTTTGCATCAAGTATACAGAAAACAAACCTGGCTCTCATGCCACTGATGGGTTTTGAGCATTCTAACACTTCCTAAGTGTACATGCAACCCTAATAACCTTGAATCTATGTTTTCTCTATATACATGCAAATTTCTTTTTCAAGGTTATTTCCTAACTAGCATGTCATGGGGAATATATGAAACATAAAAACTAGTAGAAATACATACCTTGTTGTTGCTTGGATTCCTTCAAGACTTTGTGAGCCTAGCACCCCAAATGTTGTGCCTCAAATGCTTCACACAACACCACAAAACTTGGAATAACTTGAGAGAATAATTCTAGCACTCAAAATCGGTTATGCCCTCTCTAGTAACCTTACTAGGTCCGATTTCACCAGCCAAAGGTTCCCTTTTATAGTGGTGTCACAATTAGGGTTTTCACATGAATACTCTTAATTGTCATGACTCTTCATTTCTCATGACCCATGGGTTTGTAACTCCCATGGACTATCCATGGAGCTCCAAATGGTTACATCCATAACCCATAAACCATGGATCATTAATCCACCATAAAAGAATTGATGATTGTCATAATCAACCCTTATATATTCAGTTAGTCTCACTTTGATCACCAAATTAATACTAGATTAATACTTGATCAAATACTAATTAAATAATACTATTATTAATATATTAGAACTTATAATATATTAATAATCATAAGTGCCATATTCTCTCATTTAGTCTACCCAAGTATTGCAATGCCATGCAACCCAAATGGACCATGCCGGGTCGGATCAAGTACATATTAAATAAAGTTATGGACTTAGACACTATATCCAACATTTTATCTATGTGATATTATCCTGGGCTTTCAGGGTGTGGACCGGAAGGTCAATATTGTTTGGACCAGAAGGTCATCAGAGTATGGACCGGAAGGTCAACCGAGTAGGATCAGAAGGTCTATAGAGTTAGGACCGGAAGGTCATTATGGGTACGACTGGAAGGTCTACCAGATTTGTGGGACCGGAACGTCCCACTAAGACACATTGACCAGAAGGTCTTATAGAGCTATAGCCTCGAGTGGCTAATTATATATGCGTAGTATTTTGGGGAGCTCACTAACCATGCGTGCTTACTGTGTTATGTGTTATGTGTTTCAGGTACTTAGTTTGAAATGAGAGGAGCCGGCTTGGTCGCAGCGCATCTCACTATGTTTTCCGCACACGGGATCCTTGGGATTACACTCTCGTATGGTTTTATGATACTACGTTTTGATTTTTGACAATTTAGTTTTGACATGAGATATTATTATGAAAGTTTTTATATTGATCAGTTTTATGCAATAATTTAATAAAAACAAAATTTTTAGCCTTAAATTTTGGGACGTTACAAGTTGATATCAGAGCTTTGGTTTGAGGGATTTAGGTACACTCTCGGGTGTGTCTGAACTCAAACTAAGGACATGGTATGAAAATTTTTCAAAAATAAAACCATTTTATAAAAAGGAGTTTGAAAAAGAATTTGGAAGGAGAAAAGAACAAGGTGTGTGATGCGTGCAATCAGCCGAGCTCAAGTAAGTTTTCCCCAAGATACCCATAGATGTTATGTTATGATATGATATGATTGTGAGAACTGCATGCTATATTAGGCTAAGGATCTAGGGAGGTGGCCTTATACGCCTGTTGTATGTGTATGAGAACTGCATGCTAGATTAAGGAAAAGATCTTGGAAGATTCTTTATATGCCTGTTGTATGTGCTTATTGAGCTGCATGATAGTGCTGATCAGTTAGCAATAGGATAGCCTGTTTAGGTTATGCCTGATTGTTTGAGCCTTTGAATTGCATGTACAGATCCCTGAGTAGAGGATAGAAAGGTTTGATTGGAATAAGATGGTTAGATTTTCCATTGTGTGAATGCTGCTTTCTTTGTGCTTTGTGGGACTCTTACTAATATGAGATAGCTATATTCATGAGGTAGCTAGTTGACATTACTGGGAATATTTCAGCTGCTGAGGACTGGTTGAGTTTGGGAACGTAGGAAAGCCTAGGATATGTTTCAGTGGGTTAGTAGCGAGGCTCAGTGAGACATGGGTACCAGTTTGAGGAAGTGACTTGGAGGATTCGAGAGGATTGCTGAGGAAAGTATGGATAGGTGTGGAAGGTAGTATTGGGCCCATACTACTGAAATCACAGGATCCATACTCAAATCGGTGAGAGTCTTGGAGAATCTGAGAAGCTTCGGGTAGAAGTTTGTGACCCAGTATGGGGGACGAGGATGTCCCAGTTGTTGCAGCTTAGTCAATGGGATGTGAGCTAATAAGCATGGTAGGGTGTCAGACCCTGCAGGATATGTTTTTTAACAGGATGCAAATGTGAGATCGATTTGGAGCACTTTGAGCAGCGAGGTTCGTGGGAAGAGACCCATGACATCTGATCATCGGGTGAAATACCAACAGAGCCTGAGATAGTGTAGCACATACAGGAAAGTGCATAAGGGAGTCTGTCACTCCAAGGGTTTAGATTGCTATAGGTGTGGCAGGGTTGGTCATGTCAGCTGAAGGTGATCAATATTCCTCCAGATGTTCGCGGATATGTTATCTTTTGCCACTTCAAGATGGATATTGGGAATCTGTATTGCCTTGGAGTTGTGAGTGAGATTGGACATGACAGATCTCAGGTCAGTTTTTTTATATAGTGTTTAGGCTATCAAGGGTCATATATGCCATCCTGCATGCTGAAAGGTCCTTGATGAACCCACAGAGGGATGTACCTTGCGGAGTGGGTTCCGCGTGTAACATTATCATTCCGAATCTTTGACGAGATAGGTGTAGGAGTATTATTCATAGAACATTAGGTCAGGATTAGAGCAGTGGTTCTCCAGTGAAGTCAGATTTCAATGGTTATATCATTGGTTGGGTATGGTCGTTAGCTGCCTACATAAGAACTTTGGATTTCAAGGCACTACCGTTGCTAAGGAAGGACGGGTAGCATGAAGACAGTGGAATCAGTTGCGAGTGTTAAATGTATGGGTGTTTAGTCATTAAATGTTTGAGAGAGTTGCATTTTTTCCTTAGGTTGTGGTCGGTTGGATATTAGTAATGCTACGAGAATGAAAGTGAGAATGGGGATTTGTCAGTCAGAGTGAATATTAAGGCCTCTGTTTGTCAGCATGGGAAGTGGATTGAGGTGTTAGACTGTGCCAGATTTCATGAGTACTCTTCCAAGATTTCAAAGGATGGGCGATCTTAGGATGTAACCGGTGATTGATCGCTAGCATTAGTAAGCATAGGGTGTCATCAGTGGGATACTAGGAAGCAAGAAGGATTGGGACTCCTTCAATTCTCATGAACCATGAAGACTTAGCTGAAGCTAAGTGGGGGAGAATCGATCAAGTGTCCAGCAGCAGAAGTAGGTATGAAACTAGGATGAGTTTCGCATCCTCGTCAAGGGGAAAGACGGTCGAGTGGCCGACTAGGTTGAGGATTGGATGAGTTGGAAGTTTAGAAAACGTTCTAACGTTTGGTTCATGTTCTTCCTAGCAGTCAAATAGTGATAGAGTGTTGTAGGACTGCGGGTGTAGCCGTAGTTTTCACTAGGTTGGTAGGCAGCATGAGCGCGTTGTCAGATCTTGTAAGGAGCAGTAGTAACCATCAGCTTAGGTGCAACATTGAAGATATGGAAATCCACATATTGGATTTTGGAAATACTCAGAAGGATTAGATCAGGTTGAGCCAGTGATACGACTGTAGGAGTGCCACTACAGTTATGGGATCAGGGAAACGATGGACTGTATTGAAGGGTTTTGAGCATTCTACCACTTCCTAAGTGTACATGCAACCCTAATAACCGTGGATCTATGTTTGTCTAATTATCATGCAAAGTTGATTTCCAAGGATATGATCCTATCTAGCATACATGGGGAACAATTTTAACTTGAATGAAAGATAGAACTACATACCTTGTTGTTAATTTTCATCCTTGAAACCTTGTGAGCCTAGCACCCCAAGTGTGCTACCTCAAATGCTTCACACAACACCAAATGCTATGGAGTAAACTTGGAGAAAAAGTATAATACTATAAAAATCGGCTGTAGCCCTTAAGCATGCATGTGTAGCCGATTTTAGGAGAAACATGAGCTTTATATAGTGTTGGCACATCTAGGGTTACACCATGTAAACCCTAATGTGTCATGACTCTTCATTTCCATGACCCATGGGTTTGTAACTTCCATGGAGCCTCCATGGAGCATCCAATGGGTTTAACCCAACTTGATTATCCATGGTGCCTTTTAGCCTACTATACAAGTTATGGATGATTTTTATAATCAACCCATATATTTAATTAGTTATCTTTTGATCACTGAATTAATTCTAAATTAATTCTTGATCAAACTAATTAAATAATATTGTTAATATATTAGCACTTATAATATATTAATAAAACACAAGTGTTATTTCTCTCATTTAGTTTATCCAATTTCATGGTGCCATGCAACCCAAATAGACCATGCCGGGTCAGGTCAAGTACATACCAGGAATAGTTATGGACTTAGACACCTTATCCAACATGTATGAGGTTGCTTGTGATATAAGGCTACCGTCGGTTAGGTAGCAATCACTTTTAGCCTGTATTTGGTGATGATAGGATTCGATGTATGGACCCGATCATTTGGATCGGGAGGTTGTTAGATCCACAATAACATGATAACTAGTGGTAACTTGTTCCAGAGAAAGGATTTCATTCAGAAGTTGTGTAGAGCGACTGTGTGTGAGCCCTGTGGGCTCTGTAGTCGGATTGGAACCCGATATTTCAGACAATTATCGAACGAGTTGAGACCAGGCAGGCCTCGGGGGGGGGGGGATTTTGGAAAGCCTTCATGTGGCAACATACTGCTTCAGGTAGCTCAATATTCAGCCAGTTCTAGCATTTTGGGAAATATTAGTATCTGTGTTTTAATTTGCATGTACGGTCGAATAGCAGATAGCCTGGGATATGCTAAGTCACTTACAGCAGGACTATCTGAGTTTAGGCTAAGTATAAGTGAATCACAGGGATAAGTGATCTATGATTCTATTTTTCTAGTAGGAGCCTGGAGATTTCAGGAGATGAGTAGGCAGCTGAGAGACAAGTGGAATGGACTCGGCAATAATGATTCGGTAAGAGTTGTATGTCAGGGATTCAGACCATCTCGAGACATCAGAATTCAGATGAAGTAGATGTGATCTTGTTGCGAGAGATTAGTTCACCTGCAGATGTTAAGGCTTTGTGATGATTGGTCACAGCTACCCTGAGAAGGATAGGATGCGCCCAGGATGGTGACCATGTTTACTAGAGTGGTATGGCGTATAAGAGATGGTAAGGAATAATTTCGAGGACGTAATCTAATTTAAGTGGGGTAGAGTTGTAACGCCCCGTTTATTTAAATAAATTAATAAATGTAATTCGCGGATTAATTTGTGAAGAATTTTAATAGTGGAGGGTTGTTTAGTAAGTTACGGAGTTGTCTTGAGAAGAATTTTAGAAGCAAGGGTACGTTTGGTAATTAATGGACTTTAATTGAAAAGATTTTTTGGATTCATGGACTAAAAGTGTAAGTGTTGGATTCAAAATTAGAATAAATTATGGAGGATGGGCTTTTTAGTAACTTTTGGGATTATATTGAAAAGAATTTAGGAGCTGGGGTCTAAAGTGTAAATAAAGGACCAAAATTGAAAAGAAATCGGATTAGAGGGACCAAAGATGTTAATTGATCACAAAGTTGTGTGATCGGGTATTAAACCCGTCACCCTACTCCACCCATACGAACCCTAACCCTAAATGATGCAGCCGCCAACCTTATGACTCCCTCTCTCTCTCCGACGTCGCCATCCCTCTTACTCTCACATCTCCGATCATCGAGGTCGCCGCCCACCGCCACGCCATGGAACCGCCACCATCAAGACTCGCTACCGACAACGACGTGAGTCACCGAGAGTTCCGCTGAAGACTGGGAAGAACCACTGCATCGTCATCGTTTGAGTCGTAAGCCGTCGGGTGAAGCACCAAGGTTGTGGTCACAACTGTCGTTTCAGGTGAACGTCGCCATCGTGACACTTACTGCCGGAGACGCCGGAGTCCATTGTTGTCATTTCTGTCGGCGATTGCTGGAGACGATGCTGACGTTGGGGCCGTGGTACCTTTATCTTCTCTGGTGGTTTTGGGTACGTTTTCAGAGTAAAGACTTGATGGCATGGGCGTTTGCTGTTGAGGAGTCATGGACCGACATGGGCGGCTGTCAAAAGCCATGGTCACCGCCTTGCCGCTGTTATTGCTGATGGACGCCAAGTTGCTGCTACTACCGGACCACCGTAATCCACCAGGTCGGTGGTTGGGTCCATAGAGAAAATGAGAAACGTGTGTAGGTGTTGTGTGTTTTTATTTGGCTGGAAAAAGTCATCGCCGCCACAAGCCACCGCCGGCCACCAGTAGGGTGGCTGTGTGTGTATTATGTTAGTTAGTGTGTGTGTCTATTTTTGGTTTTGAGTATTGTATCTGTAATTAGCAATGAGTAATGAAAAAGATAATAATAACCACCACCGTAAGGTGGTGGCCACCGCCGCGAGCCGCCATTGAACACCACTACCTGAGGTGGTAGTGGGTGGTGCCCCACAAGCAAACCTTAATGGACCTAGCAAAACCCTAATGGGCTTAAAGTTTAATTTTGGGCCTATTGGGCCATGGTTAGGTGGAAACCCTAATTAGGGTTTAGAAAACCCTAATTGTGAGTATTTGGGCCTTAGACTTATTGGACCCACTTTTGGGCCATTGAGATTGGATTGTGTATTAAGCCCAATCACTCCATAACACTTATCTAGTAGAGTAAAGGACTTAATGGATTAAGTCCTTAATGACTTAAGTAAGAAACACTTAACCCTAATTGTCATTTCATGTGAAACCCTAATTTCACATGGGCCTTAAGTTGGGCCTAGATGATTGGGATAATAGTGGGCTATCCAAGAGCAAGCAATTGAACTAGAATAATTTAATGGGCCTAGAGTAAGGCCCATGTAAGGGGTTTGGGCCCAATTTGGGAAATTGGGCCACGGAAGGGCCACAGTTTGGGCCTTAATGATTACATGATGTTGGGTCTCAAAATAAGACCATGTACAGGCTTAGGCCCAGTTTGGAAGGTTGGGCCATATGTTGGGCCTTGATTTCTAGTTGACTTTGGGCCTAAGGATTGGGCCTTGGGCTTAAATAAGCCAAGCTTAGGTAATGCAGTAATTATAAAAAGTATGTACTTATGGTATTGTAGTGAGACCCAATTATTAATTGGGTGTTATTTTGGTGTTGACAGTTCGGGAATCTATCATTAACTAGCCGGGGTTGAGTCTGCAGGACTTCAGTAGTGTGGGATTGAGTCTGCGGGACTTCAGCAGTACCAAGTGAGTCTTCTCACTATACCTTACCTAGAGTGGTAATTATGTGTGACCTGAAGGTCTTATGTGCTTACATGAGTTATGTGATATTATGCATTTTATCTATGTGATATTATGCTTGTTGTTTATGTGATATATGTTCTTATCTATGTGATATGTATATGCTATATCCTGGGCTTGCAGGGTGTGGACCGGAAGGTCAATATGGTTTGGAGCAGAAGGTCATCAGAGTATGGACCAGAAGGTCAACAGAGTAGGACTGGAAGGTCTACAGAGTTAGGACCGGAAGGTCATTATGGGTAGGACCTGAAGGTCTACCAGAGTTGTGGGACCGGAAGGTCCCACTGAGATACATTGACTGGAAGGTCTCGTAGAGCTATAGCCTCGAGTGGCTAATTATATATGCGTAGTATTTTGAGGAGCTCACTAAGCATGCGTGCTTACTGTGTGATGTGTTTTTTGTTTCAGGTACTTTGTTTCAAAGGAGAGGATCCGACTTGGTCGTAGCGCATCACACTATGTTTTCCGCACATGGGATCCTTGGGATTACACTATGATATGGTTTTATGATACTATGTTTTGATTATTGACACTTTGGTTTTAACATGAGATATTATTATGAAAGTTTTTATATTGATCGGTTTTATGCAATAATTTAATAAAAATGAAATTTTTAGCCTTATATTTTGGGATGTTACATATAATTCCGAATCTATGTATTAGCTAAGTGTCCCTAGAAGCATGTTGTTGCATGTTGTCCCAAGCCTCTTAGACTATGTTTGAAGCTTTAATGAAACTTTCATTCCGATTGTTTCTCCCAATCAGGCTATTTATTCACATAAGTCATCGAGCTACCTAACTCATCTCACATTGAGTTAAGAGTTGACTGTTTTGTCATTTGTTTATAGCATAGGTACACTTTCTTCTTCGAAACCAATCTACAATTTTTCCATGAAATTCGTGTTCATAAACGTAACCCTTGAGACTCTCAACAATTACCACTTAGGTCTATGGTTACACAAAATATGTGTTTATGATCTTGAAGTTGTTATAACCACAATTTTAAGTGAGACCCCAAAATACGAAACCCATTTCTGAATTAACGGTGAAACAATCAAATGCTCTAGGTATTTTCACCATGGAATTGACGCATAAAACCTTTTGGTTTGTACTATTTCAAGTATGAATTCCTTTTGAGTGATCTTAACGAAATGTTCTAGACCTAAGACGTCCCAAAAGATCTAGGTTGTTCTTTTTCTTGACATTTTCATCATATCCAACCACTTAAGTAATATCCAAAGCATACTTGTTATTTTGGATACACTGGTCAGACAAGTACTTCTCTCAGATCTTCGGACTTATGTTGAGTTTTGGAATTTGATTGAAGATGAAACCACCTATCAAGCCTGTTAAAAGAAGCCTTTCATAGTTTCCTAATAGACTAGTGATCGTACTTCAATGGGATACCACACAAGCACTTCGAAGTCTCTCTTGACTTAGAAGGAAGAGATCGTTGCCCGAGATCCATCTGATTTTCATGTCACTTTTATTTGACATCACAGAATCCCTAAAATTTTTATTTGCTTTATTTGCTTATCTTTGGCACACTATTGAAAAAAAATCCTTGTGATTTTTCCAAGTCTTGTTTTAATTCCGAATAGTTGCTTTTCAATATGAGAACAAGTCTTTGTTACAATGCTGGTGGATTGGCTAATTGTTCTGAATTCGTCAATACTGAAACGACGTTTAATTGGAGATAAGATTTCAAAACAGACGCGTCTTTTGAATTTCCTGACATTACGTGTCTTTGTTACAAGGGCGTCTAATACATATCGTTGTAACAATTTTCAAGGTTGATTTACCAGGATATGGGAATGTGAAGCGAATAATTTCTCTTACCACTTATCACTGACGTATAAAAGGGTTTTTGATGGTTTCATTTCTCTCACCTCTCACAAAGTATTCAAAACTCTCAAGGCAAAAACCCATTTATCTCTCTACTGTTCATCGTCTTCTTCAAAGCAACATGACCAGATTATCTAAAACTACTTCATTCGCTGACCAATCTGCATCAATCATCATGCTCAACGTGAAGCCAAAGCAGAATATCATTCTCGATCTTGACTCATCTCGCTACAATGAAACCATAAGGCCCATGATCAAATGCTTATGGTTCTCGCCACTGGTTCAAGCTTTCACCATGGCTGAATCAGTTCCTTTGGTCCATCTCTCTAAGGCTTATTTGTCTGCCAACTATAGTGAATCTGAAGGAGTCATTCACTTCGAGGTAGCTTCTCACAATACCTCGATCTCTAAATCCCGTTTCTGTAGAATTTTAGGGTTGGCTTCATCTGAAGGACTTGTGGATCTAAAATCAATTTCTACTTCTACACTCATTGATATGTTTTACCAGATGGGATACATTGGAGATATCTCATTATTTTCAAAGTTCAGGAAGCCCTTGCTTCCTCCAATAGGAATGGGTTGTTCACTCTTCTCGTCAACAGCTTCTCAGAAAGAGTTGTAGGCTCTAAAAATGCAAGTGGGCTATTTAGTACTATTCTCTATGGCTTCTACCATGGAGTAAATATCGATTTCGGTTCTAATTTAGGGACTCAGTTAATTCAAAGAACAATCTCCACCACCCATCACACTGAGATCTCCTGTGCTCACTTTTGGTCTATTGTGGTCAAACGAGCCCTAAGCCACTTCAAGGTTCCACAGACGGATGATTCAATAATTGCTGGCATTCCGATTCTGTAAACATCAAATTTTATGATCTCCGATCCGATCAAGTTCAGCTTTGTGGATTCTATTCCAGAAGCCGTGTTGGTAAAAGTTCCCAAAGACAATGCGACTATGAACGAATATCGCAAGTTACCTAAATCCGGTGTTCGCCCTATGATAGAGGAATTTCGAAAGGTCACAGAGGAGGGTAACAAACCAAAGAGAGGAGGTAAGAAAAAAGCAAAAGCTGCTCCTTCTGAAGCAGTGAAAACTCCAAAGAAGATAAAAAAAAAAAGTAGGCTAGGAAACCGAGCTCTCCATCTCCGGTTGGTCAGGAGGATTTAGAATTCCAAACGATTTTGAAAATTTGGGAGCATGTCAAAGTTCAGAATGAAGTTGAGGATACTACTGCAACTTCAGAACCTATTCCTACTGAATCAATTCCAAAGGTATCGACTCTAGCTCATTCTTCTGTTCCTTTTTTCAGATGAGTTTCAGATGAACACTCCACCATCCTCACATATGACAACCACAATTCGGATCTCCTCTATCCCTCCACTTCCACCCAAGATTTCTGTTGGACTTTCACTTCCACAAATATTTGTTCCTCTTTCTACCTCTTTCTTTACAGATTCAACCACTACCACAACAACAACAATCACTAGTACACCTGAAGTTACTGTCACCAAGTCCGTTTAAGAGGAGGTACATACTTCTGAAATTCATGTCAAGGTATTTGATATGGGTGTAGATGTCAATTTTGGTGTTACTATGGGTCCATGCACCTCTACAACTTCTCCATTACGTGATAATGATCCATACATCCTTTTTCTCGATGACTTAGAAACCTTTACTTATTTCATTTTCAGCCCCTTCCGAGTTAATTTCAAGAGTGATGATGAAGATGCCCCTATGAAGAAAGGGCAATTCAAGAAGCTAAATGTGAAATTGGATACTCTCTTGAGTTCTTCCAAATCTTTGTCTTCACCCAGCTGGGAGTATTTTCTGACAACCCACAAGGCCACTATGGAGTTGTTAACAAAGGTGAATGCGAAAGTCCTTCAAGATTCAACAAAGGCGTTTAAAACTTCCAAACAATCCATTTCCGAAATGACCGCAAAAGTCGAAAAACTATCTCAAGAGGTGAAAGACTTTATGCTTGAGTATTGAACAACAACTAACTCCAACACCGAATTTGTGAACCAAGTTATCGATGGGTTTCATAATTCGTTACAAGCTGAGAATGAGGCTCTTTCCGTCGTTTGTTCGACAATAAAGGTTGAGAATGCTGAACTCAATTCCTCTATTCCCACAAAGATCAAAAAATTGTAGGAGGAATTGGCCACAGAAAACAAGATCATGGATCATTTGGCTGAAAAGACTCACACTACTAGAAAAATAGCCTTTTACGACGCGCAAATCACGACACTCATTAATTTATGTTACGCAAACGAGGGTGAAATTAAAAAAGTGTCATTTCTTCAGAAAATTTAAGGCTTTAGGTCACGCATTATTGCGTGCCTTTAAATTAGTGTGAAAAGAAAAAAAATTAAAAACACGGAGGGCGTTGTATCTTAAATGCGCGTCCTCTGTATGTGTCGCTTTATAATTTTAATGAACGTGCGTTCCTTAGTTACAAGCGGGAAAAGAAAAGCCAAAAAATTAGAAAAGCCCGCTACCCTCCCTTCCCTAAGCATTTTCACGCATCTTTCATTCTCCTCACACTGTTGTGCAACTTCTCAATCAAAGATTGAAGGTCACGATTTCATCTCCATCTCTCGACTTCATCATCTCAGTCAACAAAAAGGGCTTCTGATTTCCATTCATCTACTTCATCACTACTGTAATTTCACCTTCTTCATCTCTCTGCTGTTCTTTGACCTGCTTCCTTCTAGATACGCTTCTTCAAATAACTCCAACAACAACAAACCCTAACCCTACACCCCTCATCCTCTTCCATGGCGTCGTCAATTACCGGCGATGACTCATATACCACCATATCTCCGATGAATTCCAATTTTGCGGCTTTAATTTGTAAAGATATCTTGCGTACGATCTTCGAAAAGCTTCCGGAGGTAGATCTAGCACGGTCGGCGTGTGTGTGTAGGTTATAGAGTTCAGTAGCTTCTAATCGAGAGATTCAGGTTAGGGCTTTCAAGGCGCCGTGGGAACTGTAATGGTGTTCATTGTGGCTGAGGGATTAGGGTTTCTAGAGTGAGAGACGAAAGGGCAAATTGGGATAAATGTCTGCAGAAGGAAGCATGCAATGTTGTTCTTTATTAACATCGCTCAGCTACCACACTCCTCCCTCTCTATGTTGCAATCACAGATTCACACCACTGTTAAAATCACACCACTACTTCACACTCCTACCAGCATAAGCTTCTATATTCTTGAACCCCATCTTTGAACCGGAAGTGTGAGTATCCCAAACATGGTTCCTTTAAAAAAGGTATATATTATTTATGTATTTTTCTTACATGAAGTTTATCAGAGCGGTTTCTTTCTTCTTGAATTATGAAATATGAATACTGGTATGAATTATGAAATATGAATATCTCCAAACCTGTACCTGATTTCATATCCTTTATTCGTGACTATAACTCATGATTGATTGCAGATACCTTCTAACCCAATTGCACTTATCCAAAGCAGTTTTCTTTATCTTATTTATTGATTCATGTCAGAAGTCGAAGATTTATGATTACAAAGTTTAGTGGGTTTGTTGCAGTTCCAAATTCTTCTAGATCCAATTTTTTGGAAGAAAAATACGTCCGACCCTCAAGAAAGGTAATATACATACATTTCATCCACTTGAAGTAGTTATAAATGAGCCTTTTAAGTTGTTAAACATGTCCTTTTGCAGCATTGCTGGACTCTTTCAGCATCATTTTGCGAAGGAGGTATTTGTATACGTGATTTTCTGTTTTTGTTCTAATTATGAGAAAACTTAAAGTTTTCATTTCTGTTTTAGTTGTTTAAAAGATTCTCCATGCTTATAGTTATTAATGTTTAATAATGTAAGGTTGTTGAGTATCTCATTGACCCTGTTGTAGCGGGAATAAGTGTTGCAGATCCTGAATCACTTTCTGTGAGTAAGTAACTCTCTTCCATATCCCTATTGCCATAAAGTTTTTGAGGAAATATATATATATATATATATATATATATATATATATATATATATATATATACTTTTGACATAATACCACATTCCCTTGTCCACACAGATGCGTCATGCATTTCCTGAGCTATGGGAACTAGAGAAAAAGTATGTTTCATTCTTTTTTTCTTCCAAGACTATCTGTCTATCTATCATCAGTTGAATGAGTGAATACTGATGTTGATGACACTTAGGTTTGGTTCCATCATTTCTGGAGCTATTCAATCTATGTTGACTTCCACAAGTGTAATGTAGTTGGTTGAATCCATGAGTGAAATGCTTGGTAATTTAGTATAGGAGTATGATAAAAACTATAATTGCAAGTGTTGTTTGTTTATTATCTATATTTTTACTTTGTAAGTCTTGGACTGCCCTGAGTACAACCTGCTTTGCTCCAAAATTAGCATTTTATTTGTTTTTTTTAATTTTTGGGTTTGTTTATGCTATATATATATATATATATATATATATATATATATATATATATATATATATGTGTGTGTGTGTGTGTGTGTGTATATATATATATATATATATATATCCCCCCTTTCTCTCTCATCCACACACAAATGGTTAAATAGGTACCAGAGTGTGGACTTCTAATGCAGTGTGTGGAAGAACTAGCAACAATATGTTTAGGATTAAGAAAAAAGATCACACAAATCATTTGTTATTAATTTTCAGACTTCTTATTGAGATGTAGGGATTTGACATTGATACTGATGAGTGCTACTGGAGGTGGTCCAGGAAAGTACATCACTTCCTGTAGAACCTTATACTGGAACCAAGTCCGGGAAGCCAAAAATAAAGGGAGTATCAATGATAGAGTTGTTTACACTAGAGCAGGTTCGTGAGCATATAACAGGTCTCAGGCAGTGGGTTGGCCAGGTCAGAATCTGCATTTTACTTTATGGATAATGGAGTTGTGTTTGTTTTTGAATCTCTCATTTTATACAGAGCAAAGCAAAAGTAGAAAATAATCAATCTTTGGAACACTCGATGAGTGAGAACTCGTGCCAACTATGTGCAATTGAAAAGCTCAGTTTTGAACCCCCGCCTATATATTGCACACCTTGTGGTGCTCGCATCAAGAGAAATGCTATGTTCTACACTGTTGGAACTGGTGATACCCGACACTACTTTTGCATTCCATGCTATAACGATTCCCTTGGAGACACTATCAATGTTGATGGAACTAATGTTTGGAAAGCTAGATTTAAGAAAAAGAAAAATAATGAGGAGACTGAAGAATGGGTATGTTGTGTACCATTATATATATATATATATATATATATATATATATATATAATATATATATATATATATATATATTCTAATGTCTTGTGGGGTCCCATTTGCACTACAGTCGGTTCAATGTGACAGGTGTGAAGGCTGGCAGCATCAAATATGTGTGCTATTTAATGGTCGAAGAAATGATGGGGGGCAAGCAGATTATACTTATCCAAATTGTTATATGGAAGAACTTGAAAGAGGAGAGCGGATGCCTCTACCACAGAGTGTTGTGCTTGGAGCAAAGGATTTACCAAAAACAGAAACCATACTCAGTGATCACATAGAGAGCAGGTTGTTTGGAAAACTGAAGCAGGAGAGACTAGAGCGCGCAAGGTTCAATGGGAAAACTTATGATAAGGTGAATGGTGATGTTATAATCCCAAATACAGAAAGCAGGACATTATTTAAGACAAATCTGTACCATACATTGTGAATGAACAAAGTATGTATCTTACAATTTCTTTATTATCAGGTTCCTAGAGCAGAAGCGGTTGTTGTCAGAGTCGTATCTTCTGTGGATAAGAAGTTGGAAGTCAAGCAACGATTTCTTAAGATCTTTCAAGAGGAAAATTACCCTATGGAGTTTGGGTATAAGTCTAACGTATTTCAACTACAAGCAATGTACCACTTTCGTTGATTTGTTTATTATAGCATCTCTCCTAAAATCTACTGAAATTCCAAACAGCTATCATTGGATGGATTTTTTAAAGTTTAGTGACTTAATAAGAAAAAAAAATGTTCAAATTACGCAATCCGTTATCTTGTGGTTCTGGTATGTATGTGAATCCCTAAACTAGGTTTTTCTTGTTTTAGGTAGTTCTGTTGTTTCAGAAAATTGAAGGTGTAGAAGTGTGTCTATTTGGTATGCATGTTCAAGAATTTGGAGCAGAGTGTCTGCAGCCAAACCATCGGCATGTTTATCTTTCTTATCTGGATTCAGTCAAGTACTTCAGGCCTGATATTAAGGCTGTGAGAGGGGAGGCTCTTCGTATATTTGTATATCATGAGATTAAGGCTGTGACAGGGGAGGCTCTTCGTACATCACTTGTTGAGGTAATCTTTATCTGGATTCTGGTAAAATTAAGTCAACTCTAATTTAACTTTTGATTTTAAAGACTAAAACAAGTTTAAATTTTGATGTGAATATGTTAGTATGCATTGACTCAATCAAACTTTGAGAATTACAGCTCAAAAGCTTGTGATTCTCTAAGTAAGTTACCTTTTTACCCTTTGATGCCTTGAAAAACACTCCTTGTTTGTTGCCGTCATGCATATCACAAGCATCTGCTCGCCAAGTAAGTTACCTTTTTACCCTTTGACTTTGTTGGTCAAGGTAGTTGACTAATTTATATGTTGCTTTTTTTGTTGGTTTAGAGAAGGGGTAGGGCAGGGCGTGTGCAACCAGGGGAATGTTTCCAGAGCCATTAGCTATAAGTTGACTAATTTCTATGTTGCTTTACCCTCAATGTGTTTATGATGCTTTTTCTGAATATCAACTACCCCAGCTCTTCAGAACTCCTTTAAATTCTCTGTGTTTGAAAATAATAATTTGGGAAGTTGGAAGTATTGGAGAGTTTTTATCAGCTGCTTTGCAGCCTCTAGAGCCATAAGCTGTAAGTGTTAACTGTTCGTTGAATCTTAATGAATGATTCAAATTGCTAAATGATAGAACTTTAATTTGCTCTAGGTCCAAAATACTTCCATCGAATTCGAAATTAGGGAAAATGCTGATAGTGGGTGCTTTTTTACTTTGCTTTGATCCTATTCTTACAATTGTTGTTGGACTTAGTGTCAGGGATCCTTTTCTTTTACCTTAAGAGAAGAAAGACGTGAGTAATCCAGCTACTTTCACACAAGGGCATTTTGATCTTTTCCTGATATCTTTTGTATGTCTATTTAAGCAAGCTAGTACAAAAAAAATCTTTTGTATGTCTATTTCAGCAAGCTATATAAGTCCATATGTTACTAAGTTTTGTTCTTTTTTATTTTTAGTATGTCTATTTCAGCAAGCTAGATAAGTCCATATTGGGTGAGCTTACAACTGTAAGTCTTTAGGACGTATTAGGAATGATATGTAATGCAGATAAAAGTACAACATTTTTCTTCTCTGGGTATAAATTCTATTTAGTATTAAAAAATAGATGGTATTTTCCTATAATTCTTTTTTTTTGTCTAATTATTTTCTAGATATTCATATCCTAAACCAAGCTCGTATCAATGCAATTGAAGATTTGGGCCAATGTACAACTGCTTATCCATATAATCAGCTGCTTGGAGCATTAGTCATACAAAATTATGAAAGGCAAGATGCAACTTTACTTAGTTGGAATTTGATGTACAGAGTAGATTAGATGCAAATTTAGATATTGTAGGAAATAGAATTGTATGACATTAAATTTTATGCAATGGATTGTATTTTTTGTATTTGATATTTTATTTCTATTATGAGACATTAAATGCAAATTTAATTTAAAAATTAACAAATATATAAATATATTTTTTTAGAGCATTTAATATTATGATACGCAAAAATGTGTGTCATCTTCATTTCTGACATGGCCTTTCTTGACAGGGGCTTCCTTGATCCACATTGCGTGTCATAAACACACGCATCATAAGGTTGCATGTCATAACCGCGCGTCGTAAATGTGCGTCATAAATGTGCGTCGTAAATGCACGTCGTCTATAGACGACGCGCAAAAGCGCTTCATCTCTCTTTATGACAGGGCCTTTCTTGACGTGCATTTGCGCGTCGTCTGAGCATTTTACGACGCGCAATGAGCGTCGTAAAAGGCCGTTTTTCTAGTAGTGTCAGAATGCCAAGGTCCATTCATTAAAGCTGCAATATGCCAATCAGCATATGAACGATTTGGAATTTGAGAAAACAGTTGTTAAGAGTTGTGTTTCAGAAATAAATCAGTATATGTAGCATCTTGTCACGACTCGTGACTCCGTGTTTACTTTCTCTGCCTGACAACATCATTCGGATAAACTTCAACTAGTGTTTGCCATAAATCAAATAGGAGGTGTTTCGGGAAGTGGTGCTCTTCCGAAACAAGGAGGAGAAGATATAGGAGAACACATGGCAAAGAAAACCACTAGTGAGCATGAACATGAACAAAAATCGAAAGATAATGATTAGAAGGGTAATAAAGCTTCTGCATCAAATAAAGGCAAAGTGAAACTCATCAATGAATATGAAGAAGAAGTACAATAAGAGCTTTCTGAATCCGAGAAGCTCGTTCAGAAAAAGAAAGACAAAGAATCACATGATCTTCTAAAAATTCGTAAAGAGTTGGAAGCACAGGAAGCAGAGGCTAAAATTGCGAAAGTGATACTTGAAACTCAGAAGTCACTCTTCCCTCCTTGCTCGATTAAAAGAATTCAAAAGGAAGCTATTAATAATCCAAGTTTTTATTGGATTGAGCCTGCAGTATCTTTTGAGCTAAATAACCAAGCAGATTCGAAATTAAATTTTCCCATTAAACCTAGGGCTTTTCTGTTTCGGTGTTTTGGGAAGATAGAAAAGTATCTGATTTCTGACAATGAGGTGAGTCTGAAACTCTTAAATTTCTACTTGAAGTATGCCAAACCTCAGTATTAGTCTTGGAGCCTAAAGAGGATTGTGGGGTTGAAGGTTTGCTCGGCTATGCCTACTGAAAATTTTACGAACATAAGGTTCAAGGGGTTTCCGGGAACTGATAAAGTATTGGATGAATTTACATTGGAAAACTTGTTGTTTATGAATCCATACGACTGGATCGAATTGTTCAACATTGTCATGAAGGATGAGAAGAAATATGAGCCCATCGTTGCCCATCTGAAAAAGATCCTCATCTGCTATGTCTTAGAGATTGCGAAGATGGATGTGGAAATAGCGTTGGTGTTGCAGAAAAGGCCTATTTTGGAACCTAAAGAGCAGCATCAAGAAGTTAAGAAGATAAAGCTAGGATTTATTCAGAAAGAGCAATGGTTGAATACTATTCTCACAATGGTTGAAACTTGCAAGGCGAACTTTGCTGCGAATCTGAAATGCTTTTCGGATATGATTTCTTGGTATCTTTGTATCCAAAATGTGCTAAAGCGGAAATACGGGGTGTGGCAGTACAAAGGGTTTCATAGCAAAAGATAAAAGACAACACCAACCATAGTATTAAAAATCATTACAAATTTACAATGAGTTTGAACAACTTTTTAAAAGAAATTACAATGTACTTAAAATTCAACACATGCAAATGCTCCTACAAGTGTTGTGTCTCTACATGCCTCTTACTAGATGATTCCTAAAAAGCATGTAAAACGAGCGTTAACTATAAAAATAGTTGCTGAGTGCTCACAAGTTTATAACATAATATATTTTGAAATCATATTAATCAGAATATAGATAATAGTTTCCATAAACAAATGTTCATTTCTAAAATGAGTAAATAAGTTTTCTTGAATAGAAGTTCGTCGCTAAAACGAATAAAAAAGTTTCCATAAATAGAAGTTTGTTGCTAATATGAGAAACAAAGTTCGTTGCTCAAATAAGTAAACAGGTTCACTGCTACAAAGAGAAAACAAGTTCATTGCTACAAAGAGCAAACAAGTTTAGTGCTAAGACAAGTAAATAAGTTTCCAGAAATAGAAGTTCGTTGTCATCATGAGAAATACAGTATGTTGTCAAAATGAGATGCAAGGTTCATATTCTCAATGGAAATAAAGTTTGTTGCTAAAACAAGATACAAGGTTCGTATGTGCATAATGATTATACCATGAGTTCACAACCCAAGCCTAATGACTGAGGGTGTCCTCTTCTATGTCTATCGCTAACATAGGGAAATATGGTAAAATGCACTCAAGCGAATCATGCGAGTGAGGAGTTGTTTACCTCCTAATAGCGCTATCCATAATGACCATGGGCTCGAATGAGTTAATGAGTTGTGTGAACTGATTCCAAGGACTTAAACGCAATAAGGACTCATGAATTAACAATAGCATACACATACACAACAAAATATAGCAACCAAGTTTGATACAAGCCAAATAAAATACAACAAGTAATAAACAGTTTTTCGTTCATGCTTTTCCACCCCAAAGCATAAAAACCGAAAATAGGGGAAGGCGTGAATACTCACAATGCTTTGAGATAATGCAAATGGTGCCTTGAAATACGCTCTACTCGTACCACTATCGATTCCTACAATGACGTTACACACTAATGAGTCTCTAATACTAGTATAGTTACTACTACAATAGAATTATGTCAATAATGTGTCAAAGTTTTTATATTGATAAGTTATAAGTATTTTTCTATGAGAATTAAATTTCCATGAATCAATTTTTATATAAAAATTTAAGTGGAAAATTCCCATTATTGAAATGTTAATATTTAACATTTTAAGAGGTGTTATAATGATTAAATATTCAAAAACTAAATCAATTTAGTTTCAAAATTTCACAAACTTTTTATTTTAGTTTCAATTGAAGTCAAAGATGTTAAGATAAGTTTTCTTGAATTTTTCATTTGTCTAACTCTTTTTCACTATTTTAATTCCTTGAATAATCAGAAAATCATGGAAAAATATTAAAGTATGACGAAAAATTGTTATAATTTATTTGTAAGTGTTTTATAATGTACATAATATTGAAAATAGAAATAAGTAGTAAACAGTTAAATACTAAGAAAATAGAAATAAATACTAAACACTTAAAAAAATTCTCCAAACTTTGTGAACTACTGATATGAAAGCATATAATCTGGGAAAAATAATAAAATCTATTTTCAAACAGTTTAACATGATTTTTCTGATTTTTGTGTATTTATTATAGCAAAAATCAAAATAAATAGGAAACAATTTAGAAAAGTCTCCAAGCTTTTTGTTCCACTGGTAATTAGTATATATAATCTGGGAAAAATATCAAAGTTGGTTTTCAAACAGATTAACTATTTTTATTTTTTTATTCATTTAAATAATCATTAATTCGTAAAAAATTATTAAACAGAAGGTAAAATTCACTTAACTTTTTATTTATGATTTATATGTAATATAAGATATTCTCATGAAGTTTCATAATTTGTGGATATGTGTAGCTATTTTTCATCAATTTAATATCTTAACCATTCATTAAATCGGGAAAAATACGAAAATGTCTTGGAAAACTCTGGAAAACTTTCATGGAGTTTTTATGATGTTTAGAAGAGGCGGAAATTATGAAATACTGTGTTGGACATTCATAATTATACTAACCCGTGTACGTCACGGTTGACAAAATTAAACATTGAAACTTTATAAAACATAAAAGTAATCATATATTTGCAAAAAAATTATTTTTAAATATAGATAGATGTTTTGTTCATAATGGTATAATCGTTAACTTAAATTAATTTATAAACCTTATATATTGATTAATAATAAAATAATCATATGTTATAGTCAAATATCAAATTTAGAAAAATGGAAAAAATAGACAATTGTAATGCTATTTGGTATGGTATATTCTCAATTTTCCTAGACCTTTTGAAACGGTAAAAAAAACATATTATAAAGTGCAATGTTATAAAATGATTGTTTCTGAAACTACAATGTTGTATTAAGTAGATTATTTTCTCTCACTCTCTTTTTTTTGAACTTTTGAAATGGTCAAAAGAAAGCATCTTATAAAGTACAATGCTATAAAATAATTGTTTATAAAAGTACAATGCTATATTTGATATTTTATGAAGCACGATTTTCCTAAGAACTTTCTGGCGTTCTCAAATTCACCTACATAATCAAAACATAATATACATGTGTTAATGTTTCTATTTATATTTCAGGTCAATTAATAACCTTATAATATTCCACTCATAACTCATAGTTGTACAGCTAATGATTATCACTTGGATAATTATTACTATAAGTCATGAAATAAACAAATAAAGTTCATAATATTTAACTCATAACGCATAACTATATGCCTAATTACTATTAGTTGTGAAATAAACAAATAAGATCTAGTATTTCTTTTTTTAATATTTTAGTACAGATTTATCAAAATACTTCAATGTCAAGTGAGTAGTTAACAAAACTAAATTAAAATAATTTGAAAAGAACCCAAATAGCAATATAAAAATACCATTCCCTTAATTTAATAAAAAGAAATATATAAATCATCATTATCATCCATGTAGAGTAACACTTACTCTTTTACAAAATTAAGATGATGAATTTGAGATAAAGCAGTGTAAGATAACTAAAATAAAATTCAACTAAAATAATTTAAAAAGAAAGCACATAACAAAATTGCCAGGTAACATTTGAAAGTACAGTGAAGAAAATGATAGACATCAATTTATGATAACTAAAAGCATGGTCATGTATATTTTGTTTCCATGTGCCCATCAACCCCGTAAGTTCGTAAACTTGGTGTTTTATTTCTTCAGACTTATGACCTTTCTACAACTTAGGAATAGCATCCAAAATTAAAAGTAATAAAAAAGGTCACGAAAACAAATTAAAAAAAAGTAAGAAAAGATACAAATAATAGAAAACCTAAAATGAAAAGCAATTTCTTCTTGACCCTTAACTCTAACCTTCAATAAGAAATCTTTAACTTGGAAGTTTGCTGGACCCAATGGGAGATTCGGTATTAATTTTGAAAATTCAAGATTGCTCACAAGTAGTTTGGCCTTTCCAAAAAGTTGGTTTTTTATATTAAGAATAGAAGACTAAAGAAGAGGACTTTCCTTTAATAATTACAAGTTCACCATCCTCCAATCTGGAGGGATCTGCAAGCATGAATTGTCCCTAGTATCAAGCTATTTGAACCTTCAGAAGTATATAAATTTAGAATTAAGAATTCCATAATTTGAATTATAGAAACTTACTACTTTAACTTTCCAAGAGTGATTGCTTAATGAGGAAGTTGATTGTTTGTTCTAACTTTTGCACGAAAGTTATCTCAAAATGTTCTTTATTACCCTACAAATTTCAAATATTTCCCATTTAATAAGATCAACAAGGAGAAATCAAAGCATATTACTAACTAAGGTATACTACTATTGTGAATTATTTTTATCTGTAATCTTGTTAATCCTGTTAATCAACAGTATTTACCATTTGATAAACATGTAATGGTAAAGAAGATGTGATGTCAAATAAACTATACACCCTCAAGAAACAAAAAAAAATCTTGAAAATTTAGACCCATAGGCGTTGATGAGAAAAAAGGAGAAAATGAGAATCATCAAAAGTCTTTTATGTAAGAAGCTAAGATAAAGAAGATACACAAGATGCATCAAACTTTCTTTAAGGCAATTCATCGAACACGCGGTATGCATACTTTCAGTTCTTCAATGATCTCACAAATAGTAAACATCAATAAAAAAAATTCAATCTTGACAAGTCAGAGGTTTAATACTTCACAAAATATTAGTAGTAAAAATGATATACGAAATAAACATAAGAAATTGAAGAAACCATAGCCAAAAATATAAATGCCTTGATTTAATTGATTCACAACAGTATGTTCACGTCTGAATCTATTTTTGATGTTCATCGACATTTCAATTAAAACATATATAAAACTCAGAAGGCCCAAAATAAATATTATACGTAAGGAAGCAATGAAAATTGAGGAATAAATCAAAACACATACTACTGATACAACTCAAAATAGAAAAGGGAAAACTCAGGAGACCTAATCATGAATCTATGTGAAGGATTCAAAAACGTAGCACAAAAATCTATCATTTAAAAAAACATTGATTTCGAATTATATCTATTCCGACCTTTAATTTTGGAATGGATTGCCATGATTACTGATTTAAAGAATTTGTTTGTTGATTCATTGTGATTGACACAATCAATTTAAATTTTAGAATCTGGAAAATACGATTCAAACTGAGTAGGAGGGAAAACACTATCAATTATCAACATTAAATTATCGTTATAGTCAATGCAACAAATCAGGAAGAAAATACTATTAATTAACTGCACAACTTTGAATTTGCAAGAACTAAATAGTAGAACAAGGGTAAATTAAGTAATTCATTTAGAAAAAAGGAAGATGCCACATGGCAAAAGGCAGATTAGAAGTTGTAAGAGTTTGACACATGGTAGTAAGAGATTCAACCTATTTATTTATCAGAAAGGGAGATGTTTCTATTTATTTTTCTTCAACAAAAATAAATTAGAAATAAAGAGAAAAAAGTTATAGAAATTCATGAGACTTCATGAAACATATTTACTCAGTACATAGGTGATATCCGTAATTTACTAGGATTTATTGACCATCAAAAGTATTTTGTATGAATTATTGCTCTATTTTCTTGCAAAAATAACAATAAATAGAGAAAAATGATTTATTTTCTGAAAATTTCCAGATAATCTTTTTTTGTTGTCTGGATTCTGGGAAAAATTAGATTTGAGCAGAAAAGAAGGTTTAGATATTTACTTGTGAATAAATCTTTTTATGACATATTTGAAAGCTTTTTAACAACATACTTTGATCATCAAGCATCTAAGCTTGAAGACCATCACATGCATGTTGGTTTTCGGGTGCAATACTACCACCATCTTCATAAAAATCGTTGATATAACATATGATTGATAATCCATCCATAGAATGGTGTAGAAGTAGAAAAATGTGCATGAAATGGTGCAATTATGAGTGGAAATGAAGGGATAATGCTTGGTTTTTGTGATTACCTTAAGAAGAACACTTGAAGAAGATGATTTTTGGTGTGTTGAGACTCATTTTTTTGGAAAAATTTCGTGAGTTTGGAGGGAGGATGAGAGAAAATGGTGGTGGAGTGTGAGAGAAAGTGAAGTGAGGGAGATGGAGTGAAGTAAGGATAAAATGATTGAATTTTCTTTGGGAAGAGTGGGAGGGGAGAGAGGTCCGAATTTTAGGGGATATAATGCTCTCTCTCTCTCTCTCTCTATCTATCTTTCAAGCGCATTATGTGTGTACATGATTCATGAGAAGGTTTTCAAGTCAAGGAATGACTCGAATTTGAATAGGTGTTACAGTTAAAGTAACTATAGAAGTCACGTATCAATGTGAAATCTAAGTACACTATCCATCGTTTCTATTTGTTTCCAAGTTTCTAGTAGGTTATAACTAAGTTTATTCAATTCTAGAATTGTCTCAAATTTTGACGGTTGTCACATTTAGGAACCCTAATAGCCGTTTGTATGCTCTTATAAAGAAGTTCTTGTGAACTCTCCTAGAGTTATTTAATCTAAGCATCCGACACTCGTTTGATCTTCATTATTCTTTTCTTTAATTCACGCTCTTTAATATAGAATCTTTCGAACTTATTTATTTTTTCTACAACAACGAATCCAAAACACCTTTGGCATCCCTTTTCTTTCCTGTCAAAAATGAAACCCAAACAACCCCTTTCTCTTCAATGTTCCTTTTCAGAAACAAAAAAAAGAAGAAAAATACCCATGAAAGGCACGCTGGAAATAACAATTGCCCCTCCTTGTGGCTGAACAGAGACCACTGAACCACCCTCCATCACTGCTCCATTCTATTCCTCCTTCGGTCCAGTCGGAAACCAGATATGCATCTCCCAGCCAACGACTAGTCTACTGACAACCCGAGGCTCTTGATTTTCACCTTCCCATTGACTCTGCTTCTTTTGATTCTTCACTCTCTGGTCCTGTCGACTTTGCTCTTACTTCTTCGCGATATGACAACCACTAGCAGACCCAAGAACCTCGCATCTATCGTTGTGTTTCCTCCTTTCCGCCTTCATTCATCAACTTTCGTTCTATTTGCTTTCGTTCATTCACATTTCTTTTCCTTGATCGATCACCAAATGACAATGGGGACACATAAACCCTAATCCCTTTCAACTTTGACAAAATGACCAATAACCACCCCCCCTCCTAGAACATTCATTTTAAATTAACCCTTTTCCTAAACTTAGGTTTATTTAAAATAAAATAGCCATCCCCTGGAAATTTCTTAACAAAATAAGTCCAATTGCCAAACTTAAATTCCATTAAAACCATTTCAGTCCCTCTCTTGATTTATTTTAACCAAAACAATCCTACTTTGGTTAATTAAATTACCAAACAACCCTTATAGTTTAGTAAAGTAAAAAATCAACCCCTATAGTGTAAATACGTTTCAAAATGGTCTCGAAAGTATTTCAAATTTTAAGAATTATGGTTTTGCGGTTTCTCACGTCAAGCTTCTCAAATAAACTGATTCCGTACAAATCGAACTCACGCTTCAAGGTTGAGTGCATACGGCCCCTCTTTGATAATTTTGAATAATTTTAATTATTTCGGGGGGGGGGGGGAATACATGTGCCAATATACTTTGTTTATACACCCAAATTATCCTTTTATGCGAAAATGCAATAAGCCTACTTTTAAAAAAAGGTTATTTAACAATGTGACATACTGTTACAAATAAACTAGTATAAAATTTTTGTATACATATTATGGTTATTTTATCATGAAATAACTAGTCCACACAACAAATACTATATGAAACAAAAATATATGATTTTTATGTGACATTGTATATCATAAAAAGCATGGCATAGAACTTTGTAGTATTTCAAGTATTCAAGCTGTTACTGTGCATGTAAATTTATATGTTTATATACATAAAGTTTACACATATGTTCATTACTTTGGAATGTACATATTTATAAAAAAGAGTACAATACACTTTTTTATACATACCAAACATATTCGGCTTTTAGAAACTTTATACAATGAAATTCATTATGCCTAGTGACTTAACCACAATTAAGTTAGCACTGAGAGCTATTCACATACTTTAGTTAAGGGCTTTTTATTGAGATTATATTCATTAGCTGAACCTAAACACATAGCATACCCACACTACTATAATTGTTAATCTTCGGAGCAAGATACATTTGTATAGATCTATATGGGGCTGACATCCCCACCTGCGGTTGCTAGCTACAACCTCGACAGATCAATTGCAGCGAATGATAAGTGTCTACTATTGTTACTACAACGTCCAATGAAGTGTTATAGGGGGTACATTCTATCACATAGCTCGGTTATACGACTCACTATAAAAATCAACTGGAATCTCTCTCTTTCTCTCACTACAAACCATGGGCTTGGTTGCTTTCAAAACTATTTGAAGTATGAAATTACTTGTTAACAATACAGTCTGGTTTTCAAGTATATTCAACGTTTCTTACAAACACATTTTAAAGTATGGATTACTTATACAAGGATACATTTTGGCTTTCAAAGATTTTTTACAAACACAATTTTAAGTATGGATTTACTTATACAAAGATACATTTTGGCTTTCAAAGACTCTTTGCAAACATCGTTTTAACTATTGTTATACATACAAAGAAAATATTTCTTAGACTTTTTAAAAGTATTAGTGTTGTTAGCAGAAAACTTGTATCTCTCACCAACCTTGTCTTGACCTTCAAAATTACATGTATTCTCAAGAAATCACTAAACAGAAATTCAAGACGGATTAGATTACAGGTGACATAGTTACTAACTATTGTATTATCTGCCTATCTGTTAAGGCAATTCATTTACTATTTTTATTTATAAGAATATTGTATTCAAATCTCAAGATGGAATATGAATGCTATTTTGTTTATTATTGTACTCATGCTATATATTCAGTTTACATGTGTTCCATGAACTTAGTCGCACATCCCGACGTCTTCTGCCACCTCGACCAGTGGTGTGATAGATTGGTATCAGAGCTAAATTGGCTATAGAGAACTCGTATCCTCGAAAGAGGAGTAAAATTATAGCAACTAGCTTCTAATAAAAGTATTATTATTATTATTATTAATTACACTACTTCTTGCTTACTTATTATACGAGGAATCTCGTTGTTGGATTAATGTCTAAGTCCATAACTATAGTTAGTAAGACTTGACCCGACCCGACATGGACCATTTGGGTTGCATGGCATCGGGACATTTGGATTGACAAGATGAGGAAAAAGGATACTAGTGATTTATATTAATATATTATAAGTTCTAATATATTAATATATAATCATATTATTTAATTAGTATTGATCAAGAATTAATTTGTAATTAATTAAGTGATCAAAAGGAACTAATTAAATAGGGACTCTAAGATATATGTGTGTGATGGGCCAAGTTCATTTAGGTTAGGCTATGCATTAATGGATAGTCCATGAAGTTTTTAACCCATGGATCATATGAAATGAAAGGTCATGGGTATTAGGGTTTAACCCTAATCTCCACACTATATAAAGATGTCCTTGGTTGGTGAAATGGTGCTAATGTATGTACATAAAAAGGGCAAGGCCGATTTCACTAGAGAAAACCAAAGTATCCTTATTCTCAAGGTTATTCCAAGTGTTCATGGTGTTGTGTGAACCATTTGAGCTGTCACACTTGGGGCATTAGGCACTCAAACTTCATGAAGACAAGCTACATCAACAAGGTATGTATTTCTATCTAGTTTATTACCCATGTATCAAAAGATTGTATGCTAGTTAGGGTAATACCTTGGAATATTCATATTTGCATGTATAACAGAGAAAACATAGATCCAATGTATTTAGGGTTGCATGTACACGTAGGAGTGTTAGAATGCTCATAACCCAATAGTGGTATCAGAGACTAGGCTTGTGTTCTTGTTATACTTGCTTAAATTGCTGAAAAATCGAAGATTTGTGCTATCTGGGCAGGGGACTCGATGAGTTCATGAAGGAACTCGACGAGTCCAAGTGCAAACTCATCCAACTCGCCGAGTTGGTTCATGCACTCGACGAGTTGGACCACCTGACAACATATCTTCGAGTTTAAAGCTGGAATTGGTCTAGAATCATCACCTTAAGCTATTTTCAACTAATAAAACCTGTTTTTTAAAGTGTAATGATTATAGTAAACCAATTTCAAGGTTAAAATCAAAATTTCAAATTTTATTTATGTTGATGTAATTCTTGAAATTGTTCATATGGATTGTTCATGCTTATGAGTTTTGGTAGATCATAGGAATTATTTACGAAAGTGTTTGTTAGTTAATTCTTGATCTAAATGTATTTTAATGGAGTTCATAATTTTTCCTCAAGTTATGGATTACCAAAAGTTTTGTCGTGTTTCCTTGTTTTATGAGTTATTTTAGATTAATGAAAAATATGTGTTAGTTGTTTTCAATCCAAATTAATCTAAAAGTTGTTCATAAAATGTGTTTTTGTAACTTGTCCTCAAGTTATATGAAAATTCACATTTATGAATCTTAAAACTCATAAAAATGCCTTAGGTTACAAAAAATGAAGATTCTTTTCTTATAAATAGTTTTTATGGCTCCATAACTTGTCCTCAAGTTATGGATGTCCAAGAGTCTCTTCATTAAAAGTTTTAAAGCTTTAATTAAACTCATAAGTTACGAAAATCCAAGAGTTTTGAATAGTTTCAAACTTGCCCTTAAGTTTTGGAATTTGTTAATTTTTCCCATGAATACTTTAGTACCAAGTTTAGCCCTTAGAATTTTAAAAGTTAAAATTCAACCCTTATACTTTATAATATTATAAGGTAATAATATTTATATATATGTATAAGAGCAAGTCATCTTAACATTAGTAAGCCTCATTCACGAAGCCGGTCTATAAGGGGGGTATAAGGTTACTGCCTATAAAATGGCAGTTTAATGGGTGTCCACTCTCACCCACCGCTTCCTTGACTGGTGGAGGGTCGTTAGCCGAACAGGTAGGAGAAGGACTATAATTCTCCTTTCATTAAAAGTATTAATGATAAATACTAAGTAACTAAACTCTTATTAATACCCAATCTTACTTACTTAAGAAAATGTGAACTTGGTGCTAACCCATGAAATTACACTTTGCACATTGTTTAAGTCGGTTAGTGGAGATGTGTGGTAACCGGCACACTAACTCATATTTAACAAGGTAGGAAAAGGGTAACTTAATGTTTATCATAGTATCAATGGAGCGTGTGTGGTTAACTGGCACATCGATTGAGGGGTAAACACTTTAGAGTACCAAGTATATTTTCATGGTTATTCACACCTTGTTTTGTGATCCTCGGCATCCCAGTCACAAAACCTAAAGGGCACACTCGAGATTGAAACATGCCATTAAAAAGTCCAATGAATCTTAAAATAATCTAGGAGTTTCAAAACCAATTAAAACCAAATAATACATTTCGTTTATCTTGGTGGAAATTGATGAATCGTCATTCACCTACCTTCAAATATTTTATAGCTTGGATGACGACATCCCTCTTCCAAGTTATAAAATATTGTGTTGGGTCCTAGCCTTAATATTTCATATTGGGTGTTATATTAAGGACTTTAGATCAACTATCTTCAATATCTACCAACATATGTCTAGTTCAGACATCTATGATCTTCCCAAATCTCTTGGAACTTCACTTTCTCCACCTCCTCCAATTATTCTCCCTAACCCACAAGTTCAAGGTCACTCAAGCCCTAATGGCAAGAAAAGTCTGTGTGTGCTCACATCTTAGAGATGAAGTCACATATTAACAAGCCGGGAGAGTTGGGTGTCAAAGTCTTAAGAAAGTTGGATGTTTAATCACTTTCTAAGTCATATAGTGACTTCATTTGGGACTACTATGAAATAGACTATGACAAGACCCATAATGATCTTATCTATTTGCTTGGTGCTGCTGAATTAGAAATGATTTGAGGACTAGTAAAGCAAATTTGATTAGAATATCAACTTTCCAAACCTTCAATGGACATTGACAATGGTTACATTGGATACCCAGTAAAAGCTTTCTATTTTCAATTGAAAGGGATTGGCCATAGTCAACTTGGTTGAACAAATGCTAAAGAGAAAGGCTAAGTCTGAGATTATCCCATGTACTATTCTCAAAGGGTCCATATGGTTCTATTGCCAAAAGGAAAGGGCATTGGTTGCGAAGCTGCCAAATTTACCTGAAAGATCATAAGGCTGGTCAAGTCAATAAGTTTGACTCTATTTCAGGTAAAGTCCACTATCTAACTCGATTAAGTTTCTATTATGAGATTCTATTACATGATGTAACTGGGTCACATGTTGATGTTTTTAAGAATCAAAGGAAAAGTGAAGGAAACTTAAAGAAAGAGTATGTTGAATCTGACTGCGAAGAAGAATTTCTATCGCGTGATTGAAGATCGGATTCTTGAGCTACTCTTAGTAGTTACGATAGGTTGCTAGGAAACATGTAATAACATAGTTTTCATTTAAAGGTGCATTGTAAGGAAAAGTTTTTCCACATTTTATTAATAAATAAAAGTTTGTTTTACTTTATTTTATATATCCTTGCAATGACATTTATGAAAACCTGATGTTTGTATGTTTCTAGCAATAATGGAAATATGAATTTGATTCTTTCATTTGTGGTAGTGTGTAAATTTACCAAATAACGAAAGATTCTCATCACCCAAGGTTTCAGTTAGATAGAAACTTGGAAATCATATAAGTCTTACATTATGATGAATTAGAACTTTCAACTTTGGAAAATTAACACTAATTCCTTGTTCACATGAATATGTGAGTCAAGTGAAAGGCTTAGGGATCGAGTACACATTCTGGTGCACTGATCAAGTCCACCACTAAAGATCTATAAGACTATTCATCATGATTTACTAAAGTTTAGTAAATATGGTTACCCTTACAAGTTTAAGTGTAATTCTGATACATTAGAATTTTTTTTTGATGTATGGCAGAACGAATGAGAGGAATCAAATTAGGCAGAAGGATGAAAGTTTCTCAAATCTGAAAAGATGGAAGAGTACTTTAGTATCATGTTATATGAGGATCTTAATGATTAAGAGACCATATCACAATTCATCCTCTAAGTTCATTCTGATAGCTAAGAAGAGGAGCTATGAATTATTGAAGTGGTAAAACCAAGAAGATGATTCATACCTCATTCCAAAAACAATTCTTAGATTCATACTCCAAGATTGTAACTTGACTGACATATCTTAAAGGAAGGTTTCTTAACACTAGTCAAATATAAGAGTAAAAGTATCATACTCTTGTACATTTGAAATTGGTAAGTTGTGATGTTTTGGATAAAACAAAGACCAACTAAGGCCAATTGTGTGAAGTGTTTGTATTGATAAAGAATATGCACTATCTCTTGAATATTTGGACAGATAGTCTTATATGTCAAGAGGATAGTGGGAGTCTTAAAGATCCTGAAAAGTATTTCAAGATGTAATCAAGAATAAAAACCTGTAGTCTGACACTAGCACATGACGTGAGGTTTATAACCTATCGTGTTGACATATTTCTATTTATGTGCCCATTCCAGTTAAAGTTGGCTTTGCATATGAGTTCTTAGAGTTCTCAATTGGTTACATAAGAACTTGGAAGCAATGGCAGGCCCTTGAGTTGCCAGGTGGCAAGAAATTAAGATTGAGTTTAGTCCATATGTGTTTGGATTTTTCATTATCCTAGTCTTGTGACTATGGTTTTGACAATTCACATGGATAAGAACACATACACCATAAAATCTAAGGGTCATAAGCTTTCTCTCCGATTCTTGAAAATGATGGTGAGGAAACACTTCCACCAAGTAGATTTGAAGCAGATAGCAAAGATCTAAGCTATTGAGACTATGATTACGACATCCCTTATCATAGTTCTAAAATTGTTTAGACACACCTGTGAGCTATCTAAGATAAGGTGTATGATATTGATAAAGTCTTATCAAATCATCTCATATCAGAAATCTGAACTTTGGTAAGAAAGTCAATAAAGTATTGTTTTTCTAGAAGTCCAGTTGATTTCTGAGTACATGTCAAAGCTAGTGGGGGCATAAGTGTTATGCTAATAATCATCATGTTAGTGGGATCATAATAATTTTAATAAGTATTGCAAGTTAGCGATGTTAATTATAGAAAACAAAAGTTTCAATTCGTGAAGTTGCATGGGTTGAAAAGTTGTTTTGCTATAATTAGGGGAGAGGAAATTATACTTCATTTCAATTCTAGAAGCTTAGATTGAGGTTTTAATCATATTTAGTCAAGGATATATATATATATATATATATATATATGAATTTTGTGTTAGAATGGCTCAAAATAAGGAAATTTTATATATAGATCCATTATTTGCGTTCTAAAATTCGATTATGATTACGGCATCACTTTTCATAATCTGAATTATGATAACATGGCAAATAGAAATAGAAATATTGTAGCAAAAGGACTGGTCTTTTATCATGTCTTTATGTGAGACATCATGAATCGTGTCCCATATGCTTTGGATATAGGATCGATTGCATGTGCTATAATATTCATCCTTTCTAAAAAGTTTCAAATACATGGGGCATTAAGAAGGGAAAAGGTCTAGAAATGGATATGACTAGATGGATTAAGCAATTGTCGAGGAAAATCTAAGGTTTACCAAAGATTGGTTGCTCAGGGACAGTTGGAAGTACAGTGTTAATTTTGGAAGGAGCATATTGACATATTCTGACAAAAGGCAACTCTTGTTCAAAAGTGATAGTCAAAATGGGAATATGGGAAAGTGGAAGTTGTTCAATAAATCTGTGTAAGATTAGGAAACTTAATGCAAGAAGGATGTTTCCGAGGAGTGGATCTCCTATGGAATGCTCTGTAATGTTTGTTGTCAAGTCTTTGTGACTTTGTGCATAATCATTACAAGACGATCAATGTATATAAGTTTAGAATCTAACCGAGTTTGGTAAATGGCATGAATTTGGAATTCCTACATTTGCGGTATGGATTCGGGACTGTCAAATAAGAATCATTGGAGTTATGTGAAATCGATCTATTTCAAAAAGTAAAGATCATAGACAAACTTAGTATGCATACTTGGTGTATGGAATGACTAGTGTTTAGAAAACATAGTGTACATGCTTGGAGCATGGGACAACTATTGTTTTAATTCAAGTATAAAGTTGATAGGTTGAAATAGTATGCAATGAATAATGGGTAATCAATATGCTGATAAATAAAAGATGTTTTATTTATATTCATAAGTTCTGAGACCATATTGGATTCGATTATTCTTGTGTTTCACTTTGCATGTTTTGACTTTCAAAATAACTAGGTCGTTCTTCCTGATTGACTAAGTTATTTAAACCATCCACAGTCGGTCATATATTGGAAGTAGATATGAATAAAGACTATCATGGGCTGGCTTGTAGAGGTCTAAGATATTGGACAAAGTGGTGCTACAACAATCATGAGTGCTCATAAGTTCTGAGTATTGGATTCAATCCACACTCATTGGAATCACTTTATGGATTTTATCATGAGTGATCATATGACGATAATATCTTATATTCTTCATACCTAGAGATATGAGTTGTTACTATGTGTTGGTTATACATTGATTGCACGAAACCGCATTGGTAACTCAATGTTATAAAATGTGTGTTGGGGCATGTAAATGCTCCACAAATAATGAGTGATAGTTAGGTTATATTTTCCCTTTAGTGTATTTATGGTGTAAATACTCTCCCTCCTATATAAAGGTAGAGTTGTTCATTTATTTAAAAAAGTTAGCTAGCTCATTTCTTTTTCTAAGTCAGAGTTACACTTCTCACAATGTAATTCTTGAGAGAGAAAGTGGTGGGTTCTCCCCACCTAGGGAGAGTTTATCTCCCACCATGTTCTTCATGTAATACATTATTATTCTCTCTTATTCTTACCTTTTTTTTATAAACTCATATTATGTTCTTTGTGTTCATACTTCCAAAAACACGACTAATCTCGTGATATCTTTCTTCCGCATTCACCGTTCGTTAGAAAAATGGGTCTCTACAACTGGTATCAGAGCCGTACCTTGAAGATCTCACGATTAGTTCAAGGGAACGACTCCCGTTCGCTGATTATCTTGTGATTTTTCCATGTTTCTGCAAGAAAAAAAATTTCGGGTTGCAAACCGGAATTTTTTTTATGAAGTTCTTTCTTAGTTCTATCTTATGGGTGATTCTATCTTAGTAAAATAAATTGTTGTTGCTGCTGCTCGTTCTATTTATTGCTGGAAGAAGATGTTCTTAATGTTCTTACAATTTTTGTTGTTGAAGAAATGAAGAAATTTGGTGAAGAAATTATTTTTGTGGTCTCCAAAGTGTTGAAGATATGCTCCAGGAACTTCTTTTTTCTTGGATGAGAAGACACAAATTTAATGGGCTTGTTTTCAAGAGAAATGGATTTTATTTTCTTTCCCAGCAACTTTTTCTTCAGAAGAGGTATCAAGTTTCTATTCTTCAAACTTTTCCTATTGTGAATCTAATGTTGAAGACCATTTGGACGTAGATTGTGTTTGTAAAAAGCACTTTGTCCTTTTTGCTCTTTTGGGTAAAGAGTAATTCACTCATATTTGCCTTCCCAAGCAAAAAACCATGTGACATAGTCCAATCCCATCACCTTTTGTTCCCTAAAAACCACCTGTATACTCTTCTTTTTGCCTTCCCAAGACCCACTTGTTGACTTAAATGCTTTATAAAAAGATTACCTTATTAAAATATGAATAAATGGCCTTTGTGGTACCATTTTTCATGAAAAAAATAGCATTTTCGTCACCTGTTCAGCCCCTTCCGGACCCCCGAACCGCAACCAAAAACTGCCTACCGGAATCCCCTGGGAAGCCTCTCAGCAACCCTTCTTAGCCTTTGATCTGAGGTCATAACGTCCCACCCGCAGCCACTTGGTCAGCAGCCATAGAACCGCAACCAAAGATCCTTCCCTGCTGACCGAAGTTGCTATCTCCTTCTTGCTTGGATCGCAGCCTCGGACCGAAGCCTTGGTCCGTAGGTACTCGCACGCTCCACTTCGGACAGCCTGCTCGCCCTACAACAGCTCGCATGCGCAGCTGGCCTTCTTCGCACCGCAGTCAGACCATCCGTAGCCTATCTTCTCCATCTGAAGCCAACTCTAGATCAGCCTAGCTCCCTCGTCTGCACCCAAGAACCCACCGTACTCACCCTCCATCAGCAGCCAACCTTATCACTCCGCCTCACCCCCCCTCTCATCCAAACCCACTCCTCCACCTTCCCCTCTGATCTGCAACTCCTCCATCCCGCGATCTCCCTCCTCCTCCTCCTTCTTCTCCTTCAACCCTTCCCCTTCCTCCCCTCTCTCCTCCTCCTCCCCCTTCCTTCTTCCTTCTCCTTTCTTCTTCCTCCGCCCCCACCTTTTTCCTCCCCTCCCCTTTTTTTAAACCTTTTTTTTCTAGATTTTTTTTTTAATTCATATTTTTTTTCTACATTATTTTTTTTAATTAATTTTTTTTAGCCAATTATTTTTTTTAACACCAATTTTTTTATTTAGCCATTTTTTTTATTATAATCAATTTTTTTATTAAAACCAATTTTTTTAACACCAATTATTGCCACCACCTACCCATGGATTGTCACATTGGTTATTCATTTCATGCCGGTTATTATTATTGGAAGAATATTCCTATCGCAGTCAGATTTCATATTATCTTTTTGTTATGCTTGCACCGCAACGGCGATTGATCAACAAAGTTGTTTCGCATTCTTCACTTTATGGGATATTATGACTTGGCGCTCTTGATTTTTGGTTGACGAATCATGTATCTTGAGCATGTGGACTTTATTCTCTATTGAAGACCACTTCAAGTGTTTCGGCACCGCAGTTTGGATATTTGGATATATTTTTTGGCACGACAGATTTTCTCGGTACAACTTCAGCAACTATGTCACCCGCCTCCTCATGACCGCAAGAGTATTTATTTTACTCTTTCTCGTTTCTTATCGAGACCCTTCATACATCTACAGAGAGCTTCTCTTAGCTCTTGGTATCCGACACTCTCCATCCGATGATTTGTTGATTTTTGATATCCATTCATTAGTTATCAAAAATAGGGAGAGAATATCATCCGGATTTGGTTATTATTGTTTAAGTTTGGATTTTTGAAGACTTCTGAAGACGATTATTTATTTAGTTATGCGATGTGGCACTTATTTTTGGTCTTCACGGATCAAATTTTTGGCATTACTCGATGTTTTCCGATTCAGATTATTTATTATTCGGACTCTACCACAGGATGATTTTGTGTTCGCATTCGGTTCAGATCTTATGGTTTCACGAGTTTGGATTTGTGATATGTTGAAGACGAAGATTATTTTGGCAAAGTGACATGGCACTTATTTTTGGTCCTTGGATCAAATTTTTGGCATTGCTAGACCATGTTTTTGGACTCACACTATCTTTATCCGGACAACATTTTATGGATGCTTCACATTTTTAGCAGGTTATTCTTTGAAGCATTTCGGTGTATTATGATTCGAGAACTCGAGATGTTCTTCAGACTTTTGAAGACGAAGTGTTTCTTTTATTGGATCTTCTACTTGCTCATGGTGACCTCCTTCTTCGGGTAATTATGACTGGTTTGAAGATTTGAATCTTATTTTTTCTGCTTCATTGGTTATTCTTTGAAGCCGAAAACCTTCATTACAGAGATTCATCGCCAGTTTCAGACTTCACAGACACTTTAGAGTTTCAGAGATATTTCAACACTTGTTTTCATTTTATTACCACACTTGCTAGTCAGATTACTGTATTAAAGCCTTGTATCACTTATTGTATCTCTCATCATTTGTAAGCATTTAAGGAGAGAATGTTGGGGCATGTAAATGCTCCACAAATAATGAGTGATAGTTAGGTTATATTTTCCCTTTATTGTATTTATGGTGTAAATACTCTCCCTCCTGTATAAAGGGAGATTTGGTCATTTATTTAAAAAAAGTTAGCTAGCTCATTTCTTTTTCAAAGTTAGAGTTACACTTCTCACAATGTAATTCTTGAGAGAGAAAGTGGTGGGTTCTCCGCACCTAGGGAGAGTTTCTCTCCCACCATGTTCTTCATGTAATACATTATTATTCTCTCTTGTTCTTACCTTTTTCTTATGAACTCATATTATATTCTTTGTGTTCATACTTCCAAAAACACAACTAATCTCGAGATATCTTTCTTCCGCATTCACCGTTCATTAGAAAAATGGGTCTCTACAACGTGCCTTTGTGTATGATTCAACAATTAGTAGAACAAGCCATATGAGTCGACGTTTATCCATTCCTTTTGCCTTCGAGATAAAAGCGATATATGTGGGCCCCTCGATGATTTAATGATGATACATGTGAGTGCTTAGCCAAGCCATGACTGATTTGATCTATTCAATCAGTTAGTCATCATGAATTGGAAATCGGGAAACAACAAATTCTCACACCCCCAAAACAATGATGGCGGAAACGTCCGGGGGTGGAGGACTTCATGTATAGTATCACAACAACGAGTATAATAGTGATCAAAGTAAATACAACCATCATAAATATAATTGAAAAGGTTACACCAAAGTATATGTTTACATGTTTCAAATCAATTACATTATGATGACAAAATGAACTATTTGACGATTCAACGTCCCATCCTCAAAATGCTGTTGGTTTTCCTGTTTCACTGATTTCCTGAGAATACAAGTTGTTTGAAAAAGTGTCAACACAAAGGTTGGTGAGTTCATAAGAGATTTCGTTAGAGAAGTAAACCGTTATCCTTGTAAAAGCGATAGAGTATGTATCAAGAAAATCCAATAGTTTCTTTATAAAAGTTATGTGGTCCTACATCCCAGGACCGAGAAATAACAAGTATTTGCCATACTTAAAGATATAAAAGTGGTTTTAAATCAGCATAAAACCCTTTTTGATTTGAAGGAAAGTCTCGTAACGAATGATATGTAGTCTTAAATACCAAGACCGAAAGTGTACAATAATATTCGTACTTATTGATATAAAAAGTGATTTTAAATCGACATAAAACCCCTTTGGATTTATAAAAAGTCCCGTAAACTTTATGTGTTTTTAGCACCCTATGTGAGTCGCTATAACCATACTATGACTAGAGGTAACCTGCACAACGTCTTTCAGACGCCCTGATCCTATGACTCTTGTCACCCGCAGACCTATCGGTCCAGCTGTAGCTAGCAACGAGGTGTAGGATGTCAACCCCAATATAGATCTATACACAATTATCACGCTCTCCCTACAAGAGATTTTGGTTATAACTTACAGGAATTTGGATCCCGTACTCGGACGTACGGGGAGAGAATGTCTCACAACCTTAGCTAACAAGTTTACTTGTGGTGTGCGTGAGTGTAGAACCTTTTTATGTGGGAATAAGACTTTCCGAAATGTGTTTGTGGTGTTAATGGAAACATAAGCCATACATATTATAGTTTATCAAAAATGTTTAAATTTAATAGTTGATACTTTATTTGCTTTGGTTAACTACTGTATTTGTGAAGGTAAAAACTCTTTTGTTTACTGATATGTATAAATACCTTTTACTAAAGTGAAATAACATGCAATATAACAACTAATTAATTGCCATACTTATAAAGGTAAAAATCCATTTGTTTTCTAATGTATGTCTATATACTAAGACAAAATGTCATTTATTTGCAATAACATATATTCACATAAAGATATACACCTTGCTCAACATGTTACAATGTGAAATTAAATTGATAGCATTTTTCTGTTGTTAACATTTTCTTTTACTATTCTTAGAAAATTTTATAGAAATTTCATAACTGGTCCAAATCAGAATTCGTAATTTTTGGGAGTTTGGAAAACGTGTCTAGTTTGTTCACAAATTTTCTCATGATTTTTAGTGGTATCCAACATATGTGAAAAAGCCTATGATCACAGAATGGTCCGAATTGGTTCTTGAAATGATAGGCAGTTTTATAAAAATCACCATAAATCGTAGAAAACTCGTGTGGAGATATGCAAGTATTCATTTTAAAGCTAAGAACTGGAACTACTCGCACCTAAAACAGTTTTAAAAACCAAAATGTTTAAGTTGCCCAAAATAGTCCGTTAATGGAGTCAAACTTTCCTGATGAAAGCTGTTGGAAAAGTTTGTTGTTGTTCTTGATGTTTTAACTTGTATCCCCCCCTAACGACTTTAGAAAACATGAAAATATAGGGGTATGAACTCACCTTGAGTGGTTTCAGTAGATGAGTGTTGAAGAAGAGTAGTGTTCAACTCAAGAAAACTTGAAGGATCACTTGAAGATTCGAAGATCTAACATGAATGTGATGACGTTTGTGTAAGGAATCAATGATTTGAGTAAAAGGGAACTGTGATTATCACAAAGAGGATGAATTATACTTACCAAGGGTGTAATAAAACTTGAAGATCATCCTTGAATCTCGAATTTGAGGGAGAAAGTTTGAGAGAAAAGGTGTTTGTTCTTTGGGTGGAAATGAGAGAAATGAGAGAAAAGTGAGGAGAGGTAATTTTCTTCAGCTTTTGACCATGAATGGGGCTGGTCAAATGGTGGGGAAAGTACTCTTGAATGACCAGGTATGGTGGGGAGTACAATGGCTGGTCATGGGAATGGGTATGGGGTGGTTGTTTGTGTCAAATATTATGGTAAGATTCACACTCCACCTCATTATCTCACTTAATAGATTTGATCCCTAAATAGATATTTCCTGAAAAATATACTGAATTAATGAATAATTGGGGCCTCATATGTCAAAATATGAGTTTGGGTGAAAGTCCCCCATTAAAATAATTAAAAACAGGCTTAAAACGGAGTAATGATCGAAAACCGGGTGAAAAATGAAGAAATCTGAAGTCAAGCGAGGGCTTGGTCATCAGCAGTGCAAAATTCGGAGTGGCATCGTCTGCTGATGCGGATTCGAAGAGGAAGGGGTTGCGGTCCGAGGATGCTCCGTAGGTGGGTTCATTAGCAGGGTCCGGAGCGAAGTCTGCTGCGGTCGGTGGCTGCGGTTCGCTGACTGCGGCTTGCTTGCTGTGGTTAGCCAAGTGAACTCCGGTTTGGCTTCTTGGGACCTCGGTCCAAAGAGGACTTGGCCCATATGGAGAGGCTTCGGTCCTAAAGGGTTATTTTCCAATATTTTTCCTTTCTTTGAGTGGTTTCTCATCAAGCCAAGTATCGGGATGCCCCAATTGATTATAAAAATTTCAAGAGAGATTTGGGAGAGATTTCACAATCTTGGAGAGATTTAGTAGAGATTTCACAATCTTTGAGAGATTCCTCATATGGAAAGAGATTTGGGAGACATTTCACAATCTTAGAGAGATTTGGGAGAGATTTCACAATCTTGGAGAGATTTGGGAGAGATTTGGGATATCGACAGATAGAGCGAAAGAGATTGGGAGAGGCTTCTTTTATGACCTTTTTGAGTGCTTGGCTCCGCAACGCAAGGTCCGTAAGCCCCATTAAGCCATCTTTAAGGATCTTGCACACTCCCAGTGAGTATACAACATCATTTTATCGGTTTGGTGCGTTACTTACCACAGTTTTAGGTTAAGGAAATCTAGATGTACGAAATTTTCAATTTATGATCTCTCATTAGAATAGCGAGTTGTATAGTAATTACCTAATCTAAGCCCTAGTACACAAGGATTAGTTGGGTTGACCGGTTTGACTTGTTGACCTTATTTGACTTTGACTTGACCAGAATTTGACGGTTGTCATATCATCCCCCTGTTAGAGGGAATTTCGTCGTGAAATTAGCACTTTGACTGGGACTTAATGAATTTGGAGAAAAGATGGGGAAAGATTTTTGTAGTACAAGAAATTGGTATGGCAGGGACCAATCCGCTTGATATTAAATGACGCCCTGGAATTTCTTATTGTAACTTGAGCTACGTAAATTTAAAGGAGTTGTTGTTTTGAAATGATAGTGTATTCTATGTGTGCCTTTATGCTCCCCGCTACAAAGTGGAGACCCTCGTTCATTTCGATTTGGCCAAGTGGTAAGTGGGCACACCCACGTTTTACCGAAGTTAATCACCCATGCTATTAACATGTCGCCCAAGTTTTTAACAATACCTTTTGTTCTGCCCGTTGGTTTGCTGTTGGTAGGCCATACTCAATTCTAACCTAGTTCCCTGCAAGGGTCTCCAGGGTCACGAAACGAATCTACTATCTCTGATAGGGATAACATATATTAATAGACCTTGTGGTTGCATAATCTCTTTGATGTACGTTCTAGTCGATTCCTCTATCCTATCGGTTTCTTTGATTAGTAGGGAGTGTGAGGATTTGGCTAGTTTGTCGACGATTATCCAAATGGTATCGAGACCATCCATTGCCTTGGGTAGCTTGGTTATGAAGCTCATGGTTACCCGCTCCCATTTCCTTTCAGGTATCACTGGTTGTTGTAAGAGACGCGAAGGGTTCCTATATTCTCTCTTGACATCGGCACAAGTCTGATACTTGCCCACATGTGTAGCGATGTCTGCTTTCCTATTCGCCCACTGATGGTACTTTTTGAGGTCCGGGCACATCTTGTCCGAGCCTGGATGAAGGGGAGTAGCGAGTTTTCGTGTGCTTCGTTTGTGACATTATTTATGAATCCATCAACCTCGGTGTCCATATCCGGTTCATGGGATAACATGCCCCGCCGTCCGTGCCTTCTAGGTTCTTATGATTGGTGAAGATTTTATGCTTCGTGTCGTAGAGATGGCACCTCTAGACTTCTAAGGTGAACACTACCACTCCTAGTTCGAGCTCATGCATTACCTAGCCAACCTCGTATTTTTTTGGATGTGTTAAGTCATAAGTAATAACTTCTCCTCGGAGCGCTGCATAGGGCCTGCCGTAGTGTTCCTCGATTGCTTAGCTCGGTAGGAAGCATGTGGGTTTGGTTTGCGCGACTAGACTTATTTGGATTGTAGGACGTTTACTCGTCCTCCTAGGCAACCTTGACCCGAAGTTCATGGCGGGACTCGTACCTGGTCCATTTATCATTAACTTGCGCATGTAGGTCGTATGTACTTAAGGTTAGCAAGACAGTTGGATGATTGACTCCGCCAGATGGCGACAACCAGACAAGGAACAGGAAATAGGGCGAAAGCACATATCCAATGTCCGTAGAATCTTAATTATACATTATCCTCGCGTATACATGTAGTAGTAGTAGATTAACCGTATCCGTCACAAGTTTTTGTGCTTGAACCTTGTTTGCTGTATGCATGATATTCCCGAAGGGTCTCCTGGAAATACTTGTGATAAGGTTTAGGAAGGTATAACACTCCTCTGGTGAGTGTTTTGGGGCTTCACAGTGAGAGATGACCCGATGTTCCGTGTCGAATTCATGTTTGTGAGAGACGAAGGTTCTGATATTCCGACGGTTAGGTGAAAGGTCCTTTTGTAGCCGTTAAATCGGGAAGATGAGGACTATACCAATCGAAATTGAATGGTGACAGCCGTATCTTTTTAGATAAACATGCGTTAAGCTGTATTCATAAGAAGTGCTCATTAGAGTGATAGAGTATCTTGTGTTTCTTTTTCAGTGTGTTCCGTTTTGCTCGATGTTATTATTACTATAGATGATTCATACCACAGTGTCTAGCACTGGTAGTGGGTGTGCTCTGATAGTTAGTAATCGTACTTGATATCATGATCCTTGACAGTTCACTCTATGATCGAGCGGTATATGTAAGTCGTATGTAGTTTGTTATTGGTGAAATTGTCGAGTGGGTGGTGAAGGGTGGCTTCACCCTAATCCTACTACTAGACAGGGAACACGAGTCAGGATGGAATTATTTGTTTCTAGTCTTTAGTATTTTGATTATAAGTAACCCCGATGTAAGTACAAGGTCGTCACAGCATACAGGTAGTGATCCTAAGGTCATATATGAGTGTTTTTGGTTTGATTTTAACGAGAGAGTATTTTAACTACTTTTAGTAAGACGGTAATTTTAGCAATCATACCAAATTTATTGCAAGCATATGGTACTTACACGTTTTTGTCGTTGGAAACAATACAAAAGTTGTAATTGGTTTCCTTGCTGCTCCTGCTGGTGTGTTCATCACACTCCTCCTACTCCTCCGTCATTCTTCTAAGTTGGACACTCCCTCTTGAAGTGTCCCATTTCACCGCATAGGTAGCATAATAAGCCTACCTTGGTGTCGGTGGTTGAAGGGAGATGTTGGGTCGGGGCCTTGCAGAAACGGACGGTATGTTGTTTCCTGTTGCAGTTGTTATAGTGTAAAATCCGACAAGCTCCTGTGCGATGGTTGTTACAATTGTTACACTTTGGGAGTGCTCCCAGATATTTCTTGTCGGATACTTGAGCGATAGATGTAGTGGCTGATGTCAAGGCATGTGTTGTGACTGCTGTCATAAATTGTAGGGGTGGCCATGGGTTGTTGTCTTTTAGCGGATCCTTGAGATTGGTTGCGCTCCTTTTCGTTCCAAAACTTTCGCTTCTTGTTCGTAGGTTTGTGGCCTGAGTTATTTTCGTTGGTAGACGCACGCTGATGTTCTTTACTTTTATTGTGGTTAGTATTTCCGTCACCTTCTATGTGTCTGCTGGCGTGGATAGCATTGAGTTGTGCCATGACGGCTGCCGTGACTGCAGCTTGAAAAGTAGCAGAGTCTATCTGCAAGGTTGGCGCCTTGCTAGTTGGTTGGTTGCCTCTTGGTGGAGACATAGCTCTGTTTCACGATGAAAACAACTTCATGAGAGGGGATAATTATCTCAAGTGCATTCTTACGATTTATATTCACATATATAAATTTTTGCACATTACTGTACTATTCCTAGTGTTTGTGCTAACGTTCCTGAGACGAAGTTATGGTAATGGGTAGAACTAGGTTTCATACGGGGGTTTTAAGATTTACTCATCTTAGAATCATGTTTTTTCAAACACACTTAGTTGAGGAGTTTTGATGGGATCCGGTGTATTAGTGCTGGAAAGATCGCATCTTATAGGTCTACGAAGAAGGCACCTCTCAACCAAAATGTTCAAAGGTGAGACGATAATGAGTTTTTAGAATGGCTATGTCGCGAGTTTTCTCACTAAGTTTATCTTAGTTCAATTTGTAACGTAATTCGATTGTTAAGGGTGTTCTGTCAACAGTTCATAACGAGCGTCTTTATATGACAAACTCATGTGTTTTTGTAGTTCTGTATCCATGTGAAACCTTGTAAGTTGACCCAAGCTAGGTCCTTATTATGACCAATTGATGTATGCTTAGTTATATAATTAAGACTAAATAGACCTTCGAGTCTGTTAGGTATGTCCTAAGCCCATCTTGTTAATATGATTCTAGTAATTCTGGTTTCAGCGAAAATTTTGACCTAGATGTACGTTTACTCCAGACTATTGTAGGGAAAAGTTTTGATAGCAACTAGATCCCTTGATTAGTATAACCGCTTGAATTGCAGTGTCGTGTTTACGCTTAGAATAGAGTAGCACCAACGCATACTCATGAACCTATTTTATGAGGTCTTGTGAGCGGTATGAACTCTACTCACGACGATCCATCCCTTGCGATGCCTGAGGCAAAGCCGATGCACCTTGCAGCTCTGTTAATCGATGCTTGGCTGCAATCCTCCTCTCTTTGAATGCCGTGTGTCTATCCTGTTACTCTCTTGCCTCTGCCCAAGTGGCGATAAGGTCCTAAATAGAGAGTTGGTCTCCGAAACAGTAGTCTCTTTCCGAGTCTCGGGTATGTGAGACGGTAGGGTCTGTAGTAGCGTGCAGTTTCCGAACTCGGGTAATAATCTTCCTGTTTTAATCCCCGATGTTTGCGATCTACTGGGTCTTCGCCGGGTGGGCTCTGTTAGTCGGTCCCCCATGGTTGAGGTCATAGCACCCTCGTTGGTCTCCACATGGTGGTTGCTGTCATTGTTGTCGACTTCAACCCTCGATCACGGTTGCCCAACGGGGCACAGGTTCGATGTAGTCGAAACGGTTCGCGGGAACCCTGGATATGCATGGAGGGTTGATTACCTCCGGTTCTGCTTCTGATTCTTCTCATAACCATACACCATTTCTCTGGTTGGGAAGGTAGGGGTCGTCTGGTAAGTAGGATCTTGCTATGTTATACGTGCGAGAATAGGAGTAAGGAGATAATTATTGAACGAACTATCTAGATAATTATTAGATGATCTTTATCAGTTATGTCAATACTTGTGTAGTGTATACCAGTTATATGAAATCAAGGCAGGATAGTCCTTCGAATAGATGATTCTAACTCCAAATCCACAATCCAACGAGAACAGGAAGTAAAGCAACGGTCACAGATTCTGAGTCTATAACGCCTAAATTTCATATAACCTTAGCGTATCCACTTAACAACTATTGACCTACTTGATAGAGACCTGTTTAGTTCTCATGTAAGTACTTATAGTAACAGAAAATACTCCCATAGTATTTTAAACTCATGTTATGTTCTAATGTTCTCATTGTGGTAGTGTTGGTAAGTTTTAAGAGTTGTCGCCATATCATAACCATTCTTGGGCATGTGCTAATCACTCCCCGCACCAGCATAGTTGATCAGGCTATGCCACTCCCAAGACTGACCATACATCCCCAAGCTTACCTGTGATATTCAACAACCATTACTTTTGTTTTCTTTTAGAACGAATGAACGATGTTAACCATAGTATGTATGCATGCATGTATACTTTTAACAAGAAACTATTTATTTCTAAAAGTATAGTTATTTGGAAAATGTTAAATCAGAGACTTTAGTCCCAATGTATTTATAGTTTGTATATCTTATGTAGTTCGATATACTTAGTTCACTATAAACAATGCTCTTATACCAATCTGTCACACCCCCAAACCAAAGATGGCAGAAACGTCCTGGGGTGGAGGACTTCATGTATAGTATCACAACAACGAGTATAATAGTGCTCAAAGTAAATAAAACCATCATAAATATAATTGAAAAAGTTACACCAAAGTATATGTTTACATGTTTCAAATCAATTACATTATGATGACAAAATGAATTGTTTGACGCTTCAACGTCCCATCCTCAAAATGTTGTTGGTTTTCCTATTTCACTGATTTCCTGAGAATACAAGTTGTTTGAAAAAGAGTCAACACAAAGGTTGGTGAGTTCATAAGAGATTTCGTTAGAGAAGTAAACCGTTTTTCTTGTAAAAGCGAGTGAGTATGTATCCAGAAAATCCAATATTTTCTTTATAAAAGTTATGTGGTCCTAAATCCCAAGACCGAGAAATAACAAGTATTTGCGGTACTTAATGATATAAAAGTGGTTTTAAATTGGCATAAAACCCTTTTTGATTTGAAGGAAAGTCCCGTAACGAATGATATGTAGTCTTAAATACCATGACCGAAAGTGTACAATAATATTCGTACTTATTGATATAAAAAGTGATTTTAAATCAACATAAAACCCCTTTTGATTTATAAAAAGTCCCATAATCTTTATTTGTTGTTAGCTCCCTATATGAGTCGCTATAACCATACTATAACTAGAGGTAACCTGCACAACGTCTTTCAGACGCCCTGATCCTATGACTCTTGTCACCCGCAGACCTGCCGGTCCGGCTGTAGCTAGCAGCAAGGTGTGGGATGTCAACCCCAATATAGATTTATACACAATTATCCCGCTCTCCCTGCAAGAGATTTTGGTTATAACTTACATGAATTTGGATCCCGTACTCGGACGTACGGGGAGAGAATGTCTCACAACCTAAGTTAACAAGTTTACGTGTGGTGTGCGTGAGTGTAGAACCTTTTTCTGTGGGAATAAGACTTTCCGAAATGTGTTTGTTGTGTTGATGGAAACATAAACCATACCTATTATAGTTTATCAAAAACGTTTAAATGTAATAGTTATAACTTTGTTTACTATGGTTAACTACTATATTTGTGAAGGTAAAAACTCTTTTGTATACCGATATGTATAAATACCTTTTACTAAAGTGAAATAACATGCAATATAACAACTAATTAATTACCATACTTATAAAAATCTATTTGTTTGCTGATGTATGTCTATATACTAAAACAAAATGTCCTTTATTTGCAATAACATATATTCACATAATGATATACACCTTGCGCAACATGTTACAAGGTGAAATTAAAATGATAGCATAAATTCTGGTTTGTTCACATGTGAAAAAGTCCATGATCACAGAATGGTCCGGATTGGTTCTTGAAATGATAGGCAGTTTTATAAAAATCACCATAAATCGTAGAAAAATCGTGTGGAGATGTGCAAGTAGTCATTTTAAAGCTAAGAACTGGAACTACTTGAACCTAAGACAGTTTTGAAAACTAAAATGTTTAAGTTGCCCAAAACAGTCTGCTAATGGAGTCCAACTCTCCTGATGAAAGCTGTTGGAAAAGTTTATTGTTGTTCTTGATGTTTTAACTTGTATCCCCCCACTAAAAACTAAAGAAAACATGAAAATATAGGGGTATGAACTCACCTTGATTGGTTTCAGTAGATGAGTGTTGAAGAAGAGAAGTGTTCAACTCAAGAACACTTGAAGGATCACTTGAAGATTCGAAGATCTAACATGAATGTGATGATGTTTGTGTAAGTAATCAATGATTTGAGTAAAAGGGAAGTGTGATTATCACAAAGAGGATGAATTATACTTACCAAGGGTGTAATAAAACTTGAAGATCATCCTTGAATCTCAAATTTGAGGGAGAAAGTTTGAGAGAAAAGGTGTTTGTTCTTTGGGTGGAAATGAGAGAAATGAGAGAAAGGTGAGGAGAGGTAATTTTCTTCAGCTTTTGACCATGAATGGGGCTGGTCAAATGGTGGGGAAAGTACTCTTGAATGACCAGGTATGGAGGGGAGTACAATGGTTGGTCATGGGAATGGGTATGGGGTGGTTGTTTGTGTCAAATATTATGGTAAGATCCACACTCCACCTCATGATCTAACCTAATAGATTTTATCCCTAAATAGATATTTCCTTAAAAATATACTGAATTTACGAATAATTGGGGCCTCATATGTCGAAATATGAGTTTGGGTGAAAGTCCCCCATTAAAATAATTAAAAACGGGCTTAAAATGGAGTAATGATCGAAAACCAGGTGAAAAATGAAGAAATCTGAAGTCAAGCGAAGGGTTGGTCTTCAGCAATGCAAAATTCGGAGTGGCATCGGCTGCTGATGCGGATCCGAAGAGGAAGGGGTTGCGGTCTGAGGAGGCTCCGCAGGTGGGTTCGTCAGGAGGGTCCGAAGCGAAGTCTGCTGCGGTCGGTGGCTGCGGCTCGCTGACTGCGGCTCGCTTGCTGTGGTTCGCTGACTGCGGCTCGCTTGCTGCGGTTAGCCAAGTGGACTCCGGTTTGGCTTCTTGGGACCTCGGTCTAAAAAGGACTTGGCCCCTATGGAGAGGCTTCGGTCCTAAAGGGTTATTTTCTAAGATTTTTCACTTCTTTGAGTAGTTTCTCATCAAGCCAGGTATCAGGATGCCCCAATTGATTATAAAAATTTCAAGAGAGATTTGGGAGAGATTTCACAATCTTGGAGAGACTCCTCATATAGAGAGAGATTTGGGAGAGATTTCACAATCTTGGAGAGATTCCTCATATGGAGAGAGATTTGGGAAAGATTTCACAATCTTGGAGAGATTTGGAGAGATTTGGGAGGGATTTCACAATCTCAAAGAGATTTGGGAGAGATTTGGGATAGCGAGAGATAGAGCGAAAGAGATTGGGAGAGGCTTCTTTTATGACCTTTTTGAGTTCTTGGCTCCGCGACGCAAGGTCCGTAAGCCCCGTTAAGCCATGTTTAAGGATCTTGCACACTCCTAGTGAGTATGCAACATCGTTTTATCGGTTTGGTTCGTTACTTACCATAGTTTTAGGTTAAGGAAATCTAGATATACGAAATTTTCAATTTATGATCGCTCATTAGAATAGCGAGTTGTATAGTAATTACCTAATGTAAGCCCTAGTACTCAAGGGTTAGTTATGTTGACCGGTTTGACTTGTTGACTTTATTTGACTTTGACTTGACCAGAATTTGACTGTTGTCACATCACCCCCCCCCCCCCCCCCGTTAAAGGGAATTTCGTCCTAAAATCAGCACTTTGACCAGGACTTAATGAATTTGGAGAAAAGATGTGGAAAGATTTTTGTAGTATAAGAAATTGGTATGGCGGGGACAAATCCACCTGATATTAAATGACGCCTTGGAATTTCTTATTGTAACTTGAGCTAAGTCAATTTAACGGAGTTATTGTTTTGAAATGATAGTGTATTCTATGTGTGCCTTTATGCTCCCCGCTACAAAGTGGAGACTCTCATTCATTTTGATTTTGCCAAGTGGTAAGTGGGCACACCCACGTTTTACCGAAGTTAATCACCCAATCTATTAACATGTCGCCCAAGTTTTTAACAATCCCTTTTGTTCTGCCTGTTGGTTTGCTGTTGGTAGGCCATACTTAAGTCTAACCTAGTTCCCTGCAAGGGTCGCCAGGGTCATGAAATGAATCTACTATCTCAGATAGGGATAACAGATATTAATAGACCCTGTCGGTTTCTTTGATTAGTAGGGAGTGTGAGGATTTGGCTAGTCTGTCGACGGTTATCCAAATGGTATCGAGACCATCCATTGCCTTGGCTAGCTTGGTTATGAAGCCCATGGTTAGCCGCTCCCATTTCCTTTCAGGTATCATTGGTTGTTGTAGGAGACGTCAAGGCTTCCTTTATTCTCTCTTGACATTGGCACAAGTCCGATACTTGCCCACATGTGTAGCGATGTCTGCTTTCGTATTCGTGCACTGATGGTACTTTTTGAGGTCCGGGCACATCTTGTCCGAGCCTGGATGAAGGGGAGTAGCGAGTTTTTATGTGCTTCGTTTGTGACATGATTTCTAAATCCATCAACCTCGGTGTCCAGATCCGGTTCATGGGATAACATGCTCCGCCCTCCGTACCTTCTAGGTTCTTATGATTGGTGAAGATTGTATGCTTCGTGTCGTAGAGATGGCGCCTCTAGACTTCTAAGGCGAACACTACCACTCCTAGTTCGTTGTCATGCATTACCTAGCCGACCTCATATGTCTTTAGATGTCTTAAGTCATAAGTAATAACTTCTCCTTGGAGCGCTGCATAGAGCCTGCCGTAGTGTTCCTCGATTGGTTAGCGCGGTAGGAAGCATGTGGGTTTGGTTTACGTGACTAGACTTATTTGGATGGTAGGACGTTCACTCGTCCTGCTAGGCAACCTTGACCCGAAGTTCATGGCGGGACTCGAACCTGGTCCATTTATCATTAACTTGTGCATGTAGGTCGTATGTACTTAAGGTTGGCAAGACAGTTGGATGATTGACTCTGCCCCAAGGCCACAACCAGACAAGGAACAGGAAATAGGGCGGAAGCACATATCCAATGTCTGTAGAATCTTAATTATACATTATCCACGCGTATACACGTAGTAGTAGTAGACTAACCGTATCCGTCACAAGTTTTTGTGCTTGAACCTTGTCTGTTGTATGCGTGATATTCCTGAAGGGTCTCCTGGAAATACTTGTGATAAGGTTTTGGAAGGTATAACACTCCTCTGGTGAGTGTTTTGGGGCTTCACAGTGAGAGATGACCCGATGTTCCGTGTCGAATTCATGTTTGTGAGAGACGAAGGTTCTGATATTCCGACGGTTAGGTGAAAGGTCCTTTTGTAGCCGTTAAATCGGGAAGATGAGGACTATACCAATCGAAATTGAATGGTGACAGCCGTATCTTTTTAGATAAACATGCGTTAAGCTGTATTCATAAGAAGTGCTCATTAGAGTGATAGAGTATCTTGTGTTTCTTTTTCAGTGTGTTCCGTTTTTCTCGATGTTATTATTACTATAGATGATTCATACCACAGTGTCTAGCACTGGTAGTGGGTGTGCTCTGATAGTTAGTAATCATACTTGATATCATGATCCTTGACAGTTCACTCTATGATCGAGCGGTATATGTACGTCGTATGTAGTTTGTTATTGGTGAAATTGTCGAGTGGGTGGTGAAGGGTGGCTTCACCCTAATCCTACTACTAGACAGGGAACACGAGTCAGGATGGAATTATTTGTTTCTAGTCTTTAGTATTTTGATTATAAGTAACCCCGATGTAAGTACAAGGTCGTCACAGCATACAGGTAGTGATCCTAAGGTCATATATGAGTGTTTTTGGTTTGATTTTAACGAGAGAGTATTTTAACTACTTTTAGTAAGACGGTAATTTTAGCAATCATACCAAATCTATTGCAATCATATGGTAGTTAAACGTTTTTGTCGTTGGAAACATTACAAAAGTCCTAATAGGTTTCCTTGCTGCTCCTGCTGGTGTGTTCATCACACTCCTCCTGCTCCTCTGTCGTTCTTCTCAGTTGGACACTCTCTCTTGAAGTGTCCCGTTTCACCGTATAGGTAGCATACTAATCCTACCTTGGTGTCGGTGATTGAAGGGAGATGTGGCGTCGGGGCCTTGCAGAAACGGATGGTATGTCCTTTCCTGTTGCAGTTGTTATAGTGTAAAATCCGGCAAGCTCCTGTGTGATGGTAGTTACTATTGTTACACTTTGGGAGTGCTCCCATATATTTCTTGTCTGATGCTTGAGCGATAGATGTTGTGGCTGATGTCGAGGCATGTGTTGTGACTGTTGTCGTAATTGTAGGGATAGCCATGGGTTGTTGTCTTTTAGCGGATCTTTGAGAATGGTTGCGCTCCTTTTCGTTCCAAAACTTTTGCTTCTTGTTCGTAGGTTTGTGGCCTAAGGTATTTTAGTTGGTAGACGCACGCTGGTGTTCTTTATTTTTATTGTGGTTAGTACTTCCGTCACCTTCTATGTGTCTGCTGGCGTGGATAGCATTGAGTTGTGCCATGACGGCTCCCACGGCTGCCGTGACTGCAGCTTGAAAAGTAGCAGAGTCTATCTGCAAGGTTGGCACCTTGCTAGTTGGTTGGTTGCCTCTTGGTGGAGACATAGCTCTGTTTCACGATGAAAACGACTTCATGAGTGGGGATAATTATCTCAAGTGCATTCTTACGATTTATATTCACATATATAAATTTTTGTACATTACTGTACTATTCCTAGTGTTTGTGCTAACGTTCCTGAGACGAAGTTATGGTAATGGGTAGAAGTAGGTTTCATACGGGGGTTTTAAGATTTACTCATCTTAGAATCATGTTTGTTCAAACACACTTAGTTCAGGAGTTTTGATGGGATCCGGTGTATTAGTGCTGGAAAGATCGCATCTTATAGGTCTACGAAGAAGGCACCTCTCAACCAAAATGTTCAAAGGTGAGACGATAATGAGTTTTTAGAATGGCTATGTCGCGAGTTTTCTCACTTAGTTTATCTTAGTTCAATTTGTAACGTAATTCGGTTGTTAAGGGTGTTCTGTCAACAGTTCATAACGAGAGTCTTTATATGACAAACTCATGTGTTTTTGTAGTTATGTATCCAAGTGAAACCTTGTAATTTGACCCAAGCTAGGTCCTTGTTATGACCAATTGATGTATGCTTAGTTATATAATTAAGACTAAATAGACCTTCGAGTCTGTTAGGTATGTCCTAAGTCCATCTTGTTAATATGATTCTAGTAATTCTGGTTTCAGCGAAAATTTTGACCTAGATGTAGGTTTACTCCAGACTATTGTAGGGAAAAGTTTTGATAGCAACTAGATCCCTTGATTAGTATAACCGCTAAAATCGCAGTGTCGTGTTTACGCTTAGAATAGAGTAGCTCCAACGCATACTCATGAACCTATTTTACGAGGTCCTGTGAGCGGTATGAACTCTACTCACGATGATCCGTCCCTTGCGATGCATGAGGCAAAGGCAATGCACCTTGTAGCTCTGTCAATCGATGCTTGGCTGATATCCTCCTCTCTTTGAATGTCGTGTGTCTATCCCATTACTCTCTTGCCTCTTCCCGAGTGGCGATAAGGTCCTAAATTGAGAGTTGGTCTCCAAAATAGTAGTCTCTTTCTGAGTCTCGGGTACGTGAGACGGTAGGGTCTGTAGTAGCGCGTTGTTTCCAAACTCGGGTTGTAATCTTCCTGTTTTAATCTCCGATCTTCGCGATCTGCTGGGTCTTCGCCGGCAGGGCTCTGTCAGTCTGTCACCCATGGTTGAGGTCATAGCACCCTCGTTGGTCTCCACATGGTGGTTGTTGTCATTGATGTCGACTTCAACCCTCGATCACGGTTGCCCAACGGGGCACAGGTTCGATGTAGTCGAAACGGTTCGCGGGATCCATGGCTATGCATGGAGGGTTGATTACCTCCGGTTCCGCTTCTGATTCTTCTCATAACCATCCACCATTTCTCTGGTTGGGAAGGTAGGGGTCGTCTGGTAAGTAGGATCTTGCTATGTTATACGTGCGAGAATAGTAGTAAGGAGATAATTATTGGACAAACTATGTAGATAATTATTAGATGATCTGTATCAGTTATGTCAATACTTCTGTAGTGTATACTAGTTATATGAAATCAAGGCAGGATAGTCCTTCGAATATGTGATTCTAACTCCAAATCCACAATCCAACGAGAACAGGAAGTAAAGCAACGGTCACAGTTTCTGAGTCTATAACGCCTAAATTTCATATAACCTTAGCGTATCCACTTAACAACTATTGACCTACTTGATAGAGACCTGTTTAGTTCTCATGTAAGTACTTATAGTAACACAAAATACTCCTATAGTATTTTAAACTCATGTTCTGTTCTAATGTTCTCATTGTGGTAGTGTTGGTAAGTTTTTAGACTTGTCGCCATATCACAACCATTCTTGGGCATGTGCTAATCACTCCTCGCGCCAGCATAGTTGATCAGGCTATGCCACTCCCAAGACTGACCATACATCCCCGAGCTTACCTGTGATATTCAACAACCATTACTTTTGTTTTGTTCTAGAATGATGTTGACCATAGTATGTATGCATGCATGTATACTTTTAACAACAAACTATTTATTTCTAAAAGTATAGTTATTTGGAAAATGTTAAATCAGAGACTTTAGTCCCAATGTATTTATAGTTTGTATATCTTATTTGGTTCGATATACTTAGTTCACTATAAACAATGCTCTGATACCAATTTGTCACATCCCCAAACCAAGGATGGTGGAAACGTCCGGGGGTGGAGGACTTCATGTATAGTATCACAACAACGAGTATAATAGTGCTCAAAGTAAATACAACCATCATAAATATAATTGAAAAAGTTATACCAAAGTATATGTTTACATGTTTCAAATCAATTACATTATGATGACAAAACGAATTGTTTGACGATTCAACGTCCCATCCTCAAAATGTTGTTGGTTTTCCTGTTTCACTGATTTCCTGAGAATACAAGTTGTTTGAAATAGTGTCAACACAAAGGTTGGCGATTTCATAAGAGATTTCGTTAGAGAAGTAAACTGTTTTCCTTGTAAAAGCGATAGAGTATGTATCCAGAAAATCCAATATTTTCTTTATAAAAGTTATGTGGTCCTAAATTCCAGGACCGAGAAATAAAAAGTATTTTGATTTGAAGATATAAAAGTTGTTTTAAATCGGCATAAAACCCTTTTTGATTTGAAGGAAAGTCTCGTAACGAATGATATGTAGTCTTAAATACCAAGACCGAAAGTGTACAGTAATATTCGTACTTATTGATATAAAAAGTGATTTTAAATCGACATAAAACCCCTTTTGATTTATAAAAAATCCCGTAAACTTTATGTGTTGTTAGCTCCCTATGTGAGTCGGTATAACCATACTATGACTAGAGGTTACCTGCACAACATCCTTCCGACGCCCTGATCCTATGACTCTTTTTACCCGCAGACCTGCAGGTCCGGATATAGCTAGCAACGAAGTGTGGGATGTCAACCCCAATATAGTTCTATACAGATTTATCATGCTCTCCCTACAAGAGATTTTGGTTATAACATATAGGAATTTGGATCCCGTACGCGGACGTACGGGGAGAGAATGTCTCACAACCTAAGTTAACAAGTTTACGTGTGGTGTGTGTGAGTGTAGTACATTTTTCTGTGGGAATAAGACTTTCCGAAATGTGTTTGTTATGAAAGCTATTGGAAAAGTTTATTGTTGTTCTTGATGTTTTAACTTGTATCCCCCCCCCCCTAAAACCTTAAGAAAACATGAAAATATAGGGGTATGAACACACCTTGAGTGGTTTCAGTAGATGAGTGTGGAAGAAGAGAAGTATTCAACTCAAGAACACTTGAAGGATCACTTGAAGATTCGAAGATCTAACATGAATGTGATGATGTTTGTGTAGGGAATCAATGATTTGAGTAAAAGGGAAGTGTGATTATCACAAAGAGGATGAATTATACTTACCAAGGGTGTAATAAAACTTGAAGATCAGCCTTGAATCTCGAATTTGAGGGAGAAAGTTTGAGAGAAAAGGTGTTTGTTCTTTGGGTGGAAATGAGAGAAATGAGAGAAAGGTGAGGAGAGGTAAGAGTCTTCAGTCTTTGACCATGAATGGGGCTGGTCAAATGGTGGGGAAAGTACTCTTGAATGACCAGGTATGGTGGGGAGTACAATGGCTGGTCATGGTAATGGGTATGGGGTGGTTGTTTGTGTCAAATATTATGGTAAGATTCACACTTTACCTCATGATCTCACTTAATAGATTTTATCTGTAAATAGATATTTCCTTAAAAATATACTGAATTTATGAATAATTGGGGCCTCATATGTCAAAATATGAGTTTGGGTGAAAGTCCCCTGTTAAAATAATTAAAAAACAGGCTTAAAACGGAGTAATGATCGAAAACCGGGTGAAAAATGAAGATATCCGAAGTCAAGTGAGGGCTTGGTCATCAGCAGTGCAAAATCCGGAGTGGCATCGGCCGCTGATGTGGATCCGAAGAGGGTTCGGAGCGAAGTTTGCTGTGTTCGGTCGTTGCGACTCGCTGACTGCGGCTCGCTTGCTGTGGTTAGCCAATTGGACTCCGGTTTGGCTTCTTGGGACCTTGGTCCAAAGAGGACGTGGCCCCTATGGAGAGGCTTCTGTCCTAAAGGGTTATTTTTCAAGATTTTTCCCTTCTTTGAGTGGTTTCTCATCAAGCCAAGTATCGGGATGCCCCAATTGATTATAAAAATTTCAAGAGATGTTTCGGGAGAGATTTCACAATCTTGGAGAGATTCCTCATATAGAGAGAGATTTGGGAGAGATTTCACAATCTTGAAGAGATTTGGGAGAGATTTCACAATCTTGGAGAGATTCCTCATATGGAGAGAGATTTGGGAGAGATTTCACAATCTTGGAGAGATTTGGGATAGCGGGAGATAGAGCGAAAGAGATTGGGAGAGGCTTCTTTATGACCTTTTGAGTGCTTGGCTCCGCAACGCAAGGTCCGTAAGCCCCGTTAAGCCATGTTTAAGGATCTTGCACTCTCCTAGTGAGTATGCAACATCGTTTTATCGGTTTGGTTCGTTACTTACCATAGTTTTAGGTTAAGGAAATCTAGATGTATAGTAATTACCTAACGTAAGCCCTAGTACACAAGGGTTAGTTGGGTTGACCAGCTTGACTTGTTGACTTTATTTGACTTTGACTTGACCAGAATTTGACGGTTGTCACACAGATGGACAGAGAGAATGATTATAATCCATGTCTCAGTCCATATGATATCTAGAATGGAGCAACATATGATCCCTTATCTAATGGACAAAGTCATCGACAAAGGTCAGAGTTCATCGACAAGGTCAGAGTTCGACAGAAGCTTTTGAGAGCTATGATTGTTAGTCGGGTTATGAAGTCATACTTGCAATAATAGTTTTAGACTTATCCAAGTGGGAGACTGTTAGATTAATGTCTAAGTCCATAACTATAATTGGTAAGACTTGACCCGACCCAGCATGGTCCATTTGGGTTGCATGGCATTGGGACATTTGGATTGACAAGATGAGGAAAAAGGATACTAGTGATTTATATTCATATATTATAAGCTCTAATATATTAATATATAATCATATTATTTAATTAGTATTGATCAAGAATTAATTTGTAATTAATTAAGTGATCAAAAGGAACTAATTAAATAGGGACTCTAAGATATATGTGTGTGATGGGCCAAGTTAATTTAGGTTGGGCTAAACTTTCATGGATAGTCCATGAAGTGTTCAACCCATGGATCATATGAAATGAAAGGTCATGGGTATTAGGGTTTAACCCTAATATCCACACTATATAAAGACGTCCTTGGTTGGTGAAATGGTGCTAGTGTATGTACACAAAAATGGCTACGCCGATTTCACTAGAGAAAACCAAAGTATTCTTATTCTCAAGGTTATTCCAAGTGTTCATGGTGTTGTGTGAACCATTTGAGGTGTCACACTTGGGGCACTAGGCACTCAAGATTCATGAAGACAAGCTACATCAACAGGGTATGTATTTCTATCTAGTTTATTACCCATGTATCAAAAGATTGTATGCTAGTTAGGGTAATACCTTGGAATATTCATATTTGCATGTATAATAGAGAAAACATAGATCCAAAGTATTTAGGGTTGCATGTACACTTTGGAGTGTTAGAATGCTCATAACCCAACACTTGTAACATCAAAAAATTTAATACCAAAAATTTCATTTTTAGTTTAATAAATCATAAAACCAACAATATAAAAACATCCCATGTCAAAACCAAAGTGTCAATAATCAAAACATGTTATCATGAAAAAATATCAGAGTCTAATCCCAAACATCTCATGTGCAGAAAATATAGTGTGATGCGTTGCGATCGAGCCAACTCCTTTCCTGTGAAAACGAAGTACCTGAAAGCAAAACTGAAAACCGTAAGCATGAAGCTTAGTGAGTTCCGCCCATCATACCACATACCATACAAATAACTTACTGTCAGGCATATCTGGGTGCCTGGCCTACCCCTTCGGTCTGTTTCAACTATTAACCGCCTAGCATATATGGGTGTTGGCCTAACCCTTCGGTCTCTTTCAACCGGTAATCGCCTAGCATATCTAGGTGCTGGCCTACCCCTTCGGTCTCTTTCAACCGGTAACCAGGGACTATTTTACCCCTACCACTACCACATGATGTCACACCCCAAAACCAAGAACGGCGGAAACGTTTCCAGATTCCATTTTGACTATCACTTCTGAACAAGAGTCACCTCCTTACATATTATTTCAATATGGTCCTTCCAGAATTATCACTATGCTTCCAATTGTCCTTGAGCAACCAATCTTTGGTAAACCATAGATTGTCCTTGACAATTGTTTAATCCTTTTAGTCATATCCAATTCTTGACCTTTTCCCTTCTTAATGCCCCAGGCATTTGGAAAATTTTAGAAAGGATGAATATAGCACAATCAATCGATCCTATATCCGAAGCATATGCGAGACGATTCATGATGTCTTACATAAAGACTAAACCAGTCTTTGGCTATACCATTTCCATTTCTATTTGCGAAGTTCTCATAATTCAGATTATGAAAAGGGATGGCGTAATCATAATTGAATTTTAGAACGCAAATATTGGACCCATATATAGAATTTCCTTTTGTTTAGCTTATTTATGAGTACATGTCAAAGCTAGTGGGAGCATAAGTGTTATGTTAATAATCATCATGTTAGTGGGAGCATGATAATTATGATAAAGGTTGCAAGTTAGCAACGCTTATTATAGAAAACAAAAAGTTTCAATTGGGAAAGAGTTGTTTTGCAATAACGAAGGGAGAGGAAATTAAAACCTCACGATCTAAGCTTATAGATTTGAGATGAAGTATAATTTCCTCTCCCTTAATTATAGCAAAACAACTCTTTCCCAATTGAAACTTTTTGTTTTCTATAATTAACACTGGTAAGGTGCAACCTTTATCATAATTATCATGCTCCCACTAACATGATGATTATTAGCATAACACTTATGCTCCCACTATATTTGACATGTAATCAGAAATAAGCTAACTTTCTTATCAAAGTTCAGATTTCTGATACTAGATTGTTTTGATAAAACTTTATCAAAATCATACACCTTTCTAAGATAGCTCACAATTGTGACTAAACAGTTTCAGAACTATGAAAAAGGATGTCGTAATCATAGTCTCAATTGTTTAGACTTTTTTCCATTTCTCATAAGTCAATGTTAGTGTGTCGGTTAACCACGCATGCTCCACTAACGACTTTGAGAACTGGAAATATCACAATTGCTATCTACTTAAATTCTACTTAGTGAAAGAATTTCCTCACCATCATTTTCATGAATCGGAGAGAAACCTTATGACACTTAGATTTTATGGTGTATGTGTTCTTATCCTTGTGAATTTGTCAAAACCATAGTCACAAGACAAGGATAATGACAAATCCAAACTCATATGGACTGAACTCAATCTTAATTTCTTGCCATCTGATAGCTCAAGGGCCTGCCATTGCTTCTATGTTGTGCAACCAATTGAGAACTCTAAGAACTCATATGCAAAGCCAACTTTAACTGGAATGGGCACAGAATATGTCAACACGATAGGTTATGAACCTCATGCCATGTGCTAGTGAAGAACTTCAGGTTTTATTCTTGAATAGTACTTGAGACTATCAAGACCTTTAAGACTCCCACTTTCCTCTTGACCTATAAGACTCCCTTTTCAAATATCCAAGAGATAGTGTGGATTCTAATCAAGACAAACACTTCACACAATTGGCCTTAGTTGGTCTTTGTTTTATCCAAAACATCACAACTTAACAATTTCAAATGTACAAGAGTAGAAAACTTTTACTCTTACATTTGACAAGTGTTTTAAACCTTCTTTAAGACATGTCACTCAAGTTACAATCTTGGAGTATGACTCTAAGAATTGTATTGGAATGAAGTACGACTCATCTTCTTGATTTAACCATTTCAACAATTCAAGATTCCTCTTCCTTAGAGAACTAATTATGATATGGTTTCTTAATCATTAAGATGATCACAAAACTGATACTAAAGTACTCTCCCATCTTTTCAGATTTGAGAAACTTTATCTTTCTGCCTAAGTTGATTCTTCTTATTCGCTCTGCCTTACATTGGAACCTTTTCCAATGTCTCAGAATTACACTTAATCTTGTAAGTATAACCATATTTACTGAGCTTTAGTAAATTATGACGAATAATCTTATCGATCATTTGTGGTGGACTTAGTCAGTGCACAAGAATGTGTACTCGATCCCTTAGTATGTTACTCGACTCACACATGCATGTGAGCAAGTATTTAGTCTTAATTTTTCCAATGATTGAAAGTTATCATTAGATATGCTATACAACTTGCATTATTCCAAGTTTCGGTCCAATTGAAACATGGGTGATGAGGATCTTTCCTTATTTGGTAAATTTAGACATTACCACAAATGAAAGAATCAATTTCATATTTCCACTCTTGCTATTAGCGGAATCTTATAAGCAACAAAATTTTTCACAAATGCCATTGTAAGGATATTTTAAAATAAATAAAATCAAAAATTTTTCCTTTTATTTTAAAAGTTTGCGGAAAAACTATCCTTACAATGCAAAAGCACATAAAACTTTGTTGTTATCTATTCCTAAGCAATATATCATAACTCCTAAGAAGTAGCTCAAGAATCCGGTCTTCAACCTATGTGATAGAAATCCATCTATGCGATCAGATTCAGCATATTCTTTCTTTAAGTTTCTTCATTTTTCTTTGATTCTTAAAACATCAACATGTGACCCAGTCACATCATGTAATAAGAATCTTAGAATAGAAACTTAGCCGAGTTAGATAGTGGACTTTTCCTGAAGTAGAGTCAAACTTATTGACTTTAACATCCTTAGGTAAATTTGGCAGCTTCACAACCAATGCGCCTTCCTTTGGCAATTTAACATATGGACCCTTTGGTAATGGTACATAGGACTATCACACACTTAGCTTTTCTCTTTACCATTTGGTCAACATAGTTGACTATGGCCGATCCCTTTCCACTGGGAAGAGAGAGCTTTACTAGATATCCAATGTCATCATTGTCAATGTCCATACAGTTTTAGGAAGTTGATCTTAGCAAATAGATAAGATCATTAAGGGTTTTGTCATAGTCTATTTCATAGGAATCCCAAAAGAACTCACTATGTGACTTAGAAGGTGATTGAGCCACCAACTTTCTCAAGACTTTGACACCCAACTCTCTCGGCTTGTCAATATGTGACTACATCTCCAAGATATGATCACACATAGACCTTTGCTTGCCAATAGGGCTTGAGTGACCTTAATGTTTTTAGGAACATGTGGGTTAGGGAGAATAATTGGAGGAGGTGAAAGAAGTATGATTTCCATGGGACATCATCTTCATTTAGGAAAACTTGTTTCAAGAGATTTAGGAAGATCATAGATGTCTAAACCAAACATCTTTTGGGACATATTCAAGATAGTTGATCTAAAGTCCTTAATATAACACCCAATATGAAATATTAAGGCTAGGACCCAACAAACTATTTTATAACTTGGAAGAGGGATGCCGTAATCCAAGCTATAAAATATTTGATGGTAGGTGAAAGACGATTCACCAATTTCCACCAAGATAAACAAATTGTATTATTAGGTTTTAATTGGATTTGAAACTCCTAGATCTTTTGAGATTCATTGAACTATTCAATGGCATGTTTCAATCTCGAGTCTTCCCTTCAGGTTTTGTGACTGGGATGCCGAGGATCACAAAACAAGGTGTGAAGTAACCATGCAAGTTACTTGGTACCCTTAAGTGTTTACCCCTCAAGCGATGTGCTGGTTAACCACGCACACTCCATCGATACTATGATAAACATTAATTTACGCTTTGCCTACCTTGTTAAATACAAGTTAGTGTGCCGGTTAACCACACACGCTCCACTAACCGACTTAAACAAAGTGCAAAGTGTAATTTCATGGATTAGCACCTTATTCTCATTTTCCTAAGAAACTAAGATTGGGTATTTATAAAAGGTTTAGTTACTTAGTATTTATCATTAATACTTTCAATGAAGGGAGAATTATAGTCCTTTCAAACCCGTTCGACTAACGACCCTCCATCATTCAACGAAGCGGTGGGTGAGAGTGGACACCCATTAAACGGCCATTTTATAGGCAGTAACCTTATACCCCCTTATAGAACGGCTTCGTGAATGAGGCCTACTAACGGTAAGACTGACTTTACTCTTATACATATATAAATATTATTAACTTATAATATTATAAAGTATAAGGGTTGAATTTTAACTTTTAAAATTCTAAGGGCTAACTTGGAATTAAAGTATTCATAAGTGAAACCTTTTCAAATTCCAAAACTTGAGGGCAAGTGTTTGAAACTATTCAAAACTAATTAATTCCATAACTTATGTGTTTAAAGTAGTTTTAATCCAAAAACTCTTCTAGTTCCATAACTTGAGGACAAGTTATGGAAGACTTTAAACTAATAAAAGAATTAACTTTCTTTATTTTATAACTTATGGAATTAATTAAGGTTACACATTATATTACTTAATGAAGTGACTCTTGAACTTCCATAACTTGAGGACAAGTTATGGAGTCATAAAACCATTCAATGAGACAAGACTCTTCATTTTGTAACCTTTGCCAACTTATATGAGTTTTATGAAACTTAAATGTGACTTTTCATATAACTTGAGGACAAGTTACAAAAACACATTTTAGAATCAACTCTTAGATTAAAATGGATTGAAAACACATAATCAATTAACTTTTCTATTAATCTAAGCAACTCATAAGAACAAGATATTTCAAGGCAAACACATTTTCATGAAATTAGCCTAACCATTAAACTAACACAAATCATGAAACTATTGACACATATGTTTGAAATTGGATTAGCATTAACATTACCACATCAAAAACAAGTTTATAAGTGCAAAACAACTTAGGTTAATGTTCCTAGTCCAATTCCAGCCAAAAACGTCGAATATATATATGTTGTCTGGGGCTCCTACTCGTCGAGTGCATGAACCGACTCGACGAGTAGGATGATTTTCCTCATGGACTCAGGGAGTTCATCAGTGGACTCGGCGAGTCCAGTGGCCAGAAAGCCAGAAAATCGATTTTTTTCAGCAATTTGCATCAAGTATATTTGAAAACAAGCCTAGGCTCTGATACCACTGTTGGGTTTTGAGCATTCTAAAACTCCTAAGTGTACATGCAACCCTAAATAGCTTGGATCTATGTTTTCTCTATTATACGTACAAATATGAACATCCAAGGTGTTATCCTAATCTAGCATACAAAAGAATGAATATAACAAGATAGAATACATACCTCTTTGATGTATAATGTCTTCATGAAGCTTGAGTGCCTAGTGCCTTAAGTGTGACACCTCAAATGGTTCACACAACACCAAATACACTTGGAATGACTTGAGAGAAATCCATAACTCATGAAATCAGCTAGCCGATCTTTTACACACACTAGTGGCCGATTTTGGTGAATAATATGATGCTTATATAGTGTGTTACAATTAGGGTTACACCATGTAAACCCTAATTTTCATGACCTTTCATTTCCATCACCCATGGGTTATGTAACCTCCATGGAGTATCCTACTGGTTTAACCCAACTTGATTATCCATGGAGCTTTGGCCCACTATATAAGTTATGGATGATTTGCACAATCAACCCATATATTTAATTAGTCTTCTTTTGATCACATAATTAATTTTAAATTAATTCTTGATCAATACTAAATAAATATTATTATTCTTATTATTAATATACTAGAACTTATAATATATTAATAACCATGAGTGTCTTATTTCTCTCATTTTGTCTATCCAAGTGCATGATGCCATGCAACCCAAATGGACCATGCCGAGTCGGGTCAAGTCTTACCAATTATAGTTATGGACTTAGACATTAATCCCACAAGAGTTCTGAGCAGCAGTTGAGTATAACTGTTTGTCTCGCAAGAAGAACATACTCTTCTGAACCTTTTGACCATCCTTCCGTTGGAACACCACACACCAATTTCTCTATGGATTATACCCAACTTGAGCTTTTGGAGGTCCTTCGGTTCCTCTTCAGGATTCAAAATCGGTGTTTTCTTCAGAATAGTCAATATTTCTACATCCATTTTCGCAATTTCATGAATGTAGACAATAAGCATCCTCTTTAGGTGTGAAACGATCGGCTCGTATGTCTTTTCATATTTTGAAACAATCAAGAACAATGAAATCCAGTCATATGGATTCATGCATGATAAGTTTGCCAGAGTGACATCATGTTCGGTACGACTTGCTCCTCGGAATCCATTGAAATTTATGTTGAGAATGTTTTCAGTTGGAACAGGTGCATAAACTTTCAAAGAAACAATCTTTTGCGAACTCCAAGTCTTGAATTGAGGCTTGGCATATTTATGATAGAAAGAGATGAGAATATGATTAACATCATAGTTTGAGAGTGGTGTCTTCTCAATCTTCTCGAACCATGAAAACAGAAAAGACCTAGGAGTGATTGGAAAATCAAGTTGAGAATCCGCCACATTACTCAGATCAAAAGAAACTGAAGGTTCCAGCTAGTGGATATTTGGATCATCAATAGATTCCCTCTAAATTTGTTCCATCATCCAAGGAGGAAAGGGCGACTTCTGAGTTTCAAGAGTGACTTTGGAAATTTTAGCTTGCTTTTCTTGATCTTCTAACTCTTCTCAAATTTTCAAAGATCATCGAGTTCCCTGTCACATTTCTCCCTGACTAGCTTTTCGCCTTCAGAAAGCTCTTCTTCTTCTTCTTCTTCATCAACCAGTTTCTCTTTGCCTTTACTTGATGCAGAAGCTTCATTACCCTTTTGAGCATCAGAACTCGGTTTTTGTTTGTGATTTTCATATGTCATTTGCTTTGCTTGGGGTTCTTCTTTGTCTTCTTTTTCTCCCACTTGGTTTGGAAGAGCATCGCTACCCAAAACATCCTTAATCTGATTCAGCATCGCAAAGACTGGTTTAAGTTTGTCTGAAAGGTGTTGTTGAACTGAAACTGTAAGTAAGGAGTCACGAGTCTCCACAAGTCTGTGTAGGTATTGATTAATCTCAGAAACACAGCTTTTAACAACTGTTATCTCAGATTCCAAATCATCTAGACACTTGTTTGTGCGGCTTCACCGAAAGTTTTCTCAATCTTTTTGAGGTAATTTATCCATGAAATTATTTTCTACAGCAAGGTCTTTTTGAAGTTTCTTAATCTTCAAGACAACATATGCATTCGTTTCGGTGTTCTAAAGCTTGATATCTGAATGAACTAAGGAAAGAGCCTCCTTCTCAGCCTGCAAGGAAGTCTGAAACCCTACAATGACTTTGTTCATGGTTGCAGTGTTTGAGTCAACAGAGGTCTTTTAGGTCGTTTGTGAAATAGTTTTTTTTGTAGCTTGAATTGCCTTGGTCAAGACTTCAAGGACTTTTGCATTTTCCTTTGTTAGCATCTCAATAGTAGCTCGATGGGATTTCAGCATGTATTCCCAGCTGGACGAATGGGTAGATTTGGAAGACTCTAATAGAGAATCCAACTTTTCATTAAGTTGTTTAAACTTTCCTTTTGTCATCGGGGCTTCACCATCATCACTAGTTTGGTTGATGCTGAAAGGGCTGAAAACAAAATCTATGAAATTCTTTTGATTATCCCCAAAGAGAATATCAGGATCAGAATCGAAGGAGGGAGGAGCTGTAGATGTAACATGCTCCTCAGAAACACTAATGTTGCATATGCCCCCGCATCAGATACTTTGACATAAATGCCTGAAGTGTGTACTACCTCCGAAACGGACTTGGTAACAGTGACTTATAGTGTACTGGTGATTGTAGAAGTTGTTGTAGAAGTTGAATCGGTAAAAAGAGTTGTTGAAATAGGGACAGAGATTTGTGGAATAGAAACGTCCATAGAAATCTTTGGTGGTAGTGGAGGAATGGAGATCAGAATGGTAGTGGTGGTCGAAGAGGGTGGTGGAGTGTTTATCTGAAAGAAATAAAAAAAAGGAAGTAGAAGAAGTAGGTAGAGTGGATACCTTCGGAATTGGTTCAGTTGTAGTTGGTTTCGAAGTTGTCATTGTCTCCTCTACCTCGTTCTGAATAGTAGGATGCTCTTGAATATAAGTATGGGTTCTAGATTCCGAAGCCTCCTGAAAAACCGAAGATGGTGATCTCAGTTTCCTTTCTTGCTTTTTGACTTTCTTCATATTATTTACCACTTTAGAAGGGGAAGCTTTCACTTTTCTCTTTCCTCCCCTCCATGGTTTTTGAGCTTCCTCGATAGCCTTTTGTAGTTCATGTGACATGAGGAAAACACCAGATGAAGGCTGCTTGTGATACTCGTTCACAATCGCATTATCAGAAGGAACTTTTCCCAACATTGCTTCCGGAATTGAGCCCACCAAATTGAACTTGTTTGGGTCAGACATCATAAAGGTTGAAGTCTGAAGAATCGAAATTGCAGCTAAGAAGGAATCAGTCATCAGTTGAACCATGTAGTGGTTCAGGTATTGTTTGACTATTAAGGACCAAAATTGAGCACATAAGTTCTCGATATTGCGAGTGGTTGAAGCAGTGCTTTGAATAAGTTTAGTGCATAAAATTAATCCATAATCGAGATTAATTCCATGGTAGATACCATAGATAATGGTGTAGAACAGCTTACTCGCATTGTTAGATTCAACAACTCGTTCAGAAAAGCTCTTGAACGGCAGAGTGAAGAGCCTGTTCCACATTGGAGAAAGAAAGGGCCACTTGAACTTTAACACGAGGGATATATCACCAATGTATCCCATCTGGTGAAACATCTCAATGAGTGCAGTAGTGTAACTTGATTCTAGATCAAAAAGTCCTTCAGATGAAGCAAGCCTTAGAATTCTATAGAAATAGTCATTTGTCGATCAAGGCTCTCTTAGAGGTCACCTCGAAGGTAATGATTCCATCAGTTTGAATGTAGGTGGCAGAAGAATACGCCTTGGAATGACGGACCATAGGAATGGATTCTACCATCGTTAGAGCTTAAGGTAGTGGCATGAACCTTAAGCATTTAATCATCGGCCTCAGGACTTCTTGGTAACAAGAAGAGTGAAGATCAAGTATGAGATTTTGACTTGTCTTGATGTACAAGATGAAACAGATGTTGATTGATCAGCGAATGAAGTGGTTTAAGATGATCATTCCGTTGTAGCTCTGAGGCGGATGATGAATAGTATAGAGGAAAATGGTTTTTTCTTTGAAAATTGAGTGAGCGGTGAGAGAAAACAAGTTGTCAAAAACCCTTATATACGTCATGTGATGAGTGGAGAGAAAAAACCGTTGATTTATGTTCCCATATCCCGTAAAAGTAGCCTGGGATAACATGATAGCTCATTATGTGGCAGGCGCCATGTAACCGACATGCCTGATGTCAAGGATTTTGAAAAGACGCGCCTAACTTAAACTTAATCTCCAAGAAATCGTCGTTTCGGTTTTTATCCATTCGAAATAATCAACCAATCAACCATGACTTGTTTTCTGAAGTACATGTAGTCAATCGGAATTAGAACCAGACTTTGAAAAATCATAAAGATTTTTGTGCAAAAGTGTGCCAAAATAAAAGAAATAAATCTAATTATATTTATGGGATTCTGTGATGTAAAATAGAATTGACCTGAAATTCAGATGGATCCCTAGCAACGATCTCTTCCTTCTAAGTCAAGAGAGACTCGGTGTAGCCATAAAGAACAAGTTCAAAGGTCGAAGAAGTACTTTTTTGACCTCTTTTAAGTCGGCTGCAAGGGTGGCATAAGCTTCAACCAAATTCTGAAACTCAACATAAGTTCGAAGATTGAAGAAGTACTTGTTTGACCAGTGTAGCCATAAAGAACAAGTATGCTTTGGATATTCTTTAAGTGACTAGATATTATGTAAATCTCAAGAAAAATAAAAATCTAGATCTTTCGGGAAGAAATGTCTTACCTCAAGAACATTTCATTAAGATCAATCAAAAAGGAAAATGAGATTTCACACGATAATGGTACAAACCAAAAAAGATTTTATTTAACAATTCATTGGAAAATATCTAGAACATGTAATTGTTCACCGTCAATTTAGAAACGGGTTTCAGATTTTGGGTCTCTCTCAAAATCATGGTGATATTGATTTCAAGATCATCAACACAGATGTTGTGTAACCATAAACCTCAATGGTAAGTGTTGAGAGTCTTAAGGGTTACGTTTTATGAATGCAAAGTTGATGGAGAAATTTGAGATTGGTTCCGAAGGAAAACAAATGTACCTCTGCTAAATATAAATGACAAAGCAGTCAACTCTTAACTCAATGTGAGAAGAGTGAGGTAGCTCAATGACTTATGTGAATTATCAGCCCGAGTGGGAAGAAACTATAGGAATGAAAGTTTCATTAAGGCTTCAAACATAAAGTCTCAGAGGCTTGGGACAACATGCCACAACATGCTTCTAGGGACACTTAGCTAGTACAAAGATTCAGAATTATACCTGCCCCATCGTTCTGAATTGAAGAATATATACCTGAGAAGTGAATGTTTATATCTTAAAAGTCAAATGTTTTTGGTGTTCTAGATTTTCTAAAAAAGATAAAACATAAATAAAGAAAAATATTTTTGTGATTTTGGTTTTTTTGAAAACAAATGAAAAACAAAAAGAAAAATATTTTTTGTGTTTTTTGGTATTCTGAAAATAAATGAAAAATAGAAAGAAAAATATTTTTGAAGACAAATAAATTCAGAAACATGTACAGTAACTTCCGAACAATTCTGAAGCTCGGAACCAATCGGAAGACACTTAATATACAATGGACACAAAAGATTTCTGAAACCCTGATGAACAGTAGATTCCGAACAATACCGAAGCTCGGAACCAATCAGAATTTTAAAAATGAATTCCGAACCATTCTGAAGCTTGAAATCATTCAGAACATGAATAGTAAATTCTGATTATGAAGGGGATTTCGAAACTGAGTCTGTTTCAATCATGCCCAGTCCTTGTAAAATTCAATTGAATGTCATTTCAGGTAAGACCATAGTGAAGATATCAGTCAGTTGATCCAAGGATTTATCAAAGTGTACTTCAACATTTCCATCCTCTACATTATCTTTTATAAAATGATATCTAGTGCAATATGTTTTTGCATTTGAGTGTTGTACTGGATTATGGCAAATTCTGATTGTACTTTCTGGATCACAGTGTAGTGGGATCCTCTTCATGTTGATTCCATAATCCCTAAGTTGATTTTGAATCGACAAAACTTAAGAAGTGCACGATGCAGCTGCAATGTATTCAGCTTCCGCAGTAGATAAAGAAACACAAGTATTCTTCTTAGATTTCCAACTCACAAGTTTTCCATCCAAAAACTGACATACGCCAGAAGTGCTTTTACGATCAAGTCCACATCCACCAAGATCAGTATCTGAATATGCTTGCATAAAGAATTCGGAATTAGAAGGATACCAAATTCTGAGAGTGGTGGTTCTTTTGAGGTATCAGAATATGTTCTTCACTGCAATCATATGTGGTTCATGGGGATTCGCCTGAAACCAATCACAATAGCATACATGAAACATAATATCATGACAACTTGATGTTGGATACAATAAAGATCCAATCATCTAGCGATGTAGAGTGATGTCAGCTGCTGGTTTGTCCAAGGATGGTGTAAGCTTCATTCCAAACGCCATTAGAACCTTGAGCTTTGAATCACCCACCATACCAAATTTCGCTGGCATGGTCTTCGTGTAGGGCTTCTTGGTTGATAAATCTTCCTTGTAAACTCTGTCTAATGTTTAAACCAAGGAAAAAGTTAATGGGACCCATTGAACTCATTTCAAATTTAGTTTCCATCAGTTTTTAGAATTCAGAAGTTAATATAGGATTAGTGGATCAGAAAATGATGTCATCATTGTAAATTTGAATGATCATTAAATGGTCACCATCTTTCTTGCGACAGAAGGTTGGGTCAACCGAACCTTGTTTAAATTTTGATTGTTTCAGAAAACGAGTAAGGGTTTCATACCATGCACGAGGTGCTTGATTATGACCATACACAACCTTATCCAATATATAACAATGATTTGGATGTTTTTCGTTAACGAAACCTGGTGATTTTTCAATGTAGACCGTTTCCTCTAGTTCACCGTTCATAAATGCACACTTCACATCCATTTGAAAGACTACAAAATTTTTGTGAGCAACATATGCAAGAGAGATCCAAATAGATTCAAGTCTTGAAACCAATGTGAATGTCTCTTCGTGGTCTATACCTACCTCTTGGCAATATCCTTTCATAACCAGTCATGCCTTGTTGCGAATCACATTTCCTTCCTTATCCAATTTATTTTGAAAAACCCATTTCATTCTGACGACTGAGACATCCTTTAGAGTGGGAACTAACTAATCTCCAAACTTTGTTTCTCTCAAATTCACTGAGTTCTTCCACATAGCTTGAACCCAATCTACATGATCAAGAGTAATCTTTACAGTTTTAGTCTCAATTTTAGAAATGAACGAATTAAACATGCAAAATTCCATTTTTGAAAAGATGCATTTTATTTCGCCTTTTGTTGTGCCCTTGTAAGAACTGTTGAATATGATTCTCCGATCTCTTGAGATCTTAGATGATCTTTAGTCCATTTTCTCATAGGAGGATAACGTGGGTCATAGGTTGGATCGACTTTGGCAAAAACTTCCTAATATTCCGATTGCACATCAGAATCATTATTTTCATTCTCCCTCTGGATGTTTGCATGTGACCCCTCATTTTGAATTGGATCCTCCCCCTAGATTGGAACATCAGTATTAGAGGTTGAAGTGGAACCCTCCCCTAGAATGGAGCATCAGAAGGTTGTGGTGGATTGGGGAATTCCAAAGCATTCGGAATTAGTGGCCCATGAGAAGTCTTTATGTTTTCAGCAGCTTCATCAAATATCTTCTTCATTTCATCTTCTTGATTGTCTTTTTCCTTATATTCAGAAGAGATGGCTTTGTTAGGTTCGCCAAACAAATTCATAAATTCTTCATATAGATCTGAGAGAGGAATAGTCATTGGATTCGTTGATGGAAAGATTTCCTTAGATTAACAATCTACTTTCTGATATTTCTTCACATAGTTATCATAAAAGGTGACATAATAGGTTTCTTCAATCTTTCTCGATATTTCTTGTTCAGAACCATGTATGCTTTCGAAGTTAACGAATAACCCATAAAAATGCCTTCATCAGCTTTCGCATTGAATTTGGTCCTTTGTTCTTTAGAATTGAATATAAAGCACCATGATCCAAATACATGAAATAATTTTACGTTAGGTTTCCTATTGTTCAAAAGTTCATAATTTTACGAATAACCCATAAAAATTCCCTCATCGTCCTTACTGCCTCGCAAAGTTAGCGGTTTCATCTTTCAACGATGTAGTTCTGCTATGGAGTGCAAGGAGTAGAGAAGTTGTGAGCTATCCCTTTTTTAGTTAAGAATTCTTTAAACGCTTGGTTTTTGAATTTTGAACCATTGTCACTGCGAACATTCCGAACAGGCTTTCGTAATTGAAGCTCAATTGCTTAATGAAATCTTTTAGCTTCAGAGTGGCATTTGATTTTTGTCTAAGAAAGAACACCAGGTAAATCTAGAAAAATCATCAACAACAACCAAAACGTATTTATTAAAACCAATACTTTCGGTGGTAGATGGACTACAGAGACCAATATGCACTAATTCTAGTGGCTCAATGATCTTGGTATTATCGATGGTTGAGTGACTCTTCCTACTTTACTTTCTAAGCTCACAAGGAACACACAAATGCTCCTCCTCGAACTTCAGAAGAGGTAGACCACGTACAAGATCACCCTGTGCAAGTTTGTTTATATCCTTGAAATTCAGATGGCAGAGCGTTCGATGCCATAACCAACAATCACCCGAAGATGATTTTGTAAGAAGGCAAATGGATGGCTTCCCTTTGATAAGTTTCAAATTCAGAGGATACATTTCTCCCTTTCTTTTAGACTTCAGAAGCACTGCCTTAGATTTTGTCACAATAATCTCTAAACCCTCGTCATCAAACGACACTTTTAGCCCAGTACCTACAACCAATTGCGAAACACTTATTAGATTATGTTGTAGGACTTCCACATATGCTACCTTCCGAATAGAGAATTCACCATCTGTGATCATTCGTTACCTTTGCTTTCTCCTGTGGCGTCGTTTCCAATTTTTACTCTCCGACCATCCTGTAACGATCTGAATTCTCTTAGATCTTCCCTCCTTCTAGTAATGTGACGAGAACAGCCATTGTCGAGATACCATTCGGAATCTTAATGTTTGTCACACATTACCTGTAAGAGTTATAGAGATTTAGGAACCCAAACCATCTTGGGTCCTTGTGAGTATTTCTTAACAACAGGAAAAATGTTAGTGTAACGACCCAATTTTCACAGCCAAAAATTTCATTTTTAATTAAACATTTTGCAAAACATTTGAATATAAACAACATTCGATCATATCGTTTCTTAAAACATATTAAGTGTCTAAAAACCAAAACATGGAATCAACCATAGTGTCAAAGTACAAATCCCAGAACAATCTCATAGTGCAGAAAAACAAGGGGTGTGTATGATGTGCCGCTACCGTGCCAGCTCCTTCCCCTTCGCTGAAGAGGTACCTGAAACCAAAACTCTAAATTGTAAGCACGAAGTTTAGTGAGTTCCCCCATAATACCACATACGATACAATCATATAATGAACAGTTAGGAGATACGGGCCTCGCCCACACTCAGGGAGATACGGGCCTCGCCCACACTCCGCTAACTGGGAGATACGAGCCTCGCCCACACTCTGCTATCTAGGAGATACGGGCCTCGCCCACACTTCGCTATCTAGGAGGTACGGGCCTCGCCCACACTCCGCTATCTAGGAGATACGGGCCTCGCCCACACTCCACTACTAAACCATAACATACAAGTATCACACAGACAACGAGTATAAACAATTCTACCACGCTAGCATATATCATCATCAGACTCAACTAAGAGATACGGGCTCTGCCCACACTCCGATACTATCATATCGTCTATACTGGCCGGCCTTGGTGCCTTAGACCCGTTCCTACTGGAAGGAAACTCACCTCGAAAAGTAGCTACCAAAAGTCTAACTGCTGGACGTCTGACTGCTTCACCGGTAATCCTCTGGCTACAAATCCGTAAACATAGATTAGCCACTCATAAATACCCTTAGATCAAATGACTGACCCACCCCTGGTCCAAGGTCAACTCCTTGGTCAAAGTCAACTTCCATTTGACTGGACTTGCCGAGTCATGGCACAAACTCGCCGAGTCCTTCTCCTACTAACCTGGTCCTACACGCCAAGTCCCTCTTCCCACTCACTGAGTCACCCTCAACTCACTACTTGGGATTATAGAACCGACTCATGATCTGACTCGCCGAGTCCAAGAACAACTCACCGAGTCTCCACGAGCAGACCTCCCACTCGCTTCCAAATCCTCATCAGAGCATCCTTTATGAGGATTTGGGTTTCTGGGACTATTGGTACACGTTAAAATGCTAATTCCGCATGTAGATACGAAGGATTGGACCTTCAGCACTTAAACCCCTCTTACTCAGTAACAGTTCATATGACTCGCCGAGTTTGAAGAAAAACTCGTCGAGTTCTAGGCAATATTTATAGGACTCGCCGACTTGTTCATCCAACTCGCCGAGTTCCACTTTGGGACTCGCTGAGTCCCTTCGACCCATTTCCCATACAGACCAAATCTGAGACATGCAACACTTCCAAACAATAGATCTATGTTCCTAGGGCATGCTTATCACGTAAAGTTGCAAACTTTACGTGCATGCATGGACTTATAAGCTCCAGAAGGCAAAACCAAGCTCTTAATGAGGTCATACACTCAATGGGGACCTCAATCACTTCAACCACAGAAACTTTATACTTCTAATACATCCATAAGGTCTAGATCTGAAGTCCTTTCAGAACATAGAGCACAAATACATGGAGTTTGAGGTTTTAGGGCTTGAAAACCACTAATTTGGGACAAAAAGGGGATCTAATGAACTAATGACCAAGGTAAGAACTTTTCTACCTGAATGGAAGCTTCTCTCAGTGAAGATTCTGGATCTACCTCCCCTCTTTGCACACTTCAACCTCTTCCTTCTTATTCTAAGCTCCAAACCTTCTTCACAAAGCCAAGAACACTCTCAAGAACAATATGGGGGCTAGGGTTTCGCTTTATAGCTCTCTGGAAGTGGTAGGGACAAAGGAAGCAAAGTTAGAGCGTTTAAATAGGGTGCAAACACCCGGATTAGGGTTTTTACCCAAACAGGGTCTACTCACCGAGTCTGGGGACCGACTCTCCGAGTCCAAAGCTTGGACCCCGTGTCTCATCCCGCTTCTACTCGGCGAGTTGGTCCTTCAACTCGCCGAGTCCAAGGCAAAAATGCAAGAAATAAGAATTATTAATTACAAGGAATACGTACCGGGAACCAGGTGCTATAAATCTCCCCCACTTATTCTAGACTTCGTCCTCGAAGTCTGCTGTTCGCCTCGGAAACAGCTCGGGGTAGTGCTCCATTATCTCTTCCACCGGCTCCCAAGTCCACTCTGATCCCTTCCGGTGCTACCATTGCACCTTCACGAGTTCCACCCTCTTGTTCCTCAAATCCTTCGACTTTCGGTCGAGGATCGCTACAGGCCACTTGATGTAATTCAGGCTGCCATGAACCTCAAAGTACTCCAAGGGTACTACTGCTGAGTCGTCCACCAGACACTTCCGCAACTGAGAGACATGGAAAGTGTTGTGTATCTGACTGAGTTTGGCTGGCAAATCCAACCTATATGCCACCTTGCCCACCCGGGCTATAACCCTGAACGACCCAATATACCTCGGGCCCAACTTGCCCCGCTTCTTGAATCGAATTATGCCTTTCCACGGAGACACTTTCCGGAGGCCCATATCTCCGACCTGGAACTCCAGGTCTGATCGACGCTTGTCGCATAACTTTTATGCCGACTCTGAGCAGTCTGAAACCTGCTCCGGACCTGCTGAATCTTCTCTGTCGTCTTGAGCACTACTTCGGTGCTCCCCATGACCCTTTGGCCAAGCGCTCCCCAACATATCGGGGTCCTGCACCTCCTCCCATACAACATCTCGAAGGGAGGACGGTCGATACTCGCATGATAGCTATTATTATACGAGAACTCCGCCAACGGAAGGTAAGTATCCCAACTACCCCCAAAATCCAGAACACATGCCCGCAACATACCCTCTAACATTTGGATGGTCCGCTTGCTCTAACCATCCGTCTGTGGATGAAAAGCGGTGCTGAAATGCAGCCGAGTACCCAACTCGTCATGAAACGTCTTCCAAAACCTGGAAGTAAAACGCACATCCCTGTCTGAAATCACGGATACTGGCACCCCGTGCCGCGCCACTATCTCCCTGATATAGATGCCGGCCAACTTTTCGGCTGATATGCTTTCCTGAATCAGAATAAAGTGGGCACTTGGTCAATCGGTCCACGATGACCCTTATAGAATCCACTCCCCACGCGGTCCTGGGAAGCTTCGTGATAAAATCCATCGTAATATCTTCTCATTTCCACAACGGGATGTCCAACGGCTGCATCTTCCTATGCAGTCTCTGACGCTCGGCCTTGACCTTCCTGCAGGTCAAACACCGCTCAAGGTACCAAGCCACATCCCGCTTCATGCAAGGCCACCAATATTCTAGACGAAGATCCCTATACATAGTCGTCGCCTTGGGATGAATAGAGAACCGGGATTTGTGTACCTCCTCCATCAGAACCTGACGCACACCACCATGATAAGGGACCCACATCCTACGGTGAAGGGTCAATAACCCCCAGCTATCACAGTTGAAGGTGGAAACCTGACCCATGATCCGCTCACTCTTCTGATGTTCCTCCTTCATAGCCTCCTGCTGAGCCTCCCGAATCCGCTCTAATAGCGGAGTCACTACCGTCATCCGTAGGCAGATATCTCGGATCGGCGCTACCTTACAGCTATGCGTGTCGGCCAGCACATTGGCCTTCCTTGGGTGATAGAGGATTTCACAATCGTAATCCTTTACCACATCCAACCACCGACGTTGCCTCATGTTTAGATTCAGCTGATCCATGAGGTACCTCAAACTCTTATGGTCCATGTAAATGGTACAGCGAACCCCATAGAGGTAATGACGCCAAATCTTGAGGGCAAACACAACAGCCCCCAGCTCCAATTCATGTGTCAGGTAATTCACCTCATGAGGCTTCAGCTACCTCAATGCGTAGGCGATGACATGCCCTCACTACATCAATACCATGCCCAAACCTGAGATGGACGCATCGCAGTACACAACAAAATCCTCTATGCCCTCTAGCAGGGCTAATATTGGCGCCTCGCACAATCTTTGTCTCAGTGTCTCAAACGCTCCCTGCTGCTCAGGCCCCCAACGAAAGACCACGGCCTTCCATGTTAGCTTGGTCAATGGTACGACTATCTTGGAGAAATCATGGATGAATCTCCAATAATAGCCTGCTAAACCCAGGAAACTCCGAATCTCGGATGGAGGCTTCGGAACCTCCCATCTCATCACGGCCTCTACCTTGGCCGGGTCTACTGAAATCCTGTCTTGGTTGAGAAGGTGCCCAAGAAACTGCACCTCGTGCAACCAGAACTCACACTTGGAGAACTTATCATATAAGCTCTCTCTCCTCAGGGTCTCCAACACCTCTCGGAGATGCCCTTCGTGCTCCTCCTGCGTGTTGGAATAAAACCAAGATGTCATCAATGAAAACTATCACAGACTGATCCAGCATCGGTCTGCACACGCGGTTCATGAGATCCATGAACGCGACAGGAGCATTGGTGAGCCCAAACGGCATCACCACAAACTCATAATGGCCATAGCGCGTCCGAAATGCGGTCTTCTGCACATCCCCCTCTCTGATCCTCATCTGATGATAACCTGAACGCAAATTGATCTTGGAGAACTAAGATGCTCCCTGAAACTGGTCATAGAGATCATCAATCCTCTAGAATGGGTAACGATTCTTCACCATTACATTGTTCAGCTCCCGACAGTCTATACACATTCGATGTGACCCGTCCTTCTTCTTCACAAACAGGATCGGGGCTCCCTATAGTGAACTGCTCGGTCTAATGAATCCCTTGTCTAACAGCTGTTGTAGTTGTGCAGACAACTCCTGCATCTCGGGAGGAGCCAACTGATACGGTGCCTTGGCTATTGGAGCCGCACCAGGGACTAGGTCGATCTTGAACTCCACCTGCCTCTCTGGAGGTATCCCATGTAGCTCCTCGGTGAATACATCCATGAACTCTCGTACTACGGGTACTTCGTCCACCGCCGTTCTACCCGCCTCCCGGGCATCCGTAACATGCGCGACATAACTTGCGCAACCCTGCTGGAGGTAGCGCCTTACCCTCATCGCCGAACATAAGGCTGGCCCTCGCTGTGGTCTCTCGCCCTGAATCACCAACTCTCCCCCACTTGGGGCTCGGACTCGCACTAGCTGCTGCGCGCAGTCTATCACTACCCCATTGGGGCTTAACCAATCCATACCAATAATCACGTTGTTCCTACACAACAAAATGGGAACCAAATCCACCAAGTAGCACTCCTCAAACAACCTTAGAACACAATCCCTGAACACTGCTGATGCTCACACCGATTGATCATCGACAATCTCTACCTCTAAAGGGCAACCCAACATGCCCAGTGACTCAGGAAACTTCTTGCTAAGCACAAGAGAAACAAAACGACCGGGTAGCCCCCGAATAAAACAACACTTGAACTGAGATACCGTTCACATGGAACGATCCTAGACAAAGCACATAAATATAGCATATCAAAATTACAACAGCATAAAATAAAACATAAATAAGAAATCATACTCGTCACCACATCGGGCGTGGCGTGTGCCTCCTCTGCAGTCAGCTGAAAGGCTCGGCTCCTCACCACTGGAGCCTCCGACTTGCCCTGCCGGCCATCTGTGATCCGCAGGGTCGTTGGAGCTGGCGCCTTCACTGGCGCTGATGCTGCTGTCAGCTGGGGCCAATTGGCCCTATTGTGGCCCCTCTGGTTGCAGTGGAAACACAGCAACTCAGATGTTTGAACAACGGAGGCAGGGACAGTACAATCCATGCTAAAGTGTCCTGTCTTGCCGTACTTGTAGCAGCCCGACGATCCCAATCTACATGCTCCCTCGTGTGACCTACCGCATTTCCCGTAGTGGCCTGGTCCTCCTTGGCCTTTCGGCCTACCATCTGATCCCCTGGGCTCCTTCCCCGAAGCCCCAGCCACCTGCCACGCCTCTGCCTTCCTCTTCCGGATATGCTCCAGATCAATCTCCCTCTCCCTTGCCCTGGCAATCATGGATTCCAAGGTAGGGCAAGCTAAAAAGCTAACATGCTCTCGGATGTCAGCGCGGAGCATGTCATGATAGCGGGTCCTCCTCATATCCTCATCTCCAGCATACTGGGGCACCAACAATGCCCTCTCCCGGAACTTGGCGGTGATCTCCGCCACAGTCTTCGTAGTCTGTCTCATGTCTAAGAACTCCCTGGGCAGCTACTGAAGTTCGAAAGCAAGCGCAAACTCTGCCCTGAACCTGGTCACAAAGTCCGACTAGGTCATAGCCTCAATAGCCGAGGCTCCCAACGAGTCACCGACGGCTCCCACAAATCTCTAGCGCTGTCTCTCAAACACCTTGCTGCGTATCTCACGTTTGACCCCTCGGGGCAGAAGCTAGTCAGCTGTGCAGATTCAATGTCCGCAATCCATCGTTTGGAAGCAATGGGGTCCTTCGCCCCATGGAAATCCGGCGCACCACTGCCCCTGAAGTCCTTAAAGGACAGTGTGCGAGATCTTGACTGGCCAGATGCCATGTCACTCCTAAACGCCCTGAGGCGGTACTCCATCAGCTCAACTATCCCTTCCTTGATCGACCCGAAAATGATGGGGGTCGACTCAACGATGCCTCTGGTGATCTTTGACGCGATGAACTCACGTAGTGTGACAACCCGAAGTTCGTTCCGTCGTCGTAATCCGTTTCCGTTAATAAAGCCGTTACGTTCCATTTTTTCCGTTAACTTTGTTTTAAATTAATTTAATTGCGACTTCTATTTAGGATTCATTAGTGCCGAGATACATTTTAAAACATTAAAATATTTTATATTTTCATTTAGAAAATATTTAGCTTCATCTAAGTCGTAATTACGGTAACTTAATCGGGTACGACCAAAAGCCCCATTTTACGTCAATATCGGGTAAAATTCCACCGGGTCTCAAACCCAACCCTTATATAAAGGATGAGTGGACCTTCATTTAAAGCCTTTTGCCCATCTCACAACTTTCTCTCACTACTCTCTCTCTCTCTCTAAAATCCGATTTTTGATCCAAAATCATCCAAATCAAGCCTCAAATCATTAAGGTAACTATCCTAGCTCCTAGTATAACATCTTTAGCCTTCAAATTCGTGGTTAATCTATGAAATAGGACCATTAGCATGAGTTTACGGTCCTATAACATCCCTAGTCCGTGGACTCACATAAAAGGGGTTTTAGAGCCTTAAAACCCTCCCAAATCACTCTTGGAGCTTGGAAATGACCTAAGGACTTATTTGCATGGACTTAGAACACATTTAGCTAATCATTTAGGGTATAAACCTGAGTTTATGGACCAAGCACATGCTTGGACCGTAAGCCCTCATTCATAGACCTTAAACACCTTTTAAAGTGTTAAATTGCCCCTTAAACACCTCCAAGAGCCTCCATGAACTTCCATGAGTGCATAGAACCTTATAATCCTTCAAGAAATGCACCAAAAATACACAAATGGGACAAACTTTAGTTTACAGCCCAAGAACATTCTTGGACCTTAGACACACCTCCTTAGACCATAAACTCATCCAATGGGTGTTAAAGTGCCCTTAACACCTTGTATGGCATAGAAATGGGTCTAGAACTTAGTATGCTTAACTTTCAACCACTAAAACCCATGAATCATGGACAAACATGAGTTTACGGTTGTAAACTCATGTGTTTAAGGTAGTAAACTCCGAAGAACATCTTCATAGATCGTAAACTACTTTTCCAAGGTCAATTCAAGTCCCAAACACTTCCTAAGCCTTGGAATCAACCCTAGAACCTTCCTATGCGCATTGTAATTTACCTAGGACCACCAAAACACCTCAAGTCATGGCACATAAGAGTTTACGGCTGTAAACTCATAGTTTACTACCGTAAACTCCTGAAATGGTCCTTAGGATGTTCAAATCTCATTCAAATGAATTGAAATCATGCCTAGCATCACCCCTCATGAGTTATAAGGCTATTTAGCAACTAAGAACACCCCCACCATGAGTTTATGGCTGTAAACTCATTGGGAGTGGGTCATTTTCACCATAAACTCCTAAAGGAGTTTACTCTTGAAGAGTAAACTCCATATCCAAGCCATACTCGTCCATAGATGCTACCTGAGTCACTCTAAACACTTGAATTGAAGTGTTTTCGTGTCTAGAAGTGTTTACTCTTATCTAATTAGTGGTTTGAAGTCTAATTAGATACAATTGTGTATCATTTCGTATTACATAGGAACTTCACGTGTTATCAAGCCCCGATCTGACACTTAGCATCCTAGACGACACGTTCCTCGACTGGTGAATACAAGCAAATTATAAATGTTTTCAAAACCTAAAACTGGTGTACTTCTATAAATATCTGGCTAACTTTTAGATATCTTTACCCTTTATGTATTATGCGGAGCATAAGGGATGTTTATTTGAATATAAATACATGGATTTCAATCACAGTAAAGGAAACAATCAAATCACTCAAATTATTATGGGAATAATTTGGGGTCTTTAGTTCTTGTTTTATGAGCATAGATTTATGTAAAGTTAATAGATAAACTATGTCTGGTTCAGTTTATCTCTGTTTAATTTAGAGTATATTGTCAGATAATTCTATTGTATTTAACTGTTTTCACTGTATTATGTTTCAAAACGATTAGTATGTTTGATAATGACTGAGAACACCGTGAATAATTTAATAATAGCTTGTGAAATTCGTCATTATTAAACCCTTTGGGTTATTAGTAAATCCTTCCCAGAAGTGTAACCAGAGTCTCCTGGAGGGAGAGCGTGGAATTTGTGAATAGATCTATTCGGGACTGACAATCCCACACCTAAACTACTAGCTATAGTTAGGCGGGCACGCCTGGGGTGACAAATTCTGGATATCATCCGACATCTGACGAACGTCAAGGAGGTCTCGGTGTCGTATCAGCATGCTTACCCGACTCACAATACGTATTAATATACGTTTATTCACGGATTTGATTTTATATCTATCTTCAATCTGTAGTTCTTATATCTAGTATGGGATGGTATTCCCATGGTTTTCAATCTATATCTAGTACGGGATGGTAGTCCCATGGTTTTCAATCTATATCTAGTACGGGATGGTATTCCCATGGTTTTCAATCTATATCTAGTACGGGATGGTAGTCCCATGGTTTTCAATCTATATCTAGTACGGGATGGTATTCCCATGACTTTCAATCTATAGTTTTGTGTACTAAAACTATCTTATATCTAGTACGGGATGGTATTCCCATGGTTTTCAATCAATATATTTTTATGTATTAAAAATATCTACCGTTGTACTGGATGGTGTTCCCAGTGGTTTTCAATATATAGTTTTATGTATTAAACTATACACTGTTGTATTTAACGGAAATTCAAAACTTTAACTAAACTTTACTTTTAGGAAAATAAGAGTTTTTCCTGGGATAACTGAACTGTTCTTAACTTGACCATGTAACTAATGGATAACTAAACTTTACATATAGGAAAATAAGGGTTTTTCCTGGGATAACTGGACTGTACATAACTGGGTCGTATAACAAACGGATAACTAAACTATACTTTTAAGAAAATATGGGATTTTCTTGGATAACAAACTTTTTCGGAAAACCAAAGGAAACTTGTATATTTTCGGAAAACAAACCTCTTATGAACTCATTAGACAGTTACCCAACGATCATTTGGTGAAGACGGAGTACGTAGAAGACACGTCTTTACTTTTGTTCATATGATATATATGTATGACACTTGTAACACTTTGATTTCAAACAAATGTAATAATTCTATGTAATGTAATGCTTTGTGTTTACTACGCTTACTATATACATTGGTTGCGATATTCATGACGTCCTACGCCCCGGAACGTTTCCGCCTTCGGTTTCGGGGTGTGACAGATTGGTATCAGAGCCCTTGTTTATAGTGAACTAGTATACCAAACCTTACATGGTATAAGACTGTAAACACTAAGGGGCCTAAGTGCTCTGAACTAAAAGTATACTTTAAAGTATAAGTATTTTCAAAAGTATACAAGTATACCCAACCGTCGAAATCCGTAACTACAAGTAGAACAAAACATAAGTAAATGGGTGTTGTACGTTGCGGTTAAACATGGGTAGTTATGTAGTCGTGGCTAGGATCAATATAGCCTGGCCAACTATATTCATTCGAGACACGACCAACATGTGCTTGGGAGTGACTGTGGAATGCAGCATGCCTAAAACTTACCCAATACCCAAACAACGAGCAGTCGTCACAGCGAATCATGAAATACTATGGGAGTATTTCTCGAGCCAAATCCGTTATAAAAATTCTCATTCCAGCGTTGCTCCTCAATCATTCCTTTAGCAATAGTTTATCTGCTTTGATAACTCTTTCCTGCTTTATCGCTTAATAGAATTCTATATCTATCTTAATGAGATATCCCCTGTTCCATATCTCTTCATTCAATTCAAAGGACTTATAATCCTCTCTTACCTGATCTTTTTAGATCAAGATGCCTCCAAGGAAGAGACCCAACTCAAAGAACAACAACAACCCTCCGCCACCACCTCCTCCCCAATTTGATCCCGTAATGTTCCAGGCAGCTGTTACTGGCGCAGTGGCAACCGCCATGTCTCAAATGAACCCCGGTGGTTATGGAGGCGGTCCCCAGCCCCAAAACCAAGAAGGTAGCCAGGGAAACCGGAAAGAGTGTTCCTATAAAGATTTTATGAACGCGAAACCCACATCCTTCGATGGCACTGGAGGTGTCATTTCCCTAACCCAATGGTTCGAAAAAATCTTATCTATCTTTGAAATTTGTGCCTGTTCGGAATCTAATAAAGTGAAGTTCGCCGCTTGTACCTTCACCGATAAAGCCTTGAGTTGGTGGAACGTCCGAGTCAAATCCTTAACTCTACCTGTAGCTAATGCTATGGGTTGGGAGGCCATGAAGGATATTCTTCTTGCCGAGTACTGCCCACGGGGCGAGATGTAGAAATTAGAACATGAACCATGGAATCTCAAGATGCAGGGTTCCGACATAGTCGCTTATACTTCAAGATTCGATGACTTGGCGCTAGTCTATCCGGGAATGGTTACCTCGGAGAGTAAAAAGATTGAGAGGTTCATCTGGGGGTTGATCCAGCGAACCAAAGGAAATGTCTTGGCTGCGAAGCCAGACACCTATGACTACGCTAAATGTTTGGCGCAAACCCTGATCGATCACGGAGATAACCCTGATGAGGAGACCACCACTCCTGAGCTGGTTAAGGGTAGTGGTGGAAGTAAAAAGGAATTCTGGAACAAGCGGAAGGCCCAAAGTACACAAGGATCCTCTAAGAAACAGCAAACGGTAGTAGTCCATGCTACTACTGCCCCTGCTGTTGTTTCTGCTATTGGTTCCACTGCTCAGACTCCTACCAGCGGATACACCAGTACCCTTCCTTGGTGCAACAAGTGCAGCTACCATCACCATACTCCCGGGCCATATCACAAAAGACTCTGCAACAACTGTGGCAAGAAGGGCCACCTTGTTCGAAACTGTAGAAAACCAGCCCAATCAACCAACCAATCATCTGGAGCAGGTGTCATTCAGGCCTGCTACGGTTGTGGCGAAGTAGGGCATTTCAAGAGAAATTTCCCCTAGGAAGCAATAACTGGCAACACTGGGAGAGTCCTAGCTATAGGACAAGGTGAGGCAGCCGCCGATCCCACCGTTGCCACATATATATTCCTCTTCGACAACCCTTATACTTGCAATCCTTTTCAATTCTAGTACTAAAAGATAATCTGTTAGCAATTCATTCGAACATCTTCGTAAGCATAGTCCTCAACTAGTAACCGAAACGCTTACCGTCGAGATAGCTAACGGTGAGAAAGAGAGCATTAACGATAAACTTAGTCCCCAGCCTATGTGATCAACGAGAAACAGGAAGTTAAAGACCTTGAGAGCATCCCCGAAGTCTGCAATTTTTCCTGATGTCTTTTCAGAAGAGCTCACGGGAATTCCCTTCGGACACCAAGTAGAGTTTTGCATCGACCCAATTCTCGGAGCAAACCCTGTAGCCAAATCTCCACATCGATTGGCTCCAGCAGAAATGTAGGAGTTACCCAGTCAGCTACGAGTTCACGGGAATGATGTTTCCAAAACAGCATTCAGGACTCGATATAGTCACTACGAAGATGTAGTGATGCCATTCGGTCTAACCATTTTCTTTAGTCATGTAGTAATCGAAGAAGGCATGTTACATTCAGATACACGTATCCCGAGGTACATAGAACTCTTCGAAATCCTCATTAGGATCGATCCCGTAGCCTACAAACTCTGACTACCCTCAGAACTTAGCAGAATCCATCCGGTATTTCACGTCTCTGTCCTTAAGAAATGCCTACCCGATGAAACCATAGTAATCCCTTTGATGAGACCGAAATCAATGAACGCCTAAACTTCATGGTAGAACCAATCGAAATCATAGATCAAGAGGTTAAACGTACGAAACAAGTCGTATCCCGATAAGTGAAAGGTTCCCGAAATGCCATGTGAGAATCCGAATTCACTTGGAAGCGCGATGATCCGATAGAACAGAAGTATTTGTATTCTCTTTCCAAATCTACAAGTCGCATCTAAAGTTTGAATTTCGGGACGAAATTCCCTCTAACGGGGGGATAATGTGACAAACCGAAGTTCGTTCCGTCGTCGTAAACCGTTTACGTTAATAAAGCCGTTACGTTCAAATTTTTCCGTTAACTTTGTTTTAAATTAATTTAATTGCGACTTCTATTTAGGATTCATAAGTGTCGGGATACATTTTAAAACATTAAAATATTTTCTATTTTCATTTACAAAATATTTAGTTTCATCTAAGTCGTAATTACGGTAACTTAATCGGGTACGACCAAAAGCCTCGTTTTACGTCAGTATCGGGTAAAATTCCGCCGGGTCTCAAACCCGACCCTTGTATAAAGGAAGAGTGGAGCTAAATTTAAAGCCTTTTGCCCCATCTCATAACTTTCTCTCACTACTCACTCTCTCTAAAATCCGATTTTTGATCCAAAATCATCCAAATCAAGCCTCAAATAATTAAGGTAACTATCCTAGCTCCTAGTATAACATCTTTAGCCTTCAAATTCATGGTTAATCTATGAAATAGGACCATTAGCATGAGTTTACGGTCCTAGAACAGGCTAGGCCGTGAACTCACATAAAAGGGGTTTTTGAGCCTTAAAACCCTCCCAAATCACTCTTGGAGCTTGGAAATGACCTAAGGACTTATTTGCATGGACTTATAACACCATTAACTCATCATTTAGGGTATAAACTTGAGTTTACGGCCCAAGCACATGCTTGGACCATAAACCCTCATTCATAGACCTTAAACACCTTTTAAAGTGTTAAATTGCCCCTTAAACACCTCCAAGAGCCTCCATGAACTTCCATGAGAGCATAGAACCTTATAATCCTTCAAGAAATGCACCAAAACATACACAAATGGGAAAAACTTTAGTTTACGGCCCAAGAACATTCTTGGACTGTAAACACACCTGCTTAGACCATAAACTCATCCAATGGGTGTTAAATTGCCTTAACACCTTGTATGGCTTAGAAATGGGTCTAGAACTTAGTATGCTTAACTTTCAACCACTAAAACCCATGAATCATGGACAAACATGAGTTTACGGTTGTAAACTCATGTGTTTAAGGTAGAAAACTCCCAAGAACATCTTCATAGACCGTAAACTACTTTTCCAAGGTCAATTCAAGTCCCAATCACTTTCTATGTGCATTGTAATTTACCTAGGACCACCAAAACACCTCAAATCATGGCACATAATAGTTTACGGCCGTAAACTCATATTTTACTGCCGTAAACTCCTCAAATGGTCCTTAGGATGTTGAAATCTCATTCAAATGCATTGAAATCAAGCCTAGCATCACCCCTCATGAGTTATAAGGCTATTTAGCAACAAAGAACACCCCCACCATGAGTTTATGGCCATAAACTCATGGGGAGTGGGTCGTTTGGACCGTAAAATCCTAAATGAGTTTACTCTTGAAGAGTAAACTCCATATCCAAGCCATACTCGTCCATAGATGCTACCCGGTCACTCCAAACACTTGAATTGAAGTGTTTTCATGTCTAGAAGTGTTTATTGTTATCTAATTAGTGGTTTGAAGTCTAATTAGATACAATTGTGTATCATTTCATATTACATAGGAACCTCATGCGTTATCAAGCCCCGATCTGATACTTAGCATCCTAGACGACACGTTCCTCGACTGGTGAGTTCATAGCCCTACACATTTTTCTGTGTTTTTCAATGCTTTCAGGGAAGGGGGGGGGGCGGAATACAAGCAAATTATAAATGTTTTCAAAACCTAAAACTGCTGTACTTCTATAAATATCTAGCTAACTTTTAGATATCTTTACCCTTTATGTGTTATGCGGAGCATAAGGGATGTTTATTTGAATATAAATACATGGATTTCAATCACAGTAAAGGAACCAATCAAACCAATCAAACCATCGTCTGGAAGCAATGGGGTCCTTCGCCCCATGTAAAGTTAATAGATAAACTATGTCTGATTCAGTTTATCTCTGTTTAATTTAGAGTATATTGCCAGATAATTCCATTGTATTTAACTTTTTTCACTGTATTATGTTTCAAAAGGATTAGTATGTTTGATAATGTCTGAGAACACGGTGAATAATTTAATACTAACTTGTGAGATTCGTCATTATTAAACCCTTTGGGTTATCAGTAAATCCTCCCCGGAAGTGTAACCAGAGTTTCCTGGAGGGAGAGCGTGGCATTTGTGAATAGATCTATTCGGGACTGACAATCCCACACCTAAACTGCTAGCTATAGTTAGGCGGGCATGCCTGGGGTGACAAATTATGGATATCGTCCGACGTCTGACGAACATCAAGGAGGTCTCGGTGACGTATCAGCATGGTTACCTGTAACGCCCGCAAATCCGGGCTAGTCAATTTAGAGGCAATAGGGGTCGAAAACGACTTTTCGACAAAAGGTTATTTAAAATAAATAATCTTAATCAAGTTGTAGAATATGTCTCAAGGTTTCCGTACATATAAAGAACGCCGAAATCCGAGTTATAACGAAGAAGTTATGGCCCGTCGAAGTTTTACGGCAAAACCGGCACGGCACCGAGAAGCATAAATAGTGAATTTATGATAGAGCGAGATTTAGCCTTAGAAATCTAAATGAAAGTTGTAGAATATGTTAAACTAAGAGCGTCGATAAAAAGAACGCCCAAATATGACTTCGTATGAGGAAGTTATGATTTTTCTAAGATTCGGCTTAGCAGTGCACGGCCCGAAACTCGAATTTTAGTTCGAGCGGTTTTTGGCTTACGTGACCTAAATGAGAGTTGAAGTTCTCATTAATAGAAACTCAACGGTAAAAAGATGGACGAAAACGGAGTTCGTATGAAGGAGTTACGAATTCTTCGCGGTCATTTAACACTCTAAACGCCTCCTACTGTTAAATTTGAGATCGGTCGAGAATTAGCCGATGGAGTCTAAATGAAAGTTGTAGATCTTGATTTTACCTACGCGTGGATATAAAGAAAGTCAAAAACGGAGCTCGTATGCGAAAGTTATGATTTTTCTAAGTTCGAAGGCTGATACGCGATAGGGGGTGACGTGGCACCACCATAATTGGACACGTGGCACCACCAGAAGGTTGCCACATGCACCAACTCGGCGAGTCATGAATCAGACTCGGTGAGTCCATCAGATTTCTCCCCTATAAATAGAGGTGCCGGGTTCCCTCATTTTCTTACCCCTCAACCTTCTTCTTTCTCTCTCTATACTCTCTCTCTAAGCTCCCTAACCCCCCTAAAAGCCTAGGTAAACCCCCTAGCACCCGAAGGAAGCCCCGAGGCTCCCGGAGTCCCGAGAAAAGAGCCTTTCGGCTCAGGAATGCTGCTCCAGCGAAGCCCGGTTTTCGAGAAAACCCGCTGTAAGTGAGCTACGCCTAACCCATCTTTAGTATAGCTTATGTTTTAATATAGTAACATTATTAGGAATTTATAATGAGTATTTGGGCTATTATTATGAGTTATATTGAGTGTTATTTAACGCTTATATAATAATAATAATAGTCAGAGTATTAGTTTGTCGCGGTTATCGTTGGACTAAACCCTAGTGGTATTGATACTAGGTTTTATCGAAGGAAATTGTGTTGAGAGTATCGAAGCGCTGTTCGAGTGTTGAGTCATCACCTTTCAGGTGAGTGCATAGTCCCTTTCATCTTACACATAGATATGAAGTATTTTATATAAATTACATGCTATGTGTGCATATTATCTGAATACTTGTTGTCTATGTTGGATGAACGTTTTATACACGTTTTAAAGGATTTGAACTGTATACGTATTTTATATATACGAATATGTTGGGTATGAGATGGGTAGATGAATGATGAGAGATAGAAGATGACGTGAGTATACATTGGCAGCTATAGACTTAGTGCCTATTGGACAAACACCGGTAGCTATGGACTTAGTACCTGTTAGACGTTGGTAACTATGGATTTAGTACCTGTTGGGAATTGGTAGCTATGGACTTAGTACCTATTAGTTAGACGCTGGTAGCTAAGGATTTAGTACCTATAGGAATTGGTAGCTATGGACTTAGTACCTGTTGAACATTGGTAGCTATGGACTTAGTACCTATTAGATAAAGAATGGTAGCTATGGATTTAGTACCCGATGAATAGACTATAGCAGCTATGGAATTAGTGCTTTATGAACGAACATTGGCAGCTATGGATTTAGTGCCAGTCCTATAACCCTGGAAGTAAGGGACTTCGGAATAAACGAATGCAGGATAGACGACTCTTAGGTTAAATCCTTAAGAGTAAAGAAGATAACGGGGATGGGTAATTGGGTTAATTGTTTGATGATTGAACATAACAATTATATTATTGTGGGTTGAAAACCCTATGTACTCACCAGGTTTCCCAACCTGACCCACTCAGTTTATGTATATCACAGGTGACGAAGTGAAGTGACATTACACTGAGAGATTTAAAGAGATATAGATCACTAGTGTAAATCATTGTAAGTTATGTTTATGCTTATGTTTAGGTATTAACGATGACATTCCAAACGTTTTAAAATGAAATAAATACGTTTCCTCGAAAATGTTTTAATAATGTATTTACCATGTTTTTCTGGGAACAAATTCCGCAACCTTTTTATAAAATGAAGTACTCTGATTTTTATAAAGCATAAACAAAATCGTTCTTTTCTGGCCGTGATTTTGGGGATGTCACAGTTGGTATCAGAGCATTAGTTTAAGCGAACTAGGAATATGGATTTATTTCTAGACTTAAACTTAGAATGCTAAGCGATGATTGTGAGGTGTGAGCACTAGCTTATTTTAGGAATGATGCCTAAATTGCTTTTATGTGCTAAATGCTTTGCGCATGATATGATTTGTTCGGATCTATGGTCTGTTGCCGACCGGATCTGGAAACCTTATCTGTTTAGGATTCTAAGCGTTTAACTACGATATTAGAACTAGCATATAAACGTTTCGGGGTGATAAGGATGATTTAAGACGTCAATCCTAAATTAAGATCTAGATTCACCTTATTCGGTGTATAGATCAATATGGCAAGAACCCGTAGTGGAGCTAGGAATGCAAATGGAGATAGGAACCAACCTCCAGTGGTTCAAAAAATACCTGTTGTTGAAGAAGTTGCACTTGAGTCAGTCACCATGGCTGGAGTTCAAGCCATGATTCGGGCTATGTTAGCTGAACAAAGGGAAGAAATGAGACGGATGTTGAATAGGGACGAACCTACCGTACATGTTAAACCGACGGAGCCAGTTCCCGAGCAATCCGAGGAAGGGAACTACAGCCGCCAAGTGAGTCAAATAGGGACTCAAGGTGAGCAAAGGGATGGCCCAGAAGGGAGAAACAACAAGGATGGGCGGATGTACAAGAATTTCTTGGGTGCAAAACCACTAAGTCTCTCAGGAAGCCCAAAGCCGGTTGAGATTATGGATTGGATCTCTTAGATGGAGATGGTGTTTGAGAGCTGCAGCTGTAACGAGAAACAGAAGACTGTCTTCGCAGTAAGACAGCTGAAAACTAGAGTCTTGAGCTGGTGGAAGCTATTGGCAGATACGATGCCACGAGGAGAAGCGTTAAGGATGTCATGGGAAGAGTTCCTGGAACAGTTGAAAATGCAGTACTGCTCGGAGACAGATCTGATAGACCTAAACAACGAGTTTCAGAACCTGAAGAAAGGGAAGATGAGTGTTGATGAGTATGCCACCGCATTCACCGAGAGGATGAAGCTATTCCCCTACTTGGTGCCTACTGAACTCTCCAAGATTGATAGGTTTGCTAACGGACTGCCCACTGACTTTGGCCCAATGGTCAAAATGGCAACTACCTTGAAAGCAGCTGTTAGGGCAGCTAAGAACGTAGAGGCCCAGATAAGAGAAAAAGGTCTAGAAAAAGATAAGGCAGGAGAGAAGCGGGAGTTTGAAGGATCTTCGAGGTCGAACAAGGAAAGAAAATTCTCAAAGCTTGGAGGAGGAGATGGAGGTGAAGCAATATGGTGTGATAGATGCAAGAAGAAGCATGGTGGTAAGTGCAATGAAGAAGTGACTTGTTACAAGTGTTGGAGGACTGGTCACTATTCCAAAGACTGCACACATGATGATAAAGTATGCTACGGATGTGGAGGCAAAGGGCATATGTCCAGAGACTGCCCAAAGAAAAATAAAGCAGTAAGACCAGAAACGCCACCAAGGCCAAGGGCATTTCACATGATCCTTGACGAAGCAGAAAACCGTGCGAGGAATCAAGGATGAGGACTTCATATCAGAAGATCAAGTTATGTAGTAGCCATAGTATTTTATGATGTAGCCTATTAGAGGCATAGTCTAGGGTGAACTTGAACACCTATGTAATAGTTTCAAGAAATAATAAAATCTTCGTTTTGTTATGTGGTGTGTTAAATTATTGTGTGATTTGTTGCATAGTGACTTGGGAAACTGCGAGACAATACTTGGGACGAGTATGAGTAGGTGTGAATGGTAGTAGAGGCCTATACTACCGGAAGCACAGGACTCACACTCGGATCAGGGAAAGTCACAAGGTTACCAAGAAGCTAGTAATTGATTTCGTTTTATTCAAGTGTGTTGTTACTATCGTTTTGGTAATGACTAAGAAGATTGTTGATATTCCGACCCCTGAGGTCATATCGAATCGAGTCCGACTACGATGAGTATGTTGTGTGGTTCAGAGAAACAAGTTTGATGTAGCGTCCAACTTAAACCAAACAATTGAAATCAAAGCGATCAATAGAAGTATCGCACTCGTTGTTAAAGAAGTTGGTAGCTAGAAATGCCTAATGTTAAAGTGTGAGTATATCACATTAGAACATGAAGGAAGGCATAGTCTATTTTAGAATTTAACTCTAAGAGACCTAAGTCTAAGTGTTGCAGCATACGATGATAGGTCATTAGAATACGACACATCAATCCATAGTAGTAATAAAAGAAATCATCTCAAGTTCGTATCCAGTAAGGATCGATATTGTGACTTGAAGGTCATAATTGGGAGTCTAGCCTGAGGTAGAGAGCAGGTGCACGATCGAGTACTGCATACAGTCAATAAGTCTGAGAGATAGACTTGAAGGAATGTAGAAGTTATAATTATTACCTAGGATGAAGAGATGACGTATGGAGTCATTATACGACCATGTTTCGTTGATGATTCCGGGACGTAATCATCCTAAGGGGGAGATAATTGTAACGCCCGCAAATCCGGGCTAGTCAATTTAGAGGCAATAGGGGTCGAAAACGACTTTTCGACAAAAGGTTATTTAAAATAAATAATCTTAATCAAGTTGTAGAATATGTCTCAAGGTTTCCGTACATATAAAGAACGCCGAAATCCGAGTTATAACGAAGAAGTTATGGCCCGTCGAAGTTTTATGGCAAAACCGGCACGGCACCGAGAAGCGTGAATAGTTAGTTTATGATAGAGCGAGATTTAGCCTTAGAAATCTAAACGAAAGTTGTAGAATATGTTAAACTAAGAGCATCGATAAAAAGAACGCCCAAATCTGACTTCGTATGAGGAAGTTATGATTTTTCTAAGATTCGGCTTAGCAGTGCACGGCCCGAAACTCGAATTTTAGTTCGAGCGGTTTTTGGCTTACGCGACCTAAATGAGAGTTGAAGTTCTCATTAATAGAAACTCAACGGTAAAAATATGGACGAAAACGGAGTTCGTATGAAGGTGTTACGAATTCTTCGCGGTCATTTAACAGTCTAAACGCCTCCTACTGTTAAATTTGACATCGGTCGAGAATTAGCCGACAGAGTCTAAATGAAAGTTGTAGATCTTGATTTTACCTACGTGTGGATATAAAGAACGTCGAAAACGGAGCTCGTATGCGAAAATTATGATTTTTCTAAGTTCGAAGGCTGATACGCGATAAGGGGTGACGTGGCACCACCAAAATTGGACACGTGGCACCACCAGAAGGTTGCCACATGCACCAACTCGGCGAGTCATGACTCAGACTCGGCGAGTCCATCAGATTTCTCCCCTATAAATGGAGGTGTCGGGTTCCCTCATTTTCTCACCCCTCAACCTTCTTCTTTCTCTCTCTATACTCTCTCTCTAAGCTCCCTAACCCCCCTAAAAGCCTAGGTAAACCCCCTAGCACCCGAAGGAAGCCCCGAGGCTCCCGGAGTCCCGAGAAAAGAACCTTTCGGCTCGGGAACGATGCTCCAGCGAAGCCCGGTTTTCGAGAAAACCCGCTGTAAGTGAGCTACACCTAACCCATCTTTAGTATAGCTTATGTTTTAATATAGTAACATTATTAGGAATTTATAATGAGTATTTGGGCTATTATTATGAGTTATATTGAGTGTTATTTAACGCTTATATAATAATAATAATAGTCAGAGTATTAGTTTGTCGCGGTTATCGTTGGACTAAACCCTAGTGGTATTGATACTAGGTTTTATCGAAGGAAATCGTGTTCAGAGTATCGAAGCGCTGTTCGAGTGTTGAGTCATCACCTTTCAGGTGAGTGCATAGTCCCTTTCATCTTACACATAGATATGAAGTATTTTATATAAATTACGTGCTATGTGTGCATATTATCTGAATACTTGTTGTCTATGTTGGATGAACGTTTTATACACGTTTTAAAGGATTTGAACTGTATACGTATTTTATATATACGAATATGTTGGGTATGAGATGGGTAGATGAATGATGAGAGATAGAAGATGACGTGAGTATACATTGGCAGCTATAGACTTAGTGCCTATGGGACAAACACCGGTAGCTATGGACTTAGTACCTGTTAGACGTTGGTAGCTATGGATTTAGTACCTGTTGGGAATTGGTAGCTATGGACTTAGTACCTATTAGTTAGACGCTGGTAGCTAAGGATTTAGTACCTATAGGAATTAATAGCTATGGACTTAGTACCTATTAGATAAAGACTGGTAGCTATGGATTTAGTACCCGATGAATAGACTATAGCAGCTATGGAATTAGTGCTTTATGAACGAACATTGGCAGCTATGGATTTAGTGCAAGTCCTATAACCCTGGAAGTAAGGGACTTTGGAATAAACGAATGCAGGATAGACAACTCTTAGGTTAAATCCTTAAGAGTAAAGAAGATAACGGGGATGGGTAATTAGGTTAATTGTTTGATGATTGAACATAACAATTATATTATTGTGGGTTGAAAACCCTATGTACTCACCAGGTTTCCCAACCTGACCCACTCAGTTTATGTATATCACAGGTGACGAAGTGAAGTGACATTACACTGAGAGATTTAAAGAGATATAGATCACTAGTGTAAATCATTGTAAGTTCTGTTTATGCTTATGTTTCGGTATTAACGATGACATCCCAAACGTTTTAAAATGAAATAAATACGTTTCCTCGAAAATGTTTTAATAAAGTATTTACCATGTTTTTCTGGGAACAAATTCCGCAACCTTTTTATAAAATGAAGTACTCTGATTTTTATAAAGCATAAACAAAATCGGTCTTTTCTGGCCGTGATTTTGGGGATGTCACAGTTGGTATCAGAGCATTAGTTTAAGCGAACTAGGAATATGGATTTATTTCTAGACTTAAACTTAGAATGCTATGCGATGATTGTGAGGTGTGAGCACTAGCTTATTTTAGGAATGATGCCTAAATTGCTTTTATGTGCTAAATGCTTTGTGCATGATATGATTTGTTCGGATCTATGGTCTGTTGCCGACCGGATCTGGAAACCTTATGTGTTTAGGATTCTAAGCGTTTAACTACGATATTAGAACTAGCATATAAACGTTTCGGGGTGATAAGGATGATTTAAGACGTCAATCCTAAATTAAGATCTAGATTCACCTTATTCGGTGTATAGATCAATATGGCAAGAACCCGTAGTGGAGCTAGGAATGCAAATGGAGATAGGAACCAACCCCCAGTGGTTCAGCAAATACCTGTTGTTGAAGAAGTTGCACCTGATCCAGTCACCATGGCTGGAGTTCAAGCCATGATTTGGGCTATGTTAGCTGAACAAAGGGAAGAAATGAGACGGATGTTGAATAGGGACGAACCTACCGTACATGTTGAACCGACGGAGCCAGTTCCCGAGCAATCCGACGAAGGGAACTACAGCCGCCAAGTGAGTCAAGTAGGGACTCAAGGTGAGCAAAGGGATGGCCCAGAAGGGAGAAACAACAAGGATGGGCGAATGATCCCCGAACCCGATCCCTCTCCAGAACTGCCACCAGCTGGCCTTTAACGTAGCACCATCATTCTGAAATAGACACAGGCAGCCATTACTGATACTAATACTTCTAAAGGGACCACATCTATTTCAAGTTCCCTGGCCTTGTCTTGGCCTTCCTTATTTTGGGTACGGATCCTCTGCTTTCATTAGTATGGGCACATACTACCTTCCACATCTATCCGTACCTTCTTCAAGGACCGCCCCGACTCCACCAGATCCCTTTCACTACTGCTGATAACTGATATACTCATCCTAGGCTTTCCCTAGGGAAATCTCTGACTCCACCCTACCCGGTCCTCAACTGCTGAAGGCCTCCTTGTAATGCCAATTAGCGATTACCTAAACACCATCACATGTGATAAGGCTCAGATAATCCTTCGAGTAATAGACTCGTCCCTACAACGGTTAGACTCAAACGAGAGCTGCGTAATAGGGCCAAATCCAACACTCTAAGTTTATTAACCATGGTCACATGTGACGTGACGTATTCACCTAATGGATAACTCCCATCACTCAGAGCCCCACAAAGCACAAAGAAAGCAGCTTTAAGACAAAAGGGAACAACCTCAAGCAAATTCGTTCTCATAGAGAGAAACTGATCTAGCATACAATGCTAAACTCATACTGCCAGGCATAACCTAAACAGGCTATCCTACTGCTGTCTACTCAATACTAGCATGCAATCCTCATAAGCTGAAGCACCTAAAGCAGGCACGTAAGGCATCACTCCTAGATCCTTAGTCCTATTCTAGCATGCTATTCTACTGAAACTGTTAAACATAACATAAACTTGTATGGGTATTTTGGGGAATCTTTACTTGAGCTCGGCCGGTTGCGCACATCACACACTTCCTTCTATCGTAAAACTCTTTACTTAATCCTTTAGAAAACTTTTTCTTTTTTGAAATCCTTTAATCCCTTCATTTGAGTTCAGACATCCCCGAGGGTGTGTCCGAATTCCTCAAACAAGGGCTCTGATACCAACTTGTAACGACCCAATTTTCACAGCCAAAAATTTCATTTTTAATTAAACATTTTGGAAAACATTTGAAAATAAACAACATTCGATCATATCGTTTCTTAACACATATTACGTGTCTGAAAACCAAAACATGGAATCAACCACAGTGTCAGAGTACAAATCCCAGAACAATCTCATAGTGCGGAAAAACAAGGGTTGTGTATGATGTGCCGCTACCGTGCTAGTTCCTTCCCCTTCGCTGAAGAGGTACCTGAAACCAAAACTCGAAACTGTAAGCAAAAAGCTTAGTGAGTTCCCCCATAATACCACATACGATACAATCATATAATGAACAGTTAGGAGATACGGGCCTCGCCCACACTCAGGGAGATACGGGCCTCGCCCACACTACGCTAACTGGGAGATACGGGCCTCACCCATACTCCGCTATCTAGGAGATACGGGCCTCGCCCACACTCTGCTACTAAACCATAACATACAAGTATCACACAGACAACGAGTATAAACAATTCTACCATGCTAGCATATATCATCATCAGACTCAACTAAGAGATACGGGCTCTGCCCACACTCCGATACTATCATATCGTCTATACGGGCCGGCCTTGGTGCCTTAGACCCGTTCCTACTGGAAGGAAACTCACCTCGAAAAGTAGCTACCAAAAGTCTAACTGCTAGACGTCTGACTGCTGCACCGGTAATCCCCCGGCTACAAATCCATAAACATAGATTAGCCACTCAAAAATACCCTTAGATCAAATGACTGACCCACCCCTGGTCCAAGGTCAACTCCTTGGTCAAAGTCAACATCCATTTAACTGGACTCGCTGAGTCATGGCACAGTCTCGCCGAGTCCTTCTCCTACTAACCTAGTCCTACACGCCAAGTCCCTCTTCCCACTCACTGAGTCACCCTCAACTCACTACTTGGGATTATAGAACCGACTCGTGATCCGACTCGCCGAGTCCAAGAACAACTCACCGAGTCTCCACGAGCAGACCTCCCACTCGCTTCCAAATCCTCATCAGAGCATCCTTTATGAGGATTTGGGTTTCTGGGACTATTGCTACACGCTAAATTGCTAATTCCACGTGTAGATACGAAGGGTTGGACCTTCAGCACTTAAACCCCTCTTACTCAGTAACAGTTCATATGACTCGCCGAGTTTGAAGAACAACTCGTCGAGTTCTAGGCAATATTTATAGGACTCGCCGAGTTGTTCATCCAACTCGCCGAGTCTAAGGCCAGCTTCATAGAACTCGCCGAGTCCCTTCGACCCATTTCCCATACATACCAAATCTGAGACATGCAACGCTTCCAAACCATAGATCTATGTTCCTAGGGCATGCTTATCACATAAAGTTGCAAAGTTTACATGCATGCATGGCCTTATAAGCCCCAGAAGGCAAAACCAAGCTCTTAATGAGGTCATACACTCAATGGGGACCTCAATCACTTCAACCACATAAACTTTATACTTCTAATACATCCATAAGGTCTAGATCTGAAGTCCTTTCAGAACATAGAGCACAAATACATGGAGTTTGAGGTTTTAGGGCTTGAAAACCACTAATTTGGGACAAAAGGGGGATCTAATGAACTAATGATCAAGGTAAGAACTTTTCTACCTGAATGGAAGCTTCTCTCTGTGAAGATTCTTCATCTACATCCCCTCTTTGCACACTTCAACCTCTTGCTTCTTCTTTTAAGCTCCAAACCTTCTTCACAAAGCCAAGAACACTCTCAAGAACAATATGGGGGCTAGGGTTTCGCTTTATAGCTCTCTGGAAGTGTTAGGGACAAAGGAAGCAAAGTTAGAGCGTTTAAATAGGGTGCAAACACCCGGATTAGGGTTTTTACCCAAACAGGGTCTACTCGCCGAGTCTGGGGACCGACTCTCCAAGTCCAAAGCTTGGACCACGTGTCTTATCCCGCTTCTACTCGGCGAGTTGATCCTTCAACTCGCCGAGTCCAATGCAAAAATGCATGAAATAAGAATTATTATTTACAAAGAATACGTACCGGGAACCAGGTGCTACAGTTAGTCTTATCAACCCAAAAAGATTTTCTTTTCAAAACATGATTCTTCCATTTTTCTATTTTGAAAACTTCCAATTTGTGATCACAAAGATTTATTTCAACCATAATTGTTTTTCGTTGAATAAATTCTTTGTGTTTCTAAGCCATCTTTTTAGCAAATGTCATTTCCTTCTTTTTCAAATTTGCTTCGTATTCCTTGAGAGAAATCTCTTGTTCCGAAACAACTTTACTTTTGCCCTTAACATCTTTAGATGTGTTGACAGGTTTTGAAAACTACGTTTTTTTAGAACAATTAGATTTTGGCTTTTCAATTGGTTTTGAAACTTCTGATTTTGAAACCCGTGGTGTTGATTTTTGATGTTTTGAAAAGGTTTTTGATTGTGGTTTCGGAATTGGAGAAGAATTCATATTTTGATTTGAAACTCTTTTTGAATTATCAAAACTTTGATTTGAATTCTTATTTTTCCAAAAACATTTTCTTTCTTTCAGATTCTTCCTATATCTAACATTCGAATGCCTTTCCTTTTCAATTATTTCAGCAGCAGATTTTAGAATTTGAGACTTTGGTTTTCCTTTTAGATTGGCTTATCAGACTGTTCTGAAGAGGTTTCACTTGGAACACCTTTAGTGCCACTAGGAGCAGCCTTATCGTAACAAAGGTTAATACGATTCAATGGTTCTGAAACGTGTTTTCCCTTTGTTATCTATGAGGTCATTTCGTATAGATCTTTTGTTTCGTCTGCATTGTCGCTTGGTCCTGACCAGAAGAATTCGTTTCAAGATTTCGCATTATCATTATCAACCAGGGACGTTAGTTCTGAAGCTTAATTTTTGTTCAGTCTAGTTTTTACCAAAACTTGGTTCGGAACTGTTTATACTATCAGAAAAACTATTTCCATTTCATTTTAAACACTTGAACCTTTATTTTCTACAAGATGAATGAATTTGATTGAATTTTCATAAATCAAAATTTTCTTTAGTTCAACATTATTTTGTACAAACTTAGAGCAATCAACTTCGTCCTCTACAAAAATCTCACTCATTTCACTTTCATAGAATTTAGAAATATTCTCATGATCGAGAGTATTTCTGAACTCGACTTCTTGCATAATGAGTCATACTTTTGCATAGATGTTAGTTTGATTTCTTCTTTATCCTTATCATTTAACATTTGTTTCAACATATTTTTGTGTTCTTTGGACTTAATTAATTCTTCTATTTTTCTCAAGTCCAATTCTATATGAATCAGAAACATCATCAATAGAAACAATCGATTTGCACTTATAACAATCAACATCGATTTCATCCTCTTTCAATTCAAGAAAGGGAAACATCATTTTGTGCAATCCTTTTCCTATTTCACAATCCAGATGAAATTGAGTAATGTTGAAATATAAATGCTTGACAATTAAAAAAAAAAGTATTCCTTTGTTTTAAAAAAGCAAGATTGTCTCTCTTAAGATAAATAATGTCATCTCTAGATCTAGTGAGCTCTATTTCGAACTTCTCTATCCTTAATCTCCTTTCTTTTCTTTTAAACGTTACCCTGTTGAGTTGATCATTTAGATTAGAATTACTAAGACAAGTTATTTTTAAACTATCACTAAACTTAGAAATAGTATAATTGAAATCTTCTAGTTCTAAATCATAATGAGACATAGGAAAGTTAAGAGATTTGAGTATCGAGTGTACCTTATCAATGACATTTTCACATTCTTTTACTTGTTTAGAAACAGGCTTCACATCAAAACAATTTTCTGAAACCTGACCGCCATCGGTAGCATAACATCTTTGTTCCGAAGCGCTATTCTGAACCATCAGGAACCTGCTCTCATAAACCTGTTTTTTCTGAATTTACCACAAAGCACCCACCATGTTTGGGTTTCGTGGCCTCATCATCTTCAAATTATGTTGACCATACCTTAACTCTTCCATGTTCATCATTTCCTTCCTGGATGATCAATGCCGACTTTGCATTTGATGCACTCCTTTTCCTGAGTTCCTCTATCTTCTGAAGATAGTAGGCTTCATCCTTCTCATTTTCTTTCTTCTCATTCATTCCCTAAGAATGCATTCCTTGGAAAAGTGATTATTTTCCTGACAGTAATTGCAATCATAACCAAAATCACCCAACAACTTCTTTTCTTTCATTTCATTGCCGTTTCCAGTGTTCTTATAAATATCATCTTTAGTCTTTTTTGAACTAGAATTTCCCTGCTTAAACTTGTTTCTATTATGGGAGAAATTCTTTTCATAGAATTTATTGTGATTTGACAACAAAAGAGCTTTATCTTCTATTGAGATTTCGCTTTCCGAGAGATCAGATTCTGAATCTTCCTATGTTGCTTTCTTGCCTTTCACAACTAAAGCCAAAGAACCATGACTAGAAACAAGATTCTCATCCTTCATAACTTTGTCTTCATGGGATCTCATAATTAACACAAGCTTGGCCAATGAGTAGCTTTTGAACTATTCATGTGCCTTCATAGTAGACACAACCGCTTTCCATTTGGATCTCAGCCCATTCATGAACGTGACTTTTTTTTCAATAAATTCATGTTTAAGATTGTGTTTGAGCATTCTACTTAACAGATGGTTAAATCTATTAAACGTCTGATCGAGTTTTTCATCAGACTTTTGTACAAAAGCTCCAAACTCTAATAAAAGCAAAGTTTGCACAAAATGTTCCACATCAGCGTCAGTTGAATAAATCTCCTTCAATCTACCCATACTTCCTTCACAGTTTTACATGCACTCACATGACGAAAAGTGTCTGGAGGATGAGAAAACCTTATTATTATCATCTCCTTTATGTTACACATTAGCTTATATTTTGCATCATGAAGAACATTAGTACATTAAACAAGAAGTGCATTGTAACGAACATGAGTTGTGATTACTCTCCTATTTTTTGTGTCCGTGAGCGTCTCCTGTGTCATCGATTGCCATATTGTGGACCCATGTTCTTCAATAGTGAGAACATAGTCTTCAAAGTGTAATGCTCAAACTTCATGATCTTCAGGAAAGAGTATAAGAATCCTTGTCGTGGATTCAGTACTACTGGAGAGGTTGAATGAAAGAGTATGAGGATCTTCATTCTGCATATTGTCAAAAGTTTACAAAAACAAATATAGAACAAGATATGTAAAAACTTGAATCGAGTTCAAGGGAAAAACTTGAGATCTAGATCTAGAATCTACAGTTAATAAGAACGATTGAGACTTGAAGAATAGATCTAAGTATTATGTAAAACCCTAGCAAAAACTCGACAGAAGAGTAGCAAATTGATTACACTATCTCTTGCTCTAATACCAGTTGTGAGACAATAAATAAGATCGATAGATTTTATAATAAATAATGAGAATTAAATGACAAGAAGAAAGATAAAAATGACATCGAATGCTTTGAATAGAATAGCTCTAGAAGAGTTCAAGAAAGAAATTCTTTGTGAGACCTAGGTAAGGCGACCAAAACGTTAACCCTAATTAATACATGCATGCACTATAAATAAGCTAAGTCTAGAAATTAAAACCGTGAATGGACAGGTCCAAACTGGTAAATAAGACTATACTAGCACATACATTTGACAGAAAAATATTAAGCCAAACAATACCTGATGTGAATTATGAGCAATTGATTTGGCATGCAGAATGAAAGAACACAATGAATATGCTGATTTGGGTGCTAAAAGGTGTATTCGATCATAGTAAATGAGTACAAAAAGGTACTAGATCTAGAACTCCATAAATAGGTCACTCACTAATCACTATGAACTACATCTCTTAAGCACACCTCTATAAGTGGTATGGAATGCACCTTATATAAAGGTGTTTACATGTCTCTCTCTCTCTATATATATATATATATATATATATATATATATATATATATATCATGTCACAAGTGTGAGAACAAGGATCTGATTGCGCAAGGACAAGGCTTGAAAACTCAAACCTGGAGTTAATGCTTAAGATCAATGTCTGCTTCTGATTAATAGTTCCAGTCGAGTTTGGCAAGAACAATCAAGACTAAAGATGAGAATCAACAAAGTACTTCAAGTATTAAATATGAGAGTTTGAGTATAACTAAGGTAAAGACAATAATTCAACACAAGGAATGTTTGAAGGAATGATTTGAGAGAAAGATGCAAGTGAAGTACATGTGAAATTAACTATCTTTGGTGGAACAATCTATCCATTGTTCTTGCCATTAAACACTCCTTATATAGGAAAAGGAGGAACACATTACAATCCAACAAACCTACAAAGGACCGGACAATGTCACTACTCCTGACATTCTGATTGTCCAAATATACAAAAAGGTTGTGTCCTAAGTAACTTTACGTCATAAAAAAGACAAGAATAATTAATGTAAAGACAAATAAACTGCTTCGAACTTATTCACCATCTCGGAACATTAGCACTTGAACATATTCTCTACTCCGGACTCCAACTTGACTTCGGACTACAGACTGATGCCGGACCCTATTCCACTTTGGAATTAAGACTAACTTTAGAATAACAACAGGTTAGAGATTGCTAGAGGTTCACTTCCAGGTTCCAACAATCTCCCTTAAGTGAACTTAGCAATCTAGTGAGCTTAGCTTGAATCTTCGTTAATGAACACGTATGCCCTGTACAACCATTCTCTGACTCCGATGTACCATTGTAGCTGAATTATGAACTTTGTCTTCATATGATCTGAAGCTTCGGACTTTGATGTTCAACTTATGAACTTTTAAACGACCTTGGTGGGAACCAGGTGTTTGTCTAGGACTCGGAAGAAGTCCTTCTCATTTGTTTTTATTTGGATATAGACAAAACCTGGCACTGGTTCATCAATGGATCCTTCGGCCGATATTTTAGCTTCAGGTAGCTTGAAGTTGACTTTGGCCAAGTATTTCTCAGTTCTGAACAAATGCGCCAGTTCAAAGTCGCATCGGCGGTATTCAGCAACACAGTCTTTGAGCAAGCTCAAAGCAGCGTCGTAAGCTCCCATGCTAAGATCATCAGATTGAATGCTTCGGAAATGAGTAGCTATTGTTAGAATGTCGTTTCGGTTGATTGCATGGAAGTCGACATCAATGATGGTTTTCTGAATTAATTTGTTTCGGAAGATGTGGTATCGTAACAACACACAGTTAAGTTCAAACCTTGTTAGAATCTTCGTTCCGAATCTGAAAATCTCGGTGATCCTTTTTCAAGACCAGACTTGTTTCTGAGGAAGTACGTTCTTGGAATAAAAGGTCTTCAATATTTCACGTTCAGTCTGGATGATCATTTAAGGATCATCTTCCGGATGGAGAGGATTGAACTTGGTGTGGAACTTGCTAAAAGAGAGAGAGGCAAGTCGATCTGGTCTGAATCTTGATTCGGAAGATCATAGTACATGAAGGGCACTATGTCAACGTCTTTCAAGATTCCATCTCTGCAGAGAGGAGAGATCTCTAGCATCGGATGAGGGCTATCATACTTGAAGGATTGGATCCTGAAGCTTTATTCAAGAGCTTGATTGATCTCTTCCTGGGACCAACCACTTCTTTCACTCAGTTGAGAAGTGGAGTAGGAGAAGTCTGAAATGGGGTTCTTCCCTTTTCTTTCTGTTTGTAGAGAGTGGAGAGGCTGTGTTGCATGTTTTCATCAATGACAAGCTTCGGAGGGGAGGAATGTAAGGGCTCTTCCAAAATATCATCCTACTTCCGGAGTGGAGAGCCTTCATCAATATGATCTATTTTAGGAGAAGGAATCGGAGGCAACTAGTGGCTCGGAAGGCATCAACGGTTAATTTGCTTTTTACCTTAGCCACTTCTATGCTTCTATGAAGAACATCAACCAGAGTAGATAGACAGGAAACTGTTGACCATATTCTTTTCTCTTCCTCCGTTAGCACTTTAGCAGGGTATTTCCTTGGAGCTTGAAGTCCTATTACTCCGTTCTTCACAAACAAATCTCCATCATCACTATCATAATCATCATCATTATCATAATCAACACCAGGAGAGCCTGAAAGAATTTATAGGGAGTCATCAGATTCATCTCGGAATCTAAACTCTGAGACAGGTTTCCCGAGATGATTTCTTGAATTGAGTCCTTCTCCCCCTCTTGCAATGAATGGCCCGACAACTGATGCAAGTAATATGATTCCTTCAGTTCCAAAAACTTGTCAAACACCTTTTGAAAACTGGTGTTGAGCTGGAGAGTAAGGGCATCATAAGCTTTAGCAGTGGGAGACTGGTCTTTGAGATGATCAAAGAGAGCTGAAAGAATTGAAAGCATCTCATCAAATTTATTGTTCGGCATGTCCACGATGTTCCAACATGCTCTAAGAAGCTTGATAAGCACTTGTTGGATGATCAGATTCATTTCATCCTTTTTCGAGTCTCCTTCTCCAAGCGTTGGATTGGTTTTTCATGACGAACGTGGGTTTTCTTGATGAGTTCGTTTGAAGCATTAAGCATATCGTCATGAACTTTCAACATCGTGGTGATTGTGTCCAAGTAATGATCAACTGATGAGTCATATTTGTGTTTCACTTCCTTAATAGTGTGCTTGCGGCGAACAGAAGTGAGTTGGTCAAGCTGAGCTTCTCTTTTAGCAGTAGTAGGTCCGAATTTGCTGGCTTCGGACAATGATTTAAGGATTGCATCAAGCTTGGAATCCAGTCCGGAAATTTTAACATCGATTTTAGTATTAAGTCCGACCACAAAAGTTTCTATAGCATTGAATTTCTTCATGGCATCAGAGATGTTGTCTCAGAGTTCCAGAAGGGCAAAAGGATCAATGTAATTCCCTACAGATGATCTTGTGTCAGAAGTGGAGGTCCGAGATGCATGCTTGTCATCTCCTATGTTCACTGTAGGTTACGAGGCAGAGCCAGGCTTAGTTGTTGTAGCTGCCATATCTTGTTTAAGAGTGGATTCAGTTTCAACTTATGGATGAACTTGGATTTGTTCCTCTATATGTCTTCGTTAACTGGTTCCGAAGATGATGATGAGAGTCCGAAGTCCAAATCCAACCTAGATGGGGAAGGCTTTGAAGGAAATGGAAATGAGGAGAACAACTTGGGAGCAATGATTGAGGATCCTTCATCATCGAACATGAATTCGTTAGAATGTTCTTCATTAGAATCGGAGTGCATGGCTTCATGAAGATAAGTCTATGGAGTTTCTCCGGAAGCAAACTCAAGATCGGTGATTTCATCAGTATGGGCAACGAAGGTCAGGTTGCTCTGAATAGCCCTATTCCTCATGGAGATGAGAGTTGTTCTAACCTGAGATCTAGTGAGCTCTGGATGTCTTGTCTGAGCCATGTCAACAAAAGCCTCTCACAACGGATCATTAACTCCTGGTCGTCCTATACCCTTATCGGGTATCAGACCAGTTGAGGCATCTAAAGTAGGAGAGACTGCTCCCACTTCAGAAAGCTTGGGGTCCGGAACAGAGGTTTCGGACCGTGCTTGTGTATAAGGAAATAGGATATCAAATGAGACTCATGGGTTTGTTCTATTGGGCAAGTAACTTTTGAACACATTGACATCACCTTTATTTGGAAGCTGAGGGTGGATTATTAGGATACTCCCCGTGTGTGTGCGCGTGTGTGTGTGTGTGTGTTTGTGATATTGAAGCACCGAAGGGTACTTCAGAAGAGTGGGTAGGTGGGGTAGAAGGGTAGCCAGAGTTAGCCGGAAGGTCCTTGGCTCTTTCCTGTTTAGAGGAGGAACCAACTTTGGTTCTTTTTTTGGCTTTAGGCTTGGAAGGAGAGGATTTCCTCTTGGTGGACTTCTTTTTCTTGCCTCCTGATGGAACTGTTGGACCTTGTCCGAGATGGGCTCAACAGAGACATGGGTAGATTGTGTAGGACTATACACAATTGAAGTCTCTATGTGTAGTTTTAAATAAATGGACTCAGAAGGAATAATGGCTAGCATGTGTTCCGGTAAACACCTGATAGGCTTGAAAGACTTTTGATTCGGAAGACGATAGGATTTGATAGCTTTAAAAGATAGAAGTACATATTCTGAAATGGTGCTAATGGGAATGGTTTCATTGCGTTCTTTGTACAGTTGTTAGATGGTAAGAGCCCAAAATCGAGGGCTTAAGATCTCATGTGGCTTGCGGTTGCTGGCAAACTTCCAAAAGTCTTGCGATAAAACTTCAGTGAGATCAATTGCATTGGTCTTGACAGAGAAGATGTTGTAAACAACATACAACCAATTTTTGCTAAGTGATTCAGTTCCACCATGTTTTCTCGATAGTCCTACAACAATGAAGTGCATTAGAACAGTTTATAACCCCGATATAACGGACTTCTTGAACTTCTTAGCTTTGTACTCTTCATACAACCCAATATGGTTTAGAAAGACTGAAACTCTTTAGCCGTTGGTTCTTGAACCTTGAAGTTTTCTGGATTTTTGTAACGCCCGTGTTTCCATCATAGGCATTAACGATGATGTAATAGTCTAGGTCAACCTTTGTAACTCATTTTGAAGAAATGAAAAGGAAATTATGTGATTATTATGTGAATTATGTGTTTTATACTTAATTATTAGGAATTAATTAATTAAGAATAAAAATAAGCGTCAAAAATAAATGTTAAATAAAGCCGATATCTATTAATAAAGTTGTAGTGGTCACGACAAGGATTCCGGATATATAAAGAATACCGAAATCCGAGTTATAACGAAGAAGTTATGAACTATCAAAGTTCCGTGACGTAAAAACTGAGTTTTTGATAAACTACTTTTTAGCCTTAGTGATCTAAATGAAAGTCGTAGTGTTCGTTAAACCGAGAGTATGCATAAAAAGAACGCCCAAATCTGACTTCGTATGAGCGAGTTATGATATTTTTAAGTTCCAGCTTAGCAGTAGACAACTAAAAACTCGAATTATAGATCGAGTGATTTTTAGCCGACACAACCTAAACGAGAATCGAAGGTCTCGTCAATAGTAGTACAACGCTAAAAAGACAGACGAAAACGGACGTCGGATGAAGAAGTTATGAATTTTTAACGGATTTCCTGTCTCAGTCTGTTAAAATTAATAATATTAAAATTAAAGTCAAAATTAGCCGATGAAGTCTACACGAAAGTTGTAGAGCGTAATTTTACCTACGCGTGCATATAAAGAACGTCAAAAATGGAGCCCGTATGCGAAAGTTATGGATTTTAGAAATTTTGGCTCAAAAATCAAGAAAATCCCAAAATCCGAGAAATTTCGCATGGTGAGACTTCGGCCACGTCACCCTCGCTCGTAGGTCTCCTCGTGTCCACCACGTGCTCGTTGCTGATTCGACCGAAGGTGCGGCCCAGTAGGAACTCTACTCGCCTCGCACCGGTGGCAGAACTGAAGCGCGGTCCAATGGGCGTGCCATGCGTACCCTCCTTCTGTGTCCAAGCTTCGTAGGCGCGCCACCTCTCCACCTCAGATCCGAAGCCTCCCCTATAAATAGAAGGGTGCGAACCCTCCCAGGGATAATTTGGAAAATTGTCATTTTACACCCCTAAACCCATATTTCTTCCATTCCAACTTCCTCCAAAGCCCCGGTATTATACCAAACAACCAAAATATATTCCAAAGTGCTCGAAGACCTAGAAAAATTTATCTTTTTGGTTTTGAAGCCCAACCCTCGTAGAGCCCGATTTCTCAATAAAACTCCTGGTTTTATTAGAAACGACTGTTTTAGGAAACGAAGTGCTGCCTAATTATCATTAAATCAACTCAGTGTGTAGTCACTTTCACCTTACACATAGATATGAAGTATTTTCTCTAAAATACATGCTATGTGTAATTATATTAATTGTTTATTTGAGGTGACTGTTGAATAGATGTTTTATACAAGTTTTAAACTATGTATGTATTTTATCTACAAATATGTATGGTAAAACATGGATAGACGGAATAGTCGATGTGTGTTAAAATTATGAGAGGCCTCGATGTTGTTGTTTTGTTGTTGTAGTCGTCTAGTGGAGTATAAGTGACGACCACAGACCTTTCTAGACATTCTAGTGGAACACTAGCAAGTTCGTGTCATGTAGGTGTTGGTGAACTATATGTTCATTGGTGTACTCCATCCCCCTCATGGTTGCCTTTAGGACATGTATGGCTGAGGAGTCTCCTTAGCAGTGGTGTCCACCTCGATGATAATCGTTGGGGTAAGGGGTGATAGGTGTTTAGTAACGTAAAGTGAGGATAAAGGGAATGGGTAATCAGGGTTATTGTTGATTGGTGAATCTAATAGATTTATTATTATTGTGGGTTGAAAACCCTATATGCTCACCAGGCTCCCAAGCCTGACCCACGCAGCTTTTTATATTACAGGTAGTGGACCCCGAGCATAGTCGGATGATGATGAGAGATTTTTGGATTATAGGCCAGTAGTTGTAAATAACAGTTGTAAGGCTTATAATGTCTTGTTTATGCTTTTGATCTGTATCGGAACATGACATCCCGAGGTTTTGATATAAAATGAAAATATATATATTTCTTAAAGTAAGATTTTGATAAATTTTTGTCATGTTTTGTTTTGTGAACAAATTCCGCAACATCTTTTAAAAGGATTACTCTGAGTTTATTTTAAAAGCATAAATTAAATCGGTCTTTTCTGGCCGAGAAATTAGGGTATGCAACAGTTGGTATCAGAGCATTAGTTTAAGTGAACTAAGAATTTGTAGGATTTCTAGATTTACACTTAGAATGCTAAGCGATGATCGTGAGACGACTGTCTACCATATTTTAGACACAAGCACTAGGATATTTAGGAAAGATGCCTAAAATGCTTTTATGTGCTAAATGCTATATGTTTGCCATATATGCCATTATTTGTTCAGATCTATGGTCTATTGCCAACCAGATCTAGAAACCTTATGTGTGTAGGATTCTAAGCGTAGGATTACGATATTAGACTAACATGTAAACGTTTCGAAGTGATAAGGACAATTTAAATATCTATCGAGGATAAAGTTCTTAATTCGCCTTATTTGGTATAAATATTATAATGGCAAGAACCCGAAGTGGAGCTGGAAATGCAAATAGAAACCAACAACCTCAACCCCAAGTGGTGGAACAGGTGCCTATAGCAGGAGCTCCACCAGAACCCATCACCATGCCTAGAGTACGAGCCATGATTCAGACAGTGATGGCTGAACAAAGGGAGGAAATGAGGCAAATACTGATGAACAACCAGAATGAACCTTCAATTCCTATTGAACAACGTTAATTAAATGACGATCAATCTGAAGAAGGAAACAACAGTAGATCTGTTGGTCATAGTGAACCGCTTCTGGTTGGGAGAAATAACCATGATGATAGAGTGGAGTGAAATGGGTGTAATTATAAAGACTTTATGACTTGCAAGCCATCAACCTTCACTAGAAAAGAAGATCCTGTCGGAGTATTGGATTGGATCTCAAAAATGGAGTTGGCTTTCATGACATGTGGTTGCTAGGGCAAGTTACAAACCACATTTGCAGTGCGGCAGTTCAGAGGTAGCCCTGCTCGATGGTGGAGCACTTTGGGGAAAACCCTATGCGCTAATGAGTCACTGCAACTGACTTGGGCATAGTTCTTGATGCACTTCAAGCACAAGTACTGCTCAGCCCAAAATGTGCTTGAGCTAGAAAACCAATTCCCGACGTTGAAGAAGGGAAGTATGACCGTTGATGAATATACAAATAGCTTCATAGACAAAATGGTGTTTTCTTTGTGGATTGTCCCATATGAGCTAACAAAAAATTGATACATACGCAAAGGGACTTCCATAGGAGTATGCGGTGCCGATACGTCAGGCACTTACTTTGGAGGCAGTTATCTGGGCTGCCAAGTCTGTTGAGGATATGATAAAGGGGAGAGCCTCCAGCAAGGTTGAAGTTGGCGAAAAGAGAAAGTTCAAAGGAACTTCAAGTTTCAATAAGAAGAAAAAATTCTTGAAGACCGGTTCGAGGAAATTCGGAGGAGGAGCCGAAGCCAAGTGGTGTGACAAGTGTACGAAGAAACATACTGGGAAATGCAGCGAGGAAGTCACTTGTTACAAATGTGGAAAGCCTGGGCATTATGCCAATGAATGCACCTTTGTTAAGAAAGTTTGTTTTGGGTGTGATGAAGAGGGGGCCATTTTGAAGGATTTCCCAAAGAAGAAGGATGCAGCAAAGCCCAATCTTCTACCAAAGCCGAAGGCGAGAGCCTTTCAGATGACACTTAAAGCTGCGAAAGAAGAATCCGATGTCGCTTCTGGTACCTTTCTCGTAAACAAATTGCCTCCCCAAATTTTGTTTGATTCTGGAGCCAATTACTCCTTTATTTTGCATGAATTTTGTAGAAAACTAGCTTTGCCTATAGATAGACTAGTTAATCCTTTAATAGTTGAGGTTGCCAGTGGCAAGTTTATACCTGTTAGGCATCGTATGAAAAACATCTTCATTGACTTGAATGGGAATAAGTTCCACGAGGAATTATTACCTATCAAGTTAAATGGTTTCGACATCGTTCTAGGAATGGATTGGCTTAGCGCCAATGATGCCGAAATATTGTGTAGGAAGAAGATAGTAAAAACAAAAAACGCCAGGGAAAGTGTCGTTTATGGTGTATGGAGACAAACACAGAGTAAACTCTGGAATCATTTTGTTGAGAGAAAAACTTTGAGAAACACTTGAACAAAATGGTTAGAACAAGTATATAGCGGAATAGTTAATCTCGAAGGATCTGTTAGCTCAACAATAATACTAATATTTAGAAGTTAGTAAGTTAGATGCAGAAAGTAAGGTAATGTAAATGACAGCAATTTTTATATCAAGAATACATGTAAGTTGATTCATAACTTGGAATGCATTCAAACCAAAGTTAGTAAGTGAGATCAAACTTAGTGAATAAGTCACAAGGACTTGATCCGAAGAGAGATTATAATCTGATATGTTTGAGTAAGAAGTGGAGAGTGAAGAGTGATATAATGATAACTTTAGAATTTGTATTTAGATGAAATGCATAAGTTATCAGTGAATAGGAGGGGGTAAACATTACAGAAGAATATGTCTCTATTTATAGAGACATAGAACTACACTAGATTACAACTCTATAAGCAGCCATGCAAGGCACACAGGATAATAGAGTGTATTACATAAAAGACAAACAAAGTAATGTAGCAAATGACTGCGGTAGCTGACTCCGGGTGCTGATGTGGTTGCGGTAGCTAAGTTCAAGAGGGTCACTTTCATGATTCAAAAATTTCCCTCTAAGTGACCTCTTTAACTTTGATTCAGCTATCAAGTTTGAGGAACTTGATCAAAATCCACCAGAACTTCCTGATGTTTTCTAGCCATGTGATTCTTCTTGTAATCTCGAACTTGACTTCCGCGGTAGTATGCTTCGATCTTTCTACTACAGTCTGGCAGATGTCAAGTTGTTTCTTGGGCAGGCGGTTCATGGCACTTATGGGAATGAAGCTTTTGGCATTGTCGATTTTTCTTTTGAAAATGATGCCAAGCTCTGGGAAGCTAGTTGCACCTAGTGATCTTTCAGCAAAGCCTTCGGTGGGCATAGGTGCGGGGTCAAGAGCTGGAAGATCAAATTTCTTGGAGATGATTGGATAGGTTTCCGCATCAATCTGGGCAAAGTCACACACCGTTTCTCTTAAGAAGTTGTTGACCCGATCGAGTGCAGTCTTCATTTTCGGATGCTTCTCAGCCTTGTTCTAAAACACTTTGGCTATTAGAAACACTTCTTCTGGATTCATGTGGGGAAAGTCTGCTTGAGTGCGGACGTAGTCATGTCCCCTTCGGGTGAGGGTGTACTGGAAGAATTCAGCTTTCATGAATTTTTGCGGGTTGTAGATCACAACTGTGGATGGTCTGTCATTGGACCAGATGTGCTCTATGGGAGAGGAATGCTTAGTAAAGAACAGAGCAAGTCTTTCAAACTCCATAGGGAGTCTCTTGGCATCAGGAAGGCTTTGGTAAAACTTCTCAAATACTGTAAAGTATTTGGCATTGGGTGAAATGGGAACATCCTAGTAGCCATCCGAAGGAGGTTCTGCATAAGTGAGATGGGGAATATAGTCTTCATCTAGCAGCCTTCGGTGAGGGTTGACCCAAGAGTTGATAAGGGTTTCATCTATGAGAGTGTCAAAACCGCTTAGCCTCCAGATTTCTTCAGCAAGTTTCGCTGACCTCCAGTCTCTTTTCTTTTGGGCTATGGTAGGGGAATCAGTTGGGCTTGGTGAGGACATGTTCTCCTCAATATTTTTGAAGTGAGGAGGAGTTTCAAGCTTTTTGGTAGGTGATTGAGATGAGGGTTGCGGTGAAGGAATTTTATTAGTGACGATGGGGGGACTCTGATGAAGAGCATTATCAGAGTGATGGACTTCTTCTTCTTCTTCACTTCCCCTCTTGAGGAATGCAGCGCATGTGATTTCTCAAGCCATTGCCGAAGTCCATCTACTTTGGCGAACACCTCTTGGAATTAAGCTTTTAGAAGGTCTGCCAGTTGAGAATTGGTTGGAGTGGAGGAGCTGAAAAGCAACTTATGGATTTCTTTTGTAAGCTGCAGAATCTCACGGCCATGGAAATTGGAGGAAAGAGATTTCTGCAGTCTGTTGATCGTCGTCTGAAGAAAAGATATAGTGGACTCATAAGCATTATGAGTCTCATCTATAACTTTCTGAGATTGAGAGGCTTCATCCGCGATGGCAGCCTGTAGATCCGTCTTGATTGCGGTCACCTCCGAGATGAGGTGTTCTGCTGTAGCCATGAAGTCCTTATGGTCTGCCTTGCGGTTGTTGTCAAGGGATCAGATCCCCATCTCTACTTTTAGAGAGATACGGTCAGCAGCCAAGCGCTCCCTTGTCTCTAGTCTTTCAATTCTCTCAATCAGTGACTGCGGTCCTGGAGTATCTTCAGATGGTTGTTGATTAGGTTTAACCGCAGCCAAGATCTAATCGACTTTGGATTGAAGGCTCCTGAACTCCTTCCAGGTGACAACATTCTTCTTCTTTTTCTTCTTCTCTTTAGGCTTGGAAGTCGAATGTTGATGTAACACCGTGAATTTCAAAATAATTTTTCGCATAAAATAAAATCATTTCATTTAATTTTCATAAAATCATCAATGTTTTAACATTCCAATCTATATCATACAAAAATCCCCAAGATCACATATCATAAAATCCCATGCGTGTGTACAGATCAGGCCGGCGCCTTCCCACGGTCATCACTAGTACCTGAAACAACAACACTAACACTGTAAGCACAAAGCTTAGTGAGTTCCCCAAAATACCACACATAACACATAATAGCCACTCGAGGCTATAACTCTGTGGGTCCGTAGACCCTACTCTATGAACCCACTGGTTCTAACTCTGGGAACCTTCCGGTTCCAACTCTATAAACATGCACAGCATAAATCACATAGAAATAATGCAGTACAACACATAACATACATATAGCATACAAATACTCTGTCACATGACTCTGATTACCTACTCAAGGTAAAGTATAGTGAGAAGACTCACCTCGCGTATCTCAATAACTCGCAAAATCCCGGAAGTCACTCGCGCTCGATCCTCCGAGCTATAATCTTCCTATAACACAATATACCTCTAATTAACACTTTCTCAACTAGGGTTGACTACCCCCATCAAGTCAACACTGCTCAACGGTCAACGGTCAACTTTGACCATGTGTTCACCAACTCTCTAGGATTCTCTTTTGACACGTCGAGTACTCCCCTGAATCGACGGGTTCCACCTGGCATGAATCGCGGGGCTACCACGACTCAACTCGCCGAGTCTCAAGAACAACTCGGCGAGTTCCAGCTCGACTCAGTCCACCTGTCAACCCTATCTAACTCTCCCTGACTCACTGAGTCGACCCTTAACTCGGTAAGACCACTCGCTGAGTGGTTAAGGACAAAATTCATGCTACTCGCCGAGTTTGTTCTTTGGACTCGGCGAGTCCATGCCATGCACCAACTCAATCTCACTTTTGAGGTCAGATCCGCTCCAACAAATTATAGATCTGGCCCTCCCAAGCACATTCATCACGTAAAGTTCATGTCTTGGCGCTCATAACACACCCTATGACTCATAAATGGGGTTTTGACCTCAAGCACAAAGACTCGAATCCAAAACCCCCATGGATTCATAAAAAGCTTGGACAAAGGGACACTCTGGACCTCCAAGGGTCCAGATCCAGAACCTAACTCACTTAAGGGACCAAGGAAGCACTAGATCTAGCCACAAAAGGGCTCAATAAGCCCTAAATCAACATGAACCTCCATATAACAGAGAATGGTTCGAAATTAGTACCTCAAACGTGATGTTCTGGACCTCAAATCTTCAGGAAGTTGATCCTCTTGCTTCCCCTTGGCTATTGCTTCCTTTCCCTTGCTAGATAACACCTCCAAGGTCAATAATGGCTCCTTATCTTACTCCAAACGCTCAAGCTCACTAGGGTTTCACTCTGGGGACTGGTGAGCACAAATGACGGCCATAAGGCCCTTTAAATAGGCCCCAAACCCGAGAAATTAGGGTTTCATTAAATAGCACGGACTCGTCGAGTCCAAGCGCGAACCCGCGTCCAAATCCGCGATCATACTCGGCGAGTCTAGGCTCCAACTCGCCGAGTCTCTTCACAAATAACAAAAATAAATAAATGAATAATACCTGGGAATCCGAGCTATTACAATTCTCCCCCACTAGAACTAGACTTCGCCCTCGAAGTCTCGCTCTGCAAATAACTCTGGATGCTGCTCACGCATCCCACGCTCCGGTTCCCAAGTCATCTCGGGCCCCTTCCGATGCTGCCACTGAACCAAAACCAGGGGTACCTCCTTGTTCCTCCGAACCTTGATTTTCCGATCTCTGATGGCCACTGGTCTCTCAGCATAATTCAGGCTCGCATCCACCTGAATATCTTCCAATGGAACCCCTGCCGACTCATCGGCTATACACTTCCTCAGCTGCGACACATGACAAGTGTCGTGAATTTGCCCCAACTCTGCTGGCAACTCCAAACGATAGGCTACCCGGCCTACCCTCGCGATCACTCGGAAAGGACCAATATATCGGGGCCCCAACTTACCCCTCTTCCTGAATCGAATCACTCCTTTCCAAGGAGAGACCTTCAGGAGAACAAGGTCGCCGTCCTGAAACTCAAGCTCGGACCAGCGCCTGTCTGCATAACTCTTCTGTCGGCTCTGAGCGGTCAACAACCTCTATCTGACCTGCTGGATCTGCTCTGTCGTCTGAAGCATGATCTCTGTACTGCCCATCACCCGCTGCCCAACCTCTCCCCAACAAATGGGGGTCCGACACCTCCTCCCATACAATAGCTCAAAGGGTGGCATACCAATGCTCGAATGATGGCTGTTGTTGTAGGAAAACTCTGCCAAGGGCAAATATGCATCCCAGCTACCCCCGAAATCCAACACACATGCCCGAAGCATGTCCTCGAGCGTCTAAATTGTCCGCTCACTCTGACCGTCTGTCTGGGGATGATATGCGGTACTAAAATGCAGTCTAGTACCCAACTTCCCTCACATACACGGTCCGAAACAATCGAGATCGACACCCCATGTCGAGATACCACTTCCCTCACATACACCTCTGCCAATTTCTCTGCTGAAGAACTCTTGCTGATAGCAAGGAAATGAGCGCTCTTTGTCAACCTGTCCACAATTACCCAAATTGCATCAACTCCTCTGGCAGTCCTCGGCAATTTGGTGATGAAATCCATAATGATCTGTTCCCACTTCCATTCGGGAACCTCCAATGGCTGCAACTTGCCATGCGGCCTCTGGTGCTCCGCCTTAACCCTACGGCAGGTCAAGCACCTCTAAACAAACCACGCGACATCCCTCTTCATACAGGGCCACCAATACTCCTTTCTCAGATCCAAATACATCTTATTGGCCCCCGGATGGATCGAAAATTTCGACCGATGAGCCTCCTCCATCAAAATGGTACGCGTTCCTCCCAAAAAAGGCACCCAGATACGCCCCTGAAACGTCATAAGCCCCCGACCATCGGTAACGAACTCTGAAACCAAACCAACAACCCGTTCCCTCTTCTGCATCTCAGATTGCACAGCCTCGGCCTGTGCCCCACAAATGGCGTCCAACACTGTAGCGATCACGGTCAATCTCAAACATACCTCCCGTAGCGGGGTCCTTTCCGCCCTGCGGCTCAATGCATCGGCTACCACATTAGCCTTGCCTGGGTGGTATAGGATCTCACAATCATAATCCTTGACCACATCCAACCACCTTCTCTGACGCATATTTAGGTTGGGCTGATCCATCAAATACTTCAAACTCTTTGGTCAATGTTTATCGTACACCGAACCCCATACAAGTAGTGACGCCAAATCTTGAGGGCGAACACCACTGCCCCCAACTCTAGATCATGGGTGGGATATCTTGTCTCATGAGGCTTCAGCTGCCTCGATGCATATGCTATCACATGCCCTCTTTGCATCAGCACCGCTCCCAACCCCAAAATCGATGCATCACAGTATACCACAAAGTCCTCCATCCCTTCCGGGAGGGCTAACACCGGGGCTTCGCACAACCTTTCGCAAAGTGTCTCAAAGGAGGCCTGCTGCTCGGGGCCCCATGAAAAAACATCACCCTTCCGGGTCAATCTGGTGAGTGGCACTGCGATCTTGGAAAAATCCTTGATAAACCTCCGATAATACCCTGCCAACCCTAGGAAACTCCTGATCTCGGAGGGTGACCTCGGCACTTCCGAACTCAACACCGCCTCAACCTTGGCCGGATCGACCAATATCCCTTCCTGGTTAACGAGATGTCCTAAGAACTGGACCTCCCGCAACCAGAAATCACACTTGGAGAATTTGGCATAAAGCCTCTCCGATCTCAGAACTTCGAGAACCTCTCTCAAATGCTCCTCATGCTGCTCTCTAGATCTCGAATATACCAGAATGTCGTCGATAAATACAATCACCGACCGATCCAGCATCGGCCTACACACTCGGTTCATGAGATCCATGAACACTACCGGGGCATTGGTGAGCCTAAAAGGCATCACCACAAACTCATAATGCCCATAACGCGTCCTGAGCGCTGTCTTCTAGACGTCCTCATCCCGCACCCTCACCTGATGATATCCAGACCTCAAATCGATCTTGGAGAACCAAGATGCTCCCTGCAATTGATCAAATAAATCGTCGATCCTCGGCAACGGGTAACGGTTCTTGACTGTTAGCTTGTTCAACTCCCGGTAATTAATGCACATCCGGTGTGAACCATCCTTCTTCTTGACGAACAGGATAGGCGCTCCCCACGGCGAGCTGCTCGGCCAAATAAACCCCTTCCCCAGCAGCTCCTGAAGCTGCGAGGATAACTCTTGCATCTCTGGAGGTGCAAGGCAATAAGGCACCTTGGCGATAGGCGGGGCCCCCGGAACCAAATCGATACTTAACTCCACTTGCCTCACAGGAGGCACACACGAAAACTCCTCGGGAAATACATCCGGAAACTCACGCACTACCGGAACCTCCTCAACTCAACTCGGCCTCTCGGAATCCACCCGCGTATCCATCACATACGCCACAAAACCCTTACAGCCCTGCTGTAGACACTGCCTTGCGCTAGCGGCCGAACAAAACACTGATCCTAAACGTGTACCCTCGCCGTACACCGAAAGAACTCCCGCACTAGGGTCTCGTATGGTCACCAGCTGTCGCTCGCAGTCGATAACCACACTGAATCTGCTCAACCAATCCATGCCCACAATGACACAGACATCACCCATCGCAATAGGAACCAGATCAATCGGGAACTCAACACCGAAGATCTCGACTACGCACCCTCGGAGAACCTCCGTGGCATATATCACCCTCTCATCAGCTATGGAAACTCTCAGAGGTCGACTCAACGCCTCACAACTAACACTGATATGCTGACTAAAAGCCAAAGATACAAAAGACCGACTCGCACCCGAGTCAAATAACACCAAGGCAGGTACAGAATTCACAAGAAAAGTACCTACGCATAACATAACATAAGCATAATATCTCAACGTCAAAATAAATACACGAAAGAATACATACCAGCCACGACATCAGGTGCTACACGGACCTCCTCCGCGGTCAGCTGAAAAGCTCTCCCTCGTGCCCTCGGCGCCTCGGCCTTCACTGGCCGACTCTCAGTAGCTCTGATGGTGGCAGGGGCAGATCCCTGAGGTGCTCCCTGAGATGACCCTCGCAACTGCGGACACTCTGCCTTCTGGTGTCCAATCTGATTGCAGTGAAAACACACCGCAAACCCCTTGGGGCAGTCCTTGGCCATATGCCCCTCCTTGCCACACTTGTAGCAAGATCCCGCTCTGCAGACTCCATCATGACCCTTGCCGCACTTCCCACAAGTGCGGCCCTTCTGGCTCCCTGGTTTGGGATCAGCGGGCTTGGCCCGCTTGGCTACCGGTTGAGACTGTGTCGGTCGCCGATCCCTCCCCTGAGACTCCGTCTCCTCCCTGGCCTGAGTCTCTAGCTCAATCTACCTCTTTCGGGCATTTGCCTGAAGCTCAGTAAATGTCCGGTACGAGGAGTTCGCCGTGAACTCCCGAATGTCTCGCCTCAAAATACTCAAATATCGGCTCATACGTGCCTGCTCAGTGGACACGTGCTCAGGGCAGAACATCGCCCTCTCATGGAACATCCTGGTAATCGCTGTAACTGACTCAATACCCTGCTTGAGGGTCAGAAACTCCTGGGCCAAACGCTCCCTCTCCACCTGGGGAACGTACTCATCTCAGAACATGGCAGTGAACCTCTCCCAGGTCACTGCCGCAAGCTCAGCAGGTGTAAAATGCGTCATCACAAACTTCCACCAGTCCTTCGCTCCCAAGCGAAGCTGGTTCAGCGCGAACCGAACCTTCAAATGCTCAGGAGATGAGCAAGTGAAGAAACACCCCTCTATATCAGAAATCCACCTCATAGCTGCCACGGGGTCCTCGGTCCCATCAAACTCTGGCGGTTTTGTGTTGCTGAATTCCCGGAACAGCAACGCATCACCACCTTGCGGCCTCGCGGCAGCAATAGCCGCGGTAGCCGCTACAACCGCAGCCTCATAAAGAGCGGCATAACGCTCGTCAAAGGTCTCAATCAGCGTGGTCTTAATAGACCCTAACATCTCTGGTATCTCTGCCCTGATGGCCGCAGCCACCTCCTCATGGATGATCCGGCGGATCTCCTCATCACTGGTATCACTGCTCTCAGGCATCAAACATGTCCTCACCATGATCTACCTCTGAAATACAACATACGAAAAATCATAACCCATTCGAGCATACTCACACTCGACAACTCATTCCTCCTTGATCCTTGGTATTCCAAAGATTCTTACTTGGGCTGTTCACCGCTCCGGTGCTTTCAGTAGTACGGGCCCAATACTACTGTCCACACCGTATCAGAATACACCCCAAGTCCTCCTCTTCGGATCCCAAATTCCAAGTACTCTATCATGCATAGGCCACTCTCTAATAGATCTCTCACAAGCCCCCCGCTGCTACCTACTCACTCTCAAGCATCTCATAGCAGCTCACCTCTTCCTAGGCTAAGGCATCACAAATCAGGCCACTCTAGTCCTAATAGGAATACCTAGCCTACTCTAGCATGCGAATACATCATATCAATATCAATTTCACATAAAATGAGGGTATTTCGGGAAATCACCGTTCGGGCGCGGACTGATCGTACACACAACTCTGCTCTGTGTTTTTCCAAAAATCTTTACTCTTTTTTGAAAATGCTTCTCAAATCCTCAGTTTGAGTTCAAATACGCCCGAAGGTGTACTCGAATCCCTCAAACCAAGGCTCTGAAACCAACTTGTAACACCGTGAATTTCAAAATAATTTTTCGCATGAAATAAAATCATTTCATTTAATTTTCATAAAAACATCAATGTTTTAAGATTCCAATATATATCATACAAAAATCCCCAAGATCACATATCATAAAATCCCATGCGTGTGTACAGATCAAGCCGGCGCCTTCCCACGGTCATCACTAGTACCTGAAACAACAACACTAACACTGTAAGTACAAAGCTTAGTGAGTTCCCCAAAATACCACACATAACACATAATAGCCACTCGAGGCTATAACTCTGTGGGTCCGTAGTGTGACAACCCGATATTTCAACTCTTTGTAATGACCTAAAGGGTCAAGTATTGTAACCACTTTTGAGTAATAAAATTTACTTTCATAATAAAATGCACAAATAGTTCTATTTAATTTCGTTCTATGTTTAAATGTCTTTGAACCATGATCGTACGTGAAAAGAACGCCCAAATCCGACTTCATATAGCGAAGTTATGATTTTTCCAAGTTCGGCTTAGCAACAGACAGCTAAAAACTCGAATCGGAGATCGAGCGACTTTTGGCCGGAATGAGCTAAACGAGAATCGAAGGTCTCGGCAATGGTATTCCAGCGGTAAAAAGTCTAGCAAAAACCGACATCAGATAAGGAAGTTATGAATTTTCAAAGAAATTCCTTAAACACGATGAGTTTAAAATAAATAATAAAAAAATAATTTCGGAATTTGCCGACGGAGTCTAAACGAAAGTTGTAGAGCGTAGTCTCACCTACGCGTGGATATAAAGACCATCGAAAACGGAGTTCGTATGAAGAAGACATGAATTTTTGAAGTTTATTAAATAAATTATATATTTATTTAATTCAAAATTCGGACCTTATCCGAAGAGGAGTCAGCGTCCTCATCCGAGGTACGCGCTGTGTACCCGTGTACGCCCTGCGTACCCGAGAGACTTGGCCTCTGATCGTCCACGTCGCCCTATCCAAGGCGTCCGACCCGTCCGACCCGTCCGAAGCATCCAACCCGTCCGACCCGCTGTCCCGTCCGACCCGCCTCCCCAGCAACCCGTCCCATCCGACCCGCCTCCCCAGCAACCCGTCCCATCCGAAGCCGAGGCAGTCGAGGCTTCGGTAATGCATGACGTACGCGTACGCGCTGCGTACGAGCGTACGCCCCGCGTACCGAGGCAGTTCAGCCTTCCTATAAATAGGATGCGAGGGCTTCCGAGAAAAGGGCTCATTTCTCTCCTTTCTCTCACAATCTTGCCTCGTTTTCCATGCCCGTTCAAACCCGAAGCTATGGTCTTTTTGCTCATGTCCCGAGGGTCGATTTTACTCCCAAGATTCCCAAGAATCCCGAGGAAAATCCGTTTCCCGAGACGAAACTCTGTCCGGTTTTCCATCTCGCTATCTTCAAACTTTCACGTGAGTTCATACCCCTTAATTTACCTTTTAAATATTCTATAAATTCTTTTATATGCTTTCAAGGGGGGGATTACAAGTAAACACCCGAGTATTATCGTGTGTTACATAAAGAAACTCTTTTGTATGCTGTTATATATCCAAATCACATGCGATTTATAAACCTTTAAGGAACTTTCATATATATATAGCATATGTTAAAATAGCATTCTATCTTTTGAAATATAAATTTGTTGTAATGCATGTATAAACTAAACTTTTCTTAGATTATTCGTGTCTATCTTAGACTCTACACCAAAAATCTATGCTTTCATAAACAAGTGATTCCTTTTCTAGGTAATTCTAAACAAACAAGACACGCTTTTAGAAAATTATAATAGGTATAGTTTTACGAACAAATTTCTAACTCTTATATACTAGAAACATGAATTTCAAGAAGTTTACTTTCGTATACAAGAACAAACGTAACATTTTAACAAGTAGATCTGTTTTTATACCACGGTTTTGTGAGACACTAACTTCATGTACGTTCGAGTACACATTTCAAGTCCTGTATTATATACCAGAATCCCTTGGAGGGGGAGCATGGTGTTTGTGTATAGATCTATATGGGCTTGACAACCCGCGCCCTGACTGTTTGCTGCAGTCCACCGTTTGGGGTGACAAACGTCATAACATTCCAACACCTGAAGAACGTTGTGTATAGGCATTCCGAGTCAATAGTATGGTTATAAAACTCACAAGGGGTATTAAAAATGCATTGATTTACAAGGTTTTCAAACTCATTGGTTATTTTACACTTACATACATTTTAGAAACAAACATTGGTCTTGAGTGAAGGCTACTTTTATACTAGTAGAAAATATAGGATTTTCTAAACACAAACAAACAAAGACAAAACATTTCATACAAACATTGTCATTTAAATACTTATGAAACTCACCAGCTTAAATGTTGATCTACTCTTTCAAAATTACTTGTATGTCCCAGGAAATCAGTAATTTCAGATATTCATTACGCTTTAGATGAAGGGATGCTGCGGCGCCAGTTTAATCTCGTATTTTTGACATCATATTGTAATTGGGTTTTGAACATGTAACTTTTGACAAATGTAAACTTTCAATTATATATATGATGGTTGTATTGCTTTCTTTACTATGTATTCATTTGTTACGTTACCACATGAAGTCATCCGCCCCCGAACGTTTTCGCCGTTCAGGTTTGGGGGTGTGACACGTAGACCCTACTCTGTGAACCCAAAGGTTCTAACTCTGGGAACTTTCCGGTTCCAACTCTATAAACATGCACAGCATAAATCACATAGAAATAATGCAGTACAACACATAACATACATATAGCATACAAATACTCTGTCACATGACTCTGATTACCTACTCAAGGTAAAGTGTAGTGAGAAGACTCACCTCGCGCATCTTCATAACTCGCAAAATCCCGGAAGTCACTCGCGCTCGATCCTCCGAGCTATAATCCTCCTATAACACAGTATACCTCTAATTAACACTTTCTCAACTAGGGTTTACTACCCCCATCAAGTCAACACTGGTCAACTCTGGTCAACGGTCAACGCTCAACTTTGACCGGACTCGCGCGAGTGCACTAGAGCGACTCGGCGAGTCTATACGTGTTCACCAACTCTCTAGGATTCTCTTTTGACATGTCGAGTACTCCCCTGACTCGACGGGTTCCACCTGGCATGAATCGCGGGGCAACCATGACTCAACTCGCCGAGTCTCAAGAACAACTCGGTGAGTTCCAGCTCAACTCAGTCCACCTGTCAACCCTATCTAACTCTCCCTGACTCACTGAGTCGACCCTTAACTCGGCAAGACCACTCGCTGAGTGGTTAAGGACAAACTTCATGCTACTCGCCGAGTTTGTTCTTCGGACTCGGCGAGTCCATGCCATGCACCAACTCAATCTCACTTCTGAGGTCAGATCCGCTCCAACAAATCATAGATCTGGCCCTCCCAAGCACATTCATCACGTAAAGTTCATGTCTTGGCGCTCATAACACACCCTATGACTCATAAATGGGGTTTTGACCTCAAGCACAAAGACCCCAATCCAAAACCCCCATGGATTCATAAAAAGCTTGGACAAAGGGACACTCTGGACCTCCAAGGGTCCAGATCCAGAACCTAACTCGCTTAAGGGACCAAGGAAGCACTAGATCTAGCCACAAAAGGGCTCAATAAGCCCTAAATCAACATGAACCTCCATATAACAGAGAATGGTTCGAAATTAGTACCTCAAACGTGATGTTTTGGACCTCAAATCTTCAGGAAGGTGATCCTCTTGCTTCCCCTTGGCTATTGCTTCCTTTCCCTTGCTAGATAACACCTCCAAGGTCAATAATGGCTCCTTATCTTACTCCAAACGCTCAAGCTCACTAGGGTTTCACTCTGGGACTGGTGAGCACAAATGACGGCCACAAGGCCCTTTAAATAGGCCCCAAACCCGAGAAATTAGGGTTTCATTAAACAGCGCGGACTCGCCGAATCCAGGCGCGAACCCGCGTCCAAATCCGTGATCATACTCGACGAGTCTAGGCTCCAACTCGCCAAGTCTCTTCACAAATAACAAAAATAAATAAATGAATAATACCTAGGAATCCGGGTTGTTACAGTTGAGAACCATTGTACTCCTCTTCTTCTTCAAACATCATCAGGTCATCGTCTGAACGGTTTAGATTGTTGACTTCTTGGATGTCTTCATCATCAAGACCGAAGGTAGGAGCTGAGCTAAGTTCAATTACAGGGCCTTCGTCTTGTGATAGGTTGACTGTAGGAGTGGGAGATGAACTGGAAGTTGGAGTAGGAGGAACTTTGGAGGTACCCGCGGCTGCGTCTGAAGCTTAAGCTTTTAACATTGTCTTTGCCATTTGATCCATCCAGTTCTGAACTTTTTGTATTGTTGCTACAGTATGGGCATTACTGATTGCATTTGCCCAATACTTAGCAACTGACTGGATTTCCTGTTCTTTCTGTTGCTGCTGTTTGATTTGTTGCTCCTTGCGGGCTTGGAAGGCCCTTCTGAAAGCTTCATATTTTTTGATCTCAGCTTCAGTTGTTGGTTTATAACGACTCCAAGAGTCGCTAGAGTTGCGACCGTCAATTCCTTGATTTTGCACCAAGGTGTCCCTTGGGTTCACGGATCCTTGCACGTTAGTGCTCACCATGCCTAAACCACCTGTGAGAGATGAAATCATAGTAGGATTTCCTGGGCTTCCTTGGTCTCCTTGACCTGTGGTCAAGTCTGGCCTCGGCCTAGTTCTGGCATGGGCGAAAGAAGTGCCCTGCGAATGGCAAGGTGTTTGTAGTGTTTGGGTGACTTAATTAAGGATGGAGTGCAACTCATCTGAAGAAAACAGATGTAGTCGGGAAGCCCTGGAGACCTTAGGGCGAGAACCAGTATCATCCCTTTGGGGTGATACCGGAGGGGTGTCTCCATGATGTGATGAAACATGCTCACTTGATGAGCTTGAGTGGTATTCGATGGTGGTATTGAATGGATCTGCGGCAATCCCAAGGACTACCCGAGCCTGTGGAGAGGCTGAGGTATATTTCCGGTCATGCATTTAGCTAGAGATAATGGTGGTTTTTCTTTTCTTGAGGACCGATATCGGTTGTCTGTCCTCTTCAAAATCACTACTTGATACAGTGGTTGGTTTGGATTTGCGTTTCTTGGTGGGTGCGGTTGGTTTGGGAGCATCCTTCTTGGGTGTTCTTTGTTTCTTCTTGGAAACTAACTGCTTTCTTCTTTGAGAAAGGTTGGATAAAGTAGTGGCAGAGGGGACTGCAGTACCCTCAGGGTTAATGGCTGCGGATGGAAGAGGCAGGGTAGAAGGGTATGGGGCAATACCCTCCGTAGCCTCAATGTGGTCTGAGACATTAGCAGTCTTAAGACCAAGAGAAGTGAGAATCTGAGTGGGGAGTCTATGGATTTGTCGAAATACAGTTTGATTAGAGGAAGGATTGTACCTTTTAAGATCTTAAGTGAAAAAGAAATTGATGTCACTCCCCATGTCGATGCCAGCATCCGCATGCAAGTCTGAGATACATAGCGACCAGAACTGTGCAAATGTGAGCTCGGTTGGGTTCTCGTTCGGGTGCTCCTTGGGAATATACTGAATGAAATCATCCCAAAGGATTTGCCCATAGTTGATGTCGTGTCTGGTGAAGATGGTCCATACCAATTCCAAGAGCTTGAGTCCCATGTTGTCAATGTTTGGACCTTAGAGTCATCGGAAGGGTAGGATAGTCTTTTACCCTTCCTAGAGGATGTATTGATAGGAAGAGATTAGCCTAGCCCCGAGGGTGTATTAATTAGAGTATTTATTTCATGTGATTAGGCAGGGGCTAGACCAGAGTTACCGAGTCAGAGATTTACTGAGATATCCGAGGTGAGTCTTCTCACTATACTTTACCTTGAGTAGGTAAATAGAGTTATGTGATACAGTGTTTGTATGCTATATATGTGTTATGTGCTGCACTGCATTCTTCTATGTGATTTATGTTGTGCATGTTGCAGAGTTAGAACCTGAGGGTTCACAGAGTTTGGGTGCACCGAATCACAGAGTTATAGCCTCGAGTGGCTAATATGTGTTATATGTGGTATTTTGGGGAAACTCACTAAGCTTTGTGCTTATAGTGTTTTACGTTATGTGTTTCAGGTACTAGTGAGGATCGCGGAAAGGTACCGGCTTGATCAGTACACACTCGGGAGTTTTATGCTATGAGATCTTGGGATTGATATATGTTATGAATTGAGTTTTCAAACAATGATGCTTTTATGAATAATGAATGAATTATGTTTTTATAAAATGCGAAAAATTGTTTTGGAAATTTACGTTGTTACAAGTTGGTATCAGAGCCTTGGTTTGAGGGATTCGAGTACACCTTCGGGCATATTTGAACTCAAACTGAGGATTTGAAAAATATTTTCAAAAGAGAACCAACTTTTCTAAAAAGAGTAAAAGATTTTTAGAGAACGCAGAGCAGAGTTGTGTGTACGATCAGTCAGCGCCCGAACGGTGATTTCCTAAAATAACCTTTTGTTATATGTTTATGAGATTGATATGATGTATTCTCATGCTAGAGTGGGATAGGTATTCCTATTAGGACTAGAGTGGCTTGATTTGTGATGCCTAAGTCAAGGGGGAGATGAGCTCCTATGAGATGCTTGAGAGTGAGTAGGTAGTAGTGAGGAGCTTATGAGAGATCGGTTAGAGAGTGGATTATGCATAATAGAGTGCTTGGGACTTAGGATCCTAGGAGGAGGACTTGAGGTGTATATTGATACGGTGCGGACAGTAGTATTGGGCCCGTACTACTGAAAACATTGGGGCGGTGTACAGTTCAAGTAAGAATCTTCGGGATGCCAGGGATCAAGGGGGGATGGGTTATCGAGTGCGAGTAAGCTAGAGTGAGTTTCTAATATATCATATGTTGTATTTCAGAGGTAGATCATGGTGAGGACATGTCATATGCCAGAGAGCAGTGGGACTAGTGATGAGGAGATCCGCCGGATCATCCATGATGAGGTGGCTGCGGCCATCAGGGCAGAGATACCAGAGATGTTCGGGTCTATTAAGACAACGTTGATTGAGCCTTTTAACGAGCGTTATGCCGCTCTTTCTGAGGCTGCTGTTGCAGCGGCCACCGCAGCCGTCGCTGCTACTAGGCCGCAGGGGGGTGACTCGTTGTTGTTCAGGGAGTTCAGCAATACGAAGCCACAAGAGTTTGATGGGACGCAGGATCCGATTGTAGAGATGAGATGGGTATCTGACAATTAGGGGTGTTTCTATACATGCCCGTGCCCGGAGCACTTGAGGGTTCGATTTGCGCTGAACCAGCTTCGCCTGGGGGCGAAGTACTGGTGGGAGTTTTCAACAGCACACTATTCTCCAGCAGAGCTTGCTGCGATGACCTGGGAGAGGTTCACCACCATGTTTCGTGATGAGTACGTTCCCTCGGTGGAACGAGATCGGTTGGCACAGGAGTTTTTGACCCTCAAGCAGGGTACGGAGTCTGTTACGGTTATTACTAGGATCATTCATGAAAGGGCGATGTTCTGCCCTGAGCATGTGTCTACTAAGCAGGCACGTATGAGCCGTTATTTGAGTATTTTGAGGAGAGACATTCAGGAGTTCGTGGCAAACTCCTCGTACCGGACATTTGCCAAGCTTCAGGCAAATGCCCGGAAGAGGGAGATTGAGTTAGAGACTCAGGCTAGGGAGGAGGCGGAGTCTCAGGGGAGGGATCGGCGACCGGCACAATCCCAGCCGGCAGCCAAGCGGGCCAAGCCCGCTGATTCCAGAGCAGGGAGCCAGAAGGGCCGCACTTGTGGAAAGTGCGGCAAGAGTCATGATGGAGTTTGTAGAGCGGGATCTTGCTACAAGTGTGGCAAGGAGGGGCATATGGCCAAGGACTGACCCAAGAGGTTTGCAGTGTGTTTTCACTGCAACCAGACCGGACACCGAAAGGCCGAGTGTCCGCTGCTGCGAGGGACAGCACAGGGAGCTTCTCAGGGGTCTGCCCCTGCTGCTGTTAGAGTGTTTGATAGTCGGCCAGTGAAGACCGAGATACTGAAGGCTCGGGGGAGAGCCTTCCAGTTGACTGCGGAAGAGGTCCGCGCAGCGCCTGATGTCGTGGCTGGTATGTATTCTTTAATGTATTTAGTTTTAATGTTTGAGATTTTGTGCTTATATTATGATATGCGTAGGTACTTTTCTTGTGAGTTCTGTACCTGCTTTGGTGTTATTTGACTCAGGTGCGAGTCGATCTTTTATATCGTTGGCTTTTAGTCAGCACATCAGTATTAGTCGAGAGGCGGTGAGTAGACCTCTTAGAGTCTCCATCGCCGACGAAAGAGCAGTGTATGCCACGGAGGTGATTCGAGGATGTGTACTCGAGATTTTCGGTGTAGAGTTTCCTATTGATTCGGTCCCGATTGCGATGGGGGAAGTCTGTGTCATCGTAGGCATGGATTGGTTGAGCAGATTTGGAGCAGTTATCGACTGCGACCGGTAGCTGGTGACTATACGAGACCGAAGTGGGGAGTTCTTACGGTGTACGACGAGGGTACCCATCCCGATTTAGCGTTTTGTTCGGCTGCTAGAGCGAGGCAGAGTCTACAGCAGGGCTGTAGTGGTTTTGTAGCGTGTGTGATGGGTACGAGAGTTGGTGTAGAGAGACCGAGTACGGTTGAGGAGGTCTCGATAGTGCATGAATTCCTGAATGTTTTTCTCAAGGAGTTACCGGGTGTGCCTCCCGAGAGACAGGTTGAGTTTCGCATTGATTTTATTCCGGGGGCAGCACCTATTGCCAAGGCGCCCTATCGCCTTGCACCTCCAGAGATGCAGGAGTTATCCTTGCAGCTTCAAGAGCTGTTGGGGAAGGGGTTTATACGGCCGAGCAGCTCGCCGTGGGGAGCACCGATCCTTTTTGTGAAGAAAAAGGATGGTTCGCACCGAATGTGCATAGATTATCGAGAGCTGAATAAGTTAACGGTCAAGAACCGTTATCTTTTGTCGAGGATCGACGATTTGTTCGATCAGCTGCAGGGAGCATCTTGGTTTTCCAAGATTGATCTGAGATCTGGATATCATCAGATGAGGGTGCGCGAGGAGGATATCCAGAAGACCACATTCAGGACTCGTTATGGGCATTACGAGTTCGTGGTGATGCCATTCGGGCTCACCAATGCGCCTGCAGCGTTCATGGATCTCATGAACAGGGTATACAGACTGATGCTGGATCGATCAGTGATTGTGTTCATTGATGACATTTTTGTGTATTTGAGGTCTAGGGAGCAGCATGAGGAGCATTTGCGAGAGATCCTCAGCATGCTGAGATCGGAGAGGCTTTACGCCAAATTCTCCAAGTGCGATTTTTGGTTACGAGAGGTGCAGTTTCTTGGTCATCTCGTTAACCAAAAGGGGATTTTGGTTGATCCAGGCAAAATCGAGGCGGTGATGAGTTGGGAGGTGCCGAAATCTCCTTCTGAAATCAAGAGTTTTCTAGGGTTGGCCGGCTATTATCGGAGGTTCATCAGGGATTTCTCCAAGATTGTTGTTCCTCTCACCAGGTTGACCCGGAAGGGTGTGGTGTTCAGCTGGGGCCCAGAGCAGCAGGCCTCATTTGAGACTCTTCACCAGAGATTGTGCGAAGCCCCGGTGTTGAATCTTCCAGAGGGGATGGAGGACTTCGTGGTGTATTGTGACGCATCGATATCTGGGTTGGGCGCGGTGTTGATGTAGAGGGGGCATGTGGTCGCGTACGCATCGAGGAAGCTGAAGCCTGATGAGGCAAGGTATCCCCCCACGATCTAGAGTTGGGGCTGTGGTGTTCGCCCTCAAGATTTGGCGCCATTATCTGTATGGGGTTCGGTGTACGATATACACGGACCACAAGAGTTTGAAGTATTTAATGGATCAACCAAACCTGAACATGCGTCAGAGGAGATGGTTGGATGTGGTAAAGGATTATGATTGCGAGATCTTGTACCACCCGGGCAAGGCTAATGTGGTTGCCGACGCCCTAAGTCATAGAATAGAGAGCACCTCGATTCGGGATATTTGTATGAGATTGACGGTAATGACTCCGGTGTTGGACACCATCAGAGGGGCTCAGGCTGAGGCAGTGAGACCGGAGAACCGCAAGAGAGACCGAGTTATCGGACAGGTGTCGGAGTTCATGACCGATAGCAGAGGGCTTATGACCTTTCAGGGTCGGATTTTGGTACCGTTTGTTGGAGGAACACGTACCATCTTGATGGAGGAGGCGCATAGATCGAGATTCTCAATCCATCCCGGGGCCACTAAGATGTTTCTGGATCTTAAAAGGGAGTATTGGTGGCCCTGTATGAAGAGAGATGTAGCGTGGTTTGATGAGAGGTGCCTAACCTGTCGTAGGGTTAAGGCCAAACATCAGAGACCGCATGGTAAGTTGCAGCCACTGGAAGTCCCAGAGTGGAATGGGAACAGTTATCCATGGATTTTATCACCAAACTGCCGAGAACGGCTAGGGGTGTCGATGCAATTTGGGTGATAGTAGACCGCTTGACAAAGAGCGCTCACTTTCTCACTATTAGTGAGAGTTCTTCTGCGGAGAAGTTAGCAGAGATATATGTGAGAGAGGTGGTATCGCGACATGGGGTGCCGATCTCGATTGTGTCAGATTGAGATGTGCGTTTCACTTCCAAATTTTGGAAGAAATTCCATGAGGAGTTGGGTACAAGGCTGCATTTTAGTACCGCATACCACCCAAAGACTGACGGTCAGAGCGAGCGGACGATTCCGACACTCGAGGACATGTTCCGAGCATGTGTGTTGGATTTTGGCGGAAGTTAGGACACATATTTGCCCTTAGCGGAATTCTCCTACAACAACAACCATCAGTCGAGCATTGGTATGCCCCCCTTTGAGCTATTTTATGGGAGGAGGTGTCGGACTCCCATTTCTTGGGGAGGGGTAGGGCAACGAGTGATGGGTAGCACGGAGATCGTTCTTCAGACGACAGAGCAGATACAACATGTCATACAGAGGTTGTTGGCCGCTCAGAAGCGCCAGAAGAGTTATGCGGATAGGCGACGATCCGATCTTGAGTTCCAGGTCGGTGATTATGTTCTCCTGGAGGTATCTACTTGGAAAGGAGTGATTCGATTCAGGAAGAGGGGCAAGCTAGGGCCCCGGTATATTGGGCCATTCAGAGTGATCGCGAGGGTGGGTAGGGTAGCGTACCGCTTGGAGCTACCTACGGAGTTGGAGCGGATTCATAATACCTTCCACGTCTCTCAGCTGAGGAAGTGTATAGCCGACGAGTCGGTGGTAGTGCCGTTAGAGGATATTCAGGTGGATGCGAGCCCGAACTACGTAGAGAGACTAGTTGCGATTGTGGATCGGATGATCAAGGTTCTGAGGAACAAGGAGGTGCCTCTGGTGCAGGTTCAATGGCAACATCGGAGAGGATCCGAGTTGACTTGGGAGCTACAGCGGGAGATGCGTGAGCAGCATCCGGAGCTATTTCAGGGATGAGACTTCGAGGGCGAAGTCTGATTCAAGTGGGGGAGATTTGTAACATCCGGAATTTCAGGTATTATATTTATTCGTTTGAATTTCAAGTTTTATGGAAGAACTCAGCGAGTTGATGCGTAGACTCGCCGAGTAGAGACGCGGATCATTATCCGGGTGGATGGCTGGACTCGGCGAGTCGCCCCAAGGACTTGGCGAGTCCACACTGTTTAATGAAACCCTAATTCCTCGGGTTTGGGGCCTATTTAAAGGGCCTTAGGGTCGTCATTTGCGGCTACCAGACCCCAGAGAGAAACCCTAAGTGAGCTAGAGCATTTATGAGAGGAAAGGAGTCATTTCTTGATCCTTTGTTGGTGTTTTTGCAAATAGAAGAGGACCAAGGCAAGAGGAGGCTGAAGAGGGTGCTAATCTAGTGATTCCAGGGCTCAGAGAATTCATTTTGAGGTATTCATTCGACCCTTCTTCAGTTTATGGTGTAATTCTTAGAGTTAGGGCTTTTTAGCCCCATTAGAGGATGGTTATATGGAGTAATTGGTCCCTTCTCGTGTTGGTGCTGTAGATCTGGACCCAAAGAGGTCCAGAGACCCTTTTCCCTTGAGCTTTATGGGTATTAATGGAGGTTATGAACTTAGGATGGCATTTTAGAGGCCATATCTTCAAATAAGGCCTTTGAGCCTTTGCATGTGCACCAAGATGTTAGCTTTACATGATTATAATGCTTTGGGAAGCTGGATCTATGGTTTAGAGGAGCGGATCTGAACTCAAGAGGCCAGTTCAGCTTGAGCATGGCATGGACTCGCCGAGTCCAATAGCCGACTCGGCGAGTAGGACGAGGGTTTTCCCGATAATCACACAGTTGGTGACTCACTGAGTTGGGGAAGCGACTCGGTGAGTCAGAGGGAATCTAGAGGACATAGTGCAGGATGGTACTCGCCGAGTCAAGAGCCGGACTCGGCGAGTTGGGTCGAGACATTTCACAGTTTGAGATCAGTGATGATTTGCAGAGTTGAGGTTGACTCAGTGAGTCGAATGAGGACTAGGAGAGTGAAGAGCATGTGTGGACTCGCCGAGTCACAGTTGCGCACTCGGCGAGTTTGGTCAAGGTTGACCGTTGACTTTTAGGGTTAGTCAATGTTTGGACCTTAGAGTCATCGGAAGGGTAGGATAGTCTTTTACCCTTCCTAGAGGATGTATTGAGAGGAAGAGATTAGCCTAGCCCTAAGGGTGTATTAATTAGAGTATTTATTTCATGTGATTAGGCAGGGGCTAGACCAGAGTTACCGAGTCAGAGATTTACTGAGATATCCGAGGTGAGTCTTCTCACTATACTTTACCTTGAGTAGGTAAATAGAGTTATGTGATACAATTTTTGTATGCTATATATGTATTATGTGTTGCACTCATTCTTCTATGTGATTTATGCTGTGCATGTTGCAGATTTAGAACCTGAGGGTTCACAAAGTTTGTGTGCACGGACCCACAGTGTTATAGCCTCGAGTGGCTAATATGTGTTATATGTGGTATTTTGGGGAAACTCACTAAGCTTTGTGCCTACAGTGTTTTATGTTATGTGTTTCAGGTACTAGTGAGGATCACGGAAAGGCGCCGACTTGATCAGTACACACACGGGATTTTTATGCTATGAGATCTTGGGATTGATATATGTTATGAATTGAGTTTTCAAACAATGATACTTTTATGAATAATGAATGAATTATGTTTTTATAAAATTCAAAAAATTGTTTTGGAAATTTACGTTGTTACAGATCCGGCTGCTTCTACTAATGTGCAGTTTCTTCTTTCAACGACACCATTTTGTTGCGGAGTGTAGGGTGCTGAGAAATTGTGAGAAATACACTTGGACACCAAGAAACTGTTGAGAAGATGATTAGTAAACTCGGTTCCATTATCACTGTGGATGCGTCTAACTGGAAGCTTGATCTGAAGTTCTATTTCTTTGATGAAGTTTATGAGAATCTGTGGTGTTTCTGATTTGAGTCTGAGAAAGAAGACCCATGTGAAGCGAGTGAAGTCATCAACAACAACCAGTATGTATTTCTTGTGGTGGAGACTGGCTACAGTTGAATGACCGCAGAGATCCATGTGTAATAATTTCAGAGGTTCTGAAATAGATGAATCCATTATCAGAGGGTGACTTGCTTTGACTTGTTTTCCACATTCACAAGATGGACAGAGAGTATCGTTGCTGAATTTGAGAATCAGGAGACCGCAGACAAGTTCTCCAGTGACCAGATTGTTAATGTATTTGAAGTTGAGATGAGCTAGCTTACAGTTCCATAGCCAGCTGACTCGGATACAGCTTTAGAAAGAAAACACAGCTGCGGTTTACCAATAATGAGAGAGATATCCAGAGGATACATTGTGCCTTCGGAGCGAGACTTAATTAAGCATGTGCTTCTGTCACTTGTCATTATGTAATAGAATTGATCATCAAATTCCACTCGATGACCTGCTTTACATAGTTGGCCATCACTAATGAGATTGTGTTTAAGGCTTTCTACATAAGCAACCTTCCTAATGGAAAAGTTCCCCGTGGTGAGAACACCGTAGCCTCGTATGATGCCATTTGCATTTTTTCCAAAAGTGACGTTTCCACCATTGCATATCGCCCTGAAATCCTGAAGGTACTCTAACCTTCCGGTCATGTGCAAGGAGCAGGCACTGTCGATCAACTATTCTTCTTCTTGATCCTCCTTGCACAATGCCTACAAAAACTAAGTGGTTAATTTGGGCACCCAAGTGAGTTTGGACCCTGAGGTCACATACGATGTGTTAATCGATGCATGATGCTAGGTGGCAGGGACAGGTTTTAAGTCAACTTTCAATCCTAGTCCAGGTTGTTTGCAGTTCTTTGGAGTTTTTTTGAGATTGTGAGTAATTATGAGTACTTTTGAAGAGATTAGGAATTACCCTGAAATCCTAGGTGTTGGAAGTTCTTTGAATTCTTTTACATTTACATTGACAAGAGAACTTTTTGTCATTTTTCCTGACATTTGACCTAGTCTGAGGTTTTGAAGAAAAAGTATGTTTTTGTCCATTCCGAGGATTGTCAGATTTGACTTTTTTGTTTGTGTGTTTTGAAAAGGTGTTTTGTGCAGGTCTAGCAGGAGTGAAGGCACGTGCAAAGCTTTTGTGATGTGATTTCTTAAACATTTGAGATGGCCTTTTAGGTGCCGGAGTTGGCAAAATTCCTTTCCATTTTTGAGGTTTTCACACTGTAAAGGTTGGAGTAGGTAAGATACCTTTCCATTTTGGATCATTGATATAATAGATTTGAAATCCATTTGAATGAAAAGACTTATCCTCATGTTTGGATTTTTTTTAGAGTATTATCAGAAACAGTGAACTCCTTTCTCTTTGTTTTCATGGGAACAGTTTTTTTGAAATGATAATTTGAAAAAGTAAACTTCTCAGGACTTTTTGATTTAGGACATTTCACAGATTTCTTAACTTTTGAGCTAATTTCTCATTGCTTGCCACGAGAGCGAAATTCTTCTTTTAAAAACTCTTTTTGCTTCGATCTTAGGAGAACCGCATTCAGTGATATTTAATTGCGGTTTCCTAGAATCTTTTGAGGATTTTGAAAAATAGTGACTCGATTCATCCGAACTTGAGAAGTTAGGACTTTGAGAACATTGACCATATTCAAATTTTCAATTGGTAATTCATTATTAATTGGCTTAATGATCACAGAACTCTTGAATTCGATCAGTGGAGTAGTGCTTTGGGCTACCGCAGAGTAAGTCTTGGTGAATACTTCTTTTGGACAATTAATATTAGGTAATGGGACAGATTGTGGTATGTAACTGCAATCAGAGACACTGCGGTCAGACTGTAAGGATGGGAAGTCTAAAGAGACTTCAAGACTTTTAATAACAATTTCCTCATCAACTATGGATGATGTCTGAGAATCTATGTTGTTGACATGAGTAGAAGATTCAGGGAGAATTTCTTATACAACTTATTACTCAGATCATGAAGTTTTCCAAAGTGGGCTTGGATATCCTCAGGAAATTTTTTGTCATTGACTAGAAACAAGAAGTTGCGGTCTGGTGGGATATAGGGACGTTCCGGTGTGAACCGAGGTGATGAGTTCGTTGTAGTTGGGTAACCATTGGACCATCCCTAGTTAAAAGTGTTATCAACATTCCCATTATTAACAAGATTCTCAATGGCCTCAGTTTTATTAAAAGCTTGTCAATTAAAAGATTAAAACGTACAATTTGATTTTGTGCTAGATCTCGTTGATTTAAGGCTATCTCTAATTGGGTTTCAGTAAGAATTCTAGCATCCTTTTCTAACATTAAATCCTTCTCTAACATTGCCATTTTGAGTCTCTTATTGTCCAAACGTCCTCTAATATGGAACATCTCCTACGAAGCGATGTTCTTCTTATCTAGGACTTTATTGTAGTCTGTAAGGACGGCGGCACAAGTGTCATTGAGAGTGTCTATGAAAGGTTGACAATCATGCATGTTGTCATTTAAAGTTTGAATCATGAGTTTTACCTATTCCACAATGCTGAGAGTTCCATCTTTAGACATATAGCAATGGTTCTTCTTTAGATTGGTTGAGCCATGTTCATCAGTAGTTGCCACCATACAGATCTTTCCTTTCCCTTTGCTAAGGACATCTTCATCTTCGTCTCCTGATAACCACACTTGATGATTCCTCTTCACTTGAGCAACGTAAGCCTTTCACTTTTCTTTATCTTCTAGTTCTTGAGCCATTCGAAGATAGAAGGCTCTATCTTTTACTATGTTTGCCTTGCAATCTTTGGCAAAATGGGTTTCCTTATTGCATTTGTGACATATGATGACATCACTCTTGTCTTCTATAGAGGTACCAGAGTCAGTTGATTGGGACTGCGGTGGTACTTCTTTGGAACGAGTCTGCTGAGATTGCGGTGGAGGGAGAGGGTTCTTGGTGGGACGGAAGTGATTGTTTTGAAAGTTACGGTTGAAAGGTGGTCGATTGAATTGTTGGTTTTTGCGAAATGAAGGTGGTAAGCGATTGAATTTCTGACTGATAAGAGCAATGGCATTCTGAAACTCTTCTTCATCGTCGTATTCTGAGTCAGCTTCATATGACTGTGGTGGAGAGTCATACGAGGTGGGATAGGTTTAAGTGTGAGGTGATTGGGCTACTAATGCGAGTGGTCCTCCGAAGTCTGGACATTCCTTGAGTACAGTGGACTCTTGAGCTTGCAATTCTAGATAAAGCTTATAGAGAGATAAGGAGTGAATCTTCCTGTCACCTTGTAAAATCATTTTGGCTGTTGTCTAGTGTCTTCCTAAACCATTAAGAAACTGCAGATTTGTTTCATGATTGGACAGTTTTGTGACAATCAAGTTGAACCTTTTAAATGAGTCTTCCAAACTTTCACCGGAGTGGGCTTTGAAGTTATTGAACTCGTTGAGTGCTGTAGTGAACTTCTTGTCTTGAGCCTGCTCTTAACCTTCGTACAAGTTTTTGAGGACATCCGAAATCTCCTTTGCTGATTTGCAATTTATGATGATTTCAAAGTTGTCAAGAGAAAGTCCACAAGAGATTTCATAAAAGGCAATAGCATCACTTTCAATTTTGTCTAGATCATCTTTTGTGGGACGATTCAAAGCTGGTTAACCTCCTCTGAGCCTTGTTGTGGCAGTTTGAACAGGGGTAAGGACTGGAACATTGGGTCCTTCTTCTATAGATCTCCAGACATCTCTACCAAGTCGTCTAAGATACCTTTCCATCCTTTGAGACCAGTGATGATACTCATTTGCAACCAGTATTGGGGCTCGATTTGAACCACCAACACTATTGGAAACATTCAGTGATAAAGATTGTGCCATTTGAAATTTTGTTTAGAGATGAGCTTCAGTTGTATAGAGGGCTCTTTGAAAAATCAGAGTTCCGATTTTCAAAAAGCAACCACTATGGCTCTGATACCAATTATTGAGAGAAAAACTTTGAGAAACACTTAAACAAAATGGTTAGAACAAGTATATAGCGGAATAGTTAATCTCGAAGGATCTGTTAGCTCAACAATAATATTAATAGTTAGAAGTTAGTAGGTTAGATGCAGAAAGTAAGGTAATGTAAATGACGGCAATTTTTATATCAAGAATACACGTAAGTTGATTCATAACTTGGAATGCATTCAAACCAAAGTTAGTAAGTGAGATCAAACTTAGTGAATAAGTCACAAGGACTTGCTCCGAAGAGAGATTATAATTTGATATGTTTGAGTAAGAAGTGGAGAGTGAAGAGTGATAGAATGATAACTTTAGAATTTGTATTTAGATGAAATGCATAAGTTATCAGTGAACAGGAGGGGGTAAACATTACAGAAGAATACGTCTCTATTTATAGAGACATAGAACTACACTAGATTACAACTCTATAAGCAGCCATGCAAGGCACACAGGATAATAGAGTGTATTCCATAAAAGACAAACAAAGTAATCTAGCTAATGACTGCAGTAGCTGACTCCGGGTGCTGATGTGGTTGCGGTAGAGAGATGGTTGCAGTAGCTAAGTTCAAGAGGGTCACTTTCATGATTCAACACATTTCCCTAATGAAAGCCAGAAAGTGTTTGGCAAAGGGATGTACTTCATATCTTGCGTTCGTGATCGATGCTAAGAAGGAAAAGAAGGAGGTGCAGAATATTACGGTGGTGTGTGACTATCCGAAAGTCTTTCCTGAAGATCTTCCCGGATTGCCCCTAATCGACAAGTAGAATTCTGTATCGACTTGTTACCAGGAACGATGCCAATAGCAAAAGCACCGTATCAATTAGCACTAATAGAGATGAAAGAGCTTACGACACAACTTCAGGAATTATTGGACAAAGGTTTTATTCGACCTAGTTCATCACCCTGGGGAGCTTTGGTGTTATTCCTAAAGAAGAAAGACGGGAGCATGAGAATGTGCATCGATTACAAAGAGCTGAATAAGGCAACAATAAAGAACAAGTACCCGTTGCCAATGATTGATGACCAATTCGATCAGTTGCAAGGTTCGAGCTATTTCTCGAAGATCGATATGAGGCCAGGATATTATCAGCTAAATGTAAGAGAGCATGATAATGAGAAGACTACGTTCAGAACAAGATATGGACACTATGAGTTTTTGGTTACGTCATTGGACTAACCAATGCTCCAGCAGCCTTCATGGATTTAATGAACAGGTTTTGTAAACCATTCCTAGATAAATATGTGATAGTGTTCATAGATGACATTCTGATTTACTCGAAAAGCCCGGAGGACCATGGCAGACACTTGCGAGAAGTTTTAGAAGTATTAAAGAAGGAGAAGCTATATGCAAAGTTTTCTAAATGTGAATTTTGGATTCAAGAAGTCCCATTTTCGGGTCATGTGGTTAACCAAGAAGGGATAATGGTTGACCCAACAAAGATTCAAGTTGTGATAAAGTGGGAACAACCAAAGGTCCTACAGAGATCTAAAACTTTTTAGGATTAGTTGGGTATTACTGACGGTTTATTGAAGGCTTTCGTCGATCGCTACTCCATTAGCAGCTTTGACCCACAAAGGAGCTTCTTATACTTGGAATGAGAAGCATAAGGAAGCTTTTGAGAAGTTAAAGAAGAAAGTGTGTGAAGCACCGATTCTTTCCTTGCCTGAAGGAGTTGATGACTTCACAGTTTATAGCGATGCATCTGGAGTTGGGTTAGATTGTGTTCTGACCCGAAGGGATAAAGTGATAGCGTATGCGTTAAGGCAATTGAAAGAGCATGAAAAGAACTACCCCACTCATGACCTGGATTTGGCAGCGGTAGTAGTCGCCTTAAAGATATGGAGGCACTATCTTTATGGTACTAAATGCAAACTTTTCACTGATCATAAGAGTCTTCAATATCTCTTTAATCAGAAGGAATTGAACATGAGGCAATGATGCTGGCTAGAGTTACTCAAGGACTACGACTGTGAGATACTTTACCACCCTGGTAAAGCAAATGTTGTTGCTGATGCTCTCAGTCGGAAGGTAAACCTTGAAAAGAAAAGGCCAAGAGCGTTGAGAATTGAAGTTGTCTCGACAATTGTGGAAGGTATAAAGAAAGCTCAAGAGGAATCTTTAGAGAAAAATGACCAAAAGGAAGAACGTTTGGGAAAAACGTTAGTGTTTGATACAAACGGTCAAGGACTGAAGGAATTCCAAGATAGGATTTGGATACCTAAGATGGGAGGAGTAAGAGATCTTCTGATGGAAAAAGCTCACAAGACCATGTACTCGATTCATCCCGGCAGCACAAAAATGTATAGGGATCTAAAACCCTATTACTGGTGGCCGACGATGAAGCTCGATGTTGGTAAGTATGTGGCCGAGTGTGTAACATGTGATAGGGTTAAGGCACAACATCAAAAATCGTATGGGAGTTTAGAACCTTTACTTGTACCCATGGGTAAATGGGAAGACATCAATATGGATTTTGTGACTAAATTGTCCAAAACAAGGAACGGTCACGACATGATTTGGGTGGTCATTGATCGCTTCATTAAGAGTGCGCATTTCATAGCAGCCAACGAGAAACGGTCTATAGATAAGCTTGCGAATTTTTACGTGAAGGAAATTGTGAGGCTTCACAGTGTTCGGTTAACGATTGTATCAGATCGTGACAACCGTTTTACCTCAAGATTTTGGAAGAGTCTACTAGAGGAATTGGGTACCAAGTTGTGTTTGAGTACAACGTATCATCCGCAAACCGATGGTCAGACCGAACGAACAATTTAAACGTTAGAGGATATTCTTAGAGCATGTACCCCGGAATTCCAAGGTAACTGGGATGAACTTCTATAATAATAACTTCCACTCGAGCATCAAGATGGTACCTTATCACACTTTGTATGGAGAAAAGTGTCAAACACCGTCATGTTGGCTGGAAGCTGGGGAAAAGCAGTTTATGGGACTTGAAATAGTCCATCAGACTGCTGAAAAGTTGAAAGTGATTAGGGAAAGGATGTTAGCAGCTCAAGATCGACAAAAGAGCTATGCTGAGAAGAAAAGACAACCGATATCATTAAAAGTTGGAGATTTGTTTTTACTTAAAGTCTTGTCTTGGAAGGGACTTATAAGATTTGGTAAAAGGGGAAAGTTGAGTACAAGGTTTATTGGGCCGTTTAAAGTTCTTCAGAAGATCAGGAATCAAGCTTACAAGCTAGAATTACCAGAAGAACTAAAGGGTATTCATAACACCTTTCATGTGTGTTATTTGAGGAAGTTCACGGGAGATGTACCTGACATAATTCCAATTTCTGAATTAAGGTTGGATGAAAACAACAGGTTAATTGAAGAACCTGAGGCAATCGTTGACCATAAGAATAAGAAGTTGCGACGCAAGATGGTCGATTTAGTGCTTGTGCGATGGAACATACGACTGGACCAAATCTCACTTGGGAAACGGAGAGTGACATGATGAGTCGCTACACGCATTTGTTTGTTGATGTGTGATTCCAGGGACGAAATCATCCTAAGGAGGAGAGAATTGTAATGCCCGTGTTTCCAGGATAGGCATTAATAATTATGTAATAGTTTAGGTCAACTTTTGTAATTCATTTTGATGAAATGAAAAGGAAATTATGTGATTATTATGCGTTTTATGCTTAATTATTAAGAATTAATTAATTAAGAATAAAAATAAGCGTCGAAAATAAATATTAAATAAAGCTGATATCTATTAAGAAAGTTGTAGTGGTCGCGACAAGGATTACAGATATATAAAGAATACTGAAATCCGAGTTATAACGCAGAAGTTATGACCTATCGAAGTTCCGCAACAAAACGGCACGACGCCGAATGACGTAAAAAGTGAGTTTTTGAGAAACTAATTTTTAGCCTTAGTGATCTAAATGAAAGTCGTAGTGTTCGTTAAACCGAGAGTATGCATAAAAAGAACGCCCAAATTTGACTTCGTATGAGGAAGTTATGATTTTTCTAAGTTTCAGCTTAGCAGTAGACAGGTAAAAACTCGAACTTTAGATCGAGTGATTTTTAGCCGACACAACCTAAGAATCTAAGGTCTCGTCAATAGTAGTACAACGGTAAAAACACAGACGAAAACGGACGTCGGATGAAGAAGTTATGAATTTTAAACAGATTTCCTGTCCCGTTCTGTTAAAAATAATAATATTAAAATTAAATTCAAAATTATCCGATGAAGTCTAAACAAAAGTTGTAGAGCATTATTTTACCTACGCGTGCATATAAAGAACGTAAAAAATGGAGCCCGTATGCGAAAGTTATGGATTTTAGAAGTTTTGGCTAAAAAATCAAGAAAATCCCAAAATCTGAGAAATTTCGCATGGTGAGACTTCGGCCACGTCACCCTCGCTCGCAGGTCGCCTCGTGTCCACCACGTGCTCGTTGCTGATTCGACCGAAGGTGTGGCCCAATAGGAACTCAATGCACCTCGCACCAGTGGCAGATCTGAAGCGCGGTCGATTGGGCATCTGACACGTGCCCCCCTTGCGTGTCCAAGCTTCACAGGCTTGCCACCTCTCCACCCCTCGCACCATAGAACTCGGTCCAATCAGAAGCCGCCATATGGAGCCTCTTATGCGAGCCACATGTTCACTTATCCTCCCCCTCGGATCCGAAGCCTCCGCTATAAATAGAAGGGTGCGAACCCTCCCGGGGATAATTTGGAAAGTTGCCATTTTACACCCCTAAACCCATATTTATTCCATTCCAACTTCCCCCAAAGCCCCAGTATTATACCAAACACACAAAATACATTCCGAAGTGCCCGAAGACCCTGAAAAATTTATCATTTTGGTTTTGAAGCCCAACCCTCGCAGAGCCCAGTTTCTCAATAAAACTCTTTGTTTTATAAGAAACGACTGTTTTAGGAAACGAAGTGCTGACCGATTTTCATTAAATCAAGTGAGTGTGTAGTCAGTTACACCTTACACATAGATATGAAGTATTTTCTTTAAAATACATGTTATGTGTAATTATATTAATTGTTTATTTGAGGTGACTGTTGAATAGATGTTTTATACAAGTTTTAAACTTTGTATGTATTTTATCGAAAAATATGTTGGGTAAAACATGGGTAGACGAAATAGTCGATGTGTGTTAAATTGATGAGAGGCCACGATGTTGTTGTTGTAGTAGTCGTCTAGCGGAGTATAGATGACGACCACGGACCTTTCTAGACAGTCTAGTGGAACACTAGCAGGTTCACAACCTGTAGGTGTTGGTGAACTATATGTTCATTGGTGTACTCCATCCCCTCATGGTTGCCTTTAGGACATGTATGGCTGAGGAGTCCCCTTAGCAGTGGTGTCCACCCCGATGATAATCCTTAGGCTAGGTCCCTGGTAATAGGTGTTTAGGAACGTAAAGTAAGGATAATGGAAATGGGTAATCAGGGTTATTGTTGATTGGTGAATCTAATAGATTTATTATTATTGTGGTTTGGAATCCCTATATGCTAACCAAGCTCCCAAGCCTGACCCACTGAGCTTTTTATATTACAGGTAGTGGACCCCGAGCATAGTCGGATGATGATGAGAGATTTTTGGATTATAGGCCAGTAGTTGTAAAATTATTGTAAGGCTTATAATGTCTTGTTTATGCTTTTGATCTGTATCGGAACATGACATCCCGAGGTTTTGATATAAAATGAAAATATATATTTCTTAAAGTAAGATTTTGATAAATTTTTATCATGTTTTGTTTTGGGAACAAATTCCGCAACATCTTTTAAAAGGATTACTTTGAGTTTATTTTAAAAGCATAAATTAAATTGGTATTTTCTGGCCGAGAAATTAAGGGATGTCACAATTTTCCCTAACAACAATCGCCTTCAAGAATGTGGATTTGTGAACATGCACGATTCCGTCTCAAGTTATCTTGTTCTCGAGATCATCATTGCCAATCTTGATTCATTCGAAAGCAGAATGAAGTAGGCAGAGTGGAATTCGTGGGTCTGGTATTTTGGTAAGAGGAACAGAGAGAGGATGGGTTGCTATGAACTCGATCATAACACAGATCGATTCGTCATAGTCGTTTGGATCTAGATATAATAGTTGGGTAGTGTCCTTGAGGAACGGTTCTGAAGACATAGACGATGAGGATCCCATTGATGATTTATTTTTGTGTGTAAGTTTGGCAGTTTTGGGAGCGGTTTGGGTGGACGCCATTGTTGCAGGTTGAGAGCTTTGAAAAGCACTTGAAATGAGAGAGAAGAAAGGAAATGAGAGTTTTGAGAGCGTAATGGGTAAAATGGGTTTCACTTGGCTTTTATAGTTTTAGGAAATAAGTGGGTCGGGTTGAAAGAAATGATGAAAATTGTATTTGGAAACGAATCGCATTTAATGTGTCGCCAAAAATGGGACTGAATTGACTTGCAACAACTAAAGTAACCCTGATTTAATGTGAAGAATGGAAACCACTGCTTATGACATGATGTTTGCTTTTTGTAAACGTGTGTAGAGATTTGCGCTTTTCTAGGGTAAAGAGATTAACATCATTAACCAAAAAGTAACAGTTTGTGTTATTGGGAAAACGTTTGGAATCACATAACAACAAAAACCTTTTAACTTCTTACAAAAGAATTGACTTCGGAACCATAATGTTGCAGGATGAAAATGAGTTTTCGACAAGTGAATGTCCGAGATGAATTTTTGACATGGTTTTGGAACATTGAAAAGGTCTGAGACAAGTTTTATAAAGTGATCTCGGAACATAAGATTCTGGAATGAAATTTAGAAACAGTTCCGGAGTGAAATTTCGAAAAGTTTCCGGAGTGAACTTTTCAAATGTTTTGGAATCAATGACTTAGATCTAGGACAAAGATTTAGAATTCAATATTGTTCCAGATTTGAATTCCGGGATGAGAATGTTGGGACATACTTTTATGTGGTTTGGGCTAGGCAATCTTTTGTATAGGTCTTTATTGGGTCTTGGTCTTTCTATTGTACATTTTGGTGTCTTTTGCGGTTATGTTGGTGTTCGCGGTCGTGAATAGGTTTACAGCCATAAACGTGTGTCCGACCATAAACCCTGTTCACAGCAAGTATGCCCCTATATATAGCGTCAGAGTCTGTCAGAGTGATGTGACGTATCAGAGGTGTTTACGGTCATTGTGTATGTTCTCAAGGTGTACCAGACGTTTCTTCTAATAGACGTGTGCATTACGTGATATTCTTCTTCTTCTTCTTCTTCTTCTTCTTCATTCTTGTTCTTATTTGTTTTGATCAATGTTTTGGATCATTGAATTAGGACTCTTGCTACCGGTCTTGTAAATTGCTACAATGCCTTCATGGCTGGCGAGCTGCCTCCTCAACATTGGGGAATGAATGTGGAGAAGAAGTTCAACATAGGCAAATTATGATGCTTTCACTACCATGAACCTGGCCATTTTTTCAGAGACTGCCCAAAGCTAATAGGAGGGAGAACAATGAAAGAACAATGGTGTCAATGGGTACCAGAAACCAAAACTGAAAACGGTAAGCATGAAGCTTAGTGAGTTCCCAAATCATACCACATACCATACAACACATATACTACCCAACATATCCGGGTGCTGGCCTACCCCTTCGGTATCATTCAACCAGTATCCGAGGACTATCCCCCATATCACTACCACATAATAACATAGCATAACATACCTAAATATATTTTCAGGCATATGTGGGTGCCCGATCTACCCCTTCGGTATCTTTCATCCGGTATCCTGGAGCTAACCTCACTTTCGGAATCTTTCAACCGGTAACCGGGAGCTGGCATCCCCGTCGGTATCTTTCAACCGGTCACCGGGGACTATTTCACCCCTACCACTACCACATAATAACATAACATACATACTGCTAGGCATGCATCGGTTCTGACTAACCCTTCGGTATCTTTCAACCGGTATCCGGGGACAATTTCACCCCTACTACTACTACTAGCATGTATATAATAGAGCATCCTAGCACATCAAGCATATCATATAGTGGCAAACCAAAAAATTATCACAAAGACAATCATCTAAAAAATATCTCCTCCTAGTGGGCAAACATTGTAGCCTTAGAACCACTTCTACTGGAAGGTAACTCACCCTACACTGCTGAAGTCCTGCATACCCAACCCCAACTACTAAATGACAGGTTCCCGAACTGTCAACATCAAAATAACACCCACTAATAATTTGGTTCCAATACATAACCATAAGTACAGGCTTAGGGTAAAAGACTGCTTTACCCCAATCTTAGCTTGATCTAAGCCCAAGGCCCAATCAAAAGGCCCAACAATCAACTATGAGTCAAAGCCCAACATATGGCCTAATTTTCCAAATTGGGCCGAAACCTTTACATGGTGTCACTTCTAAGGCTCAACCATTTATGTCAGTCCAAGATTTGACATTCTAATGGCCCAATATCATATAATCATTAAGGCCTAAACTATGGTCCATCTATGGCCCAATTTTCTAAATTGGGCCCAAACCCTCATATGGGCCTTACCCTAAGCTCATCAACACATTTTAGTCCACATGATTATTCTTGGATGGACCATTAATAATCCAGTTACCAAAGCCCAATGGAAAATCCCAACTCCAGGCCCAAGTAAGATTAGGGTTTCACATAAAAAGACAATTAGGGTTAAGTGTTTCTCATTTAACCCATTAAGGACTTAATCCATTAAGTCCATCACTCTACTAGATAATCCATATGGTGTTACTGGGTATAGTTCCCAAATCCATTCCAATGTCCTAAAAGTGGGTCACAATAAGTCCAAAGCCTATAAATCCAATATTAGGGTTTTCTAAACCCTAATTAGGGTTTCCAACCCCATCTTAGCCCAATAGGCCCAATAGCTAGGTCTTTTCATCAATTAAGGTTCATCAGGCCCATTAGGGTTTCACTAGGCCCATTAGTCACATGTTTGGGCCTTTAGGTCAATTAGGGCTTCATTGGGCCCATTAGGGTTTATTAGGCCCATTATGGTTTTAGTCCCTTTGCCCAAACATCCCAACGAATCAAACACAACAAGCACACTACCACCCAACACGGCAGTTGGTGGCAGCAGGAGACGGTAGCTACCACCTCAAGGTGGTGGCTAGGGTTTCTTTTTCATTATTCCACTTTCAATGCATTTTACAAAGCTTTAATCCTAAAATAAACATACACACACAGCCACCTTGTGGTGGCCGACGGTGGTAGATGGTGTCAGCTACCACCTCACGGTGGTGGCGGTGGCTTTTTCATGAACTCTAGCTAAACAAAACACCCAAACACACACTTCAAAAAATAGCACACACTCCAGCCACCCATCTGGTGGCTCACGGTGGCGACAACAACGGATTCGGGATGGCAACCACCACCTCACGGTGGTGGCAGTGGGGTTTTCTTCATATCTCTGGCCAAAAGATGTTCTTGCAGCCCCATACCATCCCAACACACGGACCCATACACCACAACACGCCCACAGCTACCTTCCACGGTGGCTAGTAGCGGCAGAAGAGGTAGCACAACGGCAACGGAAACATTATTGGCAACTAACATCAGCGACAACTGGCGGCCTAGCGCGTTGCACTGAAGAAACGACGACGAGACAGGAGGAGAGGAGGTTGCGATGGAGGGACGGGGCCTGCTGGTGGTCTTCTTCGTCTTCGAAAAAGTGAATGTTGACTGTGTTAGATTGCAGTTCGGCGGCAATGAAATAGTAACACGAACGTCTTCGTCGGCAGCTAAATGGCACAACAACTACTTGGTGGTTTCCGTCGTCTACAACGGTAGCGGTGCTGGTGGGGAAGCAGGAGGGTAGCGGCTGCCACTCTCTTTAGGGTTAGGGTTATAACTGGGGGTGACGAGTTTATATACCCCGATCCCCCAAACTTGTTTCCATAATGACAAGTTCAGCCGCTCCCTCCAGAAATTATTTCGAAATAAACCCCATATTTACCATTTAAACCTTGACCTTGAAAATCCCTTTCAAATCCAATCCAAAATTTACCTAACAGTCCTTCCCTCTTCAAATTATTTCCATGTGAAGTCCTTATGTTACCAAATGACCCCTCCTCTATAAAACCTTTTTAATTTAAGTCCACATGATATCAAACACCCCCTGTCTGCTAAAAATCTTTACAAAATAAGTCTCAAATTTTACACTTTAATCCCCACCTTCTAAAATTATGACTGTTAACTCCTCAAGACCAACACCTTGCTATATAATTATAAATTTTAGGTCTATTATCCATTCATTAATTTGATTATTTATTTATTAAATAAACAGGGTGTTACAACTCTCCCCCACTTAAATTAGATTTCGTCCTCGAAATCATTCCTTACCATTTCTTATGCGCCAAACCACTCAAGTAACATGGTCACCATCCTGGGCACACCCTAGCCTTCCCAGGGTAGCTGTGCCCAGTCTTCACAAAGCCCTGAAATGTGCGGGTGAATGAATTCCTTGCAACAAGATCACATGAACTCGGACCAAAATTTGCTGTCTTGAGATGGTCGAAAGCCATGATAGACCACTCATACTGAATCGTTAACGTTGAACCCGGTCCGTTTATCCCTTAACTGACTACTCAACTTCTAATAACTTGACGCCCCCACTATAAAACAGGATCACAGACCTAATTATCTCCGCAGATCACTTATACCTGGTCAAGGCTTAGCTAATCCCGTTGTGAGTGACTTGTTACTTCCCAATCAACCCGTTATTCCTTCCGTATTTGCAAACCTGAAACACTAATACTACTCGAGATCCTAAAATTGACTGAAACACCAAACAACCTGAAGCAGTATGTTATCACATGACTTCTTTCCCAAATTCTACCAAGACCTTTTGGGTATCAACTCGTTCACCAATCATCTGAAATACCAGGTTCCAGCCCGGATGCGGAGCCAAAGGACTCTCACTTAGCCGCCTCACACGACTTCTGAACGAAATCCTTCTCTGGAACTAGTTGCCACTAGTTATCATACCACTATGGCACTAACAACCTCCTGATCTAACCGATCGGGAGCATGCATCGAATCCTGTCATTATCAAATCCAAGACTAAAAGTGATTGTCACCTGACCAATGGTAGCCTTATCTCAAACGTCCTTAAGTTGTCCATTGCTTCCCTGATCTCATAACCGTAGTGGTGTTCCTACGGTCGTCTCGCTGGTTCAACCAGATCGAATCCATCTGGGAAATTCCATAATCCAATTCGTGGATTTCCATATTCTCACTACTGCACCTGAACTGGTGGGTACTCATGTTCCTTCCGCGTCTTAACAATGCGCTCATGCTATCTACCAACCTAGTGAATGCTACGACTACACCCACAGACTTACTACACTCTAGCACTATCTACACTCTAGCACTATCCTAGCACTATCTGACCGCTAGTGAATGCTACGTCTACCCCCACAGTCTTACAACACTTTCCATGCCAACTGACTGTTAGTGAATGCTACGGCTACCCCCATAGTCTTACAATACTTTGCACACTATCTGAATGCTTATGAATGCTACGTCTTCCCCCGTAGTCTTACAACACTTTCCATACTACCTGATCGATAGTGAATGCTACGGCTACCCCCACATTCTTACAACACTTTCCATACTATCTAACTATTAAAGAATGCTACGGCTACCCACGTAGTCTTACAACACTTTCCATACTAGTCGAACACGCAGTCGACCTAACACACAACTAAACTTGAGTCCTAACTGGAGCTCTAACATGGTTCCCGAAACTTGTTGTCTGAGAGTCTCAAAGTCTGCCTACTGCTTAGGCCCCCAACGAAAGACGACCGACTTCTTGGTCAGTCGGGTCAAAGGAACCACAATCTCAGAGAGAAGTCGTGTATAAATCTCCAGTAATAACCTGGTAGACCCAGGAAACTCCGAATCTCAGTTGGAGACCTCGGATTCTCCCACTGCATTACGGCCTCTATCTTTGTCGGATCGACCAGAATGCCATTCTGATTGACAGGGTACCCAAGAGATTACACCTCGCACAACCAGAAATCACATTTGGAGAACTTTATAGAAAGTCTCCCCCCACTTAGATTCGACTAACTCTTCACGGTACGCAAGAATTGAAGGATTCCCAATCCTTCTTACTTCCTGATAGTCCACTGTCGACAATCTGAGCTTACCAATGCTAACGATCAATTACCAGTCAAACCTTAAGATCACCCATCCTCTGAAATCTTGAAGAATACTCATGAAATCTGGTACAGTCTGACACTTCAATCCACTTCCTATGTTGAAAACTAGAGGTCTTAATCTTCACTCTGGCTAGCGAGTCCTCGTTCCCACTTCCAATCTCACAGCACCACTGAACTCTAATCGAACATAGCCCATGCGAAAATACAATTCTCTTGAACAGCCGATGACCAACCACTTATGCATCTAACACCCACAACTGACACAACCCTCTTCATGATACCAATCCTGTCCTAGCAACAGTAGTGCCTTGAACTCTAAAGTTCTTCCCTAGGCAATTGTCGACCACACCTGAACAATGATAGAACCACTGAATGCTGACTTCACTAGCGAACTATCACTCTAACCCTGACCGAGTATCCTCTAAATAATACTCTGCATAGATCCCGACAAAGATCTGGAATCATAATGGTATGCGCGGAACCCACTCCGCAAGATGCGTGCCTCTGTGGGTTCATCAAGGACCTTTCGGCATGCAGGATGGCATATATGATCCTTGATAACCCAGACACTAGTAGACAACCGATCCGAGATTTGACTTATCCAAATTCACTCACAATTCCACAGCGATACGCATTCCCAACATCCATCTAGTACCATTAGAAGATGACATAGCTATAACATCTGGAGGAGTACTGATTACCTTCAGTTGACATGATAAACCCTACCACACCTATAGCATCCTAAACCCTTGGAGCGACAAACTCCCTAGTACACTTTCTCGTGCATGTCGTACTGACTCCGGCCGTGCTGGCCTTTCACCCGATGATCAGAATTCATGGGTCTCTTCCCGGGACCCTCTACTATACGCACCTATCATGAACCTCTCTTCTCAAAGTGTTCCAAATCAATCTCGCATCTGCAACCTCTTGGAAGTCATATCCTTCAGGGTCTGACACCCTGCCACGCTGACTAGCTCACTTGCCAATGGCTAAGCTACAACAACTGGAACATCCTCTGTCCCCAAACCGGGATGTTGTAATCAAATTCAAATCTATTTTAGGTAGGTAAGACTTTTACCAATTTCAATCTTCTGAAACTCCTAGATCTTTTGAAATACATTGAATCTAATCAATGGAATGTTTAACCTCAGATTATGCTCTCTCTTTTGTGACTAGGACGCCGAGGATCATAAACGAGATGTGAATAACCATGCAAATTAGCTTGGCACTCTCAATGTCATTTATCATCTCGTTTTAATGTTCCGGTTAGCCACACATGCTCCATTAATCAATGAGAATCTTCGAGACACCCATTACCAATCTTTATTAGTCCCTCATTAATGTGTTGGTTAACCAAACACGCTCCACCAACGACTTATAAAGTCTAATGTGCAATTACATGGATTAGAATACAAATTCACATTTTTTCTAAAGTAACTATAAGTGGGATTTTAAAATAGTTTAGTTACTTTACGTCATTATACATATTAATGAGATTATGTCATATCAAATCCGTTCGGCTAACGACCCTCAACCATACAGGAGAGCGGTAGGTGAAAGTGGACACCCATTTAACAGCCATTTTATAGGCTGCTTCCTTATACCCTCTTTTATAGCATGGTTTCGTGAATGAGGATTTCTAGCAATTTGACTGACTTTTCTTATATGTATAATATATGTTAAACTTTTAATTATATATACATAGTATAAGGTGTATTTTAAAACATTTTAAAATTGAAAGGGTTTAACCTTTGAATAAATTTAACTGTTAATTTAATTTAAATTTAAACCGTATTATGGATTTATTACTTATCTTTTAATTAATCAATTAATGAAATTAATAATAACATCCATAAGGATAATTTTAATCATATAAATTTATCAGTATCTTATCTATGATTATCTCCTAATGTTTAGGGTTTTATTTAATTATCTAATATGACAAAAATTTGGATTATGGTAGGTTTAATAAAAGATAATTACCAAATAACAACCATCTAGATCAAATTAGGCAAGAAAATCCAAAAAATCAGAATTAGTTGTGCTCATGTTGTGAGCATAGACTGCTCGTTTCGTGAGTACAGTTGGGCAGAAATAGATTTTGGATTTTCAATGTGCTCACGTTGTGAGCCTCTAATTTTTTAGAAAAAATCCATTTTTGTTCAGGTTCAAGCAATATACATTCGATTTTTAGACAACCTACGCTCTGATACCACTAATGGGTTTTACATGTATTAACATGGATAAATCCTTAACACTTAAGGGTACATGAAACCTAAGGATCTATGTCATAACTCTATTGAAGTAATATTCTATTAAACAACAAAAAGTATAAACCCTGGGCTGATTTTTAGAAAAACACAACATAAAGTAGGGTGGTTTACATACCTTTTAATTATTGTAGTAAATAACTAATCAAAAAACTTCTTGAAAACTCTTGGAAGCAAGCACCACAAGTGTCATTCCTCTAATGGTTCACACCCAAACCTTAGCAACCAAGGAGCTTGAAGAGAGAGAGAGAGAGAGAGAGAGAGAGAGAGAGAGAAATTTTGGATTTCTAAGGTATAGGAGCCTTTATATATTGCAATTTGGAAACCCTAGATAAGCCCAAACTCAATAAAATAATATTATCTTGAATTGGGTAATTATCTAGCTTCCTAATTATCCTCCAAGGATAATTCTAGATCCTCTAGAACCTCCTCAAAACCGTCCAAGGTAATAGGATGGTTCTAGAATACCTATTGCTCAACTATTGAACAATTACACTTTAACCCCTATACTTTTAATTAATTTATTAACCATATAAGAAATTAATAAATTAGTCTTTTCTCTAAAAGTTATCATATTCAATTTCTAGGTTTGAGGGCAACCCAAAAGGTCTGTGCTATTATCAGTTCATGTTTATACCAATTATAGTTATGGGTATAGACACCTAATCCAATAACAATGTGGTCCGAAGTTGGCTCTAGAGTGATTACCTGTTTGTCTCTGATGAACTCAAGTGAAAAGTCAAAAGATTGCTATGGTCACTTACGGGGGATTGTTGGAACATGAAAAACTGATCCTTATGCAATCCGAGATGATGACTCCGGAGATGTAGACTGAATCCGAATTGAAGACTTGTTCGAGATCTATTTTTGTTTAGAAGTATTTTGAGTCTGTAATGCATTAATTGTTGCAAGTACTATGTTTATTTTTCTTATTGTTTTCTGGTATAGTACAAGAGACAAGATCAACAACAATGGTGTTGCTGTGTTAGTCTGTTGATCTTCATTCGTCTCTTAGTCCATGATCACTTTATCAAAATTTTCTTTTAGTTACTCATTAGGTATTTTAGGAGGTGTCTTCCTTGTATCAAATAGAGAAGTGAGTACCTTTTTCACTATAAATCAAAGCAACATTTAGTTAATTATTCTCTCTTACATTCTTCTTATTCTTCTTATTTGAAATTGTTCATGATGGGATTAAAACAAGTTTTAATCTATGAAGATCGATTAGATCTTGAACAAGTATATGAATATGAAACAGCAAGAACACAATATTAAAAACAAAGCAGAACGCAATATTAAGAACAAACAGCTTGAATCAATCGTGTCGAATGATTAAATAAAATCCTTAGAAGAGCTCGATTAAGAACATCAACTGTAAAGGATTGGAAGATTACAAGAACGATTACTGAAAATGTTGTACTCTTAATCAATCGCTATGTTGATAATCTCTAGAATCTTGACCTAATATGCATGCAAGCATTAACTTAAATACTATACATAAAAGGCTCTCGGTTGGACAGGCCCAAACCGGAGAATAAAAGGCTAATCTAACGAGCCCAAAAGACGCAACATCAAAACTCTTTTCAGCCCAACAATCTCCCCCTTTGCGTCAATTTGGAGCGAGACCTTCACTTCCTACTTGGGCCGGCGGCTGAAGCTGGTACCTTCTTCTTCACGGTACTAAACAGACACTTGGTTATGGAAAGGATGGTCTGTCTAAACCGGATGTACCAATTGATCATATCATTGAAGTACTTGATATCATCAGCCGAATTGTCTTTACACTGTTTGATGATGAATAAGATGTGCTCCAAGCAAGTTGTAGTGTAAAGATGTTTGTCAGCTAAAGCGAAGAGACATTTCTGTCCTTCGGCTCTAGTGAACATCACAGAGTTTCGCCTCGAATCTATCTTGCCCATTTGCATTTGATTCAGATCACTAGCCGATCCCACAGGCTTGACTTTCAGTTTCTTCTTAAAAACTGTGGCAACCTCCTGATCCATTAGGGCCACCTCCATGATATAGCATGCCAGCATCCTTTTGACATGGTCTAAGATGGGACCATATTCGGCTTCGTTTGTCAGCAGGATATTGTACAAGACTATCCAATCATGAGGGTTCAGATTGGGCAGATCCGCCAGAGAGATCATGTGAGCAGTTCTTGCAGATCCTCGGATAAGCTTGAACTTGACGTTTGTAAATCTCCCCACGGCAAAAGGCTTCATCACCCGAACATTGACAACCTTCTGGGCGCTCCATGTAAGGTATTGAGGGCGAGCGGCCTCCAGGTAGAAGTCAATGAGCTCCCTGTCAAGCTCATCGTTCGGATGCGGGACTTCAAAGATGTTGGAGAAGGCGTGGAAGATGAACGCCTTTCGAGTCAGTGGCATATCGAACTGCGAATCGATGGTGTTGTTGCAGTCGAACGATATCACCGGCTCGAGCCATAGTATGCTTGGAGTCTCTATGGCCTCTTTTATCAAACGATCCCTGGTCCAGGCAGGGAAGAGCAGCTTTCGGCTCTCAAGGAGATCGTGGGCTTCTTTTTGCTTTCGTTCGGCTTCTTCAGCCTCACGCGCCACACGACTGGCATCACCTTCAGCATTGCGACTGTTTTTCCGTTTCAACAAGTCGGCAATGGTCTCCTTGTCTTCATCTTCATCTTCATCTTCATCTCCTCCCTCTGCTATGTTTTTGCCCTTGTTCTTCACACCCGAACCCGAGGCATGACCAGTTGGGGGTGGTTCGGTTGTGTGAGTAGCTTTAAAGGAAGGAGGTGGTTTCGATCCTTTCTTTTCATCTCCCCCTTGTTTCGGAATGGACACGAAACTCGGCAGACCTTCAATTTTGCTTAAGAGGTCCATGGCCGGGGAGAGCTTTTCAGCGAGGGTGCGCCTCACCGAATGATTAAGGATGGGGTCGTGTGCTTCCAGGATGTTGGATAGAGCGGCGTGGACATCCGAAACACACGTCTTTATGACTTCCCTCTCGGATCGAAGAGCTTCCAATTGATCTTGAGAGTTGGAAAGTTGCGTGCTCTTGACCTTTAGGGCAGTTGTTTTACTCGCCAGAACGTCCATCAGAGAGTTCTCTGCCGCAAGATCCTCTTGTAGTTTTGCCAAACGGGCATCGATGGAGGCACGGAGTGCCGAGTTGTCGTCGCTGATATTTTGTCGGTGGGTAGCGAACGAAGTCAACTCCGTCGAGACGAACTTGGCCAATTGCTGAACAATCGGTTCCAGAGTTGTCTTTGTGGCATTGGCGCTTTCCTGCAGAGACTTCAGCAGGTCAGAAGCGTCGGAGAATAGTTTATCGACTTTTTCGGTCGCTGCCACACAGGCTCGAGTGGAGGCGTCTATCGCAGCAGTTGCTGAGGCCACTGAGTCATGTTGGGCCCTGGAGAAGGCATCAACTATCTTCTGAAGGGCAGCTTCAGATAAGGATGACTGCTGGTTGGAAGAGGAGGCAAGAAGTTGATCAACCTTCTCGTTAAGCTCGCGGAGATGCTTCTTTGTCACTGGAGCATTATCCTCCTCATCACTCTGAACTTGAAACGGACTATAGTAGACCGAATCAAAGTTCATGTGATCACCACCAAGGTATTGATCATCGTCATCGGAGGCGTCTTCTGGAGATTGAGGTGGTGGTGAAGCTGGGGGTGTTGTGGGTTTGGTTGGTTCAGGTTGAGTGGGTGGGGGGTTAGTTTCGGGTGGTGGTGGTGTATGGGTTTCGGTTTGTGGAGGTTCGGTTACGGGAGGGGTTTCGGTTACAGGTGGTGTTTCGGTTGATGTGGTGAATATGGGTGGGGGTATAGGGAATGAGGTTGGTGGTATAGTAGGGTTTATGGTGGGAATGGAAATAGGTATTGTGGGTGGAGGGAAGGAACTGGGGATTGGTGAAGTTCCATCTCCGGGGTTGGGGACCGAGGGGGTGTGTTGCCTCGTTGTGGAGATTCGTCTCCTTGTGAGCCCTCAGAGTCCGAACTCCCACCTTCGGATTCGCTTGAAGAGGAGGGTATGAGGAACTTTCGTTTCGGTTGGGTCTTCCTCCTTTTCGGTTGTGGGGATGAAGCAGGTTTCTGTTGTTTACGCTTCTTTGGAGAAGGTCCCTTTGGAGCTTTGGACACTTGCTTTCCCTTGTCACCCTTTTTGCCCCTGGCCACCGGTTTGTCGGCATCATGAATTGATCGCAGCATGTCCGGTGTCAGTTCCCTCGGACCAGTTTGGCGAAACTCCTTGATCGTTCTGATCAATCTGCTATCTGCTGGCACATCAGCATACATCGACTCCGGGATAGAGCCAATGAAGGAGAATTTCGATGCATCGGATACGATGATCTTCTTGGTATGAAAGGTACCAATAGAAGACATCGGGGCACCGTCCGCTGTGGGAACATTAAACTTGTCCATAGCCCATCTGGTGATCAAGATCCAGAACCGGCCCAGCGACACCTCGGAGTGTCAGGAAGAGGAAGAGAGGCTCTGAATCAGTTGTTGCCAAAGGACAAATCCATAGTCCATATTGATCCCGTTGTACACCCCATACATAATTGACAGGAAAAGACGACTGGCCCCGTCCGATCCTGAGCTCCTTTCTGACAGTCCCTTGAAGAGAACTGTAAATAACCCATTCCACTGGGGCGGTAGGCAGGACTTCTTGAACCTTGCGACGGAGGTAAGAACTTCCGTGTAGCCCATGTTGTAGAACATGTTGTAGAGCATACCAACCGGAATCGTCTCCGGGTGAACACGCGATGGGTCAGCAGCAAACCCAAGCATGGTGCAGAAGCGGGGACGAGAAATCGACGTCTTGTGTTCCGCCACTTCGAAAAAGACCCTGTCGACGGACTTGTCGTAGTAAGCCGTTGCGTAGACCTGAGATAAGGCCACCATTGGCACCATTTCAATCCGTGACAGTGCAGGAGCAAGCTGGGAGTATTTGAGACATTCGATGACCGGCGACATATAAGAATCATACGCCAGTGGGTTGAGATCAATCACGAGGCATTGCTGAGGACAGATTGGAAGAATCTGAGAAGTAGCATGGACGGAAGAGGATTCAGCCACTGTTGCAAGTTTGGAGAAGGAGATAACCGGGAGAGAGTTTGGAAGTATTTTTGCTTTGGAAATTATGGGGCAGTAAAGAGGTAAAAGGTGGTGTTGATGGGTTTTTATAGTAGGTGATAGGAGAGAGAAAAATCGTTTCAAATCTCTTATGGAAATACGAAACGGGTTTTTTTGGAGTGACTGATTGGTGACAGTTGGGACGTGCGATGATCACGTAGGAGAGAGAGTGTCAGATTCCTAGGATCACGCCGCCCAATAATGCCAGATTAAGGACGCTTCAATACTGCACACGCGTCCAAAAGTGTCAGAAAAAGCGCGGCCGCTTCAAATTCACGCGCCTTCCTTTTTACCGTCGTTTGAATTTCTATCCTTTGAACTCCCACCGCGTCAGCAACCTTTTGTCTTATCCCCTTTTAAACGGCTGTTTCCAATTAATGATCCACGTGGCTAATTTTTTACCACAACTTCATTTGTAACCATCCAGTAAATATCCAGCCTGTAAAATAATTAGTAACGGAATTTTTGAAAATCTTGGATTTTCGTGCAAAGAGTGTAAAAAAAAAATAAAGAAGTAAAGCAACTCTTTTTAGGATAATCTGTGATGTCAATAATGACACGAAACTGATGATCCCGGGCACGAATCTCTTCCTTCAAGGTCAAGAAAGACCTCAAAGTGTTAGTGTGGAATCCCGTTGAATTACGATCAAACATTCATTAATAAATGTTGAGAGGCTTCTTTTAATAAGGCAAATTAAGGGTGGTTTCGCTTTGATTCAACAGTTCAATTCGTGATATAAGAACGAACGTGAACAAAGTACTTGTGAGACCAGTGTAGTCTGTTGAACAAGTAGGTTTGAGTAGATTTTGTAGTGGCTTGGATTAATATGAAATCTCAGATAAAAATTTAAAACTGGATCCCTTGGGAAGAAATGTCATGGTGTGTAACAATTTCATTGGAACCACGCAAAAAGAAAAGAAATTGAGATTTCATGAAGGTACATTCGTCAATCCATTGGTGAAAACTTGATCAAGTTAATTGGTCACCGTCAATTCGTTGGTGTTGAATTTTGGGTTTCACTCAGCTCGTAGTGGCACGAAGCTAAGATCATGAACACAGATATTGTGTAACCATAAACCTCAGTGGTAGTTTCTGAGAGTCTCAAGGGTTACAGTGATGAAACGAATGTTATGGAGAAGTGTAATGGAGATGGTGAAAGAAGACATAGTACCTCTGCTGCGAACAAAAGGACCAAGCAGGAGACTCTTAACTCATGTGAGAAAAGAGTGAGGTAGCTCACGATTAGAATAAGTATGTTAGCCTTATTGGGAAGACAAGGTTTGTGTATACCAGGTCATGAAGGCTATTATTCAAAATCTTATGAGGCTTGGGACACATACAGCAGCATGCTTCTAGGGACACTGAAGTAAGGCATCGAATATATTCCCATAAACAAATGAGCACACAATAAAAACATTTTTGGATTTTTGATATTATTAGAAAGGAAAAATTGAAAAACCGAACCCGAACGTTCGGTTGGTTTCGGTTGGAAAAAGTTGAAAAACCGAACCCGAACCTTCGGTTGGTTTCGGTTCAGGAAAATTTTGAAAAACCGAACCCGAACCTTCGGTTGGTTTCGGTTCTTGAAAATTTTGAAAAACCGAACCCGAACCTTCTGGAGGTTTCGGTTTTGGAAAATTTTTAAGAAACCAAGGAGTTTAGATATGCAATATGAAAAAACTTTTTACATAAAGAAAAACAAATTTTGCACAAGAAATATACAACTCAGAAAAACTACCTTTGAAGTAATGAGCGAGTAAAATGGTTGAACCGAACCCGAACGTTCGGTTGGTTTCGCTTCTTACATTTGAGATTGAGAGGTAGTGTGAGGTACTGACTCTGATTCCATCATTCCTAGCCCTTGCAATATTTTATTGAACGATGCTTCTGGAAGAGCTTTGGTAAAGACGTCAGCCAGTTGATCAGTGGTTCTTACGAAGTGAACTTCGACATTTCCATCTTCCACATGATCTTTGATGAAGTGATACCTCAATGCTATGTGTTTGGTTTTAGAGTGTTGCACCGGGTTATGACAGATCCTAATTGCACTTTCAGAGTCACAATATAGAGGGATCTTCTTCATATTGAGTCCATAGTCTCGAAGTTGACTCTGGATCCAAATCACTTGTGATGTGCAGGATGCAGCGGCAATGTATTCCGCTTCAGCAGTAGACAGCGACACACATGTTTGTTTCTTGGATTGCCAGCTGACCAACTTCCCATCAAGAAATTGACAGCCACCAGTTGTGCTTTTGCGGTCGAGTCCACATCCTCCAAGGTCAGCATCAGAATAGGCTTGAACGAAGAAGCCTGAATTGGATGGATACCATAGACCTAAGGAGGCGGTTCGCTTGAGATAGCGAAGGATGTTCTTCACTGCCAGCATGTGAGGTTCGCGTGGGTTAGCCTGAAATCGAGCACAATAACATACAGAAAACATGATATCAGGCCTGCTAGCAGTTAGATACATCAGTGAGCCTATCATTTGACGATAGAGCGTGATGTCGACAGCCGGTTTATCTAGTGAAGGGGTAAGTTTGGTGCCGAATGCCATTGGGACTTTGACTTTTGAGTCTCCCATCATGCCAAACTTTGCTAGGAGAGTCTTCGTGTAAGCTTCCTGATTGATAAAGATGCCTTCGGGTCCCTGTCTTATATTTAAACCAAGGAAAAAGTTAATAGGACCCATTGAGCTCATTTCAAACTTAGTCTCCATCAACTTTCTGAATTCAGCTGTTAAGCTGGGATTTGTAGAGCCAAAGATGATGTCATCGACATAAATTTGAACTATCATAAGGTGGTTACCTTCCTTTTTGCGAAAGAAGGTTGGGTCAACCGAACCTTGTTTGAATTTGGACATCTTTAAAAATTTTGTAAGCGTTTCATACCAGGCCCTCGGAGCTTGTTTGAGGCCGTACAGAGCTTTATCTAGAATATAGCAATGATTTGGATACTTTTCGTTCACGAACCCAGGAGGTTGCTCCACATACACAGTTTCTTCAAGTTCTCCATTGAGAAATGCACACTTGACGTCCATTTGGAAGACCTCAAAGTTTTTGTGAGCAGCATAGGCCAGAAATATTCTAACCGATTCTAGCCTAGCTACTGGAGCGAACGTCTCTTCGTAATCTATCCCTTCCTCCTGACAGTATCCCTTGACAACCAGACGAGCCTTGTTCCTTATGACATTACCTTCCTTGTCCATTTTGTTTCTAAAAACCCATTTGAGACCAACAACTGAAGCATCCGGAGGAGTTGGAATGAGGCGCCAGACTTTGTTCCTTTCGAACTAGTTCAGTTCGTCTTGCATTGCTTGAACCCAATCAGAGTGATCGAGGGCAGTGTTCACTGTCTTCGGTTCAACTTTTGATACAAATGAGTTAAACATACAAAACTCAACCTTTGAGAATAAGGATGTCTGTTTTGCCTTCAGTTGAGATCGGGTCAGAACCTTTTCAGATACATCACCAACTACTTGAGAGATAGGATGATCTCTGGTCCATTTTGTAAGAGGAGGGTAATTCGGATCGAAGGTTGGATCTAGTTCAGCGTTGATCATCTCTTTTGGCTCAGATTGACTATCAAAATCAAGCATCATATCATCATGCTCCCCCTCAATTGATGAGTCTTGAGAAACATGAGGTTTAGGGGTTTCTTGCGGTGCTGGACTTTCAGGCATTGAAGCACCTTCGTTTGTAGGGGCACCTTCGGTTGGAGAGGTACCTTCGGTTGGTGAAGGACCTTCGGGTGAAGTGGTAGAGTTTTGCTCCCCCTCGACATGAGAACTTGGCTCCCCCTCGACTGAAGCATTGTTGGTTGGAGATTCATCAGTGGGCGATTCTCCTTCATGCATTCTTCTTGCAGCATCTTCGACAATCTGCTTCATATGATATATTTTGTTGTCAGCTGCACCTGCTTCGGAGAGAGAAGTTTTTTCCGGTTCGTCAAATAGTTCCAGAAAATTTTCGTACAAATTGGCGATTGAGACTGTGACTTGGCCAGTTTGAGGAAATATTTCCCCGGCAGTGTCATCTATGGCCTGTAGCTTCTTGACGTAGTTATCGTCGAAGGTCACATAGTATGTCTCTTCAATCCTTCTTGATCGTTTGTTTAGGACCCTGTACGCCTTGGATGTGAGTGAGTAACCCAGAAAGATTCCCTTGTCAGCTTTGACATCAAACTTGTTGTGGTGTTCTTTAGAGTTAAAGATGAAACACCTTGAGCCAAAAACGTGGAAAAATTTCACATTGGGCTTCCTGTTGTTTAATATCTCATATGGTGTGAGCGTGAATCGCTTGTTGAGATAGGAACTGTTTTGTGTATAACAAGCAGCAGAAATAGCGTCAGCCCAAAAATAAAGAGGTAAGGAAGCGAAACTTAACATAGTTCGGGCAGCTTCACACAGAGATCGGTTTCGTCTTTCGACTATCCCGTTCTGCTGTGGTGTGTAGGGAGCTGAGAAATTATGGCTAATTCCCTTTTCTGCAAGAAACTCTTCAAACTCCCTGTTCTTGAATTCGAGACCATTGTCGCTCCTGATGTTGCGAACGACCTTCTTGAGCTGGACTTCAATTTGCTTGATAAACACTTTCAGCTTTTGAGTTGCTTCAGATTTGAGCTTTAGAAAGAACACCCATGTAAATCGAGAGAAGTCATCAACGATAACAAGAATGTACTTGCTACCACCGATGCTTTCAATAGATGAAGGACCACACAAATCGATATGAAGCAATTCGAGTGGTTCAACAACTTTTGTGTTAATTACGGATGGGTGACTTTGACGACTCTGCTTTCCCATTTCGCATGCAGCACATAAATGCTCTCTGTCAAACTTGAGTAATGGAAGACCCCTAACGTGACCTCCAGAGACAAGTCGGTTGATATCTTTGAAATTGAGATGAGAGAGTCTTCTGTGCCACAACTAGCTTTCGTCGGATTGAGCTTTTGATAGCAGACATATGGTTGGGTTTCCTTTGATGGGTTTCATGTTCAGAGGAAACATTTCACCCTTTCGCTCTGACTTCAGAATCACTTTCTTAGTCTTTTTCTCTATGATTTCAGAACCTTCATCATCGAATGAAACTTTGAGACCTATACCTCCGACAAGCTGAGATACACTGATGAGGTTGTGTTGAAGTCCTTCAACATAGGCCACCTTCCTTATGGTAAAATCACTATTCGTTATCATCCCATATCCCTTTATGGTGCCGAAAGAGTTATTTCCAAACTTAACGTTGCCACCATTTGCAAGAGATCTGTATTCCCTGAGCTCCTTTTTCCTCCCTGTCATGTGACGCGAGCAGCCACTGTCGATGTACCATTCTTCGTCAAACTGCTCGTCACTTATAACCTGCAAAAATTAAGCAGATTTAGGAACCCAAAGTTTCTTGGGTCCATGTGAGATTTTCATGGGAACGGGAATAGATAGAGAGATGTCAACTAGATATGTTCTTTTAATTAGAGTTGTTTCATCTTTCTTTTTAATGGTGTAGACTTTTATTTTGTTAAGATTGGGTTTGTTCGCTTTGAACTCAGGTTTGGATTCATTGACCTTTTGCTTTCCCTTCTGTTCAGCTGAAGAATGAGGTTTTTGAGGGCAAGCGGGATTAGTTTTGGAACTAGATGGAGATGAATGCGTGGAAGTAGAAGAACGAGAAGAATTAGAACGAGAGAAGTTGGATGGGGAGGACTTCCTGGCGGATGACTTTAGGTGACCCTTTTGCTTTTGATCATTAGAGGGGCGGACCTTCGAGTCTTGTTCTCTTTTGACTTCAGAGCCAAACCTCTGCATTCGGTTGGAGTTGTTCTTGGAACCGAACCTTCGGTTTCGGTTGAAATCCTTTTCAGAACCGAACCTTGACTTTCGGTTGGTATCTTCTTGTGAACCGAACCTTGACTTTCGGTTGGTATCTTCTTGCGAACCGAACCTTGGCTTTTGGTTAGTGGAACTTTCAGGCTTTCGTACAGGATTGTTTTCATACTTCAGATTCTTGTCCTTGTGTGTATAGTATGCGTTCTGGGAGTGCCAGAATTGTTTCCTTTCAGAAAGATTTTTCCTGTATCTTTGGTTCCTTTCTATCTTTTTATCCCTCATCTGCTTAGGTTGATGATGAACGTTCGCTTTCGTTTTTGATGTCACCTTGGCTGGTTCCTTTTGAACTTCAGGAGTTTTTCTTTGAGTCGAGGGAGCAGAGGGAATATCTGAAGAAGATTCAGTTTGCCCTGAGGAAGTGGAAGGAGTATCTGATGAAGGAATGTCTTCTTTTGCTGAACAATCAACCTCTTGAGGAATATCTTTTGTACCACGTGTACTTGGTTCACTGAAATTATCAGGCTTGTTCAAGGGTTCAGGTATGTACCTCCCTTTCTTCATCCAGGAGGTCCTTTCAGAAAGACCAACGGTTTCGTTTCCATTATCAATAGGAGATTCCCAGAAGAACTCATCACAGCCATCAGCATTGTCTTCGTTAACAATAGCCGTGAGTTCTGCTGTTTGATGTTCGGTAACTCCAGTTACCTTGTATACCTGATTTGGAGTGGTTCTGACTTTTTGATACACAACAGCTTTTTCTACTAATTTCGGGGACTTTTTTGGGACAATCTAGCGAATTCCACAGAATTTTCAGAAATAAGATTTTTGTGGTTTTCAGTTTCGCTTTTAACAAATTCTGAGCAGTCAACCGTATCCTCTACAGAAATTTCACTCATGTTTTCGTCCTCGTTAAGCTCAGATGCATTTTCAACATCGATTTTATTTTCTGAGCTTACTTTGGCGTTTAGAGAGTCAAACTTTTGTATGGTTTCGGTTCTCAGTTTAAGTCTGTCATTTTCATCCAAAAGATTTTTGAGCATGACCTTGTGGTCTTTGGATTTAATGAAGGACTCAATTTTGTCCAGTCCAATTTTATAAGTTGGGTTGACATCATCAGACGATATCACACTCTCACAATTGTAAGCTTCGGCATCGATTTCATCCTCCTTAAATTCTAGGAAGGGCAAAATCATACGATGGATCTTTTGGCCTATCTCACAGTCCAAGTGAAGTTGAGTAATATTGGAATATAAACGTTTAGCTATTAAACAAAAAACATTTCATTGTTTCAACAATTTCAAATTGTCTCTCTGTAAATAAATGTTTTTGTCTTTAACTTTAACTAATTCCGACTCTTTTAACTTAATCCACATACGCCGCTCCTCACTCTTCGACGCCACCCTGCTTAATTGATCAGTCAGGTTAGAATTGGTGACTCGAGTTTGAGTTAAGCTACTATCTAAATGAGAAATTCTTGTGTTAACGTTTTTTAGTTCTTTCTCATATGAGGATGATGGTACTTTAGATGAAATAAAAGCAGATTGTACCTTCTTTATTAGTTCATCAAGCTCATTGAACTGTTGGCTGAGTGGTTTGGCCGTAAAGCACATATCTTCCTGCACCTTCGGTACATTGCTTCCTCCATCGGTATTGTATCCCCTCATCTGAGATACGCCAGACACCATGAAGCATTTTCCACCACTGCTTTCCTCCTTAGCCATATAAGCCTTTCCATGAGTAGGCTTCCTCACTTCTTCGTCTTCTGAGTCAGTAGACCAAACTTCGGTACTACCGAACTCATCGTCATTAACCGAACCCTGCACAATAAGAGCATTAATAGAAGGGTTAGCGGTAGACTTTTTCTTTCTCAACTCATCCAATCTCTTCTGCAGCACGGCTTCCTCATCCTTTCCATCGTCCTTTTCAGCCATCTTCTTAAGAACACAGTCCTTAGCATAGTGGTTCTTGCCACCACAGTAGAAGCAGCTTACTCCGGAATCGCCATCTGCCTTCGGTTCCTTCTTGGGCTCCTCAGCCTTCGGTTCATTGTTCGCCTTTTCAGAGCTGTAACTCCCCTGCCAGTTTCAGTTTTTGTTGTTGGGGAATCTCTTCTTTATGAACCTCTTAGGATTGGATACCATCATGGCATAATCCTCAGTTGTGAGGTCATATTCTTCCAAGTTGAGCTCTTCATCCTCCATCACGGCTTTACTTTTAGATAAGAGGGCCAACGAACCAAGATTAGACACAACGTTCTTCTCTTGAACCACAATCTTCTCTTGTGACTTTAGAATACCCACCAGTTTCGCCAAGGAGTATGATTTAAACTGTTCATGGGCTTTGACTGTGGAAATAACTGCTCTCCATTCAGATCTCAGTCCGTTCAAGAAAGTAACCTTTTGTTCGATGAGCTTCCTTTCAATATCGTGTTTGATCATCTTGCTGAGAAGATGATTGAAGCGATCAAACGTCTGGGTCACTGTTTCTTCGGCCCCTTGCCTGAATTCTCCAAACTCAGATAGAAGCAAGGTTTGGATAGAATGTTCAAGATCTTCGTCTGTGGAATACAGTTCGCGAAGTCTGTCCCACACTTCCTTCGCCGTAGTGCATGAGCTGACCAATCTGAATGTATCGGACTGAAGGGCGAATCTGATCAACCTTAGTGCCTTAATATTGCACTGAAATTTATCTTTTTCATCTTGCGCAATATTCGTCACGTCCTTAAGCAGATCGTTATACTTTTTTTGCGTCTTAATGATTCTGGATGTAGCAGAATGAGAAAACGGTCCATTGATGATGGCTTCCCATATGAGAAAACCATTGTCCTCCGATCCAATCACGTAATCTTCAAAATGATGCGCCCATACTTCATAGTCATGGGTGTATAAGATTAGAATCTTTGTTGTCGAACCGATGCTATTGGAAATATTAATAGGGTTTGATTGCGTCGCGTCCATTATGATCGTAATAACCTGTTCAAAGATCAGACTTGTAATAAAGCAGATTAGGGCAAAACAATAAATACTAAGATACGTCAATTAAGATGACGGCTTAATAAATATCGATGATTGCGGAAAACCCTAATGGAAATCTTTTTCACAGAAAAGATGTGTATCGATTACACAGCCTCCTGCTCTGATACCAATTGATGGGATTAAAACAACTTTTAATCTATGAAGATCGATTAGATCTTGAACAAGTATATGAATATGAAACAGCAAGAACACAATATTAAAAACAAAGCAGAACGCAATATTAAGAACAAACAGCTTGAATCAATCGTGTCGAATGATTAAATAAAATCCTTAGAAGAGCTCGATTAAGAACATCAACTGTAAAGGATTGGAAGATTACAAGAACGATTACTGAAAATGTTGTACTCTTAATCAATCGCTATGTTGATAATCTCTAGAATCTTGACCTAATATGCATGCAAGCGTTAACTTAAATACTATACATAAAAGGCTCTCGGTTGGACAGGCCCAAACCGGAGAATAAAAGGCTAATCTAACGAGCCCAAAAGACGCAACATCAAAACTCTTTTCAGCCCAACAGTTCATACTCATTACTAATCTTTTATTAAGAGCACTTTGTTGAGTTTATCTAATATAAGACAAGAATTTTTTACCATACTTAACACGTATTTGGTATATATCTTAAGGCTTAAGAACAACTTTTACAAGTGAAGACTAGCATGTCTTAGTGGTTGATCTTTTCTTGGCAGATACATTATAGAGGGCTTCTTCTTTCGATCTTCATGGTATCTTCATCAACTTCCAATCTCACATGAGAACTAAAGTCTTCAAAGGTTGTAACACTTTTCCATCTATAGTTGATTTGATATTTTCATGATGGCAAATTGATCCTTTGGTGTCTTAAATGGTTTTAAGTTTATTCTATTTGTAAAGCTTTTGTTATCATTTTTAGTGGTTTTGGGAAAACAATTTTGAATAAAACCCAACACACTAGCTATTTAGTGAAGACTATATATTATTGTGGCTTCATCCTCCCATTTCTTTCGAACTTATCATCTCGTCAAAACCTATTCAAGTAATATAGCAGGTTACTAAATTTGTTACTAATTATCAAGTCCGACATTATATCTACTATATGACTTAGCCCTAATGATTTCTATGTAGTATAATTCTAAGATTTACGAGGTTTCGTTCCGACATACATACACAATACGTAATTATATGACTTAAATGCTTACCCTAAATGTTAGTATTGCCGGATTAAGACTCGTATCGTAGTAAAATTTGTGTGTCATCCTTTATGTACTAAGCATTAAGGAAACTAGGCAAATATTCATGTTTTGCGTAGAATAAAACAATATAGCTAATTTTTTTGAATATCCATGTTGAAAATAATAAGGTATTAACTATAAAATAATAAATTTTTATCCTAAGTTGATATATAACTAGGGAAGGTGGCCATGCTTTGCATTGGGAAATGATTATATTATTTTTGAGTTTGTTTTTAAATAGTTTTTTTACTAATCCTTTGTAACACTTCTTTTTCAAACTGTAGTTGCAGTTGGAACAGTAGCTAAGCAGGTGGACTGATCTTACTGACAACATTTGGATACATCTTTTGAGATATACCAGATGCGGTTCCTTAACCTATTACGTACACAATATATATAACAATATAAGATAAATATAATGTTATAATTGTTGAGATACAACGTAAAAGATAAAAAAGCATACATGAAAAATATTTGGAATCTTATTTTGTTGGTTTTGAAAGCCTCTCTACTAATTTTGGTTCCTTCATTTGAACATAAGTCAATTATGTCAAAACATGAGGACTCCCTCATTCTTAGATTCGACAATTCCTTTGATGGTTGGATATTTGAATTTAACTCAAATCCATTCGTTCCTTTTTTTTATTAAAAGACGAAAACACCATCATCATATATAATCCAATACCCTAGTCATTTTGTCTTTAGAAGCTTTTGGCACAAATATTTTCCAAAGAGAACCCAAACTTAGTTTTCACAGAATGCCCTTTCGCTTATGTCCATGTTTGGTTTCTGAAAAAGAATTTTAGTATCTCTTAACCTGTCACTAGACCTGTGAAAAGGACATTTCTTTAGTTCTTCCAAGGATGGTTTGGACTTCCGTTTCTAATATAACATAGTATAGATTAAAAAAAGCTCATTTGTTAACTAATTTCATAGTCTGTTAAAAACAACGATGTTAATCAAGTCCATAAAATTTCAAAAAGCATTTACCTTAGGATGGCAAAAAATTATCATGTTTTGATGCTAGAGATAGTGATGTAAGCCTATAAGATCACCTGCAAGTGAAGTTATAAGCATACTATTTATATTAGGAATCATCCTCAAACCCATTTATTTAGAAGTAATAAATTTACCAAGAATAGCTTATCTAAATAATAAACCATAATTTATGGTAAAGGGCATTTCAACCAAATATCATAATCAATATGGGCCAAATATGTTAGTCAGTAATATGTAGGCATGCACAGATTTGAGCAATATCAAAGTATAGGTGTAATTTAAATAAGTGTAATTTAATTTTATGGATTTCTATCACCTCATAAAACATAAAAAGCATATAGTTATTTTTTATACAAATATTTCATCAAATCACAAATTAATCAAATAATTAAAAACGAAAGATATTAGTTTTAAAGATCATTCTTTGGTCTACCAATATCAATTGTTATCCACACTATACTAGAAACTTAAGCATACTGAGAAAAAAATGTCCTTGGATCTAAACCCTTGAACCCTAAAGGATATGGGTATACATGATTGCTTTCTCCATGATCTTTTTTTTCTTTGTAAAATCTAGTTTCTAGTGATATGATATACCACAAAATTTCAAAACCTTCATTTTCTTTCAATAGCTTCTACAAAAAAAAGTATGGTGTTCGACATGGAGCATATTGCTTTTTCTTCTTTGAGTATCAGTAATTTGTCGCATAGCATAAAATCCAAAAGAAAGAACCAAGTAGATTCCAGAACTCCTGAAAAAACTAAAAAGAAAACATGAACCCATTAAAACAAAAGAATGTAAATTAGGTAACTAAATCAAGGATAAACTACATTGGATTGTATAACATGATCGGATGTGACAATGGGAAGTCTGATTCGGTGATAACATGACGATTTAGAAAGGGTTCCTATACTCTTACTGGGATTTAATTATTTGCTTCATAAATGTGAATTAAGAGGGAGAAAACCTTTTGCTCTACTTCAGAATGATTATTCTAATACGAGGCCAAAACAGAAACTAGTTTGAAAATGGTCAATAAAAGTTTTTCCTGTACACGCACAAATTAACAATAGTCATTCAAAAAAAGAAAAAAAGTAGTTATTTTATTTCCTCCATTTCCAAGTAATTGCAATGTCGTTATTTTTCAATACAAAAAGTGAATGTATTTCACAAAAAAGTACTTTTACTCCATATAACTTATTAACAAAATGTCCTTGTTAAGTCCATCAAGTCATAAAGAAACATCACTTTATTGGTTTTGAAACAAGGCCTAAACCTAGATAGTTAAGAAGAAATGATGACATAATAATAAACACCTTTAATGGGTAATCTTGTGAAGTCTTCATTTAAATAATATGTATCTAAAACAATAGGGAGAGAGGTTAACCAACCATACCAGAAGGCAACAAAGTAATAAAGTGATAGTTATATTAAATTCTATTAAGTACAAATGTTGGTGTTATTGTTATAGTGTTCTTTGAGTATAAACCTTTGTACCCTCCCTGCAGAAACAAATAGAACAAAAATCACATTAGAATAGTAATCATTCATGATTTTGTATCTTTTCATATGTTATAATGGTTATGGTCTTAAAATCAATGAAAGCATAAGCATACCAGTAGCAGCAGAACCAGTAGGTGAATTGATACACGATTTTACATCCCTTTTGTAACAGCCCGGATTTCCAGGTATCTTTATTGTTTATGATTTTGGTGTTTTGAGAGGGGACTCGACGAGTTGGAGCTCAGACTCGCCGAGTAGGGTCGCGATTCTGGACGCGGGATTCGCCTGGACTCGGCGAGTCCAGGATATGGACTCGGCGAGTCCGCGCTGTTTAATGAAACCCTAATTTCTCGGGTTTGGGACCTATTTAAAGGGCCTTATGTCCGTTATTTGTACCCAGCAGTCCATAGAGAGAAACCCTAGAGTGCTTTAGCGATTTGAGAGAGAAAGGAAGCATTTCTTGACCTTTGTGTGTTGTTTAGCAAAGAAGAGGGAGGTTCTAGCCAAGAGGAAGCAAAGGAGGTTGCTATTATGTGGATTTGAAGCTTAGATCATCGATCTAAAGGTATGATTTCGGCTCATCTTCTGTTTTGTGAAGTATATTTGGATTTAGGGTTTCTTGTGGCCTTTGTTGGGTTGATTTGATGGCCAATTGTCCCTTTCTAGTGATGAGGCTTTGGATCTGGATCCATAGAGGTCCAAAGAGCCTGATTCATCAAGCTTTATGAAGAACAATGGAGGTTACTAGCGATGACCGTGGGAAGGCGCCGGCTTGATCCGTTCACACGCATGGGATTTTGTTATACTTGTGATCTTGGGATTTTGTATAATGTGAATTGAGATTTAAACTTGATGTTTTTATGAAAAGTTAATGGGAAATGTTTTTATAAATTGTGAAAAATTATTTTGAAATTTACGGTGTTACAAGTTGGTATCAGAGCCTTGGTTTGAGGGATTCGAGTACACCTTCGGGCGTATTTGAACTCAAACTGAGGATTTGAGGTGTATTTTCAAAAAGAGTAAAAGATTTTTGAAAAACGCAGAGGAAGAGATGTGTGTACGATCAGTCAGCGCCCGAACGGTGATTTCCCAAAATAGCTTTATATTATGTGATATTGATATTGATATGATGTATCTGCATGCTAGAGTAGGCTAGGTATTGCTATTAGGACTAGAGTGGCCTGATTTGTGATGCCTTAGCCTAGGGAGAGGTGAGCTGCTATGAGATGCTTGAGAGTGAGTAGGTAGCAGCGAGGGGCTTATGAGAGATCTATTAGAGATTGGTCTACGCATGATAGAGTACTTGGGACTTGGGATCCGAAGAGGAGGACTTGGGGTGTATTCTGGTGCGGTGCGGACAGTAGTATTGGGCCCATACTACTGAAAGCACCAGAGCGGTGTGCAGCCCAAGTAAGAATCTTTGGAATACCAAGAATCAAGGAGGAAAGAATTGATGAGTGTGAGTATACTCGTGTGGATTCTGATTTTCGTATGTTGTATTTCAGAGGTAGATCATGGTGAGGACACGTTTGATGCTCGAGAGCAGTGGTACCAGTGAGGAGGAGATCTGCTGGATCATCTAGGAGGAGGTGGCTGCGGCCATCAGGGCAGAGATACCGGAGATGTTTGGGTCTATAAAGACCACACTGATTGAGACGTTTGATGAGCGTTATGCTGCTCTTTCTGAGGCTGCTGTTGCAGCGGCTACCGCGGCGATTGCTGCTGCGAGGCCGCACGGTGGTGATGCGTTGCTATTTCGGGAGTTTAGCAACACCAAACCACCAGAGTTTGATGGGACTCAGGATCTGGTGGCAGCTATGAGGTGGATATCTGATATTGAGGGGTGTTTCTTCACTTGCTCGTCTCCTGAGCATTTGAAGGTTCGGTTCGCGCTGAACCAGCTTCGCTCGGGAGCGAAGGACTGGTGGAAGTTTGTGACGGCGCATTATATGCCTGCTGAGCTTGCGGCAGTGACCTGGGAGAGGTTCATTGTCATGTTCCGAGATGAGTACGTTCCCCAGGTGGAGAGGGAACGTTTGGCACAGGAGTTTCTGACCCTCAAGCAGGGTACCGAGTCAGTTACAGTGATCACGAGGATGTTCCATGAGAGGGCGATGTTCTGCCCTGCGCACGTGTCCACTGAGCAGGCACGTATGAGCCGCTACTTGAGCATTTTGAGGCGGGATATTCGGGAGTTCGCTGCGAACTCCTCGTACCGGACATTTGCTGAGCTTCAGGCAATTGCCCGGAAGAGGGAGATTGAGCTTGAGACTCAGGCCATGGAGGAGGCGGAGTCTCAGGGGAGGGATCGGCGACCGGCACAGTCTCAGCCGGCAGCCAAACGGGCCAAGCCCGCTGATCCCAAACTAGGGAGCCAGAAGGGCCGCACTTGCGGGAAGTGCGGCAAGGGTCATGATGGAGTCTGCCGAGCGGGATCTTGCAACAAATGTGGCAAGGAGCGGCATATGGCCAAGGACTGCCCCAAGGGGTTTGCAGTGTGTTTTCACTGCAACTAAACCGGACACCGGAAGGCCGAGTGTCCGTAGTTGCGCGGAGCATCTCAGGGATCTGCTCCTGCCGCCTTCAGAGCTACCGAGAGTCGGCCTGTGAAGGTCGAAGCGCCGAGAGCTCGAGGGAGAGCTTTCCAGCTGACCACGGAGGAGGTCCGCGCTGCGCCCGATGTTGTGGCTGGTATGTTTCCTTTCATGTATTTATTTTGATGTTGAGATATTATGCTTATATTATGTTATGCGTAGGTACTTTCCTTGTGAACTCTGTACCTGCTTTAGTGTTATTTGACTCGGGTGCGAGTCGGTCTTTTGTATCTTTGGCCTTTAGTCAGCATATCAGTGTTAGCCGTGAGGCATTGAGTCGGCCTCTGAGAGTTTCCATAGCTGACGATAGAGTGATTTGTGCCACGGAGGTTCTCCGGGGATGTGTATTAGAGATTTTCGGGGTTGAGTTTCCGATTGATCTGATTCCTATTGCGATGGGTGATGTCTGTGTCATTGTGGGCATGGAATGGTTGAGCCGATTCGGTGCGGTTATCGACTGTGAGCATCAGCTGGTGACCATACGAAACCCTAGTGGGGGAGTTCTTTTAGTGTACGGCGAGGGTACACGTTCAGGATCAGCTTTTTGTTCGGCCGATAGGGCGAGGCAGTGTCTACAGCAGGGCTATAAGGGTTTTGTGGCGTATGTGATGGATACACGGGTGGCTTCCGAGAGACCGAGTTCAGTTGAGGAGGTTCCGGTGGTGCGTGAGTTTCCAGATGTTTTTCCCGAGGAGTTACCGGGTGTGCCTCCTGTGAGGCAAGCGGAGTTCAGTATTGATTTGGTTCCGGGGGCCGCGCCTATCGCTAAGGTGCCTTATCGTCTTGCACCTCCAGAGATGCAAGAGTTATCCTCGCAGCTTCAGGAGCTGCTGGGGAAGGGGTTTATTCGGCCGAGCAGCTCACCGTGGGGAGCGCCTATCCTGTTCGTCAAGAAGAAGGATGGTTCACACCGGATGTGCATTGACTACCGGGAGTTGAACAAGCTGATGGTCAAGAACCGTTACCCGTTACCGAGGATCGACGATTTATTCGATCAGTTGCAGGGAGCATCTTGGTTCTCCAAGATCGATTTGAGGTCGGGATATCATCAGGTGAGAGTGCGGGATGAGGACGTCCAGAAGACAACGTTCAGGACGCGATATGGGCATTATGAGTTTGTGGTGATGCCTTTTGGGCTCACCAATGCCCCGGCTGTGTTCATGGATCTCATGAACAGGGTATGCAGGCCGATGTTGGATCGGTCGGTGATTGTATTTATCGATGATATTCTGGTATATTCGAGATCTAGAGAGCAGCATGAGGAGCATTTGAGGGAGGTCCTTGGGGTTTTGAGATCGGAGAAGCTTTATCCAAAGTTCTCCAAGTGTGATTTCTGGTTGCGAGAGGTCCAGTTCCTAGGACATCTTGTTAACCAGAAAGGGATTCTGGTCGATCCGGCCAAGGTTGAGGCGGTGATGAGTTGGGAGGTGCCGAAGTCACCATCTGAGATCAGGAGTTTCCTTGGGTTGGCAGGGTATTATCGGAGATTTATCAAGGATTTCTCCAAGATCGCAGTGCCACTCACCAGATTGACCCGGAAGGGTGTTGCATTCTCATGGGGTCCCGAGCAGCAGACCTCCTTTGAGACACTTTGCCAAAGGTTGTGCGAAGCCCCGGCATTAGCTCTCCCGGAAGGGATGGAGGATTTTTTAGTATATTGTGATGCATCAATTTTGGGGCTGGGTGCGGTGTTGATGCAGAGGGGTCATGTGATAGCATATGCATCGAGGCAGCTGAAGCCTCATGAGACGAGATATCCCACGCATGATCTAGAGTTGGGGACAGTAGTGTTCGCTCTCAAGATTTGGCGTCACTACTTGTATGGGGTTCGGTGTACGATATACACGGACCATAAGAGTTTGAAGTACTTGATGGATCAGCCCAACCTAAATATGCGACAGAGGAGGTGGTTGGATGTGGTCAAGGATTATGATTGTGAGATCCTGTACCACCCAGGCAAGGCTAATGTGGTAGCCGATGCGTTGAGCCGCAGGGCGGAGAGCACACCAATGCGAGATGTATGTTTGAGGTTGACCGTGATAGCTCCGGTACTGGACGCCATTTGTGGGGCACAGGCCGAGGCTGTGCAACCGGGGATGCAGAAGAGGGAACGGGTCGTTGGTTTGGTTTCAGAGTTCGTTACGGATGGTCGAGGGCTTATGACTTTTCAGGGTCGGATTTGGGTACCGTTTGTGGGCGGTACGCGTGCTACTTTGATGGAGGAGGCTCATCGGTCGAAATTTTCGATCCATCCGGGGGCCACGAAGATGTATTTGGATTTGAGGAAAGAGTATTGGTGGCCATGTATAAAGAGGGACGTCGCCTGGTTTGTTGAGAGGTGCTTGACCTGCCGCAGGGTTAAGGCCGAGCACCAGAGACCGCATGGCAAGTTGCAGCCATTGGAGGTTCCCGAGTGGAAGTGGGAACAGATCACTATGGATTTCATCACCAAATTGCCGAGGACTGCCAGAGGAGTTGATGCAATTTGAGTGATTGTGGACAGGTTGACGAAGAGCGCTCACTTCCTTGCCATCAGTGAGAGTTCTTCAACGGAGAAGTTGGCGGAGATATATGTGAGAGAAGTGGTATCTCGGCATGGGGTGCCGATCTCGATTGTTTTGGACCGTGATTTGCGTTTCACTTCCAGATTCTGGAAGAAATTTCATGAGGAGTTGGGTACTAGATTGCATTTTAGTACCGCATATCATCCCCAGACAGACGGCCAGAGTGAGCGGACGATTCAGACGCTTGAGGACATGCTTCGAGCATGTGTGTTAGATTTCGGGGGTAGCTGGGATGCGTATTTACCCTTGGCAGAGTTTTCCTACAACAACAGCCATCATTCGAGCATTGGTATGCCACCCTTTGAGCTGTTGTATGGTAGGAGGTGTCGGACCCCCATTTGTTGGGGAGAGGTTGGGCAGAGAGTGATGGGCAGTACAGAGATCGTGCTTCAGACGACAGAGCAGATTCAGCAGGTCAGACAGAGGTTATTGACCGCCCAGAGCCGACAGAAGAGTTATGCAGACAGACACCGGTCCGAGCTTGAGTTTCAGGTCGGTGACTTCGTTCTCCTGAAGGTCTCTCCTTGGAAATGAGTGATTCGATTCAGGAAGAGGGGCAAGTTGGGACCCCGGTATATTGGGCCATTTCGTGTGATTGCGAGGGTAGGCCGGGTAGCCTATCATTTGGAGTTGCCAGCAGAGTTGGGGCAGATCCACGACACCTTTCATGTGTCGCAATTGAGGAAGTGTATAGCCGATGAGTCGGCAGTGGTTCCATTAGAGGATATTCAGGTGGATGCGAGCCTGAATTATGCCGAGAGGCCAGTGGCCATCAGAGATCGGAAGATCAAGGTTCTGAGGAACAAGGAGGTACCTCTGGTGTTGGTTCAGTGGCAACACCGGAAGGGATCGGAGATGACCTGGGAGCCGGAGCGCGAGATGCGGGAGCAGCATCCGGAGCTATTTTCAGAGCGAGACTTCGAGGGAGAAGTCTAGTTCTAGTGGGGGAGAATTGTAGCAGCCCGGATTTCCAGGTATCTTTATTGTTTATGATTTTGGTGTTTTGAGAGGGGACTCGGCGAGTTGGAGCTCAGACTCGCCGAGTAGGGTCACGATTCTGGACGCGGGATTCGCCTGGACTCGGCGAGTCCAGGATATGGACTCGGCGAGTCCGCGCTGTTTTAATGAAACCCTAATTTCTCGGGTTTGGGACCTATTTAAAGGGCCTTATGTTCGTCATTTGTACCCAGCAGTCCATAGAGAGAAACCCTAGAGTGCTTTAGCGATTTGAGAGAGAAAGGAAGCATTTCTTGACCTTTGTGTGTTGTTTAGCAAAGAAGAGGGAGGTTCTAGCCAAGAGGAAGCAAAGGAGGTTGCTATTCTGTGGATTTGAAGCTTAGATCATCGATCTAAAGGTGTGATTTCGGCTCATCTTCTGTTTTGTGAAGTATATTTGGATTTAGGGTTTCTTGTGGCCTTTGTTGGGTTGATTTGATGGCCAAATAGTCCCTTTCTAGTGATGAGGCTTTGGATCTGGATCCATAGAGGTCCAAAGAGCCTCATTCATCAAGCTTTATGAAGAACAATGGAGGTTATGACCTTGAGTTGTGATATTTGTTGATAATTCTTCATATATGGTCATATAGAGGTTGTATGTACACCAAGTTTGGGGCTTTACGTGGTGAATCAGTCTAGGAAGGCCAGATCTATGAATTGATGGAACAGATCTGACCTTAGAAGCGAGTTTGAGTGATTGCATGGCATGGACTCGCCGAGTCCGATGAGCAGACTCGACGAGTAGCTTGAAGATTGCCTTGGATCGGCCAGTGAGTGGTCCAGTCGAGTCATGGGTTGACTCAGTGAGTCAGGGCGAGTTAAGGAAGGGTGGTCAAGTGGACTGAGTCGAGCTGGGACTCGCCAAGTTGTTCTTAAGACTCGGCGAGTTGAGTCGGGGTAGCCCCGTGATTCTTTCATGTGGAACTCATCGAGTCAGGGGGAGTACTCGACGTGTAAGAAGGGAATCCTAGAGAGTTGGTGAAAACGTCTAGACTCGCCGAGTTGCCCTTGTGCACTCGCCGAGTCCGGTCAAAGTTGACCGATGACCGTTGACCGTTGACCAGAGTTGACCTGTGTTGACTTCTTAGGGATAGTCAACCTTAGAGATAACAAGTGTTAATTAGAGACATATGATGTTATAGGAGGATTATAGCTCGGAGGATCGGGCACGAGGGATTTCAGGATTTGTGAGTCATCGAGATACGCGAGGTGAGTATTCTCACTAAACTTTATCTTGAGTAGATAACCAGAGTTATGTGACAGAGTATTTGTATGTTATGTATGCTATATGTTGTACTGCATTATTTCTATGTGATTGATGCTGTGCATGTTTAAAGAGTTGGAACCGGAAGGTTCCTAGAGTTAGAACCTAAGGGTTCACAGAGTTTGGGTGCACGAACCCATAGAGTTATAGCCTCGAGTGGCTAATATGTGTTTTATGTGTGGTATTTTGGGGAACTCGCTAAGCTTTGTGCTTACAGTGTTAGTGTTGTTGTTTCAGGTACTAGCGATGACCGTGGGAAGGCGCCGGCTTGATCCATACACACGCATGGGATTTTGTTATACTTGTGATCTTGGGATTTTGTATAATGTGAATTGAGATTTAAACTTGATGTTTTTATGAAAAGTTAATGGGAAATGTTTTTATAAATTGTGAAAATTTATTTTGAAATTTACGGTGTTACACCTTTTATCGTCTTCTACATCATGGTTAGTGGTTATGTTAATTGCATTCTCAAAATCATAACATGATTACGACATCCCTATTCATATTTCGAATTGTAAGAAATGGCAAGAAGTTGGTTAAACTTTCAAGAGATTTGTCTATAAGTTTTGAAAGGGTTTAAACACACATGTAAGTTATCCAATGAAGGTGTATAAGATTAAGAAGTATGGTTGGAGACTTATCGAAGCATCCCATATCAAAAATCTGTACTTTAGTAAGAAATTCAAGAGTATTTATTTCTAGAAGTCCAGTTAGTTTCTGGGTACATGTCAAAAGCTAGTGGGAGCATAATTGTTATGCAAATTGAAGCATAATTGTTATGCTAATGGGAGCATAATTGTTTGTTGGATTAGTGTCTAAGTCCATAACTATTTTGGTATGTACTTGACCCGATGGTGCATGGTCCTTTTGGATTGCCTTCACCAAAGCAACTTGATAGGATGAATTATGGAGAGAAAGGGTTAAATATGATTTACTAATATATTATGGGAATAATATATTAAAGGAGAAATCATATTGTTTAATCAATATTAGTCAAGAATTAATAAGAATTAAGTTTGTGACTAAAAGAGATTAATTAAACTTAAGGGACTGGAATTGTAATTATAAGATAATGTCAATTGGGCTATGGATTGCCTTATATTATAAGGTTGGATGAATTCTATGGGGAAACCCATTCAAAATCGTCCAAGGCCTTTAAGGAAAGGAGTCCATGGGTTGCTTAGGGCTTAAGCATCCAAATTAGGGTTTCCTTATTAGATAACCCTAATAGCCTCCCTATATATAGAACCCTTATGCTCCAAAAATGCGGTGAACTTATTATCTACGGTTTCCACACGTTTTTGAGAGCCTCCTTCTCTTATCTTTTTCATCCTCTTGCTCTTGGTGTTTGTGAACCATTAGAGGAGTGACATTTGTGACTCTAAGCTTTCTAAAGTCATTATAAGGAGGATTTGAGATTGTTATTGCTACATAACAATCAAGGTATGATCTAAACCCCAATTATATGTTGTATTGATTATCATATGCTAGATCTAGGGTTTATAGTCTTGGATAAATTGCATGTACAATAGAGAAACCTAGATCCAAGCATTAGGGTTTGTATGAGCACATAGGATGTTCTTATGATTAAAACCCATCAGTGGTATCATAGCCTAGATTGGTTTCTATTGTATTGATGCATTATGTAGCTGAAAATCGAATTCTGGCTTACTGTTCGACCTGACTTGGCGAGTCACTACTTGGACTCGGCGAGTCAGCCCTACTCGGCGAGTTCCAGAGTGTGACTCGGCGAGTCGAAGCGTCAGACAGAGGAAATCTCGGATTTTGTTGCTGTTTTGCTTAAGGATAATTACCATATTCGTTTTAAACCTATAAAATACGAATTTTATTGTTTCTTAAAGAATATCCTTGCCAAAACACAAGATAATTACCAATTGATTAGATAATAACTTCCTTATATGATTAAAGTTTATTATTTGTATTAATTGGGTAACTTATTTTGCAAGAAATTGAAATTAGGTCAAATATAGATAATGATGAAATTAATTGTTTAATTTATATTATTTGTTATTTGATCCTTGTGTTATGAAAAGTTTCAATTTTCCCCTTTAGGTTTTATAGTTTAAATTTAAACTCAAAAGTTTAGTTTTGAAATTTAAATAGTTGAAACCCTAATGTTTTGAAAAAGTTTCAAAACTTGCCCTCAAGTTTTGGAATTTAAATTTTAATGTATATTTAAATTCTAAACCCTAAGTTTTTGAAATGTCTCAAAACTTGTCCTCAAGTTTTGGAATTTAAATTTTGATTAAATGTTTAATCTAGGAATGTTAAATTCTAAAACCCTAGTAGTGTTTTGAAAAGTTCATATCACACCCTTATGGTTTTATTAATTAATTAAGGTGTATAATTAAAAGAGGTTTAATAAATCCATAAAAGTTTTGGTTTACAATTTAATTTAATTAAAAGTATAATTGTTAAATTTGACAACCTAGTATTTTAAAAGTGTAAAATACATCCTATACTATATATAACATTAAAAGTCTAACATTATATATATATATATATATATATATATATATATCCTAATCTAATAAATAAGAGCAATTCCGCCACGTGTCATTCTATTAGCCCCTCCTAATCCATTTATCCCGCCAATAACATCTAATTAAATTCCCTATATTACCCTCTTCTTTCTTTTCTACCTAGCCCTGTTATTCGGTTACCTCCTTTCCACGCTCAAATCAAATTCAAAGTTTAAACGAATCCCTGTAAATCAGCAATAAATCATCGACAAAATCAATTTACTACTTCCTTTTTATCTCCCGGTTTCTTTCTATAATTGTACATGGAATGTGATTAGGTTTCCAAAATTTTCTCTCTTTCAACAAAACTTTACATCGGTCATCTTGACCACCACCATCTCTCCTTCTTCATCATTCTTTCAGTGGGGTTTCTTATTTAACCACTCTCGCTCAAGAATTCTACTTCGGAATGAGAGAGTTTGATCGTTCGTTGCTGCTAATCCTTATTCTTTTGTCCCTGGAAATCATGAGGTTTGAGATTTAGGTTTTCGAATTCTACCATCCCCCTTTGACAATTTCAGATTCCAAGCATTTGGTAAAGTTTTTGAGCGACATATGAGCAGGTGCCCTTCCTTCTTTTCACTCCATGTCTATAATTTTTCTCATTTCGGTTTACACTCATCAACGATGAATCCATATAAATTAAAGGCGAGAATCGCTAATGATTGGCCAAGAAAAGAGGATTTCAACAAGTTTATGAGTATACTTACATATAGATTTCTTCTAGGTTTGATACTTTTAGAGTAGTTAGGTGCTAAATAGGTCTCACATCGGATTTATCACTGAAGCGTCACCACCATGCTCTTATATATGCACAAAAAAGAACTGTCGGTGATGAACCAAGGTAAAAACCATCCAAGGATTCACAGATGGTGTTTCTGATATGCTATGTAAAAGCTTAATTTCCAAGTTTAAAGAGATGGATTGGAGTGATCTACTGCTTTTTTAAGTGTCTACTTAATTTTTTGCCTTTTATGGAAAATTCATTTTCCCATCTGTGAATCGTTGGGTTTGAAGAGGCATAAAACTTTGTATTCCATGTAAAATGATTCAATATAAATTATTCATTCTTATTTTTATTTTGATTTATATATATTAATATGAGGGGTCTACATTTTAATTTATTTTGATTTAATAGGAGAAGAAGTAGTATCATCAAGCACCAGAGGAGCCATATGAATGAAGACCCATTCCTGTTCCCCTGCATCAGGTTGTCTTTCTTTATTTTAAAGGTTTAAACATGTATCAATTTTAGAATAAAGATTATCTGTAACATCCCGGAATAGCAAGAGTAGAGTTGAAGGGCTAAAAGTGTTATTTGGGAAAGAGCGACTCGGCGAGTCCATGGATGGACTCGGCGAGTAGAGTCGCGGCTTGGTCGCGTGTTAAGCAGCCGACTCGGTGAGTCGATGAGATGGACTCGGCGAGTAGGCACTGAGTGGAGAAAGCCCTAATTCTCGGGGTTGAGCCCTATTTAAAGAACATTATATCCTTCCCCCAGCCTCTTTATTCCCTCTTGAAGTCCAGAAACCCTAGAAAGTGTGATTGAAGAAGATTGGAGCGTATTTGGAGCATTGGAGGAGTTTGTTGAAGGAATCTTGTGAGATTGAAGGCTTGGGGCAAGGGGCTTTGCTTGGATTCGAATTTCATTGCAGTTGGGGCGTCCATTGGAGGTAATATCTCGTTCTTGGACTGATTGTATGTTGTTTCTTCATTTTGGGGTTTGTGGGATCTTGTCTATGGATGAAATTGGAAGTCTAGAGGTTAGATCTGAGGTTGCTACCTCAGATCTGAAATGGAGAAGAATCAGAGAGCATGAAAGTCCCTGTGTTGGACTATTTGGTGAAGCTTGCATGTCCCAAACCTTAGTTATAAGTGAATAAGGCCTAGATCTCTTTGGATTCACGTAAAGTTTGCCACTTTACGTGATGGATGAGTTGTATGAGACTAGACCTATGTTTTGGATCATTTGCATGGCCTGGAATACTTCTGAGTGGATTCAGACCGGTGGTACTCGGCGAGTCACATGAGTGGACTCGACGAGTTGCTTGAAGATGAGCTGGGACTCGGCGAGTTGTTCATACAACTCGGCGAGTTGGATGAAGATGGCCTGGAACTCGGCGAGTTGTATGAACAACTCGGCGAGTAGGTTGATGATAGTCTTAGACTCGGCGAGTCTGTTCTTGGACTCGGCGAGTCTTGTCGAAGAGTCCCGATATTCCCTGGTTGAGTCGAGAATCGGTGAGTCAAGGGATGACTCGGTGAGTTGTGTGCGAGTGGACTCAGAGTTGTTGGACTCGGCGAGTCTCGGAGTGACTCGACGAGTTAGGTCGCGGATTGAGTGAAGTTCTGATTATAGGAACTCGGCGAGTCATAGGGTTGACTCGGCGAGTAGGGTCAGCCAAGGGTTGACCGTTGACTTTTAGGGTTTGGTCAGCGATGTGGCCTTTGGGCCAAGAGAGGGGTAAAATATTCTTTTACCCTTAAGAGGGTGCATTGAGAGGATTGATTCTAGTCTTGAGAGTTGTAGTCATGAGAGTTTTGCCTGACGTGTTAGGCGGTGGCGAGTTCGAGATTCAAGTATGGAGATATCTGCTTTCTGCTTGCCAGGTGAGTCTTCTCACTATACTTTACCTTGAGTAGGTAATCAGAGCTATGTGTTAGTGTGTGTATATTATGTGTATGCTATGTGTTGTACTGCATTATTTCTATGTGATTTATGCTGTGCATGTTTGCAGAGTTGGAACCGAAGGGTTCCTAGAGTTGGAACCGAAAGGTTCACAGAGTTAGAACCTGAGGGTTCCAAGAGTTTGGGTGCACGGACCCATAGAGTTATGGCCTCGAGTGGCTTATATGTGTTATGTGTGTGGTATTTTGGGGAACTCACTAAGCTTCGTGCTTACAGTGTTTTGTGTTATGTTGTTTTCAGGTTTCTTTCAGTATCACGGGACGGCACCGGCTGGATTGTACACACCAGAGAAAAAGTCATATTTTGGAGGATCCTAGTTTTCTATGGAAGTGAAAATGAAGCTATGTTTTGTAATTCAATTATGAATGAGATTTTAAACAAGTGTTCTAAGAATAAAATGATTATTTTAAATGAAAATTTTGTCTTGAAATTTACGGTGTTACATTATCTCCAATTTTTCACTTTGCATTTGCTTCACTCTTTATCAGTGTATGTAAAATATATAAAATATCAAGCACAAACTGGCTTGGTCTGGTCTTGATTGAGGAGATTATTGATTTTTCTTTTGTGCTGTATCAAGGTAAAGTAGGGCAAGAAAATGATGTTGGTAAAGTAGTAGATGAAAACTATTTACCTATGAGAAATGATGCTAGATTTAATACATATACCGGCTCAAACTGTAACATCCAAAATTTCAAAATAATTAAAACTTTTCAATACCATCCATTTTATTAACATTGTTACAAAAAGGTTTTCAATACATTCTTTAACAGAGTAATCTCCCAGGTTCAAAACATAAAACACCAACGCGAGGAACGGTACGATCACGCCTTTGCCTTGTCACAGACTCTTGAGAACCTGAAACATAAAACCACAACTGTAAGCCCGAAAGCTTAGTGAGATACCCCCAGAATACCAACCACCTATACGCCTTTCCAGGCCCTGACCTTCCGGTCCTCAACACAACATAATCGCCTTCCGGCCCAAAATATATTGCCTTCCGGCCCATAACATATTGCCTTCCGGCCCATAACATTTTGCCTTCCGGCCCATAACATATTGCCTTCCGGCCCATAAGCATACAATGCATACATAACATAACAAATAATCATATAGCAGTTCATAGACAACAATCAATCAACAGATCACATACCATAGCATTACTCTAACCGAGATACCGGTCTGGCCGGTCACTAGCATACCTTACTCTATGAATCAGTCAACATACTAAATGCATACATACGCCTTTCCAGGCCATGACCTTCCGGTCCACATAGTAATGCCTTCCGGCCCATAACATATATTGCCTTCCGGCCCATAACATATAACAACTGACAACTACCCGGATTTCCATCCGATAAAAGGATTGGCATTGGTGCCATAAACCCTAGCGATATAGTGAGGATAACTCACCTCGAAACTGCCGACTGAACAGATAGCTCAAGCTGCACCGATCACTGATACGATCTCCACTCCTGAATAGCCGCCAATGCACTGAACTTAAACGATAAACAACAATTACCAAAATACCCCTGGAACCGCTGGTCAATCATTGAACAAAGACAAGGTCAAAGTCAACCCCTGACTGACCCTACTCGTCGAGTCAACCCTGTGACTCGCCGAGTCCCCATACTCAGAACTTCACTCAACCCGCGACCTAACTCGCCGAGTCACCCCAAGACTCGCCGAGTTCAACGACTCTGAGTCCACTCGTCCTTGACTCACTGATTCCTTAAGATTCCCTTCCTACTCGTCGAGTATCCCCTTTTTACTCGACGAGTTTCTCCTGGAAGAATCGCGGGGCCACCCCGACTCCACTCGCCGAGTCTGAAGAACAACTCGGCGAGTCCCAGTCAATCTTCAAGCCACTCGCCGAGTCTGAAGAACAACTCGGCGAGTCCATGCCATGCAGCCGAGCAACTGCTTCCTGAAATACGTATGGTCCCGAAATACACAATCATGGGACCTTCTGGACCTCTAACCATTCTATTACTGGGTTACAAACGCTTGGGTAACAATATAATAATCCATCTAATCACCAAATGGGTTTCATAAACCCTAAATTCGTGCACACATCAATATAGCAGAAATGATCCGAAATATTACCTGAATAACACCCTCTCTGTGTCTCCAAACCTCAGAACTCGATCCCCTTGATATTCCTTTGGCCAAAACTCTTCTTCTTCTTGCCTGACAAATTCTTCAAGGTTCCAAAAGCTTTCTCTCCCTCTCTAGACGTCCACAACGATTAGGGTTCTTCTCAATCGGCCAAAAGACGGACAATGACGGCCTAAGAGGCATTATATATGATCCAACACCAAACGGCTAGGGTTTCTGCTGAACAGCGTCGACTCGCCGAGTCCATATCTGGACTCGTCGAGTCCAGTCGCGAACCCGCGACCAAGTCTGCGGTCCTACTCGGCGAGTCTAGGCTCCAACTCGCCGAGTCCCTTCTCAAAACACCCCTAAATCATAGTTATATCGATATTTGAAATTCCGGGCTGTTACAACTCTCCCCCACTAGAACTAGACTTCGCCCTCGAAGTCTCATTCTGAAAATATCTCCGGATGCTGCTCCCGCAATCTCACATTCCAGCTCGCCGGTCATTCCCGGCCCATCCGGTGCTGCCACCGAATTAATACTAGAGGTATCTCCTTATACCTCATAGCCTCGATCTTCCAATTTTTGATGACCACTGATCTCTCCGCATAATCCAGGCTCGCATCCCTTGATTATCCTCTAATGGAACCACTGCCGACTCATCGGCTATACACTTTCTCAGTTGCGACACATGAAAAGTGTCGTGAATCTGTCCCCACTCCGCTGGCAACTCAAACCGACAGGCTACCCGGCCTATCCTTGCAATCACCCGAAATGGCCCAATGTACCGGGGGCCCAACTTGCCCTTCTTCTTGAATCGAATCACTCCTCTCCAAAGAGAGGCATTCGGGAGTACGAAGTCGCCGACCTGAAACTCAAGCTCGGATCGGTGGCTGTCTGCATAACTTTTCTGTCGGCTCTGGGCGGTCAATAACCTCTGTCTCATCTGCTGAATCTGCTCTGTCAACTGAAGCCCGATCTCTGTACTGTCCATCGCTCTCTGTAACCGAGAATTACCCAAGATGCAACTCTGCTCTAAATCCCAACAATCACTCGACCAATAAGGGTTAGGAAACCATGAACCACCGGATCCCCGATCCAAAGCCCACTTTGTCCATCCCGGACCAACTGAGAGATCCATTCTCACTCTCAGAGTAACTCTCACAAGTTCTCCTCTTGCCATCGCATACACATGCTGAACTAGCCCCAACACCCGCAGGTTGGAAGACCCGATACACTGTTGATATCCTCGAACATCTCCCAAGCTGAACCACTACACCCACCCTACACTCTGATTAGAATCACACTGGAAATTCAAGATTCTCTCTCCCCCTGCACCCCTTCTGAGTCTCGACAGCCATCCCAACCCGGATGGGTTCCTACTTCACTGCCGCGAACGCGATGCTCAAAACCATACTCGAAATACTTTAACCATAACTCTGCTCTGCAGCTTTCACTTTCGTGAACTTGCACCCCCTTCGGAGTTACACACCTTCCTCTTTTCCTTTTCCAAGGAACCCTCTTGACCATAATGCCACTCCAACCAGTGTCACGGTGCTCGCTCCAAGCGACACCACCCTTTTTGCGTAACCGCTATTCACATACTTTGGTTATCATTGCAGGGGCTCTCAATCCCATGCACTCTCTTCACTCATCAAAATCCCTGCCTCAGCTAAACAAGACTACTAACCCGGGGCCAGACCTTCCAATGCAACCACACTGTAACATACACGATCCGCAATTTCAAACTGATCCAGCAATACCAACAGAGCCTCCAGCATGACTGGACCGACTCTCATAACACATACTAGCCACTCGAGGCTATATCTCTGTGGGTCCGTACACCCAAACTCTGCGAACCCTCAGGTTCTAACTCTGGGAACCTTCCGGTTCCAGCTCTAGAACATGCACAACATAATCCCGTGGGATTAATACAGTACAACCCATCGCGTACCTCAAACATACCAATACCCTGATCACATAACCTTGGTTACTTACTCAAACCTGATCCCGGCCTTCTCTCAGGCCTCCACAATCAAACGCCCTAGGTCTGTATTCCGCCCCGCATACCCGACACTCGCTCTCGTCGGCCTATACTCTGAGCTGACACACACTGCCGAATCCCAACAGCTAAGTACCCTCACATACCCATCGATCTCCTGGAGAATTCTTCAATTCTCCCCCACTAAAGCACTGACCAACTGCCACCGATCGTCATTAACGACCCTTCAGAACAATCTTGCACAAAGAGCACATTCACCCATTGACTGCTTGCCACAAACATAAGCAACCCTCAGTAAAACACATCTCCTCCCTGCTCAATCCACTCAAAAGGATCTGGTCTTTCAATTATCCACTTCACGACTGCAGATGCTACCCGACACTCAACCCAGTGCCGCATCTCCACTAACAACCCTCACGAACGATAACCAACAAGAATTTCCAACAATAACCCGTAACCAAACCCACAACCTACCAAAGGATGAATACCACCTCGAAAACCGCACGAGGCTACCGGCACCAAAACACCAGACTATAACCATACCAACCCATCAGGGAACAACGATTGCCAAAGCGAAAACCTGAAGCACCAATCCATAACCATGCCAATCCCGCAAAACAACGAATACCGCATCGAAATCCACACTACCAGCACAAACAATACGCCACAATCAACGCAAGCTCATCAAGCCATCAAGAAAGCATCATACCCGCAGCTGCCTCCGGCACTGCTCCGTCTCCCTCTGTCGCAAGCAGATAAGCACGACCCGAGCCCTTGGGGCTCCGCTCCATCCTGTCCTCCTCCTAAACTCCTCAAGGTGGCCGATGCTAAAGCCTGCACCGGTCCTGCAGAAAGCTGTGGACAGTTGACCCTTAAATGTCCAGCCTGCTGACAATGATAACAAATCCTCGAATCCCGAATCGGCACTGACTGCCGACGGTCCCGCGCATAGTGCCCCTCTTTCCGCACTTGCGGCATGCACCACCGGACCAGCAACTCCGGTGTGACCCCTCCCACACTTCCCACAAGTGTGGCCGCTCCGATCCCCCACTCTAACATCAACGGTACTGGACCGTTTCGGCGCTGGCTGCGACTGCATCGAAGCCTGCCTCAGCTCACCCAACTGCAACTCCACCTCTAACTCACGCCGCATGGCGGCCCACTGCAACATCAACAAGGTCTCGCACCTCTGCGCAGACACGAACTGTCTGATATCCCCCTTGAGCATACTCAGATATCGGGACATCTGAGCCTGCTCCGAAGCGAACTCAGGGCGAAACATCGCCCTCTCAATAAACATCCTGGTGATCTCAGTCACCGACTCCAAATCCTGCTTCAGCTCAAGGAACTTCCGAGCCAATCCCTCCTTTTCATCACGCGGAACATAGCGAGTACTGAATGTCTCTCTAACCGATCCCCTAAAACCGCAGCCCTCTGCGCGTCGGAAAATGACCTCGTAGTCAATCTCCATCAATCCTTCGCTCCTAGCCTCAACAGGTTCAGAGCACACCTCACCCTCTGATCAGCAGGGCAGAAACTCGTGGAGAAATACCCCTCCATGTCTGATAACCATCTCATAGCAACAATCGGGTCCTGAACCCTATCGAATGTGGGGGGCTTCGTATAATAGAAGTCCCGATACTGAAAACCCCGACTAGCTCCTCCCCTTGCCGCTGCTACAGCCGTTGTAGCCGCCGCGGCAACCGTCTCCGCGAGAGCCGCATATCGCTCGTCGAAATACTCAATCATGGCGGTCTTGATCGACCCAAACAACTCTGGCGACTCGGCTCGTAACAATGCAGCAACCTCTGCACGCAGGATCTCGCGAATCCTCGCATCCCGCTCGCTCGTGCTCATCCGATCGATAACCCCCGACGGCACCGATTCACCCGGAACTCGCTCTCCAGCTCCCGATCCTGATCCGGATCAACTATCATCATGCCTCGAAATCTCCATGTCGAAGACACCCTTCCTATCTCAGACACTTCCCAAAATCCTGGGATCCAACTCTCGCAACCCTACCCTAGAGACCATGGTTTCCCTGATACGCGTATGGGTCCTGTGCTTTCAGTAGTACGGGCCCATACTACCTTCCACACCTACCCATATTTGTATGAAGTACTACCACAATACCCTATGGAACATGCATAACAACTATCAACCCTCACCACTAGAGGAACAATGAGAATATCCCATAAGGGACCCTAGGCTACAGGCATCACATATCAGGTAACATTATCATGAATTCCTGAAGATCCCTAGCCTAACTCTAGCATGTTGTGCTATCAAGCTCAAATAAACACTATCAAGTATGGTATCTTGGGGTTACTTACTGGCTCCGGTTGATCGTACCTCCGCGTCCTCCTTTTACTAACTTTGAAAACCATTTTAGTTTCTCATTTTAATTTTTCTTTTTAAAATCCTCCTCGATTTGAGACTGGAGTCACACGAATGTTTCCCTAATTCACTCAAACCAAGGCTCTGATACCAACTTGTAACATCCAAAATTTCAAAATAATTAAAACTTTTCAATACCATCCATTTTATTAACATTGTTACAAAAAGGTTTTCAATACATTCTTTAACAGAGTAATCTCCCAGGTTCAAAACATAAAACACCAACGCGAGGAACGGTACGATCACGCCTTTGCCTTGTCACAGACTCTTGAGAACCTGAAACATAAAACCACAACTGTAAGCCCGAAAGCTTAGTGAGATACCCCCAGAATACCAACCACCTATACGCCTTTCCAGGCCCTGACCTTCCGGTCCTCAACACAACATAATCGCCTTCCGGCCCAAAATATATTGCCTTCCGGCCCATAACATATTGCCTTCCGGCCCATAACATTTTGCCTTCCGGCCCATAACATATTGCCTTCCGGCCCATAAGCATACAATGCATACATAACATAACAAATAATCATATAGCAGTTCATAGACAACAATCAATCAACAGATCACATACCATAGCATTACTCTAACCGAGATACCGGTCTGGCCGGTCACTAGCATACCTTACTCTATGAATCAGTCAACATACTAAATGCATACATACGCCTTTCCAGGCCATGACCTTCCGGTCCACATAGTAATGCCTTCCGGCCCATAACATATATTGCCTTCCGGCCCATAACATATAACAACTGACAACTACCCGGATTTCCATCCGATAAAAGGATTGGCATTGGTGCCATAAACCCTAGCGATATAGTGAGGATAACTCACCTCGAAACTGCCGACTGAACAGATAGCTCAAGCTGCACCGATCACTGATACGATCTCCACTCCTGAATAGCCGCCAATGCACTGAACTTAAACGATAAACAACAATTACCAAAATACCCCTGGAACCGCTGGTCAATCATTGAACAAAGACAAGGTCAAAGTCAACCCCTGACTGACCCTACTCGTCGAGTCAACCCTGTGACTCGCCGAGTCCCCATACTCAGAACTTCACTCAACCCGCGACCTAACTCGCCGAGTCACCCCAAGACTCGCCGAGTTCAACGACTCTGAGTCCACTCGTCCTTGACTCACCGATTCCTTAAGATTCCCTTCCTACTCGTCGAGTATCCCCTTTTTACTCGACGAGTTTCTCCTGGAAGAATCGCGGGGCCACCCCGACTCCACTCGCCGAGTCTGAAGAACAACTCGGCGAGTCCCAGTCAATCTTCAAGCCACTCGCCGAGTCTGAAGAACAACTCGGCGAGTCCATGCCATGCAGCCGAGCAACTGCTTCCTGAAATACGTATGGTCCCGAAATACACAATCATGGGACCTTCTGGACCTCTAACCATTCTATTACTGGGTTACAAACGCTTGGGTAACAATATAATAATCCATCTAATCACCAAATGGGTTTCATAAACCCTAAATTCGTGCACACATCAATATAGCAGAAATGATCCGAAATATTACCTGAATAACACCCTCTCTGTGTCTCCAAACCTCAGAACTCGATCCCCTTGATATTCCTTTGGCCAAAACTCTTCTTCTTCTTGCCTGACAAATTCTTCAAGGTTCCAAAAGCTTTCTCTCCCTCTCTAGACGTCCACAACGATTAGGGTTCTTCTCAATCGGCCAAAAGACGGACAATGACGGCCTAAGAGGCATTATATACGATCCAACACCAAACGGCTAGGGTTTCTGCTGAACAGCGTCGACTCGCCGAGTCCATATCTGGACTCGTCGAGTCCAGTCGCGAACCCGCGACCAAGTCTGCGGTCCTACTCGGCGAGTCTAGGCTCCAACTCGCCGAGTCCCTTCTCAAAACACCCCTAAACCATAGTTATATCGATATTTGAAATTCCGGGCTGTTACACAAACTAATCAACTGATATGTTTTTATAGAAGTATTTGACCAAAAACAAGATAGGGTTGATGTGGGTTTAATTTTCCACTTCCAGAAGTACAACTAGAATTTATCAATTTTAAGTGAATGTAAAATGCTATAACAAACAAATAAGTGAAAGTAGAATGTTATTTATGGGATATAATGATTATAACCCTTTTTAAAGTTAGGCTAATGAAAGTAATAAAAACATAAATGAACCTTCTGCTGCTATTTTTGGGTAATTTAAATAGTTTTAATACATAATGTTTAAATTTTATATCCATTTTAATTAGTTGTTGAGTTTTTTTATTAGTTTCTACGTGGTAGCGAATGTTTTAGAGCTTGATGTGAAAAAGGAGGGACTTTGACTGTTAAAATGTGTCCTGTTGTCATGACGAAATATATGCTAATTACATTAAAGTTATTTTGCAATGAAAATATATGATGAGAAGTTAATCACTTAACTTGTATTATATGAGTTCTTATTAGATAGGTTTGTTGTGGAAGCGATATGTTGTGGAGGCCTATATGTGTCTCGGTGATGTTATTTTGAGGTCATGCATCTTTTATAATATGTTTGAATGCTCTTTCCATTTTAATTTTTTTTCTTGGAAGTTAAAACACAAATCTCATTTTCAACATGTATCTTTGTTAGCTTCCTTTGGCTTTCTATTATATGGAGGAAGTTACTTCACTATTTTTACCAACTTTCCATATCTATTGAGGTTTGGTATATGTTATATGGGTACTTGGTGTTTATTAGATTTCCTTAATGATGCTCTTCAACATTTGTTTGTTATATAAATATCGTTGAGACATTGTCGTTGCTTATTGATATTGACACTTGGTTTTACTCATTGAATTTATGTTGGATATAGATTAATTCAAGGTTAACCTAATCAAATCTTATCATGGTAGAGCCTTTTTAGTTTTATATACAATCCAAATTTGTTCTTCTTTTTCTTGGTTAGAGAATGTAGTCTTATTTTTTGAACAATTTCTTATGCCTCCTTTAGATTAGATGATTGTTTATGTGAAGTAAGAAGTAAAAGGGAAACTCCCTCTTTATGACTGTAGATTATAATATTAAATATGATGTTTCTTAGTGAATCGATTATTTTTATTTCCTATAAAGTTTTGTTTTATAATTTTTACAAAGTTAGATCTTAGCTTAAATGATGTGTTATACTTATACTTGTATTTTCAGCCAAAAATGGAAAGGAACAATAGTTGATTGTACAAAACTACACCAAAAAGGGCCACAAAATCACCGGTTCTCACTTTTATTTTTAGCCAATTATAAGTATGTTCTTGTTACAACTTTTTTTCAAAATCCTTCTTGCAACATTTTTATTACAACCATAATTATAAGTGATTGTTTATTGTTCGGAAAATCATATAGATCCTATTGAGAATAATATTTGATGTGGTTGAGATAGTGTGAAGTTTATTATCGGCTATCTTGCAGTAAAAAAAAAGTGGCTATATCATATGTTTGTGTTTCTTTTAGCCTATATTTTATGTTGACTGATTCTTTCTTAGATTACTTTAGTGGTTCAAGTTTTGTTTAAGTTTCATTACTATTTTTTATTATCAATATTGTTTTTGTTTCTTACCCCTGTGGTTTCCACGGGTTGTAACCTAGTGTGTATATATATATATATATATATATATATATATATATATATATATATATATATATATATGTACGAGTAAAAGTCAGTCTTACCGTTAGTAGGCCTCATTCATGAAGCTGGTTTATAAGGGGTGTTTAAGGAAATTGCCTATAAAATGGCGATTAAATGGGTATCCACTCTTACCCACCGCACTCTTGACTAGTGGAGGGTTGTTAGCCGAACGGGTAGGATAGGACAAAACCTTCCATTATAAGTATAATGAAGTACAAAGGTAACTAAATGTTTTACAAATTCCAAATCTTAGTTACTTAGGCAAAAGTGAATTGATGCAATTCCATGAAATTACACTTTATGCCCTTGCTAAGACGTTAGTGGAGCGTGTGTGGTTTACCGACACACTAAGTGATTCTAAGCAAAGGTGGCAAAGGGTGACTCAATGGTTGTCATAGTTCGGTGGAGCGTGTGTGGTTTACCGACACATCGAATAGGTGATTGTAACATGTGAGGGCACCATGTAAGTTTGCATGGTTATTCACACCCGCTTTGTGATCCTCGACATCCCAGTCACAAACAAGAGGGGCATATCGAGATTTAAACATGCCATTGAAATGTTCAATGAATCTCAACAGATCTAGGAGTTTTCATAAATTTAAAAAACTTATATTTCTTTTTCGTTTTTCGTGGTGGAAATTAGTGAATCGTCATTCACTTACCTTCAAATATTCTGCAACTAGATTTCGGCATCCCTTTTCTAGGTTGTAGCGTATTGTGTTGGGTCCTAGCCTTAGTATCTCATTTGGGTGATTTACTAAGGACTCAATCAATCACTAACTTGAATTTGTTTTCTCCCGTTTTGTAGATGTCAAAGTACGACAACTATGGTCTTCCCAAATCCCGTGGAACAAGCTTTCCACATGAAGATGATATTCCACGATTCGATCGAGGAACAAGAAATCATGCTTTTATTCCTCCACCTCCTCCAATTATTCACCCTAACCCACAAGTTCGAAGGCTTGAAAAGTTCAAGCTCACTCAAGCCCTTTTGGCAAGTAAACATGAAGAAGGAAAGTCGGTGTGTGCACACGTCCTAGGGATGAAGTCACACATTGATAGGTTAAGAATGTTGGGATCCGTTGTCTGTGAGGAGATGGCTGTTGATTGGATTCTTCAGTCACTTCCTAACTCGTATAGTGAGTTCGTAAGATAGTACTATATGATGAATTGCGACGTAACCCTTATAAATCTCACCTATATGCTTATTGCTGCTGAATCAGCAATGGTTTGGCGCAATAGAAATGCAAAGCTGATTGGTGAATCTGCCTTCAAGACCTCTATGGATATAGACAATGGCAACGAAAGACATGCTATGATCGAAAAGTTTGATCATAAGAGAAAGGCAATGTCTGAAGTAGTTCCATGTCCTGTTCCAAAAGAGTCAATTTGCTTTTATTGCCAAGAGAAGGGGCATTGGAGACGAAGCTGCCCTATTTACCTAAGAGATCTAAGAGATGGGTGAGTCAAAACATATGGATCCGCTTTAGGTAAAATCCATTGACTAACTCTTTTAAGCTCCTATTCTAGATTCCCAATACATAATGTGATAAGATTACAATTGATGTTTTGTAGGATCGAAGAAAGGAGAGGAAGCTTTAGGGAAGAAGTGAGCAGAATCTAACCGTGAAGAAATTGATTTCGATCGCATTACTTGAAGATTAGATTCTTGAGCTACTACTTAGAGGTAGAATTAGATTGCTAAGAAATATGTATTAGCATAGTTTTTCAATGAATTGCATTGTAAGGACAAAATTTTTCCGTAATAAAATAAAATTTGACTTTATATTATTTATTTATCCTTGCAATGGCGTGTATGAAAAATTGATGTTTGAATGTTTCTATTATTAGCAATAATGGATTTGATTCTTAATTATGGAAATGTCGAAAATTTACCAAATAAGGAGAGTTTCTCATCGCCCAAGTTTCAATTGGACAGAAGCTTTGAAACACGCAACTTGGTTGCATGATGAATGAAAATTTTCATATTTGGAAATTATACTAATTCGTTGACAAAGTGTCAAGTGAAGGGCTAGGAGATCGAGTACACAAAGTTGTGTGTTGATCAAAGTCCACCATAAGAGTAACAAAGATATTCGTAAATATGATTATACTTATAAGATTAAGTGTAATTCTGAATTGATTGAAATGTTTAAATCAATAACAGAACAAATAAGAAGAATCAAGTAGGCAGAAAGATAAACGTTTCTCCATTCTAAGAAGAAGGGGGAGTACCTTTTATACTTTATGATAGGTCTTAATGATTAAGAACCATATCTCAATTGATCCTCTAAGTGAGTCTTAGTACAATTGTATGTCTAAGAAGAGGAATCAAGAATTGAAGAAATAGTTAAATCAAGATGTCAATCATACTTCATTCCAAAACAAGTCTTAGAGTTATGATTGTGAAATTGAGTGATAAGTATTAAGAAGGTTTATAACATTCATCAAATGTGGAAAGTTGTGATGTCTTGGATAAGACAAAGACCAACTAGGACCAATTTATGAAGTGTTTTGATAAAAACTACACTAACTCTTGAATATTTGTTTGTCAAGAAATGTTTATTGACAAGAGAATCTTATATGTCAAGGAGTTAGTGGGAGTCTTAATGGTCTTGAAACGTTTCATGAACAAATCAAAATAAACCTTATCGGTCATCACTAGCACACGAGTTGAGGTTTACAACCTATCGTGTTGACACTATTTTGTTTCTATGCCATTCCAATTGAGTCAATTATGCATGTGAGTTCTATGAGTTCTCATTTGAACGCATAAAAGGCAGGCACCTTGATCAATGGAAAGTACATTGATAGGAAAGGGTGAGCTGCTGAACTACTTGGAAGACATGGTGGGCAGCTGTGTTACCATAAGGCAAGAAATCAAGATTAAGAAAGTTCGGTCCATATGAGTTTGAATTTGTCGTAAACCTTGGTTTTGACAAATTCACATGGATAGGAACACATACACCATTAAAATCTAAGTGTCATAAGGTTCCCTCCTTCATGAAAGTGACTGTGAGGAAATGCTTTCACTAAGAAAGATTTTAAGAAGATAGTGATTGTGAAATTGAATTCTCAAATTCGATTATGGTTACGGTATCCCTTTCCATCATTCGAAATGTGAGATTTGGCAATTAGTCTGAATTGTTTAGACACACATATGAGCTATCTAAAGGAAAGGAGTATAAGCTTAGATAAAGTATTATCAAAGCATTAGGTATTAGAAACATGAACTTAAGGAATTCAACAAGTATTGTTTTTCTGGAAGTTAAGCTGGTTTCTGAATACATGTCAAAGCTAGTGGGAGCATAAGTGTTATGTTTACAATAATCATCATGATAGTGGGAGCAAAAATGTTATGATTGTATGATTATTATGGAAAGTATTACAAGTTAGCAATATTAATTATAGAAAACAAGAGTTATACTTTGCAGAGTCGCAATAGTTGAAAAGTTGTTTTGCTATAATTAAGGGAGAGAATATTATGCTTCATTTCAAATCTAAAGGCTTAGGTTGTGGGATGCTAATAATTTAGTCAAGGAAACATAGTGTGTTCACAAATTTCGATTATGATTACGACATTCCTCTTCATAGTTCAAAATTTGAGAACGTAGCACATAAAATATTATGGCAGAAGATTGATAAAGTATCAAATATTTATGTAAGACGTTATGCATCGTGTCCCATACGCTTCGGGTATTGGATCGATTGCAAATGCTATAATATTTGACCATGCGCATTTAGAGGGAAAAAGGACAAAAATCGCTTTTGACTAAGATAATTAAACAACTATCAAAGGGCAATCCAAAGTTCACCGGGGATTGGTCGCTTGTGGGTAGTTGGATGTATAGTATTGGATGGACCATATCGACATTATTATGAATAGATAAGATTCTACTGAGAATGAGTTTTCATATGGCAAATATGGAAAGGTGTCCATATTGGGAATTGAATATTGAAAATCTATGTCTAAATTAGAAACTTTAATGCAAAAGGATGTTCAAAGGAATGTACTTTGAGTGAGAGACATCATATCTATGGAATTGTATTGTAACAATCTCCGATAGAGGACTTTGTAATATCGTTGGCAATAGTCTTTGTGAATTTTTGTGCTATGACATTACGAAAGGATCATTGCATAAAATGTTAGAATCTAGCATATTCTATAAGTGGCAAGAATTTGATATTCTTTCACTTATGAAAAAGGATTTGGAGTTGTGAAACGAGTATGATTGGAAATGTGTTCATTTGATATATTTTACAAAGTAAGAACCATAAGTAAACACTGTGTGCATGATAAGAGCATGGGACAAGTGTAATAATTCAAGTAAGAAGCTGATTACCCGAAAAAACAAATAATGAGTAATCAATATGGTGATAAATAAAAGGTGTTTTATTTATGCTCAAAGGTTTGAGGCCATATGGGATTAGTATTATTCTTGTGTTTCACTTTGCATGTTTTGACTTCCTGAATAATTTAATTGGTTTAGAACAGTCAAATTATTCGAACGGGCCACAGTCGTTCATATGTTGGAAGTAGGTATGAATAAAGACTGTCATGAATTGGTGTGTGGATTATCTAAAGAGTATTAGACATAAGCAAATGTTTGCTACAACGTTCATGAGTGATTATGAATATGATTTGAGAAGTGGATTAAACCCACGCTCACTTGGATCACTCCATGAATTGTATCACAAGTGATTGGTGAGACGATAATATCTTATATTCTTGAAACGGAGATGTGTGAGTTTTATCTTGTAAATCGATTGCACATTAATAATATGTAAACGCACCAGTAACTTCTTGTTATAAAACATATTGTTGAGTGTGATTCGGTGAGTAAGTGCAAGCGAACATTGAATCAAAGTTTATCCGTTCCTTTTATTCAGAGTAGGATAAAAACGATATCTTTGGGCCCCTCGATGATTTAGTGATAACAAACGTAAATGCTCGGCCGGACTAGGGCTAATTTGATTTGTTCAATTAGTCGGTCGTCATAAATCGGAAGTCGAGAAATGGTACAGAGAGAGTGATTAGAAATCACGTCTTATACGATATCTAGAATGGGGGAATATATGATCCCTTATCTAAAGGACATGCGTATCTAATAGGATCAGAGTTGACAGCGGCTTTGGAAAGCTACGATTGCAGATCAGGATCTGAAGTCATACACAGAATACTTATTAGACTTATCCAAGTGGGAGACTGTTGGATTAGTGTCTAAGTCCATAACTATTTTGGTATGTACTTGACCCGATGGTGCATGGTCCTCTTGGGTTGCCTTCACCAAAGCAACTTGATAGGATGAATTATGGAGAGAAAGGATTAAATATGATTTATTAATATATTATGAGAATAATATATTAAAGGAGAAATCATATTGTTTAATTAATATTAGTCAAGAATTAATAAGAATTAAGTTTGTGACTAAAAGAGATTAATTAAACTTAAGGGATTGGAATTGTAATTATAAGATAATTGCAATTGGGCTATGGATTGCCTTATATTATAAGGTTGGACGAATTCTATGGGGAAACCCATTCAAAATCGTCCAAGGCCTTTAAGGAAAGGAGTCCATGGGTTGCTTAGGGCTTAAGCATCCAAATTAGGGTTTCCTTGTTAGATAACCCTAATAGCCTCACTATATATAGAACCCTTATGCTCCAAAAACGTGGTGAACTTATTATCTAGGGTTTCCACACGTTTTTGAGAGCCTCCTTCTCTTCTCTTCTTCATCCTCTTGCTCTTGGTGTTTGTGAACCATTAGAGGAGTGACATTTGTGACTCTAAGCTTTCTAAAGTCATTACAAGGAGGATTTGAGATTGTTATTGCTACATAACAATCAAGGTATGATCTAAACCCTAATTATATGTTGTATTGATTATCATATGCTAGATCTAGGGTTTATATAGTCTTGGATAAATTGCATGTACAATATAAAACCTAGATCCAAGCATTAGGGTTTATATGAGCACATAGGATGTTCTTATGATTAAAACCCATCATTGTTATGCTAGTATTGCAATTTGGCAGTACTATTTGTAGCAAACAAAGTTTTAAATTTTCAAGTTGCAAAGTTTAGAAATTGTTTCACTATAGTAAGGCTTAAGGGAGAGAGCATTCATACTTCGTTTCAAATCTAAAAGTTTAGACTAAAGGAATTGATAAAACTTAGTCATGGACATATATGAATATCATGTTGAAATGGTTCAACATAGGAAATTTGATATATGGAAATATTATAGCAAGAGATATCAGGTCCTTATATAATACATAATGAATCGAGTCTCAGATGCTTCAGATATAGGATCGATTTCATCCAGTGCCCTCCCTGTAGAAACAAATAGAACAATAAGCTCATATTTGAATAGTAGAATTCACGATTTTGTATCTTTTGATATGTTATAATGGTTATGGTCTTAAAATCAATGAAAGCATAAGCATACTAGTAGCAGAAAAAGTATGGGTTAACTAATGAAAGATTTTACAACCCTTTTATCATCTTCTACATCAAGACACAACAATTTTGCGAAACGCCATCCATTCATATGAAAATTATTCAACACAAAACTGAACAAAAAATAAAACCTGTTATATTAATAAAAAACAGAGATAAGAAAATAGTTAAATCAAACCAAGTCAAAAAACCCAACCTTTCTCTTGTTTGATCGGTACAGTCTTAGAAGACTTCAAGATTGTTTGAGCCCTAGTAGATGAAACTGAAATCCAAACGAAAATCAATTTTATACTCTCTTAAATTCAATAATTGATCATATATAATATACCTTTACCCTGTATGCTTATTGATAGACCAACTCAAAACAAAGATTTCGTTCCAGAGGCTGTAATTCGAAATTGAAACAATTAAAAAGCATAAAAGTGTCATAAATTACAAAAAGACTGAAATTATTTACAAACCTGAGAATCTATCGATGTGTTCATCTTCAAATTCAATCATAAAGTCAAGCATCAATGTGATTGGCGGCGACTTAGGGTAGCAAAATTCCCAGACATCGTCTCTTCCCTCAACGTACAACGACCCAAAGCACAAATCCTTGGTAACATAGAAGAAAATAGGAAAACAAAAAAAATATTACCAACCAATCATAGAAAAGAACTATTCACAAAGGGGACTCATATATATATATATATATATATATATATATATATATATATATATATATATATATATATATATATAATTTAGTAATTATTTTTAACCAATTATAAAATATACATCTATATAGTTTATTTATAAAAAAAACTAAACATGATTTTTGATTTAGTATTACAATTTAACGTTATAATTAAATAAACTGAAAATTAATTATATATTGATTTCTTTTAATTTTGACCATAAAGGTTAATTGATATATTAACCATTGTTTGTATGTCATCGAAAATTAATTTTTTCTACTAGTTAATAAAAATGCCTTTTATTTTGAAAAAAGAATGTACTGTTAATAAAAAACAGTTATTTAATATTTTTTATTTAATTTGACTTGACATTTTATATTTATCATACTTAAACCTTTTGTGATATTTTAAAAATAATAAATGATTATATTAGTTTAGTTTATTTTATACTTTGATTTATTTTTTGGATTTAATATAATATTTAAATTTATTAATAAATATATTACAATAATAATTTCAAAAGTCTATCAATAATAAGATAATATTTTAATATTTAATTACATATTTTAACATTACTAAATTATTTATATTAAGTTGGAAATATATATATATATATATATATATATATATATATATATATATATATATATATATAGGGTCTGGTGATAAATTTTATATATAGTAAGGACACTTTAAAAAAATATAAATCATAAAATTGAACATAGTATTATAGTCGGGAGAAAAAAAATTAGAAAAAAAATATATACATAATTAAAACTGAATCATGGATCATAAAAATGATCCATGCTTCATTTTTAATGATCCAAATTTCTTTTTTCAATTTTTTCTTTTATTATGTTGGATTTTATGATTTGTACTTTTTTAGATTTTTTTTTTCAGTTTTTTTAAGCTGTCCTCACGAGTCTTTACTTTAAATAGAGTCATTATCCGATTATATATATATATATATATATATATATATATATATATATATATATATATATATATATATATATATATAGGTTCAGGTTCATATGAGACCATTCTAATTTTGTGAGACCGTGAGACCAAATCTAAAAATAATTTTAAAATGCAAAATAAATAGAAAAATCCAAAAAAAAAAAAATTTAAAATATTATTTTCGGAAATTGAATTAACTAAAAAAATAAAAAAAATCCTGTTTTTTTTTTAAAAATACGTGAAATATTCTAATAGAATGTTACACTGACATATTGTAAAAAATAATTTTAAAATGCAAAATAAATGGAAAAATCTAAAAAAAAAAAATTTTAAATGTTATTTTCGGAACTTGAGTTAACTAAAAAAATAAAAAAAAACAAAAAAAAATATCCCATTTTTTTTGAAAAATACGTGAAATATTCTAATAGAATATTACACTGTACATATTCTAAAAAATAATTTTAAAATGCAAAATAAATGGAAAAATCCAAAAATTCTTTTTTTAAATATAATTTTCGGAAATTGAATTAACTAAAAAAAATAAAAAAATAAAAAAGTGCATGTCACGGTCTCACAAAATTAGGCCGTCTCACATGAACCTAACCCTATGTGTGTGTGTGTGTATATATATATATATATATATATATATATATATATATATATATATATATATATATATATATATATATAAAAGAAAAATGTGTTCTTTAAAATATAATATTTTTTAATATATTTCGCGGTACCAAAAATAAAATATGGTATTTTGATTTTGTATTACAAACAACAATTAAGATTCAATACTTTACACAAACAAGAACTTCCAAAGTTATAGTATTCTTCCTCTCTTTCACGTTATCAGTCGATACCTAAATGGTAAGTGTATGTCAACTTCATATATAATTTATTGGCTCACACAAGCATTATGAAGACCAAGAGTGATGGATGCTCATTATGTTTTCAATTTAAATAGTTTAATAAAACTTAACTTTATATATTTATATGTACAACTTTGTGATAAAGTAAACCTTGGAAGCTATTCGACAAGAAGTCAACCTCTTGTATCCTCTAGTTGGCTTGCATAATAGTTGACTGGCCAATGAAAATGTAGTCTATAGCCAATGCCACAAATCACAATAGTGAATTTCATGGTTTTGCTTAGCAACTTAAAGAAAAACATAAATTGTGTCACTAAGGAGTAAGGAGTATCTCGTTATTCGTTGTTTAGGGTCTATATAATTCACAGTTCGTCTCTATATTGCTAAAAAAGTGTTAATACTGTAAACTAGGGGTATGTAATGTAAATTAATTTTCTACTATCGCTCATTCTTGATACAGATGAACTGTGTGTTTAGTTTTAACAATTTGCGTATATATATCCGTCTACATCCTCATGCATATTAATAAACTCTTAAATGTTGTTTGTTATGATTAGAACAGGAACTACAAAGAAATTTGACTAGATCAAATGAGACTATTTCTTAGAAAAATAGTCCCAACAAAAAAGTTGGAATTCATCGGGACACGGTTAACAATTTATGGCTTTTGACATAAATGACCTTCCCATATACAACTAAATCAACTTTTCTGCTTGATGCACTTACCCATTGAAATGTTTTCGCTATTTTTCCTTGTATGCAAAATCAATTGTAGTTATCATCATATCTTCTTCTTCAGATTATCGTTAGACGACTTCTCCAAGTATCGGCAACTTAAGTACGGTCTTTGTTCATTCATTTTTGTCTTGGATTTATGTTGGTATAGGTTTTCAAACCTGCAAAATATTTGTTTTGAATAAAAGAACATAGATCTGATTATAGGTTCTTGTTAACGATATTTTTTGTTTATATTTTTCTGTTCTTCTTCCATATTCCTTTGGCATCAAGGAAGTGGATTATGATTTTCGCTCTTGCGAAAAATATAGTTTGATAGATTTTGGATGTGGATATGTAGTCAGAAATTAAGCAATTTCATGGGTAGTCACGAGTTTTAACACATGTAATGGGGTCGATTGCTTGTGATCTTGATTAGAATAAATTTTATTCAGTATTTGAGTCTATGCTTACTCTATCTTCTTTTTGAAATTACATGCACTCTATAATTATTTGGATTTTTTTTTTCAAAATATAATTGCTTTCTATATTGATTGTAATTGAAAGTCAATAGTTAAGTTATGGACCCTACCTCCTCATAAGTATATTGATCAGATTATTTAGTATTAAAAGTAGTTTTAATATATAAAGTTTAAATATTTTCTTTAAATAAATTTGTTAACATTGAAGTTATTTTTGTTAAATGTGTTTTTTATTTTTATTTTGGTAGAAGGGCATTATGATCATTTTTAATTAACAAAATTGCAAGAATGGTCTCTATGGTATGTCAAAACTAGCAACTTTGGTCCAAAATGGGTTTGGCTCGCAAGGATGGTCCAATAGTTTCGTTTTGTTGCGAGTTTAGTCCAAACTTTTCATTTTTGTTGCGGATTTGGTCCAAGTCAATTTAAACTTTTTTATAATGACCATTTTGCCCTTACTTTTGGTTTTTTTTTTTTAATTTATATAAATACATTTTACAATTTACATAATTAAACCAAAATAATACTACCACTATCTTTATCCCACCCCTCCACCCTCTCTAGCATACAACTATTCATATGTTATCACCACCACCGTCTGTCACGGGCACTACCGCTACCACCACTGTTGGTCACCAACAATAGCCATTGCCACTGTGACCGCCGTTCACCACCAACACCATCCAATGAAACATATTTTTTCCACCACCATCATATAAATCTGCATCTACAATTTCAAAATGAAACTCAAGAACTACCACCACCTTATGATGAATTCAAACATATTTTTTTCCTGATCTGCAACTTTAAATCAAGAACAACTAGATTTTTAAACCCACAAGAACAATCAGATTTGTAACAAGAACAATTAATTGGAGTGTGGAATACATGAGATGATTACAAGCAGAGCTGCACCTGATCTTGTTTCAGTAGAATTGCACCACCAAAAAACCCTTCTCGTTTCCGTTTTGGCTTCAACATCGCCTGAAACGTCACTGGAGCCAAAGATACCACATACACGGAATCATCGCCTGTATGGAGGTGACGGTGGTAGTTACACCTCAGGCTTCACAAAAATTTGGGTATAAGAACCCTATTACAACCGCTACCCTAAAACCTAATCTAGCTGCCATTGTATCAGTCGGAGGAAAATAAGCACGAACCAATGAAACTCTAATCTTGCCGCCACGATAAAACAACATTGAACCAGATCTAAAAACCCCCACAACCATCAGTGTTTGGGAAGAAGGATAGCAGCGATGACGATAATCCGCCAGAAGCCTCGGTTGACGGAACCCTCTTCACCGGAAGCACCTTCGCCGGAAGCATCTTCACCGGAAACATCTTCACGAGAAGCCTCATTCGCCCTCTTTACCGAAACCCTCTTCTCAGAATGAATAAGATGTGTTTTTTTGTAGAGAGAGAGAGAGAGAGAGAGAGAGAGAGAGTGAGAGTGAGTGAGAGAGAGAGAGAGAAAGAGATTTTTTTTTTTATTTCTATAATAAAAAATTAAAAAATGGAAAATACCAAGGACAAATCCGTCATTATAAAAAGTTTTATAATTTTTGGACTAAACTCGCAACAAAACGAAACTATTAGACCATTCTTACGAGCCAAACTCATTTCGGACCAAAATTGCTAGTTTTGACATACCACAGGGACCATTTTTGCAATTTTGTCTTTTTAATTTTTTGTTCGGTTGTGTTCTATTCCTATCAAACCATTATACAAATAAATTGTCTAACTGTCATGTTCGGTTCGGTCTAATCCAATTATGTTCCATCTAGTCCATATACCGAACGCTATCTTAATGTTGTATCTCTAAGGATTGGTTTAATAACATGTTTATGCATACGTCGATTGGAATTAGTAATTTAAACAAATAATTCTTTAGTAATGGTCTTATTTGACAAGTGTTGATGGCTTTAGAATCTTCGCGTTAGTTAATAGGCACTCACTATAATTCTTAATCTGGTTGGTTAACGATGCATCATACACCCACAGGCATGGTTGACTTTCCTTACAATATATGAAATTGGAAATTTCTTCAAGTTAAGGGGCATATAGTTTGACTAGATTATGTATTCCACGCTTTTTAGAACATTTTGAATTTGCACCTCATAAGTCACCAATTTTAAAATTGTGCATGATAAAAAGTTTGATATCATGCAACTTAATTAATAACTCCAAAGCATGCAATATTTCTTTAATTATTTCTTGAATTGGACCGTTTCCAAGGTTCTCCGGTTAGTACCAATTTTGGTTACTTGTTGGGATTATAAGACTCTTCCACAAAGTCATTAACATCTATGCAATTTTGCTGAAAACATATTTAGCGCGTGCTGAGAAAAATACTAATTGAACCACTAAAACAATAGGATGGGGGCAAAAGTTCCACTAGATATCTTGTTTCACTTTTGAAACTTAAATTCATTCTATCTTTTGGAAAATAATAATTTTGAACAGAATATAAGATTTTAGTCCAGGTATGCTATGCGAATATATGAAAATACAAACACATAAAAACATACATAATTAACAAGTAAGAGATTTGCGTAACGAAATTGATAATCCAGGTAGGAATTGACATTTCCATGAGAAGAGGTCCAAAGAACATATGTCAAAGATTCCGTATAATTATAATTTCCAAATCCAAAATCATTATATAGGCTAAGTTCAAATGTTTCCAACAATTATTGTATGCATGAATGCACCAATAAGAATTTAGGAAAAAAATAAATAATTAAATAAATCATTTAAAGGTATTATAGTAATCTTTGCATAGTTAATTATGGTAGATAATTGATATTCCTGATATCACACAAGAAGCAAATATAAATTTAGAACATTAGCCCTAAATCGAACTCTCCATCGTTTCCGATCCACCGCTTCTGATTCTTCTTCTACAATTGATCATCAAGATTCAAAACTCATTACCAGGTAATTATCCTTCTCTAATCAATTATTAAGCTTTTCTTTCTTTTAATAAACTCATTTTTTCTTTAATCGATCAATTGATCTCAAGCTTCACGTTCTCTTCTCATGTTTCAAGTTAATCGATTACCCTCTTGTCTGAATTGGTATATTTGTGTCTTTGTGTTGGATGTTGACCTATTCAATCTTACTGTTTGGTGGTACAGTGTAGAATTGGTAAAAGTTTTCAAATTCTTATTTGATAGGGTATTTTTTCCTAATTTTGATTGCTACAATATAACTATAAATCTTATCTATTTGTTTCTATTTCATTCTTCTTTGACTTCATATATTGTAAGGCCAGTTCCTGCCATATCTGTTGGATATGATTCTGTTATGACCTCCATGTGTTCGATAAAATACCTCAACGAAAAATAGTTAATAATCTTTAATGTTTTTACTTCTCTTTGTTTCTTATTGTTTTGTGAACTATATAACTTAATTAAGATTGGTTGGATGCCCTTTTCATAACAACAAATTGATGCTAGTTGATTTGGATTAAGTTTGGATTTGCATTCGGTTTCTTCAATCCTATTTAACGCTCTTTTATTGTTGGTATTAAACTAGATTAGATAGATTTTGAATTTCTTGTTCCTACATGATTCAATATTTTTTTTATTGAGTTTTGACAAAGTGGATTTTGCTTGCAAATTGCAATGGATTTTGCATATGTATTTTGTTTACTATTTTACTGGTATAAGAAAATAGTGGTATGTATTCTATGTATTCTGTTAGAATGTATTCTGTCAGAATTTGCATGATATGCCATTACTCGTTAGTGGTTATAAAATTGTCGCGAAATGATATGTCATTTTCGTAATTAATTGCGAGATTTTGATAATTTCTAGGGAATGTTAATTTTTTTAAGAGTACAAGTGACAAAAACAAAAACATTAAAAGAAAAAAATGGCAATGTGGCTCCAGGAGCTGACAAGTACCCCCACCCCCTTATGATAAGTGTTCCAACCCTTATTGGTTGATGGATTTTTTCTAACCACTTAATATTTTGGCCATAACTTTTTATTTCTTTGAAAAAAAATCTAAAAAACCAAAATTCTTAAAATTTAATTCTCTACAAAATAATCACAATAATGAAAATTTGAAAAAAAAATATTATTTATTTATTATTTATATTTATAAAAAAAAACCTTCATATATATATATATATATATATATATATATATATATATATATATATATATGTGTGTGTGTGTGTGTGTGTGTGTGTTTGTGTTTTAGATACAAAACTTGATAACTTCGCAAAAGGTCTTCAAAAAAATAAGGTAGGAACTCTAATGACTTTGCAAAAAGAATTTTAAAAAAAAGAAGGTGTACTAGATACCAAACTTGATTTTAAAACATTAAAAGTTTTTTTTCAAAAATGTTGAACCTCATATGTTACAAATAGAGATGATTCAAAAGATTTATGATTCAAAAATATTTTGATTTACGTTTATGATTCTTAACTTTTTGTGATCTAAAAATATTTTGATTCAAATATTTAATGATCCTTAATTATTATATTTTTTATAATTGAAAATTAAATGATTTAAAAATTATAATGATCCAAATGTTATATTGAGCAAAAAATTTATTTAATTTAATGTATAATGATCCAAATGAAAATGATCCAAATTAATATGATGCTAAAATATATGATGCATAATATCATTATTATTAAAAATATTATGATTCAAAATTTTATGATCCAAAAATAATATGATTAAAAAAAGTATAAATAATATGATTAAAAAAAGTATGAATGAAAAATATTATGATCCTTATTATTCTTCTTATTTAAAATTTTAGAAATGTTAAACATTAAAAAACACAAACGGATATTTAGTTTAAAAAATCAAAAAAATCTAAACACAAAAAAAAAAAAAAAAAAAAAAAAAACCCTACTATCCTCAACTATGTAGTAAAAATATTTAAAAAAACAAAAAAAGAAAAAAAAATTTAAAAATGAAATATATATATATATATATATATATATATATATATATATAATATGATTCACCAAAAAAGATCCCAAAAAACATTTCGATGATTCATTTTTACGATGAATTTGCTGATATTTACTAAAATTGTCATAAAAGTGATTTTTTTTTCTTAATTTACCTAAAAATGAATCATGAAGGTGTTTTTTTTCCGGAATTTTTTCTTGTGAATCATCTTACTTATGAATCATCTAATGATTCATTTCATTTTTTTGCTATGGAAATATGCATATAAAAAATTTCTTACATTCCTACAAAAATTTTCCTTCTTATTTGATCTTGACTCTCTCTCTCTCTCTCTCTCTATATATATATATATATATATATATATATATATATATATATATATATATATATATATATATATATATATATATATATATATATATATAGAGAGAGAGAGAGAGAGAGAGACACACACACACACATATTCAGTAGGTGTAAAACCCGTATACTACACGTGTTGATTAAAAAAAAACTAAATATTAAAGTATAAACAATAAGTATTTCTTTTAAATGAAATTTTAAAATAAAGAAAAAAGAAATGTATTAATTACAATTTACTATCACATTTATTATATATATATATATATATATATATATATATATATATATATATATATTACATTTAATACTTTACATATACGTAACATCTCAAAAATTTCAACAATTTTAAAGTTTTCAAAATAAGCCTTTTACTAATAAAGATGTTTACAAAATTAGTATTCTCAAAACATTATTTAAAAATGTAGCACCTAGTTCCTGGTACGTAAAATTTATCTTAGTGTTTTTCATTTTTAGCCTTGGACTCGGCGAGTTATAGGTCCGACTCGCCAAGTAGAGACGGGATCCGGAGCATGTTTAAGTTGGCGACTCGGCGAGTCCCCGCTGTCTGATGAAACCCTAATTCCAAGGGTTTGCCCCTATTTAAGCTAGCTTGTGCGGCCCATGCTCGCCCCCTTTCACCCTCAGAGTGCCCTACATCAAACCCTAACTCGTTTCTTGTGAGATTGAAGTGATTAGAGTGATTCCTTCAAGTTTTTGGAAGAAGAAGGAGAGTGGATCAAGAAGAGGAGAAGGAGACCAGATATCTTGGTGCTATTTCAGAGTTCTCTGAGGTATATCTCTGCTCCATTCTGTTTGTATGCTTAAAACCCCATTAGAGCACCTTTTGAGCTTTTCTTGAACCTTTTCCAAGCTTGTGCATGAAGTAGAATTCGTAATAGGTTGATTATCCACAAGATCTAGTCATGTTTGAGCTCCAGTAGCTCAGATCTATCACCTTTATGGGAGCAAATTGCTTGAATGTCTTAGATCTACCTTCTTAGCCCTTATTTCGCCTTTAATCCCCATTCTATGCATTTCTACATGTAAAGTTGGAAACTTTACGTGAAAATCCTGCCCTAAGAACCCAGATCTGTAAATGGCATGGACTGGATTCGAACAAGATCGAGTGTATAGTATTTGCATGTGGCAGACTCGGCGAGTCGCTCATCGAACTCGGCGAGTCGGGTCACGAGTCCCCGAGTTTTCCCCTTTTCGTTTATGCCGAGTAGAGTAGTGAGTCCTTGGTGGATTCGGTGAGTTAGAAGCTGAACTCATCCGGGAAGGAACTCGGCGAGTCAATGCCCTGACTCGGCGAGTTCAAGGCAACCTTCTTAGATCAAGAACAGACTCGACGAGTTGTTCATACAACTCGGCGAGTCACAGCATAAAGTGTTCATCGGATGAAGATGAACTCGGCGAGTTGTTCATACAACTCGGCGAGTAGGATGAAGGACTATTGGCCTTGGGTATAGAAGGAAAACTCGTCGAGTCAACGTCTAACTCGACGAGTAGAGACAGATTTATGGTCATACTAAGGGAAAGGGACTCGGCGAGTTGGCAAGCCAACTCGACGAGTCTGGTTAATTGGCAGTTGACTATGACTTGACTTTTGATTTGTTAAGGGTAAATGGTCAATTTACCCTGAAATCGGTTACCAGTATTTGACTAAGGGTTTTGTGGGAATTATAGTCGGAGGATTTCCGGAGCGGCAGTAGCAGCAGACAGTCAGTTACCACACAGATCGGCAGTTACTTTGAGGTGAGTTTCCTTCCAGTAGTAACGGGTCTAAGGCACCAAGGGCGGCCCATATAGACGAGATGATAGTATTAGAGTGTGGTCCGAGCCCGTATCTCTTGGTTGAGTTGATTATGACATATGCCAATATGATAGAGTTATCTATACTCGTTGTCTGTGTGATACGTGTATATTATGGGTTAGCGGCTGAGTGTGGCGAGGCCCGTATCTCTCCGAGAGTGGAGTGTGGCCGAGGCCCGTAACTCCCAGATAGTGGAGTGTGGGCGAGGCCTGTATCTCCCGACTAGCGGAGTGTGGGCAAGGCCCGTATCTTCATGAGTGTGGGCGAGGCTCGTATCTCCTAGCTGTATATTGTATGCTTGAATGGTATGAGGTATTATGGGGGAACTCACTAAGCTTCGTGCTAACAGTTTTCAGTTTTGGTTTCAGGTACATCTTCGTCGAAGGGGAAGGAGCTGGCGTGGTAGCGGTATCGGTATCGCTAACAGTTGTCATTTCTTTTGTATTTCAGAATGGTGGTACTGCGTTCGAGGCCAACAGTTGGCAGTACGGGAAAGGGATCAGGTTCAGGATCAGGTTCCGAGCCAGTAGATGAGGGGCTACGCGAGTTCATCGCGTCTGAGATCACCAGAGGCATCCTTGAGTTGACCCCCATCATCTTCGGGTCGATCAAGGAAGGGATATTGGAGTTGATGGAGGATCGCCTCCGGGCATTCAGGAGCGACATGGCATCTGGCCATTCGGGATCTCGCACACTGTCCTTCAAGGACTTTTGGGGCAGTGGTGCGCCGGATTTTCACGGGGCGAAGGACCCCATAGCTGCCAGACGATGGATTGCCGACATTGAGTCTGCACAGATGCTTAGCTTCTGCCCTGAGGGGTCGAAGGTGAGGTTCGCAGCAGGGTGTTTACGTGATCGAGCTAGGGATTGGTGGGAGTCTGTGGGGGACTCATTGGGAGCCTCGGCTGTCGAGGCTATGACTTGGTCGGACTTTGCGACCAGGTTCAGGGGGGAGTTCGCGCCAGCTGTCGAGCTTCAGCAGCTAGCCAGGGAGTTCTTGGATATGAGGCAGACGACGGAGACTGTGGCGGAGATCACCGCCAAGTTCCGGGAGAGGGCATTGTTGGTGCCCCAGTATGCGGGAGATGAGGATATGAGGAGGACCAGTTATCATGACATACTACGGGCTGACATCCGGGAGCATGTTAGTTTTTCAGCTTGCCCTACCCTGGAGTCCATGATTGCCAGGGTGAGGGAAAGGGAGATTGATTTAGAGCACATTCGGAAGAGGAAGGTAGAGGCGTATGTTATGGATACCCGGGAGACGGGTAAGGCGACAGTGAGCGAGGTTCCAGTGCTGCGAGACTACGCTGATGTGTTCCCGGAGGAGCTTCCTGGAATACATCCGGAGCGTCAGGTGGAGTTCAGGATCGATCTAGTTCCTGGTGCGGCTCCAATAGCCAAGGCACCCTATCGGTTGGCTCCTCCCGAGATGCAGGAGTTGTCTACGCAGCTGCAGGAGCTGCTAGACAAGGGGTTTATTCGACTGAGCAGTTCACCCTGGGGAGCCCCGATCCTGTTTGTAAAGAAGAAGGACGGGTCGCACCTGATGTGTATAGATTATCGGGAGCTGAATAAGGTAACGGTGAAGAACCGTTACCCACTCTCAAGGATTGATGACCTCTTTGATTAGTTGCAGGGAGCATCTTGGTTCTCCAAGATCAATTTGCGTTCCGGTTATCACCAGATGAGGGTCAGGGAGGAGGATGTACAGAAGACCGTGTTTCGGACGCATTATGGTCATTATGAGTTCGTGGTGATGCCGTTTGGGCTCACCAATGCTCCTACCGCGTTCATGGACCTCATGAACCGCGTGTGCAGGCCAATACTGGATCGGTCTGTGATAGTTTTCATCGATGACATCTTGGTTTATTCCAAGACGCAGGAGGAGCACGAGGAGCATCTAAGAGAGGTTTTGGAGACCTTGAGAAGGGAGAGCTTGTACGCCAAGTTCTCCAAGTGTGAGTTTTGGTTGCGTGAGGTGCAGTTTCTTGGGCACCTCGTCAACCAGGACGGGAGTTCAGTAGACCCGGCCAAGGTGGAGGCCGTGATGAGATGGGAGGTTCCGAAGTCTCCATCCGAGATTCGGAGTTTCCTAGGGTTGGCAGGTTAGTATCGGAGATTCATTCAGGATTTCTCCAAGATAGCCGTACCCCTGACACGGTTGACTAGGAAAGCCGTGGTCTTTCGATGGGGGCCTGAGCAGCAGGCATCGTTCTAGACTCTGAGACAGAGATTGTGCGAGGCGCCGATCTTAGCCCTGCCCGAGGGCGTGGAGGATTTTGTGGTATATTGCGATGCGTCGATCTCAGGCTTAGGCGCAATGTTGATGCAGAGGGGGCATGTCATTGCTTTTGCCTCGAGGCAGCTGAAGCCTCACGAGGCGAACTACCCGACGCATGATTTAGAGTTGGGGGCGGTGGTTTTCGTCCTCAAGATTTGGTGGCATTACCTCTACGAGGTTCGATGTACCATTTACACGGACCACAAGAGCTTGAGGTACCTCATGGATCAGCCGAATCTGAACATGAGGCAACGTCGGTGGTTGGACGTGGTGAAGGATTATGATTGCGAGATCCTTTACCACCCAAGGAAGGCCAATGTGGTGGCCGATGCGCTTAGCCGCAAGGCGGTCCCGATCAGGGATATTTGCATGAGGATGACAGTGGTGACTCCCCTGTTGGAGCAGATTCGGGAGGCTCAACAGGAGGCTATGAAGGAGGAACATCGGAAGAGTAAGCGAATAGTGGGTCAAGTCACCTCCTTCGATTATGATAGTCGGGGTTTATTGACACTACACCGTTGGGTGTGGGTGCCGTATCATGGAGGCGTGCGCCAGATCTTGATGGAGGAAGCGCACAAATCTCGATTCTCTATTCATCCACGGGCGACGAAGATGTATAGGGATCTTCGCCTAGACTATTGATGGCCCTGCATGAAGTGGGATGTGGCGTGGTACGTCGAGCGGTGTTTGACCTGCAGGAAGGTCAAGGACGAGCATCAGATACCGCACGGCAAGATGCAGCCGTTGGATATCCCGTTGTGGAAATGGGAGGATATTACGATGGATTTTATCACAAAGCTTCCCCGGACAGCACGAGGAGTAGATTCGATTTGGGTCATCGTGGATCGATTGACAGAGAGCGCCCATTTTATTCCGATTCAAGAAAGCATCTTGGCCGAAAAGTTGGCCGATATTTACATCAGGGAGATAGTGGCGCGGCACGGGGTGCCAGTGTCAGTGATATCGGATCGAGATGTGTGGTTCACTTCCAGGTTTTGGAAGAAGTTTCATGATGAGTTGGGCACTCGTCTACACTTTAGCAACGCCTTTCACCCGCAGACGGATGGTCAGAGTGAGCAGACCATCCAGACCTTGGAGGATATGTTGCGGGCATGCGTGCTAGACTTCGGTGGTAGCTGGGATACCTATCTTCCCTTGGCTGAGTTCTCGTACAACAACAACTACCACACGAGTGTTGACCGTCCTCCATTCAAGATGTTGTACGGTTGGAGGTGCAGGACCCCGATATGTTGGGGTAAAGTTGGCCAGAGGGTCATGAGGAGCACCGGGGTGGTGCTCAAAACGATCGAGAAAATCCAGCAGGTTCGGAGTAGGCTTCAGACTGCGCAGAGTCGACAGAAAAGTTATGCCGAAAAGCGTCGATCAGACCTGGAGTTCCAGGTCGAGGATATGGTTCTCCTGAAAGTTTCTCCCTTCGAAAGGCGTCATTCGATTCAGGAAGCGAGGCAAGTTGGGCCCGAGATACATTGGTACGTTCAGGGTTGTAGCCCAGGTGGGCAAGGTGGCATATAGGTTGGATCTGCCAGCCGAGCTCAGCCAGATCCACAGCACTTTCCATGTCTCCCAGCCGTGGAAGTGTCTCGTGGATGATTCAGCGGTGGTGCCGTTAGAGGATATACAGGTTGATGACAGTCTGAATTACATTGAGCGCCCGATCGCAATCCTCGACCGGAAGTCAAAGGATCTAAGGAGCAAGAGGGTGGAGTTAGTGAAGGTGCAGTAGCAGCACCGAAAGGGGTCTGAGTGGACTTGGGAGCCGGTGGAAGAAATGATGGAGCATTATCCCGAGCTATTTCAGGATCGGGCAGCAGACTTTGAGGACGAAGTCTAAAATAAGTGGGGGAGATTTGTAGCATCTAGTTCCTGGTACGTAAAATTTATCTTAGTGTTTTTCATTTTTAGCCTTGGACTCGCCGAGTTGTAGGTCCGACTCGCCGAGTAGAGACGGGATCCGGAGCATGTTTAAGTTGGCGACTCAGCGAGTCCATATTCCGGACTTGGCGAGTCCCTGCTGTCTGATGAAACCCTAATTCCAAGGGTTTGCCCCCTATTTAAGCTAGCTTGTGCGGCCCAAGCTCGCCCCTTTTCACCCTCAGAGCGCCCTACATCAAACCTTAACTCGTTTCTTGTGAGATTGAAGTGATTAGAGTGATTCCTTGAAGTTTTTGGAAGAAGAAAGAGAGTGGATCAAGAAGAGGAGAAGGAGACCAGATATCTTGGTGCTATTTCAGAGTTCTCTGAGGTATATCTCTGCTCCATTCTGTTTGTATGCTTAAAACCCCATTAGAGCACCTTTTGAGCTCTTCTTGAACCTTTTCCAAGCTTGTGCATGAAGTAGAATTCGTAATAGGTTGATTATCCACTACATCTAGTCATGTTTGAGCTCCAGTAACTCAGATATATAACCTTTATGGGAGCAAATTGCTTGAATGTCCTAGATCTACCTTCTTAGCCCTTATTTCTCCTTTAATCCCCATTCTATGCATTTCTACACGTAAAGTTGGAAACTTTACGTGAAAATCCTGCCCTAAGAACCCAGATCTATAAATGGCATGGACTGGATTCGAACAAGATCGAGTGTATAGTATTTGCATGTGGCAGACTCGGCGAGTCGCTCATCGAACTCGGCGAGTCGGGTCGCGAGTCCCCGAGTTTTCCTCCTTTTCGTTTATGCCGAGTAGAGTAGTGAGTCCTGGTGGATTCAGTGAGTTAGAAGCTGAACTCATCCGGGAAGGAACTCGGCAAGTCAATGCCCTGACTCGGGGAGTTCAAGGCAACCTTCTTAGATCAAGAACAGACTCGACGAGTTGTTCATACAACTCGGCGAGTCACAGCATAAAGTGTTCATCGGATGAAGATGAACTCGGCGAGTTGTTCATACAACTCGGCGAGTAGGATGAAGGAGTACTGGCCTTGGGCATAGAAGGAAAACTCGTCAAGTCAACGTCTAACTCGACGAGTAGAGACGGATTTATGGTAAAACTAAGGGAAAGGGACTCGGCGAGTTGGCAAGCCAACTCGGCGAGTCTGGTCAACTGGCAGTTGACTATGACTTGACTTTTGATTTGTTAAGGGTAAATGGTCAATTTACCCTAAAATCAGTTAGCAGTATTTGACTAAGGGTTTTGTGGGAATTATAGTCGGAGGATTTCCGGAGCGGCAGTAGCAGCAGACAGTCAGTTCCCACACAGATCGGCAGTTACTTTGAGGTGAGTTTCCTTCCAGTAGTAACGGGTCTAAGGCATCAAGGCCGGCCCATATAGACGAGATGATAGTATTAGAGTGTGGTCCGAGCCCGTATCTCTTGGTTGAGTTGATTATGACATATGTCAGTATGATAGAGTTGTCTATACTCGTTGTCTGTGTGATACGTGTATATTATGGGTTAGCGGCTGAGTGTGGGCGAGGCCCATATCTCTCCGAGAATGGAGTGTGGGCGAGGCCTGTATCTCCCAGATAGTGGAGTGTGGGCGAGGCCCGTATCTCCCGACTAGCGGAGTGTGGGCAAGGCCCGTATCTTCATGAGTGTGGGCGAGGCCCGTATCTCCTAGCTGTATATTGTATGCTTGCATGGTATGAGGTATTATGGGGGAACTCACTAAGCTTCGTGCTTACAGTTTTCAGTTTTGGTTTTAGGTACCTCTTCTTCGAAGGGGAAGGAGCTGGTGCGGTAGCGGTACATCACACACACACCTGCTTGTATTCCGCATTATGATATCTTCCTGGGAAATTGTACTCTGACATTTTTATGATTATGACAATGTTTTCTAACATGCAACATCTTTTGTGAAATGAAATGATTGTTGAATTAATGTTTTGCTAAGTACATGTTTTAAAAGCGAAATTTTTGGCTCGTATTTTTGGGATGTTACAAAAAATCAGTACCTACCATGACCAATCACATAAAAATCAGGATGTGTACGGTCACGTCTTCGCCTTGCCACGATTCTCGGAAATACCTGAAACATTAAGCCAAAAACTGTAAGTACAAAGCTTAGCAAGGTCCCCCAAAGTACCAACACACAACATATAAACATAAACATGTACCATAAACATCATACAAATAGGGACTTTAGCATCATTGGAATGCCCTACCGACCTACAGTCTATTTGGTACGCCCATAGATCCTTCAGTCTATCTGGAAAGCCCCACGAGCCTATAGTCTATCTGGTAATTCACAGAACCTTCAGCATGACTGGTACGCCTCGACAGGCCTTCAACATATCTAGAACATTTTTCGGGCCATCGGTATTACTGGTACGCTCTACTGGCCTTCAGCCTATCTGGGATGCCCTAAGTCTGTTGTCCCTCAACACATAACAGGATCGCCTCAACCCAACTACGCACAACATGTCAACATATACACATCCAAAACACATATAAGCACAACAAATCATACAACATATCAATATAAACATTACTGTGTTTGTTGACAGACAACACAAAGTAGTACAGTCTCAACCCACCCACATCACGACAACATATAATCAGTCAATAGATAATCAGGCAGATCTTATAGACCACTAAGAATAACATCATCCTTGAACTGATAATATCATGTCCAGATAAGGGTCAAGGCTTAAGAAGAAAAGTTGCTTAAATAGGGGTAAAACCTTAAAAATGCGGATTTGAGGCTGAAGGGAGTATGCCCAACGTACCCCTTACTACGCTCGGTGTCCTTAAGGACCACCCGCGGCCTACTTAACCAGTACGCCTCGCGTACATGACGAGTACGCCACGCGTACTCGTTGAACCCTTTAAAACTGTAAAACTTCATTTGGCCCTAACTCCTTCGATCTAAGTTCGTTTTCGACAAACTTTATATGCACTGAAAGGTGATGAGAAGCCCTACACTTCTAACAACTCACCTTTGCCTTAAAACTTCCCGAACACAAACCCAAAATTCATAAAGGTCCAAACTAACAAATTACGATTATGCCGTTGGGCCCGAAACACATCGAACACTCGGATCACTTTAGACTTTAACACCCTCATCTAAGTGGGCCAAATCCTTTCTTCCCCAGGGCCCTAGGCTATACGACAACTGATGATTAGGCCATAGCCTTAAAAACAAAACGTTTTGTAACTGGGTGTTACAACTCTTCCCTACTTAAATTCGATTTTGTCCTCGAAATCATTCCTTACCTGTTGGGTTTCGAGCATTCTAACACTTCCTAAGTGTACATGCAACCCTAATAACCTTGGATCTATGTTTGTCTAATTATCATGCAAAGTTGATTTCCAAGGATATGATCCTATCTAGCATACCTGGGGAACAATTTTAACTTGAATAATAGATAGAACTACATACCTTGTTGTTGTAAGTGTTCCTTGAAACCTTGTAAGCCTAGCACCTCAAGTGTGATGCCTCAAATGCTTCACACAACACCAAATGCAAAGTATAAACTTGAGAGAATAATCTAACACACTTAAAATTGGCCAAGCCCTCTTGTTTCTCTAGTGTAACTGATTTTGGGGAGAGACATGGTCCTTATATAGTGTGTTGCATTAGGTAAAACCCTAATGTAACACGACTCTTCATTTCTCAATCCATGGGTTAACTCCATGGAGCATCCTATGGGTGGAACCCAAATTGATAATCCGTGGAGCCTTTTAAGCCCACTATATAAGATATGGAAGATTTACATAATCTACCCATATATTTAATCAGTTATTCTTTTGATCACTTATTTAATTCTAAATTAATTCTTGATCAAAACTAATTAAATAATATTATTCATATATTAGAACTTATAATATATTAATAAACCATATGTGTTATTTCTCTCATTTAGTTTATCCAATTGCATGGTACCATGCAACCCAAATGGACTATGCTGGGTCGGGTAAAGTATTTACCAGAAATAGTTATGGACTTAGACACCTTATCCAATAGTCTCTCACTTGGATAAGTCTAATAACTATAACTACAATACTTCAGGAATCGAGAACACCAAGAACACCAAGATCTTCATCTGGCACACCACCTGGCAGCACACAGGGCCGCACACATGTGCTGGCAGCACACTAGGCTGCACACCTGGCCGCACACACACATATAGTGTGTATTTTGGCCATACACCCTCTTGTATAGCCTTATAAACCCTCATTCAATCATATATGATTATAACACTTCATTATAAGTGTTTACTAGTCCCTAAGGTGGTCCCAAAATCATCAATTAGTTGTTCATAACACTAATTAAATCCATATATGTGCCAATATATGCTAAATAGGATTCTCGCGTGTACTCAAGTCACTACTTGACATCTAGCACCAAATCCAACATTGTCATCAGAACCACTCACTACAGGTGAGTTCATACCCCTTTAATTAACCTTTAAAATGCTTTCAAATGTTTTAAATACTTTATGGGGGGGGGGGGCATACAAGTTAAATACTTATAGTTATTGCATCAATCACATGTGATTAATAACTAGAAAACCAATGATTTTATCACTGTTCAAACTGTTTATCAAACTGTTTTACTTCAAAACGTTTTACCAACTCTTTTACTTATCAAATGCTTTTATTAAACTTTGATTTACTTCTTATAAATTGCATGCCCATATATGTATAGATATATAAGCAATGTTTAAAAGGCTTAGGAAGGCCATCCGCCCTATTTCCTTTTTCTCGATTTGGATGTGGTCTGGTGGGATTTCCGGTAACCATCCGAAGGTCGTTTCAATATTAATTATATATCAAATATACATATATAGACATAAAAGTACTTCCATAATCATACGTACTAGACACATCATTAGTAAGTTACCATCGGGGTAACGCAGGATCATACTATTACAACTTCTAGAACAATGAGTCAGTTCATTCATGAGTCTATATATTACATTACTACTAGAACATATACAACTATACTAGAAAGAGAACATATACAACTATACTAGGAAGAGAACATATACAACTATACTAGAAAGAGAACATATACAACTACACTAGGAAGAGAACATATACAACTATACTAGGAGGAGAACATATACAACTATACTAGAACGAGAAACATTACATTACGTATACAAGAATACGTTAACAATTGTGATCCATTGGATCGAAGCATGCCTTAAATGTCATGTCCCGAGTTGTAGCCAGAATTCTCTTGGAGGGAGAGCGTGAGTTTGCGTATAGATCTATACTGGATTGACTATCCTACACCTTGCTGCTAGCTACAGTCGGACCTGCAGGTCTGCGGGTGCCAAACGTCATTCCGTTATTACGACCATTCGTATGTCGTTGTTACCAGTCGATAGTATGGTGCAAGTATCACATTATACCTTAATATAAATCCGGTTTAAGGTAGTTAGTACAGCAGTAGTTCCTATATTAGAAAACTACAATACTACAATGATTTACCCATTACATATTTTTAGTGATAACCTCACTTAAACATTAATGTACAAACTATATTTGTTAAATGATAGTTACACTTGGGAAATTACACACTTTTACAACAAACGAGCATACAAAACAGTTAAGCCTTGGTAGAAGACTACTTTAATAGAAAATATAGGTTTTTCTGAGAGATTCAAACTTTTACAAACACTTACATACATTTTACAAACTTATACTTTAGACACGTTCAAACGTTTTGATAACAAATATCGACACTAAAATACTTATGAACTCACCAGCTTAATGTTGATAAACTCTTTCAAAATAACTTGTATTCTCAGTTCATCAGTAGACAGGTAAAGATGCCAGCTTTTGAGAAGATGGAGCGCATTCAAGACTCATCATATTATTTCGATTTACATTATATTTTTGGTGTCTAAAACTGTACATAACACGCTTGTATTAAAATTATATATATTTAATGCAATGGATGATGTTGTTTGCTTATTTACATTTACTGTGTTGTGATACTGTACATGACGTCCTCCGCCCCAGAACGTTTCCGCCGTTCTTGGTTTTGGGGTGTGACAGATTGGTATCAGAGCATTGCTTATAGTGAATCAAGTATATCAACCCATAAAAGATATACTAAACTATAAAACCATTAGGGATTAACCCACTCTGACCAAGAGTCTATACTTTAAATAATTAAAATATTTAATTATGTATACTAGTCTGCATTCATACTAAAATCAGTGTCACAATGACAAGAACAAAAGTATTACGATTGTTAAATATCACAAGTGAGCTCGGGGATGTATGGTCACTCCTGGGAATGGCATAGCCTGATCAACTATGGTGGTCAGAGGAGTGATTAGAATATGCCCTAGAATGGTTGTGATGTGTTAACAAGTTTAAAAACTTACCAACAATACCACAAGAAGATCAGTAGAACTTAAACTTAAAATACTATAGGTGTATTTTGTACTACTAGCTACATATATACGATATTCTTATATCCCTTTTCTCGCGTAGATATCATGGCTGGATTCCATCATGGCGACCCGTACTTCCCAAATGAAGGCAATGCCGGGTGGATCGAAGAAGAGCCCGAAGATGAGCATCCAATCCCTTTGGATGATCACCTCGCAGAAGGCTTTTCTGATGGATCCGACTCCGAGCCGGAAGTCAACAACCTACCGCTAGTAGGTCAAGCCCCAAATAAAGATCCCCGACCAGCATTTCCAAGTCCCACTCCTATGTGGGTAAACAACTTAAATCGTTGGAGCGACGAACAGGGTCAAGCTTTACCTTACTTTGGGGATCGAACCTTTTACAACGTTAACAAAGGTGGTTCTGCGGATAGAGCTCTGCCTGTCCTGGTGCGTAGAATTGCTCGAAATGTTGAGCAAGGTCGAGCGGCCATCGACCGATTCATGGAAATTGATGCCAACTCAGGCGTTAATACCGTCCGTATTCGACATCTAGAAGAAGCGCTCGAAGGGACGAGGAGAACCAATGACGCACTGCGACAACAATTAACCACCGAAATCGCAGAACTTCGAGTTCGCCAAAGAGCTCACGAACGACACCTTCAAGAAGTGGTTCGTCAACTGGCAGATATGAGGATTCGCCCTAGGAGTTCCCGTCGTCGTTAGAAGATGTCTAGTACATCTCTGTCTTTTGATTAAGGAATAGCCTTTAACATCTGTGCTCTAAGTAGCACTTGTCTGTAAAATATTCCTAACTTTCAGTACTCTAATTAGGAATCTAAGAGCTGACAAACTTTTCTATAAGGTATGATGTAAGACCTACTGTTAGGTCGATTTTCCCTGAACTTATTACATCGGTAATACCAGTATTAATGACATCCATCTAATATGTGGGAAAAATCTGTACATTTGTGTTTTCCTACTAATATTCCTTGATGTGATCTCAAACACTCATTCAACTGTTGGGCTATGGTTAGTTAGTCCATGTGTCACTCTCAACTTACTTACAATTGATTCTTACCATTATATCTATCTTTATAAACTTATAGCTGAAAGATGCCTCCTCGCAAGTCTCCCCGGAATAACCCTACACCTCCACCACCTCCACCGCCTCCGATCATCGATACCGCAACCCTGAATGCTGCCGTAGCTGCAGCAGTGGCAACTGCCATGGCTCAGTATCACTCATCTGATGCCAGCAGAGGTGGAACCCCTGTTGAATCAATCCCGGTTGAAACCCCTGTGCGCTCGAGAGAGTGCTCCTACAAGGATTTCACCAATTGCAAGCCGAAACCTTTCTATGGCACCGACGGAGTCATTTCTCTCTCGCAATGGTTCAAGAAGAGTGAATCAGTCTTCGAAATCTGTTCATGCCCTGCTGCGAGCAAAGTCAAATATGCCGCATGCACCTTTGAGGGAAAGGCCCTGACGTGGTGGAACAGCCACGTTAAAGCTCTAACCCTCGTCGTAGCCAACGACATGGGATGGCAAACGATGAAAGACCTCATGATGGAGGAATACTGCCCGAGGGGCGAAGTCCAGAAATTGGAACAGGAACTTTGGAACCTGACTATGAAGGGCACCAACGTAATCGCTTATACAGCCCGATTCAGCGAACTGGTGGCTCTCTGCCCCAATATGGTTCCCACTAAAGGGAAAAAGATCGAGAAGTACATATGGGGGCTAGTGCCTCCATATCAGGGGAATGTCTTAGCATCAAACCATGCTACCTTCGACAGTGCCAAGCGACTGGCACAGCGACTCATTGACCATGGAGTCAAAACCCCTGCAACAACAACCACCCTAGCCATCCCGGAACCCTCCAAACCCGCTGACACCAAGCGGAAGTTTTGGGACGAAAAGAAGAAGCAAGCCGCCAAAAAGCAGCAAATTGTGGCAGTGCATGCCGCAGTAACCCCTACTGCTGCTACTGCTTCGGGGAAACAGTATGCTAGAAGTTTGCCTAAGTGCAACAAATGCAACTTCCACCACAACGGCCCCTACCGTGAAATGCAGTGCTTTAACTGCAACAAGAAAGGACACACCGTCCATTTCTGTAAGTTCCCGGCACAACCAATCACCCAAGTCCTCAGCGCAGGCGCGAGCCCAACCTGCTATGGATGTGGCGAAGCAGGCCACTTTAAGAGGGACTGCCCCAAATCGAAGAATGCTGGAGGAGCAGGGAGGGTACTAGCTATAGGCCACGGGGAAGCAGTTGCGGACCCGACAGTGGTGACTGGTACGTTCCTCCTCGATAACTCCTATGCATGCATTCTGTTCGATAGTGGAGCGAAGCGAAGCTTCGTAAACCATAAATTTGCTCGCATGCTTAAACAACAACCGCACACACTTAAGGAACAATTCACAGTTGAAATGGCTAATGGGAAAACTGAAAGTACGAACAACATATACTTAGGTTGTACCCTAACTCTAGATAACCATTCATTCCCAATCGACCTCATGCCGGTCTCAATAAAAAGCTTCGACATTATCATTGGCATGGATTGGTTAAGCCTTCATCGCACCGACATCATGTGCTACGAGAAAGCAGTCCGTCTAAACCTCCCCTCTAACGAAACTCTCACCGTCTACAGTGACAAACCTGGTACGAATCTTCGTATTATATCAAGTATTCAAGCACAGAAATACCTGCGCAAGAAATACCATGCATTCCTTGCTCACGTCGTCGATACGAGCCTCAAAAACGAAACAACTAAAGAACATCCCAGTAGTGAGCGACTTCCCCGATATTTTCCCAGAAGAACTACCCGGGTTACCTCCGCAACGACAGGTCGAGTTCAGAATCGACTTAGTCCCAGGAGCTACCCTAGTAGCCAAGTCGCCCTACCGATTAGCACCAGCTGAGATGCAGGAATTATCTGGTCAGCTTAACGAACTACTCAGCAAGGGCTTCATAAGATCAAGCTTCTCACCTTGGGGAGCACCGGTCTTGTTCGTTAAGAAGAAAGACGGATCATTCCGTATGTGTATCGACTACAGGGAACTCAACAAATTGACGGTCAAAAATCGTTACCCTCTGCCTCACATAGACGATCTATTTAACCAACTGCAAGGGGCGAACTACTTTTCCAAAATTGATCTGAGATCCGGATATCACCAGTTACGAGTACTAGAGGAGGATGTGCCGAAGACAGCCTTCCAAACTCGTTACGGACATTATGAGTTCGTGGTGATGCCATTCGGATTGACCAATGCGCCCGCAGTCTTCATGGATCTGATGAATAGAGTATGCCGACCTTACTTGGATCAGTTCGTCATCGTTTTCATTGACGAAATCCTGATCTACTCCCGAAGTAAGGAAGAACATGGCGATCACCTGCGACAAGTTCTAGGGACATTACGAAAGGAGAAACTTTATGCGAAGTTGTCGAAATGTGAATTTTGGATCCGAAGAGTCGAATTCTTAGGACACGTGGTAAGTGAAGAGGGAATCCACGTGGACCCATCCAAAATTAAGGCTATTGAGAACTGGTCAGCACCAAAGACGCCTACAGAAATTCGTCAATTTCTAGGTCTTGCTGGCTACTACCGCAGATTCATATAGAACTTCTCCCGAATAGCGAAACCTCTTACAACCCTGACCCTGAAAGGTGTGGCCTTTGACTGGGAAGGGCAACAAGAGAGAGCGTTCCAAACGCTCGAACGAGCCTTGTGCACCGCGCCAATACTATCCCTCCCCGAAGGGATAGAAGACTTCGCAGTCTATTGCGATGCATCAAATCAAGGGCTCGGGTGTGTTCTGATGCAGCGAGGTAAGGTCATCGCCTACGCCTCGAGACAGTTGAAGACACACGAGGTTAACTACACGACCCACGATCTTGAACTAGGAGCAGTGGTGTTTGCTCTGAAGATCTGGAGACATTACTTGTACGGAACGAAAAGCACTATCTTTACCGACCACAAGAGTTTACAACATATTTTCGATCAGAAAGAGCTCAACATGAGACAACGACGGTGGTCGAGCTACTCAGTGACTACGAATGCGATATTCGTTATCATCTGGGTAAAGCCAACGTAGTAGCAGACACCCTAAGTCGGAAGGAATATTCTGGTCGCAAAGTCAAGTCATTGTCAATAACCATCCATTCACACTTGTCTAAGCAAATTCAGGCAGCTCAACTTGAAGCCATGAAACCTGAGAATGTGACGAGTGAATCCCTTAGAGGAATGTACAAGAATTTAGAAGCCAAGGGTGACGGAGCCTTATATTTCATGAACCGGATCTGGACACCGAAACACGGTGGTTTCCGAGACTTGGTCATGACCGAGGCGCACAACACTCGGTATTCCGTCCACCCAGGTTCAGATAAGATGTATCTGGATCCTAAAAAGCTATACTGGTGGCCTAATATGAAAGCAGAGATTGCTACCTTCGTAAGTAAATGCCTTACTTGCGCAAAGGTGAAGGTCGAGTACCAGAAGCCCTCTGGTTTATTACAACAACCAGAGATTCCATAATGGAAGTGGGAGCGGATAACTATGGATTTCATAACCAAGTTGCCCAAGACAACGGGTGGACTTGATACCATATGGGTCATCGTCGATAGATTGACCAAGTCTCCACACTTCCTGCCTATCCAAGAAACTGACAAGATGGAGAAACTTACGAGAACATACATTAGGGAAATCGTACGGCTACATGGTGTACCTATGTCCATTATCTCCGATAGAGATAATAGGTTCACCTCAAGATTCTGGCAATCGTTGCAACATTCCCTAGGAACAAGGCTAGACATGAGCACAGCCTACCATCCACAGACAGACGGACAGAGTGAGAGGACCATCCAAACACTGGAAGATATGTTGCGAGCCTGCGTAATTGACTTTGGAAAGGCATGGGATACTCATTTACCCCTTGTCGAGTTTTCCCATAATAACAGTTATCACACGAGCATCAAGGTTGCTCCACTTGAAGCCCTCTACGGCCGAAAGTGCAGATCCCCTCTGTGCTGGGCTGAGGTGGGTGATACCCAATTAGCCAGGGGGAAAGCTTCCGACAGTTCTCTCACCGGTCAGGAGATCATTCGCAAAACGACAGAGAAAATCGTTCAGATCCGTGAACGATTAAAAGCCTCTAGAGACCGACAGAAGAGCTACGCTGATAAACGAAGAAAACCTTTGGAATTTCAGGTGGGAGACCGAGTCCTTCTCAAATTCTCACCCTGGAAGGGCTTGATACGCTTCGGAAAGCGTGGAAAGCTAAATCCAAGGTACATTGGGCCTTTCGAGATTCTCGCAAGAATCGGCCTAGTGGCTTACAAACTTAATCTACCGAACGAAGTTCGTAACGTACATTCTACATTCCACGTTTCCAATTTGAAAAAGTGGCTATTCGACGAGACTCTTGTAATCCCATTCGACGAGATCGAGATCAACGAGAGCCTCAACTTCGTGGAAGAACCTGTAGAAATCATGGACCGTGAGGTCAAACAGACGAAGCAAAGTCGTATCCCGATTGTGAAGGTTCTCTGGAACGCCAAGCGCGGGCCGGAATTCACTTGGGAACGCGAGGACTAGATGAAACTGAAATATCGTCATCTTTTTACTTAGTTATTTGTAATAATCTAGTAACTTCAACTCAAATTTCGGGACGAAATTCCCTTAACAGTGGGATGATGTGACAACCCGAAAAACTTCTTACATGCACTCTTCAATTCTTTCCAATATTAGACTTATTTTACTATATGGTAGTACCCTTTAAAGTCTAAAGAAGCATTCTAAATATAATATAATTAAGGTAGGAGTGTTAAAAAGGGTTAAATCGAAGTGTAGGAATCAAAACCGGGCCAAACACTCCAACACATGGAGTGTGCGGCTACACACTTGAGTGTGCGGCCACACACTCTTGTTTGCGGCCTCAGACCTTCCCAACCGCACACTCTACATATATATGTCACCCTTAGATCATTCTTGAACATTTCCTTCACTTCTTCAAGCATAGAACCCGAAAATCCTCTCAAATATCACCCATTCTCCTTGAAGATCTTCATAAAAGGTACCAAGAACACCAAGAACACCAAGATCTTCATCTGGCAGCACACATGGCAGCACACACCACCTGGCAGCACACATGGCCACACACAGGGCCGCACACATGTGTTGGCAGCACACTAGGCCGCACACCTGGCCGCACACACACATATAGTGTGTATTTTGGCCATACACCCTCTTGTATAGCCTTATAAATCCTCATTCAATCATATATGATTATAACACTTCATTGTAAGTGTTCCTTGAAACCTTGTGAGCCTAGCACCTCAAGTGTGATGCCTCAAATGCTTCACACAACACCAAATGCAAAGTATAAACTTGAGAGAATAATCTAACACACTTAAAATTGGCCAAGCCCTCTTGTTTCTCTAGTGTAACCGATTTTGGGGAGAGACATGGTCCTTATATAGTGTGTTGCATTAGGTAAAACCCTAATGTAACACGACTCTTCATTTCTCAATCCATGGGTTAACTCCATGGAGCATCCATGGAGCATCCTATGGGTGGAACCCAAATTGATAATCCGTGGAGCCTTTTAAGCCCACTATATAAGATATGGAAGATTTACATAATCTACCCATATATTTAATCAGTTATTCTTTTGATCACTTATTTAATTCTAAATTAATTCTTGATCAAAACTAATTAAATAATATTATTAATATATTAGAACTTATAATATATTAATAAACCATATGTGTTATTTCTCTCATTTAGTTTATCCAATTGCATGGTGCCATGCAACCCAAATGGACCATGCTGGGTCGGGTCAAGTATTTACCAGAAATAGTTATGGACTTAGACACCTTATCCAACAGTCTCTCACTTGGATAAGTCTAATAACTATAACTACAATACTTCAGGAACCGAGAACACCAAGAACACCAAGATCTTCATCTGGCACATCACCTGGCAGCACACATGGCCGCACACAGGGCCGCACACATGTGCTGGCAGCACACTAGGCTGCACACCTGGCCGCACACACACATATAGTGTGTATTTTGGCCATACACCCTCTTGTATAGCCTTATAAACCCTCATTCAATCATATATGATTATAACACTTCATTATAAGTGTTTACTAGTCCCTAAGGTGGTCCCAAAATCATCAATTAGTTGTTCATAACACTAATTAAATCCATATATGTGCCAATATATGCTAAATAGGATTCTCGCGTGTACTCAAGTCACTACTTGACATCTAGCACCAAATCCAACATTGTCATCAGAACCACTCACTACAGGTGAGTTCATACCCCTTTAATTAACCTTTAAAATGCTTTCAAATGTTTTAAATACTTTATGGGGGGGGGGCATACAAGTTAAATACTTATAGTTATTGCATCAATCACATGTGATTAATAACTAGAAAACCAATGATTTTATCACTGTTCAAACTGTTTATCAAACTGTTTTACTTCAAAACGTTTTACCAACTCTTTTACTTATCAAATGCTTTTATTAAACTTTGATTTACTTCTTATAAATTTCATGCCCATATATGTATAGATAAATAATCAATGTTTAAAAGGCTTAGGAAGGCCATCCGCCCTATTTCCTTTTTCTCAATTTGGATGTGGTCTAGTGGGATTTCGGGTAACCATCCGAAGGTCGTTTCAATATTAATTATATATCAAATATACATATATAGACATAAAAGTACTTCCATAATCATACGTACTAGACACATCATTAGTAAATTACCATCAGGGTAACGCAGGATCATACTATTACAACTTCTAGATCAATGAGTCAGTTCATTCATGAGTCTATACATTACATTACTACTAGAACATATACAACTATACTAGAAAGAGAACATATACAACTATACTAGGAAGAGAACATATACAACTATAGTAGAAAGAGAACATATACAACTATACTAGGAAGAGAACATATACAACTATACTAGGAGGAGAACATATACAACTATACTAGAACGAGAAACATTACATTACATATACAAGAATGCGTTAACAATTGTGATCCACTGGATCGGAGCATGCCTTAAATGTCATGTCCCGAGTTGTAGCCAGAATTCTCTTGGAGGGAGAGCATTAGTTTGCGTATAGATCTACACTGGATTGACTATCCTACACCTTGCTGCTAGCTACAGCCAGACCTGCAGGTCTGCGGGTGCCAAACGTCATTCCGTTATTATGACCATTCGTATGTCATTGTTACCAGTCGATAGTATGGTGTAATTATCACATTATACCTTAATATAAATCCGGTTTAAGGTAGTTAGTACAGCAGTAGTTCCTATATTAGAAAACTACAGTACTACAATGATTTACCCATTACATATTTTTAGTGATAACCTCACTTAAACATTAATGTACAAACTATATTTGTTAAATGATAGTTACACTTGGGAAATTACACACTTTTACAACAAACGAGCATACAAAACAGTTAAGCCTTGGTAGAAGACTACTTTAATAGAAAATATAGGTTTTTCTGAGAGATTCAAACTTTTACAAACACTTACATACATTTTACAAACTTATACTTGAGACACGTTCAAACGTTTTGATAACAAACGTCGACACTAAAATACTTATGAACTCACCAGCTTAATGTTGATAAACTCTTTCAAAATAACTTGTATTCTCAGGTCATCAGTAGACAGGTACCGATGCCAGCTTTTGAGAAGATGGAGCGCATTCAAGACTCATCATATTATTTCGATTTACATTATATTTTTGGTGTCTAAAACTGTACAGAACATGCTTATATTAAAATTATATATATTTAATGCAATGGATGATGTTGTTTGCGTATTTACATTTACTGTGTTGTGATACTGTACATGACGTCCTCCGCCCCAGAATGTTTCCGCCGTTCTTGGTTTTGGGGTGTGACAGCTAGCATCACTATACCCTACAACTCTCAAGTCATCACTCCCACCGAGGGTAAGGACCCATTCCTTAGTCCTCCGTAGGTACTTGAAGATATTCTTTACCACAGTCCAATGAGCCTTGCCAGGGTTCCCCTGATACCTGCTAACCATGCTCAAGGCAAAGGCTACATCAAGTCGAGTACACGTCATAGCATATATGATCAAGCCTACTGCTGAAGCATAAGGTACTTGACTCATTTCTGCTATCTCAACCTCGGTACTTGGGCTTTGTGTCTTACTCAATCTGGCGTTACTCTGGATGGGTAACTCTCCTTTCTTGGAGTTTTGCATGCTGAATCTCTTCAACATCTTGTCCAAGTATGTACTTTGACTAAGTCCAATTAGTCTTTTACTCTGGTTTCTCAAAATCCTTATCCCTAGAATATAGGTAGCTTCTCTTAGGTCCTTCATAGATAAACACTTCCCAAGTCAGGACTTAACTTCCTGCAGAGTTGGGATGTCATTTCCTATGAGTAGTATGTCATCCACATACAATACCAAAAGGCTAACTATACTCCCACTAGCCTTGACATAAACACAAGATTCATCTTCACTCCTAGAAAAGCCAAATTCCTTGACCTTTTCATCAAAGCAAAGATTCCATCTGCGAGGTGCTTGCTTTAATCCATAAATGGATTTCCCAAGCTTACACACTCTATTAGGGTACTCGTTGCTGACAAAACCTTCTGGCTGACTCTTGTAAACATCTCCAGTCAACTTTCCATTAAGGAAAGTGGTTTTGACATCCATTTGCCAAATTTCATAGTCATGAAATGCAACTATGGCTAACACAACCCTAATAGACTTAATCTTGGCTACTGGAGAAAAAGTCTCATCATAATCCACTCCAGGAATTTGAGAGAAGCCCTTTGCAACTAGTCAAGCCTTATAAGTGTGTACATTACCATCCGTGCAGGTCTTCTTCTTGAAGATCCATTTGCACCCTACAGTCTTACGACCTGGTACATTCTCAACCAAGTTCCAAACTTGATTGTCATACATGGATTGTATCTCGCTATCCATAGCCTCTTTCCATTTAGCAAACTCAGGGCCTGCCATGGCTTCCGTGTAGCTATTAGGTTCATCTAGACCTACTAGTGTCTCATCACTAATAAGTGTCTCACCTTCCACAGTAATATGGAAACCATAGTAATGCTCATGTGCATTCCTAACTCTCGTGGAACGCCTCAGAGGTACTGACTCATCAATTGGCTCAACAGGAGTTTCCTCATCAAGTTGAGGGCTAGGGTTTGAAGTTCCTTCACCACTTGACCCTTGAAGTTCTTCAAGGTCAATTTGCCTCCCACTGTCTCCTTGGCTTATAAATTCTCTCTCTCTAAAGAGTCCTCTTCTTGTTACAAAGACCACATTATCACTAGGTCTGTAGAAGAGGTAACCAAAGGATCTTTGTGGGTAGCCGATGAAAATACACCTCTCGCTTCGGGGTTCTAGCTTATCATGAGAGTCGCGCCTCATAAAAGCCTCGCAACCCCAAATCTTGATGTGGTCTAGTTTAGGTACTTTACCAGTCCACATCTCGTGAGGAGTTTTGGCAACTTTCTTTGTAGGGACTAAATTAAGAATATGGGCGGCAGTCTCTAAGGCATGCCCCCAGAATGAGATTGGTAGCGAAGCTTGACTCATCATGGAACGAACCATATCCAACAAGGTTCGATTACGCCTCTCAGGCACACCATTCAACTGCAGTGTCCTGGGAGGTGTCAATTGTGAGACAACCCCACATTTCCTAAGATAGTCGAGGAACTCTGAACTAAGATACTCACCACCTCGATCGGATCGAAGCATCTTAATGTTCTTGCCCAATTGATTCTCGACTTCTTGTTTAAACTCCTTAAACCTTTTAAAAGTCTCTGACTTATACTTGATTAAGTAGACATATCCATATCTACTGTAATCATCATTAAAAGTCAAATAATAACGATTAGCATTCCTTGTGGCATGTTTGAATGGTCCACACACATCCGTGTGTACAAGTTCCAACAAACCTTCACCCTTATCACAAGAACCTATGAAGGGTGACTTTGTCATTTTTCCAAGTAAGCATGATTCACAACTATCATCAGACTTTAGGTCAAATGACTCCAAGACTCCATCCTTTTGGAGTTGGCCTATGCATTTCTTGCTTATATGTCCAAGACGACAATGCCATAGTGATGCTTTATCCAAGTTATTATTATTAACAGAATCAACACACAAATCATTATTTCCTAAGTTATCAACCACAGATACAGTTTCATACACGCCATCATAAGGTACTGCTTTAAAATAAAGAACATTATTAAAGAAAGCATTAATCGAACCAACTTCATTATCAAATGAAAAGGTGAAACCTTGTTTAGATAGTGCATGAAAGGAAATAATATTTCTTGCCATTTCTGTCGAATAACAACATTTACTCAAATCTAAACTAAACCCACTACTTAGCGATAAAGTATAAACTCCAATCTTGGTGATAGGTGAAGCTTTCCTGTTTCCCATGATCAAGTTTATCCTTCCTTGCTCCACATTCTCACTTCTTCTTAGTCCCTGAAAATCAGAACATATATGAATACCACAACCGGTATCAAGGACCCATGATTTAGAATGGGGTGAGTTATTAGATAAGATAGTGTAAATACCTGCATGGTTGGGTTTAACTTTCCCATCCTTCACATCTTGCTGGTACTTTGGGCAGTTCCGCTTCCAATGTGCCTTTTCATGGCAATAGAAGCATTTAGCCTCTTTTGGGTCAGAAGAAGGAGTGATGAAACCTTTCTTGGTTCCACTTGAAGAAGAGCCATCAAGGGTCCTAACCTTGGTACCCTTCAAAGAACTCTTTCTCTTCTTCCCTCGTCCTTTCCCGATTGCCAAGACAGGGGTGGAGTTGGTAGGACTAGGAGTAGTAACAACCGCCTTACCCTTAAGACCACTTTCTGCGGTCTTTAAGAGTCCTTGAAGTTTGCTGAGAGTGACCTCTTCCTTGTTCATGTGGTATGTCATGCGGAATTGATCATAACATGAAGGTAAGGAGTGCAAAATAATATCTATTGCTAGCTCCTCAGGGAAGTTCACATTAAGCTTCAGCAAGCGGTCTACAAATCTTTACATTTTCTGCATGTGGCCTGTGATGGGTTCTGCATCCTTCATCCGGGTTGTTATCGTGGAGGAGATGATTTCATACCTCTCTTGTCGTGCACTTTGATGGTATCTTTCCATCAAATCTTGGTGCATTTCAAAAGGGTAGTAGTCCTCACAAGACTTTTGGAGATCGGCTGTCATAGTGGCCATCATGATGCATGCCACCTTCGTGGCATCCCTTTCATGTGCCCTAAAGTCAGTAATCTCTTGAAGAGTAGCAACTGTCTCATCAATCTCCTTAAGCTCCTTATCGAGGACCTATTCTTTGTCCTCGTAGCGGGTAATCATTCGGATGTTTCTGATCCATTCATTAAAGTTGGATCCATCAAAAGTGACTTTCCCACACAAGTTCATAAGAGAAACGGAGCCATTAGGATTAGAGCCAGAAGCAGCAGTGTTTGCAGAAATCTAAAAAGAAGGAAAGTTTAGTTTAGAAATAGAGATAGTCCTTAATAAAACACCCAAATGTAGTATTAAGGCTAGGACCCAATCACAATATATTATACTTAGAAGAGGTATGTCGTAATCTAAGTAATAACATATTTGAAAGGTAGTTGAATGACGATTCACCAATTTCCACCAAAGTCGAAATATTAAAAATATTTAATTTGGTTCTTAGAAACTCCTAGATTCTTTTGAGATTCAATGAACTTTTCAAAGGCATGTTTCAATCTCGAGTCTGCCCTCCAAGTTTTGTGACTGGGATGCCGAGGATCACAAAACGAGGTGTGAAGTAACCATGCAAATTACTTAGTACCCTTAATAAATTACCCCTCAATCGATGTGCCGGTTAACCACACACACTCCATCGATACTATGATAAATATTAAGTCACCCTTTACCTACCTTGTTAAGTCCAAGTTAGTGTGTCGGTTAACCACACACGCTCCACTAACGACTTAGACAAAGTGTAAAGTGTAATTTCATGGATTAGCACCTTATTCACACTTTTTCTAAAGTAACTAAGATTGGGAATTTAATAAAACATTTAGTTACGTTATAATATTCATCATACTTTTAATGAGAATTTATAAGTCCTTGTCTTACCCGTTCGGCTAATGACCCTCCACCAGTCAAGCAAGCGGTGGGTGAGAGTGGACACCCATTAAGTTGCCATTTTGTAGGCAACAACCTTATACCCACCTTATAGACCGACTTCGTGAATAAGGCGTACTAGCGGTAAGACGACTTTAATCTTATACATATATATATATATATATATATATATATATATATATATATATATATATATATATATATATTAACTTATAATATTATAAGTATAATGGTTGAATTTTAACTTTTAAAATTCTAAGGGTTGGAACTAAAGTTTTAATCAAGACTTTACTTGTTCCAAAACTTGAGGGCAAGTTTTGTAAACTTTCAAAACTTTTCATTTCTTGTAACTTATGAGTTTATTAGGGTATTAAAAATGAAGACTCTTCATTTTTATAACTCATGTGTTCTTTTAATGGTTTTTAAACAAAGTGACTTTTGGTTTTCCATAACTTGAGGACAAGTTATGGATTCCATTAAAAGACATAATGATCATGAATTAATCCACCACACAGGTTACAAATAATTCCTATGATCATCTAAACATCATAAGATCAAGAACATGAATATGAACACTTTCATGAATCAAAAATTACATTTAAAACTTTGTAATTTTGATAACTTGTTGTTGTAAATGGATTAGCAAAGACATTACACCATCTAAAACAAGTTTTCATGTACCAAAACAGTTTAGGGTAATCTTTCTACTCCATTTCCAGCAACTAAAGTTGAAAATCTGCATTCTGAGGCTCCTACTCGCCGAGTGCATGAACCTACTCGGCGAGTAGGTTGAAGATTCACATGAACTCGGCGAGTCCCCCATGGACTTGGCGAGTTCATCAGTCATATTGCAAAAATATCGACTTTTTTCAACTATTTAGCACAAATAACAAACAAGCAAGCCTAGGCTCTGATACCACTATTGGGTTTTGAGCATTCTAACACTTCCTAAGTGTACATGCAACCCTAATAACCTTGGATCTATGTTTGTCTAATTATTATGCAAAGTTGATTTCCAAGGCTAAGATCCTATCTAGCATACACGGGGAACAATTTTAACTTGAATAATAGATAGCACTACATACCTTGTTGTTGTAAGTGTTCCTTGAAACCTTATGAGCCTAGCACCTCAAGTGTGATGCCTCAAATGCTTCACACAACACCAAATGTAAAGAATAAACTTGGGAGAATACTCTAACACACTCAAAATCGTCCAAGCCCTCTTGTTTCTCTAGTGTAACCAATTTTGGGGAGAGACATGGTCCTTATATAGTGTGTTGCATTAGGTAAAACCCTAATGTAACATGAATCTTCATTTCTCTATCCATGGGTTAACTCCATGGAGCATCCATGGAGCATCCTATGGGTGGAACCCAACTTGATAATCCATGGAGCCTTTTAAGCCCACTATATAAGATATGGAAGATTTACATAATCTATCCATATATTTAATTAGTTATTCTTTTGATCACTTAATTAATTCTAAATTAATTCTTGATCAAAACTAATTAAATAATATTATTAATATATTACAACTTATAATATATTAATAAACCATATGTGTTATTTCTCTCATTTAGTTTATCTAATTGCATGGTGGCATGCAACCCAAATGGACCATGCCGGGTCGGGTCAAGTATTTACCAGAAATAGTTATGGACTTAGACACCTTATCCAACATTACCATCCCTGGCCAGCCCGACAACCTAAAGGACGTAACCACAACCTTGAACACACAATGACCTTCCTATGGCAACCAAACCCAGCAAAATGTCTAACCCGAAGAAGACGATTTCATAATCTCATGCAGAAACCCAACCTACTTTACCTGAAATTTGAAGCCTCGAATTAGTCTGACTCCCTAACAGATCGCCCGTACCGAACCAATGCTAAATCCATGATACTTATCCATCAAATTATCTATTCGACTCCTGATGATAACAATTCCATGAACACAATGAGATACAAGATATTGATTTCCTTAACTGTTGAACTGATACACTGTTGCTAAAATTCTAAAGCCCCATAACTTGCCCGACCTTCACACTGGTAGAACCATTCCAAAGCATAATCACAAGAGCCTTTTATATCATCTGAACTGAACACGTCCTTTTTTACCCGAAACCCTCCAGATGATGCCCTAGGCATACCGATTCCTTATCCCACATCTCACTGAAATGCAGTCCTAACACGAATACACTCAGAACTCCCAACGTGATTTAACACTAAAAACCAAATCGAAAATGTCCACTCATAAAATTTCTCATCAATTCTTTCTTAAGGTTGATGAGCGTCCATCCATGAATCTATCCCCGATCCCTGACTGGAGACACCACCAAGAACATGTGGAAAAGAACCTCAAAACATATCAATCGCGAACTTTTCTCAATCCAAAACCATATGATGTACCAAAACGTCAAATAACTTTTGACCCTTTGCCATGCCACTACCAATCACTATTCCAACAATAAAGACGATCAATCTAAGAATTTCCGCATTACATCCAACCCTTACAAGTTTAGGTGTACCCCCACCTAAAAAATCACTCGAGACATTCATTAGGAAACACATAAGCCACTTGAGGCTATAGCTCTCCGAGACCTTCCGGTCAATGTGTCTCAGGGGCCTTCAGGACCTACAATTTGAGTAGACCTTCCGGTCTTACTCTGTCGACCTTTTGGTCCAAACCATATTGACCTTCCGGTCCATACACTGCTGACCTTTGGGTCTATACCCTATTGACCTTCTGGTCCATAACATGCTACTTATAACATACATAACATATACATAGAAACATAGAAACATATATCACATACTCGTCATAGCACATAAGACCTTCCGGTAACACATAATTACCATTGTAGGTAAGGTATAGTGAGAAGACTCACCTCATATGATGTCGAGTAACTCACGTGCTCGATATCCCCGAACTCGAAACAATGACCTAGCCCCCCGCCTAATCACATAAAGTATTTATCTCAAATCAATAACGGCTCTCAAGGCTAGACTAATCCCTTCCTACGTTCTCTAAGAAGGCTAAAAGACTACTTTACCCCTCTAATGGTCCAAAAGTCCACATGTTGACCAAACCTTAAAAGTCAACTGTAGGGAGGTACGTTGTGCGTACCAGCTCTATACGCGGGGCATACTCCGTGGTCATCCAAAATCAGGGAACTCAACCCCCTACGCGGCGCGTATTGGGATTACGCCCAACGTAAGTCCCAGTTTCATACTTTCATGATTTTTGGTCTAAATAGATTAAGACATAAGCTCATATCTCAGATCCAGGCACTCTATTTTCTCTTAAGCCATAAATTCTAAACCTTTAAGCTTTTGCATGGCTGTAAATGTCACCAATCACTTCAAACACATATCCTCTTTCCCCATTAAGCCCTAATCTCATGCATGACTTAATCTTATCGTCCAAGATTGGATTTTTATGGATTTATAACACAAGATACACTGAAATGGGTTAGATCAAGGTCCATGGAGTTCCTTTGCTCAAAAACTCTCCACCTTTGGGACTTAAAACCTAAAAATGCTCCTATATGATCTTCATAACAAAAGAGTGGTAAAGTTTGAAGCTTTTTACCTTTGTGAGAAGCTCCCCACTCAGTTTAGCTCTGATCTAGAAGCTTGGACTCCAATCTTTCCTCTTCAAGGTCTTCTCTTCTTCCTCACAAGCACACAATGACACATTCAAGCTCAAACACACACTCACAAGTTTAGAACGAAGGTTTAACTCGTTTAGGGTTTCACTCTCTGGAAATGGTGGCTAGGATGGAGGCCATAACATTCCTTTTATAGTGCTCATGTCTCATTTAGGGTTTTGAATCTGGGCCTATTCCGCCCAGCGTAGCTGGGTAGAGTCCGGGTCAAAGTCATGACCATGGGTACACGCGGGGTACTCTTCCGTACGCCCAGCGTACCCACTTGTCACCATTTTGTATTTTGAGCTAATTTTGGCAACTTGAAAAAAGAAGAAGGATTAAAGAGATATACCTAAATTTTAGGATGTTGCAATTCTCACCCACTAGAATCAGACTTCACCCTCGAAGTCTCATGCCGTAAATAACTCTGGATGCTGCTCCCGCATCTCCGACTCCGGCTCCCAAGTCAGCTCGGACCCCCTCCGACCTAGCCACTGGACCTGAACCAGAGGGACCTACTTGTTCCTTAGAACCTTGATCTTCCCATCCTGAATGATGATCGGCCTCTCGATGTAATTCAGGCTCGCATCTACCTGAATATCCTCCAATGGCACTATCGTCGTCTCATCGGCTATACACTACCTCAACCAGGATACGTGGAAGGTATCATGGATCTGACTCAACTCCTCAGGTAGATCTAAACGGTATGCTACCTTGCCCACTCTAGCGATCACCCTGAAAGGACTAATGTATCCGGGCCCCAGATTGCCCCTCTTCCTGAACCGGATCATTCCTTTCTAAGGAGATACCTTCAGGAGTACTAAGGCTCCAACCTGGAACTCAAGCACGGATCGTAGCCTATCCGCATAACTCTTCTGGCGACTCTGGGCTGTCAGTAACCTCTGTCTGACCTGCTGAATCTGCTCTGTTGTCTTAAGCACTATCTCAGTCCTACCCATCACTCGTTGCGCTACCTCTCCCAACAGATGGGGGTCCGGCACCTCCTCCCATATAAAAGCTCAAAGGGAGGCATACCAATACTCGAATGGTGTTTGTTGTTGTAAGAAAACTCAGCCAAGGGTAGGTATGTATCCCAACTTCCACCGAAGTCCATGACACATGCTCGAAGCATGTTCTCAAGCGTTTGTATCGTCTGTTCACTCTACCCATCTGTCTGTGGGTGATAAGCAGTATTGAAATGCAATCTCGTACCCAACTACTCATGAAACTTCTTCCAGAACTGGGAATTGAAACGTACTTCTCGGTGTGATAAAATCGAGATCGGCACTCCATGCCGAGACACCACCTCTCTCACATATATCTCTTCCAATCTCTCTGCAGAAGAGATCTCACTGATAGCAAGGAAGTGAGCGCTCTTCGTCAACCGAACGACAATCACCCAAATTGCATCAACACCCCCCGTGGTCCTTGGCAATTTGGTGATAAAATCCATAGAAATATGTTCCCACTTCCACTGGGGAACCTCAAGTGGTTGCAACTTGCCATGCGGACGTTGGTGCTCGGCCTTAACCCGGCGACAGGTCAAGCATCTTTCAACTACCCATGCAACATCCCTCTTCATACATTGCCACCAGTAATCTCTCTTCAGATCCAAATACATCTTAGTGGCCCCGGGATGGATCAAGAATCTCGATCTGTGCGCCTCCTCCATCAATATGCTATATGCCCGCCCATAAATGGCACCCAAATCCGACTGTGAAAGGTCATAAGCCCTCGGCTATCAGTAACAAACTCAAATACCTTCCCAATCACCCGCTCTCTCTTGTGGTTCTCCAGTCTCACAACCTCTGCCTGAGCCTCTCGGATGGTATCCAATATCGGAGTCATCACCGTCATCCTCATACATATATCTTGTATCAGGTGGTACAGGATCTCACAGTCGTAATCCTTTACCACATCGAACCGTCTCCTCTGGCGCATGTTAAGGTTGGGCTGTTCCATCAGATACTTCAAACTCTTGTGGTCTGTGTATATGGTACACCGAACCCCATACAAATAACAACGCCATATCTTGAGGGCGAAAACCACTGCCCCCAACACCAAATTGTGGGTGGGATACCTCGCCTCATTAGGCTTCAGCTGCCTCGATGCGTATGCTATCACGTGCCCTCTCTACATAAGCACCGCACCCAACCTCGATAAAGACGTGTCACAGTACACCACAAAATCCCCCATTCCTGCCGGAAGGGCTATCACTGGGGCTTCGCATAATCTTTGGCGAAGCGTCTCAAATGAGGTCTGCTGCTCTAGACCCCAAGTAAAATCCACGCCCTTCCGGGTCAATCTGGTGAGGGGAACGACAATCTTGGAGAAAACCTTGATAAATCTCCAATACTAGCCTGCCAACCCCAGAAAACTCCTGATCTCGGTGGGGGATCTCGGCACCTCCCAACTCATAACATCCTCAATCTTGGTCGGATAGACAAGTATCCCATTCTGATTAACGAGATGTCCCAAGAACTGGACCTCTCGTAACCAGAAATCACACTTGGAGAATTTGGCAAAAAGCCTCTCCGATCTCAATACTCCAAGAATCTCCTTCAGGTGCTCCTCATGTTGCTTTCTGGATCTCGGATACACTAGAATATCGTCGATGAACACAATCACCGATCGATCCAACATCGGCGTGCATACTCGGTTCATGAGATCCGTGAACATTGCTGGTGCATTGGTGAGCCCAAAAGGCATCACTACGAACTCGTAATGCCCATAACGAGTCCTAAACGCTGTCTTCTGGATATCCTCATCCCGCACCCTCATCTGGTGATATCCAGACATCTTGGAGAACCAAGAAGCTCCCTACAACTGATCAAACAGATCGTCGATCCTCGGTACTGGATAACGGTTCTTGACCGTCAACTTGTTCAACTCCCGGTAATCAATACACATCTGATGTGAACCATCCTTTTTCTTGACAAAAAGCATCGGCGCTCCCCACGACGAACTACTTGGTCGGATGAATCCCTTCCCTAACAGCTCCTGAAGCTGTGAGGATAACACCTGCATCTCCGGTGGCGCAAGGCGATAGGGTGCCTTGGCAGTAGGCGCCGCCCCTGGAACCAAATTGATGTGAAACTCCACCTGCCTCTCGAGAGGTACACCCGATAACTCGTCGGGGAAAACATCCGGAAACTCTCGCACTATCGGAAACTCACCGACAGAACACGGCCTCTCTGCGGCAACTCGTGTATCCATCACATAGGCTACAAACCCTCTACAACCCTGCTGTAGACTCTGTCTCGCTCTGGGAGCCGAGCAAAATGTTGACCCAAATCGGGTACCCTCGCCATACACTATAAGTACTCCCCCACTATGGTCTCGTATGGTCACCAACTGATGCTCGCAGTCGATAACAACTCCGAATTGGCACAACCAGTCCATGCCCACGATGACACAGACATCCCCCATCGCAATTGGTACCAAATTTATCAGGAAATCAACACCGAAAATCTCGAGTACACATCCTCGCATCACATCAGTAGCAAAAACCACTCGCTCGTCAGCTATAGAAACTCGCAGAGGTCAACTCAACGCCTCTCGTTGGATACTGATGTGCTGACTAAACGCTGATAACATGAAAGATTGACTCGCACCCGAGTCAAATAACACCAAGCAGGTACAAAATTCACATGAAAAGTACGTAAACATATCACATATAAGCACCATATATATAAAAAAGAATAAGGAAAAGATCACATACAAGCCACAACATCAGGTGCTACGCGGACCTCCTCTGCGGTCAACTGGAAGGCTTTGCCACAAGCCTTCGGTGCCTCGGCCTTCACGGGCCGACTCTCTGTAGCTCGAGTGGTAGAAGGCGTAGATCCTTGCGCTAATCCCTAAATCAACTGCGGGCACTCAGCCTTCCTATGGCCAGTCTAGTTACAATGAAAGCAAACCATGAATCCCTTAGGGCAATCCTTGGCTATATGTCCCTCCTTGCCATATTTGTAGCAAGCACCTTCTCGACAAACTCCATCATGTCCCTTACCATACTTCCCACAAGTACGGTCCTTCTGGCCTCCAGATCTCGTATCAGCGGGGTTTGCCCGCTTGGCTTCCGGCTGAGACTGCACCGGCCGCCTGTCCCTCCTCTGAGACTTAGCCTCCTCCCTGGACCGAGTCTCTAGCTCAATCTCCCTCTTCCGAGCATTTTCCTGGAGCTTGGAAAATGTTCGGTACATCGAGTTCGCCACAAACTCCTGGATGTCTTTCCTCAGTATGTTCGAATATTGACTCATGTGTGCCTGCTCGGTAGACACGCGCTTAGGGCAAAACAACGCCTTCTGATGAAACATTCGCATGATCACCGTCACAGACTACGTTCCCTGCTTGAGGGACAAGAAATCTTGAACCAAACGTTCCCTCTCCAACGGGTGAACATACTTGTCTCTGAACATAGTGGTGATCCTCTCCCAGGTCACCGCGGTAAGCTCTGCAGGACTAAAATCTGCCATCACAAACTTCTACCAGTCCTTCGCTCCCAAGCGAAGCTGGTTCAGCGCGAACCGTACTCTCAAATGTTTCGGACAGGAACAAGTGTAGAAACATCCCTCAACGTCAAAGATCCACCTCATCGCGGGTTTCCGATCATGTGTCCCATCAAACTCTAGTGGCTTCGTGTTGCTGAACTCTCGGTACAGTAACGAGTCACCCCCCTGTGGCCTAGCAGCGGCGACAACTGCGGTGGCTACAATAGCAGCAGCCTCGGTCAGAGCAACATATCGCTCGTCAAATGTATCAATCAGCGTGGTCTTGATATGTAAGTCCCTAATTTGCCCGTGTATCAATCATATCCGTTTGATGGTGCGGAATCCTAATCAAACGGATGATGTCAGATCAAATAGAAGAGAAGAAGAAGAAGAAGAAGAATATGAATCTCTGTATGAATTGATTAGAATTAAAGTTCCAGATACAAAAGTTTCACACACACAAAATGCTCTCTAGTTTCTCTCTTTTCTCATTTTTCAATCCGTTCCTCACACCCTAACACCTATATTTATACAAGGGGAACATGGGCTTGGTGGACATGGGCTGTAAATGGGTTTACGGCCGTAAACTCAACCGTAAACCCCACCTGACCGTAAACTAGACTGGAAGCTCATAAACTATTACTTAAAAATATAATTGCCCAGAAAAGCAAAGTATAAACCATATTTTGACCCAACAATCTCCCCTTGGTTTATAGCTTTCTTTTCTTAATTGACCCAACAAGCTCCCCTTAAAAAGTAGCTGGCTCTTCTTGTTAATCTTCATTGGGAGATTGGCTTCAACATTTATCTTCAAATTCTTCACAACTTCAAGATGTACTTGATGAATCTTCAATGAATGACTTCATCTTGAGCACTTGAACCTTTCTTCAAGATTTGACTCTGAACGCACATTGGGTGAGGAGGCTTGACGGACTGATTCTTGAAAGATAGCGCTTTCAGCTTGAGAATCTTCAGAGAGAACATCAGAGAGAACAAATCTTCTAGATCACTTCAGCAGGTACAAAGATAGCAGCAGACTGATTGAGGAGGCTTTAATGCAATCCGTCACATATTCTTCAATTTCAGCTTCACCTTGCTTCTGGGGTTGAAGGATTGAATGTTGAAAGTATAATCTTCATTTCTTGCTCCTTCGAATGAGAATTCTCCGATGCTCACGGACGAAGCCTTGGCTCAGAAATCTTCGACACAAACTCCATGAGTTTCATCTTCACCTGAAATTGGTTTTCAATACAAAACAAAACTAAAAGAAAACTTAGCACACAAATTAAAACAAAAACAAATATATTTTTGGATTTTTGATTTTTCTGAACAAGAAATAAAACAGAAATAAAAATATTTTTGGATTTTGAGTTTTCTAATTTTTGTTTGATTTTTGAATTATTTTATTTTATTTTTTAATGCTCCCCCCTTATATTTAAGTTAGAAGAACACTATGAACAAACTTAACAAAAACAAAAATAATAGCTAACTTTAAGAGTGATTTAGGATCAAAGTTATTAGACAGTCTTTATCTGTTTATCAGTACCTCTTCCTTCATGAATAGATCTGGTCAATCGCCGGTATTGTGTTCCACTTAAACATGAAAGATTGTGACAAAATTAGGACACACTATAAGCGACAAGACAATGTGATCCTAAGTTCCTAGATAATATTCCTTACAGACCATTCAGCTGACAACGACTAAAGATATTGTTGTTCACCTAAATTGAGCAGCGAGATCTACAGACAAACTGTATGTGTTCAATTTTAATTGTACTAGAACGTGTTTCCTGCTTCCTGGCATGCCCCAGCCATCAAGGAATTCCAAAATACTCCTTACACCGGGTGAGCAGAAAATTATTAAGAGAGAAGATAGCTTTAGAATGAAGATGTTGTACATCCAGGTCGGATCTCTTCCAATCACGCAAAGGATGAAACATATTACTAACTGAAGTTTTTAGAGGGATTGAGAAGAGAATGGTGCATATACTGTGTACCAGGTTGGATTTTGAGTCACGCAGAGGAGACAGTATATGGCTAACAGATAGAAAGAATTTCATAGAGAGAAGATGCAGAGAGATAGAATTGCATATGTTACAGTCCAGGTCGGATCTCTCGATTACGCAGAGGATGAAACATATTACTAACAGACAGAAAGAAAGAAAATAACCTTCTACAGACCTAATTTATCGAAATTTCTGAGTCACCCCATCCAACCAGAATTAAGGATAGAATCCACACATCGAGGAAACGTGAATCCACAGTTCTAGATACGCGTTCTTTAGTGTAACCAGTAGATTCTTATGTATATCTCCCTGCTTAACCTATCCGAGCATCGTATTGTCAGGCTAAACGGATCTAACTAGGTCAATGTTTGTCAAGTCCATGAATTACTTAAGTTCATCAATGCCTAGTCAAGTCCATTTAAAATCTTTCGTGCCTACCAACGCATCGAGCACATAGCATAGATGATTCAATTTAGGTACGTTATGCAGATTCAGATTGCCCTTTATCACTTGGTGATTTCATTTCCCAAAACATCTCCTGCAAGCACATTCCATTAACACCATATTTTTTATTTTCTGATTTTCTAATGTTTTTGGATTTTTTTTTTAATTAAAATTTTTTAATTTTTATTTTGTTTTTATTTCTCCCCCTAAATTTGTGCATATGAGAGAAATGAAAGTAAATGCACAAATTTAAACTATCCTAAAACAAAAATTAGTCTTTAAAGCGAATCAGCTTAAGAAAAACTCAGGAGAGTAGAGAAGAAAATTCAAACTGTAAGTCACCGATTGAATTTGCATCCAGAAGGTCTGAGAACAGCATTCGTATTCTCAGAACATATCCAAAAATTCTTAACATCGTTAAGCACTAACCCCATGAGTGATCCCTTCCTTTCTTCCCTTCCCGCAAAAGGACACATACTCTCAAGCAAAAGTCTGAATGTTGTACACTTGAGAGATGTCCCCTATCATGTACCCGGAATAGCCACTACCAACAAACCGAAGTCTGATGATATGCCTCCATAGCCGCTCCGACACAGAGCGGGATTAGTTGGTCTTTGGAACCCAATCCATTTTGAAACTGGGTCGACATATCCTGTTTATCACAAACATAAGACAATGAGATATTAGAGTCATTAGAAGATTTGGGAGTTTTCACCTTTGGTACCCATCTATATTTGGGTTTAACCCATTTCTTGTTCGATCCGATGGGTGCCTCGGCACTTGATTTGGAACTTGAAGCCGACTGTCAAGATGGCTTTGACCTAACCGGTCTTGGCTTCACAGGAGCATCTCTTGAACTAGACTTGTGGGCCAGCATTCCCTTATTGTTCTTGGGAGTTGGATGCTTGGCCTTGGGAGTTGAATTCTTGGCCATCATGGCATTCCAGTCGACATTGTCTGAACGTGACCTTGAGGGGTTTCTTTTGAAAAATCTCCCTCTTGGCACGTTTTTCCATCCTTGTGCGTAGTAGGGAACGTACGCGCGATTAGGACAATTTCTTGCAATGTGTCCAGGTGTTCCACAGTGAAAACAAGTCTTTTTCTTCACTGTGAAGTTGTTTCTTCCTGCCCCTGGTGGCGTTTCCTTGCCTTGTCTCTTATTGATCCAAGATGCACACTTGCAATAGGCACTCTGTTGTGCTGGAATTGGAGGCCTATATTTCTCAACGGCAGGTTTGTTAGGAGTAACAGAATTCGAAGCAACAGATTCTGAGTTCAAAGAGTCATTGGTTTGTTTAGTAGTGCTCTCCTTGTTCTCATCTTCTGCTACTTTACCTGCACATGAAGTAGAAACATTAGTATTTTCAACATTAATAACTCCTCCTGACACAAATCCAGCTCGTTTGCCATATTGAAGATGTGCCTCCCTGGTAATTTCTTCTTGTGTCATAGGGATGGATGTGTAGTTGTGATTGAAAGGTGGAGGAACACTATCATATCCTAGACCCTTGTTTTGATTATCTTTGAATTTTAATTGGGTTTCAAATAATGACTCGACTGTCTGACTTGATGCGGTATAATTTTTAAAACTAACATCTGTTTTTCCACACTTAATTTTCAAAGTGTCAAGTTCTTCAGTTACAGCAGCAAGTTGTCTCTTAATATAGTCATAGTTTTGACACTTGTTGTGTAACACCCGAAATCAGAAAGGTCAAGAAAGGAAAGGAAAACCCCAATTTTAAGGGGAGACTCGACGAGTCCAAGGAGGGACTCGGCGAGTCCGAACGGGATCCGGGTTGAGGTGTAAGCGACCGACTCGGCGAGTCGGCCAAGGTGACTCGGCGAGTCAGGCCTGAGAAAGGAAAACCCCTAAATCCGGACTTGGAGCCTATTTAAATGTCTCATTCTCCTTCCTAGGGTTCCTTACTGCCTCTCTACCCTAGAACACCAAACCCTAGACACCATATCCCTTTTTGAGCTAGATCTTGCCTTGAAGAGTGCACTAAAGCTTGGAGAAGGAAGGAAGGCCTTGGAGGTGCAAGAAGGGACTGTAGATTCGGGATTGAGAAGCCATTTCAGACCAATTGGAGGTAATAAGCTGTTGCTTGGATTCCCTTTTGCACCTAGATCTATTCTTATGTGTGAGTTTTGGACATTTTTGGCATGATAAGTAACCATTTCAAGTTAGAGGTCCAGATCTGAGGTTGCTACCTCAGATCCATGCTTGTTTTGGTCTAGAATCCCCTAAAGTATCAGCCCTTGGTATGTTGAAGAAGTATGGTTGCCATAAACCCTAGTATGAATGTGTTTTGAGCCTAGATCTCTTGATCTACACGTAAAGTTTGCCACTTTACGTGGGGGATAGGCCTCAGAAGTAAGGATCTATGAGTTGGAAGCCCTGTTTGGCTCGAAAAGCCACTGCATGGATTAAGGACTAGATAGACTCGGCGAGTCCTTCGAGTGGACTCGGCGAGTAGCTTGAAGATGAGGATGAACTCGACGAGTGGGATGAACAGCTCGTCGAGTCGGATGAAGTTAAGCATGAACTCGGCGAGTTGGAAGAACAACTCGACGAGTTGGTTAAAGATTGCCTTGGACTCGGTGAGTCAATTAGTGGACTCGGCGAGTCAGGTCGCGAAACCCCAAACCGCTCGAGTTGAGACTCGAATCAGTGAGTCGGGTGGTGACTCAGCGAGTTGGTCAAGTCAGGATTTGGAACTAGTTGGACTCGGCGAGTCATTGACTGACTCGGCGAGTCGAGACGTGAATAGAAAGACCCTGAGCATATGAACTCGGCGAGTCATTAGGAGGACTCGGTGAGTAGGGTTGACCTGGAAGGTTGACTTTGACCAGGATTTTGACCTTGACCAGAGTTGACCTAGTTGACCTTTGGAGGTCAGTTGGACTAAGTGTTATATGGATATTGACAGCTCGGAGAGCTAGAGGAACAACGGTTCAGGAGATTGTCGAGTAGCAACCATAGGTTTATTAGCAGAGCTCAGCAGTTCAGGTGAGTTTCCTTCCAGTAGGAACGGGTCTAAGGCCACAATGCCGGCCCGTTCAGTTAGCTGTAGTTTCAGGACTCCGGTCCGATGTAGGGGACAAGGTCCCAGTCAGTCAGCTTCAGACTTCAGTCCGATGTAGTAGTTAGTTTGTTTCACGCCTCCGTGGCTCAGACAGGTTTATGTGTTTAAGCTAATTGATATGTTATGCAATGATGTGTTCAGTCAGTCAGCTTCGGACTTCGGTCCGATGTAGGGGACAAGGTCCCAGTCAGTCAGCTTTGGACTTCGGTTCGATGTAGGGGACAAGGTCGCAGTCAGTCAGCTTCGGATTTGGGTCCGATGTAAGGGACAAGGTCCCAGTTAGTCAGCTTCGGACTTCAGTTCGATGTAGGGGACAAGGTCCCAGCCAGTCAGCTTCGGACTTCGGTCCGATGTAGGGGACAAGGTCCCAGTCAGTCAGCTTCGGACTTCGGTTCGATGGAGGAGGCAAGGCCCCAGTTAGTCCGGACCTCGGTCCGATGCAGTGGGCAAGGCCCAGTATGTGCTTTATATGTATTGTATGGTATGTGGTAGTTTGGAGGAGCTCACTAAGCTTCGTGCTTACGGTTTTCAGTTTTGGTTTCAGGTACTCGGTTTTCAAAAGAGGAGCTCGGGAAGATTGCAGTGCACACATCATAGTCAGTTAGCCTGGGAACGTTTGACTCTGATAAGGATGTTATGTTTTGATTTAATACTCTAGAAATTATGTTATGACTTATGATGCGATTTTTATAAATATGATTTTATTAATGTTTTAAAAGAAATTTTTAGTCGGGATTTTTGGGTCGTTACATGTTGCTATACTCTTCCTAAAGCTTCCTAAAATCTTTGGTTTTTGCTTCTAATTCAGCCTTCAGGGGTTTCTGTCCTTTCCTGAGTTGATATCCTTCATATCTCAGGTCCTCAACTTCTCTTTTTAATAAATCAATTTGTTCCCGAAGAAATTTAATCGTAGTTTCACAAACTGGAGTACATGTAACTTCAGTGACCAGAATGTTTTCAGAACTCATTGTTTTTCTACACTTCAAAGCATCAAGTTCTTCAATTACATCAACAAGACTAAGATGATTGAGATCTTTTGTCTTCTTGATGATAGCCATGTTCATATCCCATGATTTCGGAAGTGAATTCAGTAGCTTTTTGTTTATCTCAAACATAGACAAGAAGATCCCAGCTATATTCATCTCAGTAGTAAGTGTAGTAAATCGCTGCAACTGAGTTTCAAGGGTTTCTCCAGGGATATAATCGAAAATGTTGAAATTTTGTCTTAACATATCCTGACGACTCTCTTTCATGTTTTCAACTCCCTCGTAGACCTTAAAATCAATTAAAAAGCACAACTAGAAGCCAAAATCAAACTTAAAAGTCAAACCCTTTGATTATAAACCTCAAAAGTCAACCTTAAAAGTCAAATTTAAAAAGTTAAACTCAAAAGTCAAACCAAAAAGCTAAATTTGAAAATTTAAAAGTTAAAGGAAAAAGTCAAAGTTTAAAGTCAAAGGTCAAACTTGGAAGTCAAAGTCAAAATTTAAGGTCAAAAGTTAAAAAAAAAGTCAAAAATTAAAATATAATTTTATTTATTAATTTTAATTTAATTTATTTAATTAATTAATTTATTATTATTATCTTTATTTCTTTTTAGTTTTGGATGGAAAAGGAATTTAAAATTAAAAGGAATTGAATTTTGGGTTAAAAGTGCCAATTTTTTAAACTTTAAACCGAGAAGGACATGTTATAATATAAATTTCGAAGTAAAGACACAAAGATTTGGCTAGTAGAGATGGTTAGGCGCTGTGTTTATGAGCTGCAGGTCGCGGGTTCGATCCCCGGCACCTGCACCTTCGCTTCCTTTTTATTTGACGCTGCTGTGCTGCGAGGCTTGCTGAACGAGCTGCTGAGTGTCAGGCTGCTGAAGTGCAAGGTGCGAACCGGAAACGATGTTGAGCCGTAAACCACCGAGGACCGCAAATCGAGGCCGTAAACTCCGAGGCCGCAAGCTCAGACCGTGAACCTCGGGCCGCAAACTCTGGACCATGAACCTCGGGCCGTGAACTCCGAAACCCTAGCCGCCGGCCGCACGCTCCGCCACACCCTCACAGGTTTCGACCAAAAACACCGATTTTTCGAGTTTGAAGCTCCAAAACTCGATCAAAAGCCCTTTTTTATGAAAAACACGAAGAACAAACCCCCCCCCCCCCCCCTTATTTTTCAGAGATCTATCCAAAAATGCAAGAATATTTCAAAAATAAGATCAAATTATGCCCCAAATCTGACAAAATTGACTGATACAACTTGGCTCTGATACCAACTGTAAGTCCCTAATTGGCCCGTGTATCAATCAGATCCGTTTGATGGTGCGGAATCCCAATCAAATGGATGATGTCATATCAAATAGAAGAGAAGAAGAAGAATAATATGAATCTCTGTATGAATTGATTAGAATTAAAGTTCCAGATACAAAAGATTCATACAAACAAAATGCTCTCTAGTTTCTCTCTTTTCTCGTTTTTCAATCCGTTCCTCACACCCTAACACCTATATTTATACAAGGGGAACATGGGCTTGGTGGACATGGGCCGTAAATGGGTTTACGACCGTAAACCTGTTTACGGCCGTAAACTCAACCGTAAACCCCACCTGACCGTAAACTAGACTGAAAGCTCATAAAATATTACATAAAAATATAATTGCCTAGAAAAGCAAAGTATAAACCATATTTTGACCCAACATGATAGACCCAAACGTCTCCGGTATCTCAGCCTAAATCGCTGCGGCCACCTCCTCGTGAATCATCCTACGGATCTCCTTATCACTAGTACCACTGGTACCACTGCCTCCAGGGTTGCGGCGCATTGCTACCATGATTCCTCTGAAATATGACATAAAACAATCGGAGACTCGACTGAGATTAGTCACACTCGATTAACCGTTCCTACTTGTTCCTTAGCACCATAAGGATTCTTACTTGGGTTGCTTACTGATCCGGTGTTTCCTGTAGTACGGGCCCTATACTACCCTCTACACCACATCAGTATTCACCCCAAGTCCTCCTCATAGGATTCCAGATCACAAGTACACGACATCTTATCACACACAGGCCAATTTCCAATAGACCTCCCATACTCTACTACCTACTCACTCTCGTAGTAACTCATAGTAGAAGTAATCTCTTAGGCTAAGGCATCACAAATTAGGCCACTCTAATCCTAAGTATGAATACCTAGGCTACTCTAGTAGGCATAACACATCACTTAATATCTCATAACACATAATGTAAGGGTATTTTCGGAAATCACCGTTCGGGCAACGGCTGATCGTACACACTGCTCCTTTTTGCTTTTCTCAAAATCTTTTACTCCTTATAGAAAAATTGTTTCTTTTATGAAAGATTCTCTCAAATCCTCAGTTTGAGATCAGATACGCCCGAAGGTGCATCCGAATCCCTCAAACCAAGGCACTGATACCAACTTGTAACAACGTGAAAATTTAAAACAATTTTTCAATTTTCAAACATAACTTATCTCATATAATCATCTCAAAACTAAAGTGTATCAAATGTTATCACTATAAAACATATCCCAGAATCTCAAATACAAAATCCTCTGTCAGTGTGTACAAATCATGCCGGCGCCTTCCTGTGATCCTCGGTAGTACCTGAAACACATATCACATAACACGGTAAACATAAATGCTTAGTGAGTTCCTCAAAATACTACATATAGCGAAAAACAGGTAAATCACTGACTATAAACACCTTTACACCACTGCATGTTTGTAACATGTTTTGGGAATCATTCATCGATGCAAGCAGAATTCAGCAGATGACAAAAAGTATTTTGATGACATGATTCAGTGGTACATTCACTTCAGTCAGACCATCCTTGATCTTATCCCATGTCTGTTTGATACCGCTAAGAAAGTTCCTGCAGCTCACATAACCTAAAACTCTTTGATCGTTTAGATCTTATAACAGGTAAATCACGAAAGCGAAAACAACAATATAAAACACAAGAACGAATCTGAATATGTCGAATGATTCAATTGATTCAATCCTCAGCAGAGCTTGATCAAGAACTTCCGCTATAGAGGATATTAGGGTTACAAAAGATAAAGATCAAAATGCTTGACAAAATAATTTCCAAATCTTACGTACTAGGATGCATGCAAGCTCCTATAAATACAAAACCCTATAAAATAACTCACGGATGGACAGGCCCATACTGGAGACTAAATGGACTAACTAGTGAGCCCAAGACGCAACACCTTTTGGACCTAACAATCTCCCCCTTTGTGTCAATTGGAGCGAGACTATTACTTCGGCTTGCGGGGTCCAGTTGCAGGAACTTTCTTAGTGGTATCAAATAGACGTGAGATAAGAGCAAGGATGGTCTGTCTGAAGCGAATGTACCACTGAATCATGTCATCAAAATACTTTTTATCATCTGCTGAATTTTGCTTGCATCGATGAATGATTCCCAAAACATGTTCCAAACATGCAATGGTGTAAAGGTGTTTATCTGGCAGAGTGAAAAAGCATTTTTGGCCTTCGTTCCTTGTAAACATGACAGAATTCCGCTTCGCGTCGATCCTTCCCATCTGCATCATGTTCAAATCACTAGCAGAGCCGACAGGAGAAATAGTAGGCTTTTTCTTGAAGATGCTAGCGATCTCCTGATCCATCTTGACAACCTCCATAATGTAGCATACGAGCATCCTTTTGAAGTGATCAATAATTGGACCATACTCTGCTTCGTTGGTGAGGAGGATGTTATGCAAAATAATCCAGTCATGTGGATTCAGGTTGGGAAGATCAGCAAGTGATATCGCGTGTTCGGTTTTAGCAGAACCCCTCAGCACTTTGAATCGAACGTTCGTGAAGTTCCCCTCACGAAACGTCTTGAGGACCCGAACATTGATGATTTTCTGAGCGCTCCAAGTCTGGTACTGTGGTTGAGTAGACTTCAGATAGAATTCAACAAGTTCCCTATCATCCTTTGGATGAGGATGAGGGACATCAGCAAAGGCATGGAAGATGAAGGCTTTTCAGGTCAGTGGCATGTCGAACTGAGAATGGACAGAGTTGATTCGATCCAATGAAATCACTGGTTCGAGCCACAGAATGCTGGGAGTTTCAATATCCTCTTTCAAAAGCTTCTCAAGAGTCCACGGAGGGAAAAGAGTTTTCCTACTCTCAAGAAGGTCATGAGCCTCCTTCATTTTTCTTTCGGTCTCCTCAGCCTCTCTGGCAACACGAGCGCTCATGTCAGCATCTTTATCCCAACCTTGTTTCTTTAAGAGATCTGCGATAGTCTCTTTATCATCATCACTGTCTTCAGCAATCTTCTTTCCTTTGTCTTTGACACCCGAACCTGAGGCTTGACCTGCTGGAGGAGGTTCGGTTGCTTTAGTTTCTGTAGAAGTGGGAGGCGGTTGGGACTGAGACACATCTTCTCCCCCTCGTTTCGGATGAGCCACGAACTCAAGAAGCCCTTCAAGTTTATTGAGTAGGGCAGGGGCAGGAGCAAGCTTCTCTGCAAGAGTGCACTACACGGAGTAATTCAGGATCAGATCATGTGCTTCAAGGATGTTGGAAAGAGCATCGTGGACATCCAAAACACACGATAAAATAACCGCACGCTCCGATCGAAGAGATACAACTTCCTTTTCAGAGTGGAAAAGATGAAGACTCTTGACCTTGAGAGTAGTGGTCTTGCAAGAGAGAGCATCCATCACTGAGTTCTCTGAAGCGAGATCTTCTTGCAGCTTTGTCAGGCGCTCCTCAACAGTCGCCTGAAACGATTTGTTGTCATCACTGAGAGATTGACAAAGACTGGCAAAGGACTCCAGTTCGGAGGCAACTGAAGTGGCCAGCTGGTTGACAAGAGAGTCTCATTGGAATCAACAGTTTCCTGTAAAGACTGCAAAATAGAAGAAGCGTCAACAAATAGTTTTTCGACTTTTTCGGTCGCATCAGTACACGCCTTGGTGGAGACGTTAATAGCGGCATTGGAAGAGTTGATAGAGGCTTCATGAGCCTTAGTAAACATATCAAAAATCCCCTGAATAGCAGCCTCTGAGATGGTAGACTGTGAGGAAGAAGAGGAGGAAGCAATGAGAGAATCAATTTTCTCATGAAGCTCCTTGAGATGCTTCTTGGTGACTGGAGCATCATCGTCATCATCACTCTGCATTTGATATGGACTGTAATAGACTGAGTCAAATGTCATGTTCTCTCCACCAAGAAAAGTTTCTTCATCATCTGCTGAGTGAGCAGGAGATGAGGGAGAGGGTGAGGGTGGAGGCTCGGTTGTGGAAGTGGGTTCGGGTACGGATGTCTGTTCGGTAGTGGGAGTGGTTTCGGGTGCTGAAGTAGGAGCCCCCGTATCAGATACATTGGTTCTAACTCCAACAGTGGTTGTTGTGGTAGCTTCAGTAAAAATAGGAGGTGGTAAAGGGATAGAGGTAGGTGATATTTGAGTAGTGGAGGTTATAGGGGGAATGGAAATAGAGATGGAGATTGGGGGAGGAGCGACAGGTCTAGTGGAAACATGTACCTTAGGGGTAGGCGAACGTGGAGGAGTGTTACCACGTAGGGACTCTTCGGAGTCTGAACTCTCTTCCTCAGATTCACCGGAGGAGGAGGCAAGAATAAGCTTTCGCCTAGGTTGAGTCTTCCTCTTCTTTGGTGGAGTAGATTAAGCTGCTTTGGAGGGTTTGCGTTTCTTCGGAGAAGGACCTTTCGCTCCCTTGACAACCTTCTTGTCTTTTCCCTTGTCATTTTTCTTTCCCCTGGGTGTAGGCCGATTAGCATCATGAATTGATTGAATCATGTCAGGAGTGAGCTCTCTAGGAACAGAGCGACGAAACTCCTTGTAAGTTCTGATGATCCGGCTGTCGCTTGGAACATCCACATACATTGACTCAAGGATCGAGCCAATAAACTGAAATTTAGAGGAATCAGAGACGATTATCTTCATCGTGTGGAAAGTACCTATCGAAGAAAGTGGAGAATCAACAACAATTAGAAAGTGATACTTGTCCATCACCCACTTTGTGACCAGCGTCTAGAATCTGGCATAGGAGATCTGTGAATGGCGAGATGTACACGCTAGACTCTGAATCAGCTGCTGCCATAAAACTGACCCATAATCAGGGTTGATGCCGTGATACAACCCATAAAGAATGGTCATAAACAGACGACTCGCCCCGTCTGAACCTGCACTTCGTTCTGATAGCCCCTTGAACAAGACGGTGAAGAAGCCGTTCCACTGAGGAGGTAGGCAAGATTTCTTGAATTTGGTCACCGTCGTCAGAATTTCAGTGTATCCCATGTTATAAAACATGGACAACAACTGTCCCACCAGGATGGATTCAGCGTTAACCCTAGATTCATCGGGTTCAAACCCTAAAAGTGAACAAAATCGCTGCTTGGAGATGGAGACCTTGTGATCAAGAATGTCGAAAAAGATTCGATCGACAGACTTGTCATAGTGGGCTGTGGAGAATATATGCGAGAGACACTCCATTGGAACTGTTTTGACCTTGGTGAGAGCTGGAACCAGCGGCGAATACTTGAGACATTCCATGATTGGAAACATGAATGCATCGTAAACTTGAGGAGTGAGGTCGATAATCAAGCTTTGTTGAGGACGGATTGGCAGAATGTGAGAAGTAGCATGAACTGATTATGAGTCTGCCATTGAAGAGAAGAATTTGGGAGAGATGATGAATAGTAGAAGAAATGAAGCTTTTCTTACTCTCTGAAGGTTTGGTGCAGTAAAGAGGTAAATTATGGTAGAACTTACCTTTTATACCGTGGTGAGAAGCGAGAGAAAAATCTGTTTCCAAATCTTCAAGGGAAATACGAAGAGTTTCCTTAGGTGAGTGACGCGTGGCAGTTTAGAGCCCCGATGATTACGCACGAGAGAGAAAAACTGTCCCGTTTCACACGCCTTCCCATCAGGCGCCGTTTGAAATATCAAACCGATTGGACTTTCGGCTGAGTCAGCAACTTATACCCTTAGAGTGAGCTGTCGTCATAAAGAAAAATAACCACGTGTAACATTGTGAGCCACATCTCTTTTGTAACCTCAAATTCCATAGCAAAAAAATAGCTTGTAAGTAATGAAACCAGAATTATGGGAAATCAAAAAGATTGTCGTGCATAGTGTGTAAAAGAAAAAGAAATAAAGCAACACATATCTGGGACATAGTGATGTCAATAAAGACACGAAACAATGGATCCCGGGCACAAATCTCTTCCTTCATGTAACAACCCGAAGTTGTTCATCACCGAAAACCCATTCTACCCGTAAAACTCGCCGTTTGCCGATTCATTTCCGATTTCATTTTTCGGTTAAATTAATTAAACTTATATGTTTAATTGATGCTAATGAGTGTCCAAACCTCTTAGGAACTCATGAAATTAGCCCAAAATGCTTATTCCAAAAATTTTAGAAATGTCCCCGCCGAGTTACGAAAACTTAATCGGGTGCGACCAAAAGCCCCGTTTAGTGTCGGTATCGGGTAGAATTCCATCATGTCCAAGTTTTGGCACCAATTTAAACGTGTTCAAGCTTTCATTTGAAGCTTTTGCCTCCTCTCTCTACTCTCTCTCTAACCTCTCTCCTAAATCCAAGTTTAAGGGTCCAAATAATCAATTTAAGGCTTCAAATCTTTGAGGTAACTTCCCTAACATGCAATACAACCCCTCTAGCCTTCAAATTCGAGTTTAAACAATGGATTAGGACCATTATCATGGATTTACGGCCCTAGAACTATCCTAGGCCGTAAAGTCATTTATAAGGCGTTTTTGAGCAACAAAACCCTTCCAAACCACAACTAGATTTTTGATATGGCTAAATGACTTCATGGATTTGACTTAGAACATTTTAGACATGGATTTTGAGGGATTTGAAAGAGTTTACGTTCCAGGAAGGTGCCTAGGCCGTAAGCACTAAGTTAAAAGGGTTTTAAGCCCTTAAACCCTTCCTAGACTCAAACAAGGCTTAGATATGACATTTAGAATATTGGTAATGGCCTTAGAACATCACAAACATAATTTTTGAAGAGTAAATGGGAGTTTACGGCCAAGGCACATGCTTGGCCGTAAACCCCTCAAAAATGGAGAGTAAACCCCTTTTAACATGTCCAAATGCCTTGAAACTCAACCAATAGCCTTGTGGTAAATCCTAGAGCCATCTAAAAATAGTTTGGGGACAATAAACACATCAAACATCCTCTTAATAAGAGTTTACGGCGATAGATCATGCCCTTAGGCCGTAAACTCCTAAATGTGAGTTAAATGGTGCCCTAAATTCATAACAAGGCTTGGAAAATTAACTAGAATCACAAGTGATTGTCCTTAATGCCTTAAATCAATTATTCAAGACCATGGGAGAGTTTACGGCCGTAAACTCCAAGTTTACAGCCGTGAACTCCCTTAAACGTGGTATAAGTCCCATAAATTTTTTCCAAGGCATTTTAGAAGTCCATTCCAACAATTCCCAAGTCCAAACAAGCCATTAAGCACTCAAAATCACATCAACATGAGTTCATTGCCGTGAACTCACGTATGTTTGTGTTTTATGGTTGTAAACTCCCTAAAATGTTTACTCTTGGGGAGTAAACTCAAATCCCGAGTCCCTAGTACCATGACACGTCTGTAGATGTCACACGGGTCACTCCAAACACTTGTTTTGAGATGTTTAATCTCATTGGAGTGTAATGTTCCATATAATTAGTGATTGTAAATCTAATTAGGTATATATGGACATTAATTCATTTTACATAGGGACATCGCGAGTAAGAAGGCCCTGAACCGATGTTTAGTGTCCGAAATCGTCGCATTTCCGAGTCCGGTGAGTTCATACCCTACCCTTTTCCTGTGTTTTCAATGGTTTTTCAATGTTTTCAGGGGGGGGGGGGGGGGAATACAAGCAAAAATTACAAGTGTATTTTGTACTTAAACTGATTTTCAACTCAATTGTTTTACGTACTAAATGTCTTGATTTCCAAAGATTTGTGATAACTGACGTTTCGAATTGCAGGTTAAACATAGATTTCTTTTAAAAGTGCTATAACTATATTCTCTTTGAATAAGAAATCATACTATTAATATTTAAGATTAATACGAATACGAATGTAACCTAGTACGAATACGAATACGAATGTAACCTAGTACGAATATGAATACGAATGTAATCTAGTACGAATACGAATACGAATGTAACTTAGTATGAATACAAATACGAATACGAACACGAATACGACTACGACTACGAATACGAATACGACTACAAATACGAATACGAATACGAATACGACTACGAATACGAATACGACTACGAATACGAATACAAATACGACTACGAATGCGAATACGACTACAAATGCGAAATGACGCCTTTGGTTGACACTAAGACTTCGAATATACAGTTAGTGTACCCCTTGAGTGTCACCAGAGTTTCGAATTTAATACGGAAATACGCCTCTGGACCTCTACTGAGTTTCAAATATATCCGCCTCAGAATGTCGACAGAGCTTCGAATACACAACTAATATACTCTTTTGGAACTCAGCAGAACTTCGAAAATACTATAATGTACGCTTCTGTGTGATTCCAAATATTCGAAAATACAACTAAATTAGTAGATAATAGTCATTCAAATGTAGAATAACTATGGGTATAGAACACGTAACTAATACTACTCACATGGTAATTACTAGTACTTCGAAATCAGACCTAAGAACCAACCACCACACATAGGAAAATATGGGATTGTCCTGGGATAACATAACAGCTCGTAACGAACTTAGAGTCGAATAGACAACTCAACACATAGGAAAATATGGGATTTTTCTGGGATAACATAACAGCTAGTAACGAACTTAGAATCAAAATGACAACTCAACACATAGGAAAATATGGGATTTTCTTGGGTAGCACATCAACATATAAATGGATAAAGTAACAAACGAATAACTAAAACTATAAGGAAAATATGGGATTTTTCTGGAATGACATAACCAACCGTTTTCGAAATTGTAACAAAGGATAACCAAACTGTTTTCATAAGAAAATATGGGATTTTCTTGAACAACAACTTTTTCAGAAAGCAAAGGAAACTCGATCTTTTCAAAACTAAACCACTTATGAACTCACCAGCTTTATGCTGATTTTCAAACCGCTTGTATTCTCCGGTCAGCGTTAGACAGGTACACCGCCACCTTTTGGAGAAGACGGAGCGTTCCGAAGAATCGTCTTTACTTTTGTTCATATGATATATGTGTATAACACTTGTACAACTTTACTTTCAAACAGATGTAAACAATATTATGTAATGTAATGTTTTGTGATTACTGCTTTACTATGTGCATTGGATTTGATACTCAACGTGGAGTCAACCCCGGAAATGTTTCCGCCTTTGGTTTTCGGGGTGTGACAGATTGGTATCAGAGCCCTTGTTTATAGTGAACTGGTATACCAAAGCTTACATGGTATAAGACTATAAACATTAAAGGGCCTAAGTGCTCTGAACTAAAAGTATACTCTACGAATATAAGTATTTTCTAAAGTATACAAGTATACCGACCGTCTAAATTTGTAACTACAAGTAGAAAAAAATATAAGTAAATGGGTGTTGTACACTGCGGTTAAACCTGGGCAGTTATGTAGTCATGTCTAGGATCAATATAGCCTGGCCAACTATATTCATTCAAGACACGGCGAACATGTGTTTGGGAGTGACTGTGGTACACAGCATACGTAAAACTTACCTAATATCCCAAACAACGAGTCGTCGCTGCAGCAAACCATGAAATACTATGGGAGTATTTCTCGAGCCGATCCTTTGTAGAAATCCTCATATACGTGTTGTTCCTTGATCATTCCTCTAGCGATAAAATTTTCTGCCTTGATCACTCTTCCCTGCTTTATCGCTTAATATAATGTTATATCTATCTCGATGAGATATCCCCTGATCCGTATCTCTTGATTCAATTTAGAGGACTTATGATCCTCTCTTTCCTAATCTTTTTAGATCAAGATGCCTCCGAGGAAGAGACCCAGCTCGAAGAACACCAACAACCCTCCGCCGCCACCACCTCCTCTTCAAATCGATCTGGAAACACTTCAGGTAACCATTTATGCCACCATATCAGCTCTCCTACCACAACTAAACCTTAATGGTTCAGGAGGTGGTTCCCAAAACCAAAACCAAGAAGGTAATTTGGGACACCGGAAGGAGTGTTCCTATAAAGACTTCATGAACTCAAAACTGACATTCTTCGATGGCACAGGGGGTGTCATTGCTCTAACTCGGTGGTTAGAGAAAATCGAATCTGTCTTCGAGATTTGCGCCTGTTCGGAATCTGATAAGGTGAAATTTGCCGCCTGTATGCTCACCGATAAGGCTTGGACTTGGTGGAACGGCCGAGTCAAATCCCTGACTTTACCTGTAGCCAATGCTATGGGATGGGAAGTTATGAAGGAACTACTACGTGCGGAGTATTGCCCTCGGGTTGATATCCAGATGCTAGAACATGAGCTATGGAACCTGAAGATAAAAGGTTCCGATATCGCTTCTTAAACTTCTAGGTTTGATGACTTGGCACTTCTTTGTCCGGGAATGGTTACCCCGGAAAGTAAAAAGGTAGAAAGGTTCATCTGGGGATTAACCCAGCCAATAAAAGGGAATGTTATAGCAGCGAAGCCGGATACCTATGACAGCGCTAAATGTCTCGCGCAAACCCTGATCGATCACAATGATAACCAAGAAGAAGCAGACACCACTCCCGAGCCAACAGAAAAGAGTGGCGAGAAAAGAAAGTTTTGGAAAAAGAAGAAGAAGAGTCAGTCTTCCCCAGACTCGAAGAAACAGCAAATAGTGGCAGTCCACGCTGCCACTATTCTTGCTGCTGTTTCTGTTGTCAATTCCACATCTCAAGTACCTATCACCGGATATGCCGGTATCCTTCCGTGGTGTGACCGATGTAGCTACCACCATCGCATCCCTGGCCCTTGTCGTGCAAAGTTCTGTAGAAGTTGTGGCCAGGAAGGTCACCTCGCATGAACATGCAAAACCCCAACCCCATCAACTAGTCAAGCTTCCAGAGCTGGTATCGGTCAAACCTGCTACAGTTGTGGAGAGGTCGGGCACTATAAGCGAAACTGTCCAAAGACAGTAACGTCTGGCAACACCGGGAGAGTCCTAACTATGGGGCAAGAAAGGACAGCCGTCGATCCCACCGTTGCCACAGGTATACTTCTTTTCTGTAAATCTTGTGCCCGTAATCCTTTTCGATTCTAATAACGAAAGGATTTGCTAACCATTCATTCAAATATCTTTCTAAATTAAATCCTTCGTTAATAATCAAAACGTGCACCATCGAGATGACCAACCAGTGAGAAAGAAAGCGTTAACGTCATGCCCTTAGATCGTATCCTCAATTCGGATGGTTATCCCTTTCCGTTTGATCCAAAGGTAAACCTTTAATGGAAAACTTTGATGTAAACTTGGCATGGAATGACTTAGTCTCATTCATGCGGTTAGTCTTGTCTTCGAAAGGGTCGTCTGTTCGTAACTTTCCTTTGACCCAACTTTCATAATCTTCGTGCATCAAAGCTTAGAAAGTGTTTCCATCCATTCCCCGCCCGTATGATATTCGGGAAACGGGAAGTCTGTAACTTTTTCCCTGATGCCTTTCCAAGAATCCTCGAGAATTCTTTTCCGAACGTCTAATCAAGTCTCGTACTAATCTAGTTCCTGGATCTACCTCGTAGCCGAAACTCCGGAAGATGATGTATCCAATACAGCGACCAGAACCTGGCATGATCACCACGAGTTCGTAGTGGTGCCCTTCGGTCAACCATATTCCCTGGTTATGTAGATAAGCAAGGCCATTATACCAGTGAACCTTTCCAAAAGTTAAGACGATAAGGAAATTAGTCGGCACCAGAGATGCCTATAGAAACCTGTAACTTAGTAACATTAGACCGTACGCGATACTTGTAAGAACGATTCCGTAACCTTCAAACTCCGGTTACCCTTGGAACTTAGTAGCACCCGTCTGATACTTCACGTCTCGGTCTTTGAGAAGTATCTACCCAACGAAACCAAGACGCGTCCCGATAGTGAGGGTTCGCTGAAACGTCAAGCGGAGACCCGATGTCACTTGGGAGCATGAAAACCCGAAGCAGCAAATCCATCCGTATCTCATTCAAATTCATGTCTTGTATCGTAATCATTGAATTTCGGGACAAAATTCCCTCTAACGGGAGGATAATGTAACAACCCGAAGTTGTTCATCACCGAAAACCCATTCTACCCGTAAAACTCGCCGTTTGCCGATTCATTTCCGATTTCATTTTTGGGTTAAATTAATTCAACTTATATGTTTAATTGATGCTAATGAGTGTCCAAACCTCTTAGGAACTCATGAAAGTAGCCCAAAATGCTTATTCCAAAAATTTTAGAAACGTCCCCGCCGAGTTACGGAAACTTAATCGAGTGCCACCAAAAGCCCGTTTAATGCCGATATCGGGTAGAATTCCATCGTCTCCTAGTTTTGGGACCTTTTTAAACGTGTTCAAGCTTTCATTTGAAGCTTTTGCCTCCTCTCTCTACTCTATCTCTAACCTCTCTCCTAAATCCAAGTTTAAGGGTCCAAATCATCAATTTAAGGCTTCAAATCTTTGAGGTAACTTCCTTAACTTGCTATACAACCCTTCTAGCCTTCAAATTCGAGTTTAAATAATGGATTAGGACCATTATCATGGGTTTATGGCCCTAGAACTATCCTAGGCCGTAAACTCATTTATAAGGGGTTTTTGAGCAACAAAACCCTTCCGAACCACAACTAGATTTTTGATATGGCTAAATGACTTCATGGATTGGACTTAGAACATTTTAGACATGGATTTTGAGGGATTTGAAAGAGTTTACGGCCCAGGAAGGTGCCTAGGCTGTAAACACTAAGTTAAAAGGGTTTTAAGCCCTTAAACCCTTCCTAGACTCAAACAAGGCTTAGATATGACATTTAGAATAGTGGTAATGGCCTTAGAACATCACGAACAGAATTTTTGAGGAGTAAATGGGAGTTTACGGCCAAGGCACATGCTTGGGCCGTAAACCCCTCAAAAATGGAGAGTAAACCCCTTTTAACATGTCCAAATGCCTTGAAACTCAACCAATAGCCTTGTGGTAAATCCTAGAGCCATCTAAAAATAGTTTGGGGACCATAAACACATCAAACATCCTCTTAATAAGAGTTTACGGCCATAGATCATGCCCTTAGGCCATCAACTCCTAAATGTGAGTTAAATGGTGCCCTAAATTCATAACAGGGCTTGGAAAATTAACTAGAATCACATGTGATTGTCCTTAATGCCTTAAATCAATTATTCAAGACCATGGGAGAGTTTACTGCCGTAAACTCCAAGTTTACAGCCGTGAACTCCCTTAAACATGGTATAAGTCCCATAAATTTATTCCAAGGCATTTTAGAAGTCCATTCCAACAATTCCCAAGTCAAAACAAGCCATGAAGCACTCAAAATCACACCAACATGAGTTCACGGCCGTGAACTCATGTATGTATGTGTTTTATGGTTGTAAATGTCACACCCCAAAACCAAGAACGGCGGAAACGTTCTGGGGCGGAGGACGTCATGTATAATATCAACAACAATGTAAAGTAGTAAACAAGCAACAACATCATCCATTGCATTAATAAAATAATTATTATACAATTGTATTCTGTCAAATTTTGATAAACACTAAAGCATAAATCAAAATGAAAGATAAGTCTTGAATAAGCTCCATCTTCCTTTCTCCTTGCATCGGTACCTGTCTATGATGACCTGAGGATACAAGTAATTTTGAAGGCGAGTATCAGCTTTGAAGCTGGTGAGATCATAAGTATTTAGTGTCTTAATTTGTATGTAAGTATTTGTAAGTTTATGTATTGTAAGAATTTGTAAGTGTATATGAATTGTAAGCGTTTGAAAAACCCTAGAATCCCTATGATTCCTTCTAGTAAGTGGAGGTGTCTTCTACCAAGACCTAAGTGTTCTGTGTGTGTGTCTCTTGTAAGAGTATGTGTTTTTCCACAGTATAACTATCATTATCCAAAAATATAGTTTGTACATTTATGTTTAAGTGAGGTTATCACTAAAAATATGTAATGGAAAATTTTACGTAGTACTAAACGTAGCTCTAAAAGGACTACTACCGTACTAACTACCTCAAGCCGAATTTTGGGCAAAGGCACTATGTGATAAATTGCACCATACTATTGACTGTAACAACGACATACGAACGGTCGTAATAACGGAATGACGTTTGGCACCCGCAGACCTGCAGGTCCGGCTGTAGCTAGTAGCAAGGTGTAGGATTGTCAATCCAGCATAGATATATACACAAACTCATACTATGGACTGGTTCATCGACATAAGAATGGTCGAAATAAGGTATGACGTTTGGCACCCGCAGACCTGCAGGTCCGGCTGTAGCTAGCAGCAAGGTGTAGGATAGTCAATCCATTATAGAATCTATACGCAAACTCAACGCTCCCCCTTCAAGAGACTCTGGCCGCAACTCAAGTCATGAGGTTTTAAGTCATGCTCCGATTAAAATCACAGTAACTAACTTATTCTCGTATATGCAATGTAATGCACTGTAATGTTCTATGTGAGCTAGCTGTAATGTGTGTTCTCTCTATCTAGCAAGTATAGTAATGTAAACGTCTAGTATAGTTGTATATGTACTCGTCCTAGTATAGATGTATATGTACTGTACAGTAATGTTCTAGAAAGTATTGACTCATGAATGAACTGACTCATTGTATGATATCGCGTTCTAGTAATGGTTCTAGTATCTTCCTGAACTACCCATATGGTAGCTTACTAGTAATCTAAGTGGTACGTATGGACGTGGATGTATACCCTTGCTACCCAAGGGCATAGGATGAATTGGAAGGACCTTTTATGACTATATATGTACACATGATATATAACTAATATTTAAACGACTTTCGGACGAATACCCAATATCCCACCAGACCACATCTCAAGGCACGAAAAGGAAATAGGGTGGATAGTCTTCCTAAGTCTTTTAAGCATTTCTTATATAACTATACATATAGAGGCATGCAATTTATAATATCAAAGCATAAATAAGTTTAGTAAAACATTTGAAATATAAATATTAGTCTAAGGAAAGATCGACTTGATGTCAATCTATAAAACAATTTGAAGGCATAAGTTTGATAAAACAATATAAGTACAAGGAACATTTGTTTGATAAAACGATGTGAGTACAAGGAACATTTGTTTGAAAACACAGTTGTAAATAAGTCTGAAATATGATACACAGAGTAAGAAGTACAGTGTAATAAGTAGTTTGAAAACATATGAAATGTTTATAAAAATCATTTGAAAGAAACTGTTTGGTAAAACGGCTAATGAGTAGCCAAATCTTTTGAATGCTGTATATTAATCACATGTGATTGATGTAATAAGTAATATAATCCTACTTACTAACCACATGTGATTGACATAATAAGTAGCATGATTCTACTTGTATCCCCCCCCCATAAAACATTTAAAATAGTTTAAAACATTAGTTAAGGGGTATGAACTCACCTGCAGTATGTGACTGGAATTGAACGGGCTGTTATCGTACGGAAGGATCGGACAAGTGCTTGGTGTCAAGTGATGACTTAAACACACACAAAGATCCTAATTACATATGAAGACATATGTATATAAATAATTAGAGATTAAATCACTAATTATACAAGTATAAACATTTAAGCACGAGGACAACACTTTTGGTCAAGTGCTAGGAGGCTAATGGGTTGCAACTAAGAAGTGAAATGCCCCTAATGGAAGTTTAAGGTCAAAAGACCATATTCATTAGAGTTTACGGCCCAGGGGAGTAAGCTCCTGGCCGTAAAGTCTCAATCAAGGCTTGGAATGGTACTTTGAATTACTACAACTCTAGTGGGAATTGTTTAAAGGCCTATACAAGTGTTTGGGCACTATAATGACTCCTTTGGGGAGTTTACGGCCCAAAGACCACTTTCCCTTGGCGTTTACGGCCGTAAACTCCCTTGGGAGGGTTCTTATGGTGTTTTCAAGTCTCAAATAATTCTAGGAACAAATCTAGACCTTAGTACTTGGCTTTAGGAGGGTTTATGGCACCAATATGTACCATTTTATGGAGTTTACGGCCTAGGAAGCTTCTGGGCCGTAAACGCCCTCACACATGAGGTTCTTAGATTTTTAACTAGTCCAAAACTCATCTAGGTACTTGCCCAAAAAGTCTCATGGCCTAAGGAAGTGTCTAGTGTGTCCTTTGACCCCTTTATGGGAGTTTACGGCCCAAGAACCACTCTTGGCCGTAAACTCTTCAATACATGTGCTTTTCTTAAGTTTTCTAGGTTCTAAACATTTAGGAGTACTTGCCAAAATAAGGTCTAAGCCTTAGGGAAAGTTTGAAGGCATTTTGGAACCTAAAACATGGAGTTTACGGCCTAAGGAGCTACTTGGCCGTAAACTCCCTTCTAACCATGATTTCTAATGGTTTTGATGGTATAAGGCATGAGTATAAGGCTTCTAGGTTTTTTGTTTAAGGCCTAAGGGAACATTAGGCACTCATTTGTGCCATCACTTGGAGTTTACGGCCCAAGATAGGTTCCTTGGCCATAAACTCCTCAAACTACATGGTTTTGATTTTCTTCTAGCCTCTAATGATCATTCATAAAGTCCTAAGTTAGATGCCTAACACGGAAATGGGACTAGGTGGCCTTTAGGCTTGATTTTGGAGTTTACTCCCAAGAACGTTCTTGGGCGGTAAACTCCTGGATCTTGTGTTTTGGACATTTAAACAATGTTATAAAGCATATAACAAGTATTAAAACACATTTATGAAAGTAGACTCACAATCTGGGATGAAAACCCGAAGATCCGTGAGAGGGTATTTGGCTTTTCTCTAATTGGAAATCAAATAATGAACCAATTTGGTTCATAATTCTATTTATAGTCCTGAGATTTTTGGCAGAAAATATTTCTATTCTCGGAATGGATTCTAATGACCTAGAGTAATGGAATTACAGTGTTGCCCAAAATCCTAGTGCAACCACTCTCCTAATAACTCCTTAGGTGTAAAACCCTAAAACTGCCAAACTTATTCCATAAGTCTGAAATTTTACTGTAGCTGCTCTACTACTATTGGATTGAAGTGGTTTGATTAGAATGGAAAATTTCGGGTTGTCACATCATCCCCCTGTTAAAGGGAATTTCGTCCCGAAATTAGAATTTAGGCAAGGAAGTATGCACGAATGATCGAGACGTGAGGAGGAAACTTCCTAATCGATTGGTTCTAGCACACCTAAGTGAAATCGGGCTCTCGGTTGGTATCCCAACGAACCTTCACTAACTGGCAACTGCGTTGCTTCGTCCGCTTGACCTCTCGGTCGAGGGTCACTACGGTTCTGATACGAAGGTAAAGATCTCGACGAATGGACTTGTAAGAGTCCTAACGGAAAGGTATGGTTTCACGATCGAGATGCGAAAAGTAGAAAGTATGTTACTGAGTTCGCGGAGTAGGTCTAGTTTGTGCGAGGCACAGAACCGATTCTGATAAGAATCTCGGAGGTCCTGTCTAACTTGGATTTAGCTTTCCATGCTTTACGAAGCATATTAAGCCATTCTCAGAGTGAGTTATCCTAAAGAACTTGGTCACTCACTCGGAATCTGAAAGGTTCCTTTTCTTGCGTAACTTCCCAGTCAAAGGCCACCCCTTGTTGGGTCAAAGTCGTACGAGTTTCTGTAGCTTGCGAGGAGTTCTGATTGAACTAAGGCGGTAGGTCGGTAAGACCTAGAATTTGGCGAAAAACTCACGGCGTCTCTGGTGTCGATGGATGCTCAAATGTTTTGGCAAATTGAAAGAGTACTCAAATTTTCCCACATTACTAACAGTGTGTCCTAGAAATTTGACTCTTTAATTTCCAAATCTCGTGCCTAGAGAACTTTGCTAAAAGTTCCTCTGTAGGAAATGTTTTCATGGGTCTTCTTCTTACTACGAGGGTAGATAAGTAAGTCATTTCATGGAGAAATGACGAATCGATCCAAGTAAGAAAGACGTAACCCTAGTCATTTATCTCATGAAAACCATGGGCGTATTGGTCCTATCCGAAAGGTATCACTACGGACTCGAAGCGTCCGCATCGAATTCGGAAGATAGTCTTCCAAACATCCTTCCCTATCACATCGAAATGGTGATATTCGGATCTCAGGTCCATTCCTGAAAGTAGTTTCTTTTCTTACGTGTGATCAATCATTTTGTCTATGCGAGGCAGAGATAACGATTTCTATGAAAATCGTGACGGAATCCTCGATATCCGAGGCACATACGATGCGATCCATCGATCTCTGGAAGAATCTGACCGGGGTTCTCTAGGGTGAGAAACCAGGTCTTCTAATTCTATTTCTGTGTAGTTTGCCAAGTTGCTCGTGCTGTTCTTGTATCTCCGGGGGTGTTTAAACTATAGGGTGATCTGTTTTCGGGAGTTGTACTAGGTTCTAAGTTTGTTCATATGACGATGTGATTACTCGTATACTTAGGCAGTTTCTCCGTCCTGAAGTCCATTTTAGAATTCGTACTGGGCTTCACGATCACAACTTCGTGTATACGAGTCGTATATAATTAAGATTGAAAAGGTAGTCGGATAAATGATTCTTCCTTACCCTCACATCCCAAGGAGGAAAAAAGTTAAGGCGAAATCATTAATTCTAAACCTGTAGAACCTTGATTATATAACACTCTTATGTATACCTTCCTCAATGATAGATCATCCGTATGAATTCCTGGATTGAACTTGACGTACTGCACGAGTGGTACTTCGGGGATTTCTTCGGAAAGAAAATAACTAAGAGGTACTCCTGGAATGAGTACTTCGGGGTTCTGATATAACGTCTTCGCTGGAAAGGTGGTCTAGAAGATAGGGACGTACGTATGAAGTTGTTTTCGCGTCAATCAAATGGAATCTGATTGTATGATAATGTCCTAATCATACAAAAACTTTAAAGACATTAGAATTAAACATAAGACGTTTACAGACAAAACACAACTATGCAACCATGAACAGAGTTATAGTACTTTAGATTTACCACAAGACTATTGCTGCGAATAAGATATACTACAAAAGACAAGTATACGCAGCACGAGAATTCCTATACAGACAGGATCTCGCAAAAAGTAAGACTCTAGTTGCACTAGTTCTAGATAGTTTATAAGTCTGTTACAACGAAACGCCTTAAATACATTAACGTGGTTCCTGAGCAGGCTCTCCTGCAGCTGTGATCCTGAGAATCCTCCCGTCTGCGCCAGAGTTCTGCGTTATCGGGCAATCCTTGTGGAGGTGTCCAATTTCACCGCATTGGTGACATATATGGACAGCACCCACATTGGTGGTGGAAGTGAAACGTCGGGTAGGAGTTATGGGAACACGGGTTCTTTCCTTGTTTTCCTTCTTTGGGCAATCTCTTTTATAATGCCCAAACTCACCACAGTTATAGCAATTTAGGCTGGCCCTAGTGGTGGAGGTAGCTCTACAGAATCGGGCGATGTGCCCTTTCTTGTTGCAGTTTACGCACTGCAAGACTCGGCACATTCCCTCGTGGTGGTAATTGCACCGGTCGCACTTCGGGAGTGTTCCCTTATATGGTCTGCTCGGTACTGGGATGGCAGAGGTTTGTGACTGTTGCCTGGCAATTTTCTGAAATCGTTTGCGTTCCACTTTGACTTGACGTTTTCTTTTCTTGTTCTCTGCGTTCTGGCTTTGCGAGCCTGTGGCTGTTACTGTTGGACGTCTTCCTGGATGGATATCGTGATTGGAAACTTCATTTCCATCAGCAACATTGACTGTGTTGTTAGCGCTACGGTGCGCCATGACCGCGGTTACGGCAGCCACTATGGCAGCTGTAACTGCCGTTTGAAAGGTGGCGGCGTCCATCGGAAAAATAGAGGTCTCGTTGCTTGGCTGGTCGTTTCCGGATGACGACATGATTCTGTAACACGAAAGAGAAAAGATTTGTGAGCGATTCTGGTTGACCCTGATGTACTTAGATTGTTCATGAAAAGAGAATGAGTATGATCTCGAAAGTTTGACCTACATCCCTATGATGCAGTCCTGGTTAAAGAATGAAAGTATGTTCGCGAAGGTTTGACCTACATCTCCATGATGCAGTCCTAGCACGGAATGGAAGTATGTTCGTAGAATGGTCTCAAGACGTTTGTCGTTCGAGCTGAGGTATCGTGGGTTGGTGAATAACAAGATCCAACCACTGAAAGAGACTTGGAAATGCCTCTGGAGATAAATCACCATAGTCCAATGACTTGACTAAAGTATGATTCAGATAGACTCCAATGAAAGTAAGATAAAAGTACTTGAATGAAGAATGACACAAAAGTTAGCCGGCTGTCAATACCTTTGATATTCACAATGTAAAGATTCAGGAAAATGACCTTGTAAAGGTCTTACATCATATCCACAGAAGATAGTTCCTGACAGCATAAAGACCTAACTAAAGTACTTACGGAACAAGATAATTTCATAGAAAATGCCACATCGGGCATAGACCGAAAACGATTCCTTTTTATAAGGGAAATAAAGTAGAGCGTCTACTACTGGCGACGGTCATCCCTCTGGTGAACTCTTAGTTCAACCAATTTGACGTTCCATGTCAAGTAGGTGTCTTTCGCACACCATCTGGCGTACTCGGAGCTCTATGACTTCGGCTCGTGATTCAGCCAGTGCTTGCAACAGGGTTTCATGGTTTCTTTCTGATCTCTCGTGAACATCCTCTAGATGAATGGTGTGGAGGGTATGCATTCTAGCATAGGCGACTACTTCTGCAATCTGATGTAGGGTTGTCCTGCCTTGAATCTCATTTCTGGCCTCTCTGCGGACCAAGATTGGCAAGACTGTATCTGCTAAGCCCTCATTACTCAAGTCGTAAAAGCTTCGGTTGCCATTAAATAGCATAAACTGATCTTGTCATTGGCTCCCTGTTTCCAAGCATTCCACTCACTCAGGGTCGGGCCATGAAAAGCCGGAAGAGGGTTAGGAATTGAAACGGGAGCTGCTCGGGGTAGGTTCTCAACCTCTGGTTCGGGGTTAGTATCATACGAAAATTCTTCACCACGGTGATCACCCAAGGGGATAGGATGATCATTCTCTGGTTCTTCTCCAAACCAACCAGTTATGACTTCATTCGGAAGATACTGGTTGTCAAGGGGATGGAGTCCAGCTATGATTTCTATGCGAGAATTTAGGGTAAAAGGATAATTATTAGACGAACTATCTAGATAATTATTTAGAAGACCTTCATTAGTTACATCGCTATTTGTGAAGTGCATACTAGCTATGTGTAATCTAAACGGGATAGACCTTTGAATAAGTGACCTTAATTCCTTATTCACACAGAATAGGGGTAAGGCAAAATTATCACAGATTCTGAGTCTATAACATCCTAATTACATGTAGCCTCAGTGTATCCACTTAGCAACTATTCAACTTAGTAATGAAGATCCCATTTTAATTCTCAAGTATAAAGTACTTATAGTAACACCAAAATACACCTATAGTATTTTAAATTTATTGTTATGTTCTATTGTTCTCATTGTGGTAGGGTTGGTAAGATTTTAGTATTGTTGCAACCACACACTTAAACTTAGGCACATGCTAGTCAACCCTCGGATAATATAGGTGATCAGGATATATCTTCCCAGTTTTGACCATATGTCTCTAAGCCCACTTGTGTTGCCCAACAATCGTAATTCTTTTGTACTGTCCAAATGACATTGATTTTAGTATGAATGCAGCATGTATACTTACTTAAATATTTTACTATTTAAAGTATAAACTCTTGGTCAGAGTATTTTTAATCCCTTATGTATTTATAGTTAGTATATCTTTTATGGGTTGATATACTTAATTCACTATAAACAATGCTCTGATACCAATCTGTCACACCCCAAAACCAAGAACGGCGGAAACGTTCTGGGGAGGAGGACGTCATGTATAATATCAACAACAATGTAAAGTAGTAAACAAGCAACAACATCATCCATTGCATTAATAAAATAATTATTATACAATTGTATTCTGTCAAATTTTGATAAACACTAAAGCATAAATCAAAATGAAAGATAAGTCTTGAATAAGCTCCATCTTCCTTTCTCCTTGCATCGGTACCTGTCTATGATGACCTGAGGATACAAGTAATTTTGAAGGCGAGTATCAGCTTTGAAGCTGGTGAGATCATAAGTATTTAGTGTCTTAATTTGTATGTAAGTATTTGTAAGTTTATGTATTGTAAGAATTTGTAAGTGTATATGCATTGTAAGTGTTTGAAAAACCCTAGAATCCCTATGATTCCTTCTAGTAAGTGGAGGTGTCTTCTACCAAGACCTAACTGTTCTGTGTGTGTGTCTCTTGTAAGAGTATGTGTTTTTCCACAGTATAACTATCATTATCCAAAAATATAGTTTGTACATTTATGTTTAAGTGAGGTTATCACTAAAAATATGTAATGGAAAAATTTACGTAGTACTAAACGTAGCTCTAAAAGGACTACTACCGTACTAACTACCTCAAGCCGAATTTTGGGCAAAGGCACTATGTGATAAATTGCACCATACTATTGACTGTAACAACGACATACGAATGGTCCTAATAACGGAATGACGTTTGGCACCCGCAGACCTGCAGGTCCAACTGTAGCTAGCAGCAAGGTGTAGGATTGTCAATCCAGCATAGATCTATACACAAACTCATACTATGGACTGGTTCATCGACATAAGAATGGTCGAAATAAGGTATGACGTTTGGCAACCGCAGACCTGCAGGTCCGGCTGTAGCTAGCAGCAAGGTGTAGGATAGTCAATCCATTATAGAATCTATACGCAAACTCAACGCTCCCCCTTCAAGAGACTCTGGCCCCAACTCAAGTCATGAGGTTTTAAGTCATGCTCCGATTAAAATCACAGTAACTAACTTATTCTCGTATATGCAATGTAATGCACTGTAATGTTCTATGTGTGCTAGCTGTAATGTGTGTTCTCTTTATCTAGCAAGTATAGTAATGTAAACGTCTAATATAGTTGTATATGTTCTCGTCCTAGTATAGATGTATATGTAATGTACAGTAATGTTCTAGAAAGTATTGACTCATGAATGAACTGACTCATTGTATGATATCGCGTTCTAGTAATGGTTCTAGTATCTTCCTGAACTACCCATATGGTAGCTTACTAGTAATCTAAGTGGTACGTATGGACGTGGATGTATACCCTTGCTACCCAAGGGCATATGATGAATTGGAAGGACCTTTTATGACTATATATGTACACATGATATATAACTAATATTTAAACGACTTTCGGACGAATACCCAATATCCCACCAGACCACATCTCAAGGCACGAAAAGGAAATAGGGTGGATAGTCTTCCTAAGTCTTTTAAGCATTTCTTATATAACTATACATATAGAGGCATGCAATTTATAATATCAAAGCATAAATAAGTTTAGTAAAACATTTGAAATATAAATATTAGTCTAAGGAAAGATCGACTTGATGTCAATCTATAAAACAATTTGAAGGCATAAGTTTGATAAAACAATATAAGTACAAGGAACATTTGTTTGATAAAACGATGTGAGTACAAGGAACATTTGTTTGAAAACACAGTTGTAAATAAGTCTGAAATATGATAAACAGAGTAAGAAGTACAGTGTAATAAGTAGTTTGAAAACATATGAAATGTTTATAAAAATCATTTGAAGGAAACTGTTTGGTAAAACGGCTAATGAGTAGCCAAATCTTTTGAATGCTGTATATTAATCACATGTGATTGATGTAATAAGTAATATAATCCTACTTACTAATCACATGTGATTGACATAATAAGTAGCATGATTCTACTTGTATCCCCCCCCCCCCCCATAAAACATTTAAAATAGTTTAAAACATTAGTTAAGGGGTATGAACTCACCTGCAGTATGTGACTGGAATTGAACGGGCTGTTATCGTACGGAAGGATCGGACAAGTGCTTGGTGTCAAGTGATGACTTAGACACACACAAAGATCCTAATTACATATGAAGACATATGTATATAAATAATTAGAGATTAAATCACTAATTATACAAGTATAAACATTTAAGCGCGAGGACAACACTTTTGGTCAAGTGCTAGGAGGCTAATGGGTTGCAACTAAGAAGTGCAATGCCCCTAATGGAAGTTTAAGGTCAAAAGACCATATTCATTAGAGTTTATGGCCCAGGGGAGTAAGCTCCTGGCCGTAAACACTCAATCAAGGCTTGGAATGGTACTTTGAATTACTACAACTCTAGTGGGAATTGTTTCAAGGCCTATACAAGTGTTTGGGCACTATAATGACTCCTTTGGGGAGTTTACGGCCCAAAGACCACTTTCCCTTGGAGTTTACGGCCATAAACTCCCTTGGGAGGGTTCTTATGGTGTTTTCAAGTCTCAAATAATTCTAGGAACAAATCTAGACCTTAGTACTTGGCTTTAGGAGGGTTTATGGCACCAATATGTACCATTTTTATGGAGTTTACGGCCTAGGAACCTTCTGGGCCGTAAACTCCCTCACACATGAGGTTCTTAGATTTTTAACTAGTCCAAAACTCATCTAGGTTCTTGCCCAAAAAGTCTCATGGCCTAAGGAAGTGTCTAGGGTGTCCTTTGACCCCTTTATGGGAGTTTACGGCCCAAGAACCACTCTTGGCCGTAAACTCTTCAATACATGTGCTTTTCTTAAGTTTTCTAGGTTCTAAACATTTAGGAGTACTTGCCAAAATAAGGTCTAAGCCTTAGGGAAAGTTTAAAGGCATTTTGGAACCTAAAACATGGAGTTTATGGCCTAAGGAGCTACTTGGCCGTAAACTCCCTTCTAACCATGATTTCTAATGGTTTTGTTGGTATAAGGCATGAGTATAAGGCTTCTAGGTTTTTTGTTTAAGGCCTAAGGGAACATTAGGCACTCATTTGTGCCATCACTTGGAGTTTACGGCCCAAGATAGGTTCCTTGGCCGTAAACTCCTCAAACTACATGGTTTTGATTTGCTTCTAGCCTCTAATGATCATTCATAAAGTCCTAAGTTAGATGCCTAACACGGAAATGGGACTAGGTGGCCTTTAGGCTTGATTTTGGAGTTTACTCCCCAAGAACGTTCTTGGGCGGTAAACTCCCGGATCTTGTGTTTTGGACATTTAAACAATGTTATAAAGCATATAACAAGTATTAAAACACATTTATGAAAGTAGACTCACAATCTGGGATGAAAACCCGAAGATCCGTGAGAGGGTATTTGGCTTTTCTCTAATTGGAAATCAAATAATGAACCAATTTGGTTCAGAATTCTATTTATAGTCCTGAGATTTTTGGCAGAAAATATTTCTATTCTCGGAATGGATTCTAATGACCTAGAGTAATGGAATTACAGTGTTGCCCAAAATCCTAGTACAACCACTCTCCTAATAACTCCTTAGGTGTAAAACCCTAAAACTGCCAAACTTATTCCATAAGTCTGAAATTTTACTGTAGCTACTCTACTACTATTGGATTGAAGTGGTTTGATTAGAATGGAAAATTTCGGGTTGTCACAGTAAACTCCCTAAAATGTTTACTCTTGGGGAGTAAACTCAAATCCCAAGTCCCTAGTACCATTACACGTCCGTAGATGTCACCGGGTCACTGCAAACTCTTGTTTTGAGATGTTTAATCTCATTGGAGTGTAATGTTCCATATAATTAGGGATTGTAAATCTAATTAGATATATATGGACATTAATTAATTTTACATAGGGACATCGCGAGTAAGCAGGCACTGAACCGACGTTTAGTGTCCAAAATTGTCGCATTTCCGAGTCTGGTGAGTTCATACCCCTACCCTTTTTCTGTGTTTTCAATGGTTTTTCAATGTTTTCAGGGGGGGAATACAAGCAAAAAGTACAAGTGTATTTTGTACTTAAACTAATTTTCAACTCAATGGTTTTACGTACTAAATGTCTTGATTTCCAAAGATTTGTGATAACTGACGTTTCGAATTGCAGGTTAAACATATATTTCTTTTAAAAGTGCTATAACTATATTCTCTTTGAATAAGAAATCATAATAATCATATTTAAGATTAATACGAATACGAATGTAACCTAGTATGAATACGAATACGAATGTAACCTAGTACGAATACGAATACGAATGTAATCTAGTACGAATACGAATACGAATGTAACTTAGTATGAATACGAATACGAATACGAACACAAATACTAATACGACTACGAATACGAATACAACTACGAATACAAATACGAATACGACTACGAATACGAATACGACTACGAATACGAATACAAATACGACTACGAATGCGAATACGACTACAAATGCGTAATGACGCCTTTGGTTGACACTAAGACTTCGAATATACAGTTAGTGTACCCCTTTAGTGTCACCAGAGTTTCGAATTTAATAAGAAAATACGCCTCTGGACCTCTACTGAGTTTCAAATATATCCGCCTCAGAATGTCGACAGAGCTTCGAATACACAACTAATATACTCTTTTGGAACTCAGCAGAACTTCGAAAATACTATAATGTACGCTTCTGTGTGATTCCAAATATTCGAAAATACAACTAAATTAGTAGATAATAGTCATTCAAATGTAGAATAACTATGGGTATAGAACACGTAACTAATACTACTTACATGGTAATTACTAGTACTTCGAAATCAGACCTAAGAACCAACCACCACACATAGGAAAATATGGGATTTTCCTGGGATAACATAACAGCTCGTAACGAACTTAGAGTCGAATAGACAACTCAACACATAGGAAAATATGGGATTTTTCTGGGATAACATAACAGCTAGTAACGAACATAGAATCAAAATGACAACTCAACACATAGGAAAATATGGGATTTTCCTGGGTAGCACATCAACATATAAACGGATAAAGTAACAAACGAATAACTAAAACTATAAGGAAAATATGGGATTTTCCTGGAATGACATAACCAACCGTTTTCGAAATTGTAACAAAGGATAGCCAAACTGTTTTCATAAGAAAATATGGGATTTTCTTGAACAACAACTTTTTCAGAAAGCAATGGAAACTCGATCTTTTCAAAACTAAACCGCTTATGAACTCACCAGCTTTATGCTGATTTTCAAACCGCTTGTATTCTCAGGTCAGCGTTAGACAGGTACACCGCCACCTTTTGGAGAAGACGGAGCATTCCGAAGACTTGTCTTTACTTTTGTTCATATGATATATGTATATAACACTTGTACAACTTTACTTGCAAACAGATGTAAACAATATTATGTAATGTAATGTTTTGTGATTACTGCTTTACTATGTGCATTGGATTTGATACTCAACGTGGAGTAAACCCCGGAAATGTTTCCGCCTTTGGTTTTCGGGGTGTGACACTTCAAGGTCAAGAGAGACCTTAAAGTGTTTGTTTGGTTTCCCGTTGAATTACGATCAGACACTTAAGTGTTGAAAGGCGTCTTTTAATAAGGCTAATTTGGGTGGCTTTCGCTTCAGTGCAGAATTCCTGATCTTGACATAAGACAGAAATCGACTGAAGTACTTGTGAGACCAATGTAGTCTGTTGAACAAGTAGGTGTGAAGAGAATTTAAGTAGCAGTTTGAAAATACTTTTAGGAGAAATCTAAAAAAAATAGAAACTGGATTCCAAGGGAAGAAATGTTATGGGATTTAACAATTTTATATGAATCACACAAAGAGAAAATTTAGAGATTTCAAGGTACAGCCCCATAGGTGAATTCGTCAATTCTCTAGTGAAACCTAGAGCAAATTTAATTGTTCACCGTCAATGCATAGTAGGTATTGAATTGTGGGTTTCACTTAGCACGTAGTGGCACGAAGCTAAGATCATCAACACATAAATTGTGTAACCATAAACCTCAGTGGTAATTACTGAGAGTCTCAAGGGTTACGTGTATGAGGCGAATAGGATGGAGAAAAGTATTGGAGATGGTGTAAAGAAACCAAAGTAACTCTGCTGTTAAAATAATGACCAAGCAAAAAACTCTTATCTCATGTGAGAAGAGAGTAAGGTAGCTCATGATTACAATAAATATAAAAGCCTAATTGGGAAGTATTGGGTTGTATATACCAAGTCAGTAAGGCTATTATTCAGAATCAGGTGAGGCTTTGGACACATACATCAGCATGCTTCTAGGGACACTTAACTATTAAAAATGTGAGAACAAGAATTTCCCCACAATTATCCACAAATAAAAATGAACGAACACAAACTAAAAAAATGTTTTTGGAGTTTTTGATTTAAAGAGAAAAACAAATAAAGTAGACAAAGAAAAATAAAAATTAAAAAAAAACTTTGGAACCGAACCCGAAATAGACCGAACGCTTGGTTCATTTCGGTTAAAAAAACTTTGAAAAAGAAAGAAAGAAATGAGAAATAAGAGTACAAAAAGTTTACAACCAAAAGTTTACAACCAAATAAGCTACCTTTAAGTGATAATCGAAGATAAGAGAATAGGATCGAACCCGAGCGCTCGGTTCATTTCGGCACTCACATGAACCGAACCCGAACGTTCGGTTCATTTCGCTTCCAAATTTTAGTTTTGAGAAGTAGTTTTTGGTACTGACTCTGATTCCATCATACCTAGCCCTTGATGAATTTTATTGAAACTTGCTTCAGGAAGAGCTTTGGTGAAGATGTCAGCCAGTTGATCAGTAGTTCGAACAAAATGAATTTCTACGTTTCCGACTTGTACGTGATCTTTAATGAAGTGATACCTCAATGCAATGCGTTTAGTTTTGGAATGTTGCACTAGGTTATGACAGATTCTAATTGCATTTTCTGAGTCATAGTATAGTGGGATCTTTTTCATATTGAGTCCATAATCCCAGAGTTGACTTTGGATCCAAATCACTTGAGATGTGCAAGAAGCGGCTGCAATATATTCTGCTTTGGCTGTAGACGGTGAAACACATGTTTGTTTCTTAGATTGCCAGCTCACCAATTTTCCATCAAGGAATTGACATCCTCCTGTAGTGCTTTTCCTGTCTAAACCACATCCTCCAAGGTCTGCATATGAGTAGGCTTGAACAAAGAAACCTGAGTTTGATGGATACCAGAGACCAAGGGAGGTGGTTCGCTTCAGATACCGGAGTATGTTTTTCACTACTAGCATGTGTGGATCACGAGGATTCGCCTGAAACCTAGCACAATAACACACATAAAACATTATATCGGGCCTGCTAGCTGTGAGGTACATCAGGGAACCAATCATTTGGTGATATAGCGTTATATCAACTGCCGGTTTTTCCAAGGATGGTGTGAGTTTGGTGCCGAACGCCATTGGAACTTTGACCTTTGAATCTCCCATCATGCCGAATTTAGCAAGAAGTGTCTTGGTATATGCTTCCTGGTTGATAAAGATGCCTTCGGGTCCCTTTCTAATGTTTAAACCAAGGAAAAAGTTAATCGGACCCATTGAGCTCATGTCAAATTTACTCTCCATCAACTTTCTGAATTGAGCTGTTAAGCTAGGATTCGTTGATTCAAAGATGATATCATCGACATAGATTTGAACTATCATAAGGTGGTTACCTTCCTTCTTTCGAAAGAAGGTTGGGTCAACCGAACCTTGTTTGAATTTAGACATCTTTAAGAACTTAGTTAGTGTTTCATACCATGCCCTAGGCGCTTGTTTCAGACGATAAACTGCCGTGTCTAGAATGTAGTAGTGATTTGGATGCTTTTCATTCACAAAACCTGGAGGTTGCTCCACGTAAACCGTTTCTTCAAGTTCTCCATTCAGAAAGGTGCATTTCACATCCATTTGGTAGACCTCGAAGTTCTTGTGTGCAGCGTAGGCAAGAAATATTCGAACAGATTCCAGCCTTGCTACCGGAGCAAATGTTTCTTCGTAATCAATTCCTTCTTCCTGGCAGTATCCTTTCACCACAAGACGAGCTTTATTTCGAATCACATTACCCTCCTTGTCCATTTTGTTTCTGAATACCCATTTGAGACCAACGACTGAGGCATCTTTAGGTGTTGGAATGAGGCGCCATACCTTGTTTCTTTCAAACTCATTGAGTTCATCTTGCATAGCCTGAACCCAATCAGAATGATCAAGAGCAGTATTGACGGTCTTCGGCTCAACTTTGGATACGAAGGAATTATACATGCAGAACTCTACTTTGGAGAATAGGGAGGTTTCCTTTGCCTTCACTTGGGATCGGGTCAGGACCTTTTCAGATACATTACCCACTATCTGAGATACAGGATGATCTCTGGTCCATTTAATGAGGGGAGGATAGTTTGGATCATAGGATGGATCCAATTCGACGTTGACCATTTCTTCCAATTCAGATTGACTATCATCATCATAGAACATATCAGAATTCTCCTCCTCGACTAATGATGAATCATTTGTTATTTCAGGTTGGTTCGGACCTTCGGGTGTAGCAGGGCTTTCGGGTGCTACAGGACTTTCGGGTGTAGCTGGGCTTTCGGGTGCTACAGGACTTACGGGTGTAGCTGGGTTTTCGGGTGCTACACGAATGGAATTCTCCCCCTGAAATTGTATGTTCGGTTGATTTGAAGAAAATAGATTCTCCCCCTCAACTGAAGTGACGTGCTGAGGAGGTTCGTTTCGAACTTCTTCTCCTTCTCCCATTTGTTTGGCTGCATCTTCGACAATCTGCTTCAGATGATCGATTTTGTTATCTGCCGCCTTGGCTTCCGAGAGAGTGGCTTTCTCAGGTTCATCGAACAGGTCTACGAACTGATCAAATAAATTAGCAATCGTGGCTGTGACTTGACGTGTTTGAGAGAAAATCTCTCCAATTGCTTCTTCAGTAGGCTTTAGCTTCTTGACGTAGCTGTCATCGAAAGTCACATAATAGGTTTCTTCAATCTTTCTAGAATGCTTATTTAAAACCCGGTATGCTTTTGAAGTAAGAGAATATCCCAGAAAAATTCCTTCGTCAGCTTTAACATCAAATTTGTTATGATGTTCTTTGGAGTTGAAGATGAAGCACCGTGAACCGAACACATGGAAGAATTTTACATTCGGCTTCCTATTATTGATGATCTCATAAGGAGTGAGAGAGAAACGGTTGTTGAGATAAGACCTATTCTGCGTAAAATATGCTGCAGCAATAGCATCAGCCCAAAAATATAAGGGAAGAGAAGAAAAACTTAGCATAGTTTGGGCCGCCTCACACAAGGATCGGTTTCGCCTTTCGACAATACCATTATGTTGAGGCGTGTAAGGGGCTGAGAAGTTATGACTGGTTCCTTTTTCTGCCAAAAAGTCTTCGAATTCTTTGTTCTTGAATTCCAGTCCATTGTCGCTCCTAATGTTTCGAACGACTTTTCTCAGTTGCACTTCAACCTGCTTGATAAACATCTTTAGCTTAGGAGTGGCCTCAGATTTGTGCTTCAGAAAGAATACCCATGTAAAACGTGAGAAATCATCAATAACAACAAGAATGTACTTGCTACCGCCAATGCTCTCGATTGATGATGGACCACACAAGTCGATGTGAAGCAACTCAAGTGGTTCAACAACTTTTGTGTTTATAATTGATGGGTGACTTTGACGACTTTGTTTCCCCATTTCGCATGTAGTGCACAAGTGTTCTCGATCAAACTTGAGCAATGGAAGATCCCGAACATGACCTCCGGTGACAAGCTTGTTGATGTATTTGAAGTTGAGATGAGAGAGCCTTCGGTGCCACAACCAGCTTTCGTCAAAATGAGCTTTGGACAAAAGACATATGGTTGGATTTCCTTTGATTGGTTTGAGATTCAGAGGAAACATTTCGCCTTTTCGATCTGATTTGAGAATGACCTTGTTGGATTTCTTCTCTATAATCTCTGAACCCTCGTCGTCGAATGATACATTGAGACCGGTACCTCCCACCAGTTGAGATACACTGATGAGATTATGATGCAACCCTTCTATGCATGCCACCTTTCTTATTGTGAAGTCTCCATTGGTTATCATCCCATTACCATTTATTGTTCCATAGGAGTTGTTACCGAACTTGACATTGCCACCATTTCGAAGTGATCGAAACTCCCTTAACTCTTCCTTCCTTCCTGTCATGTGACGTGAGCAGCCACTGTCAATGTACCATTCTTCGTCAAACTGCTCGTCACTAATAACCTACCAAAATTAAGCAGATTTAGGAACCCAAAGTTTCTTGGGTTCACGTGAGTCTTTCACAGGAACAGGAATAGTAAGAGAAACATGAAAAAGATATGTTCGTTTTACTAAGGTTGTTTCATCTTTTCTTTTAATAGTAAACACTTTGATTTTGTTAGAATTAGCTACAGGTGTTTTGGATTCAGATTCTGGTGTTTGGGCACTAGTCTGCTTTCGGTCCTCCTTGACTGAGGAAATCTTCGTTTTTCCTTTCAAGTTCGTTGATGATCTTGAATTTTGTGTAGGAACTGAATTGGGTTTAGAAGAGGGTTTAGAACGAGAAGAATTAGAGAAAGATGATTTAGAATGAGAGTTTTTCTTGACTTTAGGTTCGAAATGACCCTTTCGTTTATGGTCATTAGAGGGAGCGAACCTGGAACTTTGGTAGCCGCTCGATGATAAGCCGAAGTTAGAATTTTGAGTGTTTGTGGCTGGTGATCCGAAACATGGTCTTTTATTATAAAAACTTGATGGACTAAAATCAGGTCTTTGCCTGTTGTTATTTGACGGACTGAAATTAGCTCTTCGGTTGTTGTTGCTTTCGGGACCGAACCTATCCTTTCGGTTCTATTCTTCATTTGACCCGAAAGTCTTTCTTTCTGACTTAGAATCTTTATCATGGTAAGAGTAGTGAGGATTTTGAGAGTGCCAAAACTGCTTTCGCTCTGAGAGATTTTTGTTGTATCTAAGATTTCTCTGTTGCTTTTGATTTTTCACCTGTTTCGGTTGTCTGTGGATATTAGCTTTTTGTTTTAGCTTCTTGGCAGCCGGTTCACTTTTCATAGATGAGGATTTGCTTATGGAGTTGACTTCTTCTACAGGAATTTCTTTTGTTCCACTTGTACCAGGTACGTCAAAGTTGGTAGGCTTATTCAGCGGTTCTGACATATATCTTCCTTTGGTCTTCCAGGATGTTCGCTCCGACCGACCAACCGTTTCGTCTGCATTGTCTATGGGAGCTGACCAGAAAAACTCATCACAACCATCTGCATTATCTTCGTTCACCATGGCAGTGAGTTCAGCTGTTTGATGTTCAGTTACTCCTGTGACTTTATACACCTGATTGGGAGTAGTTCTAACCTTCTGAAACACAACAACTTTTTCTTTAAGGACTGGGGACTTAGATTTAGACAAGCGAGCGAATTCTACAGAATTTTCAGAAATCAGGTTTATGTGGTTTTCGGGTTCGCTCTTGACAAACTCAGAACAGTCGACTTCATCCTCTACAGAAATTTCACTCATATCATCGTCCTCATTAAGTTCAGATGCGTTTTCAACATCAATTTTGTTTTCTGAACTTAAATTGGTACTCAATGAGTCGAATTTTTGTATGGTTTTGGTCTTGAGTTTCAGCTTATCATTTTCATCTAGAAGACTTTTAAGCATGTCCTTATGGTCTTTGGACTTTATAAAAGATTCTATTTTGTCAAGAGCATACATATAAGTGGGATTCATATCATCGGAAGATACAACACTTTCACAGTTGTATGCTTCAGCATTGATTTCATCCTCCTTAAACTCAAGGAAGGGTAGAATCATGCGATGTATCTCTGCCCTATTTCACAATTCAGATGTAATTGAGTAATGTTAGCATAAAGGCTTTTAGCGATTAAACAAAAAACATTCCTTTGTTTTAACAATTTTAAATTGTCTCTTTGCAAATAGATGTTTTCATCTCTAGTCTTAATTAGCTGCAACTCCTTCTGCTCAATCCACATCCATCGCTCCTCACTCTTGGATGACACCTTGCTTATTTGGTCAGTCAGGTTAGAATTTGTGACCCGTGTTTGAGTTAAACAGCTATCTAGATTTGAGATTCTTGAATTCAAGTTATTTAATTCCTTTTCATATGATTTTTGTGGAATTTTAAACGTAATAAAAACAGATTGTACCTTCTTGATCAGTTCATCAAGTTCACTGATCTGCACACTGAGAGGTTTTGATGTGAAGCATAAGTCCTCTCGCTCCTTGGCCTCTTCATTTCCACCATTAGTATTATATCCCCTCATCTGAGATACGTCAGTCACCATCAGACATCTTCCACTGGTTTCATCATCTTTTGCAACATAAGCCTTTCTATGCGAAGGCTTTCTCACCTCATCATCTTCTGAATCGGTCGACCACACCTGTACGCCACCGAACTCGTCATCCTCTGCCAAACCCTGCACAATAAGAGCATTCATAGAAGGATTAGTAGCAGCTTTCTTCCTTTTAATCTCCTCCACCTTTTTCATAAGAATTGCCTCTTCATCTTTCTCCTCATCTTTCTCTGTCATTTTCTTCAAAACACAATCCTTTGCGTAGTGATTCTTTCCCCCATAGTAGAAGCAACTGACACCAGAGTTAGCTTCACCCTTAGCTTCCCTTTTCGACTGCTCAACTTTCGGTTCATCTTTTACTCTTTCGGAACTATAGCTTCCTTGCCAATTACGATTTTTGTTGGAAGGAAACTTTTTCTTGATAAACCTTCTGGGATTTGACATCATTAAAGCATAGTCTTCGGCTGTCAGATCGTGATCTCCCAGATTAAGATCCTCTTCATCTTCTTCTACACTTTTACCCTTTGACAAGAGCGCCAGAGACCCCAGACTAGAAACCACGCTCTTCTCTTGCAGCACTATCTTTTCTTGCGATTTCAGAATTCCCACCAGTTTCACCAACGAGTATGATTTGAACTGCTCGTGTGCTTTAACTGTAGACACAACAGTTCTCCATTCGGATCATAAATCATTCAAAAAAGTGACCTTCTATTCAATAAGCTTTCTTTCAATATCATGTTTGTTCATCTTGCTGAGAATATGATTGAAGCGATCAAACGTCTGTGTAACAGACTCATCAGGATTTTGTTTGAACTCTCCAAACTCAAACAAAAGCAAGGTCTGAATTGAGTGCTCCAAATCTTCATCTGTGGAATACAGATCTTGCAGCCGATCCCAGATTTCTTTAGCTGTACTGCAGGAACTTACCAATCTAAACGTGTCAGATTGAAGAGCGAATCGAATTAGTCTCAATGCTTTGATATTGCACTAAAACTTCTCCTTTTCATTTGAGCAACATCTTTCACATATTTTAACAAATCATTATACTCCTTTTGAGTTTTAATAAGTCTGGATGTTCCTGAATGAGCAAATGGTCTAGACACAATGGCTTCCCATATTAGATACCCATTATCTTCAGGTCCAATGACGTAGTCTTCGAAATGATGCGACCGAACCTCGTAATCTTGAGTGTAGAGAATTGGAATCTTAGTTGTAGATCCTATACAGTTCGAGATGTTGATAGGATTGGATTGAGAATCGTCCATGCTTGATCGTTTAACCCTTTGCAAGATCAGACTTGTAATGCGTAATATTAAGTCAAGATGAATAAATAATGAGATACGTCAATTATGGAGTGACGGCTCAATAAATATCAGTAAATGCGGAATAAACCCTAATCACTTCTTTCACAGAAGATTTGTGTATGAATTATACAGCCTCCTGCTTTGATACCAATTGATGAGTTTAAGAAACTCTTTGATCGTTTAGATCTTATAACAGGTAAATCACGAAAGCGAAAAACAACAATATAAAACACAAGAATGAATTTGAATATGTCGAATGATTCAATTGATTCAATCCTCAACAGAGCTCGATCAAGAACTTCCGCTGTAGAGGATATTAGGGTTACAAAAGATAAAGATCAAAATGCTTGACAAAATAATTTCCAAATCTTACGTACTAGGATGCATGCAAGCACCTATAAATACAAAACCCTATAAAATAACTCACGGATGGACAGGCCCATACTGGACACTAAACGGACTAACTAGCGAGCCCAAGACGCAACACCTTTTGGACCTAACAACAGCAAATAAGTCACTCGAGGCTATATCTCTACGAGACCTTCCGGTCAATGTGCCTCAGAGGCCTTCCAGTCCCACAATCTGAGTAGACCTTCCGGTCCTACTCTACCGACCTTCCGGTTCATACCATATTGACCTTCCGGTCCATACACTGCTGACCTTCCGGTCCATACCCTGTTGACCTTCTGGTCCATACCATGCTACTTATAACATAGATAACATATACATATCACATAGTAACATATATCAAATACTCCTCATAGCACATAAGACCTTCCGGTCATACATAATTACCATTCTAGGTAAGGTATAGTGAGAAGACTCACCTCATATGATGTCTACTAACGCACATGCTCGATATCCCCAAACTCGAAACAATGACCTAGACCCCGCCTAATCATATAATGTAATTATCTCAAATCAATAACGAATCTCAAGGCTAGGCTAATCCCTTCTTATGTTCTCTCAAAAGGCTAAAAGACCATTTTACCCCTCTAATGGTCCAAAAGTCCACATGTTGACCAAACCTTAAAAATCAACGAAAGTGAACTGTAGGGAGGTACGCTGCGCATACCGCCTATATACGCGGGGCGTACTCCGTGGTCATCTAGAATCGGGTAACTCGTCGAGTATTTTATTTTGGGATATGAAGAGACTCGGCGAGTTGAAGCCTCAACTCATCGAGTAGGATCGCGATTTTGTAACCTGTTTAATGAGGGGACTCAACGAGTCGGGTATCTGGACTCGCCGAGTCAGCGCTGTTAAGGGAAACCCTAATTGTTCGGGTTTGAGCCCTATTTAAAGGACCTTATAGCCCTCTTGTGCGGATACCAATCCAGAGAGAGATACTCTAGAGAGCTTGAGTGAAGAGTGAGAGAGATAATGCCCTTTTGAGCATTCTTGGTGCGATTTTGCAAGGGAGAAGTCATTTCCAGCAAAGGGAGGTCAAGGGAGTTGCTGATTCAGAGTTCCTGAGCTCGTATCTTCACTGTAGAGGTATCAAATCGAATCCTCCTTTCTGGTTTGGTTAAGATTGGTGATTTTAGGGTTTCTACACCTTTCTATGGCTTGTAGTGATGAGTATAGGGTCCCTTTGTGTGAGAGATCCTAGATCTGGACCCATAGAGGTCCATAAAGCCTTATTCTGTGTGCTTTATGTTGGTTCATTGAGGGAATGGGACTTTGATGCCATTTTAGGAGCCATTTCTCCAAGGAAAGCCTTGTGAGCTTTGCATGTATGTCAAGCCTCGACCTTTACGTGGTTATTGGTCGTAAGGAAGCCAAATCTATGGATTAGAGGATCAGATCTGGCCTCAGAAGGTCATATGAGTGTTGTCATGGGAGCAACTCGCCGAGTCCATGGGAAGACTCGACGAGTCGAGTCGGGTTGCCCCGCGATTCGAATCTAGTGGAAACCCGTCGAGTGGAAGGTGCACTCGACGAGTCAAGTGAGGCCTTGGAGGAGTCAGAAGACACACATGAACTCGCCGAGTCACCCTTATGTACTCGACGAGTCTGTTCAGAGTTGACCCTTGAATTCAGTTGACTTTGGGGTTTGGTCAACATAAGTAATAGAGACCTTGGAGGGGTAAGATGGTCCTTTACCCACTACCCAATTAGAGAGGGAAAGAGTAATCGCCGGTTTAATTAGAGTTGAGACTTTGAGTGTTAATTATAGATAATTTCTTTATGTGTTAGGCAGTGGCGAGTTCGAGATTCAAGTGTAAAGATAACCGCTTTCTGCTTTCCAGGTGAGTATTCTCACCATACTTTACCTAGAGTGGTAATTAGAGTTATGTGATAGAGTATTTTGTATGCTATTTATATGATGTGATACACTGCATTATTTCTATCTGATTTATGCTATGTATGTTTCAGAGTTTACAGAGTTAGGACCAGAGGGTCCACAGAGTTATGGGACTGGAGGGTCCCACTGAGACATATTGACCAGAGGGTCAAACAAAGTTATAGTCTCGAGTGGCTAATATATGTTGTATGTTGTAGTTTAGGGAACTCACTAAGCTTCGTGCTTACGGTGTTATGTGTTATGTGTTTCAGGTTTCTCGTAGGATCACGGGACGGCACCGACTCGATTGTACACACCAGAGGAAGAATTATGTTTTTGAGGATCCTGGATTATTATTTAATTGAATATGGAGTTTTGTTTTGTAATTTAATCAGAATTAGATTTTTACGAAATGTGTTTTAAGATTTAGCGATTTTGAATGAAAATTTTAGTTTTGAAAAATTTATGTGTTACAAGTTGGTATCAGAGCCTTGGTTTGAGGGATTCGGATGCACCTTCGGGTAAATCTGGACTCAAACTGAGGAATTGAGAAAAGGTTTTCAAAGAAATGATTTTTCTAAAAGCGAATAAGAGTTCAAAGAGAAAACGAGAAAGAGCAGTGTGTACAATCAGCCAGAGCCCAAACGGTGATTTCCCAAAATACCCTTACATTTGTGTTATGAGATATTTATGAGACATTTTATGGGATATTATGCATGCTAGAGACAGGTTAGGTATTTCATATTTTAGGACTAGAGTGGCCTGATTTGTGATGCCTTAGCCTAGGAGTTGTTGTTATATGTGACGTGCTTTCGAGTATGTGCTAAGTAAGAGTGTTCAGCAGGAATCCTTTTAGGGGATTCGAGTAGAGGAGTAATCTAGAAGAGGTGTCTATATGAGCATAAGAGGAACATGCCGAGAGGGTAGACATACGCCATGTGGGGCGACGTTTTTAGAGTTCGGTGATATCCTTCGAGTATGAGGAAAACGAGTGGATACTAATCTAAGGAGGTTTTACGTGCTGAAGGAGATGCGTCGATGCCCGAATGCTGCTTGCTTCGTGCTTTGTGGAACTCTCGATGATGGGAGTCAACTACTAAGTGAATATGACGAAATTCAGGAGGTAGATAGCTGGCATCATTAGGAGCTCTTCTGCAGCTGATGGCGGAGAAGTGTGAGAACCTAGGAAAAGCCTATGGAGTAACCTGAGTCAGATGAGTATGCTGGAAGAATAGAGCCTTTTGCTGAGAAACGAGCACGCATGATGGAGATAGTGAACGAGAAGGTTGAGCAGCTACTTAGGAGCTCTAGGATGGTCCGTGTGGAAAATATGGGTAGATGTGGCAGGTAGTATGGGCCCGTACTACCAAAAGCAGAGGACCCATACTCGATACAGGGAGTATCCTGAAGGTTCTAAGTAGCAGATTGATGACTGATGTTATGGTTCGAGTACCATACATCGGAGCAGATTGAGGAGTGATGTTATGGTTCGAGTACCATACATCGGAGCAGATTGAGGAGTGATGTTATGGTTCAAGTACCATATATCGAAGCAGATTGAGGAGTGATGTTATGGTTCGAGTACTATATATCGGAGTAGAATGAGGAGTGATGTTATGGTTCGAGTACCATACATCAGAGCAGATTGAGGAGTGATGTCATGGTTCGAGTGTCATGCATCATCGCGGATTAAGGAGTGATGACATGGTTCGGGTACCATGCATCTTAGCAGATTGAGGGGTGATGTTATGGTTCGAGTACCATACATTGTAGCAGATTGAGAAGAGATGTCATGGGCTAAGTACCATGGTTCGTAGCGAATGACGCTTATGGTTCTCTGGTTATCCGATCATGATTGATTAGGTGGAAATTGGACGCGATGGGGTTTTAGGCCTGAGGGCCATGATTGAGTCCGAAGAGGCATCCCTTGAAAGGGAGGTCGACATCATTTCAAGTATTTTTGGTAAGATGTCAAATATAGTCACGAAACCCAAGGATAAGTAGAGATGGCATTTATGGGGGATTGCGGTCTGAGTTGAGTAGCCAACCGAAAGAAGAGATGTCACCTTCCGTGATCTGAGTGGTGCTATTTCCGTTTCTAGTGGGAAACATAAGAGGTGTGAGATTTCGGTTTTTGGGTTTAGGAGTAAAACCCTGCGGATTGACATTTATGTCGATTTTCCACCAGAGTATCAGGCAGCATGTCTGCCGAGAGGTAAGGATATATCATGAGCATGTAGTCGGTTGGGACTGAGGTGGCCAAGGACCATGTTGCACTCTATTTAAGTATAGTAGGGCGTGTGGTAGTGGTATCAGCGGGTAATCCAGACGAGTATATCAGGGCGGCGGCTATTCTGTCTATGATGGGTATTGAGTATGGGAGTGGAGTAGCTGTTCTTGTGATGATTCATGTGTTGGAACGTGGGTTAAGAAGTCGAGGTTGAGGAGTATGATGATTTATTGTTTCATTCTAAGAGTCACTGATATTACTGGACAGTTGAGATGTTCGGTATTGGGATGGTTTGAGACTTTGAATGACTAGAGGCAGTCGTGATGAGAAGTTCCTGAGGATTTCATCTGAGATTCAGAGTATTTGAGGGTGCTTTATCTCTTTAAAGGAGGTTATCGGGCGTTGCGTAGCACCTTCCAAGGGCAGGTGTGATGTTGCTAGTAGAAATAGTCTGTGGGATGGTTTGTGCGCCAATTGATGATGGTTCGAACCCTAAGTGGGGGAGAACCTGGTATCATATTGAAGGAAGCAGAGATTTTTTCAACAACGGTTAGGAGGTGAGATTTATAGACCTGCAGTATAAATTCATGATACCGGAGTTATTGGTGATCGAGGAGAGGTACAGAGCAAGATGATACATCTGGTACGTGACTGAGAAAGGATGAGTGTCTCCACGACATGTGGTCAATGGTCAGGAACCTAGTAGTGGTCAGGGTCGTTCCAAGTAGAAGGCTTGTAAGGAGGGTATGGGCAGTTGAGAACTTCTGAGTCGAAGTATGGATTGTATATGCCCTTTTGGGGGTAGATAGAAGATGATCGAGTAGCCAACTTCCGGGCCGATATGTGTATTATTGCAAGGGTTTTGAGAAGTAAAGGAAAGAATTTCGGAAAGATCACCAGCGTGTTCTGAAGCGTTAGCGCTTTCTTTGTGTTCCAATTAAGTATTTGGATACACCGAAGTTTGGCATTGGGTAAAATGAATAATTAATTATGGGGTTCAAAGGGAATGTATTGATGTATCTGTAAGATGATGATCTGTAAGATGATGGGAGTAGGAGACTAGTGGTTGGGGCAGAACCTTGTAACGTTCTATGTTAGTGCTCCGAGGAATCTAGGTATAATGTCCTGATTTCGTAATTATTTTAGAATCTTGAGTTTGAGACGGAAAGTGGTTTATCAAGTATCTGTGGTTACAGTGGGAGCCCTACGAGTATTGTCATCAAGAGGGATTTTTTAAGAATGTAGATCTTAGCAGGGGAAGGTATTTTGTTATGGCGGTTGCAGTCAGAGTCTGTGATGCATATTTGCGTCAAGTGTGTGTAGCTATCTATGATAGTCTACGGAGCATGAGTTAGTGGATATAGTGTGGTGTTGTAATAAGAATGAGATTATAAGGTGATGAGAGAGGATGTAATGACGCTATGGGGAGTCGTAGTACTCACAAGTCAGAGAGAGGGAGTCGTGATACTATGGTGAGCCGTAGTATCCACTAGTAAGAGGGTGTTGTGATGCTACGGGGAGTCGTAGTACTCACAAGTCAGAGAGAGGGAGTTGTAATACTACGGGGAGCCGTAGTATTCACTAGTCAGAGGGTGTTGTGATGCTACGGGGAGCCGTAGTACTCACTAGTCATCGAGAGGTCATCATGATGTTGTGAGGAGCCATAGTACTCACTATACGGCAAGAGAGTGTGATGATGATGTGTTCTCCGATCAGAGTATGATGCAAAACAGTTTTAGGCTTGAGTAGCCTTAGTATTGAGTTTTTGGAGCCTGGTGGTTGGACCAAGGGTGAGACTGGGGTCTCCGTCTTTGTCAGAAATCTCTATATTCCGAATTGAGTGGTGGTTGTCGCAACCGAGGTGAATTAGAGAGGTGTTTTGCATGCAGGTTCCGAGTCATGAGTTATGAGATGATTGTTTCATTGGGATGCGTAGTTCTAACTTTGGGGCAAACCAAACTCTCAAGTTGAGTTTGGCTCTGGTGATGCGTCAGGTAGGCGGGTTGAGTTTCAGATTTAGAGATGGATTCTATGTTAAGAGAGGGGTGATGTTATCACCCAATATCTTAGACCTGAGCAGGGTCGGTTCGTGGGCACGGGAAATACCATGGGGTACATGAGACGATTCTAGTTGAGAGTAAAGTATCCGTTTGGGGTAAAGAGGACTTTATGACTTGTGTGTCACTGGGCCGAGATAGTTTATTCAAGGAGGAATTCAGAGAGACATCTTGGATCATGTTATGGGTGACCATGGAGGTTTAACTATGGGGTTGAGGTCAAATCTCGTGTGGTGTTAAAAGAGATATGGAATTTGGAGCTAAGACTTATGAATGTGATGTTTGAGGACACTTACGAGCGAGCATGGTTATGCTTTTGTGTCTGAGGGCAGAGTGTTGGGGGATCTTTGTTCGGACGGTTTCTGATAGCAGTTTAGTTGATGTTCCCGGTGGAGTGTGAACCCTTTTATTTGTGGGGTGTGATTCGTATGATTTAGCATGATCGGTTTGGAGGAGCGATAGCCGGTTGTTGGATGTGGTCTTATGAGAATCAAAGAGCTAGTGAGTAAATAGGGTTGATATTCGAGGAGCGAATATCATGGTGATCACTCGAGTAGGTGGTCTGGCGGCAGGTCAAACCACTAGAGTTTCTTGGTATTGGGAAAGAGTATTTTAGGGATGAAAGAGTTGGTTTAAACTATGGTTTTGGAAGTTCTATGTGGTTTCGGGTGTCCATAGAGAAAGATATAAATGTAGTATGAAGATAATTTCGGTAGTGCCTTTCGAGTTGATAATTTCAATCTATAAGTGGTCAATAAATGATTTTGAGGGCGAAATCTAATTCAAGTGGGGGAGAATTGTAACATCCGGATATCCAGGCTTGGAAATTTGAGTATTTTATTTTTGGATATGAAGAGACTCGGCGAGTTGACGCCTCAACTTGTCGAGTAGGATCACCATTTTGTAACCTGTTTAATAAAGGGACTCAACGAGTCGGGTATCTGGACTCGCCGAGTCAGCGCTGTTAAGGGAAACCCTAATTGTCTGGGTTTGAGCCCTATTTAAAGGACCTTATAGCCCTCTTGCGTGGCTACCAATCCAGAGAGAGATACTCAAGAGAGCTTGAATGAAGAGTGAGAGAGAGAGAGAGATAATGCCCTTTTGAGCATTCTTGGTGTGATTTTGCAAGGGAGAAGTCATTTCCAGCAAAGGGAGGTCAAGGGAGTTGCTGATTCAGAGTTCCTGAGCTCGTATCTTCACTGTAGAGGTATAAAATCGAATCCCCTTTTCTGTTTTGGTTAAGATTGGTGATTTTAGGGTTTCTACACCTTTCTATGGCTTGTAGTGATGAGTATAGGGTCCCTTTCTGTGAGAGATCCTAGATCTGGACCCATAGAGATCCATAAAGCCTTATTCTATATGCTTTATGTTGGTTCATTGAGGGAATGGGACTTTGATAACATTTTAGGAGCCATTTCTCCAAGGAAAGCCTTGTGAGCTTTTCATGTATGTCAAGCCTCGACCTTTACATGGTTATTGGTCGTAAGGAAGCCAGATCTATGGATTAGAGGATCAGATGTGGCCTCAGAAGGTCAGATGAGTGTTGTCATGGGAGCAACTCGCCGAGTCCATGGGAAGACTCGACGAGTCGAGTCGGGTTGCCCCGCGATTCGAATCTAGTGGAAACCCGTCGAGTGGAAGGTTCACTCGACGAGTCAAGTAAGGCCTTGGAGGAGTCAGAAGACACACATGGACTCGTCAATTCGCCCTTGTGGACTCGACGAGTCCGGTCATAGTTGAACGTTGACTTTAGTTGACTTATGTTGACTTTGGGGTTTGGTCAACATAAGTAATAGAGACCTTGGAGGGGTAAGATGGTCCTTTACCCACTACCCGATTAGAGAGGGAAAGAGTAATCGCCGGTTTAATTAGATTTGAGACTTCGAGTGTTAATTAGAGATAATTGCTTTATGTGTTCGGCAGTGGCGAGTTCGAGATTCAACTGTAAAGATAACCGCTTTCTGCTTTCCAGGTGAGTATTCTCACTATACTTTACCTAGAGTGGTAATTAGAGTTATGTGATAGAGTGGTAATTAGAGTTTGTATGCTATTTATATGATGTGATACACTGCATTATTTCTATGTGATTTATGCTATGTATGTTTCAGAGTTTATAGAGTTAGGACCGGAAGGTCCACAGAGTTAGGACCAGAGGTTCCACAGAGTTATGGGACTGGAGGGTCCCACTGAGACACATTGACCAGAGGGTCAAACAAAGTTATAACCTCGAGTGGCTAATATTTGTTGTATGTGGTAGTTTGGGGAACTAACTATGCTTTGTGCTTATGGTGTTATGTCTTATGTGTTTCAGGTTTCTCGCAGGATCACGGGACAACACCGGCTCGATTGTACACACTAGAGGAAGAATTATGTTTTTGAGGATCATGGATTATTATTTAATTGAATATGGAGTTTTGTTTTGTAATTTAATCAAAATGAGATTTTTACAAAAGTGTTTTAAGATTTAGCGATTTTAAATGAAAATTTTAGTTTTGAAAAATTGCAGTGTTACATGAATTGATTAAGACATAAGCTCATATCTCAGATCCAGGCACTCTACTATCTCTTAAGCCATAAATTCAAAACCTTTAAGCTTTTGAATGGCTGTAAAGTTCACCAATCACTTCAAACACATATCCTCTTTCCCCATTAAGGCCTAATCTCATGCATGACTTAATCTTAACGTCCAAGATTGGATTTTTATGGATTTATAACACAAGATACATTGAAATGGGGTAGATCAATGTCCATGGAGTACCTTTGCTAAAAAAGTCTCCACCTTTGGGACTTAAACCCTAAAAATGCTCTTATATAATGTTCATAACAAAAGAGTGGTAAACTTTGAAGCCTTTTACCTTTGTGAGAAGCTCTCCACTAGTTTAGCTCAGATCTAGAAGCTTGGACTCCAATATTTCCTCTTCAAGGTCTTTTCTGCTTCTTCACAATCACAGAATGACACTTTCAAGCTCAAATAAACACTCACAAGTTTAGAACGAAGGTTTAGCTCTTTCAGGGTTTCACTCTCTAGAAATGGTGGCTAGGATGGAGGTCATAGCATTCCTATTATAGTGCTCATGTCTCATTTAGGGTATTGAATCTAGGCCCATTACGCCCAGCGTAAGCTAAGGTACGCCCAACGTACCTGGGTAGAGTCCGTGTCAAAGTCACGTCGATGGGTACGTGCAGCGTATTCTTCAGTACGCCCAGCGTACCCACTTGTCGCCATTTTCTATTATGGCTAATTTTGGCAACTTGGAAAAGAAGAAGGATTAAAGAGATATAGCTAAATTTCAGGATGTTACAAAAACCCTTGCATAAATAGGCTTCATTTAGGTGTGATGGAATGGGAATTATTTCCAGTATCTCTTTATATTGCGTTATGTGTTCCTCAAGATCCGTGGTTCCATCATAAAGCTTCATGTTGGGAGTTTGGAAGCGCTTTGGAATTTCAGTGTCGGCTATCAAGGGGATAAATATTGAGACCCTGTAACTAGTGGGGGATACTTCCGGTATAGGTTGGACCACTACTAGCACATTCAAGATCATTTGCCTTAGTTGTTGATGTTCTATAGCCATGAGCAGACTTCTTCCTACATCAAGGTTCATAATGCTAGTAAAAGTTTTATTTTTACAAGAGCTTGACTGGTTGGGGTTACACCCTAAGTCAAAACAATGATGGATCCTAGGGTTGTATTCTCAGGACGTTCCCTTAAGGATCCTATGTTATTAGAATTTAGGATCCCGGGTTGCAAGATCAACGATGTTGCCTCATGGTGTTTACGGATCTCTACTATTATCCTTTCCACCTCCTTGAGCATTGTTCCATTATCTTCCTATTGCTAAGTCGCCTGTTATGTTAGTGTTTGCATCATGGAGAGGAGATCGTTGCTAGAGATTAAATTAAGGGGACCTTGGGATACTAGGGATCCTGGATTCCCATGGCTAATAATTTGAGAAGCGTTGTTCTTCGATGCATTCGAAGTTCTCCTTTGACCAGGGGGTCCTCATGGAGGTGGTGAATTTTCTTTTGATGAAATAAAAGGAAAAGAGGAAGATGATAGGGTTGGTTGTGTAAACATGATTTTCGAGAGTTATGAACAAAACGCCCCTACAGTGGGAGGAAAATTGTTTTGGTTAAAAATGAATAAAATGAGAATCAGCCATGTTATATGAGAGGCTATCGTGTTGTAGCTCAAACAAATATCGAATTGAGATCAAAATGACACATGTGGTTTACAAGGAAAGCCATGGATTCTTGTTAGGATCTTTGGCAAGAAACCCAAGTAGGTGATAACAATCACCTGCCTTATTTTGTTTTATTGATTAGAACGAATATTACATAAATGAGGATTAAAGTACAAGTAAGAATGTTTCAATAATACTAGTTCTATCCATAGTGTGTAGAGTACATATATACTGATAGACTTATTCTAGTAACTAAAAGTTTGATATCTTCGGGATCTTATTGAATAAGTATTCGACACGTTGATTGACTTGGTATTTCTGGGTGTTAAGCCTGATTGAAAATGGTTCTTCGAATTTTAGGAGCCTTTAGATGACTATTTCTGCATAAGTAAAGAACAAACAAAAGATATAGTCGTTAATCTTGTTAGGAAACAACAACAACAACAACAACAATAATAATAATAATAATAATAATAATAATTAGGATCCTGACATATCTTTCGGGATCAATTGATTTCTTTGACGTGCGAGATCCTAGATTGGATCGAGGATCTTGCACCTAACAATATATATATATATATATATATATATATATATATATATATATATATATATATATATATATATTGTCTTGGTCAAAAATCGACTAAGCGAAAATCAACCAAAGTGTATGAGAGGCTGTGGTGTTGTTAGTGAAATGATTAATGAAATTAGGACAAGATTAAACAAGTGGTTTACAAGGAAAGCCCTTGATCCTTGCTAGGATCTCTGGCACAAAACCTTGAGAGGTGATAATGATCGCCTGCCTTGATGATTTTATTGATTGAAATGAATGATTACAGAGAAAATATAATGAGTACGAGTACAAGTGCTAGTATAATGCCAAAAAAAAATCATGTGTTGTGTGATGGGTATATGTGATATATATAGTCTAAAGTTAATAACAAAAATTCTGAAAATTCCAGGATCTTATGACATCAACTTTCAATTGTTGCATGACTTGGTCCTCCGGGTCTTTTGCGTGGTTGTGACTATTCGTTAAGACTTTGACTAGTTATTTATGCATATGTCATAAATACAAAAGAATATATGGCCGTTATAAATAATAAAAAATATTAGTCAGGATTCGGGAGTATATTTGGGATCCCGAGGTTCGAGGATCCTTAGACTTGAGGATCTCAAAGTAGTTTCGAGATCCTAGACCTAACAATTGCCCCCAAGTTATTCCTAAAAATAAGTAAGTTAGTTTCGAGAATATTTATGGAATAACTTAAATAAAATAAACGAAAAGAGAGATAAAGGTAATTTTTTAATTTAATCCTTAACGGCTTGGATAATTCAAATTTTAATCGGCGAATTATTAGCTTTTATAAGTGGTCCAATTAGT